>NC_135486.1:6924462-9383709 GCF_052094955.1 Ictidomys tridecemlineatus | reverse complement strand
TGGCTGACCTCGAACTTACGATCCTCCTGCTTCAGTCCTGCTAAGTTGCTGGGATTAAAGGAATGTCCCACCATACTGGGCAATAAATTATTCTTGAGTATCTACATGTGTCAGTAATTGTATTAGATGGTAGAAATAGAGAAACAATTCCTGCTCTCACAAGAATGATGTTGAAGAAGTAATTTCAAGGGAGTTAAATATTTAAAAAGGTGGCAAACAGGGTAACAAAAGAATCTAGAATAAAAAAATTAATATAAGCTTAAATTTAACTTTCAATGTGAATAACAAAGAATAAAAATATATTGACACTTTATAATTGAAAGGGTAAAGTTTCTAAGCTGCAAAGCCTGAGTTAAAATGTAAAGGACCAGGCATTTTAAACTGCTTTTAAACTGCAAAGCATGGGTTAAATTCCTGAGGCAGTTAAGACAAGGTTCTACTGGCCATTTAGTTGATTTATAGCCAAGGACCCTATGTAACTTGTCAGGTAAGCATTCATGACCCTGTGCAGTCCAGGACATACACACCTCAGGGCCTAAACCAATCAGTTTAAATGTAACCCCCTCCTTAGGAATGACCCATCACTCCAGCTCTCCCTGTTCCCACCAACCAATGTACTAATCAAGTCTAAGAATTATTGTTTGATTTTTCCCTCGGTGTAAGGTGATTTGTTAAAGGAGACTGCGATGTATGCAAAGCCCCCGTCCTCCCCCAAAAGTGTACTTAAGCATTGTTCAACCCCTGCTCTGGGCTCTGGGCTGCTCTCCCTTCCTGAGTGAGCCTGGAGCCTCAGCGTGCTGAATCAGGATCCTCAATAAAAATCCCCTTATGCTTATTGCATGAAGCCAGTCTCTTGTGGTCTCTTCCTCCGACGTTTCGCAGGTCCCCTACAATAATCACTATTATTTATGGGGTATAATTTGATGTTTCAATATATGTATATATTGTATATTAATTCAATCGGAGTGCTTAGCATTTCATCACCTTATGCATTTATCACTTCTTTTGGGGAGACATTCCTGAAGAAGTGAGACTTAAGACCTAAAGAGTGAGTAGGAATCACAGGGTAAGTGATGAGAATAGGATGGAAGAAAAGCAGGTAGATGGTAGTTCGTACAAAAAGCTGAAGAGGAAAAATGACAGGTTTTCCAAAAAAAATACAATAAGAAATACCTTATCTACAGAGACCTTAAAGTAAATTAAAAATTGCTAAAAATAAATTGGGGCTAGGGTTGTAGCTCAGTGGTAGAACATCTACCTAGCATGTGTGAGGCACTGTGTTTGATCCTCTGCACCACATAAAAATAAATAAATAAAATAAAGGTATTGTGTCCCATCTACAACTAAAACATCATCATCAACAACTACTAACTAACTAAATAAATAAATAAATAAAAGTGAAACATCTAAATGCCATGTAATCAAACTGAAATATTAAGGAAGCAGATAGATCCCTAATAGTAGAGTTTGTTTTGCTTTTTTTTTAATGAAAACTAGAGATTCCAATCATATGAATCAGCATAATAAGGGAGTCCCCTTTGCTTTAACTCTTAAAAAAAGTAACCTGAAATAACCTAATATTAACCAATCAAATTTTTTATATTGTTCTTTTTACTTATTCCCACCTCATAAACCCACTGCCCAGTGGGAGTTATTGTTAAATTTTATAGAATGGAGAATACCCTAATTTATGAATTGCATACAAGGGCCAATTAGACTTACAACTAAATTTGTTGTAATTTTGTCTTTTGACCACATCCAAACTATGAGATGATTTCAAGTAGCATAGAATATGTGTAACTGGAATACCAAAGGGAAAATAAAATGGAGAAAATATATATACACACATACATACACACACACATATGTATATTATTTGAAGTGATAATGGCCAAGAATTCTCCAAAATTAATGACAAATATTAAAGCACAAATTCAGAAAGTTCAGGGAACATCAAACAGGATAAATATGGGAAAAAAAACTATATTTCAGCATATTGTATTCAAACTGCAGAAAACCAAAATTTTGATAAATACAGTTTTTTAAAAAACACCTTATATATAGGAAAAGAAGGACAAGAGTTGTTGAGGGCCATAGCCGAGTGGGGATGATGCATGGCATTTTCCTAGAAGGGAGTGGTTGAGAGGTGACACCAGCGAGCCATTGAGATGATGGTGGTTATGTTAAGCTGTGTATTCAATTGTATATATGACCTTTACTGTCCTGCAATAGGACAGCTCTTGCTGCCTCAGGCGCCCGCTACTTTGGAGTTCCTTGAGTTCTCGAGGGTTCCGAGAGTGAGTGCTCGCCCAGCCCGGTGGAGGAGAGAGAGTTCCCAGGGAGTGTGTGTGGAGTGCTGGTGGAGTTCGGGCAATAAAGTTTCCTGTTTGAACTCACAAGTGCTTTGTGGCGGCTCAGTTATTTGTGCCCAGCCAGACTTCGGCAGAGTTAAAGTGGGTTTCTCATCAAAAAAGAAACCATGAAAGCAAGAGAGTGGTTGGAAATAAAGGTATTGATAGAAAAAATCTTCCAACAATTTAGAATTTTGTATCCAGTAAAATTAAAAGGTAAGATGAAATAATGGTTTTCTTGTATAAATAAAAACAGAGGGAATTTATCACCAGCAGACCTGTCATTTAAGAAATACATGTTAAACACAAATTCTTCCAGGAGAAGAAAATGATATAGGTTAGAAACAAAGGCCACATAAACAAAGAAAGAGCATCAGAGAAAACAAAATCAATGAAGGTAGAATAAAATTTTTGTTGCACTTATTGGTAATTAAGATAACTTTGTTAAAAACAATAATAGTGATAATATGTTGGGTAATTGTTACACCTGGGTAAATATAATGAGCGATGGTAATGTCAGTGGAATTGGGAATGCACTAAGATACCTGCACTCTGTGTGAAGTGGCATGGTACAATTTAAGAGGGACTAATTAGCTAACAACATATACTGTAAACTCTAGGACAACCAGTAAAGACTTTTAAAAGAAGTTTAATTGATATGTTAAGAGATAAAATATAATAATATGAAATGGGTCAGTTAAAACTACAGAAAGAGGATCTAAGAGAAATCAAAAACAAAGATCAATTGCAATAAACAGAAACTGCTAAAAAAAAACAGGACAAGTATTAATTCAACCTTATCAACAATTACTTAAATGTGAATTATATAAATATACCAATTAAAAGATAGAGACTACCAATGTGTATGAGTAAACAAGACTCAAATATATGTTGCCTTAAGCTTAAGACTCTGGTAAGAAACAAAAGAATAAAGAAGACTATAACATGCTAGAATCAATCAAAAGAAAGCTAAAGTAGCTGCATTAATTTCAGATAAAGCAGAGTTCAGAACAAGGAAAATGATCAGGAATAAATCACATAATAACATAATAACAAAGGAGATGATTTTGCAAACAATAATCCTAAAGGTATATAAATCTACAACACTGTATCTAAATATACACACACACACACACACAAACACACAGAAGCCCCAAAATGGATTAAATTAAAAGAATAATAGAAAAAATATACTATCGTAGATGTTTCAAGGCCTACAACATCTATAATAGGTATAGTAATAGGTAAAAGGAGATAAAATGCATACAGATTGGAAAGGAAGAACAAAACTCTTTACTTACAAATGACATTGTTGCTTATATAAAAAATCCCAAAAAATTGATTAAAAAAATTTCTCAAATTAAGAAGCAATTACAGAAGCTGGGTTTGTGGCTCAGTGGTAGAGCGCTCACCTGGTACATGCAAGGGCCTGGGTTCCATCCTCAGCATCATATAAAAAAATAAATAAATAAACTAAACAGCAGATTGAATAAATATATTTTTTTTTAAAAAAGAAGCAATTACAAAAAGGTTTTAGTATATCCTTGTGCAGAGAAAGAGAGAGAAAGAGAGGTGAGGTGGTGTGTGTGGGTGGGGGAGATTCCACTACAAACCTATTTAAACAGCTAAAATCCTAAACATTAGTGAGGATGTCAAGTATCAATGTTACTGGACTGGAGTATTCTGGGAAACAGCACAAAGACCTCCCCTTCAACCCTCATTCTTGCGATCAAGTTGTTGAATTCTACCAGACATTTAAAAAGAACTAATACCAATTATTCTCAAATTATTCCAAAAAGTTGAAAAGAAGGGAATTCTTCCAAAATCATTCTGTAAGAAGGAAAGGAAAGGGAAGGAAAGAGGAAGGTATGGAAGGAAGGAAGGAAATGAGCTAGCAATAGCCAATATTACTGAGAAACACAGATGCAAAAATTCTCAACAAAATACTAGCAAATCAAATCCAACATCATGTTAAATAGATTATTCACCATGTAATGGGGACTTATCCCAGGGACAATTGATCAACATATGAAAATCAATAACTCTGATATACATACAACAGCATGAAGGACAAAAACCATATAATCATCTTGATAGATACAGAAAGAAAAGTTTGATGAAATTTAACATCCCTCCATGATAAAAACTCTGAATAAATTAGCCGGAGAAATAACCCACTTTTAATTTGTCTCACACTTTCTCTTCTTATAAAGCCACCAGTACCAAATCGTGGAGCTCCACCTTGACCTTATATAATCCTAACACTTCCGAAGACTACACTCTTAATTATTATAGTAAGATCAAGATTACACCTGCTAATGCCTAACAGGATAAAATTCCAACATGAGTTTCAAAGGGGACAAGCCATAGTCAAATCATGGCATTACCTTACTATCTTTTAGGGAATTTGTTTATTTACTGATTATTTTAATGAAATCTTTGCTCTTCAGATACACACACCTCATACACATATATACCCCCTATAAACACATACTGCTAAATCTATGATTGCTCCTTAGAGAGGTGCAGCTTTAGGTACAATCTCTCACACTGGGATGGCATTTGCTCTCTTCCTCTCTATCCCTGTCTTCTGTCATCCCTGCTAAAATTCTTCTAATTGCTGGATGATTGCTCTATTGTTTTCAACAATGCCTAGGAGCATCAATCATTCTACAAATGTATTCAATCAAACAAGACTCCTTTTCAGGAATGGTTTCCTTCTTTCCTTTTTTTTTTTTTTTTAAACTAGGGATCAAACCCCAGAGGCTCTTTACTACTGAACTACATCCCCAGCCCTTTTTATTTTTTATTTTGAGACAGGGTCTCAATAAATTTCTTAGGGCCTTGCTAATTTGTTGAGGCTGGCCTTAAAATTCTGATCCTCCTGCCTCAGCCTCCCGAGTTACTGGGATTACAGGCATTCACCACTACATCCAGCTTGCAGGAATAGTTTGTGAGGTCAATATCCAATATTTTTTCTGACCCATGAGGACTTCTTCCAGCTGTTTTACTCCCTAATTCTCTTATAAGCCATCCAGTTTCCAGTCTAGTTTGTCTTTCCATTAAATCCATAAATATCCTCCCAACTGCCCTTAGACTTTAACTTCCCTATGTGTTTTTGTAATCAGTTCCTTTGGGAAGAGATTAAAAATTATTTATTTTATAGCCTACTTTTCCTCCCAGGCAAAATTTCTGAGCCAAGGGTTTAGAATGGAGTTGGGGACAATGGCAATCTTCTTTCTGAATGACACCCATGCTCTAGGACCTGAATGCTTGATTTAGCGGGGCGAGGCATCAGCCTGAGTTCCTCTCCAGGTCCATGAGGCCCCAGTATTCCAGAACAATGTGATGAAGGTCCTAGAGTATTCTCAACTCACACAATAGCCTCTGCCTTCCAAGTTTGCAGTCATTTAAGTCATTCTTGCGTCTTCAGCTCAGCGGTGCCATAAACACCCACGTGTGTTCCTTTGATATTAATAGAACATTTCAGTCCATTCTCTCTTCTGCCTACTGCAGTCAGAATGTCCAAATTTATAAATTATTCCTTTATAACAGCCAGAAATTCTCATTCTTTTCTGTAAAATAAGGGCTGTAAAATATGGCTTTCCTGCCATCTTTCCTTTGGAAAGTGTGAAACAGTCAAACCTTTATTGACACTCAATTTTTTTTTAATCAGGTTGAGATATCATCTTTTTCCCAATCTTTTTATACTTCTCTATCCTAAAAAATAGGACTTTCTGAGCTTTATTTCAACAATAATAATAATAATAATAATAATAACAACAACAATATTAAACAGTTTAATATTTGTTATATATTTGTCTTCATTGAAGAATTTCTTACAAGGTAGCATGATACCTGAAGTCTGAAAAGTAAATTAGGGATGTAGAAGCTGAAGGCTGAATTCTTTAATATTCAATTTGAAAAGCTATAAATTAATATTGAAGTGAATTGTAGTGAAAGGGAATATAAAAATACACTGGTACACAGATTACTACATATGTTGTCTCAAATATGAGTCTGAAAATATTTCTGTCAAGTAGGGGCATGTGAGTTGTGAGATTCACATGGTGAAGGTTCCCTTACATCCTTTCTGCAAACACATGGCAATGAAAAAAGTGCACAAAAATTTAAAGGACTTAGATGAGCTTAAAAACAAGATAAGCATTACTTTGATTCATAAACAGACCAGAAGGACAGAGATCTACCTATGAAGCTTCAGACTTGGGGTCTGGAATAAAAAAAAAAAAAAAAGAGAGAGCACTATCACCAGAAGGGATATAAGAATGTCTCAGAGAGGAAGACTTCAATTCAGGATGACAGAGTCCTTGACATATGTAAAAGAAAAGAATTGCAGTCCATCAGATTTTGAGGCACAGATTTATTTAGGAAAGCAAGGACTACACATTTGAGAGATAATATGGCCCATGTGGAGAATCAGAGATGATTTTGGGGTTCTCAGGCTCTTCTTTTAAAGGAAACTTGGTGATGGATGGGCATGGGGAGGAATGTAGAGATGACATCAGTCTGTTATTACAAGATGGTTTATGGTGGTTTGGCAATTCTCAAGATCCTTAGGTTAACATCTTCTCCATTATATTATCAATAGATCATGTTGAGAAAATACCCAATATATCTGGGAAAGTACCCTATATCATAGAGTTTGCATATCCCTTTATTCAATCTGTTCTAAAAATACATGTACTAGTGAGTTCATTAACAGTGCACAGGGTAATTTTCCTAAGTGTGTGAATTTCTAGTAACTTTCAGATTATTAGTGAAGATACATATATTTCCCAGAAATTTAGAAGTGACAAAACTGGGAGAGAGAACTGTCCTGAGGAATGAAGATATGAGGAAAAGGCTTTTAGATTAAAGTTATATTTACCTTCTACTTTCTTTGTCTGCTTTTTACCTATATATTTTTTCTATCCTACTTCAGAAAGTGTACAATGGCTACGGCCATGAGTGATTATCATAGTAAACAATTTTGTGTTTTAAGAAAGTGATGCTAGGCTTCTAATTATCAGTAACATGGAAAATGGGACAAATCAGTGAGAATGTTTATAAAATATAATTCATCCTTATCTTATTCAGGAAGATAGATAAATATCTTTTTTCCAATAATGCAACATAGGAAAGAAGAGGGGAAAGAATGAAATAAATAAAAGAATAAATTAAAAATTAAAATATTATCATAATTAATAAATCCACAAAGATTAATAATCACTATAAATACAAATGGATTTAAAACATGTATTGAAAGAGACAATCATATTAAATTTTAAAGCCATCTACATGCTTTCTATGAGGTACAAAAAATATGAAAAGTAGAAAATAAAGGAAATAATAACTAAAAGAAAACTGGGGTTAGATATTATTAACAGAAAAATTAAAATTTAAGAGACTACTTAACAGCAATAAAAATGATACTACATCATTGTAAAAGGAACAATGCCCACTAAGAAGAAATTATAATGGGAAACTATACGTGAATTAAATATTATACCTTTTAAATATATAAAGCAAAAACAGATAAAAATCACAAAAAGAAAGATTTAAGAAGCTGATAGCACAAGCATATGAAATTTCAGTAAGAAGGGGCTGGGTGTGGAACATGGTGGTAGAGCTACTGCCTACCAGCGTGCACCATGACCAGGGTTCAATCCTCAACAACTCAAAAAATATTAATAATAAACTAAAATTTCGGGAAGAATATGTAAAAGACTTGAAAATACAATGCTAATATAGAACAGTACATCTAATATATGGAGTTTATATATTCTTCTTGAAAAGACACAGAATATTGAAAGCAATAAGCATCTGCTAGAACACAAAGGTCTGATTCCAGGGAACTGATAAGATATATACATTCTTATCTGTGATCATAATACAATTACATTAGAAACTAATAACAAAAGATGAGCATATATGCTACCAAGTTGTATATTATAATTACAGATTTATATTATATTATATTATATTATATTATATTATATTATATTATATTATATTATATTATATTATATTATATTATATTATATTATAAATAACCCATGAGTTGAAGGAATTAAAATGCAACTCAGTGACACAGGATAAACTAGCCACCCCTCTAAAAAAAGGAAGTGTGGCATAATCAAAACTAATAAGACATAAAAAAACATGCTACATCATAGAATTATCCTATTTTTTACTATGACCAGAAGGAATAAAAATAAATAAATGATAATTTCAGAAGAATAACAGAATAAACACAAATAAAGTAGGTGTTAATTCTTTATTTAATAGACTAAGGGAAAAGAGACTCACATCAGACATTAACTAGGGAATGGTGTTCAATTAAACATACAAATTCATAGCAAGAACAACCAAGAAAAAAAGAAAAGGAAGAAATACATAAATAATAAAAGCATATATGAAAAGTGGAAGATATAACAGCACAAAATATAGAATTGGTAGAGGTTTAAGAATCATAAGAAACTTAATATCAACAAATTTTAATATTTAGATCTAAGAAATTATTTTAGAAACAATACATTATTGATTAAATTATCAAAATAAATTATAGAAAAATAAACTGAATAGCTATGCCAAAGTACTTTAAAAAAAAAAAAAGAAGATGATAACATCTTATTCTCCTTTAGACTTTCAGAGAAATGAGGAGGAAAGTTAAACCTTTTTGTGAACTTAAATTGATATCCAAATTAGATAGGACCAATAGCAAAACAGAAAACATGACCAATCTCATTGTTAACACAGATGCAAAAATCTCAAAATATGAGATGATTGAACTAGTAGTATACATTAAAAATTATGATGACGATCAGACAGAGTTTACTTTAGGAAGAAAAAAAAGATGAAATTTGCTAAAGTAGCAGATTGAAAGAGAAAAACACATGATAAATTACATGTGGAGGAAGTATTTGGCCCAGCACAACTGTTCTTGACAGAAGCTCTTTCAGCTCAGAAACAAAACATAATCAGGTTTTTCAGTGTCTACCTGATATCCATCTACAACAAAAAGCAATATAAAGAAATACTGTAGAAATACTTTCATTAAAACCAGTAACAAGAATGCTGTCTATATAGCAGGGAAAAGCAATTTGCAATTCATAAAAAAACACTTTCCCCAATATTTAAAGAACCCTCATAAATACAAAAAAAAAAAAAGTTTGCATCTCAACTAGAACAAACTCTTCATGAGGACAGAAAGTATCCTATTCACTGAATACTTATTTCTATTTGCTGAAGGCAGTAGATTGCCAAAATAGCTTTGTTGTTGTAAGGAAAGAGAGTAATGATTTCTTTACATTTTAAAGCTGAAGCCAGAAGCCAAACACCATTTTGGACACATTGCTCTTGAGTAAAGCTTTTAAACAGTGGAAAGTGGGGGTATGTGCAAAACACAGTAATTTGTACTCACTCTAATCACTTGCATTTGAAAGGAAGCCTTGGAAACATAGTTAAGAATCCATGCTGGAATTCATGGCTGCCCTAACTCCCAGGCCTCTACTAAAAATTTCAGCTTTTAAAGTCCAGTCTATCACACCTTTTCACTTCTGAGCACTAAGCATCTAGTTTCCTAAATTATATTTTCTGTCCACCAGGACCTGCAGACCCTGAGGCAATTCCAGCCTCCTTGTACAAAACAAAAAAACAAAACAAAACAAAACCTTGGTCAGTCAGAAGAGTATGATGTTCCTTAGTAAAATTTTGCTTAAACTCTCTGCTTCCTCCAGTCCCCTTCTCTTTGTCCCATCACCAGCCCTTTCTGAGAACAAAGGGATCTCAGGGTGAAATATTCTCTCATCTACCATCAGAAAGTACCACCCATTCATTCTACACACTGGTATCTGCTTCTTTCTATCTTTGTTTATTTCTAGCTATAAAAGCAAAAGGTTTTGCTTGACTCTCAAGTCACTTGTAGGCCTGCAGAAAAGCATTTTCCTGATTGTGCTGGGTGTGGTGGCACACACCGGTAATCCCAGCAACTCAGGAGGCTGAGGCAGGAGGATTACAAATTCAAAGTCAGACTCAGAGGACTAGTGAGGCACTTAGCAACTCAGCGAGACCTGTCTCTAAATAAATTTTTGTTTTTTAAAAGGGCTGGGGATGCGGCTCAGTGGTTAAGTCCCCTGGTTCAATGCTCAGAAAAAAATTAAAAGCATTTTCCTGATTGCGATAGTTTCCTTCCCCTGTTACAACAGTCCCTTGGCCCTGTGGCAATAATCTTTTTCAAACAAGTCTCTCTTTATTAAGTCCAGATTTAACTTTTATTCCACAGTTTCACCAGTGATTTTTCTTGGTATTGCCTACTCTGTGACATCCTGAATTTAAGGGTTCTACATTTTACATTTAACCTTAGGTTAATATTCAGAATAAAATAATGAGATAAATATATGCAGTATTACTTAGCATCTGCAGTTAGAATAAAATAATGAATCCAAGTGAGACCTGAAGAATTTCCTATCTGAGCTCAGTAGAAATTGCTAAACCCTAGTGTCATGAATTAAGTGCATGGATGTTGTTTAAGGCTTATGAATGGCTGTTATGAAGCAATAGATTAATGAAACATACATTATTGCATACAGCAGTAGATTCATGACAGAAAAAATTAACCAATGAATATCATTAATCTGGAGATTACATTTAAGGATTCCCATGAAGGAAGAAGGCAAACAAGGACTTCCAAAGCAGATTGTTACTAGGGTTCCTAGTCTGAGGTGATACATAGGATGTGAACTAAAAAGAACAAAAATACATCTTTTTGGTGTATTTTTGAAACTTCAATTGCTATGGAGATGTTTGAGAGTGTATTAAATGGTGTCACCCACCAAAAATATGGAATCATGATATTAAGAGGATAGTAATGAGTTCTCTGAGTCATGCATTCATCCTAGACTAAAAAATATCTTTATGATGTTGTACAGAATAGTCAAAATTAAATAAGAATTTGGATTCATCTTTATGACAATTTTTAAAATATGAAAGTATATTAATTCAAAATCTATTCAGGAAAAACATATTAACCCTGCTTTTTATATACCTGGTACTTTGCAAAATACTGGGAACAGACTAGAAAAAAAATAGTCAAGAATCTGACAGTCTAGCTGAAATATACTGACAACTTACATGCTAACTACAATGACAGAAGAAATTTATTGCCTGTTTAAATATACATTTTGGGGTAGTGCTAATAGCAAGCATGATATGAAGCCCATGAGGCAGGAAACTTCTATAATCAGTCTACAGCTTAATATAGCAGCTGATGAATGGTAATACTTGCCCAATTAAATGCCCAACAAGTATTTATAGAATGAATGAATATTATTCCTAAAAGACACATAGACTAAACCACTGAACATTTTTGAATGAATAATTATTGGTTGTTATCTACCAAATTTATCAGTTTTAGCAACCAAAACTATTTACTAGAAGTGCAATAGTTAATAGGAGAACAACTGATGGATCCAACCATAGAACAATTTAGTGAGATAAGATAGAGAAACTCTCCTAGAAAAGAAAAAGTGAAGAGCACAGGAAAAAGCTAAGAGGCATAGAAGATAGAAATACTAGTGCCAAATCCAACTGATAGAAATCTCAGAAAGAAAAAGGACAAACTATATGATGAAGGAATAAACATTAACTTCTTCAAAATAAAGATGAACACTGCAGATTGAAAAGGCTGATAGAGTAATAAACAGAAGAGATAAGAAAAAATAATCTGATTTTAGATTGAAATACTAAGAGGGTGGGGGAATGACACAAATGTAAGCAAGCTCCTACCCTACTCCAAAGCCTGTGATTGTACTCACTATAACCTAAGTATTGTAGTATACTAATATTATAAGGTTATGAAAATGAGCAAAGTGCAAAGCAAAATTTTAAGATGCATGCATATATAATCCTAGCAACTAGGGGGACTAAGGCAGGAAGAATGCAACTTCAAGGTCAACCTCAGGAACTCAGCAAGACCCTGTCACAAAATTAAAAACTGAAAGAGCTAGGGATGTATCTCAGTAGTAAAACTCCCCTGGTCTCAATCCCCAGTTCCAGGAAAAAAAAAAATCTCAAAAATAATAGCTATTATCTGAAACTTTGATTTGTTTTGGCTATATTTTTTGCATGGTGTGAAGTAGGGATTTAACTTATTCTTCTAAATGGACAATTGCTCCTTATTTATTGACTAATGACAGTACAGTCTCTTATGTCTAATACTTCTTATTCCTTTTACTTTTTCAGTTCTTGCTAGGAATTTGAAAAGCATGTTGAAATTTTTGTGAATCAGAATTTCATACACTAGTTGCTGCAACCCACAAACCTTCACATTTCAGATATTTTGTGTGAGCTTTGGGATGCTTTCTCCAGCCTCAAATAGTGTCCTCACAGGGAAGTACCATTCAGCACTCAGTTACTAGTTGAAGGCTTGAGAAAGAATCCTTTCAGATGTCATGCGCTCTTTGTACAGCTTTTTCCTTTCTTGGATACCTCCGTGAAAACGCTAGCCACCAGATTCCCAGTCACTTCTCAGACTCCCACATCTTTCTCCTTATCTGAGAGCAAGCAGCTAGCACTGCCTAGGTACCTACTCCCTTTCTTCTGGAGTAAGTGGAGGCAATTATAGGCCTTACCTCATTTCTGGGCTCTTTCTCAGGAAGCACTGTCCTACACTACTTGATATCTGAGGTCTTAAGAGTGTATAATGTGTAAATAGTTTTTATAGTTTGATACAGGTGGTAAATTTTGTCCTGTTACTCCATGCTCATTGGAAGTAGAAGTCTTTGTGTTCTTTTTGTTAGTTTTAATGGCTGCCATTCTAACTAGAGTGAGATGAAATCTCACTGTATCTTGATTTGCTAAACATGTTTTGACCATTTTTTTTTCATATATTCGTTGGTCAGTTGTATTTCTTCTTTTGAGAATTGCCTGTGTAATTCAATTGCCCGTTTATTGATTGGGGTGTTTTTGGTGTTAAATTTTTTGAGTTGTTTATATATTCTGAATATTAATCCTCTATCAGAAGAGTAGCCAGGAAAGATCTTCTCTTATTCTGTAAGTTCTCTCTTCTTGTTTCCTTTGTTGTACAGGAGCTTTTTAATTTGATGCCATCCCATGTATTAATTCTTGGTATCATTTCCTGAGCTAACTCACATTCTTTTATGGCTGAATAATATTTCATTACACTGATGTGCCACAGTTTATCCTTTTTATGTATTTTTACTGTACTTTCTGGGAATCATTTCACTTTTATTTTCCAAATTACTAAATTATATCTTTGCACATTCTACTTGACATTTCATTTTGGTTCTTTTATGTTTAATTTTCAAGAACTCTTTTTTCAGTCTTTAGATTACTCACCCCCACCTTTAATAAATTGAAATATGGTATTGTTTCATGAATGCCATATTTTGCTAAATTCTTCTGAGAATACCAAGACTTTGAAAAAATTTTTATCATCTCTGTTTTATTTGTAATTGTTTATTATGTTTGTCTTGGTCTTTAATTTTCATGCACTTGATCCAATTTAATATCTTTATTGTCAATTCATATTTATGAATAATGCAAGCCAACATTCACATTTGCCATGTGTCATCAGTGCTCTAAACATTTCAATATTATAATTAATCCTCAATTTTTTTTAATTAATCAGACAGGTATGTACCGCTCTTTCTTACTCTTTCAAATGTGATTTTTACAAATGAAGCTGAGAGAAGTCAAATACTGTAATTTGCAAATAAGTGACAGACCTGGGATTTCAGAGTACATAGGTGTACTTTCTCACATGACTCTTCAAGGGACCAAGCTTAACTAAGTCTATGTTTATGAGGAGACACATGATAGGCTTTCTTTAGTGTTCAAGGATGTTGAATGTTACAGTTTGGACATGAGTGTTCCCCAAAAGCAGGAGGTGAAATTATTAGATATTGAGAGTTGTAACCTAATCATTGGATTGATTCATTTAACAGGTTATTTGAAATAATTATGGTAATTGTAGGCAGGGGGCATGGCTGGAGGAGGTGGAATACTGGTGAAGTGGCCCGTAGGAGTTCATCTTCCCTGGTGCCCCTTCCTCTTTCTCTCTCTGCTTCTTGGCCACCATGAACAGAACAGTGCTCCTCCACCATATGGCCTTCCACCATGGTGTTCTGCCCTATCTCTGGCCCAGAGCAATGGAGTTGGCCCACCATGGACTGGACCTCCAAAACTATGAGTTAAAATGAACTTTTCTTCTTTAAGTTATTCTTGTTTTTTTGATCAGAACCAAAAAAGCTGACTAGCTCACTGAAGCAAGCAGATAAGTGGTGGACTCTCACAAATGACAAAGATTTCATTCAAGTGGTGATATTCTCTATGGCATTTAATTATGTAGTGAAGGTTAAATTTCCATCTTTCTTCTTTTTTTCCCTTACTTTATGTCCATCACGTGAGTTCAGAATTATCTCAGGATTTATTTGGCCCATGTCTTTCCATAGACTCACCCATGTTAGAAACCTACTTATCCTTATCCAGATAATGCCTTTTTTTTTTTTTGCTTTTGCAGTACTGGGGATTAAGCTAAACAGCACCCATGATTCACTTGCTTTTGAGAGCTCTTCTTATTTTTTAGCTCAGGCACAAATACTATTACTAATAGCCTTCTAATACACAGCTGAATGGGGAAGAGCTTAACTAGACCAAAGGTTCCAAAGTCACTTAATTATAATTAATGGTAGAGGGTTTTATCACATTTTGGGGAAAAAGTCTTTTTGCTTTGCAATAAATCAATACATTTTGGACTATGATCTCTTCTACTCTGAGTTGTTCATTAGTCTACTATCTGTGACATACAGACATATATGTATATATGTATGCACATATGTATATTTACTTTTCTTTATCACTGTTGGTCTCCTCTGGTTTATGCTGCTGTTACTCTTTTAAAAATATTATTCCTTTAATTTTCAGAAGGAAAGAGGTAAACATGCAATCCTGAACCAGAAATTGCAATGAGTTTTTTCATTCTAGCATGAATTCTATTTTTGTGTTGATGTACAGAGTAGAATGAAAGGAATAAACTATATGCTGGGAAACAAGAGTTTCAAAGTTCCTCAGACTTTTGACTCATTACTTGGGTGAAAGAATCTCTTCTAATATAAAAACACATTAAATATTATAAAAATGAGAATAATATCTCCATCAAAAAAGTAGGACATAATTTTTGCATGATATACAAAGAAATAATCATGATTTACAAAAATAAATATCTAAATTAGCTGTCAATATAAATCTGTATTGCTGTTATTAAATTACTCAATGTTTAATAAATGTAATGTGTAGAGTGCAGTTGCTCAAACTTAGCATCTGAAGGGTGAGATGACTAGTGAGAAAAGGAACACATTTTTTTCTTTTAGTATATTTGGCTTTCCATATCCATAGATTCAACAAACCAGGGATTCAAATTATTAAAAAAAATTGTCTACATAAACATGCACAGAATTTTTTTCTTGTCATTATTACTTATGTCATTAGCATAAAAACTATTTATACAGCGTTTACATTTTTTAAGTATTAAAAGTAATCTATAGATGACAAAGTACACAGGAGGATATGCATAGGTCCTATGCAAATACTGTGCCATTTTATATAGGGGACTTGAGCATGTGTGGATTTTGGTACTTATGGAAGATCCTAGAACCAATCACTCCACTGACACTGAGGGATGGCTATCTCTTCAGAGACCACTCAAAGGGATGAAAAAGGTTATTATTCTACTGCATGGGTAGGCCAAAGAGTACTTCATATTACCTAGTCAATGAGTATTCATCAAGCAATATATAAGATGCACTGCACATGATAGAAAGACTAAATGCCACCCCTAACAACACTCATGCCCAAATTCCTGGAACTCAATATATGAATGTTATATGTCAAAGAGACTTTGTATATGGAATTTTCTGGCTTCAAGACCAGGAGATTATCCTGGATTATTTGAGTGTACCTGGTGTAATCATATAGGCTCTTAAAAATTGAGAAAAAGGCAAAAGTTAGAGAGATGTGGTGTATGAATGGCTTTCCCCACTGTTGTTGCCAATGAAGGGGGGCAGGGAGCCAAGGAATGTTAGAATGGCTCTTAGCTATCAGTGGGTAAGAAAATAGACACTTTAATCCTAGAATCAAAGGGAACTCAAATCCAATACTCTGAATGAATCTTGAGGCAGATTATCCCCTAGAGCGTATAGAGTAATACAGCCTTGCTACCCCCTGATTTCATTCATATGAGACTCTGACAGAAAAACCAGCAGAGGCTAAACTCTGTTGTTTTAAGATATTAAATCTGTGACAATTTGTTATGCCAACAGTAGAAAAATAACATGTTGTAATTGGTACTGCAGTAGATGGCAACACTTCATTAGATCTTCCATATAGAATTCAACTTGTACTTTCATCACAAGTATTACCCACATCTAGTTATATCTTGGTACAAACCAAGTGTTTGCGAGTCATATAGTATGATATCACAAAGGAAAACTGGTATATTATTTGTAACTTTGCTTCAATTGATTCAAAATTAGGATACACACCTGTATCAGTTGAAAAGAGAAGAGTCAGATTCAGCAATCCTCAGCCACTGTACAGAAGGTAGAGTGCCAAGATGTTAGCCACCAGCTTTATTGCTCTGACCTAATTTTTTTCAAACTGAAAATGAGATAATATCAGTTTCTATTATCTCACTACAAATTAGTTAGTGCAAATGCTGTTGAACTGGTTTAATGAGAGATGCTCAGGCTCTGTATGGGAGAACTGATGATTTGGGAAGAAATACTTGTTGTATCTGAATAAAGTAAATTAAGAATATAAGAATTACATGATTCAGAAAATAGAAGGAAAAATATCATCAGAAGAATGATTGTTTTAGATGACATTACCTTCAAAGTTTAACTATTGAAACTATTTCTCTTTCAAGCTGACATAAATCTAACTACCATTATTATGTTCAAATTTTTTCCATTTTTCATCCTAGGTCTTTTTTTAAAATCCAGTTTCACAATTTAGTGCTTCTTTAGCAGCCCCAATTTTTACATAACTCAATGATATAAGCCTTTTTTTAAAAAAAATCTTTTTTCCCCAAGGATGTGGGCATGAGTCCAGGGGCACTGGGTTGGAAGGCAATCTGTGTAGGCCTCAACATACTCAAACTCATTCTCTCTAATAACCATGCCTATCCTTAAACAAATCTGTACATCATCTCTCTCTACCACCAGGTGGGTTTCTTACTATAAAACTTACAAATTGCTCATGTAAAGAAACAATCTTGGGCTGGGATTGTGGCTCAGAGGTAGGGCAATTGCCTAGCATGCCTGAGGCCCTGGGTTTGATCCTCAGCACCATATAAATATAAAATAAAGACATTGTTTCCACCTATAACTAAAAAAAAAAACCAATCTTTTTGACATGACTAAATATGAACACACCAATAAAGTACAAATAGTATAAGATTTATGCTGGGAACTAGAGTTAGTTTGTAATCTCTTTGTCTCTCCAGGAAACTGAACACTTCCTTTTCCACACAGCTTCATCATTTCATTTTATTGTCTCTTCTTGACTATTTTATATTAAGCCCAAAATACACAGTATAAAGATTAACTTCAGAAGTGATATAGAGACTAGTGGAACTATTACAGTGGGATTTCCTAGAAACTTCACCTAAATTCTCAGGGGTCTAAGTAAAAAAATATCACTTATGATTTAGGAAGGTTTCTTAATGCAAATTACAATCAATAACATACCGTTTTAAACATTTCTTGATTCTTGTTCTAGATTTTTTTCCCAGATCACTCAGGTTACATTCTGTCCAAAGGTGGTTGAACCCATGGAACAAAAGACCAATGATGTCATTTGCCTCTGTCTTAATGTGAGGTGATTTTTTTTTTCTTCCTTTAATACCACGTCATGATAGCAACTTTTGGCTTATAATCTTTAAGTGGATCCAAACCTTCTTACATGTTCATAAAATATGTACATGTTCACTGTATAGAAAACAAGAAAATGTTTTTTTCAGTTAATGTTGACTTTTCCTAATCTGGGATTTTTTTTTTAACAGCTGACTAGCTCTATTAAGTAACTTGTGCTCACATTCATACAGCTCTGCCTATTATCCTTTATTGCTACAATACTTCTGGTTAGTTCCAGCTATATTTTGCAACTGCCTTGACTAAAATTGCTAGCAGCAACATGCAAAGTAAGTAAAAAGGAAAATTAATTTTTAAAAATATGGTGACTGGGCTGGGGATGTGGCTCAAGCGGTAGCGTGCTCGCCTGGCATGCATGTGGCCCAGGTTTGATCCTCAGCACCACATACAAAGATGTTGTGTCTGCCGAAAACTAAAAAATAAATATTGAAATTCTCTCTCTCTCTTTTAAAAAAATTATAGTGACTGATTTATTAGAGTACCAGTATTATTTATCTTCTCTAAAAAAAGCTTGTAATTTTATAAAAAGAGAAATGATGAAACTATACAGTGAAAACGGTAGGACAGACATTTTTGAAAGTTTGCCTTCAAATAATAAGCTTAAGATATTATAGTTCTCTATAGTCTGTTTTAATTTTTTTACTTTTTTTGGGGTGGGTGGGTGGGTACTGGGGATTGAACTGAAGGGCACTCAACCACTGAGCTAGATCTCCAGCCCTATTTTGCTTTAGAGTCAGGGTCTCACTGAGTTGCTTAGTACCCAGACATTGCTGAGGCTGGTTTTGAACTTGTGATTCCCCTGCCTCAGCCTCCAGAGCTGCTGGGATTACAGGCATGTACCACTGTGCTCAGCTACATGTTTTTAAATGAATAAATTGGAGCTTTTCATTTTATGAATATGTTATGGATTATTTTCTGCCAGATGCATTATTTTACCATTGGATTCACAAAACATCTCTATTTTGTTCATTTACACACACAAAATAATGTTTTCTCATTTTTTTTCAGTTTAGCTTTTTAACACCAGATTTAGTTTATTTCACATCACTAATTTGTTTCAATATAGCAATCACATTAAATTAAAAAACAAAACAGAAAGCAATTGTTTGAGATTTGGTTGGACAGCAGAGCAACCTGGGTAAACAGGCAGCAAACCCTCCAGGTGAGTTACAGATAAGCTTTTTAAGCTTATCCTTTTGGATGACTGTTTACCAAAGGGTAGGACCAACTGAAGATGGAAACCAGCAGACTTATCTCCCTAAAATATTATAAACATATACCTTTCTGTATTATTTATATGTATATATTATATGTGACACTTGAGAAATATACCCAGGAAGTTCCATCCTCTTGGTAACTCCATTTCAATCTTAACTCCTTCACTAGTAGACCATGTTTTCATTGATCATTTTTGTGGTTCATAGGATTGTACATTTAATAACATGATGTAATTTTTTTAACTATTTGGGCTTAAGTTTTATCTTATATTTACTCTCATTTTAAAAATATTTTTTTTCTATTTGCATTTCTCCTAAGTTGTCTGACTTCCTTTTCTTCTTCTTCTTCTTTTTTTTGGTGTGTGTGTGTTTGCCACGCTTCCTCTTTTTTTCTTCTGCTTTCCCAATAGATGTTGCCAGTAGAAACTAATAAGGACTATGTACTTTCACACAGTCTTTACATGTTTATCTGGTACAAAGGGAAATTCTATTGCATCATATTCCATCAGCTTCAGTTTACCAATTAAGACTGCTCTGAAGACAGATCCCAAAGAGGTAATACCAAAAATTGATGAATTGTTCTCAAGAGACTTCTCTGTTTGGGCCATATTTGTCTTCTGAAGAGGCTATTCAGAAAGAATAGACTATTTCACACATTTAATTTACATTCCCTGCATTATCAATCAGTGTTTTCAAAGGGTTAGTTATCTGTAACAGATCCACCTGGGTGCTGGTAAAAATGCATATTACTGAGCCATACCCCAGGTCCAAAGAGTTAGAATTTCTGGAGGTGAAGCTCATGAATATTCAGTTTTTAACAAACTTTCTAGATGTTCCTTCTCTGGAACAATGTTTGAGAATCGTGGGTATAGCAAAATGTTCATGGTTTAGTTTGAGTGTGTCCCCCAAACTTCCTGTGTTAAAAGTTTGGTTCCCAGTGTGGTGGTATTGAAGTGGAGCAGTGTAGCAGAAGGTAACTGAGTTATGGGGGTCCTGGCTGGAAAGTGATTATGCTGGTCCAAGTGAGAACAAGCTGTTCTCTCAAGAGCATGTTGTTTATAGAGCAAGACCACCCCACCTGCTTGGCCCCTTCTGCACAGGGCTATTTTCCTTTCTGCTTCTCCAGTATTTTGAGATCAGGTCAGTGAGGTCCTTATCAGGAGCCAAAATAAATATAGCTATCCAATTTTGGACTTTCCAGCCCTTATAATAGTGAGTAAAATAAACCTCTTTTGTTTATGTTATGGGTACCCTCAGGTATTTTGTCATACCAACACAAAATGGACTAATATAGCTCACTGGTCCTTAAATACACTTGATGATTGATACACTATCTCCTTATTATATTCCAAATATTTCTCTCATATATTGAATATTCTCCTGGGACAGAATTTTGTGTTATCAGTCTCTATCTGGATATGCTTACTTGAATGGTTTTTTTCATCCCACACTCACTCAAGAGATTCCAAATTAAACTATCCACCAGATGTCTCCAACTCTGTTGTCATGTAGTTGTTATCCAGGGGTTATCTTTGTGTTCCATCATTTTGATATAATACATTGGCTATTATGTAGAGCACTAAAGAAGAAATTATAAAAAAAAAGGAGAACTGGTTAATGACCTCTAGGGTCTAAAAGATTCTTTTACAGGGTGTAACTTAATTCTATTGTTCTTTACTTGTTTTCTCAGAATAATCCCTAACTTACCTTGTTATCACCTTAATCTATAATCTTCACATTTACGAATAAACCGATACAATTTTTCCTAATTAGACTCTTTGCTCTCTAATCTCCCGCATCTTCTGAAACTTAATCTAATAAAGACTTTTTACCTCACTTACTGCCTGTTCCCAATTGTTTACAGACTACCTTACAAACTAGATTTAAGGCTCTTTACCATCTAGCTCCTGAATACATTTCTCTGGAATAAACTTCTACCTCTACCAAATAGATATGTGAACTTGATGTAAGCATTTTATTTTCTGGGCTCATGATGTTAATTGACCAAATTATATTTTTCTCTTAAGGCCTGATTCCTTCTCCCACCAACTTGGCTGGCCCTCAGAACTTGCTTTTTTTCAGCTCCTCTGGTGATTCTATGCTTTTTGTAATAAAAAATATGCATGTGCTCCTTGGTATTATCTTTTATTTTTCTAATTCCCCAGTTACCCTGTTAGCTTCCTAAATGTAGGAACAATATTTTGTTAACTCCTTTCTCTTCTTTGTCTAGTCCAGACTTATGTCTAGTAAGTGTTCAAAATACTGAGCAAATTTATTTGTTTATGCATTCCTACATCAAATAATTATTGAATGCCCAATGAGAACAAATATGTTCCTTGCTTTCATGGGACATATATTTTAGTTGGAAAGACATTAATGAGATAAAAAATAAGATGATCAATAGCTCTATTCTTTTTTTAGTAAACTGTTTAAGTACCTGTCATAAGCCAGACATTGTGTTCAATACAAAGCTGAGGCTGATAGGTTTGGGAGGAGAATCATATATAAACCACTAAACTATAATGTTATACATGGGAACAAAGTACCCTAGAGCAGAACGAGTACAACTATCTCTGCCAAGGAAAGTCTGCCCACTTTCGTTTGGATCTTGAAAGTGAATTTATACGAGGTTCAATAATGCAGTATTTTTACCCGAAGGGTCATTCTCAGAAACCTGATAAGCTGATTCCTATGTCATTATTTTGAGCAGAAATCTGAGCTAGGTCCAAGAATCTGGAGATATGAGTAGACTAAAGCACAGAGGAGGGTGACAGTGTCAGAATGGTTTGCTATCAGGTTAACAGCCAGGTCCAGGCTAATGGGCCTTCCTCCTGGCGCCTCCCTGGCTCTGCCGCCTTTCGCGGAGTTGTTAAATTTACGTCCCCCAGAATCTTAGGGGTTCGCAAAGCAGCAAGTGAAAAATCTGCCATAATTTTTTTTTTGAGAGAGAGAGAGAGAGAGAGAGAGAGAGAGAGAGAGAGAGAGAGAGAATTTTTTAATGTATATATATATTTAGTTCTCGGTGGACACAACATCTTTGTTGGTATGTGGTGCTGGGGATCGAACCCGGGCCGCACGCATGCCAGGCGAGCGCGCTACCGCTTGAGCCACATCCCCAGCCCCTGCCATCAATTTTTAACACTCAAAGGAAATCTAGCAGAAACGGTGCCTTTCCTGGTGGTATTAATTAAGGTGACCTGGTTCTGTTAGAACCACAACAGACCCACACTGAGCCGGGCTCTGACTGAGCTACCTTAACGCCTTTCACTGACTACATCTCGGTTTGCTGCCCGCGACGCCGCGGAATCGCCCAGGACCACCAGCAGGGCCGGGAGCAGGCGATTCTGTTCAATGCTCTTATAACTGCTCCAGGATTGTGGCTTCGCCCGTGTGTCCCTGGCCCATAGCGCTTCCCTTTCTTGATGTGGAAGCTCCTGTCGTGCCCTGCCTGTCCACAGGACACACCGCCCGCGTCCCGGGAGACGGCGTTCTCCACAGCTCCCGGGCGCGTTCAGGAACGCGGCGCGCTCGCTCTCGCGCATGCGTGACACGGCGACTCCGCGCTCCCCGGGCGGACACCCGGGGAAACCTCGAGCGTCGGCGCCCAAGGTGCGCGTGCGCAGTCGCCTCAGGAGCCCCCTTCCCGATCCTCCCAACCAACTCCTACCCTGCCATCCACCCCGCTCCCTTCTAACTCTTTCGCCCCATTAAATCAGCCGGCCCTCCTGCACGTCACGGGCGAAAAGAGGTCCCCACAGGGGGTCTCCAGCCGACGCAGCCGCCGTGCGCGCCGACGCCGCCCGGGGCGTGCAGAGACCCGCCGCCCCGCCCCTTCCGCCGCTCGCGCGCGCACGGCCCTCCGGGGTTGGCTGCTACGGGGACCGCGGCGGCGGCCTCGAGAGCGGCTGTAGCTTTGCCTGATTAGTTCCCTCCGCCCCCTCGCGTCGGGCGCTGTGGTGCGGTTGCCTTGAGACCCCCAACTTTATTGTTCCTCAGCCCCACCTCCCGGCGCGCGTCCTCGGGATGCACTGAGCTGAGGGGAGGGGCGCGGCGGAGGGTCGCGGTCGCGGTCCCTCGCCTCCGAGCGCCCGGCCGGAGGGGCGGGAGTCACGATGTCCGGTAGCCGCCAGGCCGGGTCGGGCTCCGCGGGGACGAGCCCCGGCTCGTCGGCGGCCTCCTCGGTGACTTCCGCCTCCTCGTCCTTATCCTCGTCCCCGTCGCCGCCTTCCGTGGCGGCCTCGGCGGCGGCGCTGGGGTCCGGCGGGGCAGCGCAGGCCGCGGGTTCGGGCGGTCTCGGCGGCCCGGTGCGGCCTGTGCTGGTGGCGGCAGCGGTGTCGGGCAGCGGCGGCGCGAGCGGCGGCGGGGCGGTGTCCGCGGGCCTGTCCCGGCTCAGCTGCGCGGCCAGGCCCAGCGCCGGCGTAGGAGGGAGCAGCTCCAGCCTGGGCAGCGGCAGCAGGAAGCGTCCTCTGCTCGCGCCCCTCTGCAACGGGCTCATCAACTCTTACGAGGACAAAAGCAACGACTTCGTATGGTGGGTCTGAGGAGCAGCCCCCTCGCTCAACTGTGCGTTCCCGCTGCTCGGTCTGGGGGGCTCCGGCGGGGGCGGCCTCTGGAGAGCCGGGACCCTGGTGCAGTGCAGGGTCTGGTTAGGGGCGGGGAAGCAGGGGTGAAAGTGAAGAGCGCTAAGTGCGGTGGGCAGGAAGTGCAGGGAGTTTAGGGAATGGGGAGGGCAAATAAATGATGGTGGAGAAAAGAAGAAATCTGGGCACGGAAATTGGGTTTTGAATTTTTTGGCTATTTGGCGGACTAAGCGCCTAGTCTGGGATACTTGTTCAATTACAAGTAGTGGGGTGGAATTGCTGGTCAAAATCTGCTTATTGTAAATATGGTAGATGATGCTCTAAACATGGGTAGGGATGTTTTAAGTAGTCTTTAAATACCCATTTTGGCTATGTGTAAATATGTCCTATTTTAAAAGGCACTTAATGTGTGGAGGATACCGTAGTCAGTCTGTTCAGGAAAGGTCCACTTTTCAACTGAATAACTTGAACGAGAGAGCCACATTTATTAAATATCTTTGTGTCACATGTATCTTTATTACAGCATGCTGTGTAACAGTATACTGAAACTTCTGGCCTGAGGGATGCTTAGGTAGAGACATTTTGTTGTCATGTTTAGCATCTTGAATGTTACACAGTAATATTCAGTCATATTTGATGTAGTGGGGCTTACCACATTTAGTGAAAGATGGAGTGGACAGTCTTGGACAGAGTTTGAAATTCTCATTTTTTTTAGGTATTCTTTGTAGGATTATGAGAGAGTAATTGCTTTTTGCTGATTAAGAACTGGTAGGGCTTTGTGTCTTTTCTCTGGAGTAAGTT
Organism: Ictidomys tridecemlineatus; assembly: GCF_052094955.1. Taxonomy (NCBI): domain Eukaryota; kingdom Metazoa; phylum Chordata; class Mammalia; order Rodentia; family Sciuridae; genus Ictidomys; species Ictidomys tridecemlineatus. Next base: position 9,358,810 of record NC_135486.1, on the reverse strand, counting down.
GTTGATTGACTTAGAATATTAATGACCTAGGAAGTTGACTTGCACAGTCATTACTGGGGAAGTCGATTCACTTCAGGGGTGAAGGGAGCCAGATTTGGTATTTTAACTATGATATGGAAATAGGAGATTTCTGTTTATTGCAGAAAAATAATGATGTTTTTATTCATATTTCTACTTTTAAATTAAATTATTCTGGATTCAGAATTCATTTTCATTGAAATTGGACTATAATTGTGATTGTTATGTATAAATAATTTAAAGTATATCTAAGAGATGTTTGCTTTTTTACCCAATTAATAGTGCCGCATGCTGAAATAGAAGCTAATAAAACAAATTGGGAGCTGTGGGATTTAGTTATTGTTTTTAGAACATTCACATTTCAATTTTCAGTTGACTAAAAGAAAGCGAACATGCCTGTATCCACATAGGTCTCTAAAATAGTGTAGATGTGAAAAATGAGGAAATTAGTCATTCAGTCATTCACCAGATACTTATTTGACATTCTTCATCTGCCAGGCACCATCTTAGTTTCAGTGTACTACAGTTAAAGCTGTAAGGAATTAGAGAGGAATGTAAGAGCACCTGACATCCATCATTGATCTCCCCTCCCAGCTTCATGGCACACAGGTGTGCCAGCAGTCAGGAGTCTGAGGCAGAAGGACTACAAGTTCAAGGCCAACCTCAAGGGCTTGTTGAGATTATCTCAGAATAAAAGATAGAAAAAGGGCTGGAGATGTGGCTCAGTATCGCCCCTGGGTTCATCTCCCAGTATTGCAGAATGAATGAATGAATGAAACTGCAGAAGTTTTTCTGAAGTTGCTTTTCCCCTTTGCATTTTCTACTAGCAATATTAAAAAAAAAATGTGATTGTTTTACATCCTTGCCCACATTTTGTGTTTTCAGCCTTTTAAATTTTAATCACTATGGTGGTTTTGTCATAATTTGCATTACCTTAATAACTAATGGTGTTGAGCATAAGTCTTTGCATATCTTTTATGAAGCATCTGTTCTAACTTCTTGCCCATTTTTCTCCTAAGTTGCTTGTCATTTTGACTTGTAAGGGTTCATTTTAGATTCTGGTTACATGTCTTGTCAGTCTTAGGTAGTGTGATAATTTTTTCCCAGTCTGTTGTTTACCTTTTCATTTTTTTCCTAGTTTTCTTCAGTGGCCAAAAAAAGTCTAGTTTATTGATTTTTTTTCTTTTATTGTTTGTGATTTTTTTTAAATGTCTAAGCTAAGAAATTGTTGTCTAGCATGAAGTCACAGAGATTTTCTTCTAGAAATTTTACGTTTCTTATGGCTGAGATCCACCTCCTTTCATTACCCATGGAATCTGATTATCCTAGCACCAATTATTGAATAGACTATCTTTGTTCATTAAGGTTTCTTAGTACCTCTCTTCAAATTAGCTATTTATGTATGAATTTTATGGAATTTGTATTCTATTCTATTGATTTATATGTTTTTCTCTACACCATTTCTATACTGTTTTTATAACTGTATTAATCTTGAAATCAGTATGATTTTGTTCTTGTATTTCAAAATTGTTTTGGTTATTAAGGTTCTTTCCATTTCCACATACATTTAAAAATTATTTATGAGGGCTGAGGGCATAACTCAGTGATAGAGTGCTTCTTTAGCATGCACAGGGCCCTGCATGGGATCCCTAGAACCATAAAGAAAAAAAATTGCCTGCCTGCCTGTCTGTCTGTTTTCTCCCTCCCTTTCTCTATGTCTCCTCTTCTCCTTCCTTCCTTTTCTTTCTTTCCTGGGAGCATTGAACTCACGGATGGTTTATCACTGAGCTACATCCCCAGTACTTTTTATTTTGAGACAGGGTCCTGGCTGAATTGATGAGACTGGCCTGAAATTTGCTGTCCTCCTGCCTCAGCCTTGCAGAATTGCTGGAATTATAGGTGTGCGCCAGCATGCTCACTGCTTGTCATTTTGTATTAAAGAGGATGGAGGCTCTTAATTTGGGTTTCTTTCAGTCTATTACTCAATTTAGAAAAACTTGACATCTTAAAGGTATTGAATTGTTTGATTCATAAACATAGTGTGTTTCTTCAATTATTAGGTCTTCATTAATTTCTCTGAGCAACACCTTTTACTTTCAACTACCCAAGTTTTGCAAATTGAAATTAAAGAGGTCCTAAATATGATTGATAATCAGACATCCATGGGAGGGTGGAGGAAGCCTTCAGTCTTTACAACATACTGTGTGTGTATGTGTGTGTGTGTGTGTGTGTGTGTGTGTGTGTGTGTGCACACACACAAACATATATATACCCATATATATGTGTATATATATATAAAATATATGAAAGCTGGCTTGAAATGGGTTACAGACATAAGAGAACTAAATCTTGTAGAAGAAAATATTTTGTTAAATTTGTCACTAAGTATTTCATGCTTTTGATGCTGTTGTAAATGTTATTTTAATTTTGGTTTCTAATTGTTACAAGCATATAGCAATGCAGTTTATTTTTGTATATTGACCTTATTTATATCCTGTGAATTTAAAAATTCACTTGAATGGTTTTTTGGTAGAAGATGGGATTTTCTAAGATAGTGGGGTTAACTGCAAATATTTTTTTCCTTTCATTCCAATTTGTATGCATTATTTAAAATATATTATTGGAAAATAATAAAAGTTTATTTTTTCTTTGTGATAGTGATCTACGGTTTTCTTTTAATTTTTTCTAATTTTTTTTCTATTTTTGGTATATGGTATATTCATTTGCTAGGGCTTTCAGTGGTATAAACTTTACAAGTTCTTTTTCATGTAATTCTAGAACCTGGAAATATGATTTCAAAGTGTACACAGGTTTGATTTCTTTTGAGTCCTTTGTCCTTAGCTTGCAGATGGTTGAGATTTTTCTCTTTTTCTTTGGTCTTAGCAGTTTAAAAGCAAGGTATGTGTTAGGGAATCTTGTTTTTAAAAATCTTTTTTGTAATTTTCAGAGCTTACATTTGTGGTTTGATTTCTATTGTTATTTTAAAAGAGTTGAGCTATTACCTCTATACATAGTTCTTTAATCCATCCTCTTCTCCTATGACTTCAATTACATACTTGCTACATCATTTGATATTGACCCGTGGCTCTTGGATACTCTGTTCTTTTTTTTTTTTCATAGTGTTTTAATTTGAACCATTTCTTTTGACCTCTTTTCATATTTTTGCTTCTTTATTTGTGTTTTGATGAGCCCATCAAAAGAATGCTTTGTCACAGATCATGTGTTTTAAAAAGTTTTAGCAATTTCATTTTATTTTCCCTTTTAGTTTTCATGTCTTTGCTGAAATTCGTTTTTCATGCATATTGCCATTTTTTCTACTAGATCTACTCAAATTAATCATAGTTTTTGTCTCATAGGCTTACCATTGGAATTTTCTCTTGAAGCTTGTTGATTGCTTTGGCTTTTTGGATTTGTTTGTTTTTGGTTTTATGTATATTTCATACTGGAGATTGCATGTCCAGTAGTGTTGATGCCTGAAAATAATTACACCTCTCCTGTTAGGTTGAGTCAGCGTGGTCAGGAGTTGGGCTGAATTTGGATTTTGTTATTGCTGTGTAGTCACCTTTCATCTACCAAAGGCTTCGCATTTCACCAATGTTGTCTTGAGTGTGGGGTGAAGTTTGGGATGCCAGAAAGCTTTTCTTCACAGTTTTCAGCTTCACACCTACTTTTCAGAAGGGTTGTGTGCATGCTCTGTCCCCATCCCCTAGCAGACACTGTTGATATGTGTGGCTTTGTGGTAGACTGAGTTCACCTTATTGCTAGGCTTTATTAATTTATTGTGATGTATGTTTTAGTTTATTGATTTGAGAGACTTAGTATCCCCAGACCATTCCAGCACTATCAGATTCTTCAGTGATTATTATGTACTCAACCACAAATTATAACATTGTCTTAATTCAGTCGGCTTTAATAAAAATACCTTAGACTGGGTAAGTTGAACAAAAGAACATTTGTCTCTCACAGTTCTGGAGGCTGTGAAGCCTAAGATGAAAGCATTGGCAGATCCAGTGTCTGGTGAGGGCCCACTTTCTGTCTTGTAGATAGACACCTTGTTGCTATGTGGCTCCATTAGAGCAAACTCTAGATTTATGAGGATATAATCCCATCATGAGGGCTTTTCCACTCTCTCACCCTTATCTGAACCCAGTTGTCTCCAAAAGACTCTATCTCCTAATTCCATTACATTGGGAGTTGAGGTTTCAACATGAGAATTTTGTCATCTATTATAAGCATCTATCACCTGTATCAGTTTCTGATGCTGTTCTCAAAATGGCCTTTCAAAATTTCTAAGAGTTTTTGATTAATTGATTCAGAAATGAGTGTGTGACATAGGCTGGGTCTATCAGAAAGACTCCTTTTGGAAATTTTGACCCAAGATACTGGGAAAAACTTTTTTTTTATGATTCAGTTTCACTGAGGTATAATTTATAGTTTACTGAGTTTTGTTACATATATGTACCTGTGTAATCCCTAACATTTAAAATATAGGATATTTCAATCACTCTAGAAAGTTTCTTCATGCACTTTTACAGTTAAATCTTCTTTACTCTCATTCATGGTTGCCATTGATCTGACTTCTATTTCTAGATAGTTTTTCCTATTGTAAAATTTTATGTTAATTCATGTATTATATGCTCTTTTGTGGCTTGTTTTACTAAGCATGTTTTTTGAGATTAAACTATATTGTTTGTACTATAGTTTTATTACATTTTTCTCTTTTCTTTTTTTGAGGCAGATTCTTGCTATGTTTATCTGATCTTGAAATCCTGGACTCAGCTCATCCCTCTACCTCAGGCTTCCTAATAGCTGTGACTGTAGGATTGTGCAATTGTCAACTTTTTTAGAATTATGCTTTCTAACTTTTAAATTATGCACAATTTGTCCACTCTGGATTATTTCCATTTTTTGACTATTTGAATATAACTCAAGAATATTTGCTTATAAGTAATTTTATCCCTGTATATTTTTATTTTTCCAATATTGTTTTTGCTTGTAAGTGAATTTTTTATTGTAGATGGCATTTTTCAGCTGTAGAATTCAGTTTTTGTTTTATTTTAAAAAATCGGTGCTATCTTGTTCAATATCTGAAACCAGTGTTTCCTTTATTTTTTTCACCCAGTTTTTTGAGTATGTATGGTCAGAGGAAAGTTGTTTCCAGTTAAATGTTGACCTTGAGTGCAAGTGAATTAGTCATGTTTCTCATTTCAAAAAACACTGTCCTAATACCAAAAGCTTTTAGTTCTATTGTGGATTCCCTTAATAAATGCCGCATCACCAAATATTGGACAGTATTGTGTGGAAAAATCTAGATATCAGTGATGAGCGAAAAATAATTCAGAAAAGTTAGACACTTAAAAATGAGAATTTGTAGGAAACTCTAATTTTTTCTGTCTATATTCACAAGAGTGCTATGTGACAAAACTTGTGTAAGTCTAAATAGTTTCAGGAAAAGCATTAAACAATAAAATTATCTTTTTGGCTAGGGTGTAGTTCAGTGGTAGAGTGAGTTCTTAGTGTGTGAAAAGCCTCGGTTCAACTCCTAGCACCAAAATGAATGAATGAATGAATAATATTACTTTTATCTCAGGGGTCCCTTTTTAAAAAAAAAACATATTTTTTTTAGTTGTAGATGGACACAATATCTTTATTTATTTATTTTTATGTAATTGGTGAGACCCTGTCTCAAAATAAAAAAGAGGGTCATAAATAAATATAGTTAAAACATACAAATGTATACATACATATCTATAAAGATAGATATTTTTTTAGAAGTACCACATGCCTATATAAGTGAAAACATATATAGGCATGTGGTACTTAGTTAACACATAGTAGTACTTGAACACATTTATAAGATACATGTGTACATTGTGTAATAATCAGATCAGGGCAACTGGCAGTCTATCACCTCAGGCATTTATCATTGTGTTGGGAACATTCAGTATAGCTATTTTAAACTCTCAGCTATTTTGAACAATATGAAGCAGTCAATCATCTTGCTATAAGATATTAAAAGCTATTCTTCTTGTCCAGCTTCCTTGTCCTCACAAACCTTCCTTTCTCCATCCTCCTTTCCCAAACCCTTCCAGTCTGACAGCCACTATTCTATTCTTTACCTCTTTGAGATCAACTTTTTAGCTTCCACATATAAGTGAAAACTTTGGGTATTTGTCTCTCTGTGCTTGCCTTATTTTTACTCAACATAATATTCTCCAGTTCCACTAATGTTACTATAAATGACAGAATTTCATTTTTATGGCAATATTAGTATTCCATTATGAATGTGTACATACCACATTTTCTTATACAGTTTTTAAAACATTTTGTTTTAGTTGTAGATGGACATGATAACTTTATTATATTTATTATGTGGTGCTTAGGATCAAACCCAGTGCCTCACACATGCAAGGCAAGCATTCTACCACTGAGCTACAACCCCAGCCCTCTTATATAATTTTTTACTGATAAGAAAGTTTTATATTTACAGTTGTTTCTATTTTTAGTGGTATGTAATGGTACATCTCATTATTGATGACATCTTAGATCTTACTAAATAGGGGATTGTATTTCCCCCCTTATTTTCTTAATCTCTATTTTCATTTTCCAAATCTCCAAGTTTCCTGTTCAGTTGTGGTGTATATAAATGTATTGTTGTGAGATATATTTTTATATATGCTTTAAGTTTATATAAATTTATTATGCACAGGTCATTTTCATTTTTGTTTTCTCTTTATAAAGCATCAAGCCATGTTACTCCATGTGCCTTTGGCTCATTCCTTTTTTTTTTTTTTTTTAAATATTTTTAGTTGTAGATGGACAGAATATCTTTGTTTATTTGGTTTTTTTAAGTGCTGCTGGGGATTGAACACAATGCTTCATGCATGTTAGTCTAGTGTTCTACCACTAAGCCACATCATTCTTTCTGACTCTTGCATGATGTGCACACATTTAAAAAAATTTTTTAAATTTGTTTTAATTAGTTATACATGACAGTAGAATGCATTTGTGCACTTTGATATACATAGATGGGATATAATTTCTCATTTTTCTGAGTTTACATGTTGCAGAATCATATTGGTCATGTAGTCATATATATATATATATATATATATATAGTAATAGTATCTGTTTCATTCTACTATCTTTCCTATCCCCACATCCCTACCCCTCCCATTCCATCACTTTACCTTCCTAAGATAATGCTATTCTTTCCTAGCTCTATCCCCCTCCTTATTGTGAATTAGCATCCACATATTAGAGAAAATATGCAACCTTTGGTTTTGTGGGATTGGCTTATTTCGCTTAGCATGATATTCTCCAACTCTAACCATTTACTGGCAAATGCCATATTTTCACTCTTCTTTAAAGTTGTGTAATATTCCATTGAGTATATATACCACATTTTCTTTATCCATTCATCTATTGAGGGACACCTAGGTTGGTTCCATAGTTTAGCTATTGTGCATTGAGATGCTATAAACGTTGATGTGGCTGCATCACTATCGTATGCTGATTTTAAGTCCTTAGCTGGGTCAAATGGTGGTTCCATTCCCAGTTTTCTGAGGAATTTTCATACTGCTTTCCATAGTGGTTGCACCAGTTTACAATCCTACCAGCAATGTATGAGTGTACCTTTTTCACTACATCCTCGCTAACATATTTATTGTTGCCTGTATTCTTGATGATTACCATTCTGACAGGAGTGAAATGAAATCTTAGAGTAGTTTTGATTTACATTTCTCTAATTGCTAGAGATGTTGAACACTTTTATCTCATATATTTTGCTGATCAACTGTATTTCTTCTGTTAAGTGTCTCCAGTTCATTAGCCCATTCATTGTTTTTTTTTTTTTTTTTTTTTTTGGTGATAATTTTTTTTGAGTTCTTTCTATATCCTAGAGATTAATGCTTTATTGGAGGTGCATGTGGTAAAAATTTTCTCCCAATCTGTAGGCTCTCTCCTCACATTATTAATTGTTTCCTTTGCTGAGAAGAAGCTTTTTAATTTGGATCCATCCCATTTATTGATTCTTGATTTTACTTCTTACACTTTAGGATTCTTGTTCAGGAGTCAGATCCTAGGCTGATGTGGTAAAGATTTGGGCCTATCTTTTCTTCTATTAGGTGCAGAGTCTCTGTTCTAGTGCCTAAGTCTTTGATCCACTTTGAGTTGATTTTTGTCCAGGGTGAGAGAGAGAGTTAATTTCATTTTGCTACATATGGATTTCCACTTTTGCCAGCACCATTTGTTGAATAGGCTACCTTTTTTTCCAGTGAATGTTTTTGGTACCCTTGTCTAGTATGAGATAACAGTATTTATGTGGGTTTATCTCTGTGTCTTCTATTCTGTACCATTGATCTACAAGTCTGTCTACTTTGGTGCCATTAGCAAGTAGTTTCTCATTTGGTTGAATGTCCTTTTATTTACTGTAGATCCTCCCTTTGCTGGTTTTCACTTTTTTTCCCCCACTTCATCCTCATGGAATATTTTGTTGAGAATGTTCTGTAGTTTAGATTTTCTAGTTGTGAATTCTTTTAATTTTTGTTTATCATAGAATGTTTTAATTTCATCTTCAAATTTGAAAGTTAATTTTGCCGTGTATAAAATTATTGGTTGGCATCAGTTTCTTTCAGAGCTTGAACTATATTATTTCAGGACCTCCTAGCTTTTGAGGATATGGGTTGAGAAATCAGTTGAGATCTGAATTGGTTTCTCCCATATATAATTTGATTTTTTTCTCTCACAGCCTTTAAGATTTTATCTTTGTTCTCTGTGTTAATCATTCTCATTAAAATGTGCCTTGGTGTGGGGATGCTGTAATTTTGTACATTTGGGGTCCTGTTAGCCACTTGTAATTGATTTTCAATTTCATTCTTTAGGTTTGGGAAATTTTCTGCTATGATATCATTGAAACGATTGTGCATTCCTTTGGTTTGTTTCTCTGCTGCTTCATCTATTCCAATAACTCTTAAATTTGGTGTTTTCATTTATTCCATAATTCTTGCATATTCTATTCTTGGTTTCTTACCATCTTCTCCACATGTTCAACTCTACTTTCAAAATTATATATTTTGTCTTCGTTATATGAGGTTCTGTCTTCCAAGTGATCTGGTCTGTTGGTGATTCTTTCTATTGAATTTATAATTTGTTTTACTGATTCCTTAATTTCGAGGATTTCTGCTTGTTTTTTTATTTTCACGATTTCTCTTTATTGAAGTGGTCTTTCACTTCCTATATTTTTTCTTTGATTTCACTCCTTGTACTATCCTTTACCTCACATATCAATTTAACTATATACAATCTGAACTCCTTCTTGGACATTTCTTCTGCTGTGTTTGTTATCAGTGGCTTCTTTGGTTGAAGCATCTTGGTTTGTTTGGAGTGCTTTATTCCCTTGTTTTTTCCATGTTGTTAGTGTGTTTTCCTATCTAAAAGTATGGATCTAAGGCAAGATAAATTCTATCCCATAGACCTATAGTGTCCCTGAAGGTTTCCAGTGCTTTATCTTTACTGGTGAGACCAATATCAACAGCACTCAGTTACACAATATATAGTCTTAAACCTAATAGCTCCCACTAAGCGTCTACTGCTTTCTCAAATTAAACCAAAATGATGAGTTCAATAACTATGTATAGTACAGAGTATTTTAAAAACAATTTAAAATTTCAAATGATGGATGAGAGAACAGAGGTAGTATAGTATGCAATATTTGTGAGGGAGGAAGAGAGAAGCTAGAAGCAAAAATTCACAGGAAGAGTGGAAGAGGAGATTGGCTGTTGGTTGGAGAAAAGTTTGAAAAAGAAAATAGACAAGAGAGGAAGAATAAGAACAAAGAGAAAAAATTAAAGACACAAGAATACAACAAAAATGCGAAACACCATTCATATATCATTGTCCTTCACACACTGATGCATAAAAAACATCCTGTTCCAAATATGGTAGAGAAATTAGTAAATCAAAAAATAAAATAAATCTTGCTGGAAAGTCGAACTGTCTCTGTCAGTGTTCAACAGTTTCTCAGCCCTGTCTCTGACATCTCTTGGGATCACCAAACCCAGATCAGCTCTCGCAAACCCAGTCTCTGTCCCACCGATCTGGGCTTCAGATACCTCAGGCTCAGCCACACTGCATTCCCAATATCTCAATGCTGTTCCTACTTGCAGAGAGACCACCAGAAGATACACTCATGCAAAAGAGCACCCCTGAGGTACAGCACCAAGACAAGGGCCACCAGCACTCTCAGCAGGAAGACCCCAGGCTCCTCCAAACCCGCAGGCATCCCCACATTGGACCTGAAGTTCCCAGCAGCAGTCCCTAGACAGAGGCTCTTGTGGTGGTAAACCTGCTGGCACCCAAGACCCAGGCCTTGGCTGGTGTCCCAAAATGGGTGCAGCCACGTGCAACCAAACCTGGAGTCTCCCCCAAAGTAGTCCTCTAGGCTCTGGTAGCAGTGGTAGTGGCCATGGTTGTTGGCAGCAGACAGTGGGTCAGCAGTAGCGGCAGCTGTAGCTGTGGGGGCAGTGTCACCAAGTGATCTCTGGGGGTCAGCATCAGGGTTGGCTTCAGGTGCATCTGGGGCAGCAGTTTTTTCTGTGGCAGCAGCACCCAGAAAGAAGACCTCCAGGTGATCTCAGGTTGGCAGCAGGAGAATCAGAGGCAGCAGCATTGGCGATAGTGGTACAGGCGGTGGTTGATTGCCACAAACACATTTTACAAGCACATTTTACTTTTTTATTTTACTCATGATGAACATCTAGGCTGCCTTTGATTCAGTACTATCACAATACTGCTGCTGTATAGATATTCTCTTATTGACAAACATGGTTATTTGGGATATGATATATGTATATGAATACATATACACATATGTACACATACACAAAAGTGCACACATACATTTACATACATACCCACATAGACATATAGCCATATACTCTGATGTGTGTGTGTATTTACATAAAATCTCAGGAGTGGAATTTCTAGATCATTAAATATATGAATAATTAATCCTAGATTGCCCATTTGCTGTGTATGAAGATTCTTATTTCTTCAATATCTAACATACTTGATATTCTAATTTTTTAATAATTTAGTAGAGACAGAATATTATTTTATTGTTTTAAATTGCATCTTTTACTAGTGAATTGGAATAGTTCTGGACACTTGAAAGACATTTTTCCTTTCGATGATTAGTAATTCACATCTTTTCCCATGTTTTTATACTGGTTGTATATGTTGATATATAGGAATTGTTTGTATTATGGTGATACAGAAGGTATAAACAGTTCCAGCAGGGACTTTAATCCATTTGTAAATTCTTCTCTTTTTTGATAATACCACTGTATTTGGGAGTCCATAAGAAGTTCTGGGAGATAAAAATTGTCAGCAGTGATATGGATTAAAGGGTACCTTGGTATACCTTGGTATACTGTTAGTGGGAATATAAATTAGTTCAGCCATTGTTGAAAACAGTATGGAGGTTTTTCAAATACAACAAAATTACCATATGATCTTGTATCCATGGGATCTGCATCTGTGTATTTAACTAAGAGGTTGCAGACTGAAAATATTCAGAAAAAATATCTCTCTACTGAACATGTATAGGCTTTGTTTCTTATTCTCTAAACACTGATTTATAGAGCATTTACATTGCATTAGGTGCTGTAAATAATGTAGAGAAGATTATTTAAAATCTTGTAACTATACAAATACTATGTCATTTTATATAAGGAACTTGAGCATTTGCAGATTTTTATATCTGAGTAGTCTTGGAACCAATGCCCTGTGGATACTAAGGGATGCCTTTGTAGCAAAACAAAACAAAACAAAAAAGCCATATATATATATATATATATATATATATATATATATATATATGTATGTGTATATATATATATATGTATGTATATATATATATATATGTATATATATATATATATGTATGTATATATATATATATATATATGTATATATATATATATATGTATGTATATATATATGAATGGCATGTTTGCACTACTATATTCTTTCCTGTACCATTTATGCTAGTTGAGATATGGAATCAACCTAATAACCATTGATGGGTAAGGAGAAGAAAATTTATGTAGTATATAATGGAATGTTATTCAGTGTCTTAGTCTGCTTGTATTGCTACAACAAAATAGCTGATATTGGTAATAAATAATATAAATTTATTTCTCACCATTCTCTACTTCCAAGATGGTGCCTTCAACAGTTTCTCACATGACAGAAAGTGGGAGAGTATAAAAAAGAATGAACAGACTCCTCTCATGGCAGAAGAGAGCAAACCCACTTCCTGAAGCCCTTTTATAAGGGTCTTAATCCCTCTGCCAAAATAATTTAATTACCTCCTTACTATCCTACCTCTTCATACATCACATTAGCCATTATATTTCAATATAATGAATTTTGTCAGATACATTCAGATTATATTATTAAACCTTAAATAAGAAGGAAATACTGCCACTTGCCACAACACAGATGAACCTAAAGGAGTTATGCTAAGTGAAATAAGCCATGCATAGAAAAATAAATACTTAGTGATCTTACTTAGATTTGTGTAGATTGTACTTACTTATGTGTGTGATCTTACTTAGATGTGTTGATCTCATAGAAACAGGTAAAACTGGCTGCCAAAGGTTAGGAAAATTGGGAAATGGAGAGATGGATCAAAAGATACCAAACGTATGTTAATTAGCTTGATTATGTTAAGCATTTCACAGTGTATATGTGTATCAAAACATGTTGAATACCTTAAATATATAAAAACTTTGTCAATTAGACTTCAAAGCTGGAAAAAGTTTTGGGTATTTGTGAGATATTTTGGGAGTCTAAAAGTTTTAGGGATTTGTATCAAGTACCAGGCATCTATGTTTGGCCTGGCTGCCATTTTTGGTGTTTGCTATGCTTGTGCTTGTGCTTGTGCTTGGGTCTTTTGGCCTATCCTTTTGTGAATGCTATCAATTGGCAGAATAGGAGGGGTTCTAAATGGATTGTTAAAGGTTTCTTCCTGAACCTACTCTGGATATGTTCTTGCCCTTAAAAAATTGAAAAGAAAATGTGGTGTTTTGGCGATCTCCTTTGAATTGCTGTAGTTCCTATCATCTGCCTTCTATTTCTTAGGAAAGGGAGTGGTTGGTCAACCCTTTTATCTTCTTTTATTCTATCTTCTGCCTATCTAATAGGAATTCCTTCAAGTTTTTTGCTTGGATGGATGCCACCCTTTCAAAATGTATTATTCCATTCAAATTGGTAAAGCAAAATAACATAAATAAGATGGTTTATAAACAACAGAAACTTATTTCTCACAGTTGTGGAAGCTGGCAAGTTTAAAGTTAGTCTTCTGGCAGATTAGTCATCTGTCAAAGATGCCAATTCTGGTCCATGGATTATTGGTCTATGAAAAATGGCATGCTTACTCTGTCCTAACATGATGGATGGAACAGTCTTGCTCCTTGGGGCCTCTTTTTTAAGGGCACTAATCTGTATATGAGGGCTCTGCCCTCATTAGCTCATCACCTCTGAAGGCTTAGACTTCAAATACCATCATCTTGCGGGGGTTTCAGCTTGAATTTGGGGGGGCGGGAACATATTAAGATTGTAGAACCAATTTTATCACTGGTACATAATTTTCCATATTATCTCTTCTTTGTTTATTCTGTCACTAATGAAATACTGTATCCCAGGCATAGCACTGAGCACTTTGTAGATGTCTTTTTAATGAGTACAGTGGTTCTGTGATTTAAATGTTATCCCAGTTGTATAAATGAGGAAATGGGATTACAGAGATTAAACTACTTGTCCAAAGTAATAAAGCTGTAGATAGCATAGCTAGGATTAGCTTAAGTTAATTTTATTTTTCATGAAGGTCATAAAGCTAGCTTTTGATGACAGGAATGAAGATTTTCTTCTATTTAATTACTTAGATGATATTCCTTAAAAGCTACTGGTTTAAACTGATCTGATGGTAGTTTTTAGGTTTTACAACTTTTAGTGTTAGTGGAGCATATTATATGACATGGCACCCACTGCAGTTCTCTTTTAAAACAAAAAATTAATTAATGGATGATAGAGCTTCATGTTAAACAAACCTGCTGTCCAGTCCAAGAGTATTTCTCACCTGGAGTATAATAGCTTCCATTACTGTTCCTACTTTTGATTCCTTTAGTCTCTTTGTGTCAGGTGGAGTGATTTGGTTCATCATTTTGTCTAACCATGTCATCACATCTTTGTTCTCAACCTTCCAATGAATTTCTGTTTAATTTACTGTATAAAGCCAAAGTCCTTAACTTTACTTTGAATTCTTCAAGTTGGCTCCTGTAAACTCGACATCTCTTTAGCTTTGTCTTGGTCTTCTGCTGTTTTCTCACTTGCTTATTCTGCAGGTCTTCTTGCTAGTCTTTGAACCTGTCAGTTATATTTCCTGCCTTAGGACATTTGTACTTATTCTTCTGTCTGCCAGATTATTGTTCTACTAATTGCCATGTAGATGATTTCTTCACTACCTTGAAATATTTACTAAAATGTCAGCTTCTCATTGAGTCTTCCCTGACTATCCATTCCCTAAATTTACAACCCATTTCCCAGTGCAACCCTTTCTATTCCCTTTCCCCACTTTATTTCTTCCTTAGCATTTATCATAATCTAACCTTATTATAGAAGGTCTTTATTTATCTTATTTATTATCTGTTTCCTATTAGATTGTAAATGCTGTGAGGGGATTTTTGATGGATATTCACAGTTGGTTCATTGTAGATGCCACAGCCAGCCATAAAATGTCCATTGGAAGCATTATTACTCACATTTGTTAATGTATTTAATTTGGAATTGGAAAGATCTATCTCCTTTTCCTTATTTTAAAAATGCCTTGTTATAGGAGCTATTTGAAAGATTGGTATGTTAATACCTAGACATGTGGTAGAAAATTTTGTATATTTACTATTGTCCAAGACTGTTCCTAGTTTTAGAAATTAGTATTGAGACTATAGAGTTTCTTTCAGATGGACTTTTTAAAAATCATAATTATGTATGATTTGAGACAAATGAAACTGAAGGTCATTATGTTAAGTGAAATAAATCAGGCGCAGTTCAAGCAAGGACTGCTTGAACTCTCTTACATGTGGAATCTAAAATAGTTGATCTTGTAGAAATAGAGAGTAGAATAATAGTTACTAGAGGCTGGGTACAATAGGGGAAGAAGGGATTAGGAAAGGTCTGTTAATGTACACTACGATATGATTTAGAGAAATAAGTTCTAGTATTTTATTGCACAGTAGGGGGAGTATAGCTAATTACTGTATATTTCAAAAAGCTAAAAGAGAAGGCTTTTAAATATTATCACCTAAGGAAATAATAAATGTTTAAGGAGCTAGGTATGTTTACCCTGATTGGAACATTACACAGTGCATACATTTTTTGAAACATCACATGGTACCCCATAATTATGTGCAATTTTTATGTGTCAATTAAAATTAAATACCATTTGAAAATAGATTTAGGCTAAAATGTCTTATAATGAATGACAAGAAACAAAACTTCCCCTTCAATATTCCTAAGATAGTCCTCTAAGAAGCAATCCTTTCAATTTTTGTAACTATTTCTTTTGGTGGAATTAATCATCAATGCCATCATCCTGATATTTGAGTGCTTATTTGGTGCTTACTAATGTTGCAAGTAGGTTTTTTTTTCCTTTTGAATTGAATTGACTTGTGAGGTTGATGCTGTTGTTATATGCATAGTAACACATGAACAAGCTGAGGCATAGGGAGATTAAATAATTCATCACATTATATAATTAAAAAGTAGACAGGCTATTGATTTAACACAGACATCACAACTTCTCTCCTCTATTATGTACTGCTAACTAGATTGCCTTCATTTCACGAAATAACATGGTTGTTACAGTTTGGATCTGGATGCTCCCCAAAGGCTCATGTGTTCTAGGATTCATCCCCAAAGATGGTTTTATTGTGAGGTAGTAGAAAACTTTAGGAGGTGGTGCCTAGTTGGAGGAAGTTGGTCACTGGGAAGGTGGTCTCAAAAGCTGTATCTTCTTGGCTGCCATGAGTTAAAAGCAACTTGTTTAACAACACCCTTCTACCATGATATTCTGCTTTACCAGAAGCCCACACTGATGGGACCAAGAAATCATGGACAGAAACCTCTACATCTGTGAACCAAAATAAATCTTTTCTCCTTTTAAGTTGATTTTCTCAGATATTTATCACAGAAACAAAAAGCTAGCAATAGTACTACTGTTCTTGACTTATTACTTGAACTTCCTATCATAGATGAAGATTTAAATATTTCAAACTGGTGAGCAAGTAGGTAAGTGCTTGGCTAGGTAGTTCTGGAAGAGGTAGAAGATTAGGGTCCTTTGTGTCAGTGCTATTCAAACTATCTGTGATAATTTTTTTTTTCATTTTTTGGTCATATTTATAATTTTTAAAAATTTAGTGAAAATGAATTACTACAAAATAAGATTACAAAACCCATATAATGCAATAAAACTCATTTCAATTATATTCAAAAGCATTCTGTCAAATTCCCCTACAAGATGAAGGTTCTATACTTCAAATTTCTATACTTCTTCAGAAGTTGGTAATATAATGAATCCTGCAATCCTTGGACCAGCCCTGGCCCGCGAGCTACCCTGGATGGTGCTGTCCTGCTTATTCTAAGTCTTCCAGTTAATCCCTCTGTTTTCAGTCAGCCTGCCTTTTTCATGTTTACCATCTCCTTGGATTGAGCCTCTTTGGGGTTAGGCTGGGTTGATTGGCCTACTTTTTAAGTTTTATCCCTTTCAGTATGTACTCTGATCTGTGGCCTTCTCTATCTTGGTTCTTCATTTACCTTTGTGTCTGCTTTTCTTCTTGTGGAGTTTGTTCAAGTATCTATCATTAATAAATATTTTTCTTTTCATTATTGAGGCTTTAAATCCTGCATTATTTTTATTCTTCTATCACTTTAATAGGTTTAGGAGGAAAAGTAGAGAAATGTTTTTTAGTAAGTTTATTGCTGTTGTGACTTGGAGGTCTACCAGAGTTTTATTTTTTCCTTCTAGATGTGAGCAAGAGACTTGGCATTTAAGGCTATTAGATACTCTTGTGTGGGTTGCACACTGAGGAGTCATATCTGATCAAGGGGAGATAGATCAAGGACATGAAAAACAGTTAACATTTTACTTATTAAATCTTTTGCCCTTTTGTTGGGACTGAAAGAGAGACTGCCTGTTTCTAATTCCAGAAAGTCACCAAGTTATGTATGTGATTGTTTTGCCACATCTAACCTAAGGGAGTGCCTTTTTTTTTTTTTAATATTCATAGAAGTGTTGTATGTCTTAATTATGTACTTGAAGAAACTCAGACATTAAAATACCCTTTTTTCAGAATTTTACCAATTTGATATACATTATATTGTATCAGATAACTCCTGACATATTTAATGAATTAGTTGGTTTGTAATTCTCTGTTCCCTAATCCACAGATCTCAAACATCTTTCTCCTGGGTCCCTTTGTAGCCATTGTGGTAATTTCCCATAACATGTTTGACTCTATCAAAAGACTTTCCATCCCCACTTTCTAGGATATTGTTTATACTCAGGAAATAATCCTTGAAGGAGTGAATTTTCATTTAAAGTTTTAAATGTTAATGTGTCATTAGTAAGGTTAGAATTTGTATACTACTAAAGAAAAGTGGATAAATGCTGGATTAAAAAGAGGGATGGATTTGCTTTTATCTTGCAAAGAGAACTTCAGAGATAGATAATCTAGGATTGATAGAGCTTTTTGAGGATGTCATCAAGGAACCAGTATCCTGTTGTAAGCTTATGACTTTTGTCTTCTCAGTCACAAACGGTGGTTGTATCTCTAGACATTTCATCCGTTTAGACCTAAATTTGAATTTTGGCTTTGAGATTTTTACAGCTTTGTGCCTCAGTTTCCTCATCTTTAAAATGGATCCCATAATATGCACCTGTCTCATTGTGTTGTAGAAAAATTAAAACTATTTAATGTATGTCTTAGTTCAGTAGATCTAGTTTGTTATTTGAAATAGTGATAATTATTACCATCATTATCTACAAGCATTATTGAAACTGGAATTCTAAATTTGTCACTTGAAGAATTGATATTTTGGGGAATAGAGAAGAAAAGAGGTAATGTAGATTAACAGGTCCAGGTAGGTGCTCTTGAATACAGGAATGTGGAAGAAGATGGTAGAATTTTCTTAAGGGCTTTGTGACTGTGTTGCACTATAAAATTATGGACTGAGTAAAGTATTTAAACCAATTAAATGTACTCATTACATTCTTTTACTACAATCTTTGTAAAGTTCAGCTCAGTAGGAATTTCATCTTCTATTGTTAGGTTTGAAGATGCAACTCAAGTATTTGCCGATTCTGATTTCATTGATATTATTACTAACCTTTTCTAATTTGTTAACATTCTTCTTTAAAAAAAATCATTTTTTTATTTTTTTAGCCCCATCTGCTTTGATATGATCGAGGAAGCATACATGACGAAGTGTGGCCACAGCTTTTGGTAAGGTGATTTTGTTCAGCGAAATAGTCTTTTTTTTTTTTTTTTTTAAACTTATATGTATATGTAAACCAATGAGAAATTATGCTTTTTAAACTAATTTTATATTGTTTCCTTGACTGATCTGTGTTACAGAGTTCACAGTTCAAGGTAGTATGAGTTCTGTTGAAATATTTTATCATAGGTTTTTAAGATGGATTTTAAAACTTTTTGTTTATTAATTATTAACAGGAACTAAGCTGTTTCAGAAAATGGAGGTTGATGAGCATAAACATAAACACCCATTAGTCACTTGTTGGACTAAGCAGAAGAACCAGTAAAGCATGCTGGGGAGGATGTGGGGAAAAGGACATAGAGGATTAAAAAGTTCTCTGTTTTCTTGTTTAACATTTTGTTTAGTGTTATCTTGAGATTTTTTTTAATGTCCCATTAGTGTGTATATTTAAAAAAAAAACGTAGTTATAAAATTGACACATAAAATAGAATTCACAGTTGTAGGCGGTTTAATATGTATACTTTAGTAGTGTAAGTTTTGAGGAACCACCATACTGTATTCCAGGTGTTACACCATTTTATATTCTCACCTGCAGTACACAAGGGTCCAGATTTCTTCCACATCCTTGTCAATGCTTGTTTATCTTTCTTTCCTTTTCTATTTCCTTTTCTTTCATTTTTTGATAGTAACCATCTAAATGAGTATGCAACCATCTAAATGAGTATGCAATCTGTATTTTTTAAAATTTTGCTGATTGATTACAAAGGATACAAATGAAGAACCATATGCATCAATATATAGAGTATGAGATAGGTGGGGAAAAAGGCAGGGAACTTTTAGGCATGCTACCCTTCCAACACCTCCATATGTTCAGCAACACACAGTTGTCTGAACCCTGTCCTTTGGGTTTTTACATGAGCTTCACTAAGTTGTCATATTTAATTAAATAATTGGCCATTGGTGATCATCTCATCCTTCAGCATTCTCCCCTTCCTAGGGATGGAGGGTGCTAAATGTTCCAGCCTTATAACTCCGTGGCTGGTTTCCCTGAAAACCAGTGATCCAGAGTCTATCCTGGAGTCCCCAGACATTGTCATCTCATTGTACTTCTTTATTCTTTCATTAGAGGTGGCCCATCCTATTTATGATCAATCACCTTCATGAATAATTTACCTATTTCCTTGGTATATTAATTTAGCATTAATCTTTTCTGTTGTGTTCTAACAATTCTTACATTCTCATTCATATTGAGGATGAATATGATATGTAGCATGATATACTATGGTTATGAAGAATGTTGGGTGTGTTAGCACCAATCTGTAAGTTCTTTAGTTTTGTCTGGTACGTGTTGATTCATTGACTGATATTTCCAGTCAGATGGTCCCTTAAAACATTTGGAATGAAAGTAGCTTTCTTTATTTGCATTGTTTATATTGTTTATTAAAATAAGATTAGAGCAATTAATAATTCTTGGCTTAGAAATGCAAAATTTATTGTAACTGAAAGATATAATATGAAATGTGAATTTCTTTCTTCCTAATCTTTCTTTTTTTTTTATTCTAAAAAGTTATCACTGGCAAGCAGGGAATGTGTAGCTTTCCAGAATCTTTTGCCATTTAAGACTATGTTGCCGTCTTCAACAATTTTTATCTGTTAGTATATTATTATGCTGTCATTATTGATTCATGAATTACTTCTTGCTCTGAATTTGCTAATGAATTTCTGGTCATCTGAATCTTCCTTTTAGGCCAATACCTGTATGGATTTGGTGTTTTTAGGCTGATTATTTAACAGTTGTAAATTTCTGAGTTTATAAATTGATTCAGCACCTCAGTATTCCAAATACTTCTCAGAATTTGGATTTTGATTATAATGGAAAATCGAATGTTCTGGAGTAGACTTTTCCCACCTTGGCACTATTTCTGTATAGTACAGCAGAGATTTTCTGTTGTGAGAAACTCTCCTGTATATTGAAGATAGTTCAACAGTACTGTTGGTCTCTCTTCTGTAATAAACCCCACCCCCATGTGATAACCAAAAATGTCTCAGACATTGCCAGTCATCCCTTAGGAAACAGAGTTGCCCACAGTTGAGAAATATTATTGATGCAGAGCAATCTCTTTTGGTCATAGACCAGGGTACTACTTCTGGATCTAAAACTTACTACTATGTCAAGTCACTTAGCCTATCTCCTCTGCTGCCTTTTCTTTCTCCTTCTCCCTCCTTTACTTCTTCCCTCTTTCTCCTCCCTCTTTTTCCTTTTCCCTCCCTACTCCTTCACCACTTCTCTCTTCACAGGCTTAAAATTCTTGAAGTAGTAAACATTGTAAAATGTGGTTTTTAGTTTTTTAAATTGTCCTTTAACTTACACATTTATGATGGTATTTACAAGGGCTCTGGATCAGTTCATTAATTTTCTATGTTGAGAAGGATAATAAATTACTGATTGAGCTTATAATTGGAAATCCTGGTCTTTTCAATTAATCCTATAATTTTCCTGGTATCTTCAGGTCATTGTTGGAAACCCCATTGTTTTCATAGTTTTTTTTTTTTTTCTCTTTCAAATTAGAACGATTTAGGCTTAGATCCTTGTTACATTTGAAGTTGTATTATATCCTGACGTCAGTGCATTTTGGTTTTGGTAAAACAGAGACCATCACATTAGCAGGAGCTAATAGGAGTGGAGTCTGGCAGTCCCGGTGTGAGTCTTGGTATACTGTGAAAATTCTTTTCAGTTTTGTTTAAAGCAGAAGTTCATAATTATTTATCTAATTGTGAGGCCCCTGAAACTTCAGTCATAAAACATAGCCTCTCTTCTGTGCATTGTTGCTGGTAAGTTAGAGCCAAGTGATATACCACTCAAAGCTGCATCCAGATTATTAGCATTACATCAAATTGGACCATGTCAACTTGTTCATATTTCATCTTACATATAAGTAAGTCTTCCTGTTTGCAGGTTGGAAATGAGATGGCAGACACGTCTTTCACTTTATTTATTCCCACTTGAGAACTCGTCTTAATCTCTTGTGATCCTGTTATTAAGCTATATAACCTTACTGAAACTCAGTGATTTAATCGTATGCTTCTGCATAATGTAAAGATAAAACTGAGGTTTTTCTCTTTACCCCTTTGCTGCCAACAGATAGTTCCCTGTATCTTATTTCTCAGACCTCATGTCCTAATTTACTATTTTTCTAGATTAAGCTAGGCACGGTGGCACAGGCCTTAATCCCAGCAGTTTGGTAGACTGAGTAGAAGGATCATGAGTTCAAAGCCAGCCTCAGCAATTTAGCAAGGGCCTAAGCAACTCAGTGAGACCCTGTCTGTAAATAAACAAGGACTTAGGATATGGCTCAGTGGTTAAGTGCCCCTGGGTTCAATCTCCAATATCTTAAAAGAAAATCTCAGGCTGGAAATAAAATCTACATAGATTGATGCCTGGGTGTCAGGATATCTTTTGTGTTCCTAGGCTAGTTCCTCATCTTATACCATGCTGTTAGTCTTCTTGTATATCTGGTTAGTACTGTTTTTTTTTTTTAAATCTATTTTTTACCTAAAATTTTCTAATTACTCAGTTTTCTGTATCTACTCATCCTTGTTCACAAAGACAGAAAAATGTTTCCATATTTTGTAGATTGTTATATGCATAATGGAAGAAACAGATACTGATATGCATATTTAGAGAAATGTCCATTTTTATCATATATTTTATTGAGAAAAAAGGTATCCATTTATGTCAGTTGTGAATAGCTTGAAAATTCTGAATGTACCCAAAGTATACATCCTGTTTATCATTTTGCCCAACTGTTTTGACTACCAGTCTAGTCATTTATCTTTCTTTTGGCATCTTGGAGTTTTGAATGTGGACCAGTGATAGTCAGGTAGGATAGATGAATGAGAATGAATGAGAAATAATGAAAAATTCTAGTACTGTTATAATATAGAAAGGAGCAGAACGTGTAACTTGTTATATCTGTTCCTTTGTGGGTTTGGCATTTATTGATTTGAATTCTTAACAGGACTGTATGCTAGATTTTAAGGGTAAGAGACGAGTGAAACCAATCCTTTCTTTTAATTGGGAAATGGAAGAGGGGTTGACCATTACATACAGAGATAAGTTCAAGATATGATGTTACTGTTCTTTAAACTATAGCAGGACCTACTCTGGACTGGCAGTGAGATAGTAGATGCTATAAGATGCATCATATTGTTAGTATTTTGATGCATTTAAATTTTATAGATAAATAGTATATATAAAGTCCAGTGCAGAAAAGTCATCTGGACTTTTGTTCTGATAACAATTATTATTTTTTAAATGTGTTTTTTTATTTATTTTTATGTGGTGCTGAAGATCGAACTCAGGGCCTCGTATGTACTAGGCCAGCACTCTACTGCTGAGCCACAATCCCAGCCCCTGATGACAATTCTTTTTGACTATATATAGATTACTTTTTCTTCCAAGAGGCATTATTTGGTAGTAAACCAATTGATAAGAAGTATGATTAGTGTGCCAAAGAAAAGAGGATGTACTTTTCTAGATCCTAGAACAGTTTTTTATATAATGAAGAAAAACTCTTGACTTTTACAGATTTTACTTACCTTTCTTTTGTAGTGCTAGAGATTGAACCCAGGGCCTTGTACATTCATAGCCACCATTGAACTATACCCTCAGCCCTTAACTTTTTGTCATATTAGTGACCATTTTTGACCTATTTTTTAACGGAAGCCATTTGCTATCACCCCAAAGGTTCTTTTGTTTCTCTGTCACCCTCTCATGTTTAATAAACTTTCTAGATTCTCTTCTTTATGATTTTCTTTATTTGAATTAAAAGTCTTGTCATATGTGAGTATTTCCTGTAATGTTAACGCATTCCCATTATCTGGTAAGCAGGCTATATATTTCTCCATGTTGGGAGAAATGTTTGTACATCTATATAATGCTTCTCTCATAATTAAAATGAAAACAAACATTTAGTATTTTTTTTTGGCTTCACTGAATTTTCCATATAGGAAATTTTTTGTCAGATATAGGCATATCTTGTAAAATATGGTAATCCTACCCTTGTCATAGTTGCAATAGGTAATGATGTTTCTGGAATACTGTGCAAGTTATTTGTTTAATAGGTTTTTGAGTTTTTATTATGTGCCAAGTATTTAGTCCAAATTTTAGGCTCTTGTGCTATGCCAAGACTAACGTTACTTTGATTTTTTTTGTATCTTTCTTTTTTTTTTATTTGACAGTAATGAATGTGAAATGAGAAATAGTTGATAACCAAAACGGTAGAAACTGATGGATGTAGGGTGTTTTTGTTTGTTGAAAAGTAGAGTAGGGTAGGTTGATAGAATAGTCATCTTCAGTTTATAAAGCTGAGGTAAATTTATAATAATTAGGATACAGAACAAAAAAGGTACTTTAGGAATGATCTTTATAAATCACCTTTGTAATTTCTTTTTTTTAATATTTATTTTTTAGTTGTAGTTGGACACAATACCTTTATATTATCTATCTATCTATCTGTTTATTTATATGTGGTGCTGAGGATTGAACCCAAGGTCTTGCACGTGCGAGGCAAGCACTCTATCACTGAGCCACAACTCCAACCCTTACCTTTGTAGTTAATCTTAAGTCATTTTTTTGATAAAAATATTGTATATTTCTGTTAGAAACTAAAGGATATCTATAAAAAACATTTTTTATAATTATATAACTCACAAATACTCTTTTTCATTGGCAAATACTTTTTTGACATTGTGGTGAATGTCTTTTTCAATTTATTTAAAATGTACATATATAAAAATTGTTTAAACAAATGTCAGATGATATTGTAGACACTGTATCATAGGTTCATAGGTCATTACTTTAGTGCAGTGGTATATTGGTAGGGTGATTTTTTTTTTTTTCCTTATGTAAGTTTGATATTTTTCTGTAATTTGTTTGAACAGTATTTAGACAGGAATTTGATATAAGAAAGAGGAAATTTTCTGTAATCACATTTTTTCCAGAAATAACTACTAATAGGTTATTTTTATATCATATATTGAAAAATGATTTTTATTGTCAGTATATAGAATTCATTGAATTGAAATTTACAAATTTCATTTAGTTGACTTCCTAGTGTTTTGATTGCTTTCATTTTAGTTGAGTCTTTACAGATAGCCCTTCATTGAACACCTTTCTACCTATATATTTTCTTAGAATAAATTCTTTTTTTAAAAAAATTGTTCTAATAGTTATACATGGTGGTAGAATGCATTTTTGACACATATTTTATAAATGGAGTATAACTTCTCATTTTTCTGGTTGTACATGATGTAGAATTACACCAATAGTGTAATCATATATGCACACAGACTAATAATGCCTGATTCATAAAATAAATTCTTAAAAGTAAAATCCCTATGCTAAAAGGGATGCAATACCTTACCAGTTTTCCTGTAACTTTCTCTCTAGTAAAGTTATGCTGGTTACATTTCCTGCAAAAATACATAAAATGATCATATCTCTGTGTCTCCTTCTGTATGACAGAATTTTCTTTGTGTTTCTCTCTACTAAAAGGTAATATATAGATTTGGATTTTGTTGTTGTTACTAGTGAAGGTAATGGTTTTTTCATGTGACTTTTTGTATTTTTTTTTCTTTTCATTTTTATTTGAATGCACTCTTAGTATATTAAGGATATAAGCACTCCAGTAACTAAAATGTAAGCTTTGCTTGCTTAAACTACACTATAGACATTTGATTTTCTAATATTATTTTATACAATGTAAATTTTATAAACTTAAAATTTAGTACCTTTAAAAGTTAACATATAATAAACTTGCAATTTGAGTTTATTTTCACATAACTTGTATATTATTCATGCAGTAGATGCTCTGTATATCTTATTCATGAAGTAAAAATAAAAGCTGAAATGAATTGTTAAGATTATTTATGTTGATTTAGAAATATAAGACTGTCATTTTGTGACCAGTTTTAATTTTTTCAGTTTTTAAGTGGATTTAATTAAGCTTGTTTTATTTTTTCCCTGCTAATAGCTACAAGTGTATTCATCAGAGTTTGGAGGACAATAATAGATGTCCCAAGTGTAACTATGTTGTGGACAATATTGACCATCTCTATCCTAATTTCTTGGGTGAGTCTTTGGAATTATTTTTACTTTATAAAAGGATGATTTGTTTTCCCAAAAGTATGTGCTGGCACTAATTTGTTCAGAAAACCTAGCTCAGAGGTAAGCAAGTTTCTCTCTACCACCCACCAAGGTACTTTCTTCTTTTTTGGCATAGCTTCAATATGTTGTTAGTAAATATCACATTTAAGTTTCAAAAAGAAAAAGAAAAAATGAGCCAGGTACGGTGGCACATGCCTGTAATCCCAGCAGGTTTGGATTCTGAGATAGGAGGATTGTTGAGTTCAAAGCTACCCTCAGCAATTTATTGAGACCCTAAGCATCTCAGACCCTGTCTCTAAATAAAATTTAAAAAAAAAACGGCTGGGGACATGGTTCAGTAGTTCAGTGCCTTTGAGTTCAATCCCTGGTACCAAAAAAAGAAGAAAAAAAAAAAATTAATGCTGCCTTTACAATCTTTTGTAGATGGCTGGAGAGGATGTGAGGCTTAAGGAGAATGCTAAAGGTCCGGAACAACTTTATGTCTCTCTATGCAATATTACACATTCCTCTGCTTCTCCTGCTGGATTAGCAGTGAGAAGTAACAGGAAGTGGTTCACAAAGAAGGGAAACCCATGTTTGGTGAATATTGTGGAAAAGGGGAGAAGTTGTATATGAGAATTTCTAAATAAGGGAAGAGAATGTGTGAACTGGGAAGGCAGTTGAAAAGTCAGAGCTAGGGAAAGAAGACACAGTATTTTTACACAGAAGTGGTAAAAACTGGAGAGGAAAATCGAATTATATCATGACCATGTATGAATATGGCATAATGAATTATACTGTTATACATAATGTACTAATTAAAAATCTGCAGAGACATGCATCCATAAGAGTAAATAGTAAATGCTTAGAAATAGTATATAATTAGAAGCTGATGGGAACAATGAAAAAAAAAAAAAAACCTCTTCATGTCAGATTGCCTAAGATATTGTGAGATACCTTTAGTTTGAGTATTTGAATAGGAAGCCAGATAAATTGTCAGATTAAAGTAGGCATATCAAATATTGATATGTATCTTAAAAGGTTGACTTCATTCTAAAGAGTATTACACTCAGAGTTAGGTGTTGTGACTACTTGTGTATTCCGATCAGCCAGAAAATCTCCACCTTCTATTTTCATTCTCTTGTCTGTCTCTTCTTCCCTCCAGGACACAGTCTTTATGCTCCTCTCTGCTCCTATCTATCTCCTTGGGTCCTGAGACCTCTCTTTTTTCTCCTAAGTGTTGTTCAGGTTGGGGCATTAACACTCAATACTATACATAACTGAAGTACCTCAGCCTGCTACATATCATATTCAACTTCAATGTGAAGTTTTGGGCCTATCCTCAATATGAATAAGAATGTAAAAACTATTAGAACACAACAGAAAAGACTAATGCTAAATTAATATGCCAAGGAAATAGGTAAATTATTCATGAAGGTGACTGATCATAAGTAGGATGGGCCACCTCTAATGAAAGAATAAAGAAGTACAATGAGATGACAATGTCTGGCGGCTCCAGGATAGACTCTGAATCACTGGTTTTCAGGGAAAACAGCCATGGAGTTATAAGGCTGGAACCTTTAGCCCCCTCCATCCCTAGGGAGGAAATAATGCTGAAGGTTGAGATGATCACCAGTGGCCAATTATTTGATTAAATATGGCAACTTAGTGAAGCCCATGTAAAAACCAGGGTTCAGAGAGTTGTGAGTTGCTGAACATATGGAGGAGCTGGGAGGGTAGCATGCCTAAAAGCTTCCTGCCTTTTCCCCACCTATCTCATACTCTATATATTGATGCATATGGTTCTTCATTTGTATCCTTTGTAATCAATCAGCAAAAATTTAAAAAATACAGATTGCATACTCATTTAGATGGTTACTATCAAAAAAAGAAAGAAAGGAAAGGAAATAGAAAAGGAAAGAAAGACAAACAGGCATTGACAAGGATGTGGAAGAAATCGGGACCCTTGTGTACTGCAGGCAAGGACATAAAATATTGTATCCCCTGGAAAACAGTATGGTGGTTCCTCAGAAATTTAAAAACAAACAAAATTTCCACATGCTTCAGCAATTCTATTTTTGAGTGGATACCCAAAAAAAATTGAAAGCAGGGGCCAGAAGAGATATTTGTATACCCATGTTCCCAGCAGTGTTATTCCCAAGAGCCAAGAGGTGGAAGCATACACATTGTCTATGAGGGGTGCAGGGTGAATGAATAAATGAAATATAGAATAAACATACAATGCAATATTATTCAGCTTTAAAAAGGAAGGAAATTCTGACACAATATGCTACAACACTTTCAACTTATGCTCAGTTGTCCTTACCTTAATATACTCTTTCAGTCATCTTCTCTTCTAAGACTTATTCTGCAGCTGCTCCCTACCTCCCCCACCGTGAGAGTGTGTGTGTGTGTGTGTGTGTGTGTGTGTGTGTGTGTGTGTGTGTACACGCATACATTTGGTTGTCTTTCTATCTTCTCTGTCTCTCACTGTCTCTTTCTCTACCTTTCTCTGTCTTTTTATATAGAATTTGTAAATTAAGTTTTATTACTTTACTAATGAATGGTCCTCTTACTCATTGATGTAGAAGACACCATGCATTCAAAGTTTAAGATCCATGTTTAGAAACAAAGTAGATGGAACCTGTTTCCTTACTACTATCAGGCACTATCCTAAGTGCTGTGGACTTAAATTCATTTAATTTCTGTTACAGTCTTTTGAAATAGGTACTGCTGTTACCATCTTCATTCCTTAAGTAAGCAAACTGAGAAGGCAGAGATAATGGGTAACATGGGTAAACTTTTATGGGTAGTAGGTTGTGGAATTGGTATTTGGCCCTAAGCAGTCTGGTTCAAGAGTCAATTTTTTTTTTCCTTTACTGTCTTGGCCTCTGAAAAGACAGTTGCTGGAGTGGAAGCTTTAGCAGTAAATATGCATTTTTCTCCTACCATGGATATTCTAGGGCTCCATAAAGTTAAAATTAACAAGTGTATAGACAGTAGTGCAAGTTTAGATCTCAATTTTGTGAACTAAGTTTTGAAACGAGGTTTCAAGTAAATCCCCATTTTGATTTAGAAATATAAAAGTGTTAAAAGAGACATGTGAAAAGGTTATGTTAGTAAGGTTTAATTTATTCACTCAACAAACAGTGGGTGCCTACTATGTGCCAACCACTGTACATTGTTGAATATGTTAAAGGTTGATTCATTAAATGCTTTAATTTGTAGATTAAAGAAACTAGCTGGGCTTTTTTCCCACTTTTCCCCAGACAAGAAACATTGATTTTTTTAAAAAATAAAATTCCAGAGTTATAGAATGGAATTTATTGTGTTGCTATTCTTGTTTGTCAGTTATCGCACAGTTTCCAAATGATTTTCCCTTTCAATGTGTGGCTGACATTTTAAAATTTGCATGCTTAGCCTATCATATATATCTTGGATTTTAAGAAAGTTTTTTTTTTTTTAAATTGTATTTTAAAAAATATTTCTGTATTTACTTACTTATGATACTAGGAATTGAACCTGGGGGTTCTCTACCACTGGGCTACATTCCCAGTCCTATTTATTTATTTACTGAGGCTGACCTTGAATTTGTGGTCAATGGGATTGTAGGTGTGTGCCCCCAGGTCTGGCTTTTGTTCATTTTAAAGTACAAAAATTAAAAAATTTTTCATGGTGAAGTAATTTCAGTAAAATGTACTAAATTTTTTTTTTTTTTAAGTTTATTACCCAGGAATTATTTCTGGTCATTATAGGATTTTTTTAAAATATTTTTTTTAGTTGTAAGTGGACACAATACCATTATTTATTTATATATTACACATGCTAGGTGAGCGCTGTACCATGAGCTACAACTTCTGCCCCAGGAATGGTTTTTAAAGAAGAAAATACGATTTATTTATTTATTTATTTTTATGTAGCTACATGAAAAGTGTGTTCTAGTAATAGAAATTTTAGTTTTGGTAAATATAAAATTTTTATCCATTATGTTTTCTTTTTAGCTTTTATCTGCTAGAACCATTTAAAAATTTTTTTGGCCTTTAAAAACTCTTATAAGTGTTATAATCAAATTCAGTGCTTTATGAAATTTCTTATTAAAATGTAATGACATAGAAAATGTTAGTTCTTTAAAAACCATAATTTTTTAACTGTTTATATCTGTAATTCAAACATTACACTCTTGTTTACTTATTCCTGTTTATTCCCTTCCCTTATTTCAAGTTCTCTGTTTTTGTCTTTTCTATATTATAATGACAATTTTGGGAAGTACATACATTTCAGGCTCTTTAGAGTCAGACTTATATATGCTCACATTTCTACTCTTAATTCCTAACTTTTATTAATCCTTCATATAATCACTGTCTGTATTAGGGTTCTCTAGAAGAACAGAATCTACAGGAAGTATAATTATAAAAAGGGGACTCTTTAGGTTGGCTTTTGTTACCAGAAGCTGAATAGTCTGCAGTGGCTGCCTGTAGGCTGGAGAGCTAGAAGAACCCGTAGCTGTACAGTCCAAGAGGCTGAAGCCCCAGAACAAGAGGGATCAGTGGTGCTACTCAAGTCTTGAGACTGAAAGCTTCCTGAGGGTCACTGTGAAAGTCCTCTCTGCAAGAGTGAAGAAGCAATAGTTCGATATCCTCAGAGGACTGCAGCAGCAAATAAGAACCTGTTCAAGAGGCATTGAGCTGGCATCTGCTGCTGCTTCCTGTTCTTCCAACTTTTATTCCATCTAAGCCATCATCCTATTGGAAGCTGCTGCCCAAGCTTAGGGAGGGTCTCCATATCAGTTGGCTATGCCACATGCCAGTCATTCCTAGACACACCCTCACTGACATATCCATCAGCCTCTTAATCCTTGGCATCTCTTAATTCAATCAAGTTGACAATTTAAATCAACTATTACAGACTCCAAGTTTCAACTATATCTATTTTAACTCATTTCTAGCTGACTTTGCTTTTCTGTGTCTTTCTCATACACATGCTTTTAAAATTTCTTTTCTCATTCTTTTTCTGCTTTGTGAATTTCTCTGTCTTTATGTGGCCCAACTCTTTCACCGTTTTGTGAATCCTGCTTATTAACATTGATTGATACAATTTGTGTACTTTGTAAATCTATTTTCAGTGATAGTATTGATTATCACATTATGTTGCAACTACTGCATCATATCTGTCTTACTATTTTGAGTTCCTTGATATCTTGGATTGTTTTATTTATCTTCTAATATGGTTTTGATATTTTTTAAAAAAATATTTATATCTGCATTGTGGCACAGTGGAAATTATTAGATGGTTGAGCTTGGGTCCCAACTCTGATTTTATATTGTCACTGTGAGTGCTTTATTCTTTCTGTCCTCATATTCCCTCATTTCTAAATAGAATAATGTGTAAGATAATGTCTATAAAGTGAGGTACATGACATGATAGTGCTAGTTTCCTGTTAATCTTTTTTTTTTTTTTGTATTAGTATGTGTTGACTAAAAAAAACACTCAGAAAAAAAATGTAAGTAAAAGTGACTTAAACATTATGGAAAATGTATTGATTGATGGGCAAAGAATTTCTAGAACTTGTTAATCCAGTAATGTGTTGATACATTCGTTCTTCCATTCCCAGCATGTGCCTTGGGCCTTTGGCTAGGCACCCTCAAGTTTGAAAAATGGCTCAAAGCATTTTCATGTATCTTCCCCTTATGAAGGCAGGGGAGAAATTTGTTTGTTTGTTCGTTTTTTTCTGTCCTCTCTTTGAAAGGCAGCGTACCTCTCATTGGTTAAAACAATGACCACATCATTGTTGGGAGGATATGAATGTCTAGATTGGCCTTTCTTAGTCAAGAACCATACTGTGGGGCTGGAATTGTGGCTTAGCGGTAGAGTGCTCTTGTAGCACACACAAGGCCCTGGGTTCGATCCTCAGCACCACATAAAAATAAAATAAAGGTATTGTGTTCAACTATAACTAAAATGAAAAATATTGAAAAAAAAAAAGAACCATCCTGTGGGCTTGGAGAGGGATCTAGGCTTTCTGAAAGTTATGTTACAGTTTGCCATTTAGAAAATAATCTTTTTACCAAGAAAAAGGATAAGATGCATTTGGGATAGGTAAATGACAGTGTCTTCTGTGGTATTTTTTTGAAATTTTACAACAAAAACAAAACCTTTTAGTGTTTATATCTTCTTGTAAATACTCAGATACCCATTCCATTCACATGTGTAACATGAGACACACAGTGTTGAATTCTCTTTTCACAAGTGTCATTAATGAGAAATTTCATATTCTGAAGAATTTTTTTCTGTTTTAATAAAAGTTATAATGGTAATAGGTGTGGGAAGATTGTACTTTGAAATAAAACGAAAAGATAATAACACTTTCTTTTTAGCATGTTTTTAAGTTTGAACTTTGTAAAGTTAAAGTAGAATCCATCTGTGTTAGTCAGCTTTTCTGTTGCTCTGACCAAAATACCTGACAAGAACAACTTATAGGAGGGAATGTTTATTTTGGCTCATGATTTCAGAGATTTAGTTCATGTTCATTGCTCTGGGCCCAAGGTAAGGGAATTATGATGGAATAGTGTGGTGGAGAAGCACTGCACCATTCATGGCTGGCCAGGAAGCAGAGAGAGAGGGAAGGGGTGAAGTGGCCATAGCGAAGATGCACCCTTCCAGGGCAGGTTTCCAGTGACCCACCTCTTTTCAGCCTTGCCCAACCTGCCTATAATTACCACCCAGTTAATCCATTTAAACTAGGATAAACTGTTAGGTTAGAGCTCTCTATCCATTCATTTCACCCCTGAATATTCCTACATTAACCCAAGAGCTTTTGGGGGATACCTCATATTCAAACCATCAAAACAGAACTATTAGAAGATGTACCCCCCCAAAAGTACAAATTATGTGAATATTTTGTTTGTTTCTAGTGAATGAACTCATTCTCAAACAGAAGCAAAGATTTGAGGAAAAGAGGTTCAAATTGGACCACTCAGTGAGTAGCACCGTATGTTTCAACTCTTATTACTATTTTTAATAAATTCCATTTTATTGTTTTTATTGAATATTAATAGATGTTAAAATTTAGTATATAACTGATTTTTATTAAATAAAAATCGTGTAAGATTGTTCTATTTAAATAACTTTCTTGACTAATTAATACTTGGCTAGAGTTTTGAAAGTTCTGATGGGATCACACTGAGGCAGAGTTGGCTTGTAATATGTGTCATTTGAAGGAGTATATGGCAAAGTGGAAATAATGGGCAGATACTTGAAAAAACTGTTGAAAAGATTCTCAGTTCAAAGGATTAGCCCCAGATTACTGAAGTCAAGTGAGCTTAAACTAACACCTTACCAAGTACAAAGTTTGATAATATTGGTAGACAAATAATTTAAATTGTGTTACTTATTTTGAAAAGAAATTACACTTTCAGAGATTCTGGTTTAACATTTGTCTTTAATGTGTTATCAAAATTTATTTAAGGGCGAAAAGTTATTAAATTATAACTAAAAGGCAGTGGTAAGCCACTAGTTAGAAGGAGTAGGTTGGAACATTATTTTAGTATATTTTTGGTATCTGTGTAATAGAATAGAGGAAATAGCAGGTAAACATTTGTTTTAGGGTCTCTAAAGTAATCTTGTCAAGAAACTATTGTGTTTCTTCTTTTCATTTTTAGAATGGTCACAGATGGCAAATATTTCAAGATTTGCTGGGAACTGATCAAGATAACCTTGATTTGGCTAATGTCAATCTCATGTTGGAGTTACTAGTGCAGAAGAAGAAACAACTAGAAGCAGTAAGTGGAAGCAAAGTTTAAAAAACAATAATTTAATTTTAAATGATGATCCGTTTTTACAATGAAAAGATCTGTAAATTTAGGTCAAGTTTTATTTTTATTGGTCTAAAAACATCTGCAAAGTTATTCTGACAGACTTTTCAAGTTAAACAAAAAATTCCTTTTAACCTATCTGAAGTGTTTGTATTAATAAAAGCTGAATGTTAAAGACCATGAAAAAGTAAAGTTTTATTTTAAGAGGAAACAGTTATATTGATTATTTTCTTCCAGTGACTGTCTTCCTTGTCATATCCTTTCATACTTGAGATTTAGAGCAGAAAATAGAAATTATTTTTATCTCTATAAAATAAAATAACTTCAGCAGTTCTCTGGTAGCAGCAACAGTCTCTGAATTAATTAAGAACATTATTTATAGAGTTGTGTATATCTAAATATACCTTATTTCATGTAATTGAATGAAAATAAAGGTAGAATTTTGTTTATATAAGTAGGTAAAAAAATTGTAAATGGGTTGTATAAAATGGAATTTATTAGGAATTTAATATGATATAATAAAGGCAGTACACACCTTAACATAAACAAATACCCTGACTGAGCTGAAGATAAGGGGTATATAGCTTTAGAAAGGGTGTCTGAGTAGCTTACATGTACAGAAAACATGAGCTGATCAGCTAGATTGAGATTAGAACTTTGTCTTCTCTCGAAAACTACAAGCAAATGAGATTTTCCAATATTGTTGGGAGTCTTTCTTTCATTTATTGTATAAAATATAAACAAAGAAGGTCTTTTAAACTTCATTTTAAATTCTGCAGCTATATACTGATTAATTTAGCTTGGATTTGGATCATCCTGAATAGGCTGGGAATGTTTTGGTAGGGAAAAGTGTTGAGGTTGAATCAGTGAGAATGGGTATCCAAATATTCCTTGGCAAAAGTATTTTGTAAGCTATAAAGCAGTTGAATGCAAAGTAAAAGATTTACAGATATGATAAAACTGTGTACTAAGCAGCAGTTAGGGCAAGAGCTAAGAGCTAACCCTTATTTATGTTGTAGGGAGAGATCCTGCATTTGGACATCAGGTACTTAATATATTAAAGATATGTCACATTTGCATCTGTTATCATTTTTCTTCTGCTTGAAGGAAATCCTTTATTATTTCTTTAGTGCAAGTCCTCTGGTGGTGAATTAATACTTAAATATATTTAAGTCTTTGACCATTGTGTTTGAAAGGTGCTTCTGTATAAATGTAGAATTCTAGGTTGACTTTTCAAAAGATGTTACTTCAATGTCTTCTGCCTTGCATTGTTTCAGATGAGCAGGCTACTTTTATTCTTATCTATGGTCTTCTGAAGGACACCTGTTTCTTCCAGTTTATTCTTTTTATGGCTTTAAGTGTTTGATTATGCTGCACCTTGATATAGGGGACCCCCATCGTGTTTCTAGTTATTGGGATTCTTTGAACTTCTTGAATATATACGTTTATAGTTTCCTTCAGATTTAGAGATATTTCAACCAATATTCAAATATTTTTCTTCTCTTCCAGTTGGAAACTTGTTTATTAGTTTGAAGCTGTTTCACAGACATTAATGAACAATTCTGTTTATTTTGTTATATATTTTTCATCTGTATAGTTCATTTTGGATAGTTTCTCTTGTTATTTTCAAATTCAGTAATCTTTTTGATCTCTCTCTCCTTAACAAGCTTATTGTTTTATCTAACTTATTGAACATGCTTACTTAAAATGATGCTTTAATCTTTGTCTTCTCTTGTCCGTATCAATATCTGCTTAGTTTGAAGTTTCTGTCTTCATATTTTGAGATACATTTACCTGTCTCTTTGCATGTATATTAATTTAATTATTGGATGCCAGGAATAATTAATTTCATCTCGTTCTATACTGGATATTTTTGAGCTGTGTTCTGACATACAGTTAGGTTATTTGGAAATAATTTTCATCTCTTGAAACTTGTTTTTAAGTGGGACCAGAGTAGTTCTTTCGTCTAAACTAATTTTGCCCGACTGCTAAGAAACCTTTTTGGGTGTTCTTTCTGATTTCTGTCGTGTTTCTAGATTTTCTTTCATTCAGACTGCTGGGAGCCTATGATATTTCTGGTCCTTTGAGAGTTGTTGTTTCATATAGTTGAACTGATGATTTGATAATGGTAGGAATGTAAATCTTAGTTCCTCTTCTACCATTTTAGCCAAGAGTGGGAGCTCATTTATTTGCTTTTAGTTCTTTAAAATTGATTGTGATTTTTAGGATATGACCTCTTTTGTTCAAATGTGACACTTGCATTTGAAAATATTGTCCTTGGAGTGGTATTATAAATAGTTAGAATTGGTTAATGTTATTCAAATCTTTTTCTCTTATTTTATCAACTATTGATAGAGGTATGCTTTATTTTGATTATCTACTTTTTAATTATGTATTTTTTTGTTTGTTTCATGTATTCTGAAGCTCTGTTATTAGGTTATATAATTTAGGATTCTTATGTCTCCTGATAAATTATTTGCTTTATTTATTATGAAATGTATAATTTTATTGCTAGAAATGATCCTAATTGTGATGTCTACTTTGTCTGATATTGATAGAACAATAGCACCTTACTTATAATTGTTATATTTTTTATCCTTCACTTTCATTCTGTCATTGTCCTTTTAAAGTGTGAGTCTTAATAGTATATATGGTTTATTTCTGTTCTTTTTTAAACACAATAAGCTCATTTAGTGCAAATGCAATTTATATTCATTTAAAGTGTGTGTGTGTGTGTGTGTGTGTGTGTGTGTGTGTGTGTGTGTGTGTATGGTGCTGGGGAGGGAACCCAGGACTTGCATATATTAGATAAGTATTCTACAACTGAGCTACACCCCCAGCCTCTAATATAATTATCGATATGGTTGAGTTTGAGTCTACTGCATGGTGTTTATTTTCCATTCCTTCCGTCTATTCTCTATTCTGTTTTTCATATTTTGCCTTTTATAGAAATCATTGAGATTTTAATTTTGTCTTTTAGTATGCCATTCTATCTTTTCCATGTTTTGCATAGTTTTATTGTATTTTTAATGGTTCCTGTAAAGATTATACATGTCTTTTTCTTTTCACAATCTCGAGTTTATAATATCACTTCAAGGACAATATTTATAGTCAACCTTGAATCTTTATTATGCCACTTTAAAGGAAAACATAAAACTTTAAAATAATTTATTGCCAAACTGCTTTTTGAGGTTAAAACTATGTTATAAATTCTGATAAATATTGTTATTTTAGCCTTAAAGAGTATTTTGAAAATGTGATTAAAAAAACTTTGATGTATTCTTTCTTTTTTTTCCCCCCCCTTAGATCTGGGCTTTCGTCTGGCTCATTTTTCCTTTATCTGTGTAACTTTCTTTACTCTTTATTGTATAGTTGCTTGTTTTGCTATATATAGAAGCCTAGAGTTTTCTTTTTTCATTTACCACTTTAACAATACCTTCATTTTTTTTTGCTTCCTTTGTTTTTGATGAAATCAGCAATCATTTTTACTGTTTTACTAAAGATAATACACCCCTTTTCTTTATTGCTGCTTTTAAGATTCTCTTTTTGACATTGGTTTTCAGCTGTGTGACTATGATATTCCTAGGTTTCATTTTCTTTATGTTATTCTGGTTGTGTATCATGGAATAGAAATATCTACTGTTTGAATATTGTCAACCATTTTGTTCAGCACTTTTTTCTCTTGATTTTTAGTAATATATTATTATAAAATTTCATTAATCACATATTCCTGATGCTCTGTTCTTATGTTTTTACTTATAGAAAGTATAAAATAAATAAATATACAACAAAATAAATTAATTATATGTACATTTATATTTATTCTGTGTATCAGGTTAAATGATACATATTGAACTTTGAATTCTTTATTCCTTTCCTTTGTTGTGTCTAGTCTGCTTCTAATCTCATGCAGTATTTTCGGTGTCTTTTCCCTCCTACCTCTGCCCTTCTTTCTGGAACCCAGGGAGAGACCCTGCAAGTACTTTACTACTGGGCCACACCCCCAGTCTTAGTGTTTTTTCCTTAAAAATCAGACATTTTTCGTTTCATTTTTTCATTTCTTTTTTTTTTTTGAGAGAGGTGGGGAGAGAGAGAGAGACAGAATTTTTAATATTCATTTTTTAGTTTTCGGCAGACACAACATCTTTGTATGTGGTGCTGAGGATTGAACCCGGGCCGCAAGCATGCCAGGCGAGTGCGCTACCGCTTGAGCCACATCCCCAGCCCTCATTTTTTCATTTCTAATAGTTACATTTCTTTCATTTCTTTTCTATAATTCTGTATCCTTTGCTTATTTTGTCCACTTTCCCTCTCAACTTTTTACCAACTTATAGGAATATTTTAATGTTCTTTGTTGATTATTTAGCATCTGGGTTATCTGAATTTACTTCTGTAACCTTTTTATCCTTTGATTTTTCTACTACTTTTCATGTCTTGTAATTTTTTAAAAATTCTGTCCTATAAGTTCTACATTTATGAGTGGTATAGAGACTAAAGAAGTTAACATATATTTTTCCTGAACACTCTTATTTTTCTTTATCAGGGAGAAATGATGAGAGACTGATTTTTTGGGGAGAGCGTCTAAATCAGGACTTATACCTAAGTTGGGGCTCAGTTGCTGCTTGAATTACTTTCATTTTAATGGCATCTAATAATAATATATTTTTTGAGTTCATATACTTTTTGTTATAACTGTAGGAGCAACTTTTATCTTTTAATCTGAAATAGATCTGTTCCTATTTTTTTAATATCTATTTTTTTGTTTATTTTATTTTTATGTGGTGCTGAGGATTGAACCCAGTGGCTCATACATGTCAGGCAAGCTCTGTACCACTGAACTACAACCCCAGCCCTGTTCCTATTTTAACATGAGTTTTGTATTATGAAAGTGTTATCTGTGATAGTAGTTCTTCCAAATTTTAGTTTTCATTCTGTGAACAAATATTCTTCTCATGCTTTGAAGCACATGTATTCTTAAATTGTTTTGAGTTTTATTTTAGTCAACTTTTTCACTCCTGTGACTAAAAGACCTAACAAAAACAATTTTAGAGGAGGAAAAAATTTATTTGGGGGCTCATCATTTCAGAGGTCTCAGTCCATAGATGGCTGGCTACTTTCCTCAGGGCTCAAGGTGAGGCAAAACATTGTGATAGAAGAGTATGGCATTGTGATAGAAGAGTAAGGAGAGAGAGACTCCATTTACCAGATATATATATACCCAAAGGCACATCCCCAATGACTGCTCCTTTAGCCACTCCCTCCCTGCCTTCAGTTACCACTCAGTTAACCCCCCCATCAGGGGATTAATTCACTGCTTAAGGCTCTCCTAATGCAATCATTTCTCCTCTAAACCCTGCATTGTCTCACACTTGAGCTTTTTGGGGACACCTCACATCCAAACCATAACAGATATATTTATGTTCTTTATATTTAATTTTTAATCAGGTTTTCATATCTTCTTTCTACTTAAAAAACTTTCTTTTAAAATCAGTTTATAATAAAAAACCCTGTCTAGTACAGAGAAAATTATATTAGTTTACTAATGTGATTATGGATTTTTCAGTTTTCCTTCCATTATTAGATCTTTTAGTTTTATATCCTCCACTGTACTGAACACATAGAATCGGGAAACCCTTCACTTGTAAGAAGATTCAGTACCTAGTCTTTATTTAGAGCTGTTCACTTTACCAAACAGCAATGTTTTAAAATTGTCTTGTCTTAATGTACCAGAGGCTTTTATGCCCCAGGACCATTCAGCAAGGTAAACTTCTGGTTAAGTAAAAGCCTTTTTTTCCTCCTATCATGTAAAGAGCAAGTGAGAACTATTAAGAGAAGTAGAGTTTTGCCTGGTAAGCAGATCATTTGTATGAAAGAGAAATATGGAAGGTTGAATATTTGTGAATGAATTTCCTGAAACCTTCTGTACCATATATACTATGGATCTGTAACCCAGTGTGTAGCCTGCTGTTGACTTTGCAACTGGAATATTCTTTAAATTTTTTGTTTTGAATTAGATTTAAGGAAAATAATTTGTTGATATAAAGAAAAATTGAATAATTGTTTTGTCATAAATAAGATATGACAAAATGACTTAGTTTGAGAAAGGTTACCTGTTCATTTTTATTGATAGGGAATCTGAAGTCAAGCAGCAGGGAACCCACTCTTAAAATTAGGTAGTATTCCGGTTGAAATCCCAGAACCCTTGACTTATCACATCTGGAGCATTCTTTTTTCTTTTTCTTTCTCTCCCCTTGGCTTATTACTTCCACTTGCTTCCCTTACTCTTAAAATAAGTCATAAACACTTCTAATTTACAATGTCAAATGTTATTAATAAATAAGTTTTATAGCAAAAATTAGCATTCCCTAGTTTTTTATCATTCTGTATCAGCTGCCTAGATAAAACC
This sequence comes from Ictidomys tridecemlineatus, assembly GCF_052094955.1. Classification (NCBI taxonomy): domain Eukaryota; kingdom Metazoa; phylum Chordata; class Mammalia; order Rodentia; family Sciuridae; genus Ictidomys; species Ictidomys tridecemlineatus. Next base: position 9,318,873 of record NC_135486.1, on the reverse strand, counting down.
TTTTCAGTTTTGTATTTTACTTTTATATTTCTATTTATTTTTAAACTCAACATGAAAATTGTACATATTTATGGGGTTCCATGTGTTTTGATATGTGCATACCTTGTGTAATGTTCAGATCACAGAGTAAATAACTCTATTTTCTAATAGACTTATTTCTTTGTGACAAAAACATTAAAATTCTTTGTTTTTGTTTTTTACTTTTTTGAATAATGTGTAGTGTATTATCATTATCTATAGTAATTCTACTTTGCAAAAATAACACTCCTGTATTATTCTAGTTGGAATGTCTTATGCAAGTAGAAACATTTCTTCCCTAAACATGCTAGATGTTCTGTTGAGATGGTACTGTAGAGTTCCCAGTGCTTGGGAGGATGTACTCTGTAAATAAAAGCATAAGGACCAAATTATTCATTCATAATAAATATAAAAAGATCATCTTCATGTTACCATGTTTTAAAAAATTATTTAATTGTAAAACATTAATTCAGTTGTGTTTTTCTAATTTTAATATTCTATTGTGATTATAAGTTTTTGTTTTTATCTCTCCTTGTTTGCCTCAACTTAAAATTTTCATATGTCTGTTTCATTGCTTATGCTTTTAAGTGCAAAGATCCCCACCCTCTCCCCAGAAGAATAGATAAATTTGGGGAATGAGTGTGAAGTGCTTGTGTTTTTTTTTTCTTTTTTAAGTATGTATTACATATTAGTGATTCTTCAGATTTTAATGGGCTTATTTTTATCATCTGGACCCTTATTAAACAGATTCCTGGCATCTTTTCTAGAGCCAGATAATCAGAATTTCTAAAATCTGACCCTGACTCTATTTTAACAAATGCCCCAGATAATTCTGTTTCATGATCAGATAAATGGAAGTTTTATTAGTCTTTCATATTTATTTTTGTTTTGATATTACTCCACTAGACTTTTTTATTCTAGCTTTCCAACAAAAATGTTTTAAAATTATATTTGTTTATGAACTGTCTTTATGATTACTCTCTTTTTAGCTTTTGATATTCTTTTTACATATATTTATCAGATTCACTTGGAATTCCTTGGTTATTTGGTGAATTTTAATGGAAAATATGAATATTTATTTTTTATGTTTTGATATATAGTAAATGTCAAGGCTTACAATTATCACTTCTCAGTTTCATCTTTCAGTTACTAATTAGGAGTAATATGGTTTCTATGTAAATGGTAGGTGTGCATTTTTGTGTTCGTACACACCCACCATTTATGATAGAAACCATGTTTCCAAATGTTTGGTTTTGGCTAACATGTTCTACAAAAATATATTAATTCTCACGCCCACTGAGTAGATATTGGTAAATTTGGCTTTTGAAAACCATGAATTTCTTTGTATTATGCAAAAGGAAATTTTTATGGGAAGATTGATTTTTATGTCAAGAAATTGTTAGTTCCTCTATGAGTTTTGTCTTGATATTTGACTGTGGAAGAGAAGCCATTGCCCAGAAATATATTCGTCAACGTGTAGAACACATGTTTCTTAAAATTAACATCAGTTATTTTCATAGAAAATTGCTTGCTTTTTGAAATGTCAGCCAAGAAGTGGGAAAACCGTTTAGCTAGAAGCAGTAGACTAATTGAAATGAGTGTGTAAAGTTGCTTAATGTTGGCTATACTGTGGTGTTAGTGATAACTCTGAATTCAAAGTGATATTTTTAAAAGAACAATTACAATTTTTTGTTGTAGGAATCACATGCAGCTCAGCTACAGATTCTTATGGAATTCCTCAAGGTTGCAAGAAGAAATAAAAGAGAGGTATATTATTTTGTGTTTTACATAATATTTTGTGTACTGTTGTTGACTTTTCTTTAGAAAAACCTTTCATGCTAATGAAATATTTAAATACTTAAAAACATTGACTTTCAGGACATTTTCTTAGGCTTTCTTTTAGTGTAAAAATTTGATTTTTTTTAATCCTTTTTTGGAGATGTGCTTAAAGTTTTCAGAAAGATTTACACTAATGATTAACCTTAAAGCTATAAAAAGAGAGGATAGAATATCAAATGACAGCTAAGGTTGTGGCCCACTGGTGGAGCGCTTGCCTGCCATGTGTGAGACACTGGGTTCGATCCTTGGCACTACATAAAATTAAAAAAAAAATAAAGGTATTAAAAAAATAATTATCAAATTACAGACTACCCTTTATCATGGAAAGAAAATTTAGGGAAATGTAATTAAAGCCTTCAGGGTTAACAGTTTTTCTTACAGAAAAAAAAAATGCTTGTGGGGAAAATAAGTAAAACATAGCCACATATTTAGAACTTGGAAAGTCTAAATCATGCAAAGTAGCTAAAAAAGCTTTATATTAACTGTTTTAAAACCAGTGTTCTTATTTAACATAACATTTCTCAAGTCATTTTCACAAATGTATAAAATATGGAAAAGTCAAACAGAATTTGCATAGCATATGATAGTTACTCTGATATCTTGTGTATTTATTTCAAGTCTAACCATCTCAAATCTCTGATATTTTTACTTTAAAAGTTGTCATATTTGGGCACTTTTTACTCTTTAGAAAAAAGCATAACTATTATGTTCTGTATCTTCTTTTTGAAAATAAAAAATGAGAGAGGTTTTTATTTGATGAAATATTCTAAGTGTACAGTACCAGAACTTACTGTTCCTTCTTTTGGTTATTCTTTGTGTCCTATTCTTAACTTTTTCTGAGTTGTTTCAGATTAGATTTGTCTGGATTTTGCTAGTGATGATAGCTAAATACTCAATGTGATTTGAGACTGTATTTGTCTTACCCCTAACTTTTGCTAAGTCAACAATTATGATTGTAATGTCTGTTTATGGAAGCATCTTCATTGTATTTTTAAGATTTTTTAGTCTGTGTGTTCTCCCACCCCTTCCTTTGGGTGGGAGAGGGGGTGATGTCTAGTCATTCATTTGTTTAAATGTTTGTAGCATAGTACTTCTTAAACTACAGTATACATGAAAATCACTCAAGGATGTGTTAAAATGCAAGTTCTCATTAAGGGGGTCGTTTTGAAGCCTCACAATCTGCATTTCTTAAAAGCCCCATGATTTTGAAATTCATAATCCTTGGACTACACTTTGGCAAGGCTAAAAATTTTTAAATATATGGTAATTAATGTAATCCAACATGTGTATGCTCAACATTTTTTGCTATAGAAAATTCTTTGAAAAAATGATAAGTTTTTTATATTTTATGCATACCTCTTGTTTTAAATAGAATGTGAAATAGGGTTTCAGTTATTTTGTATTTTTCTTTTTTGTTTGTTTTAGACTTTGGACTCATTTTCCCTTCCACACTTGAAACTCATTGGTTTATTCCGTAGTTACACGAGGGTGTGAATATCCAAGAAAGGAGGATCTTTGGAGGCTATCTTGAAATCTGTGTATCATAGCATTTAGTGTTTAAATGTATTGAGATTATCATCTTTTTGTGTTCCTTCAGGTTTAATTGAACAAAAGGACTTTGGGTCTCACATAAAAATCAGACTTATCTGTTCAAATCTGTACCAGCATTTGAACAATTGCTTTGTATTTCATTTGATTTAATTACGAAACAGACTTTTGGGCATTTGGGGTACTACTTTTTTGAATAGAATATTTTGATAAGTCTTAGTTACTTTTTTTTTTTTTTTAAAGAGAGAGTGAGAGAGGAGAGAGAGAATTTTTAATATTTATTTTTTAGTTCTCGGCGGACACAACATCTTTGTTGGTATGTGGTGCTGAGGATCGAACCCGGGCCGCACGCATGCCAGGCGAGCGCGCTACCGCTTGAGCCATATCCCCAGCCCAGTCTTAGTTAATTTTTAGTTTTGTTTAGAATTTAAACGAATTAAACTTTCACATGAAATAAAACACAGAAAAATGCATAAATTAATTTAAAATAAAGTGACCATCTGTGTAATTGCTGTCGTGATTAAGCAGAATATTGCTGGGACTCCTAAAATTTCTACCTTGTACCATTTTCAGACTATGACCTTCTTTCTTATCTACTAGGTGACCAATATCCTGATATTTACAGCAGTCTATTGCCTTTCTTTAGTATTTTGCTGCTTAAGTATTTCTATGTCTCTCTATATTTGAGCTTTGTATAAATGTTTTTGTGCACTATGTAATCTTTTTTTTCTTCTTTGACTCAGTGTTAAAGTTCATCCATAGTATTGTTTATGATTATAGTTGATTTTGTTGCAGAGTGTTTCTTTAAATGATTATGGCCTGTTTTCATAAAATAGATGTTTATGAACATTTGGGTTGTTTCGGTTTTAGGTTGTTCATAAACAATGGTACTTAATAACAATGTGTATCCAGGTATGTATTAGCATACATATATGTACGGGATATATTTTAAAATGGAATCAATGAGTCAGAGTATGCATATCTTCAAATTTAATAATGCAACAGTGTTTTCCTAAGCAGGTTGTATTAGTTGTTCCTCCTACAAACAGTGTATGAGGGTTTCTGTTGTGCTGTATTTTTGATAGAAGCTGGTATCAGTAGACATTTTCCAGTTTAGTTGACCTTGGGGGGTATGTATTGCTATCTCTGGGGTTTTAATTTGCATTTCTTTGATAACTAAGGAGGTTGAGCACCTATTTATTAGCCAGATGGAGTTTTTAAAAATTAATCTGTGTCCAAAGTACTACTTATTTAAGACATTTTGTAGTTTTTCTGTTTTGATTTTTATTTACTGGCTTGATGTTTATATATTCTAGACATAAAATCTTAATCAGACTTATCTGTCACAAATATCTTTTCTTCTAATTGGGCTGCTTTTTTCACTGTCTTACATTTATTAACAAATTTCCAACATGGTCATTTTATCTTTCCTGTTAGAGTGTCTTTTGTAAAGATTCCTTCACCTGTGTTCATGAAGATATTTTCTGATATTGTCTTTCACTTGAAGCTTTTTTCTTCTTTTACATTTAGATCTATACTCTGCTTAGAGATTTATTTTTGTGTATGATATCATGTATAGGGATCTTTTCATTTGGACACCCAGCTGTCCAAAGCATTCTTTTTTATTAAGAAGTTCATCATTTTAACTGTTGCTTTGACATTTCACCTGTGATCATATATGCGTGTGAGTTTCTAGGATGTCTTTTCTGTTCCACTGTTTTTGTCTACCCATTGACATACCACATTGATTACTAGTATTTTAAATTACTTTCTTTTTTCTTCAGGAAACGAGGCTATTCATGGTTCTTTGTATTTCTATATTAATTTCAGAATCTACTAATATATTTCTATGGTAAACATGCTATGATTTTATTGAGATTATTTTGTAGATAAATTTGGGAGAATGTATCTTTACAATAATTGTGTCTTCTAATCCATGAACATGGTATTTCTATTTATATTTAGGTCTTTAAAAATATCTTAAAATTTTGATATTTTTTAGGGTATCAGTCTTGCATATCTCTATTTTAGATTTAGTCATTTTTGATGCTATTATAAATTATGTCTGTGTCTTTAGTTTCTTATTGCTGCTGGTATGTAGAAATACATTTGATTTTTTACATACAGTTTTTTAAAATATTCAGCATCCTTGTTAAACTTTCATTAATTCTAGTTTATTTGTAGATTCTTTTATGTTTTCTGTGTACACATCATAATCTGCAAATAATAAGAGTTTAGTGTCTTTCTTTATGATCCTTATATCTTTTATTTATTTTTCTTGTCTTACTCTGCTGGCTAGGACATCCGGTACAATGATGAATAGAAGTGGTGATAGCTGGGCATCCTAGTCTTGATGCTGATCTCAAAGTGAAAGCATTCGACGTGTCTCCATTAGGTATGATGTTTTCTGTAGGTTTTTTGTAGGTACTTTTTAATCATTCAAAGAAATAAATTTCTATTCCCAATTTGCTAAGAGGATTTTCTTTGCTTTAATTATGAGTGTAGTTGAGTACACTCCAAAATTTTTGGGCGTCTGAGGCAATCATTTGATTTTTCTTTTTTCATTCTATTAATGTAGATAATTATATTGATTTAATATTAGAAAGTCAATCTAATTTTGCACCTTAAGCGACAGCCATTTCAATTAATCTAGGGGTATCCTTTCTTAGAATGTTTAATTCTAGGAAACACCATCAGGACAATTGAAAGAGCTTCTTTGCATCCTTTTGTGGAAACCAAACTTGTTTGTTATGCATATGTTCTTCTACACAGTTTGGATTGTTAATACTTTGTTAGGATTTTTCATCTATGTTCGTAAATGAGTTTGTGGGATTTTTTTTTCTTACACTGATCTTGTGCAGTTTTGCTATAAAGATTATGTTAGCTTTGTCAGATGAGTTGGAAGTTATGCCCTCTTTCGCTGTTTCTTGGAAGAATTTGTGTAGTCTAGGGTTGAATGTTGAATTTAAAGATCTTGCTGGAGAAGTCATACGCCTATGATTTGTTTGCAGGAACTTTATAATTATGGATTCATGTAGATGAAAGTGTATATGCTTTTTAGGTTTTTATATTGTATATTACTTTTGATATGTAATACTTACTTTGAGTTGTCTGCTTTATCATAATTTTAAAACATATTGACATGAGATTGTCTTTATAGTCTTAGGTTTTTAGGTCCCCAGGATTTTTAGTGATGCCTTTCATTCCTGATACTGTGTTCCTTTTTTTGTTTGTTTGTTTTCTTTTTTTCTTGACCAGTTCTTGCCAGGGATGGATCAATTTTGTGAATTTTATTGACGAGCCAATTTTGACTTTATCCTCTCTCTCATGTTGGTTTTCCATTTTTTAAATTTATGATTCTTATTATTACTATCTTTCTACTTGGTTTAGTTTTATTTCCTTGTTCCTTTCTAATTCTTTGAATTGGATGCACATATCATTCTTCTCATGTAGACGTTTATGGCCATAGTTTCTTTTTTTAAATTTTTTTATTCTTTTTAATTATACATGACAGTAGAATCTACTTTGATATATCAAACATACATGGGGTAATCTTCCCATTCTTGTGGTTGTACATGATGTGGAATTACACTGGTTGTGTATTGATATATGAACATAGGAAAGTTGTGTCCAATTCATTCTACTGTCTTTTCTATTCCCAACTTCCCTTTATTTTCCTTTATCTAATTTAGTGTCCTTCTGTTCCCCCAGTCCCCTGTTTATTGTGAGTTATCATGTGTATATCCGAGAGAAATTCATCCTTTGACTTTGGGATTGGCTTAATTCACTTATCATGATAATCTCCAGTTTCATCCATTTATGAACAAATGCCATAATTTCATTCTTCTTTATGGCTGAATAATATTCCATTGTGTGTATGTACCACATTTTCTTTATCTATAGATCTGTTGAAGGGCATCTAGGTTGATTCCATAGTTTAGCTACTATGAATTGAGCTGCTATAAACATTGTTGTGGCCGTGTCACTGTTAATATGCTGATTTTAAGTTCTTCGGGTTTATGCTGAGGAATGTGATAACTAGGTCAAATGGTGGTTTCATTCCAAGTTTTCTGAGGAGTCTCCATACTGCTTTTCATAGTGGTTGTACCAATTTGTAGTCCCACCAGCAATGTATGAGTGAACCTTTTCCCCACATTCAGCCAACATTTATTGTTACTTGTATTCTTGGTAATTTTATGGCCATAATTTCTTTTCTTTTTAATTTAGTTACATATAATGATTTTGGTACAGTATTTTGTTTGTTGTTGTTTATTCCAAAAGAGTTTCTAATTTTCATTACAGTTTTTTCTTGGGCCTGTGGATTAGAAATAAACAACTTATTACTTCAACATGAGGATTATCTTATTTTTTCTTATAGATTTCTTTTTCAAATATATAATAAAATACCTTTTTATTCCTTTTTATCTATCTACTATACCAGCTGTTAATTGGTTAGATTTTGAAATATTTGTGTTTTAAAGAATATGTTTTATGCAGTTGCATGGTACAGTGTAAAGTTGCTCTGTGGAGAAAATGTTCTGCTTGCTTACTGATTTTTAAGTGTTCTTATTATATTAGTTACTGAATCATTATATTTGAGGTGAGTTTTGGACTATTTTTTTTAATCCATTTTCAGTCTCTGTCTTTAATTGTGTATTTAGGTCATTTAGTTAATATAAATGCTATAGCTTAAGGTTGCCATTTTATTATTGTTTTGTTTCTTTCCTCCTTGTCGCTGTCTCTCCTTCTATCACTCATTCCCCTTTTCTTTCCTTGTGGGTTCTTGATCTCTTTTTCAGAATTCTAATTCGAATGATCTCTTAATGTTTTTGAGTGCATTACTTTGTATAGTTTTTCAGTGAGTGCACTAGTTTTACATCATACCTTTGTAATTTATCACAGAGTGCTGGTGTTAACATCCATTTACATTTGCGTAAACCACCTTATAACTTGTCCCCTCTATTTATTTATTTATTTATTTTTGTTCTTATTCTGTTTTATTCTGATCTTTAAGAGAAAATTTATCTGGGAGGGTTGAAGGAAGTCTTGAAATCAAGTCTGCCATTAGATTATTAAGGGCATGTGTGGTTGAGGATGGTGGTATGGGACAGTAAGGGTTTTGGTTCCTGAAGTGTGTACTTCCTCAGCTTCATTTTTGGTTGTAATTTTTTTTTTAGAATTAATACACATAAAATTTTGCTATTCCTTACCAGCTCTTTCCCCTTAAAGTGTAATAATGCATTCTTTTGTTCATTTGGAATAATTACATATAATTTATTCCAAATTATATTGCCTTCTAAAAACCAAAATTCATGTAATAAGTTTAATGCTGAAATATATCTTTATCAAACTAGAAGTGAAGGTCAAATCATCAATGAATACCAAAGACACCTACCTGCACCAAAGGCGATATCAATAATAGAGGAATTTAAAAACTTTGAATTCTTCACATTTTCATCTTTTAAAAAATATGTATTTAGTTGTAGATGGACACAATATCTTTATTTAATTTTTTATGTGGTGCCAAGGATTGAACCCAGTGACCACTGATAATATAAATTACCCCCGCCCCATATTTTCATCTTAATAAGCATTTCTGAAGCTCTTTTGCACTTTGTTTAAATGTTTCTATAAATTTTCTTTTGGCTTTTGACATTGTTACTTTAATGCTATTGATGCTTTAAGACCATCCTCTGAAGTAGCATTGTCTTAGTTCTTTGTCTTATATATTATATTTTTAGTAACTCCAAACTCCATGATGTTGTTAAGACAAATTAGTCTCATGTTCAATTTGTGGTTCATTTTCATTTAGATAATAATAGTTTGACTTCATGGGCTTTTCTTATTGTTCCAATATTCTTGTACTTTTATGCATTCTTTTATTCTAGGTTCTGATTGTCTAGTTATGATGTTTGCAGAGTGAATATAGCCATTAATTATTTTTTCCACCTCTTTTGAATTATTTGTCTTTTGTCTTTCTTCCGTTTACTAGTACTAAAATGTTTTGATTTGATACTCTAATAATTTTGAGTATCTCATTTTGAAGTGAAATATATGTAAAGTTCAATAAATACTTTTTAAGCAGTTTTCATTCTTCTTTTTCTTTTCACTACTTTTTCAAAAAATATTTTTTAAAAAATATTTTTTAGTTGTCATTGGATACAATATCTTTATTTTATTTATTTATTTATTTTTATGTGGTGCTGAGGATTGAACCCAGGGCCTTGCATGTGCTAGGCAAGCACCCTACTTCTGAGCCACAATCCTAGCCTTCACTACTTCTTAGCTGACAAATTTTCAGACTCACAGATAAGTTATATCATTTTGGTTTACTGATGAATATATTATATATAATATTTATGATGGATACATATTATTATATAATGTGTTTATCAGGACAACACTCATACCTTAGTTTTTTCTTTTAAATAAATCTCATGAAATTGTTTTTTTAAAATAAAAATTGCTTGAGCCAGGTGCAATGGTGCATGCCTGTAATCCCAGTAGCTCAGGAGGGTGGGGCAGGTGGATTTTGAATTTAAAGCCAGCGTCAGCAACTTAGTGAAACCCTGTCTCTTAAAAATAAAATAAAAGAAAGACTGTGGCTCAGTGGTTAAGTACCCCTGGGTTCAATTCCTGGTATCCGAAAGAAAGAAAGAAAAAGTTTGAATATTGGCAGTTTCATATAGCTCACCTTCTTTATATTGGTCTTTATATGTAATAGCAGCAGTATTATACACAAAAGCTTTGGGGCACTAGGAAGATGGTATGTTGTCTCCAGAGAAAAGGACATTAGAGTTAAATATTTGTGATTACAGGTGACACCAGAATTTTTTTTTCTGGAATTTCAAGTCCAGAAGTTATTGTAAATATTAATTTGATCTCAGTCATGCATTATATATAAGCTATGTTTGCTGTTATGGTGACATTACATTGACCTACATCCTTTCTTTTAGACATATTTTTTAAAACACAGTCATACTAAAGATCCCTCAGAAGAAAGCATTTGTTTAAATAAAATTTTAGAAGTAGAACATTTCAAAGTAATTAAATGAAAATATTAAGAAGACAACCATGATTGTGCTTTGCAGAATTAGAGTTTGGAAGCACTGGGATTGTAAATGGTCATGAGCCAAAAACCTTTAATGATGGTAGGGTAAAACAGATAGTTATGGTTGACTAAAATGAGTAGAGAGTGATTTAGCTACCTAATATGAGCTAGACAAGAGTAGTGTCTTATGTTAGGATGGAAAACTAATTACAGGAATTGACAGTGAAAAAAGTAGAAATCCTATGACTATGCACATTAAGAATTTCTCAGTTGATCAACTTTATTTGAAAGAATTCTAGGACAGTTATCTTCAAGGAAGAAGAATGTTTTAGTTAAGGTAGTAGTATTTGACAAATTTTAAGGTGGAGGAAAGTTTATTAAAGTAGATGGATGAGTATTAAAGTAGATGGATGAGTAAAAGCATTTGGCAGTGTTAATCACTTTTTTTTTTAACCTCGGATTTCTCTAATAATATACTGTCTTTTCCTTGGATTTCATGGCTTCCATTTGCTTTCTTGCCCTTCCAGTTCATAACGCTTCCTCCTTTGCTAATCTCTTTAACATTGATTGATGTTCCTTACTACCCAGATTCTTCTCTTATCCTTTCTGATTATATGGATTGATGTTGGGCAATTTTACTCATTTTTTTTTGTACTTTGTTATTTCCCTTGCTCATAGCTTTTGAACCCTCACATATGTAATTATTTTGTCTTTTCCCACTGTTTTCCACTTGGACAAATTCTATTAGTCCTTTAAGGTTAAGTCTTTGATTTAATTTTAATTTCAGATTTAATTTAAGTTATCTAGTTATTCACTCTCCAACCTCCATTCTACTGCTGTTTTCAGTGCTTAGGAAAGTACCTAAAATTGGTAAATATTTAAATTAACGTTGTCAATTAGATTACCAGTTGTGCCTGTATTGTCACAGAAAAGAACATGTTAATGCTAATAATTTTTTAAAAAACCTGCTTAGCAGTCATTAAAGAAATAACAAAGAGCTGTTTTCAAGAGGTACTATAGCATGGTTGCTAACAGCTTGAATTTTGGAGCAAGATGGCAGCTCTGATGGATGTCTTGATTTGGCTTCCAGTTCTTCTACTTACTCAAAGGGTGAACAATTGACATGCAGAATTTTTAAATTTTAATCATTAAATTAGATAATATGAAATATCTTTGAATATCTTGTATTTTTAAGCCACTTATTATCATTGTTCATTTTTCTTATTATTGTAAAGTCAGTCCCTGTTGTACTAACTCATTAGTTCCCAGATTTTCAATTCTGTGAATATTTCAGTGAAATTGATACAGGTGTATTAAAATAGGTTGAAATCATGATCTAGATTGTATGTGTTTCAGTCTATCAAATAATTCTCATTAACATCATTATAAGTATATTCTTACTGGTGTTGTATATTATATGCTATTTAAGTTTTATTTATATTTTGCATCTGGGATGATGGGGTGAAAAGGGTTAAAGAAATACAATGTAGTGTTTTCTTAACGACTAACTCTCCATTTGCATTTTAACATTGAAACTTACAGCTTTGAGTTTTGTTTTTGATAATTCTTCATTCCTCCAATTTGCTATTAATTTCCAGTTTTCTAGAAATCATTTGCCAAATGTACAGTTAATTTGTGAATATAGTTATGCCAGTGTGGTTTGGTTTAGGCCTTTTTTTCTTTTTCTTTAATCTGCAGCAACTGGAACAGATCCAGAAGGAACTAAGTGTTTTGGAAGAGGATATTAAAAGAGTGGAAGTAAGATATCAAGAATTTTTCAGATCTCGAGAAATTTTTCAGTTTTATGAAATGATCACTTTTCCTTTGTATTGCCATATTAAATTTATGGGACTGGTCTTAATTATAAAGAAAGTAACAAATATTACTTATTATTACATATCTATTATCTGCAGTTCCAGTATTCTGGAAACTTTTTAAATAAACATAGTTTACTTATAGAATCTGTTGGAAGAGTCTTGTAAAGTTTATAGGCTGCCATGATGTAAAGTTATTGGTTTTGCTGTGTTTAAATTTAGTATGTTTTTAAAATTATTCACATAATTCTTTTGCTGATGTATAGATCATATTAAAGGTTATGGATTCAATGTTTAGTAAATTTTTAGTATCTCATGTGACATTCTCAGTTTGCTATATTTATGGTACTTGTTTGGATGTATGCTTGACCTAAGCCTGAATTAGCCAAAAATAATTCTACCTGATTATGCATTTTAGTGGTGACTTCAAATATGCTGTTTTTTCATTAATCAAATGTAGCACATAAAAAAGGAGGCTAGTTGTCAAAATGATTCTGAGACATAATTTATATGATAATCATTGATCAAGAGGCCTTTTCCTGGCTTAATGATCAAAAATTAGAATTTAATGCATTGTTAAACACAGCTAATATTTTAATCAAGAAGAGTGTTAACTTTTCTTACTTTTGTAGAATTATTTTAAAGTAGAGAATTGCACAACCTGGGTTTTTTTGTACTTTAAAGCCTTAAAACTTGCCATCATATTTATCCTAGTATGTATCACTAAGTCATCACCTGGATGGATGATTAGCTGTTTCACTGTTCTCATAGTGTGCTGCATGTTTTCTTTCAAATATGTAGTTTTGCTTTGTCCATCTTGGTTTTATTATGGATGAACAATGTTATTAGAGAATTTATAGCTCTTTAATAATATGTACTACAGAAAAGATTGGCCTTTCATTTTCAGATTATTTTTACTTTGGTATTCTGTGGAGAGGAATTGTTGGGAAATATGAATGTTGAGACAAAAAGAGACTGATGAAAACCCAGGATTAAAAAGGAATATGTCAGGCTGGAGCTGTAGCTTAGTGGTAGACCGCTTGCCTAGCAGCATGAGGCACTGGGTTCAATCCTCAGCACCACATAAATGTAAACAAATAAAATAAAGACATAAAAATATATAATAGCATTATTTTTTAATTGATACATTATAATTTTACATCATAGTGGGATTTGTTGTTGTATATTTGTACATGAATGCAATACAACAATGTAATTTGGTTCCCAGTAGCCTATTTTTTTTATTTATACATTTTCTGGCTGGAGTATCTGCTTTAATTCAAATAATTGTACTTTCAGGAAATGAGTGGCTTATATTCTCCTGTCAGTGAAGATAGCACAGTGCCTCAATTTGAAGCTCCTTCTCCATCACACAGGTACAAAGTGCACATGCAATATTAGTCTTGGGATAGTTTTAAATGCAATGAGCTAAATCCCTAAGAAATTACTTTTGATCAGGATCTAGAAGTGAGACTTGGATGGTCCATCTTTTCTCTTAATGCTTTGGATTTTCATTTTAGGAATAATCAGTGACTAGAATATTATAATATTTTGAGTTTACAATTGTATTAAGTTTTGGTGAATTTCTTAAAATAATGTTTTATATGTCTTGTGAATTAGAGTCAGAAGACATTCAAAATCTAAATTTTGAAATATGAAATGGTAGTATTGGAGGGAAATGTGTTAAGAACCTTGAAGTTTTTTCCTAACATTGAATGTTTTGGGGTGATCACTTTCCCTAGATTCAAAATAAGGGCAGTAGATAGATATGTTAGTTTGTGTCTCCCTAGTATTTTCTTATAACTTCCTGTTATTTCCTTATAACTTCCTGTTATTTAATTTAATTAAGTCTTCATTTCTGTATATTCTGGTAGAGTAGGAATTATATTTGTTTTGTCATGACTGTCTCTCTGGATTTTAGAATGATACTCAGCTTAATTTAATTGTTTATAAAATGCATGAATATGATTTCTTCTAGTTCTAAAATTCTATTTGATGAAATATATACTACTAAATTTTGAATTTTTGTGCTTGAAGTTTTCAAACAAGAGCAATTTTACATGAAGTAAGTCACTTGATTTATTATTTTATTAGTCCATTAGGATAATAATGGTCCAATGGAAACTTTCCAAAAAAAATTGTTTTGGGGTAACATGTGGATTATCAGGAAATCTAAATGCTAGTACAGTGAATTACATTAATGTTCAAAACATTTATCAGTTTAGGAATACTATTTTGAGTTTGGTGCAATATGTGGTGAAAGAGGTGCAGGGATATTTTAATTTAGGAGCATTCTTGAAAGTTTTATATTTTCCCCTAGTATGGAGAATCCTTAGGAGTTTTAGTTGATTTCATGGTTACCATAACTGTGTAATTAATTTAGCTGATTTTCCACCAGATTTAATTTTTTTTAAACATTCTGAAAGACTAGGCCTGTAGGAATACTGCTATCTTTCAGTGTGCCGTTCGCTTTCTGATACATGGGAGCTTTGATAATGGTATATTTTATGAGTATACAGTGAAGCAAAACTTGTTGTGTAACAAAACAATGTTATATTTCTTTGTTTATTTTTGTCTGTTGTGTTCAGGCCTTTGCTACTCAATGTGTTATTTGCTACTAATTGTTGAATTTTATGGACATATGACAACAGTATATTCACTGAATTGCTCTATTTATGGAATATCTCAAATGGGTTAAATACTGTTCTAGATGTTGAATCACAAAATGTCCAAAGAATAAGGTAATAAAAGCCCTATTCTTTGGACATTTTGTGATATGCATATAGTGGGAGGTTTGGGGAGACACTAAACAAGCACATATGTAACCTGGTAGTGGTACATACAATGCCTTAGAAGAAATGGTAGACTTGTTGGGGGTTTGCAAGTGGATTTTCTTTCAGTTTGGTAGATGGACTTACCTTAGGACATGACATTTCTTGCCAGTACATGCAAGAAAGTATAAGTATGATGGAAAGTCATTGGATAGTGTTGTGCAGGGTCTGGTTTAGATTTTTAAAATGTTTATTTGATTTCCTGTGTGAAAGATAGAGGAAAACATTATCTGTATTCTTCCCAACTCTGGGCCATTGGAAATAGGGAGTAAAGTTAGGAAGCACTGCAAAAGTCCAGAAGAAGGTAAATGATAGTTTGGATTAGGATTTTATTAGTGTAGGAGATAAGAGTAGTTAGTTAGTTGAATTATAAGATAAAGTAGCAGATATTGTAAAAGATATAAAATTTTATAAGGTCTATGAAATATTGAGAGAATTGCTAAAGTTATTTGAAAAATTGTTAAATGAAATTTAGGCTTAGTTATATTGGTTTACAGTTAAAGAAGGGCAAATAGACAATATTTTCTTTAAAAGAGTGTTTTGATATTTAAGCAGTTGATTCAAATATCACTCAGTGATTGAGATAGGTACTTGAGAATATGAAGTCACCCTTAAATACTCTTGTGTATATGACCCTTAAGATAAGAGAGGAACTCATTGCTGTCAAAAATGTTAGACTAATTTCTTCATTTTTAAGAAACAGCATTCAGTTGCAATTATATTAACCCTTTTTCTTTCATACATATAAGAATTATTATTTAAATAACTAGATAGCTTATGTATATATTCCTCTCTAAAAAAATTTTTAGCAGAATTACTTTTAAAAGCCCTTTTCTAGATTTATTTTTCTATAATGAGGACCTTTTTATGTCAGGTCATTGACTCCCTTAAGATAGATTCTGGGTTTAAACTATGTATGTAAATGAAATGAAAAACAAAAACCAAATAGTAGAAACCTTTGCCTGCCCTAATTTTTATCCTGTTTCCATAAGATAAAATAGTAAGTAAATGCAATATAAATACAAGTAGTAAAGATTTTCTGATCCTTAATCTCTCATTTTAAAAATGATTTTACTGATAGAAATTTGCTATTGATTTAATTCTTCGGAAGCGGGGGAAGACATACATCAATCAAAGTTCTAAATTGCTTTGTAAAGGTTTCTGTGGGAGAGAAAGAGATTTATAAATAAAATATAAGTGAGACTTTTATGTAATTTAATTTTATTAATTGTTCTGTCAAACATTTTGATACTTTTCACTAGTGTTTCTATTATTTTGGCAAAGGCCCAAATGAAACAAATTATAGGGATAACACAAGGGAAAAGCAAAGAGTCACTTTATGTATGCTAGGAATATTTAACAAATATTAAAACCGTATATGTAGAAGAATAACCGAAATTCTTGTGAATTTATGTTTTGTAATTTTAGTAAATTAATGTCATTCAAGAAGCTGAATAATTGCATAATGGCTTCTGGACTAGGTAGAAGAATGCCCCCTTTTTAGCTTACCCACGTTTCTGTGTTCAGTTATACTTTCCTCCAGACATTAGAATACAGTATGTCTGTGAATGCGGGAACTTGGGGATGGCTGTTTGGTACATTGGATGAAAAGTGAGCCATCTTTTCTTTTGTACATGTTGGATCTTCTATTGGATTATATCCCCCATGATCAATAGTGGTATTTACAACTCCTTTTTCACATGTAATGCTTATATGAACTTGGTGCTTTTTGGAATTATTACTGGTTTAACTGCTTTATTTCACTGGGAAATAAAGCAGTGAAACATATTCTATGTTTGTTTTTAAAAACATAGAATCTGAAATGTTTTTATGATAAAATCTAACTCTAAATTCTTATAAATTTGTCACTTTATTAATTGTGCATTTTAAGTAGATTTTACTCTATAACCATAAATGTATTTTTATAAAACTTTTATTTTCCTTACCGAAGAAAGGAAGATTGTAACAATACCAGAAATTTTCTATATGTGAGCTGGTATTTTTTTTCCAAATCTCCAAGGTTAGAGTTAGATGATTACATATTTTAAGACACCTCGGCTACACTTGCCTGAGGGACTTTTGAACATCAGTTGTGTTTTGCAGTATTTTAATGAAGTGTACCTGTGATGTTTGAGTAGTACATGTTTTGAGTAGTACAACCAGTTGATTGTTGCATTTTGTATTACTCTGTCTTACTATGACTTTATACCTTGCTAAGGAGTTAAATTTAACGTAAGTTAAGCTTAAATGCAATGCATTTTAAATAAACTATAACAAAACAAAACAAAAATACAAAGAGAAGAAACTTTCCAGATAATGATAGGAGGGTATTCTTTGCATGTCTGTAATTTCTTAGTAAAATTTCTAGGTCATAGAAATATAACAAGCTATGTAAACCTTGAAACAGTATAATTTTCTTTATTTAGAATATTTGAAGAACTTATTTATAGTCAGGCAGCCAGTATTTGGGACGTATCAAGTATATATAAACACTGTTAGATTCCAATATGTAGTTTGAATATGGAAGACCCTACTCTACTCCATGATTACACACATAGTCTTAGGATTGAAAATAAGGTATGATGGTTAATAGAATATTCTGTTTTATATATGGTATAATGTGGACTTTTAAAAGTATGAGCATTTAAATTCCATCAAAATGCATTTACTTCTATTGATTTACAGGCATTTCAGGATTTTGATAACAGCCCTTTGGGTTCTTGTTATAAACTGTAATTGTCACTGCTTGAGGAAGATAGTAATAGTTCATTTAAATTTTGAAAAATGGGGTCCTAAAGAGTCCAAATTCCAGTGTCTTTTAGTGTCAAGGAAGACCTTTGTTTGAAAGGCAGATTTTTTTAACCTTATTACCAAATATTAATTGAGATGGATCCTACAGATTCAAATGCAGGCCTAGGGGTGTGGGTATAGATAATACTTCAGAAAATATGGAAAAATTGTTTTAGTTGATTCTGAATATGCCTGTATTGTTGACATGTTTTAAGTCTCTAAATCACATGCTTATTTTCCTTTTTATAAAACCTCACATATTCAACAATAAAGTTTTATAAATCTCTTCAATATGTTTTATAATTTTTAAAGGATGGGATAAAGATTTCAAGTTTTTTCTTTTTGTGTTAATTTACACATTCCTTCATAATGTCTTTAAAATAACTCAAATTTCTGGAGGTTAGTCTCTTCAAGGCAACCAAATTCTGTGTATTTACAATTGTTTCCTGTAGGATTCAACTCACTCCTATACTGTGATTAGATCTTGTTCTTTGACTTTTGGCCTTTTCAGGTTAGAGTCATAAGAAACTCTCAGGCCTTTGATTATTATATCTTGATCCTGAGATGTTAGGAATGGGAACGGCTAGGGAAACCAAAACTATACACAGTAAAATTGGTTTGGATATAAAGAAACTGTATACAAACATAAAATTTCACCTACTGTCACCATTTTCCATTTCTGCAATTTACTGTCTCTTCCCTACCCAGTTCCCACCATATTTTCCCCATTCTTCTGATCCCCCAACCTTTGAATCTTTTCTTATTGTTTTGGAATACTTTCTCTAACTTCTTTACTTTTAATACCTTTTTCTGAGGTTATTTCAGATAATGGACTTTTTTTTTTTATAATTCTAAAAGCTGTAGCAACTGTATCACCTGCTAATTTCTCTGGGAATTGCAAATAAATTATAATCTATTCCAACTCATTGGGAGGTAATGATAGTATATAAATTAGTCAAATACAGCATTTTTGTAACAAACTTTTCAGTAATTTCTTTGGAGGTAGATGAATCTGGTGAGCCTTATTTTTGCTTTTGAACTTATGTGAAGCAAAATTGTTTACTTAAAAAGGCAGTAAAGCAATAAACTCAGAGCAATTTTATCTTTCAGAAAATTACCATCTATTTGCCTTTTATATTTTTTGAGTACTAAATTTCTCCCTAAGGAGAATTTCTTACAAGAAAATTCTAAAATAGTTGCCCTTTTGTTTTTCATTGTAACTGCAAGATGATTGTAGAATAGCAAACATTTTGAAAGGCAGTACAGATATTAACTTTCATAGTTCCCTTATGCATTAGGTAACTGCAACTCTTCCTAACCATGAATTAATTAAAAGAGGACAGGAGATTACTGGGGAAAATTCTTTGCTGCAGTTCCAAAACATCTTGCATCAAAATCAGAAGTCTTTACCAGAAATACTGTTCTAGAAGAGAACTCTATTGACAAAAGTTGCAACAGTTGGAGTAATATTGTAGTTATCTATTTTGTACTGTTCTGTAATTAACATGCATTGTTTCATATAATACTCATAACAAATTCTGTGTGATAAGTTTTATTATTTTTAATTTTATACATTGGAAGACTCAAAAGAGATGAATTAATTTGCTCACTACCCAGTGATATAACTGATTTTCTAATTCAGGCATCCTTTCTTAAAGCTTCTAAAGCCTTGGTGAATGAGTGGATTGTGGAAGTCATTCCAGAGTTGAGAAGAAGATAAACAATAGAAACTCCCATTTGAATTGTTAAGAAGGAAGACAAAGGTCACCCTGGCAATTTTAGTATAAGGATTCTGGAATTAAATAAAATATACATGAAGTTTGGGTTTGAATTTTATTTCCACAAGTTCTTGCCAATTTGACCTTCATAAAGTTTGTTAATTTCTGTGAACTTCAGTTTAGAAAGGATAGTAGTACTTGAGTTGATTGATAAATTGTGCTAATATATTTGAAGAAATGAGAATAATGTCTGGCACATAGCAAAAACTGAGGGGCTGCTGCTGCTATTATTGTTAACAGTTGATAGATTAGTCACAATGATTTTGGGTGATTTGTTTGACTTTGTGTTAATTGTTAAAGGGTATGTGGAATAAAGAAGGAGGAAATGAACATGAATGGTCATTTTTCATATCTGTGGAGGTATCTACAAAATTGAGTCTACACTAATTTTAGTTATTAGTAAATGAGACTCACCACTAATTTGAATCTAGTTCAATAATTTAAATGAAGAGTGTTGGAACAGAACAGAACTTTTCTATAGTCCCATATGGTTTATTAAGTATGGAAGTTTATTTTTTCTCTTTCTTAGATTTATAGTAAAAAACAAATTCCAAGTCTTAATTTCTTTTATATACTTGGCATTTTTTGGTTTATTTAATGCCATTATTAATTTTAAAATCCCATATTTATAATGTTAATGTTCAGCCTCAATGTACTTTATTTTGCTTATCAATTTAAAAGTCATCTTTATGATTTAATTAGCTAATGTGGTGTATACTGAAAGTTTCGGTCTGAATTCACCAAACCTATTGTTTTTATGAAGAGCGAACCACTACTTTTTCTTAGATACCACTTCATTATAGGAACATTTTATATGTGAAATTGACTTAACAATTTGTCTTCTAATTATGAAGTATAGTTTTGCTTTTGGAATAAATAATTATATAAATGCCAGTAGGTGAGTGACATCTAGTTACTACATAACTGAGTTTTTTTTTTTTAATCTGAGGTTAACAGCTACAGTGTTTTCATTTATGCTTTTAGAGAAACTTATCATCCTCCCAAATGAGAATATTATCTTATTTTCTTACTTTATTATATCTTAATATGTTTACCTTATTTTATTTTCCTCATCAATTTTAGTTAATATACTGACAGTGTTTTTTACCTTACCACTTTTGGTGCCCTCACTACATTTTTATAGCTTTTATAACCTTATTGATATTTACTTGAAACAATTAATGATTCTGTTTCATATTAATAGGTTGCTGCTTTTCATTTTTCTGAAATATTACCATGAAATGGGTGGTCTAATGTAGGATTTTCCCACTCTTCAATTAGAGAATATAAAGTACCTGGGAATATGGCATAGTTGCTCATACTTTGATGATGTATTTAATATTTAAGACCTATATTTTCAATATCTCCAAAATATATTTGAAATGTGTTATTTCCCTGTATGACTGATGTATCAGTAACATTGCTGAGGCATACAGTCAAAGAATTCTCACAAAGCCATTTTAAAAAAAATTGTAGCTAACAGCTGTTCTTTTGGCCTCTAAATATGTACCTATGTAATCAGTGTTACACAAATCCTAGGGAACTGGGCTTCATATGAAAAAGGAAAAGAGAGATTTCTTAGTACTTGCTTTTTCTCATGTGTTTCCCTAATAGGCCCTGTATGAGTTAGACCAAAAATAACATTTGATTTTGGCATATGAGTGCATAATTCTACAGGCAGCATTCATTTGGCTGTATTCTTCCTCTTCCTCCTCCTCAATCTTCTTCTGCTTCCTCCTCTTCCTCTTTTAAATTTTAAACAGACACAACACTTTTTTTATGCCTTTATTTTATTTATTCATTTTTATGTGGTGCTAAGGATCAAACCCAGTGCCTTGCTCAATGCTGTGCAAGTGCTCTACCACTGAGCCACCACCCCAGTCCTGTCTCTTCCTCTTTTTTCCTCCTCTCCCTTTTTTCCCCTTCTTTCTTGAAAAGAAGTTTAATACAAGTGTGCATAAATTCTTGATAGTGTAAAGGCTTTTTCTTGGATAGTTGAATTTTACTCTAGGAATAGTTAAGAACACAATTAAGACCTATATAATGCTGCTTGACTACTGTGAAGACTGTTTTATATGATTTATCATATTTTTGGAATGGTGAGGTTTTATGTTTTTGTTAATATAAGCTAAAGTTCATCAAATATTTACCATATTTTAGCATTGTTCTGAGAAATCTACATACATAATCTCATTTAAATATTATAAATTTTTGACATATATTTGTCATTTAATCAGTGAAATAGCATGGCATAGTGTTGAATGCCTGTTATCTATTGAGGAGGCTAAGGCACAATTGGGAATTCTAGATCAGATGAGCAAGTTAGGAAGACTCTGTCTCAAAAGCCTTGGTTCCATTCCTACTACTGAAAATGAGTGAATGAATGAATGATAGAGAAACTAATGGTGAAATAAGATTAATAACTTAAAAAATAAAAATTTTTTAAAATGATTTATAACTTAGAGTCAGATTATTAGCCACAAAGGAGTGACACTGAAACTCTGCATTCCTCAAAAGTACCTCTCAAAGTTACACCTTTGAGATTATTTCTGTACTTAAGTGATTTTGAGTATTTTTGTGGAGACATTTAAATTAGTATCTTCAATTGGTTATATTTTGTTAGGGTAGACAAGAAAATAAATGTTTATTGTAAAAATAATATCAAAAATATAAATATCAGTTTATCATTATTGTATATGTGTAGATAATTTTTAATTGTTGCTAGTTTCTATGGACCATCATTTTGTATGAAGATAGGAGGGATATAGGAATAGAGAAATGATAAGTTTGAAATGGTAAACTTGAGGAAGAACAAGATAGTGTGGGCTTCTAGAGAATTTTTAGGGTACATTTTTAGGAAAATGTATACATAATATAACCAAATAAAAAGAATGGATGTAAAAAACGGACTATGCTTGACCAGGAGAGTGGAAACTAATGTATAGGTTTTGGGTTACGAAAGATTTTTGCTAGTTTACATTTACTCCATTTCATAGTTTTCTTTTCTGCTAGGCTTTGTCATAACATTTTGGGGCTGGAATCATAAAATTGAAGTAGCTAGTCCCCACTCATCTTAAATGAGTGATTGTAAGGTAATTTGTCCAGGAACACATAGCTTTTTAGTGGATAGCATGGTCTGTTAAACATAGCTTTTATGTTGCATGCTTATTCTCTTTTCCCAATACTGTGTAAATCCTCTTTTCCTTAAGGTTCCAAACTATTTATTAACCTATCTGATAACGAAATAGAGACAAATATAAATCTGTATGGATACCTTCCATGCTATTATTTTTAATTGACATTTTTGGTGTTTATGTTAAATTACTTAATTATTTGCTGATTTTATGTTTATGGATTTGTATTTGATGTCTAGGTAAATAATGGCAATAAATGTTTTCTTAGACATTAGCAATTTTGGATTTATATATGATGAATTTTAGATCACTTTTTCTGTTGCCAAAATAATGTAAATACTGAAATCACATTTTTTTTCTTCATTTTGCAGTAGTATTATTGATTCCACAGAATACAGCCAACCTCCAGGTTTCAGTGGCAGTTCTCAGGTAAACTATATATTTAACAGTATGTTTTAGTGGTACCATGAGTATAATCACCTAAGTTGTGAAATCATAGATTAGTTTACTGAAATGTCCTGACATAAAGATGTGCATTTCAAATGCAAATCTGTGGCTTGGAGTGGACTTGGATAACTCTGATGTATAATAGTAGAATGACCTGTTGAGTTATTGTCAATGATAAAGAGTCTTTTTAAAAATATTGTTTTTAACTTGCTGATAATATCAGACCTTAAGAGGAAGAAAATACTTTAGGAGGAAGTTATAAAAAATCAGGGCATTGTTTGTCTTAGAGATATGAAAGTTATAATCTATTAATTATTCAAGATTGTATTGAAACATTAGCTTTTTATGATATTTGGACTCCAGGCTGGAGTAAAAGACACTTAACTTCATCTCTTTAAATTAATTATAATTGACTTTTGCTTTCTCCACCTTTGACTTGGGTATACTGATATTTGTCATACTTATTTTTTGAGTTCTGATTGTTTTTGTACTTCTAATGCTGAAAACTTTAGATTTAGAGAAAGGTAACAAGAATATAAAAAGAATTTCTTTATATTTTTCACATAGATTGTCCAAAAGTCCTTCTTTACATAGATGTGCATATGATTTTTTTTCTCTAGATTATTTGAGTAAGGCACAGGCACCTATTCCTTTATGCTTAAATACTTCAGTGTATGTTTCCTTTTTTTTTTATAAAAAAAAAAAGGATATTGTCTTATGAATGCAGTACTCTATACAGTCTTATAATTTGAGAAGTTCACATGGATATAGCACTATCATCTAATCCCTAAATCTTATTCATATTTAATGATTTATTCTAATATGAAATGTTTTTAATTCACATTCATTTGTATATTCACTTTATGTGAAAAAAATAATGCAGTTTTTTAATGTGAAAAGTAAATTCTTTTGATCACTTCTTTTTTCTTTTCGTAAACTTGGATGATCACTTCTACTACTTTTTCTATTTTTCCTGACTACCAGTATTACCTTTATTGAGTTTTTGTGACTTTTCTGTATATCCTTTATTGCCTTCATGTACGTGCTTGCATTTGTTCTGTTTGTTTGTAGTAAATTCATAGATTGGTTTGTATCTCTTCAACCATTAAAACATCAGATTTATGTATTTTTATAAAACAGTGGGATATTTCAGGAGAAATTTTAAATCCTTAACTTGAAATATGCTGTAAAAACTTGAGAGAGAAAAAGCAGTCCCTCCATCTGGAAACTGACTTGGCATTCATAGCTAGGCCTTTATATTCTCCTTTTGAACATAATTTCACAGAACATTAACATTCAGACACAGCCATTATGTGACTTTGACAAAGTGGAATGAAAAATAAGATTACTTCATAAACTTGTTTAAGCATAGAAAAAAGTAAGGTCACCAGAAACCACAAAAAATACCAAACATACCCCAGTCCTGAGTAGTATGAGTGATTGCTACTTCTTTATCAGATATGACTTTAGCCTCACTCTTTTCTTCTGTCCTAAATAAGGCTTATTGTGATACTGAAAGATAGTTAGTCCCACATGGTAGTATCCACTCTAGAGCAAAGCCCCATTTTCTTGAGCACTCCTACAAATTATATAGTGTGTTCTTAAATTCTGTAAGTTGTTTCTAACACCCTCTTATTGAGACATCTCTTACTGAACCATAATGCGTTGTCTTTTTTGTAGTGAGTAGTAAATCAAACTACAAGAGTGTTCTTTTTGGTCTTTGGCTAGGAAGCATTGGAAAACTATACATAGAGAAATAAGAAAAGGTTTTCATTGTTACTGTTAACATTGTTCTGAAACTTCCAGTAAATTCCATTACCTAGCAAAATGTAAAAGTGGAATCTAGAGGAAAAAGAAAAACATTAAGAATATAGAAAAACATTAAGAATATATGATGGTTGGACTTTGTGGTTTTTGACTTCACAATTGGTGTGAAAGCAGTGTTCATTCAGTAGAAACCAGACTTCGAATTTTGAATTTAGACCTTTTCCTAGATAGCCATATGCTGTATATCTGTCTTGTGATGCTAAGCAGCCAACTGTAGCTCCCAGCTAGAGAAGCCGTCAGTAATGTCAACAACCAATACTCTGCTGTGTATTGTGGTGCTTAGCTATGATGTTTAGTGGGTTAGATGTATTCAATGCATTTTTTAGTTAAAATGTTTTCAATTTATGCTTTATTAGGGCATAACTCCATAGTAGTGAAAGAACATTTACAATATTTTACAGACTATTAACATATTGTATAGCTGTACTTAATTAATATATGGTATGTGACTGAGACAGTGTGTTAATCTCTTCCTAATTTTCATCTACAAGGAACCCCATTGATGTATAGCTATCTCTATTGATTTAAAAAAGAGAAAAAGAAATCCTTAAGGAGTGCTGCCTAATCTATTGAGTGCTGTATGCAGAGTAAATGTGGTTGTAGGGACTGAACAGTCTACATATCCTAGGAGAATCCAATCTTAGCATCTATTAAAGGACAGGGCAGTTGCTGAAGAGTAAATCCTACTAGTATTTCTGTAGTATGGAACTGATATAACACATTTCACTGAATGCCTTACCTTTCATGTCTAGCTAGCTCTGTATGAGACAGAGATAAAATAAATTGATACAAAAAAGATTGAAAAGAGGAATAGTTAAGGATAAACTTAGCAAATATAAGCTAAAGAACATAACAAAATCAAAACTGTATTGACCAAAATAGAACTTCAGGATAAAACAAAAGAAAACAAAAAGTTACAATTTTCACATTTATAAAACACATATATTCCCCCCAGAGCAGTAGTAATACAATAATCTATCAGTATTTGGCAGGGGCTTAGTTCCAGGATACCCCCTCCCCTGCAGTAACAAAATTTGTATATGCTCAAGGACCTTACATAAAAAGGTATAGTGCTTGATATAACCTGTGCACATCCTCCTGTATGCTTCAAATCATCTTTAGATTATCTTAAATGCCTAATTCAGCATGAATGCTGTATAAATAGTTGTTACAGTATATTGTTTAGGGAATAATGACAAGACAAAACTCTATACATGTTGGGTACAGGTGCACATTTTTTTCAGAATATTTTGTAACTGCTGATGCCGATGTAGAATCTGCTTATATGGGGGGCTTATTGTACTGTGTTATAAAAGATTGGAATTTGTATGAAGTAAAAATTGTTAGAAAATAATTTGGTAACATTTATTTTACAGTTACTTTTATAGATACTTCATGTGTGTTAAATGCTTTAATTTTCACTATTACCTTATAAGCATTATTTTTTTATTTTACTGCGAAGGAAACTAGAGCACTGAGGAGTAAAGGAGGTTGGCTAAGGTGATATAACTAGTAAGAGGCAGAAGCTTAGATTTTTAAACCAGGTAGTATAACTTCAGAGCATGTACTTTTAAATATTACTTTATTCAATCATTAATTTTTTTTTGAGTGCCTGGTATTTATGAGGTTCTGATTATAGGTTCTAAGGACACATCATGTAACACAACCAAAAGATATAAAAATCCCTGATGCAACTGAACTTCCAAGTTGCTGTAAAGACACTGAGTAAAACAACAACAACAACAAACAAGAAGAAGGGAGGAAGCAAATCATCTGATTATCTTTGGGGAGAAGTTTTAGGCAGAGGGATAACAAGTAAATAAGTCCTCTGGTCCGACTAAGCCTAGTGTAGTTCAGAAGTCCAGTGTGGCTGATGAGGAGTGAATAAAAGAAAAGTAGGGTAAAAAACATTAACAGATTGTTTATAGTTTTCTTAGGCCATTATAAAGTCTTCAATCTTTTTTTTGTTTTTTGAGTGAAACAAGGTTAGTTTAAAAAAGCACTTGTATCAACTTTATACTTTTCATCAAAGGCTGCACATTATTTAGTTCTTAGAGCATTTAGAAGAATGGATTGGTTGTAAAAATAGGATAAATTTGATAATAAACGAATAGAAACAGGTTGACTGATAATTTGTAAGAAAGTAAAGACTTCTCTGAATACCTTTGTGTCAGAGTCATTCCAGATATAGATATAAAAACTCAAAAAATAATGCCAGATAGAAAACATTACACATCAAAATTAATGAAATAAAATTAGAATTGTACTATAAATTCATAGCACTAAATGCTTTTGTTTTAGGTAAGAATGAAAATAAGGCTGGGGTTATAGCTCAGCAGTAGAGCACTTAGCACATGTGAGGCCCTGGGTTCAATCCTCACACCACATAAAAAAATAAATAAAATAAAGGTATTGTGTCCAACTACAACTAAAATATAAATATTTTTTTTAAAAAGAATGAAAATAAATGAACTACGCATTCACTTCAGGAGACTACATTATCATGAGATAGCAAATATAGAAAACAAATTTAATAAAAGCTCATATGCAATATAAGTCAAAATTAGCTATTGTCATGATGCAAAATAGATTAAAATAAAGTGCAAATGCATACTAATAAAAATAGAGGTCTTAATGAAGTGTGCAATTTTCAAAAACTATTAAAATAGATTAAGTCAATTGTAGGACAGTTTGCATAGACTAATAACCATAATGCTAAACATGATGACAATTAGACATTAAAAATAATGTTTGATAGTTAAAATTGCATTGAAAAAAATGTTTCTCAAAAATTGAAATTAAAACAGATTTTATATAGATATTTTATACTTTTGAATTTTTATAATTGCCTGTTGATTTTGCTTTAAATTTTTATATAATCATAGTACATTTAACAAAATTAGGAAATTAACATTAGTAAAAATATCATGAGAGAATTTTAAATTTTTTTGACACAATTATCAAAATATTTATTCACTTGATGATAAATATAAAAATCCACTTTTTAAAGAATATATTCAAATACTTTATTTATTGACACTGATAAAATGACATCAATTACAAGGAACATTCTTTTTAAAAAAATTTATTTCTTACATGACAATAGTTGAATGCATTACATTCATAATTATGCATTCACAGCACAGTTTTTCATAACTCTGTATATAAAGTATGTTCATGCCAAATTATGCCATTATACGTGAGCTCTCTTATTTTTTTTCATTACAATTCTTAATACACTGTTATACCACAGTTTATTATATCTCTGTTTGTATATAAGGTAAGTTGACACCAAATTCACGTCTTCATATATGAATTTTGTATAATGATGACTGTCTCCTTCCACCATCCTTGCTATTCCCCTTCTCCCTCCCTTTCTTTCCCACCCCTGTTTCCTATCAAGAGGTAATCTTCCTCCCATGCTCTCCCTCCCTACCCCATTTTGAGTCACACCCCTTATATCAGAGAAAACATTTGGCATTTGTTTTTTTGGAATTGGCTAACATCACTTAGCATAATCTTCTCTAATGCCATCCATTTCGCAGCAAATGCCATGATCTTATTCTTTTTTAGTGCAGAGTAATATTCCATTGTGTATAAATGCCACATTTTTTTAATCCATTCATCCACTGGAGGACATCTAGGTTGGCTCCACAGTTTAGCTGTTGTGAATTGTGCTGCTAAAAACATTGATGTGGCTGTGTCTCTATAGTATGCTGTTTTTAGGTCCTTTGGGTATAGTTCGAGAAGAGGAATAGCTGGGTCAAATGTGGTTCCATTCCCAGCTTTCCAAGGAATCTCCATACTGTTTTCCAAATTGGTTGCACTAATTTGCAGTCCCGCCAACAGTGTATGAGTGTGCCTCTCCCCCCCCCCCACATCCTCGCCAGCACTTGTTGTTGTTTGTCTTCCTAATAGCTGCCATTCTTACTGGAGTGAGATGGAATCTTAGAGTAGTTTTGATTTGCATTTCTCTGATTGCTAGAGATGATGAGTATTTTTTCGTATATTTGTTGATTCGTTGTATATCCTCTTCTGAGAAGTGTCTGTTCAGTTCCTTGGCCCATTTATTGATTGGATTATTTTGGGGGGGGTTGTGTGTGTATGTGTGTGTGCTTATCTTGTTGAGCTCTTTATATATCCTAGAGATTAGTGCTCTTATTTGATACATGAGGGGTAAAAATTTGTTCCCAGGATGTAGGTTTCCTGTTCACTTCACAGATTATTTTTTTTGCTGAGAAAAAACTTTTTAGTTTGAATCCGTCTCATGTGTTGATTCTTGGTTTTAATTCTTGTGCTATAGGTGTCTTATTAAGGAAGTTGAGGCCTAGCCCCGCGTGATGAAAATTAGGGCCTACTTTTTCTTCTATTAGGTGCAGAGTCTCTGATTTAATTCCTAGATCCTTGATGCATTATGAGTTAACTTTTGAGCATGATGAGAGATAGGGATTCAATTTCATTTTGTTGGATATGGATTTCCAGTTTTCCCAGCACCATTTGTTGAAGATGCTATTCTTTATCCAGTGCATGCTTTTGGTACCTTTGTCTAATATAAGATAGTTGTAATTTTGTGGGTTAGTCTCTGTGTCCTCTATTCTGTACCATTGGTCTACCAGCCTGTTTTGGTGCTAGTACCATGCTGTTTTTGTTATTATTGCTCTGTAGTATAGTTTAAGGTCTGGTATAGCGATATCACCTGTTTCACTCTTTCTGCTTAGAATTGCTTTAGCTATTCTGGGTCTCTTATTTTTCCAGATGAATTTCATGATTGCTTTTTCTATTTCTATGAAGAATGCCATTGGGATTTTGATTGGAATTGCATTGAACCTATATAGTACTTTTGGTAGTATGGTCCTTTTAATAATATTAAATTTTTTGAAATTTATATTTTTAGCAGTTTTATTACTGCTGTCCTCTCTAGGAAAAGGAATATATATAATTTTCTGGCCCAGGATATATTTAGAATTACATGTTACATTTATTTGTCATGTATTTTTCAATTCCTTTGAACTGGTATAATTTCTCATTCTTTCTTTTAGGATGTCCCTTTATGGTATGTTTTAATGTGTTTTATGGCTGTGCCCTCCTGGCCCCATAGCTTTGCCTTTTCAGTGTTTTGCAGAGTATTCCTTCCTGTTTGTATTTTCATATGAGCATTAATATTACTGTATTCAGATCCATGAAGAAATCTCTTGGGATTTTTATTGGAACTGCCTGTAACTTATAAATTATCATGAGAAGAATTGATTAATTTATGATTATTGAAGTGAGTCTAGGTTTGCTCATTTCTTCATGTTCATTCCTACGTATTTTTGAATGTTAGTTGAAAATTCGCTTTTAAAAATAAGTTTTAAAAATTACATTTCTTTGGAATAACTTATAGATTTAAATGCAGTTATAAAAAAAACATTTTGGAGCCATTTCCCAGGTACCTACTTCTCCAGGAGTAACATGTTAACGCAGTCTAAAATTGGGTTGGTGGGGAGCCATATATTTGCTCTACAGTGAGGGCAGTGAATGGCAGCACCTCATGGCTTGAATTTATGTGTAAGCAAGCTTACATAGGAGCAAAGAGAAAGAGACAGGAAGGGTAGAGCCAAGCTTGCTCTTTTTATAGTAAGACTCTGAGAAGAACTGCAGGGGTCACATGGGAACTACTTCACTTCCCCAGTGACTGAGGAACCTCTCACGTTCCACCTTCCAAAGATTTCACCACTCCCACCAGCACAGCCTAGGCACACTTTGACCACAATGGACCACGGGGGCACTGAACTTATTATATTCAAACTATAGCAGAGGACATGAAGCAAATTATGAAGTGTTCTTTTTATGAAAAAGTTTGTATAAGTATTATTGCTTTCTTGAATATTTGATAGAATTACTGAGTGAATCTCTTTGAACCATAGAGCTAGGTGTGGAATTCAATGGTTTGCAAAGTGTTCATACTGTCTCTGAATGTCTGTACCCTCCCAACACCTCAATATCTTCACCAACCCAGAAACTCACCTGGTCTTTTTGCTGAATTTTTATAGAGCTGAATGTATGTTTTATATTTTGATTTTCTCTTTTTTAAATATTCATCCTACTTAGGTATACTTAAGAATATTTTTACTTCTTTAGTATTGAAGATTGAACCCAAGGTCGCTTGCATGCTAAGGAAAGTGCTCTACCATTGAGCTATATACCCAGCCCTTTTTGTTTTTCAATTTTTTTTTTTAAATTTTGAGTCTTCTTAAGTTGCCCAGGCTGTCCTTGAATTAGTGATCCTCCTGTGTCATGTTCTGGAGTTGATGAGATTATGTGTGTGTGCCACCATCCCTGGCTTAGATCTTTTCTTATAAACATTTAAAGCTATAATTTTTCTCTCTAAGCACTGATATAGTTGTGTCTCATGAGTTTTGGTGTGCCAATTTTTTTTCATTATCCTTGATTTTAAAATATTTTGTAATTTCCAATATTTGATTATTTTAGCTTTGACCCATGCATAGTGTAGAAATGTGTTTTGATTTCCAGATATTTGGATTTTTTAAAAATTGTGCTGTGATCTGAAAGCATACTCTTTATTATTTCAGTATCGTTAGGTTTATCAAAAGTCATTTTAATTTTCTGAGTAGTTTTTGTGAATACTATATACATTTGAAAATAATGTTTTTCAATTGTTGGGTTTACTGGTGTATGTTTGGGTCAAAGTAGTGGGTAGTTTATACAGATCAAGTATTTAGTGCTTTTATTTTCTGAGGATATTAAAATTTTCTGCTGTCATTGCTTTAGTGTCTTTTGATTCTTCATGTACAATTTATGTAGATGTAATATATGTAACTGTTATAGCATAAAGAATGCAAGCAATGGGAAGATATGCACAATTCTTTTGGGGGGGCAGGTACTAGGGATTGAACTCAGAGGCACTCAACCACTGAACCACATCCTCATCCCTCTTTTGAGTTTTATTAGAGACAGGGTCTTACTGAGTTGCTTAGCGCCTCACCATTGCTGAGGCTGGCTTTGAACTTATGATCCTCCTGTCTCAGCCTCCCAAGCTGCTGGGATTACAGGCGTGAACCACATCGCCCAGCATATATGCACAATTCTAAACCTAGAGATTCTACATTTTGATGAAGTTTGCAAAATTAACTCATGTGTATATTCAAAGATCCAGATTTAAGCCAACTAATTTACAATTAATACGGTTAATTTTTACCACCTTATTAAGGGAATTCTTTGTGAAACTGACTTACAAGTTGTATATGTATATATGATTCAGCTTTTTATTGTGGTGAAGAATGCAGTATCAACTAAGTGGTGTTTGTTGCTGTTGCCTTGATTTGTGGTAAGAGGCCCTCAGTTTCATACTGACCTTTGTTTTACATCACAAATATAAGCACAAGCACAATAAAAATGGCACATAGCATCTTATTATTTTTATGAATATTGTTTTAATGTCACAAATACTCTAAAAAGATCTCAGAGAATTCAGTCTTTGGAAATTATATGACAATCCTTATTTTAAATTCTCCAGTTTTTTTCCTTTAAAGCTAATCTTTATATCTGTTTGTTTGAAAATAGGAGCAAGTGTTTCAGTTAATTTATTTTAATACTTTGCACTTCCTACTTGAAGATTACTTACCATATAAATAATTATAATTAGTGTTTAATTCAGTGTTAGCTTATTAAATCAACTTGATATTTGTATGTTAGGAAATTTTCAAATTTCAGTTAAATGTACATTTTATGCTTCATTTGGAGAGGGGGTTCACTTATTAGTGGAATTGACATGGAATGTTTCTATCATAAAGTCATTCCTCTCATACAAACATTGATTTCATTCATCTTGTTGTTCTAATGCTCTTGGCTACTATTTGATATTTCTATTTGAAATGGAATTTCCAGTTTTGAGTTTCTTTTTTCTATTTGCAGTTTTATTGTCTTCATGGAGAATCAGCATTTTGTTAAATTTATATTTCCCATCATTTATAGGGACACACTGAATGATATTTTTGTATAATTGTTTAATTTGCTTTTTTGTGCTTGTTAACTTTCTAGCAATTTTTCAAGGATTCTTTTACTTTTTCCAGTGACCAAATAAGATATTTTTATACTCCCTTTTCTTTTTTTGCTGTAGTGATCTTTAATTATTCTTGAGTTTGATGAGGTCATTTTTTTGAGCAAATCTAGATAGATGAACACAGTTCATGAACATTTTCTTTATATTTACATGTAACTTACAGAGCTTATCCTGAGATTATGTTCTGATAATTGGCCATCTGAATTATCTACAACCAATTTGTATTCTCAAAACATTTATCTTTGAATAGTTAGCACATTTTTGTTTTTATTTTTTTTAACATTTCAAAATATTTAATCATAGTTTTATTGTTAATTATTTACAACTTGTGTGTCCACAATCTTTGTGTTACCCACAATACAACAGAATTAACTTACTCCAAGTTACTAAAATCTTCCTTTCTATCGAGGCTAATGTTCCAGGAGTAAAATCTAAAGCCTAGGAAATGACTGATTGCCAGTATTCAGTCATCAAAGACCTTAATTCCTGGAGAGCCTGGTCTGATTTAAAAAAAAAAAATTATACGACAAGGAATGCATTACTATTCATATTACACATATAGAGCACAGTTTTTCATATCTCTGGTTGTATACAAAGTATATTCATGCCAATTCATGTCTTCATACATGTACTTTGGATAATTATGTTTATCACATTCCACCATCATTGCTAACCCCATTTCTAACCCCCTGCCCTCTCCCTTCCCCTCCCACCCTCTGTCCTATCTAGACCCCTCTCCTGTTATTTGTAAATTTTTGAATGG
Source organism: Ictidomys tridecemlineatus (assembly GCF_052094955.1). Taxonomy (NCBI): domain Eukaryota; kingdom Metazoa; phylum Chordata; class Mammalia; order Rodentia; family Sciuridae; genus Ictidomys; species Ictidomys tridecemlineatus. The sequence continues at coordinate 9,284,971 of NC_135486.1, read as the reverse complement.
TGTGTGAAAATTAGCTTAGCATTGAATATTTATCAACAATTTTGAAGCAATCTAATTATGAATGGATTAGAAAGGAATTGCACTAGGTTTTTTAATAAGTCCAAGAAAAGCTAAGTATAAATATTGACAAAATAATTGTGAAGATGAATTTGTCGTAAAAACCGGAAAGTCAAGTAAAACAATGTTGTTGACCAATTCTTATTGATTTTATGTGTTGTATTTCTGATATTTATTGTTATTTTTCTCATCTTTTAAGCTGTAAATTTTTGCTTTTATATTGAACTGATCACTTTTTAAAAAAAAATTACATTTTTTCCTCCTAGAATTTGTAAAAAAAAAAAGAAAAAAAGTTGATATATACAGAAGAATATATTCATGAATATTGAAGTTAAGAGATATAACTATAATAAAACAAATTTTTAAATGAAATAAATTATGTTAATTACTAGAATATTTAACTGTAGAAGTCACCCATGTTTTGCTAATAAATTCTATTTACCCTGTAGTCTGTCCAGAGGTGAACACTTTTCTGATATTCGTGTACATCAACATGTTGAGTTTTTTAAAAATCACAGTACTCACTATTTTATTTGTTTGGCTGTATTTGAATTTCTAAAAATGATATTTTAATAAGCCATTTTCAGAAATTCATTCCTGATATCTGTAGCTATGTTTGGTTCATTTTCACTGCTGTATAACCTTCCATTGTGTTAATATGCTACAGTTTATCAATTACCAAATCCAGGTACATTTGATAGGTTTCTAGTGTTTCGCTATTAAAGATTTAATTGTATGCATTTTCTAATAAACAGTGCTGCAAGAGTTTCTCTAGATTGTGTATTTAGGAGAGGAAATGAGAGTCATTGGGTATAAAAATTTGTATTTTGTGTTAATATCGAAGTATTTTTCAACGTGTTTTTTTTTAGAGAATTTTTTTAATACCTTTATTTTGTTTGTTTATTTATTTTTTATGTGGTGCTGAGGATGGAACCCAGTGCTCTATAGGTGTGAGGCAAGTGCTCTACCACTGAGCTATAACCCCAGCCCCTCAATGTGTTTTATCAGTTTAAAACTCCCATCATATGGGCATATGACTTCCAGTTTCTCCACATTCTTGCCAATGATTAATACTGTTGAACTTGTAAATGTCTTTCACTTTAATGATAAATGGAATATGATTATGGTTTAAATTCATATTTTTCTGTTATTGTAAGACCAGTACCTTTTCTTACATTTATTGACCATTCATGTTTTATCTTGTATGAAATGACCATAGCTTTACCTATCTAAAAACAATGTAAACTCCCCGTGCTAGTTTAAGCCTTAGCTCCGGTCCCTGACATCACATACCAAAGGGTTGTAGCTTCTTGCTCTTAAAATGGCCCATATGTATCTCTGCTGTCCTAAATAAATTGGTCTGTGCCTCTGACATGTCCTTAAATTCATTTCTGCAGTGTTAGGCAAGAACTCTACTCATCCTGAGTTGAGGTCCCTCTCATCTGGGGAGTCAGGGCGGAGTTATACAGTTTTACACCAGTTTTCCCTCTGCTTGTGCATTGCTTCACATCATGTTGAGTTTTTTTGACAACAAGGGCCAAAGAGGGAGGGGGTTTCTCAGGCGTTGGTTGTTTGCTTCCAGTGGTTCATAGGCATTTATGGGTCCTTCTCTATTGAGACTCCATGTATTTTGCTTTTTCTGTGTATCCCAAATCTTATCTCATTTTCAGTAGTGTCTTTGAAATTTATTTACACTTATTTCAACACTTAAGGTCTTAATTATTTTCCTGAAATATGTAAGCTCTAGAATACAAACTTTTATCAATCCTCTCTTGACATATATGTTATTCTTTGGTGTATTTTTTGTCATATTTTTAAACCGTATAAAACTAGATATTATAATAAAAAACTATTTTGAACCATTTATTTTGTTGCTAGTTTCCTTGTCTTTTTAATTTTGTATTTTAGTCCTTCAGGTTTGTGTTATTAATAGTTTTCAAGTGTACAATTCCAGAAATTTTTTTAGAAAGAACTCAATTGGTAATAGATTTGTTTTCATTCACATGAAAATATGCTTTCTTTATATTGCTGCAGGATAGTTTTGTTAGGTTCTGGGTTTTAAGTTGGAGCTATTTTCTCTCCTTTTTGAAGTAATACGGATTTACTGTGTCAATAGCATCAGTGATTGCTTTTGAAAAATATTTTGTTTCTTGTTCCTGTTATCTTTACTGTTTATCTGATTTTACGATCTTGTTTCTGCACTTGAACAAAAACACAGTTTTACCTTAGTGTGTCTAATTGTGGATTTTAAAAGATTATCCTGGTTGACAGGAATAATTACTGTGTCTGAATTTGTGTTCATTTTCAATCCTGGAAAATTCTCAACTATCAACTCTTAAAATATTTCTTTAACTCATTTTGTCCCAGAATCCCAGATTTGGAATGCCTATTAAAAACTTAAATGTAGTATGTAATATAATTTAGAATATGATTATAATGTAACAATTGTTTTATTAATATACGTTTAAGCTCTAGACTGTGGTTTCCATCTATTTTAATGCACCCATGGCAATTTCATGAAAATATTTTCAGAAGTGAAAATGTCTGTACTCTATGAAAAAATTTTTGTTGATATTTTTCCCTAAATAACTGTTGCCTTTTTTTTCTACGTACCGTATGCCTTTGTTATATTTTGTTTACCATCAATTCTCTTGAATTCAACTTCTTGATTATCTGAGTGGAAGTTTATCTTTTATTGTGAGTCAGGCAATATTTTAAAATAGAATTCTTCCCATTTCATTGATTTAGAGTGACTTTTCACTAGAGTGTTTAATGTAGTGCCCTGATACATCTTACTTTATACATTTGGCATGATACTAGTAAGTTGTTGGTGAATTTGTGTCGTCTCAGGATCTTACTATGTTTCTTAACGTCTGTATCTTCTGATATGCCATTAGAATGATAGATGACCATTGAAGACATGCAGCATGGGATGTACATTTAGGATCATGGACCTTTGTTTTTGTTGTTTGTTTTTCACGGTATTGGGATTGAATTTAGAGCCTCACATGTACTAAGCAAGTATTCTTCTACTAAGCTATATCCCCAGCCATTTTTTAAAATTTTGAGAGTAGATCTTGCTAAATTACTCAGGCTAGCTAGTTTCGAACTTATGATCCTTCTGTTTAAGCCTCCCAAATAACTGAGATTATAGGCAAGTGTCACCATTCCTATAGAAACCTTTGTTTTTATAGGGCTTATATTCCACATATTTCAAGTTTGTTGTCTTTGTATCTGATTTTAGTATTCTGATGCATTTTTCAAACCTTTTTTTTTTATATACATGACAGTGTATTTTGATGTACTATACATACATGGAGTGTAACTTATTCTAATTAGGTTCCATTCTTGTGGTTGTACATGACGTGGAGTTACACTGCTCATGTATTTATATATGAACATAGGAAAGTTATGTTCGATTCATTCTACTCTCATTACCTTCTCTTCTTCTCCCTCCCTTTATTGTGATTTAGCTTCCACATATCAGCAAAAACATTCAACCTTTGGTTTTGGGGGATTGGCTTATTAACATGATATCTCCAGATCCATTCATTTACTGACAAATGTTGTAAAGTCATTCTTCTTTATGGCTGAGTAATAATCTATTGTATATATACCACAATTTCTTTATTTATTCATGTGTTGAAGGGCACCTAGGCTGGTTCCATAGCTAAGCTATTGTGAATTGAACTGTTATAAACATAGATGTGGCTGCATTACTATAGTATATAATTTTAAGTCTTTTGGATATATGCTCAGCAATGGGATAGTGAGTCAAATGGTGCTTCCATTCCTTATTTTTTGAGGAATCTCCATACCACTTTCCAGAGTGGTTGTATCAATTTGCATTCCCACACCAGTAGTTTATAAGTGTACCTGTCCCCCCCACATCCTTGCCAACATTTTTTGTTATTTGTATTCTTGATAATTACCATTCTGAGTGAAGTAAAATGGAATCTCAGTGTAATCTTACATTTGTCAAACTTATCAGTATTATTCTTAGATCTTTCCTAAAGTCAAAACTGTTTTATAATTCAAAGGGTAAAAGGCTATAATATAGGGATGATGAAGAAGTATATATCTTTCTATTTGATAATTGTTTTCTAACAATTTCTGGATATTAAAAGTCTCCTAATTTTATGTTTCAGAATGGCATTATAATGTATTCTATCTTCATTAATTTGAAGAATTGAGAGATGTTTCTCCATTTAACTTCATAAAACTAGTGTTTAGAGCTTATTTTAAATTTTTGTTCTGTTTTGGTTATTCTCAGTGGATTTGTTTCTTGCTTTCACTTTAAAAGAAAATTTGGAAAACATGATCTGAGGATTATGTAGGTTTTCGCCATTTGATATCATTTTATTTTGATGTACTTTTGAAAGTAAATCTCTAAGCATTTAGGTATTCTGTGTTAAAGAAGAGTGTGGTGTGTTCTGAGTTACAGGTCTCTTTTCTCATTACCTTAGACAAAGAAACAGCCTTGGTATAACAGCACATTAGCATCAAGACGAAAACGACTCACTGCTCATTTTGAAGACTTAGAGCAATGTTATTTTTCTACAAGGATGTCTCGTATCTCAGGTACATTTAAGAATTGTTTTATAAAACAGCAAATACATGTTTCAGGTCTGTTTCTAGAGATTTATGCAGAATTTATAGGAAGTCATAGTTGCAAAGTAAAATATATTTGACACAGTCTTTTCAGAATACTCTGGAGTTCTTAGGGATCTTGGAGAATGTTGTTTTCTAATGGCAATTTTTGGAATTTTTAATCTTAATATTAAGTTATAAAGCTATGTAAAGCCATAACCATGTAACTAGCAAAAATAATTTCCATTCAGTTGCCTCTTACTCGGTGTTAATTATATTTCTAAGTACTGACTTCTGTGCTAAGAATAAAAATGTAAAAGAACTGGTTCTTATTGTGATGGGGTGTTGTAAATACAGCATAAGAAAGCAACAGGTAAGTAATGATACTATATGAAATTGTGTGTCATATAAATATGCAAAGGGTGTTAGGAGAACAGAAGAGAATATCCAGTAATACAACTGGGAGTGAAAATTTCATACCATGTTGAGAATGAAGAGATGTAAAGAAATGTTCTGTGCAGGGATTTTGGAGGAATTATATTTGGGACAGGCTGTATGAATTGAAAAAGGAAATTAGAAACATTCAAATTAGAGGAAATAACATGAAAGACATGAGTACAATAGCTTAAGATATTTTTATTGTTTTAGAGAAGTAATAAAGTTCCCTGTTCTCTGTTCTTCAGCGTTTCTTAGCATTTTGCTCATCACTGAAGTAGGGACATTAATATCAAACTCATAAACATTTTAAGGGTTATAGGTAATATATACAAAGCACAGTGCTCAGTACTTGTTGTGTGCTCAAATATTTGATGCCATTAGTAGTATACTTCTGCTAAATGAAGACCAGTAAGCAAAATAAATGTCTGATAGATACATTATTGGTTGTTAAAAAGTAGATCTTGCTTTTCTCATGAGTAAACATGCTTCATGTTATAATCTATACATTACTTAAGTTCTTTGAACAAATTTGGGGTTGGTGATGGAAATTACACAGAATTTTTCCTAGGAAGTTTAAGGGGAAGCCAAGATTCGTTTGCTTAACGTGTTTGAAATTAATCATAAACATTTTGTGTAGATAGAAAGCTGGCATTTACTATCTGGGAGTTGAGTTCTTTCTTGGGTATCTGAAATAGTGTATAAATATAAGCTGTTAAATTAAAAGTGGGCTAAGTCCCGCATTCTGACTGGCAGAGAGTCAAATGTTAATTGATGTTATGTAGTAGGACTAACGGCAGACATTAAAAAGTATTGAAAGAGAGATGAAAGAAAAAGCTTTGGGTAAGTATCAGGAATCTTTAAGTCATTGGCAACACAGATATGCTATGGAGTAGTAAAGGTATTCACTAGATTCTGTGTATTTTGGGGTATAGCGTTTTAGGAGGTTAGAATAAATAATTAAAATAAGAAGGAAAATTAGATAATTATTTGTGTGATCTGGGCTATATTGTACTTAAAGCATGAGGAATCTCAAGTATATCTTATTAGATTTGCACATTGGCTACCATGATTATATGAAATAGCTTTTAATTCCTTTGGTAACAAAGAGGGAATTTTTAACTTTTACGTAGTGGAGCACGTAAGAGACTGATTATCCTTGTGTATTTTCAGAGGACAATCCTCAAATCTGCCCACAACTCAACTTTTATTTTCAGGTTTTGAAAATAAGTGGTGAATATTAAGAAATTAATGTCTTAGACCCTTAATTGTAATTGAAAGAGGATGTAAATTAAAAAGAATTAGGAGAAAGAAAATAGACATAGCATATACTTTTACAAACTAATCTATTATTAGGAGAGGAGATTGGCCAGCAGATATATATGGATATTTATCATAAAATAACCAAGCAAACAAAATCCTACCTTTTCATAATCAGATAAATTAAACACGAGTTACTATATTTTCAGATATTGAAACAACTAGTTTCATTGTCATCTAATAGTTTCTGATGTTGTTGATATTAATGAGCTTGGATAGTAGCCATAAGTCCATTTACCCTAGAAAAGGATATGTTCTTCAACAGAATACGTATTCTTGAATTCTTGTAATTTATGTGATTTGAAATTGATGTCAAAATGTGAAAGAATAGGTCAATATTAAAACAATTTTTAAATGAATAAAGAAACTCTCCATTGCTTATTACACTGAACAACTCAGTACTAGGATTCCATATAAAAAATATCACATAACTATTACATCTTAACCACTCTGGATTAAAGTTGATGATTTTGTTTTTGTTTGTTTGTTTGTTTTCCTCAGTAATTTATAATTTATTGAATTTACCAAAATAATTTTTGTGGAGCCAGAGCTTTATGTTAATACCATTACAACATACTAATTAGGTATTCCTTTTCTTGTGTTTAGAATAAAAACTGCATTAAATTGGACCCTTTTAATCTAAATTGTTACATGGATTTGCTTAGTGTTTAAAATTTATAAAATACCAGGGACAAAATCCTCAAGTAATTGTTACTTATTTTTATTTTTATTTTTTAATTTCTTTATGTCAATAAATTTTCTTCAAGATAACCTAATATTCCAGACAAAATAATAAATTCTTTACTCTGTATCATATTCACGTAACTGTTTTTAATTAATTATTCTTGTGTTTTAATTTTATTATGCCCACCATTTAGGTGGCATTTAAGAAGGGAAAACATGAAAGTGTACCCTGAAAAAGCTGTGTGTATGTGAGGGTATAAGCATCAAATAAGGAAGAAACTATGAAAAGACAATGTTAAAACAAACTTATTTCAAATTTTCAATCTAGGAAGCTAAAGTCATGGTCCGCCCACCTCCCTTCATTCTTTGGAAAAGAGAATTAGTCCAGGTTTCAAGCACTTTTGAAAAAAAAAAAAAAGAGCTTTAAAAATTTGTGCTTTTGCTAGGCCTTCCTCTAAATTGAAGAATAGGTTAGTTGTATTGTCAGGTACTTTATAAGCTGATTTTATAAGTTAAAACCCACATGATTTTAGCTTTCAATAGTTTACTTAAGTGGCCTTTACCCAAAGTATTGAATAGTGATCCATTGGATGGAATTGCTGTTTTCCATATTCTACCAAAACATTTGAATGAAACTATTTTTTTCTGGTTGAAGTTACTCTTTGGGATAAATGGGAACCACTTCAAACATGTTTTGTTTTTGAGAATCAGTAGTTTATATATTGCAGCTTTCTACTTCCTTTCAGTAATAGGATTTGAAGCACCTGAAAAGTATTACATGAACAAAACATGTTTTATTTAAAAACTATTTTTTATCTAAAATGTGTTATAAACTTTGTTTTGAAAATAGAGAAACTTTGGCATAAATATATATCCCTGTGAACATGTTCCTTTAAACAAATACTCTGTCCATATGTATAATTCTCTTCCTAAGCTATCTTTATTGATAAAGGATTTTGTTCTAATAAATTATTTAACTTTTCTTAAGTAGTAGTTCTTTCATTGTTTTTTTTCCCCAAGAAGTTTTTACTAAAAAGAGGAAAGAGTATTCACTGTTATTCCTGTTGATGTAGAAAAAGTGTCTTTCAAAGAACTACTGAGATATTTTCTATTAAAGTTGAAAGATCATCTAATTAATTTGAACATATTGATCTTCTCTAAAATCTTTTAAAATAATTTTTGTACTTAGAATTTTTAATCTATGTACATTATTCTTACTTTGTAGTAGAATTCATCTATTTTGTTTTCTTTCTATAGACGACAGTCGAACTGCAAGCCAGTTGGATGAATTTCAGGAATGCTTGTCTAAATTTACTCGATATAATTCAGTACGACCTTTGGCCACATTGTCATATGCTAGTGATCTCTATAATGGTTCCAGCATAGTCTCTAGGTAAGTATTGAGCACTCTCCTTACTATTTTCTTTGATAAAAATATCTAGAATCTAGTTTAATTTGATAAGCAGTTATATCGTTAAAATCTTAGGTTCTGAAGTTATGTTGCTGTCAGTTATTAGTATTGTAATCATAGGCAAGTTTATAAAGCTCTTTGTTGTTAAATTTTATCATCTCTAAGATGAAAAGATTAATATCATACATTTTATAAGGTTGCTGTTTCCTTTCTTACAATCCTTGTTTGTTTGTTTGTTTGTTTTGGGGGGTACCAGGGATTGAACTCAGGGGCACTCAATCACTGATTCATATCCCCAGCCCTCTTTTGTATTTTATTTAGAGACAGTGTCTCACTGAGTTGCTGAGCGCCTTACTTTTTGCTGAGGTTGGTGTTGAACTCTCACCATCATCTTAGCCTCCCAAGCCACTAGGATTATAGGTGTGCACCAGCCCACATCCGGTTTTGATGACAGAATATGTCCTCCTCATGAGTGCTCCCACTTTAATTTTCTGGAATTTTGTATAGAATTGGTATTATTTCTTTCTTAAATATTTTGTAGAATTCTCCAGTGACACTTTCCAGGGAACATTTTTTATTGACAAATTGAACTTCCTTGAGAGTTTTGACCTATTGAGGTTATTCTTTTCTCCTGACTTGAATATTATTATTAGTTTTTGTCTTTTAAAAAATGTGTTCCTGTTATCTGGGTTGTTGAATTTATTGGCATATAGTTTTTTATAGTATTCCCTTGTTGTTCCTTTAATAGCTTTAGAGTCTATGATAATGGTCCCTCTCTTATCTCTGACACTTTCACAATTTTCCCAAGCAGTCTGGCTTAAATGTTTATCATTTTTATTGAGGCAACTCTTAGTTTTAATATTGTATATATCTGTTTTTATGGATTTTTGTTATTATTTCTTAGGCTTTTTTAATTTGTTCTTTGTTTTGCTAATTTCTTAAGGTAGAAACTGAGATCATTGAGCTGACAGTTTATTTTCTAACATAGAACTTTTGTGCTAGAAATATTCCTAAGTTTATTTTTTGTTGTTTTTAAAATTTGGGGGGGTGGCTGAGAGGAGTACTGGAGATTTAACCCAGGGGCAGTTTACCACTGAGCTACATTCCCATTTTTTATTTTGAATCAATGTCTCACTACTTTGCTGAGAGACTGGCCTTGAATTTGGAATCTTCCTGCTTTGGCCTCCTGAGTCACTAAAATTATAGGCATGACCACAGCACCTGGATGTTTTTAATTTTATTTATTTATATTTTTTGGTACTGGAGATTGAACCCAGGGGCACTTAACCACTGAGCCACATCCCCAGTACTTTTTTATTTTTCATTTTGAGACAGGGTCTTGCTGAGTTGCTTAGGGCCTCTATAAGTTGCTAAGACTGGCTTTGAACTTGCAATCCTCTTCTCTTGGTCTCTCGAGCCACCAGGATTACAGGCACCACTGTATCCAGCTTTAATTTTATATTTAAAATTTGATAAAATCATATATATTTTTCATATATGGCATGACATTGCAAAGTATATATCAAAATACTCTTTAATTTCCATTTTTATTTATTTATGTTTTTGACCCATGAATTACTGAGATATATTTTTAGTTTTCAAATACTGGGATTTTCCAGTAACTTTGTTATTGATTTATACTTTGTTATTTTCATCATCATCTTGCTAGTTATTCTTTTTAAGTTTCTTAATTCAAATTTCTATTACACATAAAAATGGAGGGATGGAATAATAATTCCTCATATCACATCACTCAAATTCAGCAGTAAGGTTTTATTATACTTGGGGCACCAGTGCTGAACCCCATTCTCTCCAGAAGAGAGTCTCCTACCTCATCCCTTGAATAAAACTTATTTTCCTGTGTGGGGGTGTTCATTATACTTGCTTCATGTGTTCATTTTATTTTTATTTTCTTAAGTTTTTTAAAGCAAATCTCGGGTGCTACATCATTTCATTTATAATCTCCATTTCTTAAAATAATAGACATTGTAAAATTACAAGGCTAATCACATATTAAGACAAAGCAGTAATCCCTTGGTTTCTTCAAATTGCTCGTCCACATCAAATTTACTAGGTTGAATTAATCTTGAAGAAATGTTTTTGAGACAGATCAGGAATTTGACAAGTTGTTTGTGTTTTTGGTGCTGTACCTGTGACTGATCTACATCCTCAGACCTGATTCATTTTAACTTGTACATTTTACTGAAACTTTGCTTTTCATTCGTAGGACTAAAATATTTATGTGTATGAAGATTCATTCTCTGAAAAGAGTATTTGCAGGAAGTCTTTTAATGCATGCTAACTGGTTGCTAACTAAATCAGTAATGAATAAGACAAAAATCAGACATTTATTTTTCTTTATTTTGGCAGTGTGAGCTCTTCTTCAGTACTGGGTTAAACAAAATATGAAAATGCAGCAGATTGTAGGTTTCATTTAATTACATAATTCAGTAGCAACAAATCATTGACTACTTACTAAGCTAAATGTATAACCATAAACAGGCCAGACATGATGCTTATTCAGGAAAGCTCACAATTTATTTTAATGCCTGTATGATAAGAAATACAAGAAATTATGAAACAATTTAGCTTAAAGCAACAGATTAACATTATTGCTTAAATTCTTAACAACAGCTAAGAATGTTTATGTTGATAAAAGGCCTCAGAAATGTAGTTTAACTATCAAGTTATTTTATAATATTGATGTGATATGTATACACTTGTCTATAATTTTGTGAGTTATAGCTAAGCCTAAATGTACCATAGTAGATCTCGTTATATAAACTTTCTCTGATTATTTTGAATCTAGCCTGCATTTTATTTTCCTTTGAATACCTTGAATTTGTTCATATTTTATGCTAGCATCCCTTCTTTTATTTCAATTAAACTGTATTAACATTCCTAAATGAAAAACTTCCAATTTTTAAGGTTTGTTAGGACAGATGAAAACTGGTAGGTAGCAAGAAAAGATATATAGCGAAAAAAGTGAAGGGGCATTGAAAGTGATGGCCATTTATTGAGTTTCTGATTTCATTTTGTGTGTGTGTGTGTGTGAAAGAGAGAGAGAGAGTGTTTTGGTTTTGTTTTAGTTTCTTATAGTCAAACGTATTGATAATAAGTTCATTTTAAAGATTTCTAATTCCTCTCAAAATAGAAAATTTAATTAATTTATTTCAGAAAAAGGATGGAAAAAGATAATATTGAATTTGTATTTTATCATAGACTAAGTAATTATTCTTTCGCTAAAACTGCATGAAATATATCTCATGTTGATCACTTACTACAGTGAGAATCTGAGAGAAAACCAGAAACTGCTTTTTCAATCTTCCTTTGCTTGTTTGTGTCAACACTATACCTAACATCCACAAGGTGGCAGCATTTATTTACAATATCTCATCTATGAGACCATTTACAAGGAGTGAAAATTGGTGGCTTATAGTGGAGTTCATCCTCCTGATTATCTACCAGATGGTCCTAGGTTAATAACATCAAGTAGTGAATGGAAAGGAGACACTTTTTTGCTCTTCATACACAGCAGTAACACACATTTTACATTTTGTCTGACATTAGATTTTCTGTGGCACCAGACATTATTGTAAAGTTTAAACTTGCATGGTATTTAGTAGTGATGGCGTTTGCTGAGTTTCTGGTGTGTGTGTGTGTGTGTGTGTGTGTGTGTGTTTGTTTTGGATTGAACCCAGGCCAGGGCCTTGTGCATGCGAGGCAGGCACTCTACCAACTGAGCTATATCCTCAGCCCCTCCATGTATATAGTCATTTATTTAAAAATAATTTACAATTGCTATCATTTGTGTGTGTGTGTGTGTGTGTGTGTGTGTTCATACATGTACTTAGGGTAATGATGTCCATCTCATTCCACTGTCTTTCCTATCCCCATCCCCCTCCCTTCCACTCCCTCCCCTTTGCTATATCTAAAGTTTCTCCATTTCTCCCATGCCCCCCACCATCCCTATTATGAGTCACCATCTTCATATCAGAGAAAAGATTTAGCATTTGGCTTTTTGGGGATTGGCTTACTGCACTTAGCATAATATTCTCCAACTCCATCCATTTACCCTGCAAATTCCATGATTTTGTTCTCTTTTAATTCTGAGTAATATTCCATTGTGTATATATTTTCCCTATTCATTCATCTACTGAAGGGCATCTGGGTTGGTCCTCCTGATTTGATTTTTAAATACCTAAATTGTTATGGTCAAAATTGTTATACAGTCCACCACAGATTATTTTAACATTTTTGCTTATGTTTATTCAAATTGTTGAAATTGAGTTATGTCAGGCATTACTAAATTCATGAAAAGAAAATGTTCATATATTGAGGCATTCATTGATGCTAACTCAATTTACTTCTCAGACACCCATAGGAAAAGTAATTCATTCTTTTCAGGTTCTGGTACCTCTATTATTCGCTTGTTAACTAGACCTGAATGATGAACATTTTTTAATTTTAATTTAATGTTGTTACATTCAAGTGGTCTCTTTTTGCGTAGTTCAAAACATTCAAATTTTGTTTTTAAAGTAGCTATTTAAAAAGAAAAGATTATTTTTGCTAAACATCAGTTTATAATGAATTTTGATCCAGATCAGATTTAGGGTAACTGTAACTTTTAACATGTTTATCTTTTGTTTGATACCAGGGATTGAGTCCAGGAGCACTTATCCCGTGAGCCACATTCCCAGCTGTATTTATTTTTTATTTTGAATCAGGATCTCACTAAGTTGTATAGAGCCTTGCCAAGTGGCTGAGGCCGGCCTTAGAAGTTGGAATCCTCCTGCCTCAGCCCCATAAATTTCTATGATTACAGGCATATAACACCATGTCCAGCTTTAATATGCTTTTGATTGTAGAGTGCTATTGAATTTTAAATTTTTATTTAACAGATCTCCAAGCACTTATTAACTGGATTTATAAAAACGAGATATACTTTTAAGGACTGCCAGTATCCCCCCCGCACAACACACACACACACACACACACACACACACACACACACACACACACACACACACACACACACACACACCTGCCCTGCCTCTCTGAATCAGAATATATTTCTATCATTGTCTTAAAAGTCACTGGCTATATAAGACTGTGGAAAAATAAGATGAATGGAAGTGCAGAAGAGAATATTTTCTTCCTAAATTTTGCCTGGGATCCATCTTTTAAAGCAGTTATTTGCTGAACAGTGTTTTAAGCTGGAAGTTCCCTGCTGGGTAGTAAGAGGAAAGGAGAAGAAAGTGGGCATGGAGGCAGATACTTTGGGAGATTAGGTCATTGGGAATTAAAAAATCTTTTAAGAGCTGTGCAGTTTCCATATGTCATCTTACAGTGATGGGAGAAGTAGTGGTTGTAGTTTGTTATGACATTAACATACTTTCTTCTTTCTTTATATCCCAAATCATGTTATATGTCATTTTTTGCATAACTTTGTGGTTGAAAGTAGAAATTGTTAAAAACTGGGCTATCTTTGTGCTTAGCAAGTTTAAGGGGAAGATAAACTTTGAGCATAGCCTCTGGAGAAAACATGTAGAGGAAAGTTAAAGAAATATAATTCACATATATTCAGTTGTGTAGACTACCTCTGCAGGAGAAAGCCTTTATGAATCTTTGGAGTACAACTCCAAATTTGAAGTAGGGGCTGGAAAGAGCAGTTTGCATGAGTAAAGTTTCATCTGGATGAAAAAATGTCATCTTATTTCTTTGTTATCTATCCTATATAGAAATAGGCCCAATTAATCTTATTTAAATGAGATGAAATGAGAATTTGAAATTATTCTAGCATTTTATGTGGCACATTGTAAATACTGAGTAAATGTTAGTGTTATAATTTCAGATTTACAAGTTTACCCTTAGAATAGTGCTTCCGAATTAGAACTAGAGCTTGTTAAAATAAGATTGCAGAGCCCCACTCCCATAATTTCTGATGATCTAGTCTGTATGGGGGGAGGGGAACGTGGATTTCTAACAAATTCCCATGTGATACTAATGGTACTTGTCTGAGAAATGTTGCTGTAGATTAAGAGCTTTGAAAAGAAGAAATTCTGATAGAAAATGTTTATAATCTTCAGGGAAAGGTCATGATTATTTTTTAATAAACCATATGTATTAAAACAGTTTAATAGCCACATAATAGACAGTATAATTAATTAATGAATTAATCAGATACTTACACCTATTTAAGTAATGAATAACTTTGGAATGTTTCGTATTAGAAGTTCAGGGTAGTTTGTCTCATAAAAGTGAGGTTCATTTTCGTGCTTAGATAATTTATAGATTTTGCACTTGCACAAAGGTGAGAGGTGTAAATATCTTTGAAAGTAGAAAATGTGGTCAATATAATCAGTAGGTGGGAAGAGGGAAAGCAAAAATAACTGTCCTGTGTTCAGGGTAGAGACTAAATAGATTCATTGAATTCTGTATTTCTACAGTAATTTATAAGGTAATTTTTTTGTTACTAGGGAGAAATACTATGATTTATTCCCATTTATAAAACAACAAAGAAAACAGATGATAAAAACTTCTTTTAATTGAAAATGCAGTTGATTTCAGTACGTTCCTAACTGTGACATTGAAAACAAGTAAACAGTAGAATGGCATTATCAAGATTCTAAAAGTGATAGTCAAGCTAGAATTCTCTATTTGGGAAAGTTATTTCAAGATGAGCATAAATGCAGACATTTTAAATTAAGCAAAAATGAAGGGAGTTTAGAGAATGTTTGACATGTGCTTCAGGAAAAGAAATGATTTGAGAAGGCGACGTTTAAATTGAAGTAGTCAGGGTTCAGTCAGAGAAAATAAAGAATTTAAATGTTTCAAGCAGAAAGCAATTAAAATTTAAAAAATTGGGAAATTTAAAAATTGTAATAAGGGATAGAAGATCAAAGTTGAGCAGCCAGTGGAGATTGTAAATCATACATAAAGCAGCAACAGTAGCTTCCTCTCAACTCAGTGTATATTATGCAATTTAAATGGTAATACTGTGTCTGTGTGCCTCAAATATACCATTCTGTTGGGCAATGTCAATAATGGGGAATGCTATGTATGTTTGGGGGCAAGGGTATGGAGAAAATCTATACCTTCACTATAGTTTTGACGTGAACCTAAAACTGCTCTAAACAATAATGTTAGTTTTTTTTTCTTTTAATGAGATAGGACCAAAATATTCCCTCTAAAGAGGAGTGATTGACATCTAAAAGAATTAAAAGTTTGATTAACTTTAAAACGTCTTAATTTAACATGGATGTTAACATCTCTTTGAAAAAAAATTAAAACAATTTGGATCTCTTAAAAAAAACTCAGTTGAAACAATACATATTATCACAGAAAATGTGATTGATAAGTGTATATAGGCAAAAACTCCTGTCAAAAGGAAAAAACTTTGATGATAAATCACAATGTAAAACACGTGTGTGTGCTGTATTTAAATAAGAGTTCTTAAAATACAAGAGCTATGAGTGTTGAAAATGAGATTTAATTCAGGTTAAAAAGCATTGAATTTCAATTTCTTAGCTTCTGTCCTTCACTCTGCCTTAATCTGCCTTTTTTGTGTGTGTGTGTGCGCGCGCGCACACACACAATGTTGTAATGATTAGGTCCAGTCTATCATGGAGTTTAACTAAAAATTGCTGTGTTAACTCCAAGAGAAAAGAAGCATATTTAAATATTTAATTGAGACTTTAAAGCAGATCCATGACAGGCTGAGTGGACCAAAAATAAAACTATGTAAGTTTTAAATGGTTTTGTAACTAACAAGCTAGAGCATATATACAAACACTGATAAAGAATAAACTTTTCTTTAAACTATCTTTGGAACATCAGAAAATGTGCAAAATCTTGATCATATACCAAACCTCAAATTATAGAAAAATAAAAGAGCAGAGAATGCATTCTCTGATCACAATATGGAATAAGATGATTAAGAGATAATGGAATGAGATAAATTTAGGAGATGATAAAAACTTATCATGTTCCAGGCATAGTTGCACACACCTGTAATTCCAACAGCTCTGGAGACCAAGGCAGGAGGATGGCCTAGTTCAAGGTCAGCCTCAGCAATTTAGCAAAGCCCTAAACAACTTAATGAGACCTTGTCTTAAAAATAAAAAAGATCTGGGGATGTGGCTCTTTGGTTAAGTGCTTCTGGGTTCAATTCCTGGTAGGGGGGAAAAAACCCAACCTACAGGCAAATCTAAATGCTGTTAGGCAGCTCTAAAGATCAAAAGGGAGATGAAGCTACTGTGATGAAACTTCTCTGTGTTGGAACCTGTAGAGATAGCTCAGTGCTGAGAATGTACTTCTTGCTTTCAGCTCTTACTGATAAAGAAAGTATGGGAAGAATGTAGTTAAGCACCTAACCAAAGAAGCCAGAGAAAGAGCAAAATAAATCTAAATAAAATAGAAATAAGTAGGATAAAAGTAATACATTATGAAAATAATTATTATTGAATCAATCCATAGTCTTTTTAAAACAGGTGATGCAGACTGCTAGTTAACCTGATTAAGTAAAACTAGGAGAAACCATGAATACATTAAAAAAAGAAAAAGAAACTGGGGAAATGACTGCCAGTACATAGGAAGAAAAAAACACTAAGAAAAAACTGTGCTCAGACTATTGTAGGTAATTTGGGGAACTTGAACTTGAATGAAAGAGATTATTTTCTAGGGAATGTAAGTGATCTAAACAGGCCAGGCCCTAAAAGGAAACAAAAATCTTTATGGACTAATAAATTATGATAGGAAAAAATAAAGTTGACAAATAGGAAATAATCTAAGGACACAAACTAACTGGAAAAAGTGAGACACCTAAAAGAAGAAAACTTTAAATTTTGTTTAATTAACAATATCTTAAACAAATAGAAACAACATATTCCTAAATGGAAGCACATCATAAAAATCGGTGTATAAATTTTACATGATTGTAATGAAAATGCCAATGGATACACTTGGTTTAGGAAATAGATAAGTTGTTTTCAAACTTTAAAATACAGTTTACCAATGAAAATTCAGAGGATAAAGAATAATGAGAAGGCAAGCTGGGCAGGTTGTTGGGGGCTGAGGCAGAAGGATGACAAGTTTGAGACCATACTCAGTAACTCAGTGAGATCCTGTCACAAAACAAACCAATCAAAACCAAACTAAACAAAAACTCCCCTGGGTTCAATTTCCAGCACCAAAAAGCAAGAGTAGGGGTTAATGAGAGGGCACTGGTTCCTACAAGATGTTACCACAAATTATGATGAAATTTTAATTAAAACTGTGTGGTGTAAGAATACAGAGAATGTCACCCCACATTCTTGTAAGAATTTAGTAAATACAGTATAAACATTATTCTTCATATGAAAAATAAAATACTTAGTGCACTCCTCATAAAACAAATTCCAGATAGATTGAATATTTAAATAGAAAAAAACGTAACTGGCAGACTTTTAAAAGAAAAATTCAGGATACAGTTGTTTAAAATCCTATGGAAAACAGTAAAAAAGGAATAAAGAAAATAATGCAAGGAAGCATGGGATAGAGGCAGACTCAAGTTAGCTGCTTGAAGCAAGTTAGGTAAATGGCCTTAATGAGAATCTGATGTCGAGTTAAGACCTAATGGAAGAGAGGAAGTGTTTGCCATGTGCATACTGAGAGAAGAGTACTACATCCTCAGGTTTTATCAGGTGCTGTATGCCTGGATAGAAAGAGGTGTGGAATTTCTTAGGTGTACCCTTGAGACTAGGGTCCATTTTGTAATCACTTCACCTTTTTCAGAAGGTTACATAATAAGCCATTAAGTATTTTGAACCAATGCAATGAGGATGTGACTTGTGTTGAGAATAGATTATGGATTTTAGGAGATTAAATATGGAAGAAATGATACTAGTAAAGAGCCTTTTATAATAATACAGATAAGAAATATTGTGACTTCATTGAGAATAGTAGCATTGAGCCAGTGCTTTGGTTTAAATGTTTTTGTTGTTCCCCCTTTACCACCACCACCACCGATATTCATTTGTAGAAACTTAATCTCTAGGATGAAGGTATTTGGATGGGGATCCTTAAGAGTGAGTGGGATGTGTCCTTACAAAAGAAGCGTAGAGACCCTCTATCCCTTTCTCCATTTATTGCCACATGAGACTCAGGAAAGACGCCTTTGCAAGATAACAAATGCCACCAGAGCAGGGGCGCCGATCCGCACGCAGCCGAGCTGGGCCCCCTCCGCTGCCACCACCACCGTGCCGCATGGCCCTCGCCCGCCGCAGGGAGCCCCGCAGCGACGTGAACCAGGGTATATGTGGAATTTGATGATCTTGAATGGGATAAACGAGAGTGGGTTAAAGTTTATGAAGATTTTTCAACTTTCTTGGTGGAATACCATTTAATTTGGGCCAAAAGGAACGACCTTAGCCAGACTCAGGGATCAAAGAGCAAACAGATTCAGTGGCCTGCATTGGATCACTAGGCAATGCTGAGCTGACGTGGATCTGGGACGAAAAGTCTGGGCCTCTCAGAACACACACTGAGCTCGGATCGGCTGAATTCAAGCTCCCGTTTGCCTGCTTCCTGCAGACAAACAGCTGTGACTCAGCACTAATCCATCCGGCTGAAACAACTGGTCAGCCCCTCTGATCCCACGGAGATAATTGCCTACCGAGCCTTCATAGGTAGTGGCCACAGGTTTGAAACGGGGCTTGGGAGAGACAGTAAGGACCCACCCGTTGCATTGGTCACCGGCAAAGGGAAATGAACTGGCGCCATTTGCAAGAGATACCACCATGGCAGAGAACTGACGTCATCAGACTGCGGCAGAGGAGATAACTTCATTGAAACCTGCGGCTACAGGTGTGTAATTCCCTAGACTTCCCTCTCCACACATCGGTGAAACCTTAAGGGCCCCTCCCAGCTCTCCCGTAAGGGCCCCTCCCAGCTCCCCCAGACTGAGGGAATCAGACGTGGTGCAGGACCCCCGGCGCGGAACTACCGCTCCCACCAGAGCTGACAGCTGAGGTCTCTTGCACCAGCTACCGGGGGCGTGGCTACTGGAGGGCAAGTAAAATTCGCTGAGGATTCTCAGCTCCAAGCTCTACAAACTTAGAGTCTGAGGGAAAGGCAAACTGGGAGAGTGTGCCCAATCGTCCATGAAAACAGGGCTCCTGAGAGCAGCAGACCAGGCGTATAGCCAGTATTGTGGTGAGCGGCACCCGTGAGAGGGACCTGGCTAGAGGAAAAGTGGGGAAGTGACTAGACACAAGAGGCCCTAGGCACTCAGGATTGGAGACTCGCCCAGTCTTGGAGGAGGAGCTGCTGCACAGTGATTGGTTCCCGCCTATTGACAGGAGAAACTTGGCCTGGTGGGCACAGCGCCACCTACTGGAAGAGAAGTTATCAAACTCTAAAACTGCATTTATTAGTTTTTTTTTTCTTTTTACTTTTCTCTTTTTTTTTGATTTGGGTTTTTAATTTCATTTTTCTTTCTTGTTTTTTAAATTTTTTTTACAATTTTTTAAAAATTTATATCTTCTAATTTTAATTTTAATTTTTAAATTTTTTTTAAATTTTTTTTTATTTCCTATTTTTTTTCTTCTTTTGTCTTTTCATTTCTTTTCAATTTTCTTATCCCCCCTTCCTTGAATTCTACCTGCTTACTCTCATTCTCTTTAGTGACTTCTTCCCTTCCCTTCTAATACCTTTCCTCCCAAGCATCAAATAAATTTATAGGAGTAAACAGTAACTCAGCAGTCAAACAGAACAAGAAGTAACATGAGCAGCATGAAAAAGCAAGGAAGAAAAGGAGTACAAACAATGCAGGACAGCCTAAATATTCAGGAGGACCTAGAGTCATCAGAAAAATGGTCATATAAAGAACTCAAGGAATACCTTAGACAGCTGGAATGGAACCTTAAAGAGGATACAAGACAGCAAATTCAAGCAGCAAAAGAACACATTGAGAATGAATTACATAAACAGATAAATTAAGAAGTTAAGCATCTTTATCCGGAGATGGAGATTATAAAAAATAATCAAACAATAATTCTAGAAATGAAGGAAACGATAAACCAAATTAAAAACTCAATTGAGAGTATCACTAACAGAGTGGAGCAAGTAGAAGCCAGAACGTCAGATAATGAAGACAAAATATATCATCTTGAAAAGAGTCTAGCCAACTCAGAAAGGCTGGTAAAAAATCACGAGAAAAACATCCAAGAGTTATGGGATAACATAAAAAAACCAAACTTACGAGTCATCGGGATAGAAGAAGGTACAGAGATTCAATCCAAGGGAATGAGTAACCTGCTGAATGAAATAATTACAGAAAACTTTCCAGAAATAAAAAAGGAAACAGATATACAAATTGAAGATGAATACAGGACACCGAGCACACAAAATCACAGTAGACCAACGCCAAGACAAATTGTTATGAAGATATCCAATATACAGAACAAAGAGAAAATATTAAAAGCTACAAGAGAAAGGAGACAGATTACTTTCAGGGGTAAACCAATAAGTTAACAACGGATTTTTCATCACAGACGCTGAAAGCAAGAAAGTCATGGAACAGCGTATTTCAAACACTGAAAGACAATGGATGCCAACCAAGTATTTCTGTATCCAGCAAAATTAAGCTTCAGGTATGACAACAAAATAAAAATCTTTCATGATAAACAAAAGTTAAAAGAATTTGCAGCCAGAAAACCAGCATTGCAAAGCATTTTGAGCAAAACACTACACGAGGAAGAAATGAAAAACAATAACCAAAACCATCAGTGGGAAGTGCCTCAGTAAAGACAGAGGGCAAGGGGAAAGTTAATCATGGAGAAACAAACTAAATTTTTTAGAAAAAAGGATAAATAATCAAGCATGGCTGGAAGTACAAACCATATATCAATAGTAATTCTGAATGTTAATGGCTTAAACTCTCCAATAAAGCGACATAGGCTGGTATCATGGATTAAAAAACAAATCCAAAAATATGCTGCCTCCAGGAGACACATCTGATTGGAAAAGACATACACAGGCTGAAGGTGAAAGGATGGGAAAAAATATACCACACACGCAGTCCTCGTAAGCAAGCAGGGTTGGCCATCCTCATATCGAATAAAATTGACTTCAAGACTAAGTTAATCAAAAGGGATAAAGAAGGACATTATATACTGTTAAAAGGAACCATTCACCAACAAGACATAACAATTATCAATATTTGTGCACCAAATAATGGTGCTGCGACATTCATAAAACAAATCTCCTCAAGTTCAAGAATCAAATAGACCACAACACAATAATTATGGGTGACTTCAACACACACACCTCACCATTGGACAGATCCTCCAAGCAAAAGTTGAATAAAGAAACTATAGAACTCAATACCACAATCAATAACCTAGACTTGACATATATAGAATATATCAACCATCATCAAATGGATATACTTTTTTCTCAGCAGCACATGGATCCTTCTCAAAAATAGACCATATATTATGCCATAGGGCAACCCTCAGTAAATATAAAGGGGTGGAGATAATACCATGCATTTTTTCTGATCATAATGGAATGAAACTGGAAATCAATGATAAAAGAAGGAAGGAAAAATCCTACATCACATGGAAAATGAACAATATGTTACTGAATGATCAATGGGTTACAGAAGACATAAAGGAGGAAATCAAAAAATTCTTAGAGATAAATGAAAATACAGACACAACATATTGGAATCTATGGGACACAATGAAAACAGTTTTAAGAGGAAAATTCATCGCCTGGTGGTCATTCCTTAAAAAAAGAAAAAACCAACAAATAAATGAGCTCACACTTCATCTCAAAGCCCTAGAAAAGGAAGAGCAAAACAACAGCAAATGTAGCAGAAGGCAAGAAATAATTAAAATCAGAGCAGAAATCAATGAAATTGAAACAAAAGAAACTATTGAAAAAATTAACAAAACTAAAAGTTGGTTCTCCGAAAAAATAAATAAGATTGACAGACCTTTAGCCACGCTAACGAAGAGAAGAAGAGAGGAACTCATATTACTAACATACGGGATGAAAAAGGCAATATCACAACAGATGCTACAGAAATACAGAAGACAATTAGAAATTATTTTGAAAACCTATATTCCAATAAAATAGAAGATAGTGAAGACATCGATAAATTTCTTAAGTCATATGATTTGCCCAGACTGAGTCAGGAGGATACACACAATTTGAACAGACCAATATCAATGGATGAAATAGAAAAAGCAATCAAAAGACTACCAACCAAGAAAAGCCCAGGACCGGATGGGTATACAGCGGAGTTTTACAAAACCTTTAAAGAAGAATTAATACCAATACTTTTCAAGTTATTTCAGGAAATAGAAAAAGAGGGAGCTCTTCCAAATTCATTCTATGAGGCCAATATCACCATGATTCCAAAACC
This sequence comes from Ictidomys tridecemlineatus, assembly GCF_052094955.1. NCBI lineage: Eukaryota > Metazoa > Chordata > Mammalia > Rodentia > Sciuridae > Ictidomys > Ictidomys tridecemlineatus. The sequence continues at coordinate 9,262,061 of NC_135486.1, read as the reverse complement.
AGACAAAGACACCTCAAAGAAAGAAAACTACAGACCAATATCTCTAATGAACCTAGATGCAAAAATCCTCAATAAAATTCTGGTGAATCGAATACAAAAACACATCAAAAAAATTGTGCACCATGATCAAGTAGGATTCATCCCTGGGATGCAAGGATGGTTCAATATACGGAAATCAATAAATGTTATTCACCACATCAATAGACTTAAAGATAAGAACCATATGATCATCTCAATAGACGCAGAGAAAGCATTCGACAAAGTACAGCATCCCTTTATGTTCAAAACACTTGAAAAACTAGGGATAACAGGAACTTACCTTGACATTGTAAAAGCTATCTATGCTAAGCCTCAGGCTAGCATCATTCTCAATGGACAAAAGTTGAAGGCATTCCCTCTAAAATCTGGAACAAGACAGGGATGCCCTCTATCACCACTTCTATTCAATATAGTTCTCGAAACACTGGCCAGAGCAATTAGACGAAAGAAATTAAAGGCATACAAATAGGACAAGAAGAACTTAAATTATCACTGTTTGCAGATGACATGATTCTATACCTAGAAGACCCAAAAGGGTCTACAAAAAAACTACTAGAACTAATAAATGAATTCAGCAAAGTGGCAGGATATAAAATCAACACGCATAAATCAAAGGCATTTCTGTATATCAGCGACAAAACTTCTGAAATGGAAATGAGGAAAAACACTCCATTCACAATATCCTCCAAAAAAATAAAATACTTGGGAATCAACCTAACAAAAGAGGTGAAAGATTTATACAATGAAAATTACAGAACCCTAAAGAGAGAAGTAGAAGAAGATCTTAGAAGATGGAAAAATATACCCTGTTCATGGATGGGCAGAACTAACATTATCAAAATGGCGATATTACCAAAAGTTCTCTATAGGTTTAATACAATGCCAATCAAAATCCCAATGGCATTTCTTATAGAAATAGATAAAGCAATCATGAAATTCATATGGAAAAATAAAAGACCCAGAATAGCAAAAGCAATTCTAAGCAGGAAATGTGAATCAGGTGGTATAGCGATACCAGATTTCAAACTATATTACAGAGCAATAGTGACAAAAACAGCATGGTACTGGTACCAAAACAGGCGGATGGACCAATGGTATAGAATAGAGGACACAGAGACTAATCCACAAAGTTACAACTATCTGATAAAGGGGCTAAAAGCATGCAATGGAAGAAGGATAGCATCTTCAACAAATGGTGTTGGGAAAACTGGAAATCCATATGCAACAAAATGAAACTGAATCCCTTTCTCTCGCCATGCACAATAGTTAACTCAAAATGGACCAAGGAGCTTGATATCAAATCAGAGACTCTGCATCTGATAGAAGAAAAAGTTGGCTCCAATCTACATATTGTGGGGTCGGGCTCCAAATTCCTTAATAGCACACCCATAGCACAAGAGTTAGTAACAAGAATCAACAAATGGGACTTACTTAAATTAAAAAGTTTTTTCTCAGCAAGAGAAACAGTAAGAGAGGTAAATAGGGAGCCTACATCCTGGGAACAAATTTTTACTCCTCACACTTCAGATAGAGCCCTAATATCCAGAGTATACAAAGAACTCAAAAAATTAGACAATAAGATAACAAATAACCCAATCAACAAATGGGCCAAGGACCTGAACAGACACTTCTCAGAGGAGGATATACAATCAATCAACAAGTACATGAAAAAATGCTCAACATCGATAGCAGTCAGAGAAATGCAAATCAAAACCACCCTAAGATACCATCTCACTTCAGTAAGACTGGCAGCCACTATGAAGTCAAACAACGACAAGTGCTGGCGAGGATGTGGAGAAAAGGGTACACTTGTGCATTGCTGGTGGGACTGCAAATTGGTGCGGCCAATTTGGAAAGCAGTTTGGAGATTCCTGGGAAAGCTGGGAATGGAACCACCATTTGACCCTGCTATTGCCCTTCTTAGACTATTCCCTGAAGACCTTAAAAGAGCATGCTACAGGGATACTACCACATCGATGTTCATAGCAGCACAATTCACAATAGCTAGACTGGAACCAACCCAGATGCCCTTCAATAGATGAATGGATAAAAAAAATGTGGCATTTATACACTATGGAATATTACGCAGCAATAAAAAATGACAAAATCATGGAATTTGCAGGGAAATGGATGGCACTAGAGCAGATTATGCTTAGTGAAGCTAGCCAATCCCTAAAAAACAAATACCAAATGTCTTCTTTGATATAATGAGAGCAACTATGAACAGAGTAGGGAGGAAGAGCAGGAAAAAAAAGATTAAACAGAGACATGAGATGGGAGGGAAAGGGATAGATAAGGGAAATTGCATGGAAATGAAGGGAGACCCTTATTGCTATACAAAATTACATATAAGAGGTTGTGAGGGGAATGGGAAAATAAACAAGGAGAGAAATGAATCATAGTAGATGGGGTAGAGAGAGAAGATGGGAGGCGAGGGGAGGGGGGATAGTAGGGGATAGGAAAGGTAGCAGAATACAACAGTTACTAATAGGGCATTATGTAAAATTGTGGATGTGTAACCGATGTGATTCTGCAATCTGCATTTGGGGTAAAAATTGGGAGTTCATAACCCACTTCAATCTAATGTATGAAATATGATATGTCAAGAGCTTTGTAATGTTGTGAACAACCAATAAAAAAAAAATACAAAATAGGGCTGCGAATGTGGCTTTGTAGTCGAGAGTCCCTGAGAACAATCCCTATAACCCCCTCCCACCCCCCAAAAAAGAGTAATACGGTTCTAGATTTTAGATAAGATACAACTTATTGTTTCGGAATTTCTTATTTTGCTGAAAATTTGGGAGTTTTGTTGTTGTAATATATAATTTATAATTTATAATATATAATTTTGTTGAATTATATCAAATGCTTTTTTTGTGTCTAATGAGTTGATTATATTATTTTTGCCTTTAACGTTAATAGAGTGTTACTTTTGTGAAAAAAAAAACAAATCTTGATCTTGTACTTCCATCCTTCAGAACTGTGAGAAATAAATTTCTCTTATTTATAGATTACCCAGTTTTAGGTATTTTGTTACAGAAGCCCAGAAAGACTAAGAAATCAGCAAGGAGTGCTTAGACTTTTTTTAGAGATAGGGCTGAACAATGCTGTTGGTTAAAGTTAATAAGGAGATGGTTAATTAATAAGATGAAGCTGATGTTTGGCAGGGTATTCAGAAACTCAATTTAGGACAAAGATGCCTGTTAAATTAAAATTGGAGCTGTCAGGCATGAGGTATTAGTGCAGAAAGAAATCTGGTATCTGAGACACACATCACATAATCATGAGTGTATAAAATTGTGATGGGGATAAGACCACCAAAGAAATTCATGAAGATTAAAAGATGACAAAGTACATAGATTTAGCTCTGGGATACTTACTTATAAAAGTGATGATGAGGAGGAAGTAAAGTAGAATGTGATGTAACTGCCAATGAGGTAGGTGAAAAATAACCTCTTTCAAGGAGAAGACAGAGATCCTGTGTGTTAGCTGTTGTTGATGTTCAAGTTAAGAATTCACAGTTAACTATTACATTTAGCAACCTGGAGGTTATTGTTGACCTTGTAACAACACTTACAACAGTAAAAGCTTGGTTCCAAGAAGTTAAAAAGAGTGGAGAAGACAAATTGAATTGAGTGTGAACTTTTGTGTGTGTGCAAAGTTCTTCTGTTTGAAAAGCAACAGGATGGTAGCTAAAATAGGTTTGCAAGAGATTTTTTTTTTTTAAAACTTGATAAGAAAGAAAAACTTTGAATGGCTTGTGGAAAAGATCCAGGATAGATGGAAAAGTTGATGATATGAGAAAGGATGTAGAATTTAGAAAGGTAAGCAAGGGATGGGGCCGAGCATACAGATGACCTTCTGATCAGATCTGGCAACTTGGATCATTCATTTTGGAATGATAAGAGAAGTGACATAGTATATCAAAGTATGTTGGGATAAATGCTGGTAAGTGAAGATTGTGTTGATGGAAGCTGTTGAAAATTACCTTCTTGTTCTTTTTATATTTTCAATAAACTGAAGAGCAAAATCGTCTGGAAGAATGGGGATGGTTGTCAGAAAGTGCTATGTCAGGTTAATTTAATCTTATAGAGGGGCATAGTTAATGCATCTGTCTAGGGTATGATCATTGTTGTTGTATGGAGTGGAAAGAATAAAAGATCTTTGGGGAAGAGGACCTATAGATGATAAAACTAAGAATTGTGACAGGAGTGGATTTGGAGGCAGAGACAGTGAACTGATAATTAAAAATTTCCAAGAATGCATGGAGTGCTAGAAGGAGTAACAGGAGATTTTTGAGCTGGGGCATTTAAGAGGGAAAATGGTTAGAAGATGCTGTATAGCAAGAAGAACACTGACTCCATGTAAAAGTCTCTGAACATGGCTTGCAGAAGAGCTAGCTTCAGGGAAAGCAGTGTTTTCAGGGGTGAGCAGATTCAGTTAGATAAACAGAGTAGTTAGGGAAGGAATGGAACGTAGTTAGGAGCACTAGAGGATGGTGAGAGGTTTATCTTTTACTTATATTAAAATGCACATAATGTTTGATGTAGCACTTATGTCCTGGGATAAATGGACTTAAACATTTAAGAATGTTCTTCAATATGTGAGAAATAACAGGAAGATATAATTGCACAATAAAACTTTAGAAATTAATTATTTTACTCAATTATAATTACTATAGTAAACTGATTAAATTCATGATATATTCATGTGATGAATTCTATGCAATCCTTGGGAAAGAATGAAAGAAGGCTAATATATACAGATATGAAGTGATTACAAGATACTGTTCAGTTGAGGGGAAAAACACTTATGAAAACCAGTATGTATAATGCCATTTCATGTGTTTAGTTCAAAAATGTGAATTCCCACGTTTGTGCATAGGAAAATTCTTATTAGGATATAGAAACTAAAATTATTGGAGGCTTATTTGGAAATCCTGGGAGGAAGACCTTTTTTTTTCCTGTACATTTTTACTGTTGGCTACATATTTTTTTTTAATAAAAAAGTTTCAAAACATTCAAGCTATGTTGGAGGATTTTCCACAATAGTGGGAGATTAAATTTTTCATCATAGAAAATGAAAATTATGTGACATACTTGACATTCTTCTATGGATCTCTCAAATACTGTTTGTTTTTGTTTTGTTTTTTAAATATTTTTTTTAGTTGTAAATGGACACAATATCTTTATTTACTTATTTTTTATGTGGTGCTGAGGATCAAACCCAGTGCCTCACTCATGCGAGATGAGTGCTCTTCCACTGAGCTACAACCCCAGCCCTGTTTTTGTTTTTTTATATCTTGATTTTTCATCGGCTCAGTCAGTATCTGGCAGATAACAGGCCCTCCAAATATTTGATTACTGAAAATATTCATGCATCATTCTTTAATTTAGGTGGGCCTCGGGAACCATTGACTTCTGAATTCCTGTGCGTGTTTTAACTTAACTGATTTGATTATACTATGTACAATCATTCCTACTATTATGAACTCTGTGAGCCTACCTTATTCTTTTCCCTCCTCATATTAACTTCTTACTCAAGTTGAATTTCTGTTGTTATCACTATGTATAAAATAGTGTATAGTTTTATTCTTTGTTGTTATTGCCTGTGTGTATGATCTTTAGAGACCAGCCCATTTATTAACATTACAGTTTGCATAATGATTGGGAGCATAGACTCTGAAACTAGATGGTTTTAATTATGTAACATAATCTTGGTCAAATTATTGAACATCAGTATACCTTAGTTTCTTTATCCATTTAGTAAAGATTTAATTTATGTACAGTTCTTAAAAACAATGCTTGACATATAGTAAGTATTATATATGTAGAGGGAGTTTATCTATTAATATTGATTAATTTGAGAAGAGGCTTAATGACACCAATTCTTTATTGACCTTACTCATGTTTGTGTTCTTTAAAGATCTGCCCATTTCTTTTCATTAACGATCAGTTTCTTAATGTATATTCTGTTTCTTTGAAATTATGGTTACCTATTATTCTTGTGACACACTGATAATAATGAATGAGATTTTTTAATAATTGTTCTTACTTGATACTTTCCTTTGATAAATTGGGTTCCAGTGTTCAGGGATATTAATCTACCTTGTTTGTTAATACATATTTTATAATTGCAAAAAAGTATAACAGACTGTAGGAACACTGACAAAATTCATTTCTTGAGCATATTGACAGCTTTGCATTGCTCGTGTGCCACATTATACCTGAAGTATGCATTAATCTGCTGTCCTATGTGGTCTGTTGCCTTGCTGCTTAATCAGTTGATTGATAGCCTTTTTGACAAAGAATATAACTAGTTTTCTATAACTGAATTGTGCTTTTCAACTGTTCACATAAATCACTTTCTTTAAACAGTTGAAATATTTCAAAGTATGAAAGAAAAAAACAGCCATGTTTAAAGTAAGTTTCCAGTGTATTTTTCAGAGGAAATTTGTGTATTTTGAATTAATAACATCCTGTGAAATCAAATTTATCATTACAGTAAATTTTTCATAAACCAGTGGGTTTAATAATTGCTGGTGATAATATAGGGCAGAAGTGGATTTTATATAATAGCAAGATTTCTTACAATTATTTTTAAGATTTAAATTGCATAAGCAGATACATTTCACTTAATTTGCTTACCTTTTGTCTCAGCCTATCTAATTATGGTACACTTTTGTATTACTTTTGTGTTATGTGACTATAGTAAAAGTGAAATATCCAAAACATAAGAAAATAATAGCAATGAAATCAAATCAAAATGTTAATTTTTTAGTGTGAAATGTGAAAGTGGACTAATGTAGCTAAATAATAAACTGGGTTACAAAAAAGGACAGAACTGTCTTTAACAACAGGGTAACAGAAAAAATAATACACTTTATTTTAAGTCATTGTATCAGCTGTTTTGATAGTTTGTGTCAGTTTTCTCTGCGGTATCTTTCATCTTGATTTAATAAGTTGCTGTTTAATATTAAAGCTTTTTTATATTAAAAACTAATAGTTTACTAATGGTATGTTTTTCAGTGGCATACTTTTGCTAGTACAACATTGTAATGCTGTTGTTGTATTAGCTGTGTATGTTTATAAGTGAGCAAAAGAGCATTTAGGCATGATTTAATTGGTTCTCACTTGAAGTCTCAGGCACACTAAAACCTCCTAAGTTGAAGACAGGATTTCGGTTCTTATAACTTTGTTATTTACCAAATATAGTATTATTTCTCCTTCAGTGACATGAGGCTGTGAAAATAAAATTGAGTTGAGATACATGAATATTTGCCATCAATAAAATTCTGCTATGATAGTGTCTACAGCACAGCAAATGGTAGCTGGGCAGCAGTTCAATTAAGATTAGTGTACAGATTAATCCATTACATTGCTATATAGTCATATTTTATTGGAGGGAACATTTGCTGAATTGTGCCATAGTTAGTTAATGAAATTCTTGCAAAAATTATGTAAAATTAAAGAAGAAACTAAGTTCATGAATAAATTGACATCACGCTGTCTTGAATGGAAGTATTCTTAATGTGTACTTACTCTTTTTTATCCATCATCACCAGCTTAGTAAGTTTCTTATTAAATGATTAACCATTAATTGTTCAGTAAAGGTATATGACATCATGTAGGTGTTTATATTTATATGCCTTTAATGAACGTTTGACATATGCAAGTATTTGAGAAGAAATTCACATACATGGTTGCAGAAGGCACATTCATACATAGTTTTATTTGATTTTAAGCCTTAACTTTTATACTTTACATTCCGACTTGTACACAAATAATCATTGGCATCAACTCTAATGCCAGATTACCTGATTTTTTAAAAATACTATCTCAATCACATGTAAGATAGCTGATTTTGAGCAGGTTACTTTAATTCCTATTGTTCTCATCTAAAAATGTGGATGATGATAATAAATAATAACCACCTCATAGGGTTGTTAGATTAAATGAGTTAATACCTGCAAAATGTTTAATAGTGAATCATACATGGACATTGTTATTATTATATAATTGTAGATCAGTGAGAATTATCATGTAGTCTAGATTTATAGCTAAACGACTAGGGAGCATGCTTAAATCATGTGGAGGAGTAATGTATGTGATGATTCTTTTCAATTTTTACTTCCATTAGGCCACTTAGATTCCTAGCTAGTTATATAACAATGACTTTGTTGAGGCTCCACTTTAAGTTCCTCAAAAGTTAATAAGAGCTTGTACTTTGCTTTGAAATAGCTTACTCTGAAATTTGCCTTTAAACAAACAGTAAGATCACTAAGAAATAGGACTGAATTCCCCAAGTTAACTCTAAGTGAAGGGAAGGAGTTTAAGGATTGCTGCCCCTATTTGTAATATAAGTGATATGTATTGGTGCCCCAGTCTGGCTGGGCACAAAATCATGAGCCACTCAAGCAGGAACAGACTTTATTTCAAACTCCCTTGAACACCAGGCAGACAGCAGGGGTCTAATATCCAATTGAATACACATCTTAACATAACCATTATCATCTCAGTGGCTTGCTGGCATCACCTTTCAACCAGAAATGCCATGCTTCATTCCTACTGGGCTATGGCTCTCAGCATATCCCCTCTTCTTTTAATTAAGCACCAAGCATGTGGCTTAGGGACCGTGCCTGTTAGGCTGTCCAATACTACATATGGCTCTTACCCGTCATCGGATGAGCTGACCTCAAGGCGTCAGCTTCCTGTCTTAGGTTGGTACCACTGCAGTTGGATCATACCGGTCATTGACTACTGGTCCACCATACAGCCATACTTGTGGATAGGCCTATGCACCAGTGGGGGAGTGAGATTCTTTGCCTCACCTCTGTTGGCCCCCAAAATTTAGACCATCACTAGCAGAAGGGAGGAGGATACAGAAATGCCACGACACTAAGCCAATTGACGGCTCCTTTGAAAAATTGTACTACCAGTGACATCATCAGCAAAAATACTCCAGCATTACTACAATTCGATGCACCAACAGATAGTTCACAATGTATACAAGTGATACATAGTCCAGGCAAGTTCTGCAAGCAGTTCAAAGCAGAGGAATCTATCAATATGTCCATTTCCTCCCAAAGTAAATCGACTCCTTGATTGAGCATTACTTGTTGAGTTATTATTCATTGATGCATCAGTTTATACAGTTTACTGTGATAGCTATCGAAGAAGCTGTAGTTTGGTTTTATCTTTGTCTTCACCAGCAGTGGGATGAAGATAGGAATTCTGGCAATGATGGCTAAAAAAAAATATGTAACATTCCAACAGGTACTAAGAAAACAATTTTCTGAACAATTTACATTATCCTGAACAGAATTATCAAATATAATGAAAAGGAAAGGTGAACGTCAACAAACAGATCTGTTAACCTCCTTATTTGTTCACATTTAAAACAATCCTCAATAGCTGTTTACCCATATTGGAGATCACTTTTGTTTGGGAGATATATCAGGCATGGATTTGGAGAAAAGTAATGACAAAAATGGCTCCATTTTTATGTGTGTTCTGTCCCTTTTTCATCACCCAGTTCAGTATTTCAGCTTGTATGCTATTTTATTAAAATAGCATTAAGTGATCTGAAATCTGTCACAAAATGATAGGAAAAGAAATAACTAGAATTTGTGCAAAAATTAATTGATAATATTCTTTTGACATATTTATAATGTACCAAACCATTCAAATCATTAAATTTTTGTAGAGCTGAATTGAAAAGCATATCAGGTGTCGGGAACAAAAGCCTGTCTGCAAGCACAGCTGTATATGCACAGCTAGCTGTCTTGGTGTATCTTGATGTGTTATCGTGGACATGGGCCTAGCATAATTTGAACATATTTCAAATAGATCTTTTATCCATGTAGATCAAATAATTTTCACTTTAAAAATAGAAAGTATAAAATTCTGAAAATTGTTTTTGTAAATGTCACAAGGATAGGTAAATGATTTTTAAGAGATAAACTATATACTTTTTCCTCCTTAGTATTGAGTTTGACAGAGATTGTGACTATTTTGCAATTGCTGGGGTTACAAAGAAGATTAAAGTCTATGAATATGGCACAGTCATCCAGGATGCAGTGGATATTCATTACCCTGAGAATGAAATGACTTGCAATTCCAAAATCAGGTATTTACATGGTTTTCTTGTCCTGATGCAGTATGTATATAACAATTGGTGTGTATAATTAATGAGAGATTGTTTTACCTTTCCATGAGATTCCTTACACATTCATAGTGAATGATGTAATTGCACTGCATATATGGAGGATGTGTTATTGACTTAAAACAGAATATCTTTTTAGATGTTGTAGAATTTGGGGGAATTGAGAATAGCTAAAACCATAAATATTGAAAGTTTGACTTTGTTAGAACATTTTAATTGAAATTTCAGTCATAAGTTACATTGGTCAAGGCAAAAATTTTTGCATATAAATACAGAAACCCAGTTGAAACTAGTTTATCCGGCTTGTGTGATTCTCTACAACTGAAAGCTGTAATCTCATATCCATCTTACAACTAGTGATCAGAGTAAAAAGGGTTAAAGGCCATTACTTGATTTATTACTTTCAGTTTAAAAATCCAGGAGTTGTTGGTAGAATTGTGATTGTGAACTTTAAATAAAAGTTTCTCTTTCTGATCACATTAAAATCCTTTATATCCTATTATTTATATTTAAATAAGTTTTAACTTTCTTTCAGCTGTATCAGTTGGAGTAGCTACCATAAGAACTTGTTAGCTAGCAGTGATTATGAAGGCACTGTTATCCTGTGGGATGGATTCACAGGACAGAGGTCAAAGGTCTATCAGGTAAATTAAGGTACTAGTTATATAAGAATAAGAATTATATTTTTGCCTCATTTTCTTTACAATTATAGAACTTCATGTGTGTTATGATTACAGATTTGGAGACTATTTGATATTTTTTACACATGTGTGATAATTGTAATACCTCATCCAAAGGATTTCTTCAGACTTTGATGTTTTTATCAATCTTTCAAATAAATTTCCAAAATTAATAATATTAGTAAATGTATATATAAAAAGATTATAATTGCTTTGCATCGATATTTTAGTTTGCCTTTTTTTTTTAGCCTCTTGTCTTTCCTGCCCTTTCATAGCAATAAATTGGTTATCAGTATTTTGTTGTTTCATTTTACTTTATTTATTTTAAGATCTATATTCTAAGTCTTTTTGTATTCCTTCTATATCCAGGAGCACGAGAAGAGGTGTTGGAGTGTTGATTTTAATTTGATGGATCCTAAACTTTTAGCTTCAGGTTCTGATGATGCAAAAGGTACTATTTGAATCTCTCTCCTAGCATTACCCTCTCCTGCTAATTCCTTTAATTGGCTGAGATACAAACACTTAGTGAAAGACTCCTGTTAATCCTTTGTGATTATTGATAAACTATGCCAAACATAATTTACAAAAATCAGTTTCTCTTTTATGAGTGAAGGAAAAATGAATGTATTGCATTCTTATAATGATGTTTTCTGGATTTGTGCCACATAATGACATTTTAAATTGCTGTCATCTCATAGCCAGGTCCTTTGGAAGTTTTTGGTGTATCCTAAAGTCTCTTCACAAAGTTTATAATATTTTAAGGCAAAACCTCTGTATTTCTTTTTGTCTGTTTAATTGACTTTTTCTCTTTTTCTTGTTTATCCATCTTTGTTATCATTTTCTGTTATTCTTACTGTGCTTTTCTGATATGATTCTTCTATTAGGTTTATAAAGCTCTGTGGACAAATTTCTTTTACCTTAGAGTCAGTAGCCTTAAATTCTTTGCCCTTTTGTTCTTTTCTTCATGTATCTTCCAGACTAATGGTTAGATAGAAAAAAATAGGTCTGGCATTGCAAGCATTCTGTTTTCTCTACATCCTTTCAACACTTATTATTTCCTTCCTTCTTACCTTCCTCCTTTCTCTTGCCTTTCCCCTTTTAATTTATTTGATTATATTTTTTATATATATGTTTGAAGATCCTAATATTAGGAACAAAGTGGTAGCTCATTGGGGTTTTTATTTCTGCTTTTTTGTCATTTATTGTTATTGATTATCTTTTTTATGTATGCATTGGTCATTCATATATTTTTTTTGAAAAATTATCTATTTAAAGTCTCCTTTTAATCAGCTTATTTGTTATTGTTTTTGGTTTATTTGCTTGGGTTGTAAGAATTATCTGTATATTCTGGATGTTAATCACTTATCAGATATGTGATTTGCAAATGTTTTCTCCCATTCTGTGGTTGCCTTTTTAATTTGTTAATAATGTTCTTTGATGAATGAATTTTTTTTTATTTCGATGAAATTTAAGTTGTTTTTTGTTGTTGTTGCCTGTGCCTTTGGTGTCATAACCAAGAAATCACTGACAAATTAAATGTCATGAAGGTTTTCTCCCTTGTTTCCCTTTAGGAGTGTTTTAGTTCTTACATTTATGTCTTTGATCTATTTAAATTTTGTGTATGGTATAGGATACGACTTTATTCTTTTACACATGGATATCCAGTTTTCCCAGGACCTCTTGTTAAAAATACTGTCTTTTCCCATGTTGAATGGTGTCAGCACCCTTTTCAAAAATCATTTCACTGTCCATACAAGGTTTTATCTCTGGTCTTTCTGCATTAGTTATTGGTTTTTTAATGTATGTCTTTGTGCTGTTACCATATTGTTTTGATTAGACTAAAGTTGTTTTGAAATGAAGAAGGATGAGTTCTTCTTGTTTGTTTCTTTTAAAGATTATTTTGGCTATTTGAGACCCTTGAAATTATGTATATTTTTTTTCTATTTTTGTAAAATACTTGGGGGTTTTGGAAGGGATTGCATTGAGACTTTATTGATTTTTATTTGTTAATATTTTCTTCTTCTTGATCTGGGCTTAATTTCCCCTCCTTTTTTGAGTTTAAGATGAAGTTTTGTCACCGTTTTGAGACCTCCTTTTTTCTAATCTAAACGCTTTGTTACACATTTCCCTTTAAGCATTTTTATTGACGGTTCCAAAAATATTCTTACATATGAAAATATATGGTTTGTCAGAGTATGTACACTTAAGCACATATTTAAATAATACTGTAATGAATGCACATGTAAGGGATATGCCACCTTACTCTAGATTGCTTGTTTTGTTAACCTGTCCTTTTAATTTAATTTAATTTTTTTTTTAATTTTACTTTGGTACTAAGGATTAAACTCAGAGGTACTCAACCACTGAGCCATATCCCCACCCTTTTAAATATTTTATTTAGAGACAGGATCTTTCTAAAGTTGTTTACGGCCTCACTAAGTTGCTGAGGCTGGCTTTGAACTCATAATACTCCTGCCCCCACCTCCCAAGCTGCTGGGATTACAAGTGTGCGCCACCTTGCCTGGCTTGTTACCTGTCTTTTAAGTTAAGTTTTCTTGTGGGTCTGAATTACCTCTCAGTATAAAATCATTGTTTATTTTGGCTTTGACATTGAAGCTAGACTTTGTTAGCTTCAAATAAGTTGTTGTGTTCTTCAGGCATTCAGTTTAAACACTTTTTGGTCCTGGTAAACCAAATTATTTCACATTGGCACAAAGCACATCAGTCATAACAAGGAAACTTTTCAAGTTACAGAAGTACTTGCTAATGTATTTATTTCTCTTTATTGTCTTTCCCTTAGTGAAGCTGTGGTCCACCAACCTAGACAATTCAGTGGCAAGCATTGAGGCAAAGGCTAACGTGTGCTGTGTTAAATTTAGCCCTTCTTCTAGATACCATTTGGCTTTTGGCTGTGCGGGTAAGAAATGAAAGCAGATTTGTTTGATTGATGTGGTTATCATGCCTAGAGGAACTTTTTATTTTAACAAATAGCTACCTTTGTGAGCTTAAATTTTGTTCTCATTATTAGACTTGAAACTAGAGATATACCGTCCTTATTTACATAGTTAATATATCTTGATTGCACTATTCTGTCACTCTTTATTACATAATTTGAGTTTGTTGATTTTTTTTGCCTTAGGAAGATATTTAAGCAAGCTATATTCTGTAGGTTATAGCTTTTTTTTTTTTTTTAAAGGAAGCCTATTCCTCTGGCAGTTTTTATTGATTGCCTACTATGCAAAAACTAGGGACAGGGAATAATACAGTCTTTTATCATGGAGTACATGCTAATAGTATAAGTATTCAAGAAAAATATTGGTTTTTGTTTAATAGCAAAGAATCATTTACTAAAGTACATTTCTTAACCTCAGTTACCATCTGTCTGGATTTTGGTGGGGCATTCCCACATTACACCTGTTGTACTGTCATTTTACTGTTAGTGTCCTTTTGCATTGTAAAAACAATCACGAGTTAGAAGATAAAACATATGGCTACTTTATTCTCAATTCCTTTATCTTCTGTATCTTTTCCCTTCTTGAATATTTACTAAAATATCAAATACCATAATTTAACTTCTTCCTGGTAAAAATCTGATTTTTTTTAAAAATTAAGAACATCAAGGTTTACAAAAAAGATAAGTTATCATCATAATATGAGAACAGTAGCAAATTTAAGAAAAGGGAAAGCATACTTTAAACTTTGACATTATACCTTTCACTGTTTTTAACTCAACTTGTCTTTCACTGGGAAACTGATAAAATTTCATAAATTTGGAGAGGGCATGTAGGTATGGGTAGAATTCTTTTTATTAACATATGGAATTTTCTTTATAATGATTAGCTGGTACTTGCTTCCATTAATCTCTGCATTGATGATTGTGAAAGAAGGATGTTATGCATAAAACTCTTAAAAAACACTGTGGCATGCATTAATTCTTTAGTTTTCATTATTAATATTTTATTATGCATTCAATTAAAATATACTTAGTTTATTGTTATTAAGGTATGTTCTGTTTTATAAACACACATTAACCATTACCCATTGTTTATGGATAGATTATATTATCAGCATTAAATTAATATGTACAGATATGCATATCTTCAAACTTTTTCCTTCTTAGAAGATCAGAAGCTATTTTTAAAATGCTGGTAGGCAGTCTTACACCAGTAATGATTAACTGTATAAATTTTCATACATTTCTTACTTAATTTTATTATTTGCTTTTCCATGTAAGCTTTTTAAAAATTAGTTAATTAATTTTACAGTAAAATGAATTTTTACATACAGCATGCAAATGAAGCACAACTTCTCATTCCTCTGTATATACATGGTTCAGCGTCACTCCACTAGTGTAATCATACATGTATATAGAGTAATAATGTTGGTCTCTTTCTACTGTTTTTCCCATCTGCATAATCCTACCCATCCCCTCGCTCCCCTCTACAGAATTCCTTCATTTTTCCCTATCTCCCTGCCTCACTATGAATCAGCATCTGCTTACCAGAGAAAACATTCAGCATTTAGTTTTTTAGTATTGGTTTATTTCACTTAGCATGATATTCTCTAGTTCCATCCTATTACCTGCAAGTGCCATAATTTCATTCTTTTTTAAGGCTGAGTAATATATCATTGTGTATATATACCACAGTTTTTTTTTTTTTATCCATTTCTCTGTTGAAGGGCATCTAGGTTGATTCCATAGTTCATCTATTGTGAATTGAGCTGCTGTAAACATTGATGTGGCTGTATCACTGTAATATGCTGATTTTAAGTCCTTTGAGTATAGACCAAGGAGTAGGATAGCTGGGTCAAATGGTGATTCTATTCCAGGTTTTCTGAGATATCCAGGTTTTCATAGATATCTATCTATGGTGGTTGCACCAATTTGCAGTCCCACCAACAATGTATATCTTTTTCCACACATCACTGTGAACACTTATTATGGCTTATATTCTTGATAATTGCCATTCTGATTGGAGTGAGATGAAATCTTAGTTTTAATTTGCATTTCTCTAATTACTATAGATGATGAACATTTTTTCATATTTGTTGATTGATTGTATTTCTTCTTCTGTAAAGTGTCTGTTCAGTTCCTTATAGATTGGGTTATTTGTTATGTTGGTGGTAAAGTTTTTTGAGTTCTTTATATATCCAGGAGATTAGGGCTCTGTCTGAGGTGCATGTAGTAAAGATTTTTTTTCCCATTATGTAGGCTCTCTATTCGTGTTATTGATTGTTTTCTTTGCTGAGAAGAAACTTTTTAGTTTGAATTTATCCCATTTATTGATTCTTAAAATTCTACTTTTTGTAGAAGTCTTGTAAAGGAAGTCAGGTCCTGAGCCGACATGATGAAGATTTGGGCCTATTTTTCTTCTATTAGGCATAAATGTTTTCAACTATATTTCATTATAACTTATACTCTTTAGCAGATGAAGTTTTAATTGTTTTTAAGTGTCCATATGACTCCAAAGAAATGGGAATTACAAAATGTAACCACCTATTCTTATAGTAATTCTAACTGAAAATTAGAAAAAAAAATAGTTTTGGAATAAATGAATGAGTTCCATTTAATGAAAGTAAAAATTACAACCAGGCAGCACAAATTTTCTTGCTGTAATAATCAGGAATTAATTATCTAATTTAGCAACCAGCCACACTTTCTCTGGGTTTGCGCTGATGAGAGCACATAGTGATTGACAACTGTTGTTGTCCGAGAAACTTGTGGGTAGGGGTCAGTCTGTAGCGCAATATTTCAAAGGAAATGCATCTACATACTTGTTCTCAATTGTACAAATGTGAAGTTGCACTCCTTTCATACATACACTCAGTTCTTCTTTTCCTTTGCTCTCTATTTTTACCTTAGATCAAATTCTACCTCTTTTGTACAAATGAAAGTTCTTTCTGTACTTTTATAATACCCATTAAAAACAAAGATACAATATGAATGCTTCCTTTTTTGAAGAGGAAAGAGAAAATGACTTCTAAGATGCAACCCCAAAGTTGAAAGAGCTCTTACAGGCAGCCTGGTTAAGTGATCCTTAATTACAGCTATAAAACATACTTATTTTTGGCCCTATTTTGCCAAAAAACAGCAAATACTCTGATTAATATATGCCTCATAGTTTTAGACCTTTTACTGTAGGAGCAGTCAGGTTGAAAGTATACTTATGCACATATTTAAATAGGCTTGAAATTTTTCCTACAATTGTTGCTTTCAAACTATAGCATTATGGCAGTAGTAGTGAAGTTGTAAGTATACCAACTATGAATGGTCCTTTTGGATAAATGAAAAGAAATATTTTCTCATATATCAATTAAAATTCTCACTAATTTGGGCTTTTGACATAGCGATGTGGTAAATTGAGATATTTTAAACATCACTTTAGTACTTTAAAAATCACTTTAGTCCAAAAGAGAATAATATAGTTGTTTATGGTTAGCTAGGAGAACATGGATTAAAAACTATACCAGGAGTAAAACCACAGCAGGAAGTACAGCTAAGTCAGTTTGCTCATTAAGAAAGAAATCTTAAATCCTTTTTTTTTTTAAATTTTTTAATATTTATTTTTTAGTTTTCGGCAGATACAACATCTTTGTTTGTATGTGGTGCTGAGGATTGAACCCAGGCTGCACGCATGCCAGGCGAGCGCTGCGCTTGAGCCACATCCCCAGCCCCTTTAATCCTTTATATTCCTTATACTGATCCATTGAGAAAAATAACAAGTGGAAAAAGTTTAATTATAAAATTATATTCCTAATTATCTCTAGTATTATCATCTGCTTTTTAATTTTTTTCCTGGTTAGGAAAATATGTGAATCCTATTGACTTTTCGTTATCATATTGTTTGGAGATAGGCATAGTGTATAGAATGTGTGGGTGTGTGTATAGAGAGAATACTCCCTCTAGCCAGAATACAGTTTTGTTTTGAGTCTTGCATTCTCTAGAAGGACTTATGGATTGATTAAGATGATATGGCAAGCCTGCTGCTTTGGGCAGTCTATTAATGAAAAAAAAGAAAGAAAGAAAATCTTACCACACAATTGATGAATGTGAGCATAACCATCTTAACTGTTAGAGTTTATTCTCCCATCTGTTTGGATTGCTCTCTTACTTTTAATAGAAATAGAATTTCTACTTATTACATTATAGATATTTGTAGATGGATTATCCAGTTATTGCCTGTTAAAGCTATCAAATAGAACTGACTGCACTAATGCACATATTTTATATTTATATTGTCTGATGTGATAGTTCTAGCTACATGTGGCTGAGGAGCACTTGATGTAGTTGCCATGACTGAGAGACTGAATTTTTGGTTTTATTTAGATTTAAATAATTTAATCATGGAGCTGGGGTTATGGCTCAGTGGTAGAGCTGTTGTCTAGCATGTGTGAGGCATTGGGTTTGATTCTTAGCACCACATATAAACAAATAAAATAAAGGTCCATTGACAACTAAAAAATATTTTAAAATAATAATAATAATTTAATCACATATTACTAGTTGCTACCATGTTAGAAAAAAAGCACAGTTCTGAATCATCTATGAAGTATAGGTTCTGAATCATTGCCATCAAATTATTTATTTTTATATCAACTGAAACTGACAGATATTAAAATTTATTTTAATTAGAAAAGTTTGTTTAAAGAGGAATATTAACAATGATGAAAGCTTTTCTTTCGCTGTAAATAGCAATTCCTTAAAGGTAAAACTAGTCTTTTAAAAGTATTTTAACTTATTCTAACTCCTCTGAAGAATGTTTACATTTACACTTTTATTATAAATTACATTTATATTATAAATGGTGATATTATTTACTTTGGCTTGTCATTTTAGCAGTGATTTTCCGAAGGGATACACTTTTGATACCTTGTTGGCCTGCAAGGGATATTCATGGAATTTTGTTACTTGGTTGTTTGCTGGATTAGCATAGTTTGGTTATAAAATTAAAAGGACGAATTCTCTTTACACTGACAAGGCCAAGGGGGTAAGGAATCAAATTTAATATCACCATTAGAACAAACATGTATTTGCTCATGTAGAAAGGACCATTACCTTGAAAGTATTCTTGTCCAAAACATTTAGCTTCAACATTATAATAAGACAGGATTAATATGTGTGGAAAAATATTCTGCAGAACAACACAAATAGCAATATTGTGAAATTTTCTATATAAAACACAGAGGATACATGACAAATATAAGGAGTTGTGACTTCAGAGTAGAAACCAAATAAATGAATAGTAATTAGGACTTTAAAAAAGAAAAACAATTGAGATATTTGAATATATAGTATGTGTTAAATTATATTATGTCTACATTTTCTTGCGTATGACATGATGTTATTGTGGATACATAGAAGTTCTCATATTTAAAGGGATGATAAAAAGAAAAAATATCCTGATATTTAAAACTTACAGATAGTTGGAGAGGAGACACTGTATGTATGTAGAGTGGGGATTGTGCAATGATGAAACATTAATGGTTAGTGAGTCTGAAGTGAAGATTACTTATTTTTTTTTTAAACTTCTTAGCAGGTTTGGTTTTTCAAATTAAAAGGTAAGGTGGGGAAGAAATAGGAGTTAAGACCATACCCTAATCCTGAAATTATTAAGCATGTTTTTAAAAGTATGGCAATACTTCAGAAATATAAAGAGACCTCTTTTTATAAAAGGAAAAAAATTATCAAGAATTCCCTTATGGATCTAAACTGTTTTATCACAACTTTGATAAAGTACATGTATAAATGTAAAAATCACGCACCATCTACATGTTTCTAGCTCCTATACAACTTTTAATTCATATTATAATTAAATGTAATCAATATATAAAATCAAGAAAATTCAAAATAACTAATGGTATAATACTAGTAGGATGGACTAATACATACTGTGCTGAAAATGTTGCCACTTTACATAGCAAACTGGTTTGGGGTACTTAATTATATATATATATATATATATATTTTTTTTGCTTTTGAGGTTATCAGACCTGTATTAATAACTACCATTTGATATTCATTTTCCATGCTACTTTTCTCATTCCAGCTACTGTAAAACTTAGTGTAGTGCAATTACAAAATTTAGTCTTTACCTATGTACTGTATCTTTTATATTTTATGTCCTCTTTTTATTAAACTGAAAATAATGTATACTTATTATTTTCATAATACAAATTATCTTCCACTTATTAAACAACTTGAGAAATTAAAGACTTATTTGAATATTTTTCACCTGGCAATATTACTACAAAAACAAGGTTTAATCCTTGTAAATGATAAATTTAATATTAGCACAACAATTAAAGAATGAAGTAGGATACATTTTTCCTTTTTTTTTTTAATTATTTTTCTTGGAGCCAGGATTTCACTGTGTTACCTAGGCTGGCCTCAAACTCCTGAATTCAACCAATCCTCTTGCCCCAGCCTCCCAAATAACTGGGACTACAGGCATGTGCCATTGTGCCCACTTAATTTTCTCACTTTCACTTTGGCATGTACCAAATTGTTACTTTGTATTTGAACTTCTAAATCAAAAACTTCTGGATCAACAATGGAATGCTGTCACTTAAGGTGATTGCCTAATACAATTATAATAATAAACAGAAAAGCCATTGCAAAAAATACTGGCAAAATTATCAAGACTAATCAACTCTGTACAACAAAACCTTATAAAACATGCAGTCACCACAGGAGAGAAGCTGGTTGTCAAAATAACCCTTCCTGAGAGTATTATTGGTATTTGACCTAACCCACAGTCTCCATGGGGAAAGACTATACTCAGAATTCAGAATCCAGAAGTGAATCCTAATATGTATTTTCTACGAAAGTGCCAATGCAGTTCATTAGGAAAATGAATTTGTGCTGCAGTAATTGGGGATCACAAGCAAATCAATGAACTTAGACCCTTACTCCATATCTTGCATAAAAATTAACTTAGAATTGTATGAACTAAAATAACAAAACACTTTAAAATAGGAGAAAATCTTTAAAACCGTGAATTAAAAAATATGTAACACAAAAAGTGTCATCCATGAAAGAACTAATCAATAAATTGGACCTTATCAAAATTTACAACTTGTGATATTCAAAATACACCATTAAGATAATAACAACTCACGTAACAGTGTTTGAAAACAGTAGCAAAAAACATCTGATAAAGGTCTTGTATGTAAATATTTCAAAGAACTCAAACTGGAACTTCCATGTATTTCTGATGGGAAAATGGAGCAACCAACAGCTGTCAGTTTCTTAAAGAGTTAAACATAATATTATCACATGACTCAGATCTGTGCTTTTAAGGTGTCTTCCCAAGAGACACAAAAATGTGTCCTCACAAAGATTTGAATCTGATTGGTCATAGCGGCATTTTTCATAATAATCAAAACCGTGGAGACTATTTCAACCAACTGATGAGTTTCCAGACAAAATGTGATAATATCTTTACAGTGGCTACTATTTGGTAGTTAAAAAAAAAAAAAAAGGCACATGTTAAAACATGGATGAACCTCAGAAACATTATACAGTGTATAACATTATACAGTGTATAAATGGGGCCACATTATTTCATTTTAATATTCTGCAGGTCAATGTATACGGAGAGAAATAGAGGTTGGTTGGGTAGTGGGTAGAAATAGAGGTTGGCTGGGTATTAGTGTGAAGAAAGTGTTCTAAAACAGATTGATGGCAATGGTCATGGTTATACTACTAGGTAAAAGTCATTGACTTGTATACATTCAGTTGATAATTTTTATTATATGCAAAATATGTCTCAGTGATTTTTAGAAAAGTGGGAAATAAAATTATTTAGCATTATTTTTTATAAAACTATTAGAATGTCACAATATACTTCAGATTTTTAAATATTCTGAACTCCTAATATTCTGATTTTAGAAGTTAGATAAGAGGAAATATCTCTGTAACTCCATATCAGACTAACACTGGCATGTGTATGTATACACTTATTTGTAATCATATTTTGACAGATTCAAAAATAAAACAGAAAATATGTATCTTCCTTATATTTGAAAATGGTCATATCTCTTAGTTTTCTGGCTGTTAGAAATGGGTTTTGTTTATTTAGTTTAGGGATAAATAAAAATTATATATATGGGGTACATGGTGATATTACCATAAATGTATACATTGTATAATGTTCAAACTAGGGTACATAGATATATTTCTTCAAATATTTGTCATTTATTTGTGGTGAAAACACCTAAGATCTAGCCAGGAGGTGTGGTATCGCACACCTAAAATCCCAGTGGCTCCAGTGGGAGCCTACAAATTTTACGATTGAATTTTCTAGTTCTTACAAAAAATGTCATTAGTGTTTTGATGGAGATTTCATTGAATTTATAGATCTCTTTAGACATTTAACAATATTGATTATTGCCAGCCTCGGCAACTTAGTGAGACTCTGTCTCAAAAAGTACCATGGATGTGACCCACTGTTTAAGTGCCCCTTAGTTGAATCCCTGCTGCCAAAAAGAAAGAAAACTTTGAAATTCTTTATTTCCATCGGGTATGCACACCTTTATGACTCCAGTGACCTGCAAGAATGAAGTAGGAGGATCTCCAGTTTGATGACAGCCTCAGCAATTTAGAGAGATCCTGTCTCATAATAAAAAGTATTGTGGATGTAGTTCAGTGGTAGAGTGTCCTTGGTTTCAATTCCTGGGACACTGCCCCCTGCCAAAAAAAAAAAAAGAAAAAAAAGAAAATCTTTTTCCTAGCTTTTCTGAAAATATAGTGCCTTATCATTATCCATAGTCACTCCAAGAGATAAACACTATCCTATTAAAATTTCATATTAATTGACTAACCATTCCTTTTCTCTTTTCCCCATACTCTTTCTAGTCTCTCTGACCACTATTTTTTCCTCTCAACTTTTATTTCATTTTTTTTCTTTTTTAAGATTTTACAGAAGAGTGAAATTGTGTGATATTTCTCCCTTTGTGCTGGCTTACTAGGTGAAATCTTAACATCACCTCCAAAAAGTTCTTGCCCTGTTCAGTGTTCTGAAGCATTTGATGTTTTTTCTCCTAGTAGTTTAGTAGCTATGATCTAATATTTAAATCTTTAATCCAGCCAGGCTTAATGCTCACACTTGTAATCCCAGCAGCTGGAGAGGCTGAGGCAGGAGGATAACGAGTTCAAAGCAAACCTCAGCAATAGTGAGGCACAAAGCAACTCTGTGAAACTCTTGTCTCTAAATAAAATGCAAATAGTGCTGGGGATGTGACTCAGTGGCTGAGTACCCCTGAATTCAATTCTTAGTCACCCCCCCCAAATAAGTAAATCTTTAATCCATTTTGAATTGATAGTTGTGAATTGTGAAAGATTGTATCTAGTTTCACTCTTCTGCATGTGGATATCCAATTTTCCCAGCACCTTTTATTGAAAAGATGACCCCTGTCCACAAAACATATTCTTAGCACTCTATTGAAGATTGGTTGCCCATAGATATGAGTTTTCTAGACTCTATTCTGTTCTATTGGTTCATGAGCCTGCTTTTATGCCAGTACCATACTGTTTTGATTACTGTACATTTGTTTTGAAATCAGATAAGCTAATGCTTCCTGCTTGGTTCTTTTTGTTTTAAAAAAAAAAAAAAGAAAGAAAAAAAATGGGGGTTTCCATGGTTCCATACAAATTTTATGATTGAATTTTCTAGTTCTTACAAAAAATGTCATTAGTATTTTGATGGAGATTTTATTGAATTTATAGATCTCTTTAGACATTTAACAATATTGATTCTTCCAGTCTGTGAACACAAGATGTCTTTTGTTTTTGTTTTATTTTTAGCTATTGTAAATGAGATTGGGTTCTAGATATTTCAGATAAAGCTCTCACTTTGCCTATAGAAACACTACAGATTTTTCTGTGTTGTTTTTGAATTCCACAACTTTCTGAGTTTATATATATTTGTGTGTTTGTGTGTGTGTGTGTGTGTGTGTGTGTGTGTGTTTTGTAAGGTCTTTTGGGTTTTCTGTATTCCTTCTACTTTCATTACCATTTCTTTCTTTCTTTTACCTGATTGCTTTGACTAGAATTTCCAGTACTATGTTGAATAAAATGATAAAAGTAGGCATCTTGTCCTGTCATATTTTGGAGAGAAAGCTTTCCTTCATTCAGTATGATGTTAGCTTTGGGCTTGTTTTATATATATGGCATTTATTAGGTTTATTATGTTCCTTCTATACCTTATTTATTCAGCATTTTTATCATAAAGACATGCTGAATTTTTGCAAATCTGTTTTTTCTCCATTTGTTGATGATCATATGGCTTTTGCCCTCCATTCTGATGATATGATGGATCACCTTTATTGATTTACATGTGTTGAACCATCTTTCATCCGTGGAGTGATGTTAGCAATCTTTTTAATGTGCTGTCAGATTTTAGTTCACTAATATTTTGTTTAGGGTTCTGTGTTTATCAGGGATATCGACCTCCAACTTTGTTTTTTGTTTTCTTATCTGGTTTTGATATCAAAATAATTCTGGCTTCATAGAATGAATTTGGAAGAATTCTTCTTGTTGAATTTTTTTTTTTTTTAAATGTTTGGTAGAATTCAGCAGTGAAGCCCTCTGATTTGAGGCTTTTCCTTGCTGGGAGACTTTGTATTACTGAGTTAATTGTTATATTCATTATTGAGCTGTTCAGCTTTTTTCTTTTTTCATGATTCACTCTTGGTAAGGTTCATGTATCCAGGGATATGTCTGTTTCTTCTAGGTTATTAAAGTTTTTAGCATACAGTTTATTATGATTTAGATATGAGATGTCCCCATGGGGGCAGGGAGCAAAAACAAAACTCATATGTGAGACAACACAAGAAAGTGTAGAGGTAAAACAGATTGAGTTATGAGAGCCTTAACCTAATCACTGCATTAACCCAGTGATAGAGATTAACTGGGCAGTAATCTTACTCAGATAGGGTGTAGCTAGAAGAAGTAGGTCACCATGGTCTTACCATTTCAGTTTATGTTTTGTCCCTGGTGAGTGGAGCTCTCTCTGCTTCCTGATTGCCATGTCCTGAGCTGCTTTCCACACCTTTATGTCATAATGTTCTGCTTCATCTTGGTTACAGAACAACACAGTCAACCGATAAACTTTTTTTTTCTCTAAAATCATTCTTGTCAGGGCTTTTGGTCATAGTGATGAAAAAACTGACTAAAACACTTTTTATAATAGTTTCTGATGATCCTTTGTATTTCTGTGGTATCAGTTTTAATAATTCATTTTTATCTCTGATTTTATTTGAGTCTGTTGAAAGGTTTATCAATTGTTTATCTTTTTAAAAACTACTTTGTGTCATGACTCTTGTATTTTTAATGTACATTTCACTTGTTTCTGCTTTGATCTTAATCACTTTCTTACACCAACTTTGGGAATGACTTGTTTTTTTAGTTCCTTGAGGTGTGATTATAGGTTGAGATATTTTTGCTTTTTTGATGTAGATGTTGAGTGCTGTATACTCACCTTTAACATTGCTTTTCCTATATCCAGTAAGTTTAGGCGTACTGTGTTTCCATTTTTATGAAAATTTTAAATTTATTTTTTTTGTCTTTATACATTTTTTTTAAGGAATAAGTTGTTTAGTTTCTGTGTAATTGTATAGTTTCCAAAGTTTGGTTTTATCATGCTGCAGTGGGAAAAAATACTTGATATAAATTTTGTTCTTGATGCTTGTTGGTATACAGTGACAACTATGTAGTGAAGGATTAGGTATTTATTCCAGCCTTTATCATATGGCTTTGCTTTTACTTGTTCTTCTAGAGAGTCTATGTAGCTGCTTATTTTCTTTGAGCTTGTAAGCAGTGCTGCTATTTCAGCACTAGAGAGTGCCCTAAGCCCAAGATTATTTAAATTTGCAGTATAAGTATTGTTGAGAACTGGGGGAGTTCTTTAAAAGGGTAGCTCACCTGCAACCACTGATCTGTGATCAGGTGTCACATGGTTCTGCCCTGCAATGAGCATCACTGCTCAGTTCTTCTATGAAATGAGTTGGCACCTGCTTCCCTCATATTACCCAAGTGTATGCCCTCATCTTACCCAAGTGTATGATGACTCCATCTATGTTGTGCTGCCTGGGGTTGGGACTGGGATAGGGTAGTCAGTCCCCTGGCCTACCAACATAATAATGCTGGGTTATATCTAGAATCCATAGCCTACCAAGATCAGCACAGCACTAGGGCAGGATGTAGGCCTATATTATTTATGCCCTGTCTGCTGCTCCGGTATGCACATATTGCCTGAAAGTGTTATAACCAGCCACAGATGATGCTAGCCTGAACACAGGTGCACCTAGTTGTCTCCAGAGGTTTCCATTTGACACCATGGTAGATTCAGAGGCTCTGTCTGCAGGACAATAGCCATTGGGATCCACGCAGTATTGGATTTAGTTTGCCTAACACTGAATTCGAAGGCAAAGTCTGTGACTACTTTGTCCTACCTGCAGAGGCTGAAGACTTATTCCATGTTGTACTGTCCAAAATTGGGGAAGGATTGATGGAAGCCACCAGGCTAATTCAGGTCCAAAGCCCATAGGCACTGCCCTGTAGGCAGGAGCTGTAGGGTTGTGTCCAGTACTGGATTATATCATGGTGGGCCTGTGTTCTTAGACTTGGACCCTGTTTCTTCATTCTCCCCTCCCCCACCCCCAAGTAAGAGGCTTCACTCCATACTATGTACGAGTTGGGAGAGAAGTTCCTGGGTAGCTCTTTTCTTCAGTGCATTTTATTTATTTTTTATTAGTTTACTAAAACAGGTACTGTGATTTCTCACCTGACCTGGTTTCCTTAACTCTTGTAAAAGTAGTTCCTACCTAAGCAGCTATTCAAATTGATGTTTCTATGGGACAGGGTGTGCTAGGGGTCACATTATCTGTTGGAACATTTGATGATAAAAACCAAATCCACTTAAAATTAGCTTTGTTTTCCATTTCTGTATTTACTAACTTTATTGCATTTTGTTTTGTTTTAGATCACTGTGTCCACTACTATGATCTTCGTAACACTAAACAGCCAATCATGGTATTCAAAGGACACCGAAAAGCAGTCTCCTATGCAAAGTTTGTGAGTGGTGAGGAAATTGTCTCTGCGTGAGTATTACTCTCCCCTGAGGGTGAGCTTAATACTGAGCTCTGTCATCATTTGCCAATTCATAAAATAACTATAGTTGTATGTAAAGAATAACATTGGGTTATATGCACTTTTTCTTAAGTAGTAGATTTCTATATCTTACTCATTTAAAATACACATATATTCTGATCTGTATTGCTCATTTTTATGTTATTTGTGAATAAAATTTATAAATTCTAGTTTTTAATGTAACCCTGAATCTAGTACTCCTAAGTTTAGTGGCATTTGAACTTTTAAATTGGGTTTCAGTTATTAATTCTCCTGAAGAAGAAAACAACCTAGTCAATGCAATAGAATGAAAAGAATTTTATTAAAGTCAACTAATATGCTATTATATGTTTACTTAAAGTATAATAGTAGCATATTTTGGGTTTTAAATAAATTGTTGACTTTTACACTAACACTGACCTCTCTGATTTCATGGTGGGTTTAATTATATTTTTTGTTTTGTTTTGGGTTGGGTTTTTGGGGGGGGTGGGGGGATGCTAGGGATTGAACTTAGGGGCATTTGACCACTGAGCCACATCCCAGTCCTCTGTTGTATTTTATTTAGAAACAGGGTCTCACAAAGTTGCTTGTTGCCTCACTTCTGCTGAGGATGACTTTGAACTCATGATCCTCCTGCATCAGCCTCCTGAGCTGCTGGGATTATATCTAAGCTTTCATCTCAAGCTTAATGATATATTTTTTTCTTTTTTGTTTAGTTTCTGATCTCTCTCAGGAAATTATTAATGCCAGTGCCTTATATATGGTTTCCTACCACATCTGCCTCCACACTTGTTGCTCTAAATAAGAACTTGGTAATTTGAATTGAGTAACAAAATGGGAAACAAGCTTTCCAATGAGAATTAACGTGGGTAATTAGTTCACAAATATTAAATTAGGTGGCAGTCAGTCAGAAATATCCCATCTTTAAGAGAAAATATAATGGACAATGAATAATTTAAATATTACTCAGATTTCAATGTAGATGATAGTTTATATGGCAAAATTTTTTTCTTTGATTTCAGATTTATTCCTTTTTTAAAAATTTCAAATTTGTAAATGTTTAACCAATTAGTTGCCTAATTTTGAATTATGTGTGTACTTAAGTACAAATTGGAATTATGTGTGTACTTAAGCATAAATTGGAAATCTTAGTTGACCTTTTTAATATATATTTTCACCAGTCTTTTTTCCTTTTTAATTTTAATACGTCA
Source organism: Ictidomys tridecemlineatus (assembly GCF_052094955.1). Classification (NCBI taxonomy): domain Eukaryota; kingdom Metazoa; phylum Chordata; class Mammalia; order Rodentia; family Sciuridae; genus Ictidomys; species Ictidomys tridecemlineatus. The sequence goes on along the minus strand of NC_135486.1, from coordinate 9,233,838 downwards.
CAATGATTTTTTTTCCTTTTAGAGGAATTTGAACCTTGGAAATACCCAGAACAAATTTAACCACAAGTGTATTTGGAAATAGTAATGTTAACATTAAAATGTATTTTAAAATAGCAGCATAAAGGGATATTCAGAGCAACACTGTTGAGTAAAACAAATTAAAACAAATATCTAAAAACAGATGTTATGTTGAAAACATGACAGGCAATGGAAAAATATTTTAAAAGTTAGAAATTCAGCTTCTGCAATCAGTTTAATTCTTGGCTATCCTGTTTATTCACTGTGGCACTTTGAAAACATACTAACTCTTCTAAACTTGTTTCCCTTGTCTCCTCTGTGGAGCTAATAGTAGTACCTAGGTTGTGAATCTTTAAGTGATCTATGAAAAATCTTTAGAACGATGAGTCTTTGAGTAAAAAATAAAATGTTGTATTGTGCAGTCATTACAGAAAAATATAAAACAAGCTATGAAGTAAAGGAAAGCAGTTTCCAAAGTTATATGTGTAGTAAGAGCCAATTTTTATAATAGAAATTCGGAGAAAAACAAAACATGATTTTTTTAAAGTCCAAAGATTATATGATGATTACCATTGATTTTTATACAAAATTATTTTTTGGTAAATAACTGCATTTGCATATTCTTTCAGCAAGATAAACTGATCTACTTGATATAGAAAAGCAAAATCTACTTTATGTAGATCTTTTAACCATATCCCTTTTCTGTAGGGATAACTAAACTTAGAAAGTATTTTGTGTTCCTTATACCTATATAATTCAACAGTTGAAAAGTAAATCAAATCAAGAAGAACAAATATCTCCCTAAAGTTGAACACATCTTCCAGTAGAGCGCTGTTATTGTTTGATTGGTAGTCATATGGTGCTGTTGACACCATTGGAATTTATTGATCACTTCCTACATATGAAAAGTGCTATTGAAAGTATTTAAAATTATTTAATTTTCTCAGTAATTTGTTAGATTTATCTTAATTCTATAAAGTAGTAATCACTATATTCATATTTAACTGATGAAAATCTGAGTCCAGTGAGGTTTCATAACTTGCCCAAGGTTAAAAGCAAATTAATAGCAGATTGGACATTGTTACTTAGACATCTTAGCTCCAGAGTCTGCTTTCTGAACCACAATACTGGATTGCCTATAATTAGTAGGGGATGTGTTTAATGCCATGAAATCTTAAATATCTTCCAACTTTTGTGTTTATCTCAGCTCAACAGACAGCCAGCTAAAACTGTGGAATGTGGGGAAACCGTACTGTCTACGTTCCTTCAAGGGTCACATCAATGAAAAAAACTTTGTAGGCCTTGCTTCCAATGGAGATTACATAGCTTGTGGTAAGTGACACCAGCTTTCGGGGAACTTTTTAGCAGATATCTGTCACTGTAGTTTAGGAGAAGTGGTCTATAGAAGGCAGCAGCATAGTTCTGAGCTTAGTTCTATGAATTTTTCTGAAAGAGCACTAGTCCTTTCATTTCTCATTGAGTACAAACCCTGAATACGTGATACAGCATGGCATTTTAAACTGTTTCATTTAGTTATTTTCCAGTGTAGCATAACTTGTATAGCTATTCTGTAGAAGACAAAAAAATCTTAATTACTAAAAATAATTAAGGAGACAAATATTTGTCTTAAGATTGATATTCAGTTTCTTCTATCTAGTGTTCTCTTTAGTAAGTGGTCTGCTTGGGTAACGTTGATCTATTATTCTAGGTCTTTTATTGTTGATAACTTTTATAAGTTTAAATCAGAACAAGAAAAATCAAATTTTATATTACTTAAATGTTCTAATATATCTAATGAGTTTTTATCAGTACTTTTAAGTGACTTAACCTTGATTCAATAAATTTTATTCTCTCTACTTGTATAAACTAAGAAAGTAAATATCCAGCACAGTTATCCAGACTTGATAGATTGTTCAAAAAAGTATACTTTCCTAATAGAATAATGTGATTATTCGGAAATGGGAAATAAATTTTATAGGTTATTTACATTTGTCTCAATTTCCATATGGTAATCTGGTTCAAATGTAAATTAAGATTCTTATAACTAATTTCTGGTTCTGTTGTTGATGCTATCAGTGTTTTATATATATATATATATATATATATATATATATATATATATATATGGCAAATTCAACTTTAGAAGTATCAATCTTGTTAAATTATATAACATTGATCATTTCTTTAGATTGTTAGTAAACCATGGCTCTTGTCTAAGAATGCTTTTTTCAACTGATTTCCAATTAATTCTGTGATCTATTCTTTCAAATTTGACCATAAAAGATTATTGGTCTCTGAGTTAAACTTTGGCTGGTAATTTCTATTTAACTGTGATATTCTAATTCCAAGTTCTCCAATTCTAAAAAAATTGTTTTTTATTTTTTATTTTCAGGAAGTGAGAATAACTCTCTCTACCTGTACTATAAAGGACTTTCTAAGACTTTGTTAACTTTTAAGTTTGATACAGTCAAAAGTGTTCTGGACAAAGACCGAAAAGAAGATGATACAAATGAATTTGTTAGTGCTGTGTGCTGGAGGGCACTACCAGATGGGGTAAGTTTTCATATCAGTTTTTTGTTTTTAAACCTTGGTATCTCATGTAATGTTTTATGTATACACAGGATTTTAAAATTTTTTAAAATATAAATTGATATATATATTTTCTTTTTTGTTTGGTATTTGCTTGGTTTGTTTGAAATGTCACAATATAACAATGTTGTATTGACCTAGTATCCCTTCTATGCATCAAAGTATCTTATGCATATTTATATTACAAGCACTATCACATTGTCTGTATCTCTTCTATATGACAGGAAATTCCTCCAAGTACCCACGGTGTCGCATTTTTCTTATTGATCACATGTAGTATATACTCAGTAAGCATTCAGCTGAGGTTGTATTTTAACAATAGGAAAAGCATTTGATGTAGGTAATAGAGTGGCCTATATGTGTATGTGATTAACTGTTACATGCCTAGTAGATATTATACATATACACACATTAGACCACTCTGGATTCTCTAGAATTGCTCTCTAAAAATGCACTTATGTAAGATTATTTAAACATATTCAATTTGTTGACAAGAAAATTATACTAGGTTGTAAAAAAAATGTTTCTTTTTTTCGGTTTTCACTTATTCCTGTATTATATGAATAAATAATTATTTACTATCATGATTTATTATATTCTATAGCCATTCATTAGATTATCTTCTTAAAAATAGTTTTTTAGGTGCTTAGTTGGTTGTTGGGTTTCTGTTGTTATTCTTGTTTTTGTGCTGGACATTGAATTCAGAGCCTCACACAGGCTGAGCATGTACCACTTAGTATTCTGTGTTCATAAAGTCTACAGCATTATAGAGTAGTGTTCTAGGACTTTACATTCACTCACCACTCTCAGAACAAATTCCAATCCTGCCAGTTTTCATGTAAAAGTGTACCATTTTTTTAAATCTTGTATTCTGTAGTTTTTACTCTGCCTTTTCTATGTTTAGAAGAATGAGTATATACCATTGGGTTCTGTTTGTCTACAATAGCCAGGACAGTAACGTACTATACAGATTTGTAACCTAGAAGCAATAGCCTATAACATTCAGCTTAGGTGTATAGAAGGCTAAGCCATCTGGATTTGTTGAAGCACAGTCTATGAGGTTTGCATAAATTGCTAACAAGGCATTTCTTGGCATACATCCTGGTTGTTAAACAGTACCTTCAAGCAAAATTCTGTAATTTAAAAACAGAATCTTGTTTGAAGGTAATGGAAAAGAATAAGATCAGAAGAATCATAAGACTAGGACTGCTGTTCTCCTGTAAGCATTTGATGATTTTGGTGGGGTGGCTGGAATCACTATGGCAGCTTTACAGGGTCACAGAAATTGGAGTGCACTGTTATTATGAGTGACTATCATCATTTTAGGTCCCCACAGTAATATAGGATAAACCAATAGAAGAGAAGCTTTTATATTGATTGTAATTCACCTTCATATCATATCAGTCCCTGAAAATTAATTGAGGTGACCCTGCTAGTGTTCACAGGATATAAACTTAAATTCCTTCTGAAAGAAGGTAACATTAGCAGGTTTTTCCTTCATTTTTTCCAGTTTTGCAATTATAGTAACTAAAGCACAATAAAAAGTTAGTAATAAAATCCAGCATAGCAACATACAACAGAAACAGAATCATAACATAACTCTTAGATATAAGATTTACCAGACATAGCTTGAAAGTAGTCATGCTTACAAGATGAAAGACAAGATTGAAAGTTTTATTTGGGAAATGGAAACTATTTTAAAAATGAAAACCTTAAAGCTGAAAAAATTACTATTACCAAAAAGAAGAACTCAGGATTTGTTGACTGTAAGTAAAGTAGAAAAAAAGAATTAACTGGTATATAAGTTAGGAGAAGGAAACATGAGAAGAGAAAAATTATTTTAAAAATATATAAAAGAAATAGGGAATAAAGTACGAACATTTAACATGTTTAACAGGAAATCTAAAAGGAGAGCAAAAATTGGAAGGGATTATTATTGAGAACTTTACAGAGTTGACAAAAGACATCAAGGCAGAGAGAGATTCACTAGACCTTTCAACTGCAGAGAATATATAATGAAATATATATATATATAAATGAAATATATATGGGCTTGTCTTGGATCTTATCTTGGGTCTGCCTTCTCATAACATCATTTCCTTGGAAATATATTAAAACAAACACAAAATATTATGGCTAAATTCCTTTATATCTCTTAAGGTTAATACTAAAACCCTTTCTGGTGTTGCATCTGGACTGGGAGAACTGTAAGTTGGTGTAATACCTTTGAACAGTATGAGACTGATAGAAAACCAAGGCACATCTGTATTGAGGTCAGCTGCATGCATCTCTGTCTCTGGTGTCAGTGGATACTCTTAGTATGGGCGGAGGAGAAATCTAAGAGGCTATTCATGTGAGTGATTATTTGGCCTTCCGATCAGTTTGAAGATATTTGTGCAGACTGAATTTCCTATTCTGTATTCTTGAAAACCAAGTAATATAGTGCTAGATTAAAGCCAATTGTGTCTGATCCACTTTGGCATAATATGATAAAACTGCTAAAAATAAGGAAAATACAAGGAAGGTTTTTTCCATTCTTTAAGTTATGTCTCTTATTATTATTGACAAATAATTATGCATGTTTACGGGGTATAGTTTGATATTTTAACATATAAAATGATTAAATAACATCAATTAATGAAGCTGTCACCTAAAATGGTCATTTCTTGGGGTGAGACCATTTCAGATCTATTCTGTTAACAATTTTGCAGTATACATTATGTTATTACTATCTACAGATGTCACATTGTGTGCAGTAGATCTCAGAAACATTCTTCCTATCTGAAATTTTGTACCCTTTGACCAGTCTCTCTTCTTCCCAGCCTCTGATAAACACCATTGTACTCTTCTTCTATGAATTTAATCTTTTTAGATTACACACAGAAATGAGATCATGTAGTATTTGTCTTTCTGTGTGTGGCTCATTTCACTTAGCATAATATCCTGCAAGTTCATCCATGTTGTTGAAAGGATTTTATCCTTTTTTCATGACTGAATAGTACTATTCACACCACATTTTCTTTATCTACTCATCTATTGATTATTACCTAGGTTGATTTTATATTTGGCTATTATGATTAATGATGCAGCAAATATGAAAGTGCAGATGTCCAATGTACAAATTTCAGTTCATTTGGATATATGGGATTGCTGGAACATATAGTAGTTCTACAATTGGATTTTTTTTTATAAACCTCCATATAGTTTTCCACAATGGCTAGACTAATTTACTCTTCTCACCAACAGTGTTTACAAGGGTTTTCTTTTCTTCACATCCTTGCTAATACTTAACCTTTCTTCTTTTTGATGGTTGAAATCCAACCTTTCTTCTTTTTGATGGTTGAAATCCTGACGGATATGAGATAACCTCATTGTGGTTTTAATTTGCAAAGTCCTAATAATCATTTTGAACATTCTTTTCATATACAACTTGTTTCTATTGAGAAATGTCTGTTCAGGTCCTTTGCTCATTTTTATATTGGATTGTTTCTTACTGTTTAGTTGCTTTTGCATGATTGTCTCATTGCTTTGTTGTTATGTAGAAACTTTTTACTTTGGTCCACTTCTATTTATCTGTTTTTGCTTTTGTAACCTCTGCTTTTGAGTTCATGTTCAAAAAATTATTGCCCATGCCAATATTATAAAACTTTTCTCAATTTGATTCTTGTTGTTTTACTCTTACATGTAAGTACTCAAAATATTTTGAGTTTTGTGTGTGTTGTGGTCCTTTGTGTAAGAGTCCATTTTCCTCCTTCTCTATGTGGATATTCAGTTTTCTTAACATTATTTTATTGAAGAAACTGTGTCCCCTCTTCCCCCCAAAAGAGGGATATTTAAGGAAAAAAAAAAGACAGTATTGATAGCTAAACTAACAGCCAACTTCTCAGTGAACAAAACATCAGAATCAAATATTCAGCATATGAAGTAAAATACCTGCCACCCTACATCTAATGAATATCTCTCAAGCAAAGTGAAAATAAATATTTTTAGATGTATAAACCTGAAGTTTTGCCATCAGCTGACCTATACTAATGAAAACTTTAAAAGATATTCTTTAAGGTAAAAGGAAAAACATCCCAGCTAAAAGTGATATCTTTTGTATTAACATTATTTAGAGCCTGAAGTTAGGTAAAAGATCTCCTGTGTGGCATGATTCTTGTTTGAAATCACTGGAATGAAATAGAAAGTGTTTCAAGTATACAAATGAGCATCTTTGTTTCAAAGTGATCATGTGTATGTAAACTGTCAGCATATTTTTGTTGCAAGTATCCTCATGCTTATACTGTCAGCTCCGATACCACATGTATCATATATATTTACTAGTCACCAATTCATAATGGGTAGCTAATGGTTAAAGCGAGTACTTATAAAAGACATTTAAGACTCCCTAGCTCCTTTAAAGTAGCCCCCCAAAATGTATACTCTATCCTCAGGAAAAGCATTGAACATTTCCTCTTGTGGCTTGAGACATCAGGAATCATGGCTGCAGAGTAAGAATGGTCAGGATAACAATTTCTCTAATTTCCCTCCTTCAAAACTAAGGGCAGCAATACTTGGCTTAGAAACCTATCATCTATGTTATCACCTATTCTGTGAAAAGTTATGTCTGTTTTAGATGAGAGCACCCATGTCTTATGTCATATAATGAAATGTATTCTTTCTATTCTTATTCTAATGAATAAATCTTTTTGTGTATAATAAAACATTTAACCATGAAGCATTTTAAATTTTGTGTTAAGATCTTCTTAACCTGATTTTCTCATGATTCCTATCCTTTAAAATTATTTGTTGAATGAAGTAGTCCTGATATTGGGTTCACATGCTGTTGCTTGGGTCTCCTACTAACCTATAGCCTCCTTATAAAAAGCCATCATAATCTCAAGATTTCCTACTTGCCCACTCTGAGACCTTGCCCAAGGTCCTAACCACACTGATTACATAGAGATATGTACTCCTCTGTAAAGTGCTGAGGATAATAGCAGCTTTTCTCTTTTTGGTTGTCAGAACAATAAAATGAGGTAATGCATAGACAGGGCTTAGAACAGTCTCTAGCACACAGTAAGAAGTACCGAACTCTTTGCTATTGACATCATTCATTTTTAAATTACCCCTACCATTACATGGCTTGTGCACATATAATGTGAAATTAATTTAAGTTTTGGAATGAATGATACAACCTTTCATATTTGGCTTTTATCTTGTTTGTTGCATGATTAACTGATAGTTATTTAAACCAAAGAAATGCTAAAATATAGATAGAAGATAGTTTTTATAACTAATAGATTTGAAAATCAGTGGTAAATTTTGAGACTATATAAATTTTAAGAAAACTAATTTTCCTGACGAGAACTATTAGTTATATAATTATTTCAAAATTACTGCTTTTCCAATTGGAATATACTCTACCATATTTTGCCCATTTTTGAAAGTGACAGAAATGTTTAAACATGCAACTGTAGGGGAAATGTCATTTGTTATTGGCTTAATATTTTTGTTAGAGTTACAGTATGTTCTTCCTTCTCTTACTGTATTGCATTAAAGACCTATCTATTTTTTCTAATTCATTTAAGTTTTACCTGGAAAATAGGCATCCTTTTCTGATTTATTAGTAAACACTTTTTTGTAGAAAAAATACCAGATTGCTCTAAACTAGGGAAGTAAAGTAAGTTCAAGGATCCATATAATACTATAAGCCATATAGTACTTATTGTATAAAGCACCAGATTGCTTTAAACTAGGGAAGTAAAGCAAGTTCTAGGATTCATACAGTACTATTAAATTGCAGAAGAGATCTCTAGAATAAAACTTATTTATACCAGTTGTTCTCAAACCTGATTGATCATCCGTATCACCTGGGAATCTTTAAAAATCAGTTAACAAAATATATGAATATATATTTCAGGGAGAAAAGGAGAAGGGTAAGGCTCTGTATTTTGGAAAGTTTCATGAATGTCCTTGGGAAATTATATGAACAGACAAGTTTGAGAAAGATGAATGATGCTCCCACACGAAGAAGGTTATATTACACATAGCAGCCAGGAGACCTAAATGGTTCTCAGGCATCTGCAAGCAGGAACAATTGTATTATATTCCTGAGTCTGTTAGATATTGCTACACCCTCATCTACTTAAGCAGACACAAAACCAAAAAATAAAACAAGACCTTTTTCTTTTCTTCAATTAAAAAATAATTATTATCTTTAAATTACATGGACTTCTCACACTTGCAAGCTATTTCTTATCCAGAATTCCTTAGTAAACACTGGAATAAACAAGAGAGGAGTTTCTTTCTTTCTTCAACTGTTTCTCTTTTCCTTTTATTTTTCCTCTCCTTTCTTCTTTTCTCTAGCTGGATGGTTTGTAACACTTTAGAAAAATTTCCTGACTGGAAGAGGGCCAATCTGAATGAACTCTTATCTGTCTTGGGAGAGGAAGGAAAGAAGATTCTGAGCATGGACCCTGACTTCCAGGAAGACTGTGGCTCCCATCTTCTCCTAAATGCCCCACTCTTCTTTCCCAGTGTCCAGACTAGAGAAGGGCAGGAAAGGAAAAAAGGGAGGAGACAAGCAGGTGGTGGAAAACTGAGGCAACCCTATTAGTTACTTCTTTCTTAAAGTAAATTTACACAAAATATAAATATTCCATATCTTTAATGTCCACTATTGTGTGGATAGCTTCCGGGAAAATATTTGTTGCATTAGCTATTTCATAGTGAATGTTGTAATTAAATCAACAAAATATGATTTATAGAGCTTGCTAGTTGACATTTTAAATTATTTCATTGTTATTTTTATACTTATTGTAATGGAACTTGACTTATAAGAATGATTCTTACATATTTTTCTCATAAATCCTTTTTAAAAAATAGTATATCTTCTAGATATGCCAATTTTGAAGCATAGAATTGACACAGATCTTTAAATTGTTTGCTTTTTTGTTGTTATTGTTCTGCCTTTTTGAGAGAAAAAAGAAATATTGATCGGAGAATGCATTCTAATTATGCCATTAGCCTGAACCTTCATTATTACACACCATGCCTAAAAGCATCCAAAATACTTTGAAATTTCAGTTTGGTTTCTGTGTGTTTATATTTTGACAGTTCCTACCAAATTTCTATAGTAGTAATAGAGGGAAAGAAAGTGGATATCAAATATCATTTATTTGAACATTAAGGTTTTTAATTAATACTGTTTGAATTTGTTAAATATGCTGAAGTGTACATAATGGGAAAACGTGATTTTTTTCTAAGTGAATAAAAATGCATTTCATCAATAACACAGAATTAAATAAGCAAAAATATATTTTTGGCCTAAAAAGTAGATGGCAACTTTAAAAGTGTTTCCTTCTTATTTTACCTTATATTCTATTTGGGTGAAAGAAAGATACTTTTGTATTTTACTGGTACAGTCTCACATTAACCCTTATTGTTCTCAGGACACTTTACTGTATGGATGTGACATCACCCTGAGTTGCAGAGTGAAACTGTTAAGTCTGAATACATATGAGTGAATAGTTAGGAAGATATATGCCTCACTTCTTTTAGTGCTGTGTTTCTTTCTAGTTGATAAGTGTTAGTTACTTTTTTAAAATAAGCATGAGGTTTTGTTTAGTTGTATCAGCATTTGCATTTGAATTATGCCACTTCTCACTATGCTTACTAAGTTATACAAGTTGTAATCAGAAGGATGAAAACAAATCTAAGTAACCACAAGCTTCCTCCTCAGCGTTCAGTATTTGAGCCATATAAATGATATTAATTCAACAGACTCTTCTTTATCCCTCTATCATTTGTGCCTCAAAGTTACATTTTCCCACATAATAAAGAACTTTTAGAATATAGAGAATAAAGAAAATTAACTTGTAATTCTATCACTTGAACATAACTGTAGTTGGTGTTTAGATGTTTGTCCTTCTTGTTTTTAGACTACCTTTTAAAAATCAGTTTTACAGCATAGTTATATTTCTGATGTAAAATTCTATAAGTGGGAAAAAATCTGGATCAGAGGATCCAAAACTATTTTAACTCTTGATATCTGTTTGTTATTTTGATATGTAGAAAATAAGTTTCCAATTTTGTTAACCATGCCAGCATTTGTTATGGGGGAAGGGAGAGAAAGTGAGATAAAGGGATAAGAATATTTGTGTATATATATTTCTATTTACATGTAGTTCTGTTGCTTGCTATGGATCCTTGGAAAAGTTTTTTATCCTGAGTTTACTTCTTCATTTCTAAAGTCAGTGCTTAGAAGTACTTAGAAGTACTCTTAAGTACTTCTAAGAGTTAATTGAGAAATAAATGACATCATGCATTTGAAACATTTATACATAATGTTTTCAATAAATGGTAGTTGCTACAGTGTATAAGAATTAAGAAATTAACATATATCCTGTCTTCATCTTGCTTGGTATTTTATATACATTATTCAGACTTATTCCTGGTATTTCTAGCCAGAAGGAACTGTGTGCACATAGATTTTGAGAATGTGAAAAAGTATAGAGTATGTTTGGAGCTGCTAAGATGTAGCTGGACAGGTGAGAGATGAAACTCACTAATTAGGGATTAATTAACTAATTAGGGATTCATCTATGAGTAGATTCATAGATTCATTTGCTCAATTAGAATTTCTGAAAATAATCAAGGAAACTTCAATTTCTCTTAGGCTAAGTTTCCTAAAGAAAATTTTCTATCTTGTCAGCATCAGGAAATTTTCCATTTTGAGGTGAGTTATGCTCAACTGACAGAGGGGTTCCTTCCTTAGGTTAAGTGACATTGTGGAATAGGAGGCAATACTTCTACCAGAAATGAGTTCAAGAGATGAATTAAGAGTTCAGGAGATGATCAGTTGGAGAAATTTTAAAGAATCCTTCTATATTTTGATTAAGGTAGACTATAATAGACGGGAACTTCTTTGAGAGTTTTACTTTGGTCTAAGAATTTGGGAGATGTGTTTGAAAGAAAGGATTCCCTTTCTAGTAAAAGGAACGATGACTCCAGGTTTATAGCGTTGATTAGCTTTTCTGATTTTAGGTTACTTAACATATCTGGTTCTCATTTCTCTTTTTTCTAACTTGAAGGAATTATATACTGGATTTTTGTTGCTAGTGGTGTCTTGTAAAATCAATGGTGCTTGTAAGAAAACTACACTGGTTATCAGTAAGTCATTTAACAAGTCAAACCTAATTTTACCCTGTGCTTAACAAACTCACCCAATTGTTGTCTGAGAAGTTCTTTGTATTTATCGCTCCTCTTAATTCATCTCCTAAACTCATTTACAATAAAATATCCTCAACCCCAAAATGGAACCCTATGGTGTGGGGAGTGGTCTGATGGCCAGCAGCGTCTCATTAGAGGATTCTTCCTACCTAGGGAAATCCAAGCCACCCTAAAACTTAAAATATCAAATAATTAGTGAATAACAAAACACAAATACTCAGAAATATATTTACAAAAGAAGAAGCCCCTGATAGATCTACTTCACATGGGTTCTGGAACTAGACAAAGAAAAAATGGCTCTGATGGTTTGTTTAAGAGAGTACATCAAAGGCAGGGATAAGGTTTCAAGGGCAGAGTCTTGCTTTGTGATATCTTGCAGTCAGTAAGTTGACTGACATCTTGGCAGGTCACACCCTCTCAGGTGCTGTGTGGGCCATGGCAGGGTGGGATAGAGATTCACATTGTCCCTGGGCAGTTGACCAGAGGAAATGTCCACTGGTCATTCCCAGACGCCAGATGTCTGACCACCAGGCTTCCATGCATGGTGACCCACATGCAACCCATGGACAGCTCCTAACAGAACCACTTTGTCAGTTGAACATAACTCACCTCAGATTAGAAACCTTCTTGAAGTTGACAAGATGGACTAAAAGTTTCCTAACTGAAATTTTCTAAAAGAAATTGAAATTCTCATTGAGCAAAGTAAAAGAAACATAATTTATTTGTAAAATCTCACTAATATATGTTTTGAATCTTTTCTTCCCAAGTTCTTTACTATTTTATTCTTTAATGTTTTGGTTACTCTAATTAGTGCATTAACTTTAGGAGCTTATTTATACTATTACCATATGTTCAGATAGACTTTTATTTGAGTTTATAGTGTATCTTAACACCTGCTCATATGTTCTTCTAATGAAAGACTTCTGTCCTAATCACCTAATATTTCAAAGGATTATGTGAAATGGAAAAAATAAAAAATAGACTAATGGGATTTTCCTACCGTTGCTCTAAAGTTTCGATGACACATCTTAACTATCTGTAAAGTGAAAGCAGTGGTACAGAAGCTTCCATATTTCCAAATGTAGTCTTTAAATATTTGCATAAGTTAGCCCCCTTCCCATTGCTCTTTTAACAGTGAAACAGAATAAATAGTAATTCCTGTGCTTTATGCTAGCACTGAATTCATTGATGTGATTGACTAGTTTTCCAGAACCAGCCCATTTCTTAAAGCTTCTTATTAAGTCAAATGTGGACATTAGTTAAATTAGCAATTATCTCATTTGATTACTGTTTATGTTCCTTTGGGAGTTCTTTGAAAAAATTCTTGGAGTTCACAGAACTCCTGCCTTACAAGGATCTTTAGGGCATTTTTTTGTTACACTGAAGTCATGAAAAAGTTTGTCATTCCCTCATAATTGTTTTTTAGGAAGAGAGTTTTAAAAATGGGTAAGCATTATAACTAAAATTCAGTGCTCAAAATTTGTCTATATTACAGATTGGCCACAAATTAAATTGTACTAAAATACCAATTACCAAAACTTAAAAGTGTTATTTTTCTGCCCTCATTTTTAAGTTTGTGTTAATATTTATATAGTTGGCAGACTTTAAGTGAAATAAATAAAAAGCTACAGAATTGTATAGATGACTCTTTGTTTTAATCCTTTCATTCTTTTTGTCTGTTGCATCCAAATCAGATTGCTATTACCTGTTATTCTATAGTCTAAAAGCAAGAAGGAGCAGGAGGGATTTTGTAATCTTTAACATCTCACTTTGCTTCACTGGACACACTGTCTAATAGAGTTGTTCTAAAATTCAGATTTTTAGCTGTGAACAAACATTTTAACCTACTTAATGTCATTTTCACAAGAGGTACATGTGTCGTATTCAGAACAGACAGTTGTAGAGAAGGATTCTACATTTGTTAATGCACACATAGTCTCACAAATAGAAATCAAGACCACGTAAATAAGATTATAGAGACATCTTTTTTTTCTTTAATCATTTAAGCATATTAAGTGTTTATGAAAAGAAAATTTGAATTCTATATATATATATAATCAGTTATATTTAAAAGTGAGATTGTGCTCAGAAATATTAATTTCTACCTTAGGACAAATAGAAAAAAAGAACATTTAACTTTTAACATGAGCTTTATAAGCTTTATAGAAAGTATTGTTGAGATTAAGTGTTTCTAATTTGAAATAATAGGAGTGCGACGATAGTTTGTGTATGATTTAATTTAATTAATGGATTGGAATATGGATTTGAAGTCCTGGAGATAAGAGATTGTTTTATTAATTTAATCTATTTGCTCTCTCTACCCAGTCACTATTAAAAATATGTATTTTTTTATTTAGAGCAAGTTTGATACTGTACAAAATAACATGATTTGCTAGTGTACGGGTTTTTTCTTGTCTTTATTTTGTTTATTTTTTCGAACCCAGTGCCTCACATGTGCGAGGCAAGCGCTCTGCCACTGAGCCACAATATAAATTTTATCTCACAATTTTTAGGGGAATAGAAGTATTTTTGCTTCTTTTCCTTATAAATATGCATGTGTGTATGTATGCATATATTCGAAACCCATATGAATCCAATAGTTGAAAACAGTAGTATTCACTGTTGCCAAAACACTTAATTTTTACTATCTAACTATTTCCTTCTCTTCATCCTCCACTCTTTTTCTCCTTGAAAATGTTTTAGACATTCTACAGTTAAACATATCATGTGAAAAGAGTGACAGATAATTTCTATTCACTCTAGTGTCATTTGTTTTAACCCCTTCGGGAGAAAAATCAATAATATCATCTATGTGGGAAGAACATTAATGGTCCAGCATTTGAAATGAAATGTTAATGCACAAAGAGCATCTAACAGATGTCTTTGTCTTTGCATTCCCCTTATTATTACCACTCCTTTTAAAACACACATACACACACAGTTGAGAAACATGTAACGTGTACTTAAGACATAAACTAACCTTTTTATTTTTAAAAATATTTTTAGTTGTCGATGGACCTTTAATTTATTTATATGCAGTGCTGAGAATCGAACCCAGTACCTCATGCATGCTAGACAAGCATTCTACCTACCACTGAGCTACAACCCCAAGCCTCCTTTAATTTTAATGTTGACCCATTTCATAAATTTGTAATAACTTTCCCTTGAGGTATCTGTTTAACCTTAGAGTTATTTTGGAATGTGTTGCTTAATATCTGTTTTGGGGGATTCTCCAGATACCTTCATTTTGTTGATTTTTATTGTTTGTTGTGATCTGAGAAATATATTGTATGGTTTCTAGTCTTTTAAGCTTAATGTTTGTTACAAAGTCTTTAACATGGTCTACCTTGGTGGATGTTCTATAGGCATTTGAAAAGAATATACTTTTGTTACTTAGACTATACTGTAAATACCAATTACAAGTTGGTTGACAGTGGTTTACAATTTTCTGTTGTCTTACTAGTTTTCTGATTAGATGTTTTATCAGTTAAAAGTTGGGTATTGAAATCTCACAATTAATTTTTCAGTTAATTATTTTTTCCCACAGTTGATCTAGCTTTTACTCTATTTATTTGTGTTCTATTGTTCAGTGCATTTTTAATTGTTATTGTTACCTAATCATTCACCTTATCTTTTACATGCATCTGACACATGTGAAAGGTATGTTTAAGCCAAATTAGCATTCTACTAATGAGCCAAGGAAGTTGCTGTAGAAATTCAAATAATACAGACTCTTGTATTGATTTATTATCATGTGGAAAAACCCTGTTTTTCCCCCAATTTTTATGAAGTACAGTCCTATTTTTGGTATTTCATAAATTTAGAATCAAATTTAATTAACTCAAATTTTAGCCACTGAAGACTAAGAGTCTTACAAATGTAAAAATACACACACATACATATATACACATATATATTTTCCCACAAATTTTATCTTTCTATAAATCTTGAATGCATTAAATCCTATGCCTACTTCCACTATTTGATGGTTTCATCATCCCCTGCCGTTTTTCTTAATAGTTCCAGGCTTATATATATTGTTTAAAGCTTATCATTGATGCCCCAGTGATTACAGAATAACATTTAAGCTTTTTTATGTGACCTTTTATGTGCCTTCATCACACTACCACCTACTTCTCCAGCATGGTCATGTGTCACTTGCATAGGAACATCTGACACTCTGGCAACATTGAACTGAGTCTATATCTTCAAATACTGTGCTGTTTTATTGTGTTTACATCTTTGTGCCTTTGATCTTACTGCTAATTGTGCCAAGACACCCTTTTTTTGCTGATCTTTGTTGCTTATGATGTGCCAATAGGCTGGTAGCCCTATAAATACAGTATTGAGTTTTGTAGCCACAGAAATATTTAGTGTGTTCATTAGGTATATGACTACCATTAGATTGGCAATTTTGGCCATCGTAGGAATCATTTTATCACTGGGTATAGTGGTGCATGCCAGTAATCCCAGTGACTTCTGGAGGCTGAGATAGGAGGATCACTAGTTCAAGACCAACCTGGGCAACTTAATGAGGACCTTGTCAAAACATAAAAAATAAAACCCCCAGTTTAAAAAAAAAAAAAAAAGGAAGGGAAGGAAGGAATCATTTATATCACATATCTAATGGGGGTGTCTTTAAAACTTTTGAACACATGCTGACAGGGAAATCCTGCTTAACAGAGCAGCCTGTTATATTTTTCAATAATTCTACCTCTTGCTAAGTTGTCCCAGAAGAATAGGGCTAATCTCTTCTTTCCATTCACCTGGTAAATGTTGTATCCACATAATGGGTAGTGTTTGGTAGTTTGTAGTTCCACATGGTCTCAACGTTTTTTGAATTCAATGTTATTGTGATAATTCACTCGTTACCTCTATTTTACTTGAATCCTCTGGGGTATAATGTCAACTTGAAAATTAGCCACTGAAGACTAAGTCTTACAAATTTGTTTTCAAAATTGTATCATACAAAATTATACTGATTTCAGACATTTTACTATGATGGACTAATTTAGAATATGAGAATAAGATAATGAAAGAAAAGAGAATTTATACATAAACTGTATTTGTATGGGTATTCACCCATACAAATGCTTTCCCATTCTTTCTTATTTTAAATTCTCATAGGTTTTCATTTGTGAAGTTAATTTTTCCACTACATTGCCATTAAGACTATGTAATTCAAATTCTAATATTATAGTATTTTCAAAAATTTATGTAGAATCATAAAAGTTTTTTTTAAATAAATCTTTATATGCACTCATTCTCAACTAAACTCAAAGGCCTCCTAAGGTTAAAAACCCTTGTCTTTTATTTATTGCTATTCTCTGGGCCTTGTATAAGATTTGGTAAATGGGTACTCAGTTTAAAAAATAAAAGAATTTAAGTGAATGAATCTTCTCTACTTCCCTCTCACCTGCCCCCTCACCAAAAGCAAAAATATGCAGATTTCTCTTTCCTATTATGCAGTATTTGTAGACAGCTTTCAACATCTAGACTAATGTTTTTCAAAAATATAGTCTGCTGATGATCTACTTCAGAATTAATAATTATCTGATATACATATTAAAATTCAAATTTCTAAACCCTAAACTTATTAAATCAGAGTTTCTGAAGTTAAAACCAATGGGAGCCGGGCACAGTGGCACATGCCTCAAATCCCACCAACTCAGGAGGCTGAGACAGGAGGATCATAAATTTGAGGCCAACCTCAACATCTTAGTAAGACCCTGTGTCAAAATAAAAAATAAATAAAAAGAATTGGGGATGTGGCTCAGTGGTAAAGTGCTCCTGGGTTTTAAAAAAAAAAAAAAATTTAAAGGGACCTCCTTTTCATTGTTATTATGGAACTAATAATTCCCTTCTTTTGCTTTATGAAAGTGCCTCAAATTACATGGGAGAAGCAAAGGTCCTGTCCATGTCCATCCAGTCTTGAGCCCATCTGTGAAAATGTACAGGGCCAATAGTGTTCCCATCTGGGAAGAGAAAATGCCAAAGTGTTTCCAACAATGACCTCTACAGGCCTAGTCTTCCTTTCATAGGATTTACTAGATAATGTCACAGACTCTTCAGAGAACCACATCAGGGGGGCTCTCCATGGTCTGTTTATCATATTAAAGATATGAGACCAAATTCAAGAGAGATATCAGATAATTGGCTGGGATTCTTATTCGTCTACTCGGACAAAAACAAAGGCTGGAAATTCTGGTGCTGTTTGTAGTAAACCAGGATCTTAAAGCTGAGTCAAAGATCTGTTTCCTAAAAGGCACTACATCCTGATATTTAGTCAGCCAAGTTCAACCAAACATTTACCAGTATATTATAAAGGATGCAACACAGGATGGCCACATGGAAGAGATGCATTGTATTAGTGTGCTTTCTGTAGCTGTCACAAAATACATGAGAAAATGAACTTACAGGAGGAAAGATTTATCTTGGCTCCTGCTTTTAGAGGTTTCAGTCTATGGTTGATTGGCTGCCGTGTTTCTGGTGAGGCAGAACATCATGACAGAAGGGCATAGTGAAGCAGAGCTGTTCACCTTATGACAACTGGGAAGCAAGAGACAGAAAGAGAAGGGTCAGGGAACAAAACATTCCCTTCAAAGGGAGCTGCTTACTTCTTACTATCTTTATCTGCCCCACCTCCTAATAGCCCATTTATTTGTGGAATTATCAATGGGCTAATCCATTGATGAGGATTTTAATAACCCTCATAACCGAATCATTTCCCAAAAGCCCCACCTCTGAACACTGCTGTATTGGGGAATCAAGCTTTCAACACATGAGCCTCTGAGAGACATTTCAGACTCTGTGCTCTATCCTGTAACATGCATAGAGCCTCCATGCCCTCTTTGGTTGTGCCACTCTCCCAAAACCCCAATCTGTTCACAGTGTGGAAGCTCTGTTCACCAGTGTGGAAGTTCCCTGTGTTAGCTCACTTTCTACTACTCTGTAAATATACCTAATAGTTAAATTTAAAAGAGGAAAACCTTATTTGGCTCACAGGTTTAGAGGTTTCAGTCCATGGTTTGTTAGCCCATCACTTTTGGGCTCATGGCAGTATAGCACATCGTGGCAGGAACATGTGGTAGAAAAATCTGCTCACCTCATGGCGAAAAAGGACCAGTGTCCCGCATCCCCTTTTAGGCCACACCCCCAGTGACCTAATGCCCTCCCACTAGGCCCCACCTCCAAAAGTTTCCACAGCTGCTGGTAGAACCATGCTGATGATGAGGCCTTTGACACAAGTCTTTGGAAGACATTTTAGATTAAAACTGTAGCACTTCCTGTGGGAATGTAAACCAGGAAATCATGAATGTGGTTAAAATAAAGCAAAAACAGTTGTATTTGGGTACAGAATAGGTTTGTAAGTCAGGAACACAGGCTTGCTCAGTTAGACTAAAAGAAAATGGACTTGGGCTTGTATTAAGTCCAGTAATTGGAAACTGACACAAATAGGAGTGATTGTAAATTCTGCAGTTCAATTGGAATATCCAAGTCAAGAGAGCAAAACTGGTCACTCTTGATATTTCTCAAACCTTACAAGGTAATGTTAGATTCCAGAAAATTGTTCTCCCTGTGTAAACAGTTGCCAATATCATGTCCACGTGGAAATTTACCCCATCAGTAAAATTTCTAAGACTTAGGAAAGGATTTTTCTCTTTTTTAGTAATCTGCAGCCATTTTGATTTTTGTTACCAGTCATCGTATATGTTTTCATCAGCTTTCCATCACTATTCTGAAATACACTAGATAATTAACTTGCAAAGAAAAAAAGGCTTATTTAGGCTTACAGTTTTAGAGGTTCCAGTCTGTGACATAGTTAACTGCTTTGGACCTCTTGTGGATGTGTTAGATGGCCATTGTGGAAAGCTTATGATGGAGCAAACTGCCCACCTAATGTCCAAGAAGATAAAAGAGAAAGAGGAAGGGACTGGAGTTCCACTGTCTGCTTCAAGAGACCAGCAGTAAGGACCTCCCTGTAGGCTCTTCCTCCCAAAGATTCCAATTCCTTTCAGCAGTTGCCACCTGGGGACCAGGCCTCTAACACAAGAGCCTTGGATCAGACAGTCAAGATCCAAACTACAACAATATGTAATAATATGCTATAAAATAACTTTTTGAGCTTGTTTCTCAATGTGCATTTGCTTAATATTGTTCATCTAACACATTAAATTTTATCTGATTAATTAAATTTTCATAGCCCAAATGACAAAAAAGAAGCACTTGCTCTAAAGCTATAAATATAGCAAGTAAGGTCAATTTAAAACAAGCAGTAGGCTCTTTGGTATTCTATTCTGCATGATAAAAAGAAACTTATTACAAAATGTTATTCTTTTGATTTTTTTTCTTTTCACATTTGATATATTAGCATCTTTGTTTCCTTCTGCCTTTGTCATTGTTAAGTCATTTAAGCCTTAAAGTCTAGAATTATTGCATCTCTGTATTTTCTAATATTTCTTTATTTGTTCTTTCTCTTTGCTTTCTCGTCTTCCCATGCATGTTCCTTCCCTCAAATTATTTCCAACCACTTTATGTCCCCTTCAGACTGTCTTTGTGTATTCCTACCAAACATCCTTCATCTTTATAGAGAGAAAACATTGCTGTTATGTAACTTCATTGACTTCAAGTCATTCAGAAAACTTTCCTTTTTTTTTGGTGCCCAGGATTGAACCTAGGGCCTTGTGCATTTGAGGCAAGCACTCTACCAACTGAGCTATATCCCCAGCCCCTCTGAAAACTTTCTTGCAAATTCAACATTTGCATGTAACTCTAGGTTGTACATAGGCTGCCATTAAAAATTAGAGGAAATTTTGATAAATATTATTACACAAGCTTGGCAATTATTTCACCTCTTTCACTTCAGAGAATTTTAACTAATTTTAAAATTAAATTTAAAATGTGTCCACCCTCCTCCTCATTAAATACTGTCCTTTAGAAAACCCAAAACCAATAGAAAAAAAATTTTCAAAGCTCAAATTTCA
Organism: Ictidomys tridecemlineatus; assembly: GCF_052094955.1. Lineage (NCBI taxonomy): Eukaryota > Metazoa > Chordata > Mammalia > Rodentia > Sciuridae > Ictidomys > Ictidomys tridecemlineatus. Next base: position 9,213,034 of record NC_135486.1, on the reverse strand, counting down.
AATAGTAATTAATTAGGAAGTCAGCCTTTAAATACGTATAGATTTATCACAAATGTGGTTTTAAATGCTATTCGTTTCTTATCCTCTCCACTCCACTCTACTCATGTGTTTGCATTTAGGCATCAAAACTGTTACTTACATTCAAGATTGTCCATAATTAGACGTAATGCCACTTGTTTAACATTACTTCTCTTTCCAGCACATATTATCTACTCCATTGAGAAATTTTTTTCATTATTTCATACAATTCCCATTTCTGCTGCTAACTTGTATTCATATTGTTATTCAGAATGTATCTATATTGCCTTGTCCTCTTACTTCTGCTCTTTTAAGTTCTGTTGTCCTTCCCAAACACAATCCCTGCTTTTCTATTCCACCTTTAAACACTTGATCTTCTTCATTTATGACTTCTCATAGTTGCTGATGTAGCTATAGTATGCACTTTACCAGCTAGCTGCCATTCAGATATTCTCTAATAATTGTCAGTTGTACATCATTGGTGTTGCCCCATTTACATTTCTTGCTTCCATTTTGAGAACAAAAATATACTAGCAGCTACCAAAGTGAGAGTCACTTATTTTTTTAGGAAATTTAAATAGAATTAAGATCACATCTAAGTATTATTTTTATATGTTTAATCACTTTCATAAAATCGTAAATATGCTGAATAGAATGATACACTAGATTGATTCTAATGATTGTTGCTTGAGATAACTGTCCTTTAAGTTATAAACAAATTTAGGTTATTGTATATTTAGTAAGAATAGCTCCCGTTTCTTTGGTGTATCCAGCCAGTTACTTTTTTTAGGAAGGTGCTGTAGGGAAGAATAGATTTTTTTTTTCTTACCCATTACTGGGTTCATGGTTGAAACCCACATAATAAAACAGGTTAATGAGAGAAAAATATGTCAAGCTATTTAATAGATCTTTGTAATACAGGAACCTTCAGAAATGAAGACTTAAAGAAACAGGTAAATTTGTATATTTTTTATTCTTAGGTTTGTTGAAGAGAGAGATAGCCCTGGAGCTGTATGTTTGAATGACAAAATGATGTGACTTAATAGTAATAAAATAGGAGCAATATAGCATGGCCTGTTGATTCAAATTCTTCGCTGGGGCCCTATATCCTCAGATATATGGACATTTCTTTTCTCTGGGTAAAGGGTGGGCACCTCTGGAAGAAAGGTCTTCTGACCTGCTTCAGAGGAAGTCTGAGGATGCTTTTATGCTTTGCTTCATGCAAGAAGGGCAGGAGGTCAGTGAGAACTTCCCACGTCTGTTCTTTCCTTAAATGGCAAGGTGCAATATTTTGGAGTAGGGAATTCTGCACCTCATTAGTGTTACTAATGTCTTCTTGTTTGTTTGTTTGTTTTTTATTTATATATGACAGCAGAATGCATTACAATTTTTATTACATATATAGAGCACAATTTTTCATACCTCTGGTTGTATACACGTATATTTATACCAGTTCGTGTCTTCACACCTGTACTTTGAATAATGATCATCACATTCCACCATCATTAATAGCCCCATTCCCCCTCCCTTCCCCTACTGTGTTTTCTTGAATACACACAAAGACTCAGGTATCTAAGATGATCTCTTTTATAGATGAAAAATTTGAGTCTTTAAAAGGAGTAAGTAGTTATGCAGTAGAACCAAATTGTTGATCCAAGTATTTATTTCGTAAATTCATTGCTTTTTCTACTTTTACTAGGTATCCCTAAAATAGTACAAAACTATAAATAGCTAGCTGTATCAGTAGTCTAGAGGAAATTTGCAAAATCACCCTTAGAAATAAACAGTTCTGTGTTCAGAGACTCTTTTTAATATTCATCAGCAGCACAGTCTTTTTTTTTCCCTATCTTCTATGTCATTCTAATCATATTGTTCTCAAGCCTTATTCAGGATATCCAGGGACCAGAGATTCTGACACGTGACGCAGGTCAAAGTTGTCTGGAGGTAATATTTGAGTTCTGTGTAGCAGGAATAATTATATTGACTAGGGCTGCTTAGTGAGAAGACTTTGGAAAGCATAGGAATGCAGGAGGATATGGTGAATACATGTGTTTTTGTGTGTGGCAGTCCTTCTTATACGTGTTCCATGGGTAACCTTTTCTCTATACAAATCACTTTGACTTTGTATACTAAAGTGTCTTTTTAATAGTTCTTTCTTATCTGAATCTCGTTTTTTTCAAACTTGTTTGAATGTATTAACGTGTATTTAAATGAAAATTCTATGTAGTTAAAAAATTGGAACATGAATAGCCAAATAACAAAAGTCAAGTCATCATATAATAAAACACACCAAAAATGGAAGCTGCAGGAACCAACCATGTAGACAAATGAAAAACTCCCCTTTGTCTACAGTTTGCAGCAGTCCTACATAAACATGGAGGTCTCTGTCTGACTTAAGTCAGCTGGCTAAGTCTGATCGTTCCCCTCCATACAACTTGAAAACTATCACTGTATACTGCTTTCCTGGCCATTTGGTTTAGTATCTCTGCCAGGTAAATAAGTGAGATTATTGAAAAAATAGGCAACCAAGTAAAGTTATTTCTGCATCATTTTAATTATTTTGAGATATTTTATGTTTTTTGAAAGTAGGTACTACTACTTACTTATTTAAGGAACTTATTTAAGTCAGGAAGTGGAATGAGCGTAGAAATATTTTTCTTATGGACCGGATTGACTTATAAGTAAAGGTTATCAGTAATCATCTAAAACTGATTTATATGTAGAACAGCTGATTAGAGGTAGCTTTCATGAAATTTTTCACTAAATTTTTTTTTAACCAAGAAAGTAAATTTTTTTCCAAAATACATTTTATGTCATCTTTTAAGTTTAACCACAGTTCAAAGAAATTACTATTTCTAAGAAAAGTTTGGATATGAGGTGTCGTCCAAAAGCTCTTATTAATGCAGGAATATTCAGAGGCAAAATGATTAGATTATGAGAGCTGTCCCTCCCAGTTTGAATGGACTGATTGGTAACTATAGGCAGGTAGAACATGACTAGAGGAGGTGTGTCACTGAGGGCAAGGGTTCCTCTTTCTCTAGGGCATCTTCCTCTCTCCCCCTCCCCTTCTCTCTACCCTCTTTCATAATCTGCTTCCTGATCCAGCATGAGCTAAGTATTAGTGTTCCTCTACTGGACCCTTCACCCCATGAGGTTCTGTCCTACCTGGGGCCCAGAGCAGTAGTCAGCCCTCTATGTTCTGAGTCCTGAAACTGTGAGTCCCAAAGAAACTTTTCCTCCTCTACGTAGTTGTTCTCAGGTGTTTTGGTCACAGCAAGCAAAAGCTGACTGAAACACCAAGTATTTACTTCTTGGTACTGAATTTGAAATCTTGGTTTTTCAGACTGTGTTCTGCTAAGTTGGTGAGGGGAGGGGTAAGAATAGGAGCTAAATGGCCTTTCTAATGCACTGAGGTGTGATATGTAGCAGATAAGTTCCTGCTAGTTTTATCTAGAATTAATTATATGAAAATCCTTGTTTATGATTCTGAAACCCCCATATTTCTTACCCTGAGTAGTTTTTGCACCATACAGTTGTAATGTGAGTAGCTTTATTTTTCTAGGTTCATTAAAAATTCCTAGTTTACTCTGTTCTTTATTTCAGTGAACCTTATCAGATTTTCTACTCACTACATTTATTTTTTTCTGTGTTTTTGAATAATAAAATTAAAATCTACATCCAAGACCCTTCACTAAAATGACCTCTAAATATCAGCAACTTAAATATTATGTAAGTGTAATTCAAAGGAAAATTATGCCTTGTGACCAAAATGATCTTAACTTATGTTTACAAATATATTTGAGTAGTATCTTCACCACTGTTGTTACTTTTTAGAATGCCTCAGTGAAGAAAAAGAAATATAGTATTTTCCCTTTGTTTCTTATTTCTTAAATCCTTTTGCAGTGCCTTTCTTTTTTGAGTCTCCTTGCTACCATGCCCTTCAGTTTGTTCTCACATGGATCTGGATGTGTATTTCTTTACCCTTTCTGGCCAAATCTTAGCTATGTGCCTCTCAGCTATCTTCTCCACAAACCCCACTGGAATTATTATGTGAAGTCTACTCAAATCAGATATGTGAATATAGGAACCAAATGTTCCTCATATATGTAACAAATCAGAGTTAATGACTTTCATCAGAGGAGAGCCTATTTAAAAGTAAAGTGTTTGGCACACTGTACCAAAGCCATTATTTACATAGCCTGCTCTGCTTTATGGTTTGTGGGAGCTTCAGGCTTTGATCCTCACAAAATGAACTTTAAATCTTATGATAATATAGAGATGGTTGTTTATTATTATATTTACTATTATGCTTATTATTATAATTAAGAGAGCAAAAGAAACCATAGCTACTTTTTTTTTAAAATATTTATTTTTTAAATTTTCGGCTGACACAACATCTTTGTTTGTATGTGGGGCTGAGGATCCAACCCAGGCCGCACGCATGCCAGGCGAGCGCGCTACCGCTTGAGCCACATCCCCAGCCCCAACCATAGCTACTTTTATGGGGAAGGAATAATTATAAGCTAAAATCAGGGACAATTAGGTATGTAAGTAGTACAGCTACACCAGTTTTTATGATAGGTTTCTATCTGTACCTGTTAAAAATTTTTAACACCCATCTCTGAGAACACCTTATGTGATGCATACTATAATTATGAATGCAAGTTTCTCTGAGACCCAAATAAAAACAAGAAGTCTTAACAGGAGGAAAAAAAGAAAAAGATGAAGGGCAGAAAGGAAATGGGACAGAATCTGGTTATTCTGGTAGAGGTAGATTCTCCATTGAGGTAGGTCTTCCTTTTCTATGTGTGTGTTTATGTCTGTCTGTCTACACACACACTTCATTCTGAAGTAACAGGTGTGCATTTCAACTGTTTTGAAATCTTTACATTTTTAAGGTATTCAGTTAGCCTTTCAAAACATTAAACTCATAGATGCCCTATAAAAAAAACAGAGCTTGGGCTGGGGTTATGGCTTAGCAGTAGAGCTCTCTCCTCAGATGTGCGAGGTCCTGGGTTTGATCCTCAGCACCACATAAAAATAAATAGATAAAATAAAGATTATGTTCAACTTCCACTAAAAAATAAATATTAAAAACAGAGCTCACTAGACTAACCTATATGTATATGTCCATTTATCTAGAGAGAATTGTCCATACCAAATTATTTTTAAAGAATGTTGAGGGATTTTTTTTTTTTTTTTGAGGGTGGGAATACCAGAGATTGAACGCAGAGGCACTTAACTACTGAGCCACATTCCCAGCCCTTTTTTATTTTTATTTTGAGATAAGATCTTACTAAGTTGTTTTGGTCCATGCTAAATTGCTGCGGCTGGCTTTGAACTTGATCCTCCTGCCTTAGGCTCCATCCCAAGCCTCTGGGATTACAGGTGTGCACACCACATCCAGCAAGAATGCTAATTTTATATTTATTTAGTAGAGATAAATTCCAATGATAAAATTCAAGAGCTTGTGGTTTATGTTTATTTTCATGATTATATTATGCCTAGAGCAACATCAGTTCGCCATAAAGGATCTGTTTCACCTTGTCTTAGAATGATGTAAAAAGTCTTCAGTATGAACTATTTACATTGTTTATTCAGAAAAATCTTAAAAATTTTGGAATTGAAGATATTATAAGACACCAAATCTAGAAATCCTTTTGATTAGCAGTGTAAATCAATTTTCCCACTTGTTAGATTTATTGTAAGAGCAGATTTTTGTCTGAAATTCAGTCAAAAAAATGGAAGTATAATAATTTACTAAAAGAAGGATTCTTGCTGGGATTGTGGGTCAGCGGTAGAGCACTCACCTCGCATGTACAAGACGCCGAGTTCGATCCTCAGTAACACATAAAAATAAATAAATAAAATGGGGGTATTGTGTTCAACTACAACTAAAAAAAAATGTGTGTATGCATGTGTGTGTGATTATATAAAATAATCCATTCTACCAAAGATTGTGACTTACCCATTTTATTCATAATCATCTTGATAGTTTAAAATGAGTAGGGATTCATATCATCCTAAGCAGGGATACCTAAGTTGAAAGGGAAGAGAGAATTTGTGTTTAAAGGATGCTTTTGAAAGTGTTCCCTTATGATTAAAAAAAAACTCCAGGATCCAGGATCTCAAATTGGAACGGGAGAGGGGAGCTAAGTCCTATATTCTGACTATGAACACTTCCTACTACTTGGTTCTGTGGCCAAGCCCTTTCTTTAAGTGATAGCCCCTAAATCATACAGAGATAAATAAAAATTCAAATTTTGCATATTTAATAAAGCACTTAAGAATTTAGCTGTATGAAATTTGACATATAGTGTGTGAGAACTGAGGCACTCTTGCACATGTTAAATACTTGTCTCAGACTCCTTTCTTCTTCTGTTCCCATTTAGTAAATTCAGGATGTGCCCAGACATGTGATAAGCTCCCTCAGTCAATATTATACAAACCAGCACTAGTGTATTTATCAGACTACACAAGTAGATGCCTGGCTTTGCTATTCCTTAGCTGAGTGTATGAATTTGGAGAAGTTATTTAATCTTATTGGATAGTTGTGCAGATTAAGTGAAATAATCCAGTAAATCTCTAGCCAAAGTAACTGGCTTAAAAGTGTTCAATAAATGGTTATGATAATGTCAGAAATTTTGAGACAGACCCTTACCATGTTGCTCAGGCTGATATCAAACTTGTGTGCAGAGGTGATCCTCCCATTTCAGCATCCCAGGTAACTGGGGCTACAGGGTATCTTTTTCTAATATCTCTTTAAGATAGTGAAATGAGACATAAAGTTCATTTATTGTCTGTCTTCAAACAACTAATACATACTTCAAACAACTAATTACATCTTTTTAGAATGCTTGGAGGGCTAACCATAATAACACTTTAGAGTAAATGGAAAAAACCTCTTTTTGATAGATTATGGTTTCCTTCTTCAACATATTTAAATATACTATTTCCAGGTCAATTCTGAAAAACCACATACTGAAAGAAGGGTCAGGGGCAAAAACTGTTGAGCTTATGAATAGCATTCCTTCAAAAACCTTTGAAGATCATCTTGGAACCTTTGTTTAAATATCGTTATATAGATTTTCACATGCTGTCCACATTCAGTCTAGCTTTATAATTGTATAAAGGCAAACTTTTGTTCACACAGGGGACTCTTTTGATTAATCAAAGCCCAACAAAAATGTATTTAACTCTAAGATCCAAAAACAATAAAAACATGACTTTTCTAAAAAGAAGATCTACTATAAAGTGGTTTTAACAAAAAAAAATGATTTTGCATGTTAGCAAATCAACTACAACTTAGTATGATGAAGCATCAAAATGTCAGAAGCTTGAGTGCTTTCTCTTCTGAATTTAAGTCAGAGGGTAACAGAGGTAAGCACCTGAAGGTTTGGGGATGTTACGAAGTAAATAAAAGGGACTGATGGAATTGGATACTTGAATATTGTCACTTAAAGCATTGATCTAAGAAAAACTGTTAAGAATCTAAATATTATATCTGTATCTGTTCTAAAGAGAAGTGATGTGGATGTTCATAAGGCAGCTATGGATCATTCATAAAAAGAACAACTGAGCCAGGTGCAGTGGCACACACCTGTAATCCTAGCGGTTAGGGAGGCTGAGACAGGAGGATTGGGAGTTCAGGCCAGCCTCAGCAAAAAGTGAGGTGCTAAGCAACTCAATGAGACCCTGTCTCTAAATAAAATACAAAATAGGGCTGGGGATGTGGCTCAGTGGTCGAGTACCCCTGAGTTCAATCCATGGTACACCCCCCCCAAAAAAAAAAAAAAACACAGCCAAAAGGGAAAATTGATTTGAAAGTATTCTTTGGCTGCAAGAGGATCCTGAGTAAACAGTGTATTTGTACACACCATCCATGAACTACATGAGGACCACCCCTGACACAAATTCTCCTTGTCGCTCAGGGTTGGGCAGAGCCACTGTATCCTCCCTGCCTAGATCAAACTCTGTGCCAGTGAAGAATCAGACAGGAGAGGTGCCTCCTACCCTAAAAATCGTTTTAATTTTCAGGATGCAGTTGAAGTACAAATACTAATACCCTTTTACCTCTTCCACTTCAGAGAGAAAAAAATTAGCAAAAACCCATACTTTTGTGTTTATAATTTTGATATGAAAAAAGCTTAAAGTGGCTATGACACAAATCATCACTCCAAATTAACACTTTCCTAAGCCAGGTATGGTGGCACATCCCTGCAGTCTCGGCATTGTGTTGGCTGAGGCCTGAGAATCACAAGTTTGCCTCAGAAACTTAGATCTATCTCAAAATTTTAAAAAATAAGAAGGACTGAAGATGTATCTCAGTGTTAAAGCACTCCTGTTTTCAATCCCCAGTAACATCCCCACCACTGGCCAAATAAATAAATAAATAGCATACTTTTTTTCTGGCAATGAGAAAACCAGAAATCTGTTTTCATACAGAAAGTAAATGGCTTTGTCCAAATAGTAAATGGCTTTGTCCAAATAGGACAAGAATCTCAATGGAGAGACTGTTATAGAATTGACAGTTATAATGTAGATTGTGAATTTTTCTTGTTTGAAGCCAACTTATCTCAAATACATTTACTTCTTTATTTAAAGAGAAATATTAAATTGAACTGTCTTCCTTGCTGTTCTCTATCCTCTAGGGATCTTTATTTGCAACCACTGTATGATGATGTTCAGAAGGATTTACCCTTTCACCAAACATATGTCTAAAGGACTTAAGTAGATAAACAATTTTAACTTAGTGAACACCTGAAGAAGAAAATTCAGGGTTTTAAGGCAAACTGTTGAAAACCGAACTGCTTACATTAATTTTCACTGGCCAACTTAACTACATTTTTTGCTTTTTTTAAAAAGAATTATCACTAGTATTTCAGTGTATTTTATATTCCTCATGTCTCTAACAGTGTTCTGTGTGTTACTTTTAAGAGGAAATACAAGGTTAAAGATTATAATCTTCAGAGAGTTTGTCTTACTTTGTTTTATGACACAAACTAGAAACTTGTTTAGGAGAAAATATTGGTGATTTTTTTTTTTGAGGTCCTTCTTGTGTGGCAGGTTAGAGCTTTTAAAACACTAAGCATAGAGGGTGATGCATATATCATTTATATCTTCTGTCAGAGGATAATGATCTGGTTAGTGCTGGAGCCAGGTTGCCATATTGCTTCCTGTTGCCGTCATGTATAAGCTGTGGATGAGTTACTTAAGTAGATATTAAGTAACTTTGCATGAGTTACTTAACCTTTCTGTGCCTCAGAAAGGTTTCTATTTTATGAAATTAGAGTAGTATTTTCCATATAATGTTACAGAATAAAACTAGGAAATGGATGGTAGTACATGCTTGTAACCCCAGGTACTGGGAATCTGAGGAAGAAGCATCACATGTTTAAAGCAAGCCTAGGCCACTTAGCCAGACAGAGGGAGAGGCACTTTCTTCTGTGGACATTAGATAGCTCCCAATGCTTACTGGGCTGGAAATTGAAATTGCTAAATAAGAATACTATAGCAGTAGCTAGCCTGCATTGTAATGAGAGAAGATTAAAAATAGAGTCCATTATGTAGTTATCAAGTAGTTGAGTAACTTTTTTTTTCCATATTTAGTTTCCTTTTAGGAAATAACAGAAAATACTTACATGTAACATCTGTCTTTTTTAAAATGTAAAGGTTGGACCCACATTACAATTTTTTATTTAAAGATGTAAATTTTGAACTGTATTTGAGGATGTAATTATAATCTCCCACCTCCTAGTACACAAAATTTTATTTTGCTTTTCTAGAATTTAACTTGTTTAACTTAATATGTGAATTTAAAAGTTTTATTAAAAGATTAAAGAAGATAACCTGGAGAGGCAGATGTGAGGTGATAGATACATCATTGAAGGAATGGAACACTGGAAGGGAGGAAAATTCTCCTCTGCCCACTTAGATTCTCTGGGTATGCAAAATAAACTCACAGCAGATTGATTAAACAAAATACAAGTTTATTTGATGTTCATAGTTTTTATATGGCACCAGGAATAGTAGAAGGAGCTTTATAGAGACAATTTAAAAATCCAGAGAATGTCTTAAGTTTCAAGGCTTTTAGGCCATGTGGACAAAGGAGACAGAATTGACAAGAGAGGGACTTTGAGCTTCTAAGGACAAAATAAATTGTAGGAAGGCAAGTATATGAGAAACTAATGATAGGTAAGGCTAATTAGTAAGGTTGGTTTGTGTAGACTTTTGGTGCCATCATATCTCCAGTGATAAGAGTGCCATCCCTTTCCTGGCATGATAAGTGTCTGGGGGTGTGGGATAAAAGTGCATACCTTCACAAACGGAATTTATGATTGGTTTTCAAGCAGATAGAAAGAAGGTAGAGAGCTTGTCCCTTGTATGCTTTTCTCAGTACCTTCCACTAAAAATAATCCTAATGCCAGGCTGGCATATTTTGGGGTGGACTATTCTGATCTCCTAGAACATCAGAGAAAAACTAATTCTTATCTCCTTGCATAAAGACAGCCGCTAACTTCTTATTATCCATAAATAAAATTCTAACTCTGGTATGGTACAGTTAGTTTTTTATGCTTACCCCACCTACCAATCCCATCTGATCATCTAGTACGCATACACTTACACAAGCTGCTTTCCAGTCACACAATTTCTCGTTATCCCAGAACCATTTTTTTAAAATTTATTTATTTATGTTTAGTTTTCGGTGGACACAACATCTTTATTATTTTCAAGCCTTTTTCATTTCTTCTGAAGGAAGATCACTCAGTTGACCCTTGAAACTTCATATTTCTTAAAATATAAGAAAGTAGGAGCTGGGGATATAGCTCAGTTGGTAGAGTGCTTGCCTCACATGCACAAGGCCCTGGGTTCAATCCTGGGTACCAAATATATATATATATATATATATATATATATATATATATATATATATATATATATATATAATCAGTCTGTCTCCCCTGCTTGTCTGTAGTCTGAAGATCAAACTTGATGTCTTCTCTTCAGAACTCCAGTACACAGAACAGAATAGTGTCTTCTGTGTACTATCTACCCTAATGATGACTAGTTGGATGATGATGGATGAATAAAATTGCATAAAATTAATAAACTTTATGCCAAAGCCACAATAGTATCATATAGTATAATGATGAAATTTTATTATCTTTGTGAAATTAGTTGAAAAGGTATCTTATGTATTGGAATTCTCTAGAGAGAGAGAGAGTGAAATAATAGGATATCTGTAAGTAGATACATGAGAGGGATTTACTAGGGGAATTGGCTCATGAAATTATGGAGGCAGAAAGGTCCCACAATAGGCTGGGAAGGCCAGTAGCATGTCTCAGTCCAAATTCAAAGGCCAAAGAGCCAGAGAAGCCAGTAGTGTAACTGTCAGTGCAGGGCAGCCGGCCTAAGAATGTAGGGTTAGGAGTGGTGGACCAGGTATAAGTTTAGGCTAGAGAACTAGGAATTCTGATGTCCAAGGGCAGGAGAAGGAGGGGATCCCAGTTCCAGGAAGGAGAGTTGCTTTTCCTTTTCCTTTTTTTTTTTTTTTTAAATGCAGTCCCACAGCCAATTGGATGGTATTTTCAACATTGAGGGCAGATCTTCTCTACTCTGACCACAGGCTCACACCAACATCCTCTTTCCAAATACCCTACACACTTTATCAACTCTCTAGGCATTTCTTAATCCAGCCAAGTTGATGTGTATAATTAATTTATTCTTACCATCTTGGAAGCCAGTGAAGGCTCTAGAAGTGTCTGTCAAGACCCGTTTCTAAAGGCTGAGGTAGTACCTTTATAAAGTGACTTTATAATACAGACTTTATATAAAAGGCCCTTTATAATATAGACTTTTTTTTTAAGGTATTGAGAATCAAACCCAGGGTCTTGGTGCATGCTAGGCAAGCACTCTACCACTGAGCTGCATCCCAGCCCTCTTTTATTTTATTTTGAAACAGTGTCTCACTGAGTTGCTTAGGCTGATCTCCAACCGAGTTGGTCTTATTTTACTTAACATGATGGTCTCTAATTCTATCCATTTTCCTGCAAATGCTATAACTTAATTTTTTCTTTATAGCTGAATAAAACTCCATTGTGTATACATACCACATTTTCTTTATTCACTCATTGGTTGATGGACACTGAGGCTGGTTCCATAGTTTGGATATTGTGAACTGTACTGCTATAAACATGGGTATGAATGTACAACTGTAGTAAAATGACTTTAATTCTTCAGGATAAATACCGAGAAGTGGTATAGCTGGATCATATGGCAGTTCCAAGCCTAGTCTTTTGAGAAGTCTCCATACTGATTTCCATAGTAGTCGTACTAATTTACAGTCTCACCAACAGTGTACAAGTGTTCTTTTTCTCCCCATCCTCTCCAGCATTTATTATTGTTTGTATTCTTGATGACCATCATTCTGATTGGGTTGAGGTGAAATCTCAGTGTAGCTTTGATTTGCATTTCCCTAAATACTAATGATGTTGAACATTTTTTCATGTATTTGTTGGCCATTTGTATTTCTTCTTTTGCCTATTTATTATTGGATTATTTGATTTTTTGGTGTAAAGTTTTTTTGAGTTCTTTCTATATTCTAGATATTAATCCTCTGTCAGAAGAGTAGCTAGCAAGGATTTTCTCCCATTTTGTGGGTTGTCTCTTCACATTCCTAATTGTTTCCTTTACTATATAAAGCTCTTATCAATTTTTGGAGTCAGAAAGATATGAGTTCAAAGCTCTAACATTTCCAAACTATGTCATCAAGGGCGAGTTACTCAAATTCTCTGAATCTTAATAAAGCTGGGATAAGAGAAATATTGTTATGGAGAAACACGATACACATGGGCCTGAAATAAAGGATATATCTTACAAATAACTTTTCTTTTAGTGAAGGAAAGATGTTCTGAGTTCAGGTATTCAAGGAAAGCAAGCAAAGTAGCCCAAAGTGATCAAATGGGTAGGAAGAAAATCTGAAGATTATTATACAGGCTAAAAGAATAATTTAAAAAACCCAAACTGTCAAAAATCGTGAAATAAAAAAGTTACTTGCTAATAATGTTATAGGTTATTTAACCTTAAAACCAATTCTATCTAATGATCTGCATTATAAAGCTGGGTGTGGTGGTGTATAACCCTGGTTCCTGGGGAGGTTGAGGTAGGAGACTCCAGGAGACTGGAGTGAGGTGATATGTTAAGAGTAGTTTTGATTTGCATTTCTCTGATTGCTACAGATGATGAGCATTTTTTCATATATTTGTTGATTGATTGTATATCCTTTTCTGAGAAGTTGTCTGTTCAGGTCCTTGGCCCATTTGTTGATTGTGTTATTTGGGGTTTTTTTATTTAGTATGTTTATATGAATATGTAATAACAAATCCCATTAATATGTACAACTATAATGCACCAATAAAAAATGTAGGGAAAAAAAATAATGGTATGTGGGGGGAAAGCTTTATATATATTATGTTAAGAAATCAGAAAACATTGAAATTATGAATAATGACTTTTGGTTGGTTAAGTCCAATACTGGATTTAAAGTAAACATGAAATGCATATTTATGCCTGTGTTTGTTTTATACTTTTTAAATTGATATTGAGATATAATTTCTGTAAATGTGGGCTGGGGATGTGGCTGAAGCAGTAGCATGCTTGCCTGGCGTGCTTGCGGCCCGGGTTCAATCCTCAGCACCACATACAAAGATGTTGTGTCCACCGAAAACTAAAAAAAATAAAAATAAATATTAAAAAATTCTCTCTCTCTCTCAAAAAAAATCTGTAAATGTAAACTATAAACACTTTAGAAGTAGTTGATGATTTTGATAAATGGTTTATAAATGGTAATTACTACCTCAGATCAAATACAAAACATTTTTCAACACCCAGAAGTTCCTTTATAACACCTTGTAATCAATTCCATTCCCTTCTGCACTCAAGGATATTGATAATCTGCTTTTTCTCTCCATGTGTTATTTTTGTTTATTCTAGAATTTCATATAATAGGAATAACAGTGTTTGTTGTTTGTTTGTTTTTTGCATGTCTAGCTTCTTGTGTTCACCTGATATGTTTGAAATTTGTTCACATTATTGCCTGTATCTATAGTTTTATTTTTTGCTTCCAGTTTTTAACCACATAGCATTCCAACTATACCACAAATTATATATGTATCCACCAGTTTTGAATATTAAGCATGTTTGCAGTATTGAACTGTTTCGAAAAGAGCTGCTGCAGACATCAGAAACAAGTATTTGCATAATAGATCTTATAATTTCTTTTGTATGAATACCTAGAAATAGAATTGCTAGATCATAGGGTAGATGTGAACCTAACTTTATAAGAAATTATCAAACCTTTTTTAAAAGTTGTTAGATTGGGGCTGGGGTTGTGGCTCAGCGATAGAGTGCTTGCTTAGCACGTGTGAGGCCCTGATTCAATCCTCAGCACCACATAAAAATAAATTAATAAAAAATAGGTATTGTGTCCAACTACAACAAAAATATAAAAATATTCCTTTTAAAAAGTTGTTAGATTATTTTTCACTCCTGCCACTATCCTGTGATTGATCATTCCAGTTGTTCTTTATCCTTGCCAGCACTTAATATTGTCAGTCTTTAGTTACCCTAATTAGTATAAGTGGTATTTCTTAAATTTTGATGAAGTCCAATTTATCAAGTTTTTTTATGCCACCTTTTTTGTATTCTAAGAAAAGTTGCCAACCCTGAAGATTTTATCCTACTTTTTTTCTAGAGGCTTTATTATTTTAGCTTTTGCATTTATATGTTTGATCTGTTTAGAATTAATTTTTGTAATGATATGTCATAAGGATTTAGGTTCTCTCTTTTTTTTCCCCCATATATAAAGCTATTCCAGTAGATTCACTTTCTCCTCATGCTTATAGTTGTTTCAGCACCATTTGTAAAATTACTTTTTAATTACTTGTCAAGTTATTTTGAAATTCATTTGACCATGTCTGTTTGGGGGCTATTCTTGCTTTAAAAGTTTGTGGGGTTTTAATTAGGATTGCATAGAATTTACAGATAATTTAGGAGGAATTGATATCCTAACTAAATTGAGTCTCAAGTCTGTGAACATGATATTTCTGCCATTTTTTAAGTGTTCTGTAATCTCTCTCAGCATTGTTTTATAATTTCCAGTGTCTAGATTTTACGTATATTTTAGGTTTATACATAAGTGGTTTGTGTTTCTTATACTATCATAAGTGATATTTTTAAAAATTCTCCTTACTGTTTATTCATTGCTGGTTTATAGAGATAAATTTATTTTGGTGTAATTGATGTTGTGTTGTGACAGCTCTACTTAAGTCAGTTTATTAATTCTAGCAGTTATTTTTAAATCATTAGGATTTTCTATATAGGTGATAATGTCACTTGTAAATAAAGACAGTTTTATTTTTTCCTTCGGATTTCTGTATTCTTTCTTTGTTCTTTTTGACTATCACACTGGTTAATATCTCTAATATGATGGTATAGAAATGATGAGAGCAAGCATTCTCTTTTTCCTCCAGATTTGAAGGAGGAAGGTTCCAGTCTTTCAGCAATAAGTATAAAGAAATTTTTCATAGGTATCCCTTATCACCTTGGGGGGGTTAAGATTTTTTATTTTGAATGTATGATGAATTCTTATTATCTGTTAATTGTGATTATAATTTTTCTCTTAGTGAACTATGTTAATTGATTAGTGTGTGTGCGGCACACATGTGCATGTGCTGGGAATTGACCCCAAGGACAAGTACTAAGCATGTACTACTTAGCTATACTCCTGCCCTTTCATTAATTTTCTTAATAATAAAACCCAGCCATTTGCATACACTTCTGTAATCGTAGTGACTCTGAAGAGTGAATCAGGAGAATTGCAAGTTCAAGGCCAGCCTCAGTAATTTAGCAAGACACTGCCTGAAAATAAAATGTAGCTCAGTGATAAAGCGTCCCTGGGTTCAATTTGTAAGTACCACCAAATAAATAAGTAGTATATACACACATGACACAATTTGACTCTTGATAAACTCAACTTATTCATAATGTTATATATATATATATATATATATATATATATATGTTGTGTGTGTGTATATATGTATATATATGGTCGAACTCTCTTTACTGGTATTTGATTAAGATTTTTTACATCTGTTTATAAAGAAAATTGGTCTTTTTTTTTCATGTCTTTCTCTAGCTTTGATTCATAGACTGAAAATATTTCTTGCCCCTCAATTTAAAATTTTTTTTCTTCTTTATATTAAGGAATTTACATCTTTCACATAATTGTTCCTTTCATTACCTGTCACTTTTATTGGCATAAAGTTGTTCATAATATTTATCTCCTGATTATTGTTCTAATACTTGTAGCATATTTCATGATATCCCCTGATAGTAATTTATATTTTATTTTATTCCTGATAGTAATTTATATTTTTCTTTTTGTAGAGGTTTATCAATTTTGTTGATTTTTTTTTCCCCAAAGAACCGGGTTTTTGTTTGATAATTTTTAATCTGTTTAGTCTATCTTATTGATAATCTGCTTTTTACTACAGCCATTTTTGTATGTATGTTGTTTGTGAATTGCTTTTTTCCTAGCTCTCTAAGGTGCAAGTTATTATAATATTAATATTAAAACTTTCTGCTTTACTAAACATTGAAAGTTATAATTTTCTAAGTATTGTTTTAACTGCATTACACAAATGTTGATGGTTTTGTTGTCTTTTTAGGCAAAATAGTTTCTCATTTTCCTTTAAGTTCTTATTTGACCTTTGAATTATTTGAAGTATGTTTTCCAAATTTTCAAATATCCGAGGATTTTTTACAGATTTTTTTGTTATTGTTTTTTACTCTAGTGAGGTTTTATCAGAAAATATGCTTATTTGATTTCACTCCTTTAAATTTACTGAAATGTGTTTTCTCTACATGATCTCTGTCTTGATGACTTCTTCACATACACTTAAAGAGGATGTATATTTTGTCATGTTATAAAATATTTTTTAAGTATTAATTTGATCAATTTGGTTTTGAAAATGAAGTCATGTATTTGATTTTTTCTGTCTACTTTTTGATTATTGAGAAGCATGTTAAAATCGACAAAAATTTAGTATTAATTTATACTTAATTCAGTTGTATCCATTTTTGTTTCATGCATTTTGAAGATCTGTTTTAAACATGTATGTATTTAAGAATACATGCACCTAGTTATATAATTATGAAATGTTATTATGTATCTCATTTGTCATGAAATCCACTTTTTCTTATATCAGTATAGCCATTTCAGTTTTCTTGTGGTTAGTCTTCACATGGTTTATCTTTTTTATTTTACTTTATATCTATATTTTTATATTTAAAATGTGTTTCTTATTGGTAGCATTGAGTTAGATCTTATTTCTATCCAGTCTTATGATCTCTGCATTTAATTACAGTATTTAATCCATTTACATTTAATTATCAATGTGGTTGGAATCATGTTTGTCATCTTACTTCTTTTTCTATTTGTCCTATCTGTTCTATGTTCCACTGACCCTTATTTCTTTTTTCAAAATTATGTTTATAATTTATTTGTCTTACTAGCTTATTAACTTTATTATTTCTTTTACATTATTACCGAGTTTTCTAAAGTTTATAATATTCATGTTGAAGTTTCTACATTCTATGCTTTGGATTATATTTTACCACAATGTATAATGGAAAAGCCTTACAACAATATGCTCCTGTTTTCCCTTTTTATCCTTGTGCTTTTGATATCATATTTTACTTCTGTAAATATTATAATCACCATAATGCATTAGTATTATATTACATTTAGCTTAAGTAGTCAACTATTACTTATATTTACTTTAAGTAGTCAGTTACCTGTTAAGGAAATTTTAAAACAAACAAATATATTTTATATTCTCCTACATATTGACCATTTTCAGAAGTTTGCATCTCCTTTTTTATATATGAATTCTCATGTGATATTACATTCCTTCAGCTTTTAGAACTTTCTTTAATAATGTCTTATAGTATAGATCTGCTTGTAAAAAAAATGATCTTAGATTTGTTTTCTCTGAAAATGTTTTGTCTTCATTTTGAGATAATATGTCTAGATTGACAGCTCTCTCTCTTCATAATTTTAAAGACATCATCTTCTGGTTTATACTGCCTCTGATGCTAAATTGTTTCTTGTTTCTCTACATATAATTGTCTTTTTTCCTCTGGATATTTTCAAAACTTTGTTGTTTGTTTTCAGCCACGTAACTGATGTGCCTTGGTGTGGTATTTTTTTCTGTGTGAAAATTGTTAAACTTCTAAGATGTGTGGGTTTTTCAAATTTGCAAATTTGAAAAAATTTTATCTCATGTATTCATATACTTTTCTTTGCTCCCTCTTCTATTTGGGATTTTAATTATACATTGATTACATTGCATATTGTCCTATATAGGCCACTAAAATGCTAATCTCTGTGTTTCTCCCAGTCTTTTTCCTCTGCTTCAGATTTGTTTTTTTTTCCTGTTTGTCAAATATATTATTGTGTTATTCTCCATTATGTCATCTTTCTCCCTGGTTATGCCCATCCAATGAATTTCTCATTTCAAATACTGTACTTTTCAGGTAGATAGGTTCCATTTGGTTTTTATAACTATGCCTTCCATTGCTTTTCACATTAAATTGACTGTTTCCTTTAAACACTTGAAACATAATTATAATACCCTTGAAAATCCTCATGGTATTTTTATTGTCTTTGTCATTACTTAATGTGTTTATTGATTCTTCTTTCATGGGTTTGTTTTGCCTTTTATATGCCTTGTTGTTGAATGTCTAAATTTTGTTGAATTCTTAGAAGTTCTGAAGTTTGTCCTGACAAAAAGTTACGTTTTTAAAATAAACTTGGTTCTTTGACCCTTGTTTTCAAGGTTTGTCGGGTAAATCCAAAGTAGCAATCAGGACACTTGCTATGAAGGACTAGATAGCAAATATTCAGGTTGTATAGGCCATATGGTATGTTATGGATCATTGACATTGCCACTACAGTGCAAAGGCAGCCATAGATAATATATATAAATAAATAATGATAGCTGTGTTCCATAAAAATTTAAATACATAAAGACAGGCAGTGGCGTGGTATATATATACAGCTATAGTTTGCTGTCTTTAGGTTTAAAGAAGCATTTACTTTACATTTAGCTTAACCCTACTAAATTCAGTGACTCAAGGGACTTTGCGGAGTGCCCAGTGCTAGTCTATGAGGTCTTCTCGCTCTGGCTAGCACTCAACACTTGAACATCTCTCAGTCCTTTGTGAACTCTGGAATTTGATAATGTTATGCATTCCCAATATTCATGTTTTCTGTATTTATTGTTATTTTCTCAGCCTTGTAGTTTCACCCTAATGTAGAGTTTATTATGTGGACACAGAATCAAAGGGACCCCCTAACCAAATTGCCAGAGTGCTACTTCTTTGTAGCTTCCTCCTCTGTGATACTTTTGCCTTACAAATTCTACCTATCCCAAGTCTCTGTCTCCTCAAGTCATTAAGCCCATTGTTTTGCTCAGACTCCTCTCTATTCTGTTTGGATTCCCCTTCTTTACTTTGTGGTCCAGAAATTACCTCCCAGCAGAAAGCAAAGGTGATGGTAAGACACCTCACTTATTTCTCTTCTCTTGGAGACTAGAGCCCTGCTGTTCAGTATTCCCAGACACATTTTGTTCAGGTTTCTAGTTTATAGTAAGAGAACAAATCCAGTTTATTTAATTTGAAATAGCTAGAAATCGAAGTTGTTTTTATTTACATATCATAGGTTTAAAATATAATATAGATGTTTATGCCTATAATAAAACTTACACTTAAAATCAATTATATCTGTCTCCAGAAATAAATTCTCCAATTGCAAACTAAGCAGATAATTATTATTTTTCAACCTGCTCAGGATTTTAACATTGCCTATAATGGCTCTTCCGCAAGCACACCACTAAAAAGGAAACTGTTCTAGTAGATGCAGATTTGTTAGTTTAAGTTCACTGTCAGTGGCATTATAAGCAAGGTGGTTTATGTTGGTATATGTGATTTTTGTTTTTATAAAAGACCTGCTCACTTTTCCATTGTCTTTTCTTAATTGCTTCATATTAAGAGAAAATAGAAGATACTTTATTAGTTTAGCTGTTAGGAGAGTTTGGCAGTAGAACTACTAAAAAAAAGAATATATTTACTTTAGGTTCTGCATAGCAGACTACAGCTAGCAATTACCAGCCATCCAAAATGCACAGGATTCATTCAAAACTTCTCACTGTAGTAACCTGTACATATCACTGCCAGACCTCTATAAAATAGCTGGTTTTATTTTCCTGTTGCGTGCAAAAACTAATTTATCTTAAGCTAATATCTGACAGTTTAGTTCTAAATTTTTTTTTGTAATTACACGGTCTCTTGAGAGAGGAGGAATACTGAGATGTGCAAAGCTATTATTTTTCTTTTCTTTGTAAATTCAGTTAGTTTTGAATGTTTATGAGAATTCTTAGAACACTATGTCATTTGTGTCAGCCCTAGAAGATCATTTGAACTAGGCAGTCAGTTCATATGTTGGCTGTTTTCTAAATGAGGTATTTGGGTTGGAGATGTGACTGAGTGGTGAGCACTTGCCTAGCATACACAAAGCCCTCGGTTCAGTCCCCAGCACAACAAGAAAAGGGATGGATATAGATATAGAGATATATAGTTAAACAAGCTATTTCTCTTTCTCCACAAGTGAAAGTGTTAAGAGTAACCCTCTAATAGCATCAAACATGACTGTTAATGCTATAGTTTACTGGTGACAAGTCCTTGCTTCCCTGAATGCTGAAGTATAATACCAGAGAAGCAGGCAGAGGCAAGTTTAGAGTGAAAAGTAGAAGCTTTTATTAAAGGACAGCAGAAAGAACTTCTTCCCAGAGGAAGAAGGGGACCCAAAAGGCGAATCTATGGAAGGATGAGGTCTTCCCTTTTTTATAGCTAAGGTCTGCTTTCAGCTTTCCCACACTCGGTCTTTTGTTTCCCTTTATCTTACAGTGATAGAATGCAGGTGGGAAGGCCAAAAGGTGGGAGATAGGAGGCCTGAAGGAGTAATCTGGGCAGGAAGGGCCTGGGGCAGCTTTTGATTAGCATTTCCCTGTTTGCTGGGAGCTACTTCTTTAACAGTTCCTTAGGATGGGTTCCCAGGCCTTGGGGACACTAACATTTCAATTTCCCCAAGTGCTACTCTGGTTTCCTAGACTCCATTCTCCATAATAGCCTCCATTTTGTTTATCTTACTCTTTATTAGACCGGATTTACCTAACTACACTAACTACCTATCTTTAAATCTGGCTTCAGTGCTAGGGTTACAAAAAGAAAGGGTTTCTTCATAGTGGGTAGTTATCAGAAGTCTTCTTTTCTTTAGTGTAGTACAGACTTTAGACCTCCTCTCTGTGATTATCTAGATAAATTACATTTTTTATATGGAGCCTAATCTTATACCGTAAGATAATACAGATCAAGCATCACTAATCCAAAAATCTAAACTCTGAAGCATTTTGAACACCAATAAGTGGTCTATAAAATTACCTTCAGACTGTGTGTGTCTATAAGGTTTATATCTAATGTAAATGAATTTCATGTTTAGACTGGTCCCATTTACAAGATATCTTATGTTTAGGCAGATATTCCAAAATCCAAGTCACTTCTGATCTCAATTCTTTCAGATAAGGGATATTCAACCTTTACCAAGTTTTCCTTCCACCAGAAATCATTTTTGAATTATGTTATTTATAATCCCTGTATTGGGCAGAAATGGGTACCCTGCCACCATCAAATGAGTCCTCATCTTTATCAGGTTTTGCTACCCTCCTCCTTTGTATTAAAAAGTGACTAGAACATAAATGGCAGAAAGAGATGAAGCTTTTGATTGTCATGTTGTCATGATATTTTGTGTTCACATAACAGAGAGAACAATGCATGATAGCATATAGTGGTGGCAGCTCCTGGCAGTAGCTTTCTTGGAAACTGGAATCTTCTTAAATAGCAACAAGACTGATTAGTGCTATTTTTGACCTCATTTCTGGATGATTTTTAAGGGAGAATCATTTTTCTGAGTCTGTAGTGGCAGTTTCAAAGCACAGCTTTAAGTTTTTGTTAGAAAGAAATTTCATACAGTTTCTCTTTTTGCAGGCTTCTGAGTCAAGCATAGAAATTCTGCTTTCTCACTAGCTCAGAGTGAGTTAAATTTCCTAAGGAGACCCCAAACTTTCTCCAACCACTTTCTAAATTGAGATCACCAAAAGATCATTGGTCCCCTCACCTGAAACCTCCAATATGGAAGTACTGATTCTATTAAATCCCTGAGACAGTCTGTAATTCCCCAAAGAGGACATGTAAACTAACTCCAATTGTGATTCCTAAAAGTATTCTAATTTCACCCAAAATTCTGGGATAATAGAAAAACTTGTCTTTCCTTATATGCCTATAGTAACAAGATGAGCAATTTTCAAAAGTAGCTTTACTAAAAATAAGAAAAAAGTAAGGTGGTTTAAAATTCCTATACCATATTAAGGAAATAAAATTGTTAACTAGGCTGAAGTAACTTTTCCAGCATTTGGACCAAAAGCTTTTTTCTCTGTATCACTTGGTCCTGAAGCCTGAAGGATATTCAGGTTGATCCCATGCTTCATTGAAGTTGAACCACTATTTCTCATAGTTACCATCATATTTGGTCTTTCTGTCAACCACATGACCCCTCTGGCAGTCTTGAATCAGTTCACCCCTCAGCTCTCTATCCTGGAGAGCAAAAGACCCTTCCAAATTCCAGAGCCCTATTAGATGCCCCATTTCTAACAGAAGGATGACACAACTCTTCCTGCTTTCTGAGATTCTTCCTTGATGAATCATTCTAGACTATTCCTTTTCCTGCCTTTCCTACTTTCCAGAGAAATGTTTTCCCCCTAAGGTATAGAATATGAAAATATACTTCAGGACATAAATTCTCATTCAGTTAATCACCAAGGCTATTAATAATGTGTATTGATGATAGAATATTTTTTAAAAGATAGTCTTTTTTCTCAAGACAAGCATTCCCATTTTCTTGTTTTCTTAATTATAAATGTTTTTTCATAGAGACTTGTGCCAAAGTTATTGGCAGCATTTACATCAGTTACTGGTATTGAATGGTGAAAACGAATGAAAGAGGAATGTTTTGGGAAAGCAGTTGCTCATTTTGTTTTTCTAAAGTCATTTGTATTTTATCTCATTTTTTGTTTTTCTTGGCTTCTTTCCATTGGCTGTCCTTTTCCCTTTTATTTTTCTTTATATTCAAAACTTTTCTTAATCCTGGCTTTTTAAAATTAAAACTTAATTCTCAAAATATGTGGTTTTATGTTTAAAACTCCATAGTTAAAAGCATATTAAAAATTGGCTCTCCACTCTAGATTCTATTGGTAGCTTAGGGTGAAGTGAAGAAAGAAGGATGAAGAAGAAATCATTCTCTTGACTGTACTTTAAAAGTTTTTGTTCTTTTCCAGGAGTCCAATGTGCTGATTGCTGCTAACAGTCAGGGTACAATTAAGGTAAGGTATTTTTTAGATCTCGATTTTTAAACTCAGATCCATTTTTAGACTATAAAAAGATCATGGAAATATACAGTTGTAGTGAACCTTGTAGGTCATTTCAGATTATGGGTCTCTGTCTCCTTGTAAATGGCTTGATTGTAGGGGAAAGAAAGAGCTTGCAGCTGTGGAGGTGGTAGTACTTGTTGAGGTTTATGAATGCTGTATGGATTGATAGATGGTCAGATGAAAAAGACTGAAGCATTCACAGTGGGCCAAGCGCTGTTGAGCTTCTCTTCTCTTACACTGTAGCTAACCAAAGGACATTCCCTGCCCAGGTCC
This sequence comes from Ictidomys tridecemlineatus, assembly GCF_052094955.1. Lineage (NCBI taxonomy): Eukaryota > Metazoa > Chordata > Mammalia > Rodentia > Sciuridae > Ictidomys > Ictidomys tridecemlineatus. Next base: position 9,189,137 of record NC_135486.1, on the reverse strand, counting down.
AAATACAGCAGGAGGTGCATATACATCCACTAGATTTAAATTTATCTTACTCTCATTTTACTTTTCTTCATGTTTCTCTTCCTTTTCTTTCCTGACAAACAGGTTTTTCTTCACTTGTCAAGGTGGGAGTTGAGAGTGTGGGAAAAAAATTTAGCGTTCAGTTGAAAATTGGTTGATCATGTGATGCCGTTACTATAATCTGAAAATTTGAGCGCCCCTTGGTAGTCTCAGTCATAAACTCATGATACAGTTTTCCACAGATTTTCCTTTGTAGTTAGGAGCTCAAAAAAATAAAAATGTTATCCACTTATACTATTGGATAGGTTAGCCCTTGGGCATAATACCTTAGATAAGCAAATTATGAGCTAAGCAAAACAAACTTTCTAAACAAAACACCATTTGGGTGGCTTTTAGTACATGGATTTGATTAGCACATATTCCTCTCTTTCCACATATTTTTTCATGAAATATCAGGAAGCATTTTTTTTTATATAACGTATCTACTTTACCTGCCAATGGGTATTGAATTTGCCATGAATTCCTTCAGCTCATCCTAAGTAGAGAATAACCCAGCCATCAAGGGAGAAAATTCAGTCCTAACAAGTACGATAGTGAGGAAATGGGCAAACTCAAAGCAGAACTGCATTGAACTGGTCAAACTAATTCACACGGTGACTACTTTTTAGACAGCTAGTTTCTCTAAAGCCTCTTCTAAAGAAAAACCATGGACAGCTTAAATGAAAACTAGGTTTTTGAAATGATTAACATTTGTTATATTTTGAAGCCTCAAGCAAGATAGAAGGTCTTAGAATCTCTGATTTAATTATCTCTTTTTTACTCTTTGGGTCTCTCTTTATCTTAGCCTCATGGAATGGCATGAGTTAACAAAAAGAAACCTTACTCTTCAACAAGTTTGGCCTTTGGATCAATTGAAATTACTAAGATCTCTGCAGGAATTCAAAGCTACATTCATACTCATAGAGCCTCATTGATAAATCTAAGCTTTTTAAAAACAGTTTAGACCTCTTATGTTAAGTAGCTTACTTGTCCAATATAAAGACATCATTCCAACAGTCAAGTTAAACCTTAGCAGAGTAGCAAAGGTTGCTTCTTTACATCTTTGCCCCCCAAAATTTTAGTCTCCTTGTAACTTAATTCTTTTTGACAGTGTCTCATAATTATCCTTGTGTTCATGGTCTTTTCTTAGCTATTTGCTCCCACTTTTTCTTATCTTTAGTTGTAGCAATATCACAACTTATTTTTATGAGAGGGTATTGCTTTAACACTAAAAACTAACAAAATACCTTGACACCAAATGATTAACCAGAAAATGAAAAAACTAGTAGAAAAAGGCAAAGTTTTATGTGCTATATACCTTGATCACTGGTGTTTGGTCAGTGGTTTGATCAAACTAGTGCTTATCAATAGAAGTAATAGATTATATCCTAAATAGTAATGTTTCAAGTTTTCTTTAAAATGTGGAAGAATACCAATAGACATTCCATAAATGTATATCCATGCCACGTATCAGCCAGTTCATTTATACATGTTTTATCTTGAAGGCTCCCTAATTAAAATGGAGATAATTAATCTGAAAGAGTTCGTATAGTGGTTGATTTGAACGTAAGAAAGGGCTTATGTTCAATCCCTTCAAATTCGTTAGCATTATAACCAGGTGGTAAACATTTTTTATTTAGTTTGCACTGGTAAATACAATAAAGAGTCACTTTTATGTTGTAAAGCTATTATATAACACTAATCCTTTTTTTCCCCATTAGGTGCTAGAGTTGGTATGAAGGGTTTACTGAAGTCGAGGGTGTGTTTGATCCTGCCTAATACATCTGCAGCTGACAATGAGAGAAGAAACGAATGTCACATGAAGTCTAGCCCCAAAATCATCATGGGATTTGTATTCTTTTGAGTACTTTATTTCCTTTTTTTCCTTCTTTATGACCTTGGGACATTGGGAATGCCCAGCGAACTCTCCGCCATCAATGTAACTCCATGGACTTTGCTGCTGTTGGTGGTGTGGTTATCTAATTTTTGTGATAGGGAAACAAATTCTTTTGAATAAAAATAAATAACAAAAAATAATAAAAGTTTATTGAGCCACAGCTGAGCTGGGAAAAGTTTTGTCAAATGTAATGAGAGATACTTTTTTCAAGAAGTTGCACACATGAATTACAGAGGAATGTTTTAGTGGATAATTTTAAGATCCATATTTCCCAGCCATTTTGAAATTATGTATATCAACTTAAACAAAACAAAGTATATGGGTATCTTCCAGAGAACTTAATGTTTACAATAATAGAAAAGATTACAATAACTAGTTCTCTTTGCCTTTTAAATGTCACATATACATACCCTAAATGTCAAACAAGTCAATTTATTTTATAAAAATTATAGATAACCCATCCAGGGTTAGACAGTGATTTGGATAAGGGTGAGCAGACTTTCTGGGAAGGCATGATGGTAAATATTTTAGGCTTTGCAGGGCCATGTGGCTGTGTCAGAGCTATTCAGCTCTTACAGGAGAGCAGCCACACATGTATGTGAATAAACAGGCTGGCTGGGAAATAGGAGGGGCAGACTTTGCCTGAAAATCATATCTTGCCAAATCCTGACTTAGAGGAAAACATTTCAAGCCATATCATCTCTTAGATTGTCTAATTTTATAAATTGTCTTCAGACTACAAAAGGAAAGAGGTTAGTAAAAAGCAGGTCAAGCAGAAGTAACATAACAGCTCCTTTAAAAGTCTGAACACTTTTAAGCAAAAGATAAAAGCAAAATTATGCTCCATGTTTTATAAAAGTAAACACTTAGAAAAGGTTGGTTGAATAAAGATATTCTTGACAAAGGTAATCAGAATATCCTCAACTTAAAATTATGAAACCTATGACAAGATCATATTTTATTGTCTAAACCTCTTGAAGCCAAGTGTTTTGGAACTTAGAAACTTGAATATTAGAAAATGTATAGAATACATATACTATATAAATAATCCCCAACAAAGTCTGGAGCAATATTCCACAAACTCATCAACACTTCTGCAGCAAAGCAAATAAATGTTCACACTATATAGGATTAATTAACAAAAGCTAAAAACAGTCTTGCATTAGTTCAAGTCAGGTTTTACCACCAAGCAAGTTTGCCTCAATGTAGGTGAATAATTTTAATTTCCAGATCTTCAAGAGAATTACATCCTACTTCTGGGAGTTAAGACTTTTTGGACTCCATTCTTAGAGAAAAGCTATACCTGTCACCAACCAGAACCTGATACTCCAGATATGTTTTCAGAGAGTAATGTGCTTTTGTGAAGATGCAGAAAGAATAGTCAAATGCAGATCCTTCACTTAACGAACCTCACTTTGGGGATGTGTGTACTTAAAAATCATTAAGTAAGAAGCAGAGAGTTAATGCCTCTTTGCATGCACTTAAATAGCAGATTATTATGTTGTTTTATTTGGCCTTACTTTTTAAAATATTTTTAGTTATACATGGACACAATATCTTTATTTTTTTATAGGATTCTGAGGATCAAACCCAGTGCCTCACATGTGTGAGGCAAGCGCTCTGCCACTGAGCCACAACCCCAGCCCTTGGCCTCACTTTTTTATGTCTTATTTCAAGCTTATTTCTATATTATAGAGTCATGTTAATTTCCATATGTTTGAAAGGATATCATAAGGTACATTTAGTTATCAAAGGAACTCTTTTTTTTTTTTAGTCATTCTATGTTCTGATATATATTCATTTATATGAGAACGGAACTTAACATAATCTATAAGTAATGATTAGAAATGATGCACATTTTTAAGACCAAAAGTACTTATTCAAGATTAGCATAGGTTGTTGATAGGTTTCAGTTTAATCTTCATTTCAGTACATATTTGTAGGTCTTTCTCAGAGCTTGCTGTTGTTCCCAAGCACACACTTGTGTATGGGAAATGTTAAAGGTTGAAGTACACTATGAAGTTCTTGTAATACGACTGAGCTACTGAGCATCAAAAGATGGAGGGAACTGAATTTTTTTGATGCATTCAGAAAGATGAGCCTGACTGGATTATTAGCAGGCAACGAGGAGAGAAGTACACAGTGAGTTTGAAAAGGTAGAGGAGCTGATAGGTAAGAGCTTCTAGGACATGGGTGAGAGTTTAAATTTTGTTAAAGCAGGTGAAGGGAAGGGTTAATGAGAATGGCATGTTCTGATGGCTGGTGAATGGATGGATGAGACAAGAGCGCAGTTACATGATTAGTCAAGATTTGGTCCATGGGGCTTAGACCAAAGGTAGTAGCATTGTTCCACTCCAAAGCCTGTTTCAGCTAGTAGAGTTTGCCACAATCTTCATTTCTGTATCTTGGAAGATTCTTGGTTAACTTTTAAAGTTATTGTTTTATGCTAACCTGTCACAACAAAGAATGTAACTCAGCAAATTTATTCAATCCCCAATCAGCAGTAAGTCACGTAGAAACTTCATGGCCAAAATGTTCATGAGCCACTTAGAGAACCATTTCACTAATTTAAGCAAATCTAGAAGCTTTCTAGCTCTGGTTCTGAATATAAGGGTAATTGGTCATTGCCCTTAATGTAATTATACAAATGTAACTGCAATTTATAGGAAACTTCTGCTTATCCTGAGCCACTTGGGTTACATGGTTAACACTACACAGTAGCACCTTGCAGTTCCTTCCCTAGCAGTTAGCTGTCAACTAATGTGGCTTCTAGACTCAAACTGAATATTTTAGAAATATTTGTTGAGCTGCTACTTTGTGTGAGGAACTGTGTGCTACATACTAGGGATAGATATAAAATAAAAATATGACCCCTATCCTCAAGAAGCTTATTGTGTGGTGGGAGAGACAGGTAAGTATGCAGGGTATGAATACCTTTGTGGACATAAGCCTCAGGTTATATTGGAAAAGCATATAATCTAGAGGAGTAAAAAATGAAGGGCTGAGAATAGAGGTAGTTGTCAAGATTTTTTTTTCTCCCTGCAGGAAGTAACATCTAAGCTGAGTTTTGAAAAGTAAGAATTAAGTGCTAACAATGTTTGCTGTAAGCAAAGAAATGTTCAAGATCAAGGGGTGGAAACAAAACCATGAGTAGCTCCCATGGTCTAAACTAGGACTATTGGGCAACAGAGTAATATCAGATTGTAATCCAAAGTATAAATTAATATCCACGAAGCCATCATGCAAATGATTTGATAAATAAATGGTAAAGAAGAGACAATTTTTCCACACAAAATTCCAAATTCCTTATATAGATGCTTTACCCTCAAGGAAATGGAAACGTCATGTTGATAGTAGGCAATGAAAATTTTAACATTGTGGTCTTTTTTCAAAAAATAATCCCATAACCCCAATATGAAGAGAAAAACATCTTGAAGAACATATGACTAAGTACCTGACCAGTATTCCGTGCTTTCAAAGTCATCAGAAACAAGGCCTAAGGAACTGTCACAGCCATGAGCAGCCTAAGGAGTTGTGACTAAGTGCTCCTGCTCTGTGCTACCCTGTGTGGTATTCTGAAACAGAAAGAATATTACATTAAAACAGGAAATCTAAATTATATGCTTTAGTTGATAATAATATATCAGTGTCAGTTCATTAACTATGACAAATATTCCATACTAATTTGTTAGTAGGAGAAATTGGATGTGACTGTACTATTTTTGCCATTTTTCCATAAGTCATTTTTATAAACCTCAAAAGTATATAAAAATGTATAATTTTTGAAGCATGAAGATACATCATTATATACAAAGTGCAGGACCAACAATGGGAGAAAGACATAAGTAACAATGGCTCTCTACCAGGTATCATTCTTTAGAAAGGCAAAATATAAGCAGTTTGGAGGAGATTGACATTCCTGTCTCAACTTTATCACCAAGAAATCATATAATTTTGCAAAAAATGATAAAAACTCTTTAATAGTTGTCTTTGAACTCTGCTTCCTGAAAATGACACTCTCAATAAATAAAATTCACAAATCGTGAGATTTCACTATACAAAGTCCTTAGTCATTCTTTTTTTTTTTTTTAAAGAGAGAGTGAGAGAGGAGACAGAGAGAGAGAGAATTTTAATATTTATTTATTTATTTTTTAGTTCTTGGCTGACACAACATCCCTGTTGGCATGTGGTGCTGAGGATCGAACCCGGGCCGCACGCATGCCAGGCGAGCGAGCTACCGCTTGAGCCACATCCCCAGCCCCTTAGTCATTCTTGTAATTTAGTCATACAGATATGAGTACCTATAGTTTTTATTATTTTACCTAAGATTATTACAGCTTCTCTATATGAGAATTGAGAAATCTTTTCATCTCTATACAGTTTTAATTTCTCAATTCTCTATAAGTTGTTTGCCCCTTATCAGTTTCAGAAGCAAACTCTATAGTGCCCAAATTCTAAAAAAGATCTAGGGTTGGAAGTGGGTTGGGAGTCTCATGAATTCCAAGTTCAGGTTTCCACTGATAATAGCAGTCAAGGTGTTATGAATTTCCTTATATGAATGAACTTGCTTTACTTCAATGATAATCTGTGATCAAAGGTTTCAGAACCTTTTTGGAAGAACCATGTAAAGTCTTAAAGATTTTCAAGAGAAAGAATCAAGTCAAACACAAGTAACTAATTGTATTCTCAAAATATAAATGTTTACCTTTAGTTTTATACATCTAAGAGAATGTTTTATCCCAGAACTTAGGAGTGAGCTTCAGTGGAACAGCGACCTAGTCAGTCCCCTCCTGGGTTGGCGCCTCTACTCCTGGTCTACAATGGATGTGGAAGATTGCTCAGGAGGGAAGGTAAAGTCCTGACTTCGTCTCATCTAGGTCAAATAAATATCCTCTTTTTTTTTCACTTTTCTTCCCTTTCTGGTTCTTTCAGCCTGTGCTATTGATATTTCCTTAGTGAATATGAAGTTTTCCAGGCCCTTAACATTTACATGAAGACTAGGAAACCACTGTTTTCTTGAATGATGATGTCTCATAAAATATTCAGACGTACTTTAGGATAATGTTCATACTCTGCCTAATTTTGCAAAGTTAAATTTTGTAAAAAAAAAAAAAAACATGTTTCTCCTAATTAATCATAGTTAAAAACATTAGCCCATTTTTCAGTTTGTTTTGTTTAATATTTAATGACCAAACTCTGTTATGTCTTTATATTATAAGAAAGTCCTCACTTGCACTTCCCAGATTCTGCCTGGTCAGTCCTGGGAGCCGCTTCTGAGCTCCATGGTACCCTGGGCAGATACGAGCTTCTGTTCTTAGAACTGGGTCGTGATGCTCATGTGCTACTGAATTGCAAGGCTTTTCTATAGCTTCGGTTACATGTATATAACTTCTCTGGAAAGGCCTCTGGCACTCTTGGAAATTAAAAGTACTCCATGAATACAGGGCAATATGGTATTAAAAATTTAATCACTTCAATTTTTCCATGAAGAATAAAGAACCATGAGGTATAAAAGTTACCAAAAAAAAAAAAATTAGAAGGTCAAAATTTAGAAGATGAACTATTCTGGAAGTTTCAACAGGCCTATAAATGGTTTTGTTGCTTGTGCTCCCTGAATGTAGAATCTGCCTGTCTTTATGTGAGCTGAGCTATCAAAGACCATCTTCACAGGGGCAATGAAAAGCTAACTTAGAAGAATGGCCAGAATGAAGCTTTCCACATGTCTCCTCCAGCCACATGCCCAGTGCACTTTGTCCCTGCAAGGCAGGATCAGGTGGCCACTGATTTGAAGAGCAGATTGCCTCTGCTGTCCTTCCTGTGCACAGGGAACACCTCTGCCGACCTTCTTATGCTGGAGTGGGGAAGGGAATTGTGTCAAGGAAAGTGAGATCAGTTCCCAGGGAAACCCTTGATATCAGTCCTCTCTGTGGAGCCCCCTATTTCCCACTGTGGAGGCCAAAGATGATTTCCCAGTGTTTCAATCAACCCCTGAGGTGTTCTTATTTTCCAGCAAGTGTACCCTTCTAGTCATCTGATTGCATTGTGACATATCTTTATGACAGAAAAATACCTTTTCACCATTTCTTCTTGGTGTGGTAGTGCAGACAGTACAATAACTGAATATTTATCTGCATACTTGTTTCCATTATCTGAGAATCCCAAGGGAATCTTGACATTAGTTTTTGCCACCTCTAGGCTGAGAGATGGAAAAGTTGGGTCAGAAGTTTAGGCAGTAACCTAGCCCTCATTTCAGAACATACTCCTTCTTTTTTACTCCAAAAGACCTGTCCTCAAACCCCTAATGAATTAAATATCCTAAATCAGTGCAAGAATTCCTTATGCAGGGACACTGTGGCCAAGAGAAGTCAACTAATTTTCTGCCACTGATATGAACTGTAGAAGAACCAAGCACAGCAGAGATCCTTCAAGTAAAGACACAGCACAACTTGAAGCTTTTTCCAGTTGGTTGAGGCCTACTCAGAACTGACCAGCATACACCAGGACAGATGAAAATCACACTATGAACCTGGAAACCTTTGTCTCAGCTCTCCTGCTGACTACCCAGTCCCAAATTAAGGGAACTGGTAGAATGTCAGGAACGGACTGATGTTCAGGTACTGGCAGCAGCTGCTTAAGTTTGGAGATAATCTAGAGAAAGGCAAAGACAAAAAGCGGAGCCTAAAAACTCTTGTGTTGACCTCTCAGGACTCTTTACTAAAGGAGATAATCCCTACTCTGGCCAGACTCAGAAGATAGAAAAGGAAGAAGAGAAAGCTATTGAAAAGTGTAGGAGAAAGGCCTGTGAAAGACTAAGGATGAGGTGGTTGCAAAGACTGGGAAGTCAGAAAAGCCTAACAAGAAGAAACTCAGCTGAAAATACTTGGCAATTGGCTTAAAAGTGACAGTTCTGTGAGTCTCAAGTCTTAGGTGGGAGCTGATGGCCATCTGTGTCAGTGATCTGGGCTTTGCCTGATCTGTCCTTGCCTTTTCTGGCAGGTAGTGCTCTGCTTATTCTGTTTCCTGTGAGAACTCCCACTTCCCATCTGAAGACAATTAAGTGTAAGGCGTTGCTGCTGGGATCAGCCCTCTTTTATTCCTTATCCTCTGTGATACACAGACAGGTAGATATGCTGCTAAGGAAAGTGCCTTTCTCCTAATTATCCTGTAGCCTACTGGGGAAGAGACATGTTCAGATCAAAGATGACCACATTCTGTACTCCAGGGGGACTGTTCATGGACCTCCCTGAAAGCAGGGTGCCAGAATTAGTTAATGTGTACTTCTGGAATAAAAGAGACACAGAGAAAAGTGCCAGTCTCACACCATGCTGGCACAGCACCCCAAAATGAAACAAATCTTTGCATCACTCTGGGCCTTAGGAAATAACAACACTGGTTTAATTCAAGATATGGGACCAATAAAAACAGCTACAAGAAAGATAAGACCTGGCCTGTGTAAAACAATGTTCTTTGTTATGAGCTCAATTAGAAGGGATAAAATTTTCTATAAAAGAATTTCAAGGGATAATTTGAAAAGGACATTCACACTCACAATACTACCATACACTAAAGAAGGAAGGTAAATTTCATGAAGATATGTAGATTGGTATGAGATAATGCATCCCATCAACTCCCATAGTCACTACCCTGCAACTGTTCTGACTCTGATATCATCATCTGCAAAGAACTGCCTGCAATCAATCTAAGTTTGGCTTTCCCACCCCACCCCCTACCCCATCCTCTAGTGGATATAGTCTAAATATTTGTTTGCTTTTATTTACAAAAGAGCTCGATATTTACAACAAAGTATTCTCCAAGAGTTTTGGGGCTCCCCTACTATTTTCTCTAGTCATTTGTAGGAAATTTGTCCCACTAAGGAGACCTATGATAAACAATATTTGCACATGAAGGTTTGCCTACAGCCTCAAAAATTAAAGAGCAGTGCACAACTGATGCTCTACTGCAATACTTTGCTTCCCAGGTCATAAAGCCTTGGTAGACAAGTTGCAGCACTGCCAAGCCAAAGTCAAATATTAGAGCATCTATTGCAGGTGAAGTCTATAAGGTATTGCAATCTTGGGGTAAAGTGATTTTGCATACAAGAGGGTACTAGGCAATGGATCCCTGCTTTTTTTTGTTGTTTTATTTTGTTTTCCTTCAGTACTTGGGCCTGTACAGGGCCTGGTGCCTGCTGGGCAAGCATTGTACCACTGAGATACCTCTCCAGTCCTGGATCACAGCTTTTGCCAAGTGTAAAAAACCTCTGGCAATCTGACAAGCACCTGCATAACTTTAGACATTCTGGTCTGGTCCTTAGAATCTTAAGAAGCAGTTGAACAGCTGAAGTTGGATATTGCCTCTCCTCCAGCTTTGGAGATTTCAGATTTTGAAAAACTTGTCCATTTAAAAATAAAGAACATTGACTTACAACTTGGGATTGGAGTATAGACAAACAGTTTACTCCTCAGTTCTAGGTGCCACAGTGCTGGAAGTAATGTGGCTCTGTGAATAAGAGCCAGCATGGCATTCTTACTTAAAAGGCGCTCTGACCTTGGTCACTTGATTTATTTGCATGCCCACATGCTACAACCTTGGAGCATACAAATCCCAGCATTTTTCAGGGAACTATTAACAATGAGCAAGCATTATTTTCCAATCCTAACATTGTACTCTGGAGGTGCAATCTCCTAAACCTTGGTGCCTTCTTACCAAGTCCTGATTAAATAGATGACTCTGGTTGTGCAATTATAATAGAATATATCAGGATCTGACCTGATTTATCAGATGTTCTAGGCCAAAATGCAGATTTGGTCATGTTTTCTGTTGGGTCATGCACCTAGGATAAGAAGGACCAACTTCCTCCCCTGTGGTATGTGATGTTGGAGGCTTGTGTCTTCTCTGGAATTAAGCTGGCACAAGTAGTAAGTAAAAGCAGTTACCAGAGCAGTTCTTGGTTCTGGACTTTCATAGTAGGTAGGTCGTAAATATTTGTTTGTTGTCTGTCATGCAACAGAACAAAAACAAAAAAAATAATAATAATTTAAGTAGGGGAGTCAAACTTCGGTGAGAACTAAAAACAATCTTCTGTCAAATTGACAGCAAGTTTGCTGGAGTTTTACAACTGCTTGCTCAAAAATTATTAGTCCATTTTGTCAACAGAACTGCAAAGACCACTGTTAAAACAGCAATCTCCAAACTTACAAGCTTCTTTTTTAATATAACAGGAACATTTGTTCATTTGCAAAAACATGCTTCACAGAAGGAAATGAACAACAGAATTATAAAAGGGACTGAAAGAAATTAGACTATGGGAATTACCTAACAAACTGATTTCTAAATCACAGTCCCCATTTGCTTGGTTAGGATTACATAAAAGGGGGAGGCAGGATTTTTGAAAACACTAAACTCTTAATATACCTACCCAAAAGATAAAATTGTTAAAAACATGAAAAAAGAGATGTGCTATCTGTAGCAGAATTCTTTGCAGGCTTCTCAAGGTAAGGCCAGGAAGTGCTCCCTGACCAACCTTATCAGGAACCTGGTGGCATTTGATTTCCTAGGATGAGTGGATGCAGAAGGTAAGAGAGTCTGCCCCCAAGTGTGGGTGACCTCTGGGTGGCCAAAGGCTTTGCTTCCTCAGAAGCCAGTCTGTAGGCAGTGGGGGATGCAAAGCACAACCAATCGAAGGGCATCATTTTATGTCTTCTGTTTTTCTGGAATCATGCAGATGTTTGCAGATTCCTAAAAGCCCCAGTCTTCTGAGGAGTGGAACAAATGAATCAAACTCAAGGGAAAAACAAAAACCCCTCCTTAGATAAGATCCAGTCATATACCGGTTAAACTGACCAAGAGCTTAACCACTACCGTTATTAAAAATTAGAATGAGAGTTGGGGTGCAGCTCAGTAGAACAGCAGCACTTACCCAGCATGTGCAAGGCCCAGGATTTCATCCCCAGCAGCTCAATAAAGAAAGAAAGAAGAGTGAAAATAAAATTAGAATGAGTGCTGCAAGCAAGCATGGACTTTCTCCCTTGGAATTCGTATCAGCAGGCCTGTGAATTTGGCTCAGAGGCTAAATCCTGTGCCTGATTAAACTGAATCCTTTCATTATCTTGTTCAGTACTTAAAAGGCTTTCCTCTTCCCCCCAGAAATTCTGAGTCTCAAATTCCTACATCATAAAGATCTAGAAGAATCTGCCAGAGGAAGTCTGCCACACCTCTCAACCAGGAGACTTGGTCTACATGAAAGCTGACTGCCACCGTGCTGAAAAGGGCCCTTTCAAGTTGCTCAGATGACCCACTCAGCTATGAGTAAAGGCAAATGGCTGGGATCCTGCTTCTGAGTGAAGCCAGCACCGCAGGAGGGCTACACTGTGGTCCCCATAAAGGACCTAAAACATCAGTTTCTAAAGTAACTGGCATTGAACCCAACTGCAAAGAAGCAGACTGGGAAACGCATTGGTATTCTCATAGGCTGCTTGGTCTCCTGTCATTCCAGTTACTGTGAGGATCACATTTACTGGAAAACCACATTCTTTGTTCCACTTCTGTTTCTCTGCATTCCCAATAATATTGCCCACAGCCACACATGTCTGGCCAGCTCAAAATTGTGCTCCCAGTATGGACTTGATCTGGAATAGGGTGTCCAACAGGCTGATTTTGGCAGAAAACAGTGAGACCATCTGCTCTAGTACTTTTTTATAATAACCAAGTAAAAATTAATGTTCATCTAGGTATTCAGACTCTAAATTTGGCACAAAAGTGTTTGATTGAAAGGATGATGTAAAAGAGGAAAGCATTTAATTGAGAGACAAACTGCAAAAGACAGGTCTTGACCGTTGTTCATTTCATCTGCCCTTTACCATTAGCTTTTTGTGAAGTTGGGTTTGTGCAGAAATGCAAAACCTCCTCCTGAATGAAGCTGTGTGTGAAGCTGTGAATGAAGCCCTGCTCTCATTTAGGAACCTGTCCTCAAGGATCAGGCTCAGTCCTTTGGAGGAAAGGAACCCCTGACCACTGACTCTATTGACCACCCCCAGGAGCCTCTTTGCCCTGTTCCCAGTTTGATTCCTGCTTTCTAATTTGGATTTTTTAATACTCAGGAAAAGGGCAAGCCTCTCCTTCTCTCCTGATTCTACTACCTCCCCATCCCTAAAATTTGAGCATCTAACAGAGTGAGCACCCAGAGATGTGTTTCTTTCCCTCTTTCTCCCTCCCCGCCCCTCCCTCCACCTCCACCTCCCTCCACCTCCACCTCCACCTCCCTCCCTCACTCACTTCAGCCCTAGAGCATCCTTGAGTCTCCTGTTTCTAAGCCTGCCCACTGGTAAGCACTGCCCAGAATGCCCTTCCAGGGTGGACCCACTGTGATTTCACAGCACTCCACTGCAGCCACCCTGTGCACACACCACCATGGCTGGTTCATCCTCAGCTCTGCATGCTGTGTGCCAACAGGAGCACAGGTCTGCCCAGGTTAAGTGAGCACACATGGCTATCACACTGGGAGCTCCACCAGACTCAGCTGACTCATCTCTACATCTGAGTGCCTGTACTAGCAGGCCATAGGGAAATGTTTGAATCAAAGTCCTGTGTCCCTCTGGCTAGAGAAAGCAACACAGCTGGTCCTCCCTCTCTCTCTTTTCTGACTCTGTAGCAGCCTGCACAGGAGCTGCCCTTTAGAGGGAGTTCTAGCACACTGAGGTACAAATATTCATAGGCCACATCATTTACAGACCAGAGGGGCATGGCAGTTCCCCTCCAGTCCTTAGCTTTAGCCACTCATGGGAGGCTACAGCAGTCTTACCCACCTTTAGACTCCCATGAGAACCAGAGGCCTTCTGGACCAACTCCTACATGCAGTGCTGACTTTCCTGGTCACTGAGCATGGGCACCCGGATGCTGGGGAGGCTGCCTGAGACTGTGCAGTTTGACTCATCTGAGGGAGGAGGCTGGCCTGGCCATGCACCAGGTCCTAGTGGCAATCATATCCAAAATTCACCCAAGAACAGACTTGTCTTCCCACAGTCCCTGGATGTGGCTCCTTATTATAGGCAGGACATAGCTTAGAGACTAACAGCTGCTTCCAGAATTCTTAAGAAGCACTGGATCTGATTTGGGCAAGTAAATACCACCCAGCCCCTTCCTACTCTCCTTTGCAGGCATTCTAAAACCCAGAGGGGTTGACAGGAGGGGGCAGTAAGGACAGATAGGTCCCAGGGAAACCTCTGGGTTCCATACCTGCACTTCAGACAGAGAGGAAGGCTTGGCATTTGTGTGATATTTATTGATCTTACCTGTGCACCCGGCACTGCTGAATCCTTTGCATTCATTATTTTATTTAATTCCCCCAAACAGCAATAACAACCTACTGATAAAGTGGATGTGTTCAGTAAGTGAGGCCTAATTAAGCTCCATAACGTGTAATTGGATTATGTTCAACTCTCCACACATGTTATACCATCATTTAAAAGCCCTGTAAAGCTCATGCTGCTGTCCTTTTTTTTTAAAGAAACTAAGTCAGTTTGATCCTTGAGTTCAGATTCATAACCACTCTGCACTACAAAGTGTCTCCAAGGATCTGTGCTCAACAGGACTGCCCAGAAGGGATGCCAGCACCCTCCAAGCCACCCTTCTCACATGGGATCCCATTAAATTCTCTCCCACCCTTTGGACCTGCAGCCCCCACCCCTGCCCCCCTGCCTCTCACTTTGAGGACAAAGACCTTCATGAATTTCTCACCCACCAAACACAGCTGGAGCCTTCAGGTTCTATTTCTAGAAGCCATTCAAAAGCTCTCAGCTCTGAAGGAGAATGAATCAGGGATTATGTTCACTTTATGGATACATTATTAATTTTTTAATGTGGGTTCCCTCACCTAACAGCTGCTAGGCTTCCCTAGGAACACTCTGAAATTTGACCCATAACTAGCCATCCAACAGAGCTACTGAGGAGACAGGAGGTTGCCAGAGAGGATTTTGATCTTCATATAGAAATCACTGATACTTGAAAACAAAAGCATCTTTGGAATTTCAGCGAGTTCCATGGGGAAATACATCATTTTGTTTTTTGTGTTTCATAATAACTTTTTGTCATAATAACCCTCAAGGGTAGTGCCTATAGTTCAAAATGGAGGAGTAGACAGAATATAGAGGTGTTTCCTCAACCTTTTGATGGACAGCCTCCTTGGTCTCAGGGCCTTTACACTGGCTGCTCCTTCCTCTTAGAAACTCCCACCAGTTATCTGTGTGGGTGTTCCACCTTCCTTCAGGTCTCTGCCCAAACTACAACTTCTCAGAGAGGCCTTCCTGAACCATCTTATATAAGGTCCCCACACAAACCTGCTCCCTGCTTTCCCTTGCTTCTCCTACACAGTGTCTCTTGTCTGACTATGTCCACACACACACATTTTCTTGCTGGTATGTTGCCAGTCTCCTCTCACTGGAATTTAAGCTTTGTGGTGGCAGGTCATGAGTTCCATCCTCAGCATGGTGCACAGGAGTAATACATAGTAGGTGTTCTATTTAATGCACTTCCAAAGTTGGTTTTCCTTTTGGAAACTTCATGTGTTTTGTCACAGATACCAGCCTGCTTCATTTAAGTTTCAGTCTGCTCACGCCCAGCTGACCAGCAGTGTCCTCTTTCCCTCATATCCTCTATGGGAAGTCAGCACTGCAGCCATTTTCCATAAAGACATAGACAGGGAGGCCCCAATTTCCATTTCCAACACAGCCGGGAGGGACCTGGGCTGGTAAGCCATGTCCTTCCAGCCTTATTCCCAGCCTCCAGTGAGCACCTCCCAAGGGTAGGCCTGTCCACATTCTTCGGTTTTATCTTCTTCCCGGCACCAACTATTGTACTTGGCACCCAGCAGGTACTCAAATCAATTTTGGAAATGAGAGCGCACAAGCTCTCATCACACACTGAGAAATGTCCCCAAGATGCAGACTGAGTACTGAGCTCACACCCTCTGCAGAAGCTGAAACATAAGATGACGTCCTTGAGGGGACGCCCCTTACCACACTCCCAGGAGGAGCTTCTTGCCACATGGGGATGTGTGAGTGTGAGAGAGATACCAGAGGTATCATACAGGCCAGCTGTCCACTGCTGGCTCAAAGATCTGTCACTGGGGTAAAGGAGGGGACAGAAATGGCAGGCAGGGGCAATGGCTGCTCAGGTGCCCATCACAGGCTAACTTTGTTTTTCTTTTCTTCTCTTTTCCAGAAATGGTGGGGGAAGGTTCCTAACTCCTGTCTGCCCACTCTTGCAGGGCCTAGTGTCAAAGGCACAGACAGTGTCTGCAACACCCACTCTCCCCTCTGTGCCCCTGCATCCTAGAGAAAGGGGCAAAGCCTGTGCTCCAGTGCAGGATCTCCTGGGCCTCTTCTATGGAACTCAAAACGGAGAAAGAGGCCATTGAAAAGTGAAACAAAACTCAAAAAATTCCTGGCTCAGATGATTAATATTCATTGAGATCTACCTAAATCTGCAGCTCCTAGAGTGTCATGGAGCAGACTAGTTTACAAGGTTTGGATTCAAACCCATCATTAGCCCTTTGCATCCAGAAAGCCACAATCCCCTTAGGGTCCCATCTGTGCTCTCCCAGTGTGGGTTAGAAGCAGAGAAGCAAGGCAGAGAGAGCCCCACCTGAGATGGACTAACCCAATCCTGAGATGATGGTATGTGGAGATGGAATCCTTGGAGGTATGAAGTCTGGGAGTGAGGTCTTCAGCAATAGGATCAATGCCCTTACTAAAAAAAAAAAATGCCAGAGAGTTAGCCTGTTCACTTTCTGTCATCTGAGGACAGATGTTGACAGTCTGCAACCTGGAAGAGGGTCCTCACCAGAACCTGAACATATGCCTCTCTGGTCTCCAATTTCTAGCTTCCAGAACTGCAACAAAAGTGCATGTTGTTTAAACCATGCACTCTACAGCAGTTTGTTATTGCAGCCCAAACCAGCCAAGACACCAACTCCTTCTGGATTTTCTGAGGAGGCTCAAGCTGCTCACCTCCTGGCCCTCTCCCCAGAGCCTGTGCTGTCTTCTGAGGGCCACCTGGAGCTCTCCCTAGCATTTCCCAGGCAACACCTTTGGGATCTCCACACCCACCCTATAGTGCCCAAGGCTAGAAGACTGTGGCACAGCTGTCCCCACCCCCAGCTGCTCTCCTATCTTGTCAACAGGAAGTGTGGCTGGGCAGCATTGTCCTGACTAGCGTTATGGCCTCTGACTTCCTTTAAAGAAGTGTGTGCATCAGCAATACTTCACAATTTTTTAAGAAATCTTTGGTAGCCTGGTCAGTTGTGCTGTTTTTAGTAGCTGCGTATTTATGTCATAACCCACAAACTCCATACCTCACAACTCGTGAGAAAGATGCTGTATAGAATGTGCCCCATGGACCAAGAGCCCTGACACAAACACCAGGTGCTGGCCACAGAAAGAGAAAATATACAAGGCTTGCCCTTGCTCTGAATCTCAGTGGGAGGTGCCACCCTTCCCCACCACAAGAATCCAAGTGAAGCATCCCTAAAACCATAAAATGGCAAGTGATAAAACAACAACAACAAAAAAAAAACACTCTTGAACTTTCAAAGTTACATCACTTCCTAGATTGAGACTCTGGGCTTTCTTTGGCTCTTTTTATTGGTTCATCTAGACTGTGCTCCTGGCAAGCAGGATGTAAGGGAGGAGAAACATCCCCTCTGAGGCTTGATGATTGAGCCTAGAAAATAAACTGGCAGTAGGCAGAATAATGAGAGAAGGCTCACAAGCATGTGGTGCACTTGGATGTCACGTGAAGGAAAAGTGGATCCTGCAAAACCAGGAAGTTCCCCCAGAAGCTTGCACACGCACTCCTCAGGGCAGAGCCGAAAGAGGTGGGCAACTCAAGAGAGTAGATGATCTCTGGGAAAAAGGAATGGGCCCTCAGCAGGGTAGGTGGCAAAGCCTGCTGTAGGAGATCCCAGGAGGCTACTGATAAGTAAAGTATAGGTTGTGACAGTTGTGACCTGTCTTTAAGGGCGTCCAGAGAATACTTCTGCTTGTGCTCACTGACCCCAGTGACCTCAGTGTGCTGTCATCCGCAGACCTGAGCAGCAGACTTAGGGTGGCATTACCAGAGCTCCTAGGGTGCCGATACCCCACATGTCTTTCAGCTCACCTCACACAGGACATAGCACCCCTACATGCATGTGACTTACTGCCTACCTCTTTGGGGAATAAAGATGAGCTGACTGTTCCTGGGTGGTTAGAACTGATGCTTGAGGCAAAGTGGGCTGAGAAGCCCCTCATCATCAGAATGGGGACCCTGAGGAAGTGAGCTGCCACAGATGCTTGCTGTGGGCGGCTAGGCATCCAGGGGTAAGGATATGCCCGGCTGCCCACTGAGCACCGGGTGCTGATACAGTTCAATCTGGGGCAGGGCCAAGGGTCAGCATCTTAATCAGTCTTCTGATTTCCTGCAGTTGTGGCTTCATTTCTTTGTATCTAGAAGACACAAAGATATTGAGAACTATGCACCTGTCTTCACCACTGGTTCCTGTCACAGAGCACCTAGAGGCCTTAGAGCTGCCTGAGGTTCAGAGTAAGAGGACTGTATTCTGTTACCAATAAGGAGCTTCACACCTGAGTTTATGATAATGAGCTGGCTCCGTAAGGATGGGAGCTGGTCACTAGAGGAACCAGTCATGGGATTGGAGAGTTGGAACTTCCAGTTCCATCCCCAGACCTCCAGGGAGGCAGGAGGGGGCTGCAGAAGGACTTAATCACCAGGGACAGGGACCTGACTAATTTTGTCTATGTAAGCCATGTGTGGTGGTACACTCCTGTAGTCCCAGCAACTCGGGAGGCTGAGGCAGGGGGATCACAGGTTCAAGACCAGTCTCAGAAACTTAGCAAGGCCCTGTCCCAAAAAATTAAAAAGGGCTGAGGGTGTAGCTCAGTGGTTTTGCACCACTGGGTTCAATCCCCAGGACCACACCAACAACAAACCTGAAGGAAGGTTTCCAAGAGCTTCAGGGCTGGGAAAGCCTGGGAGGGGGTGTGCCCCAACCATAGTAGGATAGGCGTTCCTGCACTCGGGGCCTTTCTGAGCTTCACCCTGAGGTCATCAGTCACTGTGGGGACCCTGCGTTTGTAGCCAAGCTGGCCAGCATGTGGAAACCCAGGACTGGCAATTGGCCTTTGACATGGGGAGTATGTGTGGAAGAGCCCCTCACCTGTGTGCACTGTTCTAACTCTGGAAGCCAGCTTAGCATGGCTTCCAGAAAAATTCTCTGTGGATATCAACTGTAGAACACCCAGTTGGTATCCACAGAGAACTGGAAATCTGGTGAGGAAAACCCTCATAGTTGGTATCAGAAGTGTTAAGTGCAGAAAGCAATTGTTTCTGCTAGGCCTCTGGACTGCGTATGCTTCCTCCTATGGGGACAGCCCCTCAGCTCTTTTCAACCTACACTTTACTTACCAGTAGCCTCACCTGGGGTCAGCAGAAATAGAAGTGGGCACAGCATAATACATGAATAATGTGGATTGACTGTTCCAATCCCATTTCCCAGCCCATTCCCTACCAGCTCTCTTTCCCATGGGGCAGACATGAAACAGAGGCCTAGCTAATGAGACAGATGGATCTCTGTAGTAAGGTTCCTAAGAAATCTTTGTTCCTTTTCCACATGAGCATTGCCCTGATTCTTTCCCCATTCTTTCTGCTGTGAATAGTACTTTCACATCCCCATCTTCAGCAGCCATCTTGAAATCCCAAGGAAATAATAAGCAGGAACTGAGAGACTTCAGTCCTGTCTTCCTAGAACCACTGATCAGTCTCCAGCCCTTGCCTTTGTTCTCCTTTTCTGTAAACCTCAAAGTTCCTCTCTAACCCTTGAAGACAGATCTTTGGTCTCTCTACCCCTGTATCTCTTCTTCTTGGATGATTCACAGCTCCTTCCCTGCCCTTGCCCACTGCTTGTCTCTTTGATTGGCATATTGGGATGGGCAGGCAAACCCAGTCTTTGGGGACACTGAGGCTGAGGTGTTTACCCAAGGACTCTGGTGAGTTCACACCTGCTGGATAAAAGTAGAGCTCCTGAGGGACTCAGATCCTGGTTTCTAGACCAGAGGCCAGGACAGTCAGGCCACAGAGAAGGATGGCAGGGCCCTTGTGGATTCTGAGTTGCCCTCCCTGTGAGGCTCAGGGGTGGATCAACAGAGCGAGGGTTGGAGAGGTGGTAAGCGGGCATCCTGTGTGGCTCTGATGCTTGAACCCTTAGAGTGTCAGACAAGTCACTTGGGACCCTGCCTGCTGTGCAAGGCTGAAAGACCCCATGTTGTAGGCTCTGTCCTGGGGGACTCTGCCCACCATCTTTACCACCAGGCCCATGGCAACCCAGCCAGGTGACCTCACAAGGACTGATAGGAAGAAAACGCCCAGGGTGGTCCCCTGATAGTTGGGCACTGAGAGGGCAGCTCTACCTGCCTGAGCACTCAGGGGGCTGAGCTGTACCTCTCCCTGCCAGGCAGTGCACCCACCTTATCTGCTCTCTTGAGGACTGAGGGCCA
Source organism: Ictidomys tridecemlineatus (assembly GCF_052094955.1). Taxonomy (NCBI): domain Eukaryota; kingdom Metazoa; phylum Chordata; class Mammalia; order Rodentia; family Sciuridae; genus Ictidomys; species Ictidomys tridecemlineatus. The sequence continues at coordinate 9,168,635 of NC_135486.1, read as the reverse complement.
ATTCTTGTGATAAGCATTTCCTCCCCCATTTCCTAGGTAGGAGATGGAGCATTGCTGTATGGGGTTCCTGCTGTCCCCTCTCCTGCTACAACCTCTGACCTGCCACCCCTTGGGCAATTGGTATCTTTGTGAGGCACAGAATTTAAGGCAGAAGTTGAATTATCAGGCTTGGTTATAGAGGGTTGAGAGGGCAGGGATCATGTCTCCTCTGTCATGGGGTCTCTGGTGCCTGGAGCATAGTTGGTGGCAAAAGATGAGCTGTTCATGAAGCAATGTAGGGGCCTGTGGTTGACTTCCTAGGCAGCGCCCCATTTAACAACCAGCACGTCATTTCGGAGAAACTCAAGCTCTTCCTTTCTTTTCTTGAACAGGAAGGCAGATAGGCAGGCCACAGCAAACATTCCTCTCACCATGGCTTCCCTCACAGACTCATCTTCATTTGGAGAGGCTCAAATCTCTCAAGGGACAGGAAGGAAGGAGGACTCTACATTGAACCCCAAAGTTCACTGTTTCCAGTTCCAGCAGGTCCTGTTATAAGGTCCTGTCCTCTGGGCCCCTGTTATACGGAAGGGCTGCCTTTCGCATGGGCAGGCGGGAGACAATGTCACAGGGCAAAGCCAGAGCTCCCTCTCTTTCATGAGAGATGTGTCAGTATGGACCCCAGGGATGTATGAAGTGGGAGAGGAGGAGAAGAGAGGGGAGGCTGGAGTGCCTGTCCTCCCCCAAACACATGTGCCCAGCAGGTCACCTCCCCACTGTGTGCCCAGTTTCTGTACCCCAACACCAGGCACCCTGCTTCACGTAGGTCTCTGCAGGCCACCAGCTCTGCAGTGCCTCTGGGATGGCATTCCTCCTGCAGGTGTCTTTTGTCTTAACTTTTCCAGGGAATTCCAAAGTCATAGGAGGGTTTGCCTTTGAGGAGAGCAGGGTGTGGTCCAAGACACTGTGCAGGAACAAGACAGAGCTGAGCACTGGGCCAGGGTTGTCTGTTGCCAACAGCCAGGGTGCACAGGGCTAGGTTTCCCCTGGCTGATTCCCTGGGCACCTCCTTCTGCACACTTCCCTCTTTATTGGTGTGTTAGTAGAGGAGGGATCAGAGGGGAGCAGGCACCTAGAGCCATCTTTTCATCCCATGGATCTGTAGTCTGAGACCAGGTGGGAAAAGTGAGTGAAAGAGGCACTGATGTGCAGGCTTCTGTGTTGAGTCACATGAAGCCAAGTCCTCGCCCCTCCGCTTGCTGTGTGACCTAGGACAAGTTCCTTAACTCTCCTGTGTCTCAGCCCTCAGGAAGAGTCTGTGCCTGACTCTTGGATTTCTTGAAGAACAGAACATGGAAAAACACACAGGGCTGCTTCAGCATGGTCAGCCTGAGGGGCTGAGGGATTAACAGTGTCCAGTTCTCCATTTTCCCCTGAGGCTGAGCTGTGCTGTCCCAGCAGCTCCTGGAGAGGAGGGAAGGACTACAGAGGTGGGAAGGCCCTGGATCTGAAGACCCAGAGAGGAAATCTCTTGGAAACAGAACAGCCACATTCTTAAGGCTCCACTCCACCACCTCCAATCCTTGAGAAAGAAAATACCTATACAAAAGCACTTTAGAGAAGCCATAGGGTGGTCTGAGTGGGGCTTGTTTTAATAATCAGCTTATCTTGATTATACTGTCTAATCCAACTTGTCACAATCCCCACAAGACAGTTGAGGAAAACAGTAGGTGAGAGGAGGAGGCGGACCCCAGGAAAGTCCAGCTGCTCTCTGTGACAGCGAGGAGCAGGACTGGAGTGACACCCCTGCGTGGCCACCCTGAGGTTAGCAGGTGGGTCCTTCCCCCACCCCCTCCCCCCTTCCTTAGCTGCCTATGGCGAGACAGCTAGACCCAGTCCTTGTGGCGCTCATGCCTGGAGAGGACAGCAAGCAGATGATCAGATGCCAACACCCTCATCAACAAATGCTGTTGGGAATAACAGGGGCTGCGGGGCCCGCCCTGTCTGAGGAGATGACACTGGGACTGAGACCTGAAAGAGAAGGAACAGGCATGGGGAGATTTGGGTAAGAGCTCTGCAGCACAGGGATGGTGAGGGGAGCAGGGCAAGGTGGGGAGCCACTGGGCAAAGAGGAGAGAGGCCATGGGGCTGCGGCATGGTCCTGGAATGGATGGGGGATAGGGTGAAGGGGAACCCGCTGGATGGCCATGGAGAGGGAGCCTCAAGCCTTCAGGGGCATCCTGTGCACAGCCATGGCCCTGTTCTAAGCTGGGGGCGATAAATGTGCACCTGCCCAGTCTCTCCTGTTTCACACAGTGGCCACACAGTAGCTTTTGTCCTCAGACATCGGTTTCCATCCACCATCACCTGCTCCAGGAATACCATCTTTTTGCGAAGATCACAGAAGCCAACAGCCTCTCTAGCTGCATCTGCTGGCTGCTTACCCACACCTGGGATGCCACAGCCCCCAGGGACCAGGCCCCTTCAGTGTCCTTGCCTCCTCCCAAACCTGCTCCTTCAGCTCCCCCCCTTGACAGGCTTCTTCCCTCTATATGCCCTTCAGTGTCCCTCACCCAGAAATCAAAATCATTAAGCAGAGCACCTCCACAGCCCCGCTGTTCTTGAACATGCCCCGCCCTGTGTGTCTGATTCCTCCCTCCCACCTACTCGCCAGAGTCTCCAGTCCATCTGCAGGTCCTCCGCCTCTCATCTTGTGCAACACTGTTGTTCCATGGCGCCCTCTGTCCATGCTACCCATCCCTTTGGTATGGAGAGCTCTGATTAGAACAGGCAGAGCTGAGAACTGGGCCAGGGTTGTCTGCGGCCAACAGCCAGGCTAGCTCCCTGGGGCCCTGTGGATACACAGGGCTGGGTTTCCACTGGCTGATTCCCTGGGGCGAGGTCTGCCACCTCCTTCTGGGCACTTCCCTCTTTATTGGCATGTTAGTAGAAGAGGGGGATAGAGGGGAGAAGGCACCATCCAGTCATTGAAGAATATTCTACATATATTGCCAATGGTCTCTTCATCCACCCAGGTCCTCCAGGATGGGACATGTACCTTAGCTCCTAGCTCCTTGGTATATAGTAAGTGTTCAAAAAAATTCCATCCAGTAAATTAGCAGAAGGTGGGCTTCCCTGGAGGAGAGAGGCTGTGAACACTCAGTTTCAGAGGTTTGGGTAAAATTTTGGAGGTGCCGATCATACAGAGGGGCCCAGGGGGTACAGAGCATCCCAGAGCATGACTTGACTCATCCTGGAGTCTCTCCCATTTCTGTAAATCTACCTGACGATGACAGCACACCAGACATTCCACAGGACAGACAAGCCGGCAGCTGGTTAATGCTCAGTCAGTACTTTCAATGCAAATGTCTCTGTGTTTATGTGAATAAATATACAATCCACAGTCATATGTGACACTGGAGAGGCCTGATGACGGGCCCATCTGCAGCTCCAGCACCGAGTCACTTGTGCTTCTTCTTTCCACACAGGTCCAGGACCCCCTTTTCTCAACAGTGCATTCCATGCTACAGGCAGGAAGGGGCTTCCTCACTCCTGGCTTTGCCCTGTCTAGACTAATTCTCTATGTCTCAGTTCCCTCATCTTTAAAGTGGGGAAACTACTAGCATTTACCTGAGGGGATTATTATGAGCATTAAATGCACTATTGTGAGTAAACAGGTCAGTACTTAAGATAGCACCTGGCCCACAGAGAGCTCCAGAAAGCTCCAAGTGCCAGCTGCCATCCTGCTCTTGGTCTCTCAGAGCTCTGGGGTGTTGGCTACCCTCTCTGAGCAGCACCCACTTTTGTGCATGTGTAACACTCTATAGGCTTTGGGGTGAAATCCAGGAGGCTTTGTTGGGGCTCAGATTAGGAATGGATGCCCTGAGGAGGGGAGGTGAACAGATATAGCAAAGAAAAATATAGGCCACCAATTAAACATTAATTTCAGACAAACAGAAAATAACTTTTTAGTATACATATATTTCATGCAATATTTGGGATGTAAAATGTTATACTTAAAAGATCATATATTAAAATTCCAATTTAACCTGGTGCCCCATGCTTATACTGGCAACCCTCCTGCGACCTGGTAGCTGACAGTCTGCCCATGTGGAGAAACAGGACAGGAGCCAGGATATAAACCAGAGGCCATCCTGGTTCTTCCCTGTGTTCCCACAGTGCGCCGCACGGCCAGAGCAGGCACCCAGAAGCAACTGTGCTGACTTGGCCTAAGGGGTTGTGGGGGTGTCAGTGGTTAGTTATAGTGGATGGGAGGCCTCAGACTTGCCTGTCAGAGACCCATTCCTCTGAGTTCAGCATCTGTCCACCTTTCAAGTGTGGTAGGAAAGGGCCACACTAAGCTGCTGTCAGCCATCTGTCCCCCCTGGGTGGGCTCTGTGAGTCATGCAGTGAGATTCTCAGGGACCCCAGGGGTCAGGATGCCTGCATTTGAATCTCAGCCCTACCCACTGAATTGGTCTTTTATTATCCCTATGTTTTTCCCGTCTTCTACTTCAATTTGGCAGCCTCAGAAGTTGCTCAGAGGCAACTGCTCTCCATGCCTTGGTGCAAGACTAAACGTATTGAAGAGATTATTCCAAAGGCCACTGAAGAAAAAAAGAAAGAGGGACGTTTCCCCGGAATGGAATGGAGCAGAGTGAAGATTGGGAACCATTTGGTAAAAGCAAGTTGGGAGATTATAGGAATTTAGAGGAGTTTTCTGGTTTCTTCTCAAAGGTTCCTACACCTTAAGAGTGGTGTGGGCCTGGAGGAAAACAATGAGGACAGGAAAATGAGTGTCTCAGTAATAAACAGCATAGAGAGATCAACAACAGTGTTAGCAGAGTGCTCTGTGCCTGGCACTTTCTACAGGTTAATTCACTGAGTCCACACAGTGGCACTTCTGTTTTCCCCATGAGGCAGCCAAGGGGCAGACAGTTGAACTTGGGAACTACCAGAAGGTCTTCTCTAAAGTCTGTACTTGTACAAGATCCTGAGGGAAAGAATCTTGCTTAACTGAAGATGAGCTTCCCTTAAGCTGGAGCAGATGGAATTTGAGTCAATTTAAAGAAGAAATGTGGCATTTGGTTTGCTGATTGGAATCCCTGTACACATTTATTAAGGATATTCGTTGTTTTGATTGTCCTTTGCTCCAGCCTGACTTGGCTCCTGCCAAGGGTGAAGTAGAAGGAAACTTAGGCCTCAGAGTGCTTCTTCCACCTTCCCTGTACAGTGCCTGGAAAGGGGCTTCTACTTGAATTAGCTCTTGTCATTCATCAGAGCAGGGGGAGGCCGGGGTTGGGAGAGGGTGGCAAGAGCTTTAGTAGCAAGCACCAAGTAGGCACCCTGCGCCCAAGCTGCCCTTTCCTTCTTGCCAGCTCTGAGCACCAGAAAGGCTCTGAGCCAGCCTGAGCGCAGCGTCTCCAACCACCACTAGGGGCGATGTCAGCCTGCGGTTCCCGGGCCAGCTGCACGGGCTGCTGGAGTGCGCCGGGAGGAGCTTCCTGCAGCCCGCGGATTCAGACACAACCGCTGGAAGTTCTGATTCAAGGAGTCTTGGGAGGAAGCGACTCCAAATGACTAGGCAGTTTTGAGAAGCACAGATCCAGGTCCTCTGACCCACCCAGTTCAGGCTTCCTGCCCGTCCTCCCGGTCCAAGTCCCACCTGCAGGTCATCCAGCCTTGGCCTGAACAGTTTTCCTTCTTACATTTTCCTTCTTGCATAGGCACTGCCGGGTGTTCTGGATACTACAAAGTTTTTCATCCGCCTCCCACTGTCCTCCTCTGGTCCCCGCCCCCCCCCCCCGGGGGTGCCATGCTGCTGGCACCTTCCCAGCACCCTTCACCTATCAGGCCTGCCTGGGTCCCCTCTCCCTGCCAGCTGTCCTGTGCAGCCTTCCTCCAATGGCACAGGACTCCCAGACGGTCACCAGGTACTTGTTGGCATCCTTGTAAAATAATGCAGTCCAGAATCTGCCTTGGCCTCCAAGAGGCCTGAGGAAGAAAGAGAGGCAGAGTGCCTGCCCTCTCCTGGGAGGACACTGCCCTTCCGTGGAGGGATATTTAGGGCTAAAAGTTAATGCTGCCAAAGGGAAAGCGAAGTGCGGTACAGTCCTCTCACCCTAGCCTAATTCCACAATAGCTCTTGCCTTTAAAAACTACCTTACTGTAGTTACTCGGTAGCAACCAGAGTTTGTGTGCTGCTTTATGTTCCACCATTTATACAGCCCCTTTCCCCAGGTCTCTGCAGTCTTTCTGATTGTGCTTGTGAGGGCGGCACAGCACTGTACCCTGTGCCCTGGGTTCCTGTCCTCCAGCAGCTGCAGCACCCTGGCATGCCTCTGCTCCTCTCCATTAGCGGTCTCACTCCCATGTGCCTGGCATCTAGGTCCATTCTCTTATTTTGTCCGCAGACTCCCATTCCTTTAGCCATGTGTGGGATACAGGTGACACTGTGCACTGGAGGTCCAAAACCAGTCATTTCAGATGTTCCCTGTTAGACCACCTTTTCTAATAACTGCCATCTTTGATGGAACGAGGATAACATGAACCAGCCCTGGGATGGGCATTTGATGTATATTATATCCCAGGTGATTCTGAAGGACACTCTGTGAGATATTCACACACACACACACACACAGTGCTTTACAGATAGAAAACCAAGGCTCAGCAAACAAGTTATCCATCATCACACAGTTCCAGGGCAGCAAGTAAGAAGGTGAGCTCAGGTCTGTGCTTATGCTGCTACCCTGCTGCATTTCAGGAAATACGATCTGGTTCACTAGGTATTTGAGCCCTTGTGAAATTATAACAATATAACAGCATTGTAGCAGGTTTCTTATTTTTCCATCCCAAGGTGAGAGACATGCTTTTCTTCTTGTATTTTCCTCCTTCTGATGGGCGAGAAACCTGCTTTCCCAGCCCACTGTGCAAACTGAGCAACTGATGTCCACAGGAGGCTGCTAGGCTAGAGGAAGGTGGGGGACCAGTGTCAGAGAGTGGTGGAAAGCCAAGTGAGGTGCCCTTCGTGGGAAAGTCCATCAGCAGTTCCACTCTGTTGAGCTCCTGGGACCCGGGTGAAATTTCCCACCTGTGCGCCCTTCCTGTCCACCTCTCAGGAGGGGCCCTCGCCCCAGCTGTGCCTAACCCAGTGCTACTTGCACTGGAGGGCCAGCTCCCATGGCCCTCCTCCCCAGCCTCTCCTGGCCGTTCTGGCCCAGAGCAATCACGCGCTCCTCTGAACTCTGCAATTACAATTTCAATAATTCATTTGGCAATTAATCATATCCTGCCTTGTGACATCCCTTCTATTCCGTGTTGAGCTGTTATTTAGAAGTGCAATTGTTTAACTTCCCATGAGCAGCATATGCTGCCTTGCTAATCTAGTCCGAGTTTTTGTTTTTTTCTTTGCTGGCAGTCAATCAAGCAGGAGGAGCAGTTCGAGGTCACCCTGGGGGAGGGGAGGAGGGAGCAGTAGGGATGCTCATCAGGAGGCCCTGGGAGCAGAGAGCCAGGCCCCCTCCAACACAGATTCTTGGGGAGCCAGGCAACCCACCACATGCCTCAGCCTCCTTCCTCCTGATTCCCTAGTTATGAAACAGCTCTGGATCCAAATTGTTTCAGGAATTTTCCATGCATTGTACAGTCTCCTTGCCTGGATTCCATTTCCTGTGGGCAAGGACCATTCATTCTATTTTCACTAAGCTGTCTAACAGGATGTGCTGAGCTCTGAAATTAGACAAGTCCCAGATTCGAGTCTCAGCTTGGTCACTTGCTACCTGTAAGCCCGGGTAAGTCATTTCACTTTTCTTAGCCTCAGTTTCCTCCTCTAAAATAAAGAGGAAGTAGTTATCTCATGATGTTGCTTTGAGAATCTTGAAATAAGCGCTCACAAGAGCATCCTCTAGGAGTATTCCAAGACCCTTGCACACAGCAGCCCGTTTAACTTTAAACAGAAAACCGTTTATTTTAACCATTTGCTAACTGTTTAAACAGAAGTAGATTCTTTTTCCATTTTTCAGGTAGAATTCAGGAGTGAGAGGAAGGGAGTGCAGGGCGGTACTCTGGGGTCACCGGGAAGCCCACCTAGAGCAAGGGGGAGGGGGATGGTTAGAAGGAAAGGAAGGGGGAAGCAGGGCTAGCAGGGGTGGTCTCTTCATGCTCCCAGGAGACTCCAGCCTTAGGCCTCAGAGGTGGCCTGAAGGATAGTAGTGGTGAGTGTCCCTGGCTTCAGTAAACCAAGGATCCGTGGGTTTGCTTGAGATACACTGGACAGGGGAGGAGAAGAACAACCTCAAGGAAGGTGGCAAAGCTGTGTGGAAAGTGAGCAAGAAAGAAATAGGCTAAAGAGTTTCTCTCCATTCCTGCCCACTTTGGGTCCTAGACCCTCCTAAAGCCAAGGACTTGGGGTGGGGGCATTTTAACACAAGTCGAGCTGGGGAGGGATCATCAGTCTTTCTGCAAAGTGACCAGTGGAAGCTGCACCAGCAAGAACATGGGCTTTTCCCTGCCAACTTCCCATTGTTCTGGGTGTCCTCAGAGACCCTGGCTCAGCCTGAGAGCCCCTGCTCCCTGCCCTGCAAGGCCTTCAGGATTAAAAGCACCCTGTTCTCTCTTTCCCCAGGGTGGTAACCTAGCCAGACAGGGACTGATGTCACACAGCAGGTGCTGGCTAGGAGCAGATGGGCTCTTAGGAAAGGGAAGGCAAGGGTTCAAAGGGCAAGTGACTGAGGGGCTGGGACTGAGGAGGCTAAATACTGACCAAGGACTTGGCCTCGAACATGCCCAAGAATTCAGGACCAAGAAGGACCTGGAAACCATTTGGCAGACTAGCAGAGTGACTTCTGACCTCTCTTCTGCCCTCCAGGAGGGAAGCCACCAGCCACACATGGCTGTTAGCCCTGGGAATGTGCCTTTTCCTCATTGTAACATGCTGCAAGTGTAAAGGCACACCCCATTCAAAATGTGACATGAAGGAAAAGAACGTAAAGTATCTTGTTGGTAATTTTTATAGTGATTACACATTAAAGCCAGACTTAGAATATATTGAGTTAAATAAAATACATCATTGAAATCACTTTGACTTGTTTTTAAAGTTGGTTTTCCTCCCTGCTTACAGGAGCTCTAAAATGGCATATGTGACTCATGTTGTATTTTTCTCGGGCAGAGCTGTTCAGACCCTGCGGAGCCCTGGGTGGTTGGCTTGCTGAGGGAGAGTGTTCCCGCAGCTACTCTCCTGAGCAGGGTTCATAGGAAGGAAGGACCGTGTAGAGCAAGGCCTAGACCAAGGCCTAAAGGGAAGAAGAGAGCCAGCCCTAGGGCCAAAAAGGACAATTCTGTTTCTCTGGTGCATCTTGTTGGCTAAACTCAGAGCAAAGCACCACTGGAGGAATCGTGAGCTAGGGGGACAGGAAGTCACAGCACCTGTCCTCTAGGGGGACAGGAAGTCATAGCACCTGTCCTCTAGGGGCTAGAGTCAAGTGGAGTGGGGGATGCTGAGGTACCTTAAGGAGCCTCTGTCATCAGAAACACCTGTGCCCACCTGGGGGCGGAGAGGTGAGCAGCATTTCACACGGAAGCAGGTCTGGAGAGAGCCAGGATGCCAGGAGCAGGGGAGGCCGGAAGCAGGGAGCCCTCGTCCAGAGCCTCTGTCTCATTTGGCCCTCAGGAGATGCTGCTGCTGGTACTCTTGCCTCTGATGACCGGTGAGGAAATGGAGGCTTAGATAGCAAAAGTAGCTTCCAAAGTCAAGAGCCACTAATCCCTCTAAAATGAGTTCTTTTCTTGGCTCTGCCACCTACAAGTTGGGTTGCCCAGCTCTCCTGAGCCTGTCTCCACCACACTCGAGGATCCTGTGAAGACGAGGGAGAAGATACCTCCTGGCCTTTGCCACTCACGGTCCAACAGCATCCTAAACTCACTGCATCCAAATTTGAGCTCCTGCGGCTCCCCTCCAAACCTGCCCCATTTCTTTTGCTAAGGACAAAGACATCAAAACATCACAGCTGGTAGCAGCTGGAGTCAGGACAGGGCCCTGATATGTGGGACCTGTCCTCGCCTCCTGTGTGTGCTGCTCACCTCCTCACCTCCTGCCTCCTTGCTATTTCTCCACGGGCCCCCACACTTCTCTCCCAGGGTTGCTCTGCTCCCACAGAGCTGCACAGCTTGAGTCTTCCCATCCTTTGCCACCATCTCCTGCCCAGGACCCCCTGTCCTCTCCATCTGCTTGATTTTGTCTTCAGAAAGCTTAGCACTGCTAATATCTTACGTAACTTATTATCTCCCCCTTCCACTCCTCCACAATGTTAAAGAATTTTATCTGGATCTTGATTTTTAGAATAAAATCACGGTAGCACTGGAGGCTTTTGGGAAATGTTTGATGGGTGGATGAAGGAATCAATGTGGAGGACTCTCTGGGCCGCCACCATCCCTACTCAGATCTGCTGGGTGAAGACTGCGTCCCAGGGAGCAGAGAGGTTACGGTGAAAACCGATCCATGCTGTTACATGCATGCTGGGGCCTTTAACCAATGACAGAGCCCGTGTCTTGCCCTCTGAAAGAGTCTGTGGCTTGGTGGATCTGCCTTATGGCCCCTGGGCTGAGGCTGGATGTTAGAGCAGGCAGGGATGTGGGAGCAGGGAACAGAGGTTTCTGCCCTCTGGCAAGGCCCCTGGGGTGCAGTGTCTGCATGGGAGGGCTCCTGAGAGGGCCGTCGGGAGAAGTGGGCAGAGGCCAGATCACAAGTGTCCTCACAGCCACCTTGAGAGAGCCACGTGGAAGGGTGGGCAAGGGGGACGTGAAGATGTGTCTCCAGGAAGGTGAGGTAGCCATGAATCCGGACCATCTGTGCTGTCATTAGACATTCTAAGTCGAGCCAGGCTCCTGGAACAAAGAAAACAGCCCTTCAAAGGGAATTGGGGGGGGGCACAAAAACACCGCAGCCGGCACCTGCCCATGTGCACCCCCATCCAATCACAAAGACACTTTCTACACAGGCTCCAGAGCTGTCCTTGGGAGGGGTGCTTGAAACATGCATTTATATCTGATATATCCCTGAAATGGTAACTGTCAGATTGGTCAGAAAATGGCTCTGCTTGGACAGGTTTTCCCAGACCTTCATTTCATGAATGTTGAAAACAGAATTTTTATAAGACAAATGGAAGTGGAGGCAATTGTTCTTGAAGCCCCCTTCGGATTCCCTTCCCCAGGCTCTCCTCCCATGCCCCCACCCCCGTCTTCCCAGAGGCCACCGCGGCTCTCCCAGAGCTGTTCTTTCGACAGCACGGGTCAGGTCTGAGGAGAGTGGGTGGGTGCAGGGACAGGCCCACCTTAGGTGAGAGAACGGATTATAGAGCCCCAATGGCTGGACTGGCAGTGCTCACTTCTGCAGGGCGGGTGAGCTTCCACCTGACTCTCAGGCCTCCATCTTCCCATCTGTGTGCTGGGAGGATGGACCAGGACACTGGTGAGGACTGGAGGAGACAGTGGATGTCAACGGGTGCAGCATCAGCAGGTCCTGCAGGGAGCCTTGGTGACCCTTTTCTCCCTGCTTGAGGGAAACCCCAGCAGAAATTCTATTTCTCCTAACATTTGAAAAACAAGGAGATGAGCTTGAAGGCAGGAAGCAGAGAGGAGGGGCATGAGATGTGGGAGTTTGGAGCAGTTGGCCATAAGCAAAGGGACAAAGAACAGGTGTGTATGAAGAGGTTCCTCTGTGGCAGATGGCTGAGACACTCATGGAGTCGCGCTCCTCTCCCAGCCTCCCTGCAGGAGGCCCACTCTTACCCGTGGTACAGAAGGGAGAGCCAAGACTCAGAGTAGAAATAATTTGCCTGGAATTTTGGAACTGGGACTCAATTCAGATCTGTCTCCTCTTGGTCCTGCTCCCACATACAAGCTAGAAGGTCTTCAACACACTCAGACTTTCGTCCCTCTTCTTCCACTGATTTGCTCTGTGACCTTAGGTAAATCACCACCCACACCTGGGTTTCCATACGCTCCTCTGTAAAATGAAGGGGGCGGGGCCTAGAGGACTGCAGTAATAAGGCCGTATGAGAGGATAGAGGTGGGACTGTCAGGTTGTTCCTGGAGGGTGAGTTCCCTCTCCTGCCCACTGGCAGCAGCTTGGCTTCCTGATCTACTTTAGCCAACGAGACGTGAGCTGAGAGAAGGTTCAGCTGTTGCTTCTTCCCGCACCAGGAGGGGTGCTTGGTTCTTGAATGAAGAGGTCTTGCAACTGACCTCTGCCCATGGCCACAAACATAAATGTGAACAGGAAATACCTCTCTGCCATTGTAACCCATGAGGATCTCATCATCTAAGTATTGCTGAATTTAGCTTAAGTTGACAGAGATAATGATTATGCAAAAAAAAAAAAAAAAAAGAAAGGACAGAGAAGATAGATAGTGCCTCAAGGAAAGGCTGATTCTCACCTTCCTGAGTGACAGGAGCCCTGAGATAAACTCCTGCAGGAACTTTTGCCAACTGAGTCCTGGGGAGGGCGGGGGGTGCTGATACCACAACAGAGCATGCAGCCAGAGGGTTGGAAGCAGGAAACCACTTGAGAAGAGCAAGGAGAAGACAAGGGTGGGCACAGAAGAAGATGCCATAGACATTTCTTTTGTTTCTAAAAGAAAAAGTCTTTAGGGTAAGAGAAACTCTTAGGGTTCAACAGCATGCTTATCTAAAGGGCAAGGAACTGGGCCACAGAGGTTAAGTGTTATAGCTCACAGCGCAGTTGATGTTGGAGCAGAGACCCCTGCCAGGCCCCATGAGCTGGTTTGGGTGGCACCTTTGGAACCATTTCATGATGAACAGAAAAACCTTTCTGAAGAAGAGCGCAAGCTGTTTGATTTGAAGGAAGGCGCCTAGGTGGGAGCTGGGGATGGGGCTCCCGGACCTCTGGGGACTGTGATGGTCAAGTGGTGGGAAGACAAATCAGGGAGACGGCAGCCGGCTCTGCTGGGCAGGTGAGTTTATGGACCTAACAGGAGGTGTGGGCTTCCCCAGGAGAGAACAGAGAGGACCCGTGGGCAAGCTGCCTAGCTACTTGCACTGAGGGCTGAGTCCGTGCAGGCTTTTCCAGCCCACTTACCATTTGATCTCCCTGTGGTCCTAGGACACAGGCATTTAGCACACGAGTCAGTCGAGGTACAGGAAAGTTTGCCAAGGTCTTGTGGCTTGTAAGTGTCAGAGCTGGGATTTGAATCCATGTCAGTGTGCGACTCAGAAGTTCCTGCTGAGGGAAGAAGGTAGAGAGAGGATAGGGTCAGAGAAAGCAGAGGAAATGATTGCTCATGTCCAGGCCACAAGGCCACAATACCTCTGGCTCAGAATAGTCATCAGAACTCCAGGCCAGCAGCTTGTGGCTGAGGCCCCTGGAGCTCACCAGGAAGGGCTTATACCCATGACCAAGGCTGCCTGGGTTCCCTTTGCCACTGAGGTGTGGCTGAAGTCTCCCCAGCAATGCCCCCATCCCTTGCCTGAGCCAAGGAATGAGTCAAGGTCACCAGTGTGTCCTTGGCTGCCAAGAAGTCACATGAATCCCTGCAGCTTCTGGGCCACCTGCTTGGGACAAACCCCAGCCATGGCCCCACCAGTAGAGGAGTCCTGGAGGGGAGAGACTGGATCAAGGGCGGGCCTCCTGACACCAGGGTAGGCCCAAATGCATGCTCATGGTTGGGCATTTCCTCCCAGCTAATAAACAAACAACCTATTTTTCTCTGGCCAAATGGAAGCTGGCCTCAGAGCTCTCAGGGAGAGAGCAATAACTGTGGCTTATCGACAGACAGGGAGCACTTAATAAGCCACAGACCGATGAGGAGCCGAGATGGATAGGGCTGGGCTATTGATTATCAGAACCCCTCCAGTCCTCCCAGAGGGTCTTTCCACCTCTGAGCCTCACACAGGCTGCCTCCAATAGCTTTCGGGCCATTAGCTGGACTGTGGGGAGGGCTGGGCCCCACACAAAGACCAAGGGGAAGGAACATATTTGTAATTGTGGGAAACATAATAGACTATCACGGGTACATGACTTCAGCTACAAAACTTGGGAGCATAAGTCATGGTTCTATTTTTCTTCTACAGCAGAGCAAAAATAGCAGATTTTTCATCAAGATAGAAGGCAAGTACCACAAAAGTAGCCTCCCTCACCCACTCTTATCCCTTTATGGCCAGAGGCAAATAGGCTGAGGAGACTCCCTCTGCTCTGGTTGAGCTCAGGAGTCCTCTGTACCATGGATGGGGGAAGAGAAAGGAGGTGTGACTGCCCCCGGTCTATACTTCATGGCCAGGATACGGAATGGCCTAGCAAGAGGGAGGAGAGGAGGCTAGCCTTCTGGGCCTGGGTCCATGGGGCCCCAGAGGTTCAGCACAGCCCAAATCTTCTATGTGTAGCATTTATGAGATTTTCAGAGGGGTCAGTGCAAATTAAGTCCCAGGATCTTGTCCACTGCTACCTCTTCCCTGGGGCGGGGGGCAGTGAAGGCTCCCTCTGGGGCTCCTTAGCATGAGAAGTCCCTATGATTCATCTGCCCTTGACCTCCAATGAGCCCACAGGCCCTATCCCCTGCGTCCCATTGGCCCATCAGGCCACGGCTCTCCCCTCGTGGGGAGATGCTGCCCCATCGTTTCCCTGCCTGTGACCTCATCTGGAGCAGGTCACCCCCCCCCCACTCCACTGAGTGGCTCAGGCTCCATTCCCACTAAAGAAAGGCAGGGACTCTGGGGTGGGCTGGTCACCGGTGGGCAGTGCTCCGGGGCCAGAAAATGCCCAGCAGCCTCCTGCTGCTGAGTTTCAGGAGCCTCTCCTCAGGCCACCTGGAAGGACTCATAGCCAGGCTTCGAGATGGTCTTGTGGAGCCTTCAGAGGAGAGCCACCCGGGTGGGTGGAGGGCCGGGAGGTGCTCCCAGGGTGGAGACAGAGACGCTGTAATATTAGCCTGAAGTGGGCAGGTCTGGGGCTGAGAGATGAGGGTTTCCGGGTGGGTGGATGGCTGCTACTGGTATTCTCTGCCGCAAAAACCTTGGTGAAGTTTTGTTACGGTTAGGATATGAGGTGTCCCCCCAAATCTCCGGTTAAGGCAGGGACATTCAGAGGTGAAATGATGGGATTGTGAGAGTTGGAACCTGATGGGTCCATCCTAGTTTTAATGGACCACTGGTGGTTAACTGTAGGCACGTGGGGCACTGTGGGGTGTGCCCTGGGGGGGTGTGCCCTGGGACTCATCTTCCCTACGCCCTCCCCCTACTTCCTGACTCCACCCTGAGCTGAACAGGTTTCTTCCACACCCTTCCCCCAGGAGGTGCTGCCTCACCTTGGGCCAGAGCAATGGAGACGGCCACCTAAGTGTGACTGAGACCTCTGACCCTGTGAGCCTCAATCCTGTTCCTCCCCTCAGTTGTTCTTATCAGGTGTTTCAGTCACAGTGCTGCAAAAGCTGTCTATCACAAGTTTGGAAGCCAGGAATGCCCGAGGGAGATGTTTGCTTCCAGGAGGGGCCGACGGGGTACACCACAGTCTCCCTTCGAAGGCCACCTTTGCCCATTGCTGCACCGTGATGTGTGTGCAGGCTGCTGGGGCCTGGCATGGCCAGGAGGGCCTCTCAAGGTATCTGTCACCCTGTGACTGTGAGCTCTCCCGCTGGACTGAGGTCAGAGGGTGGCTGCCAAAGAGCAAGGGGATCAGCATGTGGCAGCTGCAGGAGTGGGAGAAGAAGGAAAGCCCAGGCCCCTTCAGGTGGAGAATATGAAGGAGTCAGATCAAAGCCGGAGGCTGGGGACATCCTGCACAAAATCATCCCTGACCACGAGCTGAGCCTGGGAGGAGCTGGCCCAAGGAAGAGGCGGAGTCAGGAGAAGGCAGTGGAAAAGGCTAGTTTTACCAAAGGCCTCAGAGGAGCAGAATAGAGCAGGGCAGCCTGGGCTCCAGCCAGCCAGTTCCTAGTTCTGTGACTGGGCCTGCTGCTCTGTTTCTTTATATATATATATATATATATATATATATATATATATATATTTTTTTTTTTTTTTTTTGTGGTACTGAGGTGGAACCCAGGGGCACTCTACTGCACCACTGAGCTATATCCTAGCGCTTTTTATTTTTATTTTGAGACAGAGCCTCACCAATTTGCCCATGCTGGCCTTGAACTTGAGGTCCTTCTGCCTCAGCCTCCTGAGTTGCTGGGATTACAGGTATGCACCACCATGCCTTGCAAAAAAAAAAGTGGAGTTTGGGATTCTGGGTTGTTGAGAGGAATGTAAAGCTGTGTTCCACAAAGGACACAGTGACACTGAGGTGGACACTTGAACTCTTCCATCTGTCTTCTCAGGTCTTAAACACACCGGCTCCCGGTGCCTGGGTTCCGGGTCTGAGTCCAGAAGAAGGTGGAAGCATAAAGAGATATAGACGCAGATCAGCTGGGCCAGCTGGGCCACTGGGTGGGCAGGGAGGAGCAGTGAGGCAGAAAGGCAGTTGGAAAGGGCCCTTTGGGTTGGCTCTGCTTAGGTTCAGGGGCCATTTGCCTCTCGTCTGAGTCAGTGGACTAATGAGGGGTTGTTGCAAGGATCCCCATTTGAGCTTACGTTGGGACTTGTTTTTCTGATGATGGAAATGTTTATTAGATTTAAAACTAACCCACTGTCCCTGTTAGATAGTCCTGCCTGTGTCTGACCCCTGGCCTGTCTCCAGCAGGCCTGGTAGGGGACCTCAGCCTTGGCTTGCCCCATGGCACCTGCCCCATGTGGAGCAAGCACCTGCCCAGAGCTGGCCTCGGTCTTCCTCACGGCCCATTCTGTGTGGAGGAGTTGATTTGTGTCACAGTGGTCTTGAAGATAGCCTTCTGAGGGTACTCAGGGTGTCTTGGGTTCCTGGAAGATGGGGGACACCTGGGTCCCTGTTTTCCCCTGTGACTGTGGTCCCTTTGGGCACAGCCTTCTGGCCTTCAAAGCCTTTGCCTCAGCTTCAGTTTTCAGAGAGACAGGGGCTTCCTTCTTGCTTTTAGCATCATATCCGAAACAGCAGGCTCTGAGCTGAGCTGGCGTCACACCCCCAGGAGTTGGTCCTGGTGGTGACAGGGCGTTGGCAAAGGTGGAGGGAGGGGAGGGAGAAGACCACACGGGCTACCTCAGCCCCTGTCCCTGGGCTCTGCCCCACACGTGGTGGGGAGGAGTCTGCCATTGTCCCCAGGACTCCACGAGGAGGTGGCAAAGGCATCCTCAAAGACAAGGACACCCCCACAGAGGTGGCCACGTAAGGCGTCCCCTCTAGTGGCTTCAGCTCAATAATGGAGGGAAAGTGTGAGGAAGAGAGTCTAAGAAGGGGCTGCACAAGCTCATGTGAGCTTCCCCGGGGACTCCAAGATGCACCTGAGGAGAACTTGGGGACAGAAAGGGCCTGGAGGTGCTCCAATCCCAGGTGGACCCCAGCCCACAAACTCCAGCTGAATGCAGGGAGCAGGGGCTCCATGGAACCACAGGTTTGTGGGAGCCTTGGGGACCTCCAGGAAGTGTGGCACTTTAGGGTCCTCTCTTTGTTTCTCACCTGAAGACCAAGTGGGGCCTAATGGTCATTTCAGTTGGGGAAGAAGTAAATTCATGAATTTCTTGCTGGTGAACGGTAGACAGATCCATTGACTGGTCAACAGTTCTCTTTGGGGGCTGTGCTTCGATCCCGCCATGAACAGTCCTTAATAAGCTGCAAGGGTGGTCGAACTTCACGATTCTGACCGTTGACACGGGGCACTCAGGCACAGAGAGCACTTCGGCTGGTAGGTCTTCTGGCGTCTGTCCAGTGTCCTTCTGATGGCTCTCTGTCATTCCTGCAGTTCTTGCCCCATCTGCTTCCCTGGCCCAAGTTGCTTTACTCCAGGGTGGTTTCTGGTTTGACTTTCCCCTTACCAGCCACTCACCCAAACCTGAGCTCTGTTGGATGATTTAAGAAACTGACAAAAGGCCCAGAGTCCAGCCAAGGTTCTATAGTCCTTCCTGATGTCCATGTGCTGTCCAGACACTTGTCCTGGCTTCTCGAGTCCACCTGAGATCCTTGGCAGGTGATCTGATCTGATCTTCCTCAGTTATTCCTGACAGGGGACCTGCAGTAAGTCAGGAGATGGCACATCAGGCCCAAGATATATATGCTCATTGAACATTTAAACTTTGGTGGCCCATACTTGAATAAAAGGACAATTAGCACATTTCCAATTGCTCTTTCCTGCTGTGAAAACAGGCACATATATACAGTGCTCGTGTCACATGCATAAGCCACACTGGAGGACGGGGGGGGGGGGGGCTGCTTTTCCCACGAGCCAGTGAACAGAGCACCCAGATGTTTATAAGTCAAGTCAGGAAAAAAGGAAAGAGCTCTGACCAAATCTACCAGCTTAACATTTCCAGCATGTCTCTCTCTGCGGTTATTGTCTTATCAAAGATTTATATCTGTCTCATAAGTATCTTTAAATCCTTGGTCTCTTGTGAGGCTTAAAGCCAAGAATTGACATTTCCTCAATGTAAATAGGAAATATTACAGAATGAGTTGAGGTTAGTTTTGTTAAAAAAAAAATTGCTTTCTTGACTTTTAACCCTACAGTCTTGCTGACTATTTAATTCTACTTGCAGTTGCTCAGAAATGAGACTGTGATTTCTTCAGTCTGATGCCAGGCTTTCAAAACAAACCATCCACGGTTCCAAATAGCAGCTCAGGTCTGCTGGTGCAAGTCACAAAACAACCCCTGAGTAACAAGGGGGAGAAAGAGGGTCCCAGTGAGTATCATATAGCTGTGGCCACGGTCCCCAGCTTGTGGCTGAATCCCAGTCACAGCTCTAGACAGTCAGGTGCTGGCCCTTTCTCAGGAAGTGGAGATAGCAGTGGGGTCCCGGGCCAGTTCCTACGTACCTGTTAAACCCACCACATTCCAGGCCAGTTCTGTTGTGACTTCTTGCTGCTCTTTATGGGACAGTTGTACTGGGTCACTTGACACATTACCTTTCTCCTGCTCACCAGCCCTGGTGTGAAACTGCAGGATGGGTCTTGTTGAGATCATGGAGCAGGACAGTGGCCCACAACTGCACTCTAGCAGAACAAGGGCCACACACCTGTTTGGACACAGGGGGTTGAGGTGTGCGTGTGCATGTGCATGTGTGTGTGTGCGCATGCGCTTGTGCATGCATGGCATGTGTAGCAGAGGTGGGGGTTGGGGTGAGGCAGCAAAGGCTGAGGATGTGGGCAGGAGGAGCTTCCTCGGTCCCTCTCCATCTCCCTCCAGGTGGACTTTCCTCTCCTGACCTTGGTTCTTCCTGGTCATCTTCACCGGCCTTCCCCTCACCTGGTGCCCAGCTACTGAGCTGCCTTGTGTAGTCTCCAGGTCGCTGGGGACATGGAGGGTGGGAGGGACTAGCGGGGGTGATGACAGGGGGACTGGAGTGGTCATGAGAGCCCCCAGGATGTGCTGAGGGTCCCCCGACTCCCTCCAGCCTGAGAAATCTGGCTTCTGGAAGCTCGCGGGGAACCTTTCAGGCTGACGGTGGCGATGGTGGTGCGCTCACACAGGCGCCATCACAGGGAAACTCGCTGGAGGTAACCTTAAACCCGAGCTCCTCTGGTGCGTTCAGAATGTCCATCTGAACAAAGGACGCTCGATTGGCACTCTGATTTACCGAGAGAGCAGAGAGTGAAGGCACCTGGATGTGAGAGAACTGAGGAGTCCACGGATTCTTTCTTTCTAGCGTTTTCCTCCCCTCTTGTCTTCAGGCTCCATTTTCCCCGGTGGTCCAGGTATGGCATGTGTAGTGGGACCCTTCTTTTGAAATGTTCGGGTTTCCAGGCCTCAGTGAAGCTGCCGTTGCCTCTTGGTCTGTGCCCTTCCTAGCCCCAGGGCAGGGGCTGCGTCGGTCTTGACTATTGTTCCTCCAGCGCCTGGACACTGCCTGGCTCAGGGTCCGAGCTCAGAAAATGGAAGAATGACTGGCATGATTGCCTTCCCACCAGGTCTTGACCTCCTCCTCCCAGGCCAGCCAGAGGTACTGATTTTATTTTCTCTCTTTTGCCTTCATGGTGCCTGCTCCTAGCCTCCACAGTAAACTGGTGAAGTACAGTTTGGCCCTTGGGGACGCAGAGGGGAAGGAGGAAGGAGAGGTGGAGATTGTGCCCAGTGTCTGCGCTGAGGTTCTTCAGGGGCCGGTGCCTGGGAGCGGGGAGAGCTGCTGAGAGGAGGGGCTATTTCTGGATCAGAGGAGAAGCTGCTGAGCTGAGCGGGCTGGGAGGGTATTTATAGAGCCAACCTTGGAGAGCAGGGTGCGCATATCCCTGGAACCTTCCCCCATTTAGGATATCTAAAGATAGATCAGCGTGGCATGTCGTATGAAACAAGGTACACCAATTCCTTTTAAATTCACTGACAGCTTTCTCCTAATAAACACTGACCAACCCTCACCACCCCACTCTGCCCTGCCACTGGTCTTAGCTCTTGATGGGCACTGTGGGTGCAGGCCAGGAAGCTGCTCACTTAGAGTGTCTAGCATCTCCCTGGTGGCCCAGTCAAGGATGGAAGAAAGCAGGAGCTGGTGTTTTCTGAAAGCTCACTGCAGACAAGCTCTAGACATTATGATGCCCGTCTTACAGGCTGAGAAACCAAGGCACAGAGACTGGCCTGAGATGGCCCTAAATTGGTAGGTTTGAGATGTTACCCAATTCAGTGTAAAAGACTGGGGAGGAGGGGAGGAGAATAGGCCACTTGTTCCCCTATTTCAGATGTGCATTTAGAATCACTATTCCTAGTGCTAAGTAGGTGTCTGTTGAGTGACAGCTCTTCTCTCACATCTTTTGTCCTGGAATGAGAACAATTCCATCAGGTCTTCAGATCAGGCCTGGCTGAGCTCAGCATCTGGGGTGCCAGATCCTCTTCTGACCCCAAAGGTGGGACCCTTCTTTTGAAATGTGCCTGTCCTGCTACCTATCTAGCAACCTTGTCTAAATGAGAAAGGGAAATGAATGGATGGATATTCGTCAAGCACCTACTGCTTAAGACAGACACCGTCTTATGGTATTTCACGAGATAGACACATCATTCGATTCGTCTGGCAATCTTATGAGATAAGTATTTTCTCTCCGGTCCACAGATAAGGAAACTCAGGTTGGAGGAGTTAAGGAACTGGCCCTGAGTCCCACAGTGGGAAGAGGCCCAGCTGAGTCTGAGCCTGTCCACCCTGGTTAGCGCCTATTGACTTCCTGGCTCTGCTGCATCTGCACCGGGATCGACCCAGTGGCAGCCTGTTTGGTCTGTTGCTTCTGCCGCTTCTCCATCGACTGCTCCATATCCGACAGCCCTGCCTGTGCAGTGGGTAATGGGATTTGATGGGTAAGGTGACCCCAGCTCAGCTGAGCCACAGCCCATCATCCCTCCCTACCGGAGCTCAAGCTGCTTCCAGCAACGTCAAACTGCTCCTTGTTTGAACGTGAAACTCAGTGGCCAGGCCTGTGGGAGCCTGCCCCTCTCCAGGTTGGAGCCTGGCCACTCTGCTCTTCCTTAAGGGCCTGTTGGAGGCCTCCTCCTTCTGGAAGCCTCCTCATCCTGTCTCTCTCAGCCTCCCAGAGCGCGAGTTGTGTGCTGCACATTCTGGAACTGCAACGTCCGTGACCTCAGAGCACATGGTCAACCTTCCGTTCACTTCTGGAATTCTTTCCCCGTCCTCTCTCCTATGTCCTCCCCTGCGTGGTTCCCTTCACTCTAAGTAGCCCATTCCTGAGTGGGACAGCGTAAGCCCAACAGTTCTCTTCTCTACCAGCAGGAATGTGCCTGTACCTGCCCTCCAGTGCATCCTGCCCTCTGGACCTGCTCCTTGGGTAGTCTGCAGAGCTTTGAAGAGAGCTATCACAGCCCTTGAGGTCTTCCCTCTCCACTGGTCCTTGAGAACCTCAAGTGACACGGTCTCCAGAACTTTCACCATCTTCTGAAGATGGCTTCTGGGCATGTGCGTCCCTTTCCAGCGAGAGGAGCAAGCTGAGCACCCCGTATGTCCCCCGAGGCCTTCAGAGGGCGGCATGTGTGGGCTACTTGCAGTGGTATACATTCCAGAGGTGCAATGACATCATTTCAGCAGCGGCTCATAGAAAACTCCATTATCCTTGGGAGCACAGGGGGAGAGCAATTCTCCTTAAAGGCAAATTCAACCTAGAAAATACACAAAATTAAGCAATTGTCGTTTTAAAGCCCTTCAATTGCTAACCTGTCTGACAGACTGGAGGCTTGGTTGAAAGGCAAGGATGAGAAATAGGTACAGAACTGCAGCAATCTGTCCCCCCTGAGGCCATGATTTAAATGAAGATCCCTGAAAAGCTGCCCAAGAGCCAAGCAGGATTGTCAGCAGAGAGGAACACGTATGAGAAGAATGTGGCAGGGGAACATGAGAGCTGGGGGAGAGGACACTGGCGGGCCCACTCTGGGCTAAATGCTTTTGTGGGCAGCTCAGGAATCCCCCATTTTCAGTTTCACTTTTGGTGTTTTAGTTGTATGCAGTCATCTGTGGTCTGAAAATATTAAGTGGAAAATTCTAGAAATAAACAATCGATAAGTTTTAAATTGCATGCCATTCTGAGGAGCAAGAATGAATCTCACTTTGTCCTACTCCACCCATCCCTGGATGCCAATGATCCCTGTGTCCAGTGTATCCACCTTGTATATGCTACCCACCCATCAGTCATTTAACCATCTATCAGATCCAGTCCCTGTCATGGTATTGGTATCACAGTGCTTGTGTTCACATATCCCTCATTTTAACTTTATAATGTCCCCAGAGTGCAAGTGTACTGATATTGGCAATTCAGATATGCCAAAGAGAAGCCATAAATTGCTTTCTTTAAATGAAAGGTTGAAAGTTCTCCATTTACTAAGGAAAGAAAAAATGTATGTTGAGGTGTTTAAGATCTACAGTAAGAATGAATCTTCTGTCTGCGAAGTAGTGAAGAAAGAAAAAGAAATTCACACTCATTTTGCTGTCACACCTCAAATTGCAAGTTCTAACCACAGTGCATGACAAGTGCCTAGTTAAGATGGAAAAGGCATTAAATTATGAAAAAATAATGCTGTACATACAGGGTTTGGTACTATCTTGTGGTCCCAGGCTCCTGTAGAGGGTCTTGGGTATATGTCCCACTGATAAGAGGACTGCCGTCACAACTAGTCCTCAAAGCAATAGTGCAGAAGTGTTTATCATCCCCATGTTATAAATGAGAAAATGAGGCTTAGTAGGATCCTGGCACCAGAGAACAGCCAGTCTGCCTAGTCCAAGGTCACGCTCCCTCCTCCTATTATATCACTCTCATACCTTCTCTTTGTCGTTGTTGTTTTATGTGTGACAATCTCAGGTCCCCAGGGGACTGTGTGGCCCCTGAGCCCCTGATCAGGACTCTGAACTCTTCCACTCGGATCATCCATCCCACGGGCAAGACAGACACTCAGGAAAGTCTTCAGGAGTGAATGCCGTTGGTTCTGGGTGGTCTGCCATCCACTGGGACATGGGGGAGAGAAAGCAGGGACCCTGCCCAGGGCTCATCAGCTGCTCTGTGGAGATACCTGCCCTGCCCCTGGCTGCCCCCCCCAGAGCCAGGCAGATTGCTGCCCTCCCTGTCCCCCTCCTCAGCACCCCAGTGATTAGTCCTGTTTCACTTTAGCCAAGGAAGAAGAGCACCAGGTCCCACCCGCTTCACCCCAGGAGGTTCAGAGGAGGCTCCTTGAGAAAGAAGTGGATCTGGGGATATCATTGTTACGATCCTATTAAGAGCCATAATGATCATCTTCACAATCGCTGCTTTCATTGGGACCCCGTGGACACTCAGGAGTCTCAACTCACCTTGGTTAGTGACCTTCAACGCCCTAGGTGCCCCTGTGCACTGTGCTTGTGGAAATGAGTTGAATTGTTGAGATACTCGTATGGGAACATCACAGGATCTTGATCCAACTTCACACTAGGAAGCAGGTTTAGCAGTCAGCTCTGGTTTCCATTGTGTGTAATTTTCTTTTCTTGTTTCTGTCCTCAAATGTCACCATGGGGTCCATCTCAGTGGTGAGCTTGCTGTAATTTAGAGGAAAGAACTGGCAGTGGGAGACAGGCCTCTTGCATAGGCCTCAGCAGAGACAGGATAGATCCCACCACTCAATTGTCCCCATAATTCCAAAGGAACAGGAGAAGTGGCCACCAGAGGTGGGCCCAACAGCAGGCACATAAGCTCTGCATCTGGAAGACGAAGGGCAGAGAGCAGTGGAACTAAGAACCTCATAGTTGAGAGCAGTGGTTCCCAAACTTGGTACAAATCACAGCTAACTAGGTGCTTGATACAAACACAGGTTTCTGGGTCTCATCTGGGGATGCTGCCAGGACACAAGCTATTGCCCCTCACTATGCAGAGGATGGTGCTCAGAGCCCCACAAGTCCCCACTCCTTAGTCCTCATGACTGCTGCAGCAAGCCGCGCTCCTTTGCACATCCTCCAGGTGAGAGGCAGCGGGTGGAGGGAAGTGTAGCAGAACCTGGATTTGAAGACTCCCTGCTCTTTCCTGGAGGTTTTGACGGGCCCTGGGAGCGGCACATTTTGGCGAGTGCCAGGAGTCTGGGGACCATCCTCAGAGGGCCTGAGCTCTGAAGATGGAATGCCCATCACCAGCAATTTAATCTGCTCTGCAAAATGCTCCCGAGGCCCCCAACTCCAGTGACCCAGGAAAGGCTGCAGAGCAGATTGTGCCAGGAGGGGCCAGCTCTAGTCTGCTGAGAATCCCACAGGAAGCCGGTGAGCTCCGACCTCCACAGGAAGGAACGTGGACTGCTGCTGCAGGCTCAGGGATGCCCGGTGAATGAGGCCAACTCCAGCCCAACCCCAACACCAGGACTCTCAGGCCTGGCCTGGGAGGGTGTCTGTCTGTCTACCTTCCCATTCTCGTAGCCTCAGATTCCTCTCTTCAGACTGTTTATGGGTGAGCCCTGATTCCTCTGAATGTCAGCCACTCACATGTCTTCTCCTAGGGACCTTACAGTCTCTGAGCATGGCCTGCAAAATTATTTACTTAATATATTTTAAATGACTCATGCTTTTTAACTTACCATTAATTTTTAAAGGAAATGTTTATGCTAATTACGATGATTCTCAAGCATAGGATCCAGCCGGGGTGAACTCCTGTCACTCAACTGTCCGCACAGTCTGGGATCATTGTGGGGCTGTGGGGGATCCCAGCTCCAGGGAGTGGGAGCTGAAGGAGGAGAGAAGCCTGGGACCACGCTCTTCCCAAGGCCGCAGGCCCGCTGAGGACTCAGGAATGGGCTCGGCTGCTCTGCGCCTGAGTTTTCACACACTCGCTGCTCTTCAGGAGGCCCGTCCCTGGTCTGCCCGGAGGACTTGCCCTCCTCCTTGAGATGTGCTCCACTGTGGCCTCTTGGTGATGCCAGTCACCCCCAGAGTTTTTCAGCCAATGCTGTCTCTCGAGCGAGCCGCACGTGTCCCGGGCTCTGAGGGGAAGGCCGGGACCAGGCGGGCACTGCGGGTCTCTGTTCACCCAGTGCCCGGCAGAGGTTTCCTTTCTCCTTTTTTCCAAAATGATCATTTTGGAATGATTGTCAGGTAGCGGGTTCTGTGCTAGCAACTGTCCATGTATTCCATAATCCTGGACCAACTTGCAGCCCGCATTGCAGTTGAAGAAAACGAGGCCTGAGGAGTTTCAGGTTGTGCTCGACAGAGGCAGAATGCAGAGCGGAGGCTGCAGCCTGGTCTGGTGGTTTCAGCGCCCACATGTTGAAACCTGCCCCATTTGGCAATGACCGTTGGGGGCAACTGTGTTTAGTGAATGAATGAATTGCCAACAAGCGAATGAGCCAGGGAGAGACGGAGCGCAGTGGTCTTCTCTAGGGCTCCATGGGCAGCCTGAACAACTGGCCACATGCTGGCCCTGGGTCCAAAGGTGGGAGGCCGTTGTAAGTGATGCTGGCTTGAAAATCAGGATGCAATCCTCCTTCCTTGGTGGTGAAGACTAAACACCTGGGAAAATAAGTTTTACTTAAGGGATAGGAGAGAGAGAGAGAGACTTGCTCCTCCAGAAAGGAGGGGTCCAGAGCTGGTGCCAAGCGAGTGGGGGTGTCCTGCCCCTGTGATTAGTTCCAGGTTCCTTTCTTCTCATGCCCATGTGACCTGAAGTCAGGAAGGAGCCCCAGGGGTGATGGTGTTGGAAAGTGAGATCCCTCCTCTTCCCCAGAGGCGGTAGCAACCCTCCCAGGAGAAATGCCATCTGCCCCGTCCTTTCCTTTGATGACCGGCTACTGGCCTCGGTCCTGGTCTCATGAGGATGTGTTAAGAATGGACAAAACAGCATGTTCGTTTGGGTTTCAGGGGGTGGAAGAGAGAGGGGAGCCCTGAAGGCACCTTGTTCCTGTGCCCAGCCTCAGCTCCGGAGCACTGGCTTGTTGAGTGGGGTCTGCTCTGTGTCCTCACTTTCTAGCCCTGTTCCTAGCAAAAAGAGGGTGCCCAGAGGGTGCCTGAGGTCCTTCACTTTACCCGGGCCTTCACTCCTGCTCCGCAGGCCTGTGCTGGGCCTCACAGTGGCCTTTGTCGGGGGCACCCCTGCCACTCAACAGAGGAAGCCCGCCCCTGTGCACAGTGGGGCTCCCTCTCTGGGCCTGGGTTCCCTCTGCTGTAACTCCCACCTCTAGACTGGATTCCAGGGAGTCCTTGAGCCTAGAACCCAAACAAGGTGGGGCTTGTAGACTCTGCTCCCTGAGACAAAATTGCCCGCCTTTCAGAATGGGGGGCGGTGGGGGATAAAACCCTGTCTTAGTGCCCCTGGTGCTGGCAGGTGACTCCTGGCACAGCTGGCACAGTGAGCTGCTTCTTCTGCACAGACAGGAGGCCTTGGAAATTATTCAGGAATAACAAACAGGCCAGAAACATTTGCATAAGGAATCACTCAGAACAATACATGTTATTTAAACCTTCTCTGGTTGGCAACTGAAGCAAAGGCAGCTGAGATCAATCTGCAATGCAAATCGGCCTTATTTGGAGCAGAGCCTTGCGCCAGGGTGGGGCTGCAAGCCCCCCCCCCCCCCAGGAGCGAGCCTGGCCACACTTCCCTGGCCTGCCTGGCTCTGGCTCACGCACTCACGCACGTTCCCTCATTGCTCTCCTCCCCTCCCTTCTTCAGAGATTAATGGAAACAATTTGTCTTCTAATGTGACTACAGCTTATGAATTCTTTGTCTCACTCTAATCCTTTAAATTATCCACATAATAAAATATGTATCCAGTGATTTCAGGTCATAATTTGATCTTCTAGGGAAATGGGGAGGGGGAGCAGCCAAGCAGGCGCTTCCCATAGTTGTTTCTCTCCGTTTATCTTTATTTGTCATTTTTTCTTCCTAATGATCTTCCCCTCGCCTCCTCTCCACTCCCGAGCCACCCCAAGGCTGTGAGGTGAGGCCACGCTCCCTCCTGCACCTGCTCCAGCGTGATGGTGGCCTCTTCACGGCCTGGGAGGATCCCACAGCCACAGGCCCAAGGGTTCTGGAGAACCAGGCTCGGGGGGCTCCAGCCAGTGCAGTTCCACAGAGGCCCTGAAAGCCCCATCTCCCAGTCCTTTACGAGAAAGATGGCAGGTCCCTTATTTGGGTGTTGCTCCTCATCTGCAAAACACCAAGGGTCAACTCTCTCAAAGGACACCCCAGTGCTTCTGGGAGGCTCTCATCAGTCCTCTGAGATTTCCACTCAACAAGTCTCATGTTGGTCGCCCCCCAAACCATTTAAGGCTGAGCTTCCCTACTGCTGAACCATGGGCCTCTGAGGGGACCTCCTATAATTTGCATAAAAGCTTGGTGTTATGGTTTGCATGTGGGGTGTCCCCCCAAAAGCTCACATGTGAGACAATGCAAGAAGGTTGAGAGGAGGAATGACTGGGTTGTGAGTCTTAACCCGGTCGGTGAATTAATCACCTGCTGGGGATGAACTGAGTGGTAACTGAAGTGGTGGGTGTGGCTGGAGCAGGTGGGCATTGGGCTGGCTTTGGGGTGTATATTTGTATCTGGTGGATGGAGTCTCTCTCTCTCTGCCCCTTGATCATCACGTGAGCTGCTTTTCTGTGCCACCCTCTCCCGCCGTCATGTTCAGCCGCATCTTGAGCCCCGGGGAATGGAGCTGGCCTTCTATGGACTAAGCCCTCTGAAACGGTGAGTCTTCAAATAAACTTTTCTTACCTAAAATGGCTCTGATCAGATCTTTTAGTCACAGCAGCACAAAAGTGGACTAAAACACTTGGTCTGCCTTTGTCACCATTCAGGTTGCATGTTGTGTCCTGGGCCCCAAAGTAGCCTTGCCTATGTGCTGGGCACTCGGTGTCCTGGGCGAGTCCACTCCTTCACATCCACCCAGGGAATCAGCAGAGGACAGGGAGGAAGGCCGGAACCTGATCACTACTGCTCCACTGCCCACAGGCAAGACGTCTCCTTCAGCCTCCTTAGAGGCTCCTCATCTCAATCTGCATGCTGTCTGCATCCCGCCCCTCAAGTGGCAGGAGGAGTGTCGCCCAGCTTCAGCTGGGAGGAGCCTATAGAATGAGAGGCCTGGCTGGTGGACGGGCCTGGTGCCTGGGAGGAGCTCATGGTGGATGTGGGCAAGGGACTTGGCACAGTCAAGACCTGTCAGGAAGGTCGTGGAGGAGGTGAGGACGTAGTAGAGGAGCCGGCTGCAGGAGGTGCTGAGTGACAGCAGGTGAGGCTGTGGGCCCGTCGGGAGGTGGCAAGTGGGAGGTGCATAGCCCAGGTGTGGGAGGAGGCAGGCCCACCTGGGTCAGGCTGCACCTTCCTCATTGGCAGGTCTGGAACACAAGCCCAGAAAACAGAGTGGTTGCACAGCTCATCTGGAGGCAAACCCTGCGGGAGCCTCGCTATTTATAGTGTTTTCTTTATCCCACTTGGCGTGAATATTCATGCCTCACTCTGAAGCACATTAATGTGCCTGACAGCAGGAGCTGCCCCAGGCCAAGCTGGGCCCGTACACTGGAGAGGGGCAAGGCATGGGCCCTGGAGAACGGGTCCCACCCCTGTGCTACAGGGGAGGAGAAACCGAGGCACAGCAGGGGGAAGTGGGCCTGGGCCTGCGCTGGAGTCTCCTCCTGCATCCTACTCCATGCTCCTCGCCAGCCACCCCAGCCCTCCTCATTGGGGGTAAAAAACCCTTCCTCCCCAGGACTCGCAGGTTTTATATATTTGGAGACTGTTGTCATGTCCCCCTGGGGCTGCTGCTCAGCCCGTCCACCCATGTGTATTTAAAGACTCCTTTTATATTTATTTATTTAGTACTGGGGATTGAACTCAGGGGCACTCAACCACTGAGCCCCAGCCCCAGCCCTGTTTTTTACTTCATTTAGAGACAGGGTCTCTCTGAGTTACTCTGATGCAACCTTTCTGGCTGTCCCTTCCTGCTGCAGTGCCCCTTCCCAGCTGGACCAGCTCCCCCTCTCCATTACGAGGGCCCCCATGGTACCCTGACGCTGTGCTCCTGGCGCATCCTGACTCCCAAAGCAGGACAGCTGTGGCAAGGCAACTTAGGAGGGAAGGTAATTTGATATTGAATTTCCCATGAAAAATCCAGAATGTGTAGTTTAGTTGTTGATTCCATTGGCAAAAAATGGGTATTAATTATAATGATTAACTAGTCAGTGCTTCTGACACTTATTCAGCATATTTTAATTGAGTTCATATTCTATATTTTCATTTAATTCCCTCAAGTATTAAGGCAAGTGTTGTTATTATTATTATTATTATTATTATTATTATTATTATTATTATTATCATTATTCTTGAGATCCCTGTTTTACAGATGAGAAAGCTGAGCTCAGAAAGGTTAAGTGACGTGACCAAGGTAACCTAGAACTAAGAATAAACCACCAGCTATTGTCTTGTAGACCAATTAAGTCTCTCCCCATTCTAAATCCAGGAAGATAAGATATTTCTTTGCCCACCAAATCCATTCCTTTGTAAAGATTTCATGCCTTCCAAAATCAGGAGTTAGAAAGGAGACATATGAGGCAGAACATCCACGCAGTGGAGCACTACGCAACAGGACAAAGAGATTATATATATATATATATACACCAACAAGGGTGAGAGGAAGGAGTACATGGAGAGAGGAGAGAGTGTTAGAACGCGCACACAGTGAGATAATTCAACAGGTGAATCAGCACCACCACGGTTCAAAGTGACACACGCTCACGGTACACCCCAGGAATTATGATATTGACACTGGAGAAGTGAAAACACCATCACAGAACCTCTACCCTACTGTCTGTGGGAGCTTTAATTATAACATCCCCAGACTGGGTGCACTCCAAATCCTCCACGTGGGTGGTTATAGAGCTGGGGCACGGCCTAGAGCGGAATCTGACTCAACAGTAAAATGAGAAACTATGACCCCACAGGGTAGGTGCGCCTCAAGCATATTATGCCTCATAAAAACGCCTGTCTCATTTGTGCACTAATTCCATTTGTGAAACTTGAAATGTCAAAATCATGGAAGCAGAGGGTGGATGAGCACCTGCTGGCAGTGAGGGAGGAGGGAAAGGAGGCAGCAGTGGCAGAGGAGGAGGCCCTGGTGGGGCGGCTGCTCTGTGCCTTGATGGTGGTGCCGATCACGCTGCCTGCAAATGAGACAAAATTGCACAGAGCTAGATTCACATGCCTGAGTGCATGCAAAAACTGGGAAATCTGAATAAAGTATGGTGGTATTGACGTCAGTTTCTAGTTGTGATTTTTGCGCTGCAGTATGCAGGATGGTACACTGAATGGAAATGGGATTTCTATACTACTTGTTATGAATGCCTGTGAACTGACAATCATTTCAACATAAAGAGTTTTTAAAATAGCATGAAGTTGTTCATGCATCATGGGGCATGCCTGTAATCCCAGCGACTCAGGAGGCTGAGGCAGGAGGATTGCAAGTTTGAGGCCAGCCACAGCAACTTAGCAAGGGTCTAAGCAATTTAGTAGACCCTGTCTCAAAATAAAAACTATGAAAAGGGCTGGGGATGTGGATTAGTGGTTAAGTACCCCTGGTTTCAATCCCTGGTACCAAAAAAAAAAAAATGTGTGAAATATAAAGATCAACTTGAAGATGGTGGTAATGCATTGGGTGGGAGAAAAGAGAAAGGATCCGCTTTCACTGGTCATTTTCAACACCTTTACTGATATTGCATTTTTTTTAACTTGCATACTGGGTCCACAGTTGTTCATGGCATTATCTGATATTTATTTTGGTAAGTCTGAATCATCTCAGTGACAAAACAATAACGCAATATTTTTTTAAAAGCCAAACAAAAACTCTTTTCAGAAAGAGGGCTGAAGCCGAGGTGTTCAAATTTGGCTGTGAGTCTGTTTTATCCTGCGTCTTATGCAAAGCTCTGGCGAGTGAAAAGCTGCCCCGTCCGCTCTCTGGCAGATAACCAGGGGAAGTTCGGACCAAGCTTTTACACCGCGGGCGCCTGACCGCAGGCAGCACCGACCGGCTACCGCGCTGTCCAGCGTGGCCCACCGCGGCTTCGTCCTCAAACCCCAGGACCTGGTGTCGGTGAAGTGTCATTAGTGCTCTGTCCCCGCCCCGCCGGCTCACCTGGGAAATGCCTGAGATCTAAGGAGCAGCAGCAGGAACAGCGGTCTCCGGGGGGAGGGGGGAAGCCCAGGGGTCTCCCACCCCCTTTTCCTAACTGAAGCCGGTTCAGCCCACCCAGGCTCCCAAGCATCAGGCTCTGCCGAGGGCCAGGTCACCGCACACAGCCTGCTTTGTCTCAAACATCAGCCACCCAACCAGGGAGATCAAAGGCTACGCCAACTTTGAGAGAGGGATGAAAGGAAGCCCACCCGGTGGAGTTTTGGTCCACACTGCCTTCCAAGGTGCCGACACCACGTAGGTTCTCCACCAGTGGTATGACTTAAAGTTGGGGAAAGAGCAAGTAAAAGGACAGCAAGGACACCTGCCAGTCAAGGTCAGAAGGGATGCCCTGGAAGTGGCATGTGTCTGCTTCTCAGCAAGTATACCATGGATGGTGGTGCAGGATGTGCACTGCCGAAACCCAGCACATTCTAGGGGCATGACGACTTCTGGAGCTGGCAGTGTACAACCTGCACGATGGTGTGTGGGAGGCCCTGGGAGGGGTCCAAAGGCAACAATATGTAGCTAACATCTGTCAAACAGCTCTTCTGCGTCAGGCACCATGCAAAGGTTTTGAGTGCAATTTGGGCCTCACAGTGATTCAGCAAGTAGAGATTTTGCCCTCTGTAAAAGGCAAGATGTCAAGTCTTCACTTCCCACGTAAATGGGCCCTGCTTTCCACTGGCTTCAGGGCAGGTTTGGGTTTTCAAAGTGGGTGTGCTGCCTCCTGGGAACCGGGAAGCCCAGGGCTCCCTCCTCCCCTCCCCTGAGCCGGCCATTTGGGGAGCAGGAACTGGCCGTGGGGTTGAGGGAGCCCCGGGACGCAGGCTGTGGACGCTGCTGGAGTGGGAGCCCGGCGCCCCTCAACGTCCCCTCGGCCAGGGCTCGGTGCCAGGTCCCTGAGGTTGGGAGGGGCGGAGCCCATCGCGGAGCGCTCTGGAAGGGGACAGGTGGGTGGCTTTCCCTGCCAAGTGCCAGGACGCGCCACCTCGGGTCCAAAGCAACGGGCCCCTCCATCACGGACTGGACCCCCCCCCCCCAAAAAAAAAAACAAAAAAAAACCTGGGAGCAAGATAAGGCTTTCTCTGTGCGAGGTTCTTATTTGGGGTCTGAGTGTCAGTGACAGCCCCCCCAATCCCGGCGGCGGCCCCCCTGCCCCTCTGCCCCTCTGTCCCCCACGCTCCACTCCCTTGCTGAACCCCTCCAGGCCCCAGGCTGGCCGGCCCCTCCGGCCCCTCCTGCCCTGTCTGGGATTCCAGACCCGGGGACTGAGAGTCTCCATCGCTGCTTCCAGGGGCGCGGCCTCTGCACCCCCAAACCCCCAGGAGATGGAGAGCTGCTGGGCAGAGGGCCCTGCCCTTGTGGGGTGGGGGCTGGGAGGGAGCGCAGGAAGAGGAAGATTTGTTTCAGGGCTCTGCTTGCCCAAGTGGGCGTCAGTTATTTGACTCCAGATAACGCGGTAATTAATAATGTAATAAGGTGCAATTTATGGGCACTCAGGCCTGAAGGCCTCGGGTCCCCAGGCCCTGGGTAAAAGGGAAAATTAAAAGCATCCATAATCTCCAAGCGGACAGCGTGACCACGCTGAGAGGCGGGGCCCACAGGGGCCCGCAGGTTAGCCCTCAGCTTCCCACAGGACCCCACGGCAGTGTCCAGCCTGTGCAGATGGGGAGTGGGCGGCGGGCACTTGACGGCCACCCTCCCTAGGTGCCACCGCAGACCTGCTCAGAAGACCTCCATCTCCGGATCTCCCCAGCGGATCCCTGCTCTGCCGTTTAAGGCTGTTGACCTTGAGCCTCAGTTTCCCCTCACAGGATGGTCACAGGGAAGAGAGACAGCTCAGGCCCTGGTCAGTTTACAAAGAGCCTTTTCCGCATAGATTATCTCCCATCATTCTTCAACATCTCGCCAAGAGGCTTGGAGCAGAGATCACACCCCAACACCTGTTCTTGCCTGCCTTCCTCCTAACAGACCCCCATTTTGTTCCAGGTAGCAATGTTCAGAGCTAGAAGACATTTCCCAGCCTCTCTTACAGCTAGGGACGGTGCAGGAGATAAACCGAGGGGTGGTAGGAGCCCCAGGAAACAAATTCAAGGCCGCTGGCTCAGCTGATATGCCCTTCTGCCCATCCCTTCCTTATAATTCACTCCTAGAATTCAGGCGAGATCGTTGGTGCTCTGACAGCCGTCCTGGAAGAAAGAGGAGGTATACTTGAAGCTAGAATCCATGTGACAAAATAGTGAAACAAAAACAGAAAGAGCCCCGAGTCTCCCATGACCAGGGTGCCATCGTATAGGCTCAGAACTGTCTGTGTGGATTTTCTTTACATGAGAAGATTGTCAACTTTGATCGTGTTTAACCAAGGCAGCCCGTCTTACTGTGGCTTGGCAAAGGTAAGCAGTTTGCCCAAAGCTTCTCCTTTAGTGAAAAGAGGCTGTAGACAGACCGTGAGAGAGCAGCACCTTTCCCCACAGCCCAACCCTTCTTCAGTTTGCAGAGGCTCAAAGTGACCTCATCCTGCTGTGCTCCTCTGTGGCCTGGCACCTAAGCTCCTGCTCTCTTGGAGCTGCCACTTCCTGGGGCTCTCCTCATTTTCCCCTTTCCTCTTTCCCTCCCTCCTCTTCACCCTGGGCTCTTCTGTCTCCAGTGCTTCCCACGGCCATTTGAGAGGGCTCTGTTTGCAACCCTGAGCCCGAGGCCAAGCGTGAGTGATAGAGGACAGAGGCAGCCCCCGCTCTCCCTGGGACTCAGCTGCTCCACCCCGAGCTCCTGCCCGCTTGGGTTTCCCAGCCTGGGATTTGCAGCACTGCCAGGCTGGAGGACCTAACCTAGCTCTGCCCCTGCAACCCCATCCCCCTCCTTCTGCCCACTTGAATGAAAGGAGAGGCCCATGCATTTGCCGTCAGCCTCTTGGAAGTCTGAGAGAGGTTGGCAGGGGTGACTGCCAGCCTGCCACAGGAGGGGAGCTGGGGAAATCAGCCACGGCTCCTTTGGCCCCTCTGCAGCAGGCCGAGGAGCAGGCTGTCCACGCCACGAGAAGCTGCACCCAAAACACATCGCCATTGTGCCTTCCCAAAGAACTTGTGGCGTTGGCCATCTTCTGACCCATCCTCTAGCTAAAAACCCAGATATTGGCCTTTGGTTTGGCAGATGGATTCACGAATGCTAGGCTAGACGCGGTCTTCGCAGAGAGCCTCTGGGAACAGAGCCGGCCACGGGCCACGACCCGTACGGTCTGGGGTTTTGATTGCCAGGTGGACCGAGGAGTGCTTGAGAATCAAAGACTCTGATGATGGTGATGTTTTTTCTTGTACAAAGAGAGAACAAAGGGTCACATCCGAGGAGCCTGGGGAAAATGCTTCCCATTTCCACTGATGGGCCATAATAGGTAACACCGAGGTCCCCCGCTGTGCCTGGCTGGAGCACGGGCTTCACAGAGGAGTTCCTTTACCCTCATGATGACCACCTGCGGTGGGGATTGTTATGGTGCTCATTGTACAGATGAGAACACGGAGGAACAGCGGCTTGGCAACCTGCCCCACACGCCAGGGCTGGAGCGGGGTGGGGACCCCGCCTGGGCCGTCCACCCAGAGACGGTGCTCTGGCCCCCACAGCTCCTGCTTCTCCAAAGTGCTGGGCGTTGGGCTTCCTGCCCAAGGACAGAGAGGGTTGCTGTGGTTCAGGGACTAACTCTGATCAAGACAGGAAGGACCTCAACACCAGCAGCACCCGAGGAGTGTGAGGGGTGAGGCCCACCCCTGCCACCATACTCCATTACTTTGTGTGTGCTCTCTTTTTCCCAAACAGTTCTCATTTCCCAATCCTGTGTTCGTCTGAACCTCACAACGTCCAGGGAAGGAGCGAGGTGGGTGCAACTGTCCCCAACCCCCGCGCTGTCCAAGAAGACGGTGCCTAACCGTGCTTCCTACGACCTGACAGAACACTGTATCCTCCCTCTCTGCTGCTTTTTAATTATCTTTAAAAATTCTACTCATTTTTTAATTGACAGAAACTATACACATTTATGCTGTACAACATGATGTTTTGAAATATGCATTCATTGTGGAATGGTTAAACCAAACACACTCTTATTTATTTTTTTCCTGCAGACAGCCCTGGTGCTCTACCACTGAGCTATATGGTCAGCCCTTTTTACTTTTTATTTCAAGACAGGAACTTGTTAAGTTGCCTAGGCTGGCCTCAAACTTGTGATCCTCCTGCCTCAGCCTCCTGAGTTGCTGGGATTGTAGTAGAGTTGCTGGGATTGTAGTAGTGTGCTTGTCGCACCTGGCTCCAATTTT
The DNA here is from genome assembly GCF_052094955.1 of Ictidomys tridecemlineatus. Taxonomy (NCBI): domain Eukaryota; kingdom Metazoa; phylum Chordata; class Mammalia; order Rodentia; family Sciuridae; genus Ictidomys; species Ictidomys tridecemlineatus. The sequence continues at coordinate 9,132,694 of NC_135486.1, read as the reverse complement.
TTTCCTTTTTTATTCTTCCTTCCTTCCTTCCTTCCTTCCTTCCTTCCTTCCTTCCTTCCTTCCTTCCTTCCTTCCTTCCTTCCTTCCTCCCTCCCTCCCTCCCTCCCTCCCTCCCTCCCTTCCCTCCTTCCCTTAGATCTATTCTCAGTGATTAACCGTAGCCACGGTGTGGTGCAATGCAGCTCCTATCCTCTCATCTGGAGGTAGTTGGGATTCGTTGGCCAACACCATCCTCCTCGTCTTCCCTGCGGCCCCCCGAGACCACGGTTCCCTCCTCTAGGTGTGAGGGTTCATCAGTTAGGGTCATGAGTCAGCGAGTCTTGGTCATGATGAGCTTCTGAAGCCGTCCGAGGAGGCTGAGTGGCCTTCTTGGGCCGTCCTGAGCATCCAGCCCTGCTGGTGTTGGCGTCTCCTTCCCGTCTCTCCCCTGCGGGGAGCTTGCCTGAGCTTCCATGCTCTAGAGCTGCTCTGCTTTCTGAGGGGCCCTGATATTCTCCAGTGCAGCTGTTCCTTGATTTACTTCTCCCCTCTCTGTTGTGGGGCATTTAGGTGAGCCCAGTTTTTTATGATGACTGTGAATTCTCCTCATCGCCTATTTCAGGACCCATGTGCAATGACGTTCATTTCTAGAAGCATAACTATGGACCTAGCAGTGTGGATATTTAAATATTTAAAGTACTACCAGATTGTACTTTGACAGTTTTGCCAAGTGACTTTTTAACCGACAGATTCCAGAGTGGCTATTCCTACTGGGCTGTCCATGCTTCATAGTTCAGATTTTCTAATTTTTTTTTTTATTTCTCTAGTGGGCAAAAAGATATCACCCTATTTTTGTTTTAAATTGAGTTTCCCTGATTATATGTTTGAGCATATTTTTAAAATGTTTATTAGCCATTTGTAATTCTTTTATAAAATATCGCTCTATCCTGTTCTCCTTCTCCCCTGGGCTTTGGATTTTGAGTGGTAGCTCTCTATATTCTAGCTATTGGTATTTTTCTGTTGCATATATTGCCAGAGTTTTCCCTGTAGTCTTTTTCGCTCGTCTTTTAACTTTGTTTGTGGTGTCTTTTGATGTATGCAAGTTTTAAATTTCTATGTAAGTATTCCATCTCTTTAATTTTCAAATTATGGAATATTCAGATTTATAGACAAGTATAAAGAAGAATATAAAATCTATATACTCACCACCAGCTTCATAAAACCTCTGTATCTTGCCACGTATAAATTTTCCCACCAGCTTGTAACTTTTATTTGGAGTTTTAGCTTTACCCTTAAAAAAAACAAACGAAATATTTTGTACATTGAACTGCAGCTGCATTTACTGCTGAGTTTTGTGGACCTCTGTGCTCATCATTTGCTTCTCAGGGGCTACACCTTCCCTCTGGTTTTATTTTATTTCTAAATAGGTACATCCTTGATGATGCTTTTAGTGAGGTCTGAGGATGTTAAATTCACTTAGTATTCTTTTTTTATAACTAAAAAGGTCTTATTTTGTCTCCTTAAACCCAGTAACTGTGGCAGACTGCTAGTTAACCCTCATCCTTCTCCTTCTGCTCCAGTTTCCATCTAGAAGTGTCCTCAGAAAAGCTCGGGTTTTGAAGACATGAACCCAAAGCCCCAAGGTTCAGAGATGGGGCTTCTGGGCAGTGATTAGGCTGTAACCTCAGTGTGGACTAATCCATTCGACAGATTAATAATTGGAATGGACTGCGCAGTGGTGACGGCAGTGGTGTGGCAGGAGGAGGCAGGTCACTGGGGTGTGGCCTTGGACTATACTGTTCCAGGACCCTCTTCTTGGTCCTCTGCTTCCCGGCTGAGCGCTGAGTGCTCCCCCATGATGTGCTGCCTCCCCCTGGGAACGGACTCGGCTGACCATGGACTGAGCCTCTTAAACCCTGAGACAAAGTAAACTCTTCCTCCAATGAGTTGCTCTTGACAGGGGTTTTGGTCACAGGGACGCCAAGCTGGCGGAACACCTTCCCCCTTAGCAGCAGAACCGCAGTGCCCATTTCCTCAGGAAAGCCCTGTGCTCAGCGGGAGGACCACATTCTGCAGACTCTTGGAGCCACGAGTGGCCAGGGAGATGCAAACGGAACACTGGGGCGTGGTCCTCGCGGGGGCTGGGAGGGTCACTCTGCTGCCCTTGCCCTTCTTTCCTTGGTCACAGGAGCTTTGTGAGAGAACCAGAGAGAAGCTGCAGGGTGAGGGAGGGAGGTGGCGTGGAGACAGGTGACCTTAGGGCCGGGGGGCTCCACCCCAGCCTGGAGTTGCTCCCTGTGCCCCAGGGACGGGAGGCAGTGCGTCTTCTCTCTGATGTGTTGTGGCCTCTGCCACTGGTCTTTGATTCTAACAGCCACACCACTCAGTCTGGGTTGGCATTTATTTTCTTTTCACACGCTGAGGTGGTATTCTGTTGTCCTTGGGAATCTGTGAGCTGGCCAAGAGGTTGCTGAGTCTAATGGTTCTATCTTCTTGTCTGGGCAAATTTAAAGATTTCTCCATGATCCTGGTCGTTTCGTAATGGGCCTGTGAGTGCATTTATTTTTATTTATTTTGCTAGATATTTAGAATTCATTTTCCACTTAAAGACTCTTGTCTTTATCCAATTTTGGAAAGTTTTCAGCAATTATCTCTTCAAATATTGATTCTCTGCCACTCCTTTCATTTTCACTTTTTCTGGAATTAGATAAATGTTAAGCATTCGATGGATGTTTCTCCTTGTCTCTTAACTGTATTATGAGTGCACACACAAGTATGGACCTACGAGAGTACTGGGTTCTGGGTAAATTCCCTGGTTTCATTTTCCAGATGATGAAAAATGTTATTTCCTTAACTGTCCATTGTAAGAGCTGGGGATATAGCTCAGTGGTAGAGCACTTGCCCATTGTGCATGAGGCCCTGGGTTCAATCCCCAGTGCACAAAACCCAAAACAAAACAGCATCTAATTCTATGTTTTTTTTATCAAATATTGACTTTTAAAAACTCAATGATATTTTTCTTAAATTTATAGGATTTCTAATGGGCTCTTGTTCTTACCTTGCTATCCGTATTTTCTTGCTGAACAAGTTAATAGTTTCTTATTCTTTTAAATCTGGAAAAGAATAAGAAATTCTTTTTTTTTTTTAAAGAGAGAGAGAGAGAGAATTTTTTTTTAAATATTTATAGTTTTCGGCGGACACAACATCTTTGTTTGTATGTGGTGCTGAGGATCGAACCGGGGCCGCAAGCATGCCAGGCGAGCGCGCTACCGCTTGAGCCACATCCCCGGCCCAGAAATTTTTCTTATTATTCACTTTTCCCAAGAGCATCCTAAAGACACTGTGCTTAAAAGTCTGTCCAACTGTTGTATAAATTAATTTCAGGGTGAATTTGTGTTGCAACTGCTTTACTGGCTGTCTGTATTAACTCCTAGTTTCTTTGTTTTGGTTTGAAGGCTCATTTTGGGGGAAGGTTTTGTTATATCTCTTCCTTTCTCTCTCTAGCTGTTTCTGTGGTTTCCCTTGAATTGCCAGATAAAGTACATGATGCCACTGTATTTGAATTTCAACTAAACTCCAAATCATTTTTAGTGTAAGTATGCCTTAAATATTGAATGAGATATAGTTAGGCAATAAAATGATGCGTTGTTACTCTGAAATTCAAATTTAAATGAATATTTTGCATTTTTGTTTGTTAAATCTGGCATCCCGGTAGGTAGCTGACCCTCTAGATTCCCCACTGGAACCAGATCTTCAAGGGGATTTGAGTTCTACTTCACGCTGGTAATTAGGTTATCAACAAAATAAGACAAAGCAAACCCAAATAGAATAGAGCAAAGCTAAACAGCTGCCTCTTCGGGGCAACAGGGAGAACTCTTACTACCTGGGCACTGAGAATCCCCTCCTCTGGGCAGGACCTGCCCCATGCTTGCCAAGTGGGAGAAACCCGTGCTTGAGGCTCAGCCCTTGCTCCCTGCCCCTCTCTGAATGAATGCCCCCAAGTGCGTCCTGTGAGTTGATAGCTCAGGAAGTGAGGAATCGGCTTTGGTCTCGGTTCAAGACAGCTATTGCGAAATCGTGGCTTAGAGAAGAAAGAGGCCTTGCCTATCCCCAAGGAGTTAATTGTCAAGTCTGAAGTCAGACCAAACATGAGAAAAACGATGGAAGATTTACAAAATAGACACAAGTGTCAGAGCCGGCCCCTCGGTGCTGGCTAGTTACCCCTGGGAGGTACTGGGAATGGAGGTCAAGGACCAGTGCTTGATTTGAAGACCGTAAAATGCAAAGTCAGCAGAGCTGCACCTTGCTCGAAGGGGACTCTGCACTCTCCTGTCTGGCTTCCCCACGCTGTCCCAGAGGCAGACCTTGGACACCTCACATCCAAAGGCATCAGCCAAGGTCTTAGCAGAAAAGGAAAGGACTCAGACCTTGGGCCACCGATGTCTGTCTTGACGTCTACTCCCTGACTTCTTTGGGCCCTAGACTAATTCCGGAGGGTTTTATAGTAATTTGAATCACACGCTAACTGCTGTTATGAGATAAACCGCGGCTGGGATTTGATGGATTCCCTTGGAGAGTGAGTTATTGTGCTCTGAGAGAGCTGGGGCTATAAAGTTTTATGTCCCTGAGTTGGAAATGACTATGTTTCCTCAGAATGGCGGAGACACCAGTAACTTATTTCTGTCTTCTCAAATATGTGTCAACGGAGCTCACCGCACCGCATGCTGTCCGCCCAGGCTCGGCCTCGGCTCTTCTCTGGTGCCTTGTCCACATCTTGTGCATAATCCGGCGGGTGTGTGAGGGATGGCCTGCAGGGAGGATGGAAATTTCCCTGGGCTGCGGTGGACGCCAGAGGCAGCAGTGTCTATGTGAGGTTGCTCTGTGCACAGAACGGGGAGGCGGCTCACTGTGCCGGAAACCTCATGACTGAGTTTGTGGGTTTGAACTAAGAGCAGAGGAGAAATTGAACAGCATGGATGATGTGCCCCTCATTCCAAAACCCCTGAGAAAAGCAACAGAGAAGATGGAGCCAGCCGGGTGCAGACTGCCAGTTACCCACACCCTGTCCCCGGCGTCAGCGAGTGTGAGCAGGCGGGTCGTCACCTTCACACTGTCACCTCATGCTGGGTTTTCGTGTAATTTTCTATTTCTGTCTGCTCACTCTCATGTGTGCATTTATGCAGTGTTTGCTGAGAGCCAATTTGTCTCAAGCAAGTCCTGAGCCCCGGGACACAGTGATGAGCAAGCACCAATCAAGTCCGCACCCCAACGGAGCTTCGGGTTCAGGGGGACAGGCAGACACAGCTCAGTCAGCAACCGCAGCCATAGACAACCCTGAAGAATCCAGGACATTCTGGAGACATGTTTGATGTTGCGGGAGTGGGTGGGGGGTGCAGGAGTTCAGCAGCAAACGCTGCAAAATCCCACCCCATGAAACGCTCATCCTAGCACAGGCGGTGAAACCCAGGTAGACGGTGACTCTCAGGTGTGCGCTGGAATTTCAAGTGGTGACCAGTGTCCTGAGAGAAAGAAAGCAGGACAAGCGGTTAGAGCAAAGTGCCTGGCCATGTGGGCAGGCGGGCCCTCTGAAGGCTGACCCTAGGGCAGACAACTGGAAGAACTGGGAGACTCCTGCCAAGAGCTGGGGGAGGGTAGTTCCAGGACGAGGAAACAGCAGGCACAGAGGCCAGAGACTGGAACCTCTGTGGCTACCGTGGGGACACACAGCAAAGTGAAGCCCCTGAGCCAGCAGCGCCTACCCCGAGGACCAGGCCCGTGCTGGCTGAGAGGCAGGGAGGCCTTGGAGAAGAGGCTTCATCCCTCTTCCTAGCCAGGGAGGCCGGGGCAGACTTCCCCGAGGGAGAATTCTGAAGGCCGAGTTGAAGAAGCCAGGCGTAGGTGGCCGGGAGGACATTGCCGTCCAAATGTGAGCGAGTGGGCACTTGGAGGGAGCAGGTCCAGTCAGAGGGCTGCAGAGAGGACTGTGACCCTGGGCAGGCACGAGCTGAGGGGCCCCTGGGAACAGCCAGGGCACTGACCTGGGGGCTCAGCAAGCCCTGTGCAGGGTGTGGGCTCCGTGCTGCGTGCTCTCAGGAGTCACAGGGGGCTCTCAGCAGAAGCCGCACAGTTGGAGTTGTGTCTTGGAAAGACGCCTGGATCAGAGTGCGGATCAGATCCACTTGTGTGTTTGACATTCCTGTCTGGGGGGGGGCTCTCTCTTTCTCTCCCTCTGCCTCTCTTTCTTGCCGTACATATCCCATCAGCTGGCAGTCTGAAGGGCAGGGAAACAGCAACATCTAGCTGATTGGCTCATCCACGGAGCTGCTCATTGGGGGACTTCTTTGGCTGTGGCTCTCAACAATATCCAGTTCTTTTTCATTTTGAGGGAGGGTGTGGGAGACCAACCTTACACGTGACTGAGTCTACTCCCCAGCTGGGTGCTGAGGCGCTCAGTCACAGAAATGTGGCAGAGCTTTCCCCACCCTTCTTGGGTTCGGTATCTCGTGCATGGGTGTGTCTTGCTACAGCCCCATGGTGAAGCTATGCTCACCTGTTCCTTTATAATATCACCCCTTGCCCTGTATAGGATAGAATCTTCCATGGAAGTGCCTTGTGTGTGTCCCCTTCTCTTACTGTGCCCTTGGGTGTGGCCTACCCAGGTGTCAGTCAACCTGCTGACAGTGGACATCATGAAGACAGACTCAGCTCCCTGACCTGACCCCTTGCCTCATTTGAATAGCTTCTCCTCAATAAAAGGGGTCAGCACGTGCATGCTCTCTCTCTCTCTCTTTCTGCGGACCCTTAAGGTCAGAGGAGCCGTCACAGCAACCCCAAAGAAAAAGGTATTTGTGTCTCTTGTGTGGTTATTTCGTGCAGCCCAGTTAGCCCAGTTCAACTGGAGTAAACCCTGAGCCTTTTAGTCGCAAGAACAGAGAGTCTGGCTGTGTGGCCCAGGCTGGCCTTGAACTTGTGATCCTCCTGCCCAAGCTTCCTGAATTGCTGGGATTATAGGCATGCATCACCGGCTGCGGGCGGTTCCCATCCTACCAGGAAACCGAGTCTCGGCATGCTGTGGTGCTGGGCCAGGATCCACAGCATGGCTGACCCACAGCCCTGGGCCCACTCTCATCCTCACCTCCCTCTCTCCCACTCGATTGGAGAGGTGACCAATACGGTCAAGCTTCTTTCACTGGCTCCTTCTCATTCTGCAGGTCATGGCCTCCCCCTTTCCATCTTTCCCTGGTCTTGACTTCTTTTTCTGGGTTGGAAAGTTTCCAAGATGCAGGTGAGGTCTTCATTTCTACCCCAATTGCATTTTTGAATGAAGTGCCTCCCTTCGTGGGGTTCTGGAGGGCGGACAGTGTTAATCACCATCACTCATTCCTGCCACCAGCACCCACCCACCGGTCTGTCCACCCACCCATTGTCCGTCCTTCCTCCTTCCCTCCTTTAACTTTGGCTGGATTCACCCTGTGCTCCAGACCCCAGGGCAACAGACAAGATCCTTGGTCAGGTGAGGAAAAAGATCTGGAATCCGCTGCTCAGAGTTTCAATGGATGACCGTGTCTGAGGACGTCGGCCAGATGTGTCCCCTTGCTGGTAGAGGTGGGAAGGGACACAGGAATGGGGGCTGAACAAAGGAAAAGGATGCAGAAAGAGCGTCTCAAAGAAACTTGCAAATCAACGGTGGCAGTCCAAGCCACAGGAGCCACCGGGTAGAAAAAAAGTCTTTTAAAATCTTGGTGCCAAATCACAGATGTTGGTAACCAGGAAGATGCAGCCCTCAGAGTGTGGAATTTTCCGCAGCTGTGGAGTAAAAGCCCAGAAATGGGGCTGTTGCTCCTCAAAGTCACCTGGGGGGAGACACCCCCCCCCAGAGCAGCCACTTTGGAGGCCAAAGCCTGGGGTGACTCTCCCTGACCCCTGCACTTCCCTGCACAAAGTTCAATTGATCATTTGGGGTGAGGAAAGCGGTTTGGGTGTTATTTATTGTTTGGGGTGTGTGTATTTATTTACTTATTTGCTTTGCCAGTCAAACTCAGGTTTATTGACAGGACTGAGCCTGCCCCAGGCTCCTCCACCCAGCCGACCGCAGTGCATGGAGAAATAATTAGTTGCTGAGGTGTCAGGAACAGATGTCAACCTGACATCTTCCCTTTACTAGTGTCAAATCCAGCAGTTTTCCTGCCTCCCAATAAATTACCAGCCGCTCACTGCCTTCCTCCTGCCACCGGCCTACCTGGTGGGGCTTTCCTGCCTCATTAAGAGCAGAACAAGTACTTCCACTGACCTAGGCCTCCGCTGCAGTCCCCCTTGTCGCCTCTTAAATCTTATTTGCAACTCTGGTGGACCTGGCCGGAGGAGAGTGTGGCTCAGCTAGGCGCTGGGTTCCCCTCTCCCAACCCAAGCTCCAGCTCTCCCTGCTTCTGGGGACTGGGAACCCCCTTCCTAGGCTATGAACCGCTTGTTACTGGGGTGGTGACCTTTGTCTCCACAGGGCACCAGGAGCCTCTGTGCAGATACCATGAAGTCCAGAGCCTTTGGGAAGCCATGCTCAGTTTCTGAACAGTATAGGACTCACGTGTTCTGAAACCTCCAGAAAAGCAGAGGGACCTTGAAATGTTGGGGAAAAGACACACTTCAGAATGCAGGTGCGCCAGACTTGGTTGGAGACGCTATCAATCTGTATGGGGACTGGCAGGAAATTCACTTATTTGTCCCCTCTTAGGTGGCAGGCATTGTGCTAGTTCCCAGGCATGCTGCTTGTGGTCCCTGATTCCAGGGAGCCTGCAGCTGGCTGGCCACAGTTCCCTGAACTGCTGAGCCATGTTAAAGAGCCTGCTAAGTAGCCTGGCTTTTATCACCAAGGGCTGGGGAGCAGTTTCAGGCAGGGGAGTGATGTGGTCTGATTTGCATTTTGGAAAGATTGCTCTGGAGCCCCAGGGGCTGATTGACTGGGGCTGGGACAGCAGGGGACATCAAGATCTCACATCTTACTTGGATGCTTTTGTCATGGTCTGCCTGAGAAATGACAGGGCCAGCAGAGGCAGGGGCAGTAGGTGTGTCTGGATAAAAGCGAGGAGTGCAGTCTGCGGAGCTGAGAGGTTGGAAACTCACCGTCTTCCAGCGCAGAGAAAGTTGCAGAATGTGTTTCAGGTCACATAAGACTTGGCAGGACCAAGATGTAACTTCAGCCCTCACCCCCAGTCCACCTTCCTCCTGAGGGTTCGGGTCACCATTCAGAAGCAGGGGCCTCCCCCTTCAGATAAAGACCCCACAGTTGCCCACACCATCTTATCACGTGGGATTGGAAGTGGTCTTAAAGGTGGGCTCAGCCACCAGTTCACAGTTGCCAGCTCTCTATGGCCTTCACGCCAAGGATGGCCGGCACCTGGACTCGGGGGCCTTAGCTCTCCTCGGGTTGCCCCCGTCTTGGAGGGCTTCTTCCCCAAATGACCCCCACCTCTGCCCACGGTGGATGGTTCATCTGCCCTCAGCTGCTGGTTCTACTCTAGGAGGGCACACAGACAAGTCAGAACGTGCAGCAGGTTGAAAGCTCCCGGTGGACACTGAATTCTCATCCCAGAAGCAAAATCTGCTTGGGAGAAGGTCTCCGGGGGAGGGTGGCCAGCCACGCTTGTCACACCTGCAGAGAGGACCCAGCTGCTCCTGTGCCTGGGCCTGGGAGCTTTCATCGGGCAGTCCCAGAAACAGGTTCATGGCCTTTCCCCAGGGAACCCTGGGGTCTTCCCTCTCCTGCTCCCCGGATGCCGCAGTGAACCACCAGGACCTGTTTGTTCCTGGGAATGCCTTGCTCCCTCCTGCCTACGAGCTGATGAGGAGTTAGTCCGGGTGAGACCTGATCCCTTGTCCTATTCAGGAAACCTACCACCTGCCTAATTATCCGCTGGGCCGGCTCCGTGTGAACTGCACTTCCGCTCCATTTCTAACACTTAATTGGCTGTAAGGGACTGTGTGGCCGTGACCTCTTGCTAAACTCTTCCCATTAAGCTTTCATGTTTACATAGCACCATAAATTCAGCTCATCAGTCCTCCAGAAACTTCCCTACTTTCTGCCCCATTCTGGGAGGCCAATTACCTTCTGCTGTGGGGCAGGTTGGCCAGAAGGGGTCTTTCCTGCACTGCAGGGACAGCAGGTGAGGGGCCCCTCACATCCCTTCCCCTCCACTGGAGCTTCCTCTTGTTCAAGCGCCTCTGGGTCCGTCAGCCCTTCTCCTTGGGTCACCTGTGACTGGCTGCTGGAACTTTTTCTCTGCCAGGCGGTGGCACGGTGCAACTTTGTCTGAAGGTCCCCGGGCCCCCTCTTTCCTACAGTCACCCAAATTCATGCAGGTTATGCAGCATGAACAACAACAAAAAAATATGCTATTAAAACTGGAGAAACTATGAAAAGTGACAGAATGAAATAAACATATACATGAACCAGGCGTCAGGAAACAGAGAAAGCACGCCAGGGGAAAAAATGCAAGATTTAAGGATTAATACTGGGCTGGGGGTGTGGCTCAAGCGGTAGCGCGCTCGCCTGGCATGCATGCGGCCCGGGTTCGATCCTCAGCACCACATACCAACAAAGATGTTGTGTCCGCCGAAAACTAAAAAATAAATATTAAAAAGATAAAGAAAATACATTCTAAGGATTAATACTGATAATATAACCAGGTACACAGTAATACAAACAGCAGGCTGAGATGGGGGCTACGGCACAGATGTTGTGCAAAAAGTCAAATATTGTCGGAACTGAAAAAATGGCAGAATCCACACTGAGACAAATTGCTCACTGAGACTGAAGATGAGATGGAAAACTAAGCAACAAACAAACAAATTAAAAAAAAAACAAAGAAGGATGAAATAAATAGGTAATTGTAAGGCATGAAAAAATAATAAGATAGGAAAATTTTTTTTCCTATGGAAAATATCGAGCAGGAAATTTAACAAGTGTGGAAGCAGTAAGATGATGCAGGAGTCGAAGGTTTCTGAGAGGTTTTTTAAAATAAAGAATTTAATCTGCAGAGAGTCCCTTTCAAGTTTAATTACCAGAGAAGGATGATCAGAAAATACTCCTGTAAAGCTTTAAAGACAAAGGGTGCATCATGTTAGTAAAAGAAGAGAAATACATTTCTAAGTGGCTGAGGTCTTGCAACCTGAACTACAGAAGCAAGGAGGATTAGAGAAAGCTTATACGATTTTAAATCCAGTGTGACACATTTACACTCCCAGACTCCAACAGAGAAAGAGGAAAATGTACTCCTGAATGACAAGACGAGCTTCCGAGGAGGATGGTGTTGGGCTCTGCTTTATCTCACAGATGCGATTCCATTAAATTAACAGTGAAAAGACTGCATAGGATGAAATACAAGTTATTGTAAATTATAACACAGGAAGCAAATTATGGAGAGCACCATCTATTTCTTCCTTCTGTAAACATTTAAGGAGCTACTGCTCTGTGCCAGGGTCAGGGCTGTTTTGCTGCAAACTTGTTCTAGCAGGCATTTTTTTTTTTATTTCATAGCAACAATTATTAAGATGCTATCAGGAGATGACAGAAATTCTAGAAAGAGACTCTAAAGGAAGAAATATTTTAAAAATATGTGAGAAGTGAAACATAAGGAAGCACAGGGAAATAAATAATTGTATGCTTTGTTGGGACAGCTGGAGCAAGGTGGACAAAAATCCAGATCTGTAATTCACAGTTTGCAGCATCAACTGTGTGGGGACTGTGATATTCAAAAAACTAAAAGGAAATAGGATCTTCCCCTCCTGCAGCTGTGGAGGGATTTAATTTCATCCTTACCTGAGTCAACACTCTCAGTGCTAAGGATGATGGGTTAAGGTCCTCAGAGATTTAAAGCTTCATGAAAGACAACAAAACTCAAATACCCAAGGAAATAAATGGGAAATACATATCATAGAGAAGCTAGAGAAAATTCTGAGTTCAAAGTGCCTTGAGGGTCCATACACATCTACTGGAGAGGAAACCTTGCGTCCATGGAATCTGCAGCTGGACAATGTAATCAAGTAGCAAACTCAGTAGTGGAGTGAGGAGGAAGGCAGTCATCTCACACGTGAGTCAGAAAAAGGGAAATAAAAGAAAATGAAGCTGCCCCTTCCTATTAGCCAAACCAAGCCCCAGTAATAAAACCCAAGCTGGCACCTTTCCCTGCATTTCTCTGGGATCACTGAAGTTGGTGTTTGCCTGCAGGAGGACAGGCGGGGAAGAAGAAAGTCCTGTGAGCTCGAGCTTCCCGCCAACTTCCCTTTGGTTGGAGTGGAGAAAATTACTGCATATAAATTAAAATATATTTTATACAGAAGTTTACGGTGGAATTGCTTACAATAGTGCAGACCCCAATAATCCCATGCTGCGAGAGGGGAAGCAATCCAAGCGTGAGTTCAAAACCCTATTACAGTACCACCGACCACAAGCCGAAAGCCACTCAGGTCCACGGAAAGAGACCCACCAAACGTTTAAGTGAAAAGCACGGTGAGGTCTGTTCACATAACTAATTAGAAATTACGCATATGATGGAAAATGAAGAGTCTCTGAGAAGTGTTGATGGTTATGTCGATGACAAAAGCTTTGCCAGCTTTTATTCTTACCGTGTCATCTGCTGCGCAGTCTTCTGTATGACTATTATCTCATTTAATTTATCTTACTTAATCCCCACACTACACACCGTAGGTAGCTCTCTAGAGGACACTGATGTATGCCAAGTTAAGTGACTTGCCCAGGGTCATGCAGCCAGGATCTGAAGATCGGGGTCCAAGCCACAGCACCCTCAGTTCCCTTTGCTGTGCGCATTTGACGTGTTCTCTGGGCCTCCTCTTCGAGCAGGCCCTGCCTGGCGGGTCTTGGGGAGCGGGGAGGAGGCGTCTCCAGCAAGGGGTACACTGGCTGTACCCCTTCAGGGTGCCGCGTCCTTGCTATAGCATCAGCGTGGCCGAGTGGCAGTGTCAACAAGGCTCACTCTCACTCTGAGCCCCTTCTGGTCTAGGTCTAGGTGGAATAAGCCCCCTGCCCTCCTGCGGTGATGTCAGCACCTGGGACCCCGCCCGCAGCTGCAGAACAACATGTGCTCATCTCCCGGAGGCTGCGTTCCCTTCCCTCTACCCTTCTCTCACGCCTCCTGCCTTTCCGGATGAATGTTTAGCACCCACCTACCTTAAAATGACTCTAAAAGCATTCTTCTCTGAGCCACGTCTCCTTGAAGGGCCTTGGCCTCCCGACTTGCCTCCCCCACACTTGGATCCCCTCCGAGCAGCTGAGGAGAAGCACCTTGGGACATTCCTAGGGCGTTTCCTTGCTGGGATACTGCATTAGGGGGTCAGGTGGCAGAAGAAGCCTGGGCTGTAGGGGAGTCCCCAGGAGCCGTTAGGGGCCACTCCAGAGCTGGGACACTGGTCTCATGCACATCAGGCTGTCCCAAGCCCAGTGCGAAGCGATCAGGTGGCCAGACCTGGTCACAGAGATTGAGGGCTCGTGGCAGACGAGGAGGAGGCTCATCACCTGCTGCCTATTTCGGTAGGACCCATGAGCTAAGAGTAAGGCTCACACTTTTAAATTAAATTAAAAAAGACTTTTTTTTTTTTTGGCGTGTGACATGGGACAACTATACGACATTCAAATCTCAGGGTCCATAAATAAAGTTAAAACACGGGGAACCTGTTTTTTGCTACAAGGGACAGCTGAGTTGTGTGGCTGTGGTAAGGGACCATGTGGCCCTCCCTCAACACTTGGAACGTCCACTCTCTGACCTGGTTCAGAAGTCTCACTGACCCCTGGTCTGAAGGAACAGCCCCTGTCCGTAAGAGCTGCTTCCTTTGAATGGAAACTTCCTGCTCTTCCTTTTTTCTATCATTTTTTTTTCTTTTATCTGGTGCTGGGGGTTGAACCCAGGACCTCCCAACATCCTAGGCAAGCACTCCACCGTGGAGCCACGCGCCTAGCCCTTTATTTATTTATTTTATTTTCATTTGAGACAGGTCTCAGTAAGTAGCCCAAGCTGGCCTTGAACTCACCATCCTCCTGCCTCAGCCTCCTGAGCAGCAGGGATCCCAGGTTTGCACCACCAGGCTTGGCTGCTCTCCCTGTTTTGAACTTTACACAAAAGAACCCCTGCCCCTCTCCTCTTCCTGTCACCGTATGTTTCATTCCAGGACCAAGGAATGAGCTCTGCAGAGGAAGGACTTTGAGATCAGGCAGCCACTTAATAACCTGTGGCCCAGGAGGGAGCTAAGGGCTGGATGGAGAGGTGGGCGCATGGGGGCTTTGAAGCCATTCCCTACTGGTAGAAACAGAAGGGTTCTAGCATGTTCCCAGCCCTCTTGAGAGATGCATGTGGCCTCACAGGAGTTAAGTGGAACCCCCAGAGTCCAGCAAACCATTTCTTCCTCGTGTCTGATCTTACCCCACTGTGAAGCCTTTTTTTTTTTCCGGTTTTAATCTTTTATCTCCCAGTCCTTTCTTTTGGAACTCCCAATAAGAGGTTTTCACTTTAAAAAAGAAAAAAGTTAGACCCTGTTCTCAGCCCAGAGAGTTCATCTTACAAAGATGTCTCAGCAAGAGAAAAAGGAGATACTGTGACTCATTGTAATGGGGGAGATATTGTGACAAGAAAGATGTTAACATCTTAATGAAAGCCCTGAGGGGAAATTTGCATGAAACAGTCTCTTTGTTGCTTAAAAAGAGCCACTGATGCCTTATTTAAAAAAATCAAACCCCGATTTTGTTAAATGTTCAGGCTGGAAGTGATTTAGAGTATTTTCCTTATCTTCTGGGTGATTTTTTTTCTTTCCTTGACAGATACCAAGATACTCAGAGTTGAAGAGGCCGCCCCCTCTTCCTGGCCCGCCTCCTGGAGGCCCCTGGAGGACACTGCCTGGTTCCCCCGCAGACCCTGAAGCTTTCTCAAGTTGGGGAAGAGCTAGAGGAGGGGACTGCTCCTGGGACTTGGGGCTCAATAGTCAGGAACCCCCCTCTCAAGTCCCACACCACTCCACTTTGTCGACTCCATTAAAAAAAAATTCTCAATTGGTTTTTGAGTCTCTTGAAATGTATCTTTCATGTAAAGTTTGCCCAATATTCTTGACATAGTGTTGCTTGAAAACCCACAGGGACAGAAAGCTCACTTCCTAGGGCAGGAAGTGCCACATGGGGCTGGAATCTGGCTCCCATGAACCCCTCCAGCAGGTCTTGGTCTTTCTTCTGGAATTAAGAAAATAGCAAGGGTTTTCTGTTATTGTTTTCAATTATGTATCAGCATTGAGAAGTCCCACGTAGGCCACCTCTTCAGCTGGGTTCCTGTGATGTCACCTCCAACAGGAGACCATCTCCCTTTCCTTATGCAGAGGCTCCTACAGGAGGAGGAGGAGCAGAGGCCAGGCCTGTACTGAGGTGGGAGCCCACGGCCCAGGTCAGAAGGCTTCCCTGCAGTGGCGCTGGGTGGTCTTCAAGGTATTCTACAGCCTGCACCCACAGGGCGGGACTCTGCAGCTCAGTGTGGGGACAGGCACTCTGCGGCAGGGGGATGTTTATATCCTCCTGGGTACGTGACACCCAGGCAGGGAAGGTTTTGCCTGGGGGTAAGAAGAGCAGGGTATCCCTGCTCAGGGACAAGGACATCTGATCATTGGGGCCTCACTGAATAGGAGGAGGAGGAGGGGGAGGTTCTGAATGGAGCCTATTCAGACTGTGGTCAAGAGGCAGCTCAGAGGGGTGGGGGTGCCCAGGCTTCTTCCCTCCCTCATTCACACCCCCTCATGGGAAGTCCATTTTCAAGGCCACATATATTCCTACTCCCCCAGCAGCCCGACTACTGTGGGCACCAGATCATTGCTGTGCCACCTGCCACCCTGCACTGCAGCAGCCCTGCATCCTGCCCACGGCTGCAGTCACTAGTCTTTGCAGGTTCTAATGGGGACAACAAGCAAACCACCGGGTAGCCCTTCTGTGGCCCAGTTTCCCAGGTGGAGCATCTATACATAGCCCTTCCCGAGCAGCCAGTGCAGGGCAGCAGCCCTGCTGCTGGGGCGGCAGGCAGCTCAGGCCAAGCAGGACCACAGAGGAAAGAGGGGCTGGCCGAGGAATAGCTGGGGCTGTTGACTGCAATCCAGCAGCCAGTCTCAAGGTGACTTTGTGGATAAGGGAAAAAACAAACAAAACCCTGCAAAAATGGACTTAAACATTTTCTGCCACTTCATGTTCCTGCTTGACTCAAGATGCCATGGCACGAGTGTGGGGGGCAGAGCCTGACCTTTTCCCTTTCCTGTCCTTCCTTCTCCCTGAAGAAGCACTGTGTGGCTCGTAGGGCAGTGACAAATCAGCAAGGGCACCTGGCTCTTGTGCCCTGGCAGGACCTTAGAGGTCCAGGTCCTTTTCTCTTGCAGCCCAAGGTCCATGGCTGAGGCACCTGTGATAAAAGGCCAATGAACTATTTAGTGTAAGTTTTATGTGTCACGGAGGCTTCAGAAACAAAGACCTAAAGAAACCAACAGGGAAAACCGTGTGTTCATTTTTGTGTTCTGTATGGGAGCTGGAGCCTAAGGGTGCTCTACCACGAGCTACATCCCCAGCCCTTTTTATTTTCTTTTGACACAGGGTCTTGCTAAGTTTCCCAGGCTGGCCTCAAGTTGCAATCTTCCTGCCTCAGCCTCCTGAGTTGCTAGGTGTGAACTGGAGAAAACTGCCTTTTTATGCTAAGTGTGATGCAGAAGTGCACGGATGGCATGGAGAAAGGTGAATGGCAATCAACTGGCCTGTTTGTTCAGGTCTTCTTGGCCTCTCTATGTCTTGGAGGGTGTCATGGTTTGGATGTGAGGTGTCCCCAAAAGCTCACGTGTGAGACAATGCAAGAAAGTTTGGAGGAGAAATGATTGCATCATAGCCTTAACCTGCTCAGTGAATCAGTCCCTGGTGGGATTAACTGAGTGGTAACTGGAGGCAGGTGGGCTGTGGCTGCAGGAAGTGGGCTTTGGGGCGTGGCTATGGGGTATATATTTGTATCCCGAAATTGAGACTTCTCTCTCTCTCTCTCTCTCTCTCTCTCTCTCTCTCTCTCTCTCTCTCTCTCTCTCTCTCTCTCTCTCCCCCTCTCTCCCCCCCTCTCCCCCCCTCTCCCCCCTCTCCCCCTCTCCCCCTCTCCCCCTCTCCCCCTCTCCCCCTCTCCCCCTCTCCCTCTCCCCCTCTCCCCCTCTCCCCCTCCCTCCCCCCCCTCTCTCTCCCTCCCTCCCTCCCTCTCTCTCTCTCTCTCTCTCTCTCTCTCTCTCTCTCCCTCTCCCTCTCCCTCTCCCTCTCCCTCTCCCTCTCCCTCTCCCTCTCCCTCTCCCTCTCCCTCTCCCTCCTGCTTCCCTTTGCCACACTCTTCCTCCATGATGTTCTGCGTCACCTTGAGCCCCAAGGAATGAAGCTGTGGACTAAGACCTCGGGAACCGTGAGCCTCAAATAAACTTTTCCTCCTTACAGTTGCTTTAGTTGCATCTTTTTAGTCCAGCAGTGAAAAAAGCTGACTTAAAGCAGAGGGTAAATGCATACTTTTTCTGCAGGGAAAGGAAGGGTACATCTAGAGTGAGGGTCTTCTGACCTACTTCAGGGAGGAAGGCTGGGGATTATGTTCTGCTTTGGGAGAAGGGCAAAGAAAACTTCTGCTTCGGCTGTGTCCTCAAATGCCAAGGAGCCAGTGTTGACCGCTGTGTCCTGAAACATCACTTGCAGTCTCTTGGTCACTCACTCTGAGCAAAACCAGCACCATCCTAGGGACACCCAAGTGTCCTTAATGGGGAGAGGTCCAAATGGAGAGGACCTGAGGCCTTCCACCAACAGCAATCACCACGTGAGGGCACCGTCTGAAAGTGGATCTTGCGTCCCCAGTGAGGCCTTCAGGAGGCAGAGCCCAGGCAGCAGCTCCACTGGAGCGGCACTGCAGACTCTGGGCTAGGACACTTGGCTAGGCTGCTCCTGAGTTCTGATGCTCCCACACTGGGTGCAATAGTAATGTCTACCTTTGGTGCAAGCTGCTGTATTGGGAATATTTGATATGCAGCAAAGAAGGATGAATCCTGTCATTTTATATAACGTGCCCAATGATTGAGTAACGGGCCGCCCAGCTTACGGCAGAGTTGTTATCCACCACTCTCTCTCACCCGGTTCAGTTTCTGAAATTCTTGTCCCTGAAGGTCATGCTCCTCTGGACATCACTTTTCAGGAGTGTCATTTTGACACTAGTACCGCTGTGTGCGCTTTATTTTAGCCTCAGACTGCAACGAGGGGAGCCTGGAACGGACATTGTTCATAGCCCGCTGGGAAGAGGATGCCCCTGGGAGAGGGGATTTGTGGATGAGAAATGCAGCACACCATGGCTGTCCGTGAGAAAGGAACGGAGGACAGACTCGGAGCCAGGCCCTGAGCCACACGTTCATGGACAAAGCTCCTGTAATCTCATGAGCTTTAGCTTCCCTGTGGGTTCGGCGAGAACAAGAACCCATTTCCCTCAGACCTCTGGGCCCTCTTTGGCCCCCACGAGGACAAGCAATAATAACAAACGAGGAAACCCTTTCTAAGCTGGAGAGATTTCCACAAAAGCTTGCTTGTTTCACAAAACCCCGGTTTCCCAAAGTGGGAATAGATGCCGACTTTCCAAGCGCTTTTTCTATGCATTATTAAGAGCCAGGACATAGGGAAGAATAAAATGAGTTTCTTATCCTCAAGGGGCTCGCAGTGATGGGAGTGATAAATAAGAAAACAGGCAATTAGTATCAATGTTAAAAGTGCTAAGCGCAGGGTAATTGATTCATTTCTTCATCAAACATTTATTGAGGTCCTTCCCCCACAAGTCAATGTGCTGGGTGGTATTGATACAAGAACAATGACTAGGAAGCCCCCCTGGGCATGCTGCCTGCAGGAGGTACCACTGAGCGGACTTATCAAGTCTGGGGTGGGGAGAGTCCTGTGAAGTTTAAGGCTAAAGGTACTGCAGGCAAGAGGCACAGGGACATAGAGGCATGGGAGGTCACAGGCCTGTGACTTAGGGCCACTTCCTGACCTCATCATTGACAGAAATTCTATGGAGGATGACTGCAGAGGCTGGGGGCCCAACCCACCCAGAACCCTGCTTCCCCAGACGGCTCTCGGTCAGCAGCGTGCCTGAGATCCAGGTGGGGATGCCCATCAACTCCCAGTGGCCCATCAGGGTGACCTCAGCCCCTGTGCTCCTGTTCTACATGCTCGTGGGTCCTTTCGTTCTGTGAGTGACTTAGAGAAAACCAACCAACTTAAATATTAGCCCAACTGATAATTAGGTTAATTAAGCTAATAACTAGGAGGATGGATTTATTGCACAAGAAGCCATCCAGGGTATGCCAAGGCCAATTAAAATTAAAATTAAAATTAACTGCCGTTTGGGGTTCCCAGCGTCTCTGACCCCGCTGTTGGCTCAGATCGCCCATCCTTGACAGTCCCTTCATGCTCACGTCGGCCGCCCAGACCTCACAGCTGCAGAGAGAGCAGGTGTCCTTGAGGTCACAAGCCTCTTTTCTGATGCAGAGAAATCTCTTTGCCTTCAAATGAACAAAGTAAAAGATCAGCTGATTTCATTTCCTCATAAAGATGGATGATTTCCAAGTGTTGAAATTGAACTAGATGCTTAAAACCCATTTCCTCGCCAAGCCCAGGCCTGGCGGCGTCTCCTCCCCCGGCTGCTGAGCCGGGCCGTGGAGACATGCGAGATGAGCTCGATGTGAATGGGAATTTAATTTGATTTCCAGGATAATGTATCCCCCAAAGGTGCAGAATCCCCTAAGGAGATAAGATGGGCTTATTATTCTCTGAGCAGCGTGACGCACACACCCTTGAGTCAGATGAAGCAGAAACACACCACATCAATGGGTACCGCGGGTTGCCACCTTTCCCCAACGAGACTCGAGACTCGCTTTTTGAAGGATTTCCCTTCTGGGAAAGGAGTCCCAGGGTTTTGTGTCACTCCTGCTTGTCTCTTACACGGGGTCTCTTCCAGCTTGTGACCCGCTGCGCTCCGAGGCATTTCTACTTAGGAGAATAAAAGGAACGTGTAAATCTCGTGTCTTCATTTCTCTTGGGGTGAGTGCACTTCACAGCACATGGGCTGTGCCTGGCTGGTGTGAGTCCCTGTTTCAGGACCAGATCAATTGGTCCTACTCTCTCTTTGTCAGAGATCCCAGGAACTCCTCTCTCCCCTGCAAGCAGCCTCTCTAGCCCCAGGATTCTTGGGTCCCTGGGGCTCTTTGGGGGACGTGGTGCTGCTATCCCTGTTCCTTGCTCCTTTTTGATCTCACAATGACAAGCACTAAGGTTCGCTTGGGTTTGCCTTTTGCTTTGGTGTAATCCTGAGCGTTGGCCTGCAGTTTTTATTCCTGGGGGTCCCAAACAGTCACGCAGAACAAGCAGCCTCCTAGCTCACGGAGCTGAGACTGTGTTCCTGCAACGCCACGCATCTCTGGGTGACAAAAGTCTTTGGAGCTGTTGGTGGATGGAGAAGGGGATGATGTTAGCATCCTAGATGTCAAAGTGCCACTGAGTGAGTGACATTCCACTGCAAAGTATAAATAGGAAATGAGGATCTACTTGGTAATGGTGAAGACCGGATATTCAGCCTGGAGACTTCCCCTGTGTGCCCTCCACCCGGCTCTAATGCTCAGGCCTGTGGGCAGCTGGCCAGCCTCAGGCCCCTGCTCCTGCAGCCAAGCCTTCCACACTGCACAGCGCTGGGTGCGTGCTTGTCCTGGGGCTTGTTTACAGGGGCTTCTCGGGTGGACCTAGTGTAACTTGACCAGCATAACTTCCTGGAACGTAGGAAGAGGAAGGATGTTCATTACCAGTTAGGAGACTTTTGTCTGGAAACCGATAATAGGAGAACAACAGGAGGCAGAAGGTTGTTTTAACACCAGGGGAGACACCCGCGGTGGAGACAGCGGTTCGTGGGGTCTGAGCAGAGAGACAGATTAGTAAGTCAAGCAATCGGAACCCACTTACAGGCCAAAGAGGCAACTGAAGGACATTTCAAGGTTTCAGGCGGAGGCCACAGAGGGGCTCCTTTTTAGCTGTTGGGGATCCAAGGAGGAAGATGTGGTGGGAATGTTTTAAGAAGCTCGTAGAGGTGGTGGAATTAGAAGTTAAAGGAGTCCTGTCTTAGTCGCCCTCTTCACTGCTGTGACTAAAAGACCTGACAAGAACAGTTTTGGAGGAGGAACAGCTTATTTGGGAGCTCAGGGTTTCAGAGGTCTCAATCCATAGACGGCCTGCTCTATTCCTCCAGCTGGAGGTGAGGTAGAACATCATGGTGGAAGGGGCTGGCGAAGGGAAGTGGCCGCATGATGATCAGGAAGCCGAGAGAGACTCCCCAAGGGCACGCCCCCTGTCCTATCCTACTCACCTTCAGCCACCGCCCAGTTAATCTCATGGGGGGGGGTTCATTCACTGATTGGTTTAAAGCTCTCAAAACCCAGTCATGTCTCCTGTAAGCCTTCTTGCACGGCGTCACACATGAGCTTTTGGGGGACACCTCACATCCAAACCATATCAAGTCCCGATTCATGGTCTTTTAGTTTTTGTGTGTAAATTTTAACTGGAAAATTTCTTAGACTTTTTGGATGGAATTAGTGAATCTGGCCTTGGGTGTGTTTGAGTACCCTGGTCTGTGCTTCACCATTAGAAACCTGGGCTGGAAGAACACTGGGGAGTCCTCCAGGAGCAGAGGTAGAGGCGTGGATCTGAACCAGGTGGCGTGGCATGTGGGAGAGTCTGGGAAGAGGAGCAGAAGGAAGACCCAGGGAGGTCCTAGGGGAGGAAGGAGCGGTAATCAAGAAGAGCCGAAAGGGCATTGCTAGGGTTTAGATGCGGTGTCCCCCCAAAGCTCACCTGGGAGACAAGGCGGGAGGGTTCACAGGGGAAATGGTCAGGTGGTGAGGGCCTTACACTAATCAGTGAATTACTCCCTGGTGGGATTAACTGAGTGGTGGGTGGAGATGCGTGGGGCCTGGCTGGAGGAGGTGGGGCAATGGGGGCGTGGCTCTGGGGTACATAGTTGTATCTGGAGAGGGGAGTCTCTCTCTGCTTCCTGGTCTTGATGTGAGCCACTGCCCTCCACCACGCTCTTCCTCCATGCTGTCCTGCCTCACCTTGAGCCCGGGGGAATGGAGCCTGCTGTCTATGGACTGAGACCTCTGAAACCCTGAGCCTCGAATAGAGGCTTCCTACTCTACAATTGTTCTGGTCTGCTCTTCCAGTCGCAGAGGTGAAAAAGCAGAGGAAAATGGGAATGCTGCTCTGGAAGACAGCGGAAGGGAAGTTTTAAGGCCAAGAGGTAGGTAAGATCAAGGTGGGAAAATACCCACTGCATTTGATGCTTAGGAAATTTGGGTTTCTCAAATGAGTTCTGGGAGACAGCAAAAATAGAAGTAAAATTGCATCAGGTTGGCTGAGAATAGTGAAGACAATTTTAAATGAGAAAAATGGATCTTTTCAGTCATCAATGCTGGATTAATTGTACATTAATATAAAAAAAATCAATTTGGATTCCCCACATATAATTTCAAATAATGATCGAAGACATGTGATAGATAAAACACCAAATCTTTTTAAAGATTTGTGGGATAATATCTTCATGATTTTAATGTTGGCAGATATTTCTTAAACAGGGCACAAAATCACTAAACATAAGTGAAAAAGGTAAATGGAACTTTGTTAAAATCAAGAACCTCACTCATCAAAAGACCCATTAATGTAGTAAAAGGGCAGGCTGCAGACTGAGAGAAAATATTTGTGATACTTACATTCAATAAAGATCTCATATTCTGTATATGTAAAGAACTACACATCAATAAGAAATATTAGGCCTATTAAAAAATGAGCAAATATTTTGAAAAGACAAGTTGAAAAGAGGATAGACAAATGGCTCAATAACTAGAAAGGGGCTTAACACTAGTTAGTCACGGGGGGACTTTAAAATAAAGCCACAGTGAGCTGTCCATCATATACACAAGCTACAATGGCTAAAGTTAAACACACTGAAAACATCAAGGATTGTGAAGAATATGAAGTAAATGAAGTTCCCTTACTCTGCTAGTGCATATTTAAGGAATATAATCATTTGGGAAAACTGTTAATGATGGTATATTATTAACTTGAACAGAGAAAGAACTAATGTGGAATGTGGATACAAATAAGTTTGTAGGTGTGGTGGGGACTGGAAGTTATAAGGGTTCAGATTAATGCTCTTTTAATTTTTGTATTTAAGTTTATGTAGTTAATTTAGTGGATTTCTTTTTTACTAGCTTTACAATAATTTCAGTTAACTTCTTTAAGATCCTTAGGTTAGAGAATCATATAAACTACTGAGAATTAAAATTCAGAATTTTATTAATATTTATGTTTAATTCTTTTTCTTGTCTTACTGCATTGTCAAGGATGTAAGAACAATATTGAATAGAAGCATAATTATTGAGCATCCTGTTTTATTGTTGGTTGATTGGCACAGCTTTAAATGTTTCACTATTAAGCATGTTTATTGTAAGATCTCTGGTAGATATGCTTCAAATAGTAAAAACATTTATTTACATTTTCATTTTTCAAAGTGTATTTTTAAATAAAAAAATGGATGTGGAATTTCAGTAATGTCTTCTATCATCTATTGGGATTACTTGGTTTCTGTTTGTTCTTTTCAGGCAATTATTTGCATTACTTAAATTTTCATTATAGCTACCTTCTGTTTTCAAAATGAACCTGACGTCATAATGAGCACGGAGACTGTGTATGATGGATTAAATGTGCTGTTATATTATTTCATTGAAATGCTATTGAAATCCATATTGATATGCAATTTAAGCTTCCTCTTTTATTCTACCTATGCCCAGCTTTAATATAATTATGCCTTCTTTTTTAAATAAATGGGAAAATTTTATGTCTTCTTAAATCCACTGAAGAGTTAAAATAACAGCGAGATACTGGTTTATGAAGATTTTGTAGAATTCATCTTTAAAACTGTCTGATCCTAGTGACTTTTGGGAAAGGTAGGTTTTTTTTATTTTCTACAGTTATTGAGCTATCATGGGCTTACATTTTTTAAAAAAACAATTTTATTAGTTTATGTATTTCTTGAAAATAATCCTTTTGACCTAGATTTTCAAATTTAGTG
Organism: Ictidomys tridecemlineatus; assembly: GCF_052094955.1. Classification (NCBI taxonomy): domain Eukaryota; kingdom Metazoa; phylum Chordata; class Mammalia; order Rodentia; family Sciuridae; genus Ictidomys; species Ictidomys tridecemlineatus. The sequence goes on along the minus strand of NC_135486.1, from coordinate 9,108,536 downwards.
GTAATCATTATATATGATCATAAACATTTTTATGATCTTTAAAATTTTCTTACATAGTTGCATTTATATACTCATTTTCATTCTTGATTATATATGTTAAAACATTGTCCTTTTAAAGTTTATTCATTCTGTTTTAAATAAGTCATTATTTTCAATTATCTTTGTTAATTCCTTTTATTTAAAAATCATTTTGCCTTCTTTGATCTTATAACTCCTTTACTTATACTAATTTTAATTAGATTTTTTGTTTGACTTTTCCCCTTAGTTCACCATATCATTTTCAATGTTCTATTCATTTCTATATTTTATTAACTCAGGTAAATGTTCATACAGTAAAATGAAAAGCTCTTTGGGTACAATTTAATAGGTTTGATAGAGCCTAAAGCCATGTAAGGTATAGAACATTTCCCGCCTGCTACTATGTGGTCAATCTGACCCTTCCATACACAACGACTGTTCCGATTTTTATTCCCTCTCAATACCTTTGCTTGTTCTTGAATTCTATATACATGGAATTTTATGTTACAAACCTTTTTGTGTTGGGCTTCTTTTACTCATCATGTTTGTGAGATTACCTTAATGTAAATTACATATAGCAGTGATTTCTTCACTGTCATAGCTGTGCCATACTTCACTGTAATTGTACACATCTGATTGTTTCCCTTCTGATGGACATTTGGACTGTGTCCAGATTTTGTTAATTTTAAATGAAGTTGTTAAAAATTGTTTTAGAAATCATTTTATGGACATGCACTTAAATTCTCTTGGGTGCGATTGCTTAGGTGTAGGATAGGTGCAAGTTTCATGTTATAAGAAATTGATAGGCCATTTTCCAAAATTGTAGAAGCATTTTTGATTTGAACAAGTAGTGTATGAACATTCTAGTTCTTCCAACATTTGATGATGCCCGCATTGTTAATTTTAGACATTTTAATTGTTAGTGTCTCCTTATGGCTTCAACCTGGATTTCTATATTGATTATGATGTTAAATGTATTTTCATCATTGACCATTTATAAATTTTGTTTTGTAGAATGCCTCTTCAAATTATTTACTCAATTTTTATATTAGGAAGCTCATTTTTATTATTGATTCATAGTAATTTTTTTCCCTATATTTTGGATGCAAGTCTTTTGTCAGAAAGAAAACACTTAACAGCTGATTGATTAGAGCTTGCCTTTTCATTTCTTTAAAGGTGTCTTTTGATAACAAGATTTGATATGTAACTTATTAACTTGGTTTTTTTATGTTTAATGTTTTTCTTTTTTATTGTTAATAAGTTGTTTTCCTAGCACAAGTTTGCAAAGATCTATTCTCATGAATTCATTTAGAAAATTTATGGTCTTCACAATTACAGTTAGACTTCCAATATTACTTTTTAAATTTAGCTTAAAGTAGGAATTGAGTTTATTTTTTCATTTGTTTATGTAGTTCTGGTACCATTTGTTGACCAGACTTTCCTTGTAACTCCTGATACTTCTATCAATAAATGTCTGAGTCTATTGTTGTTTTCTCTATTTTATTCCATTGATCAAATTTTTTCTTTGATTAGATACCACAGTCTTGATTACTGTACATCATTGGTAATTCATTTTCTGTATGAACAACATAATTTATTATTAGTAAAGCTGTGATTCATCTGTTAAATATGTACATGTATGATTTCTTATTGATTTATGCTTAGGAACAAAAATAAAATCATGATATATCACAGTTAATTCTTAAGGGCAGAGAGGACAAGTCATCAGACTTGGTTCTTTTTCTCTGTATGATGGTTTTTGCTATGGTAGGGTATTTATACTTTCATATAAATTTTAGAATCAAGTTTTTAAACTTTACAAAAACCCTGAAGGAATTTTGATGAGGATTTCTGAGTTGATAAGCCAAATTAGAGATATTTGATATCCTATTAATATAGACTCTTCCAGTTTATGAACATTGTATCTCTATTTACATCTTCAATTTCTCTCAGATTGCCTTTTTTGTAGGCTCAGTGCCAAGGCCTTTCTTTCATGTATTGGGTTAAGCTTATTTTTGAATTTTTCCATACTCCTGAGTGGTGCATTATAGTTGTACATAGTGGTGGAATTCTTTGTACATATTCATATATATGCAAAATAGAGCAATATAATTTGGCCAATATTACTCACCAGTATTTCCTCTTTCCCTCTCCTCCTCCCTCCCGCTTGTCCCTCTCTGTCCTCTAGTGGTCTCCCTTTGGTTTTCATAAGATTCTCCCCACTGGATCTTTCCTTTTTCTTTTTCCACATGTGAGAGAAAACATATGAACCTTAACTTTCTGATTTTGGCTTATTTTGCTTAATATGATATTTGAAAGTTTCATCTATTTTTCCTGCAAATGACATAATTTCATTTTTCTTCATGACTGAATGAAACTCCATTGTGTATATATACCACGTTTTTTAAATCCATTTATCCATTGATGGACACGGAGGCTGGTTCCATAGTTTGGTGCTGCTAAAAGGGGTATGCGTGCATGACTGTAGTGTGATGACAACTTTAATTCTTAAGAATAAACACCAAGAAGTTGTATAGCTGGGTCATATGGAGGTTCCATTCCTAGTCTTTGGAGAAACCTCCATGATGATTTCCATAATGGTTTTTTACTATTTTAAAACTCCACCCAGAATATAAAAGTGTTTTTTTTCCCTCCAGAATCAATTATTATTTGTGTTCTTGGTGATTGACGCTTTGATTGGTGTGAGATATGTCTCAATGTAGTTTTGATTTCCCTAATTGCTAACAATGTAGAACATTTTTTTATACATTTGTTGATCATTTGTATTTCTTCTTTTGACAAGTGTCTGTTTAGTTCATTTGCCCATTTATTTACTTGGTTATTTTATTTTATTTTTTGGTATTAAGTTTTTTGAGTTCTTTGTATATTCTAGATATTAACCTTCTGTTAGAAAAGTAGCTAGCAAAGATTTTTTCCCATTATTAGATTCTCTCTTTCTATTCCTTTTTTGGGGGAGAGGAGGAGGTACCAGAGATTGAACTCTGGGGCACTCAACCGCTGAGTGCTGGGGCACTCATCCCCGGCCCTATTTTTTTATTTTATTTAGAGACAGGGTCTCAATGAGTTTGCTTAGCACCTCACCATTGCTGAAGCTGGCTTTGAACTCATAATCCTGTTAGAGTCTGTAAACAAGTCAGGATGGCACCTGGCATTTTGCCAGAGGGAGTGGTTTGTGAAGTAACACCAGCGAGCCATTAAGTGTGGAGATTCCTTATTGGTTGACTGCTGTGTGGAGTTTATGTTAATTAAGATAAGCTGTGTGGAATGTATAAATACCCCTCCTGTCCTACAATAAACGGCTCCCACTCCTGCTGTATCAATCTACACAAGTTGCTCGTCCCCCCCCCCCCGGGTTGTTTTGCTGCAGCCCGACTGTGGCATGATCCTCCTGCCTCAGCCTCTCCAGCCGCTGGGTTTTTAGGCGTGAACCACCGCACCGGGCTGGCTTCACATTCTTAATTGTTTCCTTTGCTGTGCAGAAACTTTTAATTTAATGCTATCTCACTTATTAACTCTTATCATTATTTTCCAAACTTTAGGGGTCCTATTGAGAAAGTTGTTGTCTATGCTTATGTGCTGGAGTGTTGTCCCTACATTTTCTTCTAGGAGGTGCATAGTTTCTTTCTTCAATGTTCTGTAGTTTCTATTGTAGAGGCCTTTCATTTCTTTGGCTGTATTTTTTCATAGGGTTTTTTTTTTTTTAGGCTATTGTGATGGGATTGTTTTCCTAATTTCATTCTCAACAGATTCATTATTGTTTGTTGCATAAGAAAGACATTGATTTTGGTATGTTTGGTTTTTGGAACCTGCTATTTTGCCAATTTTGTTTTTGGTTTTAGCAGTCTTTTGGTGGAGTTTCTTTGATCTACTAAGTATTGGATCATATCAACTTCAAACAGTGATATTTTGACTTCTTCACTTCCTATTTTTATCCCTTTTATTTCCTCCTTTTGCCTAATTGCTCTGGCTAGAATTTGTAGAACTACATTGAATAGGAGTGGTAAGAGTGTGCATCCTTGTCTGGTTCTAGGTATCAGAGGAAAAGCTTTCAGTTTTCCCCATTCACTGTGATGTTGGCTTTGGGTTTATACGTGGACTTCATGATGTTGAGGTAGGCTCCTTCTATCCCTATTTCTTCAGTGTTTTGTCATGAATGAGCACTGAACTTTTGTGGAAGACTTTCTCTGCATTGAGACAATGAAGTGATTTTTTAACCTTAATTCTATTTATGTGATGCATCACAGTTTTTGATTTGTGTATGTTAAACCATTCTTGCATTGCTAGGATTAAATTAACTTGGTCATGATGTACCATCTTCTTAATATATTGTCGAACACAATTTGCTAATATTTTATTAACGATTTTTACGTCTAAATTTATTAGGGATATTGGTCTTTAGTGTTCTTTCCTTGATGTGTCCTTGTCTGGTTTTGGTGTGAATGTGATACTGGCTTCATAGGATGAAATGGGAAGTGTTCCATTCCTTTCTGTTTCCTGAAATAATTAGTTCTCCTTCACATGTCCAGTAGACCTCAGCTAGGGGTCTATCTGCTCCTGGGCTTTTCCTGTGGGAAGGCTTTTTACTACTGCTTTTCTCTAACTTCTGGTTATTGGTCTCTTTAGGTTTTGTATATTCTCTTGATTCAATTTTGGCAGATTGTATGTATCTAGAAATGCATCTACTTCATCTAGATTTTCCAATTTATTGAAGTATATGTTTTAAAAATAATCCCTAATAATCATCTGGATTTCTGAGATATTTGTGATGATTTTTCCTTTTTCATCTCTAATTTTAGTAATTTGGTTCTTCTTTTTCTTTTGGTTATTTGACTAAGGGCTTATCAATTTTGTTTATCTTTTCAAAGAACCAACTCTTCATTAATCCTTTGTATTGTTTATTTTTAATTCTGAATTTTATTGATTTTGGTCCTATCATTAATTATTTACTTCCTTCTACATGTTTTATAATTGGTTGTTCTTGTTTTTCAAAGACCATGAGATGCATCATTATATTGTTTATTTGGGAATTTTTATTATTTTCTTATATAGGCACTCATAACTATGAACTTTCTTTTTAGAACCACCCTCATAGTGTCTTGGTTCTGGTATATTGTATCACTATTTTTGCTAAGAGTTGCTTTGTGGCCTAAAATATGGCTTATTTTTGAGTAGCTTCCATGAGCCACTGGAAAAAATTATATCTGGCTATTGTTGGATGAAATATTCTATAGATATCAGTTAAGTTCATTCCATTTTTAATATTTTCATGTCCAATAAGTCTTTACTGAGTTTATGTCTGGATAAACTATCTACTTGTGAGAAAGATATGTTAAAATCACCTGGTATTATCGTCTATCAGAATCTTTAAGTAGTGTCTGTTTTATGTAAGTAAGTACACCAGTGTTTGGGGTATAAATATTTCCTATTGTTATTTTTGTTGTTGTTGTATCATTCCCTTTACAATATGAAGCGACCTTCTTTTTCCTTCTGATCAACTTTGGCTGGATGTCTGTTTTGTCAGATATGAGCATAGCTATACCTGCTGGTTTTCAGGCTCCATTTTCATATCAATTTTCATCCTTTCCCTTTTAGTCCATGGGCTGTCTTTGCCTGAAAGAGAGTCTTTTGCAAATAATATATAGCTGGGTCTTTTAAAAAAATTATTCTGCTAGCCTATGGCTTTTAATTGAAAAGTTGAGGTCATTTACATTCAATTTATTATAGAGAGATGTTATTAATTCCTGCCATTTGGGTTCATTTCTAATGTTTAATTTGTTCCTGTTTCTGTTGCTTAGCTACTCCTCAAATGAGATTTGTTCATTTGTGAGCTTTGGGGTTCGTTTTTATTTCTTCTGTGTAAAGTATATATTTAAGTATTTTCTGTAGTGCTGGCTTAGCAGCCATGAATTCTTTTAGATTTTGCTTATCTTGGAAGGTTTTAATTTCTTATGCAATTCTGAGGGATGGCTTTGATTGATATAGAAATCTCAATCAACAGTTTTGTTGTTTTTTTTCATTTCATGACTTGGAACACGTCTTTCCAAGTCCTCCTGGATTTTAGAGTTTGAGATGAGAAATTGGAAGTAATGCTGATTGACTTGCCTCAAAATGTAACTTGACACCTTTCTTTTGAGGCATTTAAAATTCTATCCCTGTTCTGTATGTTAGGCATTTTAATTATTATGTGTGGCAGAGGTTCTTTTTGATTTTGCCTATTTGGGTTTCTGAATGCCTCCTGTATCTGGATTTCCATCTCATTCTCAAGGTTTGGATATTTATTTGTTATTAATTCCTTGAAGAGTTATTCATGCCATTAGCCTACATCTCACAATCCTCTTGTATTCTTAAATTTGGTCCCTTAAAATTGTTCCAGAGTTCTTGTATCTTCTTTTCTTTAATACTCTGAATGTCCAAGGCTGGCCCCTTGGTCTTTTAGCTTTGAAATTCTGTCTTCAGCATGATCTACTCTATTAGAGAGATTTTTAACTGAACATTTTATTTGACTTATTGTGTCTTTCATTTCCAAGATTTCTGTTGGGTTATTTAAAAATATTTCTCTCTCCTTATTGAATTTCTCATTTGTATACTGTGCTGACTTCCTAATTCAGTTATTTTTCTGTATTCCCCTGGAATTCATTTGATCATTTTTATAATCATTTTTTGAATTCTTTATCTGGTATTTCATCTACTTCCATATCTTTGGAGTCGGTTACTGGTGAAATATGAATTTGAGGATGAACTGGTTAAGACACACACACACACACACACACACACACACACTTCTTGTATTACACTGTTAGGTTTCATGCATCTGTTGGGATAGACTCTTCTCCCATTATTATGTGTGGGCCACTTTTCACACAGTCATCTCTTGCCAAAGTATCCTAGAGTGATCTAGAGTGAGACCCCTCATAAATGTTGTATCGACAGGCTTTGTTCTAATCCTCTGTTTTTGCTTTAGGAGTGGATGTTCATGAGTTGGCCCTGAGTTCCCACCTGGCACAGCCATTCCTCCTTGGGACCTGGTTGTAAGTTTGGGGGTTTTGCTTCTTCTATTCTTTGTATTAAAGTATATCTGAGGTTTGGGTGTGGTTAATTTATGTGTGGAGCAAAGTACACTCTCTATCCTGTGAGAACTTGCACTGTCCCTGTAGATTCCCAGCACCTCACAGAAAATGGGGAAACAAATAATAGCAACAACTGAAGCAAACAACATATGACATTAAAATGAATACCCTGTGCCTACTATGACATCTACAATACTAATTATTACTAAAATAGGCATTGTGGGGTAAGCAATCATGAACAGCCAAAATAACAGATAGGTATGAACTACACAGGCATTAAAGTAAACAGCAGGTGTCAACTCTTCCACAGTACCAATAACTGCATCAACATCAATGATGGGAGCAGGAGTTACATAAACCAAATAGTTTTAAAAGATGGTAAAAATATAGTTAATTAAGATAAAATAAAAGGTGATAGGAAGGTAGAGGAAGATTTGAAATATTCAAAATCTGAAGAGAATGCAGAAGAGATGTAGAAAGTGATAGTTTTAAGGATGGAGGACAGCAAATAGAATAAACAAAGTAAAGTAAAGGGAAAAAGAAGGAAAACAGGAGCATTTGACTTTAGTGGGAGAAGGAAAGGGAGAAAAATAAAAAAAATGAAACAAAACAGAAAAAAAATCCATAATCCTCAAAAGACAAAGAAAAAATAACAATTGTAAATTAATGCTAAAGAGGAGAAAAAGGAAAAAAGAAATATGTGTACGCATATATCCACAAATCAATCAGCACACCAAGAACCCCCCCTCCAAAACAAAACAAAACAATACAAATCAAAACCAAAGAAGATTCTCAATGAAAATGAAAGAATTTCTCCATTGAGGTGGTCAAAACAGTCAGCAAAGATGGATGGTCACTGCCGTGCCTAACTGTCCTCCTTTCTCTTTCTCCTGGGCCATGTGCCGAGGGGGTGGGGAGTGGATTTCACCAGGATGAGGTGGGATGGACTGGGAAGCACTGTCACTTGGAGTCTCGTTGGCACAGAGCAGACTGATGCACTCCCAGGGTGGGGTTGCTGCTGAGTTTTATGAGGGGGGTTCTGGTGGTTGGGGCTTAAGTCCGATCGAGCTTTAGGGATTTTGTTGGGTGGCATCTGCTCTGGAGAGATTAGATCAGCACGCTTCTCTGCCAGGAGTCTGGCTCTCGGGGCGCCCAGAGGATTCTACTCACAGGGCAGGGTAGCAAACCATCTGCTCACTCTGCTGCTCACAGATAGGCTTCCTGGGATTAGTCCCTGAGGGTATTCACACCCACCTGTTGAGTTTCCTGTCCCTCTTCACCTGGTCACACGAGCTGCCAGACCCACAAGGAACTGTCCCCTCCATTCATCTGACTTGAACCCCTCTGGGTACAGTTTCCTCTGTGCTTATGTCACGTCACCACGCCGCCACCGCCTCCGCTACAACAGGCATGGCTCTCACCTGTCCCTTCTTGATCCTTGTTCAATGCACTTGAATTTCTGAGTCTCTGAGAGTCTGATTGTCCAGTACTGAATTTCAGTGATTCCTTCTCCCACTTCACTAAGCAGCTGCTGGAACCCTGGTCCCCAGAGCGCCTGGAAGGCAGTCCTCTTCAATCTTGGATTTCTTATGTTTTTGAGGCAAAAAGTAACTATTTAAAAATTATTATTATTATTATTATTATTATTATTATTTTGCTGCTAGTCTATCAGTAATTTCTTTTCATGCCACTGTGGTGAATTCAATTATTGGTTTATTAGCTTTCTCTGTAGTTTTCCAGGATTTTCTACATCCATGATAAAGTCATCTTTAAGAAAAAACCATTTACTTTCTTCCTTGTTCATTTGTATGGTTTTTTTTTCTTCTTTCCTTTGCTTTCCCCCACTGGAGAGGACCTTAGGTGTAAGTTTGAATATATGAATTGCCAGCCTGTTGCCATTGTTACCATTAAGTGTGGCACCAGCTGCAGGTTTTCAGATTCCTAGCGTCTGACGGAGGAGGTCCCCTTCTGCTTCTGTGCTGGCCACTGCTTTAAGAACGATGATGGCTGAATGTTGTCAAAGGGGCTTTCTGCCTCTGTTGAGCTGATCGATTTTTTAAAATCTTTTATTCTGTTAATAAGTTAAATTTACATAAATTAATTTTTAAAAAGTGCTAGTTTTTGACTGACACATATAACATTTGCATGTATGTATGAGGTGCAAAGCGGAGTTTTGATTCATGTGTGTATTGGGTAGTGATGAACTCTGGATAATTAGCATATCCATCACCTTAAAGTCTTATCATTTCTTTATAATGAATACATCCCAAATCCTCTCTTCTATTTTGAGATATAAAATACATTATTGTTAATTATATTCTCCCTTTTGTGTCATAGAAAGCCAGAATTTATTCTTCCTATCAAATTGTAATATTCTACCTATTGACTGGCCTTTCTCTGTCCTCATGAACTCATTTTAAAATATTAAATCTACCTTCCATTTCTAGAATAACTCCTATTTTGTGATGATGTATTTTTCTTTTTGTGTATTTCTGTGCTTGACTTGGTAATATTTTGTTAAGGATTTCTGCGTTAATTTTTATGAGGATATTTGTATTTTTCACAGAATTTCATTGCCATAGTTTGGAAACAGGGTGATGCTGGCCTAACATAACACGTTTAGAAATATCCCCCTTTCTTCAGTACTTTGCAATAGATCAGGTAAGGTTAGTATTATTTTTTTTCCTTAAGTGTTTGTTGTTTGATAGGATTAATCAGTAAAACAATATGAACTTGAAATTTCTTTGTTTTAATTTTTTTAAATTAGGAATTCACTTTCTTGAATAGATATAAGGCTATCCAGATTTTTTTGTTTCTTTCTTATGTGAGTGTTTATGTTTCATAATTTTTAAGAAATTTTTCATTTCATCTAAGTAATCATGCTCATTAGCATGAAGTTCTCAGTATTTCCACATGGTACTCTTGGTGTCTGTGGGTTGGGAATACTGTTTCCCTGTGTTGGTCATCTATTGCTGCATAATAAACTACACCAGAAATGGGGGGGGGCTTCATGCAATAGGAATTTACATTCTCACCATTCCTGTGGTCAGGACTCTGAGCCTTTCCCATGTGGTCGCAGTAGGGTGGCAGTGGGCCTGCCGCTACCTACCAGGCGTCATGTGCTGGAAACTTAGTCCCCAATGCAAAAGTGTTGGGAGTAGAAACTGTTAAGAGGTCATCAGGTCGGAGAGCTGGACCCTCATGAACGAATCAATGTTGTCACTGTGGAAGTGGGCTAGTTATCACAAGGTGAGTTCGTTAGAAGTTTGGCCCCCTCTTCTCCCTCATGTGTTCTTGTCCTTCCACCATGAGATGATTCAACCCAAAGGCCTTCAGATGCAGTCCCTCTGTCTTAGGTATCTCAGGCTCCACAGCTGTAAGAAATAAGTTTCTTTCCTTTATCAATTACCCAGTTTGTGGTATTTTGTTATAGCAACATGAAACAGCCTAAAGCATGCTGTCCCCAAATTTCCCAAGGCCCACTCCAGTATAGCACCCACAGTCTCAAAGTCCAGAATCTCTTCCTCCAGGTCTGCTCTAGGTCCAGGTGGAAATCCTTAGGTAAGATCCTCCAGTACAGTTCCCCTCCATACGGAGACCCGAGAACTAAGAAGATAAGTTGTCTCCCATCCTCCCTATTCCTCAGTCACACACGTGCAATAGTGGGACAGTAGACGGAGACAACTTCTGTGAAATTCTGCTCCAAACAGGGGACCAGGAGAGGAACAAGGAGGGCTGGGTCCACAGAAATCTCCAAATCCAGCCAGGCAAAGGCACCAAGTTCCTTGATGAGGACATGGTTCTCTCGATCAGGAGACTTATTTTCTTTGGTTCTCAACTCTTCCTCTGAGCTCTTGGTCTTACCTTCTGAGTCATCTTTCTTTTTTCTCATGAAAGGTAGCGTGCGGCTGCAGCTCAAGAGTCTCTTTAGTCTTTTTTCCTGCCAGTAAAAATTTGAGGGTCCAAAGTCTTTGTTCACTTTCTCCTGGATCCTTTCAGCCCAAGATGGCAGTTTCCATTTATATGATTCCTTTAAAAGCCTCTGGATCTGCTGGGAATCTCATGGAGATCAATTCTATTTGGTAAAAGTTACACCCACAAATCTCTTTGAAATAAACTCTTCTCTGCCTTGTGAGTTTGCAGAGGAACACACCTGCAAGCTTCTTAGAAGCCCTATGATTCATTTCAGAGAATCTGTTAGGAACACCCTTGAAATCTTTAGAGGGTTTTTTTCCCCTTCTCCTCTGTCTAAATGGTACGCTGATGTGGCACATTTGATCTTTCTGAGATTTTTAACAAAGGCCATACAGAAAAGCCAGACCCTCAGCTTCATCTTCATATGATGTTTCCTGGCAGTGCCCTGGATGTGATCTTTGCTCAAAAGCCACGTCTCTATTTTAGCACCCTTTGCAGTCTAGAGAGGCTGAGCACTTCCAAAGCTCCTTCATGTCCCACAGTTTTTCCTTAGCATCTCTCTCGCGTCTTACACTTTACTATAAATACTCTAAACGCTTTGCCTGTGCAACTTGACTCCCCAGTCCCACTGACTACATCTTCTCTTTCCACATTACTTGAAGTGACAGTGTTGCTAAACTCTCTACCACTACATCACAAAGACCCTCTTTCCTCCAATTTCCAACAACGAGCATAGCACAAGAAATCGTCATTGTGGTTAAAAAAAAAAAAAGGTTGGATATTGGTCAATTAAATGCAGATCACCCTGAAGATCACCCGTTCCTGTTAGTTTTGAGAGTCAGAGGATTACTGACCGTCTGTACTGGGCACATTGTTCTTCAACTTGGTTGCACGTTAGAATCCCCTGTGGGAGTATTTAAATATTTTAGAATTCAAGCTGTACTCCAGAGCCATTTGGCCAGACCCTCTCAAGTTTGAACTCAGTCCTCACTAAAAGCTCCATAGGTGTCAATGTTTGGCCAACCTGGAGAAGCGCAGACCCAGGGCACATGCCATGAGAGTTATCAGGATCAAAATGGACTCCCTTGTGTCAAACAGAAACAAATGAAGCCGTGAGGTTAGGAGCGAAGAGCTAAGTGTGGTGGCCGAATAGTGACTATCCTCAAAGACTGAGAGCCACACCTTCAGGAAGGCACCATGACCTTACCCAGAGGTACTTGTGTCAGGACATCTGCCCAGCAGCTGTCTGACGTCACCCTTGTCATTGATCATCGTGACCAAGGATTAGTGCTCTAAAACATTGTGCCTAATCTTCGTCATCTTTGCCTTTAGGAACCTCCCCTTGCTTCGACCTCTTGAATAGGCTTGATCTTGCTTCAATTTAAGTTTCTTTGCGTTTCTCTCGGTTGATACGTTTTCTGGGATTGGACTTACGTGGTCTAGGACATTTACCTGCTTCTCCAGCCCTGTTATGCTTGGATGTGAGGTGTCCTCCCAAATATCATGGGTGAGACAATGCAAGAAGGTTCAGAGGAGAAATGATTGGGTTGAGAGATTCTCTTTTTTTTTTTTTAAATGGTGCTGGGGATCGAACCCAGGGCTTTGTGCATGTGAGGCAAGCACTCCACCAACTGAGCTGTATCCCCAGCCCCAGGATGTGGGAGTCTGAACCCAATCCGTGGATTAACCCCTGATGAGATTGAGTGGTGACTGAAGGCAGGCGGGATGTGGCAGAGGGCGTGGTGAATTTGGGGAGTGGCTAAGCTGTTTCCTCCCCCACCCTCTCCTGCGTGATACTCAGCCTCACCTGAGCCCTGAGGAGTGGAGCAGCCTTCTATGGTCTAGGACCTCTGAAATTGTGAGCCCTCAGATAAACTCTTCCTCCTCTATAATAGGTCAGATCCCTTAGTTGCAGCAGCAAAAAAGTTGACTAAAATAAGCCCTAACACTGATTGGAAAGTTAAAACTTGAATGCTAGGATTTCCCTGTTAGAGGTCAACATCTGAAATTCATTTTGAAGTAAACAATGGAATAACTTGTTCTGAAAGCAGAAAATTAGAATAGCTAACCCATCACCCTGTGCTTAGTTAATTTCCTTTATTATGCCCCCTGGTGCCTGTGATTTTAAGTTTTCTCTGGGGAACCCTGGGAAATGTACACTTAAAAAATTCTGCTTGTTGTGTCTGTAGGTTCCTTAAATTTGTGAGGTTTGTTGCAACCGCCGCCCCCCGCCCCCACCTTACCTTTCAGACCTGTCTTCTGGTTTTAGAGTGTTAGTTGGTTCCTCTCTTAGTTTTCCAGCACTAAAATAAATTCCTTTATTTTTTACTTTGGTGAGTACCCAAGAGGAGCCATGCAATACTATGAATTCAGGTAGTTAGTTAATGTTCATTGAGCACTTAGTATGTGCCAACTCCTTTCCTGAGAGCGCTTCATCTACCAGACCATGAATCAAATTGTGAGGAAGGTGTCACTATTATTTCAGAGATAAAGAAACCAAAGTCTGTGGTGGGTTAATTAGCTTACCCAAGATCACATGCTGAGCGCTGGGGCTGGGAAAGCAGCCCTGTGAGTCTGGCTCCAGGGACACTTCTTCTCTATCCTCCGTGCCCCTTCCTGGTGCAGGTTGCTGAAGGCTGGGGTAGAGCTGGGAACCTGAGCATGTGGAACACTGGGGATAATTGATTTGTAAGGAGAAAGAGAAAGCTCTTTAGGGACCAGGGAAAAGATCCCCACCACACTGAGAGCAGGCGGAGGAGCAGGACTGGAGGGTAACACCTTTCAGAATTCTCCAGGCGACCATATTTCTAGAGGCGGGGCACCCGCAGCACCTGTCTGCTCTGCACTTTGCAATTCTTTACAGTAGACCTACAGAACATTTTTTTCTTTTAGGATTATATTTTTTTTAATTGTAATTTTTTCCTTTAAATGTTCTACTACCAATGCTTAAGAAAAAGCAAGAAGGAAAGGGGTGATTCCCCCCCCCCAATAACAAACTTATGAGAATTAGAAAAGATCCTGGGACCTTCCAGAATTCCTATAGGAAATTCCTCTACTTCTGATTATTTCTGTCTTTTAGTAGCTGGAAGATCTAATGGCCTTTTTAGTTCCTGAGGGTAGAACTCATGGAAAACTAAAATTTCAGGACTATAATTTTTTCAGGCAAAATTTTACTTGTTTTCCCAATATATAAATACTTCAAGGTAGCATTCTGGAGATACAGGTTTAATTAGCAAATATGTACTTATGCATTTTCCTAATTATTACACAGTCAGTTGATGGGAATACTGAATCTACTCTGAAGAACACTAAAACTGGAAATGATTGTGGCTGACATTTGTAGTCTTACGTATGTTTCAATATGCAATTTACTTCTGTAATCTGTTTTGAATATACAATATTAAGAAAATCCTGATCCAAACAGATAAGTAGCTTACCTTGCAATTTCAAGATTCTCTTCAATCCAACTGATGAAAGCATTAGAGAGGATTGTAGGACATTTTTTGGTTTCAAAGTTGAATTGCTGACAATATCTACCAACCAGCTCACTTCCTTATCATAAATATCTGTCAGTCAGTAAGCATTCTATGCTTACAATAAATGCTAAGTCTATCCATTTTATGACAGTAATATGATGAAATGCATTCTGATATTGCGTGTTAGTTATAGCAAGGACAGGCTGAGTAAATGTGCCTGAACCTTCATGGCTCTGTACAAGGGCCTAGAGGAGAGCCTACTGTCTTGCAGGCATATAATAGATGTTTGTTGAATGAATGAATGAATGAATGCACAAACCAACCGTGACTCACATCTTTTTAAGCATTGGTTTATGTCTACATTTTTATTTTTAATCTTTGATTTTCACTTGTGCATGTTTGAATTTTTAAAAGATCAGTGAAGAGCCACATGCACCATAATCAATGACTCATTTACAAGAATTTCAAATATATCCGCAGATCTGGCAGAAGAAGCTTTTTTTTTTTTTTTCCTCTAAGGTCTTCCTTGAAAAGATTTGCTAGGCAGTCTGAAGTTAACCCATTGGTGGTTGTTTGCCATATCAAATTAAGCATGAAACATGTTTGAGATTGTGTTGATTCTTATTATAGTTTTGGAAAATTAGATGAAAAACTTGAATCAAAACATTGGTAGAGCCCAGTGTGGTGGTGCACAACTGTAATCCCAGAGCTCGGGAGGCTGGGGCAGGAGGCTCACAAGTTCAAGGTCAGCCTCAGCAACTTAGTAAGGCCCTTAGTAATTTAGTATGACCCTGTCTCAAAACGAAAAATGAAAAGGGCTGGGGAATTAGCTCAGTGGTTAAACACCTCTGGGCTCAATGCCTAGTACAAACAAATAAACAAACAAACATTTGTGGAACCCAAAACCCATCATGAGCTCAGGTAGCCTGGGTTCCAAGGCCAGCAGTTGGACTCCACTCCTGATGCTTCTGTGGACTACTTCCTCTAGGAAGGCCCGTGGTCACCATGCATCCAGGCCGTGGATGTACTCGAAGGCCATTCCTGTGCCTCGTGGATTGAAAATGTCACCCCCGCTCACTCGACCAAGTTACATGACTGGTTTTTTAAAACCTTTCTGTTCAAGGTACCACCTGAAAACTTTACATTTATTGACTCATTCAGTACTGAAAACAACCCTCTTCAGCAGCTGTTAGCTGATCACCATTCCTATTTACAGTTGAAGGAACTGAACCAAAGACGTCAAACAGCTGGGAGATGTCAGAGCAGGGACTTGATTTTCTCTTCCTGACCCACTCGGAAGCCTGTACCTAGGACCGCCGCCCTACGCTGGTAGAAAATGGAGGCTTCCTGAAGCCAACTTGCTGAAAAATGCAGCCGGAGACTGACTTTTATATTTTTCCTTTATTTGGATCTCAATAATAATGATATCAAGACTGTGTACATAAGTATACATTGGTTCACGTGATATTGGTAAATTCGGGGCTTCGTTTTAATTCCAGACAATCATACATCAGCTTTGAGCAGAACTTTCAGCACATCAGTCTCAAATCCCAGTTCTAATGAGATGTTATTTAAAGATTCTTTAAAGGTGTCTCATTTCCTTAAAGAAAAGATTGGTACTGCAGATTTTACTGAATGCAGACGTGTCACACGGAGATCCAGTACCCTGTCCTGGTGGAGTAGAGAGGGTAACTCGGCTCTTCTGACAGTGTTTTGCATGTGCACGTCTTGGGAATCTTTGTTCACGCAGAGGTGTGGCCTCACACGGTTGGGCCTTTGGGTGGCTCTAGGGCCAACAGGAGCTTGGAATTCCAACCCCACAGTGCTGCTTGGTTCTAACTCCATCATATGGTTCCATTATTTTAAAGGTTTTGATTAAAATAAAAATCACATAGAGAACTTGGGGACTACTAGGAATATACCCAGGGACAGCCCCACCCCCAGAGGTGCTCGGATTCTGGTTTGAGAGACACACACTTCATAGTATTTCCTCCCGTCTCAGCTTCCCTGGGGTGGACTGACCCAGCTCAGCCTCTTCTCCTGGGAGGGCAGCTACCATCAGCAGGCAAGAGTGGAGGGGAGGCCTGGAGAAGCCCCTGAGCCTCTGCCAGACCTACCTGTCAATGCCAGGCAGCTGCACAGAACAGGTAGGTGTCTACTCGCCACTGCAAATCGAAAAACAGATGCATTTTTGACTTGACTTGGTGCCTCTGCTGGACCATGCTGGGGGCCCTAGTCAGTGCCCCCGCAGCCTCCCTCGGCACCTTTGCTCAACATTTGCCGTTGCTCCTGCCCCCCTGACCATGCTCCCCAGAGCAGAATCCTTTGGCTCCCTCAGCTTTCCCTGGTGTGTGATTCTGGAAGACTTTAGGTAGGACTGAGCCAGGGTGCGGGGAAGGCACGACAGTGCCCTGTCCCCTCCAGCCCCCAGGAGGCCCTGTTTGTTACCATCTCATCATTCTGCCTGTCCGTCCCTGTCCCTGACCCAGATCCCATTCTCCGCCCTGGCCCTGGCTCTTCTCTGGCGCTGGCCTCTGCCACCTGGCTCAGTCTCCCCCAGGGTCCGCAGCCTCTGGTGCCTGTGGCCAGGTTCCTGAGCCCCTCTCAGCCTAGGGCCCCGCTGTCCTGCTGATATGTTCTTCCTCCCTCTCTCCATCTAACCCCCTCCCTATCCACTGTGACCCCTTATCTTGTTTGGTTTTTCTCTGAAATCGCACCAAGTTCTTATGTGGGGGACATGCTCCTTACTTCTGTCACCTATTGTGAATTATTTATGTCATTTCTATGAGAGGGATTCCCAAGTCCTTCAAATGTAAATATCACCTTTTCCTGCTTAAAAAAATTCATGAAAGTTATGCTGCATTTGTGGACAATGAATCAAAATGCATTCTGCTGTCATATATACCTAATTAAAATAAACTTTTTAAAATATCCAGAAAAAAATTTCATAATGGACATTTTGGCACAAAAGAAGGAGTCTAGGGAGAACGCGACGTCTCCTTGCAGGCTGCTCGCTGGGCTTGTGGGCCTTTGCCAAGTGTTTCTGCACCACCTCTTGATCTCTCTATTAACATAGTTAAAACATCAAAAGCAATGTCCGAACCAGCAAGATGGCAGTTCTGTAACATAGTCTGTGCTCAGACTGCACTCAAATGGTCCCAAGTGACTCTGCAATGTCCTGTTTTGTTGGTTTGAGGATCCAGTCAAGGGCCAGACACTGCAGATGGTTGGTTGATCTCTGTCTTTAAACCTATTGACATCCCCCCACCCCCTTTTAAGAACCACCTATTTGTTGAGGACACAGTGTTGTTTCTGTAGTAGACGTTCTAGGTTTGGCTGATTACACCATTCTGGTTTCATTCGCTGTGTTCTTCAAGACCCCATTCTTCAGAATTTTTTCAAATCACAACTTCCATAGTTTTGCTTCTGCCCTAAGCCTGGTCTACAAGTTGCACCCATTCGTGGCTCCTTTGTGTGTGCCTCCACTGAGAAAAATCCAGGATGACAAAAGTCCACTGTGACTGGACAATGTTATGCAGCAATCTGGAAGTGAGTTTTACTAGTCACCGCGGTATTACCTATCTCTGAAAAACAGCAGTGTTCTCCCATGCACGAGAGCTTGGTTATCAGCTTTCAATATCTGTAGTAAAAGTCCAGGGTCCCTGAAGTCACTAATGCTTCCTCCCCTCCATCGGTGGCTACTAGCCGTAGGACAGGTTACTAACCACTGCTGCAAAATGACAATTACTGAGAACAATTCAATATGCCGCTTCTCTGAGAGGTGTTTCCTTAACAGGGAGAAATACTTCCAGCCCCAGGAGGGGGTTGTTTGGGGCATTTGGTGAAGCCCATGGGACTCTTATGATTTCTTAGCTGCTCTTTCTCTGTGATGGATTTCAGCAGTAGTGTGCCGGAGCCGCTGGCAGGGGCTCATGGAGAGCTCACCATTAAAATTTCACAATGTTTTATATCAGTAGCTTGAAATGGGGCATTGTGGGAGCATTTCCACTAAGGAAATCTGCAAATGCTCTAAGTAACCGCATCCCTGCACTCCGGAACACCACTTTAAAAATGTTCATCAGTACGTTGCTGGATTCTGCCATTAAATATGGAAATCATATGAAGAAATCTGAAGCTTATTCCTCACTCTTTTCTGCATCAATATAAAATAAATTTCTTTGTTGTTTGGATGAGAAAGATGAGGGAGCCCAAGCTGGGTGTGAGAAAGTGTTGTTCGTGTCCAGAGAAGTCGTTGCTGGGGATTTTCCTGGAGGACAGATGGAGTGTCTGACAGGTGGCCGTGATGGGATTCACCTCTACCGGTTCCAGCCAGGGTTGCTCTCCTCGGCTGCGAAGAGGGAAGCTTGTGTGGATTTCCTGCTCATTTTTCTCAAAGTTGAGGGAGCAGGCTGAAAGGGTTCACTGGAAGGACCCCCCAGGTAGGCAGGGGGTGGTTTGTGAGCACCCACCCAGGCCTACAGCAGTAATAGGGGGAGCTATTACCCAGCTTTTCAACTGAGCAATGGGTGGGCTCACGGCTTAGTGGGTGAGTTGCCCTCATCTCTTGGACTGAGGCTCAGCCCAGCCGCTGTTGTCTTGCACTTATTTTCCACAGTGCCAACAAACCATCCTTAACGCTCCTCATGAGGAATTTGGGGAGCGGCCGCAGGAGCAGCCCTGAACCATGTAGCTCAGAGATGCAATCTGGGGTGGGAATAAGAGGCAGGTAGATGACAGGAGGTGCTGGGGGCTTTGTCGGAGACAGATGGTCCATGTGAGTGAGTCTGAAGACCACAGGGGTTAGAAGGAACTGGATGGACAGAAATCCACATCCCTCTGGAAGAAGCCCTCTAGAGGTTTTGCTGTGGCTCTAAGCGAGCTCTTACTTATTTGGTGTGTGCATGAGCACACTTGGCACTGCCTTTTGAAATGCCTGTCAGAAGAAATGTATGTTCTAGAAATGGATGACAGAAAAGACTTGTTTTTTGCAAAACAGCATGGGACCAAGGTCACGCCGTAAAAGAAATCTGGCTTTTCTCTTTTGATGGAATTTAGCAGTTTATCTTAAGAAAGTTATTGAAAAGCTAATTCACCTTTTTGAATAATGATAGAATGTGCCAGAATTTCTCCTTTTTTGCTATTATTGATGAATAGAGACACACAAAACCTCAGTAAAGAGACACAAAAGTCACCGAAGCATCCTCTGGCTCCCTTTATGAACCACTCAGCCTCGACAGTGAAGGTGGCACTTCTCTAAAAACATCTGTAAAAGCTCGTGTCATGAACAACTGCCCTTCTTGTGTGGCATTTGCTATCATGTTATCTTCACATGAGGGACCACACCGTCCCTCCCTGCAGCGGTCTCCGTTACTCCAAGAACAGAACAGATTGCCATGGGCAATGGAAGTAATTCCTGATACCTTCCTCTACATGGGGGTTGGAGAAAGGGAGAAATCCTAAGTAAACTCACTCATGGCTGGCCTTACTGTCTGGAAAGGTCATTGCATGAGACAGGAGAAACCCCCAAAGCACAGCACCCTGCTCCTGTCCAACCCCTGTGGCGCAGGGCAACACGACTGTGGACGCTGAGTCTCCAGTAGGTGCCCAGCCCGACCACCCTTCACACAGTTTCATCCACTGTTTCTGGGAGAATCAAACTCGCCCCCGGGTGCCTACGCTGGACTTCATCCCAAGCACCTCTCCCATTTACCGACTTTAATCTGTACGCTCGCAGTCTAACAGCTGGAAAGTGGATGGCACTTCTTTCCTGAGTCCTAGGAGTCCTTCCAGACTTGTGGAGCCCACCATGGTCTTGGGGACCCCTGACCCAGATCCTCAGACGCAAAATTTGGATGAAAGGTGCAGAGTGGGAAAAAACTTGGGAGTGTCCTGAAAGACCCTGCATTCCATAGGAAAGCCCAGGAAGCTACAGTGCAATGGATCTAGATAGGGAACACGTTCTTCGGAGTATGTCTGCAAAGGTTCTCATGAGAAAATAGATCAGACCTGGTCCTGTAAGGAAGGAAAGGATGAGTCCATCAGTGAGTGACTCCAGGGACAGGCTCTTCTGCAAGACCCCCAGGGTGCATCAGAAGATCCTGATACAGGTGTGACTTGATTCCCACCTCACCCTTGTGGGCAACCTTGAGCTGGAATTAGGAGATGTGAGCTGTGAGGGAAGGCTGCCAAGGGAAATGGCTCCTTGCTGACCGTCTTCAAAGAGCCTTCAGCCTAGAGAACTAGGTTGAAAGATAAAACAACAATTCCCACTCTTGCCAATAAAATCAGGTGAAGGAGTCCCCTGTTTCAGACGCCTATAGACAACATCAGCAAAAAGAACTCAGGGCTGAGGATGGTCCTCTGTTAGCTGAAAACAGAAGGTAAAAATCACAGATATGGCCAGGGCCCCAAACTTGACGTTCTCTTCAAATGTCTGCAGAATGATTTCCTATTTTCCTCCACAATATTTTGAATATGACCGTGGTTTGCTGCTTCTCCGGTGGATGGATTATTTTCCTTGCCAAAGTGTATGGTTCTGAAGGCAGTGGGAGAAAAAATTGCTTGGTTTCTGTGTTCCCAACCTGGGGAATTCCAGTCTATTTCTCTGGTGGCAGGGACAGGCGTTTTACTGGGACTTACATTAAAGAGCTCTGAAAAGCCTTTCCACTAAACCCAGAAGCCTTACCATCCACAGGCATTAGTCTGCTTTTTGCTACTATAAAAAAAAAAAAATACTGAGGCAGGCTAACGTTATAAAGAAAAGAAGTTTATTTAGCTCTCAGTTTTGGAGGTTTGAGTACATGGCACTGACTCATGTCATTGAGGAGATGGGATGGCCCAGGGGCTGAGTCTGTCATTGCCAAGGTTCTGCCATCACATGGCACCTGCACAACTGTCAAACTCCACACCGCGCGCCCCAGCACCGTGCGCCCCAGCCCAGGGCCAACTTTCCATTGTCCCGGGAGAGCAGCGTGTGTGTAACTGTTCCTCAGGCACAGGACGCTGCACAAGCCTGCCGTCTCCTGAGAAGCTCCTGAGCCTGAGGGGGAGCAGGGAGAGGTCCTAGCCTGGACCCTTTATTCTGGGGCAGACTCACTGTGCTGTGAGAGGTCGAAAGTCAGAGATCCCTTGTGGTCTCCAGAGGTCAGGTGAGGCCGAGGGTCTGAGGGTGAGGCTTGAGGGTCTCCTGGAGGGCGGGGTTAAAGGCAGGGTGACTAAGAAAGCCTGTCCTTAACTCTGCACACCCGGACTCCAGCTTCCCTTAGCCAAATCTCTCCCCCTCTCTCTCTTCCTCTATTGCTCAGATGTCATGGAAAAGAGGGAGGGGGAAAGGAAATCCTAAACTTGCAAAAGATGACGCCCAGAATGTTTGGGTCCTGGGGGGCGCTGCATGTGTGGGAAAGGGGAGCTGGGACGGAGGGAAGATTGTTCCTGTTCGTGGATGGATCCTGGGAAAGCAATGCAAGGCCCGTGTGAGCTGGGAGAGCTGAGGGGCATCGTCAGAGTGCTGTTTGGGGGCCTTTCTTTCTACTGCTGTGGCTACAACTTAGCAGAGAGGAACTCTCACTTCCCCGGTGGCCCATCGCTGAAGAGCCCACCCCTCACTAGCTGTTGTCAGGGGGAGATTCTGGTGCCCTGGTCCCTGCTGGGCTGGGGTGAGCCACAGTGCCACATTGTGCCTTCTCTGGGGGGGGGGGACAGGACTGCGGACGCAGCCGCAGTGCTCGGTGCTGTGGGACGGCCCCCTGACAGCATGGCTCTGCACACATCCCAGTCACTGCTGATTACAGGAGAAATCTCCCAGAAAGGAGGCAGGCAGAAGGGCCCTGGGGCTCAGTTCTGGGCTGTTATCAGCAAATTGTGTCCCTTTCCACATCCATATGTTGAAGTTCTAACCTCCAGGACCCCAGAATGTGACTGTGTTTAGCAATAGGGTCTTTAAGGAGATAATTAAGTTAAAATGAGGTCATTAGAGTGGGCGCTAATGCGGTACGACTGGCGTCCCTATGAGAAGGGGAAATTTGGATGCAAGCTCACACAGCAGGGAGACGAGGGAGGCCTCAGGAGAAGGGGCTGTTTCAAGCCGAGGAGAGAGGCCCCCAAAGAAGAAACCAGCCCTTCCCACACCTGGCCTCAGACTTGCAGCCCCCAGGCCCGGGAGGAAGGAATTTCTGCTGCCGAAGTCACCAGTTCTAGTTGCCTCTCGGTGGCTGCCCTTGGAAACAAGTTCAAGACCACGTGTGCTCTTGGCCACGGGAAGCCGGAGGGGCACGGTCATCAGGGGACGAGTCACAGCTCTACTGGGCGCCTTTTCTACTGCCGTGACCTTGCTTTCCCCCGCCTGCCTGTCATTTCCTTTTTCTCACTTCTGAAGCCCTTTTCTACCAGTGTTTCTACTTTCAGATTGGAGTATATAACTTCTGACTCAGAGATGCAGAGAACAGATTTATTCTTTATGAGTCAGAAAAAATGGGGGGGGGGGAGAGGAGAGGAGGAAAGGAAGAAAAAAAGAAAGGGAAAGCATAAATTAAGCTGGTAGCTACAGAAAGATTTCCTTGACTGTTACCTCTGGAAAGCTGAATGGAGTGGAAAGAGGGTGGGAAATGAATGTGCAGAGTCGGGGGAGGGCAGCAACCCCTAAGCCTCAACAGAAAATCTTGCCAGAGGGCATCTGGACCCTTTAAAGGATTTCCGTGAGGCCGTCCACTACACTTTCCTTCTCTTGCTGAGCTTGCTTAGAGGAGCACCGTCTGGGGTTTGGGGGAGACTGCGGCCAACCATGGTGGGCCTCATGCTGCATCCCTGCCCGACTCCTGACACCTTCCTCCACCTCTGAGTGCTCTTGGTGGATCTGAGGAGGGCACAGAGAGGGCCCTCTGATTTGGTTAACCCAAGTGCCAGCGTGATTTTGCTAATTTTCCATCCAGTGGGAGCAGGACAAGTAAGGTGGAGAGTTCAGCAGGGCCTATTGCTCCTGCAGCCACCTCTGTTGGAGACCAGCTGCTTTGGGGACGCCTTTCCTGGAACAGTGGCCAAATCTGCACCATTTCCAACCAGGGCAGGGCGGCCGCAGAATGCCGATTTGAGACGCAGTTCCACTTCCTCCAGGTCTCTGCTCAGTGTCACCTGAGCCCACTTCTGCAATCTCTGCTTCTAGCAACACTCGATACAGCCCACCTGGCTTAAGTTTTCTTCTTGGCACTTGACATCACCTGCCTGTCATGTGTGACGGGCTTTTGTCTGTGTTTGTGGGATATGGGCTGCTCCCTCCCTGGAAAGGAAGCTCCGTGAGGACGGGGCCTTTGTTTTACTTACTGCTACATCCCTACTGTGTGTCCAGGATGTGCAATTCTAAGCGTTTCTTTTTTCTTTTTTTTTTTAATATCCTATTTTTATATGGTGCTGAGGATGGAACCCAGTGCCTCCCGCTGGCTAGGCGAGTGCTCTCCCACTGAGCCACAGCCCCAGCCCTCTCTGAGCATTTCTTGAATGAACGAGCAAGCTGTCAGAGCTGGGACAGCGATTCAGGTTATTATTTTGTTCCACCAACTTTACAGACAGGTAACCTAAGGAATGGAATTCTGAAAAAGCACATTTGGGGACTCCGTTTCTCCATTACCCCATGCCTTACATTTTTATGTATGTGAAATCATGTTAATTGTAATAATAGTAACACCTGCTTACGTGTTTAAAAATTCAAGGGATTTTTACCAGTATATGCTACTAACTCTAGTCTTGGACTGTGCATTAGATGGTGGGACTCACTCCTCTTACAGGGCTGTACCTTTGACCTACTTCTCCTCCTGAGGCTCATTCCTCTACCCCCAGGGCCTCTGTTCCACTCTCTGAATTTATTTATCTGTTTATTTAGAAAATTCCACGAAAGAATGAGATAATGCAGCATTTTTCCTTCTCTGTTCGGCTTATTTCATTTCACATAAAGCCCTTTATTTTCATTCATGTGGTTGCAAACAAGAGCTTCTCTTTTCTAAGGCTCCTCTTTTACATATATAAACAGATGAGTGGAGAAAGAAATAATGGTGATTATCTCTTTATCTATCATCTCTCCTCCTCTCTCTGTTAATGAATGCTTAGGTTGTTTCCATATTTTAGCTCCTGTGATTAATACTGCAATGAACATGGGAGCAGAGATGTTTTTATGAGGTAGTGATTTCATAAATACCCAGAAGAGTTTCTAAGGCATATGGTAGTTCCTTTTTTTTTTTTTAAGAAATTTTTTTTTTTAGTTGTAGATGGACACAATAGCTTTATTTTACTTATTTATTTTTTTAGGTGGTGCTGAGGATCGAACCCAGTTCTTCACACATGCTAGGCGAGCATCCTACCACTAAGCCCCAACCCATATGGTAGTTTTTAAAAAAATCTTTTAGGAATGCTCATATTATTTTCCACAATGGCTGCACCAATCTACATTTCTACCAACAGTGTATAAGGTTCCATCATTTTTTTCCATATTCTTGCTCTCTTTAATATCTTCTTCGTTTTTTTTTTTTTCTTTATTTTGGTACTGGGGATTGAACCCAGGGGTGTTACCACTGAGCCACGGTCCCAGCCTTTTTTATTTTTGAGGCAGGATCTTACTAAATTACTTAGGGCCTTGCTAAGTTGTTGAGGTTGGCCTTAAACTTGAGGTCCTCCTGCCTCAGCCTCCAGAGCCGCTGGGATTACAAGTGTGCACCACGACGCCTGGCTGTCTTTTGTCTTTTTCGTAACAGCCATTTTCTTAGTTGTATTGAGGAGATAAAGAAGAGCTCAGGCAGCCAGGGCAAGATGGCGAGGGAGGAAGTTGTGTGAAGGACCAGAATAAAGGAACTTGGAGAGGGTCTTCTGATGAAGTCTACTTCCTGCTTCACTAAAGTGCTCTTGGATGCAAGCCGGGGATCCAATCAGACCTGTCCGTGTAGTTCTGCTCCTAAGTGGGGGATTCAATAGAAAGCTAAAACATGTGGACAGAGGGGACACTGATCAATAATGGTGAGGAGCACCGAACAGGGGAGGAGATAAGGAAAGGAGGGAATTCCAGAGACCATAAAAAGAACAAGCTGAAACTCCCCCGTCAGATTCCCAGCTCTGGGACCCTTCTTGCCAGAGAAGTCTCTCTGTCACTTTTTTAGTAAACCTGCTCTTGCTTGCTGTCTCTCGGTCCTGTTCTTCAATTCTTTGCTGAATGGAGACAATGAACGCGCACCCCTGGACGGTAACAGTAAGGGGATATCTCACAGTGGTTTTGGTTTGCATTTCCCTCATGATTAGTGATGCCAGGCACACACTTGTAATCCCCGCCACTCTGGATGATTAGTGATGCTTATATACCCATCTGCCATCTTATGTCTTTGGAGAAACGTCTATTCAGGTCCTTTCCTCACTTTTTAATCAAGTTATTTATTTATTTATCATTATCGAGTGGTGTGAGCTCCTTTTACATTTTGGATATTAACTCCTTATGTGATGCATGGTTCACAGATATTTTCTTCTCATCAGCTGCCGTTCCATCTTGCTGATGTTTCCTTCACTGCGAAGGAGCCTTTTAGTCTGATGAGTTTGGTTGTTTACATTTGGTTTGGTAGCCTGTGGTTTTGGCGTCATGTCCCCAAAAAATCATTGCCAAGGACAGAATCAAGGAACTTTCCCCCTGTGTTTTCTTCCAGAAGTTTCATCATTCAGAACTTGCTTAAGTCTTTAATCCATTTTGAGTTTACCTTTTGGGCCTGGTGTAAGTAAGATCGGGGTCTCTTTTCATTCTTTTGTGTGCGGATGTACAGTTTCTCCAACACAATTTACGGAGGGGACCGTATCTTCCCCACTGTGGAGTCTCAGTGTTCTTGCTGAGAATTAGTCTATGCTGAGTCTATTTCTTGGCTCTCTATTCTGTTCCATTGGTCAACGTGTCTGTTTTAATGCCAGGACCATATTGTCCCGGTTCATATTGCTTTGTAATAGAATTTGAAATTGGGAGTTGTGATGCATTTTTTCCCCTTTCTCAAGATTGTTTGGGCTATATATGGGTTCTATATAAATTTCAGGACTGTTTTTTCCATTTCTATGAAAAATGTCATTGAATTTTGATTGAGATGGCATTGAGTCTGTCATTTTGAGCAGATGGACATTTGCACAATACCAATTTTTTTAAATCTATGGACATGGGATGCCTTTTTGTTTATTTGTGTCTTCTTTGAATTCTTTCATCAATGTTTTCTAGTTTTCAGTATGTAGATCTTTTGCTTCCTTGGGTTAAATTTATTCCCAGGTATTTTTTAGTGCTATCATAGATGGGATTGTTTCCTTGCTTTCTTTTTCAGACAGTTTGTTATTGGTGCAACCAAAGGATGTTACTTATGCATGTTATTGAGCATTTCACCTCCTGCTGCCTATTGGACCCGTACCCTATATTCTTTTACACTGGCTGTGCCTTGAGTGTCAGGGGTTCCAAAGAAGAGAATGTACATAAAATCCAAACAGAAGAACAGGACGTGTTGATTCCTTTCTTTCTTTTTTTAAAATATTGTTTTAGTTGTCAGTGACCTTTATTACTGGTTTATATGCGGTGCTTAGCATCCAACCCAGTGTCTCATACATGCGAGGCAAGTGCTCTACCACTGAGCCCCTGCCCCAGCCCCAGGAAGTGCTGATTTCTGTGCCCTAATTTTAGGGAATGAATAGAGAGGAGTTGGAGACTTGAGCTGATTTGGAAGCTGGGTGGGACTTAGAGGCAGAGTGGAGGACAGGAGCCTCACAGGGACACTCCAGCAGGCGTGGTGTGTTTGGTCCCGGTGAGGACTGAGGGGGCAGGTGGGTGCACTTTGAGAACCAGACGTCTGTGAGAGAGGATGGGGGGGAGCCTGATGGGGGGAGGCCGTATCAGGCTAAGAATCTGGTCCTTAAGTGATTGGCAGCAGAGAGCCCTTAAAGTCTTGAGGGTACAGAAGTGACCTTAGGGAAGTGATAGTTAACAGCCTGGCAGCGGAGCTTAAGGTGAACTAAAGGAGGAAGAGGCTGAGTCTCAGGACCCCAGCCCCCATCAGGACCTCTCCTCCAGGCGCCACCTGCACT
Organism: Ictidomys tridecemlineatus; assembly: GCF_052094955.1. Taxonomy (NCBI): domain Eukaryota; kingdom Metazoa; phylum Chordata; class Mammalia; order Rodentia; family Sciuridae; genus Ictidomys; species Ictidomys tridecemlineatus. Next base: position 9,080,968 of record NC_135486.1, on the reverse strand, counting down.
TGTGAGGTGGCAGAGGTTCTGGTGACCTTAGCTGACCAAGTTGGAATGAAAAGGGACGTGGACAAAGAAGGATTAGGAGAACGCAGGAACTCACCCAGTGTGGTAGGCAGGAAGAGCCGGGAGAATACAGAGACCATGCCAGAATGATTCAAGAAATCAACCTGAGCCCGTGGGTAAACGGGCCCATCAGTAGGAACGGGCACCTCGGGGGGAACTGATTTGGGAGGGTAAGAATAAAACCCCACACAAGGCATTTTGAGTTTTAACTTGATTTTGAACATTGAGGGTAAGGGTCCCATAGGCAGTAGGAGGTGAGACGCTCAGGAAAAAGATCAACCTGAGAACGAGAGCTGGGCAGCGTGCGTGTGGGCGAGGAGCCATTTCCCAGAGGCGGCGAGCTTTCCATGTGTGAAGGTCTGAACACCACCCTCTAAAAGTTTTCCAGGAGGAAGGCTTTAAAAATGATGAGTCAAGCAGATCCCTGGACAGAGCACTTAGACCAGGTTCAAATCAGGGACCCAGGGAGACTCCAGGGCTTGTGAAAGCTGCTGTCCTCATCGAACCCTCTAGGTCGGGATCTGTGTCCCCATGAGAGGTCCAGGAGAGAGGAGCCAGACTTCCAGGTGGGCATCCAGAATTCCAGGCCCAGGGGTGAAGAGACCTGGGGAGGGGGAGGGATGCCCAGAATCTTAACTCAGGGCAGGGGAAAGGGGAACGGTGAGCCAGCGGGGTGTGGCTTCAAGAACCACCCGCGCCCTCCAGAATTTAATGCACCCCAACTCTATGAAGATCCCTCCCACAGTGAGCCACTGTTGCTGAGCTGGGAGGGATCCGCCTGGTGTGTAGGGTTGGGGAGAGGTTGGCAGCGTGAGTGGTGGGGAAGCTGGAGGGAGAGAGCCAGCGGGTTTGGAGCAGGGACCACTAGAGAAGGGCTCAGGACACAGAAGAGAAGCCACATGGGCCTGAGGCAGGGGGGGACCTTCCCAGGGAGGGAGTGGCTGAGCGCTGGTGCAGAGAGGAGGAGGAGGTCGAGGCCGGGCACTAGGAGAAAGGCCACACTGTTTTGGCAGGAGATGCATTATAAATAATTTAGGAATTGGCTCTGCAGGAGTCCGTCTCAAAGAGGGTTAAAGTATCTCACTGGAAAGTGTTAGTTTAATAGTTTAGTTTAGTTCCTATGTTCTTAATAAGCAGGAAAGAAATCAACGGGGCCCAAATGAACTGTTTTCTATTCACTGATTTTGCTGCCCTCTCACTCAGTTACTTTTTGGACTCCCCCTGGGGAGTCCTGCCAATGCTGAGGGCACCTCCAAGACACCGAGGGCCAGGGTTTTTCCCCAGAGGAGGCTCCGATTGGTCCCAATGGCAAATGAACGTGTTGCCCCCAGTCGGCCTCTGTATTTGAGAGGAGGAGGCAGCTCTCCCAGTGGACCTCTGGCATACTCATGCTGGCTGCTCGTCACCCTGTCTTCCTGACTTCTGTCACCTCAGTTGTGCACAGTCTTCTCCCGGGCATTGGTAGCCGTGGGCCACTGCTGGTCCCACTGCCTGCTCTCCTCTGGGCCCTCACTGTGCCCAGTGGCACCAATGTCCTTGCATGTGGCTCTCGATGGCTGTTCCAGACTTTGTAAGCTCTGGGTCTCTTCTGTCTTTGGAGTCTTGGGCCCCCATTTTCTTGTTCTGCCTTTCTTTACCATCCTTCCTCTCTACCCACAGACGTCTCTTCCCCATGTTTCAGAGGGCAAGGAGACTGATAGATTGATTTCCAAATGCCCTCAGTCGTTTCTTCCCTGTATCTCCTTGCAACACTGTGGATCTTCCCTGTCTCCCCTTGAGTCTGGAGTGGCTTTGTGATTTGCTGGACCAGGCGCATCCAGGGGGAATGACAGGGTACCAGTTCCCAGCCTGAGCTCCAGGAACTCTGTGGCTTCTGCTGTTCCTTGGGACACTGCCCTGTTTCCAGAACAAGCCCGGGCCAGCCAGCCGGAGGATGCAACAGAGAGGAGAGTGGGGAGGCCCTGGCAGGCCACTGTAGGCCCCCCAAGGCCCCAACAGCTCAGCAGCCGATGGCAGATGCTTCAGCGAATGTAGGGGGCCTCAGTGAAGCCAGGTGGGAACGCACAGCTGCTCCAGCCACACGCAGACTGGGGACAACAATGAAAGGCAGTTGCCATGGTGAATGTTTTGAGCCAACTGGCCAGGCCATGGCACTAGGTGTTTGCCAAACACATCTGGATGTTGCTGTGAAGGTGTTTTTAACTGTTAAAATTAACTGCTAAATCAGTAGACTGAGTAAAGCGGATGACCTTCCAAAATGAGGATGAGCCTAAAGAAAGAGACCCAGGCATCTTGAGAAGAAGGACATTCTGCCAGCAGACTACCCTTCCTGGGTCTCCAGCCTGCCAGCCTCCACCACTGCACGAACCAACTGCACGAAAATCCCCCTCCTCTCTCTCTCTCTCTACACACACACACACACACACACACACACACACACACACACACATTTCGCTCTCTGGAGAATTCCAATGAACACAAAGATGGTTGAAGCCACTGGAGTGGTTTGTTACGCAGCAGTAGCTAACTGAGAGACTTTTCCTTTGTGGTGCTAATGTGTTCCCTGGCCACCTCCTTTTCCCACTTAGAGGGGCCTGGCTGTCTCACAGCTGCTCTATAGTCCTTTCCCCCACATGCCTCCTCTGCCTGTGTCCCTGGGAGAGAGGACACCATCCCTTCACAACTTCTCGTTCCTTCATTTCTTCTTTCACTGCTGAACTCCGTGAAGAAAGTGCGGCTTCTTCTGTCATATTCTCACTCTGATCTCCCAAAGTGCTCCCCAGAAGATGTGTCTCTAAACAGAGTCCAAGGGCCACTGACCAGGCCACTTTTTCCCCAGAAGATGCACCCGGGTGGGGTTGGAAGGCTCCTGGTGCGGTACCCACCTGGCCTCCCCTGCACCGTCCTCTCCCTCTGTCCTCCCTCCCCAGCCACACCTCGCTCCTCTCTGACCACTCTGGTCCTCTGCTTGTGTGACAGCATCCTCAATTTCCTGTCACGTGCTTCCTCTGGCCGTTTAATTTACTTCTTAGGCCAGCGACTCGCAGACACGACCAGAAGCCCTGGTCGGAATCCCATCCTGTAGCCTTGATGTCTAATTGGGCACTTTGGCTGGGCTTCCTGGCTGTCCCCTCAGACTTGGCACTTCTGGGGATGAGCTTGTCCACCACGCTCACCACCCTCTCCCAGCTCCGTCCAGCTGGCAGAGATCTTCTCCTGGACCCCAGAAGTCAACCTCTGGCTCAGTTTCTCCTCCTCCAGCCCCGCAGCTGCCCCTTGGCCCCCGCACCACTCCTCTGCCCACCTCCTCAGCAGCCATCCCCTGGGCCTCTGCGGGGTTCTCCCACACCGTCCCCCTCACCACGCAGCATTCCAGAGGCTCCTGGGCTCCTGTTTCCTTCTGCACCTGGTTTTCCAGCAACTACCAGACAGCTGTGCCCCTGGGGCCCTGTGGCTGGCCCAGGATAGTGAACTGATCCACCTCCTGGCTCAGGACTGAAGGTTTCTTCCCACTCGCCCTCCCTGGAAGCCATGGTGGTGACTGCTGATCTCAGACCCCCGCCTGTCCTCACCTCCACCTCCCATGAGGCTGGCATCCCCGGGACCGCCATGCAGACCCCACCCAGGACTCTTCCCTAACTTCCGACTGTACTGTGCCTTGCAGTATCCCTGCCTCCCAGGTCTGGCTCAAATTCTCTGGTGGGCACCGCCTGCCTTGAGAAGTTGGGGTGCCTCCATTCAGATGTCCCTCAGTTCCGGGCTGTGTGATTTGTCATCACAGCCGGGGCCCCGAACACTGCCTCTGTGGAATGAGCCCATTTTATGGATGGTCCCACTGTCCCATGGCCTCAGCTGCCTCTCTCCTGCCTCATATTGACCCAGACGGGAAACCTGTCTATTTTCTTAGATTCATGATCTTTGAGTTTAAAGCTGGCTTTTATGTGGATTTGGAATGAGGACACGAAGGGGGTTATTAGGTTGCAGCAATCACACACTCAAATTAAACAGATATTTATCTTCTGGAAAACTCGCTGGCTGCGTGCCTCGAGGCTTTGCTGAAGGCTTCTTTGCTCTGAGGCATGTGTATCCTTGCCCCTCACTCTGGATGGGCACCTGGACCCTCTTCCTACGCTGTACAGAGCCAGTAGAAGGTGCTGGAGAAGGAGGGTCCACCCCTGTCCTGGGTTTGCGATATTCATTAGAAGCTCAGAAGAACTCAGAGCTGCCATTGGTCAGAGGCCTCCTCCTCAGGAAACGGTTCAGTGAACACCTCTGTGCTCCTCCCAGCTCAGCAGTTCGTTCCTAGGCTTGGGGGGTGCTCTGCTTCTTCCTGCTCCTTCTCTGCTACCCCCATTCCTGGTCAGGCCAGCCTGGCTGCCACGATGGCCCTGAGAGATGTCTGCAGCCTGACTTCCCTGTGGCCACCAACTGTGAGAGTGTTCTGAAATTCAGAACTTCTGTGCACCCCTGGAAACTTGGCCTCCTGCCCGTGGACCCCGTGCCTTTCTAACGTCCAGCTTGCTGGTGGAAGTCGCCCACCCAGATTCACGGGCTGCAGGCTGGGGGCAGTGTGGTCCCTGCCCCTGGTACCTGACATGCTCGTGTCCTAGGCAATGGGCTCAGAGCAGGAGCTCTCACTTGTGTGTCTCAGGAAGTGATTTTCCCTGAGAGCCTGGGAGCCTGGCTCCTTGCGGGTCTGCGGAACTTAGTGCACTAGCTTCTTTTGAAGTATTCCTTGGACATAAGCCTACATTTTGTCTTCCATAAAAAAAAAAAAAAAAAAGATCAAAAAAAAAAAAAAGAAGATGATTTACTTGGGTGGTTTGTTTTAAAAGTGCTCACCGACTCTTTGAAGGTAAGGGGCAGTTTAACTAGTTGTTCAGTGATACCATAGTGACAGGGCATGAGCCAATGGGGTCTGCTATTTTCCCTGCCTCACATGACCCCGGATTCCTGGTCTTTAAGCATTTCTGAGCAGCTTAAATGTAGCCATATGCTGGTGGCTCTGCAAAGTAGAGGCTCAGCAAACTGGACAGTGGAGCCTGAGCTGTAGCCCAGCCTACAAGCCGCCTCGGATAGGGCCTCAGCACACAGCCGGGGGCCAGCACAGGGGCTGGGCCCTCCTTCCCGGCCTTGGTTCACCCATGCCATTGGGGACTCCAAACAGATGACAAGCCACGTGCACAGCCAGCCTGCTGTCTCCCCTGGCTCTCCACATGACCAGGTTGGACATCTTCCCTCTCCCTGTCGCTCAGGTGTGGCTCTGTATCCATGATTCATTTTACCTTTTAGAGCCCTGGAGACTCTTCCTGGATCTAAGAAAGGTTCATTTTTGGAGTGGGACCAGGCACAACACTGGGGTTTTCTCTGACTCTTCAAAGGCATCCTCTGACATGAGGAAGTGGGGGGAAGTGGTCTCTGAAGTCAGGGACGGGCCATCTGGTTGAGGGTGGACCAACAGCTGGATTCTTCTGTTGGAGTTGCTCGGTCCAGTACAGCACCAGCATCTGGGCACACAAGTGGAACGAGAAATGGCTGTGCCCAAGAAGCTCATGTGCACTCAGGACACAGGTGAGCGAGACCACTGCTCCCACGGAACACGGTGGGTGCTGGGTTGGTGTTTCCAGGCAGATTTGGTAGGAGCGGCGAGCTTTCACTTTTAAGGATGAAGGGAGTTTTGAGAGCAGAGAGGGCGGTTCTACCAACAGAAATAACGTGTGCAGTTGTGGAAGAGTGTTGACTAGCAGTGGCTCCCGCGGAGAAGTGAAGTGAAGGAGACTGGAAAGTACCATGGGAGGATCTGCACTTAGTGTGGGTGGAGAGAAAGGACTGCAAGTCAGAGTCTTATTTTAGAAAGAAAATTGAGAAAAGGGTGGAGAAAATGGACTGGGGGTGGGGGAGACGGAGGTTAGAGACCAGGAGAGAGGCCAGTATAATCTCCCAGGCAAGAGATGGAGAGGGAGAGGGCACAGGTGGGAAAGACGTCCATGAATCAGACCCCCGGCTTTGTTCCTCCCTGCATGTGAGAGAGTTTGGATGACTGGGAGCCCGAGCAAGGCTTGGAGGGCAGGGAGGGCACGGCGCACTGAGGGAGCACCCTGGCAATGCAGAGGGGCGTCCCCAGGGCTGGCTGCAGCTCAGGAAGGTGCCGCCAGGAGGGAGGCTGCAGGAGGAGGGGAGGCCGACTTGGAGGGTTTCGCATGCTCATTAAAGAAGCGTGACATTCATCCCGCAGGCTCCCCAGTACCACTGAAGAGTGCTAGCCGAAGAAAGCATGTGAATGGCTTGTGTTTCTGAACTTCACCTGGTTATTATAATGGCGAATGAGACTGCCTCGGAAGAGGGCAGCGTCAGGAGGAGGGCCAAGGACGGAACCTCGTGTCCTGGGAGGCCTGGAGGGAAACCATGAGAAAAGTATTGACGTTCTGAAGGAGGTGGTGCCGACCAGGAGCAGGGCGGGCGGCAAGGCCTGGTCAGCACACAGGACTGCAGCATGGGGGCTGTCAGGAGTGGGGTGCTGGGTAAGGGCTTCAACTGAAGGACTTGGCTTCTTTCTCTGTGAAGGGGGATTCACAGAACTTTAGAATCAGCCATTCGGCCAGTTGCCTTGCCAGGGAGGTGACAGAAAGGACTTGGCCACAGTGAAGGCCTGTGGGGTGTGGGTGGGGGGAGAACCCTGAGTCTTCTGCAGGGGACTGGTGTGGCTTTTGTGCAAACTTCCTCCCACGCCCAAGGCCTGTGTAGACACCCGAGCTGTGTTGACTTCTCATCCTGGGAAGGCTTTGGAGTATGCCAAAGAAGGACCGCACTGAGACCTGGGAGGTTCTAGCTTTCCTTAAACAGGGTGGGGACCACAGGAGGGGCTGGGACCTGTCTTCAGGCTGGTGCTGGAGTGGCGTGTGCTCTGGCCACATTTGCCCCTGTTGCCTTTGGTCCCACTCCCTGTTGGCTGGTGGCCCACTGCAGCTCCCCAGCTTTAGCGAGGATGATGTCACCATGGGCTCTGTTTATTTTTAATGGCTCCTTGAAATTCTGGTCCCATCCCAACTTCCAGAGCTATTTCTGCTGAGTGCTTAATCAGTAGGTTCAAGATGTAAGCTGGGGCCACATACAAGGGAGGAATCCTGCCTTTTACAGGGGATGTGGGCTTTCCAGGCCATGCCAGCCCACCTGGGACCTTCCTCCCTTTAGTCCAGTAGCAGTTCAAAGCAATAAATATCTACCCAAGAACCCACCGTGTGCGTGGAGTGGCACTATACTGTGCACCCTTTCCTTTGCCTGTCTTTAAGAAGTTAGAGTCAGAGCTATGCAGAAGCACAGCTGTTAGCCACAGCTACTGCAGCCCTAGGCTCTGTCTTTTAGATCGTCACAACCCGTGGTGCTCAGAGTATGGCTTCATGGGTTCCTGGGCACAACTCCTAGCTGAAATAAAGTGTGCACATGTGCACACACATTCACACACACAGCATGTATTTTGGACTTGTTTTTTATTTTCACCTAAAGTGACTAGAACTAGGGAAAAAATCCTATTGCTCAATGAGTGGTGGAGGGAGACACCACTGGTGTGATGCCAAGTGGGTTTGCCACATGAGCTGGGGTCACCTTGGAGAGCATTGCCTAGGTTTTTGGAGGCAGAGAGATCAAGGTCAACATCCCACCTTGACCTGTTACCTTCTGTGGGACATGGGAGAGCAGCGCAGCTTTGCTGGGCTAGCTTACCGAGTGACGAGCACTGGGACAGCCCTGCACACCTGTCTTTGCACTTGACCCGCGGAAGGACCAAAGCCATCACATCATTGGCTACATTTACCCCACTGGGCAGTGATGGGGCTGAGAGCAGCAATGCTCCACCTGCAAGCCCACAGAGTACCCTAACTGCGGGGAGACACAGACCAGCTACACTGTGGTGGGGGTGCAGGATGGGGTGCTGAAGCCAGGAGCTGGGCAGCAGATCGGCTCCAACACCTGGGACGCTGTGCTCCAAGGCCCCAAGGGGAATGAGAGGTCATCTTGCCTGTTTAAATGTCTTGTCCAGCTTTGTGCCCTGTAGGAGGGTGGTCTGGCATTAGCAGGGACAGATCAGTTGAAAGTTGTGACTTTGGGGCCAGAACGCATGAGTTTGTAGCCCATATCTACGGCTTTCTTTCTGAGTAGATACGGGTAAGTTTCTTAACCCCTTGGGCCTCAGTTTGCTCACCAGTGGAATGGGGATAGTAATTTCCTAGCCTCATTGACTGGTTGCATAGATGCCATGAAATAAGACACACAGGCTTTTAGCACAGAGATGGGAATGCAGTAAGCACTTTGTATGTGTTTGTTAAAACCCTGAGCTCCAGAGAGACTGGCATTATTTATTCAAACCTTCTTTGGCTGGGCCTGTGTAGTTACCCAGCTTCATTTCAGGTTTGTGTGGGATACAGATTTTAATTTGAAAACACATGTGCCTCCCTCAATAACTTTCAGTTTTCTTGGAGCCAATTATATACAGGAAACTATAAAAGAGAAGCAAGAACATCTCCCAGCCTCTAAGGCAATTTTCTCAATTGCTTTCCAGTTCTCTGAGCCCATTCTTGTTTGCATTTTTGGGGAGCCACTTGCAAGAGCAAGTGAAGAGATCTTGGGGTTGACCTCCAACCAGGATCATCTGACTCAAATCCTCTCTCTTTGAGGAGCTTTTTGAATGAAGATTTTCATGGTCAACACTATTGTTTTGGTATTGACTTTGGCCAGTAGCTACATAAAGACATCCATTTAGGTTCTAAAACACCTCAAGGAAGGTCCTCTGCCTTCCTGTCCAGCTCATTTCTTCTTAGGACCACAGAGAAGGACATCGTGTGCTTGAGATCTGTTAAAATCCTTCTAGAGTACTTGGTCTTTACCTCACAGCCTCTTCTCAGGAAGCCAGATAAACAAGCACACCACAACACTGGGCAGTTGTGCATCTTGAATCTCGCCTCTCATTCCCCATCGGGTCCATTTCTCATTAATTAGTTATTTGAGCACTTGTTGAGCACCTGTGATGTACAAGGTATTGTGCCAAGTGATGGGATGCAGACATGCGGAAGACAATTTTTGCCAGCTCTTGAGGACCCAGCTCAGTGACAGACACAGAAGAGGATGGCAGGTCCTGTGTGCTGTATACAATGCTACGGGAAACTGTGGGGACAGAACAGCAGAATGAGACCAAGGATTCACGGGAGGCTTCCTGGAAAAGCAGATGCATGAGCTCAATGTAAAGATGAACAGTAGTCTGGTAGCTGAGGAAAGAAGTATCATCAGAAGCCAAGTGCAAATATGAAATGCAAGATCATATGGGCCCAGGGTGGCTGAACCCGAGAGTGTGTAGTGGGAGGAACGGGAGATAAGGCTGGAGAGATGGGTCAAGACCAGGTCACAAAGGGGGAGGTTGCTTGTGCCCAGAAAAAGAGCATAATTTTTTTTTCATGAAGGACATGGAGGATTTTTAAGTAGGAAAATGCTTTATCATTCCTTGGGCATTTAAAGTATCACTGTAGTTATCTAAACTCCTGAGTGTCTTAGTGTTGTTGACCTGTACCCACATGGCCCCTTCCAAGGGCCCTTGAGATTCTCCACTAACAGCTGGCCCAGGCAGGCCTGCAGGTGAACTGCATCATGTGACCCCTCCGGGTGCCTCAGCATGCAGTGAGGATAAGCAGACTCTCTGCACTGGGACACACACAAGATATCATCATCTCTGTTGTCATCTTTGTTATCAAAGTCATCATGAAAAATAAATACCATTAATTGAGCACTAATATATGCTAGACATGGTTCTGAGTGCTTTACATAATTTTCTCATTTAGTCTTCACTAAATCCCAATAGGTAAACAACAATAGGTAATTATTGTTCTCAGTTGCCTGTAAGGAAATATGTAAATACATGCAGTTGCACACATATGATTGCTTTCTTGTCTGTAGACCGGAGACCTGGTCTTTTATGTTCATGCAGGTCTCTTGAGACGGAGAAGGGGACGGTATAGGTCAAATCAAACAAAAATAAATAAAAGAGATCTCAGGGCTTTAAATGCACTTGTTAGTAAAAAAGAGTCCACTGCAGAAGGACAACAGCTGCCACTTTAATGAGAGTCTACTCTCTGTTTGGCCCAGCTTCATGACCTGTGTTATTCCCAACAGTTCATAAGAACCTTGCATCTTCCCATGTTTGGATAAAGACACCAAGCCTGCGTGATTAAGGTGGTGGAGACAAGATTCAAAGAGCTCGGTCTAAAGCCAGACAAAGCGTTGGTCAGTGCCTCCCGGGGCTCTGCATGAGACCGGCAGCACTGGGAGGTGCAGAGCTGTGCCTGGCAGCCTGCTCCTCCGGGTGTCAGGGGCAGGAGCTGTCTTCCCCCCTCCACCAAGGTGCGCCCCTCCGGGGGTGCTTAGGAGGGTTCAGTGTCTTTGATGGAACAGCCATTCATGTGTGCCCCAAACGATGAGGAACTTCCGTCCCTGGAGGGGCCTTTGCAGATGAGCAGACCCTGCGGCCCGATGGGCCCTGGAGCCTGTGGCGGGGTGTGCGTGTCAGGCCGACCCTTGCCTGGGCCCTCTGGGGCCTGTGGGGGGGGGTGCACGTATCAGGCCAGCCCTTGCCTGCTGCCCTCTGGGTGCCTTCTCTGGAGACAGAGGTGGTGGTTCTTCCTTCCTGCGCTGTTCTTAGGCAGGTCCTATTTTTCTTCTCTCAGGAAAAGCTCTCAGACCCTCCCTCTGCTCTGCCTGCTCCTCCCTCGGGCTCCTGGGGCCATTGTTAGGTCTCCTTTCCTCCTGGAGATGAATCCACTGTTGTTTACAGATGGGGCAAAGACAGGTGGTGGCCGAGCTGATGGGGCCCACCACAGGGCTCGCACCCTTCTCTGCAGGGGGTAAAAACTAGGAGAAGGAGTAGGAGAAGGGAATTCTCGCAGCTGCCACATTTCCTTATTTTTTCTGGCTGGACTTCCTTCCTTCCTTCCTTCCTTCCTTATTTGCCTCGGGAAAAATGACTGTTCCCTTTTGAGGATTTATTGCATTTTCTCTGACTCCCCCCCCCCCCCCCCCCCGGGAATATACGAACCAGCCCTCTGCCTTAACTTGGGTGCTGCAATTAGAAGGCACTAAATATTTTTAGCAGCTTAGTCATGTCATTGTGCTCTGGCTCAGCACCATCCTCTGGCAAGGAGGTGAAAACAAGGTCTAAGTGCAGTTCTGTGCCAAGATTTTCCACAGATGCTATTCTCAAGGGCAAACGGGCACTTTGAATTGTTCCCACACATCTCCAGGTGCCCACGGTGCTCCTGGAGCTGGGCTGACGGTGCCCAAGACAGATAAACAAGGTGGCACGGGCCTCCCTCACGGCTGACAGACAGCAGCCAACAGATGGCCTCCATGCAACGTGGCAGAGGCCTCGTCAGGCCGTGGAACCAGGTGGCTGTGGTAGGCGGGCTGTGGAAGGGGACTGGGGACGCTATATTTTCGGAGGTGCCCTGGTGATTTTTATGCTCACTGAAGTCTGAGGACCACTCCAATGGTCAGGAAAGAGTCGTCACTCAACTCTGTTTTCTTGTAAATATTACATGTATGTTCTTCATGTGAGGTGAAGGGTGTTTTAAGCTTCTGAATAATCCCCAGATGTAAGAGCGGGGCTGGCTGTTACGTCACACTCTCTGTGTTCTGGGCCCGCGCAGCGGCCTGTACTTCCCGTCTCAGTTCCTTCTACCCTGAGCTCAGGACACGTGCACTCGCACCACATTTAGCACATGGCAGTTGTTGAGGTTGGGTACCTGGACTGTAAATGCCTCTGACTAATGTCCCTCCATGACCCTGGCTGGGGGACCTGTCTTCTGAGAGTCCCTGAGGGTCTGTGAGGTGCAAGCCCAGGACCACCCCTCCATCTTTCCTGATTCCCACAGGAGCATGAGCCCTGGGCCTGCGATGGCCTGTGTTGGAGGGGCAGCGGTGACAGCGTGTGGCAGCAGCCCCTCCCAAGGCTGTTTGTTGTCTTCTGTCTTCTCTCTGTTTACATTCCACCTTGTAATTAAGCAATCAGCTTTTTCACAGTGATTATTCACAGTCTCAACCGGGCAAAAGTCACTTGATCTTTGGCTCCATACCTTCTAGTCAGAATGTCACCCAACACATGTGCTAATTACCAGTATCCATGCCTCCCGCTTGGCATGTTCCCTCTGGAGCCAGGCCAAGCCACGTGACCTTGGGAGCAGCTGTCCTACTAGTCCTGGCTGGAGTGACTGGTCCCTGGGATTTCTCTCCAGGAGAACAGACTGGGCGGATTTTGTCCAGGTGTGTCCAAGACCATTCCTTGGGGGTGCGGACAGCTGCCGGGTGCACATTCTCTGGGGAAGGCACCTTGCCACCCTGGCGCGTGGATTGAAGCCAGCTCTCGAGGCGTCCTGCCCCTCGGGCTCTTGCTGGCAGGCCTTGGCAGAGCTCAGTCTGTTGCCTGAGACGTTTTAAATGGCACCAGACAAAGCACTCAAGGATACGCTGTGCCAAGTGAGGGCAGCTAGGGATAGACTCCATCAGTGCCGTCCACCCTGACATTTATGTGCCAGCTAACAAACAGCCTGCCAGCCCACAGCCTGGAGTCTCTCACCTGCTTACTAAATAACTGCAAGGTGGAGGTTAAAATATATATATAGTGGTTTTTTTAAGGGGATATAGTGCAAAAATTATGGCTCCAAAAGTCATTCTTTCTTCTCAGTTGTATCTTTCTTTGCTCATTCCTGCCGCTCATCTCTACCCTTCATCCTCCTCCTTGGCAGAGCTTCCATCTCTGGGTTTTCTCTCCTTCCTTCCTTCCTTTGTAATCATACTTTGACAATCCCTCAATCCTGTGTGATCTGGGCAGGAGCTCAATTTGATTTGGTTGTCCCATGTAGGGTGCACTGTGAGCAAAGAAAAGTGTCCCAGTAGCTAACTATGTCCTCCTTGCTCACATCTGGCTTTCAGGAGCTCCCGGAGGGCAAGCAGGCTTTCTAGTTCTTTCTATCTTCTTCCTACCCTCCCCTGTCATTGGATTTTGTATGTGTATATTTAATCAGCAAAGGGGCAATGCAGAAGCAAACCAGAGGACAGGAAGAGGAAGTGGGAAGGGCAGGGTGAGGGAAGGGGGCCATGAATGAGTCAGAGTGTGTCAGAAGAGGACACAGTCCACAGGGTCAGAGAGAAGAGCCTGGAGACCCACAGGGCCAGCTAATGTCTGTTAAGTGCTCCTTGCCGAGCATGGTGATCAGTGCTGGGGATGCAGTGGAGGCCAAAACAGTCCTGGGAACGGCTCTCACGAAGGCATCTTCTAATTCGGACCAGAGCTGTCTTTCACGTGCACACAGACCTCCACGTGCAATGTAAAGTCTGATTCAGTAGTTCTGGTGGGACTGAGATTCTGCATCTCTCATAAGCTCCTGGTACTGTTGGTCCATGGATCATGTGTTGAGTGACCAGGGCCTGAGAAGCAGTGAGTCATGAAGGAATCCAAGAGAGGGGCCAACCCAAAACTAGCCTATCAGGCGGGCTGGACAGGAGAACAGCATGGAGTAGAAGGAAGGGCAGGCCTTTGAAGAATCAAGGAAGTGTCAGATGGAGATCCAAAGATAGAGACAGGGAAAACAGAGAGAGCCTAGGAGTAGAGCAGGCCCCAGTGTCCAGTGTGTGAGTTCTGAAATGCAGGCCCATGGGCTAAAGTCGCTCCTACTCCAGAACAGGCTCCCCAGAGCAGCCGGGTCAGCATGGATAAGGCTGTCATTGGGTGGAACCCAAGGAACCGGGGGACAGAAATGGTGAGGGCCTCTGAATTTGGTCCTACCATGTTGGAAGAGGAAGGAGAGACAGAAGATAAACAATTCAATAATGTCTTAGCTAGAATGTGCTAAGAGTCCGTGATTGTACGGATCATATGGAGAAACAACGTGTTTTATTTTCAAGGAAATCCTGTATCTCAAGCCGGTAAACCAAGGTTAGCAGGTTCTTAAAGGACCCCCTGAAACAGAGATGAAAATGGTTTGTATTCAGCCTGATAATGCCCAGAAACTATGTAGATGGGTAAGGGAACCTGAGAACAGTTGTTCCTGTATAACCGAAAGATTCTCCCTGCAGTTTAAATCTGCCCAAAGGAAATGAGGCTCTCCGGAGTTCCCGTCGCCATGGCTCTGGCAGGAGGGTGGTTCAGCCAGTAGTGGTCCCAGGGAGTGGCGGACCTGAGGTTGGCTCTGTGTGGACCTCTCCTCTGCTCCTGCCTCGGCCTTCAGTGGGGCACACAGTGGATAACACGGAGATGAGATGCAGTCCTGGGCCTGGCTCTCAATAATCAGAAAAGTCTATGCAACCAGCAGCAGGGTCAGTGGCTCAGCGGCTCTGTCACCCGAACTCTTGCTGTGAGAAGGCATGTGGTGGTGGCGGGGAAAGGAGAGGTGCCATCTGTGCATGTCCCTGCCTGGCTGGTGCTGCCTCTCCCTGGCCTCGCAGGTGGGTTTCCTCGGGGTCCCTTGATCCCATCAGTGTATGACACAGTGTGATTAGAGAAGGAGCAGCAGGCAGGAGGGAGAGGGCCAGGTTTACTGTGCAGGCAGAGAGGCCCGCGACCACTTCAGAGGCTCCCGAATCGGGCCTCACCCTGGAGGAGGAAGTAAGCAGGCCTGCTTCTCTCCATTTTAAAAGAGAGCTGAAGCCTGACCAGGGAGAAGTGGGGGACTCCACAGGAGTGAGCCTGCTGGGCCCTGCAACACACTTCCAGGACCTGGGGGGTCTTCAAAGACAGAAGGGACTCCCAAGTGGCTTGGATATCGGGTGTGAGCCCACATGGAGGCTACCTGCGGGTGCTTCCTTCCTCCTCCTGCTGGATTCTTCCAACCTGTGCCATTCGGGGATGACCAGGGATCCTTCCAGTTGCAGGACTGACAGCATCCCAGCTCCCCACATCTGAAGTTTGCTCAACTGCTTGGCCTCCCTGGTGTGGGCCCATGGTAGTAGGTCTGGTCCCAGGCCCAGTCCTGATGTGCCTTCTGCTCCAGCTGCTGAGCCAGCTCATAGATCCCAGTGGTGGGCTCTCTGGGTTCAGGTGCCAATTGTGAGGAAGATCCTGCAAGCCATGGCTGCTGACTCCAGGACAGGAGTCAATCAACAGGTGTAGGATTCCTTACGCCAGTGCACCAGGCTTTAGGTAGGAATCATGGGGCCACAGAAGAACATGAGACCTTGTTCTTATGTGAGCAGCTCAAGGAATACTTAGCTTACCTGAAAAGTCCAAACATAGCCCCTGAGAGACAAAATGTAACCTGTCAAAGATCCTGAGCCACACACAAGGCTGACAGGTACCTGAGTTGGCCCTTTCGCTGGCTTGAAGACTGTAGATTTCCCTTGGGATGATCACGGTCCACTGTGTGAATCACCTTCCATGCTCCTGGGAGTCGGGATGGAATTGTTTTGAACAAGCCTCCAATTCCACAGCCTACAGAAGTTCAAAGCCTTTCCTAAGGTTCTTACTAATCTCTGAAATAGCTCGACTTGTGCGAAGATGACATTTACATTGTCTGGCTGCCTTTGCCTCTTGAATTCCAGCATTCCTGGGTGATACCTGTCTCCGCTCCATGTTGATCCCAACATGAGACGCAGATCTTTTTAAAGGTTTTTCCTCAACCAAAAACTTTTATTAAGAACTGTGCTTTCAGGGTATTGTACTGAAGATCCCGGGGGAGGCCAGACTTCTACCGTCTTGTGGTCTCCCCGGCTCCTTCCTCCCCTTCCCAAATCTGCATCTCACTCCTTGCCTCTGAAGCCTCCCTTCTGTTTTGCCAAATGGCCTTGCCCTCTTCAACAGCTTGGTGCCCTTGGCCTCCCGGCCTCCAGGGCATGGTAAGAAGGCTCTCCTTCCTATCATAGACCCTGTCCAAAGTGTGCTGTCAACGAACAGCTCTTCTGAAGGGAAATTTGGCCACTGCCTGTTATGCTGCCGTAAAATTGGATGGACTCTGGGAGACAGTCATCCTCCATTTCCGAACAAGGAAGCTGGAACAGTGAAGTGAAATAGGTACCCTTGGACGTGGATTGGAGCTTCTGTCTACAGGTGGAAATCCTTCTCTCCCAGGAAGCCTCAGTTCTGCTCTTGAGGCCTCCTGACTGATTGATTCTGGTCCCTCCAGCATGTCTAGGATAACCTCCTTACTTAACATCAACTGATTATGGACTTCAATCACATCTACAAAATACTTTCCCCCAAACACCTAGACTATCTCTTGGTTGAAAAACTGGAAACTGTAGTCTGGCCAAACTGACACATAAAACTGACCATCATGCCACCAGGCCAGGAGTTCCTGTGGGCAGGGCTATGGTTTTATCCTCATGACTCCATCTCTGTATTCATGGGGTTTGGCACCAACCTACCCAAGACAGACACTCAGCCACTTTTTTTTAAATGAATGTTACCAGTGGAGGCCAGATGCTAGAGTCCCTTGAGGGTAAGGCTGGGTTTTTTAGACCATGGGAGCCATTGTAGGCTCTTGAGCAGGGCAGGCAGGAGGGATGCATGGCTGCTTCCTTTGTTGGAGCCCTGTGCCAGCCGACAGTTCCCCGTACGGGTCACCAAATGCCGCAGTCTGGCTGGGCACAAAATCACGAGCCACTCACAGCCTTGTAGATTCAAACAGCAATTCTTTATTCCCGAACTCTCACCGGCACTCTACATGCACGCTCTGGGGAAAATCCACACTTCCACTGGGCTCTGCATCCCAAAACACTCTCTGAATCCCGCGAGAACTCAACCGGAACTCAAGGAGCGGGTAGGCGCCTGAGGCAGCAGGATACTCCCTATTCCCGGCAGGATACACCCTAAACCTGGACCCACTCTAATCCAGCAGGATCCTCCCTAAGCCCGGATCCACCCTGGTCCTTGAGCAGGGTCACCTTTCTCAAACATTCATGCAATGTCACTGCAAATGACCTGGGTCCAAGGCAAGCCCATTTCCACAATGGAGAGTCCTCCCTCTAAGCAACATGGGGTAGGCTGACAAAGAAATTGCCATGCGTCATTCCTACTTGGCTATGGCTCTCAGCATCTGTCTGAGAAGGGGAAGGATGGAGTCTGATCCCCACATTCCCTGTGGGTGGATTGCTCCTGTTCAGGGAGACATTTCTCTTGAGTTCTCTGTAAAGGGTAGAGTCACCCTTGGGAATGTGTTCCAGACAGGCTGCTAAATTTAATCCTCTGCCATTTTTATAAAAGCAAAACCAAACCATGATATTTTATCCTACAAGTATGCCCAGGCTCTTGGGGAAAGTGGGTTCCCCCTGTGGTAGAGTCAGAGGGGACCCTGGAGGAATCCTGGAGGGCTCCATTCTGGTGGCTACTACTCTGGAGGAGGGGAGCTGATGTCTTGGACAATATACCCAGTGTAGGGCCCTTGCAGAGCAGATGCCAGGCTACCTAGAGTCCCTGCCCCCGAGGCTTCTCTCCCAGTGACATTAACCATACTATAGTGAGCACAAGGCAAGGGCTTTTCACATTGTGACCAGAAAACAAAGAGCAAGATATATTTACAGGGACAAATGAACCTACCCCGCCACCTCCTTGCAGACTCCACAGGCTCAAAGCTTTAGTAAAACTCCTGCTAGTCAATCTGATTGCCCTGAAGAGCCAGGCGTGCTCCTACAGACAGATCAAGCTCGCCTGACCCAGGAGGGCACTGACCAGAGGACAACAGTAATAGGAATGTGGAAAAATGTATGGCCATGTTTGAGAGAACTCATCAGGCCCTGGAGTTTTGCAAGCCATTTCCTTATGCTCTTTGAAATGGTATCCCTGATATTGTGAAATTCTTCTTCACGCAGATTTCTTCTCTCCATTGTCCCAGTGACTGAACTTTTTCAGGCTACCTCCCCACCCAGACATCAACTTTTCCTCTGAAAGGATTTAATATCGGCTTCAATCACATCATTATTAGAATTCTTAATGAGATTTAGGGGTCTCCTGCTGCTCTTGGGATTTCTTGAGGCTTGAAGGTTTCCTGTTGGGTCTAAAGACCCTCAGAATGGAGCCTCTACACATTCCAACATGTGACCCGACTGAACCCTAGGACCTGGGAGGCCCAGGGCAGGTCGGCCCATCCTGGGGTCCTGGGCTGCTCAAACTAGGAGAGTTGAGTCCCTTCCACCAACATTCACTGAGCCCTCCCAAGCCATGGCCTGTGTGTCGGAGGAGTTGAATGTGACTTCTTTCCTCCAGGACACTGCAGATTTGTGGAGACAGAAACAGGCTGTGAAGCAGGGTGGTGCCAAGTGGGCCTGGAGGAAGGGCACCAAGCCCACTGTGGAGGGGACAGGCTGTCCAGAGGTGGAATCCCCTGGATAGAGTCTTGAACAGCAAGAAGAGTGTTCAGGTAGAGAAGAAGTGAAGCAGAGAGAGGGACATGCAGGGTGCAGGAACAGGATCTGCAGATCACACAGCTGCAAGCCACCGGAGGCGGTGCTGTGGCAGGCAGAGGAGAGGCCACAGCAGCGTCTTGGCCACACCTGGGAAGGGGGTGCAGGTCAGGCGTGGCTTCTCAGGTGCCTGGCTATGCTGTGTGAAGGACAGAGAGGAAGACGAGCCCGGCTCTCTGGTGAACGAGAGAGGAGAGGACAGGAGGAAGGGTACTTGGGAGAAATCATCAGGCTCTGAAGTTTTCGTACCGTTTCCTTAAACTGTTTGAAATGGCATCCCTGATATTGTGAAGTTCTTCTTCTTCGTATCTGGCCTCCGTCTCTCTCTCTCTCAGGGCAAGTTCATTCCCCAGCCCAGCCACTGCTTCTGTCCTGTGGATGCCGCCTCTCCCCAGCTCCGGGGAAGTCTGGAGCAATGACCCCTAGACACAACCTCCGTTTTGCCCTGTTGCATCCACAGCTTGTCTCAGATTCGCTGTTGCTCTAATAGAATGCATGGCCGGTTGCTGACTAAGGGCCTTCAAGAGCCGGGGACTCCTCTCGTAGGCCTCTTGCCCGGTCTTGGCTGCCTCACGTTGGTTCACCTCCTGGCTCCCTCAGTATCAAGAGGGAGCTGTAGTCAGATGACTGACAGTGCCACACGGAGGTGCAGAATCCACAGTTCACAGGGTCTGCCACGTCCCCAGGCATGATGCAGGCCGTACCTTCCCCTTGGCGGTGCCTCTGGAAGGCTCTGGGCCTAAATAGGGGGAGTCACAGGGCCTGGGCTTTGGGGGCAGCAGGCAGGACTTGACCACGTCCAGTCTTATGCCACCCTGCTCTCTCATGCTTGGGGGGGTCTGGAGCTGAAGATGGGGGGTAGAAGTAAAACACCCAGACCCTCTGAGGTGGCCCTCATCTCCAGACGAGAGAAAGAATGAGAAACCTGCTTTGCTTCTGTCCCCTTCAAGCCCTGAGAATGAGGCCACAGAATTGTAGGTTCATCTTTCCTGTACTCGCGGGGCCCTGTACTGTGTTGCTATAACAGAACCCCCAAGACTTGGTCATTCCTAAAGAACAGAGATTTATTTTTTACCATTTGGGAGGCTGGGAAGTCTGAGGTTTGATAAGAGCCTCTTGCTGTCAGGAGCTCTAGAATTTCCATGCCTGCTCCAGCCAGCGCTCTCTGCTCTCTTCTCTATTATGTCTGGGGACTCCATGTGGAATTTCATTTGAAGACAGTTTCTCAGTTTTTAAAGTTTGAAAGCTTTTGGGCAGAGTAGTCCCTAAGATAGCTTCCACGTTTACCTCTGTGACTCTCTGAGCCAGGACTCCGCCATGATCCAGTGTTTTCTCCATCACTCGGCCCAGGCAAGGTGGTTTCTCTCGGGGTTGGGACAGTCTGCCTCAGACCAGTTGCCTTCACCTGTTCAGGAGTGTGTCCTCAATGCTCATGGCGGGGGACTGCCATCTCTTTATCTTGGCTTTGGAGGTGGCAGATGATCAGGAACAGAGGTGGGGCAACTCCACGCAAGGCAGAGAGACCTCCAGAAGGCTCTTCTCCAAGACATTTGACTTGGACACTGCAGCCCATGGACCCCTGGAGCCTGCAGGGGAGAAGGTATGGGGGGGTAGCCCCTGGACACTGAGGGAGGACTGTGCTAGGATGGTGTCTTTTTTGTTTTCACTCTTTAAAAAAGTTCTTCTTAGTTATACATGACAGCAGAAGGCATTTCTATTCATTGCTCACAAATAGAGCTCAACATTTCAGTTCTCTGGTTGTACATGATGCAGAGTGGCACCATTTGTGCAGTCATATGTGTACCTAGGGTAATGATGTCTGTCTCATTCCACCATCTTCCCTGCCTCCATGCTCCCTCCCCTCTCCACCCTCTCCTTTGCCCAATCCAAAGTTGCTCCATTCTTCCCATTATATATCCATTATGAATCAGCATCCACTAATCCGAGAAAACACTTGGCCTTTGCTTTTTGGGGGATTGGCTTACTTTGCTTAGCATGGTATTCTCTAACTCCATCCATTTACCTGCAAATGCCATAATTTTATTCTCTTTTAATGCTGAGTAATATTTCGCTGGATATATATATCTACAGTTTCTTTATCCATTCATCTATTGATGGGCATTTAGGTTGTTTCCACAGATTAGCTATTGTGAACTGAGCTGCTATAAACATTGACGGGGCTGTATCACTATAGTATGCTAATTTGAAGTTTTTTGGGTATATGCTGAGGAGTGGGATAGCTGGGTCGAATGGTGGCTCCATTCCAAGTTTTCTAAGGAATATTCATACTGCTTTCCAAAGTGGTGGCACCAATTTGCACTCTCATGGGCAATGTATGAGTGTACCTTTTCCCTCACATCTTTGCCAACACTTATTATTTGCTTGTGTTCTTGATAACTGCCATTCTGACTGGATTGAGATGAAATCTTAGAGTAGTTTTGATTTGCATTTCTCTAATTACTAGAGGTGTGGAACATTTTTCATATATTTATTGATCAAGTGTATATCTTCATCTGAGAAGTGTCCAGTTCCTTAGCCCGTTTATTGAATGGGTTGTCTGTTTTTTGGTGTTATATATAGGATGATGTCTTTGGGCCTCAAGATGAAGCTCCAGTTCCACGCTGTCACCAGCATTTGGGCGGGTGCCGTTAGGGCAGGTTCTGGCTAGCACAGGGAGGCTAGACCGGGAATGTGGTGGGGGGTCCAGGTGTCAGTTCAGCCCTTTATTCACTGGGTTTGGAATCTTCAACGTTTTGCCACTTGCTTTCCTCTCGTTTAGAAGCAGAGGGCCTTGGAATAAAGCCTAGACATCCTGAGCCTCCTCAGTCGTTGGCGGTGGCAAGTGCTGAGAGTATTCTGTGATTTCTGAGGGGTATCTCTTTACATCCAGTGCAGCCGTCCTCAGCCTTTCTTCCCTCCACAAAGCAAGGTGTCCCCATGACAGAAGGAACCGTATGGTACCTGAAAAGAAGCATCAGAGGAGTGGGTGTGGGCAGCAGAAGCGAAGGCATCATCCTGGGTTGTCCGTGGCTGCACTGGATGTCTGGGTGCCCACTAGAGGCCCCCCATCACCGTGGCCACCACAGAATGAAAGTGACCTCCATGTGCTCTCTGGATGCGTCTTTCATGCCTTGTACTCAAGATTCAAAGTCCTGACAGAAGACGTGTGGTTGGCAGAGCTTACACACGTACCCTCCCTGGCTGTACACGTTGTAGGTGAAGTTTCTGGATCCCTTTTACTTCCATATGAGAGGTGGCCAATGAGAGGGAGAACTTCTGTGAAGACTCCATAAAGTCAGGAAAAAGCCAAGTGCACATATGCAATTTGGACTCTGTAGCAGGAACTGCCAGCTAATTAACAGCACCTGGACGCAGAGCTGCACGGTGTTTCCCAGCCCCCTTGCCATCGGTGTGGCCGTGTTCTAACCCATGAACAGGAGTGGAGCAATGCCATTCCCCACGGTCCCTTTCCTGCACGATCCTGCACATGCTCTTCCACGACCCTCCCCTGCGGCCCCGGCTGGCTGGCCCAGCACTGTCGGAGAGCCAACAGGTAGAAGATGCCTGTTGTTCAAGATGCAAGGGGCTTGGGGGCCTAAACCACAGGCTGGAGGAGAGGTTCTGTCTATTAAATGAATATAGGGCGCTGTGGACTTGGGAGATAAAGACGAGTAGGTGCAGGTCAGACAGTTGAAACAACCCCCCATGGAGGTGCTAAGAGTGGGATGGTCTGGGCTGTGTCTGGGCAGGGAATATGGGAAATCTCTGCTTGATTTTTCTATGAACCTAAAAGTGACCTAACAATAAAGTCCATTAAAAAAACAAACAACAGAAAGGAGAGTGGCGGGCCTTTCTATGCATCCATTTTTCATTCATTCTTTCCAGTTTTGCACAGGTCACTGTTGGACACTAAATTCACCCAAGACAAACTCTCTTCTGGAAGACAGGAGCCACGTCTCAAACGTTCGGCCTCTCCTAAGCCCACATCCCAGGACTGGGTTTGTTGTGATTCCCCTCAGCCCCTTCCATTCCTGCCCCTGTGGGACCCGTGAGGGTCATTTTGTCCCCACTGAAGACCTCTTCTGAGTGAGGGAGGGGAACCGAGGGTCTTCAGGTCGGATCCACCTTCCTGTGCTGTGCCCCTGTGTGGAGTGGGGTTGTGGGAGGGATGGTCTGAGTTTGGTCCCTCATTGATATTGTTTTGCATCCCCAGAGCTCCTGACCCCCCAAGATGACCTTCACTCACATGGAGACTCTCCTCACCGCAGCAGACTTCAGTCGTCAAGGGCGGCTCAGGGACGTCTGCATTTCACCCAAACCGAAGGCTTATTGTGGCCTTGAACATTTGGCTGCTGTAGAGAGGAGGGGGCTGGCACTTACTGATAGGAGAGCTTCCTTATGAAAAACAGCGGATACATAGAACTTGGCCTGGCCACTCGTGTCCGGCGGGGGTGGCTTGGGAAAGAACCTGGGCCTTTTCTGATTGTTTCAAGGCTCTGACTCTGACTTTCCCACAAGGTTCATGGCTACAGTGAATCCATTCAGAGTTCTTAAAGAGTCCAGGTGTGGAGAAGAAACGGGAGCCCCAGGGGTTCCTTTTGTCCCTGCTTGGTGTTCCTCAGACCTGCTGGCTGCCTGTCCTGGGTGCGCTCGGGGCCTGCTGTTATGCGTCACTTTCATACCTGGGAAAGTCCACTTTAGGTAAACACGAAGCTTTCATGAAGTGACAGGGGGGTTTCCAGCTTCGGCTTCCCCTGTCCCTGCTCCGGGAGGTCCAGTGACGGTGTCTGAGTGCCAACTCCAAGGGTGACAGAAAGCAGAGAGCCTCCCTGAGGGCAGGGCGGAAGAGAAGACTGCCTTGGTTCCTCCCGGGGCCTGGCTGGAGCCTCAGGACGGGCGCTGGCCAGCAGCCCTTAGGAATGCCATGAATCCCTGTGTCCTCCAGCCAGCACGCAGGGCCCCTCGGGCAGCAGCCTGTGGTGGCTGCTCCGGCTGCAGCTTTGCCAGTAGGAGCTCCAGGTTTGGGCAGGGCTGCTGGTTCTATATGAGGCAGAGCTGGTGATAGTGGCAGTGGCCCTTCATGCTGGGGCCATGGTGGCCCCGCGTGTCCCTCGGAGTCATGATGCAGGAGAGGGAAGGGCCCAAAGTGGGTGGTAGTCCTTTTAGCTTTGTGGGACCAACCGGGGCAGGAGCCTCGGGGACACCAGCAGCCATGCGGTGACAGAAGCGGGCATCAGTGAAGATGCCAGGTTTTAAAAAGGGAGACATTTCTGACAATGTCAATAGGGTGTTGGGAAGAAATCCTCACTGAGAGGACAGGGAGGCTGAGAATACTGTGCCGAAGGGCGGTTCCCTGACATGGGAGACCCAGCTGGAGGCCCCGCCCATACCTTGGGGGAATGAGTCTCTCTCTTTCCCGGGCCCTGGCTCTTTTTTAAACAAATTCTCTACCTTTTACTTTCCTAGGCCAAAGGAGTATTGGCATAGTTTGTTCCCCATAGCTCAATTCAGGTTCATTCAGTTCAACAGTGTTTATTGAGTGCAGCGGTCCTGAGCCTGGAATATGGAGAATGTGTGTAGAAGGCACACACTGTTTTTGCTCCAAAGAGGTTGATAATCTGTTGGGGCTGGAGGCGGAACAAGCCTAGTAAACGCATGTCCACCACTCACACATCCCTCTGAACACACACACCCACCTATAGGCACAGACACAAGCACACACCTACACACACTCATACCCCTTTCAAGGGTTACATGGTTAAAACACCTTAGGAAAGGAAGGCTCAAATAAGGCACCCTTTTGTCCCCACAGGAGAGGGGTGAGAGGCACTTCCCATTTGTCCTGCCCTTTTCCCCTTAAAGTACAGCTCAAGGCTGTGTGAGGCTTGCCCACAGGCTAAGGCCGTCAGATAATGCTGTGGGCTGAACTGTGTCCCTCTGCTACCCAGGACAGTGACCTTATAAGAAACAGGGTCTTTGCAGATTTTATGATTAAGCAAAGATGAGGCCAAACTGCCTGAGAGTGGGTCCTAACCCAAGGATGGATGAATCTAAAAGCAGAGGGAAGTCTGGATGCAGGCGGGTAGACCCTGGTGCACACCCCAGGGCTGCAGCGGCAGGCCAGAGAATGCCAAGGGGCGCGGGCAGCCAGCAGCCGGCCGACTGGGAGGGCGAGGAAGCAGCCTCCTCATGGCTTCAGCGGGTGAGCAGCCCAGCAGAGGCCTTGAGCTTGGGTTTCTGCTTCTTCTGCAGCTGTGAGGCCATGCACTTCTGTCATTTCCAGGCCCCCAGTGTGTGGAAGCTTGTTCTAGCAGCCAGAGGAAATGAGCACAGACAGAATACTCTTCCTGCAGAAGGGGGAAAAAGATGTGAAAAGCATGTACCATTTTCCACCTAGCTGAGGGGGGAAGATGAACATGGAGTGTCCTTTCATCAGGGTCCCCCCTCAGGACACCCCAGCACTGCTCTCCCCTCACCCTGCCCTCGGGATTCTGTGTGTGAACAGCTCTTCTTGTTCACTGTTCTTTTGGTGACACTTCAGACATGCAAACATGGCACATGGGGATGTGCCTTTCCCCAAGATTTGTCTGCCTGCAACAGCTCATCTCTCCAAGGCTGCTGTATTCACTGTAAAGGAAGCTCAGGAGGGACCTTTAGCAAGCCAGTCCTGGGGCCCTGCCACCTGGCACTAGGGCGGTGGGCATGTGCACACCACATGTGGCACCTTTGGGATGGCCCTACCAATGCCTATTGGAGGGCACAAGGACACTTCGTATTTTCTAGTTGCCATGGGTCAGTCACACACACACACACACACACACACACACACACACACACACACACACAACTGCTAATGTCAGAGGTCCCAGTTTCGCTCTACTGAAGGTCAGACACTTTTTGCATAGGATTCTTCCTGTATTACCTATGCAGTGCTATCTTTTAACTCCTGCACCTCTTACCATGTGGGCTATTCTACTAAACAGAAGCAGTTAGTGACAGATTTGGAATGCAAGCTCTTTGGAGTAGAAGATTCTTTAAAACCTGCTATGTTCTATGGGTAGATATTCAGGTCACATATCTCTCCCACTCTGCAAGCATATGAGCTGAGCAGATGCCCGAGGTACAGCATGATTGAGAAGTGAGTGATCTTATTATTGGACTTAGTGACCTGGGAATGCATGGAAATGAAAAGAATTTTTTTTTCATATTTTTCAAGACATAATTTCTATTTCCAGCCCCTCCTCACGGATGGCACCACACTCATGTCCCTGACGACAGGACACATGGCCCTGCAGCATGCCTGTCTGAGGAAGCTCTTCCTGCTACTTTCCAAATAATCCCACAAGTGGAGAAGCAGACTATGGAGTCTGCCTCCTGAAGTCTGGGCAGATCCCCACCCTGCAGCTCAGCTCTGTTCAGATATCTCATTTTCTCTCCCAGGCCTTCCTAAATCCTGTTTATCCTGCGCTCTCTCTCACCCACCTGTTGACTGGCATGTTCCTTGCACCCTGGATGTTTCACTCCACCACCCACCTCTCCCTTGCCTGTACTTACTATCTACTCAGCTGCTCTTGATACCAGATAATTTGGTTTTTGATTGTCGGGCATTAGATGGATTTAAAGATGTCAGTTTATTGCTTTCTAGATTACAGTCAAACCCTCTTAATATCACTGTTATCTCAGCCCAGTCCCCCATCTTGCCCAAGGGGGGGAGGGTGGAAGGGGGTGGGAAGAGCCTTGGGCCCTGCCACTTCCTTCTCGGCCTCCGGAGGCGCTCTTGCCACAGCCTATCAGGGCTTCTCCCCCCTGCACCCTCCTGGGGAGTGCCGGCTGCCCTGTGCTCACCTATGAGCACATCCTAACAAGCACGGCCTCGTGCTGAGGGCTGGCGCCTACCCCAGCTTCTGCAGGCTGGGTTTCTTTCCTCTGGTTGTTATTAAGCTCAAGATTAGAGACCCCGGGTGATAGCAAAAGTTCATGGAACTTCTGGGCTTTGGCTCAGTTTCTGTGTGGAGTGAAGAAATTGTGTGTGTTTGTAGGTGGAAGGTGATGAAGGAAGGAGAGTTCTGCCTACATTTGACGGTTCGAGAGCAGTGAGCTGTGGATTCCACGAGAGGAAAGCCCTGGTCAAAGTATTGCTATTTGAATGGGCCCTGTTTGAGCTTTATGTCTCTGTCTGTCAGTATTCACATCCACGATATGGGTACCTGTCCTAAAAAAGGCTGCTATGAAAAATGAATGAGAAGGTACACAGGCAGGCATGCATATGTGTGTATATATGTAAGAATATATCCATATGTATCAGCTCAGAACAGAGGTGCTGGGTTTCTGGTGAAATACTAAATAAATTTAAAATATATTAAACGACGGTTATTGCATAGGAACCACAGTCCTAGAGATATGGGACCTTGCGCTCCACAACTTTTTTGCTGTGTGAATAGAGTCATTTTTTAAATACTATGTTATGACCATTTATTATTTATATTTTAATCATTATTATTTATCATCAATTATTTGATATCTTTGAGCCTGTGCAACCTCACCAGGAATGAGGTTGCGAATGGCTGTTCCGTGTCCTTCATGAAGGTCAGAGGAGATGTAAATGTGCAGTGTAAAGCCATCTTCCAGGCCAAGGAGACCCAGAGGCACTCCTGGCAGCCTCGCCAACCAGCTGTGTGGTGCACAGACACTGACTGCGTGGGTACTTCTCTGTCCTGCCACACCTCTGCTCTCGTACTGGGGTCCCGGCAGTAGCGCTCTCCTGGTACCCACAGTACTAGCCATCTACCAGCACTACTGAACTACTAGCAAGACTGTGGTCAAGACCAGTGGTCTTCCATAGGAAGTGAGGAGAGGGGCTGGTATGAAAGCTTTTAACTAGTTGTGGTTTTTGGTCAAATCATTTTACCAACACCTTGTACTGATTGGGTTGAGACAAATGCCATGCAGGGAGCTCAAAGGTTCTGTAAGTTCCAAGGAGCACCAACATGTCAAATGACCAATGCCACGTCTAGCTTTCCTGAGTCTTGTGGCTAGGTCTCAATAATGATGCCGGGGCCATACTCCAGGATGAAGCAGATGCTCATGGAAGTCAGGGAGCGTGCTTTCCTTACGAGGGCTGGGTTAGTGAGCTTGGCTGTCAGCAAGAGCCCTTTCCGTGCAACAAGAAGTGACGGCCATTGCTTATGCACAGGCCAACCAATGAATAGGAGAACCATATAGTACTGGAGGCAAAAGGAGTCTTTAGTCCATGGAACACAGTAGCTTAAAATTCTGACCGATGGGCAAACAGCGGCACTTAGATCTTCCTGAAGGACCCCTGGATGAGAAGTGGGAACTAGACTCGTCCAGCGGGGTCAAGGTGGGGATGCTCCTTCCCTCTTGGGACCTTGGCAGCCTCACCTGTCAGGTGGAACAGACGGTGTGGCTGGACAACGTGAGTTCTGAGCTCTTTCCAGCTCCAACATTCTACAAGTTCATTATTTCCTTTCTTCTAGATACCTCTGGCGAGCAGCCCAGACTAAAACCGTCTCTGTGAAGGATCCAGTTACCTACTTTCTTACCAGGGCTTTTCATTCATCTTCATTCTCTGGTACAGGATAAATATATGCTCTCAGCTACTTAGAAAACTCTGCTCCTCAATTTTTCTTCTTAAACATTTAAATAAATGAAATCTGGAATGTGAAGTTCTTAGCACGACGTCTGGCTCATAATAATGGATTCATATGGGTGTATAATATACAGATTCTCCTAATAATGTCTTCCTCCGACTTTTTCATTAGTTTAAATATCTGTGTCATTTAAAAATATTTTTCTTTTGTGAAATCAAGGGCCCCTTTGTATGTTCTTTGCAAGAAAAAGGTTTTGTTTTTCTCTTTTTTTTCTTTCTTTTAAATTATCCCTAAGCACCTCCTACTTGAATGTAGGAGGGTCCCAGTCACTTCAAAGTGCCTGGCACTGTATCAGATTCTGACTAACACAAGGCATCTGTCTTCAGATAGCAGTTGACAAAGGCCCCAGGAACACGTATTTTCTGGAGATCTAGGCTTAGCTCAGTTCCCATAGGATGTGTGAAGTTGGGATGTGGATACAGGCAGGGAGAGCTTACCTAGGAGGTCAAAGAAATTCAAAATCTGACTTTGAGATGCCGAGTTGACACCTTCCAACAGTGCTATTCCATGTGAGAAGGGCAACTCCATTTCAGATGGGCTTGCATTTTGAATCTGGACTACTATAAATTGGCAAAGCAATTCCATGTGGCTCCCCGCTCACGCGTGTCAATAACAAGGAAAGTGGGATGTTCACCCACTCTTCACTCTTCGTGTGGCTCTTCTCCCAAGATGCCTGTAGCCTTAGGCCTCACTTCCCATCCTCAGAGTGCATGCCAAGGGGTGCAGAGTCCAGAGTGGACATGATTATTTTTAAAGGTGGAAATGTCAACTCAAGGGGTTATAAAATGGGAAGAGTGGCAGGTCCCTGCTGGACCAAGATTAGAACCTGTGCTCCTGGAGCTGTACAGAGGCCTTACAGATGATCTTGGGACAGGGCTGGGACAAGTAGGAGTTCAACCTAACTTGGACCCAAATATTCTCCCATTTCAGAAGCTCCACCGAGAGTCTTTGTTATTTGTTCTAACTGGGCAAAGTTTTCTACTTACTACCAATGATAGGCAAAATGCTACGGCAGGGAGAACCCAGAGCTTTCACTTGGAGAGCTTGACTAGAGAGGGATGGGAGCCACAAGATTAGTTGTCTCCCATGACAGGAGTCTCCCAGTGTTGGGCCTTCTTACCTGGTCTGTAACTAAATCTTGGACTCTTACCAATCTTACCACCATCTCTCTACCAAGAGACAGGCACACACAGGCGGAAAAAAATGGTGTGTGTGTGTGTGTGTGTGTAGGGAAATGTTAGAATAAATAGCACAGAGAACAGCATGAGAGGACCTTTCTACTTAAGGAGAGAAGAGGACTAAAGCTGAGAGAGAGAGAGAGAGAGAGAGAGAGAGAGAGAGAGAGAGAGAGAGAGAGAGAGAGAGAGAAGGAGATAAGTTTTTTCCTATAGAGAGATAGATTAAAACAGAGGAAAAGAGGTGCAGGATGTGAATACTGAAGGCCATAAAGAAAAGCCAGACATGGAGCCGCCAAGCCAGTGGGTGCCGGTGATGGCTTTCTGAGAATTGGAAAGATGCTCCTTTGGCCACTCTGGTGCCTGTGGCAAAATTTGTTCCATATTTGTGGCACTTGAGCTAAAATAGTAGCCGACCCTTGCTTTAAAGGGTAATAACTTCTAACGCTGATCCAGATTGCTGTTGCCAGCGGGGACTCGGCGAGACAGATGCCCTGTGGCTGAAGGATTAGCAGGATTCCCAGCGTGCCAGCCTCGGGGAGGGAGGGGAGGCAGGGCCGAGGCAGGAAGGAGAGAGGCTGGGGAGGCAGGCGATGAGATGCAGGGAGTTGGCACAGCCTCTTCTTCCTTCATTGAGCAGGGATTTAATGAGCTGCCTCTGGATGTCAGTCACTGTTCTGGTCACCGTCATCTCTGTTAATCTTCACAGTAACCCCGTGGCATATTTTCTTTGTCTTATGGGGGGGGGGGTGCCGGGAAGAGCTCAGGGTATATTTCGAAAGGTGGAAGAGAGAAGGCTTAACTTCTGTTCTGCCTGATTCAAAACCTTGCTGCTTGCCATAAAGCATGCTACGAGGGAACTAAAATTGACTAGGATATAAAATGTGCTCTCCGTGGCAATATTTATGGAATATGTTTGCTTGAGCCAGGGTCTGTTCCAGGCTGTGAGGCCACGACTCAGACAGAGGCCCTGCGCTGCAGGAGAGCAAGTCCAGAGGAGGGTCGAGCAATGAGCAGGAGGGTGGGCTAGGACCAGGGGTGTGACGAAACACAAGGCTGGGGGCCGCGGGGAGGTGGCCACTCTGAGGAGAGGCCTCGCTGAGGGGCAGCCTCCCAGCGGTGAGGGAGCAGGACCACACCTATGCAGGTAGGTGTCACATCTGTGGAGGTTCTACTGTGTTTCAGATGCAGCTCTTGAAACTCAGCCATCATTTCAGCTACTCAGCACAGTGTCCTGAGAGGGCATCGTCATCGTGACCCTGTTTGGGGGAGGAATTGGGATGTGGAGAGAGTGACTGGGCAGAGCTGCTCAGCAGAGAAGTAGTTCAAGAGCAGCTTACCCCCAGGTCTGCTGACCCCAGGCCTAGGGTCCTGACGATCCCCTTCATCACAGAAGCATCTTCTTGGCAGACCTGACAAGTCCCCCAAGAGTCAAGAGCACAGAGTCCTATTAATGTTTAGCTAAGCAAGAGGCAGGGGGCAGATGCTGAGTCCAGGAAGGACATTATTTATAAAGTCGGAACTAACCCAAGATGAGAACAAGGTTTTTTGTTTTCTCTTTAAAATATGTATATTCAAAATTGTTTGCTGAATAATAGCATCAAGGGAGCACTCTGCTGTGGATGCTTTCTAGTGCTTTCTATGAGTTAACTCATGAAATCAGCACAGCTGCCCTTTTAGGAAGGAACCATTGTCATCACCAGTTTTCACATAAAAAAACTGAAAAGCACATCCCCCGACTTCAGAGCAGGAGCCGGAGGAGCAAGGATTCCAACCCAGCGCCCCTGTGCTGGGAAGCCTCGGAAGCCACCGTCCTTCTCTTCCTCCTGTGGTGAATGTGGCCTGAAAGATGACACATTCCAGTCATCACAAGTGGGAAGGAGGCAGGCAGCTCCTGGAGCTCTGGCTGGGGAGCAGCAGAACGTGGGAGATCATGCGACTACAGTTTAGAATGGACTCTGGCCCCGCCACCCCTGTGGAGCCCATTGGTGCTGCTATAATACAATTCCTGAGACTGGATAACTTATAATACAGTCCTACGCTGCAATATGTCAATGACAGGCCTCTTATAGGACGGTGGTCCCATAAGATCACATCACGCAGGGGCGTCGTCCCCATCTTGTCTGTGTTAAGTGTGCTCTGTAATGTTCACACAGTGGCAAAATTGCCCGACGCATTTCTCAGACCTTGCCCTTCCACCAAGTGACATGTTTTTATTAGAAACGTATCTTTCACTGCTCTGGAGGCCGGGAAGTCCAAGGTCCAGGTGCCAGGGTTCAGTGTCTGTTGAGTCTTGGTCTCTGCTTCCAAGATGGTGCCTTTGCTGCTCTGTCCCCACATGGAGAAGGCCCTAGAGCTCAAAAGGGGCCTTCCTTCAAGCCCTTTTATAAGGTCACTAATTCTCAGGGCCTCCTCACCTCCCAAAGGGACAAACTTTTGATACTGTTGCCCTGGGGATTGAGTATCAATGGATTCCGGAGGGAACACAGACGTTCCAACCAGAGCAGCCCCCTTGCACCACGAGGAGGAACCTACAATGCAAAGCAGCAGAGGAGGAGGAGGGCCTGACTCACGGGCCCAGGGTCCCCTCCAGGGGTTGCACTCAAGAGGGGAAGGGGACACAGGTGAACACTTGATCTCTAAAATGGCCAAATAGAAGACAAACCTTGAAACTGGGCCTCTGTTTCTTATTCAGAGACTGTGGGAAATGAAACCAGAGCTCTGAGAACAAAGTGAGTAAGACATTGGTGGGGAGAGGAAGAACTGGCAGAGTCACTTGCAGGTTTGACCCCAGGTTGCCCAGCCATGGCGGAGGGAAGGCACCTGCCCTGGGCCCCCACAGTTGCCCTTGTCTGTGACAGTAGGGGACAAAAGCCAACTCTGACCCATCTCGTCTTTGGCTGCACTGAAGGGAGACATCTGCTTGGCTCTTGCTAATTCAGTGTGGGAAGCCTGGCTTGCTCTCTGGTGTAGATAACAATTCCCGCTGGCTGGCAAACAGGCCGGGGAGCCAGGGGCTCAGCCGCATCCCTCCCTGGCCAGCATTCCATCACCCAGCAGCTCTCCGCCCCAGAAGGGCTGCAGCAGGCCAGGCCCTGTGCCCCGGAGCTTGAGGCTCCAAGCAGGTTCCTGCCTCAGAGAGAGATGCTGCAAACTTGCACAGGCTTAGGGTGGTAGCTTCCTGGAATAGGAGGAGTCTGCTCAGAGCCCTGTGACCCAGTTGTGCCCAGAAAGTCACCAAGGGACTGGAAGGTCAGAGGTGTTGTTCTGGGCCGGAAACCAGGGCGTGAAGGGCAGGTTCATCACGGATGAATGTGGTTCCTGGATGGCCACCCTGGTGCAGGTGAGTAATCCACAAAGCAGGACAGCTGAGCCCCTGGCGACCTTCATAACCAACATGTGCTCTGGGGAAGGCACACCCCATGCCTCCCATGGTCACCGTATTCAGCATGGATGCAGTAAGGCCACCTTATCATTCCACTGGGCCTTTTTCCTACACTCCCCAGAAAGTACTTGGGTCTCAGTACTTGTCCTCTGCAGAATGACAAAGAAATGTTCACGTCTCTCCCCTGAAAACCCAGCCTATTCCCTGCTCCTGCGGCTGCTCTCCCGCTCCAAGTAACCATCAGGTCTTAGGTTCCCATTTGGGGCTTCCTCACCCTGGGTGAAAGCATATCCCTCAGGGAGATTTAAATTTCCCTTAGAAGATTGAAAAGTTGAACTAGCTTGACAAAGACCCAGTGCAAATTAGCTGAAGTGAAAGGAGTGTTTATTGGCTCATATAACTGGGAGTTTAGGATTGGTTGGATCTAGAACCTCAAACAGCACTATCTGGGCTCCCTTTCTCCTGAATTTGGCTCTACTTCCTGCATCTTTATTTGTAACTGAGGATGGATTTCTCCATTAAGCCATTATGGTCAACTCTAGGTTTACATGTCTCCTGTTTTTGCTTGGGATATGCCCCCAGCCCCCAAATCCTCACTGTATCTAGAGAAATGAGGAACACGGTCAGGCCTTAGTCAAGCACCCAGGGCAGTGCCTGGGAACGGGGGATGGGCACGTTTGGGTTCTAGCA
The DNA here is from genome assembly GCF_052094955.1 of Ictidomys tridecemlineatus. Lineage (NCBI taxonomy): Eukaryota > Metazoa > Chordata > Mammalia > Rodentia > Sciuridae > Ictidomys > Ictidomys tridecemlineatus. The sequence continues at coordinate 9,047,564 of NC_135486.1, read as the reverse complement.
AAGAAGGGTGGGGTGGGGGAGAGTGTTCAACAGGTACAATGTTAGCTGTCAGTCCAGCACAATGGTATTTCGTCTTGTGGCTCCAGAGCAGGAGAGAGATTCGGCCCAGGGTCCCTTTTACCTATTTCATGAGCAACACAGGTGGCCTCTGGCTTGTCAGTGGGCGGACAGATCTTGGAGCTGTCCAGGTGCCTACCTTCTTTCCTGGCTCTGACACCCTCCTTACAGGCTTGTTCTTCCTCTAGGGAACTTCTGTCCCTCAGTGTTATTAAACTTATGAGGGCTGCCACCTCGGTACCCCAGCCAGTGCCTTCCTGATTTGGTGGCAGTCAGCTGGCTCTCCAGAACTGTCCCCAGACATCAGCTCTATTATGTAATGAGGCCACCAAGTCCTGCTGAGTCAGGCTGGCACAGAGCTCCAGGCCAGACCAGGCATGAGTGAGGCAGGCCTTCTCTCCCCCTTGGGAGGATGAGCACTTGAGGTACATTGTCCTCAGGGTCATCTGTAAGAATTCCTCCCCCCACCCCCCAGAACATAGACCCCAGATCCTGACAGGGTCCTCCCTAGGCAAATTTCTTAGCCATTTGGCCAATACAATTTCACATTATCTGAGTTGAAAGGGAAATGATGAGTCATTTGCTCCAACCAACCAGCTTAAATGTCCCCATGGCATCCTGACAGGTGACCGTCCTCCCTGAGTCGGACCATTTGGGGGAGTTCCCACTAATGACAACACCGAGTGCTGGTGCTTCTGCTCCCTGCTCTCTCTTCACAGGCCCTGAGAGCCTCACGGAGGGCCAGCACCCTTATGCTAAAGGGCAGTTTCTCTAGGATGGCTGAAATACTCAGCTCCTGATCATCTATAAGGTAGGTGGCGGGAGGACATGGTCTCCCAGGCATTGCAGAGGCTCGGCTAGTCCACACAGGGACTGTGGTGTGGGAGGGGCTCTGAGACTTCTGTCTACTCTTGTCCTCTCTCCTCTGTGTCATGGCTCTAGGGGAGCTGCTGGGTCACCATGCCTAACAGTCCTGGACTTCCTGCCTGCAGAATGCCACTTCTGGCCTCTCTACAAGTGTGGCAGAGAGTGGGCTATGGTCATTAGGAGTGTAGGCACAGAGTAGGAGGCTCAGGGCAGGCCCTTCTCCCCGCTGGCGGGCAGAGTCACGTAAGATCGCAGGAGGCACCTCGCTTCCCTGCCTGTGCTATGGGGAAAAGATGCGAAGTGGGGAAAATCTCCGGAACAGCGTCTCCAACCTGGAAGAACCTGCATTCTGCCCACTCTGCTCTCTTCAAGCACCCGACTCCTCCTCAGCGGGGAGCATCTGCCCTGGCCCTGCCCTCTTCCCTCCCCCTCCCCCTCCTGGGTTCCTAAGCCCCAGAGTGTCCTGCCAGATGCTCCCTGAAGACAAAGCCTGTCCTGGCTCCAGCAGTTTGTGTCTTCACAGGAGGGCAGTAGTCATGATCCTGCTACGGTGCCCAGTGAACTCAGACACTGGGAAAGGATGGAGGCGAGGTCAGAAGGAAGGGCTGGGAAATGACACGGCTGGCTGCCGAAGGGCTGCCTGGCCACGATGGCTTTGCCTACCGCTCCTCTTCCTTCTCTGCTGGTCAGAGTCCTACCTTATGTGGTCTTCACACCAACCTCTTCCTGGGAACAGCGCTATGACATTGGCCGTGGGTAGCCTGGGAAGTGAGGGCTCCCCTTGGCTCATCATCTCCCCAAATGGAGGCCTTGGTCCCTTCCCTTTTCCATTAAAAAGCCATAGATATGCCTTTTGAGTCTCCATGTCCACCCTCAAGTTCTGGAAGGGTGGATGCTAGGGCCTTCTGAAATGCTGGCCATGCTCTAGATTTTCATTGGGAAATGACATCATGGTGACTGGCCACACTGTGGCTTCTCATTCTCTGGGGACAGTTGAATGCTGAGGAAATGCTTCATTTTGTCTACCTGCGAGGATGGAGAGTAATGCCGATATAGAGGAGGGCTAGGGGCTGAGTGCTCAAACGAAGTCCAGAGGCCAGGGATTACCAGCTTTCAAGAGGAGATTGTGAGGGCTTGGAGCTGTGGCTCCGTGGTAGAGTGCTTGCCTGGCAGGTGTGAGGCCCTGGGTTCAATCCTCAGCACCACACATAAAGAAAGAAAGATCCATTGACCATCAAAGAGGATTGTGATGGAGAAACCTTGTCTGTATGTGTGGGACAGAAGGTACCAGTAACTGATCTTGGCCCAATATTATTTTTACCAAATACATATTGTTATGAACCAATCAAAAAGTATTTTGTAGATATATCCTGAGCATCAAGCATTTTATCTCTAAGGACTAAGGAAGCATAAAGCCAGATCCAGGGATTAAGAAAGCAGAGCTGAGATCCTGTCTTTAGTACTCCTGGTTTTCTCCTGTGGAGAGCCTCTGTCCAAACAAAAAGCTGGTCCAAGAAGATGGGCTTCGGGTGTGGCCAACCCCAGAACTCAACCTGGGCTCCAGAGATTACACTCCAGTCACTGCCTAGACTTTTATATCACTATACATGTTTGGACCTTCCCCAAATTTGGCCTGTCCCAAACCAAATTTATCCAATCTCTCTGTTCTGATTTAGATGTGGTGTCCCCCAAAAGCTCATATGTGAGTCAATGTGAGAAGGAGGAGAAATGACTGGGCTCTAGCCTTAACCTAATCAGTGAATTGATCCCTGGTGGGATTAACTGGGTGGTAACTGGAGGCAGGTGGGGTGTGGCTGGAGGAAGTGGCTCATTGGGGGCATGGCTATAGGGTGTATATTTTGTATCTGGAGAGGGGAGTTTCTCTGCTTCCTAATCATGATGTGAGCTGATTCCCTCTGCTCTACTCTTCCTCCATGATGTTCAGCCTCACCTCAAGCCCTGAGGAATGGAGTCTGCTGTCTATGGATTGAGACCTCTGAAACTATAAGGCCCTAAATAAGTTTTTTCTTCTCTATAATTGTTCTGGTTGAGTATTTTGGTCACACCGGTGACATAGCTGACTAAGACCCTCACTTTCCCACCACTCTTCCCAAACCCATTCGTCTTCCAAAGGTTGACATCTTTCAGCCTATGATAACTTTTTACTTTTCTTTTAATCAATGTCCCACTGCTGTTCAATGCGGCTCAGAGCTCACATTTTCCATGTATTTAATGTCTGGGTGCAATGGTGCACCATTTCCTGAGCCCACATTCTTTAAGGTCCAGATGAATGGCCACTTCTTGTGTGAAGGCCTCATAATCCCGTCCAGGCAACAGGATCTCCTCCTCCTCTGGGCTCCCACCACTTTGTCTCAAACTCTTTTGGCCCCTTTTCACATTCTTCTCCTTTCAAATGCAAGTCTCTAATGTCTTTGTTGTTCTGAAACAGTCCCACTTTCTAATATACCTCATAAATTCACATCCAGCTGAAACAAATCTACCATCCTGAATTTTTCCTTTTCTGAACTGCCTGGTGCCTTCTTGGTGGTCTTCTCATCTGATAACAGATCACACATCCTGCTTCCTTGAAGATGCACATCCTCGCTTAGGGACTGTGCTATGGAAACACCCCACATGCGGGTCCAAGTGATAGGAGAAGCCATCACTGTGCCTCCCCAAAGCAGATAGCACAAGAGCCAAAGACATTTGCTTTGATGCTTTCGATCTTTGGGTGCTTAGATCTGTATTAGATGGGTGACCTTGAACATTCCACTTGCCTGGGCCTCAGTTTCCCCAGCTGTAAATGGGATGGTGATGTTAGCCTTGAAAACTTCACGCTGGGCTCTCTCCAACCCCCATGAGTTTGCACACTCACGCCTTCGGCTCCACTCTCGCCCCCTCTCTGCTGAGAGAACTTCTCAGGCCTCAGCTCAGGTGCCAGCGTGCTGGGCAGCCCAGCAGGCCTCAGACTGGGTTAAGTGCTTTTCCGTGTGCACTCACTCCATGCCTCCACTGTCTCTGTACTTGGCTCTGAGCTGTAGGGGTCTGTTTCTTGCCTCTTCTCCCCACTTTGAGAAGCTGCAAACTCCATGAAGACAGGAGCCAGGATTTCTTAGCATCCCATTCCACCTTGGCTCTGCCCTGCTCACTTTTGATTCAAAGAAAGTAAAACTAAAGTGAGCCTCATTAGGCAAGGAATTCGTAATTCACAGTAGGTAAGAAGGGCCAGTGCCTCACTGGGGGCTTATTAGCTCGCATGGTGACAACGAGGCTCATTAGGTTGCTGGCTCCACCTGTACACTGCGTTAGGCACCCAGCAGTGATCTGCTATTGAAACAGAAATTGAGTGATGTATCATCTGACCTGATGCTAAATTCCAATAGTTTCCAGTTTCATGGGATTTGTGATAATTTTTGTGACGGTAAGACTACCCAAATCTCCAAGAGAATTCTTTTTCTTATGGGATTCTCATCAGGAAGAGCAATTCTGACAGTTTGTGTGGTATCAGTAGTTGTAAATAATTAAAAACAAACCTCAGCTGCACATAAATTCATTATAACAACCTAGGCACTTTATCATAAATAAAAGCAACACTAACCATGGTTTATTGTGATTTTCTGTTTATTTTAGAGGTATGGTGGTTATCAGAGAAAGTTCCAGGTTCAGATGTCTCATGTTCTAATGCCATCCCTGATATGCACTAACTGTGTGATCTAGGGCTAGTTATATCACTCTGAACCTCAGTTTCCTAGTTTATCAAATGCAATGATAGCATTTACATTAGGATGATCATATGGGTTAAATGAACTAAGACAGGTAAGAGCTTATGGTACTGCCTAGCACCTGGTATAAATATAAATGTTAGCTGTTATTATTTACCAAGGGTGAATCAAACAGAAGAAGAGTGTTTAAACAAGATTGCCTTTAAATTTCCTGCCAGTCTGAGTTCTGTCTCTATTCCACTCTGATCCATCCACATCCCTATTCAGTAGGGAGGGGGCAGCACTATCCACATTTTACAAACAGTGGAACCGAGCCATAGAGAAGCCGATTGTCCAGTAGACGAGTGGCAGTCTGAAACTAGGGCTCGAGTCTGCAGATGCAGGTCCTAGGACACTTTCCAGAGGCTGTGAGACTGTGCACTTCAAAGTGAGTGAGCCTGTGAGAAGTGACCCCTTGAGGCTCCTTGTCAGACAAGGTTCTCCATGGATGCCCAACAGGGTCACTTCCATTCCTACCTCTGAGATGATCTAAGGATATTTTTTCTTACTAGCTCTCAAAAGAGCCATCTTATGGGTTTGGATGGGGTGCTGGCAGGAGATGTTCTCCTTGGCCTCCTGCATTCCCTGCCTCTTTAAGCTCTGCTGTCTCTGGGTTGTGCTGGGCACACACCTTCCTCACCTGACTCTTTGGAGGATTTCTTCTGCTGAGCCAGGAACTTAAACTACTTGAGGAACTCACAACTCGCCTTATTCCAAAACATTCTGTCCCCAACCAAGCCCCACCCCTTCCCAATCCCCGCTTTACTTCTCCTTCCAAAGGATCTGCAAGATCTCCGGGTCCCCCCCTCCTCTCCCTCCGGCCAGTGTTGGCCAGAGGGAAGACTCTGCCCTCTTCTGGACCCTGGCTTTGCAGAGGCAGCCCCCTGGAGTTAGTGGGTGCAGGAGTATTGCTGTGCCTGAATCCAGACTGTTCAAGAGGACTCAGGGTGTTTTTCTTTTCTGTCCACTAGGGGGCTGCTGGCAGAGGAATGGGAAAAACGGAGGCTTAAAAAAAAATACGCTGCTGAAATTTCAGCAAGAGGGGAAAAGAGAGAGCGCGTGAGAGAGAGAGAGAGAGAGAGACAGCAGAGCAGTCCCAGGCTTCCTCATCTCGTTCACGTCAGAGGCAGGAACCGACTGTGCTAAGGCTGTGGGCTCAACACGCAGAGACAGACAGGAGCGGACCCAGGAGAGGAAGAGCCGGGGGTCCTCCCTGACCCGACCAGTTACCACTGGTGGAGCAAGCCGCCTGACTTTTTGATCTTATTTGGGCTGCCTCCGCTTCCCCTTCCACTCGCAGCCCTGCCGGCTCGGATCTCGTTCCTGTCTTGGAGCCTGCTCCCTTCCTCTCGGGGAAGGAGGAAGGGAAGAGAAGCGAGCGAGGTGGGCTCTAGGTGAGCGCATCAGCCGGCTCAGCCGAACACGCAGGAATCCTTCCCAGGGAGCCGCTCTGCTCCAGCCGGCACCGGCCCGGGTAAGTCGGGGCACTCTGCCTCCTTCCTTTCCTCGCTAATGTGATTTCAGCACCAAGGAGAGCAACGAGGTGCATTTGGGTGTCTGTGTGTCGTCTGTGTGTTCCTGCCAGGCGTTTGGCACTAAGGTTACATTTCTCTCTGCTGCCAGTGGAGCTGGCTTCTGCGTAGGGAAAAGAAAGGCGCAAAACTATGTCTCCCGAATTACAGGGGGCTGTGCACCGGGCCTTGCGGATGTGCGGAGCGTCTGTGTGTGTACTGTTGCATAAGACAGGTGAGGGCTGAGCTAAATTGCTGGAGGCTTCTGCATCTCGCGCAAGGCTGTTCTTTTTGTATGTAGATTAGAGAGAGGGTTTGGGGAATTAGTCCATTAGTCGTGCACCTTTTTTTTTTTAACTCTTTCTCGCCAAGCCCTCCCTTCAATGGAGGAAAGTATTGCAAAGGAAGCCTGGGGGGTTGGGAGTGGAGGTAGAGTTAAAAGTTGTGCTCCTCTGACGGAGCTTGAAAGAGGTGATTTTAAAAATGTCAGTTTCCCCAGGATTCTCTGGGATCTTGCTGGGGAGAGAGCCTGATGTGACCTTTCACTTTCTCTCCTGGAGTGAATTCATGGCAGGTGGGCAGGTGCAACAGGTCAGCCACAGGCTGGGGCGGTTTGGAGGCGAGGTCTCTCTGACTTCATGATGGAAGGAAAGTGGTTGTGCCTTGAGCTTTTCCGAGGTTGGCTGATGTGGATCCTACTACAGTTGCAGGGATCTGGGAGCAACCTTCCACTTTTCTGTCATTCTTGGCTATAGGCAGTTGGAAAGAGGACAAAAGTCTGTTCTGTTCCTGTTTTCTGGGGCATTTGGCAGTGAAAAATAGCCCAGAAGAAAGGTTTGTCTGCACGTTTTCAGAGAAAAAGACATGAACTTTGGCCCCTGAGTCAGGAGGGCTTGAAGTGGTGCCCTGTGCTCCCCCAGCACCCAGGCTCCACAAACAGAAGATCCTCACTGCTGCTACTTTTGCAAAGTACTGCTGTAGCCTCCTGCTTCCTGTTTCTGGGAGTATTTAGTCAATTCCTCCATCTGCCTTGCTTTTCCCTTGGAGATACTGTCTGCATACCCCCACTGGCTTCAGTTCTGCCAAAACCCCCTTGGGTGGGGCTGTTCAACAAGTCGTATTGGGGATGTTCAACTGCCCGAGTTTCCATGGAGTCAGTATTCCAAGAGGTAAGGAGATGTGGCTTTTTTAAGATCAAGCTTTGCCTTGATCTGGTCTCTTAACTGTTTAAGGTTCTGGTCACTTTTTTCAAGTATGCCAAGACACGGGAGGTGTGATTCATTCTTTCCAACCCTGAATGAACCTTAGTGTTATGGTTCTTTGTTCTCTTCTTAATTCAGCACCCTGGATCCCTCCTCCAAGGTGAGGAAAATACTCCCTGCCTTTGCTTAGGGACCCTTGTAAGTGAGAGACATTGTTTTGAGACAGCACCGCTTCTCTTTTTTACTATGCTTCGCATTAGATACAGAAACTTCAGTGTCTCCTTAGAATGGCAGGTAGTAGAACATAGTGAAGAAAAGAGAGTGACATCGGAGGTTGGAATGGTGGGGAAAAGTATGGAAATAGAGAATCAGAAACCAACACTGACTCATTCATATTTCAACTCTCCCAAATTCTTCTGTCCTTGAAATTCCACAGTTTGAACAAGTAAGTGGATGGATTTCTATATGACATGAAGATTTAAAAAACTTATGCCCTTGCAATGGACCCTATCTAAAGCCACCATTTATTACGGAAGTCCCCATACTTAGTAGTCATTATCTCATTAATGCTTCTAAATTCTCTGTGAAAGAAGTGCTCGGTGACATTATCAGGCCCATTTTTTTTTAAAAAAAGGAGAGACATAGACGTTTAAAGTGAGAGGCCAGAGGGTAGCAAAAGTGGAAATAGAACTTTTGGTCTACTAATAGTTCATCACCTGTAAAAATGTAGACAGGCTCATGTGTGGGAGAGCAGGGATGGAGTGCTCCCAGCAGACAGATTAGCAATCAGAATCTTCTAGAGAATTCCCTATAAAGCAATGGCCTCTGAAGAATGGGAATCAGCCAGGAGTGTCAAGGTGCCATTGGCCTGTAGGTCGTGGCCAAGAAGATGACCAGAAGCCAGGTGAAGATCCCTCTGCACCTTCTGTGAACAGTGAGCCCAGGTTCCGTGCCAGGCACCTGACTGCCACCATTGAAGACACTGTTCCCAGGGCATATTGCCATAGAAGTGTTGCTTTTGGGCATTTGACTTTTCTCTCCTAAGAACCGTCTCCAGGGCCATCTTCATTGAGTCCTTGTGGCTCAGAATGTGGAGAGAATGACTAAGGAGAAGGAGAAGCTAGAAACCCACCCATCATACAAATCCCTCCTCCCTCAGGAACCCTACCACTCATATTTGGCCAGAGTCCTAGTGAGAAAGCCACTGTGTTCTCAAATCTGTGCCTCCTGCACTGAACAGCAGAGAGCCTGCTAGACTGCCCCTGAGGTCCAGAGAGATGAGAGATGGTGAGGAAGGGTGGAGTAGAGAAGCTCAGCATCCTGCCCTGTTCTCCATGACTGAAGGTTGCCATCTTTACCTGGAACAACTGGCCATTATAACTTTAAAAGAACGGGTATAATTTGCATATAATACAATGTACAGGGGTTTTTTTTGTACTGAGGTTTGAACCTAGGGACACTTGTTCACTGAGCCATATCCCCTGACCCCCCCCCTTTTTAAATTTATTTAGAGATAGGATCTCGATAAGTTTCTTAGGGCCTTGCTAAGTTGTTGAGGTTGGCTTTGAACTCCCGATGCTCCTACCTCAGCCTCCAGAGCTGCTGGGATTACCGGTGTGAATCACTGTGCCTGGCAGTGCACATATCTTAAATATTCAGATTAGTAAGTTTTGACAACTGTGAGTACTCATTTAACCTCAATGAGATATACAGAAGTTCCCTCATGCTTCTTTCCAATCGATATTTCTCTCCTCTAACCCCATCACTTTCTGACTTCTATCTGCATAGCTTACCCTGCCCCACTGTGTAGTAGGAATGTCTTGCTGAATGTATTACACAACAAAGGCATCATGTGAGCCCAAAAGTTTTTTAAGAGAATTTATGGCACAACTGTTACTAGGTGGATAGTGGCAAGAGTGAGAAGGGGTGCATTCTGCATCCCAGCTTGAGGTTGTAGTGTTGGAAAGCCAAGTGGTCATTTCAACAGTGTGTACAGAAACCAATGATCAAGTCCATACAGGATCTGGGGATATCACTGCAGATCTCTGAGCTGACCTGAGTTGTTTGATGGTACAGTTCTTGGAAATGATGTTGAAATTTATACTTAAAATGTGGAATGCTACATTTAGGTGATCAGTCATGAATCAACCCATATGGGCTCCAGGAGAGAGAGCTGAGGAAAGATTACCCAGGTGAACTTGGTATAGAAAAAGTGAAGAGGCTCACTGTGGTAGTGCATATACCATGAAATGCCGCTCCATCTACAAGGGTCATGGCTGAAGCCATGCTGTTCCTCCTTAATCAAGAGTGGCTTTAGGAGCAGAAACATTGGCGAGACTCATGGACCTGAATCCTAGCTCTATCCAAGGGTGTCCCTGGGCTGTGTGCTCGGGTAGGGAGCACTGTTTTCTATTTTACCATTAAGAAGTAATAGTTATCTGAACATTTGGGGGACTTTGTTGAATCTACAGATGTGTGTGCATGTGTGTGTTTGCACATGTGATATCTAAAGACTCTTACCACCACCACCATGCCACCATGCCGTCTTGTCTAATTCTTCTCTATTCTACCTCTAGTTTAAGGACCACTCAATTGAGATGGAACATTTTTTTGCACAATTTGAACATGGGCTCCTCAACTGAGAAATCAGAGTTTCTGGCAGATCAATCAGCAAATCAGTCTTGTTCTCGAAATTTGTCCAGATAGAGCACAGAGCTATTTGCAGGTTCAGTGAGTAGCCGTGTCCTCTGCCTCTCTGCACTCAGAGATTTTACTATAGTGCTTTTGTCCAGGGCATTGCCCCTTTCTGAGCTCACCTTTCCCAGAGAATGCACTGAGCCAGCTCCTGTAGGGGGAGGCTTCTGAGTCATCTCTCCCGCTGGGATCCCATAGAGTAGAGTACAGGTTGCTAAGCCATCAGCTCAGGGCAAGAGAGAAGAGAAAGCAAAGATTCCCTAATGTCCAGGCAGAAGATTGTGCAGGGATACAAACCTGGATGATGCCCATTAAAGCCAACGATAGTAAATGAGTTGAGAGAAGGGCAGGGACACACCTTTGCCTCATCTTGATTTTGAGCGATGGTGATGTGAATGAGATTCTCCATCTAACTGGAATTTCATCTTAAGAGAATCTTGTGGAGGAGGGGGAATTGGAGCAGAGTTATTTAAAAGCTATTTCCGACCATATATAAGACTCATGACATCTTTACCTTGAAACATAATTTTGTACTTGAACTTGGCAAGTAACAAGTATGTCAATTGGCATGGGGAAGACAACAGCCCTGCTCTCTTCTCATTCTCTCTTTTTTTTTTCTCTATTTTTCTATTTTGGCCATTTTTAAGTGTGCCATTCAGGGGCAATAAGTGCATTCACATGGTGTGCAGCCATCACCACCACCTATATACGGAGCAATTTCATCTTTCCAAAGTGACACTCTGGCCCTTTAGATAAAAACTCCTCATTTCTTCCTCCCCCCAATCCCTGGCCACCACCATTTTGCTCTCTGTCTCCAAATCAAACTAATCCAGTTTTTTTATACAAGTTGAACCCTCCAATATCAGTCATGCATGGATCATTTCACACAGCATAGTATCTTCTGTGTCCATCCCTGGAGTAGCCTGAATTCTCTTCCTTTCCATTGCTGAATAATATTCCATTGTATGGATATGCCACATTTTGTTTATCCACCCGTCTGTTGATGGACACTTGAGTTTCGTTTCCTCTTCCTGTCCTTTAATTCTGGCAATTGCCTCTGCTTTACTCTCTCACCAAATGGGAAGGGAAACTCTGGTCATGGCACTGGCCTGAGTTGAGATTGCTCCCTTTCCCTATGAAGCCCAAGCAGGTGGCTTCCTGGAGGCAACGTGGAGAGGACCCATGGGGCCTGTGCACATGGATGACCGGGTCTGTGTTCGATGCTCGGGCTGTCGCCATTAATGAGTACAACAGAGGTGGTTCAAGCAAACTGGGATCCTGTATGAACCTCTGTGCCCCCACAGTGTGCCCAATCTTGTCCCAGAGAGGTACCAGCTCTGAGGGGGGGCTCTCACTCTGACGGGCCTGTCTCTGGGTTGTGCCCGACAAAGTGAAATTCCTTTGCCCTGACCCCAGGGCAAGCGACCTTGTTACCATTGACTGAAAGCTTCCAGCCCTGATCTCTTTGGGACCTCCATGCCTACAGCAGGGCACTGCCAGCCTCACCCGACTTGGCTTCTTTATCTCGGGCTCTGGTGGTAGATGAGTCAATAGAAGGTTACTATCCAGACCCAGGAGGAACTCGAGAGTGTTTTAATCTGGATGTGCGTGGCACAACGTTCTGCGTGGTTCCAGGAAGACAAAGAAGAAGAAGCCTGGAGAGTGGATCCAGGAGAGCATCAACCAGGGCGGCTGATGTTTGACGGCAACAGCTTCGCCACAGTCTGAGCTGGAATGTAGTCTTCGATTCCGTCCCCCTAAAATTTCCCATTCCTGGTCCCTGGCAGCTTGGATATTTGTTGCTCAATGATCAACCCAGCCACCATCCCCTGAGTGCTAACTCCGAGTGTTAGCCCAGTACTCTGGGCAGAGAAGGCCCTTAAAAATATTTGCTGTTATTCCCATTAACAAATATGTTAAATACGTGGTATCACTGAGTGCCTAAAACACTGATACATGCTATAATCTTCACTTTGCAGATGAGGACACGGAGGCAGAGTGGTGCTTGAAAACTTGCTCAACATTTTATAGCAAGAAAATGGTACAGCAGGGACTTAAGCCCAGATTCAAAGCCTGGATCTTAACTGCTTCCTTTTCTTTTCTTCTGTTTTTTCTTTGTTTACTTTTTGTGCAGAGCTGGGGATAGAACCCAGGGCCTTTCACATTCTAGGCAGGTGTCTACCACTGAGCCACACTTCAGCCCTTAGCTTCTTTCCTGGTCCCTGGCAGCTTGGATATTTATTGCTCAATGATCAACCCAGCCAAAAAATATTTTTTTTTTAAAAAAAATCATTCATTTAGCAATTAATGGTGTTCATCTTAAACAGCTTTTTAAAAATTTTATTTGATTGGGAGTGGTGGTGTTATAAACTCAGGGGCACTCAACCACTGAACTACATTGCCATCCGTTTTTTGTATTTTGTTTAGAGTCAGGGTCTTACTGAGTTGCTTAGCACCTCACTGTTGCTGAGCCTGGCTTTGAACTCGGGATCCTCCTGCCTCAGCCTCTTGAGTTGCTGGGATGACAGGCATGAGCCACCACGCCTGGCCCATCTTAAACATCTTCATTATGTTTTGTATCTTTTGTGTCTTTCATTATTGCTCATCACTACATGTGAAAACATCCTGCCTGTCTGCTAGATTACCTGTCCTGTGCAGGTGGGAGAGTCCATCAAGGGCCTGGAACGTAACGGGGCCCTGTGAAAACTTTCTGACTAGCTGTTGGCTTTGCTTGATTGAGTGTCTCCATCTTGCCTTTCTTTTCAGTAATAATAATAGCAGCTGTGGTTTATGGCCTGTTCACTGTGCTGGGCTCTAGACCAGGCCCTGCGGTGCAGCATCTCACTTGATTGTCACAATCACGAGTACAAGCAGCTCTCGTAGCTTTTTGGAGGTAGCTCTGTGATGGTGGCCATGCTGGGTGTTGGATGTCGTCATGGTTCTTTTATTTAATCCTCATGTCAAGCCTGAAGGCAGGATGGCAAAGAAAACCAGTCACATGGAGAAATGGACTGGTCAGGCCCAAACTTCAGCTGGCACAACCCCTCTTCCCCATCAAGACCACAGGAGACCACAGGAGAACACATAGTTGACAAATACAAAGCTCCTGGGAGGCTCAGAGAGGTTAGCTAGCTTGGCCAATGTCACACAGCTGGCAGTGTGAGAGCTGGCTTGAACCAAGGCCCAAGCTCTTCCCTACTCTCTTGTGTCTCATGGCGTCTCCCACTCTGGGCTCCATGTGCACTGAGCTGGTGGGATAGAGGCAGCGAGAAGCAGGACCTGGGGGTTGTTACCAGGAAACTTGGCTTCAAGTTCCGACTTGACTTGGTACTGATGCTGTGACCTTGGGCAATTGTTTAACCTGCCTTAATCTGAGATGCCTCATCAGAAGCCTCCCCACCCAGGAGCCTAGAGATGATCGTGCCACGTCTAAGTTCTTATGAGAATTGAATGGGGCACAAGGACAGTGCGCAGGACGGTGCCTGGCACGGAACACGTCCTTATGAATGACTGTGCTAGTTGCTATTTAATATGGCCTGGGGACTGGGGGCAGCCCCGGGTCCTTGGCATTTTAACAAGCTAGCAATGATCAGGGCTGACCTGGATTTTATATTCTCCTCAAGTGCTAATGGGCTGGGCTGGCCCTTGTTTTACATCACCTTGATTTCATGAGCATGTGTTGGGCTATTTTTTCTTCTACTCTTTTAGCACCGAGAGGCTGGCAGGCTGATATTTAAAAATATCTGAAAGATGCCTTTTGCCAATTAATTACCTAGAAATTGTACCGGACTGAAATTAATTTGAACCTGAAGGAGACACCAGGTTTTTGAGCCCCATTCCACACTCAGCTGGAGACTAGGAACATTTGGATTCCTCTCCTCCTATTTCCCCCGCTCCAGGTTCTTCTGCCATTCTGCGTTTTATTTGTGAAACATTTTCCCTTCGTTTATAATTATGTTTTCCATAAGAAGAACATCCAACAGCCACCTCCCGGCTGGGCTTGAGTCATTGTTTGAATTTTTTGACGGTGTGCAATTCCAAAGCCTTGAGTTTATATAGATTACCTTGAATTTATCTCTGTGCGCCTGTCGGAAGAGATGCCACAGCCCGCCTGTGAAGCAGTGGAAGCCCCCTCCCCTGAGCACCAGTCGGGGTGGATAGACTGTTTATCTAAATGGATTTCTGTAAAGCACACACCTCAATAAGCCAGGTCTGCCAGCCCATCCTGTTTAAGCGCCTCCTGATGTCCCCTGCGAGTTTGTCAATACCAAGGTTGATAGTGGAGACCAGGCCGGGGACAGGGTGGGGAGCCATCAGCTGACAGCCCTGTGCTCCTCTACCTCCTCCCGCCAGCAGCCAGCTGTGTGCCAGGGGAGAGGGCAGCGTCCAGCCGGAGAGCAGTGTCTGCGGGGACAGGTGGGCAGGGTGGCCATCTGGGTAGAGGGACAAGGCCCTGCACAATAGAGGAGAGCCTGGCCAACAGCTGTGCTGAATAGGGCAGAGGCCAGAGCCATCTGCAAGGGGCTGTCTCCTCACAGGGACCCTGGCTGTGCCACAGAGAGATGGGACTTATAAACCAGCTATAAAGGCTCCTATTCACAGCCGTAGATATTTATAGAGATATAAATGGAGTTTAATGCTGGCGAAACTCATTGTAAAAGCAAAAGACTTGGTCTGTGTCTGAACTTCAGTGCAGATCTGTGCGGGCTCCTGCCTCCTGCGGTCAGGAGTGTGTGTGCCCGTGCACCCTGGCGTCAGCACAGCTGGCTTCGTGGTGGTGACCTGCAAGGTCCCCTGGTGCCTGCCAGGGAGGGGCCCAGCAGTGCTGCTGTCCCCTGGTCTCCCAGGGCTGTTTAGGAGCAGCGAGGAGAGGAGAAGAGGCCACAGCACTGCCAACATCAAGCGGCTTCCAGCAGTCGGGAGTCTGGCTTGAAACAAAACCATCTGAGGAGGGTTAGCTTTGCATCTGCCTCGGGAGCTGCCGGTTCCTGCTCCTCATAGCTCCAGATACGATGGGATGGCAAAGCCCGCCTGACCGGCCCCCAAGCCTCCATGTCTCCTTGGGCTTTGCATGCTCACTGCCCATGCTGGGCGACAAACACTGTGAAACCCTGCCCAACAGGAGTTTGAGTCCTGGCTCTGCTGCCTGCTAGCTGAGGAGCCTTGGGGAAATCTCTTAACTTCTCTGTGCTTGAAATGCGGTAGTAGCTCTTACCTCTCCGAATTGCTGTGCGTTAAACAGGCTGTCATTTCTGTATCAAGGCTCATAACCCGCCCTTAGGACCACACAGAGGGTCTTCAGTTCAGAGAGGTGTCACTTGGGGGAAGTGACCACTGCAGAAGAGGTACAGTCGGAGGGCCGAGGGCCCCTGCTTTGACACATATTGTCCCCACAGGCCCGGGGAAGCTCCAGGTGGTCTGAGACTGGCTGCAGGAGCAAGTGTGTCCTCCAGGCAGGCAGCAGGGCTTGGGCCTGTCCTCCTCAGTGTCCTCGGTGCGAAGTGCCTGGGCAGCGGCTCAGTGGAAGCTTGGCTGACCCAATGAGAGAGCTCTTCTCTGGGTGGCGTTGCCCTTGTAGTGGGGCCTGGAAAGAGAGGAGGCAGCGAGGGGCTCACCTGCACAGCGATTCCCTGGGGAGCGAGTCTCTGAGCGACTAGGGATGCCTTTCCGAACCTGACCCTGGACAAGTCGGTCAATCACACCGATGGTGTGGGGTTCCCCCTGGGCACCCGCCCTCTAAGGGAGAGCCCAGGTGGAATACTCGGGGGGAGAGGAAAGGGTGCGTTGATGGGGACCCTGATGGGTGCTGAGCGGGGGTGGGAGAAGGCCACTATCCCTCCGTCTCTTATTAAAAATGGCCCGAGACAGAGCGCCCGAGTTATTAAAATGCAAAGTAAGAATGCGCCATGCCTGCTGCCCTCCCCCGCCCTTTTCTTCCGTTAGTATTTTATCAGCTTAATGTAGCAAGAATGAAAGGCTCAGGCAGCTATCCTCAGGGACCGGAGGTGACAGGAACAAAACCCTGGAGAGGCTGGGTGGCTTCCGTGGCAGTGGATTCTCTCCTGCGGCGGGGTCTCCTCTGCCCAGCAGCACCCGCCTTAGTGGCTGGAGGCGAGCAGTGCCACCTCTCTGCCCGCACACCCTTGCCCCTCACGTTGCTTCCCTGATTTTGAAGTGGGGACCCTGTGTGACAGAGCGGCCATGGGAACCCACCTGACACCCCTAACTCTGCGACCTGGGGACATCCAGGACTGACACTGGGCTCCTATCTCTGGAGACACAGTGCCCTTTTCTCAGTTCTCAGGTCAAATGTCGCTAAAGGGCTTATTCTCGGGTGGCCCCGCCTGCCAGCCGGGAAAGCAGCCTTTCCATTGCTGATGTTTTTTACCTCGTGCTGGAGTCGGGCTCAGCAACCCGCGGAGGGGGCCCTGCCGAGATGGGGCAGGGTCTGTGGGAAGTGGCTGCCTAAGATCTGCTCTGAGGGTGCTTAGGATCTCCTGGGTTCATAGGTCACCTGCTGGATCCCAAGATAGCGTCCATCTGTTGCTCAGCAGCATGGTAACTGCTAACTCCTGCGTGAGTACTTCACACCGAGACACCAACGGATCTATTCAAGCTCCTTTTGAGTGAGGTGCTGTTACTGTCCCCTTGATACAGGTGCAGAGCTCGGGCACAGAGTTTGCCCCTTTCAGCCCAGGCCCTGTGTGCTCCCGACAGCGCTGTCCCTGAGCGTCACTCAGAAACCTTCCAGCTTCCCTGGCCAAGGGCCGCTGGAGAACCAGTTGGCCAAAGCTTGGCTTGAATCCCGAAGGGCAGGTTGGGCGCAGGACCAGAGAAGTCACTCTTCATTGCTGGCACTCAGGGTGCCACCACTCCTCCTGCTCCCTCAAGAGAACAATCCAGGTCCCAGGCAGGTGAGTTTTCCTGACACATTCTCCTCCACTCTCGCGAGGTGATGTCAGTTCTCCTCTGTCCGCGGACGCCTCATTCACTCCGTGGCTTCCACTTTGGGGATCATCTGAGCTGCGGTCGTAAGGACCAGTTCATCTGTGGGCCACTTCTAACTCGGATCTGCCCTCGTGCCAAAGGAAATTCGTGTAATGGATTCTCAAATGACTGTTCCGTCGTCGGGCGGGTGTCGGGCAGGCTGGGCCGCCAAGCTGGCTTTGTTCCTGCTGCGGTCCCTTGTCCAGCTCTGAGGCCGTGAATGTGAATGGAGCACCAGTGGCAGCCATGAGAGGTTAGTGGGTGGGAGCAGGTTTCACTGCCGGGGACAGAGTTCAGGTCGGTGGCAGCCCTGGCGTGTCCTTGCCATCTAGTCAGAGATGGGGACCGCAGCAGAACAGTCACAAAGAAATGGGTGCTTCCGAGCCACACACGAGGAGTCGCAGTCAGTAGCAACCGAGCCAAGGGGCAGACTCACCCTGGAGCAGATTTGGGGCAGGGGTGCCCCGAGAACCCAGTGCAGGCATGGTAGAGCCTGGTGTTTAGTTTTTGCCTGGGGGGCTGAGGGGGACCCTGTGGGAGAGGCCCATCGCACCTCTGGGAGAGTTGGTTCAGCAGTCAGAGTACATCCTGGGCTTGGGGCAATGGACCACGGGCAGGAGGATGCTGGTGAGGGCAAGTAGGCCAGATCTGCAGACAGTGGACTTGAGCCTGGATCCTGGCCCTGCCTAGCTGTGCCCTCATCCTGATACCACTTAACCTCCCTGAGCCTTCATTTCCTGGACTCTAACATGGGGATGCTGATGCCTCCTGAGGAATTTTGTGACCGCTGAATAAGGCAGCCTGGGTACCCTATAAATGTTGCTTCTCTTCCCCAGTGGAAATAAGAATTCACATTTCTGTTGTATTTCTTACTTTTAAAATCCTAACTAAAACAGCACATTTTGATCCACGCAAACGTTTCTGAAGAGAAACAAAGTGTCTATAGTGAATTACACCCATTTTGCAGAATGGGAGGATTACTGCAGAGTCTCAATGACTAGTCCAAGGTAGCACAGGTGAAAATTGACACAGCTGAGTCCACAGCCAGACACCTTGTGCAGCCCCCTTTGTGGTGCTGTGACTGGGCCGGTCATGGAAGTCAGAGCGGTCAGGAGACCCGCTGCCCGGTGGCCCCCAGGACAGAATTGGCTTCCACAGGCTCTGCAGTGTCTCTGCAGCTGCCGGGCAGGGCCTGGGCGTCTCAGGGGTTTCACTGCAGACCTTCAAGTCTTCTCATTTCCACAGAGTGTTCTGAGCAGCTCCCTCAGTGGACGGGTGCTGACCGCTGCAGAGGTCAAGCTTCCCGTGGGCCAGAGAGCCTCAGAGGCTGAGTCACTCAGGACAGCCACCACGTAGGAATCGGGCACCCCCACATTCCATCACTGGAAAGAATACCCAGGCCGAGTCCCGCAGTCAGGAGCTCAGGGCGCCATCCCACCGAGGGGCCCACTCCAGCCAGCTCATCCGGAGCAGCCCCTGCTCGACCCCAGTTTATTTTGTTTATCACATTTTTTATCACCAGCCGGCGTAGCATGTATTGATTTGATTTCCTCCTTAAGGTCTGTCCTCTCTCAGTGGAACCTAAGCCCTGGGACTAGGATTCCACCTTTCTTGTTCACAGCTGCGTCCCCAGCCCGGAACACTGTTGGAAGTCAATAAATGTGTGTTGGGTGAAATGAATCCATGAAGCTGGGTCTTTATCCAGCTTCTTGGTTTCAACAAGCTCTTACTAAAGACGTACTCGGAGCCAGTCGTTTGGTTAATGGCTGGATGTGGAGTTCAGCGGGATGTGGCTCCTGTCTTTGAGGCTCTTCTAGCCTGGTTGGGGTAGAGAAAAATTTAGAAATACAGGTGGCTAACTTCACGGCATGAAGAGCTGGCATCTGGGCCCCAGCTGTGTGTGGAGAGGCAGGGAAGGGCAGCTCTTGCTGCTCGGGAATCCCGTTACGCGCCACCAAGGGGTTGATGTGCAGGCCGCGGGAAGGGTTCCCAGGGCTTTGCCAACCAGAGAAAGGGAACTGGGTCCAAGGAGCAGCATGTGCCAAGGCTCAGAGCCGTGCAGAAGGCATGCAGAGGCTGGAACCAGCACTGGGTGGTGATGAGGCTGAGCAAGGAGACTGGAAGTTGGTCTTCCTCTCTGGATACCCACGGGGACAGTTGCCAACTGCTCAGAGTACTGTAGGTATGAGATCTTGGGCTCCAAGTTGTAGGATGCAAGTTGTCACCCTTTTCTTCAGAGAAAGGGGCATTTTTAACCAAACAGTATTCACTCTTGAGATATTTGCTAATACTAACCATATCTTTTACTGTAACATGACCAAGGTGGAGAGTGATGATCTGGGATGTGGGGTGCAGAGAGGGCCCCTCAGAGGCCTTGCCTGGGAACGGGAAGCTGCTATTTTGCTCTGACTTTAGCAACCGAGGGCCCGCTCTCAGCTGCCATGATGAGTCCTCTAGCTCCTCTGTAAAAATGACTCCACTATGATTGAGAACAGAGGTCGAAGGCAAGATTGTTTAGTGAGAATAGGGGAGAAGAGAGAGAGACCCCGAGACCAGAAACCCTGAATGTTCGTTCTGTTTCCTCTAACTGTGGCTTATTTAAGAAAACTGTCCATTGTGTTTATTCAACTCTTCTTCTGGGAGGAGGATGTAGCTGGGAGGCTCCCAGGCCAGTGGCTCCATCCAGGAAAAATGCTCCTCTATTGATTTGTGTGTCAGCAATTCAAATGGGGGTATTTATACTGCGGCTGAGCACCTAGTAGAAATTTAAATTATTGTTAAAAAAAAAAAAAACTCATCAAGGAACAAGCTCCTGAGTAGAGCAAAAGACAGCCACACATATAACATGACAGCCCCGGGGAGGGAGCGGAAGGCTGGGATGGTGAGGTTGGCCAAGATGGGCCTCGGGCTCTATATTTCTTCCTTAGATGCTTCTCTCTCCAATCTAGATGTGTCTCCTGGGCTCTGCAGCTCTGACTTTAGCCCCTGGCTTCACCAGTTATTAATTGTGAGCTTGGGTAGATTACAGGCATTTTTGTCTGACCCTCCTGATCCATAAAGAGGAGGAGGCAGGGGCATCTGAAATGAATCCACCAGTGCAAAGCTCTTGGACAGAGCCCAGCACATAGTAGGTGCTCAACAAAAAGAGCTTTCTAACCCCATCCTCTGCCATGGGGTCCCATGTTCAGGCCCTTCCTACGGGTCCTTCCATGCCCCATAGCTTATGAAAATCTGACTGCAGCTGCCTTACTTGAAAGGCCTAAGCCCTGAATCACACCTGTGTATAAATGATTGATAAGGAATTAATAGGTTAGGTGTAGCCCTCGGGGAGAGCAGAGGGACGAGATGAAGGACGCTTCATGGCAGAATGTCAGGAGCCAGGCAAGGCCTCTAGGGATATTTGGGTGACAGGCCTCCACAGTGCCTTCAGTCATGCCCACTGGGAGACTAGCTCCTGGTCTCCTGTACGGACAAGGGGTGCCCAAGGTCAGGAAAGCAAGGGGTGGGACCCTCAAACTTTAAAGCCAGCATCAGAGGACAACCCTCTTCTGTGGCCACCTCCCCGACACTAACTGACCCTCCCCACAGCTGTGAGTTCCAGCTTCCGGCTCAGGCCACTCATCCTCCAGCTCCAGTGACTGCACAGTTGATGGCCTCTTTCCAGCCACCTGTGCCTCACGCCTGCCTCGCTGGCCAGGCCTGGATTCTGTCCTCCTTCATTGCTGTCAATCCCTTGCAGAACCTCTCTGGACTTCCTTTCCTGCGCCTACAGCTCCTGGCCTCTCCAGGCCCATGTCCGCACAGCCATACCTGTGGGGAAAAACAGTACTGTGCTCACCGCGGCCACTCCCAGTAATGACCACACGCCCAGGTGAACACCAGAGGCAGCCTGGCAGTCACATCCTTGGTGCAAGTGACTTCACCACTCTCCACCACGCTGTCCCTCCTCTCTGCAAGGACTGCCTGCCCTCCCTTTGCAGCCTCCTCTCCACTGGTGACCTCACCTTCTGCCTGTCCTCTCTGTCCTCCCCTC
Organism: Ictidomys tridecemlineatus; assembly: GCF_052094955.1. NCBI lineage: Eukaryota > Metazoa > Chordata > Mammalia > Rodentia > Sciuridae > Ictidomys > Ictidomys tridecemlineatus. The sequence continues at coordinate 9,026,452 of NC_135486.1, read as the reverse complement.
TGTTCAGAGATGCTGAGGGCAGCCTCCTCCTGTGCTCCCTATCAGCTCGGCTTCCCTGGAGGAGCTCCCCTCTCCCCTCTCTAGTCTCTCCCTGGCTGTCGCCTCAGTCCTGTGAACATGAACCTTGCAAATGTGCTCCCACATCTCCTCCCTTAAAAAGCCAAAGCGTCTCCTGATTCGACTCCTCCCAGTTCCCACCCCATTTCTTATTTCCCCTCCACAGCAAAACTTACTGAAAGTGTCACTGTCCCCCTTCCGACTCCCTTTCTCCCTCCGCCCGCTCAGGTGTCCCTCTTCACCATCCCAAAGAGCCTGCCCTTGTCAAGGTCTGCAGCGACCTCCCTGTTGCCGAGTCTCACGGTCACTGCTCCGTGTCTTCACCCTTGACCTCTCGGCGTTATCAGGAGTGATTTCTTTCCATCAACCACTGTCTTCCCGTGGCTTTGGTGGCTCTCCTCTCTCTCAAAGGCTGCTGCTTTGTGATTTCTCTCCCTGTCCTCAGCCTCTAAAGATTAGAAGCTGTGGAATTCCGTCATGAGACTCTTCTCTCGCTTTCGGCTCAGGTGACTTTGTATTACGGATACACCAGCGACCGTCACACCTGTATCACTAGCCCTGGCACCTCTCTGGAACCCAGCTTGGAGAACTCACGTTTCTGATAGTTAATGAAGGCCTCCAAGAGAACTCTGGATTTGTTGATGTCCTAAGCAGGTTCCTCTCCCAGGCTCTTCCTTCTCCATAAAAGGTACCACATCTACCAGGTGGCTCAAGTGACAAAAATGAGAGAGAACCAAATCTTTCCTCTACCGTTACCACCCTCAGGTCTCAGTTGGGTCATTGCAAAAGCCCCCAAAAGTTGCCTCTGTGTCCATTTTTCTCCTTGAGTCAACCTATAACCAAAATGAAAATGACCTGTTGAACAGTTAACTCAGCTTGTACTGTTTGGCTTCCTCTTTGACAGTCCTCACACTAAAGATAAGATTCAAATATTTTACCCTGACCTACAAAATCCTGCCTGATTTAGCTCCTAAATATGTCTTTGACTTTATCTTATATCTCTTTCTGCCCATAAACTGTTCCACTTCTGTTGGTTTATTAAAAAATGACAATCTCAGGTGTCCGAGGACCTTTATAATATGCTTCCTAGAATTCAGAGAATCTTAGGAAGCATCCAGTTTAACTCCCACAGCTTATGAACAAGGAGATTGAGAAGGGAAGTCGAAGCCAGTCAAGTCTCTGGAGACCACCTCTGGGCTCTTCCCACTGAAGTGTGCAGGGTGACCCCCCCCCACACACACAGGGTGACCCCCCTCATCATCTGCATCTCAGCATCTCACCTGTGAGTTTCAGAGCCCCTCCTCTTGGTAGAGGTGTAGGTCTGGGATGGAGTGCATTCTCTGTTGTGATTTAATTGGGGTCCACCTGGTTGACACTGTACATTGCTGACGTTGAGGGTCCTTGAAGGCCACTGTGGAGAGATTTGGGGTATTAAACACAGATCTAATGAACGCAAAGTTTCTGGGAAATATGCAGTTCTTTAGAAAGCGTCACCATTTTTCGTCTTCAGGTGAACTGTTAAGTAGACAGTAAGTTCCAGTTGCATGAGAGTCCCCTGTGGTTCCTGGTGAGGAGCGGGGCGCTTGCGATAGCTTGGCACCATCTTTCACTGGTGCCACCAAAGAACAGTCAGTAGAAAGGATCTTCCTGTCAGCGTGGCCTTGATTCATGGCCTCTTCTGCCCTTGTTTGAGCCTGGCTGTCACTCCTTACGTGCCCCATTGGGGCTCATTCAAGCCCATTTCCCCAGCTCCGCCCACCGACACCTCTCTGTTGATTTTCCTATAATCAAGGATTATTTGTGTAATCAGGTTGACTTCACTGAAAAAACAGCTATTTCCTTGAAGGATTTCACATCATGCCATCAGGTAAATTATTTAGAAAAAATAATCAAGTTTTAAAAAATACCCAGTCTTTGTGATAATTTGGGATCACATTTTTTTTTCTCTGCTTTTCCTTTTATATTCTATATTATTGGCCTGGCTGTGGGCTTTAAAAATCCACACCTCAAATATAGATCTTTCTAGGCATTTGCTGCCTTCCTATCAACAAGAAAACACTGTTTAGTGGCATCCTATTCTGCTTTGCATGCATACTTTATCTGACCATAGACAGGAGTCTAGGATGTCCTCTCTGTGGAAGCCCTCTGAACTGCACCCTCTGACTCTCGTGCACTGCATGGACTTTAGGAGACGGGGGAGGAACATCTGGCTGTGATTTTACTTGCATATTGGGCTCAGGCCCCACCTGCAGAAAATCTCTACAATTCATTTTTTCACTTAAAAATATGAACAAGCAACAAGCTGGACTTCATCCCACGGATTGTACAGCCACCCTTTATTTCCTGGCCACTTAGAACCCTGCAGTGCGCAAGAGTGGATGCCGGACCATCTGATGAAGATGAGCTGGCCAGGTGGGGTTGTCTCTTACTCTCACACGGATGACCCTTGAGGCATTGTTGAAGGTGGTGTTTCGGCACACTCAACGGCACTGGTGACTTTATATGTTCTTCTTTTATCGTGTTTACTATCATTTAAATAATCCATCGTTGGCTTCATTTATTTGCCTATTCCAACAAGGAAGTGCTGGAATCCTCAGGGTGGCTCTTAAACAGTCTAAACTCTGTCCTCGCTGCATTTTTTATGGCTTGGCACCTCAGAAGCTGCCTCCTGCCACTCCACTTCCATTTGCAGGACGCGTTCTTAAATGCAGAAACAGGAGCAGCCTGATGACTCCTCCACGAGAGGTGCCCGTCCCTGGAACTGTCCTGGGTTCTGAACATCCTACAGCAAGCCGAGTCTCGGAGCTCAGGAGCACACTTTCTATGGGAGACACGCAGCAAATCCATCACGAGCTCTGGTGCCTTTTCCTCCTCGGTGTCTCCAACATCTGTCGTTTCTCTCCTCCTCTAACCTGCTGGCTCTCTGTTCAAACCACCCTCCTCTCTCTCCCCTGCTATGGAAACGAGTCCCTAGTTATCTTCCCCGCAGCCGAGATCTGGTGCGGCCTTCCCTTGCCCCTCTTCTTTCACATTTTGATCCTCCATTGCCTTTAGAATGAACAGTTCCTGTGGTCACTGTTGATGAAGAAGCAGACGTCTCCGAACCATCGTGGGCTGTGGCCATCGTGGGCTGTGGCCATCGTGGGCTGTGGTCATCCGGGGTGTTGAGAGGCTGTGAGCTCTGGCACACGTGTTGTTGGGTGTAGACTGTAGGATGGTGGAAGTTGTCATTGTGGAGACCCCTCGTGTTGCCCTCTTAGATGTGGCTGTGGTTTCACGGTGGTGACTGCCACACGACTGAGACTGAGGCAGCTGAACCGGCCGATGGCCACCCAGCGCTGTGGACGATCCCCTCGAGTGGCTGGCAGGCACTTGTAGGATGTCCCAGTCCCAGAGATTGGGGAGTCCGGGACCAAGGAGCCAGCAGACGCAGTGTCTGGGGAGGGCTGTGCTCTGCGTCATGGGTGGTGGCCTCTCACCGTGTCTTCACGTGATGGAAGGGGCCTGTGACCTTCTTCCTGTCAGTCTCCATCCTTCTAGCAGAGATCTCATCAGCATGGACACCTGAGCTTGTCACTCTCCTGCTTAGGTCTTTAAGCACTTCCCATTGATCTTAGAACATCCACAAAAACCCTTAAGGGGGCTCTGCCTGACCTGGCCCTTGCCTCTGTTCAGCTTCACCCCACCTCCCTCCCTGGGCTGCATCTGCGCTGGGCTTTTCTAAGAGGCCCACAAGCCCCCAGGTCCTGTCCCCTCTGTCTTCTCCCCTTTTTGCCCTTCCCCCTCCTCTGCACCCCCTCCACACCTTTTCCCCTCTGCCTAGCTTATTTTCATCTGCACATCTTGGCTCAGGCGTCCCCATCTCCAGGAAGCCCTCCTGGATCCCCAGACCCAGTCAGGACCCTGTTACATCCATCATAGTACCTTCTAGGTTTTTCTTTACTGTTTGTGTCACATTTTGCAGTTAAAAATTTTCAGACATAGAAGTGTACGTAAAGCACAGATGTCAAATTTAATCCATAATAACAACAACTCAAGGTCCCTGTAACCACCCCCCAGGTCAACAACGGAACGTCAGTAGGACTCTGCACCCCCCGGTGCCTCCTGATCACAGACCCCTTCCCCTTCCAGAGATGACCTCTCCTGGCTTCATGGCAATGACTTCCTCAGTTTTGAGGGTTTAGAATTTACCGGTTTATGTATCTATGGGGACCCTCATGGGGACCCCTTTTCAGAAGGAGGCTACAAACGGGTTCAGGATGTCTACTGTATACGAGGACCGTGTTCAAAACATCTGCCACTTTCCTCCCAAAGCCGTCAAAGAAGGAAGGTGGTGGGGTACAGGAGGGAGCGACGGTGTTCCTTGGTGCGTCTATCTATTCACGTATCTAACTGTTCATTTATTTATCTGTCCATCCAACCATGAAGCATTATACACGTGTGCATCTGCCAGGGTATACCAGAAAGTAGAACGCCGCAGAAGACAGGGCTGGGAAACGGTCACTGTCCCCTAAGAGGCATAAGCCTTGGCCTCCACTTACGACCTGCAGAAATAAGCCTTGTCAGCCCCTCGGACGAGAAGATGGTGAGAAAATAAACTGTGTCTCGGGGGTTTGATTCATGAGGGAGGAGACAGAGTGGTAGGATCATGGAAACACATGAATTATTCACGATCCAAACTGGGAGCGGGAGGAGGAGGAGGGGTGACCAGGAAGCAGACATCAACAAATGAAGCTCTCAGCAGCAGGAGGGGCGCAGGGCGAGGTGGGCGGGAGCCACCTCCAGGAGGACCCAGCAGAGTGGCTCAGGAGGACAGGCAGCGCGTCCCCTGTGCCCTGGCCAGGTGGTCTGAGCCCCCTGGTGGGAGCCAGTGGCTGGATCCTAGGGCGGGTACACTGAGGAGCGTCCCTACATCCAAAGCCAGCTCCAGCTGGAGTAGAAGTGGGCAGCTCCTGATTGAGTTTAAAAATAAACCCTGGTGCCAGGCTCACGGCTGTCCTGTGATTGCCAGAAGGAAAACACGCCGCCGCCTGGGGAGGCAGCCTGGTGGGCCGTGGGGGCCCGTGGGGCCGGCAGAGCTGAGTGGCTGTGGCCCTCCGCCCGTGTTGAGCTTTGCCCTGGTTGTGTTGGCTGCATTGGGGGTGTGGGGAGCATGGGAAGCTAGGGAGAAAAGACCAGAATTGCTCCTCCACAGGAAGGAGAGGTGGGGTCGTGCCAGAGTGAGAGGGGCCCATGGTGAGTGAGAGGTGCAGAGGGAGAGGAGCCAGGCGACAGGAGTGAGGGCCCGGGGCACCTCAGGGACAGGATTACAGCTGAGTTGCTTCCAGCGAGTCAGCTGGGAGCCAGCAGGTGCAGGTGGGCTAGGGGCCAGCCAGGGTAACGGTGCCCTCAACACCTGTTCCATTCTTACCTCACCCAGGGACTATTCCAAGTGCTTCTCGTGCACAAGCGTAGTGCAGTCATATGGGTCACCTGGTTTTGATGGGAAACTAGAGGAGGTCAAAAAATTGCCTAGGTCCTCACAGCTGGTGATGGCAGCTGTGAATTCCAGATTTTAACGCTGCCGTCCAGACCCTAGCCATTGCACCACCCTGCCTCGGGGCTGTGGCCTCTGCTGTGGTGCACACCTTCCAAAGGGCCACTGCAGGGGCCAGGTGCTGAGGACCTGTCTGCTGGAAGTATCCTGAGCTCCCTAGGTCTGTGACTCTCACTTCCAGGGACACACCCCGGTGCAGCCCAAGAAGTGAGCTGAGCCCGGGCAGAGCTGCCACCTCTCCTGGGGCTCGGGGATGAGGCAGGTGGGCTGGTGTCCCCTCACGTCCTTCCCCCCGGCCTTCTCTTCAGCCAGGCTTCTGTGTAGGAGCCAGAGCAGGGATGGGCATGGGGAGGGAGGAGAATGGAGAGAGAAATACAAGGGAGAGAAGCTAGCAATGAAGCTCAGGAAGGCCCAGGAGGCCACCTGTGACACCCGCTGCAGCTCCCGGGACCTCATCTGCAGCTGTGCATGGAGAGGAGGGAGAAGCAAAGTCCTGTTGGTATATTCAGAGAAGCAGCTGGTGAGCAGGGTTCCCTAGTGCGACCCCCTAAGATGAGACAGGAAGTGCAGGCTGCAGACTGTGGAGAGTGTGACCTCACGTCCTCATGAAGCCCTGACGTCAGGAGGCCTGGATTGTAGACCCACCTTGGCCACAAAGGGCCTGAGTAGCTAATCATATCATCTGCCTGAGCTTGTTGAAATGAAGTGGCCGTGTGACAGTTCCCGGGGCCCTTCCAGCTCCTGCAGTGTGCTGGGTTTGTCTGACCCTCCGGTACTGGAGTCTCAGCTTATCAGTTTGTTTAGAATTTGGAAAGTGTTGTGAGGCTTGTGGAGGAGAGAATAGGAGTCTCTGACTCTGCCCTGCTCCAGACCCAGGCGGCCCCTCGCCTGTCCAGCGCGGAAGCTCTGGCCGGGGATGTGCACTGCACAATGGGTCTGGCCTACTTGCTTTTGCCTCCCTGTGGCCTTGGCCTCTTCCATTCACTCTCTGGGTCTCCAGTTCCTCCAAAGACTTCAAAGGTGCCGTAGCAGTTCCTTGCCGCCTGCCGTCCTCCCTTGGGTTTCGGGGGATAAGCAGGATAATGTTTTCTAATTACGTGGTGTTCCTCAGAGCACAAGTGCCGAGAGTCAGGATAAAGGACTCCTCAATCTAGTTGCTTTCAGAGATTATTCATCCAGAAACATAAATGAGCATTCAAAGGAGAGAAAAGGTTGGAGAATGCGGTCCGAGAAGGACAGCCAGGGGGCCTGGGAGCCGCCTGCAGTCACCCTGTGTTCTACATCCTCTTCTGCTTGACCCACGATCTCGTGGCCTCAGGCTTCGGCTTTCCCTGTTCCAGCCTCATGCCCCTCTTTTGCAAGAGGGACGTTTTATTAACTCATTCAGTGACTGTCCAGAAGGGATAGACTGCTACCAACTGGCAGGAGGACTGACTGGCCAGCAGCACCCGGGCTGTGGGTTGCAGAAGCGGGTGGAGCAGGCTGTGTGCCCTGGAGACTCTGGACTCCGGGAAACCGACTTTCTTGATTCCGAGAGAACGTGCAACATTCCACTGGTGTGCGTGTGTGTGTGTGTGTGTGTGTGTGTGTGTGAGGGTGCAGCATGCTCACCCATGGGGCCAGCCTGCATGAAGACAGAGAAAAGGTGACAGCTCTGCTTTTGGTTTTGACACCTGAGAAAAAGGCCATTGATTTAGGTCTCACAACCAGGGCCAGTGACAGAGTTAGGAAAGCAGATGTCCCCTGGCCCCATGGAGGGCCTGTGACCCCAGGTGACACAGTTTAGTGCATTGGTTTTTCTAATTTGGAATTATATTCAGGAGGAGAATAAAGTCTATGCTTAAAGTTTAAATATATTCTTTCCTTTGTTCAATGTCCATTCTGTAATCCCTTAATTCTTCCAGGCCACTCTTGAGCAACAGGATGGGCACAAATTATGGCTGGACTACTACTAATCACTGTTAGCACACTTACAAAACAGATAGGAATCATGATTGCCAGTTTTGATGTTTGTGCACATCATTCTGGTTTACTCTCATGCTTCTATTAATGCATTATAATCACACGTACTAGTGGGGTCCACTGTGACATGCTCACATAGGCATATGATGTGACTTGTCCCAGTTCAGTCCCCAGAGCTTCCCTTTCCCTCCCTCCTCCCTCCCTCTGGTCCCCTTCTCTTTATTTACACACATATATTTTTCATTGTTACATTATTTTACATGGAAGTGGGATTTGTCATGTATAGTCATACAAGCAGAGAGCATGATTTGGTGATTTTACTCTTCAGTCTTATTCTTTCCTTCTCTTCCTCCCTGTCCTTAGATCTCCTACCTGTACTCTGCTGATCTTCCTTCTATTTTTGCAAGATCTCCCTTTTAAAATTCCTTTCTTTCTAATTTCCACATATGAGGGAAAACTTTTGACCTTTGACTTTTTGAGTTTGGCTTACTTCACTTAGCATGATGTTCTCCAGGTCCATTCATTTACTAGCAAATGACATAATTTCATTCTTCTTTATGACTGAGTAGAACTCCATTGCGTATATATACCACATGTTTCTATCCATTCATCTGTTGACAGACACCTGGAATGGTTTCATAACTTTTCTATTGTGAATTGTGCTGCTATCAACATAAATATGCATGTATTGCTATAGAATGACAATTTCAGTTATTTTGGGTAAATACTGAAGAGTGATCTAGCTGGGTCAGGTGGTAGTTTCATGCCTAGTCTTTTGAGGAGCCTCCGTACTGATTTCCACAGTGGTTGTCACTGATTGACAATCCCACCAACAATTTTTAAGTGTTCCTTTCTCCTCACATTTTTTGCCAGCATTTATTATTATTAATATTCTCGATGACTGTCACTCTGACTCATGTGAGATGAAACCTAGTGTAGCTTTGATTTGCATTTCCCTGATTGCTAATGATGTTGAACATTTTTCATGTACTTGTTGGGCATTTGCATTTCTTCTTTGGAGAAATGTCTGTTTAGTTCATTTGCTCATTTATTGATTGTTTTTTTTTTTCTCTTGGTGGTAAGTTTTTTGAGTTCTTTATATATTCTGGATATTTATTCATTTTGCAGAACAGGAAGTAGAGATTTTAAATAATCAACCCAAAGTCTTATAGCCAGTTTTACTGATGAGATGTCAGGAGACAAACTTAGCTCCTCCAGCTCCAAGTTCAATGCCCTAAGAAATGTCTCCATCTCTCAAGGAGGTGACAGGTAAAGGAGAAGTATCAAGGCCACAGGCCATTGCACAAGGAAGAGCAGAACATGTGCTGTGAATGGGGTGTGAGTAACGATGATGGGAGTCATGGGAGGGATCCAGAAATTTCCTTCGAGGGATTGACATTTGAGCCAGACTTGGAAGGATGGGGAACATTTTATTTGGTGAAGGAGAAGTGGAGGCTGTCCTAGGCAGAAGTAGGGATGGGGCCAGATTACAGAGGAGAATGAGATGGAGTGTGGTTGTAAATAGTAAAGGGCCCAGATGGCCAGAGCAGTGATCCTCACCTGGCTATGCCTTAGCCACCTGGACAGCTGTTAAAATTACCCCCTCTGGGCCCCACATCCAGCTATTGGTCATAGTTATTGGTCTTGTCATTTGCATTTGCCAAAACCTCTGCAAGAGATTCCACTGCACAGCTTGGGTTGAGACCCACTTGCAGATGGGAAAGGCTGGGGGATTCCTAGTTGGGGCTATCACCAGGACCCAGGTTCAACTAAGCAGGATCTGGATACAGGTGGTGGCAGTGAGAAAAGGAAGGGAGAGATGGGGAGGGTCCTTTTAAAGGCAGTGCCTCTGGGACTGAGTCACAGGAGTGTTCAGTTGTTATGGCTAGGGGTTAGAGCGTGGGTGCCATCCACAGAATGGGACCACAGGATGGAAAACAAGGTCCAGGGGAGACGTCGGGGGAGGGCAGTTTGGGTTTTGAACATGGTGGTGTTTTAGGGATATAGTGACTGGGCCATCATGCAGGAATGCCAGCAAGTCATGTGAGCTAGCAGCTTGAGTAAAGGAGGGGAGCAGGGCTGGGAGGAGACGGAGGTGGGCGGTTGGGTTGACAAGTGGCAGAGACAGAGGAGAAGGAGTGAGGGCTCAGGTGGGAACACCTATTTTTGGAGGCAGAAGGACAAAGAGAAGCTTTAGATGCAATTCCTAAATGGAGAATTGTCCCATTTGCATGAGCCAAGGCCGACATCTGGGGGCGGCCCGTGGGCAGCAGTCATTTTTCATGGGCCTGGCTGCCTGCAACTCGGACATTGATCAGCTGAGTCAATAGCTCAGACACGCAGCCCCGGCAGATGTGTGTGCAGGAAGCTCGGCAGGCGCGGCCCAGCTCTTCCCTTGCCAGGATCCCCGTCTGCTTAGCTCATTTTGCCACGGTCCTTGGCTCCAGCACCACAAAGAGGAATGAATCCCGACTCACATGGGTTGTGAATTCACTCAGCACAAAGCAGACCTTTATTCTGAGCCATCCCAAAGATGAATCCTGTCCTTCTGGGGAAAGCCATTCAATCAGCCCCCCACTGTTTGAAGGAGACCCTGTCAACATTCCTATGACATCTCCAGCCAGCCAGCATCATCCCGTGGGTGGGACCAGTTGAGCCCTGGGAGGACACCTGCAGATTGCCTCAGACCCCTCCCTTAAGTGTCGCAATCATGGGGGAGGGCAGCCATCAGGAGCACCTCAGCTTTAGGGGTCCTGGGCTTGGGAACAGGGCCCTGCATCTAAGCAGATGGTCAGGCTTCATCATGGAGGACAGAGAGAATCAACCCTTGGGCTCTCAGTTTACCTGCCCTTGGGAAAAGCTGCAGAAGTGGAAGGAAAAGAATAGATCTCTGAGCAGCCAGGTTGTAGAGGCCCCCGACCATTTCAGAGCTAGGGCGAAACCAAGGTTGCCTTCATGTCCATCCCACGCACCCGCAGTTCTGTCCTGAGGTCCCTTTGGGGACTGCCTCTTCCCACTGCTGAGCGGGAGGGGGAGAGCAGGGAGGTGGGCAGGTGGTCTCAGAAGGCTTCCCCAGCCCGAGCAGGGCTCTCGCCATCTTGCACATCCCGAGTGCCTGGCTGTCTCCGTTTATTGGCTCCCAAGGCTCCCGGCTCAGGCAGAGTAATTACAGTTGAGGCCCTGATGAATTGGGGGCCAGTAATTAAAGCGCCTATTGATTTTCTACTTAGGAGTTCCCTGTAGCTGGAAACGAAAGTGGGGAGGGGGAGAGAGGAACAATCCAAGGAAGGTATTTCAAATCGGGGATGGCTCTGTGTGCATTAGCTGGGCCTTGCAGCCTCCGAAGGGGGCTGCAGGGTAATCGTTCATCACTGGCCCATCTATCTAGAATCTGAGAATCGACTGGCTGGTCAATACCCTCCTGGGACTCGGTGCCAGCTTGGATCGGGGAAGGAGGACTGTCTTCTGCAAAGGGTTCATACTTAGATCTCCAAACCATGAATCTGCCTTGTTTTGCTGCTTCATTTGGCTTGTTTTAATCGTGGATTGGAGCGATGGGCTTGTGTATTTCATCTGCCCTCATCAGGCCACAATGGGCTTTTCCTTCTGGAGAAATTTAGCTTCGGAGGCCAGAAGGCAGGAAGCCTGGGCTTGGTGGGGAGAAGGTGGCAGGAGGAAAAGGGCTGAGACCCTGTCGGGGGAGAGGATGGCACAAAGGGTGTGGAGGTTGGCCCGAGCTGGTGGTCACCAGGAGGGGTTTGAAAGAGGCAGTTAGAGAGGAAATTGCATGAAGCAAGGAGGGAGTAAGAGACAGAGAGAAGGGACAAAGAGAGGAGCTGGGACCCGTGTGAGGGAGGGAGGTGAGTGAAACAGGAAGAGGGTTGTGGAGGAAGCAGCGCATTTGAGTCTTATTTAAAGATTGCTTAAGTTATTCTGGTGCATTTAACTCTTAATTCATCTCTCTTTTCACTGAGTTAATGCGAAGTGTGAAAGAACAACTAATGGGACGCGGGCCTCGCTGGCAATTTTATTTTAGTCAGCTCCGTGCGCTCTCTTCCTTCGCTCCTGCTGGGTCACTTGATCAGAGATGGCTCCTTTGTTTCTCCCAGCAATGCTGCGGCTGTTCTGGGCCCTTCTCAAGCCTCTCCGTCTGCCTGCCTGCTGCAGCCGGTTTGGTTGCTTAATGACGATGAAGTTAGATTAGGATCTGGTTTGGTGATGATTGAAGCCAGGCAAAGAGAAGCATTTTAGCATAATGCATGTTGAAACACAATTACCCATTATCCCAGTCAGGGCAGACAATGGGGTGGTGGGGAGCAGCGAGATGGGAAGTAAGTGGGCTGTTACTTGTTGTAAGTTGGAAATAAAAAAGTTTCCATAGAAATACAGAGTGGATTTATTCAGCTTATTCAACCTAATTGCACAATGCGCTTGCTTTTGGGAAAAAAAAAAAAAAAGCTCTTCCACAAGGATGCCCAATAAATGGCAGAAAGAGGGCTGGGGGTGAGACTGCGGTTTTTGTGTTAAGTAACTGCTGAGCACAGACGACTGCACGTGGCCCTGCACGTGGCCCTGCCCTCACGGCGCTTGCAGGACCACAGTGCGTGATTCTTATGTGTAACCACAGCTGCTGGTTCAGATCCCAATGGCACCCTTGTCTGCAGAATGAAGTGAACCTCTCAAGACCTGAGGAAAGGCCTTCCTTGCTTGGCCATGCCTCCTCTCCACCACTGTCGGTCCCCACGTTTCCCTTTGCCCCACCTGCCAGACTCCCCTGTTCCCTGCCTCTGTGAATGGCACCACCGGTTCCCCGGCCGGAGCCCATACATACCTTGGGCTTTACCCTTACGCTGCAGTTCAGTGGGTTCCCGAGCCTTGTAATGCTGCCTGTGACTCCTGGATCCTGCTTCTCCCATCTCTGCAACCACAGCCTGAGTCCCTCCATGCCGTCTCTTGCCTGGGCTCTGGAAGTACGGCAATGGCTTCCTGGCTGGTCTCCTACTGTTCTGTCCTGCTCTCTCTTTAGGGCCATTTGACAGACATTTGACAATGTTATCTTGACAGACATTTGACAATGTTATCTTGATTCTTAAATGGCCCCTAATGCCTGCAGAATGGGGTGGGGTGCGAACATTCTCTGGGCCTGAGAGTCCTCAACTCTACAGATGGCGACTGTGATGCTGCTTCCTGGCTGGTGTGAGAAGTAGAAGAGGAAGTGTGGGTAAGATGCTGAGCACAGTGCTCGGCCATAGAAACGCCCACGGTGACAGGGAGGCATCCGTGAGGATGGCAAAGGGGGAGGGGGAGGTCTCATGGTCTTCACAGATGATCTGAGCCCAGATTTGCACCCGTAGCACCTACCTTTCTACCCAACTCCAGACTCACATTCACAAGTGACCCCAGCATTCCCCCCGAATCCTTAGTGGATGTCCCAAATAAACACGTTCAAAATCAAACTCCTTGTATTCTATCTCCCAAGCATGCCCCTCACACAGTTTTTGTAACTCAATAAATAAAATTTCTTTTCTTATACAAGTTCAAACCAGAAACCTTGGCTGCTGTCCTTCCCTCCTGGGTTCTATACCCAGCTCATCTATAAATCCTGTTTTCTACATCTGTGGATTCCATCCAGAGTCCAGCCCCTCCCACGTCCCTGGCCCCCGCCGTGCCGGTGTTCCAGGACCTGAAGAACTCCTTCCCAGGAGCACCTCACTCCTCAGCCCTCACGTCTTAGCTCAAGCCGTGCCTCCTTAGCACAGCAGTCCCCCCTTACCCACGGTTTCACTTTCCACAGTTTCAGCTACCCACGGTCAATCATGGTCCAAAACTACTTAATAGAAAATTTCACGAGTAAAAGACTCGTGAAAAGCATAGTAGATGCTTAAGTTTTAACTGGTGTGCCATTCTGAGTGGGGTGATGAAATCTTGCACCATCCCCCTTCATCCTGACCAGGATGTGAATCAGACCTTTGTCTGGTGTATCCCAACTATACACTTGACCCACCCGGTAGTCACTTTGTAGCCACCTTGATTATCAGATCAGTGGTTGCAGTCTGCAGTGCTTGTGTTCAAGTAACCTTTATTTTACTTAGTAATGTAAATGTAAGAAGAGTGATGCTGACATTTTTATTGTTGTATATTGTTATAATGTTTCTATTATTGTTGTTGTTAATCTCTTGTTGTGCATCATTTGTGAATTAAACTTTATCATAGGTGTGTATGTATAGGAAAAACATAAAGAACTTGATACTGTGCAGTTTCAGGCATCCACTGGGGTCTTGAAAGATAAGGGGGACTAGTAAAGTGTTGGCCCTGTGATGGCCTCATATCAAATTGCAATCCCCAGCCCCCCCAATCTTCTTTCCTAGCTCTTTTCTTCCACTGCACTTACCACCTTCTGACATAGTATTTGATCTATTTGTTATGTTTATTGTTTCTCTTTCCTTTAGAACATAGGTTTCATGAGAGCCTTGATTTTGTCTGCTTTGTTCACGTTTTGGTCAGCTTCTGGAATAGTACCTAGAACATAGTTGATGCTTAACAATCTTGTTAAATGAGTCTCTTGCCATTCATGCCATCTGCCTGCCCCATGTTCCACCCCAGGGAGCTCTCCTTTGTGTATATTGGGACATTTGTTTCGATATCCTAGTTCTCTTTGGGACTGTAGGCTCCATTTCCCCTCTTTGGATGATTCACAGTGACAGACCAATATTTGTTCACATATTACTGATTGATTGGCTGTAAATAACTTGATCGACCAAAGATGCAAGCAGAATTTCCTGCCTTAAAGTTCTTCCAAAATGGACTGAGGCTCCAATTGTCTGAAATGACTGGTTGGCAGCTGAAATGCTTTCTTCTTAAGGCCTGAAGTGCATCCCCTATGTTATCTGCCCACTGGGCTTCATTTGTCTGCCGGCATCGCAGCCTCTGATCTTAAAGACTGGGGGAAACAAAAGTCTAGAGGCAGATGTCCATCTCTGAGGTCAGAGGCACATTCTTTTGTTCTGTGTTGTGAATCTTCTTGGTGTCTTGGCACAGGATGTAAGTGATGGAGAAGTGGAGGAGGAGAAGGTTAAGTAACTTGCTCAAGGTCACATATAGTGCCTTTGATGGAAATCAGAACAGTGGACGGCAGCAGCAAAAATGCTGTGGAGTTGAGCCCAGCTCAGGCCTCCTGCCCTGGTGAAGTGACCATGTTTCATTAGGAAGGAAATTGGGAGAGGCTGAGGGTTTTGGAGGAGAAAATAACATGTCAGAAGGCAAGCATCAAGAAAACTCTTTTGGCAATGAGGAGAAAGGTACATGGAAGTAGGAGAGGGAAACCCCTGAGTCCCAACTATGCAGTCATAAGTGGTTAGGGCCTAAACTTGAAGAGTGGTACTGGGAAGGAAATGGGAACAGACGGGACTTGCTGAAGCCAATAATCAACTCTACGGCTGGGTAGCTTGTAGGACGTGGGGGGGTGTCACACTGAGGCTTCTTCATGTGTTATTCCACACTCTCTTCCAGGTTGATCTCAGCCAATCCCATGGTCAAAGCTGCAACCCACTTTGCCACCGTTCCCCAAATGTCACTCTCACCTTGATGGCTCCCTGACTTGGAGATATTTCCTTAGCTGCTCTCCCGGGAGACCTCAAGGGACCTCCTGCTCAGCATGCACAGGACCAAACTCCCCAGACCAGCCCTTCAGCTCATGCACAACACACCTCAGGAAAGGCTGCACTGTCCAGCTGGGACCTAGAAGTCATCCCTGTCCCCTCCCTCTCCCTCCCCACTCTCACAAGTCCTCCAGGTAGACTTACATGCCTGTAGCATCTGTCCCCTTCTTTCCCCCTCCTCTGTTGTCACTCTGGGCTTGGTAGCTATGCTCTCCTTCTGAGACGATCACAGCAACATCCTACATGGTCTCCCAGGGGCTGCTCGTGCCACGCTACAGCCCATTCATTATAGTGATGTTTACTTAGTTTCTGACATAACCTGAGTGAATTTGAATGATGCAAGCCCAATCACACTTTTTCCTATGAAAAACCACTAATTGCTTCTCACTGTCCTTTGAAAAAACCCACAAAATCTTTAGATGGCTTCAAAGCCCTGCCCCTGACACTCAACCCATATCTGTCACATCCCCACTCTGAATTTCAGAGTGAGTTGCTCAGGTCTTGTCCTCACCTGTTGGCCCGTGAGCTCTGAAGGTGAGATGGCATCTGAACACCAGGTAGTGTACCTGGCATGCAGGTCGGGCCCAGGATACTGTTGAATGAAGCTGCGGGGTGCTCGGTGGGATGAAAGGTGGCAGAGGCCACGGAGATTGGTGTGGGAGCAGAGAGCGAGTCTGTGTACCACACTACAGTGTCCAGAGCAAAAGAGATGTCACTGAGCAAGCGAGGCCTTGATGATGTGGCCTGCTAAGGGAACCTGCGCTCCGGCTGGCCTCTGTGTCTGCTGAAGGTGACGATAGAAATTTTTCAATTTCAACCCTTGCTGGCAAAATCATTCCTTTCTGCAACAAATGTACTTAGGTTTTTGCCTCTAGAAATTGTACTAGAGCAACTAACTTCAGGAACCGAATTCATGGGTTTCTAGGGGATTTTCAGGGGCTTGAAGCTCATTTGAAGCAAAGGTAGATAATGTGTCCTTGATAGAAATTTGAACTAATTGTGAAGGTGTGTGTGTGTGTGTGTGTGTGTGTGTGTGTGTGTGTGTGTGTGTGTAAAGGTGAAAGGGGTCTGATTTTGGCTGTTACAAAGAACCTATATTGTGGGGAGAGAGCCTTCCTTTGCTCCTAGTGAGGTGATGCTTGCCACACTAACATCAAGAGTTGTCATGGCTACATGAGGTAACACACGTGGAAGACCCCACAGCCCCATGCTGGTGGGTGCTCCCTTCCTGTTACCCGACCATGAGCCCCAAGGTGTGTGGAAGACCAAAGTGACAGAATGTACTCTTGCAAGATGTTCAACAAGGTTACTTTCTTGCTTTAAAAATACAATGTTTTACATTTTACTCACAAAGATCGAGAATACAACAGCAACAAAAACCAGTTAATTAAAGGCTTTCATTAGCCCAGACCTTACTTTCCCTTCTCACCTCATAGTTTGGATACAGAGCGCCTTGGTTTGGAGAAAGGAAGGACGCCTTGGGCATCAGATCCTTATCCTTACCTCCTTCGTCTGGGGAGACCGAAGGAAGCCTCTTTCATGAGAGCAGATGAAGGTCCTGATATGGCAGTTGGAGAGAGGAGGTGGCCCACCTGGTGACAAAGCAGTTGTCACCATTAGCCCAGGGCAGACCTGTGGCTACAACGCTGCCTGAAATGGGCTTCCTGAGTTGCCGGGCCTCTGTCAATGGAAATGTCTAAGTTATGCTTTGCTAAGTCTTTCCCAGCTTTTATGTATTAAACAAGATGGAAAATTATACTTTTTTTTTAAGAAAAAAAAGTGGAGCTCTTTGTACCTGCTCTTAGTCATTAAAAATGTGTTTCTGAAATGCTAAATGTACAGTTAAGTGCACAGTTAATTCATTACATAGCATATTTTTTTCTTTATACAACACCAAACTAAAGCAAACCCAACCAATTACTTGAAGTCTCAGAGATATCACCAAAGGAATGTCTTAATTTAGTAAATAATTTTAAATAATTATTTACTGAAAGAGTTTGCTGAGCACCCCAGGAGAATACTTGCTGTTGGCCTCCTAATAAACCTTCCATGTAATTCCTGATTAATTACTTACACAAGCAACATTTTATTTACTTTGAACTAGTTGGGTTTTAAAAAGAGGTTGCAAAATATCAATGAGGATTCCCAGTAAGACTTCTTGGTCTTTTTCAGGTCTCTGAAAGACACGGTGGGGTGAGCTCCAACTGTCCCCCTGGAAGGCTGGCTGCCCAAACCACCTTCTGGGCCGTCGAGTCTGAACGGAAAGTGCTTCTTCAGGAATTGGGGATTCTGTACCATACCATAGTATGGACAGGCTCCCCTACTGTGTGTGGTTTGGTTATTTTTTTGTGTCACAAGGTGTCAAGCACATATCAGGCACTCAAATAAATATCAGATAAGTGGCAATCCATAGCAAGGCCAGAAGCAGCATTTTAAAAATTATATAGATACAGAATAGGAATCAACATAGCATTCAGAGGATATTAAGAAAATGCAAGATAATTAAAGTATTTTGGAAATAGAAGAAAAATGGCAAAATGAGCCAGTGATTTCAACTCATTTGGAATTGCAACCAGGAATGTTGATCGTGTTTCTAGAGAACTCTAAAGCATACATTTATTTTTGAAATTAGGGTGAACTAAGAGTGTTCTAACAATTTTATGAAAACCAGAAATACCTCAAATTACCAGAGAAATCACATTTTGAGGTCATTGCTCCAATTTTTAGGCATCTTTAGGTCCTAGATGATAGGCGGGTGCGGTGCCAGTGAAGTTGAGCCAACAGGGGTGTCTTGCAGCTCCTGTCGCCTCTGATCTATATAAGAAGAAAAGAATAAAGACAGGCCTGAATCTCTGGCATGGACAGCTGCCCATCCTGAGGGCAGAGAGCCAAGCCATCCTGAGGATAATCTTCAACAACAGACATATTGTACTTGAAATGGTGTTCGGGGGTTTCTACTCCTTTTCTTGTCTTATTTAAAGGGCTGTTTATGTAGAAGAGAAGGGAGGCTGAATTGACTGGTACGGCCCCCAGGTACTGGAACTTGGACCCATGAATGTGTGTCATGGAGAAAGAGTGAGCCATGCAGGGTAGGAAAGAAGTTTCCAGTACACCTGCCTGGAAGCGGTTCTCTCGGGAGATGGTGTGCTCCCATCTACCATGTTCAAGCAAGGCCTATCATCCACAAGGCAGAGACAGAGACCCCACGGGGAAGACCAGTGGCTGGTGAGTGGCTGGAGACCTTCATCCTTACCACACAACCTGAAGATGTCTTATTGCCGTCCTGTGCCTCGTCCCTAGATACCCTCTACCTCTTGTTAATGTCCTTCTCAATGGGCGGAGCCCCATACTGAACATGGGTTCCCAAATTCAGGCCAGGGAATTGAGCAGGCCACGAGTCCCTTAGGTTTGGACCCCATATCTTAGCCATAAAGCCCAGCCCATACCAATTCTCTTGCGCACCCGGGCCTGATGTATGCCATTCTGATGTTTATTCTGAAGTTCAAGTTAATCAAATCTCTGTGACTTCCTTATTGGACTTGCTATCGATATAGATTGCTGACACGCTCACCTTATAGAATGGATTTTTTTAAAAAAAATCAAAACTTTACCTGTTACATTTTAACTCATGGGTTTTAAACAATGCTGTTATTGACTTGGTGAGGGCAGTGTAGGTGATTTTGAAAGTTGATGCTACCGTCTAGGCTGTGGACATTATACCTTTGTTAGCATGTCCCGGCTTGGTAAGCTTGTCCCCTGCATCTGATCCAAGCCTGGACGGGGCCTTGACAAGTTTTGAGTATATCCCTTAGGGACTTCCTCCAAGTTATACAGTCATAGGCTAAAGAGGTAGAGAAGCTCCAATGGATATCTAATTCCACTTCTTTGTTATATAGATGGAGAAACCTAGATTTATGGACTAACAATCTCTTTTTTAAATATTTTTTTTAATTGTTGATGGAACTCTATTTTATTTATCTATTTATATATGGTGCTGAGAATTGGACCCAGTGCCTCCCACATGCTAGGCAACTGCTCTGCCACTGAGCCCCAACCCCAGCCCCATCTCAGGGCAGCATTATTCAGTCAGCCTCTATTTGTTAATATCCCGACAACTCTTTCCATTTTTTCTCTTCAAACATTATTTTCAAAGCCTTGTTGGAATCAAGATACATTGTATCCATGGCACTTGGTGAGGATACATTATAACTTGGCATTTATCTAGGACTAGTCTAACTATATCAGGCAAACACATGTGGGCACATACATCCTCCTGCCCCCAATTGGCCTGACATCTCTTTTTGTCTTGTGTTGACTTGAATAAATCAACATTGTCTTTCTCAAGGCTCATAACTGGATCTTTCTCTTACTAGAGTTTAGATGAATGTTCAATGCAGAGAATTCTTTTATATCCCAATTTTATAAATCCTAGAAAACAACATAGATTCCAGATCAAAGTGGTTTGCTAATCCCCCCCTTTTTTCATTTTTAGCAAACAAAAATGTCAAAATCAGAATGTATTTTAAAGTTTGCCTGAGAATCTGGGGTCCACAATAGCTGAATCAAGGCTTTAGGATGCCCACCCCAGGTTTCCCAGAGCCAGTGTCTTCCTCTCTAGGATGCCTCTTTCCGCTCCAGTGGCCTTGGCAGCAGGCCATGTGTAAAGCAGGCGGCAGACACCAGGAGATGAGGTTTGGACTACTGCAGTTGCCTGTAGTAGATTAGGGTGAGCCTTGCCTGACTCGCCATGAGCTCCCACTGATGACCAGCTTCTGAGGCCTCCCCCACCATCCCAGCAAGAGGAGACCCTGGATGCTTGCCGCAGCCCCTCCCCCATTATCTCCTTGTATTTTTGTCTTTACAAAACACCCTCCTGTCCCTCCCTGCCTTCCCTTGCCCAGACACTGTATGGGAGCCTAAAGGGAATTATCCAAAAGGAGGAAGGGAGCCTTGATAAGCCTCCGTGGGCGTCTGTGAAGGCACACAGCCTCTGAATGACAGGTTTGCATGTAAACAGCCACAACTCATGAAAATAGTTTTTAATCTACTTGAAAGGCATATTCTCAGAAGGAAATCAAGTTCCCTCCAGGTGCGCGGATGCTCTTTGAAAGGGAAGCTGCTGCGGCAGAGAGACGAGTCATTATGAGATGCTGCTGTGTGGACCCTCTCCCTTCCCTGCTGGGCCCTCCCTGTGGGTGAATCTTCCCAGAGTGGTGCTTTGGGCTGGGAAAAGAGGAACCCGGAGTTAGAGGAACAGCTCTCTCCTGGCAGATCAGGGTCACAGGCCATGAGAAGGGCACTGAGGGACCTCCCGCACAGTCGGTGTACCATCCTTTCCTGTCTTTCCCAAGTCTGACCTCTAGGCAGACAGCCTCCCAGCCTTTCTCAGCCTGTCTGCGAAGTCCGCCGAGTCACCCCTGCCAACCCCTGCAGCTCTTTAAAGAATCAGGTTAAATTCCAGCAGCTTTTGCAAAGGGGCATAGACTAACCCTTGACCAGAGTCTTCCTGTTACCACCCGTTATATCACAAAGGACTTTGTATTAAGTTACATTTTTTTTCATTGTGATAAAATTTATGTAACAAAATTTGCCATTTGGGCCATTTTAAAGTGTACAGTTTAATGTAAATGTACCTGATGGGACATTCACATCATTGTGTGACCATCCGTATGATTCAGCTCCAGAAATTTTTTCATCATATCAAACAATAATTGCCTGTTCCCTGCCACTAAATTTTAATTATGCAAACAATAAAAGAACGTATTGCAAAAACTAAAATAATACAAATAACATAAAATCCTATTTGATAACCACATCTAATACCAATGCCTCTCTTAGAGTTAATGACTACATCTAGATGTAATCATTATCTATATGTATGAATTTGAGTTTTGGATGAAGGTTTTGCACCCCATATCACAACAGTACGGAGTGTATGGTTACCTGTTATTTTCACTCAGCCAAATGTCTCAAAGATCAGGGTATGTCAGTACCTAGAGATCGACCTTATTATTTGAAGTGTTAAATGGTATGTGTTCAAAGTTACACCGCCGTTATCCACTCCCCAACTGAGTGGTTTTCAGAGGAACCTGAGAATTAAACAAATCTGTGTGGCTCTCAAGAGCAGATACTCAGAAACAATCCCAATTTTGCAGGAGAAGCTGCTGGATTACCTTCCAAAGGGGCTGTGTTAGTTTGTACTCCAACCAACAGTGTAAAAGAGTATCTGCTTTCCCATTCCTCAATACTGGAGACTAATAATGGTTGCATTTATCAAATGGCTACTTCCTGCCGGACACAGTTCTGAACCTTAATATGTATGAAATCATCTAATGCTCACAAGAACTCAGAGGCAGGTATTAGTATTATTGCCTCTTTACAGTTCTCTGCAGGTTAAGAATCTTGTCCTGGAACATATCCTGGATAGAATGTGGACTCAGCCTAACTTTATTGCTTATTTTATTAACAGATATTTTGTGCAAAGCAAAGGAATTCACTCTGATATTTCTTCATGCTTGCAGAGTGCATCGATCTCGTCCACTTCCCATTCTTCTACCCTCCCCAACCTCCTTTCCTCTGGCACTTTTCCCAGCCCCTAATGATCCCTCTTCTACTTTCAGGTTGACCTTTATAGTTTTTAATTTCCACATGACAGAGAGCATGCGCGCTTGTCTTTCTGTGTTTTCCTTATTTCTCTTAACACGGTACCCTCCTGTTCCACACTTTCCCAGCCTGTCTTTGGTGCCCAGGCCCTTGCACCCTGTGCTGTTTTATCTGATTGCTCCCCATCTGATGGGGTAGACATGGGGTGTTTTAATTGGTATTTCTCTGGTTGCTAGTTAGAAGAAGCATCTTTCCATAGGTTTATCAGTGTTCTCTCTCTCTCTCTCTTTTTGGTGAATTACCTCTTCATGTCTTTTGCTTATTTTTCTCTTGGATGGTTTATTGATTTGTATGTAGTTCAAGACATGGTTTTGTAGTAACTTCTCTGGTGACAGATCATTATTTATCTTAATGAAAATGACCAGTCCAGCCAAATATTAACTGAGTCTGGTCCCTACCCTAGCAGGGAAATACAGGATATATGAAATTTGAACATTTTTGTAGATGTTCAAGACATTTTCATACAAACATTCGGTGAGTAATCTTTTAATTGAATGATACCTCTGAACCAAGCACTGTATAAAGTTTAAGAAAAATTATTAAGGTTTTCAAATTACATAAAGGAACAGCACAGATCTCAGAGGGTTCAAAACAAAAAGCTATTAACCTTTACAGTAAATTGATATATAATGAACATATTACTAATTGTTTTCAACTGCTGTTGCCAACAGCCTTCTGCTAAAAATATGTAGACTATCAATTAACCAACATAAGAATGTGCCAGTGTAAATATTTTTAAAGTTTATATACTATTAGCTTTTCAGGGAAGAAACTACCCTCAGAGAATATTTCTTTCCTTCCTTCCTTCCTTTCTTCCTCCCTAAGAATTTTTCTTGGAACACTAAAATATGGTGCTCTGTACAGAGCAGATGCTAAAAATTCTAGATGGATATTTTGGATCACTGTATTTGAGCAGGAAGCTGTCTGTGGTAGCAAACTGAAAACTTTAGGAATAATTGTGCTTTTTAAATGAAGGCAGAGCCAAAGGGGTTTCCATGTTTTGAGCACAATTTTATCCTAAGCAGGAAGAAATCGACATCCTCATTTGGTCTTGATCCAGAACAGCCCTGGAATGCAGAACATTTAATGGCTCCAGATGTTTCTCTCTGTGTATTAGGCAGGTGCATCCATAGTTAACCCCAAATCTCATGAAACTAAAGTGCAGCCATGTTCACAGAAGGGATGGTCCGAGTGCATTTCTCTCTGCCTTATTTCAGCCTCAGGTAACCAGATCCCGCCCCCTCTCATATTAGCTCTCCTGCCCCTCTTCTATCAAAAGAGAGAGTCCAGGCTGTCTGGTCACCTGCCAAGGATGTCCTTCTGTCTCTGTGTCTGGAAACTAGAAGATGCTCATGGATCCCACACTCGGTGTTTCTACTATTCTCTGGCTTTGGATTACAAAGAATACTGGCTGTGTGCAACTCAGAGGTAGTTTGTCAGTGTGGGGACACCTTGGGGCACGGTGCAGCCTTCTCCGTGGGTGGGGCAAGGGTCAGGAGACACTTCTCTTATTTGTATATACTCGCTAGATTCTTCTCACCCCACACATGCTCCTGAATGCAGTGTGGGGTGCCAGCATGTGACCCTTCAGCATATACTGAGGTTACAGTACCCACAGAGGGTCTTGGAGTCATCCCTGGAGAATCCTCCTTCAGAAAAATTCCCTGGACAATGAGTAACTTGATTTGCCATTTATAGAAGCCAAAAATAATTAAGGGACAGGACTGTTTAATGAGTGTGTCGGTAAATAAAATTGATTTACAATCTATTGTGCTACAGAGAGCTCTCTGCACTCTCCACTCTAAATTGACCGCCATGCACCTGTGTTCTGGAGGCTGTGGCCTGGAGCTGGGAGGTGTGGCTGAGGCGCTCTGCATTGGTGCTGCTTATACTCCAACAAGCATTCAGATCAGCTGAGGATCCTATTAAACACAGATCCTGAATCCTGCCTTTCTAACCAGCTCTGCTACCAAGATGACTCTGGGGTTGTTGAAAGCCTGCACTCTCTCCGTAGCTGGAATGTCTCCTTAATTGGGAGCATTGTTAACACAATTGAAGTAATATGGATTGAGTGCCACATACCTGTGTTCCAGCTCTGCCACTTATTAATGGGTAACTTTAGGGACGTCACCTGTAGAAGCTACTCACAGCTTTCTGATTACTTGTCCCTAATGTCTGAGCACCCCGATCCTGTGGGGCTGTGCCCTGTGAACCATGCCAGCCGGGTGGGGCTGGGGAGGTGAGGCTTATTGGATTAAGGTGCTGCTGGGATTAAGGTGCCTTTGGAAGGGGTTTTGGTTTGCATGTTTCATGTGTTTTGCTTTGTAGAAGGCAGTGAGGGTCCTGCATCCTCCAAGGTCAGGGTGGGAGGCAGTGGCGGGTAGGGCGAATAGAGCTGAGACCTAACCTGATGGTGATGGCAGGGAGAAAGGAACAGGAGCGACAGGAGTCCAGCAGGAGGAGTAAGGCCCAGGGAAGGAAGAGGAAAAGGATGATAAGAGGAACCACAAAGGCAGGAAGCGATAAATTGTGTCAGTGGAGAGGGGAATAACTAGAGCATGAACCATGTTGGCAGCAGACATGAGAGGACAGGGATGACTTGAGAGATACGGTGAATTACATATGGAGCCTTGTCAGAGATGTGGAGAGAAAGGGATTGCAGAGGGCAGAGAATCAAAGGTGCATCTCAGAGGCAGGTGCAAACTGCCAGGGGCTGAAGATGGGTATTTATTTGGGTGGCAGCCTGAGAAAGCAGGCTTGGGGAGAAGGACGCAGCCTTTGAGGCATGGTTTTATGAGGGCTGAATTTTCAGGTGTCAATGAATAGGAAATATGGGGCTGAGAATCTGGCAGGTCATGAAGAATGCCAGACAGATAGAAAACAGCCCCTCAGTGGAGACGTGGAGCTTGCTGGTGTCAGCAGAGGCGTGATGGATGGGATCCGAGCAGGCCCCGTTCCACCTCACATATGGCCAGCTCACACATCACTTTGTCCTGATTTTCTCCAAGTCCAGCTCTTGCGAGCCCAAGCTTGTGCCCATCTTCACAGTGATAACTGGACACAGGCTTGGCAGGCAGCGGGCACAATGCTCCCAACTCAAGGCACCCAAAGTTCCCTGGTCATGAGACCAGTATGGAGCGTGCCAGGAATCTGAAGAGAGTTGGGGTCACTTGGTCCCCTGCTTCTCTCAAGAAGTTTCCATCACCGTGGTCTTGGAAGGGGCTAAATGGCATGAGGTGGTGGGTTTAAGTGCTGTGACCTCACTCCTGAGCTTGGGCCAGCAGCTGGAGTCCTGTCCTGTGTGGGATGTTCTCGTCCCTCCTAGGACTCCAATTGTGGGCAGCACAATGGACCAAGGTCCCAGCAGGGCTTGGAACCCCCTTGCTGCATTAGCTCCACCCACCACTCCCATGAGCTGCTCTTGGCCAGGACAAAGTGTGTTCCTGGGAAAGGGACCCCCTGAGAGATCCCTTCAGCCAGAGGACTTGTTGACAGCCTTGCGGAACCCTTGACACTTCTCAGCTACCCAGGTGCTTCCATTCCATCCCTCTCCTTCCTGGGGGTGGGCGTGCCTGGGGATGGGACCGCCGTCCCAGCCTTCCCCAGCTCCCTCCCACTGCCTCCCGCACAGACGTTCCCCTAATGGAAGTCTTGCATGTTTAATCATCTTCTCAGAGGACCCAGACCAACCCCAGTGGGGAACCACAGGGCAGAGCACTGGAGGTGCCTTTGTTTCAGTCAGTGACAATGAATGTCAGGACAGGAGAGGCTCCTGGCAACCCTGACGGGCTGCAGAGCAGGAGTGGAGCTCAGCTCCAGGACGAGGCATTAGGACAGACGATTCCGAGAGCCACCCACTCTCCTGCTCTTCCCCTTGAACCTTTCATTGCTGATTTCTCCAGCCCACACATTATCTCTGCTTCAAGCCTTTCTTTCTCTGGCCACCCACTGCCTTCTGTGTGTCCATTCCAGCTCCGACAATTCTCCCGCCCTGCCGGGGTGCACAGCCTGCTCTTCACTACCGTCCCCCCTGAGTCTCACCCGCTCCCCACCTGTCCTCCATCGCACTGGCGGGCAAATCCCCAACTTTGTTCAATTCAACTCTTCATCCTTTCCATAGTTGTACAAACGCAACTTAAAATGGCCAGAGAGAAAAAAAAAACCCACCCATGATTCATAGCCACAAGCCACAAGTCGCCCCAGTTCTCCTCTGCAACCCCATGCGTTCCCCGCCCGTTCACTCTCCTGCTTTTCTACGCGGCTGTCCTCACCGTCTGTCTTCTCCGTCCTCCCCTCTCCCCTTTGCTATCTGATGTGTCTCCTTTCACCATTTTCTCCTTCTTGGTCATTCCATTCTTCCTGTCCCTCAGACCTAAACCTGGAAGTCCTCCTGGGTCCCTCTCTTTTTCCTCACATCCGATGTCCAAGCCATTAGCAGACCCTGTGGGTTCCACCTGGGAAGGGCTCTGGAATCCTCCCATCCTCTCCACATCCCGCCCCACCAGCCTTCACTGGACTGCTGCAGAGACCCCCGGAGCCTTCCCACTGCTCACCCGGCCTCCTTCCCTGGCCCAGTCCTAACACAACAGCCAGGAAGCCAGTTAACGTGTCATTTCTCTGCTGAAAACCTGCCGGTGACCTGCTCGCTCAGCTGCTGCAGGAGGAGGCCCTCGTGCCCCATCTCTCCTTTCAGCCAACCACGCTCCACAGCTGGCGCGGTCGCCTCTCCCCTCAGCCTCACCAGTCCCTCCCCTAGAGCACAGCCCCTGCCGTGCTGTCCCCTGCTGTTCTCCGGACACACCAAGGACCTCGGAACCTTGTGCTGGCCGTGGCCCTCCACAGCGCCGACCTCACAGCTCCCCAGGTCTTCTCTTCAGTGTCCCCTTGTTGCTTTGGCCCCTGACCCCAGTATCCAAGGGCCAGACCTCTCCACCATCACACACTCTCCGTCCTTGTCCTGTTTGGTCTTTTCTCCTGACTTAGCCCTTACCACCACCTGACGTGTGACTCTTCTTCCCAAACTAGAGGATAAACCACCAGGCAACTCCCCTCTCCACACAGAAGGTGCTCAGCAGAAAGGCTTTCAAACTATGGAGTGAAGGAGAATTACAGGAGGGAAAGGGGTCCAGCTACTGGGAAGATACCCCAGAGAGGGATTAGACGGCCATGGAATATCCTCTGGGAGAGTATTTTGATGGGAAAGGGGAAGCACATTGGGACAGAGAGCCAGAGAGCTCTAGTGGTGGAAAGACAGGGCTATCCCACAGCAGAACTCCTTCCATGAATACAAAGCGTGCTCTCCAAGCTTCAGTCCCCTTATCTGCAAAATGAGCTTGGAAGAACCTACCAGAGAGCGGGCTGGCAGGAGGTGAGGCCTGGGTGGGTGCTCACAGGGGTTGGCCGGGCCTGAACCAGGACAATAGTAGGGCCGATTCTTTCTGTCCACTCCACCCTTGCCCTTACCAAGTGGAGCTAAGGTGAATATCAAGCTCCATTTTTCTCCTTGAAAAATTAATTAGATTGTGGAGAGCATCTCAGGTGAGGCCCAGAGTCCTTATGGTGGAGATGTTTGTGGGATTTGAAACCAACTGTGGTAGAGAGTGGAAAGATGGGGCCAGGGGAGGGGGAGACCATCCAGCTCGGGGCTGGGCTGGGATTTCCCAGCCTCTGTCTGCAGCCGGAGGACAGGCAACCTGAGGGAAGCAGTGGTGGTGTTTCTGTATTCACAACACTGACATTCTCCAGTAGAAATGAGAGGAGATTATGCAGGCAGGGAATTGAGTCTGTCATGAGCTTCAAGAAAGAAAGGAAAAAAGATGTAGAAAGGAGCTGTTTGTTGCTCTTTGTTCAGGTTTTTATCTCAAGAGTCTGTTTATAAAAATGTTCTCTTGCCCAGCCTCCTTCACTGCAGCCGGTGGCCCTTCCCCCTAACCTCCTCCCTACCCAGCTCGGTTTGAGTTAAAGCTCTTTCCTTGATTAAATAATGAATAAAAGCTCTTCCCGAGCCTGGCTTTCCTGGTCCTAGGGAGAAATTACAGATATATGTACATACATATACATGCAAAACAGCCCAAGATACAGAGGCTCAAGATAAACAGGCTTCTGCTTGTTTGTTCCTTTAAAGAAATGTCATTCATAAATGACACTTAGACACAAGGCAAATTTAAACCAGGGCAAACCAGCCTAAGTGCAGCTAAGCGGTTTGACTTAATGAAGCTCTTATTTAAAAGCATTTGTTTTTATTTAAAATTACGGTATTTATTTTTTTAAATGGATTGGGGCCGTCTCTCCGGGGATCACTAGATCAGGTAGGCGGATGATGGGGTCTACACAGGGAAAGGTGGTCCCTTCACTGCCAGAATTTCCACCTGCCTCCTTCCTGGAGGCCCCTCCGTTAGGGTGAACCTCTTTGCTGAGCAGCATCTGCATCACTGCTCCAGCCCCCATCTAGAAGAACGGGCGGGGTCCTCCAACGCCATGCCTCTCTAGTGTGTCCTACATGACCAGAGGGGGCACGGTTGTCCCGGCTGTCCCACCCCTGCCTGCTGGGCTCTACCTTGTCATCTGTTCCATATTTGGAAGAGAATCCCTTCTCTCTCCTCACTCATAAACAATGACATAATGGAGTTTTGAAGAGAATTTTATAAAGATACTAAGGGAAGGCAAAATCATTTCTTTTTTTTATATACAACATTTTTTATACCTTTATTTATCCATTTTCATGTGGTACCAAGGATTGAACCCAGTGCCTCACACATGCTAGGCAAGCGCTGTACCACTGAGTCACTACCCCAGCCCCCCAAGTCATTTCTTAGTGATATAAAACGAGTGAACATGTATAGATTCCTGAGCCTTAGTTCACATGTTTAGCTATAGATGGGTCAACAGTGTTCATAGAGCATCCTGTCACCAAAAGACTTTGTAAAAAGTAGAATTGTGGCCAGGCGTGGTGGCACATGCCTGTAATCCCCGTGTCTTGGAAGGCTGAGAGAGGAGGGTCATGACTTCAAAGCCAGTCTCAGCAAAAGTGAGGTGCTAAGCAACTCAGTGAGACCCTGTCTCTAAATAAAATATAAAATAGGGCTGGAGATGTGGCTCTGTGGTCGAGTGCCCCTGAGTTCAATCTCTGGTACCCCCCCAAATAAAATAAAATAAATTATGAATATAAGACTTACTTCTCAACAGACAGTGGCTAACATCCATCCATCCACCTACCATCCATCCACCTACCATCCATCCACCTACCATCCATCCATCCACCTACCATCCATCCACCTACCATCCATCCACCTACCATCCATCCACCTACCATCCATCTACCTACCATCCATCCATCCACCTACCATCCATCCACCTACCATCCATCCACCTACCATCCATCCACCTACCATCCATCCACCTACCATCCATCCACCTACCATCCATCCACCTACCATCCATCCACCTACCATCCATCCACCTACCATCCATCCACCTACCATCCATCCACCTACCATCCATCCATCCACCTACCATCCATCCACCTACCATCCATCCACCTACCATCCATCTACCTACCATCCATCCACCTACCATCCATCCACCTACCATCCATCCATCCACCTACCATCCATCCACCTACCATCCATCCACCTACCATCCATCCATCCACCTACCATCCATCCACCTACCATCCATCCACCTACCATCCATCCACCTACCATCCATCCATCCACCTACCATCCATCCACCTACCATCCATCCATCCACCTACCATCCATCCATCCACCTACCATCCATCCACCTACCATCCACCCACCTACCATCCATCCACCTACCATCCATCCACCTACCATCCATCCATCCACCTACCATCCATCCACCTACCATCCATCCACCTACCATCCATCCATCCACCTACCATCCATCCATCCACCTACCATCCATCCACCTACCATCCATCCACCTACCATCCATCCACCTACCATCCATCCATCCACCTACCATCCATCCACCTACCATCCATCCACCTACCATCCATCCACCTACCATCCATCCACCTACCATCCATCCACCTACCATCCATCCACCTACCATCCATCCATCCACCTACCATCCATCCACCTATCATCCATCCATCTACCTACCATCCATCCACCTACCATCCACCCACCTACCATCCATCCACCTACCATCCATCCACCTACCATCCATCCATCTACCTACCATCCATCCACCTACCATCCATCCACCTACCATCCACCCACCTACCATCCATCCACCTACCATCCATCCACCTACCATCCATCCATCCACCTACCATCCATCCACCTACCATCCATCCACCTATCATCCATCCATCCACCTACCATCCATCCATCCACCTACCATCCATCCACCTACCATCCATCCACCTACCATCCATCCACCTACCATCCATCCATCCACCTACCATCCATCCACCTACCATCCATCCACCTACCATCCATCCACCTACCATCCATCCACCTACCATCCATCCACCTACCATCCATCCATCCACCTACCATCCATCCACCTACCATCCATCCACCTACCATCCATCCACCTACCATCCATCCATCCACCTACCATCCATCCACCTACCATCCATCCACCTACCATCCATCCATCCACCTACCATTCATCCACCTACCATCCATCTACCTACCATCCATCCATCCACCTACCATCCATCCATTCACTTACCATCCATCCACCTACCATCCATCCACCTACCATCCATCCACCTACCATCCATCCATCTACCTACCATCCATCCACCTACCATCCACCCACCTACCATCCATCCACCTACCATCCATCCACCTACCATCCATCCATCCACCTACCATCCATCCACCTACCATCCATCCATCCACCTACCATCCATCCACCTACCATCCATCCATCCACCTACCATCCATCCACCTTCCGTCTCTCCATCCATCCGTTCAACTATTATTGGTGGGTTGTATTATATGGTCACATAGAGTTAAGGAAAACAGCGTCACCTCCAGCCTTGAGGAGCCTGTAGACTTAGCCTGGAGCCAGGCATTCATCTGAAATCACCATAATGAACAAACAATAGTGAACTGAAGAAAGTGTTCTAAAGGGAAGGAGCGTGGTTCAGTGAGAACACATGACTGCATTTGGGGCCAGGAAAGATTTCCCTGAAAAACAGCACTGGAGATGAGATCAAGAGGATGGCAGGAATCTAACAGGGAAGAATTTAGTTGAGGGGAGATTCTAGAAAGAGGGACTCAGGGAGAATTTGAGGATCAGCAGAAAACCGATGTTCTGAATCTCAGGCAGGACAGATGGAGAGCCAGGAGACAGAAGCCTGGAGAGTAGGGTTAAGCCAAGCTGCTTGTCTATTGCTGTGTAACAAACTGCCCCAGGACTTAGAAGCTGAAAGCAAGTGCTGATTATCTTGGTTTCTATGGGTCAGGAGCTGGGGACAGCCTAGCTGAGTCGTTCTGATTCAGGTCTCTCTTAAGTTGCAGCCAAGATATTGGCGAGAATCTTTTTTTTCTTTTCTTTCTTTCTTTTTTTTTTTTTTTTTGGTGGATACAAGGGATTGAACTCAGGGGCACTCAACCACTGAGCCACATCTCCAGCCCTATTTTGTATTTTATTAGAGACGGGGTCTCACCGAGTTGCTGAGTGCCTCACTAAATTGCTGAGGCTGGCTTTGAACTTGTGATCTCCTGCCTCTATGTCTGTAGCCGCTGGGATTACAGGCGTGCACCACTGCACCTGGCTGGAAAGAATCTTAATGATCTGAAGGCTCATCTGGGATGGCAGGCTCTGCTCTCGGGCAGCTCACTCTGGGGTGTGGACAGGAGGCCTCAGTCCTCACCACGTGGACCTGCTGTGGAACAGAGTCTTCATGATGTGACAGTTGGTTTCCCCCTGACCATGAGATGCAAGAGACGGAGCAAGAAGAAAGCCATGCTGCTGCTTGTGTCCTGACTCGAATGTCATACACACAGTCACTTTTACCACATTCTGTTTGAAGAAAACCTCTTGGTCCACACTCAAGGGGAGGGGAATTAGACTCCACCTTTTGAAGGGAGGAATATCAAAAGTTCTGTGGATGTATTTTAAACCACCACACGAGCCCTATTAAGACGTATTAGTTTGCTAGGACTGCTATAACAAAAGACTACGGACTGAGTGGCTGAAGTAGTAGAAATCGGTTGGCTCAATTTTAGCAACTAGAAGCCTGAGATCAATTGGGTTGGTTTCTTGGAGACCTCTTTCCTTGGCTTGTGTATAGCCGCCCTCTCCCTGGGTCTTCACCTCAGCTTCTCTCTTCCTATCTGTGTCCAGAGTCCCTCCTCTTATAGGAAAGCCAATCATATTGCACTAGGGCCACCCAGATGACCTCACTTTACCTTATTTCCCCTTCTAAAGACTCAGTTCTCCAAATGCAGCCACATTCTGAAGCCCCGGGGGCAGGGGAACAGCACTTCAACACCTGAATTTGAGGGACAACTGAGTTTTATTCTTAGAGCAACAGGAACTATTGGAGTCATCTAGACATCCGGGGTTGGAACTATCAAATTTGGATTTAGAAATTCCTCTGGTGGGAGGGAGAAAGGGGGAGGTTGACTGGGAATCTTTATGGTGGTTCAGAGGAGAGAGCAAGGGCATTAAGGTGGTGGCACTAGACCAAGGGAAGCTGATGGACTCAAGGGGCATTTAGAATGCAAAATTGTTAGGACTTTGGACAGATTGAATATGAAGGGCAAGAACAAGGGTGGCGATGCTCGGATTTCTGGCTTGTACCCCCAGATGCTGGAGAAGCTGATACAGAGACAAGGATAGTGGAAGAAATCCAGCGTTGGAGGAGGTGGGGGGGGTTATGAATTGGATGTGCAGTGTTGAGGAACCCAAGATGATCCAAGTACAGATGTCCCTTGGAATACTGTCCAGCATCCATTCTAAGACCCAGAGGGAGTCTGGACCACGACTGTGCTGGTCCTCTCCCCTCTGGACCTCAACTGTGCTCTGGGAAATGAGGCCACCGGGTGAGTGAGACACTAGCAGGGAGGCAGTATCTGAAGTGAGGATGTGGGTGAGATGGGACTGCACCAGAGGAAGGAGAGAAAGGGCCCACGGCTGAACCCCAAGGAACTCTGGTGCATACAAACATTGGATTTTCAAACTTCATGGCTCTGTTTTCCTGTCTGTTCAGTTTAAAAGCATTACTCAGCTAGGTCTTGAGAGTACTTGATGTCACACATATGAGAGTGAGTTGAGGGTAGGAGAATGGTTCATGTGATGTGGCCTGTGGTTTTATTGCAAAAAGTCTTTCTTCTACACATCTCCCCTAGAGCCAGACACACGGGAGGATGCCAGCTTCACCATTTCGTGTGTGTGATAGAAATGAGATTAAATCAAAGCATTCCTAGTCCTCCTACATGGCCGGTTTTAAACAGTCACCCATGGAATACAGGGCAGAACACGGCCTCTGCCCTATCCCCCAGCTCTCTTCTGGCTCAGGAATGACCAGGAAAAGGGGGTGCTGTGGGTGATCGGGCAGAGATGGGCTCCTGGGAGATGCAAGAGGAGGAGGGAAAATAGTCATTATAGCAACAGGATTCCCATTTTTTTTTTTTTGTTCCTGGGGCCACTTCAATATCCTTGGATAAGCACATTTCCCCCGTGTGACAAGGGGAGAGGGTCTCCAGCAGATAACAGATCATCTCGGAGCAGGAATTCGGTCGGACAATCTGTGCTACCAGACTAGGATGATTAACTCAGTTCCCCATATAACATGCACCTTCTCTGTGTCAAACACTGAGTGGTTCAGGTTGTGAGGAAGCATAAGGATGGAGGAGGGTGTTGATAGGAGGAGATGGGGGAGTGTGGCAGCTCCGGCCTCAGAGATTTCTGTTGAGATAATAGAGAAGAGCTGAGACTGTGTACCACAACTGAGCAGCATTTAGGATGGCACTTGCTTTGGGAAAGATGGCCTTTTTTTTAAAAAAAAAAAGACTTTGCTCTCATTTCTTCTAACATCCTACATGACTTATTGTTTATTGTGTGTTGTTTATCGTCTGAGCACCATCTCTGAATTATACAGTGGTGTATTATAAGCACTTTGAATGGTGCTCACACCTAGTAGATGCTCAATAAACATTTGGTGAATGAATAAATGAACAAACATTCTTCTTAATTCCATGAAGCAGGACTAATGCGTGTCTCCCTGCAAGTGGTGATGTCTCTCCAGGGCCTCATCTGTGCACAGAAAAACACGTAATTAAAAAGCATCTCTCTCCCTGTTTGTCTCTATGCGTCCACACACCTTGGAGGAGAGACTCTGCGGCTGATGTAACTCCTGAGGCTTTCCTCAGGACCCCCACTGCCCCGTGAGGCTCCTCAAGGCAGATCTCACCTGGCCACCACCTTGTGACTTACATCTGCTAGCCCTTGGGGGGCTTCCTTTCCTCCCAGTTTCCTCCACTGTGGTCTGGGAAATGAGCCCACGTGCTTCTAGTTGCAAAATTGAAGGCTTCAGGTGTGCATACTGCAAACCCTAAGCAGATGGGAAGATGGAGAAGGGAACAAACGTCCACAGGGCAGGTTCCCCGTGCAGATGTCTTCGTGCATTTCAGATGATGTGACAAGAGCCAGGTCAAAGGGACACTGTACTTGGGCTCACTTCCCAGATGGCCCCTCTCCTCCCCTGCCGGAGAACCAGCCAGGGCCACGTGGAGCTGCACAAGGCCACATGAAGGCATCGCTGGGGCCGAGAGCCTCTCTTAGCTGGCCCCAGCCGTCCTGACCCGCCTTGTCTCTGTCCAGCTCCTGTTCCTGCAGCCGCAGCCCGGGGCTCCCTGGCACCTGACGCATTTCCCCCTCTCCTGGCCCCTCTGCCAACCCCCAAGGACTCATCCTCCCCTTGGTTGGTTTTTCCACCTCTGGTAATACTGTGCTTGACGGTGACGTGTGTCATGGGACCCCACCTACTTTACCAATGCCCAAGTACAAAATCGAACCCGATTAAGTATGAACTCCCTTGTGTTTGAAATCATTTCTGAGCGATCGTAAGGATAAATGTGGGAAGGCCCCTCAGAAGAGGTGAGGCCTGGCTGGGGACTTGAGAAAGGATCTGGAGTGTTTTGGCGGGTGACAGCCAGTTTTGGGTGAACAGCCCCCAAATCGTATGGCGGGTTTAGCAGCTGCGGGGAGGATGAGCTGAAGAGAGCCGTTTGTGTTGGAGAAAAGAGAAAAATAAAAAACTCAATTACTCTCCATGGCGGCAGGCTGCTTGTCTGTCAGCTAAGCTAGCAGGCTTCCCCCGATCGGAGCATTGAAACCGACAAAGAGATTAATAAACCGAGTTCACGGCTGAAAAGGACAGGGCCTCCGCAGGCCTCGCTACCTGCAGGAGGCTCTGAGCTGATTTGTGGGGCCTGGACAGGACTGGACATCACCGGTTCCATGGTGCACGGGGTAGAAGACCCTTTCACTTTTAGGAAGGCCCTCTGTGCCTCAGTTGTCTCATCTATAAAGTGGAGAGAACGTCCATCCCCTCAGGCTTGCTGTGGGAGTTAAACAGGTGACACTTGGGAGACTTAGAACTGGGTGCTGCACACAGTAAGGTCCTTATGCTCAGCCGTGGCCCCTTCCTCCACTCCTCCTCCTCCTCCTCCTCCTCCTCCTCCCCCTCCTCCTCCCCCTCCTCCTCCCCCTCCTCCTCCTCCCCCTTCTCCTCCCCCTCCTCCTCCTCCTCCCCCTCCTCCTCCCCCTCCTCCTCCTCCCCCTCCTCCTCCCCCTCCTCCTCCTCCTCCTCCTCCTCCTCCCCCTCCTCCTCCCCCTCCCCCTCCTCCCCCTCCTCCTCCCCCTCCCCCTCCTCCTCCCCCTCCTCCTCCTCCCCCTCCTCCTCCTCCTCCTCTTCCTCCTCCTCCTCCTCCTCCCCCTCCTCCTCCCCCTCCTCCTCCTCCCCCTCCTCCTCCTCCCCCTCCTCCTCCCCCTCCTCCTCCTCCCCCTCCTCCTCCTCCTCCCCTCCCTCCTCCTCCCCCTCGTCCTCCTCCCCCCCCTCCTCCTCCTCCTCCTCCTCCCCTCCTCCTCCCCCTCCTCCTCCCCCTCCTCCTCCTCCCCCTCCTCCTCCCCCTCCTCCTCCCCCTCCTCCTCCTCCCCCTCCTCCTCCTCCCCCCCTTCTCCTCCTCCTCCTCCTCCTCCCCCTCCTCCTCCCCCTCCTCCTCCCCCTCCTCCTCCTCCCCCTCCTCCTCCTCCTCCTCCCCCCCTTCTCCTCCTCCTCCTCCTCCTCCCCCTCCTCCTCCTCCTCCTCCTCCTCCTCCTCCTCCTCCTTCTCCTCTTCCTATTATTATTATTATTCTGAAGCATGTGATCTCTCAGCCCCCGACACCACATTCTCAGGGGTTTCCTCCCACTCTGCCGTTTCCCTGCCCTGGGGCCCTCCTCTTCTGTGCTCCTCTGGATGACACGGTGGGCCAGCATAGAACTGGACCCTGTCCTCCTCCACACCTGGACGCTACGTGGAGGTTTAATCGACACCTGAAGCTTGACATGGCCCAGGAACCACTCCCTCACCCAGCGCTCCCCGTCTTCACCACGGCACCACGAGTGCCCAGGTGGCTCTGCTCCAAGGACTCTCCTGATCCCTGTGTCTCCCTCACACCTCACACCCCGTCCTCACACCCCGTCCATTGGCCGTCTGCCTCCTGGACCTGCCTGGACCGTTCAGGCTTCCCTCATTCCTCCACCACTGCCACCCTCGCCCCAGAGCCCGTCCCCAGAGCCTCCTGCTCTCTCCCCCTGCTTCTCCTGTTCCACTCTAGCACCTCACCCAACCCGGAGGACCTTCAACTAATTAGATCAAGTCCAGTGACTTCTCACAGCAGTGTGAAACGCAAACGGTTTCCCCTGGAGTGAAAGCCCTGAGCACCCAGGCGCCCGCCTCTCCTGCCCCATCTCCCACCCACACCCGCACCACTCTCTCAGCCTTTCCTCAAATCCACCTTGTCCTCCCTGGGCACCTCAAGCCGTGCTGCCTGCAGGTCCCCTGGCATGCTGCGTATCTCTGTTCCATACTCGGTATGAATGTCCCCTCTTCAAGAAGACTTTCCTGGTCGCCCCACCTAACAGCTGAAACCCCGGTTATTACTACATGACTTTTTATCTTGACTCTTGGTTTTAGCTGTGTGACCTGGAGCTTACTTATCAACCATTCTCAGCCTAGATTTATTTGTCTCCAATAAATAGCAATACCACTTATCTTGTTCAATTTTGCAAAAGTATGTGAAATAAAAATGTGTGGAAAATAGTGTGCCTTGCCCGTTATGGACCTCCAACAAATATTACTGATTTTACCAACACCGGGCCTCTGAGTAGTGATGGAAACCAAGGCCTCAGGTGTTGGACAGAAGGAATTAGCAGGAGAGACGCCCTCTGCTCCAAGACTGAACCAAGGCTGGGTGAAAGAGAGAACACAGCCCGCCGGCCCCCCACGCCCCAGTAGCCATCCTGTTACAAAGCTGCTGTTGGCAGTGCCGTTAAAATGTACATAATGTTGGCACATTCTTTTTTTAAATTTTTTTTATTGTTGGTTGTTAAAAACATTACATAGTTCTTGATATATCATATTTCACACTTTGATTCAAGTGGGTTATGAACTCCCATTTTTACCCCGTATACAGATTGCAGAATCACATCAGTTACACTTCCATTGATTTACATATTGCCATACTAGTGTCTGTTGTACTCTGCTGCCTTTCTTATCCTCTACTATCCCCCCTCCACTCCCCTCCCCTCCCCTCTTCTCTCTCTACCCCCTCTACTGTAATTCATTTCTCCCCCTTGTATTATTTTTCCCTTTCCCCTCACTTCCTCTTGTGTGTAATTTTGTATAACCCTGAGGGTCTCCTTCCATTTCCATGCAATTTCCCTTCTCTCTCCCTTTCCCTCCCACCTCTCATCCCTGTTTAATATTAATCTTCTTCTCATGCTCTTTGTCCCTACTCTGTTCTTAGTTACTCTCCTTATATCAAAGAAGACATTTGGCATTTGTTTTTTAGGGCTTGGCTAGCTTCACTTAGCATAATCTGCTCTAATGCCATCCATTGCCCTCCAAATTCTATGATTTTGTCATTTTTTAATGCAGAGTAATACTCCATTGTGTATAAATGCCACATTTTTTTTATCCATTCGTCTTTTGAAGGGCATCTAGGTTGGTTCCACAGTCTTGCTATTGTGAATTGTGCTGCTATGAACATTGATGTGGCAGTGTCCCTGTAGCATGCTCTTTTTAGGTCTTTAGGGAATAGACCGAGAAGGGGAATAGCTGGGTCAAATGGTGGTTCCATTCCCAGCTTTCCAAGAAATCTCTATACTGCTTTCCAAATTGGCTGCACCAATTTGCAGTCCCACCAGCAATGTACAAGAGTACCCTTTTCTCCACATCCTCACCAGCACTTGTTGTTGTTTGACTTCATAGTGGCTGCCAATCTTACTGGAGTGAGATGGTATCTTAGGGTGGTTTTGATTTGCATTTCTCTGACTGCTAGAGATGGTGAGCATTTTTTCATGTACTTGTTGATTGATTGTATGTCATCCTCTGAGAAGTGTCTGTTCAGGTCCTTGGCCCATTTGTTGATTGAGTTATTTGTTATCTTATTGTCTAATTTTTTGAGTTCTTTGTATACTCTGGATATTAGGGCTCTATCTGAAGTGTGAGGAGTAAAGATTTGTTCCCAGGATGTAGGCTCTCTATTTACCTCTCTTATTGTTTCTTTTGCTGAGAAAAAATTTTTAGTTTGAGTAAGTCCCATTTGTTGATTCTAGTTATTAACTCTTGTGCTATGGGTGTCCTATTGAGGAATTTGGAGCCCGACTCCACAGTATGTAGATCATAGCCAACTTTTTCTTCTATCAGACGCAGAGTCTCTGATTTGATATCAAGCTCCTTGATCCACTTTGAGTTAACTTTTGTGCATGGCGAGAGAAAGGGATTCAGTTTCATTTTGTTGCATATGGATTTCCAGTTTTCCCAGCACCATTTGTTGAAGATATTATCCTTCCTCCATTGCATACTTTTAGCCCCTTTATCAAATATAAGATAGTTGTAGTTTTGTGGATTGGTTTCTGTGTCCTCTGTTCTGTACCATTGGTCCACCCGCCTGTTTTGGTACCAGTACCATGCTGTTTTTGTTACTATAGCTCTGTGGTATAGTGTGAAGTCTGGTATCGCTATACCGCCTGATTCACACTTCCTGCTTAGCATTGTTGGCACATTCTAATGGGAGGCATGTAGAATCCGATAAAGGCTATGAGAGGCAAGGTTATTGATGTCCATCTGAGGCTTTCACGAGACCCTGGCCAGGACTGGAGCCAGGGTCCAGAAGTTGCATCTGAACAATTGATTCTCTAACACCCCAGGAAGACGTGCATCCAGGGGAGCTGTGGTCTGGCCGGCCACGGCTACATTACTGAGAGCTGGCCGCTGGCTCTGTGCCCCCTGGCTGTGAATAGGCCTCCATCTAAGGGGACTTCTATTGATGAACACATGGAAGGAAATCCAGGGTAGGCCAAGGTATCTGGTGGCTACTTGGTGTCCCTAGGGAAACAGGAGTTCTTGGTGACGTGCTTTAGCAAAAGGGGAGGTGGAGGGAGGCTTTGGGGACTATCTGGGTTGCTCTCGGGGTGCTGCTGTTACAGAGCCTAGGCAAAGACGCCAGGCCCAGGTCCTGGGCTTCACCTCCCCATCTGTAAGAAGGCCCCTGACATGGTATCCGCCGGATGTCCGAGCCCCGAGTCTGCCAGGTGTCATTTTCTGAGTGCTGGTCCTCTCCCCTCTAGATCACCTGCCCCTGCGGCCAGCGGTTGTGTTTTATGTGTATGGGTTCCCAGAGCGCCCCCAGGGCCTGGCACAAGAGCTCACGCTGCAGCTTTTGCTGAATGAAGGAACAGGCTGTAACACACGACTGGGGCTCCTGTCGTCAGAGACGTGGCAGAGGCCTTGCAGCATGGGAGAACCTGTCTGAGGGGAGCCGAGAGGCGAGAGTGCAGAGTCCAGTGACCCAGAGAGCCGTGTGGGGCAGGGAGAGAGACCAGGGCCTCCCGCCTCCCCCGCATGTCGGCAAGCAGCAAGGTTCCGCCCGCGCCGAGGGTGGCTGCTGGCAAGGGCAAGGCCCCTTGGCTTCTCCGCTCAGGGCCATGTTGACCCCCCGTCGGTCCCACCCCTCTGCTCCCTGAGCTCCTTGGGAACCAAACCCGAGGGAACACGGGGTCCCCAGCAGATCCGCCCACGCTCCGACTCATTCATCGACTCCACTCCTGTTCACAGGGATTCCCGGCCCTCGCCACAGAGGGGAAGAGCAGGCCTCCACCTTGTTCTCAGAAAGCTCCCCACCACCTTTCCTCCAGGCCATTCCCAGGGACAGGGCCTGCGCAGGCTGACCATGCTACTGGAAAGCCTGGACCTGCAGGTGCCCTTGTCTGCCCCGCTCAACCCAGGACCAGCTCCTCCTTGTCCCCAGCCCAGGAGGCTCTGGAACCTCCTCACCCAGCAGAGCTCCGCCTGGCAGAAGGCATCTCGGGGCCTGGTTTCGGAAATGTCAAAAGGTGCTCATTAGCAGCGGGTTTCCTCCCTGAGACACGCCTGCTCTCCTTCTTGTTAGTGGAGGAAGCTGGGGGAGAGGAGCTTGCACTGTGGCCCATCAAATTTAATTTATAACTAACTTATGTCACCGCAGCCATTAGTATGTACTGTTTACGTTCCTTCTTCACACTTCCAGAGTCCCCGGGTGTCTGAGATGGCTGGCCCCTTCACGCCTGGCTTGGTGGAGAACTGGAGTGTGTTCTGGGGGAGGGGAGGTGGGGGCACCGACAGTGGGGGATGGGGAGGGCGGGGCGTCTTCCACCTGTGTCACCCTGCCACAGGGGTCCTGACAGGGGCAGCGCCCGGCTGTCTGAGGTGCGTGTGCCCCGTGAGGAGGAACAGGCCCTGCAGGGGAGCTCAGTCGTGGCTGCCGTCTTCTGAGAAGAGAGGAAGGAGCTGGGGAGAGGGTCCCCGCAGAGGGAGCCCCAGCACCACACACCTCTTGTGTGTTTAGGGGGTGACCATCACCTGCTGAGGCCTGGAGGGGTTCAGAGCTGGGGAGGGAAGAGCGAGCAGGATGCTGCTGGGGGGAGGGAGTGCAAGAGAGAAGGCCATGTTTTATGGGAACGCTTGGCTCCTCTGTCACCGCAGGCTTCCTTCCTTAGTCACAAGGACTGGACAGGACTAACGGGGGCTGAGCTTTGGGGAAAACAGACACTTGTAAGAGGACTGGTGCGGGGCTGCAGGTGGGTCGTGGGGACAGG
Organism: Ictidomys tridecemlineatus; assembly: GCF_052094955.1. NCBI lineage: Eukaryota > Metazoa > Chordata > Mammalia > Rodentia > Sciuridae > Ictidomys > Ictidomys tridecemlineatus. The sequence goes on along the minus strand of NC_135486.1, from coordinate 8,985,241 downwards.
GTGAGTGGTCGGTACCTCGAAGGATGCACAGGGGTGAATCTGGCTCCAGAGACCCGTGAGGGGGAGCAGGGAGCAAGCGGCCATCTGTGGGGATGCTGCTGCTGCTCCCTCGCCTCCTGTGTCAGGGCTGAGGAGGAGCGAGGGGGAGCCGTGCCAGGGGACAGAGGAAAGTGAGCTGCCGAGGGGCGCTGACCTCCAAGCCATAGCCTGGGCCAGGGCACCTGAAACTGTGTGGGGCCAAGTGCAGCGTGACTCCTCTCCCAGTCCCTCCCGCCGGCTCTGGGAAAAGAATCCCTGGGGAGGCGAAGGAAGTGTAAACTAAGATTGGCCAGAAATTGTATCAACGGCCTTTAAGTTAATGTTTGGTGTGAATGTTACTAGTGTTTTCTATGACCCTTCTTAATGATGCCATGTTGAGAGAGTTTGTTTTAGATATTCCCAGGTGTCCTGGGGAAGCAGAAGTAATAAGTGCTCTTCCATGAAAACAATTCTCCAGTGGATTCCATAAATACTGAAGTGGACAAAAGAATGATCTTCTGGTCTTTTAACTTCCTATGGAAAAACTGTGTGTGTGTGTGTGTGTGTGTGTGTACATGTGTGCACGGTTATCCCTGAGGTGCAGGCACACCAAGTTTCTTGCAAGAGGGTCCATAGCATTGATGAGCTCGCTGTCACTTGGAGGCAGTGGATCTGAATCCTGGGCAAGGGCTTTGGTTGTTTCTTCCCTTTGGAGGTGACACACTGAACTAAGCATGCCCAGGGATACCCAATGTGGGAGACCACTGGTCAGGATTCACAGGAGCAGAATAAAACTCTCAGGCCCACGGAGGCCCAACCCACGAGCTGAATTTTATCTGCATGGTTTTCTAACCAGGGGGAGGAACTAGACCCCTGGCGACTGGGAGGAGGGGACCTGGCTGCACGGTGGCCTGGACTTCCCTTTCAACAAGTGCTGTTTGAACACCCCAGTGAAGGGCTCGCTGGAGACGTGAATCGTGCTGAAGACGGCCCTGAGCTGAATCGGCGACTGAAGGCGACAGTTGAAGTTCCCATCCTTTCCTGGACCCCTTGGAAAGAGCCAGCGTGAAGTCAACTGAAGGTCAATTACTGCAGGGCAGAGAGGACGAGAAGTCCCCAGAAATTTCAGAGAGAGAACAGTGAGGAGAACAGGGACCCCAGAATGCCACAAATAAGGGCTTCCCAGAGATGTGAAAAGGCCCGGGGAGCCGAAGGAGAAGGTAGAAACAGACGTAGTATCGCCTCGGGGAAGATCCACGCCCCTTGACAAGATGGGGAAACGGGAAGGGAAGGTCCCGTGTCTGTATCCACTGCACTCTCCCTGAGTCAGTTTGTCCCAAAGTGCTGAGCCACGTGGGTGTGTGGGGTCAAGATGCGGCGTCAGAAGGAATTCCTGTTCTCTTTCCCAGGGAGCCTGGAGACTTTAATGGGATCATGTACACAGTAGGCCCCATAGAAAACGCTGTCAGAGTTTTCTCAACTTAGCTGCAGAACTTACTTCTTTTTCTTTTCACGGAGTGTGTGTTTGACAGAGTTGATATTCAAAGAACACACTGTGGAAATGTTGCATATGCTCCATTCATATTGGGTCCTCTGGGATTACAGCAGTGTGGTGTCCCAGGAAAAGGGTTATAAAAGGGATGGAAATCCTACAGTCCCAGACTGTGCCATCCACGACATGTGTGACTTTAGATGAGTTACGCAACCTCTCTGGTCTTCAGTTTCTGCATAAGTCATCCAATGATGGTGTAAATGATACTGTCTTCTTCTGTTTTAAGATTTATAGTTCCAACTGGTTCCCTTTAAGTAGTGTAACCATGGGCGCATTATTGGAAGCATGGATGAAAGCCATTCATCACTTAACTAATTTTCTGTCTCCTCACTAAGTATAAGGTCTGCGTCTATTTTGTGTAACTGAGCGCCTGACACAGGACTGGGGACATTCTGGAAGCTCAAAACATTTCAGGGACTGAATGATATTTGGCCAGCCACTGTGTCACGCTTGCCAGAAGGGAAGGTGGAGTGCTAACACACAGCCCTCAGCCTCCCTCCAGAGACTGAGCAGTCTGGTGCACACGCCCGCACATGCCTGGGCCAGGCAGCGGTGTGCATAGGGACCACACCCCTCTGGTCCTGAGTCCACTCCGACTACAGGGTGTGCTAGAAGGGGTTGGTGGCTCCTTTCTCACAGCAGGACTGGCCCCGCTCACCCCCTGCTGCTGAGGAGCATGGCGCTGAGTTGCCTTCTCAAGGACAGGGCTGTCTGACACAGGCTCAGGGCTGGCAGAGAATCTATTTTCTTTCACTAAATTAATCCCTGTTGGAAGTTGGTCTCCTGGGGTTTCCTCACACCCTCCCCACGTATCCTCACATGCCTGTCCCTCTCTCCTCCTCCGTCCTTTCCTGCCCTGTCCCTCCTCCGCCGCAGCAGGTGTTGGGCTGAGGCAGGAGACAGCCGGCCAAGTGCTGGTGTGAGCAGCACAGGGCCGTGGCCGTCCAGCAGGGGCTGCAGAAGGAAGACGGGGCATGTCTGTGGGCATCACCTGCAGGGAGACACACAGAGGGGACAGCTGGCAGGGTCCCCTGCCAGGCTGGCCCTGGCCCACCTTGTGGGAGAACCTCGGGCTGGCCGAGTCCCAGCCAGCCTCGGTTTGATCAGCACGGGCGATGCATTGTCCCTTAGGCCTGGAAGGAAATGGACATTAACCTTGTGTTTCCAGGACAAGCTTCGTCATCTTCCTTGACCAGCCTCCATGGGCTCATTCGTCTTTTAAGGAAATAAAGGTGTGTGTGTGTGTGTGTGTGTGTGTGTGTGTGTGTGTGTGTGTGTGTGTACGTGTGTATTTACCCACTAAGGAGAGAAGGACATGAAGTGTGTTCTAAGCAGTTTCTTGGGACCCTTTGACACCTTCTGGTGCACACGCCTGCACATGCCTGGGCCAGGCAGCAGTGTGCACAGGGACCCCACCCCTGGGATTATAGCAGTGTGGTGTCCCATGCTCTGAAGTCACTCAAGCCAACAGGTGGGGGAAAGGGGAAGCAGGCCCAGTGGCTGCGGCCACAGGTTCTGTTGGGTAGTGCTGGGCCTTGCCCCAGACTCATCCCCTCTCCCCGTCAACAGTATCTAGCACGGAGTCTCCTAGTGACGATGGCGGTCCGTCCCTCTGTGGTCCTTGTCTGCACCTCCAGCTGCACAAGCGCACTTCTCAGAGCAGCGCCATCTTGGACGTTGGGCTCAGCCTTCAGAAGAGGGAAGTAGTGTGTTTCTCCCGGCCACAGAGTGCCTGAGGCCCCACAGGTGGGGACAGCAGGCCCTCCCACCCTCCTTGTGTCACAAGGTTGAGAGAAGGTTCCCCGTGGCCCCCGAAGTCCAAGCGATCCTCGAGGGAGGGAGACAGGCCGGGAGAGGACGACCCCAGCTCCGGGGCCAGGAGAGTCCTCTGTCACAGTTCTAGTGGGGGGTCTGATCCCCGAGGGCTGCCTCTGCTGAGCCACCAGCCCATCCCACAGGGTCAAAGGTGGTGAGAGGCGGGGGTGGGCTCTGCCTTCCCGTGTGACCAAAGCTAAAGTAGGAGCTGGGATGACAGCAAGCCCCGTGGTCCTTGAGAGGTAAATTTAGACGTGGAAAGAGTGGGGTCTCGGGGGTCACCCTGTGACTCACCCCTCGGCTCCTGTGTCCTTTCCTGTGGTCTAGACAAGGACACAGGAGCCTGCCCCTGCTCCAGGGGGTGCTCGAGAGGACTTAGGAGCTTGTGGATATAAGCACCTGTGCTCTGAGGAGGATGGCAGTCAGTGAGAGCTGGGATTATGAAATTCATAATCACAAGTGAGCATTGGCAGCTAGGAATTAATACGCTTTAACTTTTTCAGTGTGTTCTGATGTTGGTTGCTCCGGGCTCAATTCCAGCGCCATGAGCTTGGTTTAGCAAACATGGGGATTTAAGATCCTGGGTGCCCACAATTTTCTCAGGAAAAATGTTGGAGTCTCACCTCCTCAGGAGCCATGTCTGATGACATAGTGGCATTCACCCAGTGCCACCCACTATATGCAAGGCCCCACTCTCAAGTTTGTCATGTCCTGGGCATGAGCAGGAGCCCTCTTCGGGGTAGGTAGGTGGAGAAAACCTCTCTCCTCCACTCGGAGCCTCACCTCACAGAGAGCATGCTGCTAGCCTCTGGCGGGGACCGCCACAGGGCAAGCTTCCTGTCCCTTCCCACCTTCCACCACGTATCACAGCCCATGCCCCACTCCTGCCCCTGCCTCTCCCCCTCCAGTGGTTCACGTCTGTGATTCAGCCCCAACATTTTGCCTCTTGCTTGGCGGAATGTCGTCTCTCCTGCTGGTGGGGTGTGCAGTGGCAGACCCTAGTCACAAAGGAACCATGTCTAGTGTCTCAGTCAGTAGGAGAAAACACGTGGCTCAGGGTGCAGCCAGCGCCCCTCTGCTCCCTGGGCTGTATGAGAAGGTCCACGGGGCAGGCCCTCAGCCCTCCCGCTCCCTCCGCTGCAGGTGTGTGTCTAGGGAGCCGCTCGGCTCGGTCCCCTCCAGCTCCCTGGTCCTGCTGACACCCCCTGCATTCCCCCCGCTTCCCAGAGTCGATTTTGACACGGAGGGGAAACAGGTTCAGGTTGGTCCCCCGACTTCGTGGGGTCACAGCTTAGGATCGGTAGCCCCAGGATTATCCAGGAGCTGTCGTCCAGGGTCCATGCCCTTCACGATGCACGGGAGCTTTCCTGACACAAGGACATTCGAGGCCCCTCTTCCTCCCAGGCCCTCTTCCTCGCGGCTGCCTCTGTCCCTCCTGCGTCTCCACAGCCCTCTCCCCTCTGGCTCTCTGTGGCCATTTTTCTCCTATTTCCCTATCTCACTGCCCTCCCAAGCCATGTGGTTGTCGGCTGTCACCCCCCACCTCTTCTCTGTGCCCCTGCCAACATCTCTCCCGTCCCTGTCCCCACCTCCACAGCCTCTGCCCTCCGCACTCCTCCTCTGCCCCGCTTCTCCTTTGTTTGCCCCTCTTGTTCACTTAGTGACCCCTTTTATTACGTCAGGGCCCAACCAAGAGCCTCCCCGTCTGTCGTCTCTGCCTCCCCAGCCTCCCCTCCGCCTTCTCTGAGTCTCTCGGCTGCAGATGGGAACCATGTTCAATCCAAGCCCTGTTCCTCGCCAAAGAATAACAATGAACTCGGGAACCACAGGGACACAAGAAAGGACATCTCTGTATTTCAAGAGACAGCCCAGTCTCTTGGGACAAAATGACTTCTCTTGCTTTATTGATGAACTTCTGGGCTGGGGAGCACTGTGCATGCAGATGGGCCAGCTGGCTGGTGCTGGGTTCAGGTCGAGGCCCACACTCTTCCTGGCTAGTGCCTCCTGTCAAAGCCAAGGGGTGGCCACGTGGTCAAGAGGCAGCTCTGTCTTTCCATAGTGCCCTCAGCAGACCAAAGTGTGTGTGTGGAGGCCCCATGGAGTGCGCAGTGACCAGCCACTGACCGTAGATGTTATGCCAGTGATACCCGCGTCATCAGGCAGAAACTCCGAGGCCAGAGCAGGGATCCGACTGGAGCTGGAAGCAGCCTGTCTTCCCTTCCTCCACCCCCTGCAGGCTTCCCTGCTCCTCCACACTGCCTTCTGGTGTGAAGTGAGATCAGAGAGCCACACGGCCTCATGGTCTTCCATCCTCCCATGGCCTTTGCACGGACAGCCCAGGGTGGGACCCACTCACACCCTCTTCCAAGTGACTGTTTACTACGGCAGCTCACTCCAACCCTCCTTTCCTCAGTGCCCCTCGTGCCCCCCTCTGTCTTAGTCTATCCCTGCTGGTAATGGTGGGGGATGTCGTCCTCAACACAGAATGGACATGCACTGGCCTCGGTACCCAGCTGAATGTGGGCATCTTGAAGACACAGATGGTGTGTCCAGGAGTGTTGTCTCTATTCTCCAGCAGCCGGTCTAGCACGGAGCACCCAACAGTGCTCAGGCCCCAGAGGGCCACACCTGGCTGGAAATGGTGACCAGTGACTGAGACAGCAGCCTGCACCCACAAGGCAGGGAGGATGTGAGCTGTCTGGACTTCTGGGAGGGAAGCCCAGGCACAGAAGCTGCATGTAAGATCATGCCTATGAGAGGGCAAAAGCCCTCCCTTATCTTATCCTGTCGCTTAAGGTCGAACTTGACCACACGAAAATAGCCAGAATTAGCTGGAGAATTCTCTTTGCTCAAGCGCCTCTGTAAGTCATAAGCTGCTTTGGGGGAACTGCTTTCCTGCTTCTGGCAGTAGAATGGGCTCCAGCAGGCACGGCTGCAGGGGGACAGGTAGGGCCCCGTGACTCTCTAGAGCCAGAGGGGGTACAGGAGCAACTCCAACCGACCCTCCCTGCAGCCTCCACCTGTGCTTGATGGTGCTGAGGATTTTACCTGAGGGGTGACTCCTCCCCTCCCAAGGCCAGGCCCACAGGGATTCCTTTTCTCCTCCCACCTCACTGGGGGCCTCCCACTTGGTTTTCTGACTGGACCCAGCCCTTGGTTTTAGGCCAGTCTCTGCTGTTTCTCTGGTTGTCAGAGTCTCCTTTGCCCCTGGCAGATCGCCCCCCCCCCCAGGAAACAGGCAGGGGGCAGGGTGTTTGTTCTCCTAATCTGAACTTTGCCCACCACCTTCTTGCCCAGGTCCTCCCTGCAAGCCAGGTGCCACTCCTGGGCTGCCCCTGCCTCAGGAGAGGTGCGCCAGGTGCAAGGAAGCAGAGCAGGGAGGCAGGATGTGGTGGCACTGTGTTCTCAGGGGACCCCTCTGTGAACTGAGGGGTGGCCGGAAAGCAGCCACTCCCACAGACTGGTCCTGTGAACAGGAGGGCATGAGATAGACAGATGGTTGTCAACGTGGGCCCAACCAGGGGTTTGTGAGAGTGACCTGGGGCAGGTTTTAAGAAAGGGAAATGTGGACAGTCAAGCCCTCCTCTTGGAGCTGAATTTGGTGGATCCAGATGGAGCAAGGGAGTCTCTGTGTTCATTGCATCTCCCCCCCCCCACTGCCCCACCCACAGTCGCCCAGGCAGGCCACCCAGCACACTCCCAACGGGGCCCTCATCATGTCCCCCTGCCTGAATCCCAGCCTGGCCCCTTCTGTGATGACAGGATAAGAAACAGGAAATTTTGTGTACAAGGCCAGGGCTGGGAAATAATTGAAAGGATTGCTATGATATCTCCCAATCACAGGTGCCACGAGCTAACTCTTAAGTCTTCTAATTGATGCCCATTAGGAATAGCTTTCCCTTTATGATCTTCTAGAAAAGAAGGAACCTTTGAGAGCGTCTAATGCATTTCTCGGTGGGAAAGCATTCATTTCCGCTGGCACTTACTCCTGGCCCTCCTCTTCTCCTTCCTCTTTCTCTGTCATTCTTGATCTTCCTCCTTCTACTTAATAAAAAGCACCTTTCATTTACCTTTCATTTCTGTGGCCCTTTACAAACCTCTTTCCTATAAATTATTTCTGCCCAACAAGAATCCAGTGAGGCGTGCAGAGATTTTTAATTTCCGGTTAACAGGTGAAGTTCAAAAATGTTTAATGACTTGGCTAAGGTCACCCTCCAAGGAAACGGGGGGGGGGGGGGGGGCTTTGGTCTCCTAATCTGAACTTGGCCCACCCCTCTGCCTCTTTTCTCTGGCTCCCCTCCCCAGCCAGCCTGCCTCCACTTGGGCTTCAATTGTGAAATGAGCAGTCGTTCAGTGGTCTTCTGCCCTGGTGATGTGGAAGAAGGGACCTCGGCATCCCAGCCAGAGGGAGCCGCAACAATGTGCTCTGACACAGGGTCCCCTGGTGAGGATGTGCTTTTCCCTCCTGGAGCTGGTGCAAAATAGCCAGACTGGGACAACAGAGGGCCACTTTGCCTCACCTGACCAAAGAGGACAGTGGCCCCGGGGGTCAGAAACAGAGGGCAGTGGAGGGAAATCTGAGAAGAGTCTAGGAGCTGCCAGGAGGAGGTGGAAGCTCCGGGCAGGCCTCCTTGGGTCACTCTGACGGGGGACACACTCCCCAGCTTTGCATTCCAGCTAACGCACCCTCTGACACTAAGGAATGGCTGAGCTTGTGCGTCTTACCCACACTTTAACTCTCCTGTCAATTTCCCCTCCCACTCCTCTTGCCACAGTTGAGACCCAGGAGCCCTGGGGTCACCTTGTGGCTCCCTACCACTAACTAGCTCTGGGCCCAGGAGAGCCCCAACATTCTTTCAGAGGTTGGTATTTCCCAGCTCTGTGCATGTTAAGGCTACTGGGAACAGAAAACGCCCGTCCAAGCCAGAGCAGTGCAGCCAGAGCAGACCTACGGTCAGCAGGGGCCCCCTAAGACCCCGTCTCCCGGGGATGTCGTCCGTCTTTGTTAAGTACAGCTCCATGTGCTGGCACCGTGAGGAGACCACCCAGGGAGGCAGTCCCCGGCACAGACCATGGTCAGGCGAGGCACAGTTTTAATTTGGGAGTAGACAGTAAGCCCAGAAGGAAGGGAGACATGGGCTGCTCCTACTCTCTGGCTGCTTTGCCGCCTTGATTTTTTCCATGTGTTGCAGGGAGGCCTCTGGGCTTCTCTGGTTGCCACCTCACAACAGTCTCTCCAGCCCTCTCAGGGCAGAGCCCATTGCATTCCTGCCATGTCCAGCACCTGCATGGACTGCCCCACCTGCTGGTCCTGACCCACCGGGTTTGCTCTGCGAGTCCGGCTTCTCTCTGATGTAGCCAGAGCCGAGAATGGCCACAGGCCTCAGTGGGCCAAGGGGAGGGTGGGGGAGGTGAGGTGGCTGCAGAAACGGCCCACTCCCTCCAGGAGCTGATGTTCAAGAGGCTCTGCTTCCCTCTCCTGAGACAAAAGGTAGCTCAAACCCGCCCACCTGCTTTGCAGGTTTGCCGCGGGGATTAACTCAGACAATTGGTGGCTGAGCCCTGGTGAGATATCAAGTGCCTGGGAACTGCTAAATCACAGCTTTCTTGCCCTAATCTTATCACCTGCCATTAAAGATCAGAATATGAAAGGCACACACTTGTAAAGCTCAGCACAGTGCCTGTCGCTGTGCTGCAACAGAGAGACTCAAAATAGTTCTCCCTCCTCAGCAGTTACTATGGCACCTGTCTCATCAGGGATTAATGTTCCCCCTGCCCCCGTCCTGACACTGAGCCCTCCCCCTCACTTCCTCCCGCACCCACCACACCACAGCACCCAGAGTTTCCAGGCATCTCTCCCTGCCCACGGTCCCAGCACAGCAGCCCCCACCTGTGTGACACTTATCAAGCTGACAGCTGCGGTCCTATCCCACCCGGGAAGCTGGCTCTTGGACCTCAGGAGGAGGGCGCTGAGATGTCCCAGCTCAGTTGACAGGAAGACTGGGCAAGAGCAAGCCCCTACTGTGGACAGGAGGGGACCAGGTGCAGGCTGTACACTTGGGCGGGCTTTGAGCTCCAGGGCTGTGCTCCACGTGTGTTTCTGTGCCGGGGATTCCACCTGTGTGACCCGATGTGCATGGGAGTGTGTGTGTGTCTGCTATGTGGAGCCGCCGTGACATCTGCACACCTGTAGCAGTCCACACAGGTGAGCACTTCCACGCCGCCAGGTTGCATGATGTGCACTGGTGTGGCTAAGGGGAGTCATCAACACCACGTTTGTGTTCAGACTGCTCTCTTCTCGGCAGTGGGGTCTACGAGGGTGAAGGGACGCACTCTCTCTGGGTTGGCAGTGCCAAGCGGTGCCACCCTCTGTGAGCAGGCTCAGTAACGAGGCTTGTAACACTCAGCAGCTATCTATACAGCTTTAGACGTGCACAAAGCCCCATTCGCTCAGGCATTGCTAACAAGCCAGCGGCGACAAGCCGATGTGCACAATGGGACTGAAGGAGAAGCTGAGAAGAGAGGTCCTTGTCTGCCTGGCTGCTGGGCGTCGCCAACATTCTGCTTCTTTTGCAAACCGCATGCACACGCTGCGTTGTGCCTGGAATCCCGCCCCCAAGGAAACCCAGGCTCAATAGCCAGCTTGCAACCCCAACGCCCCATCTCCCCGAATCCTGCTCCCCTTTCTCCTAGCTCTCCCTTCTTGTTCCCTTTCTGGCTCCCATAGAATTAGATTAGTCACATTCTTAATTAACTGTGCTGGTAAGAGCTCTATTAGGTATTAAATGTTTGTCACAATCCAATTAAAAAATCCATCACAGCAGGACAGGTTTTCTGAGGCCCAGCAGATTGATGCGATGCTGGAGGCCCCGGTGCTTTCCTCTCTGCCAGGGAGTGGGGAAGAAGAGCAAGACCCAGGAGATGGGGAGAGCTGGGGAGGGTTGCTCAGGAGGCCATGTGGCCTGGCACTGGGACATTCCTGCCTGAGCATCCCTAATGCCTGGAGAAGTCACTCTACCCTAGGGACCGAGCATCCTGGATTGCCCCAAACTGCTTCAGTTTTGAAAAGTGTGTGCTTGGCCACCTAGTTTATAATGTCACTGTTTCCCTTAGCCCCATACGGTGACGGGGAAGGAGTGTTGTGTGTGTGTGTGCATGCCTGAGTGTGCATAGGTACGTGTGCATAGTACTTGTGCATGTAGGGGGTGAGGTGAGGTGAGCAGGGCTGGGGAAGGGCCAGATGGACAGCTTAAGCCTGGTGGGAGGTTTTTTGGCTCAAACATGAAGAATGTAATCTGATGGAGTTGGACTCTGTCTCCTGGGTCCAGCTCTAGACCATTGGCTCTGCTCAGATCTGTTCCATTCAGAACCGTCTGTTCCATTTTACAGAGGCTTGCTCTGGAGGGGAGCTATCTCTTGGTGAAAGGAAGGGTAAATGAACATTCGCCCCTGGGGGCTCAGCCTTTCTTCCTGCACTTCCTTGGCCCTTTCTTCTTTTCCTTTAACTTTTCTCCAGGAGGGACATGCCCCCTTCTTTGCATGTTTCCTGGCCAGGCTGGACACACGTAGGACTTGTTCAATGGACACCAGTTTTAGAACCCCCAGCTCCCCACAGGACCACACCCATCTCTCTACTTCTTCAGTGACCAGGATGGAGAAAGGAGAGGAGACCTGCAGCCTTCTTACAGTACCCACCATGCTGGCCCCGGGAGAGGGTGATGGGCGAGCATGTGGCCATGGTCAGTTCCCCCCTCACACCTCCCAGGATGGATAGTAACTGCATGCTTTTCCACTTCAAGTCTCCCGATGTGCTTCTGAGCTTCTTGTTCTTTGGGTGCATCTTTTGTGGCTCTGTTAACAGTAATAACCACTCAATGTTTGCTTTCTTATCAACGATTGTCATGCCAAAAATATCTTTCACTTTTAGTTCTTTTGAATTCTACCCTCCATATCAGTGCATCTTAAAATTTGACCTTCCAGCAAAGATTGTCTGCATCTGTCTGCCAAGGGGAAGTGTTTGCTGTTGAGAGCCACAGCCAAAGGGGCCCCAGCAAACTTCCAGCTGCCAGCAAGCTTCAGACTGCCCCAGCAACATCTAGCTGATTGGCTCCTCTGCGGTGATGTTCATTGGGCTGTTTCCCTGCCCTTCAGACTGCCAGCTGATGATTGGCTCACAGCTGCCCCAGCAACATCTAGCTGATTGGCTCCTCCACGGAGCTGCTCATTGGGTGACTTCTTTGGCTCTGCCCACGCAACCCAGCCAATCGGCCTCAAGAGGAGGAGGATTGTGGGAGGTTGAGAGGCTGGTGTGGGGGAGAGAGGCTTGTGGAAGCCGGTGGTGGCAGTTGGGCTCTGAGGGTTTTTCCCTGGAGCTGTTTTGTTTGGCGTTTGTAGTTCTAAAAATAAAGTTAGTTTCTTTTTGACAAGTGGCTCCTGATTTGTGCCAAGCCAGACTTCGGCAGTTTGCTTACTGGGATTGTGAGGTCCTGAGGGACAGGAAGCATGGCTCATCCATCTGTCTGTCCTCAGCTCAGGGCACGGGCTCAGGCTCATAGGAGACACTTCTGAGCATTTGCTGAATGACTAAGTGAACTAGCTCACATTAAGACTCCCTATTTTATTCTTCTGGGGCCCCAAATAGGCTCATCTTTGGCTTCCACCAAAGCAAACTCTTCACTGTTTATCCAGCACCTGCTCATTCTTCTGAACTCTTCTGCATTCTCTATCAGGGTCACCTTGTCTATCTGAGCCTACAAATCCCCGAAGGACAAGAACCCTGTCTGTTTACTTGCCTCCCCACCCACGGGACATGAAGCCATGCTAATTCTCTGGACAAATTAACATCCTTGGTGCCGAGGCCCTTCATTCCTTCCTCGGTTCTCTGTCCATCCGGTGCTTACTCCAGGCCAGCAGGAGCCCAGGCAGGACAGAAAGGTCATATCCTGCCTTTCTTCCTAAGAGCTTGCAATCAGGTTGAAGAGACAAAACATTCAAAGAAAATCTAAGCAGCAAAATCAAGGCAGATTTTAATGAGGGCCTCCTGGTGAAGGATGCAGATGTACTTTCTTTAGGGACTCAGAAAGGAAAGGCCACGGGATACCTCATGGGCCTAGCAGACCTAGGAAAAGGCCCTGGGCCCCCCAGCAGTGGCATTTCCAGGCAGAGAGCAGAGCGTGAGAAGTGCAGACATGGACTCGGCAGTGAGCGGTGCTGATTGAGGGGAGAGGGCTCCGGGAGCCTAGCAGGAAGCAGCATCTCAGGAGGCTTTGCAGAATTGAAAGGGGAACATGAATGCAAGCTGATGACAATGACAAATCAGAGCCAACCCTGTGGGAGGCACCTGCTTCCTCATCAGCAAACTCCCTCTCATGGGGAGCCTACGGGCAGTGCTGCACGGGAGTGGTTTGGAAGTTTCTTGGATGCTGAGGAAAGGAGCTGTGGGTGTCCTCTGGCCTGGTTAGGATGCACCCCTGAGAAGGCACGGGTTTGGGGCCTGGGCAGGAACTGCCTTTGCTGAGGGGCATGCAGATTCTGTCTTTGGATGGGGAGTGATGCCTGTCAGTCAAAGGACATCGAATGACAAAGACAGTTTGGGAGAAGACACAGGATTGTCCCACCCTCTATTTACTGCATGAAAACCATAAAATGCCTGAAGTCAGCACATCTCTCTTCCTACGGCAGGACCAGGGCCTGGGTCGCCCCAACTCACAGACCAAAGTCAGGTGGCTACTGAGCATCCTGACTGTCGCATCCCCGAGAATCTCCTTCTTGCCCACGTGGGCCGCAGGCAGATAAGGCCAGGGAACGCAAACTAGCTGCCCAGGGTGGGTGGGCAGGGAGGTGCGTTATCTTCTGTGCTTTACATGGATATTTCATTTGGCCTTCCCAAGGCATCCGCTGGAAGGTTTTATTTTCTCCATTTTATTCAATAAGAATTTGAGACTGAGATGAGTAGCTTGTCCAGAGTTGCTCCGCTGTGGAATAAAAATTTGAATCTATCCATCCATTTGTTCATTCAAATATTTGTGGGGGGGGTCTATGAAGGGACAGCCACTGGGCCAGCACCAAAGCTGGTGCCCTTCACTGGAAGATCAGGGTTCCTTGTCCCCTCCACACCACATACCAAGCTGTGACCCACAAGGTGCCTAAGTAGAGCGCCTAAGGCCCGCGGGTCCAGCGGGGGCTGCTGAAGAATTGCTTTGTTAGTAATGCAGGTGTGATTTTCTGGGCCTAGGTGGGTCAGGACCTGAAGGTGGGCCTTGCTTCACCCCTTTGTGGGGTTACTAGACTTGGCCAATACAAATAAAGGGCACGCAGTTAACCTGAAAACTATTTGGTATAAGCCTATCCCATGCAATATTTGGGACATAATTATACTAAAATTTTTATTTATTGTTTATCCGAGAGTAAAAGTGGGTGTCGTGTTTTATCTGGCGACCTTCTTCCCCGGCCACCTCTAGCTGCCACGATGCTGAGTAAAGGATGACGTCCCCATGCCCATCAGGGTACTGGCATGGTGGGGCCTCTCGGGGAGACCCCTTCCCTCGCTCCCCTCAGAGGCCATCTTTCCACAGGGCAGCAGATCTGCAAGTCGGCTCCTGGGTGGGCTCTGCCCCTGAGCATAGAGGAAGAGCACAGTGGGTCCCCCAGCCCAGATGGCCACTGGTTCCTCAAAACTCAAACCAGTCATGTCCGAAGCGGACCCCCACCTTCCCCTAAAACTGTGCCTTCTGCTCCGAATGGGCTCTCCTGAGCTACAAACTCCAGCCATTCTCTCTTCCTCCATAGCCCACAGTTCCCGGTCCTCCCCTCCTCCCCTCCTCCCCTCCTCCCCTCTTCCCCTCCCCCCCTCCTCCCCTCCTCCCCAGGCCTCATGCCTGACCCGGGCTCCAACCGTCTTCCGTCCTCACCTGAATCATCTTCATGGCTTTGAACTCTTTCTCCTAATCCAGCCCTCTTAGAGTACTCCCAGGTGATCATCCCCAGGCCTAAACCTGATTCTGCCCTTGCCTGTGTTTAGATTGTCACGGGCTTCCCACAGGTTGCAGGACAGTAGCAATAAAGCCCTTAGTCCAGCACCCAGGCCTCTGACGATTTGACCCGAGCACTCTCTTGATCTATCTGAAACCACGTGTGCTTTCCTGAACTCTCATGCTCTTAGCTTCACCCTTCAAAATCCAGCCCATCGTCCTGTCTCCCAGGGATGCTTCGCTGGCTCTGAGGTTCCATCAGTGGTCCTCTGGGTCACTCCCCTGCTGCACCGTGGCATGCTGGGCTCAATCGCTTAGCACTATGGCACTGCTGTGCATGGCTTTTCCTTCCCATGTGCAGCTGGATCTAACACATAGTAGGTCCTCAGTAAATGGTAGCTAAAGAAGTGAATAAATAAATACAAGGTGGAAGGTTATTTCCTTACCAACCCCCTGAGCTCACCGCTTGCCAACCTGGGACTGAAATGCTTCTTTTCGCTCTTGTTGCGCAGGTTCTGCCACCTCCCCTGGCTCAGTCCTGCTCCGGGAGGCAGTGATGGCAGAAGCTCACCCGTTTCCCGAGTGACTGGATCCTCATGTTATTGAAATCCCCAAATTGACTTTGACAGCTCTCAGGGGTTAATGAAGCAGCCAGACTCCTGCCCCTGGAGACAGGAAATATTGTGGTGGCAGAGGTCGTAGTATCAGTGAAATGAATTTCATGACCTCAATCTTGTGCCCATGCAGACATTTTCCTAGACTCCAAAACCTCGGAGTGGCCTGTGGCTGCTGGCTGACTGTACGCCGGAGACGTGAGAGGATATGGGGGTGGGAGGAGAGGAGCTTGGCCCCTGTGGGCTCTGACGGGGACCCAGGGCCCGTGCTGCCTCTGAAGTTCTCCCTTCATCAAGTGCAGGACTTGGGTGCTGGGAGTCCCTGCTTCCCAGCTGGAGATGTTCAATAGTCATAAAGGTGAGAGGAGAGAGGTCATTGTTCTCTTTGAACATAAATGAATGACTTGGATTGCTGCTTGTTAGGGGAACTGCCCCTTCATGCCCTCTTGCCCACAGACCAAAGCCATCTCCCCATCGCCAGCTCCAAGACCCCACATTCAAGATCTCCCTCTCTTCTGTGCGGGTTCCACCTGCTGGACACCCTGGCTCGGCGGACGGCTGCTAATAGTCATCCACGAGGACTTTCTTCAAACGCTTAACTCAGGCTTCTGCTGGGAAAACATCCATTTTGGCAATTACATGCCCAAGACTGGACCCTGAACAGTTTTACTAAAAAATGGTTAGCGGTTAACGCCAGCCTGTGGTGTAGCGGTGCTCTGTGGAGCGGAAACAAAGTCACCCCACAGGGCTGACCACTGTAGGACTGCCCTGTTTGACATGGGTCAGGAAGGCAGAAGGGAACCAGGAGTAGGTTCAGACAGGCTTTGGGTTGGCGCTCAAACTGGTTCATTCGCAGAGAACTGGGCTCTGTGCTTGGCAGTGGGTGTTCCTGGGGAATGGTTTCTGTCTCCATGGCAGAGCGGGGTGGAGAGAGTGCCCGCTGCTGCAGGAATCGTCGTGGTCACTGTGTTTTATATTTCAAATGCTTTGCTGTCTCTCTTTGCCTCTCACAGCCTCTAGTGAGATAGTTAACCACCACTTACAGCCGCTGCTGGGAGAACAGGGGAAACCGAGGCAGAAGCTTTGGAGCAGGCTTCTAAGGAGGGGGTCCTGGACGCTGTTGGGAAGCTCCTGGGAGGGACTGTCTCCATGCGCAGGTCTCAGACCGGGGGACAGTCTCCATTGTACAGGCTCCACCCCCAGAACCCAGCAGCACAGCTGCCTTCCCAGGGTGGCCGTGCCCAGGTCGCCAAGGCAGCAGGTGCTGTGGGAGGGGCAGGTTTCGGGCAAGCAGACCTGAGTTCAGATTTCCACCCGTCTCTCACCATCTGAAGGTCCCTGGCTTTTTTCAGTCTCTGTGGTTTGCTTTTAAGAGAAAATGCCACCTTCCTGTAGATTATTACAGAAAGTTCATGTCATACCAACATGGTGCCCTTCACAGTAGGTGATCCATAAAGGGCGGTTCTTAAGCCTATTACAGTGGGGTTCAGTGTCGGTCCCCGACTCATTTTGTGAAAGCAGGTGGCACCGTCTGTGGCTACCAGGACTTGCTTCTCCCCATTGCCACCTCCCTCCCTCCTGTCAAGTCATCCTCCTCTCTCCAGGGTGGATGGTGACCAGGACCCAGCTGGCAAGCTTCAGAGCAGCTGTGGTTAGGGACAGCACTGTCCCTGCTGTAGGGGGCTTCACTGTGTGTGCTGGTGGCTGTAGAGGGACACAGTGGTTGGCAGAGGTCAGCTCCTGGGGCTGATGGTGACATAACGCATCTCTTCTCAAGTACCATCCTGAAAGCTACCCGGCCACTCAAACGGAGGCCTGCAAAGGACATGGGACTCCCAGTCGTTCCCTGCGTGCCGCTCCTTCCAACTTCTTTTCTCTGCTTTATATCTCATCTCACTCAGAGAAACTTCTTGGTAGAGGGTGCACAAGAGAGGCCTCTAGCTCCCGGTCCTATAAGGGAGGACCCCAAGTCTGTACCCACAAAAGCTGTTCCCGAGGGGTGGGTTAGACCTGTCCTTTTCATTTGTGAATAGCAGATGGAGGGTCACCTGGGGCTCTGGTTGAACATGCAGTTTCTGACTTGGTGTGCTGGACGAGGCCTGGAACTCTGCATTTCTAACAGGCCCTGCTGATGCAGACGCTGCCCGTCCACAGCTTCCTCTGAGTGAGTAGCCAGGTCGGTAGACTGGGCTTCCCTGGTCCACTGCTTGCTGGTGCTTTCTTCCTGAGTGCCTGGATGTCCTTCCAGTCCCTCTAGCGAGGGTGGACAGATCTCTTGGCAACACACAAGAAAGGTGTGTCTGACCCAGAGCATCCTGGGTAGGAGGAGAGAGGGAAGTGGGATGTAGGGACAGCCAGGTAGGGATGTCAGGGAGGAAGGATGCTGAGAAGGGAGACCTGCCCCTCCCATACATCGGCTGCTCTGAGCCACGTCCTGACACTCCTGTCCTCTCTGCCTCGTCCCCCAGTTTGTTTGCCATCTCTGTTGGAATACCTGCTTATTGGTGTTATGACTCACCACTGGACTGGGCCCCCCTCCAAGCAGAACCTTACTCAGCACTGTGTCCCCATCATACGGCACAGAGGTACTCAGTAGAGAGAGTGCCTAGCACATAGTAGGTGCCGAGGAGATGATTGTGTCCTAATAACAGACGACACATTCACATTTAAGTTGGGTGGATTCTTTATTTCTTATTTCTGTGGATATTTACAAGTAAAGTGTCGGCTGGGGTGTGAGCAGGATCTCTGCTGTCCCAGTGTCCAGGCTTATGAGGGAGACCTGCTGTCCTTGTGACCTGTCCTGCAGAGCAGACTGTGGAGTGCGGTTTTGCTGGAGGAACAGAGAGGATGCACAATGAGACCTGGCCTGAGGGGTGAAGGAAGAGGCCACCGAGGTGAACACGGTCCAGGCCTTGGAGATGGGGATGATTATTCAGGAAGAGGGGACAGTGTGGTAAAAAGTGAGGAGCCGGGAGATGCATAGCTGGGAATGGGAGGCCAGAGGCACAGGAACTGAAGATTCTGCAGGGCAGCCCCAGGTCCAGCCAGACTCTTCTGCTCCCAGGAGGAGTGAGCAGCCTTGCTGAGGGTGTGCTTGACAGGGTGACTGGACACCGCCTGTGACCTGATTTCCCAGCAACATGAGGTAAGGACACCTGGTGGCCCTGGAGGGCTCCCTGGAGCCACTGGGACCTGAGATGAGATGAGAGCAGCAGAGGACAGGATGACCTCAATATGTGGGCTCTAGGACCTTCCCTGACAGCACACCTGGAAAGCCACTCTGGCCAGAGAGAAAGAACTCGTTAATGTCCTGTGTCACAACAGGCAATGCAGACAAGAACTGCCCCCGTCCCCTTTGGGCAAATCACACTCCTCTCTAGGTCTGTGAGTTCTCATCCATATAGTGGGTATAATAAGTCACATCTCCCTTTCAGGGCTGTGTGCAGTTTGGGTTCAGTTATGTAAGCAGCACCCCGAAGACAGGAGAGGTCCTCAGTAGAGATTTATTCTGTGATCATTTAAATTTTTTAAAATTCACTTGTGGTAAACTAGGAGTGTTTTCCAAAGAAACTTGCCCCTTCCAAGAGCGGTGACTGCTCCTTGTCACTAGTGGAGTTCTGGCACATAGTAGGCACTCGGTACACATAGTCAGAACTGCTAGGGCAGCTGTCCTGGTCCCTAAAGCAACTCGGGAGCCCTGTCCCAGGCTCCTTCCTGCGTTGTCCCTGCCCACAAGTTCTTTTGCCATCACGTCACGTCCAGGTTTCACAGAGAGAACTTGGAGTCAACAATGTCCCTCGTGGATGATATTCTGTCTGTGCTGCTGACCAGCTACCACCCCGCTCCTTCACTTGAGCAGTTGGCCACGTCTTTCTTGCACTGTAGCCAGCTAGCTGACCAGGGTGGCCTCTGCCTGCCCGCGCACGACTGCAGGATTCATCAGTAGTTTCCCCGGCTCCGTACAGTGGAGTTTCTCTTCGTGTTCGTGCTTCTCCTTGGAATGAACACCTGCCCTGATTGGCACTGGACCCTCACTTGCAATCTGAGATGGAAGGGAAATGACAGTGTCCCTCAGTGAAGGGCCAGAGCCCAGGCTGGTGGATCCCTGCCAGGGTGGCTGTGTGGAGAGGGGCACAGAAGAGGCCTTCTGGATTTTAACATGTCCTTGGCCACAGGCCCGGTGATTTCCAAAGATAACAGCATGTGCCATGTTTTGAGCACTTAGAGAGGCTAAGCCATGGCTTCCCGTGAATTATCTCCTGTGATCCTCACAACAAACCAGTGAAGCAGAAATTAGACCACGTCACGGACGAGAAAAGTGAGGGTTACGGGTGTTACTTGCCTAGCTGGGATTTGAACACAGTTCTATCTGAAACCAAACCTCAAATCTTGGACATGTTCTTGGGACACTAAGTGGTGGCTCTGTCAAAATGACCTGCATCCCAAGCAGCCGAGCAAGGTGAGACCCCAAGGGACAGGAGCATCCTGGAGGAAGCTGGTCATAGGCCTCCTTGGCCTCCCCTTACCCACCCCACACCCCAAGATCACAGCAGGTCTTGTGGAATTGGTGGAAGAGTTGCTTCCTTGGGTCCAGAGGACAGGCACAGATGCCCTCCAGGTCCTTGTTGGACATCACGGTGAGAGCAAGGCTGCTCAGCCCTGCCTGCTCTGTGAGTTTGCACGAGACTTAAATCAACTGGTCAGTGACATGCTGTTGACCACTGACCAGATGCTCATACAAAGCCAGACCCTGAACGTTGCAAAAGCAGCATGGGGCCTGCCTGGACCCCACTCCAGCCCTCATTGGGAAACAAGACTTGGAGGATAGAGCAGGAGAGAGAGAGATGGAACAGTAAATTATCAGGAGGCAAATTGTAAGAAGAGGTGGCTCAGGGAGATGGGAATGAGTTCACCATGTGGATGAGCCGAGACCCATGGTAGGTAGGGTATGAGGGGTGGGTGGTTATGACAGGAGGGTGGAGCAATTGAGAGAGATCACCAAGGGAGCCGGAGACAAGGCGTACGGAAGAGGGTTTTGAACACTGGCAGAGCTGTGATAGCGCAAGGTGTTATTAAACACCATGTTGTATCAGCATGGCTATTCTTGCATAAATCTGGATGCCTGACATCTGCTCTGATACTAACAGTCTGAATCTTCCTGCCCTCCTTGCTCACCTGGGGCTCCTGGTTCTAACTCCTGTGCCCTAATCCTGATCTCTTCTTACTAGAACACGGAGACAGGCAAGTGTCAGGGACCCACGTCCTTTTGGACATTGACCTTTGGAGCTGAGTTGTGGCAGGGGCTGGGGATGGAAGCAGGAGTGTCCCCTCCTGAGCCTATCAAAAGAGTAGCTTCTTCCTGGCCACAAATTCATGAGAATGAGTGCATCCCCTCCAGGCCAGAGAGCAGCTGTGGAGAAAATCCCACCTGCCGCGGGGGAAGACAGGGCTGGGAGCAGAGAGGCCCAGACTGGGGAGAGGAGCTAGGAGGGAAGAAGTGGGAGGGAAGAAAGGGTGGGTAGTTGCAGAAAAGGAGAACAGAGGGAGGAAAAGTCGGGGAGAGAAAGTTCTCGCAGAGAGAAGGGAGAGGAGCATGTGCAGTCAGGGCCGCTGCCTAATCTCTTTAAATTTTCCTTCATTGATTAGGGATTTGCAGCCAAATCCCTCGCTGCAGGGAGACATTTGCTTTACTCCCACTCTGCTGTCGAACAGACAGAGGCCTCTCCTTGGGGGCAGCTGGGAGCCAGCGTGAAATGGGATCAGGAGCAGTTCCAAAAACCCGAGCAGGGTCAGCCTTCCTGCCCCTTCCTGGAATGAAGCGCCTCCAGGCCCCCACCTCTGCTCCGCCCCCCCACTTGTCCCTGGGGACTGAGAACAGCGGCTGGCTCCCAAGAGCCCCACGGTAGGGATTCAGACAGAGATTCAGACAGAGGCTCATCTCTTTTCCAGGTGAGGGCAGCTGGGGCTGGGGTCAGGGCTGAGGGCCTCACAGGTCTGGCACTCAGTGCGCGCACCCTCCCCATGGTCTGGGGCCACCGCGCTCCTGTCTGGGCCTCCTGGGCTCCTCCTGAAGTCTGCTGGAGCACGGGCGCTCAGGAGGTGAGTGCCGGCGGGTGTGCACACGGCTGCAGAAGGAAGGAGAAAGCAAGCGCGGGAGCACCTGGTGGCAGGACTCTGCCATGGTGAGGATGGCCACGTGTTCCCCTCTCTCCTGGAACTGTGCCCCTTGCCCCCAGGGCCTGCACCTTCCAGAGCCGCCTCTCCTGTCTCAGGGACCCAACGTGGCTCTGCTCTTCTACTTTTTCTAGAAGCCCTGCTGAGTCAGCAGAGGCGGGTGAAGGTCCCTTGTTCCTGGAAGCGCACATTGGCGCTGGGCACTGGGCACTCCATTCTTTGTCCCTTCCCTTTCTCGACTTGCTCTCTGGTCTGTCCTCGGACAGGAGCTCTGTGACTCCAAGGGGCTGTGCTCTCTGGAGTTTTTCTCAGCCTCTTCTCCCTCCCTCCTGGTATCTACAGTAACACTGGGCAGTTTTTGAGATTCCCATAAGCACTGAAGGGACGGACCCTTGTCACTTGCAGAAGGACTTTGGACCCTCTTTACTTGCTCCTCGCCGTGAGCCTGAGGGGGTAGACGGGGCATTTTGCTGATGGAGAGACTGAGGCACACAGCAAGGATTTAGCGGTCGATGACATTAAAGAGGTCTACGGTCCCTGTGGTGACTGGCTTTCTGCTGACTGGGTAGGTGACCTTCCCACAAGGCCCAGGGTGGTGGGGTCCCCGGGGACTGCTCCTGGAGCTGTTCCCAGTTCCGTGCTGGCTGGGGCATGGCAGGGACTGATTAAACAGCTCATGACAAATGGCAGAGCTATCGATCTGCTTCACGGTGCTCCTGCCCCGGCCCTGCCTTTCACCCTGGGCGGCTGGGATTTCCTACCCTGCTCACGTCGCACCAGCCCTTCCTCGGGGCCTCACTCTAGTTCAGTGCTTTTATTTTAGAGGCGTGAAAACTGAGTCCTGAGAGGAGGTGAGGGGGTCCAAAGTCACGCACACACTGTGCATCTGGGTCAGAGGTCACCAGTTTTCTGGCATTTATCCCAGATCTACCTCCAAAATTTATATCCACGAATGATTTGCTGAAAGAAAATTAAGAGCTATAATAAAGGGGAAAAAATTAAAGCCACAAAAAACCTCATGTGTGAGTCCAGGTTTTTTTTCTAACCACTTTTGCCCGGCCATAGCCTGTCACCTGGAGTCATTCCCAGTTCCTGAGCCTGCAGCTGTGTGGCTTTTGCAGCTGTGGTCTCTGTGTGGCACCCGGGTCGTTATGACAAAAGGAACCCCTTCCTGGCCAGGGACAGTTGTGCAGGCCTATAGTCTCAGCTACTGGGGAGGCTGAGGCAGGAGGATCACAAGTTCCAGGTTAATCGCAGCAATTTAGCAAGACGTTGTCTCAAAATAAAAAGTAAAATGGTCTGTGTGATAGCTCAGTGGTGGAGTGCCCCTGGGTTCAGTCTCCAGTATCCAAAAGTAAAAAAAGCAAAGAAAGGACAGAAAGGCGCCATGAACAGTCCTGGGAGTCCACACACATCAGCTCACTTGTCCCCCAGAATGACCTTTGGGAGAAGGACGGGTAGGGGTCTTGGCCCACGTGATTTGTGGGGCATGGCGGAGGCAGGGCTGACCTGGGCTCTCAGCCTTCTGGTAAAGTTGGGGTCATTTTGAGGTGGAAAGTGTGACGTAGGCTGGGGATCCCTTGCTGGACATTTGCCACCTCCTCTGGTTTGGCTCTGCTCAGTGGTACCTGGGAAACCCGCATGAAAGAGGGCACTTCAAGCTTTGGGTCTGCAGGGTGCTCTCCTCTCCTCCTCCACTCTCGCTCTGTTTCCCAAAATGCGCTCCAGGGACTGGCAGGAGAGTGAAGGAGAAATTCTATCTTTTAGCATCGATTCTGGAGAGAAGAGAATTCCCCGTTTGCAAACCTCTCTTTCAAGGAATCAATGGAAATGTATTTATCATGTCGCGTCTGACCCAGCCAGAGGTTTTTGGTATAAACGGCTGAAGGAAAAAGGTATCGTCAGCTCGGGTGTTGGCTCTGAAAAGTCCTAGCCATCGGGACCACCTGAGAACATCGTCCACTTGATGGCCACTTCCCACCTGCTGCTCGGCCCCTCCTGGTACTTCCAGCCAGGACTCCGTAGCCTGTCATTCAGCAGCTCCACAGGGTGACAGGGTGGAGAATGACTTTGCTCTTGGCCCAGGTCACCCTAGACTCTCCAACATTCCATAGGGAGCGCAGGCTACCTGACCCAGCCTCGGGGCCAGCCTTCCCCCCAGGGGCTGAGCTCCTTACCTCCCAGCCCCTCCATCCTCAGGACAGTGTGTGAATGAATGGATTCTGGTGGCCTGGTCACTGCTCTACGCCTCAGTCCTCCCTGTAAGTCAGAGGGAAGTAGAGCTTCCTTCCGTCCTTTTCTGGCCTAGATCCAAGGACAACTGGGAGTCAGCCTGGGGGTGGGGGCGGAGGGCTGGATCGTCAGGATCCAAGTCCCACCTGCCTGGGGGCTGCGGGCCTGAGAGTTCGGGTTGAGGGTACCGCAGGTGTGGCCCTCATCCTTGAGGTGTGGGCCTCCCTCACTTCGCCAGGGGCTGGCTGAGACTGGCACCTTGGGGTTGGGGCTGTGGCACAGCCCTGTGCTGCCCGAGTGGCACCCTGAGTATTGTTAAACCTGCCCTTGTTGACCGGGGCCCTTCATGGGGACCTCAGAGACTGCATCTGTAAAGGTGTTCCAGCCCTCTGCGGCTGAGAGCCTGCACCCTGCAGGACAGGCCCTTCCCTGTCTCACCCATTCCTTCTCGTTGCCGGCATCTTTCCTTCTTGGTCCCACACCTGCCTCCCACCTCTGTGCCTTCCTTTCTCACCTCCTTCCCTCTGCCTCTCCGTCTCACTCTTGCCCTCGAGATCACAGCCCCCTACAGCAAACACAATCACACATCTACAGTCACAGATGCATAACCACACGCACGTCATTCCCACCCCTCCCCTGCACACACGACTTCAGGCACAGACACCACATGTCATGCTGGACCTCACACGGCCACAGCCAGCACAGCCTCCCTCAGAACACACCCCTGCGCCTGTACAGTCCGCATCTGCTCACCTCTGCCGGCTCCCAGTGCAGCTGACTTGACCGACAGCTCTGCCTGATGAGCTGTCACACTATGGGGACCAGTTACAACTCTTCCGGTGACACTCCCACTCTCAGTCTGGGATAATTGGAGCAGAAGAGCTCCCAGGTGCTGGAGCGCATCAGAGAGGGTGCCAAGCCTGTCCAGGTACAGGTGGCTGTGGCTTCAAGACTAAACCAAGTCCCAAAGCTGGGCTGCCCAGCTGACTTGATGGAGTGGGGAGATTTGTGCTGAGGGGTCCCTGGTTCTGACCCAGCTCCTGCAGCAGGAACTGACAGCTGACGGCCGATGACAGCCCTGTGTTGGCTAGCAGAGGTTCTCCTGCCCGCCCACGTGCAGGTGAGGTCGCTGAGGTGTGTGCAGCTCCCCTGGGCTAATGCAGGGCTGGCCGAGAGCGGGAGAATGAAGGAGGCTTGGGGAGATTGGGGAAGACGCTGCCCCAAACACACGCTCTCCACACCTCCATTCTCTCTCCCCAGCAAAGGCAGACTTAAAAGGCGCCCTGTCTGGCTTGGTGCTATAATGTGACTCTGTCCCTTCTTCTGGGAGGTGCCCTCCTGCGCAGAGCCCACAGCTCGCTGCATCCTACACAGCTCAGCCTGGGGCCTGAGCCCGTGGGCAGAACCCTGGCAGAACCATCCAAAGGCCTCCCTGGAGAGACATCCCTCTGTCACTCCCCACCTGTCCTTTTAGTGACAGCTCAGAATCAAAGGGTGACAAACCCAGATCTCTCTGTTCCTGTCCCTTCACTGGCCAGGACATTGACCTCTACTCAATGAAGGACTAGAGCAACTCACTCACAGAGGTTTATGCTAATGGCAGCAATAATCATGCCCATTATCACAGCTGAATCGCACACATTCCTTCACAGTGTTCCAAGTGCCTTGTACACACCCTGCTCCATCAGCCCGAGAGACACCCGACCTAGAGGAGTTCTGCAGCACCCACCAGCCCCGCCTCTTTTAAGGGGAGCCCAGCATGGAGGAGGGAGAATGGAGTAAGGGGTCCAGCAGAGCTGGTTTGCCAGTTACTGTTACTAAGTGACAGCTTATAACTGCTCTGAGCCTCAGTTATTTGCAAAATGAGGATAATGCTAACTACCTTATTGCAAAAATTAAATATATATGTATACACACATGTATTTATTCATTTGCCTTGGGGTTGAACATAAGATGAATTAATAAGAAAAACATGGAACCCAAATAAGGAATTAACTTTAACTTTCTGGAAGGAGCAAAAGTTGAAGAGGAAGGATTTAGGAGAGACAGAATTTGCTTTTGATTTACTTCCTGGAACATTTGCAGGATACATAACAGCCACGATGTATCGTGCTGAACATGGGCTGTGACAATCCACAAGCCACTATCCCTGCCCTGCAAGGGCTTAGGAGTGACACAGTCCAAACACACCGTCACCCTAAGTCTGTCATCAGCATCAAAACAGAGGCTTGGGAGTCAAACGAGGAAGAAGTCACACTCACTTGGAGGAAGAAGAAACACTGTTGAAGATGGAGGAAATTCACTGAGATAAATTTGAAGAGTGACAGATGGAGGCTGGGTGGGAGGACGGAGGAAGCTCTCCAAGAAGAGGAAGATGCAGAGGTGCTCCATGTGGACCTTCTTTGACCTTGCGATGCACATAGCATGTTAAGGTCCTCGTTGCAGAGTCTGGAAATTGTGTGGTTCCATGAAGTCAGGAACTCATGGGAGAGTCGTTGCAGAGTCTGGAAATTGTGTGGTTCCATGAAGTCAGGAACTCATGGGAGAGAGCCGTGCTGATCCCAAGCCAGTGCCACAGGGCAGTACCCAGCTTTAGTTCACGGAGCCCATGGAGAGCCCTTCTTTCCAAGGTAGAGTTTGGTTTGTTCAGTTCTGCATTCTTGAATTCTTTATTATCTAAGTGGCAAAACCACTTCTAGGTACTTTCCTCACACCTGGGGCTTTCTGCAGCTAGAACCAGCATCTTGCATTTGAAGAGTCCCACTTGAAAAACTTTTTCACATATACACACCAAATTGGGTATCTCAGAGCCATTGAAGGCAATAAGAATGAATCTGGGGGAGTTTTCAGAAATATTCAAATTCAGGGAAGGAACTAAGAGGAGCATAGAGATGTGTTGGGACATAAAACCAGTGTGCTCGAAGATAGCACTCAGATTCCCAGGACAGGGTAAAGCCAACTTCTCAAACCACAATTCACATGTGGGAATAGAGGAAAACAATTCCCATTAAAAATATGCTCAGTGGCTCCAAATTTATTTATTTGATTAATTGTACTAAAATTAATCAAACACAAAACTAGGAATACACTCCTAGTGTTTGGAAATTGTAATGAAAAGCAAAAGTGAATTTATCAATTAATTCAAAACTACCAAAAACCCCCTGCCTTCAAGTCAATAGTATCCATTTAATGCAATATGTTGTCATTTTGCTCAGAATAAACCTCTGCTTACAAAGGGAGTGATGAGTCTGACTGTTGAGTAACACAGTGCCAGTTCTTTGGGCTTTGAGGTAGGTATGTTATATAGCCGCCCAGTGTTTCCAGCACTGTCTGCCTTCTAATGTAAACTCAAGATACAGCAAGTTGAATTTATTGCATCCCTTAAATCATGGCAAACTATCCTGATTTGTCAGTTCATGGCAACTCTCTGTTATTCCATTTTAATCTTCTCCTTCGTCCTCCCGGCACGCCCCACCTTCCCAGTGCCCTCCCATCCCCATAAGCACCAGCTCCTATGTGGACATCTGCTTCTTTCATTTTTGTTTCAAAGGAACTTGAACAGTGTGGTTTAACCGTGTGTTGGAGCAGGATATTGCTCCCCACCATTCCCGTGGACTGCCCTGGGGGGAACCGCTCCTGTTGCTGAATGGACTCCCAAGCCTAGTTCCCCGCAGGTGCATCAAACACAGTGCTCCCCACATGCTCCTCATCTCATTTCCTGGGGTGATGCCTACGTTGACTTGAGTTTCAGCTGCCACAAATAAAGCTGCATCAAACACCCTCTTGGCTCCAGTGCAGGTGTCTCCAGAGTAGTCCCCAGAATGGATGGGGATACCTGCATTTCTTTTCCAGAGTGGCCTGTTTCCACTTTTCTGCAGCAGGACACTGTTCTCGCTTCCTCCCAGCCCCACGGTGCTGGCTGTAAACTGTGTACCAACTTGATAGGGGTCAAGCATTACGTCATTATTTTTTTTTTCCTTTCTTTCAAATCAATGGTGAAGCTGACCATCTCTTCAAAGCCCTGTTAGCCATTTTTCTCTCTCCAGCTGTAGGTGCTCCACCCCTAGCGTTTGCCCACTTTTCTATTAGATATCCTTTCTGTTCATGGCCAGGAATTCTTTTATAACACAGGTAGCAATTTCTTACTGTTTTCAGACATGAAAAATTCATTGCCTGTTTATGACCAGTTTGTGAATTTGGTCTATGATGGCCACCAGGGAATAGAAATTTTAAAGTTTGATGTGGTTTTTCCTCTTGTTCTTTGCTCTATTCAAGTCTTGTTTAAGAAGCATTCTTCCGATTCGAAGTGACAAATATGTTCATATCTATACATACAGATCTCTGTGGAGCTCTATGCACATAAATCTATTGCCTTGAGGCACGAGGTCTGCTCTAGGTTTTATATGTATCCTTTATCAGGTTAGGAAAGTTCTATTCTTAGTCTTATGTAAGCTGTTTTAAAATCAAACGCATCTCTGAATATATTAAAATATTACTACAATTATTCATTCATCCATGAACATTGTGATTTAGAACTGGCTGAAGTTAAAAGGCACTTTCTTCCAGCGATGACTCTTATGTGGTTATGATCTTTCAAATGTTCCAATTCCCTGTTGCATTCTGCTAGTTAACAGTTTTTCCAGAACTTTTGTTTCCATTCCAGGTGTATGGAGTGCAACGAACCTCTGATTTTTGTCCCTGGGCTGTCCTTACCTAGTTTTAGGCTCCCGATATTATTAGCCTCATGAGCCAAGTTGGCATCTTTTTCTGTTTTCTGGAATAACTCTCATACTGTAGGGATTATTATTAGTCAAACATTTCTGGAATAACTCATTTAATGTAGGGATTATCTATTGGTTGAACGTTTGCTAGAATGTACCTTTACAAGTGATGAGAGCTAGGATTTTTTTGTAAGTTCCTTTATTACCTTTTCCATTTCTGTAATAAATATTTTACAGGTGTGTGTGTGTGTGTGTGTGTGTGTGTGTGTGTGTGTCTACATATCTATGTGTCAGAGTTTATTCATTTTACTTAGTTTTTTCCCCTAATCTCTTGAAGCATGTTCATAATTTTCTAACATTATTTTAAAAAAAGAAGTCTCTGTTGTGCCTGAATTTCCTCTTTTAGAGCAAAAAACCTCTAGCTTTTCTCTGGATCTGATCCTCCCTATCTGCGATCTTTTCCTTCCCTTGCCCCAGGGTGACCTTCCCCTAAGAGGACATGCTGAGCCCTCTGCCTGGGTGACACTTTTTCCCATGGCTGTGTCCCTTGGCCCTTGAGCTGGAAGAGGGGTTAGCAGTCCGGTGGGGGAGGGGCAGTAGCTGGGAGGCAGAGACTTCTGCTCTTGTGGTCACTGTTGGTTTTCCTTCCCCTGTCCCTGAGGCCCACCTGACTGCCCACGTTATCTGGACAGTGGTGCAAGTCACATCAGAGCACTTGGTCAAGAGGTGGCCAACTTGAGCATCCAGCTTATGCTTTTATTAACTCCTTCTTAAAGACATATCAAAATGAAAAACAAAATTCAAAAACTCCCTAAGCTTCTGCTGATCCCAATTTGAGAGGCTCTACTTGATGTCCTGTTTTGCTCTATTTGTTTCCAATATTAATCCTTTGCAGAGGGACATTGCAATGTCTTACCAATTAAAAAAAAAAAAAAAGTGAGAGCAACATCTTCTAGGCAAAAACATGCCCAGAGATGGAGGTTGGGGAATGTGGAGGGGTACCAAGTGGAGGAGCTTCTAGACACAGGTGCATGTGGAGTGGGCAGTGAGGCTGGAGAGAACCTCAGGGTGAGCTGAACACTGAGGGCATCCGGAGATGAGGGCCACCAGTAGCCAGCAGCCCCAGGAGAGGGCGTGGAAGGAGACTGCCTCCCGTGGAGCTGGGCCGGCTGTGGAGAGCTCACACCAGGAAGGGACACAAGCTCACCTCGGTGTCCTTCCCAGTCCTAAGCCCACTCCCTGGACAGGGCCCTGAGCACCATGTTGGCGTGGCCTCAGGAAACCAGAAAGGCAACATCTACCCCGCAGAGTTGACGGGGTATGGTGGGGAGTGGACATTGCATAACAGACAGTACAGTGACGTCACAATTTCTGATCATCTGAAATCAGGACCGAGCCCTGAGAAGGAGCTAGCAGAGCCGTGTGACTAAACGTGCCGGTGGCAGGGGTCCCTCCAATCGGGAGTGAAGGGGAGTGCCCTGTAGGGGGCTATTGAGCTGTGACCCGAAGGTGGAGAAGGACAGCTTGGGAAAGAGCTTTGGCAGCAGAAGGAGCAGCAAATCAATAGCCCTGAGACGGAGAGCTGGGGGGTGTGCTGAAGGAGGCCAAGCGGCGGGAGGGGGGCACAGGAGACTGACGGAGAGGGGCCTTGGATTCAGCACAAGGTGGTGGGAGCTGCGAGCGGCTCTGGGAGGAACATGGCCTGGCAGGCCTGCCATCCTCTGCCTCTGGGAGGAATCAAGGTCACGGGGTCAGACGGGAAGCAGGGGTCCATGCTGCCCAGGTGGTCCTGGCCTGAGATGCTGGTGTTGCCCTGCGGGGAGACGAGTGGGCAGACTGGGGCTGCGCCCTGGAGGCAGAGCTGACTCAAGGGTGACTCCCGGGGGCTTCGCAGGAGCAGTTGGGAAGATGATGACGTGTTTACTGAGATGGGCACACCAAGGTGGCGGAGGATGGGGACACGGGGGGACAGAAGACTTTGTGGTCAGGAGAGGAAAGATGACCAGAAGGAAGGGAAAGATGTTCAAAATAATGATTATGGGGGAAAGGCTGAGCTTGCCGCCATAGGAGGAGAAAGGGCCATGGGACAGGGGATGACAGACAAGGGTGAGAAGGGGTAGCGGTGGCCAGGCCGGGGACCCAGGAGTGAACTG
The DNA here is from genome assembly GCF_052094955.1 of Ictidomys tridecemlineatus. Lineage (NCBI taxonomy): Eukaryota > Metazoa > Chordata > Mammalia > Rodentia > Sciuridae > Ictidomys > Ictidomys tridecemlineatus. The sequence goes on along the minus strand of NC_135486.1, from coordinate 8,954,992 downwards.
TCGGGGGAGGCTCCCGCCCTTATCAGGGACAGCAAAAGAAAGGAGGGATGTTTGAAATGGTGAGAATGGAGCTGCCCATCTCAGCCTCTCTCACAGGACACTAGGCCAATTGGTGCCATGTGGTGGGCGAGTGATGGGCTGGCATGTGGGCAGGGAGTCCCTGGAAGTTATTTTAAGCTGGGCACCCGGAGGCGGGGTTCCCATAATCAGCCTTCATTCTACCTGGCTGGCATCACCCCGGAGCTGCCCCTCCTGGCACGGCAGCCCGTTTTGAAGTAGAATCCTATCCCATTAAACATTTATCGGGTGCTTAGTGTGGACAGCAACCCGCCGGCTCCAGGTGTCAAGGTGGCCGAGCGTTGTTCCCAGTCTCTGGGAGCTGGGAATCTCCTTGGGGATGGTGACAGCTAAGCACAGCCCTGAAGCCAGGCAGAAGGAAGTAAGGGCTTGGAGGAATGACCCTCTGCGGCTGGCACAGGTCGAGCAGAACCCCGACGTGGGAAGGTGTGCTGGGCTGGAGAAGGAGGAGAGCCTAGGATGGTGGGCATCCAGGTGAAGGAGAGGGAGGGTCCTGAGAAGGGGACACTGAGCACCTGGGGAGGCAGGGCGCAAGAGTGACGCGGGAAAGGCTGGCCCACCAGGGGCTTTGGAGCAGAAACCAAGCAAAGGGCTCTTGGCATCTCCCCGGGGGGCTACTTTGGGGCTCCTTTGCAGCCATGCCCCTGGGATCCCAGGCTTCCAGGTAAGGGGCCCCCACTGTCCGGCACACCTGCGTGTTGAAGCAGCTCGCCTGCCGGACCCGGGGCTGGCGAAGTGTGGTGTGGACGCCTGCGAGGCCGGCTTCCATCACAGTCCCCATCGTAATTGGCATTTCACACGCTGCCTGTTATCTCCTTCTGCTGTTAGCAGCTTGGAAATGTTCTGCCTGTGATTTCTTCATCTGGGCAGAACCACTTCCTCCCCTTCCCCCTCCCTGCTCCCTCCACTTTGCTCTTCTCCTAAATGAGAGCCCCAGACCAGGAGCTGTTCTCTCTCTCTTTTTTTTTTAAGCACAAGATAGTGATAAACATATTTTCGAATACTCTAACAAAGAGAGGCATTATGTGGCAGAAAGAAATGCTCTTAAAGAACTAAATAAAGCCTCACCTCTTGAATTCTAAATCTATCCCTCCCCCAGGAAAGTGCACTTGAATGATTTTTGGTGCATGTGCGCGGTGAACATTCTACTTGTTCATGGGGTACGAAGGGCTTTCAAGAAAACACAATGCTCCCGTTTTTGCATATGCCAAACATTTTCACCCAGGGCAAAACTGGTTGCTGTTTTAAACAAATTGATTTTTCTGGAGGATGCTGTAAAATATTATTGCAGGCAAAGCCAGCCTGGGGCAAAATGGTGTGAGCTGTGTGAAGCTCGTCTTTGGTGCTCTCACCGATCCCGTCTCCTATTCTGTGGCTGGCCTCCACTGGCACCTGTCCCATGCAGCCTGCTGAGTGCCGAGGGCTGGAGACCTGGCAGCCTGGAGAGGTGCAGTCAGCTCATACAACCAGATGTGCAACCTTGGGCAAGGTCCCATCCCCTCTTTAGGACACACTACGTGGTGGTATTGGACCGGGGGCACCAGTGTTTGGGGCCTGAGTCAGATCATATAACTGGATGAAGTAGGTCTGGGAGAAGTACTAGGGAACGGTGGGTACTGGAGCAGCACAGGAAACCCTGCCGTGACCAAGGCCGGAGGCCTCTGTGCTCCAGCTGATTGCTTCCATCAGGCAGCTCAAGCCCACTGTTGCTAGCATTTGCCATTTTTAAGAGACCTGAAAATTCTGAATTTTATGTGAAATTTTTGTATTTTAGAACAGTCTTCAGGTCAAACATATCTCCAGGTCTCATTTGGCCTGCAGGTGGTCAGCTTGTGATCTCTGGACAAGATTATTTCTATGGCCCTTCTGGTGAGTAGTTAGTTGGTAAAAGATTAAGGCTCTGTTCTTTCCGTCGCTCTTCTGAGTACTTTTTTTGGTGGGGAGCAAATTCTCATATTCTATTGGGGATAGAATGCGGGGACGCTCCACCACGGAACTGTAACCCCAGCCATTGGTATTTTAAGACAGGATCTTGCTAAGTCACCAAAGCTTGAACTTGCAATCCTTCTGCCGCAGCCTCCTAAGCAGCTGGTATTACACGGTGCACTGCCATGCCCAGCTCTTCTGAGTCTTTTGACGACAACCTCTTAAAGAGAGGAAGTCTGGAGAGTGACTCTCTACCAGTGGAGCCGGCAGGCTTGTGCTGGGCCTTTGGGGAGATGATTTGTAGCAAGCGTTCTAACTGGCTCTGTCCTGCTTCCCCATCAGTTTGAACCATTCCTGGAAGCTTCTGGCCTGTCCATGTAGGAGGCCAGCATCTGTAGAGTTGTGCTTCTAACCAAGTGAGTCAGGGCAATCAAATCTAGGTGCAAGGTGGGTCTCACCCCTGAATAATGCTTTACCATGATAATAGCTACCCGAGTCAGGTAGGGGACGCTTTGGTGGCCATGTGGTGGCGACTCTGTAGAGATCTGAGCTGTGCAGGAGGAGGGAAGACTGTGGGAAGTCTTTGATCATATACTTGCACTCACCTGGAAGAGCAGGATTTTGCCTTCTTGCCCCAAACAGGTTGCTGCAGATTTCATCTTGAATGTCCCCGAAGGCCCATGTGTTTGACACCTGGTTTCTGAGACCAGCACTGTTGAGGGATGGCGGAACCTTTGAGAGATGAGGCCTTGTGGGTGGTCCTTAGGCCCTGGGGGCAGGCCCATGGGGGGAGGGGACAGTTCTGTTCTATCCCATGTTCCCCCCATGATGTGCTATCTCGCCACAGGCCCTATGCAACAAGGTCAGCTGATCATGGACTGAAACCTCCCAAACTATGAGCCAAAATAAACCTTTGATCTTTATAAGTTGGTTATCTTAGTTACTTTTATTATAGCGATAGAAAACTGACAAATCTACACATTAATCTTTTACTATACTACCCCAAACTAACCTTCTTGATTCAGTATGTGAGCACTGGGAAAAATTTGTCCCTGTCCAAAGCCTTTTTTATGATCCATAGTGAAGGCAAATAGTTGTCAGATATATTGACTTTCACAACAAAATACCAGCTTTGTCCTATCTGCAGGGCTGATAACTAAAATATATGAGTCTTCATTAAACATTCTCATATTTGCTGGTATTCAGTAATAATGCAACTGCTTTTTAGTTCCAGACAAAAGCTTAGTTGAAATAACTGATGAATGTTAAGTGAGATCAAAGTGTATGCCAATCATTTATTGCTTAATGTTTATTAAATTCTCTTCTTGACTCTTGCTGGCTGTTCAGAAAGCTATATTCCTGGGCCACATTTACTTCATTCCCTGCAGAAATATCTTTACTGAGTCATGTTGTTATCTTGCCCATGACTTTTATGGAGGCCATTTTAAGAATCAGCCAAATGAAGAACATTTCTACATTTTCTCTAAAAACTGTTGTGGAAGATATTGTCCATTATGTTGCTCAATGTTCCTGATACAATGATCCATATTATAAATTCCTCTTAGAATTTAATACCAGGAAAATGTTTGCTTCTCTTGGTGAAATGGAATGCTCCCTCTTTAGCGATCATGAAACTTTGAGAGCTCAGGATGCGCCATCTCCTCTTTCACCTTGGCTGCCAGGAATCTTAAAGCCGGCCCGAATGCTGGTGATGTAATTGGGCATTCCTAAATATGGAGCACAAATATCTTCCTGATTCATTTTCTTGGTCTTGACCTGCTGTTTTTCTACATGTGTGTTTTATTATATGTTTGTTAAAAGAGTTTGGGAAGTAAATAGCATAGAGTGTGCCATTTTATTATTGTTTTAGAGTTAATTCATTTGTATCTGTTTAATTTTCTCAGCTGGAATTATAATTTCTTCTTAAAAATCTCTCAATTGTACTTAACACAGAGCTCTATAGCCAGTTAGCACTCAATAAATACTTGCTAATTTGTTCACTTCACCATTGACTAATGGCTCATTCCCCAGACATTGAAAGAAGGAAAAAAACCTAAATCGTGTGAAGAATGAAAGTTTATCCATAATATGAAGTGAGAGAAGGAACAATTTTCATGTATCTCTTCCTCCTCTGTAAATGATTAGGGCGTCTGACACGGAAAGTGGAAGTGTGGACTCCAGTTGGAACTCCTAAGTTGCCAGGACATGTCCAGACCAGACAATGGCTTGTGCTTGTTTTCAGATTTCCTGTAATTGCAAGATGCACCGAGTATTTATTTTGGGGAAGGTGGAGGTGATAGGGAATCATCCAGTCTGGGGGTTGCATTGAAAAGAAAACCAACTGCAGGGCCACAGTTTACAAAATGGCCCCATGACCTCACCATTAGTTGCTCAGTTTTGTGCAACGGGGTGACGGAGCTACAGAATGGTGATAATGCAGAACTAAGCACTGGCCTACTTGATGGCACATGTAGGCAGCTCTGTCTCTCTCCACCTTCCAGCTTTTGGACTCCATGTTCTTGCCCACAGTCATGACCTGGCCAGACTGAGGTGTGGTAGAGCTCACACAGGGATGCAGAAGTACATACCTGCTAGCAGCTGGGAATTTTGACAAGGTGGCTTTGATTAAATTGGCAATCAACTGAGTCTGGCTCCCTCAGAGCTGAACAGTCTGCATTGCCAAGGGAGGAATGACATGTTTTTTGACGATGTGTCTGTTGATGTGCATTTAACTAAATTGTTTACTGACCCTCTGGGGTAATGGAAATCCTCCGTAGCTAGCACATCCCCTCATCTGTAGTAGCCATCTTATATCCTGTGCACACTATTGACACACCAGGCGACCGTACCTATGTGCTTTGACTGTTTTAGTCATAATATTCTTGGGGAAACAGCAAATCCTGGTCACAATTTATTTCTGAAGTGTGTTTAGTAATGTGGCATGCATCTGTGAAACGTTACTTAATCCTGGATGTTCTCTGTGCATAATTATATTTTAATTTGCACATGATTGCTGACTCTTATATCACTTAAACAATCAGGGTGCACCAAATGACTGGCTGTTGTCTTATAACATTTTGTTTTCCCCTTTGGAACTGTTGGAAAGAGACCATCACATCCCACGACCATCTGCAATATCGCATGTGTATTGCTGAATATTGAATAGATATTATGACTATTGGATTTGGCACTACTTCCGTGGTCATATTTCTATGTATTTTTTCATTGCCGACTGAAAAGAAAATGAAAAGGAGGAAATGATTAAAAAGTATTTTTGGGCTTTGCAGAATGGCCTTTGCATTTCTAGATCCTTCTCTCACCATCATTTATTTTGTTTTCGCCTTCTATAAAAATAGCAGTAATGTCTTACTTTCGTATAATATGCATATTTTAAAGGCATTTTCCAATAAAAAATGTATGTTTGGTCCTCACATGGATCCTGTGAGGTGGCTGGGCAGGCCACTGTCCGTATGAGAAAGCAGGGTCTGAGAGTCGGCGACTTGTGGACCCAAGAGTCACTGTCACTCATGATGGCTTACACGTTAAGCACCTCTGATTCTTTCTTCCCACCCTGTGTCCCCTCAGTAAGCTGCCTGCTAGCCAGAGGCTGGTGGCCCCGGGGGATAACTCCTATCACAGCTTAGAGAAGCAGGGAATGTGACTCCCGGCTGTCAGAGTGGCTATGGAGATGGGCATGAGAGGCCAACACCTATCTCAAAAGAGGGCCATTTACAGGTGTGGGCCTGAACGTGCACCAGCCTCTCATGGGCCCCTGGTGCATCCTCACCTTCTAGAAATAGAAGAAACCTCTTAGACCCTTTCCCTCAGCTCTCGCCCTATCGCAAAGTTCTGTTCATGTTTCTTCCGGGCTTTTCAAAACCACCCCTTGCCCCTCTTTCCTATTGTCATTGGCCCCTTTCCCACTCCTCCTAACCACATGGGAGCCAGTCTCCAGGTCTGTTCCCCTCAACCCCAGGCCGGCTGCCAACCTCGGTCCTTCCTCTGCAGCACGACAGGAGCAGGGTAGACTGTGGACTGTGCCACTCATCCGCTGAACCGCCTCAGAGACTCTTCACTGCTTAGAAAAACTCTGAGCGATTTCATGCCCCGGCCTCCAGCTGCGTCTGTAGCCAAAGTCCCTGCGACTCCTGCATCTAATCTTGAGTGTCGGTGATACCCAGAGCTGCCTGCTGTTTCCTGCTTTCGAGTCTGCTGCCCCTAGCTTTGCAACGCTATCCCCCCACACAAACACCTGCACACACGTGTGTGCATACGATGCCGATTGGCTTTTCACACACATTGCCCTCTCCTGTGGATTAGGAGCAAGGCAGCGGAGGCAGCTTCTTTGAGATTTAGGCCACGGGCCCCCCTGCTCTGGTTGCCCTCTCTCCCTCTGGGCTAAGGGAGAGGCTCCTTTCCTTTGGGGCCAGAGCATTCTTGACAGTTGACATAGCCCTGGATTTGGATTATTTCATCTGCTTTCTGTCTCCTCTGATTATGACCTACTTGATAGCAGAGACAGGGCTTTATTAATCTTCATAGCATTAGCTTAACAGTTCCTAATACATATTAGGTTCTCAATAAATGTCTCTTGAGAGGAAGTGAATTGAGCATGAAAGTTCCATTTTCTCCCTGCCGTGATGGACTCCAGCACCTTGGATAGCTCATTTCTTGAACCTGGGCTCTGAGGCCTTCCTCCTCAATAACTGACTGACACATCTTCCCTCTTGGCTTAACTCAGAGTATTCTCAGCGCAACCCCGGAGCCTTCAGCAAGCCATTTTGAACCTGGCTTCAGGAGCAAAGGGCTACATTAGTGGAAAGTAGTTTTTTATTTCCCTGTTGGAGTTGAGAAAGATCTTCTTTTTTTAATCCTAGCCGAGAGACAAAATATCTGCCATGACCGAGCAGCCTCCTGTTCCTAACCCGGGGGTAAAAGCTCCCTGGCTTCAGTGTGACTTCCTACCCCATGGTAACACCTCCCCACGAAAGACGGAGTTGCTGTTGAGCATGTCCACCCTTCTGTTAGGGGCCTCCCTGCGTTTATTTTGTGTTTTCACCTGGAGGCTTCTCCCGGTCAACTTATTTATGCTTATCTTGTAGACAATGCAAAGAAAACCAGCAAAATGACATGCATTCTCCCTCCCCATCTCTCTCTCTCTCTCTCTCTGGCTGCCAGAGCCAGAAGCTTGGAATTAGCCTTGTAGTTGAGACCTGTGTTACATAAGACCTCAAAGCATGGGCTTTGTGTATTGATCTCGTTTCCAAAAGCATCATTTTCCCTACTTCATCTTCATTTGGCTGATTTCCCCAACATTTGTGGATTTTATTCCCCTCTATCGTATAAATCTGTCAGCTGCTTTGATTTCTTTTGTCATCAGGGTAAGATAACAATACACAAGTACACATCACAATGATAACATGTAAAAGTTATGTTAATTAAAACACACTCAAGTTAGAAAACAGCGTGGTGTGGAGCTTCTGCACCTGACTCTGCAGTCTCCCCTTTTCCGAGTCTCCCTAGGTCACGTGTGCGACTCACACAAGCCACCTCAGCTTGATGGGGCGTGGTATGAGTCCTTCCTTCCGCTCCAGGAGCCTAGCTGCTTGTCTTCTGGTTAGGGTACTTACGGTGATTTCAACCTCGTCCTCCCACCGTTGTGATCCCAGCAGTTACAACACGCGCTGATAGGGGAAGTGGGTGGAATGGTTAATGTCTAATGCGGAGCCTTCGAGGGACCACGATGGAGAGCTTTGTCTTGTGCAGGAGAGAAAATCATACAATTTCAGACCCCTGTGAGCCCCGGAGGATCCAGGGGGGAGGCAGAAACTGGGCCTGGGTCCTTCCACATAGTGAAGAGCCACTAAGTGCAGACCCTGGGTAAAGTCCTTTGAAGTAGGCAGGGCAAAGGAATCCCTTAGAAGCAGGGTTCTCAATCCGATGGGGAGGCACACTTGAGATCAAACACGGCCAAGAATCTCTGGCTGGTTTCGGTGCTGGGGACACTGGTGCCAGCACCTGGCGTAACAACCGAGTCCCCTTAAATTCTGCCTCCTGGGCAGATGCCCAAATATTTGTGAGTCTTGTTGTCCATACAGCTCACAGAGAACATTCCAGAAGGGTGCCTGGAACACACAGGAAGGGGCAGGTTTTCCTGGAGCGGGAAGAAGGTGGCCTGAAGACCAGGGATCTCCTGTTCCATGCCGCAAGACTTTGCTGAGCTTGGGCCGAGTTCAGGCTCAAATCTGCAGGCGCTCTCTTTGAAGATCACCTCTGGAATCACCTACTTCCCCACATCGCCCCCCAAATACGCAAGGAGCTTCATTCATCTGGTTTTTCCCTCAGTCAACAAATATTGAGTGAGTACATGCCACCTGCCAGCACTGTCCCAGCCCCTGGGGACGTAGCAGCGATGAGGTCCTTGTGATCACGGTGAGCTCCGTCTTGTCAGGTGCTCTGGGGGGAAACGGGCAAGGTAGGGGTCCGGGGTTAAATTCAGTGAGGGTGGAAGCCCCTCGGGAGGGCGTTTAAGCAGAGGTGGAAAGGGAGCTGCGTCAATACCTAGAGGGGCAAGTTCCCAGGGCGGGAGTGAGCTGTGGGCCAGCGTGGAACACACCCGAGACCTGGGACGAGATCATGGGAGGTCTTACAGGCCTCAGGAGGCCCTTCCTCGTATGAGCTGGAAAGCAGCCGGGCACTCTGAGTACAGTGTCACGATCCGGCTTGGGACTTAGAAGAGCCCCTCTAGCTGCCCCCCAGGGACCAGACCCCCGGGAGGCCAAGGTTTCCGGAGAGACCACGGTGGCTCCCAGCAGGGAGGTGCGGTTGAGCTGCAGGATGATCCACTTTGAGGATCATGTTGGCAGAATTTTCTGAAAGATTAGAGGTGGGCGTTGAGAGAGACAGAGAAGCCAAGAAAGATTCCATTCTCGGTTTGAACATCATGGAGAGGATGTTTCATTGACAAAACTCTGTGTTCTCCTAAGAAAGAATAAGACAAGCAAAATCAGAAAACTGATGATTTTTTTTTGTTGGGGGGGGGTACCAGGGATTGACCTCAGGGGCACTCAACCACTGAGCCACATCCCCAGCCCTATTTTGTGTTTTATTTAGAGACAGGGTCTCACTGAGTTGTTTAGCATCTTGCTGTTGCTGAGGCTGGCTTTGAACTTACAATCCTCCTGCCTCCACCTTCTGAGCCGCTGGGATTACAGGTGTAAGCCACTGTGCCTGGCCCTTGATAAAGTTGATTCTTTTCTTTGGAAAAAAAAATATATTCTAGATGCAAATAAGTAGGGATTGTTTAGTTAAATTATTCCATGGGCATAATTAAGCTCTGTAGGAAGGTGATTTGTTGTAATTTGGGCCTGGTGACCACACATTTCTCAGAGTCACCCAATTGATCAGGGAAGGGATCCTGCTAAGATGAGGAAGATGGTTAGTGATGCTCTAGTCTCTGCTGGGAGGATTTGCTCCCCTAACTTCCCCTCCCCAGCATTCTGGTGTATGGGCCTTGGTGACCTCCATCTCACTAGGCTCAGTACCAATTTGACCTCTTCTCCGCCCACCCTCTGCTGGGGTCTGGATCAGCATTTGGCTGCATACTTTAATACTGAGGCTTGCCCTGAAACCATGTGCTCCAGAGACTGTTAACCAGGCAGCCATATGAAGGAGAGTTGATCTAAGTGGGTTTGCTGGTCCTGCAAACGTGAATGAGAGAGAGAGCTAGCCATTTTCCCCAGGAAGGGGACTGGCTACTGCAAGTCATGCAGGAAGGGATATCCACTGCAAGTCATGCAGAAAGGGTCTCTTGTACCCCACCCAAGATGGTCACAATTGGTTATTATTAGTGACAAACCTTTTGTAATATATTCTCCTGACCAGCTGAACAAGAGCCAATTCATGAGGCATCTCCTCCAACAGGATTCTGCATAAAAGGAAGAATCTTCTTGCTGTTCCTACCTCATCCTGTGTCTTGGCACCAGAGCACTAGGGACATTACCAGAAGGTCTGCAGTCTCTGCTCCACGGAGCCTGACTTGCAGGGACTGACTGCTTGAGCTGGGTTTCTGCACAGAGGAGCAATGAGGGGCTCACATGCAGCTGACAGGTGACGGAGAAACCCGGACACTCCACAAGACCCTTCCACAGTTCTCTAGAGGTGGGGGTGGGGAAGAGGCGACTGCTGCTCACCTTCCCCTCATTATACTCAGCGTCTCCTCTGCAGAGCAGGTCTGGTGATGACCATGACACCACATGTACAGATAAGAAGTCTGAGCCAAGAAATCTAATCCAAAGTCTCAGCTGAGACAAGCTCAGACAATGAGAAGGATCCCAGGAGACACTGGATTTGACATTTCCCCTTAGTGGAAGATTTCTTCTTGAAGTCGCAGAGCAGTTCATCTAACACTTAATTATTCAGACAGTGATTAGCTGATACCTGGATTATTTTGGTCCATAAAGGTGAAGCTATTGTGAAAATATAAACATATTTCCTCTCACTTGTTTTCTCTCAGGCATGATCAATCAGGCTGTGGATTACCCAGGACTTCTCTGTTTTCCTTTTGCTTTTCTCTGTCTTGTGATGATTTTATTCCAAAGCCTTCCCTGCCTCCATGACAGAGTGAATATGAGTAGGAAGAAGATTTTATGTATTTGTGAGTTAGAAATATGATTAGGTGGGGAAAAACGAGTGGTTTAAAAAAGGATATTGAATTCTCTTTAAGTTTTAATTATCCATGTTATCTCTACTTTATTATTATGGATCCCTGAATGTCGGCCATAATGGCTATACAGATGACAACGGGACCTCATAATAACAGTGTCTGCTCTGCAATCGTCTTCCAGCATGCCATTTATCAGGGATGCTGCAGAGTAACAAAAATAAGCAAATGAAAATCCCAGAGCACCATCTTGGATTCTCAATCATCTTTTATTATTCTTGCTTTCTTAAGTATCAGATTCATATGGAGTAAATCTGTCCTTCCTTACAAATTTTCAGAATCGAATCTCTAAAGGCCATGATGGAACTAAACACTCTCTTCATTATTGGTATAGATGGAATTAGTTTTAAATCATACCCAATGCACGTTAGTTGGGGAGGTAGCCGAAAGAACTCACTTTGGGGAAGTCTGACATCTCATGATTGTTTCCAAATTTTGACCTGAGGCATCAGGTAAACACATGGCATGGGACCTAAAACCACCAAGCATGGCTTTGTTGAGCCTCTCATGCGGCTCAGGGTCCAGAGACGCTACTTCAGAGATTCACAGAGCAGAGAGCATTGTGGGTCCAAGAGCTGAGAGCCAGGCTCCGGTGAGAAGTCTGCACAGAGGGAGTAAGAAATCAGGCAGAAGATGGAGTAGTCATTGCCTGGGAATCCTATTCATGGGTAATTCAAAATGGAGTTTGGGGACATCTCTTTAGTCTTAGAAGAGTGTTGAGGCAAAGCAGGAGGATCAGGCAGTCAGCAGAGAGTCAAAGGGGCCTGGGAGAGACAACAGGGCTCTCAGGGATGCACCGTAACTCAGGTGCAGCTGGGCATACCATGCATGTGTGTACTTCAAACCCAGTCACCATCTGTACATGTTGGCTGCTACTGTTGTCACCACTACTGTTACATGACTGTCCCTGGAATGCCAGATCCTGCTTCTGACAGCAGAGGGGGTGGTGGTTAATACTGGACACCATCATCTCAGTTCTGCAAGATACCCAGTGCCAAGCCACCTGCCACAGGCGAGGCTGGTTAGAGGCTGATTTGCAAGTCTTGGAGTAATCTTGGAATTGGAATAAGGATGATCCATCAGACAGAGGGAATAATAATAATAGTGATAGTTTGGATAGAGAGGAAAAGGGGAGTAGGCTGGCACCCATGCTAGGGCCTGAGAGTTGTCTAAGGAGGTAACTCTGGAGCAATAACATGCAATAAATAGCTCTCAAAAACTGAGCATGCATGATTTCTGTGTGGGGACACATAAATCCTCTTAGATTGAAATTGATTTGTTTGTATTTCTAAAATAAACACTCAGGAATCCAAACCTGGATAATGTGAACGCTCTTCTTGGTAATCTATGGGTCTCTGAGGACTGCAGTGATCCAAAATGAATCTGATCTATCATCTGACTGACAGTCTTCAGAGCAGGCGGGGCACAGGGGCACGGATCCTGGCACAGTTGCTGAGGGCTTCTGCAATTAATCCAGTTTCTATAGAGTTAATTCAGTCTGAAGCACACATTTCCAATTCCATCTGTATTGGTATGCCTGAATTTGGGGGAGTTTTTATTAAAAATTCCGAAATCAGTGCAATACAAGAGAATAACCTCCTTGCCACTCCATATCTCTTGCCAAGTGCTTGATAAAATGTGTTCTACAAATGTAGATATGGGGTCTTGATAAGAAAACTCACTCTTGCTGAATATTGGAATGATCTGGCCGAGTTGCAGAGAAATGTTAAAAACCAGGACAAATTTCCACTAGAGAATGTTCAGACTTCTAGAGATTATCCCTCACCCTGGGGCAATGTTTAAAGGGAAAAAATTAGAGGCTCTTCAGCTTGCTCACTTACTGGTGAAGGTATTCGAGGTAGAACTACCTGAGCTGCTCAAGCCAAATACGTCCAGGTATGTCCAGCTCTGCTCAAGGCTACTACGTCCAGGCCGGCCTCTGAGTCAGACCCAAGAGCAGGATCTGCTTTAGGATGACCCTCCCACATACTTTCCAACTTCAGAGAGTTGTGACGATGGCTTTTTTCCAGGATACATTTTATTACTTTCTTGCAAACTCAGGCTCCTCTTCTTGCTGCCCACAGCCAGTCTCACTGTCACCTCCAAAGGTGGAAGAGGGGCTGGATAGGATATTGGAGCAAGGCCATCTGCCACTGCGGAGGCTGGGAACACGCAGAACCACCATGACAACCTGTTTTGAGTTTGTTTTGAGCAGTTTGGTAATTACGTAGCACCGTATACAATTATAACTTGTCATAAAAAAGCAGTAGTTTATCCAAAAAGGACATCCATTGGGAAGCAGCAACTTGGGACTGACATCTATCACTCATTGTGGTATGAGTCTAGAAATGTCGCCCCCGAAACTCCTGTGTTAGGAATTGCAGCAATATTCAGAAGTGAAAAGATGGGATTAGGAGAGCCGTAACCTCGTTGATGAATTAACCCTCCTCTAGGCTGTCCTGGTCAGGTGTTTTGGTGCCAGCAATGAAGAGCTGCCTCGCACAGTGCTGTAGTGGAAGTAGGCCCTTATCCGTCCTGTTCCTCAGTTTCTACCCTGTAACTTTGGATGATGGAGACGGGGAAGTCTGAAGGGCCGTAGTGACACCCTTCCAAGTTCACTATTTCAAGCCCACCTGTCCCGTGCCGTGCCGCCATTTACTAAGTCCAACCAACACCACGTTTTCACTCCCTGACTTACATTCCCTCCGTGGGCTCCATTTTTCACACACACTCGAGTTATTGAGATAAACCACTTACCTGAGAGAGTCAGAGGATCATTTAGCCAAGAAAACAAAACGCACAAGGAGATGAAGGCCCATCAGCAGGACGGATGGCTTCACCCACCAGGCCGAGAGACCCGCAGGTGAGACGGAGGGCAGGCTGATGGGGGAGCAGGATAAGAGGCAGCGCGCCAGGCGGGATGGATGAGCCCGCGACAGGCAGAGTGAGTGCTCGCCAGCCCCGGCATCAGCTCCCACGCAGAGGCCATCCTTCAAGGGAACCGAGACGCCCCGACGTGTAGCTCTGCCTCTGATAGAAACCTCAAGCAGTTTTCAAAATCAAAGCAAAAGTATGATAAGCACTGAGTGCTCCTGGGGGAGTCACGGGGCAGGTGTACGAGCTTCCTCCACTGTCAGGATGACTTGGGGGCTTTGCTTAGCCTTCTATATGGGGCTCCAGGAACGGGAACAGCAGGTCGCGAAGGTCCACTCGGCGGTAAGTGCCAGTGTGGGGCTGAGCTGGGGCAATCTGACGCCCCCAGCCCCCCACGGCCCCATGCTGCAGCCAGAGCCCCTCTGGTCTGTGGTTCCTCTCCTCCACCTTCCTCTTCTCGTCCCCTCCTCCTCCACTCTGGGGCAAAATCCCTGCAGAGGAGCAGAAGAAAGCGTGGCCCACCCTCCTCGGCACCTCCCTTCGCCGAGTGTACACTGCGGCCATCCATCCACCACTTCCCTGGTTTTTATGGCATTTGTGATTAAATCAACTCAGAGGCTGTGAGAAGTTTGGTAATTAAATAATTTAGGTAACAGAATATTTAATTCATTGTAATTGCGTATGCCATCCTGAAAGCCATTTCCATTTTAATTTTAGCACAAGCTGGAGTGTACAAACAGGTCCTTTCTTTGCCACCAGAACTTTCCTTCTCCCCCACCCCTCCTCAGCCCTTTGAGCCTCACCCCCTTCGTGCAAGCGCAGGCTGACACAGTGGCCCGCACACCTTGGCTCTGCGTGCCACGGGGCGGGGGAAGCAGAACGACCAAGGACAACATCGGCCTGAGAGCTGCCTGTGGTCCATAAACCCAGAAAACCCGGTGAGACTAAGAGCCGCACAGACGGGGACTCGGGTAGCGTGCACTGGGGAGGACGGCGGTGGGTCTCAGCCGCGGACGTGTGTGGCGCTTGCGTTGATGAAGAGAAATGGAGCGAGATCCTGGGAAGAGCAGGTGTGGGTTATAGGAGTGACCTGGGCGGCTTCTCTTGATCCCCCTCTTTATTGATTCATTTGCTTAACAAAAACTTTTGAGCACCTATGAGTGCCAGGCGGTGCCCACTAAAATGTCGGTTCTGGGCCCTCTGAGCTCGGAGAGGACAGCAGAGCGGGGTCCTGCTCTTCAGGTGCTTGAACAGGCCCAGCTGCCTGCTCCTGTCTCGCCTGAGTGACGCAGAACCCGCCTACAGGAAGGGGGCTCAGATGCCAGCTGCACCCGCCCCTCGGTCACTCACCCAGCCTCAGCCTCCCGTTGGGCGCGGAGTTCCAGAGCTCTGGCGGGTTCCCTGAGGCTCCTCTGACTGTCATGCTAGGACCCCAAGTCGCCTCCTGGTCAGCCTGAGACTAGTCTCCAAGCTGGGCTCTGAGCGAGCTCCGGGGATCTGTATTTTCAAGCTTCCTTTGCCATCGGAAGTCCAAACTTCAGGAGGTACTCTAGTTTCACTCTGAAAGGGGCCCCGAGCAGCGGCTATTCCCACTCTGTCTTGTGTTTCCCTTACTTACTCATTTGTTCAATGAACACATGTCAAACAGCTTCTGTGTGTCAGGCACTGAGTGTAAGCAGATGCGTGATTTTGTTCTCAGCACCCCGGTTATTGATAAATGGAGTTGACTAGACACAATATTATGACTCAGGGTGAGCTCAGTTTTATAATGTAGGAAGACAGAGGGTGTGTCTAAGTCTGGGGACCTGAACCCAGTCTTGAGATGAGTAATAAGTCATTTTTATAAAGCAGAGGAGATAAGGTCTCACCAAGTTACTAAAGTTCTCATTAAATTACTGAGGCTGGCCTCCAACTGGTGATCCTCCTGCCTCAGCCTCCTGAGTTGCTGGAATCGCACTGTGCCCAGTGACTATTTGATCCTTTTAGGAAAGGTCTATAATCTTCTCATGGGAAGGCGGCATTGTAGAGTGAGAAAGTTCTAACCAATCATGAGACGTTCTGGGTTTGCACTCTGGACATCTGTCGCTCTTGGGTTGAATCAATCCTCGCCATGTGCTAGGACCGTGGGGGTGCAATCACTCATTTCCCAACTCGTCTTTGTCACCTGTAAATAGGCACAATAAGACTTCCCAGGCAGCGCCGTCTTGGGACTAAATGAGATGAGGCCTACAGGGATAAAGAGGCACTTAACAGAGGTGAATGCCAACATCACTTTGGTTGTCAATGCGCACGCTGCCTGTGGACTGTGGGTGTCCCAGGTAGTAGAGCTGCCAGGTCTCTGCAGAGGGCTGTCATTCAGCCTTGTCCTGACCCTGTGGAGCCCAGGTTCCGAGGAAAGTGGGAGAATCTGACATTGAAATGAGTTTGTGTAAGAGCAGGAGTGACCTCAGGAACCTGCCGGTGTCCCACGCTGTCACACGTCCAGGTCCCAGAGACCTCAGTTTTCGGCAGCGGGGGCCAGGTGAGCCCTTGGAGGGGCCCTCTCTGCTCACACCATCCCGGTGATGAGATTGAGGAGCGGCTGGCGAAGCTGCTTTTTATTGGTTTGCAAAGTTTTGACCAAGTGGAGCCGGTCGCTCTCTTGATGCTGAAGCGGAGAGCTTGCTCCTAACAGGCCAGTCTGCAAGAGCCCCGGGGGGGGGGGGGCTGTCCTTGGAGGTCCAGGCTAAGGTCACCAGGGAGCTCAGGTTCCTTCTCAGGGTCCTCTGGGTCACTTGCATGGTACTCACCCCCCTACCCCCATTTCCTTCAGTGAGAATCGTGTTCATGAAGAATCGCGTTTTGATATTGTTATCAAAGTGATACAGGCCTCCTGATTTTTCTAGACTTCAACGTGACTTGACAATTTTATTTTACTCAAAAAGCATTATATGTTTTTAGAATACGTAGAAGAGTGCAGAGATAGGAAAAGAAAAAGTCCATCCTCTGATCCCTCTACTTCACCCAGGTGAGATAGCCCGTGTCCACAGTTTAGGGTGTGGGTCCTCCCCTGGCTTTCTCTATGCTCCCGCAGAGAAGCATTCACATGTTCACACACACAAACATGAACACACCCACACACACTCTCTCTCTCGTATGTGTGATTTGGCAAGTGAGATTATTCCCACCCGTTACCCTGCAATTTGCCCCCAGTCTGTAGATGTGTAGGCGTAACCCACTTCAAATAACCACATCATGTCCGGTGTAAAGACGTGTCTCCAAATCATGTCTGTCTACATTACTTCTTCTTTTTATACTAACAAATAATAGTGAGAGAAATATTCTTATGTGTTTCGTGTGTGTGTGTGTGTGTGTGCGCGCGTGCACAGACCTGTATACACCTACATACGCTTCTTCACTAAGGTCTCATAATAAGGGTTTGCAGATCAGACTTCTGAATTTTTAATTTTACACGGATTTTATGTCATGTTCCATAAAGACTGCACCATCGATATCGGAAGACACCCTTTGTTCCCATTCCCAGTCGTGGGTAGCACTGGTCTTTTAATCAGATGAACCAGAAATTAGCTCTTCTCCTCGCCTGACCCCTGCTCTCTAGCACGGCCTGATGACCACTGTCCGGGTGCCATTGGGCGGTGCAGAGGGCAGGCCCGCCCACTCCTTGGTGGTGAGAGTTCAGCCCGTTCTCTGCTGACTGTCCAGCTTACCTGGTTTTGCCGGCAGAACTCAGCTGAGTTCTCAGGTAGTTTTAGGAGCACAAGTCAACTTGGTGTGCAATGGCCCTGACAGCTATAAAAGGCTGTGTTGAATTTATTAGTGGAGGCCTGACGGTAAAGTTCTGAGTTGGAAGGGGACTCCCCGAAACACCTGAGAGGCCTATGTGAAACAGGGGCCCGAATCCTCCTCATCTGCCCAACCTTCCTATTTGCCGAAGATGAGAGAGAGAGAAAAGGAGAGAGGGAGGGAGGGGACTCGTCTGGCCCTTGCGGGTTGTGGGCTCACAGGACTCACGTGCAGTACTAACCCCAGGCCTTCCGGGTGGCAACCGCTTCCTAGTCATTGCCATTGTCATTATCAAATAACAAGCAGCGTGAGTGTCTTCAGCTTGTCATTTGCTGCTGATAGACACTTCCTCGACGAACTACAATGTCTTTCTTTTGTTCTTTGATACTGGAGACCAAACCCAGGCTGCTCCACCTCTGAGTTGTATCCCCTGCCCTTTCTGTTTTTCATTTGAGACGGTTTTGCCCAGTTGCTGAGGCTGGCCTTGAACCTGTGATCCTCCTGCCGAATTAGAGGCGTGTGCTGCCACACCTGGCTAATAAGCCACAATTTCAGGAAAGCTTTCTTTTAAACAGGCTTTACGGGTCTGCAGTCTCCAGGGAAAGGACCAGACTCCCCCTTTTCTGCAGGCCCTAAGGAAAGGCTCTTCTCTCTAAAGCCCAATGGGAACTTGCTGCTCTTCAGATCTGTCCTCCGACTCCTGAGCATGAAAGCCACCTTTTACCTCTGATCTTTTCTGAGACGTGCAGGCCCTAGACTCTGCCAGATGAAAGGGCCTTGTTCCCAGACTTGGGCATGCAGCTCAGCAGCTGTGGTAAGGCATCCAAGCCCCGGAGAGTTCTGCGTGCCCTCGGGGGTGGCCTGGGCCACCAGGGAGTCCCTCCTCAGGGTTCGGCACCTGTCTGAGGTCCAGCCTGCAGGACTAAGGCTGACTTATTAGCACAAAGAGGAACCGCGCCTCATTCTGGTCACGTTTATTTTTTTATAGGTACTATGTATGGATTTCTCTTCACTCACCCCACCAACCTGCCCTATTCTCACTGAGGACACCCAAGGGTAAAAGTGACCCCCAAGCACCCCAAGGCTGTGTGTTATCATTCAGTTCTTTCCTCTAACCTCATTTCCAACCTGGGAAACTCTTGGTTTCCCAATCTCTCCTTGGCCTTTTGATGAAGTGCTGGTGTGGGTCTTCCATTGCTGACCCTGAGTCTCCCCAGGCCCCTTGTACCTGCCTCGCGCCAGGCCTCTGGCACTCAGTGCCCAGCCCCACCCTGGAGACGGCAGAGGCTGGGCTAGGACAGTCCTGCCTGTCCCCACGCTCTCTCACGGCCATCTCCACTGCAGCGTAAAGGACGTGACCCAGTCACTAGCAGCCAGCCCCTGCGGCCCTTCCCTCCGTATGTCCACATGTCCTGTGCCCCTGACACGCGGAAAGCACACCACATCAGCCCGACATCCCCTCCTGCTCCTGGGAGCCTGGTTTAGAGCTGTGAGCCTGTTGTCATTCCCAGTGATTAGAAAAATCAGACACAACCCAGTTCCCTGGGGCCCTCTGTAATAGAAACATCTCAGCCTGGAACCGCCGGACGTCATCAGTGTCCCGGTCCCACTGATCCTATGTTAAGGCAATGGGTGACACGAGCTGTGCTGGGGAAGGAGAGACGTGAGCCGTCCTCCACATGCTCAGAGACGCTGTCACTGCAGGCAGTGGGCTCTACGCAGGCCCCAGGGAGCCCGAGGGTGCTGTGGAGAATCCCATCGGACCCACTGCAGCGGGGCGATACGCTCCGGTCCTGATAGGATCAAACTCTCAGAGCACAGGATAAAATTAAATTCCAGAGAAAATGAGATTTCTTTTGTTTGGTACCGAGTCCTGTAGACAAGTGTTCTTCACAACTTGACCTTGGTGGCTGCGGGAAACCCCGAGGCAGCCAGGGGGGATCTGATAGACAAATTGAATGAATCCGTGGTTCCTTCATTTTGCCGCGTGGCACCACCCTGGGGACAATGGACTCCTCTTTCTGTCCCCTCCACAGGGCCAGACTGAAAACGACAGTGGGGGACGTTGTCCCTGGCACCCTCCGTCCCTCCCTGCAGCTCTTCCCTCACCCCCTTGTCGATCCCGGTGGCTGCCACCAACCAGCTCCAAAGCCAGGGTCCCGGGATCTCTCCAGCCCAGCTACAGCCCACTCCTCTCAGTTCTCTGCCCAGAATCATGAAATCAGAATCTCTGCCCTGGCTTCCAAAGAAATAGCCCTGTAACCTCCCTTCCACACATTTCTATTCCTTTTTCTGTATTTTAAAATTTGTTCTTTTTAGTTATACAAGACAGTAGAACGTATTTGACATACCGACATGGAGTAGGACTTCCCACTCTTGTGGTTGTACATGATGTGGAGTTTCACTACTCGTTATTCATACATGAACACAGGAAAGTGATATCCAATTCATTCTACTGTCTCTCCTATTCCCCTTCCTGCTTCACTTCATTCCCCTTTGTCTAATGCAGTGAACTTCTATTTCTTCCCCCATTACTGTGTGTTCGCATCTGCATATCAGAGAGGACATTTGGCTTTTCGTTTTGGTGGGGATTGGCTTATTTCACTGAGCATGATAGTCTCCAGTTCCACCCATCTACTGGCAAATGCCATAATTTCATTCTTCTTTATGGCTGAGTAATATTCTATTGTGTATATATACCACATTTTCTTTACCCACTCATCTGTTAGAGAGCAGATGGTTCCATAGCTTAGCTATTGTGAATTCAACTGCTGTAAACATTGATGTGGTTGTGTCACCATAGTATGCTGAATTTAAGTCTTTGGGGTATATTCTAAGGAGTAGGATAATTGGGTCAAATGATGGTTCCATTCCTAGTTTTTTGAGGAATCTCCATACTGCTTTCCAGAGTGGTTGCACCAGTTTGTAGTCTCACCAGCAAAGTATGAGTGAACTTTTTCCCCACATCCTCACCAACATTTATTGTTACTTGTACTCTTGATAATTGCCGTTCTGATTAGAGTGAGATGAATTTTCAGTGTTGTTTTAATTCATTTCTCTGATTCCTAGAGAGGTTGAACGTTTTTTCATATCTTTGTTGACCAATCACATTTCTTCTTCTATGAAGTGTCTGCTCAGTTCCTTACCCATTTGTTGATTGGTTCTCTGTTTTTTTGGTGTTAGGTTTTTGAGTCCTGTATATATCCTGGAGATTAGTGCTGTATCTGAGGTGCAGGTGGAAGATCCTGTAGGCTCTCTTCTTGTTCTTGATTGTTTCCTTTGCTATGAAGAAGCTCTTGGTTTGCTACCATCCCAGTTATTGACAGCCAATGGCTGTAGCTCAGAGGCAATTTCCCCAGTGTTCTCTGTCCTTCTGACCACCATGTGTCCCATGGCTTATCTCGGGGGTAACAGAGACAGCTGCTTCCTTTCGCCTCCAAGATCTCTGGCTTCTCCCAGCGGCTATGTAGTAAGGGCCAGGGGCTTTGTGGAAAGCTGCAGCTTCCTCTCAGGCCACCTCCAAGGCTGGCTCCAACAAGAAAAGTTGACTCTTTCCAGAGAACACATCTGGATGCTTCAAACGTTAGGAGAACCTCAGCTTAACTCGGGCAGAACTGGTCTTACTCGTATGGGGCAGTCATGATTAAATTGTAATTACAATGATTTATTGAGGGGCTATCAGATTCTGGTCCTGGACAGCCCCGCAGTGACCAAAATTCCACGCTCTCTTCACACTGTTCTGCACAGTGGGATCATCGTGCCCCTAGCACCTGGGACAGAATCACAGGTCCATGCCACATGAGCCCAGACGGTCTGATCTAAAGCTCATTTGCAGGTTGGTGTAAACTGGCGGTGGCGGCGGCCCCTTCCAGCCGCGGGTCTGATTTGTCCACCACCTTGTGAGGCAGGCAGAGCAGACTTCATAAATGGAAAAGCCCAGGCTTGGAGGAAATCATCCTCTGGGGCTGTGCACTAGGGAGAAGCACAGGTGAGAGCTGAACTCGAGGCGCCTACTCCTCTTCCAGGGCTGGCTCCTTCACGGTACTCAGCTCGGTCCTCCCGCACGTCCATCTCAAGTTATCCGCAGGAGGCGGCAGTGCTGCTGCCTTAGATCAACAAGCCTGTGACCTTCCCAGGGCCATGCTGCAAGTCAGGGCAGACACTGTGGCTCAAAGCAGCACAACTTTATTTTCTCCCAGTTTTGAGGGCCAGAAGTCCAAACTCAAGGTGTCAGCAGGCATGGCTAAGGTCCCTGGTGGGCTCTAGGGGAAACCTTTCCTAGTTCCCCCAGCTTCCGGTGGCTCCAGGTGTCCTTGGCTGGTGGCCACGTGACTCCAGTCTCTCCCTGTGTCTTCCTGTGGCTTCTCCTCAGTGTCAGTAGCTTCTCTGCTTCTCTTGACCCTGGCTTTAGGGTTCCCCTGAATGACCCCAGGGAATCTCAAGACCCTGACTTAGTTACATCTGCAGAGGCCTTTTCCTAAATAAGGTCACATTCACACGTGGTGAGGGTTAGGGCATGGATACATTCCACCACCCGATTCAGTCCACTATCACTATTCAGTATTTTAAGGCATAATCCTCTAGAAAGTATAAGCCTACCAAGCCCATTAGGAAGGATCTGCACGGGCCGGGGGTGGGGCTTAGTGGCTGAGCACTTGCTTAGCACCAGGCCCTGGGTTCCATCCCAGAATGAAAAAAAAGAAGAGAAGAGAAAAGAAAGCAAGCATATTCACGTCATTTGCACTTCTCTCCAAGTTTTCTTCCCAGATATTGAGGGCTGCCATGGGGTGAGAGCAGGGGACGGGGAGAATTCCTTGGCGGCAGAAGTCTTGGGTTAGGGCAGTCTGAGCAGGTGGCTCTGAAAGGTGGGCAGCCCCTAGAAGGCCGGGAGCAGGGGCCAGCCTTCAAGGAGGGGGCAGCAGCAGGGGAGCTGGAGGAGCTGGCACATTCTGGAAGCAGCTGTTTCGCAGACCTGGCCTGCCAGGGTGCAGTCAGTCACTGAAGCCGACTTCTGGGCTTGCAGTGGTAGGAGCCAGAGCAGATGGACATCGCCACCTTCTTCCTGTTTGGTTTCTCCTCACTGGAGCCTGTCGGGAGTCATACCTGGACTAGGGCAGGGATTGGGCTAGAAGCCCCAGAAACCTTGCTGGCCACCACAGGAACCAGGCTCTCGGCCGATGGGGACGCAGCCTCGGCCTCCCTGGCTCTGCTGCTGCTGTTCCAGTGACCTGCTCGGGTGGGGGACGCTGGAAGGAGGGGCAGCCCCCTCAGAGCAGCAGAAGCATTCTCCAGGGGGAAGCAGGGGCTGGGAACCCCCTGGGAGGCTCTGCTCCCAGCCGCTCCCCCTTCTGCAGGCCTGGCTGAGCCAGTCTGCCCAGGGGCCTCTGGGAATTCCACGCGCCACTGCTGGGAGCACTGGGTCCTTCTCTCCAGCGCTGGGACTTCTGTGTCCCCTCACACCTTCCCTCGGATGGGGCCTGACCTCCAGTCTGGTGTATCCTGCACCCCTAACGCTCTGCTTCTCTGGCGCTGGAGAGGGAGGATTTATAGTCCAAAGGGCAGAAAGATCACCCTGTGTTTTTGGCAGTCGTGGGCCATCTGAGAAGAAGCGACAAAATCTCCAAGACCCTCACCGAGCTGACCTGGGAATCCTAGAGGCCACTGTGGCTGCTGGAGGCTCTTGGGAGACCTTCCAGCAGAGGAGGGCCCTTCCCCTTGGAGTCGGGAGCATCAGTGCTTCGGGTCCCACCCAGGGCGAGATCCCAGCGGAGCTGTGAGCCTCCCACAGGCAAAGCTCCCTGCGGACTGAGGCCTGGGACTGAGGCCCGCCGGGGGAACAAGGGGCAGGGGATGCTCCTAGGGCACCACCCTTGTCTTTGAACTCCCGTGCCTTTGTACTTTACCGTCTCCAGCTCTCTCCGGGTGGCTCCCCGTGCCCTGTGCCAGAGCCTGCTGCCCCTTAGCTCTCTATGGTTTCCTACGGTTGTGGTAGCAAAGTGCCCTAAATGAATGGCTTAAAGGACAGAATTGCATTGAAGGACAGTTTTGGAGGCTTGAGGTGTGGAATCAAGGTGCCAGCAGGGCCCTGCTCTCCTCCTCCTGTAGGGGAGCCTTCGCTGTCCTCTGTCTGGCTCCTGGTGGCTTGCAGGAACTCCTTGGCCTACAGTTGTCATCTCTGCTGCCTTCAATCTCTGCCATCCCATGGCGTTCTCCCTGGGTGTCTCCATCTGGGTCCTTTCTTCCTGTAAGGACACCAGTCATCCTGGGTTATGGGGCCATTCTACTCCAGTACGACCGCATCTTCACTAATGATGTCTGCAAAGACCCTGTTTTAAAATCAGGTCATATTTTCAAGCTCCAAGAAGAACATGAATTAATAGGAGGGCACTTGTTCAACTCGCTACCCACTCTCATCCGTTTTCAGAAAAGCACTGTGTAATCTCATCCTCACTCTAAGGTGAGGACTGACAAGTCTGGATCGACGTCCAGGTACATCAAGAGGTACTAGCTGTAGGGCAGAGGGAAGAGGGCACCTGGTGGACGGGAACGATCATGTATGAACAAATCTCCGTGGTAGGAATCTATGCCCTAGGGCCACTTGAACACCAGGTTACTCCAAGAGGGCATGTGCCAAATCTTCCTGACCTCAACAAGTGGTTCCCGCTAACATTTTCATAAAGATGACAATAAAATATCAGGGCATTCTTGAGAATACTAAAAGTCCAAAAAGCAGGGTAGGATAGAAAAAAGAGATCCTTGACTTGTACTGAGAGACCTAGGCCCAAACCTGGATGAGCCTCTGGTAAGTGTGGGCCCTGGGGCATGTCGTGAGCCTCAGACTCCTGGGTGATATGAAGGCACAGGCCTGAAGATGCTAAGCCAACTCCTCCTGGACCTTTGATAACCATAAATGTGGACATGATCTTCAAGTTCACGCTAATCCCCTGCTGGTCCTCCCTGCTACCCCGACTTTGCGAGCGACAGACTGTGAACACGTCCCCTGTTGCACCCCACTGAAGTAGCGAGCCTCAGCAAGGGGGCTGACTCCCAGCAGTAGGGAAACCCTGAAGGCCACATTTTAGTAAAAACGTCAGCCCTAAAAGTCTGGTTTATGCATCCAGGGACTATGTCAGGGTCCTTGATGTATACAGTAGTGGTGAATTAGATAGAGAGATCCTTGTCCACACAGCTTATAATCTACCAGGTCAACCTACCACATAGGCCTCCAACGGGAGTAGTTTGGGATGCCATGAGATCCAAGATGAGGAGCACTGTCAGGGGCTGGACTGTGTCCTCCAACAAGGATGTACGTAAGTCCTGACCCTCAGTACCTCAGAACATGTTCTTATTTGGAAATAGGGTCCCTGCAGATGCCCTTAGTTAAGGGAAAGTCACATTGCAGGAAGGTGGGCCCTTAAGACAACATGGCTGGTGTCCTTATGAGACAACGTGTGGGGACAGAGACACAGAGGGGAAATGGGCTTAGTGGGGTGTCCCATGTGGCTCAATGGGTAGAAAGAGTCATGCACCAGGCAGTGATCAGGAGCCGTCCGCCTGCCCTGTTTAGGTTGTTCTCCTGAACTCAGTGCCATATGCCCTGCTGTGCCGTGCACCTGCACACACCTGATCCATGCACTGGAAGAGCATTGGGGGGATTCAGTGAGGAGTGAAAGCTAGTCAGAGTCTGCCTTCAGAGCTCCTCCCAGGTTCAGACTCCAAGGCTCATTTATTCCCCAAATATTTATTTAGGCTCAAAGTTCTACTGGAGGTATGTAAGATACAGAGATGTATAACCACGATACCTAACATTTACCCAAGATGTGCTGTGTACAAAGCCCCATGCTTCGCGCTTTACAGGGATCATCTCCTCGGGGCTCTTCATACTTTCCCGTAGTGTAGGACGTTATTAGCCCGACTCCGCAGAGGGGGACACCAGGCCCAGAGAGGCCAGACGCCTTGCCCAAGGTGCTTCAGCCAGGAAGCTGGGAAGCTGGGCAGACCAACCCAGGCCTGGGCCTTAACCGCTGTGAAATACACATCTTTGCTTCTGAGACTTTTAAAATCTGATAGGAAACGGGACAAGTGTAACTCAAAGTGTGTTGAGACTTTACTTTCTGCTTAGAGCAGTGATCAGTGGGCTGGATATAGGGTGGGGAGTGCAGAGGAGGGAGCAGAGCGTTCTGAAGGAGGAGGGCTGACTGGGAGGACACAAAACCTCGAGAGCTAAGAATATCAATAAGAGCGTATCAAGCTGTGCTGACATCTCCCACCCTGCACAGCGCCTTCTCCAGCAACCCAACGAGGTGGCCTCCACCATCAACCCATTTGAGAGTTAAAGCAAAGGCACAGAGAAGCTGAGGGTAATTCAGGTAGAGTAAGAGCAGCGACCACAGGAAGCCTTCTTCAATGACTTCAGGGCTGAGGCTGGGGTCACAGAGCAGCTACTTTGGGTGAGGGTCTCAGATCCATGAAGGGCCAGATAGGTTCAACAGCAGCAAGTGGGGGGATGAACCAAGGGGCTGGACTTCATCAATGTATGAGGAGGCATCAGAAGCCGAATCAGGAAGACGCGCCTGGCAGCGGAATTCAGGCTAGAGTGGACAGATGCAGGCAGACGGCAAGGGCCTGCCACAGGACATTGAGTTCATCGGTTGGCCAACAGAGTGGAGCAAGTCCCCGCCATGTGCCAGAACCAGAGGGGTCAGCTGGAAAGGAGAGGTCTCTGATTTCCGGCAGGCGACAGTTGAGGACAATGGCAATGGGGACATGAACCTGGGCCAGAGCCTTGCCGAAGGCGGTGGGGGCAGGTGGCAGTGGTAATGGCCTGTCACCTTTAGAATCAACAGGACCTGGCAATTGGGGCACTCAGACTGCTCTCAGTAGTTGGAAAATGAAACGAACTTGTGGGTGAGGGGCCACCTGCCCAGAAACTGAGTACTATAGGGGACTAAAAATATCAGCTTAGCTTATAAAGCAAGCTGCAGTTGAGAAGAGTCCTTTATTCCTCTTCCTACACCCTCGAACTCTTCTGAGGTTGAGCTTCCAGCTCAAAGCGCGACCCGCACAGCACACCTGCCTGCCCCAGCCAGGGGTGCCCGGTCTGAGCTCGCCAACTCTGCAGAGGAGGATAGTGCCACACCTGGTGTGGCTGCACACGCTGAAGGTCGTGAGCAGGTCCTGCGGCCTCCGCCTCGGAACCACCTTCTCGGCGCTGCTCTGCCTGGCTGTACAGACAAGGTCCTCAGCTTCTCGGCTTCCCTCCTGGCTCCTGCCGCCAGTCTTCATGCTGCGTTCTCCTTGTCAGCAGCTCTGCTGGAGGCTGGGTGAGGGGTCAGGAGAGGCTCTAGAACTTATCTGAATGATTTTGGAGCATGGGCTCCTCATGAGCAGCTCTGATGAAAGTCAGGCCCGGGAAGGGGGCGTGAACTTAGCGGGTCCCGTTCTTCCCCTCATTCCTCCTGCCTGGGTATTGTGTGTCCTCTGCCCACTTCTCTCTGCCTATCCCAGTCCCATCAGGCTTTGGGGCTCAGCTCATCCCCAGAAGACGCTCTGCAGCTGTGGGGTTGGAGACAGAGCTGAGAGCGCCCCTCTTGCTGCTCTGAGCACCTGTGCTCTTATCTGCACCTCTCATCTCTTAGGGGGAAAGGGTTCTGTGCCAGAACTCACCTTGGGCCTGAGGTCACTTGTTGGACTTCCTTGCCCACACTGCCAAGTGGAGAGTGGGTCGCAGACAATGGAGAGCTACATTTCATTCATGGCTCTGCCTGGATGAAGCTGCCCATTTTGCAACAGTGACACAGCACATTCCGTTCCATTCAGTTCCCTCCTGCCATTTAATTGGTAGGTGGGCTTCATTGTCCCCATTTTGTAGTTGGGTAAGTTTCAGCTCAGTGATCTACACAAGAGCTGGGCTACTTAGGGTAGGAGTGAGTGGGGTAAGAACTTCTTATTCCAAAGCCGTCCTTGTCTCCATGCCAGTGCACGCCATGTTGGTGCTCTTTTACTGGTGATTTGCTTTCTTATGTATGTTTTTTTCCTCCAGGGGAAAAGCAGGGAAATGTGTTTGATCATTACCAGTTCCCTGGGCTTCACAACTTGGTTACCACTCCATCAATCTTGGCTTGTGTTAAGTTTGGGGAGCAAATATCACAATATCTCTGGGCTCTATTTCCTCATGTATGAGATGGTGAGTTTGGATTGGGTAATTTTCCAAGACTCAAGTTCCATGGTTAACATTGACTCACCGTCTTCTCTGGTCCAAAGTGAGCTGTACATGATGCTTAGTGTTTATGCAACTCAACAAGCGCTGGATAGACTAATGAACCTTCTTAGCTCTCTTCTACCCAGTATGTCAGGTGGGTTATCTATGTAACTTTTCTAGATCCTAAAGTCAAAATGGTCCTGTAGTAAAGTCTCTCCACGATGTACCTATTCCTCTGGGCCAAATACCTAGAGGCCCCCTCTGCTGGAATTCTGCTCAAAGTGTTAGGTGTTACAAGTTGATAAAGGCTTTATTAAATACTAGATGCTCCCTGGGCACTTTGGGTAGCAAAAGTCAATGCTCTCATGGTCAAGGATTGTATCTGTATTCCATTAGGAGACAGGATAACTTGAGATGGCCAAGGAGGAGTGTGGAGGAAGACAATGATAGAGGAGGAGACCTGAGGACCAGGCCCTCAGTCTCTGACAGAGCCCACCCCAGCACCCCAGGAGCCTCTTTTCATGGAGGCCACTTGCTCACCTGTTGCAGAAGTTGCCCTGACAGCCCCAACCCCTCTGGGAACAGGGCCAGCAAGGCAGAGCTGCATGCTAACGAACGGCCAAACCAAATGGGCACACTGGGTTAGTGGCCGACCATATCCTCAGCTTCCCTAAAGGAATCACCACCTACGTGCCAGGTACACCGAGGCCGGCAGGGGCAGTGTTTGATCAATGGCTCTGCGGAAGCAAACCTCAAATAGCCCTGACAGGGTGTTCCAGGAGGTGCTGAGCAGGACCAGGGTCCTCAACAGATGGCAAAGCTGGTGCAGTCCTGCCAGCCAGCCTGGGGCTTCCACTTCCGTGCCCATCAGTGGCCCTCTGGCTTTCCATAGCCTGCTCCTAAGCAGAGCAAGGCCCGCCCGTGGCACTATGGTGGTGTCTGCCATCAGGGTGGGCAGAGGGAATAAATGGTGTCCTCTTAGCCAGTTGGGATGGGGACTCCCTGTGTGAAACAGAACTGCAGCTTAATGGCATGGAACAAAAGCAGCTGAGCAGCTGCCAATACACATCCAGAGGAGGCCAGGAGCCATTGCAAAGTAGGGGGCGAGGGCAAAACAAGCAGCCTTGCCCAGCTGATTTGTGGTGTCTGCATTGATGCCACATTTGTATTCTGGTTTCTCTGAATAGGAGGAGGGTCCTAATGATATCACTTTCAATCTCAAGGCCAGAGATATAATCGCATGCCATTACTCCTTAATTACATGATAACTACTCTGCCATTACTTTCTAACTCTACTCTAATTGCAGCTCACTTCTGATTAGTGGGCAATAAACATCCACAAACAGGGTCCGAGATCTATTTCCATAAAATCTACTCTGCTTTAGGGAAGGAATACAAACGTACCAATTGGGGGGACCGCGGGGAGTCTGCCCCAATAATTGCCATAAGCAGAGTCGGTTGAGCTTGAATGACCCTCTGGATTAAATCATCAGAGATTTGGGGGAAATGTAGGTGGATCTACCTGGAGATGACTCAGGAAGGCAAGGCGGGGCATCCCTGGTCTTGAGTTCAGTTTCTAACTCTAATTTACTGGTCCCACGTGATCTGGATCAGGCAGTAAAACTTTCTGGGTGTCAGTTTCCTAATCTAAAATTGTTAACATCATAAACACTGTTCTGTGGAAGTAAAGGTTAAAAAGATCATGTAAGGGGAAAAACTCTGAAATAAGAAAATGTTGCATGGTTATTATTACTATTATTCCCAGGGCAAGGAATGTCCTTTGATAGTGACAGACTATAAAGCTGCTATCTCAAAGGCTTCATCCAGCGCTTCTCAGACCTTGATATGCTACAAACCTCCCGCAACCTTAGGTTTGGATCCGTGAGGTCTGGGGCAGGGCTCCCAGGTGGTGCTGATGGCCCACAGACCACAAGAGTAGCAGGCTGCAGGATCCTCACCAAGGATCCAGCTGTGGAGCATGACAGGGCCACAGGGCAGGAGGATCACAGGTCTCCGACCTGCCCCACCCCTTGAGGGTAGCCGGACCTCCACTGGCTCGCCCTCCTGCAGATGGCGGCAAGGGACACCTGCCTGTCCTCAGTTTGAGAGTCCAACACATAAAAGGGTAAATCTCCGTGGGGAGGGGATGTAGGACAATTATGAGGAAATGATGCTTTTGTCAGAAGATGGGTAAAATTGTTCCTGTATCAGAAAATTCCCAGGGACTGCGACATCATGGTGGCCCTGGACAGGACTCCAGGCAGGCCACTGCATCCTCAAAATCCACAGGCTGCCTGGACCATGTAGGGGCTCCATAGTGCCTGATGGAAGAAGGATGGATGGAAGGAAATGAGAAAGGGAGAGAGGAGGGAGGAAAGAAATGAGCTCATTTTGGAGGTGGTGGGAAGAGCGGCATGGCCTCTGTCACGCTCATTAGCGGCTGGCACTGAGCAGACGACCAGGATGAGAGGGTGAAGCTGGGGGGCACTTGGGAGTCATCTTCACAGTTAAGACAAAGTGTCTCTCCAGCAGCCACCCGGGGATAGGTGGAGAATAGACCCCAGCTTCCCCCGTTCTCAGTGCCTCTTTCTAATGGAATGTTCTAAATGGAACGTGCTACATGGAGCATCTTCTGCGCTAAGCACCTACCCACTACCGAGGCCCGGCTGCTGGACTGAGCTGGGCCCCCAGGGAATGCACCTCTCCTTGACTTTTTGCTGAATCTCTGGATTCCTTTAGCTCCAAATATCACCTATTTGATTTCTAAGAGAAGCCATTTTGCTTCTTCCATCCTGTCCTATAGAAGGGGGGGAAACTACACCAGAACCCCAGCCTTCCAAGTTCTGCCTCAGAGAGGTGGGGCTCCTTTCACATGCCTGCCCCTCCCTCAGGACACCCGGCATCACTTGCCAGCATCTGGGAGACGTGGGTGCCTGGAGAGACCTAAGGGGCAGTTTCCTGTATCCCACATGCTGTAGGTCATCACGGGTGATCCTGGCTTGCCACGGTAGCAGGAGGCCTCACGGGCAGGCCAGGCATTGAGGACTGGGGAAGGGCTGCTTTGACAGTTAACCCAGGGACATGGTCAGGGCAAAGGGCAAAATGGTCTGATAGATTCGCGGCTCTCAGAGAACACTATTGAACCAAAGTTTTGGAATCCACAATTGCCTTCCAGGATGGCACCAGGAGAGGTGACTGACCTGGGAGCCATTGAGGCCCATGGCACACTCTGGAGGGCTCTTTGTCCCACCCAGGAAGAGCAGAGCTGATCTACATGCCGTTGTTCAAGTCATTTTTCAAAATTACCTTAATCTAGGACCTAAGATATATACCTTAGTTGAAAGAGTTTAATATGCACCTACATGACAGCATTGCTTTGGAATCTCCAAGCATTGAGAATGGAAAGTCATTAAATATCCTTTTAGCAAAGACTTCAGTGAGATTTCTAACTACTATGTGGAGTAAAATCTAAATATGCACGAATGTGGGCTATTTTAGGTGGCTAATTGAAGGGTGCACACCATGTTTGTGATGGAGACTATAAATAAAGGTGTTTAAACTTCCAGCTCTGTTCCTCTTCTCTGCTGAGTACTACTAACTATGCCGTGACTGGGATTATACCCTTGTCTGTACACCAGTTCCTACATGCCCCAGAGGACACTGAAGTCCAGAGAGCTCAGGAGACGGTGCACGGTGACTTGGTAACAGCTGGCTTTCCTTCTGCTTGCCTTATGGTGGTGGGGATTGAACCTGTGGAGGCCCATGGCACCTCTGCAGGGCCTCATGCATGCTAGACCACTGAGCTGCACCCCAGCCCTGCCTGGGTGCATCCTGACTGGGCATCCATCATATGAAGAAGATTCATGGCTCTGGGACACCAGAGCCCAGGCCCTGTGGGTGCAGCATCCCTGGCTGTGGTCACATTTGGTGTCCTCAATGTCACTAAGACATCTCCAGGCCTGCAGGCCAAGACTGACCTCTCCCATCGTAGCTCAGTGTGTCAAGTCTGATCTCTGGACAGGTTTAGTTACTGTCCTCTTGTTGGCCCAAGCCTGGTGTCTAGGTTCAACATTCCTCCCCAGGGAAGCTCATACAGCCAACAAAGGAGGGCAGAATGTCCCAGAACCTTCTCTCCCTCCAGCAGGGATACATACTCCAAGGGAAAATAGAATTTGGCTGTGGTCTGTGTAGGCTCTGGTCAGGCCAGCCACCTCCAAGATGAAAGGCTCATAATCCGATTAGCTCTCTCGGCCCTCATGGGCCCCGCTGTCCTTTCTTCATCTCCTCTAATGTAATGAAGCCGCTTCCTTTCCTTCCTTGCTCCTGGTTCTCAGGAAGGAAGCTGTTTCCCCACTGCTCACCAGCCCCTTCAGGTGGGGGTTCCCCTGATGAGTCCAGACGGCCCTGCAGCAGCCACCCTCCAGGCCGCCCGGGGAAGGGCCCCCTGTGGCTCTCCCTCAGGACTGCTGCTCATCGCCTCCCACCACCATCCCACCACCCACCTGCCCTGCACTCAGCAGGGGCGTGGGCTCACCCAGAGGAGGGAGGAGACTGAGTGGTCCTCAAGGATCCCTGGCGGCACACATCCCTTTCCAGGGGCAACAAGTGCCATGGAGGATATTTAGAGAAGGGCTTTGCTTTAGGAGGCCCAGGAGGACATCAGGGCCATGGAGGGAACCGTCCAGATCCCTGATGAAGTGAGCCCCCGTGGCGGGTGCTGAAAAGAGTCAGGATTGGGGGGATACTGCAAGAGGGTTTTCAAGTGCTTTGATTTTTTAAACTAATTTGAGATGATGACGAGAAGCTTCAGAAGGGATGAAAGAATAATCAAGGAATAAAGTCACGAAGAAGACGCCTAGGAGGTGGTAGAAAAACAAACCCTTTGCCAAGAACATTGCGAGAGAGAGGACCCAGCAGAGAGGAAGGGGAAGGAAACCTCCCGGAGCTCTGCCTGGGGTGCCGGGCCCCCCACAGCCTCATTGCAACATCTGCTCAGCTTCACCTCCTCTCTGCTCACTCCCATCCTGGTGGGCGCCATGTTGTCTTCCCACTCCCAATTCTTCCCATCGTGATCCACGTCAACAATGATAGGGTTCAGATGGAGAACGCTCAGTTCTTTCATAAGACAAATCCCAAAATGAATATGTAAGCAAGGTGTCCGAGCTGAGCTTATTGAGTGCCTGCTATGTCCATCATCCCCAATAAAAACAGGATCATGCAAGGTAGACACTGTGGTCCCAATGTACAGGGAAGGAAGTAGAGATTTAGTAGGGTGCTGAGACCTTAAGTGGCAGGGTGAGGATCAACCTCTACAAAGCACACACCCCAGAACCATAAAACCTTGGACAGAGGTGACGGGGTTTTGAATTGCCAGCCTTCTTGAGCAGAGTGATGTCCTGTTTACCCTTGGTAGCAGGCAGTGAATAAAGACCTGATGTGGTTTGCATGTGCAGGCTGGATTGTGACCCAGCCTCCTCCACCTTGCTGAGGATGCTCGCTCCAAGAAGGGGGGGGGGCAGCAGCTTGGTAGGGGGACAGAGCCCTGACCTGGCCTGAAGTCCCAAAGGCGGGGGGGAGTAGAGGATCACCTGGATGAGAGTTAGCAGAACAAAATACTCAGCACTGAGGCCAAGAAGTGAGCAACTGGGCCGAGGCATGGGCCCGGGACCAGAGAACAGGAGGACCCCTGCTTCCCACCTGGGATTAGCTGCTGATGAAGGGACCGGGCAGGGGGACAGGTCATCTGGCTCTGAGGCAGGGCTGAGGCTGAGGGGATATGCACCCTGACTTGTAGAATTTGCCAGTTTCCATGGTGTAAATTCTCCCACCATGGCCAACTTCAAGCTACGGAGGTGTTGATAAGTGGCCCACAAAATTGCCCCAGATTTGACAATCGGCTTTCACCATTTGAACCAGCAGAGTCCTAAGGCAAGGAGGGCTCGGACCTTGCCCAGGAAAACAGGACCTGCCACAGAGGCTCTGAGGTCTGATGAAGGTCCAGGAAGTTGGAGGGACCATGGTCTTGCTTTGGGACACATTTTAGGAAAGACAGCACTTGCCTGAACCATGCCCTGAGGAGCCTCCGCAAACCTTCTGGAAATCACCGTTTCTGACTCTCCTAAACACACAACCCCAGGTATCGGAGCCCAACGCCTCCAGTCGCAAGGAATTCACTCATTTGCCCAACATGTTTTAAGGACCTTCAGAATGCCAGGCTCTGTGCTGGACCTGGAGACCCTCAGTCCCTCTCAATGCCAAGGATCTAGAAGGAAGGGGCTGTGCCCCTACCCTAGCCCCTTGCACGGTGCCAAGCACACAAAACACACTTGTGCATTTACTGAGAAAATGACTGGAATCAGGATCCCTGATCAGAAACAACTTGAGATGAAGACAACGTGTCTTCAGGGAACTTGGAAGAGTTTCTGTTCCCAGACTTTCTGGTTCTCTTCTCTTTTTCAGCCTTCCTCTCATCCCATCAGTGCTTTGGGAGTGTAAAGACATCTCAGAAAGATTAAGGGTACATTTGTCAAGGTTAGAGGTCCTCGTTCCGTTTGTAAAATAGCTACGTTTTATACATTAAGGAAGGTGGGCTTTTTTTTTTTTCCTCTAACAAAACAAAAATCTATGGATGCCAGCAGTCAAGTATTTGGGGGAACAGAAAACCCAGTGTTCAACAGGACCTGGGCACAGGCTTTGAGCGACAGAGCAGGGGCCCCCGATTGCTGCCTCTCCTGGCAGGGCATTTCTGAAAGAGAAGGCCACAACCTGCATTTCCACACTGCCCAGAAAGTACCTATAAAATTCAGCAGACATGCAGACCATGACAGGTCCCTCAGAGGGCCACCTTTGCTGGAACACCTTTTGGCCCAAGGCAGTGCCCAAAAAACCAAGGGGCGTGGAAACACGGGGGAGGCGCTCAGAGGGACTGTGAAAGGCGAGGGTGGTAGGTGAGGAGACCAGGCCAGTGTGACCACCCCCCAAAACCCCACGTAGGGGCTGCTTCTCCAAAATAAATATTGGATTTGTCAAAGTCCTTCCGAGGAAGACTCTGAAGCAGGTTCCTAAAAGATTAAGAACCGAATGACCCAATCTTAGGCACGTCTCAGCTAAAGAGCCCTGAGGGAGGTGAGTATTTGATATAAAACAGAATGTATTTTCAATTGTAGCTTGTCTGTCCTCTGTCCCTCCTGCCCCATGATTTACACTTGATCTACAGCACTTTATTTTTCTTTCATATCTCTGTTACAGGATTAATCATGTTGTGCCCCATTACTTTCCCTCTCTGTCTCCCCTGCTCTCTCTGAGCTTCCTGGTGGCAGAGACTCTGCATCTGTGGGTCTCCAGGGCCTGAAATAATCCACACGATAGTGATAGTGTTCCATATCTGCCTGTTCAGTGAGTGAACCTGTTAATTATTTCCTTAATGGCTTGGGATGAGGAGAAAGGAGATCAAGAAAGAGCAGGATTAAAGGAAGTGGAGACCTGGATAGGTCCCTGGAGGAGCAAAGATAGACCTTAGAGAAAGGCCTGACATCATCCCACAGCAACAAGACAAGACAGTGAGCAGTCCCCACACAGCCATGGGCCCTGGGGGTCAACCATGGGGCTGCTTTCTTCCCACAGGAGGAACCAGGTTCAGGTAGTCTGCAACATTTTAAGTTAGAAACAAAAGGAAAAGACAAAAACTACTTGTGAAGAACTAAGCCAAGGGGAAGAGGAAAAAAAGATTTCACAGAAACTTCAAGAGGTGACTTTTAAAGGAGAAGGCGGCCCACAGCAGTGACAGCGCAGACTGGGTCCCCAGGCCA
The DNA here is from genome assembly GCF_052094955.1 of Ictidomys tridecemlineatus. Classification (NCBI taxonomy): domain Eukaryota; kingdom Metazoa; phylum Chordata; class Mammalia; order Rodentia; family Sciuridae; genus Ictidomys; species Ictidomys tridecemlineatus. The sequence continues at coordinate 8,919,600 of NC_135486.1, read as the reverse complement.
GCAAAGAACAGCAGGCAGACTGGGCAGTCGAGTGGCATAATGTTCCCTACATAAATGGAGAAATGCCTTGTGCGTGGGGCACATAATGGGTGTTCCACCATTGTGTCCCTTCTCCTTCCCCGTCTCTTTCTGCCACGTGCAAAGGGGGTTGCAGTGGTAGACCTCCAAGGGAGAAGTTGGAGTGGACGGTCTCCGAGATACGTCAAGTGAAGACACAGCAGACTCGGGAGGACAGACTCCTTAGAAGGGCCGGTTACCCAGGGAACGGGGCTGTTGCAGTAAGGAGCCTGCAGTCACCTGGGATCTGCAGGCATCTCAAGGCTTAGGCAGAGGTTTTCTTTGCAGGGATGAGTAAGGAGGGGTAGAGAGAAACCAGGGTGGGGAAGAGGGGCATGAGGCTGCCAGGATGGGATCATAGACCAAATAATATCCGCCCGAAGGCCAGCTTCCTCTCAAGAGGGGCTATTAAAGAGAAGCCGTGCGCTGACCACAGCTCGGGTACAGGGAGAAGAGATGCTTAGCCAAAGTTTGGCCGAAGGCCTTTTGTTTCTGTGGATCAGTGGGTAGGAGGTTTTGGGCTACTCACTTAGGAAACAGCGAAAGGGATCTGAGGAGCGTGTCTGGCCTCATCCTGGGTCAATGACGGGCATATCTGTGGGTCTTATCCAAGTCACACCGGGAGTCGTGTTCTTTGTAGTCTGCCACTTCCCAGAACACAGAAGGTTGCGGGGATTTCCAAACCTTGACAGTCCTCCAGGGTTCCGGGGCTCAGGTAAAATTCAGCGGTGCCAGGTGTGAGGAGCTGCTCTTCTGTTTACGCAGGCATTCCCCATGGTCTGCAGAGACCGGGGGAGGTTTGTTCTGAGATTGGTTTCCGGGGTGGTTGGTTAGACTGTTTGTCTGGAACCAGGCTTCTGCTGGTGTTCAGAACGGTTGAGGTCCCAGCTTCCGTCTATCTTTCTTTGTGTGCAGCTGTATTTAATTAGGTATTGCCTATGTGTCCAAATTCCAGCAGATATGTAATCCCAGTATTATGTTCCCATTAGCAAGACCACGTCGTGGGACAGTCTGTCAAGCTCTCTTAGTTGAGCCACCTTTTATAAGATCATTTAAATTCCTTTTGCTTTATCTCTGTCCCCATCAAAGGAAACTTCTGATTATTTTTTGGCTTCCCGTGTAGTTTGACTACAGGGAGAGAATGCACTAATCAGGCAGCTTTTACAGCTCTGGTTGGATGACAGTTACTTCCAAATCAGTGGGCCCTCTGACATTTCCCTCTGTCTCAGGTAATGTGGATTTGTCACCTGGCCAATCCTAGAAGCTTGTCTCTATGCCTACAGAGTGAAGGTCAAATTCACCAGTGTGTGGACTTCTATAAGGTACTCCTTGAATTTGACACCTTGGGTGACACCACTACCCCATAGAGTTGCTGTTCTATGAAACCTTCAGTTCTCTTCCACCAAAGACTGTCAAAAAGGTGCACCTTCCAGATCACTTTGACTCAGCAGACACATAAAAATGAGGGCAAATGTGAACCCGCTTCTAGGCATCTATTTTTTCCTTCTTTAATTGATTTGGCACTGTTTCCTTCCGGTCCCCCTCCCATGCACCAACAAGCGTGGTGCGTGATGCGCTCTTGCAGAGGATGTGTATTGTTGGTGTGGGTTTTGCATTCATGCCAGCCACATTGGGTTCCAGGTGTCTGTCGAGGGCTTCCTTTCTCCTCGTGGCACCATGTGAAAACTCCGTCTGTGATGCCGTGTGTGCCACCAGTGTGTGTCCCCTCCTGCTTCATGGTGACCATGCACCCTGCTTGGCTGGTCCACTGCCCAGGACACTCAGAACCGTCACCTCCCTTCTCGGCCACCAGCCCTGTGAGAAGCAGCTTCTCCAGAGCCTCTCCAGACCTAAGGGAGGGTTCCTTGGGATTCATGCCACAGAGTTGCGTGTGCCCAAGCTCTGTGCCCTCAAGGTGACCGAGGAAAGCCAAACTCCTTGTCACCTTGGCTGCACCAACCTACACTCCACCTGCAGCCCAAGGGTCCCCACAGCCCCTGTCCCTGCCACCTTGGCCATCACAGCTTTCTAATCATTGCTACTGCAAGCTTCGCTTCGTGTCTTGCTCTATCCTGCACATTTCTGATCAGTAAGTTGTCGGAAGAGCTCTTCTGTGCTTAGAAGACTTTGGAGTTGGATCTTTTCTGTTTTCTATTCCTACCCTTTGCACATTTTTCTGTAGGACTTGCTGTCTCTTTTTTGTTGTTGTTGTTGATTTACGGCAGCTCCATACATTCTATGTATCTATCCCTTATCAGTTTTTGACATTCACATTACAACTAGATCCCCTCCCCCGCCCATATCATCTGTCAGTTTTATCCACATTGTCCATAAATATTTAATTTTCAGCTGGTCAGATTCTGTCTTTGGGCCTTATATTTTTATGCTTTCTAGGTTTTATTTAAGAAATGTCCCCCTACCCCAGGGTCAAAAAGTTATGCTCTTAAGTTTTCTATTAACCTGCTGGGGACCTTTACATTTACTTCTGTGTCCCTCTGTCCCTCTTTCTGCCTTTGCCTATGATGTACATTTGAGGAATCCAATTCTGGTTTTCTCCAGAAAGCTATCTCCAGCCAACGTGGAAGTTAGATAAGTACAAGAAATCTGAGGTTTGCTCAACACCATCCTCCAGGTCACCTGTCCTTCCCCCACGGATTTGTGGTGCCACCTTTATCACATATTACTTTTCCAAAGCAATGTGTATGATCAGAGAGTTTACTGATGGGACTCACTTGTTAGAGAGTAACAGGACCTCAGAAGATTTCTCGGAAATTAGAACAGCAAAGACCTGCAGAATTGACCAAGCTCAGCAACCCCTGTGTCAGTTAAGTGACTCAGTGGGACCGAAACTTTGTTGATTCCTTGAGGTGCCTGACCTCATTAACCCTTAAAAAAAATGTTCTGAAGCTGTCGGCACCATCTCAGTTTTACAGACGAAGAAGCTGAGATGAAAAGAGGTGAATAAATGGACACCAGCCTGTGGGCAGGTAAAGGAAGCGACTGGGTTTGAACCCTGGTGTGCTTAGTTCCACCACTGACAACCCCGCCCTGTTTTTGTGCACCTCACATCTATCTTTATTGCTTCAGGCATGCTGTTTACCGAGTTCTGACTATGGCAAGACATTGTGCTTAGTGCAAAAAGGACTTATCCTAGGGGTCTCTCCTTAAGGAGCACATAGTGTCACCTGGAAGACAAGATGGATTTATACATGGGTACAACTTGGGCTAAAAAAGGGGACTGCCTTTGAGGAGAGGTGAGCTCTGCGGTTGCTCAGAACTGGGAGAGGTGTCTCCCACCTTTCCCTTCCCCGGGTACCCATCCCATCGGTCTTCCTTGGATGTGGTAGTAACGGGTCTGGATGTTGACTGTTGGCCTGTAACAGGGGCTTAGGAAGGTTGTAGTTTCAGGGATTCCTTCTAGGAGTCCAGGACTTAAGAACACCGACTCCATCTGGCATGAAATGTCCTTCTCACTTGGGCCACAGGCAAGTGTAGCTCTGACCCACAATTTCAATGCCACTCAGTCCCAGCAATCCTCCACCAGGGCGAAGAAAACATACAGGCCAGAGACGAACACAGAGGGGCAGAAGGGAAGGCAGAGGAAGAAAAGGGCTGGGTGAGCATTTTATTGACAGAACAAACCATGCTACGGTTTCAGGTTTAAAACTGTCCCAGTTGGGGTCCCCCAGAGACAGACGCTGGGACAAGGATGCCTGTCAACGTAGCTCAGGAGAAGCTAGTGAGGGAGGGTCACGGAGGACAGGAACGGGGAAGAATCCAGGTGCAGGTGACATTTCAGGCAAAGCCCTGGTCTCAGCTGGACCAGCACAGGGCATGTCCTAGTGTGTGCACTGGAGACATTGTAGCAGGACTCTCACATCCTGCCACTGTCAGGTACTGGCTCAGGACCATTGGCTGCGGTAGTCCCAGGACCATCCTCAGAAGGGACCAGGGCAGGGAGAAGTCAAGGCTCACGGCTGCTGGGGGAAGGTGGGGCCTGCTGTGGGCCAGGGTCTGCAGCACATCGTCGGTCTAGTTCAGGAATCCTGAGGGTCTACGCATTCCTAGGGGTCCTAGGCATCCCCTCAGATGGGAAAGCAAGGCACAGAGAGGTTGAACGATTTTCCCAAAGTCATGTAAACTGATTTGTCACAGAGGTAGAATTTCAAGTTCCTAAGTTTAGTCCACATCCCTTGCAACTACCCCCTGGCCACACCACTTCTCTTGATGACCACAGCCACGGAGCTGGGACAACTCCCATGCCAGCTCTGCAGACCGTACTTTGCATTTCATTTGCATCCTGCTCCCCCAAGTCTGGCTTCTCTGAGGCTCAGCGTCCATCCTTGCAGGCTGCAGCCAGCCCACTGAGCCCTTCTCAGCAGCACACAGACTTCTCCCCCTGACAGAGGGCCCGGCAGTCATCTGGAAGACTTATCTGGGCAGTTAAGGAAACCTTGGCGCCTGAAGAAGCCACTCAGAAGATGACAGGTCTGAATAGTCTGACAAATTTTTATTGCCCCCAAATTTCCAGTCCTGTAAGTCATGAAATAAATCTCGGCCCATATCAAATAAATTATTGTCTGTTTAAGAACGAAAGAGTGGATGAAGCAAAGAGCGCACAATCTGCTCCTGCCTCTGCTCTTCCTCAGCTCGAGAGGGGGATGTTGTGACCCAGAGCTTTGCCCAACCCTTCCCAACACTACATCCCTCTCACCAACTCCTCCGACAGAGAGCCAGGCCCAACTGCAGAGAGCCACCAAGGGGTTAAGCTTGCTTTTGAAGAATGGCGTGGACACCCAGGCAGCGAGGAAAGAAAGTCTGAAAGATGAGGGAGCTGTCACGCCTGCTCGTTGGGCAGATGAGATGACCAGCAATTCCTTGGAGCACTAAAGATTTATCAGCAAAAGGAAAAAAAAATCAATTGGCCAGATAATCTTAAAAGAGCAAGAAGGAGAAAAAATAATGCAGGGGATGGGAATAGGGACAGACATGTTAAGACTGAAAGCGGGGGTTCTTCTCTGGTTTCCCAGGGCTCAGCCGGTACTTCCTTCATCCTTGCATGTATCAGACTGAATTATCATTGCCAATTTGCTTGTCTGTTTCCCTGGCCACGATGCCATGTTCCCAAGGGTGAAGACTCTGTCTTCTTGGCTCACCCTCAGCCTATGCAAAGCCCAGTACAACATGCAGCACACAGTAGATGCTTGTTACCTACTTGTTAAATGACTAAGTAAATACACAAATGCATGTAACTGCACAGATGTTAAATGACTAAATAAATGCACCCAGGCACAGTGCTAGACACCTGACATCCTTGAGTCATACAAATCTCTCAGCGATGAGATACATACTATCATATCCATTTTGCAGGTAGGAAAATTGAAATTCAGAAAGGCTGAATAACTTTCCTGAGGCCAGACAGTGAATAAATGGAAGAGCCGGAATTCAAACCAAGTTCTATCTGACTTTAAAGTCTATGACTTTTATTGGATTGACTACTTATTTATAGATAGTTTTTTATGCTATCGGGTCTGACTGCCTGATGTAAAAATGAGTTATCATCCCTCCCGTGCCGACTGCAGTTTTGTTACCCCCTTGCCTACACTTCCTCCACCTGGTACAGTGGAGAAAGGAAAATCAGATGAAATCTGAGCAGATCCATTAATTAGACTGGGCCAGGCTCCTCTCGGGGTGATCCATTTGCATAAGCTTTCTCCTCCACTCTGGGCTGTCAACTCCTTGGGACCAAAAGCCACATTTTGTGTTTCTCTGGCCACTCATCCCCAGGCACTTGCAGGTAAGATTCGGGTCACAGGCAGGCATGACACCCTGGTCCCTGCTGCAGCAGAGGGTGACAGAATGAGGGCGCCTGGGACCCAGGGGGTTGTAGCACATTGGTGGGAGGTGCCCAAGAGCTTTTTGGAAAGCCTGCTAGTAATAGAATCAATCCATCAGCGGCACACAGAACAGCCTGGTTCTTGAAGGACAAATGGGACTTACACAATGGGAGTAGGAGGGCATCGAGGTAGATTCTGGAAAAACTGGGGCACAGTGGAGTCAGCCTGTCTGCCTCTAATTCCCTTTTCGTCTCTCTGGGCAGCCAGATAGCATCAGTTAAGGAGGTTTTCTTCACTACCGCCTGGTTGTACCACTGTGACCTTGGGTGACCTTCCCCACCTACAGTCCTCCCAACTGAAAAAGGCTGCCTGAGGCCACACCCGCTTCTCCCACCCAGAGCCCTTATTATTAAAGATACACCCAATGCGGGCCTGCTGGAGGGCCATCCATCCTGGCTGGGCTGAGGGGCTGGCGTGTGGTTAATGCTGCTGGGGAGAGGGTGGGCCCGCCTCCCCCAGCTTCTCCTCTGCATGCTGCTTAAAGAACTCATTAAGAGGGGAGAAAGGAAGGGACAGAGATGCCACTGTCCTCATCTCCCCATTTCTAGCCTCTCCCATTGGCTTCTTCCAACAAGAAGGTCAAGGCCTTGATCAGCGTCTGCCGGATCCTCTAGTGGGGGTGAGAGAGAATCAGTACTGGTTTGCCTCTCCCAAAACCGTAGAGGAAGGGTTAAACAATTTTGATTATTTGCTTGGAAGTAAAATAATGAAATTAAGGCCCCTCTTCTTCTGTCCTGGAATCGTTCCTCCAAGGATCCCTGGATGGAGCTTGCCATCTTGCCACATGGGCAGGGGATACTTACTTCGTGGTAAGCGTAGAATATGGGATATAGAGGGAGGCCCAAGCGAGGACTGGCTCGCCTTCTCCAGGCCTCCTGGAAAGGGCCCACTGGGTTGGTCAGAAGGTTCCCTGTGACACACAATTCACAGATGCCTGGAGCGATCTCGGCAGACCACCAGGCAGCCAGAACATGGACTCAGTCCCTGAGACGCAGGGCAGCCGACAATGGCCATTACTTAAGCCTGAGGATCACTCTTCCGACCCCATGATTTTGAATTCATCAAAGCATCATTTTTCGCATTCTCTAAAAATCGAACACTCCTTGCCCCTGCTGGTCGTCCATTTAATTATTGCTACAGTGATTGCTGAGATGGAGGAGGATTTATTAGCCCCCTCCCAACTCGAAACATTCTTCATTAGTGACTCAGGCCGTCTCTTCAAGTTTCCACACATCCGCGCAGCAGCATTTCCTATGGGAGCGGGAGACCCGGCTTGAAGCAAACTCATTTTATTGATTTCTCAGGTCGGATCATCTGACACCTAACACCAAAGCAAGAGCCCAGTTATCTCAGTGCTTTATGTATGGGGAGCAGGAAAGACTAGAAAAAAGGTCTGTGTCGCTGGAGCAAGAAGATTTATACGGCAGCGCCAGGTCAACAGCAGAGAGCTGGGGGAGCCTGGGTAAATCATGTTTGTTACCTGCTGCACTAAAACGGAGGAAAGCACACATTCACTGACACTAACTTCTATTTCTCGCTTATTTCTTGTCTTTTCAGAACCACAGCACATAATTTTTTTTTTACCATTATTTATTTCATTATTTATGTAGTTATTTATTCTTCCCTTATTCTAGGGATTAAAAAAGAACTCACAAAAGAGAAAGGAGAAAGGCTGTTAAAAAATAGATGACGGGAAAAAAAGTGGTGTCCTAAGATGTGTGCGGGGTCTCTGCTGCTGATTAGAGTGGGCTGTCTGCGGGCCTCGGCTTCCCAACAGCCAAATGAAGTCATGGAGCCTGAAAGGAGCCAGCATCCGAGTCGTTCTGGGAAGAAAGCAGGCCATTTTCCCTCCTCCTGGGAACCGACAGAGGTCTCATTCTTGGGGCTCTAATAAAAGGATGTTGGGTGCAGAACTGACGCCCTGAACGACGTCCAAGGGTGAAGTTTCCAGAAACTTCTTAAGGCTGTTATTTATTTGTATTACTGCTTAATGTGGGGGAAGGACATCATGTCAGCGGGGAGTCTGGGGACAGATCCCCGACAGATGGGGGTCAAAACGACGCACCGTGAGTACGTGTCTCTCTGTTTTAGGCTCTCTCCGTTGGCACAGTTGATGTTATTCAGACCAGGCATTCTCAAGCGTAGCCCTGAACGGACAGCATCAGCATCTTCTGGGAATTTATTAAAAATGCCAGGTTTTGAGGGAGGTGGAGCCAGGAACCTGTGTTTTCACAAGGCTGGATGCGGGAGGACGAGGCTCGGGGAGCAGGAGTAGACGGCATGACCCATGACAGTTACTGGAACACGATTTCTTGTTCCGAGCCTTTAATTAGAGTTGGGCAACAGGTCGTTGGAGGATGTATTCTCTTGGCAGAAGCCTGGGGAGCAAGGGCTTCCCTGCTTAGCTTAAAGCGGATCTATGAACTTTCTAAACTCACTCAGAGGAAAGTCTGGCTGCCATCTCCCCTCTTTCGCCCACTGCCTCCGAGGGTCCCCTGATCTCCCTGTCGCTGCTAGCAGTGGGGCCGGTGGCTTCTCTGAAGATGCCCTCCCTGCCCTGTACCCCTTTCTCCACAGCGTCCTTTAATCTGTGAGTGTGTTTCTCACCTCTCCTCCTTGGTTCTCCCTCACAGTCCTTCCCAGCTCCAAAATTCCATGATTCTTCCCCTAGACAGGAAGACAATAAACTTGAGCCCTGAAGCTGAAAGGACTGTGGAAATGGTGTAGTGCAGCCTCCCGCTTCACAGATCAGAAGCCAGGGAAAAGCTTCCTCCCTGTGGTGCTGAGCGCTGTGCTTGGCCGTGAACAGGTGGCTGCCGGTTCTCGGCTGGATCTGTTTGTTGACGGCATGTGGTGTTTCGTGATTCCCACACGCCTTACAGCACTCTATCCCCAGGGACATTCTATAAGTATTCACATCCCCATTTTTAGACAAGAAACTCAAGCTTGGGCGGTTTGATGTTTACCAAAGTCACGCAGTGTTAGCCTTACACATCCAGAACGGAGACCAAGGCCCTTAACTCTGCCACTTTACCTTTGGTGCTTAAAGCCATGCTGGTCACACACTGGGATCCTCAATACAATAAGGATGTACCTAATGACCATCATCAGCCATGGTCAACTCAAAAAGACAAAGGTCGGGCCTCGGCTCCGTAAGTGCCCAGGACAACCTTCTAGACACACGGCACCTGGGAGTAAGGGCTGGTCATGGGACCCTCCCCACACCCCAGTCTTCAGAAGCAAACTCAGGACACAGTGGCTTTTACCAGATTCCTCTGTCAAGTAGAGCTACCAGCGAGCACAATCAGCTACACAAGCTGAAGAGGAAGAATAAAGGCATTTCCACATCCTCCCGTGTCTACACTTGTAGACGTACTTCTGCTTGCATGCCAATGTGGGTAAATGTGTAGAAACTGCATGCTGTTTCCATTATAAGCAAGGCGGTTTGGGCTCCTCAGCAAAATTAATCCAAACCCATGCTGCGCAAGGTAGCAGGAAGAAATCAGCAAATCGTCCGATTGAGGAAAGGCAAGAAACGGTTTCACCGGAAACCACAAAACATGATGAGTTTTTAATCCAGAACCTGCGTCTGAGGGAATGTCTTGCCCCTTTTGTTTGTTCGTCTTTTGCTTGCTTGTTTGGCGGTGACCTTCACAAGTGCCAAAGCTGCAGAGAGGCCTGAGGTGCCCGGATGAAGGTGATGAGTGTCACTCCTGTAATCCCCGCCCGTAGGAGGCCAGGGCAGGAGGACGGAGAGTCCAAGTAGCCAGGGCAACTCGGAGAGACAGAAAGATTCAAAATAAAAATTAAAAAAGGTGGGGGAGGTGACTCCGTGGTCAAATGCCCCTGGGCTCAATTCCTAGTACCAAGGAAAGAAAGGAGGAGGGAAGGAAGCAGGCAGGAGGAAGGACCCTCCTTCCTCTAGTCGACTTTAGTCCCCCATGAGGAGTCCAGCTCGGGAAGGGAAGCAGAAGCTGAGTTTCTACTTCGACTCGCCCCTCTGCCTGGTACTTTTGTGCAGGACACAACCAATTCAACTGTACATGGTGGCCCTGCCTTTCTGTGAACCTCTGTACGTACTGAGACTGCAGGGCCGTTCAACTCCATACGGTTCGTATCTGGTGGTCTAGTTCACACAAGGCGTGAACAGAAGCCTTGCTTTCTGCTAATCCAAGTCACCTTTCCATCAAACTAGAAATGGGTTGTCAAGAATGGCAAGAAGACTGCTCATAGAACTGTCCCTCTCATTGCAGTGGAGAATTACTTCTAACTCTCTCGTTTCACACGGCATTTTCCTAGCCGAGTCTAGATTGCTCTTAACGATGGTGATAGCTAACATATTTAATGCTTATATATGCCAGCCATTATCCAGAATGCCCCATGTAGTCAGCCTTGTTATCCTCCTAGCAGCCCTTTAAGGTGGTTCTCATTACTCCACGGTACAGATGTAGGACTTCTCTGAAACACGGAAGAGTCAAGTGACCGCTCCAGGTCACAGCTAGGAAGTGGTAAAGCCGAGTCTGCTTCCAGAGCCCGTGACAACTAACCACTCCAAGCCCTTTTAAAAGACTGGCAGCCTAAACAAGGCCAGCATAGGCAGGTATGTCCTCAAATGCAAGTCCCACGGGGCTATTGTCACTCGGGGCCACCCTCCTTCCCCCCAAGAGCCCCCTGCAGGCCACTTCTCCATGCTAAGAGGCTGTCCCCTGCGTGTGCTGTGGCCTCCTCCTGCCAGGCATCCCAATCCCCCTTGCTTTCTGGGAAATGCATTTTTGTATTCCAACAGGTCTGAAAGTGGCGAGAACTGTGTGTGGTGGTAGGGAAGCCACCAACCAGGACTTCCAGGCAGCTGGGTGGCCAGCAAATGTCCAGCCAGCCTTCCTCCTCCGCTCTGGCCCCCAGGAGCCGTGGGCCTCCTGACATCGTGGCCAACTTGCCCTGCTCTTGCGCCTGTCGATGCAGATGGCCCGGCTCCCCCCAAGGCAGACCCTGCCGAGCAGCGGAGGAGCAGGCAGGCCCTATTCATCCCGCCCATGCTGCTGGGTGGCACGTGTGAATTACTCGTCACTTGGTGGCCAGGATCCTTCAGACCTCCTCCCCCCATCTCCCAGTGGGGCTCTAATGGCTTGTTCCCATCTCCATGGCAACAGGAACACAGCTCCAAGCCCTGGAAGGACCTGAGGTGAAAGCAAAGAGTCCGCCTGCTCCGTGGGCCACCAGGCGGGCCACATGGGAGCAGCCGTTGAGAAAGCCCTTCCTGGCCGCTGACCCACTGACGCCTGGGCCTCAGCTCCGCTCCTCGCGAGCCCCACAGCCCCCTGCTGGTGCTGGGGGAGTCTGCAGCCATCCTCCAACCTGCCTCTCCATCCGCGAGCTGGAACCCTGGAGACCTCTTAGCGGGAGCCTTAGGTTTAAGGGCGCCTGCTGGGTAAGCCCAACAGGCTCTCCCTCCAAATGTCTGCCCTCGCGGGGCTTCCAGTTTATCAGAGGATTCCAGAAAATGTGGAGACTTGGGGCCTTGAGATTTGTCAACTTGCTCTGTTTCTACAGGCCTCTGTAGCACCTGTACACCCCAAGAGCACATAGCCTATGTCCATTTCCAAGGCCTTGAAAACATGCTAACACCACGACCCTCCAGCCTGGATTCACTCGGTGCTGAATACACGCTCTGGGGCCCATGGAAAAGAGCACCATGCATTCTGGAGAGTTGATCTGTTTTACTTTTGCAATGCTAGGATCTTGACCAAGTCACTTAACCTGTTGGGCCTTTAGCTCTGAAAGATGCTCTGTAAGTAATAGTTACATTGAACCGAAATAAGTGGTGGTATGCAGCCACGTCCCCAGTGTCCTGCAGAGGACACAGTCAATGACCACACACCTAGAGGAACCTGTGACTCCAGAGGGGTCACCAGTTTCCAATTCTGTGGGCATCATTCTTCCTCCAAGGCCGTCTGCTTTCCTTCAGGGCCCAGCCCCTTGTTTTGGAGGTCAGTGTATCAACACTCACTAGCGATGACTAAGCTAATGCCCTCTGCTGCCCCCACACCCTGCCTCCTGCCAGGACACCCCTCAGCAAGTCTTACCTCAAACAAATAGGCCTCTGCCCCCTGTAAATTCATCCCCAGGTACAGACGTGTAAGACATTTAAGAATGGGTCCCAAGGTCTCCAAAGTAAAGGGAGTCCCCGCAAGACTCAGTGCTTGGGTACAGCCTGAGCGTTCAGCGCGGCCAAGGGCAGCTGTGTGTCTGGAGACTGGCCTTCGGGGCTTCAGCAGGAGTTACTGAATGCTCGCTCTATCCGCAGCCTCCAGGGCTCTCCAGATGGGCGGCCTGGGCGTGCTTTCCCATTACACAAGCCTCTGGACGCTGTGCAAGGACACGTGGGGAACAAAGTCACTACTGACATCCCGGAGGGAACACTGCTCCCCACACAGCATGCACCCCGAGCTCCACAGACCAGGGCTGTTTCCAGCCTGGCCCGGAGGCGCACTGGGATTCTGGGCGGCTCCTCCCAGCCCTGCCCGGCTCGGGGAGCCTCCTACCTCAGGGATAATCTCTCTTGTGGTTACTTGCCTCACGGGGATGTCTGAGAGGATTTAATGAGATAATGTTTGTAAATCGTTCTGAGCTCCTCAGAAGAATGAATGGTGGGATCTAAATGCAAAGCATCATTATTACAGTGATCATGGAGCGTGGCTCTAGTTAAAGGCACGAGGGGGACCTTGATTCCATTATAATCTCCTCTTTCCCGGAGCTGATAACACGCTGAAATATGCTCCCCTTTTCCAAACGAAATTCTCCACTTGTATAATCGGCTCAGAGGTGAAATGTTTGGGGAAAATTTTAGAAATTTCCCTTTAGTCTCTTTTGAGGAGGAAGAGCAGTAAGTAAGCACACTTTGCCTGCTTACAAAAGAGCTGTTTTGACCAAGATCATTCGAAAAGGCTGAGCTTTATGACTTCAAATTTAGCTGGTCTTTAGTCCCCACTGAGATAATGGAGCAGTGTTGGATCTGAAAGGGGTACATTGGTTTGGCAAGGTTCTGATGTTGGAGGCTACCATTCGAGGGCTGCAGAACACAGGCTGATTTTTTCCATAGAACAGAACCATTTCTTCCTAGAGAAATGAGTCCACTGACATTTCCCACACTGGAAAACAAGGTTTGTTATTTCAACCCCAATCCATTCTTCCCGTGGGTAAAGACCATCAATGTTCAGAAGAACCTCGACATTATTTTCCATGTAGAGAATCAGTCCCCAAGAAGCATAAAAGACCCCTGTAAAGCAGGTGGCTCACACTGAAACGATTCTGGGAGCCAGGCAGTAGGCTAGACATCAAGACCACTGAGCACCGCCTCCATGTTGGGGAGTCGCAGGAAGTGGGACTGTCCCCGGAACTGAGAACCCACCCAAAGGGCTGCCATGCTTAGCCCCTGCTAGCTCTTGCCATGGAGCAACAGAGGCCCAGGTGTTCTTCCTTTCAAGGGAAGTCAAAAATCAATAATTCTCTATACCCTTTCCAAGTCACAAATGTTACTCATAAATTATTTTTCTTTTTTTATATTGCTAGGTAGCCTCACCAAATACGTGACCCATGAGATATTGTTTTTGACCTCGATTTTAAACTAATGTGAATTTTCTAATGAAGTTAGAGTGTAGGGGAAAAAATAGATTTTTCTCTATTAGACCAATAGAGTCTAAGAATAGCAGAAGAATCATAGACTTCTGACAGCTCCTCTTTCATTATTGTGTTCTCCTTCCTCCACCACAAGTTGCTTAATTTCTCTGTGCCTCAGCCTCCTCCTTTATAAAATTAGCATAATAACAGCACCCACCTCATAGGGGTGTTGGGAGTGATAAATGAGAGTGTGTGTGTGCGTGTGTGTGAATACACATATATAAATATATACAAGATGCTAAGATACCAGCATGAGACGAGCACTCAATAAATCCTGTCCGCCATGATCGTTGGCTCTCATCTTTTAACTAGCCACACCACCACCCGAGAATTCAGCCCACACTGCCTCCATTGCCTCACTCACTTCAGTCCCATTCTGTCTGATAATTTTGTGGGCCTGCTGTACAATAGTTCACATTATCTGAAGAGGATATGTTCCAAGACCCCTAGCAGATGCCTGAAAACACAGGTAATACTGAATCCCACTATGCTGTTTTGCTTCTACCACAGGGTTTAGCAAACTCAACATAATAAATTTTTCTTTATTAAGTGGAGAACTTCAACTTTTTTATTTAAAGAAAGCACTTTACATCTTCTCTTTGTCTTATTCAAATTGCCAGTGTCACTTCTCTTGTGCTTGGAGTCCATTATTAAGCAAAACCAGGGTTACTTGAACACAAGCCCTGTGATAACATGACAGTGGATCTGGTAACTGAGCTGGCTACTAAGTGACTAATGGGAGGGCAACATATACTGTGTGTATACACTGAACACAGGATGATTCATGTCCCAGGCAGGACAGAGCCAGTGGATTGGAGATTTCATCATGCGACTCAGAACAGCAAGAAATTTAAAACATTTGGATTATTTATTTTGGGAATTTTTCATTTCATATTTTTGGACTGAGGGTGAACTCAGAAACTGTAGGAAATGAAGCTATGGACAAGAGGCGACTACCATAAACTAAAAAAAAAAAAAAAAAAAAAAAAAAGATGGGAGATACATTGAAAGTCAGCATTTCTGAGGACAAGGGAACCTGTTCCCTAGCTGTGAAACCAGTTGAGTCAATGCAAAACTGCCCTGATTTTACTCTCACAGCTTCTAAAAGGAACCTGAGCCGTTCTTCTTCTCCATCCATCTGTTTCTAGAAGGGAATCTTTGGTGCTGCACTCCAGCAGAGGGGTAGCGTGGACACAGGAGCAAGCTGAAGTAGGGCTACTCCAGGTTTCAGTTTAGTAGATGCTTAGGCTCCTGAAAGACTCTTTCGTATTTGCCTTTGCATCTCATAGGTAAAATGAAAGCCTTGGCCTGGACGACCTCTAAGCTCCTTCTAGCTTTAATTTTCTGAGTCTGTGTCTTCTTCTACCTTCTCCTAATGACCTTCTCTACCCATGGTAGGCAATGACACAGGAGTAGGGAAAACATGGGCAGAGAGGCAGAATGTCCACAGGCCCAGCACAACATTTCCAGGGTCCACCAGAAATACCCTGGACAGGACATCTCTAACTGGTCTGCTCGTCTTTTCTCTGTGCCTTTGGAAAGTGTGCCATGGGGCGGGAGGAGCTCTGGGGAGAGAACAAGATCCACACCAGCAAACAGGCCTCTCCTAAAAGCTGAGGTGGAGGCGCAGAGGCCTGTGGGGAGAGAGGCCCCTCTCCTGCGGCCCTCCCGAGATCCGCCAGGCGGCTTTATGGGTGAATAATTACTCCAGAAATAAAGTCTAATAAAAGGAATTCAGCACTGCGCCAGCCCTGAGTTCTGGAGTCATCAATGTGAAATATTCCACCCCGGCCTCATCTGTAGGGGAGGACACTCGGCGGTGGAGGCGAACTCCGCGCAGCATTTCTCCATCTTCCAGAAAACAAATGGTCCGGGGCCCTGCTTGTCCTGCAAGGCCACCTACACGCATCTCCTCTGCAGACAAGAACAGAGGACGAGGCTGACGGCGAGCTCTCTGGGCTGGCCATGACAGGATCTGTGAGGGACCGGCTCTTTTGGAATGTGATCTTATTGATTTGGGTTCTGTAGTGAAGGGAGCTCATGGTGGTGAGGGAATCAAGGGGCCATCAAACCACCGAGTTCCCGAGGCCTGCGACTCTCAAAAGGGGCTGACTGGGGCCCGATTGCTGTAGTTGGCTATTTTTGCAGGAATTATTTGCCCACAAAGCCACTTGGCAGCTCTCACGAGGGCCCCGCAAGAGAGGGTCTCCAGGTCCCACTGCTTTGGGGGTGCACCCTGCTCACAAGGGTTGGCCGGGATGGATCTACTTTCTCCTGGTCTTTTCTGCTTCTCCATTGACCAGCTCCTGGGAGGCCTGATTGACAGGACAGTGGAGCAGGGTGGAGGTGAGGCGAGGCTCAGGCTGGCTTCAGAACCTCCATTCTCCATCAGCACGCCACGCGGGCAGGGCAAGCCGACTGCAGGGTGAGCTCCCTAACTTCAAGTACGCGGCTTTCTTGGCAGAGACCGCTCCGAGATGAGTCCCCTAAACCCCAGACAGGCTGCTGCCCTAATCTCTTCCTGTGGAGAAGTTCTGCCACTCTCCATTGTCTCTTGGAGAGAGTCAACAGGTGGCAGGAGTGAGCCCTTAGGCAGAGAGGCTGGAGAGATACCTGCCTCCTTCCCTGTGGCCACGGATGACATGAGTGTCTCTCCCAGCGCTGGTGGCGAGGGAATCAAGGGCTATGAGACCACGGTGGGTACCCACTAAACAACAGCTCCCCCCTGCAGCCAGAGGCTCCGAGGACAAGAAATGCTCCCCCTTGAAGTCGTGCTTGTTTGCCACTGACAGAGGAGGGGGAAAGGGGCTTTAAAGGCCACTGTCCACCCTGAATCCTAGAGAGAGAGGCCTTTCCCCTTGAGGAGACGCAGCACCTAGGGAGAGAGGGCCGGGCCTCCTGATGCTCCAGCCCTGAGCTGCGACCTTGGGGCCGTGACTCAACCTTGGGAAGTGCAGCCACAGGACACTCTGCACTGGGGGATGGCCAATCCCACCGTGGAACAAGGAGCTGAGCTCAGAGAAGGCTGCAGACGCGTGGCAGGGAGGCAGTGAGAGCAGACACCCGTTGACTCCGCACCGTGGGAAACGTGAGAGCCGGGTCCTGTGGGCCCGACAGAGAGGGATCCCTCGTCAGGCTCCCCAGGGACGAGGGTCACCTACACAGAGCATCGCCCACAGGACGCCATTAGTCATGCCCAATCCCAACTGGGGAGCTCCCTGGCCCTCCATCACTGGGAACTGGCTCCAGGAAGGGAGTCGGGAGCGTCTCACAGGCTGGCGTTCAAGCCCAGTCGGAGGGGGCCAGAGGCTCCAGCCGTCTCCTGAGCTCCCGGTGCCAACAGAGACCACAGCAAACTGACCCTCTCTCAGTTTCTTGCTTGTATCTTTTCCCTGAAGCAAATCCGGGAGGCAGAGGCCTTGTGTTTTTAGTCATATGCTGGGGCTCCTGACGGGCACCGTCCTAGGCACCGAGGGCCTTGGGAGAAAGTAAGTGGAACGGCTCTGTCTTCAGGTTGCAAACAACTGAGCGGGTGGGGGCCTGGAGCTGAGCCACTGGTGGGCGTGGAGGACCAGAGAGATGGACGCAGTACTGCGGCTACCTACACCTCACCAGGCGATGCTTAGCCTGTCTCCTAGACCCCGGGGTGGGGGGGGGCCCTCGGTGAGCTGAAGGGCCTGGAGAAGGGGACATGTCCACAGAATCTGGGCATGTGGGGAAGGCTGGGGAGGTGGGGGGTCGGAAGGTGGCAGGGAAATGTCACAGCTCCAGGGGCAAAAAGAAAACCGGGGTGCAGTTTCCTCTCCCCTACCCAGTACCTGCCAAATCCATCTCCCTTTGCACACTTTAGGAAACAAAAGAAAACGCTCCCCTTTTGTCATACGCCCTACTTACTATTCATGTTTTCCTTTTAAAACTGGGTGTTGGCTGGGCGGGGACTCCTCGCAGAACCTTCACTTAGTAGATTACATTTGCTCCTGGACTTGGGGAACATTAAGGGATTTTTCCCCACTCTGGCATGAGGGAGTCAGTGCATGGTGTGTGGAAGGCAGGGACTCGCATCCTCTTAGCTCTAGTTTCAATCTGAAAAAAAAGAGGATTTCAACTAGACAGGCTGGGCACCAAGAGCCAATGAATCCACTCATTCATCATTCATCAATGCTTTCTGAGCGCCTACTGCATGCCAAGCCTTGGAGCTACAAGAATGAGCTAACCATGGTTCTTTTACATACTGTGGAAAATACAACCGATCAAAGACCCAGGGGCAACTGCTGAAAGGAAAGCTATTAGGAAATGTAAAGCAAAGGGGCTGTAGCCACAGTGTGTCCAGGGATCAGCAGCTGGGGGTCAGAGCACAGCCACAGAGTGACCAGCAAGTGCAGTGAGGGACTCTGTGGGCAGTCAGGCTCCACAGGAGTATGTGCCCAAGGTAGCAGGCCCCAGCAGTGTTCAGCATCAAGGGTCCAAACCCCCGACGTAGGACAGTCCCTAAAAGGTTTGTTATTGGACATACGGGAAAAAACACGAGAATCCAGTTACCGTTTTGGGGTTATGACATGGGGGAGGGCAGGGTTCCAGGCAGTTGGCAGAGGTCTAGCCACTGAAACTGAAGCCCAGCGAAGGGCAGCTCTGTGGGAAGGGAAAACGTGGTTCCACAGTCCTGAGTGTTGGCTGGAAATGGTTTTCAAACCCTCTTACTCCAGTTGAACCTGGTTTCAGAGCCCAGGAGCAGGATTCAGTTTGTACATGAAGGACAAATAAATGCCTCCAGTTGGGATGGAGGAGAGCTGCAGAAACTGGGGTCAGGTAGGGCCCAAGACAAGGGGTGGAGTCATAAATATGATAATCATATGACAATAGTAACTGCTCAAACTAATAATTATTGAGCACATTATGAACTGAGTATTCTAATGATTTCACATGAATTATCTCTTATAAATCTTAGAATTACTCCATAAGATGATATCATTATCCTCATTTTATAAATAAAGAAACTGAGTCTTCAAAAGATTGAGTAACTTGCCCTGACAGTCAGCATAATCTATGTTAGGCTGCAGTAACAAAACTCCCTAAGTCTCTTAGCTTGGCACAACAGAATATTTATTTCTCCTCACATTGAAAGCAGGCCAGCAGGGGTCTCTGCTTATCCTAGTTCCCAGGTGAGATCAAAATTGACCTGTGCTTCCTCAGTTGCTATAGGAGAGGGAAGGGAATGTGGTGAATTTTGCACTAGCTTTTAAAGTTCTCACCTCCATTTCTCTTCCCCTCCTGTTCCTTGGCCAAAGCAAGTCAGTTGGCCACACCAGCTCCAAAGGGGCCAGAGAAGTGCAGTTCTGCCATGTGGCATTTGGAGAGCTGAAGTATTTGTCAACAGCCCTTCTCTGTCCATACAGATTCAGGGAACTGGGAGGTGGGGAAGCCACACTTCAAACCCACATGGGGTGACTCCAGAGTCTGTGCTGGCTCCTCACTCTGTCCAGAAGAGAGGTCAGCCAGCAGACAGCACCTATGTCCTCCCTCCACACTCCTGGAGCCTCTTCCTTCCCCTTCTCAGGCTGTGGGTTAGGAGACAGGCACTGGGTGATTGATGGCTCCCAGCAGTAGTTGGAGGGAGATTATCTACCAGCATGTGCTGAAAGCCGTGGCCGGGAGCCTGCTCATCACAGCAATTGAAGCACTAGTTTCTGCGGGGTTTGGAGCACCGGGGTCTCGAGGGTTTATTAATCCCACAGCAGTCCTGGGAGGGGTTCACTGCTGCGGTTATTTATACCTTTTTCTGAGCTCATCCAGCGAGGGGAGTCTGCTGGGATTAGGTTCCAGGGACACAGAGCCCTGGCCGCCATCCAAGTGAGGGCTGCAGAGGATGCTTCCTGATCAGCTGGCTCCCTGGCTGCACTCATCCAGAGGAGCGACTGGACCTGTGGAGTCCTGGGGGCCAGGCAGAGAGGCACTCATGGGAGGGGAGGCGGCCAGGAGGATTCACAGGCTGGGGACTCTGCCGGCCTCCTCGGAGCAGCCTTACAGCCTACCTTCTCTGTGATCTCCCCTCCCCAGTCCAGTGTGGCTCACCGACTCCTTCAGGACTGCTGTCCTCCTGCAGTCTGTCCCTGCACCTCTTGTTATTTACTGGGTGTCACGGTCTCTGTGTCTTCGACACGACCGACATGAATTTCCGGAGTGCAGGTCATGACCAATGTTCTGTGGGGACACTCAGAATCCAGCACACATACGAGGGGTCCAGTGGCGTTTTGTATAGCCCCCGCAGTGACCCCGTGGGCTTTGACCCCACACTCCAGCCTGCTGGGACGATGGCTCATCTGCGTGGTGGCCCTCCTCCTTGACCTCGCCCACACTTTCCTTGGGCCTTGAATGCCCTTCCCCTCCTCCTTGCCAGTCATAAGTCTCAGCTGAGCAGACCCCTCCCTCCTGTGCCAACACTGTTCCTTGCAGAGTTCCGTCATAGAAACAATTACATTTCAGTGAGTTGTTTACCCATCTGTCTTTCCCACTAGAAGTGGCTCCTCGAGAACAGGGACATGTCTGTTTTATTCTGTGCGCCTCTGCCTTTCCCAACGCCTGCACAGCCCCAGGACTGGGGTTAGGGGAGCCAGACATTTGTTGACGGCACAAAACATCAGAGGGCACCAAAAAGACAGCAGTCAAAGCAAATCGTATTAAATGCAACGTTTTTAAAAGTCAAAATTAAGGCAAAATCTATTTTGGACAAAATTTTGTGTTATTATTTTTATAAATTCAGTGTGTAAAATACGATGCCATGATGCCTGTATGCACATTTGTCTATATACGTACATATTAAAATGAGTACTACAGATAGGTTAAAGAACACACCCGTCCCCTCCCAGTTACCTCTTGGCCGTGTGTATGGTAATAGCATCTAAAATCCACTCGGAGAGTTACGATATTATTAACTATAGTCCTCAAAATTTTAAATAAAGATGAAACCAGGAACAGTGTCATGCTGAGCCACCCTGGAGCCTGAGGCAAAAAGGGAAATCTGAAATACTGATTCTGTCTTTATATCAAATTTTGAAATTTTGTTCATTTGGGATTTTTTTTTCTTTTGCAATAATTTTATGCATCAAGTTTTGCAACAATTTTTTGTTTGTTTTTAAGAATGTCACCTAGATTGTTGTGGGTGCTGCATAAACATCACTGAGTGGGTGAGTCAGGGAGAGAGGGAGGCCTGAGAGGGCACGGGGTGAACGGGTGGAAACGTTTTCCAGATCCAGTCTCCGCTGATTCAGCTGTGACCCCAAATTTCCGTGTTCACTTTTGGAATTTCCCGCGTGTCCTTACCAGCCCCTTTTCCATTCTATTATCTGCCTTTTGGTGAAAGTTACTTAAATTCCTTTCCAAGTTTAGAGAAAAAGAAGAAAGGTGAAACAGGGCCCCCAGACCAGGCCTGTTAAATGTGCTGAGCTGCAAGTCATGGCACCAGGACTTGAGCTCTCACCTGCTTGAGTTTGGGTTTTGGAGAATCCCAAGAGACAGTGCTACCCTTCCCTGTCCTGCCCTGACCCTCGCTGGTCACTGTGTAAACAGAAAGCCGTGGTCACGGGGGACACTGACTGAGAAACGAGCTATTAGAGTCCACCCTCCTCACCAGCAGAAGTGCAGGAAGGCACCCCCAGGCACAGGCGGTCGGTCCTTCTGGATTGAAGATCCTGCTGCCTTTATACATCCCTGTTGCCCAGGAGCTGGCCAGGCGGCTGCAGCGGAGCTCCTCTGTCCGGGTGAAGACACTGGTGTGGGCTTTTGTGGGCCCAGAAAACAGAAGCTTGGGTTTGGGCTTTATTCTCTCACGAGCTGTGATTCTGACCAAGCTACTGAGCCATTCTGAGCTCCCGTTAGTTTGTGTGTGAAAAGAAACTTATCTACAAAATTGTGGTTTTCAGCTACTTGTGTGAAAATTGTGGTGTTGTGAGCAGGTCTCTCAGGGGTTTCTGAAGGACTCGCGAGGGAGATGCATGTTCCTCCAACGGAGCTCCACTTTGGTCCGTTATTAGATTCCCCAAAACATTTCCATTGCTTAAATAGGGAAAGAAGCCATTTGACTTGAACCCCTGACTCATAGAGCTAGCCCTCCTCAGACAGGCAGGACGAGCCAAATCCCTTTCCACATGATACCCTCCAGATAACTGGAAAGTGGTCATCCACTGCTGGCCCCTTCCAATCGGTCAAGCTCATCACCCTCACTCCTGAGCTTTGTGACATAGATGAGACACCCCGATCATGGATGTGGCTGCTGTGTTCGCCTTTCCTCTCTCTCTGGTCACTCCAGAATATCATGCAACATCCGATGTAGGTTGGTCAGACCAGAGAGGTGGCAGAAGAGCTTTCTTTTCCTGGTCTAGTGATTTTTAACCCTCTGTACATTAAAACCACCTGGGCATTAAAACCTTTTGGGGGGAAAAAATCTTTTCCCAGCTTTATCAGTGAACCATTTAATTAGCAATTCTGAGACTCTGATTTTTTTTTTAAATGTTCAAATAATCCTTCAGTGTGGCCTGAATGAAGAGGCACTGCTTTTGACACTAGATCCTCAATTCTTGTTTCAATTGGCCTTTGAGTTATTGGACGTAATTCACAGCTTGGTTGTTGGGCCAATATGAAGACAGAAGGAAGCACCATACCCAAGTACCGAGCTGTCCTCTAAGGACACAATTCCATTTAATCCTCATCTGCAAGGTAGGTGCTTTGGCCTGTTTTATAAAGAAGAAGAATGAGGCTCAAAAAGATCAAGCAGAACATTCCAGGTCCTTCAGCTGCCCAAGTGACCAGATTCCCCTTCAAACCCAGATGGGATTCCAAAGCCCATCTTCCTTTCATGCCACTCTGCATTCCTGAATTCAATTAATCTAACACTAATTTATTAAGAATCAGGACCTACCATATGTTAGACATGCGAGGCCAGTGACTGTTGTGAGCTGAAGTCTTTGTGGTAATCTACCAAGCTGTGCTAGGACACGGAACATTTTCTGTTTTCATTCAATGATTTGTTTATGGGTACATTTTCTTGAAGGAAAAATCATGTCAATGTAATGCAGGCTTTGTAGAGAAATAAGTCTTTGGTATTTGGTTGTAAAATAAATGTCAGAATAAAATGTTAGAGAAAATAAAGAGCTGTATATGAAATCACTTCCCACAGAGCCATAGAATACTGAAGGACTATTGTTGCTGGTGTTTCATTATTTAAAGCAAATTTGGTATGCAAGGAGAGAGCTGCTGCACCTTGGCCGTGATCGATCCCTAGAACTATGGTCTCTTTGGCAGGAGTGACTGTGGAGTGGCTTTCACATTATTTCAGCCACTAGAGTTATTTCATCCCAAGCAGGTGACTCCCAGCACCTGAGTGACACAACAGCATCCAGTGTCTCTGCTTCCTTCAGAAGAGCTTAGAGCCTACTCTAATGAAGATGGCCAGTTTTTTTTGACCTCAGATTAACTAGGCAGGGCTATTTAGTGGTCCAGACAAGGGAAGGAAAGAGAAAGAACAAAAGTGAAACAGGGAAAGAGGAGTCAAAAGATTCTTAAGGGTGTGCATGGAATAGCCACCATTTCTAGGTGACATTCCCCTGGCCTCCAATACCCTGCTACCCACCTCCCATCTCCCTCCCAGGAGACATTGACCTGTCCTAGACAGCTCCTCGTCCTCGAGACTTCCCTGATCACCTAGGATTGGGTCAAAGTCCTTCCCATATTCTCCTTCGCCACAGCACACACGATGCCTCGCTTCTCATCTATCACTTCTTTTAGACCAAAGCCTAAGTGTGCCCCCAGGTGTGTCACAGTGAGCCCACTCTGTTGCACTTAGGGCATCCAGCTCCTGAGTCCTGAGCAGGCTCAGCCTGTTGCTCCAACTATGAGGTGAAGCTACTCTTTATGCAAACCCAGGAAAGGTGAGGGAAGTTTCTAGACTCTTCCTGAATTAGTGACGGGAAGGAAGGAAGAGAGAGGCAGAGGGGGAGAGAGAGCAGGGAAGAGGAAAGGAGGAAAGGAAGAGAAGCAGGCTGCCCAGGAGGGACAGGTTTCCAGGTGATAGAGTTACTCGAGACCATTGCCAAGTTGGCCCACAAGCAGTTCAAGCCGGGATGGGGTGTCATCCTGCATGACGTCTAGGGAACCCCACCTTTAGGCCAGAAAGACCCAGTGGAAAGAGCATGGGCTGTGGAGTCAGCTCTGAGGATCTTGAGACCTTGTTCAAGGTGTTTAACTTGGTTGTCCTTCAACTTTCTGGTCCATTAAATGGGTACAATAATAGTTTTGTTTTTAGGCTGTTGTACAGTCAATGGCATATTGTTTCCCCAACACTCGTGACCCATGACAACACAACATTTTCCCCGAACCTTTGTGCTTTTCTTTGGGAACCACTTCGGGAACCGCTCTTAGAGCACTTGCTCAGTGCTAGGTTTGAGTCGTTGAGCTCCAATCCTGGTTCTATGTTTACATAACCCTAGACTTAACCCTTGGTGCCTCTGCTTCTTGTTTTGACTTATTTTTTCCTGTAAAATGTGAATAATTGTGCTTACTGTATCAGGCTTTGTTAAGAGGGTTAAGAGAGAGGAGATGGGTTGTCCTCAGAACACATCTGCACATCCTAAACCCTTGTGTTCCTGCTTGCCATTTATTATACATATCACCCAGGAGGAGCTGGCTAAAGTGGATTGTAAGCCCGCGCCATGTGCAGATGCCCCCTGCCCAGGCTGCTGTGCGCGGGTAGAGGAGACACTCCCCACTGGCCCCATCACGGAGCTGTGCACCCACAGGGGTTGGGGGATGCAGAGAAGTTCATTTGCAGTTAATATATATTCAGCTGTACTAATTAGTACAAGCCCTAAAGCCCCAAAATAAATTAAGCTGGTCTTTTTGAAAAATGAGCCTGTAGGCTAGTAAGAATGTTGACAACTTCTTTTTATTATTATTGTTCTAATTATTAAAAGAATGAAAGTGTTGATATGAATCAAGGTTATCTGCAAAACAGAAAACTGCAGGCCCCCTGTCCTGAGTCGTAAAGGGGTTTGGGTGCAGAACAGCAGGCTTTCCTTACGGTCTGTGGCCTTTAGAGTCTGCTGTTATTGACTTTCACACCCCCAATAACAAATGAGGACAAATGGTTTAAAAACAGGAGCTTACTGTCTCCCAGTTCTGGAGGCCACAAGTCCCAAATCAGGACGTCAGCCGCCCACGCCATCCTGACGTCTCTAAGGGAGAGTCCTGCGTGGCTCTGGCCTCTCCTTGGTCGATGTGATTCCTGGCGTCCTGCAGCTTGTGAATATCCCTGGTCCCGTGGCTGCTTCCTCTCCGCTGGCTTAGGGCCCACCCAAAGGACCTCGTTTTAATTTGATTACCTCTGTCAAGACCCCATGTCCAGATAAGGCCACATTCTGAGGTACAGGGGACTAGGACTTCAACACAAGTCTGTTTGAGGGACACAATTTAATCAATAATAATCACACCACCTGTCAATGTTTGTGTCCTGTTTCATACATGATTACGGCCTCAGGGGGTCAAGAAAGGTGTCCAGTCACAGAGCTGACCTTTGGAGAGATCCCATGTCTTCGGGCCCAGGTGAGACCCCTCTGTCCTTGTCCCTGGGTGCTGCTGGCCCTGGCACGTCACAGAGTTGCAGGGCAGGGGCTCCTCTACTTCACCACAGCTTGGTTTACTGAATTTGATTAACGGTTCTCTGATCTTTGGGCCAATGCTCTCCGCTGGAGACTCCCTTTGCTTATTCTCATCAGCATTCTCGGTTTCTCCTGGTCATGGCATCTGCCTTCCCCTCTGCTGGGCCTTCCTAGTTAGCCACTGTCCACTCTGGCCTCTGACAACCCTGCGCCCTCCTCGGCTGTCCCAAGGAACCACTGTGGCCCATCCATCACTCTGCAGCCCTCCCTGGGGTGCTCTGGATGGGGCAGGAGAGGGAGTTCTTATGTCTTGGCATCGAGGGAGAAGCTTCTGACCCAGGGGCTCTCCTCTGCTGGCCCCCGATGCTGTGTCACCAGAGTCTGGATCGCTTGTCACTGTGCCGGGTCAACTCCCAGCTCCCGACTCTCCCAGCCCCACCCTCTGTTTGGCAGGCTCTGGCTTTCCCAGGCTCCAGCCTCCGCCAGCCCCCGCCTGGCTCTTCTGCCCACGCTGCTCCTGCAGCCTCTTGGCTCTCACATCCCGGCCACCTTCTGGTGCTAGTCAGGCAGATGGGGTCTCCCTGACCTTCAGCAGTGGCCCAGCCTGGTGAGGCAGTGGTGGAGGAGGGATCCCCTCAGCTTCTCTCTCTGTCCACACCCATCCTGCTGTCTCACAGTTCTGGAGGCCAACACACTGGCACCTGGCGAGGCCCTTCGCTGCATCATAACATGGCAGAAAGCAGCCCAGGGCTAAAAGGCAGAGAGGGGGAGAGAGAGTGTGGGGAAAGGGCCAGGCTTTCCCTTCTATAGCAAACCCACTCCTGCTATCATGGACTCACTCCCACCAGGACAGCATGTTCCCATTCCTGAGGACAGAGCCCTTGTGGCCTAATCACTTCTTGACTTTCCCACTGCTCAGCTCTGTCGCAATCAGATTTCAACATGAATTTTGGAGGGAAGAACTTTCACACTATAAAACCTGCCTTCCGTGCTATCTGCACGACACGCAGCTCTCTGGTGTCACACAGGGATCAGGTGAAGGCCCCTTTGACCATCAGGTGGGATTCTCTGTCATCCCTTCCCCCAGAGATTCAGCTTCAGGGTGGCCCGTGGAGCACGTCCACTGGCACACCAAGACACTCTGCGCTCCTCTCCCATCTTCCGCAGCCTCCTCCAAGCTGACCAGGGGTTCTTCCCCCTCCACGTGATGGGGAAGCTGAGTTTTACAGCCCTTTGTGGCCCCTTCTTCTAGGACTTGGGTAAAAAGTCCATGCTGAATCCTCCCGTCTTTCCTCTTGCCAATCACAACTGCCTTTTGACACTAAAGCGGCAGCAAAGCCACAGGACCTGCCGTGTGTCCTGGATCTTGCGGTAGCCAAGACTTGGCTTAAAGAGCTCAAAGTCTAGAAGCTGAGCCTTGGTTCTCAAGAGGCTCTTTGGTGTCCTGGGCAATTAGCCTCAGCCTGGTGGTCCTGTTTCAAAGGTGAAAAGGAGTTGCCTATAAAGGAAGTCCTTGAGGGAATGTTCTAGAATCGTGCTCTATTTTTGTTTTGTCATTAAAACTTTGCAGCCAAGAAGAAGATCCTTTCCTGGTGCCTCCCAGAATTTGTGAGTTTAGTTGGTTGATGCAAACTTTTAACGAGTCCTAGGTTCTGGCCTGTAGGAATCGAAGGGTTTTGCTGGAGTCGAGGACCTGGGACCATACCCTCTAATTCTGGTCCCCACATCCAAACCTGTGCTGTCGGAGACCACATGTAGGAAGGGTGGGTTAGCGTGACTTGCCGTGACTGGAACATGGTGGGGAACAGTGACCTTTTCCTTTATGAGTAAGAGCCACCAACACCATAAACCTGATCATCTGTTCAGTCTTCGTCATTTTTAAAATGTAGAAACACAACCCAAGAAAAGTGAGAAAAACTGCCTCAAAGATCCCAAAGCTTCATTGTAGGGAAGCCAAGGCAGGGAGCCTTGGGCACAGACGAGCTCTGCAGGAATCCAATCTCCCACCACGGTTCTCTCCCCCTGTACCCTGCTGCCAGGAGGATTCCTTACACTTCCCAACCGACAGATTGTTTTCCAACTATAAATATCCAGTGGAGGAGGAGCTGGACAAGTGCAAATGCTTGACCCCAAGAAACCCCAATCCATCTGCTCACGGCTGCCCAAGATAGAATTTCTGACGAACTGGGACCTGTTTCTTTGCCAAGAGACTTTAGCCGCAAGCCAAGGAAGGATCAGTTCTCTGCTCCGATGAGCCCCCATCTGAGGGCGGGGATTATGTGCGGCTTTGCTGGGTGCATCAGCTGCACACCATCTGAAGGCCCCTGCTCTGGAGGAAGAGTAGACCAGACCGGGGCAGGTGGTGAGGATGCAGAGTTCCGTCCTTGGATGGGGCCAAGCCTCGCCTCTGGCAGTGGTCTTGCGGTGCCTAGGTGAACCCCCACACCGTGCAGGAATTTCTGCGGACTTTTAAAAGGCAGCTGTCAGCTCAAGCCTGCTCCCCTGAGCTTTCGTCCTGATGGCTGGGCTGGCAGGGTTCCCATTTGGAAACCTGGAAGGACTTACCATCAATCATAACCGTGCACCTTCTCCCTCCGTTTTTGTTTTCAAAGCGGAGACTTCCTGAGGATTTGAAACCCTCTGTTCTTCCTTTAAGAATATACGGGACCTCCCACCCTCACAGTGGAGAGGCAGCAGTGAGAATTTAAATAGGCCCACATGCCATCCAATGGTGGGGGGCTGGAGGATGCAGGCCCTCCTTTTTACAGACCCAGACACCATTCTCCCCTTCTGCAAATGAGATTTGGTAAAAATATGATGGATAATTTTGAAGGTAAAAAAAAAAGTTATAAAAGGGATTCTTTGGGAGTGGGTAAAGGGAGTCCCACAAGCCCCCCCCCCAGGTTGGAAGCTACAGAAGGAAGGGCTGATTCCTTGTGCGCGAGTGATTATAATATAGTGAGACTGCTATTCTTGTGTGGCTCATTAACTAGCCTTAAAGATAATTCCAAGAGAAGTTCAAAGGATATTTCAAGCAGAGGGAGAAGCAGCAAAGGCATTACTTTGAATGACAGCCTTCCCTTGGATCTCGGTAAAAAGTTAATCACATTTCATATGCGAATGGGTACCCCCAGGTATAGTGTCTGGCTTCATTCATTTATTCAAATGGTATTTCTGAGCTCTTGCCAGGTTGCCACACTGTGCCAGGTGTCGTGGGGCACACGGGAAAGGGAGGTCTCCTTCTCCAGCTCCTGCTGTCTTTGGGGAGAAGTTAGGTGGGTACAGCACAGAACATTTAACTGACACGGCAAGACATAAT
This sequence comes from Ictidomys tridecemlineatus, assembly GCF_052094955.1. NCBI lineage: Eukaryota > Metazoa > Chordata > Mammalia > Rodentia > Sciuridae > Ictidomys > Ictidomys tridecemlineatus. The sequence goes on along the minus strand of NC_135486.1, from coordinate 8,891,005 downwards.
TGTCAAAATAATTGGCCACACCTCAAACAAGAGTGTCAAGCTGTCTTGCATCAGCTGCCAGAGCCCCCTCCCCACTCCCTCTCCCCTAGCAGCTGCCTGCCCGAATCAGTGTCTAGACATCAGGCGGAAGGGTTCTTGGGGTCCACTCTGCAGGTGAACGCCTTGATGGTAGAGTCCTCCTCTCAGTCCTTGCTTTGCTCACCTCCCCTTATGCTGTTTGGACCCTAGTATCTTTTAAGGGATCTGTGATGTATCTGGGTTGCCATGGGGACCGATGGCCGGAAGGGGAAGGGGAAGGAGAAAGGGGAGTGGGAAGGAGAGGAATGGAAGGATAAAGGGCAAAACCTGCCCCAGTAAGAATCTAAGTTGGGCTTCCCAAGGGGGAAGGACTGTAGCCAAGGAGGGGCCAGAGGGTGCTACTGACCCTCTCCTCTCTAGTTTCTAGGACCTGGATCTATGCCCTGGCCTGTCTCCTGTCCCATGTCCTGCTTGTCATTTACGCATCGCTACCCCAAATTGACTTTGTCTCCATGTTCTTAAGACCCTCAGTGGGTTATCCTTGATGCTGGCAAAAGCTCAAATTCCTGGCCTTTGCTCTTTGTGAGGAGTCCTCTCCTGGACCCTCTGCTCCACCATGGGGTCTGCTTGTGGCCGCCCGGTGCACCCAGCCTGCTCTGGTTCATCCTTCACCTCCACCCTGACAGCCTTCCTCACTCTCTTCCCTACTGAGCTGCCCCTCTGGCCAAGCTCCCCTCCAAGCCCCCCGCCCACTGCAAACTTCTTGTCCAGCCTTTGAATCCCCATCACCCTGCAGTCTGCAGCACTCCCAAAGCCCTGGAAAAATGCCTCGTAGTATGTAATGGTGGCTACACACTTAATAAATCCTAAATGCAGGAAGAAAGGGGGAATGGGGAAGCCAGAGAAGGAGGGAGGGAAGCAGGCAGGGAGAGAAGACCCTCTCATCCTCTAGCACTGCATAAAGGGGCCTCGGGTAGTAGCCCATGAAGGACCCTCAGACAGTTTCTTTCACTCAGTTGAATCTGGCTAAAGCTGAGTGATGGTGGGCATGCTTCCTGGCACTTGCTGATGCCCCAGGGTCAAGGTGGAGAGCGCCAGCCTTGGCAGGCTGAGGCAGGGCCTCTCATGAGAGCAGGGGTTCATGGCAGGAGAGGAGGAGCCTAGCCCCTAGCTCCCCTGGGTCCCCACCACCCTGCCACATGGCTCCAGCCCCGGGGTCTGCAGAAGTCCCGTCTCTCAGCCAGGGGGAGATGCTCTGGTTGCCAGGCTGCCTCTCATTTAAATTCCTCTCAATGGAAAGTGCAGAAAAGGTGACGAAATCCCGGCAGGATTTCCGTTTGTTTAATTCTAGTTCAGCTCCAGGGATCTCCTCATTAAAGCCACACTGGGGCAGAGCCAGAGGCAGCAAACCCGAGGTGGCTGCTGCCCTTCCTGCTCCTCACCCCGTCCCACTGCCCAGGTCCCGCAGCCAGGTGCGCCCTCCTTCCCGCTCCACCCAGGCAGTGCCCGCGGCTCTCGTAGTTTATCCACTGGGCTACTCACACTGTTTCCATTTCCTGTCTGCTCTGTTTTATGGCCCTTTCCATCCAAAGCATCTATCCTGTTGATATTAGGGGCCATTTATATTCCCGGCAGCGCCGAGCCTTCCTGTCCTTTTTAATCTCCTTTATCAATCTTGCTTACCTTCTCTATCTGCCCTTCATCTTGCCATTATCTAGTGATCCCTGGAGTTCAGTTGCCCCCACCCTCTCTCTGGGCCTCCAGCTTCCCCTGGCCGCCTACTGCACCCTCACCCCACTTCCTGCGTTTGACAAGTGACCCCCATTAGACTTGCTTAGGGGGCAGGACGTGCTCGACCAGACACCCTCGCTCCCCAGATGGGAAGCTGAGGTTTGTCCTGGACCCAGAGCAGGAGCTGAGGCCTGAGGAGCACCCGGCAGCGGTCAGGCCCTCCGCGCGCCCTTTTCCCGTTGGCCACAGCTCTCCCGGGCAGTTTCCCTTTATGTTACAGAGGAGGAAGCTGGGGCTCAGGGAGACGGAGTAACTGCTCAAGGTCACTAAGTTGGCATGTGGAATATTGACAGCCCACTCTTTGTTATCTGCATGAGCAATGGCGTGGATAATCTCCCCCTACAGGAAAATGGAAAACTCATTTCTAATGGGCTCTGGGATACAGCACTGGGGACAGTAGAGTCCCCTGGTGCTGCTCTGCTGAGACTGATAGTCTAATCAGGGCAGGAAAGGCCAATGTGTGGGACAGCATTGTGTCATCAATTCTGAAAACGCCGAGTCTGAAGGTGGCCCTGAACTCGAGTGCTCGCGTGCCTGGAGAGGGCAGAGCTGGCAGGATGGCTGCTGGCCTCCTCCCCAGCCCCTGGGTCTCCAGCCCTCCAAACGGTCTCTACTGCCCCAGTACCTGTGCTGACCAAGGCCATGTGGGGTGGTGGCAGAGGCCCAGTGAGGATCAAAGGAAGGCACCCCAGGATCCCAGCATGGTCTAGTGTAGATCACAGGGAGAGTAGTTGAGTGTCCCCTGTGTGTTGGAAAACAGGGGGGTCCCAAAGGGAACCTTCATGGGGTCAGGTGGAGACAAGAAAATCTTCAGACTAGTTGATCAAGCCAAAAAAAGACCTCTCCCCCCGACCTCGTAAACCCCTAGAACCAGAATCCCAAGACAGAAAAGCAGCCGTAAAACAGGCCTTGGCACGCTGCAGAGGGCATTGTTGGATTCTTTGTCTCCAGTTCCTCCCTGGGGGCTTCTTGCCACTAGAGTTGGACGGGACCCCTCACTCGTAGGCGAGGCCCATGCACCCTCCTGGACTTCACCCTCTGTGGGAACTCCCTCTCCTTGCCAGATTAGAAGTCCATGGGGTCCCTACCTGTACCCCACATGGTGTGGGGGATGAGTTGAGAACCCCCAGGCATGCTTGAGAAAGAATGAAGGGCTGTTCTTTCCTAGTTACAGGGGTCTACCCGGAGCCTTTAGTATAGAGCACCAAGTTACTCTTCATAAAGGGGGGCCATGGGCACGTGGGAACCCTGCAGAGCGTGGGAAATGGGGGCGCCAGTCTAGGGTTGAAGAGGCTCCTTGCTAGGTCTTGGAAAATAGGAAGGATTTAGGCAGACTTTCTAAGTGAAAGAGAGATCATCGCAAAGGACAGGACCTTTCATGAAGTGCTCTCAGCATGGGTGACGAGCTGGGGATGGCCATGGGGGTGGAGGAAACCATCTTTCACGGGAGAATGGGACTTCATGGCTGCACATTCTGTAGGGACGGTGGCCATGTCTTAGTAGCTGCTGGCCCTGCCCAGTTATGGGTGGTCCTCAGTTTCTGATTGTGAGTGGCACAGTGACACTGGCCACAGCATGTGTGTGAAGTGGTGCAGATGCCACTTGCTGCCACTCAGTCACCATCACCATGAGGCTGAAGGTGGAGGACCAGAGCCCAGGACACCTGTGTGAATTTCTCAGGCCATTTTCTCCTCTGCTCCCATCATCTCCAACCCTCTCCATCTGACTTTGCATCACTTCCAGAAAAAACAGGGGGTGGGGTGGTATTGCCGAGTCAGCCTAGACCCCCCCCCCAGCCCGGAGCAATAGGCCCCGTCACAGAAAAGTAATTTCTCTTCAAACTTCTATCCGGTGTCATCCTACCACTGCACACAGTGGCCCAGCTGTGCCAGCACTGCCACCCGGCCTCTGCAGGGCCGGGAATGAAGGAAAACGCTTAGCATTAAATTTCATGTAAATCAGACTTTATTTGCTCTGGTGACAGGTTATTACCTTCTGCAGGGATTGAGGGGGAAATGGCTGCTGGCTGGAGACGCAGCTCCCCCAGTGAGCAGCTCTCCAGAAGCAGGCAGTGTGGGGCCAGTCAGGTACCCGCTCTGCTCCACCCCTTCCTTTCTCTTTCCTGAGGAGGTTTTCCCTCCAGCATCTTCACGTTCCAAATGGGCTCAAATCACGCCCCAGTTGTCCTGGGAGTGGGCAGCTGTTTCTACTGACTGCCCCAAGCACGTCCTCCCCAGCCCTCTGCACTGAGGCCCAGGCTCCCTCCCACCCAGAATATGCCCTGCACTTCTGTTCGCCTCCTTAAGCTTAATTTGCCCAACTCCAGTCCAGACTTTCCACGCGGTCGTCCCTCGCCAGCCAGCCCGGGCTGCTCTCTTCCTCCTTTGAGCTGAGGCCATCTTTAACCTCTCTTCCACACCCTAACCTATTCTACCCGTGCTCTCCTAACAGCAGTCAATGCATTTATTGAGAGTCTATGTGCTTAAAATGATGGTTGGCTTCTTCCCAATGTGCATAAATTAGCTTCTCCTCCAGAATGTGACAGACAGAGGGTGGAGATGGTACCCATGCAGGCGTGTGTCCATCCACCATGGCTGGCGCGGGGCCTTGCACAAAGTAGACTCTCAATAAATGTCTCGGCTCCTCATAGGAGCGGGAGTGTATCAGTCAGGTCATGCTCGTTTATGTTCAGGTAACAAACACCCCAGCTCACACACTCACATGGCTTTTCTTGTTCATGCCACCTGTCCATTCAAGTCAGTTGGAAGACTGCTGATTTTAGGCACCCATTGATCCAGGCGAAAAGAAAAGCCACTCGAATTGCTTGGGAAGCTCTCACATTAGCAATGGAATGAGCTTTGACCTGCAAGTGACAAATCACCTCTATCACAAGCCGCATGACCCCAACAAACGTAAGGGGGCCAGAAAGTGCAATCTTACTATGTTAGTCAGCTTTTTATCACTGTGACCAAAATAGCTGACCTGAAAGTCTTAGAGGAAGAAGTTTATTTGGGTTCACAGTTTCAGAGGTCTCAGTCCATGGTCAGCCTACTCCACTGCTCTGGGCCTGAGATGAGGAGGGAACATCATGGTGAAAGTGTGTGGTGGAGGAAAGTTCACGGCAGCCAGGAAGCAGAAAGCAGAGGGGGGGGGGAGGGAGGGGGAGGGGGAGGAGCCAGTGGCAAAATAAAACAACTATAATCACCAAAAGCATGTCCCCAGTGACCTACTTCATCCACACCCCAACAGCCTGCAGTAACACCCAGTTAGCCACTCACATTATTAACCCATCAAATGGATTAATCTACTGGTCAGGTTGTATCTCATGATCTAATTATTTCTCCTCTGAACACTTCTGCATTAACACAGGAGCTCTGGGGGGACGCCTCACATCCAAACCATAACAACTGCCACGTCTCCAGAAGTCAGGAAGCAAGAAACACTTGATTAGAAACATTAGTCAAAAACAAAAAGAAAAGAAATATCAATCAGTAGCACCAACAGCGTCTCCAGCGTGCTTAGTTACTAAATTCCATGTGGAATGTACGACATCTCTCTTGTCCAGTACCGATCCCTGATGGCCTGCATGGTGCTTGACACACGATACATACTCAATAACACTGAGGCTGCGGCCAACCTCGGATGAGCCCCTGTCCGGGTGCAGAACTGTGTCTGTTGGCCTTTGCCCTGCCTTCTGTGCCTCTGGGGACCATGGGCCCCACACAAGGGTGGTGTCACTCAGGCACCTAACCTTCTGCACATAGGAGAGCAGGACAAGAGGCCACCATCTCTGTTGAGATGGTGCTTATCATTCAGTAAGCAGGCTCTTCTTGAAAAGTGTGTATAAAACATTAACATGCATGTGCGTGTGCTCACATGCACTTGTGCACACAGGCAGCGGCGGGAGGGGAAGGCAGAGGCAGTTCCACGTGTCCCCAACTCCCATCTCCCACTGGTGGTTAATCTGGTCATCCTTGCTGTGATGCTGTGATGGGAATTGGGAACAAGACCCCAGGGGGTGGAGTTCGGTCTCCCTCCTGGCATCCTGCCTGCTTCCCTGTGGGGGCCCCTCCTGCTTTCACAATCTCCATTTGACCCTCCTTCTCTTCTCCTCCTTTCTTTCTACTTTGATGGCTTTATTCCTTTTTCCAAAATCACAGCAGCACATAGGAAATGAGGAAGGGAAGGGGTGTGGCCCTGGCTGGGGAGCAAGGGGACGGTTTGGGGATGTGAGAACAGGGCCAGGGTCTGGCTGGAGATGGGCCAGCATTTAGTGTCATGATCAAGGCTCGAGGGTCTTTGTCATGGTCACATGTGGATAGACCTGACCAGGTTGGGATCCCTGGTTGAGCAAGTCAGGAGCAGAGATCATGCTGGGCACCCTCTCCACCCCTCCTTTTCAAGGCTTGAGGGGGAAAAGCAACTGGAATCTGATCTCATGGTTCATATTCAAGGAAAGTCCCCTTGGTCATGCATCCCACAGCCAGGGAAGGGACAGGAGGCTGAGGTCTTCTATGGATTATATCCAAGGATTAGTTTGGGATTTTCTAGCATCTCTGATCAAGGACTGCCGTTCAGAAAGGCAAGGCTGGTCCAGCAGCGCGGCTGCTCCCAGAGCCTCCAGTGCTAGGTGTCTGCCAAGCTCACCATCTGTACCCCACGGCCAACGGTGTGCACTGCCAGCTCCTGCATCAACTCCCGCCCTCGCCCCTCCGCCCCCAGCCTGGGCTGGGAACCTGGCAGCGCCCCAGACTGCATCATACAATCAGATAAGCTTTGCCAGGTTTATGGCTGGTAATTTATGGCTTTCTTTAGCAACATCTATCACGCTGTACAGTCGTTAATCCCAGAGTCTTTGCCCACTTTGCAGAAAATAGCTTGCAATTCCTTACAATGTAGCATTTGCTAACTCACCTGTCGGGCTGTCAGGCTGGGTGGGTGTGACAAGCCACTCTCCAGTTACTTCTTTCCATCTTACTTTGCTTAGGTGAGCCAGGCCTTCTCCAGAAAATAGCAGCAAGGATCTTTATTATCCACCTACCATCCTGCTCTCCCACATTCCTTCTCAGCAGCCACCCACACCCAACCACCAAGCTACAGAAAGGGAGTAGGGCCACTGAGGGAGGGGGCGTGGGCTCCCAATCCAAGCAAGAGCAGAACCTTCTTGTACAAAAGAGAGGGCAGATCCCAGGGCACATGAACCCCCCCCCACACACACACACACACTTTAAGAGTCAGAGGAGGGGCTGGAGTGTGGCCTGGTGAACAGACACACTTGTCCGACATTACAGGGCATATTAAATACCTCTGTGGTCGGCCCCTGCTTAGGCATACTGGCCAAATGATCAATCTGGACCACTGAAAATTGCCAACAAGCACATCCAAAATGATATATAAATGCATTTGGCTCCAGAATGGATCACAAGGTATTTTATAGTCAACCTCTTAACTTAAGCTATTAAAATTAAGCTTCCTTATCTTAAGGCATGCCTTCCTGGGCAAAAGAGAAGGTCGCTTGGGAAATTCTAAATCATGGTGAGGGAGGTCAAGGAAGGTGAAGAGCTTTGGACTGCAATCGTATAGAACCCAGAGTGTATATGGATAGTTTTTTTAAGTTCTAGAGAAAGACAAGTGATACAGACGTACTGGAAGGGAACATACCAAAATGGTCAAATGGTCAAATTCAAAGGTTGGGAGATATAAAGATCTCCATTTAGATAGAGACCTGCATCTTCTATGAATTGTATATGACACATACCTATTATAAGTACTTATAATAGGTATGTGTCATATACAATACCTATTATATATTGCATATGTAACTTCCAGTGTATTGTTTTTCTAAAGTTTCTCAGTTTTCTATAAATAGCATGCATTTTGGCACCAAAAATCTATGGCCCAGGTGACTGTGATGCCCATTATGACAACTGAAGTGACTCACACCACTGGTCCTCCCTCTCCTGGCACCTTATCAGAATGCTTTTCTTTGGCCCATTCTCTACGAATGTACCTGAACCTCTTCTGTGTTCACATGCATTTTTTTGACAGCAAGTTTGAAACGAACCTCTCTATAGCAGCTGACACATTGCCCACTGCAGAACCCTGTTCTCTGCAGAATCCCCACTGCCCAGCTCCGGGTGCGCAAGGCATATTTGCATGAATGAATGAAGTGACACTGGATGCTCCTCAAGCCAACTGAGGCAGCTGGGTCAGGCCCATGTCACTTTGCTGACCCTGGAGTGGGCTCATGTGTCTCAGTGCCATGGATAGCACCCGCCCATGGTCCTGGTCCTCGTCCAGTCAAGGTGTGGAAGGTGCAGACACAGAGCACACTGCTGGAAGTGGGGGCCCTCTTCACTCTGGGGCTGCAGATTCACAGGTCACCTTAGGGCCTTTGCTTCCCCCTTTGTTTTGTTGGAGATTCTTCTCTCAAAGGAAAACAGTATTCGGTGGCTGCTGAGTATGTTCCCGCAGGAGGTCCCAGTGGACTCTGGGAAAATGGGAGGGTCTGGCCGAAGAGAGGGTGACGTCGGCATCAAGGGGTCGATGGAGGGGGCAAAGCACAGGCTCTCAGCATGCGGCGGGCAGTGCGAGCTCTGGGGCAGTGGCCATCTTTCCACCACATTTGCTGACTGTGTGACCTTGAGGGTTTTCTCTCTAGGCTGCGGCTTCCTCTTGTGTTAAACGGAGGTGGTGACAGCTGTTTGGGGACACTCTGGGCCGGGTGCACTAGGGTGTGGTAGAGATCGGTTATAGCATATAGATATACAGCATACAGATAGGGTTCAAGGGAGGCTGAAAGGAGGGAGGAGAGGAGTGTGTGGGGTGGGGGAGAGAACGTTCTAGAGGAGAGCAGCCGGTGGAGGTCATGGGTTGTGACGTGAGAAGCCAAAGGAACTCTGAGGTTAAGGTTTTCGATAGGTCATGCAGGTGGTCAGTGGAGCCACCCGTGATAATGACCAGGTCCAAATAAAGAGGAGAAGTGCTCAAATTCCAAGTGAGAGTGACTCTGGAGGGCAGTGAATGACACTCATGAGACAGAATGTCCACATGAGCCTCAGCGAATGCCAACGCTGTCCCTGGGTCCCACTGGATCAGACAAGTGGGAGGAGGAGTCTTCCCCGGAGACACCTGAAGGGTCCCATGCCAAGTGAGGAAAGCCATGTCTCAGGTTTAGAAAGGGGTGCAAGGAAAACAATAATGAAGAATTAGGAGGTATGGGGGTAGGATTGGGGGTTTTCTTTACAACAACAACAAAAAAAAAGCCTAGAATGCAACTGGTTTTTAGAGTTCAAAAGGAAAAATAGGAAAAAAAAAAGGAGTATGAGACAGAAGAAGAAAGAGAAAAATATAAGGAAGAAGAGGAAAAGACAAAGGAGGGAGGGAGGAGGAGGAGAGGAGAAGGAAAGGAAAGACGGAAACAATAAATTCAAACTTGGTGCTTGGAGAGGACCCAGACTGAGATTTGTGGGGAACCTTTAAGTATCAATCTTAGTATCCCAACCCTTTGGGACATGGTCAGCCATGACACCAAATAAAATAATAAAATCTATTTGTATCAGTCTGTCCACCCTGCATACGCACGCCCGTGCACGCACGCACACACACAAACACACACACACGCACACACACCCTCTCCAAAAGAGGCAGCAGCTTCCTCTTAAAGCTGCATACAAAGCCCAGCCCCCTGCCCCTCTTTCCTTCCCTTCTCAATGCCCTCAATCATCATTTTAATCAGGTTTAAGGGATGAGGAGGATGGGACGTTGTGCAAATGACCTGAACCTCACTCTGAAATTGAGGTGCTTTTGTAAAGTTCACCCTTGGCCCTTGGGGACATTCACAAAGATGGCACATTAGCAGTTTGGCCTTTTTCAAGGGTCAACGACAAAAGACGAAAGAAGCAAAGTTTAAGGGCCAGGAATGTGTGTGTCCAGATCCGCATAAAACTTACCCATGAATCCCCGGGATTCCTATTTTTAGTACCAGCAGGAGAGCGTTTTATCCTTTACCATCTGTAAGGCTGGGGGAGCGGGGTGCACAAGGCCTGAATGGGGACCTGTGCCACGGGCTGACCATGGTGACTCAAACGTCCATCCGCCGTCTCTGGCTAGGTTTAGAGGGCTGCCTGGCAGCGGGCATGTGGATGACGAGTGGAAGCTGCAGGTTTGGAGCCCAGCACTCCATCTTTCTGACCTCCTTGTTTGTCGTCTGCAGACCTGCCTGCCTAATAAGAACCAAATGAGCCAGTGTTTGTGGAAGTGTTTTGCAAACTGTAAAGTTCTTCATAAGTGTAAAATATCATTAGAGTAAGTGTTTAATAAGTACTTGTTGAATGAGTGAATAAATGGAGCTCGGTCACCGGGTGCTATTAATTTTGATGACATATTGATATCACGAGCAAGCATTTTATCGATCGCTGACAATTCTATGAGTACCAGTCAAAACAAAACTGCAAAACCCACAAATTTCATCACTGAATGATATATGGTTTTGTACTAGTTTTCTATGTCACATTTGTCTCTGTCTTGTCCCCACACTTATACTGTAGGCTGCTTGAAAACAGATCTGGTCATGTATGGCTTGCCCGGCATCAGCTGGGCTGAAGAGTGGACGTTAGTGAATATTTGGAGATTGACTCTTTGCATCGATCATGGACAGAACTGGGGGTTCTTTGAGCATGCATAAGCTCGGACAGACATCTATTGGGGCCTGGAAGGTGGGAAGTATGGTTTGAGAGAACTTTTTTCTAGAGCATTGTAATTATACGGTAGTATTTGGATTTATTTTCATAAAATTATACGAGGAGGTTGATTCCAGTCCTCTCCTCCTCCCTCCCCTTGTTCTCCCTCTTCTGTTCTTCTTCCGTACACTTTTATTTAGTTAGTTTTTAATTTATTTATGTTCGATTGGTACTTTCTCCATTTAAAGGTGAAATTCCCTTTGGTGAATATAACGTGGTTCTGTTAGATCCAGTCCATATTTCTTCCCCTCTCCCTCCCTCCCTCTCGACCTCCTACCTCCACTCCACTGATCTTCCCTGTGTCTTTGTGATATCCGATCCCTTCTGCTTCTCCTTGTTTTGCTCTAGCTTCCACCGATGAGAGGAAATATTCCACCTTTGATTTTCTGAGTCTAGTTTATTTCATTTAACATGATTTTCTCCATTTCCATCTATTTACTGGCAAATGCCATCATTTCATTCTTATTTTTCTTTTTTCCTGAGACACAGTCTCACTAAGTTTGCTGTACAGCAGAGTGGCTACACTAATTTGCAGTCCCCTCTGCAATGTATGAATGGACCTTTTCTCCCACGTCCCCACCAACACTTACTGTTGTTCATGCTCTTGATCACTGCCATTCTGACTAAAGTGAGATGGAATCTTGGTGCAGTTTTATTTGCATTTCCCTGATTGCTGGAGATGTTGAAAGAATTTTGGGGGGTATTTTTTGGGGAGGCCATCTGTGTTTCTTCTTTAGAGAAATTTTTGTTTAGTTCTTTTGCCCCTTTATTGATTTTTTTTTTTTTGGTATTGAGCTTGAGTTCTTTATATATTCTAGATATTAAGATGAGCAGCTGTTGAGCCTTTTTCCCATTTAGTAGACTCTTTCTTCACTCTAAATCATTTCCTTTACTTTGCAGAAGATTTTTATTTGATGGCATTTCACTGATTGATTCCTGGTTTTATTTCTTGAGGAGTCCAGTTGAGGAATTGGTGCCTGTACCTATATGATGGAGTGTTGACCCTGTGTTTTCTTCTAACCATTGCAAGGTTTCTGACCTAAATTCTAAATCTTTGATCAATATGTAGAAGAGTGAAATTAGATTTTTATGCAAGGTGAAAGGGATCTTCTTGATCAAAGATTTCTATCTTCTAAGGCCTTCTTCAACTTCTTCAGTGTTCTAGAGTTTTACTTGTAGAGAACTTTCGTCTCCTTGGTTTGATTAATACCAGGTTGTTGTTTTTTTGATGTTGTTGTTGTTGTTGTTGTTTGTATTGTTGTAAGAGGGATAGTTTTGCTTTTCTGATTTCTCTCTCAGCTGAATAGCTGCTGAAGCATAGAAAAGCTATTTTATTCAAGTGCTGGTCTTGTATCCTGCTACTTTGCTGAATTCATTTATCAGCTCTAGGAATCTTCTGGTAGAATTTTTTGAGTCTTCTAGATATAGGATCATGACATAAGTTAACAGTGATCATTTGATTTCTTCTTTTTGTATTCATGTCCTTTAATTTCCTTTTCTCGCCTCATTTCTCTGGCCAGAGTTTTGAGAATTATATTGAACAGAAGTGATGAGAGTGGACATCCTTGTCTTGTTCCTGGTTTTAGAGGAAAAGCTTTTAGATTTTCTCCATTCCGTGTGGTATTGGCTTTGGGTTTGTTGTATGTAGACTTTATAATGTTGAGGTAAGTTCCTTCTATGCCTAGTTTTCCCAGCATTTTTAACAAGAAAGTTTGCTTTATTTTATCAAAGACCTCAAAATCATCCAAAGAAGTCCCTGGAATAAAGCCCCCTGGTCATAGTGTATTGTCATCTTAATATGTTTTTGAATGAGGTTTGCTACTGTTTTATGAAGGGTTTTGCGTCTATGTTCATCCGGGAGATCGGTCTGTAGTTTTATTTTCTACGTGTGTCTGTCTGGTTTTGAAATCAGGGTTGCACTGGTTTCAGGAATGTATTTGTAAGTGCTCTGGAGGGACCCTTTTGTGCATCTGTCGAAGCTGTCACCTCTCATGTGCAAGATGCTTTCACTCTAATTAAATAAAAGGAAAATGGGACGTCCACGAAGGTGGAGTGACCTGCAAATGTCCTCTGATCCTTTTGGGTGGTGCTTTGCGTCTCCCCAGAGGGTCAGCCAGTTGCCTTTCTGTGCCTTCTCTCGTCCCCTTCTGGTTTTCTCCTTCCTGGCCAGTCAGGGGCTCTCCCTTGGCAGCCCCTGGCCGGCTCTGTCTTGTCAACCAGGCCTGCAGCTGGGACGAGCAGTCGCTCTCCCTGGGCTCCAGGGGAAGTCCTTTGGCTTCCTTCAAGCCTCAAGTCCCAGCAGGAGTGTTCCTGTGAACGCCAGCCCCTGAGCCTCCCGCCAGACCACATGGGACCTGTGAGGGGGGACGAAGTGACCCATGGGGGCTCCAGCAATGAGCCCAGGACTGCGTGGGAGGCAGAGGACCGGACAGGCTGAGGACAGGCTCCAGATACTCAGAGGGTGAAGTTAAAGCCAAGGGGTGATGGGAAGGGGACGCATGTTCAGTGTCACTAACAGGCAGAGCTGAAGGGACCACGGACCTGGTGGACGGAGGGACAGGGACCGTGTCAAACCTGAGCACTGCTCGTGAGGTGAAGGAGCCTCTCCACGGGGAGGATGGAGCTATTAAGGGGAGGTATCGATTGCTGAGCAAGGCGCACCAAGCTTGTTCCGTGGACGCAGAGCTCTTTAAACAATTACGCGAAACAGGTAGGAACCAGCTCTTAACAAGGGAAAGAAAACCCAGAGGTCAGGCCTGTTTGTTTAAAGAGAGAACAGCAGTGATTCATCACCATACTTCAGACAGCTAAATAAATATTTACTAAACGAGGGCAGCAGTCCACGAAAAGGGCCCTGTGAGCAGTCCTTGAGACCGGCCTGTCCACAGCTGCTCCTGTGGGGGCACTTGGCCCAGGACCCCGGGAGCTTGGCCTGGAGGGGGTATGTCAGCTGCAGGCGCTCATGTCACCTTGAGCAAGGTCACACAAGAAACCTGAGAGCTTTTTGGCAAGCTCACGCTATTGTCAATACACCTGCTAACTTGTAATTATGCCTGGCTTAGGGGCAGGCGGGCAACGGGAAAATTGAAATAAGGGATATCCAAGCAGCATTTTAATCACTCCTTTCTCCAGCCACTTTTTCAATGACTTTGTTGTTGTTGTGAAACCACAGGCATTAGGAGACATAACGAAACCCAACACGAATAGCCATCCTACTTTGTTCACAAGAAAGCAGCAAAGACTCCCAGAATGAGCAGAGAAGAAGGGCCTTCAAACCCCCCTCGTTCAGGGGCCACTTCACAGCAGAGGCAAAGGGCCCCACCAAGGCACCTGGTGGTTGTCCCCGGCTTCTGCTCCCTGCTTTCGACCCCTAGGATGGAAGAGCTCTTGAAATGCTGGGAGCATCAGAACGGAGACGCTCTTCACCGGGCTGGGTTAGCCTCCTGCAGTCTCCTGCTGTGGCTCCGGGGTCTTTCCTAAACAGCCTTATGACCTGACTATGCAGAGGAACATCTCAAGGTCCCCCTAATAAGTTACAGGAGGAGGGCTGGATGCAGTCTGTGGGAGAGGAGAGTTCTCAGGGCTGTTTCAGTCCAGGCTGAACTTGGTTGTCCAGGCCCCAAAGCCTCAGCCTCGATGTGGACAGATCTCAGCTGGTCACTGGTGAGCGAGCCCACGGACACCCTTCCTTCCCCCACTCACAGGTCCCCATGGGGAGCTTGAATGTTGTTTCAGACATAATGAATCATAGTCCCACCCACAGATGACCAGGGGGATCTGAGGTTCTCAATCTTCCTGCTCGGTACTGCTGGACAGGAAGAGCATTAAGACCTACTGACCATGGGCATCTTAGAGGTGGCGAGGGGGTGCAAGGCCAGCTGAGGGAAACAGGACAGAGTACGCTCGCTCCCGTAATGGTTTTGTAGAAAAGAATTTAAGACCTCTGGGGCTGAGGGCAGACAGAAGGAGCACATTTCAGTAGGGGACGTAGCTGCAAACATGATTGGATGTCTCCTATTTCTGTTCTCTAGAGACAACTTTGAAAGATAACAGCTTGTGGACTAAAGTTATTAGAGGTGCTTTCTCCTTGTAAACAAAAAACGTATATCTGATATGATATTCATGTGAGTGAAAGGTGATGGAGGAATGGAATAGACAGAGGTTTAATGTGGATTGAATCTGGGGAACAGGAACATGCATAGGCCTCATTCAATGGCTCTCTGATCCCATAGGCCATTTATCAGGGGCCTTTGTGTCACTCAAAGATTTTCCAGAGGCAGTAGTACTCATGTTTATAAAGAGAAGCTGGGAGGAGAGGGTCAGAGAAGCAGGTCCCTGTTTCATATTGCTATAACAAAATATCTGAAGCTGGATACCTTATAAAGAAAGAAAACAGTTTTGGTGATCAGAAGACCCCAATTGTCCTTCTCCATCGATTTGGCCTCTGGCAAGGGCCCCCTTAACTCTATCACAATATGGCAGAGAAGGAGAAAGGAAACCAGCCATGTGCAGAAGGGATCATGTAATGAGATAGAAAGCAAGAGATGCAGGGCCCAGACTTGCTTTTTATAACCACCCCCTCCCCAGGATCAGCATTAGTGGCCCCTGTGACCCAGCGACCTTCCAGTAGAGCCTCCCACCTACGGTTCACCAGCTCCCAACACTGGGGACCAAGCTTCTAGCACATGACCCTTTGGGGCACACTTAGATCATTCCCAGACCATACAAATCCCCTGTGGCTGAATTCTCTTTGTTCCTAGAGATCGCAGGAAATCTGGAGATGGGAGCGTACAGCCTGGGGTCTGGGGCTCCCGGGTCAGGAGTGCATTTCTTCATTAAGTGCATACACAGTGGATGGTGCTGAGGCTCCTTGGACATTGGACATGCTGTTCTGGAAGCTAGGGCCTCTGTTCAAAGCCACAAACACTACTGTTTGCACTCCGTGTCCCCCCCCCCACCGCCGTCTGTCGTTGTTAACAAGTAGCAAAATCGATTCATTTGGATTTTATCTCCTTTTTATTTCCCCCGCGCACCCCATTTTGGGGTTGCTAATAAACCACATCTCTGGGTAAAAGGCTGGCAGCCGGGGGCAGGGAGACTAAAAATGCAAGCACAGAGCTAATGAATTAATTGGATTTTGATGTACTCAGAGTCTGTAATGAACTCCCGATTATTCAGGGATATGTTCCCAACCTAATGCAGTCTTCTTTATTTTCTTCCTGCTTTGCTGGAGGCTGGGTAATTTGGAACTTGAGTAAAACAACAAGGATTTTTGTGGAAACAAAACCAAGTAACAGACCATAGTCTAATCATCTTTTCTTTGAAAAACCTTTCCGTGACTCTACCTGTTTGTGACTCCACCCGCTTTGGAGGGCCAGATGTACATCTAATTTATATCCACTCACCCCTATTCAGTAATGTCTTCTGCATAGCAACTTAGGAACAGCTCAACGAATACATTTTCCTTTTTAGTAGTTTCATAGTATTCCATTCATTGAATCTGACTCTTATTATGGGGCACTTGGACGATTCCCCATTTTTCAGTATCCTTAACAGTTTAATAAGAATCCTTATCAATAAACCTGTACTTCCTTAATTGCTTTGGAGGGTAAAGTCCTAGAAGAAAACACTGGGTTTAAGTGGACATGAGTTTTTAAGGGTTTTCGAGATGTACCATGCAGTCACACTCCAGAAAGACCCCAGTGTGGGGGAGCTGTTCCTCCACAGGGTGCTTCCTGGGAGGAGCTCTCCCTGGGGTCAGAAGTCACTTCCTGGGCCTGGTGCAGCTGCTCCTAGGGTGGCGTTTCCACTGGGTGCCTTCACCCTCTATTATGGGTTTCCACGCCCGAGCCCTTTCAGATCCAATACTGTATATTTTATAAAGGTCAATCTACTGCTTTCCTCCTCCGCTGGTCTGCCCGACCTCATTTGTGGACTCTCTGCCTCCACTCAGCAATGTCATCCCTGGCAGAGGGCGGGGGACGGAAAGAATGGAATGCAAGAGCTCCAGGAAGAGCCAGCACCTTCTTGCTCCTTCTGAGGCCAACAGCACTCTCAGCAACAGAAGGGCCACTTGGCAGAGCCCTCCTATTCTGATTTGTAAAAAGGAAAAGGGGGAAAAAAAGCAAAACTTTTGTGATTCTCTCAAGATCCAGAATTCCTTACGGGTCAGAACCATCTAAAGCAATTGCTTTCAATCTAGAAAGGTGATCTCAGCCCTTAGCCTTGGATGTGACATCATAACTCAGGTTTACGGCGGTCTCCTGGGCCTCCCTGCCTTCCAGCCAGTCTTGACTAACATCAAGAGAAGACAGATTGGGAAACAAAGTGAGTGGCCAGGGATGGAGCAAGGGACAAGTGGAGAGCCGAAGAGGGCAGACACCAGGGAGGCCAAGAGCCAAGGGCAGGCCACATGCAGGCAGAGAGGAAAGGAGAGATTTTTCAAGGCCGGCTAGTTTCCAGGGTCTGATTCAGAATGACAAGAATGCAGGAGGGCTAAGAAATCAGGGGTGTGCAGGAGGGGCCCCATCTCCATCCTAAGCCTCTCTCCCAAAGCCAGCTTAAATCAGCACTTAACCTGGGTGTGTTCCCTAAGCCCCCCAAATCCCACCCTTAGGCCCTTCCCATCTGGAAATTCTGGAGTTGTCTGGGATGTATCTAAAGTCAGCATCAAATACACAACCAACACGAAATGCCTTTTAAATATTCTGGGCCTCCAGGTACCATTTGATATATTAATTATGTAATTTCCCGATTAAGTGGATTAATAAAGAACAACTACTCAAGAGATTCTCTGCAGCTCTTCACAAGAGAGGCTCCTCTCCCATCCCGCAAGGCACAGTGGCCCCAAGGAAGCATCCCAGAGGAAGTCTAGGGAGGGAGTCTCTGGTGCCCGGATCTGGACCCAGGTGTGGGTCTCCCCGCCGCCCACCTGCCTGCAGGGGTGAGGGAGCTGTGGACAGGGAGACGGGGCAGACGCAGGAGGAGGACACAGGGGCTCTGCTGGGGAAGATGCAGGTGCATTTCACGTTTCAGAAGCTGCCAGGTGCCGTGAAGGTCAGGGGCTTGGGGAGCAGGGTTGGATTTCTGCTATTTGGCTTGTTGATGCTTACACGTCTCCTGGAGAGCACTTTTAGTGGCAGTAACCATGCTTTTGCTAATCTCAATCTAATTTGACAGCTGATTCTCTAGTTGGAAAGGCTCACTGATTCTGAGCTGAAGGATGATTCCGCACCCACCAGTCTTGACAGGGACGGCAGAAAGCAAACAAGCCTAATTCCTGCACAGGGTTTGGTGAACTTTGGAAAAGGCTGACACAAGCCTTAGAGAAAGCACTTTGCTAAAACACAGAGATGTAAGAGGAGGCCTTTATCACCAAGCCAAAGTGTCAGAAAGGGCCCCCATGCTCATGGTTGATTAGAAAATAACAGACAGCAAAGAGCTCCTGTGGACATATACCAGCACTCACGGCTCTTCCTCCTCCTGCATTCAAATAGCAATGCATTTTCCCAGCAGAAGCCTCCATGTTGCTCTCTGCCAAAACCCAGCAATGAATTTGGAACTTGAGCCAAAAGAGCTGAGTATATATGTCAACACTGTACAGAGCTTTGTAAAGCTGCCCACGTCCGATGGATGGATACTCTCTTCATTAGAGGTTGGGAGCTCTCAGGGTGGGTGGGGAGGGGGTTCCCCTGGGAGAAATAGTGTACTTGTCATTTCTTTTTTTCTCAAGATTAATAACTGGTGTGTCCCTTAATACCTGGTGATGAGGAGCAGCAAATAGACAAACCATTTGTAAGAATGGAAGCGCTGATGTGGGAAACTTTGCCAAGGGTTGGAGGACCTTGTCCAGAAAACGCTGCAAGTTGTGTTTTGTGTTCCAAGAAATCTTTGACCACTTTGAAGCTTAGCTTTGTTTAACTGCAACCTGTGTTCATCTGCTCACCCTTTTGCTATTTTGCTTGATTTTTTTTTTCTTTTTTTTTGGTTTGTTTCTCTCTTTTTCCTCTGGTGTGGTCTATCTAGGAGAGAGAAAGCCCTTGCCCTTTAGTTAATTCTGTGAAAATGGATTTGGAAGAAAGGAAAAGGGAGAGCCGTGGCGGATGTCTCTGAGGCTCATGCCTATGTCAGGGGCTCTTTGCAAGACAAATCCGCAGACACCCCAGAGAGCCTTTGGCATCTGATACTCGGCCTTGTCTGGCTGACTGAGGTCGGGTGACAGGATTGATCGGCTTCCTGCTTTGCCCTGTCCGTTTGGGCCAATGACGGATTCCATCGATGTCTTTGTGGAGCGCTGCAGCGTTTGATTGAATTAACCAACCCTAGAGGCTGTTGTGGTTTTTTGTTTTGTTTTGTTTTGTTTGGGGTTTTGCTTTTGTTTATTTCCTCATAGGCACAGAATGCCTCCGGTTATCATTAGATGTTTTACTTCTGGTGTTTAGGGCCTGGCAGAGAAAAAGCAAAATTGACTCTTCATGACAGCAGCTAAAAACTGGCAGCTCTGCATAGCCAGCCAAGTCCCTCTGTCCCTTGTCAGACAGTCTGCACCGGGAGGGAGTCGAGCCAGCTGCAGCTTCTCTGGAGCCGCTCTGCTTTGGCCGCACGGCTCTGCGGCATCCTAGCTCTTGTTCTGCAGGGTCCACCCGGGACTTGTATTTCTGCAAGAATTCCTGGAGTATGTTGTGTGTTCTCCTCTGCTTAGTCATTCAGCCATAACCTTTCCATTTAGAATCCTGCCCTGCTGATGGCTCGGCTCCCTAGTTCAATATTTTACATTTATCTCTATTGAATTCCAGTTGCCTTCTGTTATAAGAGGCACTTAAATTATCTGAGCCTTGCTCCACAGGCTCAGACTCCAAGTCCAGGACAAATCTGTTTAGCACTTAGGGATCATTGGCTGTACGAGGGGCTTGGGAGTATAAATGGGTCAGAATTGGGCATTTCTTGATGATGGTGAAGGCAACAGACTTGGGAGAGAACCGGGGAGACACTGAATTTATAAAATCTCAATCAGGCTCCCTGAGTATTGGGGGAAAATGGACCAGAGAAATTATTTAGAGAGTGAGAAAATAAATATAGATCTCTAGCCTGGAGGAAAGGAGCCCCAGCGTAGTGTGAGCCCCTGCTGGGTAGGAACACCATCAGACACGTGGAAACGTCGCACAGCCTCGTTTCTCGTCAAGGAGATTTGTGATGCCGTGTCAGCAGCTCTCTTGTTGCCCTTGGACCTGTGATGGCAGGAAGGCATGGCTCTCCTCCTATTCCAGGGTTGGGAGTGTGGCTTGGGAAAGGAGAGAGCTTACAATATGTTGGGAGTGGTCCTCAGCTTTGTTCATCAGCTCTAATACTCTTGCCAGTGGGTCATGGCCACTGGAAAACAGACTAAGGGGCCCAGGTGTCAGAAATCTCCAAATAAGGGACCCCATGTTGCAACATTATGCAGATTAGAGAAGACCCAGTTCTCAGGTGGGAAGAAGTGAATGATGGGTAGTCCAGCTAGCTTCTCTCCCTACCTACCCTCCAACACATCACAGTTCGATTTTATAGACTTTTTAAGGTCTAAATGCAGCAGTTTAGTGGCTTCTGTGAAAAACAGGTGCTGGTTTTCAGGCTTAAACTGACACGATGGGTATCTGTAGCTTCATAAAATCCTGCCAATCATGGGACGAAAGACCTCAAGGAGGCTAAAAAGTCTCTTGCCTCCATGAATCCAGGATTCCTTCTGGTTGTGACATCCTTGGCCTCCCTACGGGTGAAGGGAAGAGTAAGAAGCCCACCCTGAGAGGTGGGCCTGGCGTGGTCTGTGGGGGGTGATGCCACGCTGCTTCCCCATGCGTTGTCTGTTGGGCCCCCTTCGTTCCCTTTAGGAGTAGATGAGAGATGGCCCTGTTTCTGATGGGGGGGATGGTGTCCTTTAATAACCTGGAGGCCGCCCCAGCACTCACACAGGTAAAGGCCATGGACAAAAGGTGGGGAGACACATAACAGATATTAAGAGCATCCTCAGCCTGAAGGATCGTGCCAGGAAGGGGGAAGCTCGGGGTAAGCAGCGGCCTCAGAAAGATGCCAGGGGCCACAGGGGCACGTGTAGTCACTGTGATCTGAATTAGAGGGACAGGGAGGACAACTCCCTGCTTGGGGGACCTGTGCCAGTCTGAAGATGAGATGAGGAAGGGGAACCACTCAAACATTTTGTTTCTTCACCAACGGGCAAGATCTTTCAGCAGGAGAGAATAGAATCAATATTGTTAAAATATTCTTGACACTGAACCTGGATAAACAAAATGTAAATGGTCACCTGGAGGCTTTAGTACTTTCCAAACCTGACAAGTTTCATGCCAGGATTTAAGACACTTAAAAACATTCACAAAACACAATTGAGAATGATTAAGGGAAAGAGCCCCCAAAGACTTCAGATGAGAAAAACCTGGGTATTTCTAGAAGGAAAGTGGATTCCAGATTTGCAAGTTGCTGAATGTGACACTGACCTTAGAAATTCCAGGATGAGGTGTCATCCCCATGGACGGTGAGGTCTTGGGAAGGAAGCACCAATCACCAGAAGCTGTGTGGGTTTAATGAGGGCCAGGCATATCATTTTTGACCAAATTGCTACATATGTAAATCAGCCACACCCTGTAGACACAGCAAGACCCCTGACCAAGTTCATCTTGTACTATTGAGTAGCATCATGGTTGAGTGCCCAGCTGCCCAGATAGTGGGTCACATCAATGTTAGGAGGACATTTTGCAGTGTACTGAAGGGCTTTATCTTTGGTTCTGTCTTCTCTATTTTATCAAGGATTTAGCTCAAGATGCAGAAGGCAGGCTCATGAAATGTATGGATAGGAGGGTAGAAACACTAGGACCCAAAACATCTCCGCAGACTATGGGAATGGCCAAAAATTATAAGGCAAAATTCAATAGGGATAGAATTAAAGTCATGCACATAGGCTTAAAAAGAATTAGCTGTGCAGGTGCAGCTGGGGATATCTGGATTAAGAGTAATTCATATGAAAAATACTCGGGGCTACTGTCTGACTAAAATATCGATAGAAAGTTATAGTGTACATGGCTGCTAAAACATTTCCTACCATCTCAGGCCACTGGCAGAAGTGTTCTGTCCAGGAACAAGGAGGCAACCATGTTCCTAACAAGCCAAAGCTTCTCCAGGGAATGCAAACACAGTCACAAGGTTTCCCATTCCTCATTAGGAGAGGAGCTGGGTGATGGCCGGTGGGGCTACAGGTGACAGGTGCTCCTGGATGTACAACCTGGAAGAGCACTTGCACCTGCGCGTGAGCAGGTACGTATGATAATGCTCCTGGTGACTTTCACTGTGACGGCTATGAACAGAAATAACCTGAATGTTCCTCCACACAACGGCCAAAGGAAAGGTGGTGTGTTCATAAATCTCACAAACATAACTATCGTGGCAAAAGGAAATTGAATAAGAATGTCTACGGTTAAGAGCATTTATTCATATCTAAAAGCCATGCACTGTGATGCCATTTACTTCTCAAGGATACAAATGTATATAGTAAAATACAGAAGAAATCCGTGGGGGTGAGAACAACCTACACTGGGTAGTGGTCACTTCTCAGTGGAAAAGGAGGGCAGGACAGTATGTGATGGGAAAACAGGCCCTTACCTCAACTCACCCACGTTTCGTTTTTTAAGATGGGATGTTGTTTTGTGGTTTATTTCTACAAACATGTTGAGATGAAGTTCACATGACATAAAATTGACCCCTGGAAAGTGAATTGCTCAGCAACCATTAGTACAAGGACGATGTGGTACAGCCACCACCTCATTCTAAAACATCCCTGTCACTCCAAATCAAACCACAAGCCCATTAACAGATTTCCCCATCCCCCATGGAAGGGTTCCTATTTATTTATCTATTTATTTTTATATGGGGAGGACTTTGATAGATTTTATTTGATGAAGGGGTTTTAGGTTCACAGAAAAATCAAGTGGAAGGTGCAAAGATATATAGTATGTGTGTCCCCTCTCCCTGCACAAGTATAGCCTCCCCGTTATCACCATATCCTGACAGAGGGGCACATTTGTCACAACCGGGGACCCTATGTGAACATCTCATCACCACCCAGAGTCCACAGCTGGAACCGGGGTTGGCACCTGCTATTGCACACGCTGAGGGTTTGGGCAGAGGTGCGGTGCCGTGTGCCCACCACAACAGCGCCACACAGGGTAGCTTCACTGCCCTAAAATCCCTCCGGGCTCTGCCTCTTCATTTCTCTCCATAATGGGTTTTTAAGGATTGGGATTTTTTTTAAGTCTTAAGAAGGAAAGGGGATACACGATAACTATCTAAACACTTTTAATATTTCCTATGGAAGAGAAATTCAGCGTTTATCCTGTAATGTTCCCCAGGGATCAATGAGCAGATATTAGAAGGAGGGATTGGTAGGTCTAACATAAGGAAGTTCCCTAACAAGATGGAGCAGCACATCACAGTGGTTCAGAAAATGTCTCTGAGTTAGAGAGACTTGGGTTAAGATGGGTTTAATGCATAATGAGAAAACGGATCTAATAGAATGAGAAATAATTTCAGTGGGATATATTTTAATTTTAGGGTGGTGAATATCACAGAATCAGGGCTGCATACCTGTCAAATGCTGTGACTGTAAAGGGAGGAAGAGCTCTCCATACTCAGGATGGGTGTTCCTAGGACCAGGAGCATCTCCACGCTGTGAGCCCTGCTGGGCGGTGCGCTGTCCGAGGTGCTGGAGGAGGGGATTCCGCATCACCAAGGAGGCTAGGGCCCAGATGCCCTGCAGGTCTCATGATCTCGCATCTTCAAGTCTGTGTTTGAAACCCTGGAGAGCCAGATCATGGGGTGCCTCTAAGCGTAAGGTGTACTGGTCACCTATTGCTGTGAGCAATATCACCCCAGATTTAGGGACTCAAAACAACACACGTCTGTTATCTCATAGTTTGGGCCAGGAGTCTGGGCACAGCTCAGTCGGTCACCTGGCTCAGGATCTCATCTGAAAGCTATAAAGTGTTGACCGGGGCTGAAGTCACTTCTCAGAGCTCAGCAGGGGGAGGAACTGCTTCCAATCTCGAGTGAGTGCCAGGAGAAGGCCCTCTATTCTGGCAATAGTTGGTGGTGGGCGTGCTGTGCTCAGTTCTTTGTCACAGGAACCTTCCTAATGTGGCTTCTAGCTTCATCCCAACCAGCAGGGTGAGAGGTCTACCAACAAGACGTCCCGACCTTATGCCACATAACCGTGGAAGGGACATTCCGTCACTCTTGCCATGTGCTGTTGGCTGGAAGCAAGCCACAGAGCCTGCCCACACTCCGGGGAATAAGATGCCCAGGGAGCAGGATCACTGGGGGCCATTTCTGAATCCCTTGTCTTCAGGAAGGGGACTGTGCAGGGGAAACAGGAGTGTCATGGTGAGGGGGGATGGGGGGGCAGTCCACTTGGCTAAATCCAAGCAGAGCACAGTGAGACCAAGAAGGAGCAAAGGAGCAGGCCCCGGGGGAGGGGCGGCGACAGCTAACTCACCAGCAAAGCAGGGCCCAGAGAAGGCGAGCAGAGCATAGACAGAGAGAATTTGTCAGAAGGTATTTGGGCATAAGGTGCATTTAGACAAAGTGGAAAGGTGCGTGCTAATAGCAGGCCTGCTCTGTACCAGGTGGAGACCAGGCCTCTGTCCCCTGGAGTATACTTCCTGCTCTGGAGGAGTTATTAACTTTTGCGCTATTGCTGAAGGCTGCCCATTCACGGATCCGGTGTGTGTGGCTTGGTGCCAAAGACTGTTGGCCTTCTCATATGGATGAGGAAAAGAATTTCACAGGGCGTGAAGGCTGAAGATGCAGGATGGCACCCCTGGTGGCCAGGGAGCCTGCCTTCCGAATGGCCCTGGGTTGGCCCATGTTGCCTTCAAGTGTGTGGGTCTTCTTATCTGGGCTGTATTCACAAAGGGGCCCAGAAATCATAATTGCAGCTCTGGCTATTTCCAAGTTGGCTACATATACTTTCAAATCTCTCTACATTATCATTCTGTGTTAAGTGTCCAGGGCAAGGGCAAGGTGTGTGAGCTATGGACCTTGCTTGAACAGGGTCTGGACAGTCTTCAAATCCATGCATAATGGGTTCGTGTAAAGCTGGCAGTGTGGTGGCTGTGAGGTGGGAGACTCGTGCAACTCAGGGTTAGGAGGAACCTTCTAGTTGAATCCTCTTGTTCAAGGCTGATGTCAGAAGGCTTGCATCAGCTACTTAAGATTATTCATGGTTTTATGCCTCTAGTTTTGATTAAGAGCAAAGGATTTTTCAGTCTCTGGACAAGGAACGTCCTGTTGTAAGTTCAGGAAATGGGTATAGTAGCTTGAACTTAAGAGCAAATTGCTTCAGTCATGTTTTCCCTATATAACCAGCTCACCTGTGTGTGCTTCAGCATCCTTCCATCAGTAGAGCTGATTTTTGCATCTAGTGGCTCCATCTCCAGCCTAAACCCCAGGAGATGGCTCCCCCCTACACACTCTTCAGTAATGGTGAGTCAGCACTGATGTGCTCATGAGTCAGACAGTGTGGTGGACCCGCATGTTCACCCAGCACACCAGGCAGAGGGCGGCATGGGCTGCTCACCTGACATCTGCAAGAACTGGAGTGATTCCCATATTTGACACTTTCCCCTTCTGTATGCATGGGAAAGGTGACAGAGAGAAAGAAAGTGGCACCTATGGAACACCTCTCTTCCAAGCCAAGCACAGATTCTTTCCATGTGTTGTCTCACCTGACATCTACCACCCCCTCCTCTCTGTGGCTCTCTTGAGTTTGCAGCACCTAACATTATTGCTTTGTCCATACTAGGAATTCAAGGCTAGTTGCTGAACTAAAAAGAATCAAATCAGCTTGCGTCTGTTCTGTTGTAAGCTCAGGAAATGGGTGCATGTAGACAGGAAGGAGCACTGGATTCTGCCCAGCCCCTCTCAGCTACTAAGTGACCACTCTGAGGCATATTCCTCACCAACAGATAGGATTGAATACAGCCATCCCTAAGGCTCAATTAACTCAAACCCCCAATGGTTATATGGTGGGATAGGCATGGTAGGAGAGAAGCTTAGATTTCATAATGAAAGAAAGAACTGATACAAAGGGAAGAATTTGACCCAGCCTCTCAGCCTCTACTGCAGGTGTTGAACAGCTCAGAAATGGGGGCCCAGGGAAGCATCGAACCAGGGGCCTATCCCCAGCAAAGCTAGAAGCACCCCCTCAGCTGTGCCCAGAGCCCAAACCACCAAACAAATGCATAGCCCCAGCTCTTGACAAACATAATTCTGCTTGAGAAGGCAAAAAGTAACCAGCTACATAAGGAATAATTACCAAATTGCCTGAAATAATTACAATTTCCAAACAAATAAAACCCTCTGCTATCCATCAGTTCACTGAAAAACACACACACACATAAAATTATAAGTGCGAGCTCTTTGCCTGAACTCTAATGAGCACCAGCCTCAAAATCACACCTTGATTTTAAAAAGTCCTAAGTGCAGAAAGGGTATCTGTTTGGCTTTTGATGCATAGAACCCCTTCGTGTGTCCCTGAAAGGTCCTGTAAGCAGGTCCTTGTGACTCATCACACACCTGGAGTTTAGAGATAGGAACGCCTCCTCTGAAAGGGAAACTACATGCACTTGGCTTGTGGCTCCTCCTGCAGCGTTGGGTTGGCCTGTGAGAGCGTCTGACTCCCCACCGTGGCATGCAAGAGTGAAGGCCACCTCAGGCCCAGCATATGCAGCAGGTCTGCAAAGGGTCCTGACCATGCCAAGTCCCCGGGTGTTTTTTTCTCTCCGGCCATCTTTCTTCAGCACTCAGCTCACCAGATTGCTCATTTGCAGGACTCTGAGGGCGTCCAATGATGGGTTTGTTTTGCCCACAGACAGTTTTCCCGTTACTGCATTTTGAATCCTGTTTTTCTCAGAAATGAGTAACTATTAAGTGTGAATAGGCACATGAACTTGTGTGTGTTTGTGTGTGCACAAGCAAGTGTGTCACGTATACATATTCATATTGTAGCTACATACATGAGCAGGTGTGTGAGTGTGCGTGCTTTAAGGTGTGCAGAGATTATTTAAAATACAGTCCAGTCAGCTGGCAGAGTGATTCTTGGACTCATTTCACGTTACTGCATTTTTCTTTCTGAATTAAAAATGCCGTAGAACCGAAGAGCCACTCTCGTCTTAATTACCACAGAAATATTGCTAATTAGAAACAAGGGAAGGAGTGTTAGGGATTCGCCTCGGAATCAAAGGCAGCGTTATTTTCCAATGGATATGAAAAGACTTGCAAAGAGGCTGAGATGACGTGGTGGCGGAGCTGTGGAGTGCGCCCAGGGCCCAGCGGTGAGGCGACAGGAAGGGGAAGTTCAACGTCTTGGAGGATGTTGTTCTCAGATGTTGGCATTCTGCCCGCGGCCGTCCCGCTGCTGCTGTGATCCTGCCAACCTCACCCCGAGAACAAGACGGGATCAGGAGCTCTCCCAGGAACAGGAGGGTGGACGGACGCGTGTTGGCTGGAGCCTGGGCCTCTGGCCACCTCGCCCCTGGGCGGGCAGTGGCCGTGGACACAGACCCAGACACTTTGACTGCGGCTCTTCTTGCAGCCCTGCCAGTTTCCCACTTTGAAGTTCCACTATTTCTTCAGCCTCCAGCTCAGTGTGGGCTGGAGGAGCACAGCAAAGGGCTGATGGCCATGAGAAGCCATCCCCTGGGCTCTGCTCTGGGGGGCGAGGCCCCTGGGGGTGTGGAAGGCTGAACTTTGGGATGAGCGGGTGCCCTGGGATGGGCAGGGGGCCTTGTGGCTTTGTTAGGAGGTCTCTCACGTTTAATTCAAATTCCAAGTCTGCGGAGACTGGGGTGGCCGCCTCCAGCCACCAAAGGGGCACCAGATCACGGTCCACTGTTCAGTTTCAGCCTTTCAAATGCTTCCATTCCTGAAGCCGAGAATTAAATCTGGAGGCATCAGGGTGAGATCCTCAAGCAGCAGGAATGAGGCCCAAACACTCAGAATGGAAGCAACTCAGAAATGAGAGAGAGAAAGGTAGGAACCGATATAGCGGAAAGACAGGGAAATAAAGAATAGGTGCCTCTGTATCTACATATTAGGAGCCCTGAATGGATAGTGTGCCCTGGTACAGATAGATGGATGACATACTCCAAATGTGTGCTGTACTTCCCCTTGCCTTCGGTGGCCTCTGTCAGTCCATAAAAAAAAGTGGTTGGGAATCCTCGCTGTGTGACCATGGAAAAGTCTCTTGAACTCTCTGAATTCCAGTTTCCTTATCTGCCCAGTATTTCCTATCCTGACTTCCTCATGTGCTTGTTATGAAGATCAAACATGATAATGTGTGTGCAAGGACTTTGTAAACTGGACAGTACTGTATGTGCCAAAGACATGATCTCAGTTGTGCCTCAGCACTACACAGCTGAGCCATATCATTCAAACATTCAAGAATGGGGTAAAAAGAACCAGGGGCTTATGTTCATGTGTAAAGAATCTGGCTCTCCAGGCAGGTCAAAGTTACCAGAAAAAATGTTTCTTCACCCCACCTCGAGGATGGGACAAAAGGGGAGCATTTTTATGATCAGGATGCTATGTAAATTAGATATTTTTCCTATGGCTTCCTAATTACTGACATGAAATTTAGAAAGTTGAACAATTCTTGCAATCTCTTCATGAAAACAGCATCATAACCCAGGGACTTGTGCATGTGAGGCAAACACTCTACCAACTGAGCTATGTCCCCAGCCTACGATGCCATTTCTTGAACATGTTTCTGGTTTTTTTTTTTTTCAAATTTAGAAGCCTCACGTGGATTTACCCCTGTGGAAGACACAGATGCACTTCCCCCTCCACATACACCCGCAACTCCCCGCCCTGTCCTCCCAATGGAGTGTATCCTAATTGCTGTTAAATCAACATCTAGTACTGACATTATTTTGCCTTCATATTATTTACAGCAAAACTGTGTAGGCTACAAGGATCATGTTTCTTCTCTTGGTTGTCCATAGGGTTTGGTTTTGCACCCACTGGTTTTCGTTGTGACTAATTATAATATTACCAAGCTCTTTGACAGACCCATGAAAATAAAAACAGCCAGGCACCTCAAGCCGTGCACAATCTCTCTTTTGCAGGAGATTCTCAGATTTGCAGAAGCTCTCCTCCCAAGCTTCAGTCTTTCTGCCCCATCAACTGGCTGGTTCCTGGGTCTGCAGCACCCAGTCCTCCTGGAACTTCCTTTACCCATCTCCCTCTGTTTCCTGGACCCAATGCTCACTTCTACGAGGTCCTAGGAAATGGTGCATCAGAGGTAAACTTTTTGAGGCTGAGACCTTGAATATCTGAAAATGCCATTGTCTCTCCCTCACACTTACTTAGTAGTTTGGCTGGGTATAAAATTTTACCTTAAAAATTATTTTCACTCAGAATTTTGAAGGAGCTGCTCCATTGACTTTTAGAATCTAGCTTTGTTCTTAGAAGTCTGAGGCCATTTTTATTCTCCATCTTTTGTGTGTCAACTGCCTTTTAAAATAATCTGGAAGCTTCTAAAGAGATCTTCAGATCTTTTGATGACTTGTCTTCTGAAATTCCATGATGATGTGCCTTGGTGTGGTCCTTATTTGTTTATTGTGCTGTCCCATAAGCCTTTCGATCTGGAAAAGTCATGTCCTTTAGTGGAAGAGAATTTTCATATTTATTCCTTTAATAATGTCCACACCTCTATTTTCTTTGAATTATCTTTCTCAAACTTCTATTAGTTGGAATTCAGTCTTCCAGGAATGGATCACGTAACTTTCTTATCTTTTCTTTCCTATTTTCTATCTTGTGTACTACTTTCTGGGAGATTGTCTCACTTTTAACTTTCATATGTTCTGTTTTTCTAAAGATTTTTTTTTTGTTATCTTAATCTTTAATACCCAAGAGCTTTTTCTTGCTTCCTGAATGCCCTTCTGTAAATAAGATCCCATTTTGTTGTTTCATGAAATACTGTTTTCACTTAGGTCTGACTCTCATTTCCTTCTTTGTTTTAATCTTTCCATACTAGAGACCTTACACGTCTGATAGCACTTTTCTGTTCATATCTTCAATGTGAACAAGGCACAAAAAGGCCAATGAATTGCACATAGTGGGAATGTGGTGGGAAAAGGAACTGACAGAAAATTTTCCAGGCTCCTTCTCAGGGGGTGAGGTTATTATTTGTCCACCTGCATGGGAAAAGGTCTGGGGTCTGGGGGAGAGTCTCCTATGGCTCATATGCAAATTTCACTTAATCCTCCATTTTCAGTACATCTGCTGTCACTGTAATAGGTGTCTGTAGGTCCACAGTCAATCTGACTCAGTGTCTCTGGAGAGGAAAGCTCTGGTCACCTGTAGAGGTGCAGGTAGGAATGCTGTCTGGCTGGATGGAGGAAGAGAGGACTCCAGGGAGTCCAGATGCTGTGTATGCATGTTTTACCCGGTGGGTCCTCCCGTTTGCAGGGCCACCTGTACCCCATGCTTCACAGGCCCCACTCTTATTCCTGGGCCTTTCCTGAATCCCCAGTGAGATTACTACATCTTGGCTTCTCTGGTGGATGCTTTCTTTGCTCTTCTAATTGATAACCTATATCCCATTTTGCAAAATTATGTTACCATATCTTCTCTGCTAGAATTGCCTCCTTTATGCATTGAAATCTTTGTTTCTTATACAGAGTGCACTGGCTTCCTACTGCACTCACAAAATCCACCAAAAGCCTTGCATCTTAAAACAGCACGAATGTGTCATCTCATCTTTTGTGGGTCGGGAGTACAGTGTGTTTTAGCTGTGTCCTTTTTTCAGAATCCCATCAGGCTGAAACTGCAGTTGGCCAGCTGCGTTCCTCGTCTGGAGGCTTGACCACGGACAGATCCACTTCCAAGTACTTCAGGTGGTTAGCAAAATCCCCTTATTTGAAATTATAGAACCGACATCCCCATTGTCTTGCTGGCTGTTGAGTTTTGGGGTCATTGTCATATGGCCACCCCCACTCAGCAACAGAGAACCACTTATGTCAATTCTCTTCCATGCATCACATCTCTCTGAATTCCCTCTCTGCTTTTGAAGAGTTCATGTGATTGGGCCCAGCCTCGCTGGATAGCCTCCCCATCTCAACATCAACCACAACATATAACAGTTACCTCCTTGCAGGAGTCAGGCTTTAAATTCACAGCTCCCGGTATTATGCAATATGGGGTGGGGGGAGGGAAAGGATGGTAAACTTAGAATTCTTTCTACCATGAAAGAATTTTCAAAGGAGATGGCAATAAATTTGTGTGTTTAACCCAGAATGTTTCATAGAAGACTCTTGCGCCCTCTCTGATGCATTCTAACGCTGTTGCGCTTCCATTGGAGACAGTACAACAAATTTGATTTTTGACTTTTCAATGGGAGTGATGGCTGTGGTCCAGGAAGATAAAAGATTTATTCCTCCCTCATCCAAATAAGTGAGCCTTATTATGTGCCTAAGAACCCCAAGAGACCCTGAGTGGGCTCACGTGTTCCCTTCCAAAGCCATAGCGTGTGAGGAGGCCGGGGGCTGCTCTGTGCTCCGTCTTGGTGTCCTGATGCGCCCAGTCAGGGGGATTCATTGCTCCTGGCGTGGGCGCAGGTGTCTGGTGCTAACCGCTGCATGAAGACATTACTGATGAGGAGCAATACCTTGGCACAGGGACACGGTGATTTTTCCTGGCTTGGCGGATCCCAGCGGTAGTTGTTGTGTTCAGTGATGAATCACTAATTTCTAGAAACCTTGACTAGAACCTGAAGGCGGAAGATAAATGTGAGTAGGGGTGTTGCCCTGAGCATTCCAGCAGATGAATGGCCAGTCATAACTAAAAGATGGCTTTACGTTTCCTGAGTGTAATCAAGTGAGATGTGACCAATATTCTGTAGTTCATTAGCCTCGTGTCTCCCGACCTGCTCTGCCAAGCTCTCCCTTGAGGAGCAGCTCCCTGTCTATTCTACTTTAAATTTTGTCTTTTTTTTTTTTGGCTTGGAGGAAACCTAGGGGGAGAGCCATAGGCAGGTAACCAGTAGAAAGCTGCTTTCTAAAGGTCACACGTGATTTGGTCTTAAAATAAAAGGGAAAGAAGAGAGAACAGGTAGAGGCAGGAACGGAGAGAAAGACTGACATGGGAAAAATAGTGTGATTTTAGTATCCTTCCTCACACGGGTGCATTTCTTCTCATAGCCAGCTGGGCATCGTACACCAATAACACACGTGCAAACTTGGAGGAAATTCATGGGGGAGGCTCCTCTTGCTGCTGCCCGGTCCAGTGGCAGCAGAAATATCTTGCTGTATGTACCTTTGGCCTCCATTCCCAGCAAGTCCCTGGGAATTCGCTTTAGAAAATCTCTTTTATTCATCCTCCTGTGAAGAGGAGAGGTGGAGAGCGGAGGCTCAGAAGCCACAGCCCTGGGAAGATGAGCTTCCTCCCTGCAGAGCGCTCAGGGCCTGGGACGAGAGGCTGCCTCCAGGGGACCAGTTGTGTGGCCCACCACAATGAGGGTCCAGTTGTGGTCTTGCCTGGGTGGGATTTCAGTAGCTTCCCACCAGGACTCTATGCTGCAGGTCTTTGCCTACCCAGTCTGCCTTTCACGCAGCCACCACGAGCTTTCCAAACCCCAAGTCTAATCAGGTAGGATCCCTACATAAAATCCTTGGGGGACCTGAATTGCCTATAGACTAAGCCCAAGGCCAAATTTCTGAGCAGAACATTCACTCCTCTCTATGACGAGGCTTGAACACTGTTGCTCCTGGCTGCAGTGTCCTTGCTCCTGTGCTTTGGCCCCCTGCCACCTGCACCCCTCACTGACGTTCCCCTGCACACACGTGCTGGTATCTTTGCCCATGCCATTCCTCCTGCCCAGAGCACTCCTGCTTTCTTTGTGTAAATGTCACAAAGCATGGCACTCGTCCCGTGAGCACCAGCCCCAGGCTTGTTCTCTGAGAACCTTGCCTTCCCACGGGCTCCTATTTGGTCTTTTCCTCCTCAAGTTGCACCCAAGAATCTGCAGAATGAGCTGCTAATTAATTAAGGAGAATTTGAAGGTCACGTAGACACAGGTTGTGTGTAAGGAGTTGACAGAATCGAGGACTCCACACAAAACGAATGAAGGAACAAGGGATGTACATGTGGGCAGAGCCAGTCTGGAGCAGGGGAGGCTGGTGTTGGAGATGCTGGAGTGAGCTGTGGCTGGCCTCCTGGGTCAGCAGCACTCTGCTGGCGACAGGGCAGCCCCCGGGGAGACAGTGCACCTTGCAGTACGTAAGACAGCTGGTGCTGTGCTGGGCCTGTTTGGACAGTGGTCACTCTTACATAGCAGCTCTTAAGTAGAGATGAGCTGGGAACTCCAAGCCTAGAGTACAAGAAAGGCAGGGGAGTGAGTAGCCAACTGTTCATTCAAATCAACCATTCTCATCTTGGAGCAAACAGCCTTTGGCTGACGTGCAGGAGCCTCTGTCCCTGCCTAGCAGCTATGACCCTCACTCGTCCACTTGGCTCACGCCACCTTGGAACTCATTTGCATCCCTGTGCCCGCACCCCTGTTCCTGTGATGGGGGAGTCCTCAGACCTCTGAAGAGGCCAGGGAACATTCTCCTGTTTAGAGCCTCCTCAGTGCACTGCGGTGACACTGGGCGATCTGACAACTCACAACACGTCCTGCAGACCTGGGACAGGATGAAAGGCCAGTCCTGCTTTGAAATACCTCCTGAAAGGCACGCTGCTCTGGGGACTGTGTGGGATCGTTTCAGATTTCTCCAACTTTGAATTCTGAAAAGCAACTCTGCCCCCATAACCTCTCTGACTTCAGTCCAGGTCAGAGGAAAGTTCCAGAACCCACTAGCCATGTCCTGAGCTTCACAAAGAGACAGGGGAAAGTCGGGGAATCTTAAAGATGAGAGATTGCTGGACATTCCACTTCCCCTTGCTGGAATCTCTGCCTGCAGATCCCATCCTCCTGTGCCCCAATTCCCTCGGCCTTTCGCACGCACCACACTCATTCCAGGGTCGAAGCTGCTTCCCTGTGCCCATGTTCTCCCAGGAAGCTCTGTTCTCTCAGGGCCAAGTCTCCCTCCCTAAGCTCTTAGCCCGGCACAGTGCCTGGCACGCAATGAGCCAGTGTTACCAAGGCCGTGGCTTCCTCCTCTGTCTTTGGGCTGTTCTGTCCCCCTCTTTTCTCCCTCTACTTCTTCCTTACACCCCAGTCCCAGTCACAACATAGAGACTTGAGGGACACTGTCAGAAAACCAACCTGCTGACCAAAGAGGGGGCTCAGTGCTGGGAATGTGCAATTCACTGTCCAAGGGGCCAGCCTCGCTCCTCCTGCTCACTCCTGCGGACTTCTCTGCCACGTCGTCCCTCCATCATGACTCGCACGGCCTTCTCTGGCACGTCATCCTCCCTGTCCGTGCTCAGAACCTGTCTGTACCTGGAGGGGCGAGATGGCAGGTTGATAAGAATCCTGGACACACAGAGAAGGCTAATAGCAGTACTTTAAATATTAAATAAACCAGTGCACACACAGCAATCAAGGCAGTGTGGGGTGCTTGGACTTCACATTTGCTTTATTTTTAATATTTTGAGGGAAACACAAATAACCTCAAGCAAATAACCTCAATCCTTACAACTCCAGCCTCTTCGTTTCCACCCATGTCCCCTACTTTGCTTCTACTCTGCCTTACGCTGCTCTTCTCCCTGGTTCATTCTCTTCATGGTCCATGTTCTCAGGGAATCTCTGCACTTCCAGTCCCTACCTCCTCACCTCCATTCGTGCCTCGGTCCCTAGCAATCTTCAGCTTCTCCCATGCCACCCCATCTGCCTTCCCTCAGGTCACCAGCCACCTCTCTGTTGCTACCCCGAACTTCCTGCCACTCTTGACCCGATGGACCACTCACTTTTCCCAGAATCGTTCCCTTCATTTCTGGGCCGCCATTCTTTTCTGGTTGACCAGTCAGCTTTTGTTAGGCTACACTAAAGTCACCATCCCCAAATCTCAGTGGCTTACAACAATAAAGATTTTCCTTTACACTCAGATTCCCCATTAGCAGCAGGCTGGATGTACCTCTGACCCACAGATGATCTTCATTAGGGGATCCAGATAA
The DNA here is from genome assembly GCF_052094955.1 of Ictidomys tridecemlineatus. Lineage (NCBI taxonomy): Eukaryota > Metazoa > Chordata > Mammalia > Rodentia > Sciuridae > Ictidomys > Ictidomys tridecemlineatus. Next base: position 8,856,299 of record NC_135486.1, on the reverse strand, counting down.
AGAAGCAAGGTCTTACAGCCCAGGCAAAGGGCTAAGGCAGGGCCCTGCAGCGACCCCTGACACTGGCCTGGTCTCATGGGCATCACTGTTGCTCACATTCCATTGGCCAAATCAAGTCACACGGCCAAGCCTGACTGCAAGAGAAGGAAGCAGTCTACTCCTCTCCTTTGCAATGAGCAGGGACAGGCTCTGACCTTCCAGGAAAGGCAGCAAATTACAGGGAAAAGGACACCATGTGGATTTCTCTTCCGCCTTCCCCATAGCTCATCCAGCTTCCTTGAGCCATCCCTTTCCACCCATTCCCTAAATACCAGGTCTCTGCAGAGCGTTCCACTTCCCATGTGCTCTGTGGTAATCCTACCCATGCCCTTAACTTGGACAAGAACCCAGATTCTTATGACTTTCACATCTCTGGCCCGACCACCACGAAACATGCCTAACAGTGCCTTGAACTGAACATTTCCAAAGTTCAACTCGTTTTCTGACCCTGTTCTCCTCCATGGGTAATGACGATGTTATTAGCCCAGATGTCTAAATCAGAATCCCAAGAAGAGTTCATTATTCCTCCCCATCTCATTCAAACCAATGAGTCAAATAGCATTCATTCCTCCTTTAAAATAAACCTTTAGTCTCTTCTCTACTCCTATTTACTCTTCTCTTACCCAGTTTGGGGTTTTTGCTATCTGTGTTAGTTTTCCGTTGCTGTAACAAATGCCTGACTCAATCAACACATAAAGAGAAAAGGGTTACTTTGGCTCTCAGTTCTGGAGGCTCCTGTCCATGATCAGTTGACCCCCCCTGGGTTTGGCCTGCTGTGAAGCAGCAGCATATCATGCTGAGTGTTGGGGGAGCAAAAGCACCTGCCTCATGGGTGGGAGTGAAAACGAGCAAGAAAGAGACCAGAGAATAGAGAGGATGAGTTCCCGAGAGCAGAGGATGACTCACGGTCCTCGCTGAAGTTGCCCAGGATCGGACACAGCACACACGCGGTGAATTCTCAGCCAGTGTTTGTTTGTTGAGGTAAAGAATAAACAAATGAATGACATAATCCAGTCGGTCTATGTCACCTTAACACAGTGGCCAGATTTTGCTGCTTATCGGTTTTCTCCCTGGTGGCTTGCTGCCCCTGGGGGACATGCTCTTCTTCCTAGGCTGGCCCACTGACCTCTTGCCATCTGGCTAAACCTACTCCTCGTGTAGCCCTGATAGCCTGAGTTTGCAGGTGCATCCTTATGGGGCTCCTTGGCCACCTGGCTTTTCCAGGTCTGGGCTCTCCACCGTAACTGCTCCTCTGGCTGCGTGCCTGCTCTCCTGCTTTCCCGGGGACTCCCACTGGCCCCTCTGGTCCTTCTTTCCCTCTCTGCTGGAGTTCCCCGAACCTGGCTTACATCCTCACTCTTTCGGCCTCCATTTTTTATTTTTCTCCGTGTCCTTTCCTCTCTATCTCTGCCAAGACCCAGCTATTAACTTGGCAGGGCCTGGTGCCAATTGGAAGTGCAGAGACCCTGGTTTAAACTTTATTGAGAATTTCAAAATGGCAATAGCAAGCATGGGCGAATCCTTCTGAGCACAGGACCCTGCGGGACCACCGGGTTTGCCTGCCTGTGAAGCTGACTTGAGCCCTGTCTGCCAGTTTCAGGCTGTAGCTCCATATAGAGGGTCAAACAAGGAATTTGCCAAGGCTTCAATTGTGTTGGCAAGGGTGTTTGTCTGCATTAGGGCAAAGCATTGGAACGAATTTGGTGGAATGTGTTATTTCCAAATAAGGCCTTTAGTCAAGGTAGTTAGAAGAAAAAAAAAAAAAAACGTTTTGGAAATTACGTATGTGTGCCTAAGGTTAATATGTGATTATTTGATAAGGGTTTGAATCCATGCCATGTAGAAGTTGTTTCCGTAAAAATAAGCTGTCTCATCAGAGCATTTTGTAATCATGATGAAATTGCTTGTCCATGTTTGTATCAAATCAGATCAGGGTGGCTGGGCGAACACTAGGCGTGGAGGTGTGGTGACAGAATCCTCGTCCTCTGTGGGGTCTGCCGGGTGGCAAAAGGACAGGCAGTCTGACAGGCAGCTTTTGGAAGCTCCTTCATTTATTCTCCCCTTTACTGAACTAAACATTTATTGAGCACTTGTTCATGGCAGTCGCTCAGATCAGAAGGTTTCATCATAGCGGGGAGTGGGAGAGAGATCAGATACGGGGTCGGGGGGGCCTCTGAACCGCTAAGCTCCTCCAACCACGCAGCGCCCCCTTCTGACCCACTGTGACTTTAAAATAAAGTAAAATCTTTACATTTACGATGCCAACCCCGGGCTGGACACTGTGTCCCTGTGGAGAGATGGGCGGAGGGAGGGAGGACCTGGGGTAGGGGTTGGAAAATTCTTTTGTTTCTTTTAGTCCTCTTTCCTCCTTTCTATCAACTTAAGGCAAATGAGCAAGGTACTTCATTCCTGGGATCTGCAGCCGGCCGAGCTGACAGCGCACTGCCCTTGGTCGTCGCGGTCTCGCTCTAGCTCTGGGAGACACTTCTGGCAGGCTTTGCATTTGGAGGGTATCAGCCGGCTTACAGCCATTACCTCATTTCCATCTCCACACGGTCCTGTTTCACATACTTAAGGCTGAACCCCATGAATTTGCCATTTCTGCAGGCCAACTGTGGCCAGAGGTCGGCAATTTCATATGATCCAATCTAATATTGGTGGTGGTGGGGTCCCCATTCTGGCAACCATGGAAGCCTAGACTACAGAGCCAGGCCTGGGATCTGGAGTCCAGGTAGAACTTGAACTCAGAGGCACGCTCTTTTCTCACATTTGGTACCCCCTCTGTGTGAATGGCACCTCAGATTCATGCAGCCACACACACAGGTTGGAAGCTCATGTTAATGTGCTTTAACTCTTTTCTTTTTTCCAACCCCAGATTCAGTAATGGCTCTCTGTACAAACTCATTCATTTTTAATCAGTTGACTGTAATGATTTGTTACAAATGATCTTTAATTCTCAGCTGCAGTTAATCAGGACTGAAAGGCACTTTTCCTGTTATTTTATTTGGATAGGACTCTTAGTGAAGTACTTGCCTGCCATTACTTAATCACTTATTTGTTTTCCCTCTGCACACAATTTCTAGCAGCACACAGCATTATTTAATGTGGGCATTTTCCCTTTAGCAAGTGAGTTCTCCAAGCTGCAGGGGCAGGGGCTGCCCTGGGGGCCCTGAGGTAGATACTTTGGTTTGTTACTTATGGACCCTCTTCTGCTGGCCAAGCACCAGGCCGGATGTGAAGAAGGAGCTGACTTCGATTGTACTTTTGCAACTAAACTTGGAAAAGGTGATTGAGGGTGGGGAGAGCGGGAGGGATGGCCCCTCATCCATCCTGCAATGTTAGGAAGTCTTCCTGGAGGAGCTGAATCCTGGAAGAGAACCCGGAACCAGGCAGACAGTTCTAGGCAGACGGAACAACAGAGGCCAAGGTGCAGAGAAAGTGGGCACGGGGGTGGGGAGAGGGCCCAGGGCCGAGGGAGGAGACCTGGAGAAAAGGGTGTGGAGAGGAGCCTGGGAAGGAAGTGGAACCCACCGTCACAGGCCTTGGGCACACCTTAGCCTTGCACGCTTTAAGAAGGGGAATCGCCTGAGCAAATCTGCTTTCAAAATATCCTTCTGGGAGCAGCGTGGAAAATGGATTGGAGGTGGGCTGGATGGAGGCAGGAAGCCTGGAGAGGAGGCGGAAGTGGAGGCAATGAGGCTGGTTGGAGATGACGGGCGCCCTGAAACTGAGTAGCTCCTGGGAGGAGGGAGAGAGTGGGTGTGACATGAATGGCAGGTGGGGCACAGGCTGATTAAGGGAGGAAGATGCCAAAGACAGGTGTTCTGCTGCAGTCTTGCAGGGCTTCTGGGTGCTTGTTTGTTCCCAAAGAAATGGAACCATTGGGCTCTAGGCCAGGGTTGCATGGTGTCACTGGCTGCCACGCCTGGCCATCCCTCAGCCATCGGCTCTCTTGAGTTGATGACTGGGATCTGTCCCCTTTGTGCGGTTCTTACCGTGATCCTGAATGAAAGTGAGTTGGAAGTGTTTCCTTCCCTGCTCACCATCCCCAGGTTCTGGTAAGCCCGACCCTCCTGGGAGTCAGGCACCACCAGAGATCTGACTCCAACCCCGGGGGCTAACAGCTCTAGAAGGTTCTCTACCAGGGTCATTTTGTCTGGGGATGTGCTCAGGGGTGCCTCAGGGGGCAAGCCCTGTGCTCAGCTGCGGAGGGAGGTGAAGGCTTCCTGGGGTTCCTTCCACAGCCTGTCTGCCGGCCTGCCAAAGGCCACCCAGCCCCTGCATGCAGGGGTCATGTGGTGTGTGTGTTATCAGGGCGACACTGTCGGATTGTTCGGAGGAAGGACTAGCAGATGAGACAATCGCCATGGCCGTGATGTGGTCTGAGGACAACAGCAAAAACCAAAATCCAAACCTGACACCAGCTCCCTCCCCACTCCATAGCCTAGACTGATTGGCCAGCTGGCGCCTTCCGGTTTTCTAGCAAACGGAGTGTCCTCTTCACCTCTGCTTTTGGAGACCTCACGTCCTTAAGTCCTTCTCCCAATAACTGACCTGACTCGCCCACGCTATACTGTTGGTGACTTATGACTTTAAGACACACATCTCCAGGGAGGGGCAAACAGTATGGTGAAGATGCAAATCTAATGGCAGAAATGTGAGTTTGGGAAACGGGGACTTGGAGGGTTTGGGGACGACCCTCCAATCAGAGTGCTTAAGCCACTTCATGCCATTATCCGGATAGGCCTTCTTGGTTCTGGCACATTTTTAGAAGGACTTGTGAGGTCCCTTTAGAGCTCTAGTTGCAAAGCCAAGGAGGTCTGTCAGGAGCCACAGGTCTCTGCACAACTGGTTCTCTCCGCCCCGTCTCCAAGCCCTGGCACCTCCATCTTCCTCTGTTTCCTCTCCCCAGGAGCTGAGGAGGTCGGGCTTCCTATTTGGAAGTGTGTGTGTGTGTGTGTGTGTGTGTGTGTGTGTGTGTGTGCGCGTGCAGTGGTATTTTGGGTTGTCAAATGCCCGGCAAAGGGGTCATGCCAACATAGGGTAGGTAGGGCCAGAGATGGAGGGCAACCTGTAAAACCCTGGTGCTGAAGCAACTCACAAGCCTCAGACCCCATGCCTGGCTTCCCTTGATGCCGAAGCCTGAAACCTCTGTGGACACAGGGGACGGTGTCTTCCCCACGGTCTGAGCTCCTCCCCATGGGCAGGAGCCGTCCTCACTCATGTCTTCATCCCCAGCCAGCGCCCGCGCTCACGGACACTGAGTGATGGGTCCACACGTGGTGTTCTCCTTCCTTTTATTTACCTTTTCCTTTCCTGGGAAGAGGCACAAGCAGACGTCTGCGAGCTGAAGGCTGAATGTCCCTGGTCTTTCACAGGAGCCTGTCATATCCGTGGGGCCTCACTGACCAAGAACACCAGGACAAAAGGGTCACTGTTGGTGCCTTCAGGGATCTCACCATGTCAGTGCAAAAACCAATGTAAGAGGGTGAAAAGGCTGAAAGCACTGCTTCCTCCCACACGAGGGGGGCCTTGTCCTGAAAGCCACCACCTGGGGACTGGTCATCTCTGATTAGATTAAAAACCCAGTTTTAAGGAGGCTCCCAAGCTTTGGCCTTGGGCCTTTGAACATGAACCCAACACCTGGGATGTCAGTCACCTCCGTGGGCTAAAGGAGAAGCTGAGGGGGTCGGGCTTCCTACCCTGGGGTATTTGGAAGTGTGTGTGTGTGTGTGCACGCGCGTGTGCGTGTGTAGTGGTATTCTGGGTTGTCAAAATGCTTGGCAAAGGGGTCATGCCAACATAGGGTAGGTAGAGGCCAGAGATAGAGGGCAACCTGAAATACCCTGGTGGTCAACCAACTCACCCACAAAACAGGGGCTAGAGGACGACTTTGGAACATACCCGGACTCCAAGAATTTGAGGTTTTAGATAGAATCTTCGAAGACCCAGATGTTGATGAAAGGAATAAACTCATTTTCTGGGCCCTCTTCCTGCTAACACATAGTCAACTTGCCTGTGCATTGGATGAAACTCCTCTTCCTCACTATTTGGAAACAGAATATAGGAGAAATAGCTTTAACCTTTATTTTACCCCAGAGGCTTTTTGACCCGGACCCAGGTCCTGCAAAGATTGAGGCTCTACTCAAGGCATGTAGCCCAAGGGATGGTGGCCTTGTTGGTCAAACTGTAAGTGGCCATTCTGCTCCAACACTGTACCTCTTGTTCCCATTACCTATGAAGCCAGCATCTGAGCAGAGAAAAATCACACACCTCAGACCTGGTCATGGCCCAGTGGACACCTTTTACATTGCTCTGGTCTTACACCCAGCTTCTTGGGCTCTTTGTTCCTGTATGCATCAAACTCTTGACCTCTGGCTTTTCCTCCCATATTTTGTCCTGGCCCAGATCACTAACATATTCTACTTCTCCAGATTTTGACCTTGGAGAGTATCAGCCCCAAAATAATCATCCCATTCAAAATGGAAGTCATGTCCCCACTAGATTTGCACTTTGCCCTTGGTTGAACTAACTTCCTGTGTGACTGGGTTATTCCCCACCCGCTCCCTTTCCTGCTCACAGGCCCCAGAAGCAGGCCCTTGTCCTCATACCTGACCCGGCCCCTCACAAGGAGAGAGGCCAGGTGCTCTCTGTACCTTCTGCCTAGAGAGTCCTGTGTTCCCAATCTCGTGCTCACTGATGGGGAAGCCCATAGCCCAACCCAACCCTGTGGAGAGTTCTTCATCAAATGCTTGGGAAGTTTATCTGTTATCACGCTAGCAATTGATCCCCCCTTAATTGCAGATCCAAGGGAGATGATGATATCAAGCAAATTAAAATTGAACTTGTACAGAGAAGACAAAGATTCCTGGGCCACTCATCAAGCTGTGCCCTCTGGTCAGGCCCTTGGAGAGGCACTGAATCTTCACAGAGGGCCTCAGAGCGGCTATCAGAAGAAATACACTCAGCTAAGGTGTCCCAAGAGCCACCATAAGAAGACAGACTCCCCTGAGTCCTGTCCTGGGCAAGGCCAGGCTTTATTTCAGGTGAAGCGAGGACCTGGGTCCACCTGCAATCCAAGGCTTTCTCTTCCCTTTTTTGGCTTCACATCTGGCTTCTTTCTCTGAGGACAGCACATGTCTTCAGACAGGAAATTACCCTGGTGATTGATGGCTGGCAAATGCAATTAGACCCCAGCTAAGTGCTCTCCACGGGGTGCCTTTCTAGTGTGGCAGTCCAGGTTTGGCGATCACTTAACAACCATGCACCGGAGGCTTCCTGGTAATAAAGCATTTGTCTCTGTCAGGCTTTGGCCACCAGAACTTCCTGCTCCCTTCAGAGAAAGAGAGGCTCTGGGTAAAGAGGTGAGAAGGGAAGGTGGAGCAGGGAAGAGGTGAAGTGGAGGCTCATGGGGATCCCTAGCAAGGAACCACAACAGGTGCCCCCAGGTTGGCCAAGGACACGCCATCATGACTCACAGCTCCCAAGGTGATGCCTGAATGTGAATTAAGGGCAGGGGTCACTTCAGTGGCCAAAAATCCATTGTATTTGCTACTCATCTTAGTGCTCAGAACATAATTCTTTAATTCTACTACTGTGGTGGCTGTGGAAGGATGAACAAAGAAAAATAGCCCAGACCCTGCCCTTGAGGAATTTGCCCTTTAGCTGGGAAGGTCAAGCACACTCCATCTCATTTCCAGGCAACCGTGGATGATGCGGCCACACACAAACACAGGCAGTTGGACATTATTGGTGGAACTAAAGGAAGGACAAAGAAAGCCACCTGGTTTTTGCCTGCCTGAGCTCTTATCTCAGAACTACCATTTAGAAACTGGATGACCTTGAGCAAATTATTGCACCTCTTTGTGCCTCAGTTTCTCAACTGTGAAATGGAAGCTGTCCCAGTCCATTTTCTATCTCTGTAACAAGATACCTAAGACCATGTAATTTTGAAAGAATAGAGGTGTATTCTGGAGGCTGGGAGGCCCAAGGGCATGATGCAGGCCTCTGTGCGTATCAGATGAGGGTCTTCTTGCTGCGTCATATAACATGGTGGAGGGCATCTGGTGAGACAGAGCAAGCAGGCCAATGTGGGTCTTTCTTCCTCTTCTCAAGAAGCCGCTAATACCATCCCTGGGGTCTCACCCTTATGACCTCCTCTAATCCTAATGATTTCCCCAAAGTCCCTCCTCCATATACCAATAGCAAAGGAAGTGTAAGAAATAGAATCTTGGAAACATGAACTTTTGGGGGCCACATGCAAAGGACATCAGGGGATAATAATGGTACCCTCCTTGAAGGGTTTTAGTGAGGATTCAGTGGAGTTCTGCATAGAAAGCCCAAGACCTTGACCATGGGAGTGTCAACAAATGCCTGGTCCATTTCTTCTCCTCTAAAATGGAATCCGCCTTGTTCATATCACATACCCCTTTGGCAGGCTAGTGAAGCCATGAATCCTTTCTCAGAATAATAGCATAAACATATAAAGATAAAATACACAGGATTACAGAGAAAACTGTATTTTATAGAAATACAGTTATCAAAATGCTAAAAACCCAAATCTGTGGCACAGTAATGTATGTGCTTCTTTATTAACACAGTAAATAACCAGATCTGCTAGCAGGCCTAATAACTACTGTAATTTTGAAGTAGTAATAAGCTTAAACAATATTTCAACATATCTGCAACAACAGTAATGAGATATAAAAATCTGATTTCTATTGGTGACAAAATTATAGCTACTGCTCATACAACTGTGACTTGTTGCCTACGTTCAAAATTAGAGAAACAGCTAAATTTTTGTTGGAAGTCGGTGAAAATGAAGACACAACTTGTTGTCCAGTTAAATTTTTCATAGACTCTTTGTAGACCCTGGGCTAAAAATTGTTGCTATAGAGCTTGGTAAAGTAGGTTGCAACCGTGATTTCTAAGTTTTCAAAATAATATTTATTTTGTCATTACTGATACAAAATGTAAACATTATAGAAAACTTAAGAAATATGGATTAAGGTGGAAAAGACAAAGGAAATTAAAAAAATAAACTGTCATCCAGAGAGCCGCTGCTAACACGAGTATGGTTAAGTCGCGGCGCTCATTGCTAATCCATTTTTCACACACTGAATCTGCTCCATTTAGGATTATTGGATTGCAATTTCACTCAGAGGGATGTCCAGGCCCAGGGAATACTGATCAGGTACCCCAGCAAGTAACCAGCTCTGTGCACCGGAAATACAAGGCAGAAACATCACAAAGGCCAGCCACAGAGTAGCCACCGCAGGCCAGAGGGCACACCAGAGCCTTCCAGCCCCACTGGTCCAAACTGTCCCACAGATCTCCAATCTCTTGTTAGACCTGAGGAATGGCTTCCAGTCTGAACCACGCTCTGTGAGAAATGGAAATTGCCCAGTGGTGAGGGAAACTCACTGGCTCTTCTCCAACCCTGCCGTGCATTCAGATCAAGTCCCCCGGATCTGGGGGGCATTAGATGTGTGTGTGTGTGTGTGTGTGTGTGTGTGTGTAGGGGATAGAGACAGACCACCATTTTGCCCAAAGTGATTCCCACTGTAACTGTAGCTCCTCTTCAATGAGCAGGTCGCTGCAGGCTGCCCCAATGGCCTCCAGGTGTGGACTGGCGGTGTACACAGGCTTGTCTAGTCCCTGCTAAAGCCACTGTCATAGTTCAGAAAATGACAGAGGCCAGGCCCTGGTGTGCATCCCACACCCCAGATCCTGGAGCTCTCAGACTGTGGCCTGCCCAAGGACCCTGCCCAAGGACCCTGCCCTGCCAAGCTCATGTGTGAGTGGGAGGGCGTGGAGTCACCATCCTTAGGTGACCCAGCAGCGTTGCCATAGCAACATTGGAAAGCACCTCCCTTCTCTCCAGCCACCCTGTCAAGAGAGCCTTCTTCTGACCTCTTAGCAAGACCTTCCTGGAGGGGAGGGGGCTGCTAAGGAAATGCTGCTGGCAGGGATCCAAATGTGACATCTGTGACATCGAGCTTTCCTGGGGGAGCCCTGCCACCCTGCTTCCTTTCAGCCCAGCTAAGACCACAGCCCCAGAAAACAGGCCAGCAAGGATCCCGAATGCAAGGCACAGCACGTTTCAACATCTTTTTAATAAAACAATGTGGAAGGGCGGCCTGTTCATTTTGATCCTCCACCGGGTCGTTCAATTAAACATGAGATGCCAGCAAAACGTGAACCCCCGGCCATATTTTCCATTAGTAGTAATAATAAAAGATAATTATTGAGCCTGTCTGTCAGGTATTCCAGACAAGGGTACCTCTACTTAATTAACTGCTAATTGAGATATGAAAGAACGGTGATGTGAGCGCACACCCTGGCTTTATTAAGCCTCAGGAAGTCTTTCCCAGAGGGGGGGGAAAACCCTGACTAGTGAAGCTGAGCCCGTCCCTGGGTGAGAGAGGATCTGAGGAGGTGTCACCTGTGCCATCTTGCTCCGGGAGAACACCGAGGAGGCTGAGGTGGGGAAGGGAGTTCTCCTGGTGCTCTGCGCCGAGCTCATCCCCTGACGCGTGTTAACGGAGTCTTCATGGTCATCCGGGGAACGCTGTCCCCATTTCACGGGTTAGAAAACGATGCTGAGCTGGATTAAGTAAATGTATCTTCTAAAAGAAGGTGGGTGGCTGGAACGAGAGAGGGTTTGAGCCAGATCCTGTGCATTCCACATGTTGCTCCAGCAGATGCTAGAGACAGACACGTCGTCGTCCATGTCTTTACCATTAGTGACAAGGCAGAAGGGCACCCATGGCGGCTGCTCTGTTTGCGTGCCAGCACCCACGCCCTAGGGGGCCCTCCCACTTGAAACCGGAGAACCCGCACAGCCAACAGAACGTGGCGGACACAGTGACGTCAGTCACAAAGCCACCGAGGCCCTTCCTGAGACTGCTCCTGCACAGGAGCCAGCACCACCTCGTAAGGAAACTCAAGCAGCCTCACAGAGATCCTCACGGGAGACACGGAAGCCCCTTCCAACCACCAGCCTCCCATAAGCGAGCCCTCTTGGAAGCAGACCCTTTATCCCAGTAGGTCTTCAGGTGACTGCACCCCATGACACTGAAACCTCATCGAGGACCCTGAGCCAGAACCCCCCAGACAGACCACCTGTTGATTCCTGGCCACAGAAACTACGCCATACAACAAATGATTGTTTTAAGCCACTGAATTTAGGGATGATTTGTTATGCATCAGTAGGTAACAAATTGAGAATTCGTGAACTTTTCACAGCCTGCTAACTGCAGTCCTGCCAATACCAGGGGGTCAGAGAAATTCTTCTGAGAAACATTCACATTTGTATGCCTGAAAGCACGGGTCTGAGATAACAGCCATTCAGGGTCCCTCCGGGTGGGAGCCCCAGTGAGTTGCAGAGGGAATGTGGGTCAGACGGCCAGTCGTTGCCCAGGTTTCCCACATTCTCATTAAGATGACGGAGTACGACTTGTTGATGGGTCACTCACGTCTGGCCCACTGTTCAGCACCAACCGCTGTGAGAATGGAGGAAAAATGAATTGGCCATATTTTCGGGTACTGGGTAATTTTGTCTAGAGCTGGCCAGCATCCTAGGAATCAAAGAGCTATTACTGGGACATCTCCAGCAGTGCTCAGCACACAAGCCCACACCATCCAAGCACCAAGTTGAAACTGAATACCGCAATGAACCGATGCTGTGAAGACTGAGGTCCCAGCGGTGGCACTCTGCTGTCTCACCTGGCCTGGCCGGTGCCTTGTTTTCTGCCCACGATTCAGCTAAGTCAAAGGGGAAAACCTACAAGGCTTTGGAAAACATCTGTGATTGAAGTCGATCTAGACTGCCCAGATCCTCAGTCCTGCCTGGGCAGCCAGGGCAGAGAGCCCACGCCACGAAGCCCCAGGCCAGCCCCCTGTGTGGCCGAACTCAGCTTCCATATAAGAGGGGTCAGCAATGGATGAGAAAGGAAAGTGCCTTACACATTTTATGAACTTATTTTATAGAAAAATTTTTTTTCAAAGATGAGCTGTTGCAAGTTGACCCTAGAAACTGCTGGGCACCCAAGAGGCGAAGAGCTGGTGAGCCAGGGCCAAGAGGAGTGCGGAGGAAGACGCTCATTGGCCAAAGTCCACCCAGCAGGCCCTGGGTTCTTGCCTGTCTCTCTCCTGGGGCCCCTGCCTCTCCCGCAGGGGCCTCTGGAGGTGTGAGGCCGACGGCATGAGGCAACATGAGGCCCGTGGCCACCATTTCTCTCAGCTCAGGGTTTCGCCTCTGGACTTGTTACCACAGGAGCACTCGCCAAGGTTGTGACACACCAGCTTCAATTTCCGTCCTAATTGTCCTTTGCTTTTTCTCCAATGTGAAAATTTGCTCTGAGATAAGGCCTTTGTGTGATATATTAGGGCTGTACAACTTGTTAATCAAATGAAGCCGGTGTCGTGGTGAGGCAGCATGTTATATCACAAGGCCCATTATACCGGGTTTGTGATGAGCTTTATGGTGACAGGCAAGTGTGATTATGACTTCAGGAGCGTTGGCACATGCTTGTTCAAATTCAACTGGCCACAGCTCAGCCCACAGTTGGAAACCTGTGTGTGTGTGTGTGTGTGTGTGTGTGTGTGTTACTATGGCCAGCTCTGAGAGACAGGAGTTCTGTGTCCTCTTCTTTGTGTTCTCAGTGCCTGGCATGGGCACTGCCAAGTGACCAAAAACCTAAATGAGCTCACATATCCACGTTCCACGTGTCTGCATATGCATGGGTGGCTGTGGCAGGAAGTGTGTAAGGACATGTTCCATGCCGTCAACGCGGATTGAGAGTGTGGGTGGCGCTGGGAAGGAGAGGAAATGGTTAAAGCCAAGCATCAGAGAAGAAAGACAGTGTTGCCGAAAAGCCCGGGCACCTAGCATGATGCTGGAGTAAAAGAATTTGTACTTATGCAAAAGCAAGCTGAAGGGGTGGAGTTCGTGCATTAAGTCAGAGCAAGTTGCACAGGATTTCAGTAAAAAACTACAAACAGAATACCCTGTATATCTGTGATCTATGCATCATCAGGTTTAAACAGGCAAAGGGGAGGCTATATATTGTGGGTGCTGTGATTCCACCCAACAGAGACAATTCCCCAGCTGCTGGGAATGTTGGCTGCCGGCAGCTCATGTTGAGTTTCCTTCCAGGAATTGACCTCAGCTAAAAAGCATGTCTTTACCCAAAGATGCATCCACTCAAAGACTGGCCTATATGCCACCCAAAGGCCTGGATTCCTCCTCACTGCAGAACAGAGCAACCTCCAGGGGTTCAGCTTCCTGTGCTCCCCCACAGATGCTAGGTCCCACCAGAATGTACCAGTGACCCTTCTGTGCACATATTAAGTTTTGTTCTTCCATAAGGTGGAAAGATACATACCAGTTCTATTAAAGTGTTACCTAAGGGACCAAGGTAGGGAGAAATGATTAGTTTTTGTGTATGTCTTCCTATTATTGATTCCCTTATTGCAATAAGCATATATCACTTAATTTCAAGAGTATTGAATGAAGAAATTTAAAATGTACTCAACAAACATGTCAAATGAATGAATGTATGATCTCACTTTCTCTTGTTGGAGAAATAGATAACAATTAAATAGCACATTGAAGGTGTTCAGTGTGTAAAGAACTCAACTGAAGGGGATTTTGCCAACACTTTGGATAATGCTTGACTAGTTGATTCAGAAGATCTTGGGCTAGCTTTCTGAGAGTGAGGTCAGCATCTCACAAGTAGGATAAGAAAAAAGTTACTAGGTGGAAGAAAAAAGGAGGGGGTGAGTTAATTCTATGAAACAGGAGAGATGGTCTAGTATCAGACCTATCTGCCTTCAAAACGAGCTAAAATATTTTGCAGCTACTATCCAAATTGCACTGTCTGAGAACTTGTCAGTTTTTAAATTTTCTGAGCAGATAGATTTGAATTGGAAGAGGGAAATCTCTGGCATTTATATGACCTACAACATCTCTTTGTCTCAAGTATCAGCAAAACCATCCATGAATGACCACTGCCTTCCTAATGACCAGCCCCAGAATCCTTTGCTCTCCTTTCCCTCCAGGGAGCCCAGGCTGATAAGCTGGAGCACTTCCCAGAGATGGACTCTATTTGTCCCTCCAGAACTGACGGTCTTTGCCCTTCCTCCAATTCTGAGGTTCCATGCGGTTCTCGGGAGAAGGCGGATTCATTCAGGACTGATTCAGATGAGCAGGTCTATACCTTAGCCAAATGCATGCCTCTTAGTTGCCAACAGATCTTTGCAAATGCATCTTCTTTAGGCGCCTACAGATGAGATCCCTGAGGCTCAGTGTCTTGTATGGAGAAGGCTTGGCAGGGTTTGAGAGAAAGAAGACCTTGAAAGCATAATTATTGAGCTACTAACTGTCCTGACAGGTCCCTGGGAGTTGTGTAGGGGAGGCCTGGCCCCAGGTCTGCACAAGACCTTGGATTGAAAAGACTGACAAGTTCCCACTTGCAAGAGATGTCCCTCCTTCTGGTGATGGTGATTCAAGCTGAGAGAATCACTCTTTGTTTTGCATTCATTCATTCATTCATTGAGTCTTTGTGGAATGTCTCTGTGCTGGATTGTTCTTGGGATGAGTGCTAGAGTTGGGAGCAAGTCAAAGACTCTGACCTTGAGGAGAGTCCAGAAAGACCTTGAAAGCCCCAGTGAAAATGGCACAAATTAGGATATTTACAATAATCATGGCTTTTGTCATATTGGAATGAATGTTCAATGTGCTGAGGATGCTAAGGACCTTTTAAAGGGGGTGCAGGTTGGGAGGAAGGGGTTGGATGGGAGCTTCCTGTAGGAGGTATAAAGCATTTTTCATAATCAAATCATCTAAGAATGTGTTGAGGTCACCTTCAAAGAGCTTAGATTTGTTACAGAAAGCATATTCTAGATTTATAATCATTCTATAGGATTTTTATCTTAAACATTTGTCATTTTATTGCAAAGCTATGAGAATGAATGAAAAAATATGAAATGAACAAAACTCTCCATAGAATAAAAAAATGAGCAGCAATTTTCATTGCTTTAGAAATCAGCGCAGCACTTTGAACTTATTTACAAAGACAGAAGGTGTTTGGAATGGGAAGGGAAACCGAGGTTCCTTGTTACGTGGTCCTAACTGTATTTCTTCCTTGCTTTATCCCTGGTTCAGGCTCTGGCTCATCCCACTGCACAGAGAGCGATCTCTTCTGGAGTTAGGATTAAAGAGTGTGCAGACAGCAGCGAGAGGCAACCCCGAGACTCCATCACAAAAGGTACCATTTGCTTTGAACCTCTTGTCATTCATCACTCCAATGGCCAATTCCAGGCTTTCACTGGTAACTGCATATTCCCTGGGATCTGAGGCCCTTTGTCACTGAAACAACAGCCTGGGGGATAGTCTCCCTGACCAAGGTGGCCAATAGCATCAGTTCCACCAGGCTCCATGCCATCTCTGAAAATGCTGGAGAAAGTGGGTACTAAGGTTTTTGGCATCTCGTAAAATATTTCTGAAATGCATTTCATGATGCTCTTGGTAATAAAAGTATGCTACTGTGCTCGGTCCCTCCAAGAGGCTAGACTCGATTCCCAGCCCACCCGCGCCTGCACCGAGCCCGCATGAATCAGTGCTAAATTATTCACCAGCCTGACGCTAAAATTTCTGGAGTTCCAAAATCCCTCATAAAGTATTATGAAAAAATATCCATCTCTTTATCTCTATCCATAACTATTTATATGACTGGAGGAAAAAACCTGTCGTTTTATTTCTTTTAATTTAAAAGCTTTCCTAATTCCTTTTTCCTACCACATATATATGTCTAAAGAATTTTCGGGTTGAAATAATAAACTCTAAAAAATGGTCCGCGAGAGAAGGTGTGGATTCAGAGTTGATAGGCACGATGAATATTTTGCTCCCTTAAAGACTTTGCATGATGCTCACTGAATTGGGAAGTTTTCAGTAGGCATGGCCCTTCTCTATGGTACAGAATGGTGACAACATACCCACAGGCCTTCCCCCTGTTTATGCAATAGCTAAAGTTTGTTCGCAAAAACGTTACCTTCCCAAGACTCACAATGTCCCCACACATCCTCACTGTCTATCGTGATACTCTGTGAGTCTGTTCTGAAGCCCCACGTGTGAATCTACTCAGAATGTCCTCAGCAGCATCCTGCCTTTCTTGGAGACCCTTGACTACAAAGTACCCCAGGTCATTTATAACACCTTTGAACGTTCAAGGTCACAAGAGAGGACATCACACTCAGCTGATTGTCAGCCAGCCACTCACCTTAACTAGAGTGAGCTAGTGAATTTCTTGCTTCTGGGCTATCAGTGGGTTGGGATCAAGTTCTCTGCACCCGGAGCTGGAACAGGGTGGACCAGCTAGGCAGCAGTTGGAAGCACCTGTCAGAAAAGCATCACCGGAAATACATTAAGATAGAGATATGTTCACTTATCAGCACTGTGCTCAGAGAAAGTGCTTATAGAGATGAAGGCACGTTTGACAAACTGCTTGGATGGGGGATTAAGCTCCTTACTCAAAGAACTTGTTTAAATAAAAACACTCATCTGTAAACTGACTTCTAAGTAAGAATTCAAGGTGAGCATGAGATCCGGGGTGCTATCACCCTCTTCTCAACAGATGTTGAATAAATATTTAAGGAACATTGGTTTAAATGTGAGATGAGTTATTAGCAGACAAGAGCACCATGTATCTTAGTCCAGCCCTGCTGTCTAAGGCTTTAATGCGGAGGGTTGGAAGGATGAAGAAGGAGCCCAGGTTTCTGCATGACTCTGGGTGAAGCAGGCGAGGGGGGAGAAGAGACTAGGGATATGGGTCCCCACCACGTCCAGGGACAGCTTCACTCCAGCAGCGAGGACCCTGCCCTGGGTCTTACCTTTGGGAAACAACCCACAGCTGAAGCAGAGAATGCTCATGACCCACACGATGAGCTGTAGTGTCCTAAGTCACCGAGAGCCATACACAGAGCAGGACAAGCCCCCTTCAGTCCAGGGCCAGCAGGAGAGTCAGACCAAGGAGGATGTAAGGGGTCTGCCCCGAAGTGACTAACAGTGAGTCCTGCGGGTCTCCCGAGAGGGGAACTCCTCACAAGGCCACAGGGAGCAGTGTTCACAGGTGGTTCTTAGCAGCACCAGCTGCTGGGCCAATTAACTCCCAAAGCCACCTCCTGGCTGAGAGCCAGTCCATCTTCCCTGCTGCGACTTTGCACCTGTGTAGGACCAACCTCACGGGAGGGCAGGCCTTGTCCAGGTCGACCTTCTTTCCTGGGCACTTAGAAATGGCTTCTTACTGACAAGCTTGGTCCTGAAATGGTGGAGGTCACCAAACAGGAAGGCAGCCAGCGCCCCTGGCTCTTTGACTGTTCAAACCGAGGCGTGTCCACCAGGCTGCTCCGGCTGCCTGGCTCGGCCTGCCTCTGTCCTACCTCCAGTCCCCGTGCGTTTGCAGGCGGCTTATTTTAAGAGCTGATTAGATGAGCCCTTAATAACATTAGAACTTAAATGGCCCCAGATAGCCTTTCAGCTTCTTGCCAAATTGAGATAAATGTGATATTTGGGGAACTGAGCTCTCAGCTTCGTGGACTGCAGACGAATTCTGAGGTTACTTTACCCTCTCCTGTGCTTTTTTTGCAGCTGAAAGTTGGGTTTATATACCTCTATGGGGTCCCTTTCAGCTGAGGGTCTGTGATTCTGTGTGAAGAATTGCCTCCATGATCACATATTTTCAAGGAAAGCTAAGTTGGAGACAAGGGGCTTCAAACAGAATTATTTCATTTTATACAATCTATATGGAAAAATTCTCCCCTGTGCCCCAACACCTCTGGGAACTCTCAGTTCAGGCCACGACCTTTACTGATCAACTACTATTTAGCCATTTAATTCAATACTAATGTTGTTCATAATAGGCTTTGGCCAAGGATCACATAAAGCGATTAGAAATATGAGCGTTTCATTGCACAAAAACGTCCAGGGCCCTCTGTAACTCTTCTAGGAGGGTTTATTTCCAAAAAGGACAAACACATTTATCAAGTCAATAGTTATAGGCTTCCATTTTAATTCCCTCTGTAAATTTTAGAAAAAAGTAAAAACAGACTTGGACAAAGGAATTTTTAAAAGGTGGGTATAAACAAGCAGTTCAATGCCGAGGCAAAGGTATCCTTACAAACACACCCAAACTGAGTTGTCCTATCTCTCCTCAACCAAACCAGGCACACGGTTTCCCTGGAACTCCTAAAACCGTGGTTTGCTCCTCTGGATGTGGGTGGCCATTCAAGAAATGCCTTTGAGCTTAAACTTCCCTTCGAAAAGCTTCATACCTGGAGATGCTCTTTCAGATGAAGCTAGACCTTGAGCTTAAACCTGGCCTTTGTGTTTGGGTGGGAAAGACCACCTGTCCTGTTCTCCTGAAAGGAGGCTGAGGATGCCCAGGAGCCAGGTTGGGAGAAGACAGGGAGGGACCTGGGCCCGGGCAGACTGTGAGCACATGGCCCCTGCTGCTCTGATCCCAAGCTCGTCCCAGCCTCTGGGGACAACTGAGGGGTTTCTGGAAGACTTGAACTGTGGCTGGGATCAGAAACTGCAATGGGATGTGAATGTCCAGTTTTGTGGACGTTGGGCAAAGCACAGCTCTGGAACCACCGTGTCTCGCTCTATCCCAACTCCCATCAGTGAGGGCTGGGCCACCTGCGGGGGAGAGGGAGGGCGCAGGACTTGGCAGAGCCTGCGGGCTTAGCCCTGCACCCTCGGGGCGTGCGTGTCCAGCTGGTGTGATGGACAGGCCTTTTCCAGGTCTGCGTGTGGTTTCGCTCAGCCTCCGTGGTTACATGGGAAGGGCAGTGCCAGTGGCAGGTCAGCTGGCAGTTCACCTGGTTGGAGCTCCCCTCTTCCTCTACTAAGTCCCGCCTCAGCCTCTGGTGCATTCCTTGCCTTCCACGGTCCCTCTTCTCGCTTCTATTCTGTCTCGGTTCCCTTTCTTCTGCCTATAGACAAGATTTGTCTCCATTAAAACCAACAAACGAAACCGCTTTTCCCTTGATTTCCTGACTCTGCGTCACCTCCTCTTATTCTGAGCTCTGTGGAATACTCTACATTCACTTCTCGCCTGTGTTCACCCTTTAATCCTATGGGAAATGGTGCATCCTACCCATCCACCCTGGCAACAAACCCCACATCATTCGACAGACGTTCATTGAGCACATGCTATGTGCCATGCCCAGGCTAGACCCCTAGCACAAGTAGGACACACTCTCCCAAGAAAGGCAAGCATGCCTACCCCTGCCCCCAAGGACAAAGTGGTGGTAAGTGGGGGGATGAGGCTGTGGAGAGGCAGGGTGAGAGTCTTCAGCCCCGTCTGGGGAGCAGGGACCAGCAAGGCAAATAAAGGAGTTCCCCGGGATGAATGCTTGAACTTGAACCCTCTTGTGAAGAAGGGAAGGTGGAGGGTCTAAAGGTGCGGGGAGGGACACAGAAAGACCCGGGAAGCAGCATGAGATGGACATCCAGAAAGCAGCACCTCTGAGTCCAGACGGAGGTGCTGGAGCCTGGACGAAATCGCAGCCCCAGGATGGCGAAGAGGGGCTCCCGCCGGCCTGCTCTGCTCCCCCGATCCCACCTGGACAAAGCGCTCTCTCTGCTCCTCCCTCAGAGTGTGTTCCGGGCTTTTTCTCCTGCGCTCACTTAGTTGTCTTACAGTCATTTGCTTCTTTCTCTATTATTCCTTATCAAATTGTACCTTTGTCTCCCCTTCCCCTAATTATAGTACCTGGCTCATCATTAGAGCTGAAGAAAAGGTTATTGAGTCGAATTGAATTTTCAAGAGCCTCAAACCATGAATAATTGAGGAATCAGCCATGTATAAGTGCTCATCATTTACATAATTGTGTAAACAAGCTGATAAAAAACTTTATTTTTCCCATTATTTTTATTGTCCCAGAATGCCCCGCTATCCTCCTCGTTCCCCGGGTTTCAGGGAAATAGGAAACACAGATTCCCAACACACTCAGGCTGCAGAGGAGGGGCCCGGTTCTCACCTCCACAAGCAAAGGAAGCAGTGAAGGGAGGGAGCAGATGATGGCATTGATGGACTGTGACAGCCACAGAAGAACGTCGAGAAAGACACTCTCCGAAGAGACGGAATCGCAGAGCACACTGTGTGACAGGCCACGTGCAGAGTCCCCAAGGTCAACGCACAGACACAAATTGATCACGCTAAGTACCTGCTGAAATCGCTTTCCGACTTACAGAGGAGCACTGATCGCCAGCGGGACCTGTACTCACCGTGAGAAAGTCCTGTGAGATGCCCTCTGGTGTGTCATCAAAGCAGATTTAAATTGTCTGGATGCTTCCCCAAACGAGAGAGTCTACAATGGAGTTAACAAGTGACATAAGGAGTTAACGGAAGCTCACAACTTTGTGACTGAGTCAACATGTGGGCGCCGTTGGCCCCAGAACGGCTTCTATGGTGGCATCTTTTTATAACCCTGAGGAAAACCCCTCTCTCCTCTCTTAGTTCAATCCAAAGGATTCTGACTGGCTGTGAGGCGGCCCTGTCCGTGGTGGACCCCGGGATCAAACACAGCCCCTGGCTTCTGGGAGGCCGGGAGTCAGAAACCTCCTAGGCCTGGACTGGGTGGGGCAGGCTTAACCAGAGCCTGTGAGTGCCACTACCCTGTGACATTTAGGCAGCAGAGAAGCAGAGAAGTGGGGCGAGGTGGAATAACGGCAGAGCAGGACCGACACGGGGACTGAGGAATTTCTGTGAGATACAAAGGCTTGCACCTCGGGCCACCCCAAAAGAAGCACATGTCATGCTTCACCTCTCAGGGGACTGAGTCAAGAGGGTGATTTTCAACCCAGGAAACAAACGAAATAGCAGAACATGGCAACAACATTAAGCACGGCAGGACTGAGTGGCACAGGACTGGAGGCCTGAATAGGACCCAACCACGGGACTCGGGGAACTGCAGATGCAGAGAGGCCTCCCAGGAGGGGTCGAGGGCGTGGAGCCAGGTTTTGAAAAGAAAAGTGAAAACCACAGCGAACGTTTCATTAGGTGCAGGGAAGAGGCGGAGGCAGACCCAGGGAGCATGGGCTCATGGAGAAAAGGAAGGCCACGCGGAGGGGAAGAAAGAGGAGAGGAGGAGAGAAAGGTGGCTGGCAGAGTGATGACCAGCTGAGTCTGGTCCCCCTGGGCACCTGCCCCACCCTTGGGACTGCCTTGGCCAAAGACTCCAGTCAGAGGTGGGACATGCTCCTGTGGGCCCAGCCACCTCGAGGGCTGGACGGGAGCCAGGCCTTTTGTCGCCTCCCAACCACACGGTGAGGTGTCCTTTCCCTCGGGTTTGCCTGAGAGGAATGTGGCTTATACTGGAAACCTCAAACCTGCCAGGATGATCTTCTACTAAAACAAATTTCTCTAATTGATGCGTACTGGGCATCTCAACACCCAGGCACAATGTGACATGATCAGAACAGGGTCATTGGCGTGTCTCTTACCTCAGTCAGTCATCATTTCTTTGTGTTGGGAGCATTTAAAACCCTCTCTGCCAGAACTATTTTGAAATAGTCAATTAATGGCTGTCAGTCATAGCTGTCCCATGAGGAGTCATTCCCCCTCCCAGCTGCACCCCTGCACCCAATGACCTCCTTCCCCCACCCACCCTCCGCCGAGTCTCCCCCAGCTCTGGTCACATCCGTCTTTCTGCGCCTGACTTACTACACTCATGCAGTCACACTGACCTTTGACAACCAAAAGCTCACATCTCTAACAATGGGGTGTAAAGAGCCCTCAGAAGCTCAGATGAGATGGCTTCACTAGCTGAAGGCTCTGGAAGCTTCTGCAAGAGATGGACAGGCTGGTAAATTAAGGACAATATACTAGATGCATTTCCAGAAGGTTCTATAGAGAACAGGAAACGACCAGTGACATCTACTTTGATTGACAACTGGGAAATCTCCCTGTCCTTAAAATTCTTCCCCTAACCCACCCTCAACCCCACCCAAGTTTGAAGAAAAAATTCTAAGAGAACAAACAAGTCACACTGGTTCTGCTGGGATGCCTGAAATTCTACCCTTTGAGAGACATTCTTGTCAAGGTATTGTCTCTGCAAGATGCCCTCCTGAGAAGCAGGTGCCCCCTGAGACAGCTGTTTACCCACACTAGAATGCTAATGATTTTAGTATATTATTCGTTTTCTGAGAGGCACGAGAGGAAGAAAATGCAAAGACCAGCGGGAAATTATGATGTGAGAAGGGGGGAAGGAGTGGCGGAACCGGGGCCCTGCCAGGAAGGCAGGGCTGAGGGTGGGCAGGGTGAGGGAGGATGGTTGGGGGGCTGAGGGGTGGGGGCCTCCTGCAGAGAAGCGAGAATCCAGCTCTGCCCCCTCTGCAGGGTAGCCTGGAGCAGTGCTGACATTAGCTCCGTGACATTAACGTGGGGCATCCTCCAGGGCCACCGGAGAAGTCTCAGCACTGCTTGAGAGAGCCAAACAGGAGCCGGAATTGAGCAGGGGGCGGGGGCATCTGTGGGGCTGCACCAGGTGGCAGGCTGAATGGATGTGTTTGCAGCCAAGTCAAGTCCAGCTGCAGCAAAACCACCGCAAGTTTTTCATCAGGCGCAGGGAAGAGAGGGCCTAGAGATCAGCCCAGCACAGAACAACTGTGGCCAGGGGCCAAGGGAGGGCCGGACTTCAGGCTGAGTCAGCAGAGAACAATAAAGCTGGGCAATGATTGAAGAACTATAATGTTGGGAACTCTGATCATCGGATCCCAGAATCACAGACTCATCAAATGTTCCATCTAGGACTTCAGAGATCATTCCAGTCCAGGAGAAAACAGAGCCCGAGAGGTTAGGATCTGTTGAGTGCTTCTTGTACGCTAAGCCCCGTTTTGTTCACTTTATAGGTCTTAACTCAATCACTCCTGCCAACAGCCAGTAGTAGCTGGTGCTGTCGTTGTCTCCACGGTATACAGAAGGAGAGTGTGGTGCAGAAAAGCTAAATGATTTGCCTAAGTTCCAACTATTTAGGAAGTGGCAGACCCAGGACTTGAACCTAAGCAATTTGAGTTTGAGGCTGCGTCACGTAAATAAGCAAACCCAGAATGATTGGGGCAAGGTCACCTAGCCAGACCCCCAATAAGGGAAGCAGGCCACCTTTTGTCATCTGAGTCCCATCCCACTCAGGTTAGTGTGTAAGCACCACTGGTGAATGCTGAAGGCCTCTCGGGAGAGGTTGCAGCAGATCTGGTGGCAAAGTTCCTAGTGGGACTGAAGTCTGTCTGGAAGGGAAGCCGGTCACCGTCGTGGAGCAAGCACTCTGTCCCTAATCAAGGAGCTGTAACGGATTGCAATGCACTGCGGTTGAAGCATGAGAATTATGGAGATGATGGCTCCGGGTCAGAGGAGCAGGTGTATCCCGCCTTGAGGAGGAGGAGGAGCTTGAAGTAACGAAATGGTAAAGAGTGTATTGATGAGATTTCAATAGGGAGCAGTGCGATAGCAATAGACCACAAGTGTGAAGTTAAAGGAACAGCGTGGTGCCTTTGGTCATCATCACCTGTGCTCACTGATGCCGGTCTTGCCAGGCCTTCGGGGCTCTTGGAAGGAATCGAGGTCTAGTCCACCATGAGTTTCAATTGTAATAAAAACAAGGTAACCGTAAACAACTGCCCCTTTCCCGAATACTGTACCGGAGTATCGGAAATGCCCGTGTGCCTGTCCAGTGGCTGGCATAACCTTGAACTTCGCTGAGGAAGACCCTGGTTGTGAGATCGCTCGAAATAGGGCAGCTGTAGCAGAGGCCTGTGCAGATGAGCTGTCCCTCCGATGAGGATCGTTATGGTTCAGCTGTTAGAGAAGAGAGGACGGAGAAGTCTGTTGTAAATAGGAGTAACAGTGACAAGAGTGAAATTGCCCTGGATGGTGGCAGATCTTTTGTAGTTAACATTATCATGGGTGATTTGATGAAGGAGAGAGGGAACTTCTAACATTAACGGAGATGTTGGAGTACATGTCTAGTGTATAATAGGGATGCCTGGAGCTGAATCAAAGGTGGCCCGGGGTCTTGCATGGTAGAGGGGTGGATAAAGACATTGAAATTGTTATGGGAGCAATTATGATTGTAACTGAGGTGATAATAAAGATAATGGACCTGTAATTGAAAAGCTGATGGCTGTAAAGGAGAAGGTGAGGGCAACTGACATGGAGAGGGGGTGACGCGGGAGGTAATGGCGGCTGTGTGAGAGGTAATGGAGTTATAATGTAGATGATGTGAAAGGTAATGGAGTTATAATGTAGTGAGGACTACGGAGTGGGGGGAAGAGAGGATCATTTTAATGGAAGCCAGAAGGGCTGTGTGACACAGGTGAGAATGGTATGCAGAGCATTCATCACAACAGCTGGCACTGTGGGTGACCAGGAAAATAATGAGCAGCTACGCCCAGGGTTCTCATTACAGCAGGCGTCCTAATGGACCCTGGAATAATATAATGACGTTAATGGAGAAGATGAGGACTGCATGAAAGTCATGGGCCTTGTGATGGTATGGAGGTGGATAGTGGGAGAGACCAGAGGAGGCTGGGGGTTCAGGAGAGACCCATGTGGACATAGCTGGAAGGCTCAGGACGAGAGGTCGAGGGATGTTTAGCAGACACAGCCCTGTGGGAAGCTTGTTCACCTGGCTGCTGTTGCCAGTACAAGGTGTGTATTGTACATGAGGCTAGTCCAGGCTGAGCAGACCTGGATGGAGCAAAAATCTGAGCTTTTAATCTTAAGTTTGTTCTTAAATAGGCATGATAATGTACTAACCCATTTGTAGTATTTCTGTGAGCAAATGTACAAACAGAACAGCTGGGAAATTTGTGAATTTCCAGGAAAAAATGAATGGACAGAGGTTATTTCCTTCTATCTACCTATCTCCCTGTCTAGCACCTATTCATCCCTACACACATACGTCCCACTAACACTTCTCCCCAATGGGGCAGTGGGAGCTTATCTCCAGGGCTCACTGTTCAGTTCTTGAGCTCCTTAGTGGGGAGGAGGAACCTGGGGAGCTGGCATGCCAACTGACAGGCAACTCCAGACCCAGGTGGGCATCTAGGAGAATGGGCAAGCCCCAGCGCTTACAAGGGGATCAGACACAGCCAGACAGGCTCGCCATCTGTACAAGGACATGTAGATTAAACGCAGATGTTCTATTCCCTGGAACCTAAATGCAACCCTCAGACTCAGCACATGGAAACTCCTGAAAAAGCTTTGACAGAAATCCAGATTCCTAGGTCCCATCTCACGGAGAGTCTGATCCTGTTGGCTTGTGGCTGGGCCTGTGAATCTCTATCTTTTAAACTACCCATGATTTTTACCATGTCCTACTGTCAGTATGTACCCCTTAGGAGGCGGAGATTAGGGAAGAGATGGGCAAGCGGAGATTGTGGGAGCAGGCCAGATCACGTGGCTCTGTCCCAGCAGGAGGATCCGACTGTCTTCACCTGTCCCCTCCATCTGACATGAGGACTCCAGCTCCAGTGAGGGGTCACACAATTGGCGGACATGGAGTCCTCCAGCAAGGGCCTGGCAAATGCCACATGGCAAAAGTCAGCCCTGGGCCCTGTTTCGCCAGAACAGAAGGGTTCAGTGGTAGAGGAACTTAGGTGTGCCGGGGGCGGAGGGGGGAATGATGTGGAGGAGTAGGAAGAAAGATGTCCAGAAAGAGATTTCAAGAGGCTCCCGCCATGAGGATGGATGTGGGGATGGAGGCAGGGGGTGGGACCCCCGTGCTGTATTTGCAGGGCTCCCCCTCCCAACCTTCAAGCTTAGCCTTTGTTCTTCAAGGTTCTCAAGGATTCCAAAGTGTTAAGAACATAGAAGTGTTCAGTTTACGTTTGGGAAGTACAAATTATTTCTGTCCTTAGATGATGTGTGCGTGTCGCACATGTCTCAATCAACAAAATTAGCAATCGGGTGTAATTATTAAACAGTGCATGACAAATAAAATGTTCCTTTTCAATTGCTGCATGGATATTTCTCGACAGCCCCGTGTCCTGATTCTGTCTGTTCCTTCCGACTTGAACTGTTAGAGAGATCAGCAGCCTACTGAGAGATTCTAGTGTACCATCATGGTGACACCAGAAGAAAAGCCCTGGTCTCAGAGAGACAGAAACCCAGAGATTAATCCTGTGTCCCCACCAGGGAGTGGTGGAGTTCAGCCTCTACCGGATCCTCTTGGGAATGACTCCAGCCAGCAGATGAGGGTGCATTGGAGTGTGACCTCATGAGTGTGGCCACTTCTCCCTCTCTCCCTGGTCATGACTCTTCTCAGCAAGTGGGCCACAAGGTCCTTTCAAAACTATTCCTTGCTTCCCAGGGACTCTGACCCACCTCTGGAGTGGCACCACCTTCGTCCTGCGCCAGGCTGTCATCTGTGAGCTGCAAATCGTTCATTAGCCTCCCAGGAACCTCGTGGAAGCCAGGACCTTTCCTTGGTTTGCGGGGGTGGTTCACTGGGTCCCCTTTAATAAAATTACAACTTCAGGAAACAAATCATTTATATCAAATACAACCCCGTGGCTTCCTCTTATGTTAATCATTTCAGGCAGGTGCTATTAGGTAATTCAATCACTGGGCTACGCAAAGCTGCCACTGAATTAATGAGGAATGAACTCAAATTCTGAATAAGAGATTTTCTGAATAAATGGTTCTGAATAAAAACGTGGGAGCCAAGCCTATAATCACAGCAGATGACAACATTATAAAATTGCATATTAAATACATTCCTAGCATCCATCTACTCCCAGCCCACAAACTCTTTGTGAGCCAAAAGACCATATTGTGGCCACCAGCAATAGCTTCCTGCACCCACCAGGCTTTTATTATTTCCTAATGTTTTTTTCAGGTGAGACGAATACATTTGGAAGCCCTCATCCCAACTTAGAATAAATTTTAGTTTATCCCTGCAGTGTGTTTATGGTCCCATTTAGACTCTGAGATTTTTCCCCTCTTTGGGCTGGACCACAAGCCTGCAGTCCCCTTCCCGGCCAGGACCTCCTCTCCTAGCCACCAGGGTGATCTTTCCAAGACCCCGATCTGACCACACCACATGGCCTGCCTCACACGCTCCAATCGTCTTCTCTATCCCTGCTGCCTTAGCAAGTCAGACACAGCAATCTGGGGCCAGGCCTCTGTCCATCTTTCCAGCCTCATCGGCCCAGTAGTCTTTTAGAGGGATGCGTCCTGTAATCCAGGCACACCAATCCAGAATGTTCTGTGCTCTCCCCTAGAGACCACCCACCCCAATTCTCATCCTCTAAATTCATCACAAGCATTGCCGCCGCCTCATATCTTCTGCCACATATATCCCAACTCCCCCTTTACACTGTTTCTACACTGAATGAGGCCCCCCTTTCCTCTGCGCCTCCTTAGCTCTTGGGGGCAGAGCTCAGTTGATGAATAGAGCTCTCCGTACCGTCTGTTGGAGCACAAGTCTTCCAATCAGACTAGACTGACAGCGCCCCAAGAGCAAGACCACAAAGTGTTTGACCTTGTGTGTTCAGCGCCGAGCATATGGTAGACACATGATATGTATCTGATAAATGAATGAACCACTGGTGAAATAGATGAAGTCGTGACCGGATAAATAAGTGATCCAACAGCAAGAGTTATGCTCATTCCAGTAGCCACATATCCATTCTCCAGTGCTGGGCAGAAGAACTCGAAGTTCCTCCATAACCTCAAGTTCCACAGTGAAGACTCGGTTGGGAGCCAGTGGGTCTCCTGACAGCTCATGACATGCCTCCTCCTCCCGCTCTTCAGTGAATGGGTGCAAAGGAATCGACTCTGCAGCTTGGGTACGATGCTGGTACAATCCCTGAGGGAGGAAGCGGCCATCAGCACACCGTATAGCGTGGTGCCTGGTGGCCTTCCTGGGGGCCCAGGCCTCCCACTCGGCAGGAACTCGCTCTTGCTCTGACCCTGCATTTGGTTTCCACGGAGCCGGTCGCCTGGCATTTGTCACGCTGTGCTTCATCAGAGATTTAATCAGGTCTGGGTCTTAACAATGTGCTCGCTCGTCATGCTCACTTAAGATCCAGCCTGTGCAGGCAGCAGTGAGTCCTGCTCACTCCGTCTGGTGGCTTTGGCATTTAAAACTTTAGGGTTTCTCGTCAGGAGCACTGGGTGCCTTTACCATCCCGTCAGACACCCAGCCTCAGCCGGTTCCCCGGTTGAACCTGTCCAGGTGCACAGACGAAGCTGCCGTCAAGGAAGCAGCTGCATGTTAGTGCTCTTTCTCTGGAGGTCGTAACAAATGGCCACAGACGTAGTAGCCAACACAAGCATCCCTCTAAAAGACTGATTATCCAACTCTGTACCGGGGAAGCCAGACGTGGGTCTTGTCAAGGTGGGGCCGGGCTGGTTCCTTCCCCAGGCTCTGGGGAGAACCCGTCCCCCCGCCTTTGCCACCTCTGTGGTGGCCCATGCTCCTGGCTCCCACCTCTTCTCCAGAGTCAGCAACAGCTGATGGAGTCCTCCTCACATAGCATCACCCAGACCTCTTTCCTGCCTCCTTCTGCTTTTCAGGACCTGTGTGACCACACTGGGATTACCCAGATAATCTAGGATAATCCAGGGGCAGTTCATTAGCAGCCGTAATTCCCCTTGGCCACATAAGGTAGTATATTTGCCGATCTCAGGCATTAAGACATGGCCATCTTTGGTTGGCCATTATTTTTGCCTACTATATTCCGCCTGGCTCTGGACATCTGAAAGGGGTCTTTTGTATAACTCCAGTGAGTCCAGTGTGAGCCTCCCACAGCAATATCACGTCACCTGGAGCTTTGGAAGTACAGCTCCTCATACCCCATCCGGGACCCTCAGAGTTCGACTCTATGTTTTCATGGACTCCCATGGCTTAGGTGGAGCACAGCAAACTTGAGAAGCCCTGCCACTCTGAGAGGCAGGGCAAGAGCTTAGATGCTGGTGTTGAACAGTGATCTTGTCTGGAAACTTGTGTGTCATAATGGAAGGATCTCGAGGAACCTAATAAATAGCACCCTTTTTCCCCAACAGAGGTCTGAACAAGAAGAGACAGAAGGAGCTGTCCGGGTGGGGACCGACGTCTCCTCTGGCTACACTTTTTGGTACTATGAGCTCTACCTGTAGCTCTGATGTTGAAACTCCCAGTGAGGGGGCTCCTTCCCACGCAGCCAGGGCTGCACCCGACTGCACAGGGTCCTCCCCGCCACAGCCCCTGCAGACAGAGCAGAGCCCGTGTGGAAGGATCTCGGGTGCATGGGAGAGCACGTGTCTCTGCAGGCAGCCCCACCCCCCAAGGAAGGAAGAGGAGGAGGCCCGGCTACACCTGCCTGATTCCTCCTTCCAGACTGGGCCACCAGATAGGTCACTGGAGCCCTGGGGAAGGGAGGTAGAGAAGAATGGCACAGCCTCGGAGCTGCCTGCGCGTGGGGGGAAGTCGACTCCAGGCGGGAACCAGCAGTTCTCTGATAAACACACACACACACACACACACACACACACACACACACACACACACACCCGTGTCACAGAGGCATGGGGAGGAAAGCGGCACAGACACACAGTGAGAATCCAGTCACGAGGATTACCGTGTGGCCCAGCAGGTCCAGCCCTGGTAACCCGCCAGGACGTCTCAGGAACTTGTTACAGAACGTGGTTTCCTAGACCCCTGCCCCGGGGATTCAGGTTCTGTGGGTGCAAGGTTGGGCCTGGGAACCAAGCAGACCTGAAATCTGCAGCACCCAAATGAAGAAAAAGCCCGTGTCTCTGCCCCTTTGGTCATTTAGGCAGGACTTCACCTAAAGCAGAGAAAGCGGGTGTTAGGCGAGACTTGATTACCAGTTTTGGAAGCCCACCTGAGCTGGCTCACCTGAAGAGGGCCGTTTTGCCGACCTCTGGAAGTCTCCCGGAACCCAGGGCATGTGTGGGAAGGGCTGGCCCCAGGAGGACCAGGCCTGACCGTGTGCTCTCCCCCCCGGTCACTCTGCCTCTCTCTGTGGCCAGTGCCACCTCCTCTCTGTTTTCAGGCACGTGGGGAGCAGTGTGTGGACCTGGTCCCTGGCACACAGAGTAGCACTGTTGTCGTCCCCCCTCCACCTTCCCAGACAGAGAATCAGATTGACCCAAGTCAGGTCAGCTGTTCCCTCCAGGTTCAGGGGCTTAGGGGTCACAGGACCATCCCTCTGTCTCTTTAAAATTAATGCCCAATAACTGAATATACTTAAGGGGGAGAGTGGGGTAATTTGATGCGTGTTTATAATGTGTAAGATCAAGTCAGGCAATTAATGTTTCCCTCTCCTTAAACATATATTCTTCATATTGGGATCCTTCAAACACCTCCCATCATTCTTGATAAAATCTACACTAAATTGCCTTAAGCAGTCACCCGCCTGTGCGCTGGCTGCCAGCCCTCATTCCTCCTAACTGTATTTGGCACCCATTTTCCATCCTCTTTCCGTCTCTCCTCCCCCTCCCTGTCTATGACCTCTGTTCTATTCTTGACCTCTGTGAGACCCACTGCTTTGGTTTCCACCTGTGAGTGAGATCACGTGGTGCTTGTCTCTCTGCCTCCCTGTTGGAGGGAGGCTTCTCACAAGCCATCACGTTGGGTGGATATCCAAAGAGTCTACTGGAAGCTGCTACCCCATTTCTACCTTTTGAAAATTGCTTTCCACCATAACCAGAAAATAAGAAAGAAAGCCCTGTGACTTTGACTGTCTGATAAAGATCTGTAAATATCATTAATCTGTACTTGGAATCCATGTGGTTGGAACATCTGTCTTGGTGAAATCCTGGAGATCAGGCCTCCTCCTCTGTTTACGTGAAATGGCCAGAGGTGTTGACTTCTTTGGAGAGGATGCTTCTAGGCCCTTCCACGGGCTTCCTTCTAGGGTGAAGAGGGTTCTTCTTCAAAAAGGCCTTTTCTGGGAGTGAATGCTGAATCCACTTGTGTTGGAATTACTTTTCATGAAAGTCCACTTCCCAGACACAAGCTCTTCCTCCAGAGTCAAGGCCTCCTCGTCCTCTAGCTAGAGCGTCTGAAGTGATGCGCGGCTCTGAGCGCTGCCCATGCCCGTTTCTCACTCAGGACTAAGTGAGAGGTGTTGTTTTTCAAAACGTGTCCTGTAATGCCATGCTTATGAGGAGTCAGCAAGGACCAGGAAAGAGTCCCCACATGCAGAGCTGCTGTGCCCCTCTGGCAGGAGAGTCGATGATCACCTCACTAGGCACCCCAGGAAGGAAAGGGCACCCCTAGAGATGGGGCTGTGTGACTGCAGGCCCAGGAGTTAGGACAGGTGGCCCCATAGCTCACAATCACCTTCTCCCGCAGACCTCCCTCCTTCTCAGTGGCCCTGTCTTTATCTCAGGTGCCCAGACCCCTGACTCCCTACCAGATGCACCCCAGTTAGGGGAGTCGGGAGAGGGTCTTCTCAGAGGAGCGACTGCCATAGATCGTCACAGGGAGAGGGCACAGAGACCGCTTATGAATGTTTATTTTAATTGCAGAAATATAAAACCTAAGACTCCACGATGTATCACTCCATTTTAAGATCAATATCACCAGGCTCAAATATCTTTATCTTGATGATGTTTTATTCTAAAAATGTATTTTCCAACTCCTAAAATAGTAAAAAATAGCTCTGGCATGACAGTCGCCTGACATAAATGAAAAATCACAAGCTAATGAAATGGCATTTTATGAATTTAAACTGAAGCAAATATT
This sequence comes from Ictidomys tridecemlineatus, assembly GCF_052094955.1. Lineage (NCBI taxonomy): Eukaryota > Metazoa > Chordata > Mammalia > Rodentia > Sciuridae > Ictidomys > Ictidomys tridecemlineatus. The sequence continues at coordinate 8,824,496 of NC_135486.1, read as the reverse complement.
TGACGTTTTATTTAAATTAATTTGCTGTTCATGCTCTGCTGTTTCGATAGCGGGCGAGCTTTGTTTTATTATATGTTTACTGCACTGGGCTCTGAAACTTGCTGGTGCAGAAACAGAAGCTGAGGGATCCAGGGAGACCAGATTCTGAGTGTCCCCCAGGCCAACACTCTGGTTCTATTGGCAGAGAAAATTGGCAGCATTTGGGCATGACGTTGTTTAATACAACCAGGACACCCACGGTTAAACCCGGGCCGGCGTGGGCTAGCCACCTCCACGCTGCCAGCATTTTTGCCACATAAACACCCCAGTTTCTTTTACTAATCTGAAACTAGTCTCAGTGTCCATTCTATATAAATTTAAACTGTGCAATTTTTTTTTTGTATAGTGTAAAAAAAATCCTTTCTCAACTTTCTAGGAAAATGATCTGCCAGTTGTAGGATGCTATGAGAGTAGCCCACCCCCATCCTTGAAGAAAACATTCCGAGAACCCCAGGGCAGTCTCCTTTGTATCCCTATTCTTGCTCTCTGGGACCATTATTAAACACGAAGATTACATGGACTCAAACACTGTGATATCACAATATTTGAACAGGTAACTGAGATAGCTACTAAGCTGCTAACAGGTGGGTAGCGTACGCAGCATAGATACTCTGGACAAAGGATGATTCACATCCTTTGTGAATCACACAAGGTGGAGCTGGCCAGATTGGAATTTCCTCATGCAACTCAGAATGTTATACTGTAGGACTTATAAAGTGTCTCTGAAATTCTTCACTTAACAATTCCCGACTGCCATTGACCATGGGTAATTAATATGCAAAACAAAGCCTCAAATAAGGGAAGACTACTATCACTTCAGAGGCAAACTGGGGTCCAGATATGCTCATTAATTTACTCTCTGGCCCTGAAGGAAAAGTGTGCCAACCCATGGATTTATAGATAAACTTGAGAAAATATTGTGTTTTTATTTGAAATTCCAAATTGCTACTGTTTGATCAGGAGTGTCCCCCAAAGGCCTATGTGTTGAAGGCTTGGTCTTGGGCCCACGGTGCTATTGGCAGGTGGTAGAACCCTTAGAAGTGGGTCCTAGTAGGAAATCTTTGGGTTGTTGGGGTTATCTGTTGAAGGGGATTGTGGAACCCAGTCCCTTCCTTTATCCGTCTTTTGTTCTCCAGCGACGAGGTGAGCAGTTTCACTCACCATGGGCCCCTACCATAATCTATTGCCTTGCCACTGGTCCTCCCAAAACAGGGACAATTAATCATAGACTGCAAGCTCCAAAACTATGAGCCAAAATGGACCTTTTTTCTTTATAGGTAGATTGTCTCAGATTGTTATAGGTGTGGAAAGGTGACACACAGATGCTAGTACAATTTCTTTTTGTAGCTTGCTGAATCAGTAATTTGTAGATCCAGGTAAGAGTTTTCTGACAGTTTATAGTTACATAAACTCTATCTGACTGTGGTCATTGCTTGTTTTATGTGACCACTAACCTGCACCCATGACCCCTCTCCTGGGAGAGGGTCTGGATCAACAGTGAGGGTGCTGATGACCACAGGATAGAGCCCAGGAGCTGATTAAGGGTCATGATCAGAATTTTACACATATGTGGACGGCAACTTATGGGAGTTTTTTGGGGGGAGAGGTATGTTTTGGGGGGTTGGTTTTTTTGTTTTTGTTTTTGTTTTTTGCTTTGAGGCATCGGTATCTTCAAAACTCCAAGACTGAGTACACTTAAAAGATGAAGATGTAGTTTATAGAAAAAAAATAAAGCACCTGGACTTAGAAGAAGAAAACCTAAATATGTTTTTAAAAGAGAGAAATCTCTCCCACCACACACTCCTCCCACCATATTCACACTGTAAAGTTTGTCCCCACCGTTTGGGAAGCTTTAGTTCTGTTCACAGGGAAAAGAAGGAAATTAAAAAAGTCAGTACAAGATGCCTCCTGGCCCAGCACCCTCAGCACTTCCCCAAACATCTGCTCTTCCCTGATCAGGGTTGAGATGAAACCAGCATCAGAAAGTGTGGATTGTTGGCTCCTTGGGTGGCACCAGGGCGGCTGGGAAAGACCTCCTTCTGGGGAGCGTCCTCTCTCCTGGCTTCTTCTGCACCCCAGGTCAGTCAGGTGAGGCACTTTGGAAGTGCTGGGAGCAAACTCTTAGAAATGGGAGCGGAGGGAAGCAGGATGGAAGTTCTTCAGATGCCCAGCGACTGTGAAATAACAAAAGGAGATAAGAGCCATGGCAGTCAGGAGGCAGGGGGGGACTAGAAGCAGAAGAACACAGAGGTGACATTTTTCTCGCAGATAACCTGGGGACAGGCTTTATCATGCAGAGATCATTTTCTCTCAAAATTCAAAAAGAAAAGGATCAGTTCAACAGCAAAGTTCAGCTTAAGTAACCCTACCAGGTAATTGAAAAAGGCTTTCGGGTGCTTGGTTAAAAACATTTTGATACCGTTATCAAATAAAAGCACCACTGGAGAAAGAAGGGGCCATGCTTCCCGGGGCAGGCTCAGAGAAAGCAGGCATCGGAGAAGAGGAAAAATTACCCCACCCAGCAATGGCTCCTGTTTTTCCAATAGGAAATGGGAAAATTCAATAAATTCTGTGGAGGATATCTATTTACTCGTGAGATGCAGTGCCGGCCGTCAAAGACTCTGTAATCTACTTCTGGGGCCGGAACTGACCCACATCGTGAGAAAACGGGATAAGATGGTTTCCGCTCATTGATCATTCTGTAGGAGGTAGAAGAGATGGTGCCAGAAAGTGGTCAGGAGTGTGCATCTGTGTTGATTACCTATGGCTGAGCCACACAGTACCCTAACCAAGTGGCTGGGAATGGTTTCTGAGGGCCAGGAACCTGAAAGCAGTTTAGTGGGTGGGTTCAGCCTCAGGATCCCTGAGAGGTAGCAGCTGGGCTCTTGCCTGTGCTAAGGTCATCTCCAGGCACCTCCAGAAGAGGCCCCACTTCCGGGCCCACTCACCTGGCGGACAGAGGTCTCCGATCCTCACCACCTGAGGTGGGCCTCTGCACAGGGTGCTTTGCAACGTGGCAAACTAGGTCCTGCCCGAGCTAGCAAACAGGGAGATGCCCCAGGCAAAAGCCACAGCCTCTTCACAATCCAACCTGGGAAGTGACGTCCCATCCCTTCTGCCACGTCCTCTTCATTAGGAAGGAATCAGTGACCCAGTCCACACTCCAGGGGAGGGGTTATACACAGGTTTGAACAGCTGGAGGCAAAACGATCAGGGGCACACAGGCACCAGTGAGGTACCTGGAGGTCAACACGCCATGGTCAGAGGGCTGCCGTCTCTTTTTGTAAGAGAAGCTCCATTGGACAGGAGCCACGCCAGCTGGAGACTCTCTGTCTGGGCTGCTTTTGTGACTTGGTAATAGAACAGAGCAGTCATGGCAGTGACTGGATGATCCCAACCTTAAGTATTTCCTGTCCCTCTGAACCTTTACAAGCAAAGTTCTGCTGAGCCCTGCTCTGGAGCAGAGCTTTTCAAAACTCATGTACTTATGATCACCAGGAGATTGTGTTAGAAAGTGGATTTGGACACAGTCAGTCCTAGCAGGTCCTAACCTCGTGCTTTATAATAAACTAGGTGATGTGGATGCTGCTGGACCATGGACCACACTTTGAGGGGTAAGGCTCTAGTGGACCATGAGAGATGGGCAGGTCCTGGGTAGGTGTGGAGGGCCTTCGGAGCAGAAGGAAATAACAGAAGAGTTGGGAAAGAAAAAGCCATGGCTGCAGGGCTGAGAACAGGAAGATCCTCAAGTTGTCTGGATCAGAGCAGAGCAGGTGGCCTCCTCGTCCCCCTGCAGAGCCACGGTAGAGCACAACAGTTAGCCTTTTGGCAATGGAGAAGCCAACAGAGGGAACAGCATGGTTTTTAGGCTTCTTACTTCCTGATACGTAGTCTATAAAAAAAAAGATTGGGTGGGAATAAGTCTATAATCAATTGTTTATATACAAAAAAATAACACTAGAAAAAAGAAGTAGATAAAATTACATAGATATTTACTTAGTGTCCACTTGCTTCATGATGTGCTAGGTTCTGAAAATGCAACATGAATAGACAGTCCCTTACCACTCAGGCTGGTGATGGACAGAGTCAAATAAATGCACTGGAAGTGATGCAGCTCAATGAGTATTTTAACAGAAGTATTTGCCTGGAAAACAGAAGTGATAAGTGATTGGGTCTAAGTAGAAGGTCACTGTGCTGAGTGGGTAGAGGAAGGCTTTGAGGCTGAGGAACAGAGGCCTGAGAGCAAGGGTGTCAGGTCACAAGGCCTAAAGCACTGCTGTGTGTCACAGGGAAGGGGTCAGGCACCCCACCTGACGGACAGCCAGGGCAGGGCTGCTGATAGCCTCAGAGGCTGCAGGGAGTCGGGTGCCATTGGGTGATGATGGCAGATAACCCAGGTACCCTCTCTGGCACACATGTGTGCTCGGTTGTGGCTAGTTGTGGCTCCATTCTAGAAAGATAATTCTGATGCAACGTGGAGGGTTTCGCCTCTAGAGAGAAATCAGAATGAAGGAGGCTGCCGCTCATTTGGCCGCAGGTGAAATCATTTTGGAATCCTTGAAATCAGGAGTCCCACACAACCCATGCCACTCGTGTGGCACAGTGGGTGCAGCAGGTCCCCTCCTTCTACCCTGCCTGGGGTCCCACGTGCTGGCCCCGCCCACTTCCTGGGGCACACCTGCCAGTGCAGGGGAAGCGGCTGCCCAGCTCCTGTGACCCTCTTTATCCACCAAACATGGGCAAAGGCTCTGCCAACACTGAGCAGTGAACCAGACAGATGGATCCCACGTGGACCCTGTTCTGACCTTCGTCACCCTAGTCACCACCCGGCCCGGTGGGCGGCCCATCCCCATGGTGACCTGCCCACATGTGCTATTTACTTGTCTGTCTCCCCTCCATCAAGTTGACCTGCCTTTAAGCTCTTCAGGGGCAAGGACTGTGACCAGTTCATCCCTGGCACCAAATCCAGCCCTGGGCCCAGATTGGCACCTAGAAAATAGGTGTCACACGAGTGATGAAGGAAAACAGAGCTGTTGCTATTCCCTACCTCAGTGTTTGTCGTGAGGCTTCTCTTACTTTGCCTGGCCAAAGATAGCAAATTGCCTTTAACAACAGATACCTGTTTTCCCTAGTTCTGGAGGCCAGACACCCAAGCTCCAGGTGTGGGCAGAGCAGAGCTGGCTCCCCCGAGGCCTCTGCCCTGGGCTTGCCGGCTGCTTTCTCGCTGCCTTTCACGTGGCCTCCAGGCTCCCCTTCCCGAGCGTCCTGAACTCCTCCTCTTCCAAGGATGCCAGCAGGCTGGATTAGGGTTATCCTGGCAGCCTCATTTAACTCAACTGTTTCTTTAAGAGTTTTATCTTTTTTTAAATGATCACATTTTTTTAAAGTCCTGGGGATTAGGACTTCAGTATATCATTTTGTGGGGGGAGCAATCCAGTCCACAGCCAGGGTTAAATGAGCTGAGCCGAGTGCTTAGAAGGTTGCGGAGGATGCGGTGCCACAGAAGTGCTCCCGATGGCCGCAGGCAGCCTGGGAGGAACGTGGAGGGGGCACGTTGTCCCTGGACCAGCACCACGGGGGGCACTCTAGTCTCAGCACCTTTTAGAAAGTGTTCCGTGACTTGTTCAGAAGTCAGAAGGAGAGTCGTGTGACTCGGCCTTCCTGCCTGGGACCCTTGTTCCAGAGCAGCGTGGCACAGTGCAGCTGATTCCCCAACCCCTATCCCTATCCCATCCCACTAGGCAGGTAACTTCTGTGTCCGTCATTGACAGAACAGTTCGCCTATTGTTTCTCTTATACTCTTTACAAAATGACATTCGGCAGGAATTATAATTGTACAGATGGGAAAAAGTGGGTCCAGAGAGGTTGAGTGATGTGCCTAAACTCACCAGTTACGGACAGAGCCAGGCTTCCAACCAGGCATCTCCCCGCAGCACACTGCCCACAGATGACGTGCTGGTCCCTGATCAAGCATGGCCTTCACTGGGTCTGAGATCCTGCTGATAAAATAAGACAGAGATCCTGACTGGCCACCTACCCTGGAAACAGCCTACGGCTGGCTCCCCCTGTGGAAGGGAGAGGGTAAGAACACACAAGGTGCTGGCTCCCCGCGGCCCTGACGGCCCTGCACCATATGGGGATGGGGGTGGGGTGTCTGTTGGCCCGCATCCTCCTGTTTTGAACTTTTTCCTGACTAAATCTTTCCTTACTGGGGGGAGGAATGCATTTCTCATGGGTGCAGGCATGAGCACAGCATGGCTCACTCTCACCCAGAGGAGACCAGCCTGCAGGACAAGACGTGCACACCATGCTGGGCAGAGGTGGAGACCTGTGGCCCTGACCAGGGTCGGGTAGGAAAGGAGCACCTGAGTCACAGTGTGGGAGCTTCCCATGGGACGTGAGAGGGTGGTGACTGACCACAGTGTTGATGCCAGCAAGCTGTTTTCACCGCTGGCCTGTTCCCCTGCGTGGGCAGAGGAGTCCGCCACCTTCCTGGAGCCTGGGTGTCAACATCTATAAAACAGATGCTAACAGTACCCACCTTGTAGTGCCAGGAGGAATACAGAGTAAATGCAGGCAAAGTGCCTAGCACGGGGTCTGGAACAGACAGCCACACGCTGAACACGGGTCAAATGCAAAATGACAGCAATGTGCAATATTGAACCACCCAATCCCAGGGGGCAGTTCTCACCCTGGGACATGAAATGCAAAGAACAATTTCCTCTAGGGCCCCTCGACATGGGCAAAGCAAGTACCAAAGTTTAAAGGGTTCCTGGGCGGAGGCCCTCTCAGTACAGCCCGGCACAGCACCCACATGAAGGTGGTCCCTCACCCTTAGAATAAGGCCCCTGGAGACGGGAAGCCCTTCGTGAGCTTGTAAGCCTGATATCCATCCAGAAAGGCATTTCCCCGGGGCCCAGCTCTGCCTGCCTCGGATTCCCTGTAGGCTGGCACAACTGAAAAATTTCTTCCTCTTCCCTCCTTCTTCCTGCTGGTCTCCTCCCTCCTCTTGGGATCTGTTACAGGAGTTTTATTCCCCTTAATTTACTCTGTGCAAATTGCTCAGCTTGAATACTGTGATTCCACGGCTTTGTGAATGGAGCATTGTGAGATGTCAGCTCCTTCCTCTTCAAGGCTCATTCTACTGGAGACAGCTGCCCTGCAGAATGGAAGGGGACCAAGGTGCCTCATGAAATGCCTAATCCTGCAGCTTCTCGCTTGCACAGGGGTTTCCAGTAGCAGAGCAAAGGCCTCCCTCTCGGCTCATTTGCATAAATAGCATAGGAAGAGGCATAATACCTTCCATCTGTCCAGCTCTCTCCCATTTACAAGTACTCTCATATATATCACCTCATTTATAGATAATATATGATAACATAATACTCTTAAAATATGTTGATTCTCTCCATGTGAATGGTGCTATTACAGTCCATCACTGAGAGAGAACATGGGCCGGCCGCTTCCCCACACTCCCACACCAACGTCTCGTCTTCCTGTCTTTGGTTTGGGCTCCACGGGGCCCATTGCTGTTGGAATGCAGCCTTCCAGATGCCCCTTTGCCTGGGCCTTCTCTCCTCAGCCTCCCATCCTTCAGCCGTGGGCCCAGCAGCCCTGGCCAGTCACCCTCAGCCATGCCACGGAGCTTGTTCACAAGGACCCTATGTCCACGGGCGCCTTGCGTTCCCCACTCTCACAGGTGGCAGCTGGGATCCGGGGTGCGGTGAGCAGATGCTGGCTGCATTTCCAGACTTTGTGTCTGGCACTCAATGTTCAGGGATGGCTGTGCAACTCCTCAAAAGTCATGAGGGATGTCCTTGATTCATCCAGCAGCAGGTCCAACCCACCGTGCAGTCATCTCACCAAGGGGCACGTGACCGGCCCCTCCCTGCCTTTCACTCTCTCCCACCCTCAGCTCTATACCCCGACGGATGTGCTCCCCGTTCCCTGAAATCCAACCGTCTTGCCCTCACGGGGGTCTCTGCAGGCGCTACCCTCTGGCCACCTCTCGCCTCCTCTTTTGTGGTGCTTTTGTTCATTGCTGTCAACTAGTTTTTCTGGAAACAGACTCTGAGCCAGGGAGTGGCATGTGAGGCCGTCACTGTGACCAGAACACTTGACATAAACAACTTGAGGGAAGAAAGATCAGTGTTGGCTCACAGCTCAGGGATCTCAGTCCATGGTCAGTGAGCGCCAGTCCTTTGGACCTGAGGTGAGGCAGGGCACCATGGTGGAAGGCGTTGGCAGAAGCTCACGGAAGCTGGGGAGCAGGGACAGAGAGGTGGGATGGATACACCTTGCCAGGCACCACGCCCCCGGTGCCCTGCTTCCTCCAACTAAGCCCCGCCCCTTACATTTCCCACCAACTCTCAACAGAACCATCGAGTAATTAATCCGTCCATCGGTGGACTAACCCACTGGTGAGGTCAGCGCCCTCATGATCCCGCCACTTCCCACAAGCCCCACCTCTGACCATTGCTGCACGGGGAACCAAGACTCCAGCACATGAGACTTCAGGGACATTCCAAATCCAAACCCTGATACTCAGCCTCCACTCCTACCAGCAGTTGTCAAACTTCGCTGTCCATCAGGATGACTGAGGAAGCTTTCTGAAATCCTGATGCTCAGGTCAGACCCACACCATTTTAATGAGACTCCCGCCCTGAGCATTCTGGGTGAACTAATCTGAGGTGCCCATGAGGCATCAGGAATGATTAAATGTCCCCAGGTGTTTCTGACGAGGGACCCGCCACTCTGCCCTTCAGGAATGGACGGAGAAATGGCTCCCACTGAGAAGCTCTCCGGGCTGCTCAAGACCGTGGTGTGCCGCTCCCCCTCTGTGGCTCCCTGTGTCACTGTGTGTCACAGTACTGCCACACTGAATTGGAGTCACCTGTTGTCTGTCACCAGCTGACCTCCTTGAAGAGACTTGTCACCACCGTGGCCTGCACCTTAGCAAGGTGACTTCAGTGTTGACTGTGTGAATTGAAAATATGAATACGTGGATGAATGGGTTGAAATACCGACAAGTGAGTGAATTTAGGAAGAACCAATGACAGAGAGAAAGAAAGAAAAAAGGGGGAGCTAAGAAGAAGGAAAGGAAGAGGCCAGGGACATCCACCAACTCACAGTTCTCAGCTGGTTGTGGTTGCTCTTTACTGTTGTGTAGCAAAGTCTCACAGAACTAGTGGCTTAGTGTGATACCCATTTATTACCTCATGGTGTCTGTGTGGGTCAGAGGTCTGGGCATCTGCTAAGGGTCTCAGGGTCACAGTGCGCGTTCCAGCTGGGCCAAGGGACAGCAGCTCAGGGTTCTCTCCAAGCTCATTCGGTTGTTGGCAGGACTGAGTTTCCTGTGGCTGAAGGACCAAGGACCCATCTCAGCTCCTGGAATCCGCCTTCAGGGCCGAGCTATGTGGCCATACCCATGGTCCATTCACAAGCACCATTTATTTCCTGTTAAGATTATTCTGTGCACTTGGGCTGTTTGCTTCTAAGCCAACAGTCTTAGACACTCCACCTTCTTTTAGAGGCTTGCCTGAGTGGGTCAGGCCCTAGGATAACCCTCCTTTGGAATATCTCAAAGTCAACTGATTAGCAACCTTAACTACATCTGCAGAATCCCTTCTGCCACACAAGGCAACACGGGAGCTCTGTCCTGACACATCCACGTGTCCCCACCACAGTCCAGGGCAGGGCATTGCACAGGGTGTGTGTGCTGGGGCAGGGACATTGGGGCCAACTTGAAGTCTGCTGAGCATTGCTGTGCAGCCCCCTGTATTGGCCAGGCCCTGCTTTTCTTCCTCGCCCATTAGAGCAATAATTTCTTTTCCAAGGTCACAGCTGAAAGGGGAGAGCCAGGCCAAAGGCTGGCCACGGTTCTGCTCCTCTCCTCTTCTGTCCAGTCCCCCTGAATAGGGAGACTCCCTCCTGGGACCTGAGCACCAGGCTTCCGGGGTTTGGAGGGCACGCTGCGTTCCTTGCCTTGCTGCCTCCCTGCATGGAGTCCTCTTTTCCTAATTTATTTTCAGCGGAATTTAAGCAGAGCTCACAGGCAGCATCTGGTTCTGCTTTTAAAACAGAGCTCTGGCTGAGCTGGGTAGAGAAGCACAGGAGTCAAACACACACTCGTCCCCAAGGGCGCTCTGCAGCAGCGGAGCTTCTGTTCCTCCTGCCCACCCGGGCTCCTCCCAGCATCCTCTGTCCTCGACGCACAACTTCTATTCACCCGGGCCTGTTCCTGGGTCCTGCGGTTCCTGGGTCTACAGCTAGGTCACAGCCCCTGGGCTCTCCCAGGCCCCAAACCCACTTAGAAATTCCACATCCATACAGGGATAATAGAAACCAAGAAGAATGTGCCTCGTAAGGCCCGAGCTCCACTTTTTAGCTCTCTCTTCTAGCAAGTCAATGGCCTGCCTGAAACTCCCTGGGCCCAGTATTCCACATTCAGAGACTCAAGTGACTAGCGTGACATCAGAGAAGCTAAACAATTCTACAAAATCCTATCAGAAGGATTGAGTCGTCCCTGACCCCAGAGGCGAGAAGGCAGCCTTTGAGCTCCACACGGACTATCCTTCCCAGTTGGCTGCTATTCCCATTTTGGCTCAAGTCGCAGGAAGACTGAGGCTTCGTGGAACAAGAATTCTCATCATGGATGGGGTGGCGCATGGTGGCAAGTCAGACAAACACTGGAAGCTCCTGGGGAGAGACTCCAGTACACGTGTGACGGCCGTGGCCACAGGCGTTGCATTATCTGGGGCAATTTCACTTACAAATATTCTATAGTGTCGCATGGTAACTTGTGCCACTTCATCAAAACAGGTTAATCTTGCTCTAAAAACATGGCCACAGTAGCTATGAAGTGGACCAGCTGAGTGGAGGCAGGGGAGAAGGAAGCAGGGATGGGAAGGAGGAGGGCATCCTTACGGCAAAGAGACCACAAGGAATTGCAGGTTCTGCCTTCACCCAACTCTACAGCTAAATCACCCTCCTCCCAGAGGCCCTGGAGGGCCCAGGAGCCAGGACACTGAAGCATCCTCTGGCTGGAAGGGGGTAATTTGCTTGATTAGCCAGTTCTCCATAGAAGAGCCTAGTCCCAAGGAAAACCCAAGGACAGAGACGGGGTGAGCATGCCACATCCACGGGGCCTGGGGAGGGATGGGATGGCGGCGTGCTGGAAAGGAGGGGTGAAGGAAGTGCACAGAGGCAGCAATAGGAGACATCCCAGGTCTTCAGCTCAGCTCTGGGGCTAGGGAACAGATGGTGGGCGGCAGCCGCAGGAGCCAGGTGAGCCCGCAGCCCTGTGCAGAGAGCCCAGCTTTGGAGAGCACAGCTCCTGGAGCTATGCTGGGCCCACATTAAATATTCAAAAATGTCAGTTATTGTTATTGTAATTATTATTATTACTTGTGAGACATGCTTTCCCTTTGTTCTTTTTAATTGGAGGGGAGGACAGTGCCACTTCCAATTTGTACTGCAAAGAAATATTTTTCCTGCCTCCTCTGTATCTATTTGGAAAGGAAAGACCCGTGACAAAAACCAAACAGAGGTTGGGGAGGAGACTTGATGGGCCAAGAGCTTGCCCAGCATGCAGAGGGCCCTGGGTCCATCCCCAGTGCTGCAAAAAGAGAAAGAAAAGCCAGCAAGTGAGCTTGGATGGAAGAGCGTCCACAGAGCAATGGCCTGGAGGAGCCCGAGCCTGAGGCACGCGCCTTGTAGCATGCGGACACTCGTAGGTCTGGCTTCTGGCTAAGATTTCCTCTGCTGTTTTTCTTTTTAATTATGATCAAATGACCTTCTTACACCAAATGTGGTTCTCTGAAAATGGGCGACAGAAGGCTGAGCTACTGGAGTTAGTGCTATCATCAGGTGGCACCTACAACTATGTGAATATGGCACCTGTCACTGATAGATGATGATCCTAATAGTTATATGTGCTGCGTGGGCCTCGGCCACACCAGATAAGCACTTGGCCTCAGTTTCCGCTCCAAGGGTGGCTTTATACAGTCTGCTCTGAGTCCCTCCTCCCGCACTCTCTGCAGGCTCCCCAGTGCTGTGCACTCCCTCACGGGACGTCCTCTGCTACCATATCTCTTGGCTGCTTTGCTTCAAACTAGGGCAAGGAGCTTCCCTGCTTGCGGGAGGAAGGAAGAGAATAGAAGTAGGATTGGAAAGAAAGCCTAAGTTAGGGTAACGTGAGCTGTAGAAATGAAGAGAACCCCCAACAGAAGCCTCTGTGCTGCCATAGCACCCAGGATGGGAGACCCTTACCAGCAGGCAGTGCCCCCCAGTGAGGGGGTGCAGGATCCGAGGTTCCTTCCTCCATCTTTATCTCCACCATCCCTCATCCTTAGAATCCTCCACCTAGAGCTGACCCTTGGAGAAGAAAGGAGGGAAGACCCTCGCGTGCCTTCCTTGGCCTGGGAGTGACACACATCACCCAGGCTCGGGTCCCATCAGCTACAAGTTGCCTTAGAGCCACGAAGCTGGAGAAATGGTGACACAGTTGTAATTTCATGCTGTGCAAATGGTACACAAGTTTTTGGCAGATAATTAGCTATTTCTGTTACAAGGCATTTTACAAGGCCTAAGCAGGACATGTTTGGTGAAAGCACTGGTGATTATTGCTTAATACAAGCACTGAAGAATACGAGGGGCCTGCTAATGACACTGATGAGGGCCTGTGGCAGAGAACACGTCTGAGCCCCAGGGAGCCTCCAAAGCCTGTTTTCTTGCATGGAGTGGAAACCAATTCCATGAGGGTGACACTACACAGTAACACAACAGCAGGCATGGGGAGCCAGGCTCCCAACCTTCATGAAACACAAACGCCTACCCGATCGCCACTCACCGTGAAGCCTCGTTGTGCAGACACTGGACCATCCAGCAGATGCACAATTGGAAGCCACTGTTGTTTCCGGCTAACTGGATGCCCTAACTGTCGTGCTCCAGTAAAAATATCAGGTTATCTGAACTAGTTTATTCAAAATCCATTCTTTCTGGTCCCTTCTCTTTCAAATTAATGGCATTTGTTGTAATTGATGGTGAGAGAGGGAAACAGGCAGACCGAAGAGCACATGATCCCTGCTCTCTCGCGCAGAAACCCAGGGGAAGAGGAGGGGAGAGGAAAGGAGGAGCCATATAAAAGTATGTGTTCCAGAAAATTAGATTTTAAGTATTACTTTTTTTACCCCCCTGAAGGACTCTTAAAAGAAACCAAGTTGTTGCTCAGTGGTAGAGCGCTCGCCAAGCATGCATGAGGCTCTGGGATTGCTCCCGGCACCATATAAAAATAAACAAAATAAAGGTATTGTGTCCATCTACAACTAAAAACATATATATTTTAAAAAAAGAAAACCAAGGAGGTAAAGAATAATACCTAAGAAACCGTGCAATTATTCGCACAATTATAAAATTCAGGAGAGAGTGAGCTTTGTTACCTCATGGTGGACAAAGTTTTACTTGGTTGGCAACTCTCTTCCAAAGCCCTCGGCCTGGGTGAGTGAGACCTTGAGTCCAGGAACTGTGGGAGGCAGCAGAGGGCTGTGGCCCTGTCATCGACTAGCAGGATAAAGGTGGACAAGTTCTTTAACCCCTCTGTGCCTCTGTTTCCCTGTTTGTTAAGGTCTGGTACTACCTACCGCATAGGGCTCATAAGAATTCAAAGTGTTAGTGTTTGTAAAATGTTGAGAGTGAATCTAGCACAGGGCTCTGTACAGATGCTATGACATGTTTTAAAAGATTGGAATAAAATGCTGCTGTGCCCTTTTAATAGCTAGGAGACTTCGAGGTAGTTCATTTAAACTCCTCACCTCAGTTTCTTGTTTTATGGCCTTGTAGACTATCTCACAGGTGGCGGAGGATCTGAGACTGTGAATGTGGACGTGCCCTGCCTGGTGCCTGGCACAGAATCAGCAGTTAATCAATGCTAAGTGCTACCTTGAGCCGAATGTTTTACGAATTCCCAGCTCCCGGCAAGAACAGAAAATGAGAGACTTCTGTAAACAGTGCCAGGGAAGCTCCTGCGTATGGCAGCCCCAAGTCACCGAGAATCGTGTGTGCCAGCCAGTACTTTAATTCTTACTTATTTCACAGAGTAAGGAGCCGCGTGCGTGCCGAGCTCCCACCCAGGTTATTAGAGAGACATATGTAGCACATCAACACAGATTGGCAGGGTGGGGAAACAAGGAGGAGTTGGGGAATACCTGGTGAAAGGTATTTAAATGAGTTAGATGAACTTGGCTCCTGCAGCCTCAGTAGCATGTATATCAGAGTGTTAAAATAGCACAGAGACACAGCTACCGCTTTTGAGAATCCGTGCGAATCAGGCACTCAAAATATAAGAGTGGTGAGCCTTTCTATTTTAATAACAGGAAAACACACAAGAACATCAACTTCTCGATATGGAAAAACGACGTCGACTTTTCTAACATTGATTCCAAAATGCCTTGAAGGGGGGATGTTAACATCAGCCATCAGGATGTCTAAAGATTCTCCCTGAATGATAATCCGGGGTCTGTGTGTGGCTCAGTGACAGGACGTGGGGAAGTGACAGAGTGTAATATTCAGAGCCTGAATTCTGCTTCTCTTCCTGAGTGAGTTCAGAAAAGATAGTCTGGGAGTGTGAGGAGGATGGGTGTGACTGCACGTCCTGGCTCATCCGAGGCACAAATGGCAGCTCTGATGCTCTGATGAGCACTCATGGGTCCAGCTGGCTGACATGCAATGGTCATGGGACGTGTGGTGAGGGGCAGCTGGTGGATGGACTGTTCTCGTGCTTGGTCCCATTGAGTCCAGCTGCAGAGGCAGAATGAACACTGGGCAGAGTCTTGCAGGTCTCAGGCATCCCCTGTGGGTGCAGGCGAGCATGGCAGAAGGGAAGCTCAGAACATCTCAGTGAGGAGGTGACTGCTGGGGAGCGTCCTCATTTGTGCCCTCAGTGAGATTTTGTTCTCCCAATAAGTATCAGTTCCTGGATGGCAGAGATCATCTTTTTACATCTTGGTGTCCTGAGAACCCTTTCCTCTTTCCATAAACAGTCGCCCCATCCTTGCTATGAGCCAGACATCCTGCAGCAACAGGGTCACTGCCCTTGAGGAGCTTGAAAGCCCCTTCCATGTCCCCTGTTCTGTGAGGGGCTGCCACTCCCTGCTCTGGGCTCCCAGGGCTCCTTGCATCCGTTAGCGCTACCCATGAAGTATCTGTCTCTCTTCTGCTCTGAACTGTGAAGTCATCTCTTCACCCTTTCCTGGCCCCGTGTGTGCCCCCGGCAGGCATTCCATAGACGGGCATTGGCTAGGTGAACCCGTGGGAATGCCAGGTGAGGAGGCAGCCAATGGATGCGTGTAGCCAGGCGCCCCCCATGCCAAGGCCAGAGTGTAAGCTGATGATACTAGTGGTCCTCAGTCCATTAAGGGGTCTCAGCAGAGCACCACGTCTGACCTGTTTTTAGCTCCTCTGAAGTAAGGGGATTTAACCTCACCCTAGGGAGGGCCCTCCCGATGTAAAATAGACATGCAAAATTTTAGACACAGAGAGCAGGGTGCCTGCCCTTCCTCCCACCTTCTGTCCTTGGGAAAGAGTCTAGATTTTTCTTTTGTCTGGTATCATTAAGGCATTGTCCGGACTCCGTTAGGATGCCTGGGTTTTAATGGCCAAAATGGAACAGATCCATGGCATGTCACCCTTAACAACAGGGAGCGAATGAATGGATCCCCGCGTGCTCAGGAGCCACCGGACATTTTAGCATTCAGCACACAGCCAGACATAAAAACACAGAAGTGACAAACAGTAGCCGGGAGCCCAGCGTCCGGTGCCAGCATGTTCTACAGGTCTGCTCTGGCCACCGCCCCGGCCACTGCCCTGCACAAACACGTCCTCCCCAGGCGTCTGCCTGCACTCTCTGACCAGGAAGCTCCACCTCATGTCACCCCCAAGCAAACAGAAAATCAATGCTTCCCTCTCAGGGCCGACCTTTCCTGACCACCCTGCCACCGCAGAGCTACACGGTCACTGTCGGACTCTGCCCGGGAGCCAGTGCCAGGACTATGAATCAGCTCCCACCTCCGATTAACATTCAGACAGAGGCCTCGGTGATGAATATTTTAATATCATGTTGACTGTTTACCCACATGAATGGAAAGAACTTGCATCTGCCAGGGCCACCTGTGCCGGAGAACTCCAGCCCCAGCAGCCTCGTCCCCAGAGAGCCCAGCTGTGAGGGGAGGGGGACGGGCAGGAGGGAGGGCAGGCTGGGCCAGCGGAAGAGAGGAGCCCGACAGGGCGACAGTGGCCAGCAGCAGGAGGAAATAGGGACAGGGAGGCCCAGACCAGAGACAGGGGAAGGGACACAAGACAGAGTTAGAAGGAGGGGAAAGAGACAGGGAGGCCCGATGATGACAGAGGAAGCCATGTCTGGGGGCAAACTTGGAGAGGAGAGGCTGCAGGGTTTCCCTGGGCCTAGAGCAGACCTAGGGTGGGTGTCACGGGGAGGAGGGAGCAGGGTGTCTAGCTCAGCACAGGGAGGCAGGTTGGCAGGGCTCTTTGTGGCCACCCAGCCGTGTGGAACCTCTAGAAGATGGCTAATGCTCTCACCCCGTTGCCCGAACCTGGCCCCACCCCAGCCACAGCATCTGCAGTAGGAAGGGAGGGAGGCCCCCACCGGGGTCAGAAGGGTCATTCACAGACTGAGTAGAGAATGTTTTTCGTTTTGGAAGGATCGGGAGGGGGCTGTCACTGCCTCCATTGAGGGTGTCAAAGGCCAGAGGATGTCCTCATGGGGTAGGGCAGAGCATCAGGCAGCCAGGCCCCCTCCGACGGCCCCAGGCGTACAGCCCTCACCTCGGCTGGGCCCTGCCTGTTCTGTTGGCGAACAGATGGCCCAGAGGAGTCTCTCCCCCAGGAGGTGGGCCTCCCAAGACTGCCTTGGGGTTTTTGGTTTAGTTTGTCACCTTTCTGGGCCCTGTCCCCCCCTCCTTCCTTCCTTTCTTGGGGAAAAAAAATGAATCTTAAATGAGGTTTGGATTCTGACAGAATGTGGCTCTGGTACACACTTGATTTCCACCAACCCCCTCTCCGTGCCTATCTCTAGGTTTCACGGAACCCCAAGCTCCTTGGAGAGATTGTCAAGGGCTGGTAGGGTGTCATCAGGAGAAACGTGCCAAGTTCCTCCTCCTGGCTCTCTCCCCACTTTGCTCTCCAAGAGACCACCCCCCCATCCCTTGCTCCTCCTCCCACCGGGGTTCATCCCACACCCCAACCGCCGCTCACCACCTGGAATTGACAAGAGGCTTCATGGTATTAATTATACTTTTGCAGGCCCATATGTAGGAACAGATTTTGTTTTTAATTTTTTATTATGGAAAATTTCAAAAATACATAAAAATAGAGAGAGTTGTCAATGAACCCAATGTACCAATCACTCAACTATAAAAATCATCAACCCTGCACCTCTCTGGCTCTGTCCATAACTCCCACTCCCCACACGCCCCCACATAGGATCTTTCTGGAGCCATTCTAACTTGTGCCGTTTCCTCTGTAAGTATTCATGGGTGCAGTTTGCACTGCTGCACCAACCCTCCAAACCCTCTCAGGCCCCCAAACCACTGCAGGGCTTGGCATATTCCTCCCGTCAAGGATGGGAACTCTGTGGCCTCATTTTTAGAAATGTATATCCTATCATCTTGCCCAAACTGTCTGTCTCAAAAAAAGCACTGTTAGAAATGTCAGGGACCAGCTCACGGAAAGCTCATCTCAGGCCTTGGGCAATTTCTTGTCTTAGGTCCCAGAAGAAATCATTTTGTAAGCAAGTCCGCCTATCAGAAAAACACCTGTGTGCCAGATGTGTGCAGCTGTATGTGAGCAACTGCAGATCCATCTGCAGAATTGCCCAAACAGGGAGACAGGCAATCTGATCATCAAGGGACTCTGGTAAATGTAGTAGCACAGGCCCTATCAGAGCAACAGACCAGGCACACTTGGGCATTCGACAGAAAAAAACTGAAAAATAAATGCTCTTTTTTTATAAACCTCCAAAAAGTTGATGAAATTTATTTGTTCACTGAGCAGGAAAACAAAGTTGGTTATAGAAACAGTTACTGGGGGCCTGAGTTTGGGCCCTTGTCTGTTTGCCATCCGTGGCCCTCAGCCCACAATGAGTGGCCTTCCTCTCCGAAGCCTTTAAATAAATCATGCAACCAACCATTGAGAAGTTTACCATTTTTTAATAGTCTGGCTCTGGAAATCTGGACATAATTGCATGGATGCCTGGGCTTTGGTAGAAAGTGCATTATTTCAACTCAGAAGGTCTGGATGCTTCCACTAACTTGTGTGATCCTGAGACAATTACTTTACAGCTCTGGGGTTCTGTTTTCTCATCTGTGAAAATGAATAAATCATCATAGTTCAGTCTCCCTCACTGAAAAGCAGGTAAGGAAGTCAGCAGGTGCAATGCCAGAGGGACCCTGTGAAAGGAAGAGGAAATAAATTAATACTGGAATTTATTATGCTTATAAGAAACCTGTATGTCATGGAATGAAAGCGAATCTCTTTTGGTTGGAGGTGGAAAGTGCATGTGTGTGTGTGTGTGTGTGTGTGTGTGTGTGTGTGTGTGTGTGTGTAAGTATTTGGCATTTCAATTTTTTGAAAAACGCAAGCAATGATGAACGTATGTTCTTTTAAAAATACCAGACTCTGAATGGCAAGGGTTATTAAAAACTAAGCATAGTCAAATACAAGTGACGCTCCGTCCACCATCGCTGTCCACCATCAATGTCCTCAGTATCAAGTAATGAACAAGAAAGGCTTGATCCTCAATGCACTCAGGTATCTCAGGGCACTGAGACCTCAGCGGGGCAGGGGGTTACCTGGTCTCCCCAGGAAGGCTCCGTCTCCACTTCCACTTGGCCCTTCCTGAGTGAATGCCCATATACCGTCCAGCTTGACCGGCAGCCATGATTTACATGGGGTTCTGGATGACTACACTCTGCACAATCCCTAGAGGTGACGATGGGCCCTCTAACTCTTCCCCAGCAGGATTCCAGTCATGACACAGTCTGACTTCCCTCTGTGGAGTGGAACAGGCACCTTTTACATGAGATAGCAGGTGCCTGGGGACCACAGGAGTTACCTGCCCTGTGTGAGCAAAGGGGAGGGGCAAGTCACTGGGCTGGAATCAAGTATTTGGGTTCTGTTCCTGCTTTGTCCTGGGTGAACTTAGGCTGTTAAGTTTTTTAGAGGGGTGGCTTATTGTGCCCACTTACTGCTCTGGGGTCCTGTTTTCTCATCTGTGAAGATGAACCAGTGGGGATAATCAATCACCTTCCTCCTCTCTCGTAGTATTGACAGGGCATCTAAAATATTGTGAAGTTGCCAAGAAATGAGTTAATGAGGTTGTTGATGAACAAATCTCATAAACTTGGACATTCCTTTGTCCTCAAGATTTCCATTCCTTTATGCTGAACTCTCCATTCTTTGAAGGATTTTTCCCCCACGGTGTATGTATCCTTCCTTTCTCACTGTGTGACTCAGCGAGTCAGTTTTCCATTCCTATAACAAAATACCCAAGACTATAATCTTATAAGGAGAAAAAGGTTTGTCTCTTAGTTACGGAGGTTTCAGTCCATGGTCATTCAGCCCCATTGCCTTTGGACCTGTGGTGAGACAGTACTTCAGTGGGGGAGTGCCTGGTGAAGGAAGCTGCTCACCTCATGATGGCCAGGAAGCAGAGAGAGAAAAGATGGGACCAGAGTTCCTATATCTCCTTCAACTTATACTCCCAATGACCTAACTTCCTTCTAAAGGTTCTACCATCTTCCGATAGCACTATGGGGTGCTATCGGAATGTACAAACCTTTGGGGGACATTGTAAACTACAGCATTCACCTCCATCTCAACTCTCCAACAATCTGGGACTAGCAAGAACATCCTCTTCTCACTCCCCGTCCCTCTCTTAACATGCCAGCTTTCCACAGTGACCAGGGGTTCTGAGAATTTCATCTTCTTGCTTTTCTTTGAGTGACATGCTCACTGGCCCATGCTAGAACTTTGGTGGCAGCTGGGGATCTATAATCAGCGCTCTGACCCAAGAGCCTTTCTTGGAGAGAGGTGCCTGGGAAGAATTGGAAGCTGGGCCCTCTAGCAAGTCAGCCCAGCTTACCACCCAGGACTGTGCAGGGCCACTGAGGATCCCCTGCCCAGCTCCCCTTAAATCAATTTCCCAGCCCAGCAGAGAAACGGGGCAGGGTTGTATTGAATCTATTCCTCTCCATTGCCCCTCACTGCACTCCCAAATCACATCTGGCTTCCAGCTCTCTTCCAGCCAGTATTTAATCCTCGGCGGCGATCCTTTTAAGAAATTTAATTTCATCCTCCACTCTTTTCTCCCCATCTAACTTTGCCCATTAAAAAAAAAAATACTCCTGTGAATTTCCAGATTCTGACATCATATAAAAACTTCTTTGTTCCACCAAGTACTTGTTCCCCGTGCCTAATCCATCTCCCGATTCCCTTCCTGGTGATGCCCTGCATTTTCCTGGGGTTTATAGATCCCTCATTTGCTCGCTGCTTCTTACAACAGCCTGGAAGTACAGCCTTTTAAAAATCAATCTGCTTCTCTGCTTCTTTGCCCCTCACCTTACAGTTTGCACAGAATGGCCGTCTGTGCCCTGAAGCCTCCTAAAGATATTATTAGCTATTATTTTTGGAATCACCCCTAAGCTTGCCAGGAAATGGCTCAATGCTCTCACCCAAGGCCACACCAATGTACTCACAGCAATCCACATGAAGCCCTTATGCACAAGCCCGAGGAGCGTTTCTGGAAACATGAATGGTAAACTCAAAGTCCCAGGTACCATCAGAGAGCTAGAGCTAGAAGCCTGTGATCTCCTAAGGACTGAAGGAGCAATTCGAACCGTCATGTACCAAGCACAGTGCTGAGTGCTTTGCCTGAACCGTAACGCCAGGCCATCTTTGGTGGGAGGTGTGGTCATCTTCCCCATTTTTCAGATGAGGTGGAGGCCTGAGAGCTTGGGCTACCTGGTGGAGGTCACAGAATCGGGAATGAGAGGAGTCCTGGGCCACCTCAGGCTGTCTGACTGCAAGGCCTTGTACATATGCACGACACTGTGCTGCTCTCCTAAAAGATCAATTTGAAGTAACAGGGGCAGAGGGACATCTCTACTAGAAGTACCCTGGGTGTCCAGCGGGACTCAGAATAAGAAATTGGTCCTCTGTAGCAGCTGGAGCCGGGGACTAGAAGGCCATCAGTGTGGTCCTTTTCCAACTCTCCTGGAGGGGCAGGGGCACCCCTGCTTCAGATCACGTGCTGGTAGGTGCAGACCCTAAGGATTCTGTACTCTAACAAGCCTGACCTTGGCCTCTTTCCCGCAATTCAGATAGGCCTTGGGGAGGGACTGATTGGGAAAGTCACAAAAAACCGTGGTAGCCATGAGGATGGGGTGGAGACAAAGGCAAAGAGGAGTTCCCAGAGGAAGAGGGCAGGCAGTGCCCCAGTGAGGACGCTGGGAGGATCGACAGCCGGGTGTGGTCAGAGTGACCTTGAGGAGGTCCAGCCACCTGCTAACCCTGGGTTCCTCCTCGGAAGGATAGCGATGATGGAATGCACCTCACAGAACTGTGGTAAGGGCAAAACAGGAAATTTTATGTAAAATGCTTGGCATGGTGCCTGACACATGGTAAATACCCAATAAATGCTAGCTATTACTATTATTAAGTCTGAGCCGTTGTAAGCTCACAGTGCCGGGCTCAATTTCACTCCTTATAAATAAACATTATTATACTAAATCCCTCGGCATAGAAAATTCTCATAGCCAATTCCTTTTCCATTTTGGGAAAGTGGGGGGGAAAGCCATGGTGCACCAGAAGAATCTGCTCTGGGTTTGCCCTGGCCACTGCAGGTGTCAGGGGAGAGCTCCACGTGTCTTTAGACCTGTCCAGAGTCCAGCCCTCTGGCACCTAGTGGCCCTCCAGAGATGTGAGGGCTCTGACACTGGATGTGAGTTCTCCGTCTAGGACTGTACTCTCCCCAAGCACTTGCTCCTGGCCAATGTCCTATGTCCTCTTTGGCTTATTGCTCAGCATCTGAAAGGGACAGGGCTGGGGAGACGTGGGAGCCATGACTATGGAGGAAAGGAAATGGATTCCTTGCTACTTATGTCTTTGCTCTCAAGCTGTTGACGGTCATGGGGACTTCCAGTGCTGTCAGGACCTCCCCTGCCTGCTCCCCGCCCCCTCCAGCTCAGCGAATTTGCCTTTGGAGAATGTCTTGGTTGGCAAGTGGGGGCCGAAAGAGGGAAGCAGACACTTGGAGCCCTAAATGCCAAATGCATCAGTCTAATTTATTCAGACAGGTTTTCATCTGGGTATTTTTCTATACTATCAAACTCTGTATCCTTCAGTGAAGACATTTGTCTTAGCTGAATAAAATCTCTTAATGGTTTAATAAAAAGCACTTAACTCAGTTTTCCTAGTTTTATGAGTGCCCTGAGGTCCTTTAGCAGAGCAAACATCTTTGCTGGGATCATTGAGGGAAACATAATTATTTTTCTGCCTTCTGATAGATTATTTTCTGAAAGGAACAGTTCCAGATGCTCATCATATGCTCACAAACTCTCTGAAGCTCCATCAAAGGATGGAGTATTCTCAGCGACAAGCTCAGTGGTGTCCCTCCTTCCTTCCACCACTGACCGCAGTCCCTTCAAAGGCATCCTCTACATCTTTATTCCTTGCTTTGCTGAAATAGCATCAGGGCCATTATCATTGCCAATTTGCTCTGTTCAGAATAAATGGAGAAAAGAATCTGGAGGTTGGTTAGAACCAAGTGCCAGGAGCAAAAAGGCAAGCAGGAAATTAGGTCAGCCGAAATTCCATGAGGACAAAGCAGTTGAAGAAGGCAGAGAAGACTAAATGGAAAGAACCAGGGAAGAGTCGGAGAGAGGAGAGAAAACCAGGTGGACAGGAGGTACCACACAGGCAAGGGGAGGCAAAGGAGAGAGAGGGCAGGCTCAGGGAGCCTCAGTGGAGAAGCCAAGGAAAAGGGAGAACCCCGGACACTACACAAGAGCCGGAAGCACGGTGGACATCACAGAAAGGGGAGAGGCCCAAGCAGGAGGAAGGGAATACAAGGATGTGTGGGACAGTGGCACATTCAGGGACTATAGATGGTTGAAAGGGAGAGTTTCATAGTTAGAGGGAGCATTGAGATTGTTTTCATCTTTGCCAGGAAGTGAATAAAGGCTTGGAGAAGTTAAGAGACTGTTCATCCATCTGTCCATCCATTCATTCAATTGGACAAATGCGCATTGTACATCTCCAACATGTGCTTAGCCAAGACAGACAAGGTCCCCAAGCTCAAGGAGCTCAAAGCCTGTGGGAGCAGCACAGGATGAGAGCTGGGAGTCTGCAGAAGAGCCCCGATGGCCATGTGTGTGCAGCACAGGCAGTGACAGGGATGGGTAGGCATGTGCCAGGCGGCCCAGAGGCCAGCTACCAGCAGTCCACCAGCTGCAGAGGTTCAGTGGCAGAGCCCAGACTGCAAGTCCAATCTCCTGGCTCCAGCCCCCCAATCTGGCTGCTCTAGCATCCTGACATCTCTCAGCTAGGCACAGGGGATCAATGCTAATAGCAGCCCCTTTTCCCATCTGTCATGGAGTCCTGCACTGTCCTCTTCGAGTTAAAATCCAAACTCTGAGCACCCAGGCCCTGTTCCTTCTAGACTGTTTCTTATGCTTTTCCCCCTCCCTGGTGTATGCTGGCTGCCCTGGAATACTTGGTCCATGAGTGAACCTCTGTTCTTTTACAGGTTAGTCTCTCTTTGTGAGGCTGTGCTCCCTGTACCCGCCCCACCCGCTCTCACAGTGCCTTGACATATGTTTGAATCCACCCCAAGGCTCCACCCAGGCTCCTCTCCTCCTAAAAAGCTCTCCCCCACTAGCCTCCAATCTGAACCCCGCAGATCGGGGGCCCTTCCCCTAGGTTCTCATAGTGGTCACCACACTGCATGTTTTAACGCTCTCTCTTGACTTGTCCGCCTCCCCCGGTGCACTGCAGGGCCTTTGAAGGCAGGGGCTGTAGCCTGTTCACCCACCTGTTTTGCCCCTAATGCTCGCATAATCCCTTGCTTACAAAAAGAGTTGAATGAATACCTGGGGAGCTGGCTTGAGAAGAGTCCCCAATGCGTTAAATTGTAAGCAACCCTTAATGCAGTTCCAAGCAATTGGCCAACCGCCTTTCCCACTTGAGACGAGACAAATTTTGGTCTACAAAATGGAATGACAAGCTTCCCAGGGACAGACTCTAGGGGAGGTCTCCATGGCGAAGTCTTCTCTCCCGTTCTGGTGGTTCATGCATGGCCGTGGTCCAGGAGGGTGGTGGGCTTTGGGTTCTCTTGGTGCTAGTCCCACAATTTATAGAACCTCAGAGAAGTTTAGTGAGTTTGGGTCCTATCACCCTCACAGGGAAGCAGAGGGATGCTGTCTCCCTCATTTTGCATTATTCCCAGCTGGTTAATTTATCCATACCTTCAACTAGTCATTGTAAAGCATCATGCTAGAGATTCACCTTCGGGCTGTATCTCCTTGTACATTTATTTTCAGAGGCTTGAGATGCAGAATGTTACTGTTCTTTGCTGAGTAAACTTTAATCAGCATTTTCCTCATTAGCCTATGGCAGCATAGAAGCTGATGGTTCATGCAATTCGTTTTATCTTTTTAAATTTAATAAGACACAAGTTGGATGGTCATTAAGGGTCCCCTGTTGTGCATGCAAAAGCCCAAAACAAATATGGATAAAATTAACTGTGCTTCATTATGTTCAGCAAGAAAAGTTCCATCTCTTCCCATCATCACAGCAAGGGCCACAAGGGCCAGGTCAGGGAAGAGCTGTCTGTACTTTCTCTGATTGTCTATATCCATTGACATAACTAATGTGACAGTTAAATAGTGGTTCTGGTTAATTTGGTCATGCTAGAAGCTGCTTTAGATCACCATAGTGCAACCTAGCAGACTTCATTCACATCATTTTATTAAGCAAACATTAATTTATGAGCTGGTGTTAGCACCTAGAGAAGAAAAATTGCCTCTGCTCTTAAAGAGCTCAGCTTACATACCAGAAGATGGTGACAAACTGGCTTCTCTCTGCACGTGTGCAGTGCAGCGTGGCACACTTGGGGTGGAGCCTGGCCAGGGAGGCGGGCTGCACCAGGCAGGTGGGCTGTACCTGGCCGGCCTCACAGAGGCAGTGGCCCCTGCAGGTTGATGGGTTGGCTCTGAAGCAGAGGAATGCCAGCCAGAACAGATCTTGCCACCGTTCCCAGCAGTCGACACTGGGACAGCACTTTGGGGCAGAAGAGTGTGCTTGTTCCTAGGAAAAAGTTCTGAGTCGGCCTAGATTCCCAGATTCCTGTCTGGTTCCCAGAGTAAGAGTTTGAACTGAGAGATTCTCTGGAATGCGCTGGTGCTCCCTAACCCCACTACTGTCCTTCTCCCAGAGCCACTCAGAAGGACAAGCCTGCTCTCTGCTGGAACGGGACCTCCCTGTGCTCAGGGACGATATCCAATAGCACCTGCCACCCAAAGTTTGGGGAAGTGCTCAGCCTTCTCTCCAAGCAACAGAGAAAGCAATTCCTGGTCCATGCCTGAAACCTGCTCCGGGTAGGGTGCAGTAAGAGAAGGGAGCACTCTGAAATTCATCTCACAATCTAATCCCTAAAATCAGTCTGTAGGATAAGAGCTTCCACGCTGCAGGCTCCCCTTCAACCTGTGGCACTAGCGCAGGTGGCAGATGTTAACAGTGGCCTCTACTGTCCAGATGTGGAATTACCACGTGCTGCAATCCTGTCTAGAAATTTTCATATTCATTCCTTCATTTATTCATTCATTTCTTCAGCCGGAATTTTTCAACACACGCTTGTTAATGTTAACTACGTGTAAGGCTGGGACATACGATTTGAAGGGTGCGAGGAGGAACGCCCCTCTCTCCCTTTCCTAACCCCACATTTCCCTCTCACTGGTCCAGGCACACTACTTGCAATTTGCAATTTCTCTGTCCTTGTGATACAACATACTAGTCTAATCACATTAACAAATTATTCTTTGGCAGCCAGTAACACTGTAGCAGAAATTAATTTATTCTATCAGAAGGGAGCATCTGTCGAGTAAATAAATACAGAACCATGTGAGTTTGGATTAATGAAAGGGTAAGAAATGGCCTAGGATATGCTTCTAACATGGCGTAGTGCCATGAAACTCAAAGAGCTGCAGAAGAGGATTCAGAGCAATTAAGCACTGGAGAAGACAAGGAGATCAGAGGAAAGGCCGTATGAGTACGGCTTTGGGAGTTAGTTCTGACCTCAAATTAGCTTTTCTCATTTACTAGCACTTGATTTCAGGTGAGCTTTTATATTTTTATTTTTAATTAACATGTAATATTGTGCACATTTATGGAGTAGAGTGATTATATAAAATCATACAACACACACCAGGAGCACTGATCAAATCAGGCTGATTAGCATTTCCATCTCATCTTTTCTTTGCATGTGGAGCCTTTGACTCTTCTAGTTCTTCAGGAATGTGTAACAGTCTGTTGTGAACCACTTGGGTGAGCTTCTTAACACCCCTGAACTTCATTCTAGAATCCTCATGCAGGGTTGTGGGAACCCATTATAAAATGCCGTGCATGGTGCTCAGCGCAGGGCCAGGCACAGCCAGAGTCTCTGAGGCCGCTCACACTCTGGGCTGCGTCCAGCCCTCCCCTTTGCTCACTATACTCTCTGGCCTGTTGCTGTGCTGCCTTCCAAACCATGCAGACCCTCCTTGATGACAGCCTTCAGGGCATGTCCAAACCTCCAACTCTGCAGCTGGAAAAGGAGCCAGGGTCAGTCCAGAGGCCCTTAGGAATCCTAGGGCCGTCGTCAGTTCTGGGGTTGCTCTGAAGAGGCCGGGGAAGAGGTTCCATGGAGATTCCCCCAGAGGTTAATGCACATGGGCAGATGAGTCCCGTGGCCAAGGCTGCCTGTCCTCCCTCTGCTCCTTCTCCTGCATGGCCAGTGTCACTACCATGTAGTTAGGAGTTCCTTACGAATTACTTAGTTACTAAGGAGTTACTAAGTATTTCTCTAGAATTGCACTAGATTCCTATTCCTGGAGATTTGAGATATATTTGTCAATGGTTGTGCGTCTTCCAGAATTAGCATGCTGTAGCTTGGCTCAGAAGTGACTGGAAAATTGAGCTACACAAAGTAACTGGAAGGGTTTTTCAAGGGAATCTACCAGCTACAAAGCATATCTGTCTGGTGTTGTTATATCAAAACACCCGAGGCTAGTACTTTACAAAGGAAAGAGGTTAATTTGGTCCATGGTTCTGATGGCTACAAAAGTCTAAACAGCATGGCACCAGCACTGGAAGTATGGCAAAACACTGGAGATGTGGAAAGGGAAATGGCTGCATGCAGAAGGGGCCATGCATGAGGGGAAGCCTCCCTTTCTAACTCCACTGGTCCTGTGCGGGGGGGTTAGTATTTAGGGGACCTACTTTGGGGTACTGAGTGATGGGATTATAATTGCTGGAGATTATAATCTCTACCTACTTAGAGACACCACCCCCCAAACAGGAGCATGCTAATCATTTTAAGATGGACAGATGGAAGCAAGAAAGGCTCCCCTGGGCATGCTCCTCATTCATGAGGGACCTCCTCAAGAGGGGCCCCCAGAGGGATCTGCCCAATCTAAAAAGATCGAATCCTTAAGACAAGCATAATTAGAGGAACAGAAGCATAAGAGCTTAAGCGATTTGCCCGAGGCCAAATCTGGAATCTGCGCTGGGACTGGACCCCATGTCTCCTTTCTGCGGTGCTCTTCTTTCTTCTTCATTCATCCTGCTGAGCCTGCCCCGCTCCATCTCCCTCATTCCTATTCATCTCTTGCTCTCATACTGATGCTGCTCCATGTGGACATATGTGCACACGTATTGGAAGTTGGTGCAAGTTTTCGCACGTGAAAACTGGGTGAGCCTGAATACATTATAAATTTGGAGTTTTCCATTACCCACCCCAAGAGAGATGACAATGAAGTGGGAAATCCAAGAGAGCAATTACATCTAACCCTAAATGCTTTATTTTCAGTTCAAGAATAAAATACATCCCCCTCTATTTGCAGCACATTTAATTCCTCTGTTTTGCTTTGATATCATTCATCTCAGGTAGTTTGCATTCCTCAAGCCCCCAACAAGTGACAGCACAGGCATCGAGCCACCCAGGAGCATGCCGGGTGGCAGAGGAGGCAGCTGGAGATTAAATACTTGCTCTGCAGAAAGCCACACTTGCATGGCCTGTACCCAACACCAGGGATGATCAATCAAGAGGTTGAAGGACTGCAGGAGGGAGTGACAAACTGGAGAGATGGTGGGGACAGGGGACTTATGAAGCTTCCCTCCTTCAACCTTGCCCTTGTGCAAGAACTAAGTGCGTGTCGTGTGTGCGAGCCTCAATCAGAGCATCCTTCGCTTAATTTTCTTTTAAATACTTCCCTCCCTTTCTTCAGACTCAACCCGGCTGGCCTTCCTGGATTTCCCAGACCGGCAGCATCTTTCTGGGTCTTACATTTGTATGATTTCCAGATGCTGGGCTTGTCCATTTTCATTAGACGGTACACTCCACAGGGCTGGGAGCCGGGTCCCCACGCATCAGCAAAGCACTGCGTGCGCCTGGCCCTTCACAAACAATGCAAACAGACAAGAAATTGGCTAATGCCTGAGATAAGCAGTTGACACAAAAATCCACATGTAGATGGCATCCTAATGAGAGGTAAAAGCACAACTCTCCACGTGGGGTTACGGAACGCGAGCTCTTCAAAAAGATAAATGTTGCAACCCAGAAAATTTCATCAGCAAAAAATATTCTAAGCAGGTTTCCCCCGAGTCGGCGCAGAACATATGAAAATGGCATATCTCCTTTTACTTGGGAGCTAGAAAAGAAAATGTTATTAGTGGGAATGACATATGTGAGCTTCACTGTGAATAAATATGCAGAGTCTATATATATATTATATGCATAATAATAACACCTCCAATCTATATGGTGCTTTTCTTCCCAGGAACTAAAAATGATCCATGGTTATTATTATCTCATTTATCCTTGCAGATTTTTTTTCACTTGTATTTTGCTAGTTTATTACCAAAATAGAGAAACATTTAAAAGCCATTCTTTTGGCTCTTCTTTCCATGCAGTTCTACCTTTCCATTATATTCTCCTTAAAATGTAGTTAGGGGAAGGAACGGTAATTCTATTACAGATCCTGGAATTTATTCATGGGGCTAGAGAGCAGGTGCCTCTCTAGTGCTGTTATAGGTCTCTAAAGACCAATAGTTTTGAGCTTACTGTCCCTGCCCCCATTCTCAGCTTCCAGAGTTCAAATTCCCAAAAGGAATTTAGGGGGTGGGGGACATGTCAGGTTATGTGTTTTCATTGCCTTACAGAGGACAGGTGGCATACAAAGCTATTATTACCTGCTAATGCTTTTGCAAAAATCACTTAGTGGGTAAATTAATCTACTTTCCAGCAAGCCCAGCAGAGGCTGCTGAGTAGGCTACTGGGGTTTTATTTTGTGTGAATTTTGGTTGGGAAACGTGGCGTTGAGCGGATGGGGGACTTGCAGAATGTGAGTTTTCCAGGGAGCTCCGAAGAAGTAAGGCACAGAGGGCACCTGTCTGAAGCAGGCCTTGGGAGGTCCCCAAGAAGCAAGAGGACACTGTGGACCGGTGCTCAGTCAAGATGGGGAAGTGGAAGAAGGAGCAATGAACCCCACATACACCCAGAGCAGATCCTCCCAAAAGCAAAGTGGAGATCTGGACAGTTCCCAAGTTAGGGAGGCACTTGGCTACATGTTGTCAACTCAGTCCTCTGGGCAGTCTCGCAAGCTAGACTTGAATGAGACCATTTTACAGACATGCAGACTGATGCTCAGAGAGACTGGTGATCCTGAGATCACCTTGTCCTGTAAACACGGCACACGCCAGGCTGCTTTCAGGATGTAGGAGACAGGTGTGTGGTCAGCAAGGACCCTGGATTGTTCCCTGTATGGAATCAAGAGGGAGCAAAACCGCAGGCTGCCAAGTGCAGGCGTATCCATGGACTCAGGGCCATCCACTGAGGAGCAGCCTGGCGTTCCCCTGGCTCCCATTAGTGCTGTACCGGGTCCTGCCGCCTGGCTCTCCTTTACTACCACAGGCATCTCTACACCACTGGCTTTAATGTTTCCCTTTTACTGCGGAGATAGCATGCTCCTTAAATATCATTTTATTATAGGACCATTGAAGTTTGAAGGCACAGCCAGATGCTCTGGAAAAACTGCCAGTTTTAGTCCCCCAATGATTTCAAATTCCTCGTTATTTCTTGGATTCTCCTTCTTGTAATTGCTGATTGATAATAAATAAGTTGAGTGGGAGAGAGATTTCTTTTCTGATCTGGGATAGCAACAGGAATATTTGGGGTCTCTGAATTCTGTCTGAAGAGTCATAAGGGAAGCTTCCTGAAGAAGGTAACCTGGATTTTGAAAGATGAACATAAATTCACCAGCTTACAAAAGGAAGGGAAAGAGGCTTGCAGGCAGCGGGTGCTCAGGGCGTGGTACCTGCAGAGGCTGAGCACAGCTCCCAGATCGCAGCTCCTGGGGACTGCAAGCGTATTGTGTGTGGCAAGAACTTGGAGTCCTAGGAAACAAAGCCATGGAAGGACACCAAGGTTCAGATTGTCAGGGACCCTTGCACCAAAGGTCTTCATTCTACCTTTCTCACCCCAAAGTGAGTCATCCACCTTGCTAACATCATTTCATGAAATGCCTGTTCCAACTCACCAGCACCCGCTCCCTCTCTCAGCCCCTGGGAGATGGAGAGAGTACGCAGGAACGTGCCGGATCCTTAAAATTTTACTTTGGCAGCAGGAGGTGATGCTGAGAGCAGAGAGATCAGGTGGAAGACTGGGGAAGAGTCTAGATGTGTTCTGAAGCCTCAAGGAAAGCAGTGCTGGGGACAGGGGGCAGGGAGGGATCAGGGGACACTGAGGCAGTAGAGAGACCTGGTTACTGGTTACCTGTCCTGCTGCAGTGTGAGCAGCTGTCACAGCGGACTTCCTCATCTCAAACCAGAGCCACTCACACACTTAGAAACCAGCTCTCTGCACACATCCCAGGCTCTGTTCTACACACTTAGAAATACAGCTAACTTAATCCTAGGGACGGTCCATGAGGTAGGAACCACATTCTCTGTCCTTCATAGGTGGAAGCCTGATGCACAGAGAGGCCACACAGCTGTGGGGCAGTCGGGGTCCCAGTGCTTCTGACCCCTGTGCAAAGCCTCCTGGGTTCACTCACACACTCGGCCAATGTGCAGCCCCAACCTACCTGTGCCGCTCTTGACCTGTGGTTATGAGCACAACCCCTGCCCCACACCAGCTGTCCAGGGTGTTCAGACCTTCAAAGACAGAGCTCTCCACCACCACCACCACCACCCCTGTGCTGCCTTCTAGAAGTTTCCAGCTAGTCTCCCCATCGAGACTCTTCCTCATCCCAGGGCTCACTTGACTGTGGACTCTCCTCTCATGCTATGGGATCACTTTCATCTCCCAAAGAATGGAGTCAGAACCCACTGCTCCAACCTCAAGTTCCGTACCTTGTGTTAATTTGCTGTGCTGCCATGACAAATCGCCACAGAGTGGGCAACTTCAACACCAACAATTCGTTTCTTTCTCCTGGCCTGGAGTCTAGAAGTCCAAGATCAAGGTGCTTACGGGGCCAGTTTCCTCTAGGCATCTTCTTGCAGTTGGCTGCCCACCTGCTGCCTCTTCACCTGGGTTCCTGTGTGTGCACTCACCCCTCTCCGTCTTATCACAATACCAGTCAGTTTGTTTCAGGACGCACACAATGGCCTCATTTTAGCTTAATGGCCTCTTTATAGACCTTATGTCCAGATATGGTTGCATTCTGAGGTACTGAGGTTAGGATTTCCACATACAAACTTGGGGGAGACACAATTCCATCCACAACAGGGCTCTTCTCTCCATTGTCTCTGCCTCTTTGGCTCATGGTGCAACTTTCTCCCAAAGACACATGTCTGAAAAGACCCCCTATCATGGAATTGCAGTGAATTAAATTAAAATATGTTCACTAGTAACATGGCTCTTTCCAAAAATAGGGAATGTTTCTATGTGAGATTCCTAAAATGACATCCCTCGGCCTGGCTCCCAGGGAACAGCATGTGCGCTGACAGCTCGAGGGAGGCCGCGGTGACAGAGGAATACAGGCTAGCCATGCATCTCCTCATTTTAATGCACTTCATTAAAACCAGCGTTTTATTACAAAGACCTGCCAAAGTGAATATTAGACAGAAATGCATGTTAAGCTGCCATTGATCTTTCCGGGTGGATTGTACATTAAAGAGTGCACTTTCTCCCTCTGTTAGCTGCTCACACATAAAAGGGAAGCAGAAATCAAAGGGAAAGTGCTCCTGCCTTATCCCCACAACATCACTATGGCTACCCAGTGGGGCCGAGTTCTGCCTTCTAACCTGCCTGCACCTTCAGGCCTCCCTCTTCTCTGCCCACCCACCGGCGGTCCGTCCTCCATGCCCGGGAGGATACTGGCAGTGGACCTGGTTGCTTTGACCAACCTGGAGCTTCCACTGCAGCCTGAAGTGTGTTCTCCACAATGTGTTCCCCACACCAAGGGAGGCGCTGGTTCAGGAAGAGGGCTGGGGCGCGTGCTGGTGATCTGCATGTGTGTGCACATGCGTGTTTGTGTCACCGTGTAGACAAGAACAGAAACCAGAGGTTTAATGGAAATAGGAGAAAATGCATTTGGCAGTTGGGAAAAGAAGCTGTTGAAGAAATTGTGTGTCTGGGGTTTACTCTAGCTTGAGATGGAGTCCTGGCGTGTCTTCCGGCCGTCGGTCAGCCCATCCTCACTAGGATTCCTGTCTGCTGAAGCAGAACAGTTCTAGAGGAACGAGTGGGGTTGAAGTGCTACGGGCTAATCCTGCCAAACAATGTCCTCCAGGACCCCTGCTTATTTAAAGCAGTCGCCTCTCCCACCCCTACTGTGTTCTCTTCCTCTCCTACAAACCCTTATCCTTACCCTCGTCCTAACTGCTGCTCAGGGTAGCCCCCCAAAGCCAGAGGCCCTGACCCTCAGGCAGAGATGGGCTGTGAAGCACAGGGTCCTCCGCTGTGGCTTGGAAAGGCAGGTGAGAGGCCTCATTCTTCTTCAACTAAGCTAGCGGTGCCAAGCCCGAGAATCAAGTCGAATTGAGACCTCTGGACACCCCCACCCTGCAAGATGTCACCCTTGCTGACTTAACAGCTTCCTTAATGCTTGCAGATCATCACACAGCACGGATTATCAATGTGGCAACAAGTACAGACTGGCATGGTCACTGGACCTGTCAGGGACCCCAAACAAAGGTTTTGTTTTACAAGCCACGATGCAACAGTCACAAAGATGTGCAGGGAGGACCTAATGAGTTCACTACTCAGACCCGGACGTCAACCACAGTCTCGTGACTCGGGAGACAGTTCTTCTGTTTTACTAATCACGGTGTATGTATTGCCTGTCTGTCTAGTGGTCATGGCCGCCCCTTGTTTCCCTTTGAAGAGCTTCTCTGTCCTCTCTTCCATCCCACTCACTTACCCTGCAGCAGCTGAGACCCTCACCCGCCATCCCCTGCGTGGACCACTGCAGTGGTCTCTAGGCTGGTCTCTGTGCTTTCAGCCTCAGTATCTTCTCACTCAGGTCCTCCCTGGTAACCAAGAACAGTTGTCTCCAGTCTAGAACCTCGCTTCCCGGTTCTTAAGACCATTAGATGTATCCTGCTTCCTCCGGAATCATCCTTGAGCTCCTTCCCCTGCCTTCCAAGCTCCCTCGCACTCTGATTCTAGAGTAACTCTGTCGTCTCCGAATCCCCCAGCTGCCAAGGAGCTCCCATTCCAGTCACAAGAAGCCACACAGCCCTCCCTCTACCCAACCGGATAGCTCCTCCGCAACTTAGCAGGTCTCTTCCACCCACTGGGAAGCCCTACCCACATGCCACCCCAGCCCCTTGCTTGGTAAACTTCTGCTCACTCTTTAGGGTCCATCTGGAACCCCTCCTGTTGTCTGAAACTTTCCTGACCCCAGCACACATCAGCGGCCCTTGGAGTTCTGCTCTCGGGGCCTAACTCTTCCCGGAGACCGTCTTGCTTGTCGTTGGAGCCCCCAAAACAGAGCAGAGGCCAGGAGCCTATCTCCAGTCCCGCCCTCCAGGGCCCCTCACTTGCTGGCCAACTCCAACCAGCAGCGGTGCGGGCCCAGCAGCCTCAGCAAGCCCACCCACAAGCCCAGGGTCTTCCTCGCCAAATGCCCGTCTTCCTGGATTCTCCACCTGGCTTGGCGGCCATCTCCAAGTTGAAGGTCATCTTGAGGCCTCCCCCAGGCCTATCTCTGCCCATTTTACTTCTTACATATCTGCGGCGTCTCTGCCTTCCTCCCCATCCCACTGCCAGCCGCCCACTCTGACCTTCATGGACTGTTCCCCACACTACTGCAGTGGCCTTCTAACCGGTCACTCTGCCCGGCTCTCCACCAGGCCAGCTTCCACCGCTGCCAGCTTCAAGGTACCTCTGTGGATGAGAGCCCTTCAGTGGTTCCCTTTTATGGCTCAAAAATAAAGAAATAAATACAAAAGCCACCTCCCTTAGGACAGAGCCTCCACCATCACCACTGACCACCAAGTTGGCCTCTGTCTTCCTCTCCGACTCCACCTCGTGCTCCAGCCGCATGGAAGCTCTTCGGGTCCCAGAACACCCCGTGCAAGTCCCCAACATGACCTCCTCCTGGAGCACTCCTTCCTTGGGCTACTCCTGCTCAGACTTCAGGCCCAACAGAGACCTCCTCCTGAGAACTTTCTCGGATTTCTCCCTGTCCTCGGACTGGATTCGCCTCCTCTCCTCTGGGTTTCCTTGACGTCCTCAGCATGTCACTGCAGTCGCACCTACCACGATATCCTATGCTTCCTGGGGTCAGAAGCCATGCGACACGGGATAAGCACTCGATGCTGACTAAAGGAACATGTTTTGTAAAAAGAGTGTCAGAAGGTAATAGAAATGAACCAGTAGGGCCATATACCAAATTCTCGGTAGGCATTATCTCGGTGAAATCTCACAGGAAATCCATGGGGCAAGTAGGGTTGTTCCCACTCACATAGAGTTGAGGAAATCAAACCTCATAGAGAGTGACTTGCCTCAGGGTAGAAGAGGGATTTGAAACCCGTCTGTACCTCCGTCTCTGGCGCTTGCCCCGCATCGTGCCTTCTCCTTCACAAAGCTCGAGGAGCAAGCTCTTGCACCCTCAGAAGAGCCCAGGAGGGAAGGTGTCCCAGCCACACTCTCAGATCAAGACGCCCTGTGCCACCCCAGCCGTTCCTGCTAATCTGCGGACCTCCTCCTCGGGCTCTGCACCTCTGCAGGCCTGGAGCTGAGCACAGGCTTCCTCTGGTGCCGTATCATATTGCAAACTTCTATCTAATTTGCTGTTCCCACTCTCCCTAAGGACACATTTACGTTAGTACTTTCAAGGCAAGATTCTCTCTATGAAGCAGGCATGAATCCATCTTTCCCTGGCATCCACAGTATAGGAAATGCAGTGCTTTAGATATTAACGAGTAATTTTCTTTGCCCAGTGCAGTTCAAAATTCAATAAATGCTGCTTAAGCCTAATTCTCCCACTCATAGGTCAGAGAGTAGCCTTGTGGAGGTGGAGAGAAAATTCCCACATGTTTCCTTTCCCTCCTCCTGCCTCACAAGCCCTGTTCCCTTGGATATCAGTGGCTGTCACTAATAGCATATGAGCTGCAGTGTCAAGCCCCATGGTTCAAACTGGCCTCCTGTCACACCCCCAAATCACACGGTCCTCTATCTCTGTCTCTGCGGGAGCCCATCCAGCATCTCCCCTGTGGGCTGAAATCCCGTGGTTAGAAAGGTTATTCCTCCGACTTAAGCATTGCTCAGTCCTTGGGTCCTCTTCTAGCATGGGAATCCATGAGGTCATTTACATCTTAACTTCATTTAGCTCATTGTTTTATTTGAAAACCAGGTCAACTTGTCATTTGAACTTGGGTTTGAATGGCTTAAGGAAAATGGAGCAAAAGACAAACGGTTCTTTTCTACTCTGGGGAGGTTGGTCCTTGCTGGTGAGGTTGGCGGGGGCGGGGGGGGATGCAGGGTGGAGAGAGCAAGAGGCTGCCTCTGGTCTCACACTGGGAGAGAGTGGACGTCACCTTGTGCAGGTCACACTTGCTCAGCTCTGATTGCAGGACTCCTAGGGCACTGAGGAATGTAGGTCCAGGTCTGCTCTCTGCAAGGAATAATAATTCAGTAAAAATCTCAATTAAAACTAACTCATAAATCACATTTAATGTTGCCCTGATGGGTCAAATCTAATATGCCAGACCTATTAATCTTTTGGCAGACCCTGGAATCCCACCCTCCCTCTTCTGAGGAGTCAGGGGTTAAGGCCTAATTTCTCCCACCTCTGATACAGATTAATTAGACCCCAGAGAACAGGGGACAGGAGGGTTTGGGACTGTGTCATGTCCTGAACCTGGAGCTTGGCAGCTTGGTACTGCTGGGAGTCCAGGAGAAGGGAGCCCAGATTCCTGAGCAGGTAGTCTGTCTGCTGGGGCGGAACATGCCAGGTGCGGGCTGCTAACGTGCGGATGTAGTTGCGGGAACTCAAGGAAGTGCAATCTGGCAGGTTAAACAACTTTTCCACAGGGCCATCAGGGGCCTAGGGCAAGGAACAATGTTAACTGACATCAGGAGATCAGTGACAGGGAGTCCCACAGAGAAAGCTGGCAGACTCTCTGGCCAGGCCAGGAAAATTAGGCCATGGGTGGCAGAGCCCAGTAACTGGGCAGAGACTCAAGGCCAGGAAGACCAGGGCAGCACACACAGGTCAGCTGGGAAGATGAAAGGACCCTGTGTTTGTCGAGTTGAGACCACAGGCCAAGAGACAATGTGGAAAATGAGCTCCACAGACCAGGAGCTGGGGGTAGGGAGGCTTCCCGAAAGCCTCAGGGGACTCTGAGGACCACGTCGGTGTCCATTAGAAAGAATGCTTGCGGAACATCGGGTTTGAAGCCAGAGATGTTTATCTGATTGCTAGCTACATGGCCCTGAACCAGGCACATCACCTCTGAAGCCTCAGTGTCCCTACCTTTAAAGCAGGGTTCATAATATTTAGTGGCAAGATTTTTTTTTAATATTTTAGTTGAAAATGGACACAGTGCCTTGATTCATTTTTATGTGGTGCTGAGGACTAAACCCAGTGCCTCACACATGCTAGGCAAGTGCTCCACCACAGAGCTCCTGCCCTAGCGACAAGATTGTTTTGAGGATTAAAGTGGAGGCTTCAACAGCACCCAGGGCCCTGCCTCCAGGTGGGCAGAGCTGCAGTGCAACACTGGAAAGGCCATTTCTGCACAGCGAGTCCACGGGGCCGAAGGCAAAACTGAGGTCCAGGTTGCAGAGCCAGGGTCCCCGATGGCAAACCAGCTGTGGTGTGGGTATGAAAACCTAGGAACCAAGTGGGAGAAGGCTGTCTCAAGCTCCCCTGCAGCACCTCGGGGAACCAGCAATGGTTCCATCCACAGGGGTGTTCACGGAGGTGGGGCGGGGTTCGGGACCAGCCTGAACAGAGCTCTTGGCAACTTCTTCACCTCCTCCTCCCTCCCTCCCCTCTTCTTTCCTTCCTATTGTCTTTCCACACATATTTCTGGAGCCCCGATGTGTGCCAGGAGCCAGAGACTTGAAGCTGGGAACCTGCAGGGCTGCAGAGGCTGGTCCACAGGCCTCCCAACTCCAAAGAGCAAGCAAGCGTCTTCTCACTTTTGAAAGACCTCATAATAAAAGACCTCATGAGGACACTTACGTGTGATCAATGTACTTTAAAATCTACTTGAGCTTCTGTCATCAAGTCTCATCTTGTGCCCCTGACTGGCACAACATAATCACTAGCACTTATCAAGCACTTAAAATGTGCCAGGCGCCAAGCAAAATTTTGGGAGGTTGATGATCTCAGCTCCCTCACGGGGGGGACTTCAGTAAATGGTCTTTCTCCCCGTCGTATCGGTCAGGATGCTGAGGTGGAAAGAAGTGAAAGAATCTGCCCGAGATCTTACAATAACTAAGTAGGAAGCTGGGATTCCAATCAAGGCCAACTGAACTTTAATGGCTCTGTGTCATCAGCCCTCTACCCAAGGCCAGCAGGGCTCCTGTTCATCCCTCCATGATGCCCCTCTGCCCACCTGGCACCTGGGCCTGGAGAATTTTAATGATTCTCCCATCAGCCTGTGAAAACAATAATGGAGGATGAGGGGTGGCTCCCAGGACTCCCCAGACTCAGTGTCCTCTGGGTATGTGCAGGGCAGGATGGGCACCTGTCAGGGCTAAGGGCCCGCTCCCCTGTCCCCTCCAAGAGAAGCAAAGCCCTCAGGGGACAAAGCACACTCTCCACCAGCAAACTGGTGGCTAGACTTCTCAAGCCTCGCATTTGAATGATCATCTTCATTTGCAGGGCTCTTTCCATGGTACCAGAACAGGGGAAAAAAAATTAAATAAAGTAAATTGATAGAGTACGAGACAATGAAAAACAAATTTTCTCTATTATAATGAGCACTTTGCAGTGACTGTTAATGTAGCGTGACAGCAAAAGGTCCTGCAAGGGCTGCTTCTCCGCTCTCGAGAGTGACCTCAGCTCACACGGAGTGTGTTCCCCGGGGTCTTTCTTTAGGTAATGTTACTCTCCCTCTGCCCAGGAACAGTCCCAGGCTCCCCAGCCTCTGCCGGGTGCTCAAAGCCTGTGCTCGGTCTTTCCCAGCACCTCAGCCTTCCCATGCTCCTCTCTGCCGCTCCGTCCCAGTCCCCTTGGGCAATTTCTCCCCTTCCTCGGGGCTGGCAGTGTCCTCTGGCTTTGTGCTATGGACACTCTCAGTGGGCTTCTTGCTCTTCTTCAGGACTGTTCACATTTCACTCATGGTTTTAATTCTGGACATCAGATTTTGGAAGGCCTGCAGTTCCTAGGACAGAGGTTAACCAGGTCTGTCTCACCTGGTGGGCAAAATGGATTTGCCCCTCATTCAGAAGTGCAGTGGGGATTTGTCCTGTCATCAGACTTTCCCCCGATTAGTCCCCTTTGAGTGAAGGATTTCTACTAAGCGTTGGGTGGAAGACACTTGTGTTTTGAATTTTGTGAGGGACGTGAGGGACCTGCTTCTCAGGATTATGGAGCCTGTGGGAAAAATGCACCGTGCTTTTTGATAGCACATGGATGGATTGATGGTTCAGATTTGAGAGCCCTGAGACAGGTCAGACCAGAGAGGAAAACAGCATCACCCCTGGTAGCCCTCTGCCGCATGTTTATATTACCAACTGCATGGGAAATGGTGTTCTGTGGCCATCTGTCCAGCCACCTTCCCTGGGTCTTCCTTGCAGTGGAACCCCAACTTGGTTCAATTGTCTGAGGTCCGTTTAGGAGGAAGCTGAGTCCTACTCCAGCACCTGGTAGGGAGGGAGGACCCTTGATACATCTAAACCAACGATGGCATCTCTCTTCTCCTCTGTGAGTAATTGGCATAGAAATGGGCACGTGGCACACTTCTGGCCAGTGGGCTGTGATGTAGCTTTAGGAAACATTGTCACCTTTAAAAAGAAAGGAAAGTGCCTTTTACCCCACTTACAAACCTTGATACTCCTACAGAGAGGGGTGACAATTGGTCCCGTGGCAAGTATTTTTGGGATCAAGAAGAGCCTAGCTTTCAAACAAAGGCCAACATAGGGAAAAGTCGGTGCAGGAAGACAAAACGAACCTCGTTCTGTGCTGATTCATTGAGCTGATGAATAGAGTGGCTTTGCCCAAACTTTGACAAGCATCTATATATTGAATGCATGGTAAAAGCAGAAGGGCAGAGGCTGCTAGCAAGAACATACTTAAGCTGGCCGTGAGGGTGCACTCCTGTAATCCCAGAGACTCTGGAGGCTGAAGCAGGAGGATCCCAAGTTCAAAACCAGTCTGGGCAACTTAGCAAGACCCTTTCTCAGAATAAAAAGGAAAAGGGCTGGGGATGCAGCTCTGTGGTAGAACACCCCTGGATTCAGTCCCCAGCACCACACACACACACACACACACACACACACACAAAGCATACTTAATAGAGTCACAGATGAAAACCAGGAAGGAGTCAAAATCTCTAGAAAACAGAGAGGAACCAGGAGCTCCTGTTGGAACCTTCAAATAAGTGATAGAAATAGACCCCATGGGCCACCTTCTGTCTCTAGGCCTCTGGCTTTGGGCGCCAGACTCTCTGTAGGTGAGAACAAATGTGGCCCCTTCTAAGGCAGAGCCTCTCTGGTGTGCTTCAGAGGAGGCTGCCCTGGCCCCTGGCCCCTGGCTCCTAGATAGTTACTGTTGCCTGTTCCCTTCTCTAATCAAAGTCTAATAACACAATTCTACGTTCTATAGAAACAATTTCCAGAACATGGCTTATCACTGCATCAAAAAGGATGAAAAGCAAGTTAGGAACCAGAAACACCCAGTGCATCTGGTCACA
Organism: Ictidomys tridecemlineatus; assembly: GCF_052094955.1. NCBI lineage: Eukaryota > Metazoa > Chordata > Mammalia > Rodentia > Sciuridae > Ictidomys > Ictidomys tridecemlineatus. The sequence continues at coordinate 8,783,819 of NC_135486.1, read as the reverse complement.
GGCTCGCCCCACCCCCACCACCCTGTGGCCCTTGCTCCTGCACCCTGGCCAGATGTTTGTCTTGTCATCATTGTTGTTTTGAGGGTGGTGACGATGCTCCAATCCTTGGTAGGAGAGGCATGATCTGCAAATCTCCCAACTTACCCTGTCAGTGTGAGTTAATCCAGTTTTAAGGCGCCCTAACTTAAGTTTTAGGACATTTCCATATTTGATCATCATTACAATTCCCGGACTGGTTCCCAGCGAACCCAAATATTGAGACGGCGGCTTGTTTTACTACAGACTCCAAACACACAAAATTAGCAAGATCAGCTCCCACAGTGTTGGCTGCTGCCAAATAAGAGCTCGGGAGAAGTCCTGTGTATATTATTAAATTGTGCATAATGATGGTGTGTGTCTAGAAAACGGCTTTCACGGGTGAGTACGTCTTCATCTCACAGGCTGTGACAGCGTGTCTGAACCAAGGAGCACATTTTGATTCTAGTCCTTCTAGTTCTTATCAGCTTTCAGTGAGCACCCGGTGCCCGAGGAGGCTGCCGTGGTCTCCTTCAGTGTGGAAGTTGCTCCTGGGTCTTCATTAGTGTCAGGTCAGACCTGTCCTGCTCACGATCTTTCACATACACCCCGTCAGGAGCCGATCATCCCATGAAACCACACCCACCCACGCAACTGGTCCCAGGTCAGTAATGAATCCAAAAAGGAGTAGGGACACATTCTAGGGGAAAGTGACAAGGACATGCTGTGAGGACCTACAATTGCTGGGCCTGGGATCTCATTTAATTCTCAGAATGACTCTGAGCTGTTGGTAGATCAGCCCCATATTTCAGATCTAGAAGCTGAGGCTCTCAAAGCAGGGAAAGTAGCTTTCCAAGGTCATGCTGCTCTTGGTGTGATCGTCAAGGTCAAACGGAGGCTCAGCTCGATCCCGACTCCCCACTTTGCCTAGAAGACCTGCCTGTAGAGGAGGGAAAGTGAAGGCAGGGCAAAGAAATGGCCCAGGGAACAAAGGGGAAATAAAAGCAGAATAATTGGCAGAAAGAAGAGTCTATCAGAAAGAGACCATTAAAAATTCATAGGGGTAGGAGTAAAAAGTCTCATTGAAAAGGAAATTTAAAAAATTGACAGAAAAGCATGAGCCAAAGCCATAAACACCCCAAAATATGAAAAACTAAGATTTCCCAAGAGATGTTGCAGAAAGATATCAAAATAAATGATGGGAATAAAGGAGGGTGAGGGTGGAAAGAAAAAATACAAGATAGATGCAGAAAATTCACTTTCTCTTATTATTTCTTGGAAAGTCCCTTGTAGGTTATTTGAGTAAAGAATCAAGGAAAGAAGCTCTGATCAAACCATGATTCGGCTCTGACATTAATGATAGCTAATCTTTGGGGAAGTAAATCCGATATTTAAAATTGTAGAAAGCCTCTCACCTCTCGGAGTGATTCCTGAAATGGAAAGCTGAGCCAGAGAGGTGAACGTTTTCTTGGGAGCAAAAGCTGTCCCTCCTGTGAGGAAAATTACATCCTCCTGGACACGGGGTGCTATAAATCTCAGTCCCAGCAAATTGTAACCACCAACTGCTACCAACCCCAACCAGAGGTCAGCCGCTAAAAGAGGCCCCTATCATGATTCTCCAAAGTTGCAGACCCCTGCGGTGTGGAAATCATTTCCTGGGGCTCTGAGGTTGCTCCTCCCATCCATCTGGGACCAGGAAAAAGTGATTCTTGAGGTTTTGAGTGATTTTTATGTGAAAGCAGAGGAAAACAAACTGGATAGCAGAAGACCCGCCCCCCATCACCACCGCCGGGAATGCGTCCGTGGCTTCAGCCGTGCAAGGGTAACCATGTGTGCAGTATCTGTATGTACGTGTGTCTAGCACGTGGGCATGTACGTGTGTGTCCGTGTCAGCACCGCCCCTCACTCCACACTTTGCCCTCCCAGCAGCAAGGTGTTGGACAGGCCCTCGTGACTAGTGAGTCCATGTCTGAGTGGACTTTCCCTCTTACTCCTTTTCTCCCGTGGACAAGTGACTGAGCCTTTCCAAGCCTCAGCTTGCCCATCTCTCAAGTGGGATAACAACTCTGGCCCCGTGACTGTCAGGATCCAATGACATAGCACATAAAACACGCGTTCTCGGTGCTTTAGGGGGCAAAATAGGAAGTCATCCACGATGATCACATTTTTAATACAACCATGAGAGACAAAAGTGTTTGTCTCTTTGAAATCTAAGGGCTGGCTGAGGGAGTGCCAAGAATCAAAAAAGTTTTCAAATATCCCTCTGTCTCTCCAGTCTCAGGAGGGCAAGGAGCCCCCGTGGCCCTGGGGGAAGAGCCCAGGAGAGGTTGTAGGCACATCTCTGCACGGTCACTGCGGCCATTGGTCCCTTGGACTGGCTCTGATGCCCAGGGGAGAGGTGCTGGTGAAGGCAGCCTGGGTCCTGCACTCCCGCGTGGGCAGGCATCCCCTGGCCACCCAGTCCCAGGAGCCCAGAACAAAGCCAGCCCTTCCTGCCTCCTGCCTCCTGCCTCCTCCCACCCTTCACTGAAAGGCAGAAGAGCCTGCCCCCAGCTCAAGGGAAAAGCCAAATTAACCTTTCTGACACTACAGCAAATGTGAACCGTCCACCTTGGCTTTCATAATGCCAGCCCAGGCGCCAGTCAGTCACTGTCTGTTAGAAATACAGAGAATGTATGTCAGAACTCACCCGCACATGCTGAATCGGAAAAGAGCAGTTATTACTGCAAACTCTATATACATTATTTATCAAATGAACTCTCTGCAGTCGGAATACAATTCATTTCTACTCTCTCGCGCTCTTGTTCTTTCATTTCAATAGGAGATGAAAGAAACCATTTATAGAATCTTTCTGGGCATTACTCATGCAACAGTATCCCCGGCTGGGTCTGAAGTCGGAGCTGTCTATTGCAGGAGGGAGTGGGCTGTTTGGAGTGGGAGAGAAACAGCCCCATCTGCCAGGCTTTCTCTGGCGCTCCCCCGAGGGCCCCACCAGCACCGCAGCCCACCCCCTGGAGCCATGGGGACAGCTCTCCAGGCACACTCCAGGGGGCGGGAAGCTTGGCTCACACTAAGGCAAAGGACTTCCCCATGCATTTTTTCTTTTTGTAACATCAGCTTTAACAAATTATTACAAGGTGAGGAAGGTGACCCCAGTCAGTCTGTTTGGGCTAGAGATCGATCCCCACTTGGCTCCACATTAGAGAAGAGAAGAAATAATTCTCTTACTCAGCCTGGACTGATGTAAGTCTTAAAATGAAGACTGTGCATGTTCACGCTCAGGTTGGCCCAAAGTTAGGAGTTTTGTCTCGAGGACATGGTGGTAGCAGTGATGTTGGAGGTAATGATGATGGTTGTGGAGGGGTGGTGGTGGTGTTAGGAGGTGACCATGGGTTGAGTTTGGTCGTGGTGGTGCTAGTAGTGACAGTAGAGGAGATGGTGGTGGTGGTGGAGGTCATCCAGTGGTATTGGCTTTGATGGTGGTGGGAGGGGGTGTTTTGGTGGTCCTGTCAGTGTGGTGGTGGTGGTGATGGTGATGACTACAGTTGTATATTATGGGGTAGTTTCACAATATAATTTTTGGATTCAAGAGAAATTTCCTTGAGAACTTGGTCACTTTTTTAGTAAGAAGGCACATTGTTCCTATTCAGATCAAATCTTCATGAAACTCCTCATCTGAATTTCTGTCCTATTTGTGTAACTCAGAGTAAAGATTTAAAAACGAAAGTTCCCTTTCTGAGGGACTAACTTCCTGCTGGTGGACTAAGTGCACTCTTGATTTAGGGACCAGGTGTCCCAACCCTTAGCTTTCTGTGCTTGATCACCCCAACCAATCATAAGATTGTTGAAAGCAGGTGCATGTCTTCATGTCTTATCTTTCTGAAGTCCTATACCCCTAAATAAATATATCTTAAGCTGGATGAAAACATGGATGGCTGGATGGATCTATGGGCATTATCATTTTCTTCCCCAAACACATGGTACCAGGATGCATACGATGGTAGAGGAAGGCGGGTGAGAGTGAGGGTCTCTGGGCCTCATGAGGAAGTGGGAATGGAGTTACCACCATCTATCGCCACTTCAACATCAGCCACAGGACTGGGCTCTCAGCACATGCGCACATTGACTCCAGGATCTTCATGATAATCCCACGAGGCGGGGGCTAACTTTCACAGACGGAAATCAGGATCAGGGATTTTCAACAATTTGTCTTATAAAATTATGATCAAAATTTTTAACTGGATTCAGAAAGGCATGGGTTCAGATGATAACTGTCTCTTAAAAAGCAGTGGCATGACTTTTATTAGATCAGATCTTGTCTTTGGACCTTCTCTTTCCCATCTGAAAAGTGGGAAAATAATAATTGTACAAGAAAGAATTAAATAAGGAAAGCCTGTATTTCTGGTATACAATAATAATCATCATGAATTTAATTTATATTTATTTAATTATATTTATTTAGTAAATATAATATTATCATGAATTTTATACACACATGTGCCTACACGTTCTGTGCTTCTTGCCCAAGACAAGAAACAAAAACGTGTCCAAAACATAATAGCTCTCTTTATTCTCTATTTCTCTGTTTAAGGGTTTCTAGCTAACCCCCACCATTGTACTAAGGATTGAACCCAGGCGTGCTTAACCCTGAGCCACATCCCCAGCCCTTTTGTATTTTTTACTTGGAGACAGGGTCTCATTGAGTTGCTTAGGACCTCCCTAAAATTGCTGAGGCTGGCTTTGAACTCACGACCCTCCTGCTTCAGCCTCTTGGGTCCCTGGCATTAGAGGTGTATGCCAGATGGCACAGCAGGCATCTAGCTTTTAAGTGGTGGAAACAGACTCAATTACCATGGGACTGTAAAGACCACACGTCCAGCCTGGGGGTGGGGTGGGGGTCTCAGCAGTCCACCTGCACAGAGCTCACAGCCAAGCTTGGGAGGCCACCAATGCTGAGCCCTGCCTGGGAGAGGAGCCCCTCCCGGGGGTCAACCTCCCAGACCTCCTGCCCCCCCCCCACAGCAGCCCACCTGGAACTGCTCTAGGAGTCCATTTCTGCTCTACCTAAGGGTTAAAAATTAATTTAACTCTGATGGCACTGACAGGGGAAAAGTTAATAGATGTTTTATTTTTAATATGTGAGGTACCTTAACAGGAATTAAGCTTAATGCCTCAGAAATGGGAAGGACTGCTCACAATCTGTCTCCCAGAATCTGTAGACTTTAGCAGGCAGCTGGAGGAATGGAAGACGTATTATTCCAGCAACTAGAGGCAGGATTGAAATGCCCCCCACAGCCATCGGGAGAAATCCCAAACAGTCTGCCAACCCAAGAAATTGACTCATAAATTGTCCAAATCCTCAGTTTCCCCTTATTACCTTGACCTCCCGTTTTCTTTACCATCTGGAAAATATATCATTTCAAAGTTTTAAAGATATAATAGAGCTTGTCACTTAGAATCATAGAATTTTAGAGCTGATTTCTTCCAGCTATAATAATTTATGATACTAAGCGAAGTGGAGGAAAGTTTATAACAGGAAATTGTGCTGAACCCAGGCCATACATTTTGTTTTAGACATGGCTTTTGGCTGTTTTCAAAAGCTACTAACTTAAAAAAATCTCTCATGCAAAACATTCTTCAGTATCCTTAGTCCGGCCCAACTCCCTGAACTGTTCAGGGGTAGACTTCAATCCATTAAGGAAACCATCAACTGCTTTACTCAGGAATTCTTTCACCCAATATTTATTAAGCATTTACTGGGTGTCAGGCACTATTGCAAGCATTTAAGGAGGCAGCAGCCAACAAAAGACTCGGAAGTCCTTGCCTTTATGGGACGGATGGGCATTCCAGTGCAGAGAGACAAAAATATTAATGAAAAATATTTTATAGCATCCTAGAAGGTGACAAGTGCCGAGAAGTAGACAAACCAAGGGAGAAGGGAAGGCTATTGGTAGAGTCCATTACAAACAGGGTGCCCAGGCAGGGCCTTACAGAGAAATGAGGCAGAGTAAAAACTTAACAGAAGTGAGGGGAGGAGCTAAGGGACAATCCAGGGACAGAGCACTGGGCAGAGGGACCCGGAGCTGCAGAGACTAGGAGAGAACTTGCCTGGTGTGTTGGTGAATCAACAGGAAAGCTGGCAGGCTGGACGGGGGTGGGGGGCCCAGGTGAGCCAAGGGAATCCGTGGGATGAAGCGGAAGGTCAAAGGTTGCTCCAGGCCTTAGAACTGGTGCATGTGAGTGACCACACATCTTGACTGCCCAGGACATCCCCGATTAGGCCTACCATCCTGCAAGAAATGCTAGTAGTGACCCCGATCACTCTCACAGGGCCCCAGTTTGGTTGATAAATTATATGATGGCTGTTAGACTCTGGCTTTTACCTTGAGCGTGTTGGGAACTGAGGGGGTTGGGACAGAGTGACAGGACCTGACTTCCATCCACAGTGGCTCTCCGGCTGCTCCGTCTGAGAGAGGCTGCCAAGGAGCCCCGGTAGGAGGGGAAGTGACCCCAGCGAGCTCCGCCGGGTGTCTCCTCTGTCCCATTTGGTCTGTCTGGTGACTTCCCAGCACACGGCGGGGCTTTTCCAGGGTCTGATGTAAATTCTCTTTCCGAGTCTTCCCTGCCTCAGCCCATAGCCCAAGACCTCACAAAATTAAAAAGCTCCCTAGCCGGCTGGTTTTCTGGATTTTGTTTATTTTTGCCATTTTGTTTTCAAACCGACTTGGGTGTTTACACACTGTATTTAGTTATTAGTCAGCGGGCTGACTTCTGCTAGACAGTGAGGATCTTTCTCTTGAACAGGGAAACAAACTCCAATCACACTGTGGAAAGTTCCTCAGTTTCCATTTAAAATGCACGTTCATCCTGAGGAATCTGATGTGGACCCTGGACTGGTTATCCATGCAGCAAACCATCTCAAACCTCCTGGTACACAGTAGCCGCCACTCCATTTTGCCCATGGACTCTGTGGGTCAGGAATTTGGGCAAAGCTTAGTGGGTACATGGGGCTCTGGTAGGTAGAATGACCAGAGGTCAGGTGAGCCGGGATTGGAGGACCTATTTCCACGATGGCTTTGTCCCTGCCTGTCTTTCCCCTGGGCTGGGCTCACTCAGGGTTGCGCTCCCTGTGGACGCTGGCCACAGTCTCTACGCATGCCCTCTCCAGCAAGGTGGCCTCAGTGTTCTGGGGAACAGGAAAGAAAGTGGCTTCGTGGCTGAGCCTGTGAAGTCAGTGGCTTCGATCCCCCCACTCTCTGGGACTGGAGCATCATAAACCTGCCCAGATCCAGAGGAAGGGACACGCCCTCTCTTGGGGGGTGTGTGGAAGAATCTGCAGCTGTGCCTTTAAAGCTGCCACAGTTCCCCCTGCACTGATGAAGGACCCGAGGCTCGGGGAACGTGGGTGACTTGTCCAGAGTCACCCGACTGAACATGCTCAGCACCTGCTGGGCCACAAAGCACGTTTCTTTCCTCCTCGTCGGGACGTCTTCTGCTGTCACCTGTGCCCAGCAGAGTTTGGCACGCTGTGAAGGAAGGAAGGGGTGAATGTGGCACGGCCAGCAGCTCTGGAATGTTCTCCAACTTCTGCTTGTGACCTGAATGGGTGGCCCTGAGGCGGGGAGTTCACACCGTGTGACCAGAGGCATGGAAGACCCTAGAGGTGTGGGGGACACTTCATGAAGGGCTCCGTCTGCCTGAACCCTTTTAACTTACAGACCCCTTCTGACGTTGCCAGCCCCAACAAAGGGGTAAGACCCATTTGGAGATGGGCCAACGCAACTGCTAGGTGGCCTGGGTGGCAGTAGGCTAAGCACATCTTCCTTCCCCTGTAAGGACAACAAGAAGCCTGAGACAGGGAAGACAGGGCCCTTCTCTACTCCTGCCCGTCCCTCCCCAACTCACAGTCTGACCTTTTTATAAAGGTGAAATATGGCTGGAATGAAAGCAGTCTCATCCTTGATCAAAAAGCTACAAATCAGAGGTCTGAGCTCACATCCCGGCCTCACCACAAATGTGCTGTGTGTCCCAAGAGAATTCACCTCCCCTCCCTGAGCCTCAGCCTGCTGTTTGTTATCTGAGAGTCTGTGATGGGATCGCTGTCCTCCCACATCAAACCTCCTGCAGTCCCAGGGGCTGGACTATGACTCTCCCTTGCCTTGGCCTTCACACCTGTGCCTGCACAAGCCCGGCTCAACTTGATTCGCACACTGCTTGCCAGTCACGGGGGCCTGGGGGTGGTTGGGAGATTTTCCCCCAATCTTGCACCTTTTCTGTGAAGTCACAGTCGTTTCTATCTGTTCGTTCTCTCTCCACTCCCTTGTAGTCACCAGGGGCTGCTCGTCTAGGCCCAGCCCTGACCTTGGGTGACAGGGCCACTGTCTTCCTGGCATGCTACGAAGCAGGCTGCCTTGCTCCCTGCCGCCATGCTCCTCACCTGGGCTGTGCCGGTGCCTCTTCCCTGCCCTTGTCTGCTTGGTTTCTGCATCTGCTCTTGCTGTCCTGCTGCAGCGTCCACACAGAAGCCAGGGTGGCCTTTACTGCTCTGCTTTTTGCTTATTTTTGCTTTGTTTGTTTCGGTAAAACATACACAGCCACGTGGACCGTCTTGACCATTTTCAAGGGTATGACTCCCTCGGGTTTGGTACGTTCCCAGGGCTGGGAACCCCCCCCCCCCAACCCTCTGTCCATCCACAGGACTTTCTCCTCCTGCCAAGCTGAGTCTGCTGTCGGGACACAGAAGCTCCCTGTCTGTGACTGTCTCATCTCACTCAGCCCAGTGACCTCATGGTTCCTGTCGCTGCATGTGTCAAACCATCCTTCCTTTGAAACAGTGAACAATACTCCATTGTGGGCGTGTGCCCCATCCCATTTATCCATTCATCCATCAGGGACATTCGGATTGCTCCTGCCTTTTAGTTCTTGTGAATAATACTGCCATGAATGGTGGTGTACAGGGCCACCTTTGAAAACTACCAATCAGTTCCTGTCACTCTTCACTCACCAAGTGAAAGTCACCAAGGCTTAGCACCTTTCCCTTGTCCACCGGCCCCACCTCCTGCACACCACTCCCACTCACCAGGCTCCCTCCGGGTCAGCTCGTCCAGTCCCCAGATGCACCAAGCACAGCCTCACGAGGGCCTTTGAACTTGTTCTGTCCTCTGCTAGGGAGCTTTTCTGTCCAGCCAGAGCAAGGCCAGCTCCTTCTCGCCACCCAGGTATCTGCTGAATGCTCTGCTCCTTAGAGGACCTCCCTGTCCCTGAGCTGCAGGAACCACTTGTAGCCACCAGGGGCTGCTGGTCTAGGCCTAGCCCTGAGCTTGGGTGACAGGGCCACTGTCTTCCTGGCATGCTACGAAGCAGGCTGCCTTGTTCCCTGTTCAATCACAGAGCCCAGGACAGCCTCTTGCCTGGCACACAAGAGGCTCTCTGAGTGAATAGTGTCCACATATTCGATTTGACAGTCCAGAGAGGAGGTGTAGCAGCACAAGGGTCTCAAGACCCTGAGAGGAGCTGGCAGCAGGGAGGCACAGGATGCCTGGTGTTGACTCCTGTTCCTCTTTCACCTCCGTTTAGCTCTGGCTTCCCCTTCCCTAGGTCACTGCTTTGGCCACCTCCACTGGGAGCCTGCCACGGACCACGTATGGCATGGCAGGAGACATGGACACAAGAACACCAAGGCACAGGTCCACTCTCATCGGTGTCAGGCTCTGTGTTCTCAGAGGAGACCTGGCTGGGCTCAGGTGGAACAATTCTTTATAAAGGTGCACCTAAGACACCGCACCACATAATATATATAAAGAGAGAGCCCATTAGTCTGTGTCTTGCCCACGTTCAAAACGCGAAGTCATTTTTCAGGCTTGGCTCGAGTTCTCCTTCATCAATAAGAGCTACAGCCCTGCCAAGCTGGGAACAGAGAGCTCTACCTGCTGCTGAGATAGGCAGGCTCCGTAACAGGTGACGAGCATGCTAGCCATCGTAGGAGCCCAGTGGGTTCCGCATGTCTCCCAGGCTGGGCCTATCAGAGAGTGTCCAGCCTAGTGCCACTGTGACAAAACCTCCCACTGGAGAGGTGTATCAAGGATCCCCTGCTAGGAGCAACATGACACGGCAGAGAGGCCTCCAGGCCATCCCTTGAGAGGTCTTTAAAAACCTCTTTGGGGGGCCGGGGATAGAGCTCAGTTGGTAGAGTGCTTGCCTTGCATGCACAAGGCCCTGGGTTCCATCCCCAACACCACAAAATAAATAAGCAAACAAACAAATAAATAAATACCTCTTTTGGGCCTCAGGTTCCCCCAAGCGCAAGAGCGAGTAATCAGGCCGGGTGGCCTATGGGTCCCTTTCTAGCTTGGAAATGCTTAGCCTTTGAGCTCTTTGGGCAGATACAAGAAAAGCATGCAGAGAGGAACGTGAGGGAGCGCAGGGAGCCCAGCCCGCTGACACCCCCCACTGTCCTGCCTCGCACTGGCCTTTAGTCAGGGGTCCACTTGAGGACTCAGCTAAGAGTGAATTTGCCTTTGTGGGAGGAAAAAAGAACAAGAGCGAAAAAAACCCCTCCCCCTCCCTCTAAAATGAGCAGCTAAGATCTATGGCCTGGCAGAGGGTGCCAACAGCTCCCTCCTTGTGCTGAGGACGTCACGGGCTGTGCTTTCAGACCCCAGGCTGCAGATGGCATCTCAGGCCTCCTCGGATGCTCATGAGTCCCTTCAGAGAGAGCAGCTGCCCCTGCTGGCCGGGTCCCCTATCATCCCCTTGGTCTGCGTCCTTGTTTGCACAAAGCATGGCTTCATTCACTCATTCACCAGGCAAATGTGCTGGGCACTCTAGCTGAGCAGTGAAGGACAAAGTCTTTGTTCTCCAGGAGCTCGCTGTCCAGAAAGAAAGAGAAGCAGGGTGAACCAGCCACAGTGCTGTGATCCACGTCAGAGGCACAGGGTGTCCCACAATCTGCTCTTTGCGCCCAGGGAAAAGAACTTAATCCAGAGCTGGGAGGGTGCTTCTGCTGTCAGGGATGAGATGTCATTGGAGCTGTGCCTTAAGGGATTATAAAATCTCCAGTTTTGCCATTGTTAAAGGTTAAGAAGGACCACAACTGCAAGGGACTATGGGGAGATGTTCACACCAGGGCTTGGGGAGAGGAGGGAGTGTCTGAAGTAGGAGGGACAGAGAAAGGGGCCTTGTGAGGCCCCCAAGGACCAGCTGCAGCTGGAGGCTGTGAATCTTTCGTAGCACCAATGACAGCTTGAGAAATCATTTTTTCCTTGCACTGCTACGTAAGGCAAAGGGCCCCAGCAATGGAGAGTTGAGTTTGTCCAGGAGATGCTTTCAACGAACCGGAGCGGGAAGAGGGTCAGTGGCAGCCAGGTGGAGGGAAGCCCAGTGGAGACTGAAGGGAGGGTTTGGGGAGCCAGCACTGGGGGCTGAGCAGGGAGCTAAGAGGCTGCAGGTGGAGGTTACAAAGGAGGCAGCCCTGGAGAGGGAGGCTGAGCCTCACAGGGCCCAGCTGAAAAGTGGCAGAAGTTCCCTGGCCTCTGACCTCTCCCCTGTCCTTGGAGAAGGTCAAAGAGGACCTCCTAAAACACTCCATTCAATTCGATCAGACCAAACACGCAAACCCCGAGGTGGGGCCCCTCTTCCTCTGGCGTGCCAGGAAGCCTCACATCTCCTTATCACCCCTGGCTTCGGCTTCCCGCTTTGCTTAGTCTTCACAAACGCCTTTTGGGAAACCAACAGCAGCCTGGTATCTAACCTCAGGGGTGTTCACTGGGCCACCGACCCAGCACAAAATGTAGATTTTCTTAGCTGGACTGCAGAACCACCCAATAAATTCAGGAATCCATCATTTGCAGAGGAGAAGGGGAAAGAAGGAGAGCAACGACACCCCTAAGACCCCTGCAGGACCAGCTGCGATATGAGGGTATGCGGGTGCCCGGGGCATTGTGCCAGGCATGGGTGGTTCGTGTGCACACGCAGACGTGTGTGTTTGTGTGCCTGTGTGTGAGAAGGAAGGGTGGCCGAGCCTCCTAGGGAATGGAACTTTCGCCATCAGTTTCCATTGAGGTCTGCAGATGTACCCAATCCAGCTGCTTGGGCAGGCAGCAGTTTCCACAGTGTTTCCTACAACTCTAAGGGGTCTCTACGGCTGCAGATGAAAGGAGTTCAGGATGTTGGCAGAGCTTCTCACAATCCACTGTCACTGAAATGTGTCAGCAGCAGCAGTGCCAGCAGGCTGGTTGGGCTTGGAGGCCAGGACCTCATGGGAAAATCACCCTGTCAGTTGGAGTCAGATGCTTCCTGACCCACCAGGACGGCAGTGGGCCGGGCAGCCTCCACGGCTTCTGGACTACCCTCTGGGTCGCTACAGTGACACCCGGGCTGCTCTTGGCTTGGAGAAAAGCAGGACAGCTCCGAGCCACGCCCCACTCCCCCTGCCCCCCTGCCTGCCTGCAGAACAGGAGCTCCAGTTTCAAAGTGACCTTTGGGGACCAGAAGCAGCTGCTTCCTATCAGGAAGGGCATGATCAGTCAGCTTCTTGCCATGGCTTCTGGTTGCTTCTGCTGATTCAAAGCTGAACCAGCACCCCTAGGTCTCTGTGCGTCCCATGTGACCTTCCACGTTGGCCTGGTCAGGTGAACAGGGAGAGCACAGTGCACCATCAACTACCAGACTGGGAAGCCAGTGAGACGCCTGAACGCTCCTGAGAACAGGATGTGGAGGTAAGATGGGGTGGTCTGGCAGCCTGAGGAGGCCAGGTGAGAACAGCCCAGGTGGAGGTCCTGGGAGCTCTGCGGTGGCTCCCAACCTCCCCCCTTCCCAGGCTGAGGAAGGAGAAGCTAGGAGATTGCTTTCTTCTCCAGTGGAGAGCAATGAGACACACAACAGTGGCAGTAATCGCAGTGATGACCACCGCTGACATTTCCTGAGCCCTTACTACCCACCTGGCGTGCACTGAAAGGTTTCTTGTGGATCATCTCATTAAATCCTTGTAACAACCTTAGTGATGGGGACCTAATTGGGTCCATATTACATGTGCTGGGATGCAATTTGGCGATATTAACTTGGGGATTTTCTCTTGAGCTCCACACACCTCCCTGACCGCAGGTAACCAAAGCCTCTCTTGCCTCAGAAAACACGCTGCCCGTAAGTAGGGAGGACACAAAGCTGGGAACACATAACAACCCATGGACAAAAAGCAGAGACAACCCAGAACTTATGTCTCCAGGCAGGCACTGCTGAAGCCACAACAGGGTCAGGGCTTGAAGTCTGGGTGCTTTGGATTTCCCAACGGACTCAGACTTTTTGACTTGCTGTTTCAGATAGAAACTGTTTCCAAGGTTCCAAAAGTTAAGTTATTGGCTGGGCGTCAAAGGAACTGAAAGTGTCAGCCGTAAAGTGGCAAGAAGGCAGAATGGGGACCAGTGTAAGAGCCATGCCTCTCCCCCAGGATCCCCTGCAAAAGAAGCAGGAATAAAGAGGGGGAGAGAGACGGACAGTCCACAGAGGAGCACAGGAGGACCAGGGCAAGGAGAGAACCAAAGTCACCTCCGCTCCTGAGAAGGAAGCAGGGCTGCCCCTCCCCCACTTGGTACCCACCCCACCTGCTCCAAACGCCACCACAGCCAGCGGATAAGAACCCAAGTTAAGTGTGGGGACACCCCGGATGAGGGTCCTGGGCGGTCCCAGGAAGCAGCTGGGAAGGCTTGGAGCCTCTAAACACACACTCATACCCGAGCACACACACAGAGCACGCCCAGGCCACCTGCGGCCTGAGTCTCTGAGGGGTGGGAAGCCTTCCCTTAGTGACCCACCCTTCCCTTCCCCAGCTCACCGGGACCACCGTGTCCCTCGCTCTAGGCATCAAAAAGAGAAATTTGTTGTTTTTTTTTAATTATTTTACAAACAATTCAGAGTCATTGCAAAAAAAATTAGAAAATATGGACAAACACAAGGAATAATTAAAATCCCACCATTCAGAGAAAAGCACTATAAACAACTTATGTTCTTGTACATATCTATCTATAGACCTATACATATGATTTATATCTTTATGGCATTACCATTTCCATCAGTCTTAAAATCAGATGGAAAAGGACAAGAGCCTTAAATTAGACTGTGCCACCCAAACTTCAAGACAGCACTTATGTCAGAAATTTATGGCCCCGGAAAGCAACATAAAGGAAGAAGAGCATTCTGTGGATGAGAAAATGTGCCTCCAGGGAGGAAATGACGGAGCCCAACTCCTGACCCAAGGATCTGGTGCAGAGCTAGGTGACCTGCTCGTGACTCTCGAGGCAGCATCTCCCTAGCTCCTGCATCGGGCCAAGTGGCCGAGGTATCATTCTCCCTCTGCAGCTCAGACCAAGGGCTCCTTCCATTCCACGTAGGTGCAATGCTGTCTTGTAAAATGCCCTGAGTTAGGAGCTCTCCTTGCATTAGGGGCAGGAGGGCAGATGGATCCCTAAGAGAGCCACGACTCTCCAGACCTAGAGATTTGAGGGTCAATATCCAAACCACCGTCTTAGTGATCAGTGAACAATTTAAAAACCCAGACACACAGGACCCATGTGTTCCCCATAATGGTTCAAATGAAATTATATAGTCCAGAACATTTCAAAAGCAGGAGCTTATTTCAAACAGGGCATGTGAATGCTACCGATGTGTACTGTGAAAATTCGATAAGGGAGAACATCTAATGAAAACAGATAGAACATACAATCACAGGTCATGCATGAATTATTAACCCCGGGGAGTTTTCTATCAGTCCTGTGAACTATGGATTGCATCTCTGGTATACAATTTGGGAGCTGTTGGTTTCACAAGAGAGAGCTTGAAGCAGGAGATGTAGTTATTTCTTCTTTAAATATATACTGCAATTACCGGTCGCAATGACTAAATGTTATTATCCATCTGTTGGCTGTTCAGGGACCCGTAATCAGTACCCCTCAGCAGGTCTCCACCTGTAGCACCAGGGCTGCGGCAAGCCCACACCTATAAAGTGCTGAGAATTTATCGTTGAAATTTTTTACTGAGAGAAACTAAGAAATGAAAAACTCCTTGAACAGTTTTACAACTTCTGCTCAGAAACTTCTGATGGATTCTCATTGCAAGCAGAATAGAATCTCTGCCCTCCTGTTGGCCTCTCAGGCCTTATTGTCTGGTGCAACGCCCTCTGCGACTGGGTCCCCGGCTTCCTCCTTACTAACTCTGCTTCAGCCAGGCTTGTCTCCAGAGGCATTGAGAGCCCAAATCCTTCCCCGGGCAGCTGCTGTCCTCCCACCACGTCATTTCTTCCTCTGCTTGACTTTTTCTTCTTCAGGTCCCAGCTTAAACGTCACCTCCACAGGGAGGGACCCAGGCACCTTTTCTTAAGTGACATCTGCCTGCCCACATGGGTCCTCTCAGAGTTCTTGCATTTCCTGCAGGTCCCGATTACCATGGGGCAGGACGGCAACGACGTCTGTATCACTCACCATCGTAATTCCGGCTGTGGAATGAGTGGATGAACCGTGTATTTTGTTAGTTCAGGGCTGTGGTGTGAAGGGGCTGAGTCAGGACCTAGGACACATGTGTAGGGATCAGAAAAGGCTCTGCTCAGAGGTTAAGGGGGAGGTGCCCAGGGTGGCCAGCCGCACTGCCTCAACTCCCAGGGAACCTCGTATAGGAACCTCTGTCTCAGCATGCACCCAGTTTCTTCTCCTCGGTGACCCAGATCCTTAAGTCTGCTAAGGCTCCCAGTAAGTCTCACTTCCTCCTTAGAAAGGTCTCAGATTTCTTGGTCAGAAAGTCAAGAGACTCCTTAAAACCCTTGCTCCCCCAGCCGGGCGGCCTCAGCCCTAGTAATGACACCTTGATCGTACTCTGTCTCTATCAGGGGCTTAGCTTTGCGAGCTGGGTTTGACTTTCCCACCAGGTTCTATCTGTTGGATTGGAGTCTCTAAGCCTGGCCCACTGCTAGGCCTGGAAGTGGCGTGGGCCTCCCTATCCCGAGAGACATAGACTTAATGGACACTGACCCCCAAGTCCAGGCCAGGTGAGGCTTAAGCTTCCCCCTGGGTTTGCGGTTTCACACTCATGTCAACTAGAAGTCCAGTCCTCTGTGAGTTTCCTCTGCAGATGGCTTCTGCCAAAAAGGTCAACCCCTGCACAGAGCTTTGTATGGACAAAATGGGAAATTTTGCACAGAGGGACACCTCAAGCCAAGGACCACCCTTCCCCATTCGTTTCTTCTGGGTCCTTCCAGCGACTACTCCTTCGTCCTTTCTATGGGCCTTTGTCTTTGTTTTGCTTTGTTTTTCCTTCCCCATCTCTCCTTCCTCCCATCTTTCTTGGGAGCACAACAATTCTGCTTGGCCCTGGCAGAAATGTGGGCACACCGAAGGGTTTACTAAGAGAGACTCACCCCTGCAACGGCCGCTTAGCAAAGTTCTTCAAACACTCCTTATCCCACACCATAATCTCTCTCGGTGTTTTAATTAGTGCACTGGAGCCCCACATAGGGTTGGGCTCCTTTTGACATGACCAGGCATGATGGAGTAGACTGTTCCACTGCAGTCCCCAGGGCTCCTCTTTCCCCTCCCTCTCCCCCCTCCTGGTTCCCCTCCTCTACTCTACTGGTCTTCCTTCTATTTATTTGTAGGTTTTTAAATCAGTGCTTGATAGATACACATAAAGGTCAGGGTCACTGTGGCATAATCATGTACCTACCTAGCATCGTTTGGTCCATTGAATTCTCCTGTGCCCCCTCCCTCCCCCTCCATCCCCTTCCTTGACTCCACTGATCTCCCTTCTGCTTTCATGGGATCCCCACCCCCTCACTTTTCTTTCTCTTATTTTGCTCTAGCTCCACATATTACAGAAACACCCGACCTTTGACTTTCTGAGTCTGGCTTATTTCACTTAGCATGAAGCTCTCCATTCATTTACCAGCAAATGCCACAATTTCATTCTTCTTATGGCTGAATAAAACATCGTGTGTGTGTGTGTGTGTGTGTGTGTGTGTGTGTGTGACATGTTTTTATGTGTTCATCTGTTGAAGGGCACCTGGGCTGGTCCACGTTGTGGCTGTTGTGAAGAGCACTGCTGTCAACACTGACGTAGCTGAATCACTCGGGTGTGCTGCAGTACTCTCTTTGCGATAAGTGCCCAGGAGTGGGATAGCTGGGTCAAGTGGAGGCTCCATTCCTGGTCTTTTGAAGAACGTCCATACTGCTTTCCAAAGTGGCTGTACTGATTTTCGGTCCCACCAACAATGCATGAATGTGCTGATTTCCCCTCCATCCTTGCCAGCATTTACTGTTATTTGTATTCGTGATGATGGCTACTCTAACTGGAGTGAGACGAAATCTCACTGTAGTTTTGATTTGTATTTCCTTGATTGCTAGAGAGGTTAAACATTTTTTTTTCATGCATTTGTCAGCTATTTGTATTTCTTCTGTCGAGAAGTGTCTTTTTAGTTCTTTTGTCCCTTTATTAAGGAGCACTTGATAAAGATAGTGACTCCTAGGCCAGCATTCCTGCCCCTGAGCTTCCTGCTGTGCCAGAGAACCATGCCCTCTTCCAAAACTCTAAGAGAAGTGCCATCCAGAGACAGGAAACCCACCATTCAAATTAAAGTAAGATGGCAATAAAGTGACATACAAATACCTAGTTGAAGGGACTTCAGTCAAGCAAAAGGGCACGCTTTCCTATGGCGGCATCACACGAAGGCATTTATTAGTCTGGCAATTGGCAAAAAAGTCAAATGACTTTATGGGGCCTTTTTCTAAATTATATTTATTAATGCATGTAACATTGTTGAGAAATAGACCTCTGGGTAGATGTTGCATTGAGCTACAAGCTGCCTGCAGGGAGGCATTATAAATACCCACGGGAGCACATGTCACTATCTTTACAACTCACTGCGCACTTCATCAGCCTTCTAAAACCCAACTAGCAACCAAAGCGTGGAAAGGTATGAGGATTTCACAGCAAGTATACAGCACAGGTACATTTTCAGAGCCTGGAAATACATCAGTTGTCTCTAAGTGTGATAACCTGTTTTGGAGTTCTTTCCCGACTGCATTTTCTCACACCCCTTAGTTCTTTCTGATATGTTGCCATTTGCTTTTAGGAACCTGTCCTGGCTGATTCGAGTGAATGTGGTGGCAGGACTTTTCATCTTTGTTATATTTTCATCCTTGGAGACAGAATGGCAGAAGGCAGAGGCTCGCCGGGGCGGACATGGGCGAGAGCCTTCTTCTCTCCCCCTGGTGGCCCTGTGAGCATCTGTCTTCATGACAAACGCACGGAGTCCGGTTGAGGGTCTCCAGCCGGCCCCTAGGCCTCCCCTCACTCTCCATGTCCCATAACCAGGTGACGCAGTTCCAGAACCCTGGCGTCCAGCAGCCACGTCCAGAGCCCCTTGCCCCCAGTCTTCAGCCTGACCTCGGGCAGGACCCCAGGGCCACTCGGCTTCCATCTTGCTTCTGCTTGTTCCCAGCCACCTCCGTGGCGCTAAGTCACACTGATAGGAGTCGCCTGGCCCAGATTTCTGCAGCTTGCTTCCGTGTCCAGCTGGCTGCTTTCACATAGATTCGACAAATTGGTTGAAGATGGAGACGGGGAGGGGGAGAAAGCCAAAGGAAAAATAAGATGTAAGACAGGAGGCCAATGAAGCAACGCGACACGGACTGCACTGCTCACCTGCTGTCTCCCTCCTCGCTCCCACGTGGGAGGAGATGAGCCGCAGCCCGCCGCTGCAGACCAAGCCCCAGCGTGCAAGAATTCAGGCTCCAGCAGATACCAGCTTTGCCCCCTCTGTTCCCACTGCAGCTAGATCCGGGCTGGGAAGGCTTCCAAATGCAAACTAAGTCACGCTTCTGTGTAGCTTTTCAATGCTGCCTTAGTAATTCACACTCCTCTTTCTTGCTTGTCTAACCCCCACTGCCTCGGTGTTTCGACGTTTTTGGAAACCTTCCCTCCGTTCTTCTCTCAGCGATAGGCTATCATATTAGGAGGGTTTGACCTATTGGGAAATTGTCAGGCTGGTCAGAACTCGTCACCTGGGAAGGGAAAAGAAAGCACGATGCTACCCCCACCCGGGGCAGTCTTAGCACTAGGTGGATGGGTCTGGTGATTTCTCCAGGTAGCCAGAGGGACTGCCGAGAGCCCCCCACCACACCACTCCTCCACCGGTCTCTGTGGACTCGAATTCCTGCAGTCTACAGGTTTAATTTTAAGAAGTACGTCTAGACCATTTTAATTGGTAGGCACCATTTTTAATTGCTAGGGACACAGAGATAGCAGAGACGAAGCAGATATTCACACTCACCAACATCCTCAGCCGGTGACCTCGCTTCTTATTTCTTTGAGAAATGGAAGCAATCAGAAGAGGAATTCTGTCCACCCCGCCTTCCCCATCCATCCACCACCATGTGCTCTGCCTTCCCTCACGACTGGTCTCTTATCTAAAACCAGCCCTTCTCCTTCAATCCTGGGCCCCGTCCTCGGTCACCGACTCAAGGACCTCCGTCCAGCAAATGTCCTCTCTGTTCCGCTCTGAAGACAGATCTGACTTCCACAGTGCCAAGTCCAGTGGTCACTTCCCAGGCCTCCCTCATGTGAATTCACAGCTCTTAAGAGGAAACAGGGTCCTCACTGGTAGCAGCAAAGCCACTCAGTTCTCCTCTCACTCGCAGGAGCTCCTTCTCCTTTTTTTCCCATCGGTTCCCCCTCAATATTCAAATCTAAATGCTGGCATGCCGCCAGTTCTGAGGACCCCCTCTTCTTCCTTCTCCGCCCTCCTCACCCCTTTCCATGAATGTTCCTGATGGCTTCCCATTTATATCTCCAAGCTGGACTCTCCCTTGAGTTTCAGATTCATGTGTCCAACGTTCTCCTCCAGTGACCTCTGGGTGTGCGAACAGCCATCTCCAGAGTCTTGTGTCCTCTTTGGGGGCTTGAAGGTCTCCCTGTTCTAAATCGGATGCCCCTCGTCTTCCCCATCATAGCACATGCGATGCCAACGTTCTACTTGGACAGGCCAAAAATCTTGATGCCATCTTCCACACCTTCCTTTCTCTCACCTGTCGCATTCAATCCACCAGTTAATGTTAGTGCTCCTTCCCTCAAAATGTATCCAGAATATGACCATGACGCCCCGGTCCAAGCCACCGCCATCCCTCGCCAATCCCACTGCAATGACCTCCTGGGTGGTCTTCCTACTGCCAACATGTGCCCCGCCCCCAACCCCAGCCGTTCTCCACCAGCAGCTGGGTGGAGACTTCAGAACACAAGGCAGATGAGTCACATCTCCACTTGTCACCCTCCAACAGTTTCCAAGAAAAACTCACGTCCTCACCCTGACTCCCAAGGACCTACACAGTTGCCACTGCCCTAGGACAACACACTGGCTTTATCTTCTCTCTCTCTCTCTCTCTCTCTCTCTCTCTCTCTCTCTCTCTCTCGCTTACTTGCTTCCTGACTGTTCTTGGACTATCCCAAACATAGCCCCACCTCAGGGCCTTTGTACTTGCTGTTTTGCCTACTTGGAACTTGTCTCCTCCAGATAACAAACTCCTGGCTTATTCCTTCACTTTCCTCAAATCTCTTTTTAAATATTTTTTACATCTGAGACCATTTTACATCTTAGACTGCCCAGCATTGCTTTACTGTTCACATTTACTCTGTTTTAATTTTCTTTGGAGTACTTACCATTATCTGACATATTTATATGTCCTTTTTCCTTCCTTCTACTGTCAGAATGTAGGTTCCCTGGGAACTGTTTTTTTCATGGAAATATCCCCATTGCCTCTATCATGTGTTGAGTGAATGGAATTAAAAGCTCGGTGCTTGGCTTTAATGAGCTCACAGTCTAGCAGAGAAAATAGAGGTGTAAAAATACACCCAGGAGGCAACGTACAAAGCCCAGGGAGGGAAGCTGGCTGGGCGCACGAGAGCACCCAGATGCTGCCGCTGGGGAGGGTCACAGAGCTCCGTGGGAGAGGTGACGTCAGAGCTTCCGTTAAGGGGGAGACGGTGAGGTGCACGTGGGAGGGAAGTCAGGAGGGTGAAGCACCGTTGAGGGCCTTTTAGGCAAAAGAGCAGCCAAAGCAAACTCAGAGAATGCTGCGACTCCACGTTGCAGGGTAGGAAGCCGGACAGGTCAGGTTGGAGCACGCCTGCCCCCATCCTGAGCATGAAGCTGGGAGTGTGAGAGATGAGGCCGCAGACCAGCCAGAGTCCCACACAGAGCACCTTCACTGTCAAGTTAGTGAGCTTGGAATGGGACGGTGGGACACCTCAGGGCTGTGAGAAGGGGCTGCACACACAGGAACGCAGTAGGCTTCTTTGGGACTGATCTAGGCAGTGTGCTGACGCTGGGAAGGTGACAGGGAGGTCACCGTGTCACCGCTGGGCCGTGAGGTCGGGCAGCACCTGGGCTGCAGGAGGAACGGAGGGTGGGAATGGGCAGAGTGGTGTTCCCAGGGACCGTGGATCCCACTGTGCTGTCCCCACGAAGGTGGGGCTTACCTGGCGTCTTACTCCTCCCCGCGCTCTGCCTCACACCTGCGTCTAGAGATGGATGTGTGTCACCTCACCAGCTGCCAGAACCTTCCTGGGAAACCAGCCTGTGGACGGATTTTGAAAATACGATCTGGCTGTGTCCGGAGAGCTTCGCATGCTGGTTCCCCGGGACCACACGTGGGGACACTTTGCAAGAAAATTCAACAGAAGACAGATGGCAGAAGTCATGGGGCCTCACACCACCGACGAGACAGAGGGTGACCAGAAAGCAGTGCCCTGAGGACTAGAGTTAGCCGGCAGACCAGGGGGCACCATCCCCACCCACTTACTGACCTCCAGGGGGAGCAACCGTGGTTCCTTGACCCCACGGATGAAGCTCCATGTTTGTGGATTTATGGGTGAATTGCCCCACATTTCTCCATTCTGAATATTTTTGAGCTTATTACTTCGCCTCAGAATGAACACTCTAAATTTAGACCCAAACTCTTTCATGTTTCCAAGGGAACTGTAAATTACTTTGTGGATGTACACACAGCACAGCCAGCACAGTCTGCCTGATGAAGCCCCCCTTCTACTGTCACAGGCACCCCATAAATCACTGCCTGGCCCAGGCCCCTGGACAGCAGCTCACAGCCCCCAACAGATTGCCCTTGCTTCCCAGTGTGCCACTGCCTCGGACACTCTGCAGCGACAAGAGACTCAGGCCCTCAGCTGCTGCGGCTCAGAAATCCCCAAAGTCCCGTGTCCTGCTGCCTGCTAAGGGTTGGTTGATGGAGAGGAGTCGGGATGCCACATTTAACCTGGCGGAGCTCCGGCTGCCCTCAAAGCACCCTGCCCCACCTGGTAGGGAAGATGGAAGAGTAAAGGCCCAGCAGGGAAGGGGCAGGGTGTGGCAGGTGTTTGATGATGAGGCCAGTGTATCACTGGGGCCGCCTTCAGCTACAGAAAGATGAGAAACAACATGATGTACGCAGCAGAACATTTTCTCTCTCTCTCTCTCTTATGAATAAGACTCCAGGTACACTCGGGTCAGGTACACTGGGGTCAGGTACACTTAGGTCAGGTACACTCAGGTCAGGTACACTGGGGTCAGGAACACTGGGGTCAGGTACACTGGGGTCAGGTACACTGGGGTCAGGTACACTCGGGTCAGGTACACTGGGGTCAGGTACACTCAGGGCTGGCGGATGGACACACAGCATCATCGTGATCTCAGGCTCCTCCTCCTCCTCTCTGTCCTTCTTATGGTGTGGTTTTGATCCTCAAAGTCACTGTGTCATCCAAGATGGGTTCCAGAGCTCTAGGCGTCCTGCCCGACCCCGGCCAACAGGAAGAGGAAAGAGGAAAAGGGAAGTGCCCCAGGGTGCCATCCTCTGCTGTCAGACCCTATGGGCAGCCTTCTGAGCTCCCCACCTTGTCTTACCTTGGTCCACCTTGATCACCCCACACGAAAGGCTGGGAAACCGAGACCTTTAACTGGATGCAATATGGCCCCACGTGACAGGAGAGGAGAGGACCCTGGACATCGGGTGGAGTCCAGCAGTGCTGGCTCCAGCTGGGCTGTGGTCACGAGCAGCCGAGGACCTGTGACCTCAAACAGTCAGAGGAACGCGCCCTAAGATGATGGGGGGAATGAGAGAAAGAGGGAAAGGAAGGAAAGACTGGGGGAGGAAGAGAAGGAAATGAGAGGAGCCAGGAGAAGGAGAGAGGGAAGAGACTGGGAAGGAGAGAGGGAAGAGACTGGGAAGGAGAGAGGAGAAGAGACGGAGAAGGAGAGAGGGAAGAGACGGGAAGGAGAGAGGGAAGAGACGGGAAGGAGAGAGGGAAGAGACGGGAAGGAGAGAGGGAAGAGACGGGAAGGAGAGAGGGAAGAGACTGGGAAGGAGAGAGGAGAAGAGATGGAGAAGGAGAGAGGAGAAGAGATGGAGAAGGAGAGAGGGAAGAGACGGGGAAGGAGAGAGGGAAGAGACTGGGAAGGAGAGAGGGAAGAGATGGAGAAGGAGAGAGGGAAGAGACGGGGAAGGAGAGAAGAGATGGAGAAGGAGAGAGGAGAAGAGATGGAGAAGGAGAGAGGGAAGAGACGGGGAAGGAGAGAGGGAAGAGACGGGGAAGGAGAGAGGGAAGAGACGGGGAAGGAGAGAGGGAAGAGACGGGGAAGGAGAGAGGGAAGAGACGGGGAAGGAGAGAGGGAAGAGACTGGGAAGGAGAGAGGGAAGAGATGGGGAAGGAGAGAGGGAAGAGATGGGGAAGGAGAGAGGAGAAGAGATGGAGAAGGAGAGAGGAGAAGAGATGGAGAAGGAGAGAGGGAAGAGACGGGGAAGGAGAGAGGGAAGAGACGGGGAAGGAGAGAGGGAAGCGACTGGGAAGGAGAGAGGGAAGAGACGGGGAAGGAGAGAGGGAAGAGACTGGGAAGGAGAGAGGGAAGAGACGGAGAAGGAGAGAGGGAAGAGACGGGGAAGGAGAGAGGGAAGAGACGGGGAAGGAGAGAGGGAAGAGACGGGGAAGGAGAGAGGGAAGAGATGGGGAAGGAGAGAGGGAAGAGACGGGGAAGGAGAGAGGAGAAGAGACGGGGAAGGAGAGAGGGAAGAGATGGGGAAGGAGAGAGGGAAGAGACGGGAAGGAGAGAGGGAAGAGACGGGGAAGGAGAGAGGAGAAGAGACGGGGAAGGAGAGAGGAGAAGAGACTGGGAAGGAGAGAGGGAAGAGATGGAGAAGGAGAGAGGGAAGAGACGGGGAAGGAGAGAGGGAAGAGACGGGGAAGGAGAGAGGGAAGAGACGGGGAAGGAGAGAGGGAAGAGACGGGGAAGGAGAGAGGGAAGAGACGGGGAAGGAGAGAGGGAAGAGACGGGGAAGGAGAGAGGGAAGAGACGGGGAAGGAGAGAGGGAAGAGATGGGGAAGGAGAGAGGAGAAGAGACGGAGAAGGAGAGAGGGAAGAGACGGGGAAGGAGAGAGGGAAGAGACGGGGAAGGAGAGAGGGAAGCGACTGGGAAGGAGAGAGGGAAGAGACGGGGAAGGAGAGAGGGAAGAGATGGGGAAGGAGAGAGGAGAAGAGATGGAGAAGGAGAGAGGAGAAGAGATGGAGAAGGAGAGAGGGAAGAGACGGGGAAGGAGAGAGGGAAGAGACGGGGAAGGAGAGAGGGAAGAGACTGGGAAGGAGAGAGGGAAGAGACGGAGAAGGAGAGAGGGAAGAGACGGGGAAGGAGAGAGGGAAGAGACGGGGAAGGAGAGAGGGAAGAGACGGGGAAGGAGAGAGGGAAGAGATGGGGAAGGAGAGAGGGAAGAGACGGGGAAGGAGAGAGGAGAAGAGACGGGGAAGGAGAGAGGGAAGAGATGGGGAAGGAGAGAGGGAAGAGACGGGAAGGAGAGAGGGAAGAGACGGGGAAGGAGAGAGGAGAAGAGACGGGGAAGGAGAGAGGAGAAGAGACTGGGAAGGAGAGAGGGAAGAGATGGAGAAGGAGAGAGGGAAGAGACGGGGAAGGAGAGAGGGAAGAGACGGGGAAGGAGAGAGGGAAGAGATGGGGAAGGAGAGAGGAGAAGAGATGGAGAAGGAGAGAGGGAAGAGACGGGGAAGGAGAGAGGGAAGAGACTGGGAAGGAGAGAGGGAAGAGATGGAGAAGGAGAGAGGGAAGAGACGGGGAAGGAGAGAAGAGATGGAGAAGGAGAGAGGAGAAGAGATGGAG
The DNA here is from genome assembly GCF_052094955.1 of Ictidomys tridecemlineatus. Lineage (NCBI taxonomy): Eukaryota > Metazoa > Chordata > Mammalia > Rodentia > Sciuridae > Ictidomys > Ictidomys tridecemlineatus. The sequence goes on along the minus strand of NC_135486.1, from coordinate 8,758,620 downwards.
AAGGAGAGAGGGAAGAGATGGGGAAGGAGAGAGGGAAGAGACGGGAAGGAGAGAAGTAGGGAGAAGGCTGAGGGGGGAGCGGCAGGCTGGGAGTTCCAGGGACCTGCCTTCCCACCTTAGGGTGACCTTGGCCACCGGGCAGATCCTGGCCTTCTCCTCCAGGAGCCGAGGCCTTGCTCTGTGCCTCCACAGGTGTGGGACTCCCTGCTTCTGCCCTAGCCACAGGTGTCTCAGCTCCTGCTCTTGCCTAGAAAATGGGATCAGCCACAACCTCTGTCCCTGGGCTTCCCCTGACCGCCGGCTTTCATGGGCTCAGACTCAGATGGGTTGGTGCACAGGGTCAGGTGCATCTCAAGGGTTGGGGTTGCTGCTCACTTAGGGGGCCCCTTCCAGACCCGCTCTGGGAAAGCCTTCTCCACCTGTGACAGGCAACCCCTGCTTTAACCTCCCAGTCAGGAACCTGTCCCACCTCCACCCCCCCAGGAGGAGGCTCACTCAGGAGGCCTGCTTGGATTGGCAGTTGGGGCAACCGTATCTCAAGACTTGGTAGAAGACCCACGTGTTGTCACCTCTGTCAGGAGCCTGCAGAGAGAGAGGACGGGCCCCCAGCAAGAGGAAAGTGGATCCTCAGGGAGAGCTGAGGCCTGGCAGGTCCTCACTAGTCACCTACAGGATAATCACTTCCCACAGAGGAAGATCTTTTTCATCCTCAGCTTTGAGTTCTGGCCTTTAGGAACCAGAAGGTGACACCCATGCCCACCACCCATCTCTAATTGTGCTAGAAGCATCGGTTCCTCCTCCTCTGCCTCACCCCACTGCAAGAGAAACCCCATCACCAGAGGAAGATTCCCAGCCCTTTGGGAGGAAAGGTCCCAGGCCACTGAGATTATTTTTATTCTGGATCTTCCTAGACCATAACCACCAAGTGGATGCTAGCTCAATCCCCCAAGAAGGAAGAGAAGAGGAAAGGGAGGGTGTGCCTGCAGCATCACCTTAGAATTTAAGCTTGGGCAGACCAGAGTCTGTTTCCAAATCTAGTCTACATTATCATCAATGCCAAACTCATAGCTCTCTGCACAGGGCTGGCACTTAATCATTCTTCTTTAAATTTCTTTATTTGTTTTCATTAGTTATGCCTGACAGTAGAATGCACTTATGCACTTTGATATATCATACATAGATGGGATGTAATTTCTCATTTTTCTGAGTGTACATGTTGCAGAATCTTATTGGTCATATATACATACAGCATATATATACATATGACATACAGTCACATATATACATACAGAAATAATGTCTGTTTCACTCTACTCTTTCCTATCCCCACATTCCCTCCTTTCCCCTCCCATCACTTCCCTCTACCTAATCTAAGGTAACTCTATTCTTCCCTAGTGCCCCCCGACACCTTATTGTGAATTAGCATCCACATATTAGAGAAAACATTCAGCCTTTGGTTTTATGGGATTGGCTTATTTCACTTAGCATGATATTCTCCAGTTCCAACCATTTACTGGCAAATGCCATGATTTTACTCTTCTTTAACTCTGAGTAATATCCCATTGAGCATATATACCACATCTTCTTTATCCATTCATCTATTGAGGGACACCTAGGTTGGTTCCATAGTCTAGTCATTGTGAATTGAGCTGCTATAAACATTGATGTGGCTGTGTCCCTATAGAATGCATATTTTAAGTCCTTTGAATATAAACCAAGGAGTGGGATAGCTGTGTCAAATGGTGGTTCCATTCCCAGTTTTCTGATGAACCTCCCTACTGCTTTCCATAGTGGTTGTACCAATTGGCAGTCCCACCAGCAATGGATAAGTGTACGCTTTTGCCCACATCCTCACCAACATTTATTGTTGCCTGTATGCTTGATGATTGCCATTCTGACAGGAGATGAAATCTTAGAGTAGTTTTGACTTGCCTAGAGATGTTGAGCACCTTTTCATATGTGTGTTGATCAATTGTATTTCTTCTTCTGAGAAGTGTCTGTCAGTTCCTTAGCCCATTTATTGGTTGGGTTATTTGTTCTTTTGGTGTTAAGTTTTCTGAGTTCTTTATGTATCCTAAAGATTAATGCCTTATTGGAGGTGATGTGGTAAAGATTTTATCCCAATCTATAGGCTCTCTCCTCGTGTTATTAATTGTTTCCTTTGCTGAGAAGAAGCTTTTTAATTTGAATCCGTCCCATTTATTGATTCTTGGTTTTACTTCTTGTGCTTTGGGAGTCTTGTTAAGGAAGTCAGATCCCAGGCCGACATGGTGAAGATTTGGGCCCATTTTTTCTTCTATTAGGCACAGGGTCTCTTGTTAGATAAATATATGAGAAGAAGTTTGTTGTTTCTCAGCACCACATAGTTGAGACACGAACCCAAACACATTTTAATAACAAATTTATGTGAAAAACTTCCAAGGAAAAAGTGCAGGTTCTGATGTTTCTACCAATTTATTTATTCCTCCCTAAAGGTCCATTTGATACAGTCTCCAAGCGAAATGGCAGTTTGGAGAAGGGTCAATGCTGAGTGTCATGTGGATGATCATGTCCTGTGCAGGCTGCTCCCGGCCGCAGGGGCTGGTGAAGGACCCCATTCCTGGATGGGGTGCTCTGCTGGGGAAAAGCAGGTGTTGAGGCCAAATCCCGCCCCAGCCCCTTTCACCCATGCAAACCAAGGATGCCCCTGTTGGGCCTCAGAGAGACTCAAAACACTTGGAATAAAATGAAAATGAAATGTTCCTTATCAAACAAAATGACGTTTTTTAACTACAAATATGAAAGAGACCATTATAACAGTCATAATTTTACTCTAAGTAATGACATTTCATGAGGCCTTCTTTTCTATTTGGTAGGTACAAACAAATCTTATCTAAAAATAATGAAATTGGGAAATAGAAAATCTTGAAGGATTCCAATGAAAACCATGGTACTCGTCAGATGTAGAGGAAAAGTGTCAGACAGCAGGGAAAGAGGAGGAGCCTGATGGAGGAATCGGAGCCCTTCATTCCAATCTCAGTTCTGCTCCTGAGTGGGGTCAGTAGCAGATTAAATTAAAAAGATTTAAGGGACCCCTGTACACTCTCTGATTCCAAGACCGACTTTGGGCCCATCCGAAGTACAATTCTATCTATCATCATGCTCACGTGAGGAAACTGAAGCAAGAGAGTCATCCAAATGCAACTACTGGGACCAGGGTTCACCCAGGCAGCAAATCCAGATAGAATCTGCTCTTTTCACCACTGCGCTGATGTCTCCCATCCCCCCCATATATGTATAAATATATGTAAAATCTCTGCATCTCTACATATATATATATATATATATATATATATATAATCTGTATCTTCATCTACATGTCTATTCCAAAACTATATTTACATCTGTATCTATATCTTGATGATTCACAAATCACATTTGCACGTTAAGGGCTCTGAAATTTCTTCTGTTAAAAAAATCCATAGAGTTCTATTTAATTCCAAGATTCTTAAATTATTCAGTCGACACAAGGAACCCCCTTCAAACACTTTTTCTCTCTTTGCTTCTATTAACAACCCTCATCAAAGAATGTTCTAGAATACCATGAAAAAATCGTGCTGAGGTTTTAGCTATAAAAAAAAAAATTGAAGAATGAGGATTTCTAAAAGATGAGAATCTTGGATCCTAGGTTCAGCTTTCTGCTTTACTTAGACCAATATAAATATGACTAGATGACTAAAATCTAAAGGAAAGTTGTCAGATTGTTCAGGTCCTAAATGAGTTTAAAGGAAGTTGATAAATATAGAAAACAGAATGAACTCTATCCCTGTGTATCTAATTAATTGTTTAAGTAATTGAGGACAAATGATAGAAAGGCCAAGTCAAGTCAAGGATGTAGAATAAACTAAGTAGATAACATTTCTACTTACATAAGATGAGAACAGGGGAGTAGGAAAGAAAAACTTGAAATTCAAGCATAAAAAGATTTGCATCTAAGTTCACATTCAACCCATGGCTGGAACTCGGTTCCCTCTTAGGTGACCGATTATAATACTGGGTCTGGTCGATGCTCAAAAATTGCATGTTGATTTGAACAAATGTACAATCTTGAGCAATTTACCTCACCTCCTTGAGCCTGTTTCCTCACGAGTAAAATGCAGAAAATAATCATCACTTCCACTTCCAGCGTTGCTTAGGAAATTCAGTCAGAGGATGTATTTGTGAGCAAGTTTTAATCTTAACTTAGCCTGATGTCAGTGTTGGTGGCTACGAGTCCTGTCATCACCAACAATAATAAACCTGGTGGGTTTGAGGCTTGACCACACTAGTTCCCATCAGTTCTCGCGGCCATGTCTCCTCCAGAGTAGGGGAGGCTGGTCAGCACAGGTGTGCAGGGCAGGTGTGCCCCTCTGATGTAGGAAGAGGAATGGTGATGAGGGACAGGGCCTGGCCAAATTAGCTTCTAGCACCAAGGAAAGAACCCCTCAAGAAGCCCATAGACACGTCACTCATTGGTTCGCTGTTGTTACTTGTTGCCTTCAGTGACTTACACGTTTTGAGGTTTATTTACAGAGATAGGATGTGGTCCTTCCCCTTCCCCTTGACATTCCTCACAGCTACACAAAAGCTAGGATTTCTGTTAAATCCAGATACCAGCCCACAGTTGATGGAGCTGCAGTGCGTTTCTTGGTGCAGAGGCAGAGGTACCTGGGAAACACAGCTTCAAAACAAAAAAGAAAGCAAGAAAACAGGTTACCAAACCCCATACACACGCAGGGACACTCGGCTCTTGTTCCTGTTCTCTAGAGCAGCCTTCTCCATCCTGTGGCCACCAGCCTCCTGAGACAGGTGAGCCCTTGAGATGTGGCTGGGCCGTGCTCTGAGTAGAGGACACAGGCCAGATTTCAATGACTTAGCGTGATAAAGAGGCAAATATGACGTTGGTGATTTTTATGTGGATTCCATGTCAACCCAAAATATATTATCAAAATGCAGCTCATCTTGTTTATTTTTGCCTGCTTAGTGTGGCTACCAGAAGATTTAAAATCGCAGACGTGGCTCACTTTCTGCGGCTTGCATTGTGATCTTGTTGGGCAGGGCTGCTCTACAGCAACGATTTTCAAATTGTGGGTTGTGGTCTATTTGTGAATCATGAAGCCAATTACATGAATTACAACCTATATTTTTTTGAAGGAGGAGAGAATAGATAGATTGGATTAGAATGCGTGGCATTTAGTGAAAGGTAAACACTGTTCTGTGAAACCATGGTTTCCATTATATACATATATATTCCTGTATCAGATAATTGCAGATGTTTTGGAGAGCACGTTACAGATAAGTGTCTTTTTACAATCAATAGACAGGAAGTGCTTGGATGCCCCTTTCCTAACTAACGCTTCATGAGACAATACTTCCTCAACCCAGAGGTCCCAGCACAAGCTACTAAGGCTGTGATTTGTACCTGACTCGGAGATGAGTCGGGTCATTGCCCTGGAAACTCTGCAGCCTTCCTGATGATGCAGGAGAGGAGCAGCTGCACTGCCTGTGAACCCCCTGTGAGCCACGGGAGCACAGAGGCCAGCGTGGAGAGCAGCTGCGGCACCAACCCTGACCCCACCCAGCCGCTGCCAGGGCCCTGGACGGAGGCCTGGGGGCAAACGCAGCACCCGTGTCCAGGATGAGAAGCCATGCTCCTCAAAGGCGAATCAGACCTGGGGGTACTCATCTCACCCCCACAGACCCGCTGCCTGCTCAGCCCCTCCCTGGGTGGCAGGAGGTGCTGCTCTCCAGACTCTTCAGGAATCCAGGCTCCAAATAGTCAGTCCCCGGAGGGTCACCGGTCCAGCTCCAGGTTGACTGAGGACCCAAGGACGGCATGGTGGTAAGCCCTGGCCAAACAGCCCTGGCTTGGAGGGGGCAGGGGCTGGGGCCGACCAGGGTGATGGTCCTGACCTTCCCCCGACGATGCATGGCCACAGAAGCTGCGGAGGCCATGGCTCCTGGGGTGTCACAGCACTGGTGCTCAACCCTGGGCTGGACAGCGCCGATCTGACCTACTTCACTGCTTAGGGAGGAAGGGCCCGAGGGTCTCCGTGTTCCCAGCCTGAGACGCTGAAGAAATACTGGTCTTTGCTAATCCAAGCTCAGCGGCAGGCGGCAGTGTTCAGGGAAAGGGGGGCAAGCACCTCCCGCCGCCACCTTCTCACCGGAGGCTCTTTCCAAAGCTTGTGAGGACGCTGCTTCAGGGACTGACACCACGGATATTTGCACAAACCAAGTCCATTCTGTGCTCAGGAATTTCCCAGGATTCTCCCATCAAGCACCCAGACAGCAAGAGCTCATTCAGCTCAAGTCCCAGAGAGCCTCAGAGGACACTTGTCAGGCCACCTCTCAGAGCACTCGCTTTGTGCCGGGCCCCGGGCTCAGTGCTTAGTACCTGTCACGTAGTAAGTGATTAGGTGAGCCGTGTTGAGATCAGTGCTATTATTCCTTCCAAATTACACGAAACCAAGGCTCAGAAACTCCGCCACTGTACACCGTAGCACAGTCACCCACTGGACCAGACTCCAGGGCTGAACGACTCCCAAGCCCCACACCTACAGCACCCTCTTGTCTCCAGGTATTCTTAAAACAAGATCTTAAAAAATGCTTTGACAAGCCCCAAATGACATCCAAAACCTGAGCCCTGAGGTCTGATTGAGAATTACTCTGAGCCTCTCTAGGGGCCATGAGCCCATCCTCCCCTGGACACAAGGAGGATGTGGGTGCAGCACCCCCAGGGTTTGAGTCGCAGTCTTTGAATTGGAACCTCTTGCTTGGTCTCCAAGGCCTCGAGATCCCAGCTCAGCTGCCAGCTCCTTCACCCACTTGCCCAGGTCCCTTCCTACCTCCTTTTGAGGCTGCAGCTGCTCTGGCGGGATCTGGTGGGATCTGGTGGGATCTGGCAGGTGCTAGGTAAAGAAGAATGCCCACCCCTCTTCTGTCATGTCTACTGGGTCCCTGGGTCCCCACTCTCCCCCGTCCCTGCTGAGTTTTCTCTTCTGCAGAGCTTCAGGTTGGTCAGAAATGACAGTCCAGGAGGGGTGCGCACCCTCTTCTCCTGGGGGGGCATGCTCTAACGGACCTGCTCGTTATTCTGATGGGAACCAAACCCTAGTGCCTGCCACAGTGGTCACAGGTGGGGACACGATTCCATGCACACGTCAGTGAGGAGAACCCGGGGCAGCCTATCACCCTTGCCGAGCCCCACCACCGATGTCGACGTGTGCCGAGGGGTGGGCCGCTGAAGCAGCCCCTGGTTGGGATCTGCCCGGCTCCCCCGCTGCCTGGCTGGCCCTGGCTTCTGTCTGGACTGCTCGACCTGGTTGCTGACATAGATCTGCCTTCCAGGCCTGCCCTGGACCAGACAGAGCCATCTTCTGCCCTACTTCACCCACGACAGCCAGCCCTGAGGCACCTGTTGATTCAGAGTATTGATTCCAAACAGGGGGCAATCTCGATAATGGAAATAAGCCCAGCGGGAAAAATACACACCCAAATCAATGACCTTTACTGGGTCAGGGCATTAAAATATAACCTTTCTGCATGCAATGGCTATTCTATAATGAGTAAGTCTTGCTTTTCTAATCAGAAATGGAAACATTTTCTTTAAAAAAATAGACTCACTGGTTTAACTTTAGGCCACCAAAGGTGTGAGACCTCTGGCTCCCGAGGCCTGAGGTGTTTGCTGGCACATCTTGACCCCTGGAATGCTTGGAATCCTCCACTCCTAGTGGTTCAGATCCTAGTGCCTCTACTCCAGAGAATCTGGTCACACCCTGCATATGCTACATTACTGTCTGACTGAGGCCACTTTCTGTTGTTATAACAAAATACCTGACACTGGGAAATTTATAAAGAATAAGAGCTTTTTAAGGGCTCATAGTTCTGGAGGCTGAGAAGTCCAAAAGGACAGGGAGCAGGCATCTGCTGGGCAGCTGATGGGCCTCCTGGCAGCAGCAGCACCACATGGCAGAGGGCACCACAGGGCAAGACAGAGCCAGGGCACCAGCTCAGGTCTCTCCTCCTCCCTGGTAAAGCCACCAGTGCCTTCACGAAGGCATGACCTCATCTGACCCTAGCTACCTCCCGGAGCTCCCGGTGCCATGTGGATGTGGCGACTGAGCTCCAACACATGAACTCCGTGACCTTGGCCCTGCTGCTTCCTGCCAATGTCTCACATCAGCCGCCCTAGCTGGACAAGCAGCTCCTACCCCTGGTGCTCTCTGATTTCTCAGAGTCTGGCTTCAGGAACACGCCTCCCAGGAACAACCAAGGAGTCATGTGGGAATCCTCGTGACCCCTAGAGGACCGAGGTCTCAGTCACCTTCCAGTCCTCCCGACTCTGGAAAGACGCTGACCATTCCCTAAGGGTTGCTGACCACCTGCATGAAAAGACAGTGGTACGACTCCACACTCGGGGGCCAAGAAGCACCACACTGAATGGCACCAAGGGATCTGTCACTCAGTGTCACCCTGGCATGCTCAGTTCTGCTCAACTCAACAATGCCTTTAGCAGCCAGTGGGTCACCATCGTCCCCGAACCCCCTGGATGCTGGGACTCAGAAGGCCCAGGAGAGCGAGGACTTCACAGTGGACGTCCCACGATGACCTCTGGTTGGGTGGAGATGGAGAACTCGTGCTTCTTCATGTTTCAACTGTCAACCCTGCGGAGGCCTTTCCGTCAACCAGGGGCCACTGCACTGTGTGTAAAACACCGGATTCTCACTGTGACTAACCCCACTCCACAGAGAAGGAAACTGGGACTCGAGAGCAGTCACATGACAGCTCCAACCCATGCAACCAGCGACCGGAAGGGGCAGGAGGCAGGCACTGTGTTGCAGAGGCAGAGTGCCCCCACCAGGCGGTCACCCTCTCCAAAATCTCCCTGAGGGGGCCCCCTGGAGAGGACCATCCATGGCCAGGCTCACAGCCAACAACCTCCCTCAAGTCCAAGGGCAAAGAAGGCCACAGATCACTCCTTCATGTCTAAGAACAAGCCAGTAAATCTATGGGGACTGACAGGGCCTGAGTAATCAGAGGCAGGAGCTTCTCAGAGAAGATGGACATGTGGCGGGTAAAGACAATTAGGGGGCGTGGACAGCTGACAGGTTCCAAGGCCAATAATAAGAAAGAAGTGACAGGCAGCCACAATCAACAGGGAAGTGAAGGGAAAGACCTATAATCCTGGAGCTATCAAGGAGGGAGGCTGGGAGCAGTAGGCAGGGCGTTTAGTACCCTAACAATAAACTGCAGATGGACAGCACGGTGTGACCTGACCCTCACTGTCACCCGGGCACTAGAGGCCATCAATTCAGAGAAGAGCATTTCAGAAACTTTGGAAGCAGGAAAGACAAACTTTCAGGATACCTGAGTGGGCAAGGCTGCCTGGAACCCTCGCTTGTCCCTGTGTGTGTATTAGTTAGAGGCGGGGCGGGGGCGCTGGCACCACACTCAGGCTCTGGCAGGTTCACAGACTCTGCCCTCCAGACATCCTCTCTGGGTCGGGGGGCAGGGAAGAGGCAAAACTGCAGATAACCACAGTGATATGTGCAATAACAAGTTTTGCAGGAGCTTGAAAGGGAAATAATTGTCACAATTTTTTTTTTTCTCATAAGCCTCCCCAACTGGGGAGTCCAAGATTTTGGAGTGAGGTGTTTGTTTGAATCTTAGCATCCTCATCTAAAGGCATTGTGATGTTTGGACAAAGCATTTAACCTCTCTGCGTCTCAACTTTTTTATCTGTAAATTGGAGATGATAACAATGATTTATAAGGGTGGGATGTGACTTGGTACCCAGTACTCTCCTAGCATGCTTGAGGCTCTGGGTTCCATCACTAGTACTGGAGGCGGGGTGGGGGCAACGATAATGATTTGTGTGATTGACAAGAGGATTAAATGAGTTAATATTTAAGGTCCTTTGAAGACAGACTACATGTGCTTAGACTCCGTACTTGTCAGTCCAAGAAAGCCCTTCCTTTCTCTCATCATGCAACCCCATGCATACCAAGACTCAGGAAGCACCAACTCTGAATGTGTGATTCTGATAGGCTTAGCTTGATGGGGATGGGCACTTTTTTTTCCTAATAAAATAAATGCAACTACTTTGGGCAAACACAGCCATCAGTCCAATGTCTTCAGTCTTTTAGGAAAAGTCCAGTGATCCTTTTATTTTGGAGAAAAGCAATAACTATTCATTGTTGACTTAATACTGCAGACTCCTGATCAGAAGTTTGGATCATTCCAGACACCTTTGTGGGACCAGATGACAAAGGTATAATGTTCCAGAAACATGGAAGGTCATGGCTCGGCCCTCCTCATTATTGTCTAGGGAAACAGCTCAGCTACTTTGGGCAACTCATTTAGTGAATCAAGTTGAGTCTTGCTCAACAGGGAGCAGTGCTATTATAAAGATTTCCCACCTAAATCTTGCTTGATAAGGCAAACTAGGGTCCATCCAAGGGAGTATGTTTTCCCATTGCAAACTCCCAGGAAAGGGTCAAGTTTTGAGCTGTTGCTGGGGAAATCTGAGAACCTCCTGGAGCACACTCCTCCAGCCCTGGAGGAGGAGCGTGGCCGAGTCCATCCACGGAGAGAATCTGCAAGGCCTCCTCGGCACCGACGGGCTGGGGGTCTCCACTTGCTCCCCTCTCACCCTCAGCTGCCAGGCCCTGCCCCACCCCAGCTCAGTGGCCAGGGTCAGTGTTGGCCAGTTTGCCTGCCCCTGCCCCAGCCAGCTGCTCCTTCAAGCCCCCTGAGTGTCCAGAGAGTGGAGAAGGTAGAAGGCTGAACTTGTTTTTATTGATTTAGAGAACACATTCTTGCAGAGAAATAAAAACAAATAAATAAACCCGTGCCTTTACTTGTTTACTTATTTATTTAATGTCACTGTGTTTTTCTGGTGTCCCTGTGAGGAAAACAAACTAACGGCAATGTGAACTAGATTCCTTTTTCTCCCATAAATTTCTCAGATGGAGCAGAGATTACCCCCAGAAAACTCCATTTCTTTGGTAACAACTTTATGGCTTGTTATTCGTAAGAATGAGCCTTACCCTCACTCATCTGTGAAGTGGAGCCGCGTCCACATCTCACTCACCTACTGCCCAGGCCCAGCGGAAGGATCCGCCGAGGTGATGTTTGTAAAAGCATCCTAGAAACACTAATGAGCTCGGGAAATGCCAGGTTCGACTACCCCGGCTCATTGTAGTGCTTTTCAAAAGGGGAGAGGTAGAAAGATCAATGTGAGAGGAAATGTTGGAACCTTTTACAGACCATGAATCTTACTCTCTGCTACAGCACGAAGCCACACTGAACCGTGTCCAGCGTTAGGTTAGTTGAAGGCTGATGTTGAAATGAAAATGTCATGGTTATTTATGGTTTAAGGCCTACTTGTTTCCAAATAGATTTTCGGAAGGCATTAATTTATTGCCCATCCTGTGTCTTGTATTACTGTGGCATTTGACTAACTGAGGACGCACAGACAAAAGAGAAGTTTGAGCCTAATAGGGGACAGGAGGGAACATCTAGAGGAACAGCCTGTCCTGGGGACCAGGTGCCAGTCGGTGCCTGAGAGAGGAGCATGGACAGCCACAAGTGCTCACTGAGGACAGTGGGTACAGGTGGTCTGCAGCTGGTGGAGGCTGAGCCCTGACCATCCTCAAACCCTAGAAGAGGCAGGTGGGTAAGTAAGAAGTTATCTGCCATATGGAGATGAGAAAGCAGCCCCTTTCTGCTGAGGGGCATAGCTAACAGCCCCAAGCAGTCTCCCAGAGATGGGCAGGGACTTCATGGTCCTCCGTGCTGGGCTCTGGTTGGGGATCCCCTGTGGTGGGATGAGAAGGGCCAGGGAAAGAGATCAGGGAGGAGAAGGGTTGAGAGAGGCCCTGGAAGGGCAAATGCAGAGCTCTGGGACTGTGGGCTGAGAAGGGGCCGGGCAGGAGGAAGCCAGGAAGGAAGGAACTGGATGTCAAGTGTTTCCAGGTAAAAGCCCCCACCCACCTGGACACCTGTCCCCTCTTAGTGGGCGTTTGTCAAACACCATTCAGATCGCACCTGAGCTTCCGGAACCCTCCAGACGTGCTCCGCTTTCCAACGCCTAGCCGCCCTGCAGCGCTCAGCACTCACTAAGCGCCATCTGTATTCTCAATTTGTCAGAAAGGCAGCTGCATGGAGCTGAATGGTCGATTCTTGCCTCTATTCAGCTTGAAGACATTTAAAAGTCCAATATTTTACAATACATATCCTGAGTTTAGCAGTTAATAAAACAGCATTTGGATTCCATTGGTGCCCCCTTTTAACAATAATGAACCAAGAGGACGCAGTCTAACTTAATGGACAGCAAAATGCATTTTATCAAGAAAGAGAGAGAGGAAAGGAATTTAAGAAATTATGTTACCCTGAAAAACCACTCTCGGAAGTAATGAGGAAAGCTAATCTGGGCCCTAGCAACTAAATAACTGAAAAAGAAGATAAACGGTGAACAAAAACATCCTTTTCTTCTCTCACTTTGGAATTCATTTTGGGGTCAACTGCAGCTGCAGACGTCACAGAGTTGCTCCATCAGATCAGGCTTTGCAGAAAACCACGATGGCTCAATGGGCCCACAGGACCCAGAGCAAATGTCTCAAGGTGCCTGTGAAGCCACCAGACATCTCAGTACCTTCCCCTAGGACACAAGCTCCCCTGCACTGCACCACCCAGGAGCCATGCCCTTCCACCAGCCCAGCAGGCCGCCCTCCTCTTCCTCCTCCTCCTCTCCTCCCATTTCTTCTGCCTTTTCCTCTTCTCAAAATCCTTCTCATTCATCAAGACCCAGCTCAAAGGCCATGTTTCCCTCTGCCCTTTCTCTTAAGTCCTGCCGCTGAAATGGTCCCCTCTGCGGGGATCCCAGAGGGATTCCCCACACCTCTGACATGGTACATATCGCAGTCTGCCATTTATTCTCGCTCTGTGGATACCTTTCTCCTAGGTCCTCAGAGACTTCTCCAGCCTGCCCCTGACATCTCAAATGGAGCCTTGCCCAGCCCCGGGAAGGCAATCTGTGTGTACCTGAATTTAATGAGAGCAAGTCGTGCTCCACATGCCACTACCTTCAGAGTTAAGGTAGAAAATCATTACAGTATTTCATGCACTAGAAGGTATCATTCACCTGCTTGTGGTCTCTGGGCCAGGGTGGTGCTACTTCATGCTCTAAAGATGCAATTTACACAGTGAAGTAGACCACTAGAGCCAAACTCTAGTAAGTTGTCACTTCCAACATACAAGCCATCTGAAGAAATTAATGGATATCTAATATGAAGCCAATTATTTGATTCCTGCTAGAAAGATTGACTCCAATATACTTATATCATATAATTGGAAACAGCATGAATTTGATATTTGAGTCTGTCATTAGGTATTTTTAGAGCAGATGAATTTATCTGGTATTCTGGATATGGGTGAATATAATTTTGAAGATGATCACTCCTGAGATTGTTTCTAAAGAGTTTCAATGTCCTAAAAATCAAGCAATCCATCCCTATAGTCACACTTATAACTATTAGAAGTTCTAAGCCCGTGTTTTATAAATCAGCATGGCTCCCGGTTGGTCCCTAAGACCCCCTGGGTCCATAGATGGCAAGCTCTGGGAGCACTGCTAATGTGACCAGCCCCTGATCTAAGGGGCTCACACAGACATGCAATGTATTATTTTCATAATCTCATTTTTATGGACTTTAAACTTTCGTGAAGGCTGAAGATGGTCCCCACAGAGGTCAGACTTTCTTGAGTGTGTCCTTGGGGCTCAGTTAACTCTTCTTTCACTGTACCTTTGCCGTCTCTCACCATCCAGTATCCACAATTCTATCCACCTTCCCGTTCCATCACTCCGCTGACTCTGACATCAGAAGACCTTCTCTGGTCCCTTCTCCCACGCCTTTAGAGTGCCTACTAAACTTTCAATGAGTGCTCTTCAGTTTAATACATAAAAATGGGCCGTCTGGCCTTGGCCTTCTGATTCACATGCATTAGTCTAGTCATCTCCACTAGGTTATAAGTCCCAGGAGGACAGAGACCACTCTTTATATCCAGATCTAATATTTCAGCCTGTTCTAAAGGGTCTCTTAGGCAGGAAATAGAAACCATCCATTTGGGCTGCGGTCTGGCTGGCAATCTTTCTTGCAAAGGAACTTTCTTTGCGGTTTATTAAATGTAAAGAAGGAAAGATGAAAGGTGAAATGACTCTTCAAGAAGAATAATTGAACAGCAAATGGTGACATGCTGTTCTCCAAGCTCAAGAAACACAGATGATAAATAGACTCTAATGACAGCAAAAGGTCAGACTTTTGGAACAATTTTTGACCAAAATGGTGGAGATTAATTAGGAATCTATTATTTATGTCCTACTTCCTTCCACAGGATAGAGGCAAGCAGATGGCAGGGAGAATGTGGCATCCTCTGAGTTAAAGAGTCGGAGATATGACTGGGGACCCAGCTTGGTTCTCACTTTCTGGGTGTAATTGGGCAAAGCATCCCCCATACTCTAAGCCTCATCTACAAAGTGGAATAATCCCATTCACTGTTGTGAGCATTAAGTGGGGCCATATATGTGTAACTGTCAAACGCTCTACTGACATTGAGAATTCACTGGAGTCTATAAAATTGGATCAGTTCTCACCTAAATGGGATTTCTACTTACCAAAAAGCGTGGGGAAACTTAGATCATACATCATGATGTTTTGGAGGTAAAATTATCAGCCATAACTGGCATTCCTCAGCGGTCAAGTTCACGGCTCCTTGCTGGTGGCATTGTAAAGTGAGGATTTGAACCCGGGTGACCTCACATGCACTTCCCATCATGAGACTTTTATGACTCACTGTGTCATTCCCTCGACTGATATTTAAGGCCCCATTTTTCAGATGAGAGGTCAGGTCAATTAGAGCTCCCCAGAGAGTACCAGACAGAGCCAGAGGACAAGGCCAGCAGCCAGGTCCGCATCCCTCGGTGGCTTCTCTAATCCACACTGACTCGAAGCCACATCGCCTCACCACTTGCGTAAACAATGCACGCAGACCCGGACCAGAGCCCTTCCTGCAGATGCTCACGGGGAAGGGTTTGTGGGGCCCAGCAGCCAGGCCTGGTGGGAGGGGGTAACCCGCCCCACCCTGCGTCCTGCTGTCAGCTCTGGGCCAGCCATGGAGTCCTGTCTGCTGGGAGTTTTCTGCCCTCAGGTTCTTTTCAGAAATCTGACAGGTCCAATAAAGGCCCGGTGCTGATGGAGACGCCGGCTCTGCCTTCTCCCTGCGGCCCAGCACTGCCTCGGCTGACACAATGGGGCCGGCCGTAATCACATTACACCCCCGTCTCTCATAATTACCCTCTTTCTCCAAGTGACAGAGCATCCCAATGGCAGGGAGGGAACTATTTTTAAACTAATTCTAACTTTAAAAAAAAGCATACAGAAAAATGTCTCCTGATATGGTTCTGGCTGATAAATTACCACTAGAGACTGAGTGGGCACGACGCATGGTAGAGGCTAGAAAGCCCCAACAGAGCTCCGGCCACCGCCCCCCAGGGTTCATCTCCCCCGTCCTGCCTGATAACCCACATACTCATTTGTCCCCATTTTTCCCTGGAGGTCCCTCTGCCCCATGTTTGTCTCTTTCCTCCTCTGACTCTGGGAAAAAGTTAAAGAACGTGAGAGAGGCCAGAGGCCTGGGGTCAAGGGTGTGCCTCTAGCTGCCCTCTCTCCCTCCCCTCCCTCCCTCCTAGCCAGTGCCCTGGCCTTCCAGGGTCTACTGCCCTCCCTCTGTCTGTGAAAGGTGACGGTGAAGTCACTGAAGCCTTTTCTCTAACCTTTGAAGCTCTCAGTGGGAGGCAGTAAAGGCAGAGGGGTTCTGGTGAGGGAGGGAAGGAAAAGGAAAGCCTGGCTGGGGTGACCCTCCCCCTCCCCCAGGCCTCCCTAGAAAGGAGTGAACACCTCGTTAGCTCCACACTGAATCAGCCGATCCTGTGATCCACCTCTTACAAATTGCCCAGAGACACCTCTGGCCCGGGCCATGATAATTATATTGATAAGGAAGCTGGAGTGAGGACATGGATCAATGGAACCGCACAGATTTCTGGAGTATCCGTCCATCCAATCACCGCAACTCTGTGGCCCTCTCCCTGGTAGGGTCGTTGGCTCTGTGTCTTGCTCCCGACTCTCGACTCTCGGTGCGTCATTGAGCCTGGGTGTGTTATCTCGGCCTCAGGTTCATGTCTGCTCCCTACCTGGAGAACGCTCCCTGGTTTCTCTTGCCAGCCCGGCCCGTGTCCAGAGCTCCTACTTCATCTTCTCTTTCCCTCCTCCTCTGATTTTCCCCTCCTCTCCCCCTGTCTGAGCTTGAGCGGCTGAAATGAAATATCATACGCCTGGCTGTTTATAGACAACAAAAATTTATTCCTTACCATTTTGGAGTCTGGGAAGTTCATTCTCACAGCATTGATAAAATGCAGGCTCTGATGAGGTCCTGCTCTCTGGTTCTTGGTGCCCTCTAGCTGCGGGCACACACTGACAGGAGCAAGGTCTCTCTCTAGGGACTCTTTTATAAGGCCCTCATCCTATTCATGAGAATGCCCAGTGTCCTAGTCGCCCCCTAACACCATCACCTTGGAGGTGGAGATTTCAACATTGCAGATTAGCGGGGGACACACACCATCTATCCAGGCACCCCCTTCTCCCACCACACTTTATATTCTTGGTCCATTTTGCTTCTTGTCCTGCAGTCTGATTAGTCCTGTGAAATGACAGGTCTGATGGACATGAAGACGGTATTGGGAGGAAAGGAGCTTCTGAGTTGCTTTTGGATTCAGAGGTTTGCATCTGGCTTCAGCGGGCACCCGCCGCCTTGCACCAAAGACAGTGTGGACACACATATCTAACGCAGCCCTCCCAGCAACTCTGCAGCCTGAGGCCAGGTCTCTCTGGGAGAATTTGCAAAAATCTGCCCACCACCCTCACTGAAAATGCAAAAGCAAACGACTTCAGCAGAGCAGTCAGTAGTCTCTGCGACAGCAGTGAACTAGGAGGCAGAGGGAGAGAATGAAGGCACGTCTGTCAAGTGGACGTTTAGTGAGCCTCAGTTTCCCTCCCTCCTGCTTCAGTGGCTTCAGCGGGAGCATGCATCCGCTCACCCTCGCTCTTTCTCTGCCTTCCTAAGAGACAGGCAGAGGTGGGGGCTGCAGGGAGCCAGGGCTGGGGCTGAAATGAGTGAGACACCCCCCACCCAGGGAGCTCAGAGAAGCAGAGGGAGCCCATGCCAGGCCCTGGTTTTCAGAAACTGCTGGCTCCGTAGAGAACTTCCTGGCAAAGGACAAGTTTAAAAAGATGTCTCCTCTAAGACCGAGGTTTACTGGTTTAAAATGGCTCCTGAGTCTTGGGACACAGAGAGGCTGTGCATTTATAAATCAAAAGCCATCAGACAAGCCTTCTCTCAAGGGGGAGAGACTGAAGCAATTTCTGGGGAAATAGCCTGGATTAGTGGAGAAAACATTAAGCTAAAAGTCATCGCTGTCAGGAAACCCTACATCTGAACCCCGGAGAGGAGAACGTTGATCTGTCAGAGTGTTGATGCTCAGTCTTTCCTGGGGACGGTGTGTGGCCACTAATTAAACCTGCCTGGGAAACAGCAGTGGGGAGCACTCACTGGCCAGCAAGATCCAGCTCAGTCCTGCTCCACTGCTCATTAACTGTGCAATCTTGGTCAAGTTCCTTGGCCTTTCCTGAAGCTCTTTTTCCTCATCTTAAATAAAGGACACAGAAAGAGGACCTACCACCATTGCAAATTGTCACAGTGCCCTACTCCTACTGATTGCCCACAGCTGGTCCAACTGCCTAATGTCCCCTTCTGATTGCTTGATGCCCCAGTCGTCCCAGAGCCATAAATATCCAGAGTCCCAAATATCATTCCTCCCTACACTAAAGGGTTACTGCAAGGAATGAGGCAAAGCAACTCAAAGAACAGCTTATTTTGGCCCAGTTACTATTGGTATTTGTTTGGGGCTGAATTATGCACCTGAGCTGTAGCTGGGTTGAAGTCCTGGCTCCTAAGACCTCTTCAGATTGGAGTAGGTGGGGTCCCTAATGCAGTATGGCCAGTGAGCTTCTGAGAAGATGGTCGTGTGAGGATACAAAGAGAACAAACGGAACACAGAGAGAAGGCTGCACCATCCACCAGGCGAGGATCACCCAGGGCTCCCGGGCATCCTCAGAAACTAGAAAAGAGGCAGGAATAGAGTCTCCCTCGGAGCCTTCTGAGAGAACTGACCTGCCAACACCTGGATCATGCACTTCCAGGCCTCCAGCACCGTGAGAGGATGGAGCTTTGTTGTTTGGGGCTGCCCGTCTGTGATGATTTGTTATGGCAGCCCTAGAAATCAATACAACCTTGTAGTGGGTAGATTCCTAGAAGTCCACCAAGACTGTGAATTTATAAAGTATCAGCAAAGAAAAGACGGTAACATTCATTTTAGTCCCATTTAGTCTCCTCCGATGCTTGAAAATCCCCTTCAGCATTCTTACCAAGGAGTGTTTCTGCTTGTGCCTGAACAGGTCCAGTGACCAGGAGCTCACTGCCCATGGTGACACGAGCAGTGCTCAGTGCCAGGAAAGATAGTCTTTATGGTGGACCCAAATCTCTTCCCATGTACATTTCCCCAGCTGATGGAAACTACCTCCCTGGGCCCTTTTGCTGTGTAAATGTCCAGTCCCTTACATTTCACGGCCCTTCAGATATTTGTGTTCTTGCTCACATCAGAGTTTTTGCAAATGCAATTTCTCCCATATGGAATGAACTTCTGTCTCTACTAAAGAGGAATCCCTGAAGGGCCATTTCAGTATTTATCTTCTGATAGAAGGGGTCACGCTGTGGGGGGATGAGGAGGGGAAGCAATCCCAGAAACCTGTGCTTCAAAAACCAGAGTAATATTTCTCTCTTACACTGCACATTCACCGTGACTCAGCAGAACTGACTCAGTTCATTATGGTCCTCTGGGGACCCCGACTGCCCAGCGCAGCCACCATCTTGAACACGGAGTCACCATGGAGAAAGAACTGGACGACATCCCCTAAGCAACTGAATGCGTCAGCCCAGAAGTGACACATGTCACTGCCTTTCACAACTGGCTGGCTGAACTAGTGACATGGTCTCACCTAACCAAAAAGGCGTTGGAAAATGCGGTCTTACTGTGTGCCTGGAAAGCCGGGCCAGAAATACTTGACAGACAGCACTGATGTCTACTCACTGGTCTCTGTGTCACCTTCCCTGGTAGGACCGCTTGTTTTACCTCCCGGCCTTCCTAGGCACCTCCAGCACTTAGGACTCACGGTCATTATCACATTGCATTGTCATTGTGTTTACTTACCTTTTTATCTCTTCCTTGAGACCATGCATCTCTCAAGGACTGTAAGGAGGTCATAATAAATGTTTGAGTGCGTGGGTGCGTTTGAGAATATATGCAACCATATATCCACAATGAAAGTCAAAGTCCTTTTGGTGGCTTAGCGGGCCATTCATGATCTAGACCCCACTACTCTTCTAACCTTATCTCCCCACATCAGCTCCTCACCTGGCCCCAGATGTGCCATCACTCTACCTCACCTGTCTCTCACCGCTCCCCATGGCTGGATGCACAGCCGCTGTCATTTGCTCCCCCCCTACCCTGCTTCTGATGGATCTGCACTGAGCAATCATCTCCTCGGAGGGGCTTCTCCAGCCCCCTCTCTAAAGAATCACCTGACCCCACCTGGCCCTGCAACTCCCAGGCTGGCTGGCTTATCTCTTATTCTTCTCCACAGCACTTACCCCTTTCTGATGCAAACCTACCCAAGTATATGTTAAATATACTCGTATTAAATAGCATAAACATACAATGTGTGATGATATCTATAATACACGTAATTGTTTTTGGTACTTGTTTTCTGTCCCCATCATCCCACACACTCTTGAATGTAACTTCCATGAACAAAGGGCCAGGATAGTACATACTTATTAATAAAAAAGGTTTATTAATGAATAAGGGATTCAGAAATGAATGACCTCCTCTCATATGACACAATTTTGAGCCCTTTTAACACCTTAGCGGCCCAGTTTTGACTGGTGATCAGTGTAGTACAGAGCAGAGCCGCCCCTTGTTTGTCCTTTATTCTGTATTTCAATTAATAAAGCCTATGTTTAAATAAGAATTTGGAGGTTACTCCTGACTGACTCATAGAAAGTTTAGTTATTGAATGTTTTTCCCCATATAACACTGTGCCTTCCCCTCTCTGTATAATCTTGCTGCTGTTGTTTGGGATCAAAGTGTAGGACTTAACATTTTTTCCCCTCTTGATTTGCCTGTCACTTGTCTTCCTTTTTATTTATAACATTATTATTTATTTATTGAGTATCAACTATGTGCAGAAATCTGCACTAAGTACTACAGAGTATTGTGTGATAATTCCCACAAGAAAAAAAGTTGTTCAGTAATATCAACATGGATCAGATAAACAAACTTTAATCCAATAGGAGAGACAGCAAGGCCCCTCCCATGTGTAAATGACGGAGGGCAGAGCCGTTCCTGGAAAGGTTCAATAACAGGAGGGCAGAAGTGACTCTCTGGGGACGTAAAGCCTGAACACGGGGAATCAGGAAGGCAGGTAGAGCTGGGATGGGAGGGGGCGTGGGAGAGCTTAGAGTTATAAGGGCAGTTGGTTCAGACACCACCCTCCACCTGCCCCCAAGGTAGAGTTACCTCACCTGAATGTGAAGGAGGCTCTCCATCTCCCACAACACTCAGTGTTTCCACAAGATTATGCTAAGGAGCAGTCTTTTCTGATGTCCCCTAAAAGATAGGACATTTCATATATTCCAGCAGTTTTAGGGCAGTTCTTGAAAAAGAGAAGAACCAGAAAAAATATTCTACCTGTCTGCAAACCATATTTATTTTAGTTAATAAGAATTATACAGATAGTAACTCAGTCATCACTCCTACTCCTTAAGGTAGGTACCATTATTACCTCTATATATGAGAATCTGAGGCAGAGAGAGGGTAAGGGATCTCTTCACAGCTATAAAGTGAAGGGACTGAGGCCCGAGCCTGGGCAGCTGGCTCAGAAGCCTGTGGTCTCCACGGTTCTGGTCTTCTGCTTCCTCTCCATATTGGAAACCGAGATGGACCACAGTCCAACACACAACCTACAGGCTGAGCAAGAAGAGAGGGTTTCTGTGGTTGTCAGTGATACATGTCGCTCCTAGTTCAACCAACCTCAGTCGTTGTTCAGAGTGGAAACTGAAGAGAACAGCGCGTGACTGGGGTTAACCGGGAGGGATCAAATGAATTGGAGAAGGAGCCAACCTTCTGCCCACAGAGCACTTGCTCACTCATTCATCTATTTGTTCAGCCTTTCATACAACTGCCCATCCACTCACTCACCACCACACCTTGGGCACGTTCCCTGTCTTGGACACTGTCACGGGCTGCAGATAAGGCTCAGGCTGGTCCCAGTCGCTTCGGCAGACCAGGTGGGGAGATGCAAGCCGAGGAGGCCCAGTCTTGCACCCTCCGTGCTGTTAGAAGGGGACTTGTGGAATAATGGGGGCTGACTCAGCCTACACTGGGGGAGCAGAGCAGGGAAGAGATGGAGAAGAATGCTTAGTGGAGGAAGGAACACTGAATGAGGCCCAATCAAAATCCAGCATTTCTGGGAAGATTCTACAAGTTCCACCATTTCTCTCAGAGACAAGATAGAGTTGAACTCCCTTTTTGAGAAAGGTGCTGGAATATAGCAGTTAGGAATAAGGGTTTGGACGTCAGTCTGGTCTGCCTGCAAATCTTAACCTGTCCAGGCAGAAATCACTCCAGTGCAAGGTAAGTATCTGGTCAAGTGCTGGGGTTCGTTGCCCTGAGGGGTGAGTGAGATACACGGCAGGGTCTATGCACCGTGCGCCTTCCGTGCCCTCTGCTACCTTCTCCTCAGACTCTCAGTTACTCTCACTAGGTTCCCAAGTCCTTCATCTTCTTGGTAGCTCTAAACCTTCAGAACGAAAATTTGTAAGTCTCTTTTATTTTATTATTTTTTTTACATAGGAAATAAAAAGGGAACACAGTTTTTGTAAAACAGATTTTCATTACTGTGAATTTATTGCACTCCTTGGTTCCCGGTGACTAGGTAACCAGCAGAGGAGGTAATTTATTATTTTAGCAATTTCAACAGGACCTTGGAAGAAAGGCACCCTGTGGTCACAGAGCGCTGGAACTATACTAATGAGATGATTAAAAGAAAGTTGGGCTCACACAGTCCCAGATAATCACAAGTGTACCCAATGATAATTAACAATTACAATTACCTGGAACTGTATTATTTGCCTGGTTGGTTATACAAAAGTCAACCTGTGCTGAAGAGGTGAGTTTAAAGGAGTTAGTAAATTCTCTGAAGTGGCTCGTGGGGCCTGTTCCTGATAGGTATCTAGGGGAACTGTGGCCCACTTCATCTAATTCTCAACCAGAAGGGAAGGAAGGTCTGAGCTCTCCTAAGAGGAACCTTCTATCCACAAAGCCCCCGCTCCCAGCCCGGGTGTGTCTTCTAGGAGAAACTTTCCTGCCATGGGGGCCAGAGTCCTTAAGTTCTAGGCCAGAACAGTCTCATGCAAAAGCAGTATCCATTTTCAGAGATCCAGTCCTCCAAGAACAAAGTCTTGGGACTTTCTGGCTTGGGCATCCACTGTCCCTCCTCGGTGCCTGCCAGAACCTTCGTCTGCCCCTACTTCGGCTTTGTAGGACTAGGGAGAGTGGTGGCACCAAGGCGCAGGTCTCAGAGGTTGCATTGGCCCTTGGATTCTCTTGCAGATTCCCACAACTCCATGCCGTGTGCTGAAGGCTGGTCTTGAACGAGCTCTGGCTGAGAGAATGGGGGCAGATGGGGAAACAGTGGTCCTGAAGAATATGCTGATCGGTGTCAACCTGATCCTTCTGGGCTCCATGCTCAAGCCCTCAGAGTGTCAGCTGGAGGTGACCACGGAAAGAGTCCAGAGGCAGGCAGTGGAGGACGAAGGAGGCATGGGCAACTACAGCACATCCAGCAAAGAGCAGCCCATGGTCTTCAACCACGTGTACAACATTAACGTACCCCTGGACAGCCTCTGCTCCTCGGGGTTAGAGGCCTCGGCCGAGCAGGAGGTGAGCGCGGAAGACGAGACTCTGGCAGAGTACACAGGGCAGACCTCGGACCACGAGAGCCAGGTCACCTTCACCCACAGGATCAACCTCCCCAAAAAGGCCTGCCCGTGTGCCGGCTCCGCCCAGGTGCTGCAGGAGCTGCTGAGCCGGATCGAGATGCTGGAGAGGGAGGTGTCAGTGCTGCGGGACCAGTGTGCCACCAACTGCTGTCAAGAAAGCGCGGCCACAGGTAGAGTCTGGGCCGGGAGGTGGGGGACAAGAGGGAGGTGAAGTAAGGGAGCAAACTCTGCATCTTAAAAAAGTACCCTCATCCAAGGCTCAGGCCTGCCGAGTCTGTGAGATCTAAAGGCAGCCCGTCCCCAGGGATTCAGCTCAGGGATTCTCAACACTGCGTAGCCAGTTTGAAATACATTAACCTGATTTGGGGGGGATGAGTCAGGTAATGGTACAACGGCTCAGCACAGCAACTTGGACGGCAAGCAGGGAATTTGATGTCTGTCTTCATTCATCTCTGGTCTTCACAGGCTGTTGAATTGATATCTATTCATGTTCACCTGAGGGACTAGAGAAGGCAGGCGCTGTGTTCACTCAATCGCAGCCTTTCTCCCATCGGAATAAATGATAGTCATTAAGGTCTCAGAGGACCTGTCCGCATCTTCTCCAGCAGGATGGACGCTTTAACCCTGCTCCCTCCACAAATAACGCATGCTTGTGCACACACACAGGCACACACGCTCACACAGCTCATCCCGCCCTCCAAAAGGGCAAATGCTCTGAGGATTTAGGCCTCACTCTGCCTGCCTGCTAACTAGTAGCACTTACGAGTTGTTACCTGTACCTCTCTGCAAAGCCTGATTAAGTATCCAGAGCCAGACTTCCTGAATTCAAATCCTACCTGTGCTGCTTCCAAGCTTTCAAACAAAGTAAGTTGCATAGCCTGTGCCTCCCTTTCCACATCTACAGGGTTATCATCCAAACTAGAACAAGGGGCCATTCAATATCACAGACTGGCTTCTGGTGGGCCCCATGTAAGTGGAGCTATTATCAGCTCAGCCCTCTCAGCTCTGTGCCCATCTGTTCTCACCTCAGGGGACCTCAGACCCAGGCATTTCCCTTCTTTGATGAGCAGGGGCATCTGTTACCTTATCTTGGGTGCCAGTGTCCACTTCTAGGGCTCCATATCTCAAGGCCTCCTCGGGGTGAGAGTGGAGTGCAGTTTTAACAGAGGATGTCCATAGTCCCCCGGTCACAGCAAGACTGGGGGCAGCTTTTGAGTAATGAAGTATTTCATGGGTTTTCCTCAGCTCCTTCTCCTCTCCCTCACCCACACGAGAGACAAACAGCTGAAGGCTAGCAGGGGGTGCTCTGTCACTCAGTCCCCTGTTCTTTGGGAGAACTCATGGGTCATTCATCTGTCCAGTGGAGTGCAGAGCAGGGCAATGTCATAGGTTTCCACGGTCTCTTTGCTGCTCAAGAAGCAGGGTGGCTTCTGTAAGTGGTCTTCTTACCAGGATTCCTGGCAGATGGGAAAAATCATACGAGGGAGAGCTGTGGAGCCATGTCAGTGCAGTATCTTTTCAGGCCACAGGGAGTGCATGAAGCAGCAGAGTGAATTTACTAAACTTCACATCCTCAGGGTCAAGTGCAGACAAGGATGCCAAGCAGGTACTTGGTGTGTGTGTGCTTAATGAGTTTGTTTAGACAGATCAATTAACCACTGTAGCTCTACGACAGCAAGGGTCAGGACAGGGATATGCAAAGAATCCAGAGGATTGCAGCAAAGGGTGAGTGGGGCTGAGGACTCTGGAAGACTTGGAAGCAACCTGGTGCTGAGCTTTGATGAATGAACTGTCAGTTGATGGCAGGCAGGACGCCTTCCTCTGCCCGCTGACCCAGTGCTCAGCCCACACCCGCTGGCACGCCCCACCAATCCCTTTCAGTCCCCACAGCCAATAACAGAGTGAGCATCTTTGATACAGGACCATCCTGAATCTCTTGGAATCCCTGGACCTGCCCAAAGAGAGAATTAGAGGCCTGAAATGTACTGCCCTTGGGGACAGCCCCCAATCCTCAATGTGGTGTGACCCTGCAGGGTTGAACCCAAGTCAGTCTCCCTGGGACATTGCTTGATAGCTTGCCTGCCCTCCCTTCTGATCTGCCCCTCTCCCCTACCAGGTTTTTCCACTATATACTTTCCAATAAGTGACCTTTACATGAGTCTTCACCTAAAGTCCACTTCTAATGAAATGACCCCGATCTGAGGCACCCTGAAGATGAGCTCTAGGGGGAGGATCAGATCTCCTTCATCCTGGCCCCCAGCACTGTGCTAGCATCAGGCACCATAACACCTGAAAATAGTGATTAAATTGATAGTGTCCCAAACTATGTGGAGCTTAACTCTTAGCAACACAAATCTGATCAGAGATCACTAGAGGTCTCTGCCTATCTCCCCTCCTTGACCATTTATAGGAGAGGCCGATGCTGCCCTTGACCTTCTCCTTGACCATTCCAGGACAACTGGACTACATCCCCCACTGCAGCGGCCACGGCAACTTTAGCCTGGAGTCCTGTGGCTGCATCTGCAACGAAGGCTGGTTTGGCAAGAACTGCTCAGAGCCCTACTGCCCGCTGGGCTGCTCCAGTCGGGGCGTGTGCGTGGACGGCCAGTGCATCTGTGACAGCGAATACAGCGGGGACGACTGCTCCGAGCTCCGGTGCCCCACGGACTGCAGCTCCCGGGGGCTGTGCGTGGACGGGGAGTGCGTCTGTGAAGAGCCCTACACGGGCGAGGACTGCCGGGAGCTGAGGTGCCCTGGCGACTGCTCCGGGAAGGGGACCTGTGCCAACGGCACCTGTTTATGCCAGGAGGGCTATGTGGGCGAGGACTGCGGCCAGCGGCGGTGTCTGAATGCCTGCAGCGGGCGAGGACACTGCCAGGAGGGGCTCTGCGTCTGTGAAGAGGGCTACCAGGGCCCTGACTGCTCGGCAGGTAGGAAGGGGAGCTGGGCGGGAGGCTGGGCAGGGCTGGTCCAGCACACTAACTGGACACCTCCGGGGAGATTGGAAATAGGTGCGGGAGGGAAGGTGAATTTTAGGTAAGGTCATTCTCGGTCGGGTTGTAGTCATTTGCTTTCCAAGACAGCTGATTTTTCGAGTCAATAACAGTTGGTGAGGCAGATTAAAAGGGGGCTTAGGAAAGGTCAAGTTCAGGCTGAGAGGCAGGTCTTTACCCCCGACTCTAACAAAGGCAACTTACTAACAGCGATGACACCCCACTGTCCCTGCGGTGCCAGGGGAGGCTGCGGGTCTGTTTTCTGTCACTGATTACAGGATCCCACAGGCTGTTGAATCATAAGGAGAAGAGGCTTATTTGGGCTCCCAGTGCTGGAGGCCCACGGTCGAGGGGCCACATCGAGCGAGGGCCTTCCTGCTGGCAGAGTCCAGAAGCATGCAGGGTGTCACCTGGCAAGAGACATAGAGCGCACGTGTGTCTCTTCTCACAAAGCCACCAGGATTCAGTCCTGGGGTCCTCCCTGATGGCCTTCTCTCCCCTAACCACCCCCCCCAAAAAACCTCCACCTCTGGACACCACAGTCAAATGGCTTCCACTTTCTTCAATTATAAAGAGGACAAATTCCACCTGGGGGGCCTTGGGGGACACAACCAGACCACACCCAAATCACAGCAGATGGAGCAGGCACCTGCTCACCCGCGGCTACCAGGCCTGATGCCACGGTCCCAGGCTGCCTCCTTTTACAGAGCTCCCCAGGGGGCGGGAGCCAGTCTACCAGGATCTCCACTCACCTTGGAGCTTGCAGATGGCGAGGGTTATTGATTCATGAAATGACCGAGGGCCTACAAGCAGAAAAGTGCAGGCAAGAAATCAAACGTAAATAGGAAAAAAAAAATACTATAGGCATCCAGCAACAGCGACATTCCGATGATTAGTAAAGAATATTAAAAGGAGGGGGCTCATTGTGTTGCCGATGACTACAGCACAAATCTCACCCCAAATATAATCCATACCTTAGAGACGGACAGGGGGCATCTGAAAATGGAGCTCTCAATCCAACAGTGAGAAAGATATTAATATTTCATTAGGGTTGATTTTTTAAAAATATATTTTGTCCCCAAACAGGTTATTTTCATTGTCTCCCTTTTGTTCATCCTCCTCTGATTAATCAGTGAGTATTGCTGAGAAATTTATTTGTGCTTTAAACAGCACAGATTAGTAATTGATCCTGTCCATTTAAAGCTCGGGATGCCCATTGGGAAATTTTAAAAGCAGAAATCACAACAAACCTTTTCCAACTTTCTGGTTGAGCAATTCCAGGAGTTTTCTAAAGGAGAAATCCTGGGAAACTGGCTGTACCAGCCTCCTGCTCCTCAGTATCTTCAATGACACTCCGCTCTGTGGCAGACCCAACTTCCCACCATATGACTTCAAGTTACATTCTTTTGCAAGATCAATGGCAATGATGAAAGATTTAAAATTAAAAAAAAAAAAAAGATAATCTACTGCCTAGGAGAATTTTTTTTCTACATTAAGTTTTTTCTGATTTTACTTAATTCATTTAGTCTCTCAATTTCGTTTACTGAACTGGAATGTCGCTCTACAAATATGGTCATCGAATCAATTGTTCCAAAGCAAAATTCAGACAGAAGTTAAGCCTCATTGTTTCTGAATCTAAAGTCACCAGGCAGTTTCTGGACAGCAAGGATAAAGCATAACTTAGTTTCCACCCAGAGGATGAGCTGCTAAGCCCCACCTGGAGGGTACTCCGGGTCACTTCTGGCCATTGCTGTGTTGAGGGTATTCTATCCCATACACAACTCAGTGTTTGCATGTCTGCCCTTGCCCTCATGTTCTTGACCTGTCTTTCTACAGGGATGGGTCCATTCACAAACAAAAGCTTGATCTGATCCAGGGTCCAAAATGCATTGGAGACGAGCCCTCCTGGTCATCTCTGGGAAGACTCAGTAACTGTCAGGATTCCTATGACTTGGTTGAGTCCAAACCATACACACATTACTTCTATGCTGCTTTAAGACTTCTGTAGGCCCAGATAAATCACTTAACAGGTTCCCAAAACATGTGAGGAAGGACAGTTGCATAATCTCCATCTGTTTCTATAGCAACCCTGGAACCACCTCTCATTGCATGAAGTACTGCTCTTAAAGCTTGCCTCTAAAACCAAATGCCACAGGTCTCTGCCAGAGAGGAATCTAGGTCATTCCTCAAGGGCTCCTTGGCTTGCTGTTTGTGAAAAGGCTGTCGGAGGGGGGGCTATTTATCCCCTGCTTGACATTTCTGGCCAGGTGCACACACAACAGCAGTACTGCTCCGACCGCCTCGAGGAGCACCGAGGGGAGAGAAGGGTTGGGAAGGTGGGTAATGAAGAGTCGCAGGCTACACTCCCTCGGAGGTCACCGCTTTCTCCTTGGCAAGGGCATGGAGAAGAGCTGTCCATTGTGTGGATTTCATTCTGAGGCTGCTTGGGTCCCCGGAACTGGAACACAACTGAATATTGGCAGCAAGGCCACTACGTTTGACTCCTCAGCTTGATTTTTTGCTCATGGTGCACCATGGGACAGAATCTCAAGCTCTTTGCCTCTATTCTCTGCACATGTGCAGATAATAGAACAAACAATTCATGAATATGAGCACTTAAGACTTGCCTTACATAGAAGCTACTCCTGCCTTCTCATTTGACAGATTTCAAAGCAGTTGTCCAGAGAGAGAGAGAGACTTTCCCAGAGCCTGACAGCTCATTAATGGCAGAATAAGAATGAGAACCCAGCCCTCTTTAATCTTCTCTGAACTGCTAAGTAGACAGAGTTGAGAAACGTCCATTGTAAAGCCACAGCCACAAAGAAGTGACCTTTCAATAAAGAAGCTGAGCCCTTTTAAATGTTTAGAAATCAAGGTATTAGAGAGATGGGGCGAAGATGTACCTGGGACCATGCGTCTGCATCTTCCCCAGTGATGGCAGCCAGAGCAGAAGCTAGCTGTGAGCGGTCCTGATCTCCCTAGGAGCCAGGGCGAAGCAGGGAGCAGGCTCTGGAAATAATCCAGAAAGCTGCTCCCCAGACTTCAGTCGGGCCTGCAGAGATCTGTCAACATCAGCCCCTGCCTCTGTCAGGACTGCAGCCAGCCCTACCTTTGGCACCCGAAACCCCTTGCGTTTTAGAGCAAGACACCACGTGGACTGGATCCAGCTGCTCTCACCACCTAAGTGCAAAAGTGACGTGAGGTTGAAAACCGTCAGCAGCGTGGGCGCTGTGCAGATAAGCACCGCTTCTTCCTTTTTAGCAGCCTGCTCTTCCCTAAGTTTCAAAGTTGGAACTCCAGAAAGTAAGACTGAGAATGCCTTTTCCCCACCACAAATGCATCAACTCAAGGCTTGAGTCTCCATGATAATTTGCTTTGTAACCCCACATTGTCTTGCTGGGTAACGATTACTGGCTCCCAAAGTACACAGCTGCTGCTCACTTACAGGGCAAGTAGCGATGCTGTCCCCCACTGAGCCACTGCTCAGAGAAGTCCTCTACCCTGAAAGACACCCCTTGCTCTTCCTCCACAGGAAGTGAAGGAAGTGTCTTCCCCCAGGCTCAGGCCTCAGGCTAAGCGGCTGAGATAAATCTTCTGCCCCTCTTGTTCACTTAACAATTCTAAAACAATCTGCTCAGATCACCCTTCACTGTCACACTTAGCTTTATTTTCTAGAAGAGAAACCAGAAAGGAATACACTGACTTGTCCCATAGGCCCTAAGAGTTGTTGGTGACTTGAAATTTGGAATGGCCTTTTTTTTTTGTCCCTGTGACAGAAAAATGTCCTGCAAAAGAAACTTGGGAACAACATGCTGACTTACAAGAGACATGCTCCAAATAACTTATTTAAAAGGGGTTTTCTTAGCTCCAGGATGAGCACTATTCTGGAGAGCACATCCTACACAATTGTCTGGATTGCTTCTCATGTAGTTCTACTTGGAGGGACGGTGCATGGAGAACAATCCACATTCTACTCCTTAAATCATAGGAGAAAGAGCTCTAACCATAGAAGAGTCAGGCTGAACAATCAGTTCTGCTACATACAGCCCAACTCCTGATTTGACACAGGCCTTGACCCGGGCCTTAGATTCCTCTTTTGTAAAGTTGAAATAATTATAGCTCTTTGGACTACCTTACAGGCTGCTGTCAACGGATTTTTTAAATAGTTAAATGGTGTGTGTGGCATGTTTTCTAGGTTGTGAAATGCCATGTACATGGAAACTGGAATTGCATTTGGGCTCAGAGGTTCTAGAGTCATTCTGGCTGGGTTCTAATCTTAGCTTCTGTGTCTGTCCCCTGTGTGGCCCAGTTTCCTCCCCTATAATATAGAAGTAATGATAACACCTATTCCATGGTGTTGGTAAGAGGTCAAATGAGATAATCCATGTTGGAGCAGTGAGCACTGGGCCTGGTATGAAATAAATTCTCAGTGTGACGGTGCCAAATACTGACAGGTTCTCATCAGTCCTTCCCTGGGCCCAGGAGTCATTCCATACAGGCTGCCCTGAACGTCTCAGTGCAGTTCATGTCTTCAATAATGTCAGAATTATCAATGATGCAAGTTTATGCAGTGTCATTGGAAGGTTAAATTGTTTAAATATCGTTTGCACCTCTTCAATTTTGTACATTTTTAAAAATAAATTTTAAATTTTTGTTTTGGTTCTGATAGAGGAAGCTCGGCTCTCTAGATTTTTATACAATGAATGGTTTTGATCAAATGCAATCAAAGCCAATATCCAGCACTGCAGATAAATGCTGCTAATTTCCCTCCTGTGGGTCTGGGTCAAAGGGCTCCTCACTTCTGCCCTGGCTGAGGATTTGAGGTTTCACGTGTGAGCACAAGGAGGCAGGTATGAAAAGCAGCTGGCCTAGACCTCTGGCTTGTAAAGGTGAAAGGTTGAGATTACCCAGAGGAGAAATTCAAAACCAATGGCAATTCTTAAGCCAGCCAAACCCTTCACTACATATGAATGTATAGGTTAATTATGGCCATTTAAGTATTGGCCTGATCTTTGATTTAATCTCCGAGCAGGTCCAATTACAGAAGCACTGGAGTTATCCTCTAATTAGTCTTAAAGTTTCAATTATTTGATGCCTACACTTCTGGTGAATCTTCACTTCCCAAGGGAACCAGACTTGAAAGGCTCTTTCAATGTGGTTTAACCTTTGGTGACTCTGAGTAGCATTTGGGAAGTCAGACAAGAGAGAAAAGCACAGCTCTCAAGAAGGCTTCTTGATCATCACCTCCAAGGTCAAGGCTAATGAAAATTAGTTTAACATGTTAAACTTCTTCCAAAACTTTCTTTTTTTTAAAAGGAAAAAAAAAATGCTATGAGAAAGAGCCACTAAATGTCTTTATCAGACCATAGTGTACAAGGCTTCCTGTCTTGGGGTCATAATTTGTAAGATAACAAGGAACGAAGTCTTTAGCCCCATTTGTACACTCAGACATTGGCTCTCAGGACAATCTGATGACAGTAACTTAGTCAACGACCAACACTTTTGGCCAGCGGTGTGTGATGAAATATCTAACAACTGGATCTGTGATGAGAAAACCAAAAAAAACCTGAAGCTCTGCTCTGACCGGTTTCCATGGTGTGAACACTCCCCGTGTGGCCAACTTCAAACCACCAACATGAGGTCGCTCAACCGGACACTGGAAACGCAATAGACACATCACACAGAATCTCCTCCAGAGAGATGGAACACACAGAAGTCGCTCAGGGGCCTGAATGATAGGAAGATGTGGTGAAACGACTTTAAAGTGAATACTTACGACCTTTGTTTTTAATGCAATTTGCTTCACTGTAAGTTTTTAAAGTTTCGACTTTCCTAATGGTCCTATCTAACCATCTTGTGAAATTCCTGAAGATTTGATGACTGACTTTGACAAGCCAGTAAGAAGCCAGCTCCAGAACACCACTAACTCACAGCCTCACGGAGGTTGGGATAACTCAGTGCAGAAAGGAGGTGAAGCTGTGACAAATCACTGGGTCCGCTGGGCCTGCAGACCCTGTGGAGATGGCGTGGGGGCGGGGTGACAGGCGAGGAAGAGAGTTGAGTCCAGGGTGGGGCAGGCAATCCTCTGAGTTCACGCTGTCTGTGTATTGCCTCCCGGTAGTTGCCCCTCCAGAGGACTTGCGAGTGGCTGGGATCAGCGACAGGTCCCTTGAGCTGGAATGGGACGGGCCGATGGCAGTGACGGAATATGTGATCTCTTACCAGCCGACGGCCCGGGGGGGCCTCCAGCTCCAGCAGCGGGTGCCTGGAGATTGGAGTGGTGTCACCATCACGGAGCTGGAGCCAGGTCTCACCTACAACATCAGCGTCTACGCTGTCATTAGCAACATCCCCAGCCTTCCCATCACTGCCAAGGTGGCCACCCGTACGTACCATTCCCCCCTCCTGCTGCATTTTTCTTTCCTCCCACATGAGATCATGGGCATTCATGGTAGTGGTGTCTTTTCTGAATCCTCCAGGGACGCCTGCAGTCGTCTTTGGCTCTTGAGGGGAAGGGCTTCAGACACGACCCACTTAGAAAAGGGTGTGTCTTTAAACAGGCACTTCCTATTAAGAGAACGTCCAAATTCAGGCAGCTTCCATAAATTACCAAACCCAAAAGAACAAAAAGTACTTAATTATTGAGTACTGACTTGTTGGAAGCTAGACTCAAATCGGAAGCCATGAACCCAATGAGACTTATACAGACCTTGAATACAGTTAGGATCCCAAACCAGGAGATAGGAAATAGGAAGAACAATAAGCAAGTTGCCAATAGATGGCATGTTCCCCAGGGCAAGTGCATAGCAGAGTGAAAGAAAAACTCCTTGTTTAAAACCACAGCGACAACACCCGCTTCTCATACAGAGGTGGCAGCATTTCTTTAGGATGTTTAGCAGAACATCTTGGCGTGTGTGTGTGTGTGTGTGTGTGGTGCTGGTGATCGAACCCAGAGCCTCACACATGCTAGGCAAGCTCTACCCCTCAGCCCTTTTCATTTTTACTTTGAAACTGGGTGTCTCTAAGCTGCCAAGCCTGGCCCGGGACTTTCAATCCTCCTGCCTCAGCCTCCCAAGTCGCCTGGATGGCAAGCAGGCGCTACCAAGTTGGATATAACACCGTATCTTCATGGCTCACTTTAGTTGTGAAAGTTAAGGCTCTAGGACGTGAAGTTCCAGAGGAAAAACAAAAGGTCAAGGTATAAAGAGTTGGCCCTGAAGGCTTCACCGAAGCCTGAGGACGGGAGCAGAGCTTAGAAAGAGGCAAGGACAGGGACTAGCAGCAGGGCAGGATTGCAGAAGTCGTCTTGCCCCCTTGCTTCTCAGGTGACCCAAGTCCTGGGATAATACTGGACTCTCACAAATGCCGACTCTGTTAATATGCCTATAATTATCTGTTTATATTTGACCTTTTTTCCCCAATTCCTCTGGTGCCTGTGAACTAGTTTTAAATATCTGCAGTGATCCGTGGAGGCAGGTCACCATCTGCTGCTTTTCCCACCTTGCTCCAGGATGAGTCACCACCCCCAGTGCTGGCCGGCTCCCAGGTGTCCCCACTCTGATCCACGTGTACAGGCACTGATGAGGTTTCCAGCCCCTGTGGTGGTGGTGGTGCCAATTCAAGGCATCCCTGCAGGCACGCTCCCAGGTGACAAGGACAAAAATCATGTACAGGCGCCTGACATGCCTTCAAGTGGGTTCAGAACCAGCCCCGCCTATCAGCCAGGAAGCTTCCTGATGGGAAAGATGAGAATCTGTCAATTTTCCAACGGGAATAGCCCAGGAGAGGTGAAGCTGAAATGGGAGCGGAGCCCTGGAGAATTGAGAGAAGTTGTGCTGTCATATTTCAGGGCTGGTAACTGGAACTCCATTAGGACGAGCATATTTCACCCCACTGAACCCGTGCATGTGTGTGTGTATGTGCTGGGGGGAAAGGTTGGGGGGAGAAAGGGAGGAGATTAAGAGAGAGCCAAAAGTTAGACAAGTGAGGCCGAAGGGAGTGAGGGAGAGGAGAATATGGAAGGAGCAGCTGGAGGAAATTTGGAGAAAGTGAAATAAGAGCAAAGCTGGTGTACGCCTTTGTTCTGCTTGTGTACACAAAATGAAAATTCAGACTGCCCTAAATTTAGGGATTTGCGCTCCCTAAAATACGTTCAGTGCACATCAGATGGTCAGGAGAAGAACCCCGGGCTTCCTTCTGAAGCTCCACATCTTTAACCAAACCTTCTCTGCCTCCTTTCCCTGTGAACGAGGTGGGAGCACTGGGCTTAGCACAATACTGCCTCCCAGGAATCCTGTACCGCTTCCAAAGATAGAGTTCGAGTTCTCCGAAAAAGGCTTTTTATTCCATTCCGAGATTTATCACATTAGTAAGGAAAGGAAAACATGACTTTTATATTTAACATTAACAGTTTCTATTATGTAATAGAAAGCACAAAAAAAGTTTTGCATTCGTCAAGTGTGTTCCTGTGTTGCACCAACACAGAGCCCCAGAGCCCCAGGGCAGTGCGCCCATCTGCACCAGGACACACTGTGTCTGCGGTAGGATGAGGCGGTCCTGCCACAGGCCACCACACCCAGAGCATAGAGGGGGTTCACAAGACAAGAGCCAGGCACTGCTCTCTGTCCCTGCCAGGGACAGCCGTGACATTGTCACCCACATTGCTATGTTCCAGATCTCTCCACTCCTCAAGGGCTGCAATTCAAGACTATTACGGAAACGACCGTGGAGGTGCAGTGGGAGCCCTTCTCGTTCTCCTTCGATGGGTGGGAGATCAGCTTCATCCCAAAGGTAACACCGGCTGCCCTCCAGGATGCCCGGCAGCCTCCCTCGGCTCGGGCCTCACCTGGGGAGCAGGGCAGCAGGGCAGCACTGCCCAGGGTCTCTCTCCAGGCCAGTAGAGACCTGAGAGGGCATTAAGTGGGTGCCTGGGCTGCAGAAGGCTCCTTTCACCAAGAGCTGAGGACATGAGCAGAGCCCCTGGTCTGTACAGGGGGGACCTGGAAAGCCACCCAGCTCCTGCTGAGACACTTCCAGGGTTTGGAGAGTCCGATGTCAGTGGCTAGGAAACTGGACCATCAAAAAGCGGGGACCAAATGGTACCAGCTTCGGGTTCCACGGATTCTTTCTGTACAAACAGATGGACTAACTGTCACCCCATGTGGCTTGGGTCCCCAGAGGTTAGAGGCCTCCCAGAAATGCCCTGGTTCTCCCAGTTACTCAGAATGAAGTTATAACCTATTAATTAGGCAAATTACATGCTTAGTCTGTGAGTTTAAAAGTACCCTAAGATTCCTCTCTACTAGGTAAAGCAGCTTACTTATTTCTTTATTAATCCTAAAACCGTTTCCGGCTTGCCGTGACGCCTGCCTAGCTGTCCCTGACCACCACACCTGAGGGGGCAAAGTTCAGCCATATCCCTCCCTTTGTCCCTGTCCTTCAACAGGAAAGAGCACCTTTCAGACTTCTTCAGGTTTAATGGCCAATGACACATTGGGGGGAACTAGACTATGATCTTGCCATTCTCTTACCACCACATTCTTGACTTCGTGGACTGTTGGAGCTTCAGAGGATCTCCAAGTTCGCAGAGTTAAGACCCCACATTTCACATTTAGTTTAATTTAGTTTAGTGTGTAGAGATGAAGATTCAGAGAACTTAGATGACATAAGATCCCTAATTAGTACCAGGCTTAAGACAAAAACCTTAGTCTCAGCTCCCTGCTCCAGGGCTCTGCCCACCAAACGTCTTCTGGGGATGTAGTCCTATCATGGCAAGCCAGATGCTCCTAACAGTCGTTCTATGCAAATCTATTATTGTATAAATGATCTGAGTTAAAATGGCCAAGGATCAATGGAAAGCAACTGAGTTTAAAAGAAAACAGAAAGATCATGTTACTCTGCTGCACAAGCAAGAAAAGAAAATCGTGCCAGATTCTCCTGTTCTACATACAATATGTGAAACTCTAAATGAAAGGGGCTGACCAGGGCATTCCAAGATCAAATGCATGGCAGCAGAGAATAACCTCTTCACGTTCATTTACAAAAGTATGGCTATAAGTGACGTACAGGGAACTCGAGGTGACATAAACTGAGATGAAAGAATAGGGAAGAAGGGGAGTGTCTCAAAGGGGGCCCTCTTGTCCCCTCTGTTTCCAAGGTCACACACATGGAAAACCTAATTAATAGTAGGTAGATGATAGATAGATAGATGACAGATGATTGATTGATAGATAGATGATAGATAGATAATAGGTAGATAGATGATAGGTAGATGGTAGATAGATATTAGATTCTGGACCCAACATCATCTAGTTCCTTTCTCATTTTCTTTCCACCTATTTGTCTTCTACCACTCTCCTTTGTATTTTTCTTTGTTTCGTGTTTCTTTTTTTCTTTTCTTTTTTCTTTTTTTTTTTTTTTTTGGTACTTCACGATTATGTCTCTGAGTCTTAACTCATCTGGGTGAGGTGGAAACATGACACTGATAGATTTTCACCCTTTGTAACACCATGAGAAATTCCAGATATAGCCAAATAACAGCCCCAGCTCATTAAAAAA
This sequence comes from Ictidomys tridecemlineatus, assembly GCF_052094955.1. Lineage (NCBI taxonomy): Eukaryota > Metazoa > Chordata > Mammalia > Rodentia > Sciuridae > Ictidomys > Ictidomys tridecemlineatus. The sequence continues at coordinate 8,721,820 of NC_135486.1, read as the reverse complement.
AATCTGGGAATTTCTTAGCTTGAAATACGTTGTGGATATTATAAAGATGTTTACACACAACTGTACTCTTCTAAACAGCCAAAGGCAGGCTCGTAACACTAAATGACAAAAAAAAAAAAATGAAGGATGTTACCTGTAACCATTGAACATTCAGTCTTTGGCAAGAGCCAATCTGCATCGCCTCATGACTAATTTTTATTGGCTAACTTAAAAACTCAGGAGAAGCCAAAGAAATGTTCTTGAAATCGGTTCTCACTGAGCCTGCTGGGAGTTGTTCCTAGCCCCGGACTCTCCTCTGTCAGCCTGGAGGAAGTAGAAGTAGCCCCCGTTTTTACTTTCCAGTTCCCAAGTCAGTGTTCCCTGTCCTTCTTTCGCTGATTTCACTCCTGGTGATTCTCTCTTTTCCTTTCTCTGCTCCTTCCCTGCTCGCTCTCCAGAACAATGAAGGAGGAGTGATTGCTCAGCTTCCAAGTGACGTCACCTCCTTTAACCAGACTGGGCTAAAGCCTGGGGAGGAATACATTGTCAATGTGGTGGCCCTGAAAGAACAAGCCCGGAGCCCCCCAACCTCGGCCAGCGTCTCCACTGGTGAGTGCTCCAGTTGTAGGTCACCCAGGAACAAGAACTGCAGAATCACCCAAGATGTGGGGAGGCAAACAGCCGCTGGGTTCCTGCCAGAGCTGAGTGATCAGGGGGCCTGGAGATGGGTCTACTCTACCAGACACTTAGCTGACAATACTCCTTTTGCTCTTCTTGCAAGCATAGAAATCCATGTTCCATTAAGGAACTCTCTGTCGAGATTCTCCAGGCAATTTCTCTGATCCTCATTACTCACCAAGAGACCTCGTATGTTAACCCCTTAGAGCTTTGGAACCAAAATCTCATGACAAAGACTCATCTCACCTAGTGTAAGATTTGGAGAAAGTCAGCCAAACCTTCTCAGATGTCAACCTGCTTTACAACTGAGGAGCAATAGTATGTCCATGAGTCAGTGTGAGGATTAAATTAGATAAAGCATAAGAAGTGATTAGTACTATGCCGCTAATGTTACTAGAGTCCTAATCCAGAGGCCTAACTCTGGGGAATCCCAACAAATCATATCTGGCCATCCACCCAAAAACCAATCCACAAAAGTCATGGTGAGAAGCAGGGAAGGAACGTGAATTAGGATGGCCATCCTGGGAGGACGAGGAAGACATATTTTCAGCAGTTACTGACATGAACTGCCAAGCTATATAGACAAAGGGGACCAGACATGTGCATACTCAGGCAGTCTTGGCGGGACTGTGATCTGGTTGATCCTTATCTGAGGATGGCCAAAGTCTCATTGATGACCCTGGAGCTGCTGTGGCCCGTGGGGTGGTTTCAGTTCATCAGAGGTATTCACTGAGGTATTTGCTCTGCGGACTCAGAGCCAAGGGGACACATGCAAAATGGGGAAAGAGTTGCCAGGATTTTTACATTTGTAGGTCCAAATGAAGACTCAATGTTTTTAATAAAAGTGAGTATTTAACACTTAGTATATAAAGATATACCCAGAAACCAGGCTTGGAAGTAAAAGTAGTCAGAGACAAACCATGTCAAAGCAGTACGTGGAGCTGGGTCACTTTTCAGTGTGACAACCTAAGTTGCTTATTAGTTCATCCCCACAGTTCATCTCCTTCAAGGTTATTATATTTTAAGGATTGATTGGTTAACTCTATTCTATTTGCCTTATTGTTTCCTGAACTAACAAAGGGCGTTCAACTTCAAGGCCCAAAATGAGCAATTGTGATGCAAATGTAAGTGCCTTCACACAATATCTTTTTTTTCCTTAAAAGTTCAATGTAGTCTGTGGGATCATTTTCTTGTTCTAGTTTTGTTGCTGGGAGAGCTGTGGCCCAGGCTAGGCAGCTTTCCTTGTCAGTAACAAACACCGAGATAGGTGAACATTGATACAGTTTTATTTTTCATAAACAGAAAGTGTCACCCTTGCAAGACAATATTAGGTCCAGAACAAAATATTGAATTGACTGGGAAAGGGAACCACAGCACTGTGAAATAAGACCATGAAGATTAGTGATTCATCCTTTGCTTCTTGGAACCATGGAACCTCAGGTGCTGAGGCCTGTACTCTGTCTGAGAAGCACTGATTAAAACTCTGATGGAATTAGCTTGTGTTCCATTGGTGCCCCAGGGTTCCACCACCTGTGCCTTGAGGCCAGGATCAGGTGGAGATCCACACCTCTAATTACTTCCTCTGAGATGCCTCCAACCAGGGCAGCTCCACTTTGATCTGTTTTGTATTTTGAACAGCCATTTAAAATGTTCTGTTTAAAAAAAAAAAAAGTTTCACTCAAAAAAAAAAAAAAAAGGCTTTCAAGCTACTGTTTTAGTCCAAATATGAAACCCCATAGCCTAAAATCCAAAAGTGCTCTGCAGAAATATCCAGAAGGCTAAGGGCACCGCTCAGTTCCCCAGGGTTATGCTGCAACCTGAAGCCTTGACATTCGATGACACGTGCAGATTCTTCACTTCTGATAAGGATTGTTTCTCGGTCCCCAGGCCATTCTTGTGATTTCATGTTTAAAAAAAAAGCATTTGTAGAAGACAAAGGATGGTTCACAGAGGAGAGAGAACATTACAATTGAATATTAGTCTTCTGAAGCATTGAAAGTACTTAAAGAAGGGAGTCCTATCCTGCCTTAGTCTTACATTCAAACCACATTTTTGCAGTATTTCTTGGTCTGGAAGTCCCTTAAGATTAAAATTAAAATGTGGATCTAGAAATCCATAGTAAATCCAGGCAGATCTTTTTCAATCAAGAAGAAAAGTCCTAGTGTTAATATTTTGACATCATGTACAGAGCCATGGGGGGAAAAATGAAAAATGAGAAACATGTATTCCAGTTCACGTTTTGAGTAGAACTTGTGTTTGTTTAGAAATTGGGACTAAATTGAAAGCAAGATGATCCTTCCTTGATTGGAATGCGACATTACTACCAAGTGACCAACCAAAGGGCAGAATCCAAGGGTGACAACAGAAAAGATGGCCAGCTCCCAATCCCGTCTGCTGTTTTTAGGAAGCGATTGTTTAATTATTTCCTTCTGTTGAGGTTTGACCTACACCAGCCCCTTCTGGTGGAGCTCTGAGTCCTCATCTGCACTCAGCCTGGCTTCTTCAGGACAGGCCATTTAGCGCATGCAAATAGGAGACCTCCTGCAGCTAGAGCCCTCTGTGCTACATAATCACAGTCTAATATGGTCACTCCATTATGGTCAGGGATTTTTTTGTATCCAAGAGTGGAAGGACAAAAGCCTTATGTGGTCATTTGAGTTTCTTTTTTTTTCTTCTAGAAGCTCCAGCTCCTTGAAATGTTTCCCCCTTTCTCATGGTGAAGAGGCTCCCCCATTCATTTCATCGACTCAAAACCCGTTGACTAAGCATCTCTTTCCATTATGCTTATACCACAGTAAGGAGGCCATTCCTCCATCTTTTAATTAAATTAAACGAAGTTAAAAAGGCCCAGGTTACTTAAAACCACCAAGTGCAGCATGCTGAAAAGAAGCAGTCTGGGTATTTTCTGTTCAGTCCTGTGACTACCTTAAATATAAAAGACAGGACTTCATTTGATCTCCCAGCCACTTGGCACCAAAGTGGTCTGGTGATTTTCATTTTGGCTGGTGCCAGATGCTAGACCCAAAATCCTCAAGTTGCTTAATACAAAAACAGCAGTGGGCTAGATCCAGAAAGAGGGCGTGGTGCCGATGGGACAGCCCAGCTTTGAAAAGTCAAGGGACTCCGTGACAGCTGAGAGAGAGACCTCGTATCTGGAGTCAGAGCAGAAGGTGGAACAGTGTGGGCTGATTATAAAACAAGGCTCAGTCAAGACCCTCAGCTAACCAGCAAGGAAAATGTACCTGAATTACCTGAAGCTAAAGAGAAGTTTCTGGAAGGACATAGGGTGTTTCATAGAAACCCAAGGTCAAAAGCACATCAGGGCCTAATGAAAGACTCAAATGACAAAATGGAATGGCAGGAAGTTACTCTGGGGCTTTCTAGAAGTTCCATATGGTCCCTCATCTCCCCTCCCCTGTTGTCCCCTCTTCAATCCTCTCCTCTCCTCTCCTCCTCCCTGCCCCATGCCATCCGATGTTTCTATTTCTGCATGAATATGATAGACAATGGCCACACCAGCTCATGGTCCCACACAGGCTGCTTGGAGAACCAGAGTCAATTTGGTGCCAATTCCAGATCCTTGGGGAATATCAACATTGATCGGATCAAACCAGAGCAATGAGGTCACACAGCAAATGCAAATCTGGAGTCTGGGCCTCCTCTTTTGCAGGTAGTGAGTAATGCTTAGGAAAGAGCTATTAGCCATGCAGACATCCCACGAGGAGCTGAGAAGTAATCTTCTCCCAGGTTCTCCCTCTTGCTATTCCCCTTCTACATTCCCTGGCCCTCTCCCAGCATAATTCAATAGGAACAGCACCCAGCGGGTGCTAGAGCTGCGATGCTGTGCCCTGTAGGAGACCAGCCAGTTTTCCCAGCCTTCCCCTCAGCTACCTGGTGCCAGAGGCCAGGGCTCATGAGGGACATTCGCTGGAAACCTTGAGGACCTAGGTGTAACTGCAGTGTCCTTCCTTCTCAGAAAAATCCAAGCCCTGGCGGAGAAAACAAAAATGGCCCAGAGGACTGTGTCTTCCCAGAGGGCATGTTTCCTGGGCACAAAGGCACACATCTGTTGGGTTTGGCACAGTCTCAGCCACTGGGTTGTCTGGGTGTGAGTACAGCTGGACAGGGTCAGCTTTGGAACACTCACAGTGACCTCTGACAACTAGGTCTAAGTCTCAGATGTTTAGACAGGTGGTCACTCCACAGACTTTTCCTAGGGGCTCCCTGAAGGTGGGAGCTGGGCACCGGAAGCTTGGTCCTCAAGTCCTTGTCCCATTTCCTGCAGAAAGAAATTGGTCTGAATCTCTCAGACCAGGAAGTGCCCTTCCATTCCCAGTCTGGGAACTGCCAGCCCCAGAAGCTACAGCGTGGTAAAGGGAGAACTGGACCAACATCAGGAGAACTGAGTCCTACTGCCAAAGTGTGTTCCCCACTTTCCCTGTCTGCAAAATGGGAGGCTCACACCAGGCCCTCTTTCAGCAAGCTCACACCAGAAGGAGGGGGCAGATGCCAAAGGCTTATGCCCCACGGGTGACGTTTTGTTCTATCTGATCCTTCTCATTTAGTCATTGATGGGCCCACGCAGATCCTGGTTCGAGATGTCTCTGACACAGTGGCCTTTGTGGAGTGGACCCCACCTCGAGCTAAAGTTGATTTCATTCTCTTGAAATACGGCTTGGTGGGCGGGGAAGGCGGGAAGACCACCTTCCGGCTGCAGCCTCCCCTCAGCCAGTATTCGGTGCAAGCGCTGCGGCCCGGCGCCCGCTACACGGTGTCGGTCAGTGCGGTCCGAGGGGCCAACGAGAGCGCATCCACCACCACCGAGTTCACAACAGGTAAGGCTGCCGTGGGAAGAGGAGCACGGGGTGGGGGGAGCCAGCTGGTGGAGTCCTCACAAGAGGAGCAGAAAGGAGTGGGGTGGTCAGTGCCAGAAGGAGGGGAGTGGTCTGGGGCAAGGCAGCACAAAGGAAAAGCAGGCACCAGAGTGAGCAGAACAGGTTCTGATCCTCGTTCTGCCAGCCAGACCAGCGACCGAGTCCTGTCCTCCGATGAGTCCCTGAGGTTTGCAAAATGACATTTGTAAAATGACACATTTATCTTGAAGACATCGGGGCATCTTTGTGGATATTGTTGTAGTCATTCTCTAAATCTGTAATGGCTGCATGGCCACAGTGGAGCACCTCGGCGTGGTTCAAAGCCCAACCCTACCCACCACAGGCCGAATGCAGGGCTGTGACTCGTCCTGTGTAAGCACCAGCATGGGGCCAACCCAAGCCCTGATTCCAGGGACAGGAAACTGGAAGCCCACATGACGCCTCCCAACCGCCATGGTGACCACGGCCCCCTTCCCAAGGCTGTTAGGGTCAGAGAGCTTCACCAGCACTCGGGAAGGGCCAGAGCTCAGGTGACGTGCTCCGACTCTCAGTGCCCATTAGTCTGGCCAACTGTGGGCAAGAAAGACAGGAACCACCCAAGGGACCAGCTTCCTGGCACCCTGGCTCAGTCAGCAAGGCTCTGTGATCAGCTTGGTCACTGAGCCTCGTTAATCAGGATGGGCATCGGCCTCTCTGCCTTGGGGAACATGTCGAGGTACTCTGCTAACTCTAAGGGGTCCCAGGGATTCGAGGAAACTGATGCCATCTGTAGGATCCAAGAAGCAGCACCATCTGACAGTAGAAGAATCACTATTTCAAGCATCTTGCCTTGGGTTGTGGCCTGAGATCCTGTCACGGGGTGGACAAGCCCAGGGGCTTCAAGGAGGCTCAATAGCTAGCACTCGCTGCTCCACCTGGGTTTCAGCCATTGATAAATAAGGCAAAGAATAAGAGAGAAAGACACCAAAACGTTCCCCAGGTTGGAGCGTGCAGCCAAGTGTGACTGCCAGCTAGATTTGCAAGCTGATGGGCGCTGTGGACCTGGGCTACCTGTCCATGTGGCAGACCTGGGGGCTACATGGATTAGGACTTAGAGCAAGGAGGAATGGGAGGAGACCTGGTCCATGGGGCAGCCCATCCCACAAGAGAGGGAAGTGCTGGACAGTGTCCAGGCTCTGCTGCAGAGCTGGCCATTAAGGCCACCCTCCCTAGTGACAGAGAAGCAGGAGTCTTTCAATGGGGCTCTTTCCACGCAGAAGATTTTGCTTCTTAAAAAGAAGCAAATGTAGACACTGGCGAGCTGCAGAAGGCAGGACTTCATTCTGCAAGAGAACTTCCAGGTTATCTATCCTTTACCCAGACTCCACCCCCTCACCCAGCGGGTGGCCAGTGGTAATTTTTTTTTTAACACAACCCCAGACTGAATGTTCTCCCTGGAAAAGAGGAGCCGAATTCTGCCCATTTCTCTTCCCTTCTTCTCCCTCATTTAACTAAGATATTCCTGGCAGAGTGTGAGGAAAGATGACCTGTGATATCCCCTGTGATATTCTCAGTCTGAGAATTCAAGGTCAACCCCCACCACGCACACACCACAGCACCTGCTCAGGATGGTGGTGTCTGCCCTGGGCAGTGCTGCATTCTTTTGTTACTTTCAGGAGAGTTTGTGTTTGGAAAGTGGTTTCTTTGTGCTCTGCTCTGATAAGGAGTTTGAAGAGGCAAAACAGGAGAAAAGGGCTGTGGAGCAGTGAGCAGCGTGGTGAAAAGCAAATTCTTGATGTTCAGGTCAACAAGACGGAAGCAGGATTGGCCGGTGGCCCAGGAAAATTCCAATCAAGACAATTACATCCCGCCTCCAAGGGCCCCCGGGGTTCAGCTCCCTGCTGCCCGCCTCTGCTCCATTCTCCCATTTCCGGTGCCTGGTGAGTGGCAGCCTTGGCTGCCTTCTCTGTGCAGCCTCGGCCTGTCCATCCAACCCACTCCCCTCTGCTTCAGGAGCAGGGGAGGGGAGAAGAGGCCAGAAGCCGCAAATAGCTTTGCAGACAGACTCTCAAATTCGGGGTTGGCATGTGCCAGCTGAATGATGAGAGGGTACCCGGGCCCTCGCGGCAGGGCCCTTAGTCATTCCAGAACTCCGCTTAAATTCAAATTAACCAAAGTGCTTTTCCAGGTGATGGCTTCGACACTAGGAGCGCACTAATTGCACAGGCAATTAAAACAGAGATTTGCTTCCTGCATGGTGAGTGGGATATTTGCCTGGGTCTTAGTGCTGCTCTGAAAAATGAAAAGGCTCTGGATGGCAGCATCCCAAGCCAGTGGCAAGGGAGAAGCCAGCCCCAACCCAGGAAATCTGGAGCCCAGTCTCTTGAATCCCCACCCTCAGCAGCCTGGCCTTCCATTGCCCTCAAGGGGGCGCCACCACCCCTGGACTGTTGCTGTAGGGGGCATCTTTGAGCATAAGCCTGAAGCCACAGAGTTCAGCCACCGGTGCATGTGACCTAAATGCTTCTGGAATTCTCTTTAATGCTGATATGGGTTCAACTACGTCTCCTGAAAAGGTGTCGAAGCCCTAGTACATATGAATGTGACCTTATTTGGAAATAGGTTCTAGGCAAATTAAGATAAGGTCATTGAGGTGGCCTTAACCCAATACGACAATGTCCTTATGGAAAGGGGAACTTCTGACAGAGACAGACATGCCCACAAAGAAAACGCCACCTGAAGATGGGAGCAGAGATAGAAGCACCAAAAGATGGCTGGCCACTCATTAGAAGCCAAGAGAGGCCGCCACGCTCTCCCACGGCCCTCCCAAGGAAGCGACTCTGCCAACACCTCGATTCTAGACTTTTAGACAATAATTTTCTATTAAAATATCCAACTTGGAGTACCATTTCTGGGAAACTAATGGGAACACCAGGAAGGTTCAAGCCCCATCTGCTTTTCAGTGATTCCACTCTGGGATTCTCATAGAAATTCTTTCCCAAGTTCAACCAGGACAGTACTTACCTTCCCAGCCAAGATTCTCACCGTGGATGGCAGAGGACATGGGGGCTTCCTGCCCCTGCAACACCAGCTGTCCTCAGCCAAAGCTCTTCTCCCTGAACCACCTCACCCCAAGCATCCCAAGCCCCGTGGCTGAACAGCTGACAAGACTTTTGCAGAGGCTTTGAATTAGCCAACAAAACAGAGCTGATGGTGTTCATTCAGTGACTTGGTGTGTATTTATTGAGCATCTGATGGACCCAAGGGTGTAGAACAAAAAAGACAAGACCTGGATCACATGCATGGCATACTCCTGGGGGAAACTTGCCAGTGAAAAGGAAAGAAATGTACAAGATTGTTGTGATGGTGAGCTCTGTGATGAGAAGTGAAATGGATGACGTGGAGGGGATCCGCTGGATCCAGCCGTTTGGAAAGGCTTTCTGAGAACGTGACATTGTAACTAAGATCTCAATGACTAAGTCATTCAGGGATCTGGAGCTCACTTCAGGCAGATGCAGCAGCCAGTGCACAGGCCCGAGGTAGGAATTAGCTTGATGTGTTTCAACAGTAGAAAGAAGGCAGACAGCTGAGCCCCAGGGATAGGGTAGAAGCAGGACAGGGTGATGCATGGGAGCAGGCAGGCCAGGCCAGCGGGCCTGCAGGGAGGTTCGGGAGCTCATGATGGGAGCAACAGGGAAGGCTTCAGAACAGAATCATGGGATCTAGCCTGTGCTTTAGAATTCATAGCCACAAGTCCCTCCACAGCCCCCATTAGCCATCTACCTCTGCCTCTCGCCCCAGGCCTGCTGATGCATTAGAGATCAGCTCTGTTCCCCGCCTAGAGGGGTGCCTCTCAGCCTCCCCTCCTAGCCAGGCCTCCAGACCCTGAGACCACAAGTAGGTTCCCCTCTGCCCAAGCTCTTGTTCCAGGAATGACCTCTTTTAGGGTTGTTGGCATTGGGAGTGTCTACTCCCTTCACAGAAAACTCTGCCCCCATCCACAGGGCAAAAGCCCTAAGAAGAAACCTCCCAGAACTGTTGGCAGTGAGTCCTCTGAGTCCTTATAAAAAGGGGACATTTCCAAGGTAAGAGCGCTAGGTGTAGGTCTCCACCTTGACCCTAACCCAGCTGTTCTTGCCCCAGTTCAGGTCAGGTGCCACACCCCGCCCATGACACTCAGGGCCATGATGTCAGGCACATCCCCCCACGGGCTCCTCCACCCAACTGCTAGAGGAATAGCACACACAACACATCAGGCATGCACAGCTCCCCTTGCTAAAGTACTTTGACTGGAAAAACAGTTCTCAGAAAACAAGCTGCAGAGGCATAAATCTGCTAAAAGATTCACCCAATTTACATCACTAAACAGAATACTTCTCACTCCCAAGCCTCTGCTTTGGGGTGGATTTGCAGCATTCTCGTCTTTGCAAGAGGATGCAGGATACTTGCTTTGCTTTTGCAGACTACAGCAGCCCAGGGGAGGTTTGCTTGGAACAAAGGACTGGTCTGCTCCAAGTTAAATTTGGGTCTCAGTTTTTCAGGGTCACACCTAGAGGTCCCCAAATGAGTCTGACAAGACCGTCAGTTCTCAGGGAGAGAAGCAGCTCCTTGGGGTTGTGGGAGAGATGCCGAAGCTGATAGTCCCTTTATTGCACTGGAATTTGTGGAACCCTAAGAGTGAGCATTGGGGTGCAATACTGTTGGAACTCAGGAAGAGTTTTGGAGGCAACAGGAAGCCAGCCCAGGGTCTGGACACCTATCTTCACACCAGGCACCAGGCAACCAACTTGACATGTATTGTCTAACCGTACGGCAACTGGAATATGGCATCATTTGCTCCTTTTACAGAAGTGGCCATCAAGTCCCAGTGAGACCCATTCCTGCAGGTGTCAGAGCTGGAGATCGAACTGAAGCTTGACTCCAAACCCCGTATTCTTCCCAGTACCTCACTTCCCCTGTCTGTGTTTTAATTTTCCAATCTGTAAACCTTTCAGCTATTTCTATACTCGTAAACTCCAGAAGGGCAGCTTGAAATCAACCCTCCTCCCTTTGCTTGATGTTCAGACCCGATTTTGTTCTCTTCCATTTTAATCACTTGAGGATTATCCCTGGTTTTCTCCTACTGGGGTTCCCTTTGCTTTGTTTTGGAGCCTGTGATATTAGTTGGCTCATTTCCAAGTTTCTGGAACCCTTGGATGGTCATGGGGTATCACAAAGTGTATCGATGTCTAATTTCCAAGTAAAACCCTCCAACCAGACCAAGGAATTTGCTGGGACAGACCAAAAAGCCAGGGGCAGAAACAGAGCTCACTCAAATGTGAGGCAGAGGGTCAGGAAGCGTGGGGTCTCGCCACAAAGATTTTTAAAATTCCAGGTGCACCACAGAGGCACATTACCGGGCGTGATGTTGGTGATGTCTGTCTGTTTGTAGAGATTGATGCCCCCAAGAATTTACGAGTCGGCTCCCGCACAGCAACCAGCCTTGACCTTGAGTGGGATAACAGCGAGGCAGAAGTTCAGGAATACAAGGTCGTCTACAGCACCTTGGCTGGGGAGCAATACCATGAGGTGCTGGTCCCCAAAAGCATTGGTCCAACCACCAGAGCCACCCTCACAGGTAAGTGCTGTCTCTTGGGGGCACAATGGTTGCTCAGCCTACACCCTCACAGCTCTCTCTCGGGCCACTCTGCCCAAAGCCAACCCACTGAGCTACTCTCATCCCTTCCCTGAACCTCTGCAGGGACCTCCTCTTCAGGCTCATCCAATCCATCAAAATGGGAGGGTCTTTCCAAAATACTTTCTTGGTGATGCCAACTCATTGTGCATACCTTTGGATGGTCATGGGGTAACACAAAGTGTATCGATATCTAATTTCCAAGTAAAACCCTCCTGAGGTAACACAAAGTGTTTGCCCATTGCTCTCAGGGCACACTAAAGCCCTAAGCATGGCTGGCCTGCCCTGCCCAGTCCCCTGCCTTCTCAAGTCCCGCCCCCTCCCCATCCCCTTGTGCCCTCTCTGCTCCTGGCCCATGGGTCTGGGAGTCCCTTGGACGTGCTGTCCTTCCTGCCGTGGTGCTCTGCTCTGCTCTTAGTCCATGCTGGCTTTCCCTCCCGCCCCCAGTTCACATGCCACTTTGTAAGAAGCCAGATCATGCTGTCCAGCTCGCTCTCAGCACGGCTCAAGATGCCTCTGACCTGTGGGCACGACTCTTTGACAGCTGAGCTTCTCCCTAGACCTGGCGCTCCAGGGAAGATGGACCACATTTTCTTTTTCCCATCATTGAATCCCCAGGGTCCATTACGGTATCTAGAATATTCTAGGTCCTAGAGCAGTATTTCTTGAAGGGATGAGTGAATGAAGCTGCAAAAGTTTACTCTGATTGGAACATAGAGTGTGAGAGGCCAGTGACAGGGTGAGAGCCTGGTCATCCTTATATACCCTGTAAAAACTCGGGTTTATTCTAGAGGGCCATGAGGAGCCATTGAGGGTTGTAAATAAGGTGATGTAATTACTGCCGTATGCAGAGAAGGTCAAGGGCAGAGGCTGGTCAGGAGACCATGCTGGGGTTAAACAAGAGAAGTGGTGGTGTGGACTAAGGCAGTGCCCACTGCCCACCACACCTGGCTGGAGAACAGTGCTGACTCCTGTTGGGCCCTTCAGCACACCCATCCAAGAGAGCCTGCTGCCACACCTTGCCCAGGGAGGGCGACTGCAAACCCAGGGCCTGGGTCCTGATGAAGGCATTGCTGAGCGGTCCTGGCCCGGGCTGCCCGAGGGCTCCCAGACAGTCTGTTGACTGGTCTTGGCTTCCTGCAGAAGTGTCTGCCATCTTCCTAGTCAAAAGTTACCCAGCAAAGAGTGGACCTCAAACCAGGGCGGCACAATCAAAGCTGTTTTCCTCCTGAGCTGAAATCCCAGACCTCCTGGCCACAGTGATAGCTTCTTTCATCTTCGCAGAAACCTCATGAGATGGTCCTGTTAGCAACCCCACTTTATAGATGAGGAAACGGAGGCCCTGGGAATCTGGACACTTGCCAGGTTCACAGAGCTAGCAAGTCCGCAGCTGTGAGTGGACTGGTCTGTGAGTGGACTCGGTTTCTGAGTCCCGGTCCGAAGGTTCTCCTCCCACCGCTGCTGCTTCCCACAAACAAGCCAAATGTGAGGGACGGTCCGGATTCAAATGCCACAGGCTCTAAGGGATGGTAAATTATTATGAGTAGTGGGTTTAGGTAGGTTAGTATGTTGTGCTAGAGTGGGGCTGACGAAAAATCACACACACAAATATACACACACACACACTCACACAGTGTCACACGATTATCTCAGGGAGCTCACAGCTGAGGAGATTTACGAAGGCAAGTGTCTTAATGTGATTTAAGGAAGGTAAGGAAACCAAGTCAAGGACATGCTACAGGCTGAGACTCCAGCTACGAAGATCACTTGCTCTCTTGCAGCAGTATCTGGAGGAAGAAAAGGAAGGGCCCCAAGGAGAAAGAGGGGAGGGAGCCGTGTGATCTGACCTCCAAGCGGCAGAGCTTTCTCCCTCCAGCCCTGCTTGTACCCCAAAGAGGAAATCTTTGCAGCCCCCAAGGTCTCCGGAGACCCTGGGCCCGGTGACACATTTGGAGCCCAGGCTTTGGACTTAAATCCAAGCTCACCCCTTCCTGCGGGTGATTTGAGCCACCAGCAAGACCTCTCGGCCTGTGTTCCTCCCTCTGTAAAGCAGGGCTCCCACCACTCACCTCCCAGGGTCACCATGAATCTTCCAGGGGGTCCCGTGTGTAGGGAGTTCAGGGAAGAGCTGCTAACACGGAGCGTCAGAAGCCATTGGGAAGTTTGTACTGTTCTTCTCCTCCACAGAGCTCAGCCAGGGACCCATGACAGCCTGGTCCCCTCTGGGCACACACGCAGCTCCCTCTATTCCCACAAAATACCACCGATGGCCCTTGGACTGCAGAGGCCTTGCCCACGTTGGCCCTTTGCTGTGGGATCCGGGCCTTCCCCGACTCTGTGGGCTCTGAGTCATTCCAAGGACTGCAGCAGCACACCCCCTAATCCCCCTTCACAGACCTTGCCCTTTGCCACACGGAGCCCAGCTGGGCGCAGCACCAGACATCTTCCCCACCATTCTCTGAGCAGTTCCCTCTGGAGTATGAACTTGTTTCTGAACAACAGACGCAGTGTCTGCCGTGATAGCCCCCTGCTCTGATGGCTCCTTGTCTTAAAGATGAGTCCGTTTTTGGCTCAGCCTCTTAGGTGGGTTGGTGTACCACACCTGGAGTTGGCCTGTAAACCACACCTGGAGTTCCAAAGGGTCCCTGTGTGTTCTCCAAGGCACCTCCAGGTTAGAACTTGGCACGGGGGCTGTGGTCACCACTCTGATGCCTGGGTAGCAGCACAAGACAATCAGCCCTCACGGAAGACTCCTAGTGGACAGAGGAAGGGGATAGAGACCCAGCCAAGAAAGGAGGTCTGGGCCCCTGGCTGAAAGGTGGTCAGGAGGCACCTCTCTGCCTGGGACTGGTACAAGTCGTCAACACCACTCTGGTTACTGCACCTGCCGTGACTCCTCTGTGGGTCATCCAGGAGGCAGGTGTGGCTACCATGTTTACCTGGAAGGCAGAGGAGTGTGCCCCCGGCCACCTGTGCTCTCTCCCCAGGCCTCCCTCATGCACAGAGGCCACCCTTGAGGGTCCCCAGGACCAAGAGAACAAGGAGATATGAACTGGCCTGTAAGCCCTCTCGAGGGCCTTGCCAACAGCCACCTGACCAGCCAGCAAGTGGCTCACCGGAAAAGCCACCAACAGGCTCAGAAACCCAGGGCCTCAGTCCCTTTAGACATCGCAATACAACACAGGACTGCAAGGAAAGAAGACTTAGGGCCAGCCACATGTGACACACTCACTCACACGTACACAGACACACACACATTCACACAACCACTCACACACACATTCTCAAATACACAAATCACAAAGGCACAGGCACAGCTGCACTCACACCCCACCTGCACTCACACTCACATACATGTACCATGCACACACACATGCAATCACATGCCTTGTGCACACGTGCGTGCTGGTGTGTGCAGGCGTGTCTTTATCAGGTGATGTGATCGGCCACCTTCCAGGCCTCTGGTGGCCAGGGGAAGTGGATGCAGGCCCACATCCCGGTAGGTGTATCACTCTCCATGTTCACTCAGGCCCTGGTGGGGTGGTGGTGACATGGTGAGGTCCTCAAGGTGCAGAGGCAGGAGACCATGCTTGTCCATGGGAGGATCTTCTTCGAGGAACTCCCGTCCCCTTGCCAGCCAGGCCCTCGGGCTCCCCTGCACCCTGTCTGCACTTCCTCATGGCGGCACACAAATACCACATCAGCACCAGGCCCTCAGTGCCCTGTGGGCTCTCCTGAGAGGGGTCAGGGTGCTGGGCCTGAAACCAGGGCCAGAGTGTGTTCAGCCACCTCTGGGTGAGGTCACAGTGACCCCAAGTGGTCACTTTGGTGAGGCACCCTCTAAACACAAGGTCGTTTCTGGGGCTTCGGGGGCAGGACAGTGGGAGTGGGCTGCAGAGACCCAAGCAGAAGAGGAAGGCGTCCACACACCTCCTCATGGAGTTGGGACCTGGGGCGCCTGTCCCTTCTAGTGTTAAAAGCCTTGGGAAAGGGGCCCAGGAGAAAAGTCAGCCGGGGATGTCTCAGCTTCTGCTTTGGCTTCTTCAGCAAGGAGCACTTGTTTAGAGCAAGCCCTTGTCTATAGAAATGGGGTGTGCCTGCAGGATGGGGGGATGAGCCATGATCCTCATTAATTTCTCTGGCAACAAGAAAGTTCCCTCTGAGAATGCTTGGTATTGCTATTCTTCTTTGCATGTATGGGTTTAGAATCAGGATGGAGTGGACAGCTCCTCTTGATACTTGAACATCATTTATACCCCAAAGAGCAAGGGATGTCCTCCAAAGCCTGCCTCATCTGGGGAGACCTGCAGAAACACCTTCTTATGCAAGAACCTTGGGAGCTTAGCTCTCCATTTAACCAAAAAGTAGACCCTTGCCTACCTGGTGAGGTTTCAGGGGCTGTCAGAAGACCCCCCTGTCTTCAAGTATCTCTCCATCTATGAAATCTCTAGTTTTCCCAAATTACACCACTGGGAAATTTGCCTGTGGTGGGGTCTGATATTAGGTTCATGAATGATTTTAATAGATCTACTTTGGCACATGCTCTTCTCTCTGCCTAGAATGCTCTCCCCAGCCAACTGGCCACAAGACCCTTCAAAACCCAGTGCAGACATCCTCTCTTGGAAATCTCCCTACCACCATGGGCACTATGCTACTTCTGCTTCATATATATTTTTCCACTATACTGCATGCTGAAAAAAAATAAGATCCTTTATCTTAAAGACCTAAGATTACAGTAAAGAGACAGACATGAAAACTAACAATAACCACTGAAAACATAATTGCTATTGAAACTAATAAACCAACTGCAAACTCCTTTGGGACAGGGTTCTCAGTTTGTCCCTCTTTGTGTAGGCAGGAATCCAGTGTGCTAGGGCCAACTCAATCCCTGTCCCCAGAGAGGGGACTTGAGCTTCAGCCCAGGGATTTGGGAGATGGAAGGGTTCATATTTCTTCATGCTCACCTGAGCCCAACCAAGGCGGCAGTCCACAAGCACCTCACTCATGCTTTTGCTGAGCAAGAGACAGCATTGACCGTTCTCAGGCCTCCTTTCCCCGGAACCACCCTGTTTTCCCCACTAGCAGCAGCAAGTGTGCAAGGAGGCTTCCTAAACAGGAGGGGAGGTGTTCTGCCTGTATGTCACCATAGCCCTTGCAGCGCAGGTGAGCTTTGCTCCTCTCGTTGCTCTCAGCCCTAACTTACCTATTACTGCTGACCCTGCCCCATTTTGACCCCCAGAGAACTCTATTTCCTTCCTCCACCTAGCTTTCAGGCCCAACTCCAGCCTGTACTGATCCCATACCCCTCTGCAGTGGCTCTTAGCAGCCCACAGTGTGGTACCCCATCACTCTCAAATTCCAAGTCACTTTGTCTAGTCCCCACTGCCAACCTATTACACTCTTAGGGACAGGGACCAGAAAGAACAAGGGGCTTGGTTTCTAAACCTGGCTTTCTCCAACACCAGCTTTGTGATCTTAATCAGGAATGGGCTTTTCAGAGCCCCTTGCTCATGAGCAGAATCCTCCCAGCAGAGCCACAGGAGAATTAAATAAGGTGCCGTGTGTGATCTCCAAGAAGTTGCAATTATAGCCGTGTTTGTTGCCATCAGAGACCCAAAACCTCTTCATTTTTCACCCTTTCTTCCCTCCCTCCCTTTCTTCTTCATTATACTTGTAGATTACCTTTTGCATGTAGCTCAGTGCTTGGCCTCTCATGGGTACTCAGTAAATAATTAATTTGCTTTTTCAGTTCAGATTCTTTTGATTCCCGGAAGGGCAAGGGCAGTGACCATTCAGCTTGCTGGTATCCCCAGCCCACAGCCTTGTGCCTGCCACAAAGGATGACCTCAATAGTATTTGTCAAGCAGATGACCTGTATGCCTGAGGGGTTCAGAGAAGCACAGGAAGGTGTGTGGGGAGAGCTGGGAACATGTCGACCTCCAGCCGGAACACGGGAAAGACTATAAGGGATGGAGCACGGTGGCTTCCCATGAGATAAATTTTCTGAGCTTTGGTTGAGAAAGAGAACAGACCATTTATGTGCTGCCACTTGCAGGAGATGGATGGAAAGATAAAGAAAGCGTTGATGGAGAGCTAAGGGTTCTTTAAAGTAAGAAATCCCTAGGGGTCCTGGGAGCGCTGATGGAGGTGTCCTGGGTCTGTCTCCTGTACACATTTTCTTTTCCAGCAGAACTGCATCTTACTTGCTGGCAAAGAGCAACAATTCAGTGATAGCGCAGGAAGAAAGCTGCGAACAATCAAAGGCAGGCAACAGGCACACACCTAGAAGCGAGTCCCACTCCCCATTCCCGAGGCAGGAGACCTGGGAGGGAGTGCTTTCAATTCTGCTCTGCCATTTTCTGGGAGAAGACGATTCTGTTGTAAATTATTGAACATTTCATTTAAGCTTCATAAATAAGAAACTCGGATGGAAACGTTGCATGTTAGATCCGTTTGGCAACATATAATTTCTGTCTTTCTCCCTCAATCTGTCACCCTTCATCTACCGCCGAGAATTTCTACTTCATTATAGGCAATTGAAGGTCTCAATCAGTTGCCTGAGAAGAGTAGTTTATGTCCCAAAGGTAATCTAATTTCTCCAACCAAGGAGGTACCTGGGACTCACTGAACCTATTGACAGAAGTAAATGTGGGCTTTGAAAGGACCCGGGGTGTTGCAGTCCCTGCTCCATCTAGAGACAGGTGCGTCCTGAGCCAGGGCAAGCTCCACACTGACCCCTCGACTCTGAATCTTTGGTTCCCGACAGAGTCGACAGGTTAAGCCTGAGCAACCTGGCAACCACAGGTGTACCGAGGACCCTCCTGTGCCTGCCTAGGGTACTTTATATAGCTCCAAGACCACCTACCCCAAAGGACTCAAAATCCTGGAGTAGTTTTCTTTGCTAGATAATAATAACACTGGCTACTGTCACTACGGGCCAGGTGCTTAATCCTCACATAGATGATCTTGGTATTATTCCTATTCTACAGAAGTTGAGACCTTAAGGTGGTGAGAATTCAGCTGTACCCTGTGGAAGGTGGCAGACCTCCATATAGAACAGTGCGTCAGAATTCAACTTGACCTCCACTTTAGAGACACACCTGACAGATTAGAGAAAGAAAGAACTAAGGGTTAGGAAAGTGGTCGAGCTGGTTCAGAAGTTGATCCTAATGCCTTCCAGACTGCATTCTTTCCATTCCTTCCAGGGAACGTGGCCAATGCCACCAGGTAGTTTCCTCCACACGCACCATGGAGGTGTGTAGAGTGTAGCCTGTACCAAAGCTGCTGTTGGAGGGGTCTGGTTACCATGCAGCCTTCCCCTTGACTAAACCAAGCCATTTGTTAAAGGAGGATGGCTCAAAGCATCCCCTGACTGACCTCAGGAATCTCAGGGCGGTCACAGCTGCCCTGGGAATCCAGTGAGTCTGGCAGCAGGAGATGGTGGGAGTGGAGGAGTGCTTCTCAATTCTCCTGAAAGCCCTGCACTCTCAGGCCAAAAAGTCTGGGAGTCATGGTTTCTAACTCATCATAGACTTCCTCTGTGCCTCAATTTCTTTTTATTAAAAAAAAAAGGTATCCTGAGTTGAATACCATTCTCTGAAAATGCATGTCCACCAGAACCTGGAGATGTGACCTCATTTGGAAACATGGCCTCTGGAGACGTAATCTAGTTAACATGAGGTCCTACTGGATTAGTGCAGGCCCTAAACCCCATGAGACTGTTGTTCTTGTCTGAGGAGAAGTCACACACACACACACAGAATGCCATGGGACCCAGAGGCGGAGGGAGCGGTATTCAGAGGTCCTCCAAAGAATGCATTGCCAGAGAGAGGTGCAGCAGGAGCCCCTACAGAGCCTTGCCAGAGAGAGGTGCAGCAGGAGCCCCTACAGAGCCTTCAGAGGGAGCACGGCCCTGCTGACCCTTGACTTCACACTTCCAGAACTTTCTGTAGTTTTAAGTAACCTGTTTGCAGGAATTTATAACAAGAGCCTCAGGAAACTAATATAGATG
Source organism: Ictidomys tridecemlineatus (assembly GCF_052094955.1). NCBI lineage: Eukaryota > Metazoa > Chordata > Mammalia > Rodentia > Sciuridae > Ictidomys > Ictidomys tridecemlineatus. The sequence continues at coordinate 8,702,625 of NC_135486.1, read as the reverse complement.
GAGAAAGCACAGCCCTCCCACCTCCCTCTCAAGGAGGTGGGGAGGCTCCAGGACACATTCAATTCTGAAAAGCACGAGTTGTGTTATATAAACGCAGGATAGCATTATAATAATCCATGGTTCTGGAGAGCCCACACAAGGTCCCACAAAGAGCTTAGCGGGACGCGGAGTGAACTTTGGAGGTTCCAGGGGTGATCATTTGATTTTGTTGCATTTTTCTGCAATCACAGTCATGATAAATGGGAATGAGTCTGACCCCTGTGGTGGTAGATGGAATAATGGTCACGAGATGTCCACGTTCCAATCCCGAGCACTTGTGAACATGTCATCTTACACGGCAAGAAGGGCTTTGTGGACGTGGTGAATCGAAGATCTTGAGACGGGCAAGTTTTCCTGTACTGACCAGATGGATGCAGGGAGGTTGGAGTCAGAGCAGATGTGACAGTGGAAACCGAGTTCAGAAAGAGAGAGAGAGAGAGAGAGAGAGAGAGAGCCAATAATGCTAAGCTGCTGGGCTTGATGAAGGATCAGGGGGCCGTGAGCCAAGGAGTGCAGGCAGCCTCTTGAAACTGAGATAGGCAGACAAGTGGCTCCTCCCACGAGCCCCCAGAAGGAGCGGCCCTGCTGCACCCTGTGGGTCTTCAGCTCTCCTGGACCAGGAGATCATAAATGGGTGAAGTTGTGGTAATTAGTAAAACACCAACACACCAGTCCAACAAGCTGGTCTGAAAACGAATGTGCCAGAGGGTAGGAAGAGACCCCAGAGAATTCTGGGAACCCGGACACCATCCTTAATATAAAGCCCAGAAGGATGCCCTGAGAGGCACACTCCCTGTGGTCAGACAGTTCTGGCATTTCGTCACCTCCAGGAGCTACCAGAAGGGGCTCTAAAGTGGGATCCATAGTGTTAAGCACTCTGGGCCTGCATTGCTGCATTGCTGATGTTGGGGGGAGCCTACTCTCCCCCAGTTTATGATTTAAGCAAGAAACCCCTTCACGAGTTCTAGCCAACGTGAGACTCTAAGTACAGAGGGAGACCTTCTAGAGGTGACCACACCTCTGGAGGTCACAGACAAGGGCAGCCTCATTGCCTGTCCAAGACCAGCAGCAAGAAGGAAGCTTTGCACTGGCCGGTTCATTCTGTTGGCTTGGTACGGATTTCCTGAGCAGTAAAATGAGATTTACTAGGTAAAATTAGGAGCAGACTCAAGGAGGACGAAAGGTAAGATCTGAACAGGAGCCTGAGCTCATCTTCCTTCGCTCCAACCTTCCCACGCCCTACCCCCAACACACGCACACTAATGTTTGCTTGTGCCTCTGCTGATAGATCTGATACCTGGCACCGAGTATGGAGTCGGAATATCTGCCATCATGAACTCCCAACAAAGCGTGCCGGCCACCATGAATGCCAGGACAGGTGAGTAGGAGGGTGGTGCTGCGGGAGGCTAGGCAGCCCTGCAAGCCTGTAGAGCCATCGAGAACAGGGCCCTGGTGACAGTTATCAACCTAGTGACAACAGCCACTCGATGTCCAATTCTAACATCAGACATGCAAGACAGAGTCCTACTCTCCCCATCATGAACCTGTGCTTGCTCCTCCAGGCCTGAAAGGCTGCCCCGAGCAGTGCAGAGCCAAGGTGGAAAACCCCAGGTAGGTAGGTGCCACTGCAGCTCCATTTCTATCTAGAACACCCACAGCAGGCAGAACAGGGCAGCTGCAGTCTGAGTCAAAAGACATTCCCTCCAAGAGGTCACTGGCATGGAGGTCTAAACTTGGAAATAACCTATAAAATTCAAAGGTAGTAGAAAAATCCACTAGAGACCCTTGCTGCTGTGGAGCCAGAAGTTTTGCTTCTAAATCCTGAAGAAATCTCAGAGTTCCTCCAGGAGCTTAGGTACGAAACAGCCTGGGCAGGACTGGGCTGGGGATTTGGGACCCACTCCTGTTCCCGAGGTTCAGCGTAGCACAGACAACCTCACTGCCACAGCCCGAGGACGAGGCTCTCCAGGAGTGCTCAGATCTGGCCACCTGTTAGCCAAGTCAGAGTGACTCAGGGACAAATGGGAGAGCCAAGGGAAGCTACCACTGCCAGGAATGGGGTACCCCTACTGGGCAGCGGCTCCTGTTGGCCTGCCGAGAGGCTGTCAGGGTTGGCCTACTGAGAAAGGCAGAGTGAAAATTAATATGAAGAACTTAAAAAAACAGCAGCCAGCTTTGTCCCAGAGGTGGATGTATTCCAGTGGCGTTGGAGCTGATATTACCTTTCTGCAGATTGTCTATCTCTTTGCCAAGACATTGGCCATCTTTCAAAAAGAAACTGCTTAACAAAAACTGAGACAAGTATCAGCAATGACAAGCTGAGGCTCACGGTCAGCAGGCCTGCTGATAGCTGGGAAACACCCAGGGTAGTCCAGGGAAGACTGGTCATCCTGAGGAGCCTGTATAAAATAAGCCACTTATGTTGATCCACAGAACTGGACAGCCCCCGAGACCTCATGGTGACAGCCTCCTCCGAGACCTCCATCTCCCTCATTTGGACCAAGGCCAGTGGCCCCATTGACCACTACCGAATTACCTTTACCCCCTCCTCTGGGATTGCCTCAGAAGTCACCGTGCCCAAGGACAGAACCTCGTATACACTGACAGATCTGGAGCCTGGGGCAGAGTACATCATCTCCATCACCGCGGAGAGGGGTCGGCAGCAGAGCCTGGAGTCCACTGTGGACGCCTTCACAGGTACCGGGGCAGCAGAAGTCCCAGCCAGGTTCAGGGATCCATGAATCTTAGTGGCAAGAAGGTCCTCTAAGCTGTCCACCCTTCCAAAGCCCCGTTGCCTTCAGAGAAAGAGAGACGGGTTGAAAAAGAAGACATGGAGGAAAAATCAACAAGTATGTCAAGACAGGATGGTTAGGAGTAAAGGGGAGGGGGGCAGGGATGCCACATGCCTGGAAATTGGTGTCTGTTTCCTATGAGCTGATCCTCTCCATCTTTCCCTGACCACACTCAGTCAGTGGGCACTCTGAGGACCCATGGATCACATTAAGTCCCTTCCAGGATGGAGTTCAAGTCCTGGACCAGTACCAAAGAGTTTTCTGGTTCTTATCAGAACTAACTCTTCAGTGTTCAGTTTGGGAAAGGAAGGGTGGACAGCACTAGAGTGTGGGGAAGTGGAGCCCTTAGGAAGGACGGGAGCAGATGCTTGCAGTCAAGTGGCTCTTCTGACCCCACGGTCCCCACCTCATGTGTGTTTCAGAACCATCCGCCTTCTGTGTTTTGCAGGCTTCCGCCCCATCTCCCACTTGCACTTTTCTCATGTGACCTCCTCCAGTGTCAACATCACCTGGAGTGACCCGTCCCCCCCAGCAGACAGACTCATTTTGAACTACAGCCCCCGGGATGAAGAGGAGGAGATGATGGAGGTCTCCTTAGATGCCACCAAGAGACACGCCGTCCTGAAGGGTCTGCAGCCAGCCACCGAGTATATCGTGAACCTGGTGGCTGTCCATGGCACAGTGACCTCAGAGCCCATCGTGGGCTCCATCACCACAGGTGAGGCTGAAAGACTGGGCAGCCGTGGGTGAAATTCAATAAAATTTCAAAAGGCGACAGGGTGGGCCTCTACAGCTAAAGAGGGTCGGTGAGCCATCCTGGAACTGTTACTTCTTCCAGTTTTGCGTTACATGATAAGATGGGAAGCTCCTGTTTGGAAGGTAGGATAGACACAATGTCCTGAGGAGGTCAAGGCTTGAATGCACTGGTCTACAGATCTACCTCTCCAGTAGAAAGCCCTGGAGAAAGCTAGTCTCCCCCAAGGAACCTCCACAGTGAAGAGACACCTGTTCCTGGTCGGGAGAGCCACCTCTCAACTTCCCAATAAGGCCACTGGTGCAGATGATGCTTCCTCAGAATCACACAGAAGGGACATGCAATCATGCAGGGCTGACCTGACACTCAGGTGGACTCACACATTGTTTGGGAACACAGGCACACTGAGACCCTCTGGACACAAGTCCACCTCATCATTCCCAAATGCAATTCCAAATATGAGGTGTTCTGGTAGTTTCCTACATTACTGACAAGAACTCACAAACTGGACGAGTGGGTTAAACACTCAGCTGATTTGACCTTGCAATTTCTTAGCAGTCAAAAACATAAAAGTACCCAGCATAAATGAAACACAATTTAGGAAAGTGGATTTGTTCTGGACTTGTGCTCCAAAATCACTTTATAGTCAATAGGAAGTTTTTCCAAATAGAACCTAAGGTGGCTGCTAAAAAATAACAGATAAGAGCAATTTGGGTTTTTTCCAAGAGAAGTTTACCCCTGAGAAAATAACTGTGTTATTCTGAATTCAAAACAAATGATGTGGACTTAAAAGAAAGTTCTAGTTGGCCTTTAGATGAATCGTATTTGCTGCACAGGTGCAGACCTTGCCACCTTGGCTTGCTGTTGTTAAAACCTTCTCCATGAGCACCACTTTGACCACATCTTATGGGTTTCAGGTGAAACATTAGCCTGACCATGGTATCCAGGCTGCCCCGTTATATCCCAGTGTTTTGTCTGCCTCTGGGGCACATCAGCTCTTGGTCAACATAAAACTAGGAACAGAAATTCCTTTGTCACGTCATGTTGTCTTGTCTTTTTCCCACCATCACCTGGGACTTTGTAGGAATTGACCCTCCCAAAGACATCACGATTAGCAACGTGACCAAGGACTCAGTGATGGTGTCCTGGAGCCCTCCTGTTGCATCTTTTGATTACTACCGAGTGTCATATCGACCCACCCAAGGTATTCAAGTAATTTGATTTCTCAAAGATTAATGGGGTTGGAGCTGGGTGGAAATTATTATGGGGAAAGTATTGTATCCTGATGGACGTGAAGCCCTGCCTGTGTTCTTCCCGCTCCTGTGGCATGCTCCCTCAAAATGAGAATGTGTCCATGAGGAGCAGCCCAGAAACCCCTGTGCTTACCAACTCCTCTCAAAATAGGAGTGAGTACATTCACCCAGACATCGGGCCCTTCACCAGCAGAGGAAGCTGGTCACCAGTATCTAGATTCTGCAATGAGATAAAAGAGCTCCTAACAGAATCTGCCGAGAGCCAGGACCATGCACTTTCCAGAGAGGGTAAAGCCCAAATCTCAAGAGTAGCTGAAGACCCAGCAAAGCCAGAGCAGCTGGGATGTGGTCCTCGCCCTGCTGCTCCAGCCACGTTTTGAGTCAGGGGAAGTTGGCCCAGCCTGGCCTGCACCCTGGCATTCCTTGTTGGTGCACAAGGCACTGGTGATGAGGTGGGGGTGTGCCCACTTCCTGTGGGGGGCAGGACAGCTTTCCAGGCTAGCCTGTCTCTGGGCTGCACAGACTCTTTACAGCTACGCACTCTAAACTGATTCAATGTAATTGCCTCAAAGAAAACTGGGCTGTTAGAAAACTACCCAATAAATTGCTCATTTCTCCTTGTTCCAAGAAGCCCATCAAATGAAGGGGTGGGACAAGCATGCAAGTTCTCTTTGAGCTTCAACATTTCCAGCCCATAAACCACTCATTTCCCCCTCCTCACATCCAGTGCCGGGTCCCAAATCCATCTGTGCTTCATGACCAGTGCCCCATGTAGACCGCACCCCTGGTCACATTGATGAGGAAGCAGCAAGGTTTTAATGGTGGATTCTGCTCTTCCTTAGTAGGACGGCTGGACAGCTCAGTGGTGCCCAACACAGTGACAGAATTCACCATCTCCAGGCTGCACCCAGCCACTGAATATGAAATCAGCCTCAACAGTGTGCGGGGCAGGGAGGAGAGCGAGCGCATCTGCACTCTGGTGCACACAGGTAGGCACGTCCCCCTGATGGCAGTGGACCCGCCAGGACTCAAGAGCCCAAGAGCAAAGTCGTGTGAGCTCACACCAAGAACCTTAGTTCTGGGCTCTGAGATGCCATGCTCAGGCCTCCTCCCTGTGCCAGGAGGGACAGTTTGTGACTTCTCTCCCCACGGATGGCCTTGTCTAGAATGGAATTTAGAGCCTCCCTGTTGGTGTCTTATTGGTTGAGATGGGGAACTCTCGTGGAACTTCCAATATGAATAATGGCTGCTCACGGACACAGGATGCAGGTGAATCCAGAACAGACAAGTCAATTATCCCGTCTTTCTTTAAAAAAGACCCAGGGAAGGAACTCTCACCTGAGAGAGGAAAACAGTTGTCACTCCAGTGACGGGAAGCGGGGGTCATGAGGTTCTTCATCATGGATGGCCAGAAGACACCAAGTGGCTGCCTTTGCTCTGGCCTTTTGCTCCTGAGAGGAGCTGGCACCAGCGGCCATGAGTCCCTCACCCGTGGTGAAGGCAGTGGAGGTGACGCAGCTCCACGTGGCATCCTGGGCCATCTGCAGGGGCACTCTAGCCCGAGTTCTCCATCAAGTCTTCCCATTAGACCCAGGTGCCTCCTGCCCCCAGTCAGCTCCTGTGTAGTGAGCTCCAGGATGGGAGGCAGAAGGGAGCCACCAGCTTGCCACACGGGAAAGTGGCCAAGGGAAGTCCCCATCCCATGTCTTCCTCCCAAAATGAGCCCGCTGGAGGAGCCTGAAGGCAAGGCCCCTCAGGCAGCAAATCTGCCCCTTCCTCTCTGGCCCCTCTGACCGTGGACTATGCAGAATCAGCAAAGGTTAGCTATGGAAGTCACTAGAAGGCACAGCCCACGTTTTCTTCCAGACCACCTAGTAAGCCAGAGCACAGAGGGAAACGTGCAGATGGCCTCGTTACGGAACACCTGGGTTTCCCGAGGGTGCTTCATTCCCCTTGAGAACGGTATTTCCTGAATGAGGCAAATGTGCCTTGGAATTCCTCACTGCTTTTTCAAGCTCAGAAACAGCATCTCTTTTTTTGGCAATAGTTACACTTACACACACACACACACACACACACACACACACACACATACACACACACGATTTCACAAATATGAAAAATTGTTCACCATCACAAGATAGCACAGAATAGTCTACTCTTTCTTAGTTTCCTTGCAGGTCTATGACTATAGAAAACCTAGCCATATTTTTTACTTCCATCTTACCCTGAACCATTGAAGTATCTGGTCAATAAATGTTGACCAGAAATAATATCCAATGAGTCAAAAGAAGCCCCCTTCCCACCTTCCTGAAAATTATGTTACAAAAATCCAACTTTTTCTCATTGAAAACAATGGATTTCAAGAACATCCTACCCTCAAGGTAAAAGAGAGCAGGAGCTTGGGTCAAAAATCTTCTTAAATTCTTAGCCATAAGCTTTAAGTATTTCTAAAGCAGGTACGCAGTGGTACACCTGGCCAAGCCACCCTCCTTCAAGGTCAGGCAGAGTTATTTTGGCAACCGCCAGGTTCTTGACTGTGCTTAGAAGTGTCCTGGTTCATGGTTGTTTGTTGTTGCTGTTTTAACTTGAGGTCTATGAGCTTACGTCTTCTAGAAGTAAACACTCCTGCAGGGCGTGGTACTTGTCTCATGGTGTCATACACATCTCAGAAATCAAGCCAATTGAGGTCTAATAAGGGCTGCATTGGAAAAATTCTTGGAAACCACCAAGTATAGATAAAATTCAAATTTTTAAATCATAAAAAATTTTTCTGGTTGTTGCTCTGTGATGAGGGACATAAGGAAGCAAAAAAAAAAAAAAGAAACAAACATTATTCAATTAGAAAGCAGAGGTAGATGAGGAGCGGATCTTGGCTCCCCAAATAAATTGTATGACCTTTAGGCTGAGCCAATACCTTAACTGTTTGAATAACATCCATTTCTAAAATAAATCCCAATTTTATCCAACTTGATGGAAGGGAAGCAAAGTAATAAGGCAAAGGCTTATAAAGCCTGAGCCAGTAAGAATAGACAGGCGGTCAGGTGACATCTCTGTGCCCCCACAGGCACTTGGCCTCCCGAAGGCTGCAAGGATCCCCTTGGCTCTCGGTGCCACAAAAGCCTGCCCTGGATCAGTCCAGAGTGAGCCTTGGGAGCAGTGAGCAGGAATTCTGTAATCAGATATGACTCTGGAGGCTCCCGCATCCCATGCAGTCATCCGCAAGCACTGCCTGAGGACCTTTGGAGTTCTCAGAGCTGGAGACACCCCTGCACTTGCACTACACTTCCTGAAGTGCATCGGAGATCTGCCCACAAGGCACACCCTAATGTCAATGAGACTTGGAAGAATGATTACCTCATTAATTAGAGAATTATAGCAATTTCTGTAGGTTCTGAGTTTCTGCATCTAGACTTAAATGTCTAAAACGCAACAAGGATACATTGAAATGCCCCAAGGCACCTGCCACGTTGCTCTGCACTTAAGAAATTAATGGATGAATTAGAAAGGAGAGCTCAGGGCAATGGAGGTGGGGGCTGCACACGGGACTGCGTACTTGAGAGCTAGGGGGAAAGGAGACGAGAAGGAGCTGTTGGAGCCAGAAGGGAGAAGGGAAAGAGGGCTCTGCTCACTTCACCCTGGCTCAGCACAGCAGCAGACTGCGTCGGGGGCAGGCGGAACTTCTGGGCTGGGTTGAACTTCATCCTACAGCTTTCTTACCTGTACTGACCGCTCCTGTTCCGTTCCAGCCATGGATAACCCTGTGGATCTGATCGCTACCAACATCACCCCCACGGAAGCCCTGCTGCAGTGGAAGGCTCCAGCCGGTGACGTGGAGAACTATGTCATTGTCCTCACACACTTCTCAGGTAAGGGTCTACGGGCTTAGGCCTCAGGCAGGGGTGGTCAGAGTCAGGGCTGAAGACCAGGATGGAAGGGAGGAAGCAAAGCATTTGGTGAGTCTGAGGGGCAAGTTGGAAAATGTACTGCTTCAGTTATACCATAAAGACCTCAGGTTAGCCCCCAAACTCCGCCGACTGCCAACTGTAGGACTTGCGAAAGCTCAATCTGAAAGGTGCAGGCAGGGCAATTGTACAAACCGAGAAAGAACACTGGGAAAACAGCTCAGAACTGAGATAAATTTGCCCCAAAGCTCTAGAGACAAGAAAACAGACTTTTCTAGATATTTACAGAGCAAGAAAAACACTGAAATTATACGACCAAGCCTGGAGCAGATAATAAGTGATAACAGGTGACAGAAGATTCAGAACTGCTAAGCTTTCCTGCTTTCCTGCTGGTGTGGTCTTCTCGCCCCATGTCCACCTCACAAGTTTGAACCAACGTGAAACCTTAAATTTAAATGTCCCCTTCATCATGCTTGTTCATCTTAAATTTTTTGACATTGAATAGAGAAACCCAAAGCAAAATTGTGTACTTCAAGTCTCCTGCCTTGGGAAAATCATTTCCCTGCCTGAATTAAACATGTGATCTCAGAATTGTTATGGGTTATATTCAGGAATCTAGTGAACGAAGATACCAGAAAACAGAAGGCAGGCAGATGTCTTGATTTTCAAAAATGGCAGAGAACGCCAGTTCTGTAAACTGTAAAGAACTAAACTTATTGTCAAGTTTGGAAAAGTAAAAACTAAAACAGACTCTTAAACAGAATGGGAAGGGAATTCGTGATTACTGCATACCAACACAGGTTCACCAAGAATGAGTTTTGTCAAAGGCATTTTACACCCTTGCTTTTTACTGGCAAGTCCACCAGCACATTTGGGTTTCAGCAAGGCACTGGACGGCTCTGCCTATCACTCAGTTCTTCATTAAAATGGAAAAATGCACGATGCATCATATTTGGAGTGAAAGGACCCGGCCCAAGAATGGATTTTGCTGCTGTGGCTGAGTCCTAGCCGACCCCTCTGTGTCCATCTGGACACCCGCAGGCCCTCCGTGTCCTGATCTGGCATTTCCTAACTCTTGTCATGCTTTCTAGAGCCCCCATGCTCTCTGTTTCTTTTCCCTCCAAGAAATCCTCTCTCCACAGTTCTGCCTAGAAAACCCATCCTTCAAGTCTTCGTTTCAACACTGTTCGGTCAAAGACTTTTTGGTTGCCACAGGCAGTCAAATACACCTGTCCATAAGCACAAAGCACGCATCTCCATCAGAGCCATTCATTTCTATTCATTCAACAAATGCTTCTGATGCACCCTCCTGGGCCACATGCTCCTCTCGGCTGGAAAGATTCAGGACCATGGCATGAGTTCTTGTTTTCACGGAACTTGCGTCGAGTGATGGAAAGTCACGGCCTCCCGTGAGCAGCGGGATGGTAGCGGCAAGCACGGAACGTGGCAGGTCCCATCTGATGGGCACTAAAGGGAAGAGAGGAGGAAGGCCTCACAGAAAGCAAAAGAAGGTGAAGAGAAGAAGAAAGGAATTGCAAGAAAAAGAGCAGCCTGTCTGCGTTTGCAGAGGTGTGGGAGAGGTGAAGGAGTCTGAGGAAGCACCAGCGTCTGGTGTGATTGGAACAGTGGTTGGGGGTGGGATGTTGAGGGGGAGATATTAAAAAGATAGTCATTATGTATCTCTTCCAATTTTTTAAACTTGTCTGTGTGCCTTTCTGTGTCTTTAGACCACAATAAACTTAAAACATCCAGCCCTACCTAGTTGGGAGATGTACCTAATAAACTTGGTTAAATGCTGAATGATTTGATAATATTCTAATTGCCTAATGGAGGGCTTGGCCCAGATCTAATGAACAGTTTTATCAACAGCTTGAATGAACTCAGAGAGGACAAGCTGATTAAATTTGTGTATAAAACAAAACTGTGATTGATCGAATCCAAATTCAAATATATTTTAATCAACATAAAGGTGGTCCAAAACTCAAACAGCAACAGTAAATGCAAAACTCGGTCCCTGGGCCCAAAGAGCAAGTAGGCCAGGGCGGGTGGGGTGGTGATACACAAGGCCTTTCATTGGCAATAGGCTCAGCATGGGATGATAGCACGTGGCTGTCCTAAAACCCCTAAATTAATATGAATAGCAGAAATGGAGACAGAGACTGGCCCTGTTTGGTCAGTGAATTTTAATCATTCTCAATTCTCTTCTAAGCTTTGCATTCAGCAGGGACACTGCTAAACTTTGACTTGTTCAGAGAAAAGCATTGAGGACTGTTAAGATTTTAGCACTGTCACATGAATGTGATGGGAGGTAGAGGCTGAGTTTTGTTAATCTGAAGGAGACAGCACTTGATTGTGAAAATGTCACACAGACCAAGGATTCATTATTCTTTGTGTTTCCAGAGAACTAGGCAGAAGACAGACAGAATTTGCCCTCCATATAAGGTTTCTTGTTTGTTTGTTTGTTTGTGTTGGGTTTTTGTTTGTTGTTTGCTTGGAAAATCCCACCCTTCTTCCTTCCTTTGGATGTGGGAGAGTTCCTATTGGAAGCGCTGGCTGCCATCTTGAAATCATGAACTATAAAGGAATATTTTTCTCAGGATGTAATAGGATGTGAGAGCAGATCCTTTTTAAGACCAGGATACCAAGCTTGATAACTTATAAAGGAGTTTTCCCAGAATTCTGTGGTACTGAATTCTTGTGAAGCATTTAGATTTGGTAGGTCTTTCATAAATGGAGTAGTCCTACTCGGTCCTCAGCCACATTCTTCCGATTTCAGTTGCTGGAGAGACCATCTTGGTGGATGGAGTCAGTGAGGAATTCCAGCTCATCGACCTGCTTCCGAGCACCCACTACACCGTCACCATGTATGCCACCAGTGGACCTCTCACCAGCAGCACCATCAGCACCAACTTTTCTACCCGTGAGTACATGGTCATCTCCACACCTGGACTCTAGATCCTAGAAGTGACCCATTTCCTGATGGTGGGCTCAGTCTCAGTCTATAGGCTTTGGGCAGTGCACCTCTGAGCTGTTATTTTGGCTGACAGTGTGGTCCGAATCCAATGAAAGTGTGCCACATCTCTTGGTCAACACACACGTCTAGTTTCCTGCTCCCATCCTGGGTCTGTGTAATAGCAGTAAAACTAGGCCAAGAGAAGTAGACACTGGAAATGCATCTAACCCAGAGCAGTCCAACAGATATTAAAAACATACACTGCTATGACCCAGCTACTGGAAGGAGGAGGCAGGAGGATCACAAGTTTGAGGCCAACCTCAGCAACTTAATGAAATCCTGCTTCAAAATAAAATTTAAAAGAGCTGGGATATAGCTCAGTGGTTGAGTGCTTGTCTAACATGTGTGAGGCCCTCCCTGGGTTCAATCCCCAGGACCTACCTATGGGGGAGACAGCTACTAAGAAGGTAGAACAGTAGACCAAGGTAAAAGGTGAGAATATTGTAAGTTCCAACATAAACTCAACATTAGTTGGAAAGGATCATGGTCACAGGCTTAGAGGTTCAGATGGGAAGATGTCACTCCCAGGCCCAGAGGCCTCCGTGAGCAGAACAGGGAGTAGCTGCAAGAGAGATCACAGCACTAAAGGATTATCTTCTGACCCAGAAGCACCCTTTATGCTCCTGTCCATGCCAGAGCCGAGGGCGGCATGGGAGCAGCCCACAGAGGTGGGCAAGGAGATTTCGTGCCTGAACTCAAGCAGGGAGGAGCTGGAGAGACAGGCATCCCCTGGCATTTCCCTTCTTTGCAGTGCTGGACCCTCCCGCAAACCTGACTGCCGGCGAAGTCACCCGACAGAGCGCACTCATCTCCTGGCAGCCCCCCAGGGCGGAGATCGAGAATTATGTCCTCACGTACAGATCCACGGATGGAAGCCGCAAGGTAAGAATTGGCTTCTCCTCAGCATGGAAACTGGCCAGTGAAGTGAGAGGGAGGGCAGGAAGCAATTAACAGGAAGCTGCCAGGTTTCCCGTGCTGGGGACAAAGCCTGCTGCGAGAGTGCTCAGCCAGGTGGCCCGGGTGTGGTCCTGGCTCTGCTGCTGCTCACCACACAAGCTGGGCAACACCCCAGCCCTCTCCCAGCCTCCCAGTCTTCTCCAGGGAAGCCACTCTGCCACTTCACCAGGTCTGGTTGAGCTTCCTGTATGGGGACCCAAACTTTGGAAACTTCCAACTACTTGGCGTTGGAATAACTGTTGGCTTCAGGGGCAAGCAAACGGGGGCTGGATCCCAGGTTCAACAGGCTTTTATGTCTTGTAAGCATTAGAAAGGCAACATCGACAAAACCCATCGTAAAAAAATGACGAATCTTTGTCTTAGGTCATCAGTCAAAATCATCCACTAGAGCACTGGTTTTGAAATTCTTGTTCTCAGTGGGATTCTTTTAAAAAGTGAAATCATATGCAGGGGACAAATATACAGGATAGACTGCAGCAGAGCTAGCCTATTTGATGGGAGCAGGGAGGCCTAGGGTCCTGTTTGCTTACCGGCTTCTGCTCCTGAGCAAATTCAGTGCAATCTCAGGCCACTGGGTTCAATAATCCAGGTACCTAAATTTATCCCAATGTGCATTTCTGAGATAGGAGCTGACCTAAATCTCACATGAGAGCTGTTCTCTGCTTACTGGCACATTTTTTTCCTTCTGTGGGATGGAGGGGGCAGCAGTAGCCACTACAGTGCTGACCCAGCTGGCCAAGGAGTTTGGACTTCCCTTCCCCACTTCCCACAGTGCAAGCCAGTCTCTCCCTTCCACCTCCCCCTCTGGCTTTGTGTAGGAGCTGATCGTGGACGCAGAGGACACCTGGATCCGGCTGGAGGGGCTGTCGGAGAACACCGACTACACAGTGCTCCTGCAGGCGGCCCAGGATGCCACCAGGAGCAGCATCACCTCCACTGCCTTTACCACAGGTGAGGAAGTCATGGCCACTTGGATCACTTCTCCCCTGGGTGACTTTGGCTCCTTAGAAGCCTCTGTTGAGACTTGCCCTGGAAGGAGCCTGACACAGAGATTCAGCTGCCTCCTTCTTCCTCCCATCCCAAGGCTTTGCTAGGAAGCACCCCACTACAGGGTAGTCACAGGACACCCAGATCCCTGGTCCACCCGGACCAACTAATGCACCCCATAAAAGTTCCTTTGAGTTCCAATTTTCTGCATGTTTTTCCAGAAAACTTTTCCTACTTCTCTCCTTCCTCCCTGGTCTATACCTAGTGTCAGGAACAGTGGTAAATCCTCAATATTCAATCTACAGCCCCTTTCCACCAGCAAAAGTGGTTTTGCATCCAAAACTCAACTCAGTCCTTAAAACGACTGGCAAGGAAGGTCTTTCTATCCTCATTTCACCCACAATGAAGTGTGGTACATAGAAAATGAAAGACCTACGTGGCTAGTGAGTGGCAGGGCCAAACCTAGACCCAGGTCTTCTACATCCCGCTGTCCCTCCTGCCTGCCCTCACTTCCGTCAGCAGAAGATACTTGTATCTGTAAGAGGAAACACCTGACATCTCCCTTGGGCACTCATCTCTGCCGGTCTTACTGGATCCCGGGTGTGATCCCAGTTAATCCTCACGCCCTCCGATGTGGCATGGGCTGTTGATAAATAGTCCTTTCTGTGATCTCCTATGACACCTCTCTAGTTGGCAACGTGGGACTGCCCAGCCCGGGCTGAATTCTCTCCCTGCCCCATCTGGGGATGTGGTGTGGGGCAAATGTGGGCTTTTTACCCCTAGTCGCATGGCTGCCTGCCTTCCTGAAGTACCAGTGTGGCTGGATCCCTGTCCCTGTCCGAGAATCTGTCCCTCCATCCCCAGAGAGGGGACAGGAACTCCCCTCCGATGCATTTCCCTCGATACACCCATTCTGAAGGATCAAGCAGGACACTGTTGGAACGTACCACCTCCAGCCGTGGTCCTTTGGGAGTGAGGTCATGAATGAGTCCTCTTTGCCCTTCTTTTCCATACTGTTCAATACTTTACAAAGTGTCTTCAGTGAGCACATTAATCAGAAAAAACAAATATTTTAATTAAAAAATAAAAATAAACTATGGTCATACAACCAAGACATGAATCCAAGACGAGTCTTTACCAAGTGGAACTTGGATGACACTTGATCTCTGTTCAGGGACTAAAATCAATTATGCTGTTTCAGAGGTGCCTTAGCTGGAAACGAGGGTGCTGCCTCTTCTTGTTGGAGCCCCTCCCTGCACACTCACAGGTTAATTAAAGGTCCTCCGTGGTCTGCTTCCCCAAGCTACCACTTAAAGATCCATGGGATGGAGCTTTCCACTGAATTAAGAATTTCTTTCCCGTTAAAAGAACACAGATGACAGACACTTAAACGGAGCTCCCAATTTGCATATTTATGAGGTTAAACTAATCATTTTATTCCCCAAATGCATGGGCTTCAACATTTGCTCATTGTGGGATGTGCCTTTCATTCCCGTCCTGGGAGGCTACAGCTAGCTCTGGTGAGCAGTTGACTCTATGCCTGGAGCCTCTGTGGAGTCCTTGCAGCTCTGCCTCACTGCCGACCCTCCCCTCCCGGGCTGTAGAAGTACACCAGCTCATGTGCCCATCGCTGGCCTCTCTTAGACACAATGCACTAAGGGATGTGCAATAGTTTGGGTGTGGTGTTCCCGATCCAGCTAGGGGCTCAGCAGGATCAGGTAAGCCAGGGGTTCACAACTCACAGGGAGATGTGAAGAAAGGATGACTTTATTTAGTGGACAAGATATATTTAGGTGTGTATGTGAGTGTATAGGTGGGTGGGTGGGTAGATGTGGGTGTGTCTACGTGTGTTTGCAAGACTTCAGCTGACACTGGGCTCCCGGGGCATGATCAACATCAACATAGAAAGGAGAAAACTAAAGAGTCCAATTTCCCGGTGCAGTGAGGGTAGTCACTAACTGAGCTGCTTGCTCCATGTACAGTTGGGGAACTTGGCACTACCACCACGGTACCTAGGAAAGCAGTATCCATGTTTGGCAGTTTTTGCAGTTTTACTAGACAGCTTAAATTTAAATGTTAGAAGCTGATGAGTACCAACCTTGCTGGCTTTGTCTTGGAAATTTATCAGAACCCACTGAAACAACTGGTTGCAGAATGGAAAACGCTTGGGCAGAAATAATGCATTAGAAATGACCTTCATAAAGCCTACAATGTGACAGACCTAATAGATGTTGACTAAATTAAATCCTAGCTGCAAAGTACCAAAGAGGGGGTCTCTGGTGAAACAGAGCTAAAAGGACGAGGAAAAGACTAGTACCCTCCACAGGGTTGGCACAGGTAGAGAGGGGCAGCCTGCAGAGTCCAATGCCCAAAGTCCTCATTTTGAGCTCTGTCTACTACCGAAATGCAAATTTCCCTGAATAGATAACCACCTAGGCTACATTGTCACTTGCATGTTAATATTAATGAAGGCTCTTTGCCTGTGCCAGTCCCTTCTGCTCCCCTTTTCTGCCCCTGCCAAGAGCAAGTTTTATTAAGGAGGAAGAGAATACAAGGTTCTCTGCTTCCTAAGGGCAGGGTGAATATGGTACCAAAAAGAGAAAGAAATCCGAAAAGCAAAGTCTCTTCACTTATATGCAAGATTGGAACTCTGCCAGCCTGGACCCCAAGAGCGTGAGCTACTCCTGCCCAGCAAGTCTGGGGAACGGGGGAGCCTGCGTGAAGGCCACCAGGGCAGAGGGATGTAGAGGCTGGTTGCTTTTGAGCAGTTAGCATGCCGTCTGACTTCACTGTCAGTAGGGAGTTTCCCTCTTAAATGCATCATGTTCTGAAGGTGGGCAGATCCCACTCACCATTCTGCGTGCTTTCTAGGCCTTCTCTGATGGAGAGTGGCCTCAATCCACGGAACAATTCCTCGCCTTGTCCCAGGTGGACCAAGATAAGAGATGAGTTCAAAATAGGCCTGTCCGAGATGACTTGGAAAAGAGTTGATATCCCAAAAAACAATAATAAAAATAGAAAAGAGGGAGAAGAGCTGGTCTCAAAACCTCAAGTACCTTTGATCAAGGTGTTTTCCCCGCTGTGTTGATGCCACAGAACATAAGCCCGTTTCATTCTTTCCATCATGTTAATAGCTTCCTGTCCTCTTGTCGCTGGTGTTTGCACAGGACTCTGGGGGGAATTAAATACAAGTATATGGAAGAGAAAAAAATATGGATACATTATTTATAATTTATTGTCGCCTGAAATTTCATCCAAGGTCTGCTTGTCTTTTGGAGACATGAATATAAATGAGGAAACAAATATTCCCCGCAGAGCCCCAGGGACTTGGTACAATGATCTTCTGAGAGGCAGGTTTCACTGTCTCTTTTAATACTATAAAAAGCAAACAAGCCTCTCGCTAAAGCTCATCCTCGGAGACAATGAACACTGTAAAATAGGTTGCCTTGACCTTGAGGTTAAGCGAAGACAATCATTGGCAGAGGTGCCCAGAGACAGGTAAGAAGAAATTTTCTCTCCTTACCTTTGCTCCAGTCCTGGCTGTCCCACATCCAGGCCGAGCGGCTCTGTGGGCAGGAAAACTCGTCCTCTCTAAACACTAGCTTCAGTTGTTGAGAAAATTAATGAAGATTACCAAATTGTAGGCTCTGGAACAACAGATGGTGGGTCTTGGACATTCACATGCTTACCACCGATTTCAGCTGGATGGGAAAGCCTGACACCAGCCCCGCCCCCCGTGTCTACCTTGTGTACCCCGAGCATCCCCTCACCAAAGAAGAGAGCTAATAGGGTTCTCTCGGTGGCACTGTGTAAAAACAGCTTGAGTTCTTGCTTCACCAAGACAAGCCAACCCCTAAAATGACAATGGAAGACAGAACTCAAAACGAGGACTTTGGGCATTGGACTTTCTTTGAGACCTGGCTGTGGAGAAGGAAGGTGGTCACACACCACAGCACTTGCAAATGAATAAATGTCAGTCAGAGGTTTGCACTGACCGCACTGCCCAGCTCGCTGTGTATCCCCAACGCCAGCCTCCTGCGAGACCCCTCTCTGGGTTCACTCACTGTTTCCCTTCGCCCCATGGCTCCCCCTTCCACATGTAACCATTCTAATGTGTTTGGGTGCATTTCTGAAAAATGTGTACCAGTACAATGGTTTTGAGTCTAATTTAAACACATTTAAATGGGCCTGGATCACACAAATCAGTCTCTATTCTCATATTTATATATATATATATATTACTCAGCACTTTTTCTAGACCATCCATGTTGTTAGACAAATATTTTTGCTTCCAGCAGTTGCAAATACTGCATGATAAGTACCTATCACATTTTACCGATTCCACTCTCCCAAAGAGGTCCATCCGGCCCTCTCCAAACTTCCACCACCCAAGTGTGGCTGTGGTAAACGCCTCCTGTGTGTCTGCTTGTGGATCAGTGAGGCCACGCCTCTGGGTTACACCTCAGGAGAGCGATGGCTGGGCCAGAGAATGAGTTTGCCTTCGCATAACTAAGCATTGCTCTCTGGCTGCCTGTTCCCCCCAGTGGGGCTGGGCTCCTGTTGCTCATGGCCTTCGTCATTCCTGATGACTTGACATGGTCCAGCTGTATCATTTTTGACAGTCTCCTATGTGTAACTGATGTAGCTCTGTTCTAATCAATTTCTGTAAATAATGATGAACTTGAGTTTAAACATCTCTCCATATGCTTGTTCGCCTTTTGAGCTTCCTTTTCCTGTTACCTGATCGTCTGGTTTGTGGACTTTTCTATCAGGTTCCGATAGGATTAATGTTTGAGCTTTGGGAGTCTTAAGAAGTTTTTCAATGTATTCCTCTAATTGCTTTCTAGATTTATCTTTTATATTCAGTCTATTTTGTATGTGGTATTAGGTAGGGATACAGTTTCATTTTTATTTCTAGAGTGAACCAGTTTTACTAATATGATATACTTACTAATAACCCATCTTTTGAGTGGACTGATTTGTGGTTCTTTATTGTATATTAAGTTCCCATATATATACGAATTTGTCATCTCTGAATTTCCTATTTTATTTTATGGTCTATCTCTCTGTCCCTTTGTAAACACTCTATTGTCTTTTTATATCTATAGCTTATTATCTTAATATAGGTGGAACAAGTTTACACAATTTCCCTTTTCAGGGTTGACTTTGCTATTTGATAGTGTTTATTTTTCCACAGGTGTCACCTTATTTATCAAATTTAGTTTATGAAGTTCTACAAAAGGAGTTTCAACTTCAGTTTAGATTGGAACTGTGATGAATTATGAATTAATTTGGTGAGGACGGACATCTCTTCTGAATGCATAAATTAGATCTTCATTTATCCAAATCTATATTTTATGCTTCCTTTTACATCTTCCTTTTACATCATGCTTATGTTTTCAAAAGTTAAAAAATTTCCCTATGGCATTCTTTATGTACTTGGCCAATTTCTGAACATTTTATGATTTGTATTGCTTTGTGACTTTATAGATAAATTTAGATAATATTGAATAATATTTATAGATAAACAGAGATAATAGTTCTTTAAAAATATTTTCTAGTTAGTAATTGCTAATGTGGAAAGATATTGATTTTTATATATTGATCCAGTATCTAGCTATCTCACTGAACTCTCATTACTTGTAATTATCTATTGTTTCTGTTAACATTTTTAGGTCAATATTTATGCCATCTACAGATAAGGACAGTTTTATTTCTATACTTCTAATCTTTACATCTGTTATTGGTTTTTTTTCTTTATCACATTAACTAGGACCTCCAAAACTACATTAAATAGTAACAATGGTATTAGTTAATCTTGACTTAAGGAGAATTCAATTAAAGCTTCATGCTGCATAATCTTTGCTAAATCTTTTTGAAGCTTCTTTTATATGAAAAAGAAGCTAATTTTTCTAAAATAATAAGAATCTATACTCAGCGAACATTAAATAAACCAGAACATTATTTGCTTAGATTTGAGGTTTAAGACATTTGTCAAGGTAGAGGATTGTATTTTATTCCACATTAAGAGCTTTTGTAATTAACTTTATCAAATAGTAAATTTTATAGCTCTGAGATTTATACTTTTATACAGTTATTTCTCATCTACTAAAGAACTATTCAGGAATCTCAACCATTAAAATTTCTCTTTAAGCAGAATTCTAACATATACAATTTTTCCATTGTTTTTCAGATTGATTGAATATGAGTTTTCGTTGTACTCTTAGATTTAGCTATCTACTATATTTTATACTTCCTTTTACATCTATAATCATAAAAAATAGCCTATATCTTTTTTATATCTTATTGGATTTTGAAATCCATGTTTCTCTAACTGCCTTGAAAAATACTATAAAATAACTGAGTAGCTTTCAATCTTCTTCTACTTCTTTCTCCCTCCTTCCTCCTTCTCCTTCTTCATCTTTTAATAAGTTGTTTAGGACAGAATATTTGACTGCCACTTTGCACTTACACATTTTAAAAATTAAATATCTATCCAGCCAGTCATGATGGTGCACAACCGGAATCCCAGCAGCTCCGGAGGCTGACACAGGACGGTCATGAGTTCAAAGCCAGCCTCCACAACTTAGTGAGGTCCTAAGCAACTTAGCAAGACTCTGTCTCAAAATAAAAAATAAAAAAGGTCTTTGATGTGCCTCAGTGGTTAAGTGCCTCTGGGTTCAATCCACGGTACCAAAATTAATATATCAGTAGATAAATAAGATAAATAAAAATTAAATACCCAAGTTTTTGATTTCTCACACCAGTTTTGACCCTTTATAGGTTTCTTGAAATTTACTCATTTCATCTGAATTTTAGAATTCAGCAGACAAAACTCTTCAAAAGACTTTGTAATCTTTAATCTTTACTGCATCTATTACTATGTTCCCCTCTTTGTCTTAATTTTTCATCTCCTCTATTTCTTACTCAGTCTTTCCAGTGATATATTAGGTATTAGATCTAACAACCCCATTCATGTTTTTATTTACCACTATTTATTTTTAGAGTGCATCATCAGAGTATATCTGATATAAAATTCTAAGCACCTGAGCATACTTTCAAATCCCTCTGGATTCCTAGCTTCCTACTCACTTCACCTCCACCCACACAAACCCTGTCTAGTTTTGGGGTTTTGGCTCTGGGTTGCTATGGATAGACTTTCTCCTTATCTATTCTTTGATTAAAACCACCACCCCCTTTTGGGGGGGGGTACAGGGGTTGAAACCAGGGGCACTTAACCACTGAGCAACACCCGGTCCAACCCTTTTTTATTTTTTTTAAATTTTCAGACAGGGTCTAACTAACTTGCTTAGGGCCTCGAGATAAGTTGCTGAGGCTATATTTGAACTCTCAATCCTCCTGCCTTGGCCTCCTGGGCCTCTGGGATTACAGGTATTCACCACCACACCTGATAATTAAAGTCTTTTATTAGAGACAAAAATAAGATATTTCCCACAACTAGTTAATCACCTTCACTTTTCATGGCTCCAGAATTTGTCACTGCTAATTTGTGTATTTAATCGAAGTTTGCAATAACTGGTTTTGTAAAGCAAATTCCCTGAAATCAAATATTCCTGAAGAAGGTTGTTCGGGAATCAGACCTTCGTGTTTGAATTACAAGTTGTTCAGATATAGAAATATTAGGCACAAATATTTGCTTCCAACATATTTTAAAATATTCTTCCACTGTCCTCTCCCATGTAGCATTGCCTTTGAGAAGTCTAATGTCAATCAGATTTGTGTTCTGTGGGAGATCTGATCTTTCCTTCTAGAAAGTTTTAGAATGGTTTTCTTTCTTTTTGACAGTCGCACACTTCATTCCGTGTCTTAGAGTTCATTTATCATTTTATCTCCAATTTGACACTCTATGAGCCCTGTAAATCTACGGTGCTTTATCTTTACCTCTGACTCATTTATCTTCATTACTTATTTAGGCATTCCCTCTGCTTTTATTGGCTTTCTAGGGCACTTATTACCTAGATGTTAGAATATGAACTGCCCTCCAAAACCTCCAAATCCCTTGACTTATTTTTCTTTTCATGTTTTCTTTCTCTTTTTTCCTCCCCTTTATCTTCTCAAACAGCTCCTCGATTGGATCTTCCAATTCATATAGCTATATTAGCTGTATTTAAAGCCCATTTCTTCTTACCTACTATATTCTTACTATAAATTATTATCACGTTGTCCATACCTAACGTTTCTACTTAAGTCGATTTCTTATTCTTCTTCATGTTGTTAATGTCTTTCTTGATGTCCTTAAAGTTGTCATGCTTAATTAAAATTCTGTCCTAATAACTGCACCAGAAGATCAACATCATGTGGCCTGTGGACTTTCTTCCACGGGAATCCTACTCTTCAACGAGTGAATGTTCCGTCCTGTGGAATCGTGTTCCTTTGGGGTTCTCTGCTCCTTTTTCTGGCCATGTGTATAGTTGAGAAGGACCAAATCCGTGCGAATGGACAGGTAATGACTTCTGTATGGCATTATGGAAGAGAGAGCAAGAAGATAACTGCAAAACTTTCTTCCAAACTATGTTCATCCTCTCTCGTTTTGGTATTGTTTGGTCTGCCTGGTTTGGGGAAGGTGTTGACTTGTTTTTCTTTTTTTTGGAGGGGGGCGGTAATTCTGGCCTTACTGAATTAATTGGGAAATGTTCTTCCTCTTCTATTTTCTTGAAAAAGATTATATAAAATTGGTGAAGTAGACGTCACCAGTGATGACACCTGGGCCTGGAGCTGCCCTTTTGTAGAGATTTGAACTACAAATCCAAATTTTCAAAGTCATCACCATCCTCTTCTGGTGATTCCATTTCACCTTGAGTGACCTTTGGGAGATGGTAATTTGTAAGACATTTCATCTAGATTGTCAGATTTATTTGCATAGAGTTGTCTGTGCTAGTCAATAGGTTAGGGATGCAGGATCTCCCTTTAGAAAGGCAGTGAATTCACGTGGAACAGAAATATAACCTATGATAGTCGTAAGACCACCGTATGAATGTTAGAGAAGGACCTCATACATCGAGGATTTGATCTTGTCCATTTCAGATTATGGACATTGGACATTTAAATTACATTGTCCCAAATGTTTTCAGAACGTCTAACTATAATTCCCCTTCTGGTGACCATAGGGGAGCCATACAATCCTCTCAAGGATTTATACATCTAACTAGCCTGAGCAGGCAGGCCTTCCAGGCCCTGGTAAGGGTTTTCTATTTTACTCTAGTTGGAAGGCAGAAACCATGGTAGAGAGAGAGGGGATGAGATGAAAAGATCACTCTGGTTAAAGGAGAATGGACACCCGTGGAGCCTAAAGAGTGGAGGGAGACGAAGCCAGAGGCAGCACCATGACCCCACCTCTCCTGGCCACGTGGCATCAGGAGCCACAGAGTAGAGCCACGTTTGCAAAGCCAGTCTGTGATCAACCTAGTCTGCCACAAAACTGGATCTTCCGGTGTAAGTGAATACAAAGAAAAAGGCAAGCTATGTCAGAACATTCCTCCGCTGTCAGGACGGTTCAGCCAAACCCTGAAGAGAAGATTCACAAGTCCTACCCCACGTGAGGGAGGGTAGGAGGCAAGGGGTCCACAGAGCTCCGGACCTTTCTCAACAGCTCAGCATGGGATCTGCTGTTCAATTGATTCTCCACTCCCAATACCTCCTTAAAAGCTTTGCCCCCTCTCCCTGGGTTCCCACCACTCCCTCCTGAGCGCATGTAATTGCTTCTCAGCACTGCGCAAGAATGCTCTTTCTTAAAAATACCCTTAAAGTTCATCAGAGACTCTTCAACCTGTGGCCTTCTGCAGAGAGCTCAACTCCTTGCACAGCACGGTCTGCCCTGCTGACCTCCCCTGCCCTGTCCTTGGTCTCTGGTGCCCTTCATCCACCCAACCCAGCTCGCGCTTTGTCTCCTGCCGCATCTTCATTTTCCCCCGGGGGCTGTGCGCTCCCACAGGCCTGGAGCACCCCCTCCACCAACGTGGGACTGAGTCGACAACAGATAGCCTTTCTGATTGGCACTTGGCAAGCCCCGCCCCAGGCCCGCCCCTGCTTCTCCCTGCCTTCAGTGCACGCCCACCTTGACTGCTCTGCTACCACACCCCATGCTGATCTCAATCCTAGAGTGCATAGGGCTCAGAGTCTGTTTCTCCCACCAGAGTGCGAGAACCAGAAAGGTAGAATTGCATCTTTTTTCTTTACCTTCCCATCTCGCAACCTAAGAGATACTTCCTATGTATTTACAACCTAAGAGATACTTCCTATGTTTGTTGGATTTTCTTATTTAAGAGAATAAACATGTAAATGAGTTGGAAGATGCCATGAGAAGGCCAAGGTAATAGATGCAGTTCACACAGGCTGATCTGGTCACCTTGCCCCGTCCATGGTCTCTGGCTGCCCCCAAGAGTCTAGCGAACTACTTGACAAATGTGGGTCATTAATTTTAACATGGGGGGACCCAGTGAGAGTCAACGGCAAACTCACTTCTAGAGAAAAAAATCAAAGTGCTGGTCGACGAGGTCACTTCGCTGCTGGTGAAAAGGAATAACAATTTGGTGGAGAACTGGTGAGCCACACACTTTGTTCTGCATTTACAGAGAAACCTGTTGAGGCTGTTCTAAGGGAAGACACAGATGTCACAGCTTCAGTCCTGAAGAGGAGGCCAGGAGAGTGGGCAGCGGCAGGTGCTGTCCCCAGCTACTCAATCTGACCATCTTAAAGCCTGCACCAAGGTCACAAAAGGAGTAAAGACAGGGACAGAGAGCCTCCTCTTCCATTCCCGCTGCCGGGGGCCACCTGATTGCACTGTGCCTCACGTAGATGGTGGCTTCCACTCAGCATTCAGCCCAGTCTGCTGTCCAACACAAACCAATTTCTGAGCAATTCTTCCAGCAAGTGCCCTGGTCCTGCTGATCTCACAATTACATCTAGAAACACTTAACCATGAGGCATGTCAGTGGACTGGCCGCTTGGTGCTGCTTCCTCTCAACTTGGGCATGGCCACAGCCTGTGCTAAAAATAAAAAAATAAATTTCTCTGTCAGGCCAGGCTCAAGTTATTGCGCCAAAGGGAAGAAGACTCCCAGATCCACTCTTGGTACTAAAATTTCTACCTTTAGAAAAATTACCGGGATAATGTATGTGGGGGTTAAAGGTGAATTTCTAAGGTTGTTCAATGGAGTGACATACAGAGAAGTAGGAATGATGGAAGTCGACCCTGACAGACTCCTAAAATGGATGAAGGCCCAGCAACATGCTCATGGAACCAGGGAATTATTATGTTCTCAATTATTAGCTGACTAAAGGTCCAGCGACCCTGAGCAGAAAGAAGGGGTAGGATCCAGGACATGAGGATCAAACACAAGGCTAACCAGAACCTCTGGTCCCCTGTCCTTCCCACCATATCCAGTCCAGATCTTGGGACCAGCAGCCCACTCGGGGCACATACCATCTGGGGACGAGAATGGGAAGGAAAGGGTGAGAAGCAAAGAGGACTCCTTCCGTTATCTACCAGATCTAGGCAGGGAGACAGGCCCCAGGCACCCTGTGTGTCTACCAACTCCACCTCTTGGCCTCTCCGAGGAGAAGAAGAAAACAGACAACCTAAATAGTGCATTTCAAACCCAGCTTGTCTTCAGGCTCATCAAGGAGCTTTGGAAAGACCTGATTCGGGACTAGCCCTTGACATGCTGGTTTAGTAGATCTGTAATGGAACACAAAATCTGGATTTTAATGAAGTCCTCAATTTGAGAAACCACTGATGAAGTTTCTCTTATCTGGTGAAAAGGAATCATAATTTGGTCAAGGATGGTGAGTACAAAGCAAGACATGGGCAGTGTGGAAGGCTGGGTGGGGCTGGAGAGATGGTTTTGTGGACAGCTGTGTCTCCCCAAGTTCCCAGGATGTGGAAACCCCAGGTTGCTGCTCCTGACAGTTTGTAAAAGCAAAACATTTTTTGATTGTCCTTCTACTATTGCCACAGACTAAATCACAGTAAATTGAACCTATAAACAAACAAATGGCCTTGCAATTTGTCCAGGGTAAGGCAAGTGCACCCAGCAGCTAAGCATCAGTCTCACGTGTATTTGGTGAGTGCCTCCGCCAACCACTTAACACAGGGGTCTCAGAAGAAAGAAAGCACAGTCTGTCCTTCCTCTCCAGAGGCACAATCTGGAGCCCTTTTCCCATCTAAAATTTGTCATTCGTTGGACACTTTTATCTGGGGACCAGCTCCCTCAAGGCATATACCTACAGGCAAAGAGATTTTATTCTTCTTTCAAACTTGAAAAAACCTAATCCAAAGAGGCATGGTGGCACACACCTGTAAACCCAGTGACTCTGGAGGCTGAAGCAAGAGGATCACAAGTTCAAAGCCAGCCTCAGCAACCTAACAAGTTCCTAAACAACTTACTGAGACCTTGTCTCAAAATGAAAAATAAAAAGGGCTGGAAATGTGGCTCAGTGGTAAAGCACCTCCAGGTTAAATTTGAAGAAGAAGAAGGAGAAGGAGAAGGAGAAGGAGCTTATTTAATGATGAAACCATCCTTCATGGGAAAGGACTATTATTGCATAAGGCAGGTGTAAGGTGAAGGCCAAGAATATTGTGTGTTGATCTTCTAAAATGAGAAATTCCGTCAGTGAGCTATAAGGGGCGAGAGGAAGGCAGACATGCCAGTTGCTGCAGAGACCCAGGTCAAGAACAGCCCAAAAGCCTAAACGCAATAACAGTGATCCCAAGGCAGAGGGAGAGGGGACAGCAGCCACTTGCAACTGTCCCCTGCAGTGGAACTGTAGCCTTGAGAAATGGGTGGGATCAAGAACTTCAGAGACCTGACACACTGGAGATGAACACTAACAGGTTTCCTGCAGCTATTAAGGAAATCAGTTTTAAGGAGTAAAGATTTAATTTAAGCATAGAATCTTTTGAGGCAGCTTTAAACTTTGAGGTTTTATATGATAGTGGAGATGTTGAGCTCCTGCCAATTACAGCATCCGCTTTGCTTCCCGTTTTAGTAGCATCCAAAGAGTGCTCAACTTGGGGGTCTGAACACTTGCGTTCGAGTGGCCTGAGTAAGCCATGCGATCCTTCGGAGCATGCTTTCCTTGTCTATAAAGTGAGCCTCTCTACTCTACCCCTCTGCCTTCCTCCCCAGTTTCTCACAAGAATGAAATGGAAATTGGAAAAGCACATGCTAAACTTATAGAAACAGAGTGCTGTTCCCTGGTGTGGCCACACCTGAAGTTGGTAGTGGGGATGCCCTGAACAGTGCTGTGACAGTGTCCACACTGTTGGACAGTAACCTGCAGCCAGTCCTTGTGCTGGGCATGAGTGCATCTTCAGAGGGGCCTTGATGCAGGCCACCAAACTCCAGCAGTCTTCCTAATGATCTTCCTGATAATCTCAGATGGGGCTTTAGATGACAGAGGTTTGGGTGAGGTTGCTGAGTCACCTTCCTTCTGAGACATGCTGTCTATTACCTACCATCTAGCTTTCCAGGTGGTAGGATGTCACACCTGTGGTATACTAGTTCTACCACTAGGAGGCACTGTAGTAACTGACCTGTGAAGCCCTCCCCAGCCGCTCCAGGGCTGCTACAGTTTGAGAAAGCCCATCACTAGCCCAGAAGATCACTGTATTTACAGAGCACCCAAACCACCCTTCCTGGCAAGGCTAGCTGTGCCTTTAACTTGCTCTGTCAGCCCCTGCAATCCAGAAGGCTCCTGCAGTGGGCTTCTTGATTTGCCAGCTAAGCACTAAAATTTGTTCCAAAGCTAAACTCTCTAAGACACATGATTTAAGCTTCTCTTTCAGCTAATTAGATATTGTTCTACAAATTGGGCTGTTCTCTCTGAAAGATGAGCTGCAATTTACTTTCCCTGCCCTCTCCTTAAACTTAAACTGAACTGTAAAACATGGCCGTTTGCTTGTTTAGTACAATCAGGAGATTATTTTGTGCAAGGAATAGATATCCATCTTCTTGCTAATGCTGAGCTTGTTTGGGCATTCCTTAATGGCTGCTATGAAAATGACGGAAGCTTTGCTTAGATCCCTTTTGCCCTTTTGAAAGGTGGACCCCATGGTGATTTATTGGCTCGTGCATCTGCGATAATCTCCCGAGTAACCGATCACAAACAACTGCATTAACATGTCTTCACTCCACAAGGCGGGAGATCTTCACTGCCCCCATTTTACTGATGAAGAATTTGATCTCAGGGAAGTCAGGCCATTTGCTGACATCCAAACAGCTAGGTATATGGAGAAGCCAGACAGTGAAGCCAACACTTTCATCCTCAGATCCCTAAAATCTATTGTCTGAAGAATCCAGTGTCAGGTGAAGAAGAGGAAGGCAAAATGGCACGGGGCTCGGTGCCCACACGGCTCAAATCCACTGCGGATTTCTTACAGCTCTGGATAAAATTCCAACCCTGAGGTCCTTTGAAACCTTCTGGGGCCGGGGGCTCTTGGACATAGTGGGAGAAAGGATCTTTTCTGGAAATTGCCTCTTTTATTGTGCAGGGGGCCGAGTATTCTCTCACCCTCAAGACTGTGCCCAACATCTGATGAACGGAGACGCTCTGAGCGGAGTGTACACCATCTTTCTCAACGGGGAGCTGAGCCAGAAGTTGCCGGTGTACTGCGACATGACCACAGACGGCGGTGGCTGGATCGTAAGTACACACAGCTGCTCTCCTTGCATGCAGATGTCCTTGGTGTCGCAATCTGCCTAGCTCAGCCTCTGTTGGCCCAGCGTCACTATCCATCTGGCCATTCTTTCACCCACACCTCCGTGTTCAGCAGCCCAGTGGGAGATTTAGCCAGGCAGAGATGAGAATCAGCATACCCAGGCTGCAGTGACAAGGCCTGAGGAAGGGCCAGGATGACTGCCTTCCCTCCTGTCCCTTTTGCAAGGAGAGCGCATGCAGGAGGGTGCTGGGGAGAGGGGTCAGGACCAGAGCCCAGAAACCTGCCTGCAGGGGGGCTGCAGCTGTAATAAAGCACAGAGGAGGATCCCCTCTGTATAAGAGGAGCCTCCCTGGCCAGGCAGTAAGGTCCCTTCTCTCGGAGGGTCACACTGGGGGGTGGGGGCAAATGAGGGGCAGAACTTGGATGGCCACCTCCAAGGGCCTTCCCTGTCCTCCTCCTTCTCCGGATGCTGGTTCTCTCCCAGAGCTATCATCACAGCCCTCAGAGAGCACCACTTACTGTCACGGCCCCCTCCCACGGCTAACAGGCCAGTACAGAGCTGAAGGAAAGCGGGGGCCTCCCTCATGGTCACCTCTCCAGACAGGCCACCATGCAGATGGAGCAGTAGCTGCCTGGTGCAAGATGGAAATGGCCTCCCCTCCACCCGCTACGCGTCCCCCACCAGCGCCGCTGACGCACAGTGCCAGATCCTCAGGGCGCAAAATGGGTGGTTTTTGAATAGAGAGAAATGGTGACTATGCTCCTAACAGCCACTCTCGGGAGGCCTTTTCTTTTATGTTTCTGACATATTTGTGCCTCCTTCTTAAAGCATAATTGGAAATTGAAGCCGAGGCTGATGTATTGGAGGTTAAATGAAATTAGCACTTAAACAGCTCAGGATGTGAATGATATGCGGTTGCTTTGCCTGCAATAAGACGATGACAGTTACCAGATGATTTGAAGCTGCTTCTGTTCCTGTGGAGAGAAATGCTTTCTACCACACTCTGTGATACAAAAGATTAATTTGAGAGTCAGACCTATTTCCCCTGACTATTTGAGAGCTTGATAAGTGTCCTGGATCCTTTCTGCATTGTAAGGGGTGCAAATTGGCATCAATGTCACCCCACAGCCTAGTCACCAGGGGCCTCTGTGCTGCAAGGAAGTGTTGTGAGCATTTCTTCCAAAAGCTGCAGTGTGGATCCTGAGCTCTGTTCTGAAACCTGCCTTATCTGGGCATCTTCGCCATTGTCCATACGGGACCCAGTTGCACCAATTTATTCAATTTTATTCGCCGTCGCTTTTCCTGATCATCTCCCCCCTCTCGCGTCCCCCTTGCTCTTCACAGGTATTCCAGAGGCGGCAGAACGGCCAAACTGATTTTTTCCGGAAGTGGGCGGACTACCGCGTGGGTTTCGGGAGCCTGGAGGACGAGTTTTGGCTAGGTAACGGCTGCTTCCCGCTTTGCCCTGGTGTGCTGCTCTGGCTTTTGGTGCAGCTCTCTCCTTTCTGCGTCCATCTGGAATCATCCGGAACCCGTGTCTGCTGAGCAGCTGACAGCTTGCGGATTGCTTTCAGAACCCCCTGCCCTGTTTGGCTGCACTATTGATCTGTTTTATCTTATTGTGGTATTTTTCCTCTTTGCTCCGTCTCTTCCCATCCTCATTAATAGTCTCTTATGCTGATGGGTCTCGACATAAGGCAGCTACAAAGGGAAGGAACTGCTAGGCAGGGGAAGGGGCACCGGGAGCGAGGGGCGGGTCGGCCAGGGAAATGAGGCTGGTCGCTCTGCTCGGTTCCTTGGAGCATGTCACTACCTGACTGGGAAGGAGAAGGAAAAGATGAAAGTGCCATTTGAGGCAAGTGGCAGTTTCTTGGAGGTCTGACACAACAGGAGGTTTAGATGGAGAGCTGGGGCAGCCCGAGAAGGTGCAGAAACACTGCAGCCAGGCAGGGGACCCAGTGTCTGTTCATGATGCCCATGTCTCCCACCTGGTTAGATTTCCATAGCGACTGAGAAAGGCCGGCAGAGGAGAAGGCAGAGAATCAAGTCCCACACTGGTGGTCTCCTCTCTTCCTCCCCTGCACCATCTCATCCAAGCCTCACCATCTACCCAGATGTCCAGGTAGCAGGCCCATTGCCCACAGAGCCTCCGAATGATCTTCCTCACTCGCCACGTCTGAGCAAGGTCAAGCCCTCTGTGAACCCTTTTCAGTGACTCCCCTCACACCCAAAGGAGGGGTAAACAGCTCCGCCACAGAACAAGGCCTCCCCAACCACCCCCGCCGATCTCACCGTCCTTCCTGGCCAACTCCAAACTCCAGATTGCTCTCAGAACCACTGAGATGCCTCTGTAAGAACACTCTCGGCCACTTCTCCCCGCACGCACTCGGGTGTCCAGCCACCTATATGCAAAGTCCAGCTAAGCACCCCTTCCTCCATAGGACCTGTCCTGACCATTTCCTCACCTGTCACCTCTGGGAGAACTGGCTGTCCTCTCTCTGTTGTGACCCAAATCACAACATCCCTCTCCCTTTCTGCCCTCTTGACTGTACTGTATAAGCTTTGCTCTGGGCTGGGCCCACCCCTGCGCCCACCCCATACCCATCTTCCAATGCCATTGCCTATAGCCATGCCTGGGGATAGTAGGTGTCCACAGTACAGATGTCAATCATCAGTGATAACCATTTAGCGAATATCTGTTAGATAGCCAAATCTGTGTTTGCCAATGTAGGTGATAAAAAAAGGTAAAAACCATATAAACACATTGAGAAAAAAGTCAAATGGGAAAATGTGCTTACCTTTTTGTGATATCAGAGATTGAACCCATGGTACCCTACCACTGAGAAAAATCCACAGCCCTTTTTATTTTTTGAGACAGGACCCCACCAAGTTGCTGAGGCTAGCCTCAAACTTATGATCCTCCTGCCTCAGTCTCTAGAGTTGCTGGGATTACAGGTGTGCACCACTGCACCCGGCCAAAATACACAGACCTTGAAAGCATTTCCAAATACTTGGGAGGCAATCATGATGCGCATGAATCAATATGTCCATAAGCAGATAGGACTTATGTTTCCCAGGCCTAAGCCAAACCAGTTTCCTGGGTTTTTGTCAAATCTGTGAAATATATAAACTATCAGGAACTCAAATTTTCTATGTATCACTTTTTTATTTGGTTAAATCTATTTGTTTAAAAAAAAAAAAAACTTTACAGAGTTGCCAAAAAAGGAAATCTGGTTATCATGTGTCATAAGTAAAAGGAAACCTCAAAACTAAATGCAAAGAAAAGAAAGCAATACTGTTAACTGAGAGTTCCACCCAGGGACTTTGGGCCCACTATGGTTGCTGGTGGTGGTATGAAAATGGAGACGGGAAAGTGTTGGGCGTTAAACCACAAAGTGCTTGAACCAAACTGGGACTGGGAATCGAGGCCAAGGTCAAGGTCAGGTTCAGGGTCAGGGCTTCTCCTTCAACTCTGAAGAAGGACTGAGAGAATTTGGAAATACCTTTCCCCTAAAGGTCAAGGTTATTTCATGCCTGTTTTAGTCAGCTTTTTTGCTGCTGTGGTTAAAGATGTGACCAGAACTATTTTAAGGGAGGAAAAGTTTATTTGGGGACTGTGGGTCAGTGACTCAGCAAACACCAGTCAAAGAGCCTCCCACTTGCAATCGATGTAAAGCTTTAAATCCCAAACAGGATAAAGAAGCCAAAAGATGTGGGTGACCTGCAGTCAATCATTTCACCTCTCTGGACTTAAGCTTTCCCTTCCACAAAACAAAGAGGTCAGCTGGAGTAAGCTCTAATTCCCTCCACCGAGGCAATTCTTTGATTCTAAATCATGGCACACTCAGATAGCTATCAGATGTCCCAGCAAAGCAAGAAGAGCCCAGTTCAGTTCGCAGATAGAAATCAGAACTCGGAGGTCACCAGCAAGGCAGGGCAAGGCATCAAATATTCGGGCAGAGAGGTCAAAATCAGACCATCCCGGGGCAAGTGGGCAAGAAAGTATCTATGAGAAGATATCACCATGTGGGACCTGGACTCCACCCAAGCTCTGGGCTTGCAGGGCTTTGCACCTTCCAAGAATACATGAGCCCAAGGTCTGGAGTACTTAGAGGCCAAGGAGATAGCATGTGATGGGGGGAAACTGGCCAGGAGACCAGCAAAGAGGCAGCCGTGCAAGATATAGCAGGTAGAGTAGAGAAGGGAACAGAGACAGAGAGCAAGACAGATGCTCCTGAACTTATGATGGGGGTTAAATCCAGATAAATTCATCATGAGTTGAAAATATTGTCCAGTGGGAAATACATCTGCTATACCCAACACCCCAGCTTAACAACACAGTACAGAGCAGAGCACAAATCATTTCCCATTGGGATCAGCTGGTGGCAGCTGAGCACTGTGGCCCAGTGTCGAAAGAGAGAGAATACTCACAGCAGAGCATTAGCCCAGCCAGAGACCCAAACCCAAAGCACAGTTTCCACTGGATGCATACCACATTCACCCCACTGTAGAGTCAGGAGATGGTAAGATGAGTCACTGTTAAGTCAGGTACTACCTGTACTCCCTGACCTGGGTCTGGTGATCCCCGGAGGCCTGGAGGCAGACAGAGAAGGGCCAGTGTGATGAAAGATGGATAGAGCCCCTTCTGCAGACTACAGGACACATGAGGACGTTGGGAACCCTGGGACGCTCCAGAATTCCTCTGATGAGCGATGCTACCTCCTGCTTCCTGCCGCCTATGCCACAGGCTTCCCGCCCTGCGATGCTGCCTGTCCTTTTCTTTCCATTCCATGACTTGGCATAGAAGAGGGCAAGGGACAGGCCAGGAGTCCTGAGGCTTCGGGTGTGTCAGTTATAGGGTCAGCACGGGGGGTCAGCACCCTGTGCTGCCTGGTGGCCCTCGTCAGCAGCATTGGGCTGGCCTCTTTACAGGAAAAGTAATCCAGCAGGGACTATTGGATAACAGCTCGAGAAGCGCTGAGGGCAAAAGCAACCTGGATGCCCTTGTCTTCCCTGTACCATCTGTGTCAAGGTCAAAGTCACATTTCCCTTCCACTTCCCAAGCTGCCTGAGGCCCGGCTCAGTGCACTCTCTGCTCTTCTGCACAGGGCTGGACAACATACACAGGATCACGTCCCAGGGCCGCTACGAGCTGCGTGTGGATATGCGAGACGGACAGGAGGCGGCCTTTGCGTACTACGACAAGTTCTCCGTGGAGGACGGCAGGAGCCTGTACAAACTCCGCATCGGAAGCTACAATGGCACTGCAGGTACCTGTGGCCCCAGGGGCGCTGGGCATGCAGCAGGAAGGCCCCAATGACCTAGACCTGAGCCGCATGGGGGAGGAGCACCACCCACAGAGCTCTCTGTAGCCAGGGAGGACGGCTGGACCACGAGAGTTGCTGGCTCTGGTCCCAGCCCTGGCCCCTCTGTGACCTGCAACCAATTTATCAGGACTTTGGTTTCCTCACCTGGAAAATCATAAGATGTCCATCCTACTTCATAGTGTAGACAGAAAAAAAAAATCAGTAAATGTCATGAAAGTGCCTTTACAAAGTTTTTAGTTGAGAAGTGCAGTGTGAGAGGGAAGGCTTGCTCTCCTTAGCTAGGTTAGCCTGTGTGGATCTTACCCAGAGACAGCGGAAGCAGCTCTCACCTGGGCAGGATGTCCCCTGCAGTGACCTAAGACAATCTTTGAGGAATGAAATTAATACAGATCCCCTCAATCCCTGAGATGCCCTCTCATCCCATGAAGGAGTGAAGGATGGTCCCTAAGTGTTCCTCGTTGGCCATGAACGTTGCTTTCCTTCCTCCAAGAGAGCCACATGCACCTTCGGGTTTTCTGGGTAGATTTTTATGGCATTTCTACCAAGCAGACAGACCCGCTCCGGGAGCTCTGTGGCATTAATAGTTCGATCAAGACACAGCATCAGTCTGCTCCTCAGGCTCTGCCGGTCTGTTCCTTATTTCCTGTTATAACATATTTCATAAAGACTGTCGTGCCAGATATTCTACTGTCTGGGACAGGGAGTTACTGGCTCTCATTAACTCCAATTTCAGGGCTAAGCGTTGGTGTGTTTAATTTTAGCAACATTTTTTATGCCTCTTAGAATTAAGAAGAGCATCAAGGCGTTGCCCTTCCAATTACTGCATGGGCTCAATTACTTCTGTCTTCAGCCAGGTATTATAACTCCAAAGAGAAGACGCACTTTCTTTTGTTCCTGCTCATATCTGAGATCATTCGCAATGGCTGTCAGACAAGCCCAGCCAAAGGTCTGATTTGCCACAATTTGAGCATAAAATAGCCATTGAAATGGACGTATCAAACAAAATGTCAGACAAAATCATTTCAAAAATAACCAGATGCTGTTCACACCCTAGGATTAGAGGTGTGCCTGTAGGAAAGCCATTCTAGTTCCCCTGGAGGAAGAACGGCAAGCCCTTCCACTTCTGTGCCTGTGCCCCCTTCCTCGCTCCTCTTCTGCAAGCCTGGGCTTCACCTGTCTAGCTGGGGCACAGCCCCTGCTGCCTCTGGCCAGCCTTGTCTCCCTGCTGTCTCCCGGGACAGAACAGGTGGATTCCCTCCGACTCTCCTGTGTCAGAGGCAAATCCTGTCATGGCTCTGCTTGTTGTTGTGAATTGAATATGATTCATTCTTTGCCTTGCAAAGAGGAAATCCTGGCTCGCTGCAACTGCTCCATCTAGGCAGCTCCACAGGCAGGTCCCTCCTGGACCAAGCAGCTTTCCGGGAGGAGAGGCCCCGCCCCTTCTTTCTGGCATGTCTGATATTGCTGGGTCCCCTTGATGTTGCTGGATTCTACTGGTCCTTCCGGCAACAAGCTGTGCTGAGGCTCCAAGTTCAGCCCTTTGCTCAAGGTACTAACTTACCAGTCTCTAGGTGGGGCTCTACTTGGGTAAGAACGGAGGATTCCAGATTCCACGTGAATCCATAAGAAGGTGTTGCACAACTCCTAAACGTTGACTGTGCCCGTTGCAGAGACTCAAAGGAAGCATAGGACGTGGCCTCCACAAGAACTAAACTAAAAAAGAAACAACTAGGAAGTTACTCACCACACCGTGAAGGGCGCCCCTTCCTATTTAAGGGGGGCTCAGAGAGGCAGTTGAGGAAGGCTTCTGACAAGGCTGCTGCATTTGAAGGGGTTGTCCATGGTCAGGAAACGCCCCTGGATGAGAAGCCAACGTGGAGGGGGAGGCTGCGGTGGGCCACGGGGCAGAGCCAAGTTCATAAGGAATAGAAAGAAACTGGTGAAGGAGGGGAGCTGAGCCTCCACCGCCCCTACACAGAAGGAGCAGATGGAGTCTTAGCCTGTGGCCAGCGGGGAGCCCCTGTGAGTCCTGAAGGCGTGACAGCAGTGTGGCTCTGGGAAGGTCACTGGATGAGCCCTACACAGGATAAGGGAAATCTGAGCAAAAACCAGAGAGTCACTAGTGGCTGCTGCACAAAACCTAATTCACAGGAGGCGATGGGAGGCCTGCTGATGTTGGGGCTGAGAGAAAGGTGTCCCTCTAACAGTGGGTCAGGAGAGGGGCGCCAAGACCCGTGAGATGATGTGTGAGGCAGAAACGGGGAGAGGAGGCAGATTTGTGGAGGACGTAAAGACCAACGTCAGGAGCACGTCTAAGAGAGGGACAGGCAGCAGCAGAGCACACACTGGAGAGGATGGCAGGGGAGTAACGGGTGACTTCTAGGCTGCAGAGGGATAATCAGGCTAAGATGGTGACAAGGGTGGAGGCACACAGCCAAGACAGCACTAAAGAAAGAGTCACAGGACAGGAGGATTGGCCCAAGCATGTTTAAGACAAAGGACATGAGTGTGACTTAGGAAAAGAGGACATGAGAAATACTAAAAAAAAAAAAAAAAAAAGAAGGAAAAAAAGGAAGAAGACTTTTCTGCCTTTTCCAGGATTGGGAAGAGATGACAAAGAATAAAGTTATAGGGGGTGGGATTAGCTCCAGGTGAGGCTAGAAGTATAGCCCAGTAGTGAAGTACTTGCCCAGCATGCACAAAGTCCTGGCTTCAATACCCAGCATTGCAAAAAAACAAACAAATAAAATACATAAACAAATATAAACCCTTGGAGATGCTGAAGTGGACAGAATAGAGAAAATGACATGTGGCTTCAGGGACTCCCCCGGCCCCTGAGGTCAGCTTCCCTGTAAAACGAAGATCCACTGGCCAGGAGCCCGGCTGTGGTGGGATGCTCTGGGGGCAGTGAGCAGCCCCTGTGGGCACAACTCAGAAGCCACAGGATCAGAACCCAGCCTCACAGCAAAAATCAGCTCTGGATGCAGCTAAGGTCATTTTCACTCCATCAACAGCATGAGTCCCCCTCTCAACAGCCCAGCCACAAATCCTCCTCCAAATCCTCCCAACCATTACACACCAATGACAATCTGACCCCCTCCCTCAAACCTTCCATTCACGTAAGCCCCCTGCACCATGTCCCCAACAAGAGCTCACCCAGCCCCCGTGCACCTGAGAATAGAAATCTCACCACAGCTCTAAGATCTTGTGAACAGCTCAGATATTAGAGAATTTCTCCCCTATGGTCAGCCAAACATGCCTCTTTAGTCCATGTACTTCCTCACAAAACTATTGAATGTTTATTTTTCTCAATAATCTGTCAGATATTTGACAAAGGTGATCGTGGACCCGTCTCCCTCTTGAGCCTGCCATTCCCAAGATACAGCCCCTGGCCCCACCCACCTGTCCTTTGACACAGTCCTGGTTTTTCCATCCCCCTGTTTCCTGTAGCTGCAGCTCTGGTTTGCTAACGTCCAAGTTCTTGCAGCACCAAGTTCTGAACATGGGTTTGGGGCGTGGTCTGATCAGGGCTGGTGTCTGGCAAAAGCCAGGCTGAACCTACACAAGGAACACCCAGAAAGGTCCAGTCAGCATGGCTCATCACTGCAGTGTCCCTGTGCCTGGAGGAAGCAGACGGGTGTGGAGAGGGGTCGTCGTGTGGATGGAGTTCTCAGCAAAAGGCCAGGGGACGAGGAAATGGGCTGGAGAGGGCAGCACAGAAGTCGCCACCCTGGGGTCAAGTGACGGGGTGAGCTTAGCCAAGCCAGGGGAGGGACGGAGCGGAAGGTACATGGGGGTTCCACAGGTGGGGGCCAGCTCTCCTGGGAGCGGGTCAGATGTCCCTGTCCACTGTCGAGAGAGACAAGTGGGACAGCCTCGTGGTGTTCTTCCTTGCAGGGGACTCCCTCAGCTATCACCAGGGCCGCCCCTTCTCCACAGAGGACCGCGACAATGACGTGGCAGTCACCAACTGCGCCATGTCCTACAAGGGAGCCTGGTGGTATAAGAACTGCCACCGGACCAACCTCAACGGGAAGTACGGGGAGTCCAGGCACAGTCAGGTGGGTACTGCTCCGCCGTGGTGGGAGGTGGCCCAGAGCCTGGGACCCCCGGCCCTCGGCTCTGTCTTAAATGCCCACGGGAGCCCAGCGTTTCCTGATGAAAAAGAGACACGGAAGGGTCTTGAGAGAGAACGGCCATAAAGAGAACAGTAACGCCGAGTGGGGTAGAGACAGGCAGGGCAGGAGCCGGGGGAGGAGGGAACCCACACCCACGAGCGGCACCCCCAGAGGCCTGAGCAGCAGACGGCTCCCACTCCACTTCCTCGTGGAGGGAGCTTGTCAGCTCCAGGGACGACTTCACGGCTCAACTGCATCCTAAGAGGAGACCCAGGAAGGGAGAGACCAGAAATACCAGAGTAAGCTGGTGTTTCCGCCAAAGACTGCGTACGCCCTGACGGAGCTGGGTGGGGGGGACAGCTGAGCCAGCTAGGACTTCCCAGGTGGACACTGAGAGGCCACACGGAAGGAAACCCCTTGGTTCCTGGCAAACCCAGATGGTGAGCCATCCCAGGTGGAAAGCCCCAGCCTCCCTTCAGGAGCGAGCAGTCTGCTACTCTCTTCAAAATGCCTGCACACTCTCAGGATTTTAAAATTCACCACCATCGACTCATGCAGGCAGCTCCTGAAAGCCAGAATGTCAAGCCGGCGATAAGGAATCACCTGCAACCTGTTCCCAGGGAAGGCCAGGTCACCGGCAGGTAGAAAGGGAAAGTGGACAGAGGGTCCGCTCTGGCTTTATTGGCAACTCAGCCACAAAGCTACAGCTAGATCCACAACGTGGGCCCCCTGTACCCCCTTCTTTTCATCAAGGGAAGGGAGACCTGACATGCTTCTCTTCCGCACGCCCAGGGGATCAACTGGTACCACTGGAAAGGCCACGAGTTCTCCATCCCCTTCGTGGAAATGAAGATGCGGCCCTACAACCACCGTCTCACCGCGGGGAGGAAGCGGCGGGCCCTGCGGTTCTAAACAGGGGACGGTTGATCTTCCTGTCATTTGTTTGTATTTTGTAATATGCCACAAGGGGGGAGGGTCATAATGATGTGCTTTGCGACATATTCAGAGTACTTGGAGGAAGCGGGGTGAGCAGGAATCAGTGACTGCCACCGCTCCTAGTTTCTGCTGCCTTGGAGCCTGACCCCAGCTCCGTCTGCACTGGCCCTCCTCACCAGTCGTCCCCGACCTTCCCCTCCTCTCCCAACAAGGAGGAAACGTGGGAAGTTTGCTTGAAAGACACTCTGAAGGCCCCTCGTGGAGTGCAGGTGGCTGCAGGGACGCGGGCCTTCTTGTTCGACCCTGCTCCTGAGATGCCTCTACCTTCCAGGTAGCCTTGGTCTGGCCATGGCCTTCCACCGGCCCAGAGAAGCAGCCTCCGCCAGGGAGCTTGGCCAACAATCCCCTTCC
Source organism: Ictidomys tridecemlineatus (assembly GCF_052094955.1). Lineage (NCBI taxonomy): Eukaryota > Metazoa > Chordata > Mammalia > Rodentia > Sciuridae > Ictidomys > Ictidomys tridecemlineatus. The sequence continues at coordinate 8,663,453 of NC_135486.1, read as the reverse complement.
GAGGGCAGAAACCCGCCACACCCTGACCCGAGGGCCGGAGTCCTTCAGAATGGGCGCAAGGCCGTCCTCTCTGCCACTCTTACTTTTTAAGCGCTGCGGCCTCTTCCCAGCTGCTTAGCCCTTTCCCTACCTGCCGTCCCCCGAGACCCCAAGGTCCCACCCACCCCACCGCTCATCTGGAATCAGTTCCCAAGGCGTTGCCCACTCCTGGCCCTGGGTGGTGTGGTGGCTGTGTCCCCAGGAGTCTCAAGCCACTGTCCCCAGCTCAGGGCAGCCAATCTACAGATGCCTGGTGGCAGGAAGGAGAGGTGGCTTTGTTTCCCGCAGTCTGGGTCTGGCATCTGGAGACGACAGGTTCAGCGGGAAACACGGCCTATGCCCAGCTCACTTTCTCCATTTCCAGTCTGAGTTATCACAGACATGTTTGAAAACTTGCCAACAGAAGGCCTGACTTCTGTCTTCTGCCAAGCTCTCCTTGGTACAGGTGACTTAATAAGAGTCAGGAAAAGACGTTATAAGACCCGTCAGCCGTTCATCCCCTGGCGGGAGTCCCGGGAGGCGACAGAATGTTTGTTTAGGAGGTTTTATTTTACTTAACTTCATTTTATGTTCTTCCTGTGGGAAACAGAAATGACCCCTGAGTGAGTTGAGATCATGGGAAGTCTTTCTCCATCTTCCTTGTTGTAAATGAAGGGTCCGGAGGAGATAGCATTTAGAAATCTCAAGGGGGGAAGGGCGGAACGGGCCTGTTTCTGGGATGAGAGGGGCTGCCTCCACCAGTTTTCACCCCAGAGAACTGGAGGCGCTGGAAGCCGTGGCCTCTCAACTTCCCCTCGACATCCAATGCCAGCTGCCACCTTCCCTCCCAAGTCTGTGTCCCATCCAGGGCTGCCTTCCGCCTTTCCTCTCCCCTTCCTTAGGTCCCCCTTCTGTCCTGGGCAGGGCCACTTTGTCAAACACGGGCGTTGTGTACCTTGGCCAGCGCCTCCATGTCCACACTCTGACCATGCTTTGGTGATCCTGAAGGGACAGTCCCTTCTGGCGTCAGGAGGATGAAGTCAGCCTGACATTTATTGTCGCCTCTCCCTTTTGTGGGCTCCAACAAGGCTTTGTCCCCTACTGGGCTGTGGACAGGGTTGACATACCTGGGGCCAAAAAATGTAGGTGGTGTTTTCATTTCTCAGTTCAAAACGAAGAGAAGGAACAAGATAAATGTGTCGATTTAATAAGATTCAGCCTGAGCAGGACGACCACAGAGAGAGGGAGGCATACTGGATACAGAGCTCAGGAGCTAAGGGACAGGTCTTCCTTTGCCGTGTCGCCAGCCGCACGACTTTGGGCAGGATGTTTCACGTCTCTGGGCCTCAGTTTCCTTGACTGTTGAATGAGAGACTAGAAAAAAATTCAACTTCTCTTTCAATTTGCACAGTCAATAGTGCAAATCCATGAGATTGATGAGAGCAGTGAGGTCATAGAAATCTGCCAGAGCCCTGTGGGGGAGGGCAGGGCAGAAAGAAGGAAGACAGGGACAGAGGGAGGGAGGGAGGAAGGGGGATGGATTCAGAAGTCAGAAGTCACGTGCATACACACACACACACACGCACACACACACACACACACACACGCACACACACACGCTGCAGAGAAGACGGTGCCAAGGAAAAGGCTGGACTGTGTCTGCGAGCCGAGCCGGGAACTGGGTGTGCCGGTGCAGCCCACCTCATCAAGGGAGCTGGACCGGAACCAGAGTGTGTGCCGTTAGTCCAGGGGACGCCAAGAGACGTCTGTGGAAACCAAGACCTGCCTTTCGCCGGAACCATTTTGCACTGTGGAACGTTTTTATAAATAGCCCTGGCAACATTACCTAGATTCATTTTAAAGAATGTTAAAGCAAGAAAGGGACTTCAAAGATCAGCTCAGCCAACCCTCTATAAAAGGGTTGATAAATTCCTTTTGTTCAGGAGAGTGATCTCCTCAGGAGTTTTAACCATTTTTTAGGGGACTGTGCTCCGCTGTCGTCCTGAGACCTGTGGTCAGCTTGACTCAGACCTTCTTCACTCCACTCACTTCCCTTCTTTCTAAGCTTCTTACGAAGAAGCGGCTTCGGAGCTGCTTAAGATTCATTCCTCAGCATCCTGTTCCTCTAAGCACCTGTGATTCTCCCAGAGAGGGACACAGGAAGCCCCGCAGCAGCCTGCAGCTTCCACAGGATTCAGAAGGAATGGCATTAGACCCTGCCGGGAAAGCAGTCTAACCCGAGACACAACGCGACTCCTTTGCCACCCCACAAAAACCAAGAGCAGCTCCCGTGGCTGCAGAGGACCCCCACCCAGAGCTGGAGCATAAAGATATGGTTTCCACGTGTTGAACTGACATTGTCCAGGGTTGCTGCTGGAACGTGAAGAGGTTATCTTCACCTTCATCAGGGAGATGAACCTGTGGAAGGGAGGGGCCTCGCTGAGAGTGTCCACAAGGTGGTGCTTGGGACACCTAGCCACCTCCTGTAACCCCAGAGGAGCTCTCTGCAGACTGAGGACCCCAGGGTCCCCCTGGTTTCCAGAACTCAGAGCCACCAGGCACCCAGGGCTGATTTGTAGTGAAGGTTGATTTGTAAAAGCACAACCACCAAATGGGAGCCGAGGAATGGAGAACACGCTTCTACAGACAATCCCACCCTGCCCCTCACCGACTCCAGCCCTCAAGTGACGGGACACTGCTTCCTTCCACCAGCCAGCTCTCTGCAGGCTGGAAACCGCTGTTTCCGAGACAGACACGAAGACTCGAGGTTGCCGATGAGCTCAGTTCTCACCCCAACAACCTAAACACGTTTTTATTCTTCAAATCTAGTTCCAGAACAGAGTTACAGATGACGGGACAGAAGGTCATTATAGGATCTTTTCAAAAGCTGTTTTTAAACCATCCGTTGAGAAAGCATTTAGGAGCTCCTCTTGGTCCTTTTCTCAAGAAAAAGAAAACTGGAACCTGTGGGAACACCGGATGCACCAAGCTGAGGGGCTTGAAAGACTGGCGGGTGGCCTGGACATGGGGCATGGACAGTTCTTTCTTTCTTTCTTTCTTTTCCTTCCTTCCACCCAGAATTTCAGGAAAGCTGGAGCCATATGATTTTCTACTTACTTTCTTGTCACCAGACTCCTGTTCAATCAAACTCCTTTGTTCCATTTCTTTCCCTTCAAAGCAGGGGAAGGGGCTCACCTTCCGTCTCTATTTGCATCTCACCATCGACTCTTAAAACTTTGAAAAAGACACGGAAAGACTCAAACTAGTTCGATTTCACTAACCACAGGAGGTGGAGAGTTTGTTTTTGCTTGCTTTACAGTGATCAAGATTACAAGAGGGGTCTTGGGGACTTTGGAGGCCGGGGATGGATCTATGAAGCTGGAGCTGCATCTTCACCTAAGATCCCAGAGTGGTCCACTTCCTTCCAGGCTAGGGGACCGGCAGGAACTAGCCTTTGGGGCTGGAGTGGCATGTCGCCTCTCTCTGGCTGCATTGCAGGTCCTTTGAGAGCATTTCTGAAGATCTTTGGCTGATTGCTTCCCCAAACCTTTGCTTCTCCCATAACTCAGCTTCTCATATCTGTAATAAGGTTTCCCTCAGATAATACTTGGGACTTTGGATACAACTGGGCCAAATGAGAACTCGCAGTCCAAATAAAAACTTCCAAATCACATGGGGAAAACAAGTCTAGGATCCTTTAAGAGTGAATGTTGGTGTGGATTCAGGTTGAATTGGAAAAACCCAGCTTATTCGAACCGTATCTAACACTGGATTTATTTAAGCCAGTTCTGTACTTTTTTTTTTGAGCTCTGAGGAACAGCTAGGAAGAAGGAAAAATTAAAAATCTAATAAAAGAAGCAGATAGATCATTGGAGATTAAAATTAAGACTTCTCCAGATGGCCCCACATTAAAAATGCAGAGACCAGGCCTGAGTGGCCATGACAAAGGTGCCAGCGTTACCTTCCCCAGTTCTGGCCTCCCGTCTCCAAGCAGATCTCCTCAGTCACCCACCTCACCTGAGGAAGAACCAAGGCACCTGAGGCCTTGCGCCCAGAGCACGGGAAAAGGCCTTGTCTGCTGGCTGGGCCCGTCCTGCCTGGACCTCACTTTTCCTCCCCCAGCAGTCACCGCCTGGACTCCATCTCCAGCATTGCCGATTTATTTTTCAAGGTCACTCCCTGCCTGAAACATGACTTCATCACACCTGCAGCACTTCATTGTCCAAATGTCCTTGGCAAACCTCACAGTCTTTGGACAGTGTTGCATTTTCTCCAAACAGGAAATCCTCCCTCCTTCTCCAGGCAGAGAACCCAAAGAGCACAGCTCTTGTTTCTCAGGCAAACTTGGCCCCCGTATTAACTTAATAGAACAGCTCCTGATTGTCTGGGCGGTGAGCCTGGCTAACGCTGAATTTCCAGTTCAGAAGCGTTGAACCCTTGCATCCTCATCGAGCCGGCCCTCCCAGGCACTAGCACGGGCTCTCTGGCACCACGGTCTTGGGTGGGGAAGTGCAAGGTCCTTCACACGCCCAGGAAGCCTGGAGCACCTGAGCCCCAGAGAGGGGTGTGGATTCAGATGTGTGGCCAGGAGAACACTAGATGGTCTTCCGGTGACTGTTGTAGCATCTCCAGGGAAACCAGGCCTGCTTTTTGCCATCTTGCACTCCAACACTCACGCACTCCACCCTGCCTTCTAGACCCACATTGGAAACGCACATTCAGAGCCAGAGGGGTTTCTGGAGATCCCCTAACCAAATCCTCTCTTTTTACACTCAAGTAAACTGAGGCCAAGGCAGGTTAGGCCACTGACCCGAGTGTCTCAGCCGATTAGTAACCAGGCTGAGGTCAAGCAATGCAGACTTTTATTAATCTGTCTCTCCTCAAATGAAGATTGGGAAAATGGTCTTTATCACACACCTACGTTTCCCAGACGCTGTGCGAAGACCTTTGCAGACGTTACTCTATTAGGTCCTCACCACACCCCGGGTCAGATCTCAGCATTTTACAGACAGGGAAAGGAGGACAGGGAGGTTAAATGGCATGTCCCAAGTCACACAGCCACCAGGACAGCCCGGTCAGAGCCTCCTCATCTACAGGAAAGCCCTGGGTTCTCTCCCTCGTGAAGCTGCTGCCTTTCATACACATTCAGCCAAGCGGCCGCTACCTGGGCTTTACTAATGCTCTTGCAGAGATGCTTCTGAGGCCACTGCCTGTCTCTTTCTTTTAAGAAAAGGCGATTCTTGCGTTGGTTCTTGACACACGTTCCAGGGCTCCCAGCGTGGGAGAGGGGAGAAACATATGGCAACGCTCTTCTTCTTCACGGGGCAGGGGGAGAGGGTCCACAGCAGGCTTGGCGGAGAAGGTCAGGACCAGGACACGAACTCCTCCCCCACCCCACCCTTTGGGCAGCACAGTGGCCTCTTCCTCTCCCAGCATCGGAAGAGGGGGGCATTCCAGAGCCACTCTTCTCAAGCTGGAGCAGACGGGGTGGCAGGGCGGAAGAACCCAGACTGAACACCGCACCTGTTCCTGGAGCATCAGTTTGACTCTGGAATTTGGGAGAAAGGTTTAGACGATGAATGCATTCAAACCAGGGCAAACAATAGCCAGGGCAGAAAGCTCACGAGTGTTTTGGACCAAGATCAGCAACTTGCAGATAGACTGGGATTAGCTCCCCCCTGACTCCCAGGGGTACCAACACCTTCAGGAGCCCCCAGGGGAGCACCGCAGAAGACATTTTTGGTGAAATGAGTGTAGAAGAAGGTAGGAAATCCATTAATTTTATTTATCCCCTGGTCTCTGTCTCCATTCCTTACCTGCCTCGTGTCCCCAGGGGGTGGGGAGCCTCAGACAGCAGTTGGCTACCATCTCGGCTCCTTTGCTACCTTGGGGGAAATTAGAAAGAAAGCAGGGCTTTGCACCTCGTGGTTTCAGCTGCCAGGCCACAACTCCAGACGGAACCCCTTTCCCTTAGCTGAATGATGTGGAAATAAAAAGGAACAGATCTTCCGGAGGGAGATCTGTTCCCTGTCCTGTGGCCCCAGCCGGGAGCTTGGGTGGCAGTGACAGCCACGGCTGTTGCTTTCCCACTGTGTTTCCTGCAAAGACACCGTCAACCAAGGACCAGCCCATTCCCCACCAGTAGAGGCACCCCGAGGCCCTCAGACCCCAGGGTCGGAATCTGCACACCCGGGTTCTGAACACCCAGGCTCCCTCCCACACACACACACACACCGTTCACACACGCACATCCAATTATTCCAACTCAAACAGCTGCCAGGCCCACAGGCATTCCCAGGGGCCCTACCCAAGCCACAGTGACTTTGAGGGGCTCCGGGCAGATGAACCCACCCTGGGCATCTCTAGATTGTCGCTCTGAGAACTCATGAACACCAAGTCCTCCAGTCCTTCTGATTTTGAGTTTGTCATTTTTAACCTTTAACAGCCTTTTCAGGTAAAAATAACAAAGACCGACTTTGTAGCTACAATGTACTTGAAAAAGCACTTACTTAAAGACTGGGACGAAGGAAAAAGAAAGACAATAACGGAGTGCATCCTCCCCGGCGCCGCACACCTCAATAAACTAAAATCAGAACCCACAGAGGGGGCCGGGGGAGAACCACGGCCCTGTCCTTCATGGCACCGTAGCTCAAAGCCTGGAGTCTGCTTGTTAACCATTGTTAACTAGTATTTTTAGTCCTGGTTGCTTTTAGCCTCTGTATAGTTCCTTTTTTAAACACATTTTCTATACGTTAATAAAAGATCCTGAAGGAATGGTGAGCGTGCATGTTCTGTCCCGCGTGCCCGCCCTAATGACCCATCGCCCTCCCAGGGCCTGCACCTCTCCTCCTGGGCATCTGCCAGCCCACTTCCGCCCAGACACCCCCTCTGCATCAGCCTGGGGCCGGCACCCTCTGCCCTGCCGCCCTTTCCCCCTCTTCCCGCTCCGGCTCCTGTGTTCTGCAATGGCCTCCCTGTCCCCTCGTCCTTTCCAACACCCTTCCTCCTCCCTCCTCTCTCTCCTCTTCCCTCCCTCTCTCTCCCGCCCCCTTTTCTCCATCTCCTATCAGCTTTCATCCCACCCTTGGCTTTTTCCATCAGAAAAAGGTCCCTGGCAGGTGGCAGCCTCTTTGGCCCCAGAATCACCATCTCATCTCCTCTGTCTGTGGTTTTGAGTCCTTGATCCATCACAGTGAAGTGACTCACGGTCCAGCTCCCTCCTGCCTTCTCCCTCGAGTGCCCAGTGCCAGCCGGATCTCCAAATCTCTAGTGCCACCTACGGGTACCAGCCGAGAATATTAGACAGACCCAGCGTGCTCAGCCTGCCCACCCTCGGCTCAGCGCCCTGCACCGCGGGCCTCGGCACTCTGACGGAGCTCGTTCACCAGGAGCCACTCTGATGGTGGCTCTGTGACCAACTCCTCTCCGACTTGGGAAAACATTTTTCTTTTCCCTCGCTTCTGGTGCATGGTGTAAGATCAGCTCTACCCTCAGGTTGCAGCAGGTTAGGCCCCAGCCAGGGGGGTGAGGGAGGAAGCTGTCTCTAGGACATGTCCACAAGCCTGTGGTCAGGAAGTGTTGCCTGGCCTGGGCGGCCGCAGGTTGGCCAAGTGTGGCGAATCCAGAAGGGCCCCTCCCCTGCTGGCGTGGAGAGGGTGCTGAGGAGCCTGCCTGGGGAGGCAACCTGGCCAGGTCTTAGGACAGTGGAGAGCATCCAAGAGGGAAAGGTGGACTTGGGGGGCTGAAGTGGCCTGGCCCTTGGAAGTGGGGCCAGGGGCAGGTCCCTGGGGCCATGTGAGGGAGAGTAGGGCAGGCCCCCCACGGATGGTCAGGACAGGCCATACCTGGATCCCAAGGCGATAAAGGCCTTTCTCCGGGTTCCTTGTTAAAATGGAGAAATGGTGAGTATTCCAAAGAAGGAGGCAAACCCCAGCCCTGTAAATAAACCAAAAAGAAAAAAAGAAAAGAAAAAGAAACAAAGAAAGAGTTCATCCTTCCTGATTTTTTCCGGGCACCAACCAGCTCCTTCACACCCCTGGGGCCATTGAGAAGCAAGGACAAAACCCCAGCTCCCAGCCCCGGGTCAGCCTGCCACTGGAACTGCCCCCAGGCCTCTCCTGTGCTCGACTTCCTCTTTCTTCCTCGTTTCCTAAAAGAACAGATTTCTGGAATGTCCAAAGAGGAAGGCTGGTTCTGTGTTAGAGGAGCCGCACCCCAGGTAGTGGTCCCAGAGGAGGGGCTGTTGCGCTACTGAGGCAGACACCTGCCACCTGAATCTTGTCTAGCATGTCAGCCAGGAAATAGCGGTGGGAACTAACGGAATCCAGTGGAGCTTGGAGGAACACCAGTAATTAGTATTTCTTCTGAGATGGCTGGATGCTAGCATTATGTTCTAACTTAAATGAGCATAATTCACCCATCGCTGAAGACCTCTGGGTGCATTTACAACCATCTGAACACAGATTTAATTATTGCTGTGTTGTGGGAACTAAGGACTGCCATGGGTAAAATTAAGAGTGGGTTATTAAGCAAGAGAAATGTTAGCAGCATTAGTAATCAGTGCAATTACCCAGTAGCGCCTTGGCGCCTGTCCTGCCCCCGCTGGCCCTGGGGACCTGTGCTTCCTCAGCCTGCTTGGCCAGTCAGCAGTAAGACACCCCACAAAATGAGGGCCCTCTGGGCCTGTACCTTTCCTCTCATGTGACACCCACAATATACCCCACTGCACGGGCTCTCAAGGAATTATGAAAAAAAAAAAACTGTGCACTGGGCTTTAAACCCACACAAACACGTCTCTTGTTCCCCTTTGTTTATCTACATTCAGTGAGCACCTGCTGTGTACTAGATTCCAACACTGACTCTGGTTAAAAAGATAAAAGTTTTCCCATCTTCCTGGAAGAGATCTGGTTTCTGGTTGGGGTTGGTGTGTGTGTAAGTGTATGTGCATGCACGCACGCGTGTGTTTTCAGAGAAAAGATATTCTTTTATTTGTTCATCCTCTCCTCACACGTTTATCGAATCCGTGTTAGGTACCAGGAACTTTGGTAGCATTTGTAGTAGAGTAATGGTCCCAGAGGGGGGCTGTTGTGCTACAGAGACACCTGCCACCTGAATCTTTTACCAGAGAAAAACAATCAATAAGAGAGAGGGAGGGAGAGAGAGAGAGAGAGAGAGAGAGAGAGAGAGAGAGAGAGAGAGAGAGAGGAGGAACTGGCTCCCGCGGTGGTGGAGTCCCACCATCTGCCATCCGCAGGCTGGAGACCCAGGAGAGCCGCTGCTGCCGTTCAGTCCAAATCTCAAGGCCTGAGAACTCGGGGAGCCATATTGTAAATCCCAGTCTAGGGGCAGCAGAAGGCCAGCCTCTCAGCCCAACAGGAGGCAAGAAGAAAGAGGGAAGGCCTTGCTTCCTCAGCTCCTCTGTTCACATCCTCAGCAGCTGATACCCACCCACGGAGGGGAAGGCCATCTACTTCACTCGGTTGACCAGTTCAGACGCCACCCCCATCTGTGACACCCTCACAGAGCCACTCAGAGGGATCTTCCCGAACCTGAGTGGCCCACAGCAGGGTCAGGTTGGCACATCGCCTCGGCTGTCTCGCACACCCAACAAGTTGTAACCACCCAAAATGTCTCCAGACGTGCCAAAGGTCCCCAGGAGGGCAAAGTCACAAGGCAGCAGAGGACACAGGAGCCACTCCTTCCCTGCAGGCTCTCCTGCCATGGGGAAGTCAGACTCCAGGACCAGGCTCCAACAGAGTCTAACCCCCAGGCCAGACACTTACTCTGTCTCTTCCCTTCTCCGTCCATCTCTACCAACTCCCTGCTCTCCTTTCTAACTATCCCACACATATGTGAGGAAGGCCCCTGGCTTCAAAAGTTTTAAAATAGAATAGAGTAAAATTTCCAAATGTATGTTTATGTGTTCCTGAGGAACGGGAAAGAGAGATACAGTGCAAGATACACAGTTAATTAGGATGAGTGTTGTCATTTCAATATTGAATTTAAAAAAAAAAAAACTCAGACCCATTTCTAACACTTCAAACACTAAGAAAAGTGACAATTAAAAAGCTTCTTGGATCCAAAAGCTGACAGAACCTTCTCGGAGGACTGATTATCATGGCATCCTCTCCTGGGAGAAGGGGAGCATCGCTAAAGGTGCTGGCACTTTGAGATGTTGATGCTTTTTAATGCTCGAAATAAAAATTACTACCATCAGAGATTATCTCTAAGCATTCATTCACGGCTTGTGTGAAAGCTTTGGGTCTCCTCTTCACGACAAACAATAAGCTCTTTACGGGTTTCTGGGAAGCAAGTATAAATTTCAAGAAATGCAGTAGTGCTTATGAAAATTCAATATGCTATCTGTACAGGAAATTTAAAGATCCAGGAGAAACAGAACTATGAGGCAACGTGTATATTATGTCAGGGTGTCGGCAATACCTGCCTTGATTTGTGACTCACGCACTCACTTTTTATGACTTTTTTTCCCATAAATAAAACTCACAGAGTAATAACCGAAACTTGTATTTATAACTGCAGCTACACTGGAAACACGGCAACACTGCTCCTGAGAGCGACTCAGTGGGCCTGATCAGGGCGAGCTTCCGGCCCTCCTCGCCCATCCCCAGCTCCATCACACACCCCTGAAAGCTTTCCCAGAAGTCTTGGACATTTAGTTGGCAACCCACTCTCCCACTCACCCTTTATGTTTTCCTTTGAAAATAAAATTTAAAAATATTTTTAAAGACCTGAATTTAACTCAGTCTGAGTGCCGTGGCTTGCTGTAGAGCAGGGTTTCAATCAGCAGTACCGTTGACATGTGGGTCGGACCCTTCTCTGCTGTGCAGAATGCTAGCAGCACCCCGCCTGGCCCCTGTCCTCTACCCCCCAGAGGGTCAGCACACCCAACAAGTGTAACCACCAAAAACGTCTCCAGAAGTTGCCAAATGTCCCCTGGAGGGGCAAAGTCGCCTCCAGTGGAGAGTCACTGTTCTAGAAAGATCTATCGTGAAAAGGTCATTTCACTCCAGACTTAATGGAAACAACATTTCAAGATGCCATCATCAGTCCGTTTCCATCAAAGGCACCCAAGAATTCCCCCAATAAAGCATTGTCACAATATTTTTTATTAAACTCCTTTTGATATGGCTTATAAATGTTTTAAAAGTAAATATCTGTTTCTTATTTAGGGTTTTTTTTTAGGGGAGAGCGGGGGTTACAGTGGGGATTTTCACGGTGTAAGATTGGACTCCAGGTAGGGGATGGAGTTTGTAAGATGGGGCTTACAGAAAATGAGTTTGACTCTCAATGGTCCAGTTGGTCCTGACTCTCCAGGAATCAATTAGGTCTAAAATTGAGAGTCACTTGTCAATTAGACCTTTGACTCTGTGGCTTCACCCAATGGGCAATAATAAATGACATTGATTGTTTAAGATCCCCAAATACCTCACCCTCTCTTTTGTCCTTAGGTTTTCTTAAGAAATTAAAGATAAATTAGGCACCAAGACAGAAGAAAGGAAAGTTTCGTGTGTGTGTGTGTGTGTTGTTGTTGTTGTTGTTGATGCTGTTTTCCTAAAAAAACTAACCCTAAAAATGAGACCCTGGTGCAGGATTTTGGTCAACGGAGCCATGCTCTCAAAGTCACAGCCCAGAGAGGGCTCCATGACGTGAGAGAAAGCAAAGAAGGAACCACACCTCCACCCGCAAAAGCTTTCACTGTGTCACAAACAGAAATGGAGCAACAGGGGGAAATAAATGGTTGTCCATGAAAGAAATCTATGGCAACCCCAGCATAAGGCAGGTACTCACACCCCACTGAGCCCCTTTACCCAGCTCACCCACAGACATTACAATCCCCCAAACCACTGCTTTCTCCTCCAAGACCCAGCCACCCTGAGGAGGCAGGACCTGGGCTTGGCAGAGCAAAGGGCTTATTTGCTTTGGGGAGGGCTGGGAGAAGCTGGGCAAGGAGTGGGCAGGCATCCGTGAAAAGAGAACCCCCCTCTGCGAGCTCTCTGAAGGCAGAGCCTGAGTTTTCTGTGTCTATTCCTGATAGGTAGCCCAGAATTCCGTACAGGCTCAAAGTAGAATCAATGCAAACTGAATTGAATCAATCACATCTTAGGCCTAGGCAAGGTCCTCCATCAACAGCTTTAGTTTCACTACGATTTAGGATGGATCCCTAAATATCAAGAAGGCCATGCCAAGAAATACCCCGAATGCAGAGGGGAAAGCCTGGGCTGTGCTCAGTCTGCACAGGCCACTTACTGGAGATGTGCCCTAGAGTGAGTCCTTGGGCCGCCTTGATAGCGCCCTGATCTGTAAAATGGGAACAAGGATAACTATCCCCCACTTCACAGACTGCTGTGAGGGGCAAACTTTAAATTGTGCAGAAAATGCTTTGCAACAGGCATCCGTCACAACCGGGAATGTGATCAGTTGGTTGAAATTAAAAGATGTTGAAAACCAGCTTTAAATCTCTAAGGCCTTCACAGTAGGTGACGGCCTGAAATCTCACTAACCTGGTTACCTAAAGCAGCTTACTTCCTGAAGTAAATGCTCCGGGAGAAGTGAAGGGCATCCACTTGCTAAGAGGGGGTGTGGGGCACTGAGCTCCCTGAGAACAGGAAGGGCAGGGTGGGTGAGGGGTGCAAATCAGCCCTGAGTCACTTCAGAGGTGCACACCCCATATTTATCAAAACTACTCCCAGGAGGCCTCATGGGGATGGAAAGCCTGGCAGGTTCTAGATTAGCCCTACAAAGGAGGTACCTCGAGGGTGACTTCTGAGCAGGAGGCTCTGACGGGCTCCTGAGGAGCTAGGTCTTTCTGTGGTGTGGACAGGGGCGTCTGGGGCCAGAGCTGAGCTGTGTAGGAGCAGAGGGGTAAGCAGGGCCGTGAGTTCCATTTTCTACACTCCTCCTCTTAGCCACTCCTGCCTTAAAACAAATGTTTCAAGATATCATTTGCAAAGGCAGCTATTCTAGATGCCCACGTCACAATCCAGCCTTGCCCTGGGATTGCACCAGCCCCACATAGAGAAAGAATGGACCCAAAGCTGCCCAGTGAGAGAAGCTCCGCCCTGCCCTCATCCCCACCCCTCTCCAGTGAGGGGGACCCAAGAGCTGGGCACTCACCCTTCCCCATTCCCTGTTCCAGTGCCCTGAGAGCAGCAGGAGAGCTTGTCACACTGCGGCCCCAGCCCTGATCCCATGCGGTGCCATCAAGGGTCACAGGGTTCATAGCCACCTTCAGTGCCACCCTCCTGTTCTGAGAGCTGGCCTAGAAAAAGAAAAGACGCTATCCCATGCACCCTCCCTCCTCCCGGCACCCAGATGGTACAGACAAATGTGCAATCCACTGAGGCTTGTCTTCACTCAGATGGCGTCACACGGGGACAGGTGTGCAGGGGCACCAGAGCCTCTCTGCTGCAGTTCTCCCCAGCAAGGCACAAGAGTCACATGATGAAAACAAGACCACACCTCTGCAGAGCACCTGCCGAGTACAGTCCTGCCTGGACCAAAAGGGAGCCTGCGCCCCTCCACACAGCTCCTCCCGGGCCAATTGAGCACTCCTGACCCAGGAGCCCTCACTCCTTCCTCATTCACCTGCCATTCAACCAAGATGCATCTTCCAGTACTGTGCAGGCAGTGGGTGCAACTCCAGTGAGGCAGGATCATGGGCACGTAGGAGGGGAACACAGATGCAGCCTGTGGAGGGTCAGACCTACTCAGAGAGAGCCCTGGTCATTTTGTGAGAATTCTGGTCATTTTGCAACAGCGGGAAGCCACAGGAGGACCCTAAGCAAGAGAATGAGATGATCTAACTGCACTTAAGGTGTTGGCTTTGGTCTTTGTGTAAGTGGTGACTAGATGCACAGGGTAATGGGGAAAGTCAGGAGCCGTTCAGAGGAGAGATCACGGTCACGTGGAGTCAGGTGACTTTAGTACAGGTGGGTAGACAGATAGAATCAGGAGATGGGGAAGGGGTAAATCAACTCAAACCTGTCGTTGAGGGAGAAGGAGATCACAAGGACAGCACGTGGGATTCTGGGTGGCATGACTGGATAGGGGTCGCCACCTGCAAAGGAAGAGAGATAAGTGACAGCAGACGGCAGGATGGCTTTATTTTGAACATCAGCTAGAGACACTTCACGATATCCAAGCAAGAGTGCCAGCAACGCCTACAGGACTGAAGGCCGGAGGAAAGGCCCAAATAGAGATATGTGGAAGCACATACTGGGCCAGATTCGTGGACTTGTCACCTACAAAGTCTCCAAGGGCCTCATCCTTAGGAAGGCCTTGTGCTTGGTTTAATGCTCTGCTGCCATCATCTTACAATTTTAGAAGTCCCTGGTCTCTTAGTCATAAATTTCCCTCCAAATACCATCTCATTTCTTCTGGGTTGTGTTTCACTCTCATTCCACTGAAAGTTCTCTGCAGGCTCCCTGGTGGTTACTTCCCTAAACTACTGGTTGTTGAGGAGTGTGTTAATTCCTTTGAATTTGCAAGTCTCCTTCTGTTATTGATTTACACTGCAGACAGAGGATACCTTTTGTATTTTTTAAATCCTCTTAAGTTTATTAAGGCTTGTTTTATGGTCTAACTTGTGGTCTGTCCTGGAGAATGCTTCATGTGCACTTGAGATAAAAGAGTATTCTGCTCCTTTCGTGTGGAATGTTCTATAGATGCCTGTTAGGTCTAGTTTGTTTATAATGTTTTCAGTCTTCTATTTCGTCATTTATCTTCTTCCTTGTTATTCTATCCATCATTAAAAATAGAATATTGGACTCTATAATCATTTTTTAATTTTCTATTTCTCCCTTCAGTTCTGCTAATTTTTGCTTCATGTAGCTTGATCTCTACTATTAAGGGCATATATATTCACAATTGTTCTATTGTAAATATTGATATAGTTCTATTGATAGTCTGGTTCTGGGATTACTGTAAAATACCTTTGTCTCCAGCAGCAATTCTTGTCTCAAAGTCTATTTTATCTAATATTAATAAAGACACTTCAGCTCTCTCTTGATTACTCTTTGAATGGTGTAGCTTTGGCCATCCGTTAATTTCAGTCTGTTTTTGTCTGTGAGTCTCAATTGTGTCTCTCACAGACAACACAGCTGGATAGTGGGGTTTTTTTATGCATTTCAATTTCTACCTTTTGAATCAAGTGTTTAATGCCTTTATAGTTAACGTAATTACCGATCAGGTAGGCTTTACCTGTGCCACTTTGTTATTTTCTATGTATCTTATATATTTTTGTTCCTCTATTCTCCTTTAATGACTTCTTTTGTGTTAAATAGATATTTCCTGCTGTACTATTTTAATTTACTTGCTTCTTCTTCTATGTTTTTGAGTTATTTTCTTCATGGTAGCCCTGGGGGTTACAACTAGTAGCTGGGGTACTCCAACTTTAAGAGGTGGAGGATAAAAGAGTAGGAGAAGGAGAAGCCCCTGGAGGAGAGTAAATCCCAGGGGAGTGTGATATCCTGAAAGCCAAGAAAAGAAAGATCCAAGGAAGAGAGAATGAGTGACCACTGTGTGGACATTAGTGACCTTAACAGAGCCGGTGTGGTGGTGGTATGGAGAGTGGGTGACACTCCAGGGGACCACAGGGGTCTCTGTTCAGGGGGACCTAAAATGATTCAGGTCACAGAAAGCAAAAGCACGTCAGATTCCCCGCCTCCTCTTTCCCTAACAAATCAGATTCCCTGCCTCCTCTTTCCCTAACAAATCGAATCAAAATGGGAGAAATTATGGCCCGTCTAGAGGTGGGAGGGATTCAGAGGATGTTGATGGCAACCTGAGTTCTCTCTGCCTTGTCCGAGAAGCAGTCAGGTGGACCTCAAGTCTTTTAGGCATTTCGTTTCGCGGTGTCTAATAGTCTGAGAACACAGTTTGGAAGCTTTGTGAATGTACGGTTGGGTTGGCCCCATATCCGGCTAGGAACTGGAAGCCAGGAATTCCAGACGGCCTACTAGTTCAAGGAAACCACAATACCATGGTGATTACCTAAGACGGATTTTTTTTTTTTAATAACTTTCACTTCAGGAAACTCGTACTTTCTCAATTTTTAATGTCAAGTTCACAGGCAATCCACAACCTTTGATGCCCTTCCTATTCCTAATGAAGAGAAGAAATGAATCTCGATCTTCCGAGTGGGAACCAAATGAAACACATCAAGTTTTCCTCAGGGAAGGGTTTCCAATGGACCAGAAGTGAGGAAACACGAGACATCCTTTCTCCTTTCCCTTGCCTAATTCCCCGGTTCCATTCTGACACCATGTCCTCCCTGGGGCAGTGTCTCTCCACCTGGGCACCACTGATATTCTGAGCCAGAGAGGGCTTGGTTGGGAGGTGGAAGGAGGGAGGACCGCTCTCCTGTGAGGTAGAGTCTTGGAGGATGTTCAGACCATCCCTGGCTACTACCTGCTAGATTTCTTCTCCCCAGCGGGTATGACCAAAAAGTCCCCTGGGGGCCAAGTCAGAGCTCCCTGGAGAACACTCTAGGGACAGGGCACAGTTGCTCAGGCCTAAACCAATCAGCACAATCCCATCCTGGCCCCCACTTGCCGGCTCCAGTGGTAAACATGTGTCCCAGTTCAGTCCAAAAACATCGCCACAAATGTTTTTTTTGTTGTTGTTGTTGGCTTCAGGGAATGAAACTGACTCCCTCTGAATTTTGTGGGTACTAATGAAACCCTTGGAACTAGTATATCCATTTTCCCTCCATGAAAAAGACAGAATGAAGCCGATACCACACGAGGCTAAGCAGACACTGAAAGAAACTGGGTTCTGGTTGCAGGGTTGAGTTGCTGAGTCAAATCCAACCTGGATTTATGAATGCATCCCTTTTTTTGTTGAAGCCAGTTCAATTGTGTTTTCTGTTATTTGAAACTGTTAAAAGAAACACTTCAGACACATTAAGTTGAAGAGTTAAACAAAGAGCAATTTGTAAATCTGGCAACCCCCAGAACCGGCATGGATTTTGAGAGCTTTGCTCTGAATGGGCAGCAGCCTTTATGGACACAAACCAGGAGTTTCAGAAACAGCTTGATTGGTCACCAGGCAGGGCCTTATTGAACATGATCTGATCAGTTGGCTACTTGTCATTGACTGAAGCTGGGCTGCTGTGATTGGCTGATACAAAACCCCAGCAGAAGTGGACTGCTAAATTAGGCATTCAGTTAGCTTACGTACTAAGTGAGGTTACCGTTAGTTACGTCAGGGCTCAAAGTACAGAGGCATCTTCAGACCAAATTTAGTATAATTTAGCAAAATACAAAATGCACCTTAAAATACAGAAATTAGATTTATGACATTTAGACCAGAAAAATTTTGACCCAGTCAAAAACAAAACAACAACAAAAAAAATTTAAGTTGAACATGGCCTCTTTCCATCCCCCAAAGTCAGGCCAGTCCTGCTCTCAAACAGGTCATGTCAAAAAAGCTCCATCATGTGGGCCCCATCAAATGTCCCCATGACCAGATCAGCCACTGTGTGCCTGGGTGGCAGGAAAGGAAGCTGGGACACCTGGTTTTCAGGTGTTTTCATATTTGCCTTGTTGGCTTTGGGCAAAAAATCACCCCTCCCAGGCATCAACCATCAAACCATGGTCCACAGATCTGCAGGGATCCATGAGACCTTTTCAGGAAACCCACAAAATCCAAAGTATGTTTCTAATAACATTAACACAACATTTCACTGCACGGGCATTTGCATTGGTGGTGGGCAGAAGATGCAGGGGCCTTACCACAAAGCAAGGCAATGGCCACAAACTATCCTGATAATAATCATATTCTTCACTGGTGGTAAAAAAAAAAGTAAATAAATAAATAAATCCTAGTTTCACTTAAGGGGATCCTAGATGAAAGAGTAAAAACTATGAACTGTATTTTATCTTGAGCCTGAGCGGTCTCCTGTTCATCCCGTGTGACTGTGGAAAGAAAGTGCTTCCCTCACACCCCCTGCCATGCTGCAGGAAGAGAGCACCCGCCATGGCTGGGGTCACCAGCTGTGTCCACTGCACTCAAGAAACACCATTTTTACTTGAAAGAACAACTGACAGACAAACTGTGGTTTTTGAGGCTGGGTATTTGTCAGACATTTCCTCAAACCTGAGCCGGGTGAGCCTGACATTTCAAGGAAAACAATCCAAAGTATCTGTAGCCAGTGATAAAATTTGAGCTCCCGAGAGAAAATTAGGATGTTGAAAACTTGTATCTGTCACAGTGAGCTTGACAGCTTCCTATTACTTACGAATTTTTCTGATGAGAACAGTGGTCATGTTAAAAAACGGGATTTTTTGATAGTATATGATAAAACATCTCAAATTTAGAGGAGCTGTAACTCATTAAGCCATTCCCTACTCGGTTGCTTGTCACTTTCTTATTGATTTTAGGAGTCATTTTTATATATTCTACATAGGAAAATCTGTCAGTTATGTGTACTTCAAAAATTCATTGTACTTTTTGCTTGATTTTCCACTTTCCTTATGTTATCGTTTTTTTGGTTTTTTCAATACTAGGGATTGAACCCAGAGCACTCTTCCACTGAGCTACATCTCCAGTTCTTTAAAAAGAAATGTTTTAAATTTTGAAACAGGGTCTTGCTCAATTGCTGAGGCTGGCCTTGGGCTTGCGACCCTCCTGCTCCAGACTCCTACGTATCTGGGATTACAGACATGCACCACCAGGCCTGGCAGCTTCATAGTTTTTAATCTACCTGGAATTTTTATTATGTAGGATTACATGAAATGGCCTATATTTGAGTTTTTGACCTAAAAAATAGCAATTCTGTACAATCAATGCAATATATGACGTGAGGTAGAGAGTTCTTCACTCCTTCCCGTGGGAACCAACATCTTCCCACTGTGATGTATTTGCAAGTCTGTCCTTGCCCACTAATCTGCAAGGTCACCTGTCTAATGTAGGTCTTTTGCCAATTCCAGCCCCAATACCACAGTATCTCAATTATTATGATTTGAAAATAGTCCTTGATATTTCTATGGCAAGACTTCCAACCTTGTTGTGTTTTTGTTTGTTTGTTTTTTAAGAGAGTCCGGCTTTTTCTTAACTCTTTTCATCTCTGATAAATTTTCTAATCAGTTTGTCAAGTTCCATCAAAACACATACACACACAGAGAGAGAGAGAGAGAGAGAGAGAGAATCTTGAAATTTTTATGGAATTTCAATAAATCTCCACATCAAGTATTGGGTCCTCCAATCAATGAACCCAGAATATTTCTCAAACTTATTCTGTCTTCTTTTATGTCTCCTAACAAAGGACTGTAATTTCATCCTAAGAGACATAACATTTCTTTTATTAGATTTTTCTGTCAGGTATTTGGGGGGATCTGAGATTTGATTTTACGCTACTTACAAGCGAACGAGCTCTCTTATTATTGCTTCATGAATGCTGACGGAAGACATGAGAGTCCTGCAGAGATGAGCCTCTATTACTCACTGCACAGCACGAGGATGTACATTGGTTTTCCTCAACCCAGTCCCATGGAGGGCCTTGGGATACCATGCACAGAGTGGGTTTGCTTTGCTGCTAAGGAACAAGAGTCTTGAGGAAGGATAATTCTATTGCAAGCAATAAGTTGTCTGCCTTTTTCCCCAGAGGAAGACGTTATCTCATCCTTCTGCATTTTTCACTGCAAAAACAGCCCCAAGCTCTGGCCCACACAAAGAGTTGTCAGGGCCTTGCATTTTTGGAGCATCCACCAAAAAATACAGGGATAGGGAAGACTCATGGCATAGGATCTCTTAACAGTATTTCGAATAATCTTATAAATTACTACCTTTGTAAATTTTTTAATTTTCCAACTATTGCCGATACATAACAAATATAATTAAACTTCTATATATTAATTTTTTAATCTAGCAATGTTGCTAATTCTAATCCTTTATTCCTAGTATACCATAAAATTTTCTACATTCAAAACTCATGTTTTTGAATGATAAAGTATTGTTTCTTTTGTTCTAAATCTACCTTTTTCCTGCTTTATTTCTTTGGCTAAAATCACTAGGGCAATGGTGAGAAAAGTGCTGAGAAATGTCATTCTTATCTCACTCTTAACCTCAAAGAGAGAGCTTTCCAAGTTTCACCATTATGCATGATGATTTCCCTACCCCTCCACTTATTTTTTAAGATACCCCTTTTTAAGTTAAATAATTGCTTCCTAGTCTCAGGTTGTTAAAAGTTTATAAAAAGTGAATAACATTTTTCTGTATCTATTGAAATTTTATTAAATAATTTTCCTTCATTCATCTAGTAATACTAAAACAAATTTTCTATATTAAAATCTTGCATTTGTGAGTTTACAGTAAATGCTTGGTCAGCCTAGCATGGTGGCGCACACCAGCTACTCAGGAGCCTGAGGCAGGAGGATTGCAAGTTCACGGCCAGCCTAGGCTACTTAGCAGGACCCTTGTCTCAACAAAAATTCATAGGAATAGGAATATAGTTCAGTGGTAGAGCACCCCTGGGTTCAATCTCCAGTACCACAAAAAAAAATTTTTAACTTTGTGTTCATGAGATAAAAACCAACTTTGCCATGACATACTATCATTTCTTGTACTATTGAAATTGATTGCCCTTTCTTTTAACTTACACTGACATTTTACCTGTGAAATTCTCTCCAAGTACAGCTTAGCTTCATGTTATACATGTTGATTAGTAGGGGGGTTTTAATTAATATTCAGCAAAAAAATGTTTTCTAAATTCTACAGGAATTTCTTGACTAAGAATTATTTAGAAGTGTATTTTTAATTTAAAGTAAATGATACCCAGTGAAATTCCTCATAAAAACAGAAAAAGCAATCATGAAATTCATTTGGAAAAATAATAGACCCAGAATAGCCAAAGCAATCCTTAGCAAGAAGAGTGAAGCAGGTGGCATCACTATACCAGACATTAAACTATATTAGATAGCAATAGTAACAAAAATCCATAATATTGGCACCAAAATAGACTTGTAGACCAATGGTACAGAATAGAGGACACAGAGACAAACCCACATATAGATTTATCTCATACTAGAAAAGGGTGCCAAAAACATGCTTTGGAGAAAAAATAGCCTCTTTAACAAATGGTGCTGGGAAAACTGGAAATCCATATGCAACAAAATGAAACTAAGCCCTTTATCTCTCACCATGCACAAAACTCAAATCAAAGTGGATCTAGGGCCTAGGAATTAGACCAAAGACCCACCTAATAGAGGAAAAAGTAGGCCCAAATCTTCATCATGTCGAATTAGACGCCTACTTCCTTAACAAGACTCCTAAAGTACAAGAAATAAAATCAAGAATCAATAAATGGGATTGATTCAAACTAAAAAGCTTCTTCTCAGCAAAAGAAACAATCAGTGAGGTGAATAGAGAGCCTACAGAATGGGAGCAAATTTTTACCACATGCACATCAGATAGAGCACTAATCTCTAGGTTTTATAAAGAAGTCAAAAAGCTTAACACCAAAAACAAATAACCCAATCAATAAGTGGGCTAAGGAATTGAATAGATACTTCTCAGAAGAAGATATACAATCTATCAACAAATATATGAAAAAATGTTCAACATCTCTAGCAATTAGAGAAATGCAAATCAAAACTACTCTAAGATTTCATCTCACTCCAGTCAGAATGGCAGCTCTTAAGCAACAGTAAGTGTTGGCGAGGATGTGGGGGAAAAGGCACACTCATACCTTGTGGTGGGACTGCAAATTGGTATAACCAATCTGGAAAGCAGTATGGAGATTCCTTAGAAAACTTGGAATGGAACCACCATTTGACCCAGCTATCCCACTCTTTGGTTTATGACTTAAAAACAGCATACTACAGTGATGCAGCCACATCAATGTTTATAGCAGCACAATTCACAATAGCTACATTGTGGAACCAACCTAGATGCCCTTCAATAGACGAATGTATAAAGAAAATGTGGTGTTTATACACAATGGAATATTACTCAGCATTAAAAGAGAATAAAGTCAGGTAAATAGATGAGTTGAAGGATATCATGCTAAGTGAAGTAAGGCAGTCCCAAAGAACTAAAGGCCAAAGGTTTTTCTCTGATAAGTGGATGCTAAACCATTTAGTGGGGGGGAGGCATTGGAGGAATGGAGGAACTTTGGATAGGGCAAAGGGGAGGGTGGGGAAGGGTGTGGGTATAGGGGGTAGGAAAGACTGTGGAATGAGATGGACATCATTACCTTAGGTACGTGTATGAAGACACAAATGGTGTGACTCTACTTTGTGTACAACCAGAAAAATGAAAAATTGTGCTCCATTTGTATACTATGAATTGAAGTTCATTCAGCTGGCACGTATAACAAATTCTAAGAAATAAATTAATTAAAAACAAAAAAGTAACTAAATGAGAGCTCTTTTCATTGTGTCTCTATCTGAACTGAATAGCACTCCGAAGATTTCATCTATATTTTTTAACCTTTAGGCTTGCTTTCTGACTCAAAATATAACCAATTCTGGAAAATATTCTGTATATTTAAAAACACTATAAATACTGCCCTGGTCAAGGCAATGATAAATGTCTATTAAATAAAGTATCTCTATCACTCTATTTGAATATTCTGTATTCCAATTTATGTTATCTACTTCTTCAATTACCAAGAGAGTAGTATTCCAATGACCCACTCTGATTATGGGTATGTCTGTTTCTCCTTGAAGTTCTGTAAAATTTTGCTTGAATATTTAGAAATCTTGTTATTAAGGAACACACAATATTGAATAATTTTCTGTGTGTGAATTAAACTTTTTATTTTTATGAAGTGAACCCCTTGATCTCCAGTCAGGACTCCGGCTTTTTGGTCTGAAAATAACTGCAGTATATTCTTTTCTGGTTAGAGTTTTTCCTGATATTTATTTTTCATTCTTATTCTCATTTTTATATCCTTATATTTTGGATGTTTCTTTTACAGATAGAATATCACTGGATTTTCTATTTTACCCAAACAGTTCAATTTTCTTTTTATCTGTAGTATTTACTATTTTTTTAATTAATGGACTTTAATTTTTAGAACACTGTTAGATTCAATTACAAAGATAATACAGAGAGTTCCCACATATCTCATACCCATGACCCCTACTATTAGCATCTTACATTACATTTGTGCCAGGGATTGAGCTCAAGCCCAGCCCTTTTTATTTTTTATAAACTTAGGGTCTCCCTAAGTTTCCAGGTTGGCCTTAAACTTGTGATCCTCCTGCCTCAGCCTCCCTGATTGCTAGCCTGACAGGCGTGCACCACCCACCACCCTAGGCCTAGGTGCAATATTGTCAACTAAAGTCGGTTTTCTTTGTTTATACCCAGCACACTTGTTCTCAGTGGGATCTCATCCAGGACACCACATGACATTCGGTCATCCTGTCTCCTTGGGCTCTATTGGCTGCAATGATTTCTCAGATTTTCCTTGTTTTCAAGAAGCTTTGAGGATTGCTGGTCGGGTATTTTATAGAATGTCTATCAACTGGGATTTGTCTGGTGTCTGTCTCATGATTAGACTGGGGCCATTTGGTTGGGTTGGAATACCATTTGAATCATGTCACATCAGGGGCACAAACATCTGCAGGACTTATTACTGAGGACCTCACTTGCTTGGCTGATCAAAACAGGGTTGATCATGTTTTTCCCCCATTAGGTTATTCTTTCCTCCCTCTACCACACTATATTCTTTGGAAGGAAGTCCCTATGTGCAGATCATACTTCAGCAGTGGAGAATTACACATCGTCTCTTGAGGGCAGAGAACCTACATAAATAATCTGGAATGTTTCCACATGAGAAAATTATCTCTATCTCCCATTTATTTATTCAATAAATAATTTATTTACATATTTACATGCTCACGGGTATTTGTTTTATATTTTGGGTTATAAACCAACACTACTTTGTTGCTTTCTGCTCAAATTCCTCCAGCTTGAGCATTGGGAGCATTTTTGGTTGGCTCCCGATTGCCATTTGATCTACCTGCATCATTGTGTGTGTGGGGGGGGGGGGTTATTTGTTTATATTTACTTTTGAACACTTGTTTGTTTTGTGCACTTGGAACACTTTCTGGAAACACAATAAGTCCCAGCCAGGTCTCAGATGAGACATTTCCTCAGAGACCCTGGCTTCTATTGCTGGAGGATGGGTTAACACCAAGACCCGGGTGTTAGACATGGTCACTTTAAGTCTCTCAGCTGACAGAGCAAATGTATGCATATCGACCCACCTGTATCCATGTTTCTTCTAGGCTAGACATGAGCTTCTAGGAATGCCTCCAACTCCAATCCACCTCCGTGTGGGTCATTCCAGCCTCCTGCCCACGTCATCTGTCAATTCTGACTCCAACAGTGAGAAACCCACTCACACCGTCTATCGTCCATCTACTTAATTAATCAACTCCAGTATACTCACATGGCGGTATCAAAATTGTTAGCCTATAACTACGTGGGAAGCCATTTTGTCGACGAGAGTACAGTGCTCATGTTTAGTTATTTTTGCCTCTTTTTCCCTCACCCACTTCCAGTGAGGTCTTCCAAAAGACTTTTTCTCTCATTTTTTGCCTTTTTTAAAAAAAAATTAAATGAGGACTTTTTTTGTCCTCTTGTTTCTCTTTGACTAGTTGGGAAATCATACACTTGTTATTCTTTCAGTGGCTACCTTAGAATTTACAATAGGCAAAAAGTCTATATTTAGAGAATACTTCATTCTTTGTACAATGCACAGACTTCAAGACACTTTAATACACTTATGCTCCACCAGACTCACATGCTATTTTAGTTTACTTTTATCTTGTTTGTAAGAGAAAAAAAAAAGGAACAATACCAATTATCGGTGTTGTTTTAGGTAATCAGTGACGTTTCTCCACTTTTCTCTCTTTCCCTCTGGGATGGTGAGCCTGCCAACTCCTTTTGCTTCAAGACCATCCCTTGGAATTTCCTTTAGAAAGAGGGTCTTCATGGAAGCAAATTTTTGGTTTTCTAAAAATGTCTTTATATTGGTCTTATTCTTGAAAAAGACTCTGCCCAGGTACAGAATCCTAAATTAATGAATATCTCCTTCTCAGAACATGAAGCTTTGATTCCAGAATTTTTTTGTTTCTATTAAAACAAAATCAAACAAACTTTACAAACAAAAAAAACCCACTTTCTGTCTGAATGCTCCTTTAAAGGTGATCGTTTCCCACCCAACTCTGGATGCTTTTAAAGTGTTTCTGTGTGGTTGATGTGCTCAAGTTTCGTTACAGTGTACCCAGATGGACACCCATTTCTATTTATTTTTCTTAGGATTTGTGGGGGGTTTTGAACGTGTACATTTTAGTCTATAAGAGTTATCAAAAAAATTTTAGCTCTTATGTCTTCAAACATTCTCCTGCCCCATTCTCACCTCCCCTGAGCTCCAGGGAGGGCTTGTTTGATGCTCCTTTCCGTTCTCCGTGTCTGGATGTCCGTCTGTTTCCACTCTGTGGTGTCCCTGGGCTCCATTCTGGGTGACTTATTTGACCCATCTTCTGGTTCACTCATTCTCTCTTTACTTCCATCTCATCTGATGATAAACCTATCCATTGGGTTTATTTTTTATTTTGTTTTCCTAATTTTCATTCCAAGAAACTGTATTTGGTTCTTCAAATCTGCCCAGATAGACCCTCATTATAATTTCATGTTCTCCACAGACATTTTAAGCTTGTCTTTTATTTCTTTAAACATGATAATCATATTTATTTTGGATTATGAACTTGGTAATTACAATATCTAAAGTCTGTGCATTCTGTTTCTTCTGTCCTCAGCTCTGGCAATTTTTAACGATCAGTTGCTCTTTTTTCCTTTTCCTTGAAAGAAGTCTTTGCATCCTCGGATGAAGCAGCGTTTCTTCAGAGGGGATCTGAGCTGACTTTCGCCACATGCGTGGGACATTGCCATTGTGGGGACACTTAATAGCCTGACTTGAAGTCTCCTGGACCACCAGGCCACGTGAATTTGACTGACATGAAGTGCAGATGAAGATGTCAATGATCAGGAGAGCTGCGCTCATCTTGTTTTTAGACAGTTTTGCCTTGTGCTTCAGCAACTTGCCCTGAAACTCCCTGTGTGTGGAAAGGATGAGGTGGAGCTCAGCTCTGGCTCACATTCACATTTAGAGTGTGATCCA
Source organism: Ictidomys tridecemlineatus (assembly GCF_052094955.1). Classification (NCBI taxonomy): domain Eukaryota; kingdom Metazoa; phylum Chordata; class Mammalia; order Rodentia; family Sciuridae; genus Ictidomys; species Ictidomys tridecemlineatus. The sequence goes on along the minus strand of NC_135486.1, from coordinate 8,637,283 downwards.
CTGGGGTGCAGAACTGGGGACCAGGACTGGACTTGGCTTTCCCTCCCTTGTGTGTGTTTTTCTCTCTCTTCTATATGAAAATCAACGAATCGATGATCACGTTCATGTCTCGGTAGCAGCCCTGAGGTAAGCAGGTAACAGAAACTTGCTCACTTTTCTTGGTTCCCGCCTTCCCTCAGATGTTAGACTGATAAATCCTTCCTACTACATTTTACCATTTCTTCAGTGTTTTTAAGGCTTTCTAAAATATGCACTAACTAGACTTTCCATCATGACGTCAGGAAGAGCATGCTGGCACCTAGCCACTGTATTACCAGAAACAGGGTTGGACTTTTCTACATACGCAGGTTTGCAGAAAGGAGCATCAAGTGCAGTCCTCCTAAACACAACAAAGCAGAGATCTGTGGCTGGATTTTTCAAAGGGAATAAAGAGATGGGATGGTAATTTCCTTTGCATACGCACACAATACACACACACACATACATGGCATACACGTACAAACATACGTCATAGCAGAAGTTTCTGGCTGGTTTGGTTCAACCTCTGTCTATGAGGCCCAGGCAAACTTATTGTTCTTGAAGGAGATACATTTCATCAATTCAGTAAATATTTGTATCCTGCAGATACAGTAGTGGGGAAAAACAAATCCCTGTCTTTGTTGAATAGGAATATAATAAATACATAATCTAGAGATAACTCTCACATGGAGATTCATATCCGTGTCTTTCTGGCCCATGTTCTGTGGCAGACACGTGCAGCACAGTTGAGATACAGTTATCAGGGAGTGTCAGATTTCCTGGGGCCATCTCAGCAGGTGAGAAAAATAATAGAGCAGAGAGGTTTGATTTTTCCTCTAACACCTAGTGCTCCACAGACGAGCCATTATTTTTCTTTACTCTGAGTTAAAGCTCTGCCCTTTGCACCGTGGGCATAATTGGGAGCACTAAGGCTACTTTGTGCCCATTTGCATGACAAACCCTTCCACAGATGGTCATGTCTGAGCTTCTTACTTTGAAGAAGATAAGGTTTTCTTTCTTCCTTTACTGTCTGTGTGAAATCTCTCTGTACGGGTCTCATTTATAAGCTTGCGGAGTGGATGGAAAGTTGAATATGCTTTCTAGTGAGTTGGAAATGCCCCCCCCCCAATTAAGCTTAGTCAGGACTAGGAGGTCTTGGCCCTAGCGCCAACTCCCGGCCACCTGTCTTTGTCAGAATACAGGCGCAGAAACCAAGTACCAAGACGCGGTCGGCAAGCTCCGGGCGGGGTTGTCACCTTCTCCCTTGCACACGATCTCAGGTTAACACCCAGAGGCCCCAGAGACCGGAAGAGGGCACCTTCTTCCCGGGGTCTCACATTCAGGGTCTCCGTGACCCCATAGTAGAAGGCAGCGGGACTTGAGAGCGCACGCACCCTGGGATCACAATGGAGATGACTGGGATGAGCCAAGAAGGTGGCATTTGACCCTGGGTCCCTGCACATCCCTCCACTGCTCCCAGGGGAGGGGGAACGTCGTTGTTCACCCACTTCCTGACTCTTTTCAAAGGCATCAACACTGAAGATTTTGAGAAGTTATAGAGGAAAGAAGGCGACTTTGATTTTCCCTTTAACAGCTAGTGCTCCACAGCTAGTGCTTATCAGGTCATTTCTCAAATTCCCAAAGCCATTTGAGAGTGAAGCTTTTTTTTTCAGTCCTCGGGACACTGAGTATGCTATGGAAATACCTTGACACAGTGCCATGAAGGAAACGGGTGGTCGTTATCTTTGTGTCAAAGCAAGATGATTACAGAGGCCTCTCTTCCCCTCTCTGAACATGGCGTGATCGCAGTTGGTTGGATGATTTTGTTTTTTTGTTTGTTCGTTTCTGGTGTCAGGATTCTTGGTTGCAAGTCAAGTAACTGAAGCAGAAAGGGAATGATCAAAGGATATTGTGCTGCTCATGGAGGCTCCAGGAGGGTCAGAATCAAGCTTCAATGGATCCAGCTCCACTGACACCCTCAAACCCACCAAGCCAGCTTCAGTATAGCCCTGGCTTTTTTGAATTTCTGTCTTCCAAGTGGAAATCCTGGATGGACTGGTTCGTGAATCATTGGTTATCTACCTGTGGTCCAGATGTGAGGAAGGCTAGAATAGGGAAGATGTAGCTTCTACAAAGAAAAGATTGTTCTAGCTGGGCGCAGTGGCTCTGGAGGTTGAAGCAGGAGAATCATGAGTTCAAAGCCAACCTCAGCAAAAGCAAGGCGCTAAGCAACTCAGTGAGACCCTGTCTCTAAATCAAATACAAAATAGGGCTGGGGATGTGGCTCAGTGGTCAAGTTCCCCTGAGTTCAATCCCTGGTTTAAAAAAAAAAAAAAGACTTCTCTCTGCCAAAGCAGAGAACATCTCAAAGATAAAATGAGAAGCTGATAGAGTCGGCAGCCAAAAATAGTGCCACATGCCCTCTTTCCCCCAAAACTTTTCATCCCCCAACTTTCTAACTTCCTACTAAGTTCTGCTTTGCTCCCCATCCTCTACAACACATGCAATTCCACCTCTTCTAATAGACATCTTGCAGCACTACGAAAAGTTCCGGAAACAACTCCACACACGGCTGAGACTCTCCAGCGAGCTGCAGTGGCCACGAGCCACGCAGATCAAACCCAGCAAGCTGCCACTGCGGGCGCTGGCAGGTGCCACGTCTCCAACACAGACCTCCTGCTTTTATTTTTTTTTTTCTGCAGATCTACTTCACCATCCCTTGTCCCAAGTAGCCCTTTAGGGCATCACTATATGTATTTGCATTTAAAAGACAATTTCATTCATTGCCAACATATGAATAAATGTAAAATGTACCCTCTGTCTTAACCTCTAGCCAGCTCACACACACAGATGGCTGGTGGGTGTTGTGCAGTTAGACAACATCCCCCCACCCACCCCCCAAGTTCTTTGGAACTTCTTAACTGCCAGGAAATATTAAAGGGCTGGGAACATTATTCTTATGTAGGGCATTCTATCCAAATCAGCCATACACTGAGGACTAATGGGGGTGGACTGTCCTGTGAAGTGCTGAGGTATGTCTAGAGACCAACAGCAAGATAAGAGCGTAACAGAGCGGAGATGGAGCCTGGATTCAGGGAGCAGAGTTCCCGGAGTGCCTGACATCACCCACCCAGAGCCATCTAGATGAGCCCCCCACTCTGGGAAGTAAGGATGCAGGGCAAAGAGGATACCACGTCACTGAGGTCCAATAGCTTCACAGTGCAATAAGATCAAGCCAAGGAGAAGGGCATTCCCCACTGCCTCCGAGAGGGAAGGCGGCCAGAGGCCTGGCGGCCAGTGGGAACAGGGCACAGCCTTCCTACTTGGCTGACCATCTGGCTGTCAGAGCTGCGGCAGGGTCCCCCATTACACCCCCCATGGTGACTCCCAGAGACCAGTGGAACATTTGAGATGCAGGAACAAAACCGAAGAGAGGGCCCAGAAATATCTGAGGAGAGAAACTCCTGGAAGTGAAGGGACTCTCTGAAGCACGGATGGGCTCTGGGCATGACTGTGAATCTGACTTAGTTTCATAGCCGCAGACAGGTAGGATCCGAACCTGGGGTTACAAGGTGGAGGGTGCTTAAATTCTGATGCAGCCTTTGAACACCCAGCAAGTCAGAAGCCTTTCCCCACACGTGTATCCCAACTCCTAACCCCGTCACAGGGAGCATGACATTGTAGACGGTCCGTCTTTGAGCCTGTGTCCTGACACACAACTCCTAAAACTTCTGAGTCTCTGTAATGGTAAGTGTTTTCTGTATACTACTGACATCTCTGGGGGTTGGGAGCCCATGGCTAGCTTTTAGAAGGGGCTGGTAACTGGCGGACCAAGGTGTATTAGAGGATTAGAACTTTCCGCCCAGCCCCCTGCACTCTGGGATGGAGGGAAAGGCGGAAGATTAAGTTGGTCACCAATGCTCTACACAATCCTGCCTGAAGGAGAAACCTCCATAAAACCCCAAAGGACCAGGCTCAGGGAGCCTCCAGATGGCCGAGTACAGGGAGTACCTTCTACGCGTCTCTTACAGGAGCTGTTCATCTGTACCCTCTGTAATACTCTTTATAATAAAAGGAGTTAATGTAAGTACAGTGTTTCTCTGAGTTCCCTGAGCTGCTCTAGTAATTAGTTAAACCCAAGTAGAGGTCCCGTAAACTCTGGTTGTTAGAACCCGGGGCCTGTGGCTGGCATCTGCAGTGGGGATCAGTTCTGTGGGTGTTCTGTGTTCTGGGCCTCTGATGCTATCTTCAGGTAGATAGTGTCAGGGCTGAACTGAACTATAGGACACTCACTGGTGTCACCTGGAGAGTCCAGTGCAGAATTGCTTGGTTGTGTGGGGGGCATTTTTGATGGCCCGAGAGGCTCTGCTGTACTGAGATTGAGAAGAGGAAAAACTGTTGTCATTGTTTTTCCCTCTCCCTTAGAGAGGGATCCCTGTCACAAATGCCAACACAAGTTTCAGAAGGATCCTCCTCTTTACCCTGTCTTTGCACAGGTAACGCGGCGACTCTTTCTGAAGGCAGACCTGTAGGTTAAGAGTTCACAACCCACATGGCTCTGGAAAGTCTGAAATCACCTGCAGGTCAGCCAAGGGACAGAGTAATGGACACATTTCCCGGTAGACACCATCCTACCTTAGTTCTCCCAGGTATGATCTGGATAGAAAGCCTTCCATGAGAAGAACGTCCCCTAGCCCTTTTGACTTTGTACCAGAACTATTTGGGCACAAAGACCATCCCTTTGCTATAAGCTTCTTGGGAGTAATCTATATCTGCTCCATCCTTTTATCTCTGAAACTCTAAAGGAATGGTAAATATAAGAGATAGATGATAGATAGGTGATAGATGATAGATAGATAGACAGATAGATAAATAGATAGATAGATAGATGATAGATGGTAGGTAGGTAGGTAGGTAGATAGATAGGTGATAGATAGATAGATAGATAGACAGATAGATAGATGTATGTATGTCTGGAGCAGTAATGCAGCACCACCTGAGGCTCCAGTGACAGATCAATGCCACCTATTCATAAGACGGGGAAGCCCTTGCCTTTCCAGGTGAAAAGCTCTTGGCTGATGTTGAGAAAGTACTGGAAGGGCAAGGTAAATACATTGCACACTCTTGTCCTGGTCATCTCAGTTCTTTATCCCATTTAAAGTTTCACAGTTTAAAAAAAAACATAAAGATAACTAAAGAATGTGATAATAAGATTAGCCAAGGTCCATGAATTCCTAAAATTGTTCTCACAGAGTCATTATGGAAAGCCAACCTTGTGTGTCTAAGAGGTCCCCTGGGCGGAAACAGCTTCCTCCTGGATGTGACTTGGAGCATGAAGGGAGCTTTAGCATAGGTCAAGGTCATGGGCATCAAGAAAAGCTGGTTTCGGCTGGCTGATTCCTGGGTGGCACTGCTCTGCAATCTGCCTGCTGAATACCTCCTGCTCCGACCACTCTGCTTGGGCTCGGTTCACTACCACCCTCCTTATAGGCAAACCCATGCCCGACAGCTCTTGCTTCCCATGACTTCTCTGTCCCGCTTCTCACCCTCCAAGCCCCTTCTCCAAAATCCCTTCTTCTGTAGCTTCTGGATGCCACTTTAAAATCACTGTTCCAGTGGCTCTTCTGTCCCCTTACAGTTTCCGAGCTCTGCTCATCTCTAACCTGGTGGTGTCCTTAGTGGTTGTCCTTGGTCATCTTCCAGCTTCATCTGCTCCCTGGACAGTCACTCCAAATCTCATTCCCACCCTCTGGGCCAGCCCTTACCAGGTGACTTCTGCAAGTCACTAAGGCCCTGGTGCCCTGAGGCAGTCATTGTTTAGAACTAATGAATGTCTCTCCCACAGCACCTAGGATGGGAGCAGCTATCACCTCCCCAGAGGATTGAGGAAACAGCCATGAAGATAGGAGAGAAGTAAATCCTACAAGAATCTAACTGAGCCTGGCTGGTGTTGGATTCAAGAGAGGCAGCTGTCTAGTATAAACCTCTCTGGGCTGTTTCATGGGTATCTCAAGTGAACGACACTTCAGTGATCACCTTTCCTCTCAATTCTTCTTCTCCTGTGTTTTCTATCTTGATAAAGACTATCACTACATTACTATCTCCTGATTTTTCTCATTACTGGACATAACCTATTGATTTCCTACTGTGGAAGAGGATTCTGTCTCACATACGCTTCCATTCCCAAAATACATTCCTCCTTCTATGCACCACTTAGTAGCATGCATGTTCCATGTTTATATTACTACTACTATGTAAACATGTTTTGTAACTGAGAAATATGATATACTATAATGACTTCTTCACTACACAACTTTCTGTTTTCTCTGGAGGCAATAGTTGTCTTCTTTATTTGCTTAGATTTTTATTGCCATGTTTTTTGTTACTTTTATGTGTACTTATCAGTATTGCAGCTGATCAGAAGATCTGTGTCCATTGGGCAGACTACTTCATCGTTGGTATCTTTGCCAATTGGGCAGGCACCCTGCCCCCAGAAGTATTAGGAATCCTATCCATTTCTTGTCAAGTTCACTTTCTTGAAGAAATCATCCTGAAGCCTTCTGACGTGCTCCATTCTGAGCCTCCTGAACTCAGAGCATGTTACAAGACCGCCATCTTGGTAACGCTGCTCACCATCTTCATGGGGTTTCAACTAACCTCTCTCTGGTACTGGGGCCTGTGTTTCCACCCGCACACAGTTTCTCTTTCATGGTATTAATCTACACTTTATTGGAGCCCCTCTCCCATTAGCTTCCTGAAAGGGGCAGAATTTGGAAAGCCCCTGTCTGAATGTCTGTAATTTACCATCAGGAGGCACTTGGCTGGCCCACAATTCTAAGTCCTATCGCTTTCCCTCCGGGTTTCGAAGGCACATTTCCCCTGTCTTCCTACTTCCAGGGCTATTAAAAGTCTGATGTCATTCTGAATCTTGACCATTGGCATGACATCTTTTATTGCCCCTTCTCTCAAAAATTGTAGTTTCCCCATTTGTTCTGATGATTCTAAGTTTCACAGTGATGAAGCTCTGTGTGATGGTTTCTTCACTCCCTGTACAGGGTCCTGGTGACTCCCATGCCCTTGGGTTCCAGGAAGTTTTCTCACTTATTTGTTGATATCTTCCTTCCCTTCATTTTATCTGAACTCTTCCTGGAATTCATTTTATTTGCTTCTTAGACAATTTTCAAAGGCTCTCTCTCCTATGGCCTCTTTGTTCACGTTCTCATTTCTGGAAGAATTCGTTAATTTTTTCCTTCCAAAGCTTCTATTGAGATTTTCACTCCTTTCACATCTTTAATTTTCAAGAGCTCTCTATTCTCTGGGTGCTATTTCTGTAGGCTCATATCCCTGTTCTTTGGAGCACTGCCTTCTCTTACCTCTCTAGGGATATTAACAATAGTGTTATATTTAAATCTTCTTTTCCTTTGAAGTCTCTATTTCTTCCAAGCTGCTTGTTTCTGTTTGCTTTTGTCTCCATCTTTCATCTTTGTGGCTTTTCCCAGATTTCTCAGAATCCTTGATATTGTAAAAAGTTGCCTGAAAGTGTTTAGTCTATGGGTGGACTTGTCTTCATTTATGTATCCCTCTGGGCTCCATGGGGAAGTCCACGGTCAATATCTTTTTTTTTTTTTTTTTAGTTTTCCGCGGACATAACATCTTTGTTGGTATGTGGTGCTGAGGATCGAACCCGGGCGGCACGCATGCCAGGCGAGCGCGCTATCGCTTGAGCCACATCCCCAGCCCAAGATTAGTATCTTTGGGCCATTTTTCCTGAATTCCTATTTCCAAGGAAGCCTCTTCCAATCCACACTGAGCACAAAGGGACAGTCGAAGGGGATGAAGACTAGAGGTTCTCCATCTTGATATGTGAACTTTCACTAAGTCGCCGTGCTTTCAGTATTATATCCCCACACCCAACTTTAATGGTTTCTAATTATTTATCCTTTCAAGAGACTAACCCTCAAGTCTTCCGCCAAGGTGAACGTGGGAGGCCATCTTCCAGGACAGATGAGGAAATGACTGGGAGTCCAGGTCTTCTTTTAAAACAATTTGGACCAATCCTCCTCATTTCATATCCTCCTTTTCCTCTAACTTCAGAGTGTCCGTTAACTCTGACTCCTGAGATTTTGTGAGGATGATCTCTAGTCCAAATAGCTTCCTTCTTAATTTTCCCCCTGACTTAAGGTTAGAATTCCACTTTCCCCAGTCTACTCAATCAAGTTCCGCTCTTCTGTCTACTGCATAGCTTCTAAAAATTTTGTTAGCATTGGTTTTTCTCCTGTTCTGTTTATTCCCATGGCTTATATCTTTATAAAAATCCAATTACTATCCTTTTGATGAGGTTTTGTAGGGAGGAGGTATCGTACATGTGTTTAATATTTCTTCTTTAAATAACAGCACATTCGCCTGTTAATTACCTCTCTTACTAGGCTCCCAAACACTACTAGCAATTTTTTATTCCCCACATACACTACATACATACATTCATTCTCTCCCCACGCCTCCCTCTGTCTCTCTCTCTCTCTCTCTCTCTCTCTCTCTCTCACACACACACACACACACGTTTTTTCATGCTACTCCGCCTGCCCACTTCCACCCTCCTCACCTCCACTGGAGGAGCTCTCAAGTCCAAGTCCGCTGGGTCACTTCCAGACCCCCTCTTGGGACCCCACGCTCCCTCAATACCACCCTCCCACAGCACATACCTTCCTGAGTGATAAGGGCTTGTTTACCTTTCTGCCTTACCTGCTGGATACAGCCCTCCCACCAGGCCTCCTTTCCCCAGCAATGCCTCTGGCAAAGGGAGAAGTCTCTCCTCTAAGTGGGAAACTCCAGGCTGTATGAGATGCTCCCCTAAGACAACGTTCCAGACCAAAAGAAAAATTCAGTCGAGACCACAAAAGGTATTATTATTATTATTATCATCATAAACTATTTTTCTAGATTGGTCCTCAAAGTTGGATCAGATATTAACCACCCTAGAAATGATGCCTAGTGTTTTGTATAGACAAAGCATTTTGGCATTCATTGATTAATTCGGTAATTTACCATCATTAGCTACCTAATTAAATTTGAAGCTGAACCTCAAGAGGAGGAAGACCAGTTGGAAACTATCACTCCAGGCAGATGTTCATGGGCTCAGCAACTCCTTCCTGACCTTCCATAAAAAAAATCAGGGCTGAGGGATGGAACTGGGCCAAGCACGGATCCCCGGGGTTCCTCCTCCTCATTATGCAGTCCAGGCACACTGCAGGAGGCTCTCTCCAGAACTCCAGCCCACAGCCAGGAGAGCCTTCTCCCAGGGGCACCTTGGTCGGAATCACAACATGCTCGGGTCCAGTCAGAAATAAGCGAATCCACACCAAACAGGAGGCTCCTCCGGCCTCTACTCTTGCAACACAAAGGGAGACAAAAAGCCTGTATCTGTAAACCAAGCTGCTATTGCAATGTTTGCAGGACAGCTAAGAAGTGGTCGTAAGGGACTCTGTGTTTGTGCATATATTGAAATCCTAACCCCCCTGTGATAATTGAGGAGGCAGAGCCTCTTGGAGGGAAACAGTTGGAGTCTCATAAAAGACCCTAGAGGGCTCTCACCCTCTTCCCACCCTGTGGGGACATGAGGAGGAGATGGCACTTGCAACTTGGAAGAGGACCCACCCTGGAGTCCAAATATATAAGAACCTGGGTTTTAGACTTTCCAGCCTCTGGAAACGTGGAAAATAAATGTCTGATGTATCCAAGTGACAGACCCAGGGCAGTCACTGTCTGCTGCTAAGGTTTTCACCACTGATACAAACAAAAAGTGTCTTCATACTTTCTGTCTGACTACGACAACCAGGATCGCATACAACGGAAAACACAGAGGGAATTTTTTCAGCTTGAAAATGACTTTGTAAATGGAGAAGAGCTTGTTATTTCAAAGAAGAATCTAAAATTTGAGTTTACAGGACACATGTTGGAATATTTTCCCAACCACTCTCGCCTGGTTGGTTAGACACGTGAAAGATTAAGAACAATTAAAAGAAGCCAGTTAAAATAAAACCAATAAATTTCTACCGTAACAGGTCTTTTATTATCTCCATTTTTATGTGCCACTCAGGCTGTGACACTTTGGCAGAGCTGCCCTGTCCGTCTTGTCCAGGGGAACAGGGAAGATGGCCCTTTACAAAGCTCTGCCTGGGGAATTAATGCTCTCACTAGCACAGTGCAGTTGGGCTCCTAGACTTAGGTCTCCTCTATGCATCAGAAACAAGATCTTGCAGGTGAAATCTGTATGAAGTTCTATGCTTCTCAGTGCAGAGAAAAATGGAGAGAACTTACCTGGTGTGTGTGACACCCCCGCACACCCAGTGAAATGCTGGAAATGCTCATGGAATGCTGGCCCCAAAAGCATTCCAATGAGCCCCCCTTTACTTCTCATGAATGCTGCTTTCATGTTCCGTTAAGGAAGTCCTCCACCCCAAACGGAAACCAGCCTGGCTCTTCCACATTGCTCTTAGGAGAAGAGAAAGGTACAGATGTCCCAGGCCACAGTGACTCTCCTGGGAACCCAGGAAGACTTTGAAGCGTTCTTACTAAAGAATGGCTAGCAATGGAACCTGATTGTGCGGTTGTTATCATATATCACATCCTATTAATAAAGCAATAAGGACAATTTTCACATACTTTCTTACTTTACTTTTCACAGTGTGAATAGATATTTTTATTATCTCCATTTTCACACAGAATGAAGCTGAGGCACAATAACTTTTGCAGGATCACAGAGATACCTGGTGATGGAGTTGAGATTCCTGGTTGTCTGATGCCAGTGATGACAAAGTGAATCTCAGCTGCTCTGTATGCATTGGGGTGCTTCTGTCTGCCAAAAAAGAAACCCCAGCTCAAGTTCTGGAGGAGGGGCTGGGTGGATCCAGTCCTTCAATGACATGATTAAGGACTCCTGAACAAATCAAGTCTCTTCCACTCCTGATTCCAAGATAATGCCATAGCTCCAGGCCTCAGCTCACCTGTAGTGCACAAGTCTAGAGGCAGAAAAGGGATTCTCTCTGCCATGTTCCCTTTTTGCAAGAGAAGACAACTTCCCCTCGTGTCCCATTGGCCGTAATCCCATCACATTCTCCTGCCTCAACAGTTACTCCACTGGTTTTTTATTAACTTACTCAAGATTGTGTTTCCCTTGGCTGCAAAAAGGCCCAGACCTTACTGAAGAATGTGAATTCTCAGAGGAAAGTAAATAAAAATCCATCAAAAAAGAAAATGGAAAAAGCACCAGTATTGCCACCCAATGGTTGTCACTCCCACCAAAATGGCAGACCATTTATTTTTTCTTTCTTTCTATTATTTTTGGTATTTTTGTTATTTGTTTATTTGTTTACTTGGTACTAGGGATTTAATCCAGGGCTTTGCCAATGAACTACATCCCCAACAATCTTATTTATTTATTTGTTTGTTTGTTTGTTTATTTATTTATTGGCAGGTTCTCATTAAGTTGCTGAAGGGCCTCACTAAATTGTTGAGGCTGACCTTGAATTTACAATCCTCCTGTCTCAGCCTCCCAAGTTGCCGGGATTCTACGCTTCACTGAGCCCAGCTTAGACTGTTTATTTTCTACAACATTTTGCTATCAAGTAAGGAAGGAAAGTATCTAATAATTATATCACCACAGCTGATAAGGAAGGTGAGTGAGTACAAATTCCAATTCAAACTTTAAATATATGGTTCTGGGTACCTAACACAATGGGGTGGGGGGACTCCACTGATAGAGAATGAAGAGAACTGACTTTTAATGCTGCCCTCCACACACACACACAAGCTAGGCAATCTCAACCTACCTAACCTTTATTCCATTTTTTTTACACTGAGCAACAATGAGTGTTTTACAGAATTTTTCCTTAATATCAAATGGCTTAAGAAATTATTATTTCCATGATATTGAATTCATTGTCTCATTGAATAAATGGGAAGATTTCCAGTTTTGAAGCATTTTGAGTGCTTCTCTTACTGGGTCTTCCCTACCCTTTCCTTTCTTGCCCCAGTTCTCAGACAAACCCAGGACCTGTGTTGAAGATCCTCCATTCCTGGTACTAGGCCTTAAATCAAGGACCAGGATAGCTGTCAGTCGACATCCAAGTCTGCGTCTTCAGACTGCACCACATTGTACACACATGCCCCCGTTATCAGTGTTTGCATTTTAAATAGCTAAGTGATGAGGGAGAGGTGTCAAGGATCACAGTGACAGTGTGCCCTCCAAACAAAGCTAGAAGACCCAGAGAGAGCAGGAGGAGGGCTCACAGTGCTATCGCCCTTTTGTTCCTTTGCAATTTAGGGGATTCTTCATTAAGCACCTTCACTCTCACAGGATTCTTGATTATCTTTCTCCGTTGCTCATCCCCTCGCTCTAAGCACATCCTGTGCACTGAAATTCATTCCCTGGTTTTGACTTAGCTCAGCCGCTCTTGCCTCTCCACTGCTAGATCATCCACCAAGAGCCTGCGTTTCCTGGTTTTTTCCCCTTATCCACTAGAATGATTCTTGTCATTAATCACGTTCATCACTGTAATGCAGGAAATGTTAGCTGCTTGCCTGTGAGAGAGCGTCACAAAACCGTGTACAATTGAATGGGGAGAGACATAAAGATCCTCTAGAGCCTTCTATCTCTGGGGGTTTCAAGATGGCAGAATAGAATACTCTGTGGCATGGAACCAAGAAAGCAGATAGGGAGATTCTCAGCAAGTGAGGTACTGGAAACCTTCAGTGACACTGTAAGTCCACAGGATAGAAACTCTCAGATCCATACTGTTCGATGGGTAGACATGCAAACAACATGTAAAAGCAAGGGAACAAATCGCCCCAAACAAAACAAGATACTCCAATATCAGAATCCATCAACACCATAGTGGAAGAAATGTCAGAGAAGGAATTTAGAATGAACATAGCTAAACTGATCTGCAAAGTAAAGGATGGTATTAGCAGTGAATTCAGAAAATATAGGAAGTGAAATATCACTTCAATAGAGATAGGGATTCTGGGGGAAAAAAACAAGCAGAAATCCTTGAAATGAAAGAGTCAATAAACCAAATTAAAAATTCAACTGAAATCGTCACCAACAGACTAGATCACTTGGAAGACACAGTTTCAGTCAATGAAGAAAAATATATAATCTTGAAACAAAAGTTGACAGCAGAGAAAAGATATTAAAAGACCATGACTAGAACTTCCAAGAAATATAGGATAACATGAAAAGACCAAATTTAAGATTTACTGGGATAGGTGAAGGCTTGGAGATATAAACCAAAGAACGCACAATCTTTTCAATAAAATAATATCAGAAAATTTCCCATCCTAAAGAATGAAATGGAAAATCAAATACAGGAAGCATACAGGACCCCAAATATACAAAAGTACAACAGACCCACACCAAAGCACATTATTATGAAAAGGTCTAACATAATGAATAAGGGTAGAATTTTAAAGTCTGCCAGAGAAAAACAATGGGTCACATTGAGAGGGAAACCAATTCAGATCTCTCAACCCAGACCCATTTTTTTTTTAAATAGAGCCTTACATTTTATGGTGAAGTACAGAGACCAGGATAACTCATATCACCTAATAGCTTATCAGAAAGGCCAAATCTCTGTCACAGATCTCCCAAACATGAATCCACATTTCAGCAAAATCCACAGGTGATTTATATGCTTTTTTTTTTTTTTTGGTATGGTGCTGGGATGGAACCCAGGGCCTTGTGCATGCAAGGCAAGCACTCTACCACCTGAGCTCTATCCCCAGCCCTCATATGCATTTTAAAGTTTGAGAACTGCTGATCCAGACCTATACCTTTATTCCACAGAGAAGTTAAGTGACTTCTCTATGTTCTCAAGGTAAATGAGTGGTTGAGTGGACTAGATCCCAGATCTATTGACTACTCAACCTGCACATTACCTCTCAAACTGATTCACTCTTTTTAGCTGGTTATGCAGATTTCATTGCCATATAAGGTAGTCGGTGCTGGAAGAAAGGAAGGCAAGGTTTCAAATCCACTTCTTTTACCAACTACCACCTATTGTTCTTATAATACAGTGTCACATTTTTCTGCACATATTTTTCTTCTCTGTGGTTTCTTGATTTAATTAAAACCAGTGGCCCCCAGGTAATGACATGAACAGAGTTGCCTTTGTGTCTTTCCATTCTCCTCCTCCGTTCCCTTCTCCTCCTCCCTTAGTACTCCCTCAGCCAATTATCAACTAGTCTCTTTGTTATTTTATTTAGAATTCCTATATCTGAATTTATAAATGAAAACAGTCTTTTGTTTTACTTTAGTTCTTGGCTAAAATCTTGAGATTAAAATTATGGTTGCTTTATAAAATGAATTGATGACTGATTTTAGAAACTGTGGGCCTCCTGAGTGAGGGATATGGAGAGTTATAATCTATGACTCACCCTTATTTTGAACATTTTTACAAAATTAACCAATTTGCAGGGTCATAACTTCTTAAGATCAAAAGGCAGAAATTTTTTTTTAGATAAAATATACTGCCATATTGCAACCTTTCGGATTTCTGGTGCCTCTTGAGCAGATGGGAGCAAAGAAAGGAGGGGGAAAGGTGAATACTCCCTGAGACCTCTCATTCCATCCCCTACGGCCCCCATCCTGAGCACAAGTCCCCCACGTCTGCAGTGTGTGTGGCCCTCTCCCCATCACCTCCACCCATGAGACCTCCACCCACATAACATTTTCTCTACTTCTTTATCTTGTACCAAACAGCTAAGGAAACCCAACCTAAGAGCCCTGGAATCCACTGCAGTGCTTCTTGGGATTTTTCCATTTCAGTGTCCTAAAGTAGAGGGGGGATTTGGACAGCTCATGGTCACACTCAAGGCCATCTGACAAGGCCACATGAGAATTTTTATGGGTGACTCTGAGGCCCTGATCAGGAAAGATGTGGTCACGACTCATGTTTCTGCAGCAAGTGTTATGAGAAGAATGCAGCCCACCACCGATGAGCAAGTGTCCCTTCCGCCCTTGTCCTGACACAGTCTCTCCCAGGTTAAAACTATTTCCTAGCCCCAGAAACAGCCTAGAAATCACTAGCTCCCTCTGCCTCCGTTTACTTTGAGAAGTCTTCCCTATGGAAAGCAGCTAAAGAATATACCAGTGTCAAGATTCTTAAAACTTACTGCTCCAAGACAAGAGTCTCCCTGGTGGGTTACTGGGTCAAGTAGGTAATTTCTCTGTACTATGGCCTGGAGACTTTGGTAAGCAAGAAGTCTGCCTACCGGGAACCTTCGCTCACCCTAACCTGAAGTTCTGCTGCTCAGACACGGATGACATCTCCTCTTTCTCTCTCTGTGTTGCAAGGAGGGACAGGACACAGGAAGCGCATCTGAATCCTGGTACCCCACGGTCGGCCAGGACTCCCCTATGCCCAGCAGTGGATGGAGGGTCCAAGCTGAGTGCTGGGGGCTCTGGGGAGGTGGGTGTGAGGGGAGAGTGGCAGCCACAGAGAGAGAGACTCTCAAACCTGGAAAAGATGCCTCCCCCGGGGAGAACCCATGACCACGGCTTGGCCCCTCGGGCCGCTCGCTCCAGGAGGGACTTCCCTTGGAGGTCTCTCTGCTCCTCTTTCCTCTTGCCCAGCAGCCTTCCTCTGGTGAGTGGAGGGTGAGTTGGAGAAGACAGAGAACAGAGAATGGCGAGGACATCATCATGGTGGTTAAGAGAGAGGCGACGGGGACCCAAACCGAGGAGTGGCTGTGGGAACAAAAGAAGAGGTGACAGTGGGACTGAGGTTCATGGAGGCAAAACAGCCCATGTGGGTGGTAGATTAGGTGAGGAGAGGGGAAGGAAGGAGGGCACTCAGGATGGCCCTCGAGTGTCCACTTCAGTGACTCATACCTGAGGGGCCAAGCCCAGCTGAAGAAGACAGCAGGGAGGGGGTCCGGTAGGGAAGACAGTGTGTTCAGCTCAGCCATGTAAGGTTGGGGGGCTGAGTGGCAGCCTGATGCAAATTTTTAGCAAGTCATTCAACCAAAGAATCTGACCATCCAGCAAAAATTAGCAAAGGTGGGGACAATTTAAACCATAAAAGTGGATGCACTGACTCAGAAGGGATCTATAGATGAATAATGGGATTATGGATAAGCCAAATCCAATACCAGAAACTCTCCACAGCCTAAGCCAGGAGCTCACAAGGAAATGGGGCAGTCACGAGTGGGCAGCTAAGGGGCACGAGTGAGCTGGGCTAACTGCAGTACGCCACCAGGGCAGCCCCTGGCTTCCCTGAAGAGTATGGCCGCCAGACACCCCGACTGGGGTTCTGTTTCAAGGAAGAGCAGGAGGGTAAGCAACCAAAGTGTTTGCCACAGTGGGGCAAATGTGTGCAAGTTAATATTAAGGGGTAGAAATTATGCTTTTTTAAATTTTCTTGATTGTCCACTGAGAGTGAAGGATTGGAGGTTGAGGATGAGGTTTGAGGACACGGATAGGAAGTGAAAGTCATTAAAGGAAGAGCCCACCACGACGGAAGGTTGGGAGGAATAGCAAGGGACGAGCTAGAGGCGAGGCCGTAACATTCTCACACGCCAACCCTCGAGACCACGTTCATTCCCCGTGATAGTCCCTTCCGCAGGTGCAGAAGCAGAGAAGAGGAAGAAGACTCGCACCACTGGGTCTAGCTCAGGGTTTTACCCCACGCTCTGCCTGACGCAGGGAAGAAGCAAAGATGCTTGTGAAGGAGTGGTTTGGGTCTCTGTAGAACTCCCGGGGTCCAGACGACGCAGAGAAAAACAGGACTCACAAAGGTGTGGATAAAACGTGCGGAAATGGGGAGACCAGGAGTCAGGAAATGTGTGAGGCCAAAGTAGAACGAGAGAAATAACGTGAAGACGGGTGGGACACTGACCACCAAGCAGGACGCAGGAGGAGCCACCAAAGCAGAGGTGGACAAAGAGGGGAGAAAGGACAGCTTAGGAGGATCAGTACCCAGGAGTCGGGAGACAGGGTTGTTGGATCGACTGTCTGAAAAATATTAAAATTTCATAGAATTTGTCTGAATGAGCGAGGGTAATGGCTGACCTTAAGGATCCCAAAATCATCAATGAAAGAAGGAAATTAACCAAGAAACAGGCAGATGTCAGTAACCAAGAGGGGAAAAAAGACATGATGTAAGTGGGTGGTACGCCTTAGAAGGGAAGAGCTGCTCCCTGAAGACAGAGTGGGGGTCGGAGAAGCTCCTCTCCAGACAGGTGCTGCCAGAGTTGGAAGATCTGCCTCTAAGGGTGAGGACCGCAGCGAGATGAGGCCGAGAGAGAGGCAGGTCTTGGCTTAAAGAGAGGGTTGTGGTCTTCTGAAGCGTCTTTGGGGACACGGAGGAGTGTGTGATAACCGTTGAAGGAGGGCCTTGGGTCAACAACCCCCAGAGAATCGCCGGCTCAAGCTTAGTATATGCTTCAATAAGTCCTCCATCTACCGAGGGAGGATTTCAATGTGACCATGACTTCCAACCGGATAAAACATTAACAGTGTCATTACTAATGCAAGGAAAGCTTCTTATGCCAGAGTAAATAGAAAATAAAGGTGTGAGTTTAGATATGAGACAATGTGACTCTGAGCAGGAATTTCTGTTCCGCTAAACTGCCTCCTGCTCACCCACACGTCTACATTTGCATTTCTGGTTTCTTTTCTCATTATGGTCACTGTTTACTTGAGAGATGATAGAATCCCAGCTCAGGGTGGAGTACAATTAGCATATAAACAAGACTTTAAAAGAACTGGAACAGAGGAGGACTTTACTGCCTGCTAATCCCTGGAGATTTGACCCCCAAATAATGATAGTGACTGTGGGCAAGCCCCAGCCATCCCTAAAAATGCCCCTGCCTCACCTTGAGGGACCTCAGGTGTGTCACCATTTAACTTGGCTGCAAGTTGACACCTGTCTTTCATTTGGTTTGAATACTCTGATTAAAGATTTACTTGTGCATAGCACTAGCAGGAAATAAGCCTGAGTAAGGCTTATGGTCTTCACTTCAGGCCTTACTCAAACCCGGTCTGCATGCCAGTCACCAAGTGGAGCTTTGTTTGCCTTGGCAAGTTAAGGGAACTCTGAAGGCCATAGCAGAAGCCGCTATTTAAGGTAAGTCAGTGGAGGGCCAATCTCTTTATGTGCAGATGCAGAATGTCCCTGGCTCTGCCAGTCCCCTGGGGCCAGCCTCACCCAGTAGAGTAGTCTGAGTCCTGCCTGGCACACTAAGCTGGAGAAATTGGGTGGCTCAAATATTCCCCCAATTCCTGCTGTTCCATTTCTTACCTCCTCTGTCCACCTTCCTCCTGAGTTGCCCCCTCCCCTCTCCCACTGAAAGTCAAACATGGCCCCTTCTCCTTAGGCCTCCACATGTATTTGCACATATGTGTGCGTGCTTTCTATCCTCTGCACAAACACCACTGGAAACCTCAGAAGGCAGCCAAGAAATGCCTTGTAATAGGAAGAATCACGGCAAAGCCAGCCACTTGACCTCTCGCGTCCCTCTCCACAAGTTTGAGAAGCCGTCTGCCTCGTGCATTCATTTACCCATTCACGAAGCATCTGCTGGGCCTGGCACGGCTGAAGGCCCAGTGGTTCCACCACGGCAAGGGCAGACGTGGCCCCGCTCCAAGGAACTTCAAGTGCCATGGCAGGAAGACAGACATCATGGGAAGGACGTTCAACAAAGTACAAGGGGGAAAATAGAAGGAATTATGAAGAAAAATGAAATGCGCTCCAGGGACAGAGCAGGATGGGGGGGGAGACGGCAGCGTCTCTTTCTAAAGTCCCTCTAAAAAAGTGACTTGAGTGAACCGAGGAGGTGGACCCTGTGGAGACCTGGAGGAAGAGGGAGAACGCTGTGAAGGTCCTGAGGAGGAGACGGGCGTGGCTACTTAAGGAGGGCCAGGAGGGGCAGTGTGGCCCGAGTGACACGGGAAGGCGAGGTGGCAGAGATCTACAGGGGCCACCTGGTGGAGGGCCACAGACCGAGTTCCAGCCTGCTGTCGGAAGGCCGCGGAGGGCACCATCAAAGGGGAGGTGTGGGAGCAGAGCGACGGTTCGGAAGGCTGTTGCGATTGTCCAGGGGGACGGATAGTGGCCGGGTGGAGAAGCGATAAGCCATGGCATGCATTTTGAAAGTAAAATCCCTTTATTGCCTACATAGAATTATCACTCAGATAAAGTCTTCAGCTCTGGGACTTTTTAAACTTCTCAGTTTAAAAGCTGAGCCGGGGACTTCCTCAGTGCCCTGGGAGTGGACGTCTGGCTTCCAACACTGTCAAGTCCAGTGAGGCCCGGGGCACCGGGACAGCGCTGGGCTAGGGGTGCAAGGGTTTTACCTGTCAAAAGATCTCCACGACGCAATGCCCACGGCCGCCGCCCCCTCTCTGCCTGGGAGGACGGATCAGGGAACTTCTCGGCCAGTCATGTGGTCTCTGAGGTGTTGTCCTGTTGCCATTTGGGAGGACCTCTTAGATTTCTGACCTGTCCTTGAGGAGCAATGTGATGGAGCTTTTTGAAGCCTGGTGCCTGTGGCCTGGTATGCAGAGCTGGCTTCTAGGGAAGAGGAACACAGTCCACTGAGCACGGAACCAGGACCTTCCAGGAAGGAAGCAACTGAGACTCCTACGTGGTTTTTCCAGATTTAAAATTAGGAAAACAGGAGCATCCCTGACCAGAATTTGTGGCCAGGAAAATATTCCCAAATCCCCCAAAATAGAAAGGGCAAAAGGACACCCTGCCAGGGGCACAGGGTCCTCACTGGGGCTGAGGTGGCAGGGGGGTCAGTTCTGGGACAGAGTGTGGTGAGGCAGCCAGAGCCTGGCCGTGCAGCCCCCGGGCCGTTCATGCCCTGGGAAGGATGCTGCAGGGTGAGAGGGTGGTGGGAGAGAGCGGGAGCCCTGGAGCCCAGCCCTGGGCTCCTCAGTGGCAGTGACACACCTAGAAGCCATGGCCGGAGGGTGAGGGGCTCTCAACAGTGACACCATGTGGCAGCCACAAGAACAAGCAGCGCTGGACCCATCAGAGCCTGCTTGTCACCCCCTGTTAGAGAGCAAGTCAGCTCCCTGGGACTGAGTGACCCCTACTGTTAAGGTAAGGGCCTCAGGCGGGATCCTGGACTTGCAGCCAGCACAGACAGACGGGGACCCTCGTGACTCACGGATGAAACGAGAAGCAGCCTATACTTGGTGGTGGCCCTGTACAGGGTCTGGCATGTGGCGTGACATTCATAGGATAAGTAGCATGTTTACACATGTGGAGGGGGCATAGGGCCTCATGGTCTTGAGACTCTGGCACCGGTGACCTTTACTGGCGGGACAGTGATTGTTTCTATTTGTCCTTTTAATTGTCTGAGTTTTCCAGTGTTCCACTCTGCCTTTTCAACAAAGAGATGGTGGATTCAATATTAAAGAAAAGAACATTTGGTCCATACCCCTCACCCTGCCAAACACGCGCCAGGAACCTAATAACCAGCAATGAATTCCATACGTTTTATGGGCCCCGGGATGGCCACAGGGGGTGAGCCCGGGGCCAGCGAGCAGCCAACCCGCAGGCCCTCAGCGGGCACCTGGACAGGTGTCCTTTCAGCTGAAGTGAGGTTCCCCACCCAGAACAGGGCGAGTGACAGAAAGGACCCTCCCCAGCCCTGTCCTGATCCGGGCTCCCTCTTCGGGTGGCGTTGACAAGGCAGCCACCCAGGGACACCGGGAGGTTTCCCCTGAGGCCCGAGGCCCACACGTGAGCTGGGTGGAGGGTTTCACTTCAGCTTCAGGCAGCCTCCACACCACAGCAGAGACCCTCCCTCACGGGGCCTGCGCGCCACGCCTGCCCCTTGGGATGTGCTCGTGTGGAGAAGCTGAAGGCTGCCCGCCACACCCTGTCCCGCCCGGGACTGACCACCCTGCAGAGGAGAGCTGTGACTCTTTCCTTCAACCAATCTCCAGTCCAGAGGGGCCCAGAGGCAGAAGTGCTCCTGATACAAGTGGAAGATGCCAAGTGTGAAAACACAGACGGGCTTCGTCGCTCCAGCCAGATGCCCCTTCAGCCCCCCAGGCTCTGCCTCTCACACGGGCCTCTCAACCATTGGCACCCCCTTTGCCAAGGCTCAGTCTTCGTCCAGCTTGTCCCAAGACTCTTGGCCCTGCCTCTGACCACCTTTCTGTCCATGCTTGGTGCCTTATGGAAGTGACTTTTCAGAAACCCACGTCTCCCCTTCCTGGAAAACAATCACCCGCCCCACGTTCTGTGCAGTCTCCTTCCTTCATGTGACAGGCAGCGCCCCTCCCCAGGAGCCATGATCCGTCTGTCCTTCCCTGCTGCGTTCTCTCTCTAATTCTTCCTTCCTTCCATCACTCAGAGAGCCCTACAGCCAGCCCTACCCACTCTGCATATGTGCGCCCCTCTCTCCCTCTCTCTCTCTCTCTCTCTCTCTCTCTCTCTCTCTCTCTCTCTCTCTCTCTCTCCACACACACACTCTAACAAGCCAGGCTTATCAACATTCCTCAAAGACAACACACAGCCTGGAACATTCTTTTTCTTAGTATCTGATTGTCAAATTCTATTCACTTTCATGGCCTTTAAGCTGAACCTTGAAAAGGAGCTAGAATGGAGCCCTCTTCAGACCCCACGCCGGAAGCACTCTGCCTGCATCCTCCTGGATGCACTCATCCCATTAGCCTTTGCCACCGTCAACCTCAACCTTGAGCTCCCAGGAAACAAACGTCACATATCATTCCCCTGTGTGTCCTCCACAATGTGGGACAGACACTGTTGCTCATTGAATCAAGAAGCTACTCATTTATCTTGTTTTCAATACAAAAGAAGCATCCTGGCTGGGAGAATGGTCCACAGCTTCCAGATAACTGTGGAGCATTCATTGATCCAAGGATTGATATCCTGACATAAATCTTTATAATTTAATTTTGCTTATATTTATGCCTCCCTCCCTCCTTCTCTCTCTCTCTCTCTGTCTCTCTCTCTCTCTCTCTCTCTCTCTCTCTCTCCACACCCCCCACACCAACATTTTTTCATCACCATAACGAATACCTGAGACATGTTAACTTATAGAGAAAAGAGGCTTATTTAGCTAATGGGTTTGGCATTAGGGAGGTTCTGACAAGTGTGACCCCTTAGCCTCACTTCGTGGTGGGCTGCACAGTAGTTGCCCCTTATCTGTGGGCACCTATATCAAGGCCCCCAGTGGACGTCCAGTGGAAACTGAGACTAGTACTGAACCGAGGTCCCAAGTTCCGCCTTCTCCCACACCCTCCCCACTGTCTTCCCCACCCCCACAGACACGAAATGTTACCTAATAGAAGTAATCGGAGCCAGGATGAGTCCACACCGGGGCCCCATAAGGAATGCATCGTAACTTCATTTTCTTCTGCTATCATCCGACTCCGAGAGCCGCTCCCTCCGGTCCTGCGGGAAGTCTAACCCAGAGTTACGGCAGCCTCTCCCCTGCGGTGGCACCGAGGGCACTGGCAACGCGTAGGCCGCCCAGAAGACTGGGCGAGGCCCTGCAGCCTGGTGTCTGCCACACGACCCCCAGATCCTAACCTCTGAGATTGGCACCTCGATGGGGACCGCCAGCCCCAGTCACCCTGGAGAGTGGGCATCGGCCTCGAGGTGCCCTGTCCCCTCCCAAACTCCTGGCAACGCCCCCACATGATCAAGGAAAGGGGGGGCAGGGGTGTCTACTCCTTGAGGGACTCTGAGCACTGAGAAAAGGAATCTCCCCCCCTGCCTCCCCCTCACGGTCCCCTCCCTCCCCATCCTCTCTCAGGACACCAGTCCTGCGGGCCGTGACCCCAACTGGACAACACTGTGGACACGTGGTCATTTGACCACCGAGACTTTTAGATGAGTCGCCACACTGGGCGACGACACTTAGAACGTGGGTCCTGGTTTTCTATATAAATATCTATGGAAAGCGGGGCTCTTGGGTGGAATCTGAGCCGTCCACTCACTCACAAATATTTATCCAGCACTCCTGTGCCAGGTGGCAGCCCTCGAGGCCCCAGAGCTGTGGGTCACTAGAGAGACAAGTCCCATTCATTTTACGTGGGACCGACAGGGACAGTCACACCTGGGAGGCGGGGGACAGGCTTGGCCACATGGAAACCGTCATAAACAGAGCAGTGAACCAGGTCCTGCTGGATGGTGACAGGAACAAGGAGACCAGCTGGACGCTGGGGGAGAGGAAGGGGGAGCTGGGCAGATGGGAGCTCAGGAGCGTCTCCATGGAGGCGCTGAGACCTGGGTGACAGGGGAGTCCAGGGCGTGAGGATCCAGGGGAAGCCTTAGCAGGCAGAAGTGTCAGAAGCCACAGGATAGTCACCGACTGGACTCCTGGGGTAATGGCCAAGAGGCCAGGGAACCACGTGGCTAACTTTAGAGTTGGGGTTGGGGCTTGAATTCAAGGGAAGGGACACTGGGAGGGGATGCTCCTGCAGAGAAGTGTGACACAGCACGCAGGGGCTGAGAGAGACGGGACCCGCGAGGGACTGTCCCCCGCACGCCAGGCAGTGGACATCGGAGCACACAGCTGGCCTGCAGCGCTCGGCTCCCTGTCCTGGGTACAACTCTCTCCTGGCTGCATTAGGTCCTCAGCAAAATCCATCAAGTCCCTGTGGCCCTGAGTTAGCCGTTGGAGGGGAGAGAAGTCCAGGCTGAGGTCTCGTTTGGGGAACTAGACCAAAGCCAGCTCCGGGGAAGCGGTTCTCTGGACGAGAGGTGGCAGGGCCATGAGGTGGGGTCCAGCCTGAGAGGGAGGTCCAGGTGACAAGTGGAGTCTGTGCCCCCTGCACCGGGACCTTCAGAAACCCACATAGAAGGGGCAGGATTCCTAAGACACGCAGAGGGGCTCAGAGCCCCACGCTGGACAGCAAGGCTGGTGACCACGGTGGGCAGCCAGGGAAGGAGGGGCAGAGCAGGAGGGAGGCCACGCAGAGCTGGATCATTAAACAGAAGACAAAGGCCTCCTTCCTTTGCTGAGTTGTTTCAAAGCTGTGATGATCGAGTTCCTGACAACATTTCCTGGAGGGACTGCTGTCCCCTCTTCCACTTGGCTGCACTCTCTTCCTGCAGCATCAGGAAGGAAGGTCCTCCGGTGACCCAGCCCACTCAGCGGACAGAGTCTCTCGGGTGCAGAGCCGAGGGTGGGATTCAAGTGACAGGCTGGAGAGCTCAGCTCAGGGACAGCCCTGGAGACGCGGGTGGAGACAGAAAGGACAGGGACTCTCCAAAGCCCTGTAGTAGCCTGTCCATTCCCTCGACAGGCACGGTTCCAGCTCCAGACTCCTGCTCTCGTGGAGGTTGTGTTCTGGGGGGTGATGGCAGATAGTGAATAATGAAACATAACAGAGCCATTCGTAGGCCACGGTAGAAGATGGTGAATGCTTTAGAAAGATGATTCAGCAACCAGCAAAGATCAGGAGTATGGGGAAGAGGGCCAGTTGCAATTTTAACAGAGAATTGGAAGAAGGTGACCTCTGAGTATAAATTGAAAGAGGTGAAGGAGAATCTGGGCAAAGGGAACAGCGAGCACAAAGGCCCCGAGGTGAGAGCATGCCTCAGTGTTCCAGGATCAGCAAGGTGGCCAGAGTCTGAGGCCACCCAAGGATGCTCAGACAGAGCTGGGGGTGAGGAGAGTAGGGGCCACATCCCTCAGGGTCTCCTAAACATCGCCAGGACTTGTCATCTGTCTGTCGGCGGGCTCTACACCGCAGGACCCGTACATTCCGGCTCTGCCCTCACAGCCTGGATATCACCGGCACCCAGTAAATGCCTGCCGGGTGAGTCACCGCAGGTGAAATGCACACAGCCCTGGCTGGGCAGGCGTGTCCAGGCGAGGCCTCCGCACAGGACGGCGTTTCCCTCCCACATGTCCATGCCCACTGCAGCCCTGAGAGAGACCTGATGAAATAGGAGACTTGTGTGATCACCACTCAAGGGAGTGTCCTGCAGGGAGACGGGCAGGTGCCCAGGAGCCTGTCAGGGGAAGAGCTGGGGTGCAGGTCGCTGTGACCCACTTACCCTCGGGCCCTGCACTGACTCCACTTCTGTGGCCCCTACCTGCCCCTCCCCACCCAGCGCCCTCCCTGCCCCGCCACCGTGTCCACTCTGAGGCCTAAGCAAGGGAGGCGGCCACTCCTTCTGTGTCCCAAGAAGATTCTAACTTTGCCCCAGGGCCAACCCTGATGGCAGCACTTGTAAGAAAGGAATCACTGGCCCACATTCCTGAGAGTGATGCGGGCACGGGCCGGCTCAGAACAGAATATTCCCCCTTTTTAAAGAATATTTTAAGTTTATTTTTAACTGATACATAAAATCCTACACATTACCAGGGTGCCGTGCGGTGTGTGAGTCCCTGTGGGCCTTGTGAACCGCTCAGACAGGTGCCACACCATCTTCTCAGACGCCCCCACCCTCCCGTGGGAAGGGCGCCCACACCCCTCTCTGGAAGCTTTTAGAAGTACACAGGACCTTGTTGTGGTCAGCAGTCGGAACCAGGGCTCCTGCGCCCCTCTTCTCTGTCCCTCCACCCACCCGGCTCCAGGACCTTCTGCACAAGAAGAAAAGCAGAGCGGCACCCAGGGCCCCAGAGCATCCCACCCGAGGCCTCCACAGGGCTAAATAGGAACCTCAGGGTGAAACTTTGCAAAAGCTTTTTAAGTGGGAGACCCCACCAAGTGTTTACTGGACTCTCTGAACCACGTTACCCTCCTCCTCCCTGTTTTAGGGTGCACTGGCACCGCCTGCAGGCACCCCTTCCTCGGGCAGCAAGACCAAAGAGGGCCAGCACCTGCCACCTGCAAGACGACCAAGGGCCAGGGAGCCCAGAGACAAAGGACCAGGAACAGGGAAGAGAGAAGGAAAGGGCTGGGAAAGGTAAGCGCTCCGACCAACGAACCCCTGAGGGCGGTGGGGGTCACTCTGCTTCTTCAAATATACATCTGTTTGGCTCAGATCCCCTTTTTATGTCCTAGGAAAAAACCCTAATGCTGCCTTGAGACTTCTGAAAATTGCAAGAGAACCTATATTTTCCTCTCACCTCTGGCTCCAATTTCCTGCCCTCGCTGAATTCTTATTCTCTGCTCTCCATAATTCTGCACCTTCTTCACCCAGCTCTCTCCTCCAGCCCCAAAGCAATCATCTTACAAGCGTTGCACGTTAGCAGAATTTTTATTGATGGTTTGTAGGTCACGAGAGATGGGTTACCTTCTCTCCCCACAGGCAGGAGACCTGGCGTCCAACACTAGCTGTTCTGTCTCTTGAATGTTCTCCAGGGATTTCTCACTGGCTGAGCCTCCGCGGCGCGCAACACAGGGCTCCCGTCTCCCTCCCCCCAGGAATCCTCCCTCACAGCATGATGGCCCGTCCCCTATGGGCACATCTGAGGCCCATCTAGGTGTGCAAAGGAATGAAAATCCTTTGGCTCCTTTGGGAACCCAGCTGTCAAAGACAGCTGCTCTAAGTGGTGGGCCTTCTCCTCCTGTCACCCACGTTGCTCTGTCTTCTAGTTCATTAGAAAGCAGAGAAAGTCTCTCATTGTCCCTTCCTCACTCATTCCCTGACCCATGCCACTCTGCGTGCTGTGGTCCTTTGGGCTGTAAGCCACCAGTTACACCTGTCAAGGATCTCGAGTTCAAAGCCAGCCTCAGCAATGACGAGGTGCTTAGCAGCTCAGTGAGACCCTGCCCCTAAATAAAATACAAAATAGGGCTGGGGATGTGGCTCAGTGGTCAAGTGTCCCTGAGTTCAATCCCTGGTACCAAAAAAAAAAAAAAAAAATGCACCGATAGGATGAATTTCCTTACCTCAATCTACCCTCTAAACAGCCTCGGGACCCCTGCATCTTATGAGTAGTCCCAGATGTTACTCCCAAGTAACTCCCACAAGTGCCCCTGCCACCACGCGGCCTAACCAAGAAGGTTTAACATGGGGTCATGGAAGCCCCCAAGAGCTAGGCACAAGTTCTCTGTGCATGCATCTCTGTGCTCCTGCTGAGGTGAGGGCATATAGATCCAAAAAAATATTTTCATCCCCCTCCAACCCCCTGCCCCTGAAAAGGTTTTAACCCTGTCGGGTCACTGCACAGGACCATGCTGAGCCCTGTATGGACATCCCAGCCCACGGTGGCAAGGCACCCATCACTGTGTAATGGGCAATTGGAGAAATAGGAGAAATCATTGTGGAAAGATCTAAATTTTCAAGAATATCTGCTCTGGGAGTTATGAAAAATCAACAGGAGTTAAGAGCAGCAAAAATAAAAACAACATCTTTTTTTGTTGTTGTTGTTTTTTTGATAGAGACACCGTTTTTAAAAATGTGATTCAATAAGCTAATGCCTAAGAGCTAATGCCTTTACACAGGCATCGACAAAGTGATTCTGAAGCAGAGACTCTGGCTTTATAATTTTAAAATATTAACCATAAAAGCAAGATGAATCAGATACATAGATTTATTGTATCCACTGGAGAAGGACTTAGCTCACATAAAACAATTGCGACAAATGAACCCAAAGTTAAGGATGGATGGAAGCCCAGAGCCAATTAAAACTAAATGGGAAAGAGATTTAAGTCTGAAAATTGAAGATAAGGGTTGGCAATTATCCCGTCATCTAACCAAACACACAACTGCTGCTGTGGAAGACTTGATGTATTTTTAATTATCATATCAAGCATTTGACTCTTGTTAGAAAAATGAAATTGACCATAAAAAAAAATTCAGCACTTTCCCCAATAATTCAGAGGGAGAAACACTCCTCTCTGCCCGCACAGTGTCTCCATGCAGAGGCCTGGCGAGGCGCTGCCATTAGAAATGTACCATAAAGAAAGAGCTCTTCCCATCTCCTGATCTGTGCTCACCTCACATGAATCCTCAGATGAATGTGGAAATGTGTAGTTTTGCCTCATTTGCATTGTTAATGGTCTCATGCCAGATTACAAGAAAACAGGTAAGAAAGAAGGCCCTTAAAACACGGTGAGTAACTTGCCAGTGGAAAAGAGCAGCATCTTTAGGCTCCAGCCAAGAGGGTCCCTGCCCTGGGCCCTGGGCTAGAAGGTCATTTCTCACATCACAACACGCTGCACCTCTTGAAGGGCCTGTGAACACGTTTGTCACTTGGGGTCTGGTGCTCAGTGTGGACTCCAAATATCCACCCTCTGGGCCCCAGAGAGACACTCGCACCTCTTGTCCCTGCTCTTGAAACAGAAGGCAGCTGCCCTCAGAATGCCCTGAGGCTTGGTGGGTGTGGTCCCGGGGAGAAGCTGGGCCACTCACAGGTGTCAGAGAAAAGACCATCCACAGGGCCGACCCTTCCTTTCCACGCGATACCCCACTTCCTGCACGCTGAACTTCTGCTTCCTAGAAAGTGCCAGGGGTCTATTTGCTTCCTTCTCTTGATATTCTAATTTGAGTTCCCAGAAATATTCACAAATTGTCGTAGTCTGTGCCACAGACGTAGGGAGCAGCTGAGGAACATTTTGCAATATGAAAGAACCATGCCACCCTAACTTGTAAGTCTGAGTGAAACACGACACCTATGTTTTCATTGGTAGCTGGAAAAGTATTGAACACTAAGACTATTCATAAAGCAGTTTTATTTTTATAAAAGTGCTTAAAATATGTGATTGGATCTTCAAAAAAATTAAGCTGAATTTGAACTTCATACAAAATTTCTATTTAAAATATTTGCATTCGGTATTCCTAGGGAGATGAAATCGGCAGTCCTAGGTATTCTTTCCACTAAATACAACTAACAATCTTGGGAATTGTATTTAAAAGAAAGACAAGAATATACCGAAAGGTAGAGAGAAGAAGGCAGACTGGTTAGAAATATCAAATCCAGGGTCAAAAGAGTTCTCTGGATTGAAAATAAAAATCACACAGAACAGTGGTTTCGTGGTGGCACCTTTAAACATGCATACAACTTAATTTGATCAATTCCATCCCCCAGTACCACTCCTCGCCCTATTCTCCTTCTCCCTGGCCTACTTCCTGGACACCCATAGTCTCCCTTCTATTTCCCGAGATCCACCTTCTCCCCACACCTTTTTTTTCTAGTTTCCACATTATTTTAAACAGTCTCTAGCTCCTTCCATTTCCCTGCAGATGACATATTTTTGTTCTTCCCTGTGGCTAAATAAAACTCCATTGTGGATGTATGCCACATTTCTTGGTCCATTCACTTATTGGCAGACACCTAGGCCGGCTCTGGATTTTCTTTACCCCCTTATATCCCAACTTGGAGCTGAACAAACCCACAACATAGAAACACCAACAGGCACAGACCAAAAGAGGCCTCAACAGAAGTTCCTCTCTCTCTGGCCAACAGACCAGGAGAGGACCAACTTATCAAGACAGAAAAATTCTGCACGATAACCAGTCCTCTCCTACCAAAGGCCACAGGGAAAAACCTGCGGTGCCACTCCTCCATCCCCCTCCCCACGGGACCCTTGCTTTCTCCCCTTGAGAGACTAGAATGAGGTGCTGTTGGAGAAGGTCAAGTAAAGACCTGGACTTTCGACCTCACTGGCCAGTAATGAGTCTGCACCACCCCCAGGATGAGGTCACTGGACACCAACGTGGGAGCCTGGACTCCCACCCCTGTTCAGTCACAAGGACCCTCCCTCCCTCTCACTGGGCAGTGATGGTGGATGCGTAGTGGACAGTCTGCACTCTCACCATCTCCCGGCAGTAACAAGGTCACCATGCTGCAGTCAGCGGAGCTGGAACTCCGTGTCACCTGTCAGGAACAAGGTATCAGTTGCCAACAGAGGACAATGAAGAATCTGGACTCCTACTCCCACCTCCAAACAATGAAGTGGTCTCTCCCTTTTCCTACCACCGTGGTACCAACAGAGCAACAAACGCAGAAAGCTCAAATGTAATAGTGAGTCCCTGAACATAATATGAAGGGGCTCAAGTTTCAATTGACTCCCACTCAAAATATCACTCATCATTGTTGGTTGTTGAACCAGGAAGATCACAAGCTGAATGAAAAAAAAATCAACAGATGCCCACACTGAAAGTGATTGTCAGAATGACCTGACAAGGGTCTTAAAACAGCCATGCTAAGCATGCTTTAATGAGCAATGGCAAACCCATAGGAAGCAAATGAAAATGGAGAACATCTCAGCAAGAAAGCCACAAGATGAAAAAGAATCAAATTGAAATTGTAGAATTCAAAATACAATCACCAGCCAGGGACGTGGTGCACGCCTTTAATCCCAGCAGCTCAGGAGGCTGAGGCAGGAGGATCTCGAGTTCAAAGCCAGCCTCAGGAAAGGTGAGTGCTTAGCAACTCAGTGAGACCCCTGTCTCTGAATAAAATATACAAAAGGGCTGGGGATATGGATCAATGGTTGATTGCCCCTGAGTTCAATCCCTGGTACCAAAAAAAAAAAAAAAGTACAATCACCAAAATAAAAAGCTCAGGAAAGGGCCAAACAGTAAACCAGAAGGTAGAACCATAGAAATCACCCAATCTGAACAACAGTGAGAAAATAAGTCTACCAAAAAAATAAAAATAGAAATAGAACAGCATCCCAAGGACCTGTAGGACCAGAACTAAAGGTGTAATGTTCTTATCAAGGACATTGGAGAGGAGAAAGAAGGTGGGGCCCAGGAAGTACCCAAAGAAATAATGACTGGCACTTCTGGAATTTGGCAAGAGACATAAACCTACACGTTAAGGAATACAAGCAACCCCCACACCAAAGGAATTCATTTCAAGTCATGTAATAATTAAGCTTTTGTAAACAAAAGACAAAGAAAAACTCTTGAAAGAACCTGGGGAAAAAAAAAAGTTAGTGAATATAATTGGCTTCCCTTCTCCTATTGAATTTCTAAATTACATGTGATAGTTGAAGCAAGAATCATAACACTCCCTGATATGGCTCTAAACATATGTCAGAGAAATAGTCACAACAATTATACTATAACTGGGCAGCAGTTACGGGTGATAAGGGAGGTGAGGCCTGTGTGTTTCATTTACTTTATTTAGTAAGCTGTGTAAATAGCAGACCACCCTTGTCTGTAGGGGACACATTCCAAGATCCCAGTAGATACCTAAGGCAGCAGAGAGTATCAACCCTATATAATCCATGATTTTCCCATGCATACATACTAAAGTTCAATTCATAAATTAGGGGGAAAAAGAGATCAACAATAATAACGAATGATGAAATAGAACAATTACAGCAATACACTATACAAAGCTAAGCAATTGGGGTCTTTCTCGCAAAATATCTTCTCACGTGGTACCCACCCTTTTCTTCTTGTGAGTCGAGGCTGGATGAAGTAGGTGAGTGGTGCAGGCATGTGATGGCGTGTTGGGCTACCGCTGGCCTTCGGGGATACATGGATGGAGGACCACCTGCTTCAGGTGATCCTGGATCACTGGGCTATATGATGTCAAAGACCAGCTGGTGATCCTTAGTTAACTGAAGGGGTTTTTGCTGAAACATCTTGGGGAACACTGCCTTTGCTGTCTCCTCGTAGCTCACCACAGGGTTGCCGCAGAGGCCGCGATCCTTTGGTCATCATTGGGTGAGTCTGATCTCCATCCGAGGATTTTGCTCTCTAGCTTTGCCCCTTAATGGCCATGCAGTTCAGAACCCATCAGACAACTGCAGTAAAGTCCTCCGGACCGGCTCTGCTTCTCTTTCTTCTTCCTCTTCCTCTTCCTTGATGGATAACCCAACAGACTCTCCAATTCCTCATTTGTCAACACTGGTTAATGGCCTTCAAAGTGTTCCTCCATTTTATCAAGCAGGCTGCCAAGTCCTTTGTCAACTTGTCTTGCCGTGTGAATGACTTTTCCTCACTTCCCCATCGATCTCAAAAATCATTCCTTCTGTAAGACACCCCCGGCCCCTGCCGAGAGGGAGGCATGTACAGTTTCTGGTTCTGATTCACCCACCCATCATAGCGCTGATGAATGTAATTGTGCCAGCAATAGTGGGTGATTTCCAGAACTGCAGGATGTCCAGGTGAGAGTCTGTATCAAATGTGATCAAACATCATGGAGGACTATGTGGCCTTGACAAACCAATAACACCCCAGTTAAGAGCCTGAAGCATGAGGTTGTAGTTGGAAGTAAAAATACAACCCCAATATTTTCCATTTTCACAGCCAACACATCCAGAACGGTCAGGTGAATTGTCTATTATTAACAGGAATTGAAATTCCAACCCTTCCTCTTCCCAGTATTTTTTCACTTGTGAGATGAAGCATTAATGAAGCCACTCCAAGATGTCTGCGTTGCTGGAACACAGGAAGATCATTTTGGTTTTGTCTTTAAGAGTGTAGGTTCATCGAACGCTTCTTTTGATTTCAAGAGTATGTGGGCCTGGCTTTGCCATGCCCTGCAGTGTTGCCGTATAGTGCCGGCCTTAATCTGTCCCTCCACATTTATGCCCTGGTGCCTCCTTTGCGCTTTTATGAATATAGTTTTATTGGGAATCTTCCTTCAGAAGGATTCCATTTCATCACTATCAACCACTTGCTTTGGATGGTGTCCTTTCTCCTAAATCAACTTCAACTCTGCTAGAAATGTAGCAGCAGCTTCTTCCCTGGCAGACACAGCCTCTCCCGTGTATATTTTTAGTCTAAACATCTTCCCGAGTCTGTGTAACATCCTTTTCTTTCGATAAATGGCTTGGTGTCCCTAATTTCCAAGGGTTCCCTACTGAGGTCTTCATACAGGCTCAGTGCTTTCTGGTGCCTTCGGTTGGCCTGTATTTTCTGCTCTTATCTCCACCCACATATTCAATGCCTTTCCCATCTCAACAAAGCATTCATCATGCACTGTGGCCAGAAATTTTGCAATGTGAGATGCAGAAGAAAAATGAGTACGAATTTCTTTGTACCTTCTTTACAATTTCACAGAGAAAAGAGATATTCTTACTATAGATGCTAGTAAGCTCAGCATAGGATTTTTTTCTTTCCTTATTAAGTCAATAACTTTCACCTGTTTACTTAGAGGAAGCACTTTGGGGCTTCTCTTTGCCGGCCTACTGCTCTTGCACTTTGGGGCCATTATTAAATAAAACAATAGTTACCTGAACACAAGTGCTGCAATACTGCGACAGTCTGACAGCCTGCAAAGTCACTAACAGGAGGGTAGCAACGACACACAAAGGGATTATTCATAAGTTGAGCACAACTGATTAGGATGGTGTCACAGCATGTATGTCACAGGATTCCAGATAAACATGTAAAACTTCATTGTATGCATTAGCAACGGATAATGAATATATGGCTGTCTTAATTAAAAATACAATACCATTTACAGTCGAGCACACACACAAAATAACAGATACTTAGGTGTAAACTAACAAAACATGTACACGACTGAAGTGCTTAACACTGAGGAAACTAATCCGAGCTAAATAAACGTATGTACCACATTCATGGTTTAGAAAACTAAAAATAGTCAAGAAAAAAATAAGTCGATTTTCCTCAAGTGTTTATATAGATGTAACAAAATTCCTCTCAAAACTCCCAGGTACACTTTTTAAAAATATACCCAAAATTATCTTAAATTTTATATATAGAAAGGCAAAGGAACTTGAATATCTAAAAGAATAAAGTGGGAGAAATCAATTCGGCTGATTCTAACACGGTGCAGGTGACGCTAGCAAGTCTGGATTAGTGAAGGAGCAAAAACAGAGAAATGGAACAGAAGACGGGGCTGTGTCCAGACCCACGAGGGCGTGCCCTCTGGTTTTTGACAGAGATGTAAAGGCAGTTCAACAGAGGAAATGCGCCTTTTTAATAAATGGTACTGACAAAACATAGGGAAAAAATCATTTTGAATCAAATACCTTACATAAAAATTAACTCAAAATGGTCACAGACTTAAATGTTAAACAGACTATGTACTTTGTTTTAATAAATAGGAGAAGTTTTGTGATCTAGGACTAAGCAAAGAGTTCTTAGGCTTGACACCAAAAACACCAAAGAAAAACCAGAGAAATTGAGCAACTAATAAAAAAATATATATGTTTATTGAATCTAATTTTTAAATGGAGCTCATATTTTTAAATTCTTTTATGTACTTGGTTTTTTTAGTAATTTTTATAATTGTATTTTCAAAAAACAGCAGTTTATTATGGATGGAAATAAATAAACTAATGTTGCTATGAGGAAAAAAAAAAAAAAAGAAAAACCAGAGAAAAAAAATGATAAATTTTCAAAGACTAAGGAATGAGTATGGGAGGGTGTGTGTGTGTGCGTGTGTGCCTGTGTGCGTGTGTGCGTGTGTTTCTATAAAAGGGAAACATTCAGGATCCTTATGGTGATGAAAATGTCCTTTATCTTGATTGCATGTCAACATCCTGGTTGTGAAATTGAATGACAGTCCTGTAAATGTTAAGATTAGAAGGAACCAGGTAAAGAGTATATGGGATCTCTGTTTTATTCCTTATTACTGCATAATTATTGAAAAAGATCAACTTAAAAATTGCATTCATTGTTTATCATTTGTAGTCACTTTTATTCTTGGGATATAATTATAAATACTTTGGAAAAACTTTTTAATAAGATACATAAAAATAGTACTAAAAACTCCCTTTTTAACATTTATTGCCATTTATACTTTGAAGAAAAGATACTCAAATACCATTCTGATGACATCATTCCCTTGCTCGAAACCCTTCCATGGCTCTCCTAGGGTCTGTGGGGTCAAATCCGAGGATTGGCATGTGGACCGTTCTTTTTCTACATGCCTGCTTCTCGGTCAGATCCACCCTCCCCCACCACCTGCACACTCTTCCCTCCACTCTTGACTACCTGAAGGTGCCTTGCTGCTTCGTGCCTTCCGCTAGGTCACCCTACCCCATCAACACCCCCCAAATCATCTTCATATCATTCAAAATCCAGCTTGGGCTGGGGTATAAGCTCAGTGGTGCACCAAGCCCTGGGATCCACCCCCGCATTGCCCAAACAAGAAGACAACAAAACACTCTAGCGGTTCTTGCCTGCTCCTCCCAAAGGCCCCGCTCAGGGCAGACACCCTCTCTCTGGGCTGCACTGTGTTTGACGCAGGTCTTGGCACCTTGCACTCAGTTGCTTCTCGTCTTGTTTCCTCTTCTGATGCGTAGTGCTTTGAGGGTAGGACCTGTATATCACCCACCCTGGGTGTCCAGAGCCTCCGATGGTGCCTGATATACTGCAGGTGGTCTATAATGGTCCAGTGGCTACGTGATTCCTCAGTCTGTGGATTTCTTTTTTCCCTCCTCTTCTCATCCTTCCCCCATACGTGCATTTCTTACTCTCCTGAAGTCCCTTAGTCTTTTCCACAAGACTAACGTGGAGTGAACGTATCCTCTGTCGGTCCACGGTGTGCTCCTCAAGCTTGGGCGGGGTGCATTTTGCAGACATTCTTTAGACACATCAAAGAACTCAGAATTGATGGTTGAATAAACAAACGAACATGCTGCATCCCAGATACTACTCACTACAGGTTATTTATTACCTTGCTCCAGGACCTTTAAGAGAGAAAGAGAGACACAAAAGCCAGCCGACTCACAAGGAAGAGCCTGGTGTAGCAGGAGCACAAACAGAAGGAACGTGTACGTGGTTGGAATCATGAACATCCTCTGTGCAGCTTTGGAGTTTGACGTGGGTCCTGCCGGTTGTTCTTTGTGACTGATGGAAAGAGGGAGGGTGTGAAGTCTTCACAGCACTTCTAGATGCCTAGAGAAGAATCCCAGTGTGTGTCTTATTTTACACACTGAGGAGAAAACAGAGACAAAGACATGTCGAAACCATCAAAAGGCACATGTCAGTTGTATGCATCGTCCCAGCCTTGAAGAATTTACAGTCCACTTTCAATTGCAATCGCTCCAAATATTTGCCTTTAATAAAATTTGGAGAGTTTAAAGTGGCCAGGATTTAGTAGGTGGGAAAAGGTGTGGGGGCTGCAGAAGGGTCTCACCCCTTGTGACCGGAGGAGCCTGCCAACTCTGCGTCTGCTTCCTTCCCTCCAGCATGTGACATCAGAGCGTCTCGCTGTGGGGCAGGGGTGAGAATTAAAGATGATGTACGCCAATTACAGAGAAGGATGCCTGGCAGAGAGTCGGCCAATAAATTACAACCGCCTTCTTCTCATCAAAGGCGCCCAGCTCTGCATTATGAACTTCAAAACGCCGTCCTGTGAATTATTTTTCTTACTGAAATGGTATCAGAAGTCAAAGTTACAACACTAGGTGAATGCTTAAGAAAAGTATGATGTGCATTAAAAAACGTTAAGCCAGACACCCCGCAGGGCTCTTGATAAACACTTGGGGACTGACAAATGTGTTGTGAGAGAATAAAATCATACAGATGGAAAGAGATAGTAGCATAAAAAGGTAATTTGGAGCCCACACGGCGTAACGATTATACTCCAATAAGTGTTTTGGATTTTAATCGTGATAGTAAAGGAAACTGGAACTCATTTGAAAAAATATTGAATTTTCTTTTATGACCACAAGTTTACATGAACACCTGTCAGCACAGCA
The DNA here is from genome assembly GCF_052094955.1 of Ictidomys tridecemlineatus. Taxonomy (NCBI): domain Eukaryota; kingdom Metazoa; phylum Chordata; class Mammalia; order Rodentia; family Sciuridae; genus Ictidomys; species Ictidomys tridecemlineatus. Next base: position 8,600,736 of record NC_135486.1, on the reverse strand, counting down.
GCACGGTAAAGAGGAGGGCAGCCCCCTGCAAATTGCAAAGGTGTTCTCCAGTGTCAGGGGACATGTGCGGGCATCACGTTTGCAAACACCTCTCTCCACATGACCTGGGAAGCAGGAGACCGGCTGCCCTGTGTGACTGAACACTTCCCAGAACAGCACTGTCCTCAAGATGAGGTTCACTCACCAATATCTATCCTGCCTCCAGGGACCGTGCCAGGGACACAGAGACGGATGGATCATGACGCCTCTCCTCGTGTCCAAAGGTGGACATGTGAACAAGTGACCTGCCGCACTATAAGTGGGCACAGGGACTGTGAGGGTACAGGGGCTCCATTTTCCTAAAGGATTAGGAAGTCTTTCTCAGAGGTAGTAAAACTTGATCTGGACCTTACAAGATAAGACGTTCACCATGCCAAGAGACGGTAAGGGCAGCTCCCACAGGTAACCCCTTAAACAGAGCCTCAACCAGTGGGATGGACACAGGGACTACGGTGGTTCCCATTGGAACGGGGACATTTATAAGACATCTGTAACTATATACGTAGAGTAACTTACAAGGAGAGTATAAATGTATCATGATACACCTGTGTAATGGGCATCAAATGATTATCCCACGTGGTTGGTGCAGGCAACATAAACTTTCACTCCCTGTGGTGTGAGCTCATGAGATTCACCCAGTATTTTTCAATTCAATATCTGAAGTTGTGCTACTTATAGTTCATTAAATGGCTCTCGGTCATTGGTGTTTTCTCCTCATAGGCTCCTGAGTTCTTTTGAAGATCGTAGGGAGGGATGGGAAGGGAGAGGGGCAGAAAGATAGAGGGACAGAGCTTTCCAACATGGTCATCTCAAAGGCCAGCAAAATAACCCAACATCCTGGAAGAATCAACACTGTAGAATCATCAGAAAATGTCAGAAGTGCAAGTAGCACGTGAATCAACCAGCACGTTCGTGAACCTGAAGGCATAGCTTCCTTCTCCCTTTATTTTTTTTTCCCATCAAGATGAAACATAAAAACAAAGAGAATGTGTGCGGTTTGCAGAGGGATCCCTACACCTCGGGGAGTCCCTACAGATCCTTGACGTACTGCCACACTAGCCAACACATCGCCCGGGGCAGCATGGCTAAGTGATCTCACTGTTTTCCCCACGGGACCTGCGAGCCAGGTAAGCAAGACCAAAGACTAGAGTGAAATGGCCATTGTGCTCTTGAACATGACGGCCCTGTGGTGGAGTTTACGTGACCACTTCACAATGTCATCTGCTCATTCGTGTCCCGTACCCACCACAAAGTGGTTACTTGACCTTTTCCCCAAGTCACATAATTTCCCAGGGCTTCTAATTTCTCTTCTGTAAAATGAAGAAATGGACCAGATAACCTCCTAAATTGGCCCTCATTCTGACTGTTTATAAGTCTGGCTTTCCTCCTGACCCTCCATCTAGTTGTCTCTAGCCTCTATCCTGCCAAGAACCAATGGTCTTGGGCTACCGAAGTCTAACTACCAGTCCCAGCGGCACCTAAGTGGATTCTTGGCCCACGCAGCATGGCAGGCCGGTGGGATCTTGGCTCCTCTAGGTGTGCTAGATGTGCAGCCACCAAGACCCTGGCCGCCACACCCGAGAGCTGACTTGACAGTCAAGCTCACTCGCCCTCTCTCACCCTCTGTGGTTTCACTTCCTCCCCGGAAACAGAGCTCAGGGCACAGATGGGGCCTAAGATGACAAACACTTGTGAGATAAGTTCTGAATTCAGTGTGGCTCCGTTTGCTGAGAGATCCCGGAACACTCCACAGAGCCTCTTCTGCTTGTGGGGTCAGGCAGAAGCGTGGTTGGGGTGCATTTCACCTTGGCCCTCCTACTTCTGGATGCAATGCATGTGAAGTGCACCTGCATCCCCCAGAGCACCCTGGAGACGTGTTGGGTGGGGCCCCCAGCTGTGGTTTCAGCCTCTGGGGAACCCACCTACTGGGTGGGAACAGAAGAGTCCCTGGAGTGTTCCAGCCAGTGGGTAACAGGTGCGAGAACCACAGCCATGTGAACACCCCTCCAGGAGGAGCACGGGGTCGCCCTGGCCAGAGCCCACCCCCAGCTCAGCATCACGGGGCACAGCCTTCCCCTGGAGGGAGAACCCTGTGCGTTAACATGTAACACTGTCCCAGGCAGTTTTCAAAAGCCTGACACCTGGGCTTGAGTCCTGTCATTTATGACCTCTGTGACTTGAGCCATCCAGACCTCTGGTTCCTCGTCTATAAAATCACACTACAAATAGAATCTAACCGTGAGGATCACTGTAAAGCAATGGGATTCAGTAGCTGGCCCACAGCGCTGTGCTGAGCCTTCATAGTGTGAGACAAAAGGAGAACCCGTGATTCAGTCTTTATTTCACGTTTTGGTATTTGGTTCACTATGAAATTTTTGCATTAATTTTGATTTTTGACTTTGCATTAGGCTGGGATTGGGGCTCGGTGTTAGAGTGCTTACCTAGCGTGTGCAAAGTCCTGTGTTCAACCCCCAGCACTGAGAAAATTGCATTAGTATTGATTACTGGGGAGGTTCTGTGTAACCCTAAAATTTTGCACATTTGCCTTAGAACTCAGTAAATGTTAGGTGCTATCATTTTACCTTCACCACACAATGACTGCAGAGAGCAACTTATCTATTTAATACTTAGAGCAGCAACTATGACATACACCCCTTATCCTAAAACTGCTCAGCACATAAGATGCTCAAGTAGGTAGTCATCCACAGATTGCTGATAGCCGGTGGTAGACAAGCTACCAGGCTACAGTTCTCCAAGTGTTTCATGTGTTTGAAGGTTTTGTTTCATGATCCTGGAGGGCAGGGATATCACCCTGTGCCATGTCTGACACAAAGCTTGGGGACACAGAATCAAAGAACTGGCAAGGGCCTTGGAGTTCATCTAATCCCACCTGCTCACTTTACAAATAAGTTATCCAATGCCCAAAGAGGTTGCATAATGTGGCCAAGCCAATCAGGGATGAGGCTGAGGGAGATGTCAGGCATCCTGGGCTCTTTCCCTTCTAGAATTTGTTGATTTTCTTTTCTCTCTCCCTCCCCTTCAGTACCTAGTACAATGTTCTCCAGGTAGGAATGATACAGACTGCTGACTCTGGAACTCAAGTCGTCTTTGCTTTAGGGGACATAGGGAGGCAGTGCCTAAAGCGTATGTGTGTTTACCGGCTGTCTGTACATTCCAGCCCAGTGCGGCAAGGTGGTCAAGAAAAATACTGATTTAAAGCCAGACAGTTCCGAGTTCAAGTCCTGGCTTCCCTTTTTCCTAGCTGTGTGACCTTGAATAAAAATTAAGTTTTTAATTTTATTTCAAATTTTAAATTCACATGAAATTTTCATTTAATTTCAATGACTCATTGAAATCGTGAACGTAATAGTAGTACCTACCACAAACAATTATGGGAAAGTATACAAAACAAATCATGTAAAGAAGATGGCACACTCCCTAACACACCACAAACGGTCAATGAATTTCAGAAATCATCACTGTTTCAAAAGTAAGTCCAAATGTTCAAGTGGGCTCTCAAGGCAGATGGATCAAGCCGTCTGAATGAGTCTGTGATGTACCTACATTTTTGTAATATAGTGAATAAAGATTGGGAATGGAGAGAAAAGCTATCTGCCAAGCACATTTGCTTAATGGATGCAGATGTGCCACATCTATCCCATGAAGCCCCATAAACACCTCTTACTAGAGTTAGTCTGTGGGATCTCAGTTCCATAAAATCATGACAAGGAGCCCTGCACTCTAGCTCCTGAAATCTTACAGATTTCCCCCAAAGCACCAGGAACCCAGATCCGTGGACTATCAAAAGGGACCCGTCACAGACTCAAAAATACCTAAACCATCTTAGGATCCATCTGAAGAGAAAATAAATGATTAGTGAGGATGCCCAGTCGAACAGCAGAGCCCACAGCTGTAGTCGGACCTCCAGGAACAGTGCCTGCAGAGGCTGATGCCCTGCCCACTCAGAGAAATCAGCTCACAGTGGACTTCACCAACCTGGCCTTCTATTCTCTTCTGCTCCCAGCACAAAGCAAATACCCGGGCCCACGACCCATGGGAAGATGGGAAGCAGAATTCTGTATGAAAGCATCCAATATTTTAGGACTTGGAACCTGGGGGGAAGAAATATACCTGGGTATTCCAAATTTCCAGTCAAAGACGGCAATATCTCACGGTTGTGCAGTATCTTTTCTCCAAAATCTTCAAATCACTTCACCTAAAAGCATTAACCTCCCAGTGAGGCAGCAAGGAATTCTTTGGGGTTGCAAAACTTTAAAGAGCACTTAATGTTCCAAGCACATTGGTAAGAAAAATGAGAGAAAATTATAAATAAGACCCTTTTAATCCCAATTTAAACCATCGATTGACAACCTGAAAGTTTCTTGAAATTCAAGGTTTTCCAGAAGTGATGTGGTATTCTACACCAGACCCTTAAAGTAACAAAGGTCATTTGTGAATTAGCTGGTGAAATCCAAGGGTCCCGAGTGTAGTTAACAGCCTCACGTATCAGTGCTGATTTCTTTGCTTTGACAAATGTACCTTGGTGCATTGGCTGTACCCTCCGGGAAGCTGAAGTTTGGAAGGCAGACAGGATCTCTGGGCTACCTTTGCAGCTTTTCTGTAAATCGAACATTATTCCAGAGTTTATCTTTAAAATAGCAAAAATAGAATACATCAAGGTGGTTGTGGGATTTTTGAGCTGCCAAAGAACCTTTATTCAGTGGGTGGGGGTAGTGGTCACCATTTCCCTCCCCAGTACCAAGAATATTTAAAAGACAAAGACCTCCAGCCTCTTTCCAGAGGCCAAGCAAAAGATGGAGCCAACTGTTACGCCCTCACGGGGCTTTGTTAGGAAGGCGGGGAGCTGGGGCCTGGAGCCTCCAGGGTGTAGAGCACTGGTATCTCCCGTGGTCAAGTGCCGCTGGCGGGAAGGACGGTGCTGCGGAGCACTGGACACCTGCCAGGCCGGGGCATTTCCCGTTGCTCCTTCTCAGGACGTCCTCACAGGTGGCTCCGCCAACCCCAGGGGGAGCTGCTGCAGAACCGTCTGCAAGCCCCCCGGGAGGTGCACCTGCTCTGTCCCCTCAGGAGGAGCTGCTGGGGGGTGCAGGCCCTGGACAGTGAGCGGCAGGCTCTGCACCCTGCTGGACTCCTGTCGAGTGTCCTGGTCACTGATGCGCCACTTTCTGAAGAACAACCATCCATCACTCCGGGACAGGGACAGTGAAGAACCTGCCTCCAGCTTGCTCGTCCACCCCCTGGGGCCCAGCGCTGGCTCCTCAGAGGCCCCTGTCTGGAGCAGGGCCTGCTTCCCTCAGCTTCAGCCAACTTTAACTACATCCACAGCCGCCCGCTTTTCTTCCTGGTACTGGAGTTGAACTCTGGGGCACTTGACCACTGAGCCTCATTTTGAAAATGGATCTCACTAAGCTGCTTTAGGGCCTTGCTAAGCTGCTGAGGTTGGCCTCAAACTTGTGATCCTTCTGCCTCAGCCTCCTGAGTCACTGGGTTCACAAGTGTGCGCCCCCATGCCCAACTCTCACATCAACTAGACTTTGTCATTTTATGACAGTATAGAGTCCATCTGTTCTTCCCAACTTTGTCTGGTCTTACAAATAGAGATTATTTGGGGGAAAAATCAAGTTTCCATGTACTACTTCCATAGGTTGTAAACTTTCTTGAATAATCTCCATTCCAAATACTCTGCATTATTATTCTTTTGGGGGGGGGGGGGTAGGGGATACTAGGGATTGAACTCAGAGGGACTCAAAAACTGAGCCACAACCCCTGCCCTATTTTTTGTATTTTATTTAGAGACAGGGTCTCACTGAGTTGCTTAGCATGCCTCACTTATGCTGAGGCTGGCTTTGAACTCACAATTCTCCTGCCTCAGCCTCCCAAGCCACTGAGATTATAGGCATGTGCCAATACACCTGGCTTGCATTATTGTTCTTAGAGATCATCCAGATCTCTCCAGAAGTTTAAATATTTCAGCACATAAATAGACTATTCTCTCCCAGACAGCCTTGTCTACCTAAAGGTGACCCCATATTGTGCTAGCCTACAGGTTTTCTGTGGTCATAGCACCCACTGGGTTCGTGGGTTCTGTCAAAGACATCTGTCATGTTTTTTTTGCCACTTAGCATCTGAACCCTGTTTCCATGTTTGGGGAGCGCCTCTCCCTGCAAGGCAGAGCTGATCTCCCCCAGGGAGGCTAGTGATGACAGCCATGAGCTAGGCTCCCCCAAACTAGCAATATGAAACAGCAGGAGTCAACAGAATCCACGTGGCAGTGAGGACAGCTCCTTCCGGCTCCCAGGTGCACCAGTGGCAAGCGATTCAGGGTACTTTCCAGCATTTTCCAGCATGGCCGGCGGACACCCCGCAGCAGCAGCACTGCCCAGCAGGGGCAGCTCCGTTTTCACCAGGCGAGGTCTCCCACACAGTCTGAGCACTCTTCCTGGCTCCACAGCCATTGAGCTTGGCCCTCTGACCTCCCTGGGGAAATCTCAGAGCCAGGACCGGCTTCCCATGCATGTGCCCTGTGCAGTCACAGGGAGTCCCAGACTCAGCAGGGGCCTGTCCTGGCTCTGTACTCAGCTGCTGCCATCTTAAAACTCTTAAGATTTGTTTTGGAATAAGAGACCTCACACTTCCATTTTGCCTGGTGCCCAGAGCTAGCAGTATGCTGTGGGTCCGGGAATTCTTGACCTTTGATGTTCGAGAGCCCTTTGGTAGGCTGAAAACCTGTGGCACCCAGGAGGGATGTTTTTAAGTACACAAAGCAAAACACAAAGAAAACTGATTATATTGAAATGTGGTTAAATCTTGTTTTTGAGGAAACAAATATGGGATGACAGTGCACGTCTGCCGTTTGTATTAGTGCATTAAGCAAATCTAGCGGCAGAACTGATGCCTTCTGTCATTTAGAAGTAATAACCGGCTTAAGCAATATTTGGAATGTCTGCAGCAACTGAAATGTGACCTAAAAGTATGATTTCCAAAAATGATAGTCACAGGTACCTAGTTTATTAACCTAAGGAAGTGCTAAGTTCAGTGGGAGACTATTGAGAAAAAAAAAAGAATCCATCCTAGTTACAGAGTCCCTAAATCTTAAACAGGAAAAGCAACTTAAGAGGCCTGACTTAAATAAATTCCTTTTCCACTTAGACCAAAGCTATCATTTTGTGGTTGACAACCAAGAACTCTGGGGGACAGAGATACCCAGTGTGAGCCAGGTGCCAGACCATCCCTCAGTTTATCATGGTCCTCCATAGAAAATGAGCAAACACAATGGTCATAGTGGCTCCAGGTGGCCCTGCCCTCGGCCACTAGGGGCGTAGAGGAGAAAGACCAATGACGACACTCCCAGACACTCCCTGGAAAACACAGGACAAGCACTGTGTGTGTGGCAGGAAGGTGACCTAGACGGCCTGGCCAGTGGAGACCAGGACAGCCAGCTGTCAATCATGACCCCTCTCTATGAGAAGGGAGATGAGCCACACAGCAATACAACCCTTGCTCCAAAGCTCACAGCCCGTTAACAGAACAGTAAATATTTCCCTCCCTCAACTTCCCAAATCCTAATCCATCGTTCTTTATTCTAGCCCAGATCATGTCTTCACTATTTCAACATGGGTTAAGTTTTTGCATGTCTTGAAGGAAATTTGGTCAGCACATCCCTCCCCAAGTACCTTTCTCCTCCTCCTTCCAGTTCTTTTGGAAGAGGAAGACTCAAGAGCCCTTTGGACAAAGGAAAGACCTATCATTTGGACACACTTGAAAAGCCTGAATTCAGTGAAAGTAGAAAGCAGTCCATTTGCAGCCATCTTGACTTCTCCACGTGGTGTCTCATGAGTGTCACTTGCGTTCCAAGCTTCTCTCACTACGTCTATTAGATAGATGAGGAAACTGAAGTTCAGGGCGGGTGTGACCTGCTCAATGGCACAAGGCAAAGTAACACAGCTGGAAGAGAACCCCAGGTCGTTTCCCTGCCCTACCTCTGCCACGAGCAGATGGCGATAAAGAGAGGAGGCTGCGTTGGAAAGGGGAGTACATTCAAGCAGATGGTTAAAAACCAAGAAACACACACCCCAAATTCTGGAGAGCAGGTGTCCATTGAGAGAAAAGAAGCTCAAAAAGGAAACAGATGACCCAATCCTCTGGCTCCTACTGGGCGCACTTCAAGCCCCACATATACTGGATTCATTTGGCTGGTGACCAGGGCAGTCCGCCCCCTTCCTGCCTGGGAGTTCCACTCATAACAACAGCGCCAGCAGGAAAAGGGTTTCATGAACATAAAAATAAACAAACTTTCTATTTTTAGCAGAGCTGCAGCTGTGAGAACTTCATTCTTTGCTCTGGGCTGCAGCATTCTGAGAGAGCAGAGGGGTTGGGGAGGAGGAAAACGGGGGACAAGGAAAGCAGGGGCGGTTGGCTGGGGGCCACATCTCCCACTGCTGAAGCTGATTACATGAGGCCACAGAAACCCATGTCCAGCCTGGAAGTGTGTGGAGTCGGCAGGTCTGGAGAGACTGGAGCTGGCCCACCAGGAAGCCAGCCCCAGATTGGGCTCGTTTCTGGCCATATATAGAAGTAAACAATCCCTTTAAATGATCCTTTACCCACATGCTGTTTAGAGCCACTGAAACCCCGGGTGGTTTTGTTTCCCCATCAGAGGAGCAGAGGGAAGCCGGTGGACCTCTGCCCTTCGCTTAGGCTCTGGCTGGAACCTACGTGGCTCTCAGGGAACGCAGGTCCCGCACCTTTCAGGCTGACACACGGGTGCAGAACTGAACTGCAGCAAGATTTCCCACTCGGCCCTTGTGACAGTCAAGAACCTGAGAAAGGACGGCGTCAACACGGGAGGGGGGAGTTGGGGGCACCGCAGTTGCTTTTCTTGTTTTTTGCCTGGAACAGGATGGGAAGCTGCGAGAGGGGGCTCCTAGGCACCCCCAAGGCCGGGGGGAGAGGGCCTCTCTATGGGGCACCTGCCCTGGTGTCAGGGAGCCTCTCAGCCTTGCTCCTGCCTTGCCCTGACCCCAGCCCCTTCTTCATTTTCCTCTCCCCACACCCCTCCTTCCCCCCCCCCACCACAGTCCAACTACGCTTCAGTCCTTCATGAGGGGACAGAACTGCAGGCCGCAGAGCAGCACTGAGGAAGGAAAGAACCGCCTGTTTCACGTGCTTCAAAGAGCTACGAGATGGCAGAAGGGGTCACACGTGTGCACACTCACAGACAGTGTCTAAAGCTCCCCAGATCTGGTCTTGCAGCTGAGCCTCTTCATTCAAAGACACGTTTGCCAAGCATCTTACTGTCTGCCAGACGCCGTCCCAGCCCACAAGAGCTTCCAGTGCAGTACGGAGAACAAACATGCAATTTCGTTACAGTGGGGCAGGCTCCGTGCCGGGCAAGCCGGGTCCTGTGGGAAGCAGAGGACCTGCTTCTACGTCAGCCTCGGGAGCCTTCAGAGGAGACCTGGCTGAGCCGAGAGCCAGGAAGGTGGAGACTGCACAGGGGCGAGAGTTTCTCAGACGCTCTCCATGTAAGGGCAGCTCTCAAATAGCAGATCAGTGGCACCAAGATACACAAGATCTTACGCCTGGCACTTCAGGGTGTGCTGATTTCCACCACCCAATACCTTCTGCACGGGACCCGGTAACAGGTACTAAGCTAATCAACAGTCACTGAATCATCAGAGAGTCTGCACTGTCAGTAAGCAGGGTCCTGAATCCTGGGATCAGGAGAGGCCATACAGGATTCTCAACCTTCCCTCCAGGGACAGCAATCCTTCCATGTCAGGGCATGCGAGCTGTTCCAGTGACGGAGAACTCAGCCCTGATGAAGGTAACTTGTTAGTGCTCATTACTCAGTCTTGCGGGCAGGAGCTAGAGTATGTAGTGTTCTTTTACACACTGGAATTTCTCACTCCTGTCTCCCACTCTTTCCCCACCACCATCAGTTCTGCAGAACACCATGAACCTGCAGCAGTATTTCCCACTCAGCCCTTGCTTCTCTGAGATGAAGTGGCTGTACCTTCTTTGAGAGTGGTCACTTCATCATCCAAAGTCTGTAGTGACCTCGATTTCCTACATGCGAGTTCTACTTTCCTTCTAAAAACAAGACTGACCCAAATAAAAAAGAAATGCATAAATAAATAAATGATTTTAAAAAGGAAAAAAACATGCATGGTTATCTTTGATTACCAGGATTATGGATCATACTTTTTTTTTTTTTCCTCCTTCACAGTTTTGAGTCTTTCCTCATTTTGCCACATTGAGGGACGGAGTTCAAACAATTAATGTGACTTGCCAAAAAAGCCCTACCACGTTCATTCCTCCTGCACACCTTTGTTTACGCTGGGCCCAGAGGCCACGCGCTCTCTTGCCTTGTCTTCAAATGCTGCTGTACCTCCTAGATTCTGGTCAACCAACCTTCATCAGGAAAGTTTCTGTGAGTGTTCCAACCCTTCCTGTCCCTAAATCGAAATCATGAAATTCAGCATCTTACTATAAAACAATGCTCATCATTTCAAGGGTCAGCGCCACATTAGATTATAGGCTCCTTAAGAGCCATATCACATCATATCATATGACAGTCCTACCTAGCTCAGGGCAGAGGTTACTGTAGGTTCCTCATAAATATCTGCTAGGACCTGATGGATAAAATTCCATGGGTCCCATTTATCAGCCTGGTGGCTGGAGCATGGTTCTAATGCCGTTTCATAAGTCATCTGATACTAGGCCTCTCAATCTGTGGGGCACACTTCCCCAGGAATGGATGGCAAGATGTGCCAAGTGCATGAAATCCCAGCATAACAACTAAGGTCCTCCTAAAGCCACAATCCTCTGTCCTTCAGGAATGTTTTGGTAGGAAGACTGGCAAAGTGCTCTTGCACCACATGGTTTCCAAGTGCAGATATCAATATTCTGCTGGAGCTCTTGGTCTAGACCCTGCTTCTACATCCTTTCAGACAACCATCTCCAAGTTTCACCGGAAGATGTTCCTGGGCTGCACATTTATCCTGCATTCTGCAAGTAGAGGCCACTGATATGGGGGCAGAACACCCAGATTCTAGTCCAGTTGTGCAACCACCGTAGGCCACGGCCTCTACAAGCCCGGCCGCTCATGCCCTGTCCAGGAACAAAGGCAAGGTCATGTTAAGTAATACCTGGGAAACACTCTTGCAAACTGAAAATTTACAAAGCTCCAGGTATCACCGTTGTCCTTATCGTCCCAGAATCAGTTGACCCATGGACCCCACTTACCCATGGGATGAAGGTGGAAAGCCATGGAGCTCTGAATTCAGAAACTTCTGGGCTGAAACCTGACTCCAGCGTAAGCTCCGTGAAACTAGAGTCTCATTTATTTTTATGTAGCTAACATTTTGCATGATACTGGGAACATATTTGTCGAATAAATCTTTCTATTTATTGAAATCTCTGCCTGCCATTTATCTGACTTTTGACAAATTTTTAAATTTTTCAAAATCTCAGTTTCCGCATATATTAGAGGGGTATGATAATAACTCACAGAGTCGCTCGATTTCAAAAGCAATGTGTATGAGCTGCGTCACTCAGTGCCTAACACAGAGAAAAGAGTGAGTCGAGAGCGTGAGTGTGTTTCTACAACTTGGGAATCGGAGGCTGGCTCATTATTTTCTGAAGTCTTTGTCAGCCCTTCCTCTTACCTGTTATAAAAGAGCCAGCCTAGGGACAGGAAGTTTGTTGGTGGCAACACTGGTGCTCTGAGTCACTGAAGTCGTTAAGGAAGCCAATTTCAAAGCCACAGTGACTCCATGGGCCCTGGGGGCAGGAGGATGAACAACTCCAGCCTCCACAAGAACTTCTGCCTGAGTGGAGGTGCCGGGCGGGCGGGGCGCGCAGGGGTTCCCAGGAGTCCGACCAAGGGGGAGCGGCGTTCCTCCTGGTAATGCTGTAGGAGCCCACACTCTGGGCTCGCTGCATACACCTCCCACCCCCAAGGGGGCAGACAGATGAGGAAACCACAGGAAGGAGCCCTGCTCCCACCGGAGAGCCCTGCCACAAAACAGAGTCCAGAGCCCCCCTCTTTACACCCCAGGCCAATGCTGAATCCAACAGAGGACCCCAAACAGTAGTGCCAGCCAGTTCACGACTGCCAGCCAGAGTGCCACAAAGACAGCTCAGGAGACACAACTCTGGGGGCTGCGAGCCACAAACAAAATGAGAATTGAGCCCCTCAGGACCCAGAGGTATTAACAAAGGGCTTTCCAGGCCACCACCCACCCTCCCCGCCACACTGAAGGTGCTGGGGCTTGGTCCCACACTGAAGGTGCTGGGGCTTGGTCCCGTAGGGACATGAAGGGAACTCTGGTGGAGGAGGAACAGGAGGATTATTAGAGGAGACATCCAAGTTCCCACCAATGCCAAGAGTCGGAGTCCATAAAAATAACATTTTTCCCGACGCCCTGGATAAAACATTGAAGACATTTTAGATATCACACTAAAAAGAGCCTCCAAGAAAAGGATAATGTTGCTGCTCTTTTTAAAGGACTTTCACAATTAGTTTATGTCAGAATGAGGTAATTTAGGAGGGAAGTTCTGCCAGAAATCTAACTGCAAAAACTGGCATGAAGACAGACATTCAAAACCTGAAAGAAATCAAAAGCCAAAATGAGGAAGAGGTAACACATTTTAAATGGGTCATGAGATTGCGGTAAAAAGAACAAGGTTTTGCTGCCTTCCTAAGGCAGAGGCCGCAGAGACTCTAGAATTGGGTGGAGGAGGGGGGAATGGCATGGCCTGCTGGCCTGATTCCAAGTTCCATGGAGGCAGGACTCCTGCCCACGAGGTACCCGCTGTGAGTGCCCGTGGGTCTCCCTGGACTCCCAACCACAGAGAGGACACCTCAGCTTCTCTGGGTCTCCCTTAGGGCTCTGCCATTCTCAGTCTGTCCAAACCCTTCAGAATCCATTTCCGTCGCCAGCTTGTGCCACCTCTGGGGGATAACCACCGCACAAGCTCATCGCCTGCCTGTGAAGTGGCGCTTCTCGGGCCTGTCCTGAGCTTGCCTGCCTGTGCCGTCTCAGGATCCGGCCAACAAGTCTGTGCTCATCTTCTTCCCGCTCCAACCTCCTCCGCCTGTCAGCAGCCTCCCACCTGTGGTCCTCTGGGCTGCTGTTCCAGGACCTTCTCCCGCCCTGTGCTGACCTGCGAGGCCCTCACACCACAGTTTTAGATGAGAGGAAGAGAATGTGCTCAGTATGACCTTTTGGCCCTGGAGAAGGAGGCCCTTCTGTGCAGCACTGTCCCTGGGAGACACTCTAGACCTGGAGTTTGGAAACTGTCTCCCATAGGCAGGCTGCACAGATAGATCCAAGTTGGCCACCACTGCACCCAAACTGTCCGGAACAGGGCACTACTGAGAAAGAAAAGCAAATGCAGTCCATGTCGCCCTGGAAGAAGGCTGACGTTCAACACTTAATGCCCCACTGGTTTTCACCATGTCCGAGAGGGAAGCGACACCTCCCATCTGAAACTGACACGAAACCAAGACACATCAGGTGCTAAAGTTAGTGGGGGGTGGTCACCCAAAAAAAGGGGTTTGAATTTCCAGTCTCCATTTACAGATCTTCTATTTTAAGCTCTTTTTCTTAATTGGATGTTAGCATTCTGTTTCACTCCATTTGGAGCCCACTAACCTCTTGACCACCTTCCAATGTCTTTACGGAAAACAAGAAAAATAATGAGGCTTAAGCAAAGTGGAACAGCCCCGTGGTTGCCTGAGGCCCGTCAGGAGCGGGTAGACGTTGTAATGAAACAAGAGGTGGGTGTTCTGACCTGCCTCTTCCCGGGGAGGCGGCATCCACCAGAGTGAGAACACCTGGCCGGACGCCCATTCCCACCTTCTGCGGTAATTTCACCTTCTTGGCCGCATCGGGGCCTCAACAGACTCTATAGCCTGATCACCCAGGGTCAGCCAAGCTACCAGCTTGCCCTCCAATAGTCCCCGACTTGTCTGCCCCAGAAGCTACTGGCTTTTCTCCTTAGGAACCAGACGGTACAGACACACCACCTTTGATAGGCCTTGGTTTTCCTCCTTCTGACAGCCAAATCCATGAAGCCCAGAGAGCAACTCAGCTGCCTCAGTTCCTCTCATTTGTCTTCTCCCTTCTTTTCTCTTAAAAGCAACCCCTATAACCGTCTCCTCAGCCAGAACCAGTCTGTTATGTTGGTAAGAAAGTATTTTCCCATCCTTCCCTCCATGGGCATAATTCCAGGCCTGCATCTACCCCTTCCTTCCTCCTCTACTAGATGAGATGGAGGGGGAAAGCAGGGGTCAGAAAAACTTGAGCCCAGATTTGAGTCCCGTCATTTATTAGCTGTGACCTTGAGAGAATTACCTACCTACTTCTGAACCTCAGTCTCATCTGTAGGATGATATCAAATCCCACACACGTGTAACCTCAGACCGAACGTCCGTCCCATGGGCAGCTCCGTTGCAAGCAGCCTCCACTCCCAAATCCCCAGCAGCTCACTGGAGGCCCTCCCCTCAGCCCTCAGCCCTGTCTTCCTCAACTCTCATCAGACCCTACGCTCCAGCTTTGCGCTTCAGGAGTCCCAGAGGAACCAACTTTAAGTGGGTAGATGATAATAGGCACAAAGTGTCACCACACACGAAGCTTCCCAGCCTGCTAAAAGCACCTGCTGAGGAACGGGCTCTCCCAAGCTGCTGTTTCAGTCCATGCCTAGGCACCGGCTTCCCTAAGAACCTCTGTGTCTTCTTTCAAAGCCCAAATTTCTACTTCCTGCAGTCCTACCTAACTACCTATTAGCCCACCTATTTCTGGGACCCCTTTCCCCCCAACTTATTCAAATGCAGACTGAGCACAGAAATCTGCCTGGGTTTCTGGGAAGAAGATCCCATCTAATCTTCACTTGAAAGAACACATTCCTCTTGTCTCTCGCTGACCATTCTGGGCCTTCCTGGCTGGGGTGCTGGGCTTTCTCTTTGGTTGTCCCACTCAGAGCCATTTGGCCTCTCCAGAATAAACAGGAAGGGCTCTCTTGTTGCTCAGTTGTAACAGCTGGCACCAGTCATTTCCATGGCCACCTGGGGAGGCCACTGCCTGGGCCCAGTTGGTGGAGAGCAAGCCCCAGGTCAGCCCTGGCACCTGGTACCTGTGCACCTGGCAGATACAGTCAAGGGGTAGAATCTCACACCCTAGAGGACTCTGAGGAAGACCCTGGACGCTCCACAGCCAGGTGGTGACACCCCTCGTCCTCACCTGCAGAAACCCTGGAGACACCAATCAAGCGTCCTGGCCATCAGAACCTACATGTGCCAGAGCCACATGCACGGTTGGCGCTGTCTTCCTGTTTGTCATCGCCCCAGAACTAGACTCGGAGATAGGAGCGGGGTGACAGGAAGGGCTCTAGAGAACTCTGGAGTTGGCTCTCCCCTCCTTCTCTACTTCTGACAAAGCCTGTTGACAATTTTCCTTGACACCTTCAGTGTGGCCAAGACATCTCCGAGAAGACCCCAAGCTCCGCGAGAGCACAGGGCGTCACCTAGAGGGACTGTCACCTTTCCCTCATCAGCTAAGGCAGGGGAGGTTGCCCACCCCCGGGGTGTCCCTCTCGAGGCCTCCCACCCCCTGTCCAAGAAGCCCCTCTGTCAGGCAGCGGGGGCTCCTGTCCCTGGAGCCCGTTTGCCCTGAGCTCCGTCCCTGGGCACTGGGCGTCTGTGAAAGAGACTGCTGGCCCGGGACGCCCGGGAGGCGGTGTCCTCCAGGAGGCGCGCTCCGCGGCGGAGGGGCAAGAGCGTCACCGCGGGGCGGGGGCGAGGCCGAGGGGAGGGCGCGGCCGGCGTTTGCGCCCCAGGCCAAGGGCACGGCAGTCGGTGGTCGGCCGGCTCCGCGGGAAGCCGGGCCAGCTGCGCGAGCCGTGGGGACCGTCCGACCCGGGAAGTTGCGTCTGTGACATCAGGGGCAGATCGGGTTGCAGCGAACCCTCAAGTATGCGAGGCGCCGGCCGGCGGCAGGGCAGGGCGGGCAGGGCGCACCCGGGGCGCTGCGGCAGGTAGGCGCCGCTGGCCGCGCAGTCCTGGACGCTGAGGAGCCTCCACCTCGCCCGCCCGGTCGCTGTCACTCCAGGGAGCGCGGGACAGATCCCAGCCAAGGAAGCCCCCTGCGCCCAAAGGTGAGTCTCGAGACTTTGTGTTGTGCCCCTGTGTTTGGAAGGGGACCTCCCGGCGGCCCGGGGTCAGCGAGGTCGGAGGGTCAGCACTTGGGCTTCCCTGCGAGGGTTCTCCGCGGGCTTCCATCTGCTCTGGGCAGAGGCCACATGGGCTCCTCCCGAGTGTGGGGTGGAGTTCTCTTTCTCCAGTGGACAACAGCTGCCTAGGAGCAGTTTGAAAGGGGCACAGGGCCATTGGGTCTCCAGCCAGGGAAGTCAAGACCGAGACCCTCCCCAAAGCATCCCAGGCTTGGAGGTTTCTAGGCGAAGCCGAATCTTCTACGGGGCCAAGAAACTGGCCCAAACGAAAATGTGGCCTGGAGCCAGGGGTGGAGTGGGACCTGCCTGCTGTAACTCTCTGTCTCTGGGGAATTTCCAGCCGCCAGATTGTTTCCAGACTTTTTCGACTCTCTAAATGGTCTGTTCTCAGACCCTGCAGGTAGACTGGGGGACTCAACTGGGTCTGCTCCCCTCCTGTTTTGAAAAGTTTAAGGAAATACTTTGTGTAACAGCAGAGTTAAGTAAATGATAGACATTGGCTGCTGTGAACACCAGCCCTGCCTAACCGAAAGGGAAACTGAAGCAGAGGCCTCCGCTGGCCCTCATTTAAGAGATCTCCAGCAGCCAGCACACCATGGTAACCTGCAGGAGTGTTCTGAATGAAGAAAGGGAGAAACAGCCACTTGGCATCCAGGAAGCACCTGCCTTCCAAAGCATTTGCTCTCACTCATTGGTCTACAGCTCCTAAAAAACTGAAGGTACCCTAAGGAACCCCCGTTCTGCCGTCCTGCTGGTTAATAAGAAAGTCTTGAGTTACAAACAGCAGGACTTAAACATAGCATTGGTGCATCTTGTTTCTAACCCTTTTATAAGTGGCTTGAAAGTTCTACCTACAGAATCTTGCAAGGGTCTCACTGACCTTAAGCTGACTCAGTTCTACCAATCACTTAATGTGATATGCTTGCCCTTTACCCTGTGCTGAAAAATCTGGTCAAGTTCTTCATTTTGTCTGAAATTCTACATCCCCATTCCCCCCCCCCCCCCCCCCGCTGCGATACAATTTTAGGAAAAAGATGCATTGCAGAACAAAAATTTCTCTTAGCCTTTACACATTGACAGCTTTCAGCTTAGACAATAAGAGGATGATCTTTGTCCTTTTCCCGAAAGCAAAATCCAGGAGGATAACCAACACTCCACACGCTGTCATTGACTTGATCAGGGAGGAGCATCCGTCCCATCCATTCATTCAATGTTATTGAACCTACTGTGAGCTGAGAGCATGCCAGGGCCTTGATAATGACATAGTTTCTGCCTTTAAGGATCCCGAGCCTGGCAAATAGATGCTACAGAAACAAACTGTGGTTCCAAATATACACATCATAGTAGTAGTAAAACCATCCGAAGTTTCACTACTTTGGAACAGGAATTCCTCCCCAGGAATTTCCTGGGAAGTCAATACCTCAGAAGTGATGCATGAGCAGGGTCTTTAAAAAAGGATGAGGAGCTTCCAGGGGAAGGGTCTTTTGGACAAGGTAAAAAGCCCAAGCCAAGTGGATGGCCAGCGGGGGGAACGACGTGTCATGGAGATTACGCTCCTCTACAACCTCGGGAGACCTCCAGCCTGCAGCAGAGGGAAGAAGCCACTGCGCATCAGGTAGAGGAGGGTAGTTAGATTCGTGTTTGGAGAAAGAACTAATGGCCAGGTGGAGCTGACATGGAGATGAGAAGCAGAGACCACGAGGCCACTAAGAAGATGGTGGCCGTGGAAATTTAGGAGAGAGAGGGGTTCTCATGGTGTTCAAGCAGCAGAATCAAGAGCAGAATGTAGTAAGGTGTTGAACTGGAGGGCAGGGGGACGCGTGGGGCGTTATCCATGGGACTCCCACAGGTGGGGGAGGATGGCTCAGGAAGCCGACTGCAGGGGAAGCAGCAATGACACCTGAGACAGATTTAAGTTGGATCTGCCCAGAAGGGGTCAGGTGGGGTAGACAGGTCACAGCTCGGGCAGAGGCCAAGGGTGCTCCACCTTAACGGTCCAGGGGCTGTGTATGGAGGCAGTGTTGATGGCAGCTGAAGTGGCCTGAGAGGACACTAGCAGGGAGCTTGTTTCCGGTGAGAAGATGTGGCCTTGGGCATTATTTTCCCATTATATGGAGAGATGACGCTCTCCAGACTCCAGGCTTTCCTGAGATGCCCAGCAGGGTAATTTCTAAAATGTCGGAGGTAGTCGTGGGTTAATGGCACCCAGGGAGCTCAGATGCATTTAACTAAGTGAGTGAATCTCCAGGAATCCCCCCACCCCACCCCAAGACTCTGCTGTGTGAAAAATGAATACTGAGTTCAACTGTATGACCTGCCAGGACCTCTCCAGAACTCAGACCCAGATCTTTACCACGCCTTAGAAAAGGTGGGAGAGCCCCACCTTCACTAAAACAAGGAGGATCCCCAGCTCAGACTAATTCCAGACCCTTGCAGAATGGTTCCTTGGGTCTGAATTGCCCAGATCAGGATCTTGTATAACTTGTATGGAAGAATTTAAAAAATATAATAAAACTGAATTTGGAGCTAGACAGGTGTGGGTTCAATTCCTGACTTGACCACTTAGTAGCTGTCCTTGAAGAAGTCTTTGAACCTCTCAGCTTCATTTCCCTTGTATTTTAAAATGGAGATAATTATTACTCACCAGGGCAATGGTTAGAATCAGAATCCAATTGAAAAAGAAAGTACATTTAATGTGCCACATAAATTGTAAGCCTCTATAAAGTGTTTTTATTATCATTACTAATCCCACCTCCTGACTCGACCCTAATCAGATGGGCCCTGTGGGTATAGGATCTGAGTGGCATCACAGGCCCAGGACTGGAGCTTTTGAACAGCAGGAGGTATTTCAAGGCAGTATTGGTAAAAGTCCCCTCTGTCTTACCACTGGTGTGCATCTATTCTGGCCTTGACCTTTTCTACTTGTTAGCCAAAGTGCTCAGAATCCAGAGCAGCCAAAGTTCCCGTGATACATATATATGCAGGTCAGTCACTGCACAGGTCGCATGGGGCTGGAGGCAGCCAGGATTTCACCAGCCTGGTCAGGAACCCACCCCACTTGCAGCTGAGTCCCCCTGGAGGGGACACTTTTTCTGATCTTCACCACAGTGCTGGTTAAGCCCGCAGTGCGGTGGCCCTGAGTCTGAGCACCACTTGATGGCTTAGATGGGTGTGTGCTTTTCCAGGGAAACCTGACATAGTGCCACACAGCGCATCTCCAGTTGACACCAGCATCCAGACTGTCAAGTGAACAGAGTTCTAGTGATAGCAGCTGTGGAGGAAGAACAGGAAGTCAAATGGAAAGACACTTTAGAGATGAGCCAACCCGCCCCCCTCACTTCTTAGAGGAGAGCTAAGGTTCAGGGAGGGAAGGAAGTGCCCAGGTCACCCAGCTGATTCACGGAGGAACCAGAATCCAACTCTGCTCTTCTGTTCAGGAACACCCTATGGTATCTAGAGTCTCTGTCACCTGGAACTTCCATACTCAAGGACACCTGTGGACGTTCAAATGGTGGCAGAGGTGAAATGGAAAGATCACTCCCGAAGGCTGAGCCTTCCCCCGGTGGCCTCTGGAGCAAATCAGGAGCAGAGCCCTAGAGACGTGGGTAGATCCCCTCCTGGGACACTCCTGTGCCGTCCCCCAGCCCTTCTGCCTCCTCAGCCTCAACCCTTAAACATCCCCAGGAGTCCCAAAGACCCCTCCAGTAGGCGGGCCACACTGAGCACCTGGATGAGCTAAAACCTTTTCAGTGTTTTGCCAAACTTGTCGTGAGGACTGTTTGGCCTCAGAGACGAGAGTGTGGTGGAGACCAGGGCTGAGCCAGCCTTCCATATCAACGTCAGTGTGTAACTTGCAGCTTGATGAGCAAGGCTCCCGGTAAACAATGGAGCGCCTGAGACTTGTCACAGGTGCAAGAAGAGCGGTAAGAACAATGGCAGGATAGCCCTTTTCCCTCTCCAAGCAGCCAGAGGAAAATCCACAAGGAGTTCTTTGAAGGGTAGTCCCCAGGGCTACAGGCCAGCGTGGGTGCCCCCATTCCCCCACATTGATCTGAACCTCCAAACAGAGCTTCAGCGGAGTCGACAGTTAGTTGGCGACTGCAGAGGAGAGCTGAGCTCTCAAATGAGCTGCTCACTTTTCCAGAGGCAGCTCCCAAGGGACCGCAGCAGGGGCCAGACCCAGGCCCTTCCCCTGGGAAGAGGCTGACTCCCGTGGCTGTGAACCAGCTGCCTCATGGAGTTTGTGTCCAAGAAATGAATCAAACCTAACCATCGCTGCATCTCTCGGCCAGAACTGAGGAGGAGGTGGTGCTGGTAAGCCACAGCAGACTGCTCCTGGCGGTCCGTCACCACCCCACCTAGGATGTTTCTCAGTTGAGGTTTTGCTCTCCTTGAACACAACCCCCATCTCAAGATGAATAGCTTGAAGGAAAGCCTATCAGCACCTTCTTTTAGTTTTCTGGGGAAATCATAAAAGAAAACTGGCAGAAGAAAGGAGAAAGTGTGTGAATAATAGCAGTGGGAGAGTTGCACCGTGTAGAACACTATTTAATCTTTAGATTGTCCTGAGAGGGAGAAGATTTAGAGATGGACCCAGAGGCTGAGGCTGGGACAGTGGCAGTTCCATTAGCTTTAGTATCATGGGAGCAGCAGGGCACTGCGGGCAAGCTGTGTATCAACCTCGGTGGCATGTGACAGTAGCCACTGTCAATAAGAAGAAAGTGCCGCCCTCTGAGTCTCGAGCCTTCACGTAACCTCCCCCACCCAGGTAGATCCTGAGCCCGCACCTTCTGCCTATGGCTTCCAACCCTAGATTCTCGTGCTACTTCCCCAGCAGGACAAAGTGCAGCCTTTCAAAAGCCCCTCTCCGTGTGGTCATCAAACACCCAAAACCCTGGCCGCAGCCTGCAGGCTCCAAAGAGTCACTCCCACACCACTGACCTGAAACCTCTTAGGAACTAACACTGGCCAAAGTGACCTTCTCAGTGACCAGGAGTAAACAGAGGTCCCTCCAGTCTTTCAGTGTCTATGTGAGGTTATCATTCGCCATTTATCCAATGGTGGTGCTAAGAATTTGAGGCATGCACAGATAATCGCCGTTGCTGCCCCCCACCTGCAGGGTGCCTAGCAGCATGTCACAGCATGTGTCGGTGTTCAGCTTTGTGCTAGGGAGAAACTTCATAGCCAACAGGGAACAAGCCACTCTAAAGGCCAACCCTGCAGGCTTACCCCATCTATCAGTCCTCTCTTGTAAACGACTTTGACTTTCATCCCCTCCCGCCTCCCCCTCCACCTTCTGCTCCTGACCTGAAGCATTCCCTCCGGCCCCAAGCCCACAGTCTGCCAGCCCCGACATCACTCTTGCCTAGATCAAAGCCTCCGGGTTCATGACATGGGCGACCCCCACCATCCCCTAGGGAAACCTCCACTGGGAGAGGGGAGCAGCTTTGCCCCCCACCACACAGACATGGGCTGCTCAGAGCTCCCCAAGTTTCCAGGTTAGAAACTCAGAGCCTGCCCTCTGGGATGCGGGCACAAACTTGCCTGGGGCAGGAAGAAAGCAGGGTTCTTCCCGGGGCCTCAGGACACTTGTGGGTTCCGAGGACTCTGCTCTGCCCTGCTCTGCCCGAGTTCCTGACTCTCTGGGGGAGAGAGCTGGGCTTCTGCTGGGCCGTGGCTGCCTGGCACCACCTTGCCGGCTGGCCTCTGAAAGGATGCCTCCCTGCCAGACAAAGGCACCCCGTGCCCCACACCAGCCCGCTGCCTGGGACAGCGGCAGAGACAGTCACAGGGTGTGCACCACAGGGAAGGCCAGATGCTCCTGACCGACATTTTCCAAGGAGTTAGATTTTAGTAGTTTGAAAAATATTATTCCTTCAAGGTGGACGTGAAAGTGAGGGGAAAAATATCTAAACCACTGGGCATGTGGTCACTCAGTATTGAAGGGAATGGACAAACACACCAGAGTCCCTTAACACGTTTGATGCTTCTCAAATGATGGATAATGAGGGTTGTGCCATTCTTTCCCATGTGCTGTCTTTTAGTTTTTAAGAAATGTCGTGTTATCCCCCGTATTTTTCCACTGAGATAAATTACTAATACATATAATCAGCCAAGTGAACAGCTCTGTGGCATTTGGGACATTCACCGCCACTTTCAGCTCATTCCAAAACATTTTCATTACTCACCCCCCAATGAAATCCATTAAGCAGTTTCTCCCTTGTCCTTCCTGTTCCCAGCCCCTGGCAACCCACCTGCACTCTGCCTGGGGGGTACCTAGGGCAGGTATTTCACATCTGTGACTCATACAGCATGTGACCTTCCGTGACTGGCTTTTCTCACTTAACATGATGTTTCCAGGGCTCATCCGCGTTGAGCCTTGATCGGCATGTGTTGCTACTTGATGGTCTTAGGGCTGATTAGTGACCCCATGGTATGTAAAGGCCACAGTTTGTCTATCCATTCACTTGTTGCTGGACATTGGAGAGATTCCCACCTCTGGGCTGCTGTGAGCGTGTGAGCATGAGACGAGTTCAAAGACTTACCTTCCATTGGTCTGAACGCGTAGCCAGGAGTGCATTGCCGAATCCTATGGTAATGAGGACTTGCCAAACTGCTCTCCCTTCCCCTATCTTCTTATCAAGAAACTTAGAGATTCATCTTCCTTTCTTGAAAATAACGTACATATTACGTGGCTTACATTCCCAGGCCAGGTCTCTTCTTTGATGCTTTTGATCCTGGGCTTTAATAAGAGATATCAAATCTAGTGTCCTCAAGATTCATGGTTGCTTAGATGCTTGAGGTTAAAAAAAATGTTTGGAGTGCATTCAAGCTCCTCCTGGGTGTAACGGAGCAGGAAGCAGCAGCATTTGTGGAGCCTGGGTGGGTGCTGGGCGTCGCATGAGCCCTTCCTACCTCCTGTCATTGAACCCCGATTTCGGCTCAACAAGAGGTACTGCTGCTATCCCGCTTTTACAGATGAGGAAACGGGGTTTCCTCAGGGTGAGGGCTGTCCCCGGCTCCTACTCAGGAACTCACCTGCAGAAAAGCTCGGGAAGCTGCTCTGGTGTCAGAAGCTTACAGTCTGTTTCCGCAGGTGGATTACAACACAGTTCAACTGCGAACGCTGTGGTGGCATCCCACGGGCCCAGGGGACCCAGAAGGAAAGCTCTAAGCCCACCTTTGGGCAATTTGTTTCCCAGCCTTTGGGCTCCCTGGCAAAGTCCCAGCCTCTCCCTGCCCCACCTTTTGGGACCACCCCCCACCACAGCATGGCCAGGGCACAGTGTCCGGCACAGAGTGGGTTAGTAAACACGCACTGTCTAGGCATAAAGCCTCCAGCCCTGTCTGGCTGTTACTGGACCCCAACCCCTGGGGCCTGTCTTAACTCAGCGTCTTTCTCAAACAGACGTGGATCAGCAAAGAAGGAAGGAACAGAAGGGTTGGGAGGGGACAGGAGGTCTTTCATGCGGCCTAGAGAGGAGGGTCTAGAGTGGTACTCCATCCTAAAGAAGAAAGTAACCGGGCTCCTCCTTCCGTGTCCCCATTTCGTCTCCAGGTCTTACTGTCGCGTCACTCAGCCAACAGGCACCTGGCACAGGAGCTGCCTGGGAAGGTGGAGACTCTGCCCAAACGCGAATTCCCACTGTTCTTTCCTGGGTTAGAGCTCTGTGGTGCCTATCACTCACCCGGGATCAGTCATCTTCTGCTCTTCTTGGCGAAGGGAGAATGGCAGAAACCCTCGGGAGGCCTGGTGCCTTGTTTAGACGTGGAAACTGCCCTGACATGACTCTGGCTGCATTTTTTAACGCACTTAAACACCTCTGTGAGTGCCGACGCTGTGCTAGAGGCTTGGGGAACTCTCAAAACAAAAAGCAGGCACAGACTCACCCCCAGGGACCTACCACCCAGGAGCCTGCAAGCCCCTAGCTGCACCTCCCACCCTTGTCCCTTAGAGCCGTGAGAAACTGCTTCTTCCTGGGATCTCTGCTCCTGGTGCCGCCATCTCTTTGCCCACCCACCAGGCTCGAGACCATGCCATCTTGGAATTCCTGGCGCCTGTCCCATCCCTGCTGAGCTGGGTCCCCAGGTGTCTAGCCACTTTACTGGATCCACACACTGCCACCTGGGCTGAGGCCCAACTGTGAGGGCTTCCTGTTCTGCCCAGGCCCGAGTCCTGCTCCCCTTGCCC
Organism: Ictidomys tridecemlineatus; assembly: GCF_052094955.1. Lineage (NCBI taxonomy): Eukaryota > Metazoa > Chordata > Mammalia > Rodentia > Sciuridae > Ictidomys > Ictidomys tridecemlineatus. The sequence goes on along the minus strand of NC_135486.1, from coordinate 8,576,249 downwards.
TGCCGTAGCCCTCCCCTGCTCTCCCACCCCGTGGCCTGGCCCTGCAGAGCCTCCAGAGGTGTGTGTAGGCACACAAGCCCGGGTGCCAGTGGAGGTCACACAGCCCACACACCCTTAGCTCCAGTTATTTCCCATCCCCAAGCCATAGCCAGTCAGTTGGTTAGTCAGTCAACAAGCAGGTACAAGCTTCCAGCCAGTCCCAAACTAGACCCCGGGGATCACTAGAGAGCACAGCTGTCCCTGGCTATGTGGAGCAGGAAAGCAAACGCCAACAGCATGTCGCCAGGAAACAATAGCCTCCTGTGTCCTCAGGGAGGGCAGGAGGTGGAGGAGGGGGAGATTTTCAATTAGGATGGTCTCTGTGGAACCAGGGACTCCAGAAAAAGCCCCCAGGCCACCAAGTCTTCCCTCTCCTCACGTGCCTTTGGTGGGAGCTACACAGGTCACAGGTCGAGTTTTGATTGAGCTTTACACTCCTGCTGGCTCTGAGACAATGGGCATAAAAGGTGTCTGCTGGGTACGCATGGGCATGGGCATTGTCACTGCGGTCCCTTCTGGTTGCTCAAGCCCCTCCCTGGGGACCACAGCAGGCTCTCAAGCTCACATGCTGCCAGGGGCCTGATGGGCATTCATCCCAGGCCAGGCGCTGTTTTAACTAGGTTAGCTAAGCCGTCCGCTTCCCACAACCATCCCAGGATGGAGGGGCAATTCTTATCTTCCGTTTAGAGTCGAGGAAACTAAGGCACGGAGAGGAGGGGGACCTTTACATGTGCCCCTAGCTAGGGAGGGGTGGGGCCAGGCTTCAGCCAGGCTCCAGTCAAAATGGGGGACGTCGGTGGGGACGAGCCCAGGGAGGGCGCTGGGCCAGCTGTGGGGCCGTGGATCGCCGACCTCGGGGCCTGTGTGCAATCTCTGCTCCACCAGCTGATCCAGGTCGGCCCTTCTGAGGGAAAAACAACGTGCGGTTTCAAAACCTGTGCTAAATGTTGACGATGGCGTTAAACAAGTCGGCGACCAGAGTGTGTGTGAGAGAGAGAGGAGAGGGCAGAGGGAGCCCTGTGAATCAAGCAGGACTGGCTGCGGTCACCCGGAGCCTGGTGACGGATTTGGAATCAGGATTATCGCAGATTTGAGAATGTACAGATTGAGCATGGGGGGGATGGGGGGGGATGGGGAGGAGGGAGGAGGAAGAAGACCCGCTCCCTACTCAGGTTTCTTAGCACAGTGATCTGCCTTCTTGTCACCCGTGGACAACCTCTTCTGAAGGTCCTGGGGCCTGGGACATCATCAGCCACCCCCACCCCCACCCTGTCTGGGGACAGTCCTAACACCTTACGAGGTGTGCAGAGAGGAAAGTTCCAGTGGTCCTCCTCCGTGGGCCACAGCCTTCAGGAATCCCTGCCATGTGCCGCTGCCAGAGGAGGAGCTGAGGGGACGTCCCTCAGGGGAGGTGGGAACCCTGCAGATCCGGCCAGAGCCGGGCCACCTGGGCCGCGGACTCTTCCTCAGAGCCAGCTGTGCTTTCTTGAGCAGCCTGGAACCCGCTTTCTTCCCCAGCCTCGCTGCCTGTAAACACCCTGTGGGTTCTCACTCAAGCCTCACCCCCCTTAAAGCCTTCACTGACTCCTCGGGGGGATCAACAGCTTCCATAACCTTGACTTCCGTTTCCCTGGGGCCACTTAACGAGTCCATTTCCCAACAAAGCAGCAGCTTCCTGGAGTTGACCGACTCTGTATGAGGTCAGAAATCCTCCCAGACTCTCACCAGGCCGCGCTATCTGGAAAGGCTTAGGAGAGGGAAGCCGTGTGCGCACAGGAGGTGCTTGACCAGCGTACGCGGAGTTGGACTCTCTGCTGCCCTACGTGACCTCTTGGGCAGCTGTTGGCCTCTGCGGCGTCCATGGTGTCAGCAACCCTGGCCCAGCAAAGGGAGAAAGGAGGCAGCAAAGAGAGCTCCCCTTCGGGGGACAAAGCGGGCAGGGCCTGTGGCAGTAATCACAGTGGGGTCACGAGACGCAGAGGAGGACACACACACTTCTGCTCGGTTGGCCTGGCAGCCGGAAATCACCCTATGAAATGCCACCATTCAAGAACGCTGGTGCCGTAGTCAGCTGGTTCGCTGCTTGGACTAAAAGACCCGACCAGAACCCGTTCACTGCCACCTCGCCCTGTCTCACACGTGAGCTTTGGGGGACACCTCCCATCCAAACCCTAACACTGGGAATTCCAGGAGCACGGCAGCCCAGGCTTTCCAACCACAGGGGGCAGTCTCACTTCCAAGTGATGTCATCTTAATACCCAATATGGCACCCCACAACTAGACCAAGGTCCACTAAGGCCAGTGGTCTTTGTCCACAGAGTGTGCCCACCCTGGAACGCCCCAGCATATCTGGCGTCTGAACATGCTGCCTCGCTGAAAGAATTCTCCAAACCCAGAATACTGAAATTCCAATTGGCAGGTTTTCTTTCCCCCGAATATCTTCTTTTATCTGATGACAATGTCGTGTGTGAACCTAGAGACCAGTGTGGCATTGTGGAAGCAGCACTAGGTGGACAGGGAGGAGATCAGCCTTGTCATCTTTTATTAGCTGTGTGTGGGACCTCAGACAAGTCATTTCATTTCAGTGGGCCTCAGAGTACTTCCATCTATAAAAATGTTCTTTCATTAATTTGGCAGAAATTTCCCAAGGACAAAATATGTCCCAGAAGTTGGGGGAGTGGTCATAGAAATAGATACCATCCATTGTGCCGAAACAAAGATGATTAAACAATCAACAATTACCCTAATGCTGGTTGGACATGGTTACAGTAAGGTACAGTGCAGGTCAAAGAGCAGGGCCCTGACCTTTAACAAGGTCAAAGGTTTCCCAAGGTCTCTGCTGAGACTTTGAGGGTGAATACAGGCCAGGGGACTCGGTGGTGGTGATGGGGAAACAGTTGTGGGTTCCACATAGAGAAGCTCGTGGGAAACCCCAAAGCAAGAGGAGAATCACAGATGTCAGAGTGTGACGGCCCTTGACCAACGTTCCTGTCCCCTCTGTGTTGCTCTCCAGGACCTGGAGCAGTGAAGAGAGCGTCACACTGGGAAATGGGAAGGCTGCAGCCATCTGCTGTGGCCACCAGCCGGCTTTTCAATGCTGAGCAGTTTTTTGCTCTGTACAAGAAATCCCTCCCCTTTCACATTTCAGAGGCTGGGAAGAAGAAACCTTTGCAGGAGCGAAACAGTCAGATGAGTGTTAACGTTGGTAGACTTTTCCTAATCGTAAATAAAACCAAGGCCCGTTTGGGTGTCAGTTCACAGACTGGAGAAGTGATCTCATCAGCGGTTTTATCTCCTGCCCGCCCCGCCCCCATTCCCAAGGGATCTGGAGATAAATAGCAGTTTCTTTCTGATTGGTTTGGTGATATTTCATTTCAGGTCATAATCAGATTTTGTCTAAGGGAGAAAGTGTGCTATTAATAAAAGGGTTTTTTGTGGCAGTATCTGTGATTACTCTACCCAACTGGGTAGGGCAGACCGCCAGAAGGCCTAGGGGTGGGGGCTTCATCCTGCATAATCCTCAGTGCTGGCACCGAGTCCTTTTAGTTGTGAGTGAGCTCAGGGAAGAGCACGTGGAGGCTGAAACATGGATTCCAGTAGGTCCCCTCTGCGCACCTCTTCTGACCTTCCTGGGGTCCACTGCAACACACCCACTCGAGGCTTTCGGAGCCCTGGTTAGATCCCACCAAACTAGCTTGCATGGCCCCCTTCCCACTCTTTCTCAGATGATGCCTTCGCTGCCATCCCAGTCTCAGACCCTGTGCACTCACCCAGTACCCCCGCCCCCACAGCATGCCATTCCTCCATGTGATAACACGCAGCCCCACCGCAGCCACCTCCTGCATCCCTCTCCCAAAAAACCCTAAGCCAACATCCATCTCTCGCCTTCCTAAGAATGCGTGCATCTGGCACTTGCTTAGCATTTAATGGCTATCATTTTTTTAAATTAAATTTTTCAGAGAATTTTCAGATTACAGAGAACTGGCATGAGTATCATATTTAACCTACACAGTGACACTGGATGAGTGAACTTGGGACTGGCACCCTAGGCCAGAGGCCTGCCTCCAGGGGTCTCCATGAACCAGATTGGGCCCCCTGCCCCAAGCAAAAAACAACATGGTGAAAAGCAGGGAAAACTTTAATCAGGATGGCCACGTTGAGAAGGCAGAGTGAGACCCAGCATCTCAGCCTAACTTCAGGGTGCTGACAGAGCTTTAGGTCCAAGTAGGGGAAGGACCGGCAGTGGGGCTGAGCGGTCTGTATGACTGGGTTGCCTTGGTCAAGTGTGGTCTGGCTGATCACTCTCCAGTTCTGGTTCTGCAATGCTGGGTTTCTGTTCTCACCACTAAAAGGCTCAGGGGTCACTCTAGTTAAACTGGGCTAACTGGGCTGCACGAAATAACCACACAAGAGACACAGATACCTTTTTCTTTGGGGTCGCTGTGCCGGCTCCTCTGACCTTAAGGGTCCACAGAAAGAGAGTGAGAGCACGCGCTGACCCCTTTTATTGAGGAGAAGCTATTCAAATGAGGCAAGGGGTCAGGTCAGGGGGCTGAGTCTGTCTTCATGATGTCCACTGTCAGCAGGTTGACTGACACCTGAGTAGGCCACACTCAAGGGCACAGTAAGAGGAGGGGACACACACAAGGCACTTCCATGGAAGATTCTATCCTAAACAGGGCAAGGGGTGATATTACAAAGGAACAGGTGAGCATAGCTTCACCATGGGGCTGTAGCGAGACACACCCATTTCTGTGACTGAGCGCCTCAGCACCCAGCTGGGGAGTGTAACTCAGTCACCCGTAAGGTTGGCCTCCCACACTGCAACATAGCGCCGGAGAAGTCCCTATCCCTTGAGGGGACAATTGCCACTTGTTGCTCAGGATGTTTATCCATGGGCCTGGATCCTGGAAGGGGCAATTCCGCTCTGGGAGGTGATTGTTCCCGCTCTTCCTGGGAGGTGAGGGACAATGAGGGAAGCCTTTTAAGCACCACCCCAGGCTCTGAAACCAGACGCTGCAAACCTGGCCTTCATCTTCAACGGGGGTAGTTTGGGTAAATTTAGGGCAAATAAACCACATATTACTCATTTTTTAAGTGAACATTCCTTAAATGATGATCATGCCTGGGTGCAGAGCTTAGCAGGGACCTGACTGGGAGCTTCAGGAGACAGAGACAAAATGAAGGCAGAGGGTCCCCTGCTCCGTCCCGCTTTCACTCACGCAGAGGGCACCTGCAGGTCTAGATAGAGTCGCCCTCAGCAATGACAGCCTCTCCAAGTCCCTGCTCCAAAGTCAATGTCACTGATGTCTTCGCAGCCCAAGGAGGAGGAGCCTGAGCTTCTGAGGTTCCACCACTTCGCTGCCACCTGGCCCAGCAGGCAGGACTTAGAGTGTTCTGAGTCTCAGGAAGAAACTCACTCGGGGGGGAACCAGGTCATGCATTTCCTTTTACACCCCCCCCAGTACCATGTCAGTCACCTCGAAGATACTTAACTCATGCTTCTCGAAATGAAATTCACATATAACTGAGAAAATCATTCAAATGGCACCTCTCCTTGATGCAGATCATTGTTATTTGTAGACATCAAGCCTCTTCGAGTATAAAGTATGTCAGCAGCACCGTTTTTACTAGTGACTCAGTCAACAGCCTGAGGAGGACCCTGCATGTTCTATAACAAAGCTTCCCTGACCCCAGGGACCTGGGCCCCACTGCCTCCGGCGCTGAATGGAATGCGCTAGTCGGAACTTGCTCAGCTGGTGGACATGCTCCACCGGCCCTAGAAAATCTGGAGTCATTGTGCACCTGGAGGACCCAAGTCACCCAGCACGGAGCCAGTAGGCGGGCCTCTGCTTTTCTATACCCCGGGAAGGGATGAGAGCGGCATCCCTCCATCCACTCTGGCTTGAAGGCAGGAAGACCTCCCAGGGCTGGAGGAAATCTCTCAGGAATTTCAGGCAGAAACTTTGATACCAGGTGGAATTAAGGAGTGGCTTTTGTTATGGCCCCTTCTTCAACCTAGAGTACACCAACTGTGACTCTGAGTCACAGCCCAGCGTACAATCACATGCATTGCCTGCTTTGGTCCCAGGACCCTGTGTTCACTTCCAGGTGCTTGTTCTTTAGGAAGTATGAGCCGGCGATCGGACATTTGGAACAGTACCAAAGGACTGAGAGAAAAGTCATTTCCCAGCACTGTCCCCAATTGCCTTCCAAAGAGACAACACATGCTATCATTTTCTTGTTTATTCTTTTAGATTTTATCCCATTTTGGAGATGAAGAAAATGAGGCCCCAAGCAGCTGAGTGACTTTCCCCAGGACACACACTGAGTAAGTCAGACCTGCTTCTCTTACTGCACACACAAGAGCTAAACAAAAAACAAACAAACAAAAAATAAAAACAACAAAAAATAAAACCTGGAAAAGTGAAAGCCAGGTCAGGAGGCCTGGGGCCCACAGGCTGTCCAGCCCTGAGGGGAAATGCAAGGGCATCTGCCCCCTTCACTGGCTGCTCCCAGCCAAACCCACCCAGGACCCTTTCCTGCTTTCTAACTAGCAGGGCCACAGGCCAACTTTCAGGTTCTTCTGCTCTATCAAAGAGTCTCCGCCAACATCCATTCCTTCAGGACCTGGACACCCTGATGGCTGGTCTGATAAACAGCGTGATCTGGGCTGCCAGAGGGAGATAAAGTGTGTAGGCTGGTGCCCGGCCCTGAGGCCATAGCACAGAGACCCCGAGACAGGGGCTGAGTTCCCTAATCTCTCCCACCACCTTACCGTCTCCTAGGAGCCTCAGGAGCATTCTAGAAAGCCTTGATGTCCCCAGGCACAGACAGAACAGAGGCAGGGTAGAGGGTAAGGAAGAAGGAGAGGAGGCCAGGGGATGTGTGTGGTATTGATGGGGCCTCCCCTGCGATCCTCCGCCTCAACGACTCCTCTCATCCACACTCCCAAATCGTGCGTTTGCAATAGAGTAGTCTCCCCTCACCTGAGGGGGTACATCCTAAGACCGCCAGCGGTCTTCCCCTATAAATACACGCCTAGGGTAAAGTTGAATTTATAAGTTAGGCACAGTAAGTGATTAATAACAACAGCTAATAATAAAAATAGAATCATTATAACAATACACCTTACAACAATTTAAAAGAATTTATTTTTAAAATATAGTATAGGGCCAGAAATATAGCTCAGAGATACAGAGTACTCGCCTAGTATGTCTAAAGACCTGGGTTCAGTCTCAGTACCATGAAAAAGACCCTATCATTCACTTCCAGTCATTTGAGTTCTATATTCCAGTATTAGAACTGCCAGCATTGCCACTCTTGCAATGAGGGACTATTATTAAGTGAAGTAAGTGTTATTTGAACACAAACACTGAGATAGCCTGACATTTAATCTAATAACCCAGATGGCTGCTAAGTGCCCACTAGGCAGGTAGCATATACAGTATGGATACGCTGCACAAAGGGATGATTCATGTCCCAGACTGAACAGAAAGGACCAGTATAAGATGTCATCACACTACTCAGAATGGTACACAATTTAAAACTTGTAAAGTGTTTATTTCTGGAATATTCCATTTAATATTTTTAGCAGTGGGTAACTAGGACTGCAGAAAGTGAGATCTTGGGTAAGGGGGAACTACTGTACTTTCAGTTTCCTTTGGGAAGGGCATCTCTGAGATGGAGGGGAAGATATTTGGTTACAGGGAGGGGCGGAGCCAGAGAGGTTTAGAAGCAACAGTATGTTTACAGTGCAGCTGCACTTAAGGGCCTGCCTGGCACTGAACGGTGTTCAATGAATACTTTAGCTCTCTCATATATGTCCTCTGCATTCATCAGCTATTAATTATCAAGACTCTAAGAGGAAGGAGCCTCCAGGCAGCGTTTGGAATGCAGATTTACACCCCTGCAGAAAGGAAGTGGAGGCTGGTCCTCAGGCCGTGTGAATCCCCTGCACAGTCACCCTCTGGGGTGGAGGCTGCAACCTGAAGCCTGGTGACTTGGAAATATACCACACTGTCCATTCCACCAGGATGAGTTGTTATTGAAATGAGACCATTTCTGCTCACTCACTGTGTGATTTGGCCTTTACATTTTAAGCTTAATAGTGCGATAAGGTAGTGTTTGGCTTTTAATTGCCCTGGACTTTTGTTAACATTAAACGAAAGGAGGAAATGGAAAGGAAAGTAGAATTCTGTCCTGCTTTTGAGTTGCATAATTGTACATTTTTGCCGCCCCATTAGTTTTCAAGTACTCCAGCCTATAAACTTCTCTCGCATCACCACAGAGGAAAAGGAGTCAGCCGTTCTGTTACTGCTGCAAAGTTTGCAGAACTCTAAATTCCCTTCTCTGGTATTAAGGAGAATTGTGCAACTTTTAATTGAAGGTCTATTTTTTAATTACCACCTGTGTGGGAGGCCAGGAATGACACAAGTGTTTGGTTGTCCTCTTGCTGTTTCAAAAAACACTCCTTCCCTCCAAGAGGATGTGACGTTTGGAGACAAGCATCAGTGTTTGGAGCGGGCCAGGAACAGAACTCTCCCTTTATTTGTAGAGCAGAAAAGGCACTACCCCACCCCAACCGCTGCTAACTCACAGATGACCTCAGAGGCTCCTGGTTCCAAAAATAAAACCTCACCTAGTCACTTTCCACACCCATAAAAACCAGCTCCAAAATCTTTTTTCCGAATGAGAGCTGGGCCTTTCACCGTCACCATGACTACAGGTTTTATGAGCACTAACACCCGGATGTGGTCAGATGGGAGATAGACAGAGGGTGAGTTGTAGCAGAGTGTACACCGGAATCCTCCACATTGGAAATATAGCTCCTGATGACTGTGATTCATAAAAGACCAGGGAACTGGAGGGGAGGGAGAGGAGGGCCCAGGAGTACAGCAGCAGGAAGAGCTCAGTGTTCTAATTTTAGCTTTAATTCAGCTTTTTAATACAGTCCTCTGAAATACTACTACCTTCCGTTTAGATTGCAGTTCCTCTTCTCAGTGTTCTTTCACGTGTCTTGGCTGTTCTTGGCAACCATATTGAGAGATATCCAGGATGGGTAATGACCTCATTTCTCAGACAAGGAAAGGGCACAGAAAGCTTAATTTTGTCCAAGGTCAAAGGCATGGAGGACAACTGAACTGAACTAGAACTAGGTCCTGTGACTCCTAGCTTCAGAGTCTCTCCACCCTGCTCCCTGCAGCATTTGGTATCCAGCCCAGGGATTTCTACCTGTGTACGAGATCCTCTGGCAGACATCGCTCACCTTGATCGTTTGTCTCATTAACCAGAGACCAGGGTCAGTCAATCACGCTGCAAGTTTCAGCTGCTAGCAAAACCTTGCCTTTTGTCCTGATATGTTTCAAGCTGCTGCCTGGCCCTCCTCTTCCCAGAGGCTAATACAGTCCCTACTCCTGGGGGATTTTATGGGGGGCTGCTCCCAGGGTGAAATGCCTCCCGGGACCAGATGGGTGAACAGGAGTGGGCAGAGTGGGCAGGGTGCAGGGATCCGAGAGAACACAGGCCCTTTTAAATCTCCAGCAGACTATGGCTATGTGGGAAGATAGTGAGGCCAAATATTAGGACTAGCTGAAGATGGAGCCTTTTACATGAAATCAGAGGAGGCAGAAAAATCACAAAAAAAAATGCAAGTGTCTGTGTGTTGCGTAGAGTTGTGACTGCTGGTGAGCGCCATGTCGGAGGACCTTCATGCCTCTGGGGCTCCGTCCCCCACGGCCAGACATGATGAAGTGTTATAACTCCCTTCAGGGTGTTTGGTCCCTTTAAGTGTGAGCTCCTTGAGGTCACTTTAGACGTCTCCATCAGGGGTGTGTCCTTATGGTGTGGTGCAGGCGGCAGCTCTCAGATGCTGGCGGATGAATGATTGGGTGAACAGCCCATCATCCTAAAAAGGAAAGCTCAGAGACTCAAGTCCTGGGCCGCCCGTGGTTTAGCAGCATCTTTGGACCAAGATAGGACAGGATCAAACCTCATTCTGCCCTTCAGTAGCTCCAGGGCCTTGGGCAAATATCTTAATCTCGGCCTCAGTTTCCTCATCCATAGGACGGGGATACCCAGGGCTACTTTGAGTTGCTGGGTGAGGCCTTGTCTGAAACCCCTCCGTCACACACATTGGTGAGAACTCAGCCGACGGTGGCCTTTGAGTCCGCAGATCATCCTGCTCCTGTGCAAGGCGGGGACACCTTTGCCAACCCCCCTGTTGGGAGGCTGTGGCCTTTGGAAGCAGCTGAGTCAAAAGAGGCTGGTCAGAGGGAAACAAGCGAGCCTTCGGCTGAAATGCGGGGGAAAGCTGATAGCGGTGGGCACTGCAGGCTCCCTAAGAAATCAGATCCCTCAGGTCAGGAGGGCCGAGAGGGGGAGCAGCAGCCGGGATGAATGGAACCAGTCAGCGAGGGAGCCCGGAGAGCCCAGGGTGTCTGCCCGATCCCCCGGGAGTCGGTCGCTCACCCTCTAAACCAGTTCAAGCAGAAACTGATCAGACTCAGAGAGGATGAAATAATTTGTTAATCAAAGGATGTTTCCACCTTCCACACGATCGGAACCATCCAAGAGCAAACATGGTGCTTCAGTGTGTCCAAGGCAATCGTGCGGCGCCCGCTGTGTGAGGCATCTCACACCACACGCCTCTCACACACTGTCCCACTTATCCCACCAGAAATGCGGTCATCCCTTCACCCATCCACCCCGTGAGGGCTGCGGCCCACATCGGGCCAAGCACTGCTCCAGAGCCCAAGGGCAAAGAGAGGCAGCCCAGGGACGGAGCCAGATCTAAACAGAAGCTGAACTCCAGGGTGCTGGGGTGGCCCAGGCCCCGCATTGGGATCGTGGCAGAGGCAAAATTCTTGGCTACAACAAGTTTTCTGATTTATGAGAAGAAAAATTAGGAAATGTCCTGAATGGTCTCGGGGGCGGGTATGAGGATGCTGTTGACTTTTGGCAAGTTGGGGAGGTGCTGGGACCCAGGCAGCGCGGCCAGATGTCCAGGCCGCCGGAGACACGGACCACCCCCAAGAGGGAGCTGGAAAGGACTAAGGATTCTCAGACCCTCTGGACACAGCGTGATGAAGGAAGGAGACAGGAAAGGGAACAAAGCAATCGGCTATCCCAGGCCTTCTATTTTTCCATAATAGAAAATCCAAGAAAGTCCAATGAAAACCTTTTTAAACTCTTTTTGTTGATCTTAAATCATTCTCTAATTATTCCTCCGGTATCACCTTTGAGAAGAGAGAGTATCTTTACTCTCCCTGTATGTCCTAGCATGGCTTAATTAATACTTGATTGATTGAAAGATGGACTCATTTGAACCCAAAGTGAAATGGAGCTTTTTAATTTTCTTTTCTGCTGATTCCGAAATAGAGCATATAGTAATTAGGAAAGGATCCCTTGTTATCAGAAAGTCCCAGCCACAATGGGCTTTTTGTAACTGAGCAAAGGAAGGCAGGTGATTATTTAGGAGCTGATAAAACAGACACACCCACTCCCTACTGCTGTTAGTGATAATGGGATTTTCTTGGTCATTATTTCCCCCTCAAATGAGTTTTGTGGCTGGAGGATCTAACTGGACAGTACTAAATGGATGGGTGATTGTCATCAAAGTCCAGCAGAGCTATGGCTGACGGCCACTTTCTGGGCCCTTCACTGCTTCTCCCAGTCCCCCCCGCGCCCTGGACTGGCGTGCCCTGGAGCACTGGCTTGTCTTCAGAGCGGGGTTGGCTTCGTCCATGCTGCGGGCCCATGCCAGACTCAGGGCCCAACAGGCAGACAGGCTCCCTGATGTGGTGGAGCTCACGTCCCTGTGGAGGGAGACAGGCTTTAACCGTGCGCACCATCACCAGGGCCATCAGGAGTGACAGGAATTCTGGGGTGGGAAGACAGGACGGTGTGGTGGACGTTGCCTGGGTAGGAAAGTCTCTTGTTGAGGTGGCACTGGGGTAAATCTGAATGGAAATGCATTTGAGCTGAGGCCTGAGTGTTGTGAAGTACTCACACCAAGATCTGAGAACACATGGACCAGACAAGGGACAAACAAGGTCCTGAGCGGTGGACTGTCCCCAAAGTAGGTGTGGCCAGGGCACAGTAAGTGGGAAAGGAGTGCAATACAAGGTCAAGGAAGGAAGCAGATGAAGGAGGCAGGGGACAGATGATGGGGGTGGGGGCCAGGTGATGGGGGCAGGGGACAGATGAAGGAGGCAGGGGACAGATAAGGGGGATGGGGGACAGATGATGGGGGCAGAGGACAGATGATGAGGGCAGGGGACAGATGATGGGGGCCGGGGCAGGTGAGGGGATGGGGGCCAGGTGATGGGGCCAGGGGCAGGTGATGAGGGTCTTGTGGACATGAAGAGTTTAGATTTCACACGTTGAGTGTTGGAGAACCATGGGGCATAAACAGAGGTGAGACCAACATGACGTGGTTCATGCGGGGAGAGCAGACTGGAGCAAGGGAAGAGAGGGCAAGAGGGGGCGGGAGCTGCTGCCATCGTCCATGGGATGAACAGAGACACAGGTTTGCAGGTGTTTTGGAGGAAGCAGCTGATGGGGGAGGTGGGGGAGGCAGAGGAGAGGGCAAGGGGGCCGCCGTCTGCTTGGTCCGAGTGGAAGATTCGTTAGTTTGTCAAGTACTTATGAGCTCCTGTCATGGGACAGGCACAAAGCTAGACCTTCAGGTCACACTGAGGAGCCAGAAGCTCTTCGGGGCTGAAGTGAGGGTGAAAAGCCAGTCAAGGAGCACCAGAGGATGCGGAGACAGAGATGAGCTTTGTATTTTTCTCAAGTCTTGCAACTTTTCAAAGGAAATAAATAATTATAATACAATGAGACCCAGATTCCAGGGGGTGATTGCCTCTTTGGAAACTCAGAAGAGCAAGAAATCAGTTCCTGAAGTGGGGACAGGGCCTGAGAGTCACAGAAGACCTCCCACAGGAGACTTGAACGACACAGGTTCCCCTGGTGGACGCACCACACCCAAAGCTCACGGCATGTGGCCGTGGGGGAGAGCAGGGAGTTTGGGGGGAACTTAGGAACGGGTGGGGGGAGATGAGGGACAGATCCCAAGAGACCTGTCCCCCCGGCTGAGGAGTTGGGATTAGCACGTAAGTGATGGAGAGCCAAAGGGGGGTTAAGCAGGGGTGTGGGGTCCCATTTAGATTGATGAGTTGAAGGAAGGAAAAGGAGAGAGTGTGGGGCTTGGTCAGTGTGTAACCGTGGGTTTGAAGAGGAGGCCGCTTCTCATCTCAGGACCCTGTGGGAGGAGGGTGGGGAGCTGAGACATGCCAGCGAATACCTAGAGAAACATCTGCTGATACCTGAGCAGAAGGAAGGAAGGAGAGCAACGGGCGGCGTGGTGAGGAGGCAAGAAAGGAGAGACCCACGGAGGACCGTCAGACCCCTTGTCATCTGTCCTCCTCTCCCACCGCCCTTTCTCAGTTCCCCCCAAACGCCCTGCTCTCCCCACTGCCGCACTCATCTGCCTGAGCAAGGCCTGCACATATTTCAATTCTAAAGTGGCTACTTTGAAAAAATAAAATAAAGAGTGAAATAACTTTTTAAAGAGTGTCCTAACTAAGGAAATCTAGACAAAGAAGGGGGAATTCCCTTGTAAAGGAGACAGACATCATCAAAATGAGACTCCAGAACCATCCTAAATTTGACAAAGGCAAACAAAGTCATTATTAGTCAAGGGGTGTCTATTTGGCCTGTTTGCTTGGGGTCCGATCATCAGGATTCACATTCACTGCCACACAGGCTCTGAGGCCCTCCACCTACTGATGCGCTCAGTCTCCCAGCACCCTGCACTGTCAAGCCCATTCTCCAAAGGAGAAAACGGCTCTGCCCAGGCACTAGTCTTTAAGGACTTTGATGATAGGAGAAACTGAGAGGCAGAAGACACTGAATCTAGCCTGGTTGCTATAGGTTGCTAGCGAGGTGAGCTCCAGCAAAAGGCCCCAGAGTCTCACCAATAAAGCAAGGGAATTTGGTCAGGTGGAGCTTCTCAAGATTCTTCTCAACCCAGAATTGCCATATAATGAAGCATTGTTTTATTATTTTTAATAACTGTGGTGCCTTAATCATTCGTATATTGATGATCTATTTGTACTTGTGTTCAAAATTGCAGCCATATTATAAATTCGATTCTGAGGGAACATACTATCTATTTTCCTTTAACAATCGATGTATGGTAACACATAATATCTGCATACTCTAGGAGAAGAAAGAGTCTCCAACTTTTATTAGGACTAGTTATTTGAAGAAATTAATTCAATTGGGAGAAATATAGATACCTATTTTCTAATGCCTTGAGCCAGGTATAAATAATAAACGTAATGTTCTACAACCAGATTATCGCCGTGATCTGATTTTTGTGCAGCACAGTACTTACATCTGTGAGAGGGCATCTGAGCATGCCAGGTTAGCAAGGTGAGAACCGTCAAGAAAATATATATCCTGAACCACAGAGTTAATAACTACCGGCTGCAGTTCCACCCTGTGCCCTCACAGCCGGAGAGCCTTGGTTTCTGAAGTGAGTGATATTATTGTAACCACTGGGATTTTGCAAGGTAGGGTGGTTTGGGAGCCAGGGCAAGGTTTGAACAGGCAAGGTGGAGAGGTCTGGGGCTGAATAAGATGTTATAAACCCCCAGGAGAGACGGCAGGGTCAGAAGAATGTTTGATGAGATTCTTATTTTGGAAAAAAAAAGATTTAAAAAAAAAGTTAATATGTCCCCAAATTCAGAGAGATCATCACAGGAAACTAGGGCTAGAACACAGGCCAAGGGTGCTGCCACATGTCCCTCTGCCTGGGGGTTCTACACCAGGAGAACCCCTGAGCCAGACCATGGTCCCCTGCTGCCACTGTCACCCTCACCCACCCGCCATTTCCCACAGCAATCGGAATCATCTCCCACTCCTGCCTCTTCAGTCCGTTCAGCCTGTTCTCTGGCATCTCCCTGAGAGTATTCTTTGCAAAACGCCCATCGTTCACACCCCTCCTTGCTTACAACCCTGCAGCCCTCACAGCGCAGCCAGAGTTCAGCACCAACTCCCGCCCCCACCCCCTGCGGCTGTGACGCCACTCTGTCCTTTTCAGGAGAAGCAGTGGGTCCGATTGATCATCTCATCAAAAATCCAATAGATGTATCATTTCCCTACGCCTCCAGACTTTCGGAGGACTTTCTAGTGTATTAACAATTGAACTCATTGGCGGAAATTTAGAGTGGCCTCACCTCTCAGGTACCTCAGGGTTGAAGGAAAGCACATCCAGCACATCACTTGGGAACGCTTGGAAATAGGGGTATCCCAGGTTCCCTGGCTTTTCAGACACCCTGCCCGGGGAGCTTGCTGCTGGGTAATTTGGATCTTGGCTCAGCCATGCCACGCAGGGCCTCCCTGGCCTCCCTGGCGGGACTCTCTTGCCTGGTGCGCCTTGCGGAGCCTCCTGGGTTTCCCGCTTGTGGCACTCACCATGATTACGCTTGGGCACCTGTCCACAGTTGGCCTCTGTGTTGGCTTCCCACCCTAGACTGGAGTACTGGCAGGACAGGGTCTGGTCTGCGTGCTCCTGGAGGGTCGAGGCGCAGCTCGGTTGCCAACGCAGAGCAGGCGCTTAGACAGCCCTGTGACGAAGGAGCCCACGTCCCAGGGGCCTTCCCCCAGCCCCTGCACAGCTGGTCCCCGGGATTCATGGGACCTGCTTCTCCTTGCTGGACCGGGAGGGGCTCCAGATCTGAGTGCACAGCGCCAGATACATGTGGGTGTCCAGCAGCCCTGGCCCAGATGCTCCGACTACACGGAGCAAGAAATAACCCCATAGGAGGGCCCACGGCAGGCCACGGCGCAGCTCTGCATGGAGACACACCATTCCCTCATCAACACGAGGCTCCTGTGCTCCCACATGAGGGTCATCTGCTCAGCCTGCTTGATGGTACTTCTCAAACCTGACCAGGAGTCTGTCATACACACACATTCCTGGGCCCACCTAGATCTACAGCATCAGGTCCTCCAGGAGTGGGGCCCAGGAATCTCTGTCATTAGCTAAACTCTGTGAGCCACCGTTCCTGGCCTGCACTCCATCCTGCCGTCACCCGGGATCCCTGGGCACAGGAGACACAGCAAGCCCAGTGTCAACTGCAACCCAAGGCAGAAAGCACAGTGGAAGCCATTGAGGAGAGACGGGGGAGGCCTTTCCTTGCACCCGCCCAGGTCGGCACTGCAGCAGGGACACCTCTCAGGGTTCTGGCTGAGACCTGAATCTCCTGCTCCCCACTCCTCCCTCTACAAGAGGGCTGAGGATCTACAGAACTTGCAGGTCACTCTGGAGCTGGCCTTGGGATTTAACTGGGTGCCATCATGGTCCTTATCGTTAACACTTCTAGAAAGCATTTACTACTGGACAGACACTATTCTAGAATTTGACATATACTATTTTATCCCATAAATAGGAACAATGAGAGGCCAGTGCTAAATAGAATGCTCACCCTCTTCTCAGAGAGTTCTAGAAGGAACACCAGCCCCCGTGCCAGCCCTGCACACCCCCCTGCAGCAGCTGTTGGCTCTCGGAGATTGGTTCAGGCCTCCCTGTACCCACCTCTGTGTGCTTCCAGGGGCTGCGAAGCCTGGGAGGGAGGCGGGGCCTGCAGGCAGCCAGTCTCCTCGGGCCTCACCTGGGGGCTCAAGGACCCTCAGGTGTTCCCCAGGTGACCCTTCTCCATCTGCCAGAAGCGCAGCCACAGACCTGAAGACTCCGTAGCAGGGAGGCCCCTCACGAAGCCCTTTCCATCTGAACGAGGTGGGAACTGTGGTTCTTCAGCAGCGAGGATGGGGCTTGGAGGTGAGGGGTGGGGAGGAAAAGCTCAAGGCTAGAATCAGTCCACTGTTATTGGAGATAACCCACTAATTTATGGATTACGTTTGTATTGTATTTTACAGTTTACAAAATACATGGAATATATCGAGCCTTTTTCATCCTCTGACTTCATTACAAAGGAAGCTTATTAGCTGGGGTCGTGCGGGTTGACCTGGGGCTCAAACCCAGGCCTTCTGTCTCTGACATGGTTCCTCTTGGACACAGGCAGATGAGAGCTTGTGGAAGAAAAAAAATAAATGACTGATTCCCCCTGGCTAAAGGCTGCAAGGGTTCTGGATATAGAGATAAGTGATATTTCTTTCCCAGGGACTTGAAGGTGATGCTTCCCCTCTTCTCTCTTTACACCCACAACCAGAGTCAGACAGTGGAGGTTGATTAGCACCCATCGCTGGGCTGACGAGAATAGATGAATTGCATTTCAAACAGTGTCAGAGTTGAAAGCCAACAAAGCCAGGGTCTCCCAGAACACAGTCAGGGCCCAGGCCCGGCTGCTTCTGCAAAACATCCCACAGAAGCGCTGACTTTTAATTCCTACCACCGAGGAGCTATTTGATTGTTTCCTGGAAATGCTAATAATGCAAAGCTCATAAATACTAATGAAACACTATAGATTAGCGGAGCTCAGCAAGTAACCTAGGGGGCCTAGAAGAGAATTCTTAGATTAAAAAATATAAAGAATACCTTTTAATCGAATTTTCCCCAGACTGGGTTCCCAAATGTTAATGAATACTCTCTTTGGCTGTGGAGAGCAGACTCAAATAAGTACCTTTAAGAATGCAGAAGTGAGTTATTGACTTAGCTTTATCTTGAAAAGAACTCTGTTTATTCTAAGGCTGCTTTAGGTGCCATGGGATGGAGGAGTTTAAGACAGGTGGGAGGGGTAGGAGAGCCGAGCACATGGAGATAGACACGTAATTCAAATGCATGCATCTGTTTCAGCCAGCTAAGCAGCCTAGGTTGGAATTTGCTTATTATGTTTTTCTTTCATGACATGAGCCTTCAATAATAGTAACTCCCCTGGATTATACAAGGCCCCCTGATATCAAAACTATACCTTCGTCATTTGTTGCCAAACCCACACCTGGCACGGAACATGGCACATATTAGATGTCCAGTTAATGCGGGTGGATTGATGAAGAGCTCTCTCAAACATTTCCCAGAGCTCTTACATCTTGTTAACTTCTTCTAAAGGGCAGCCCAGATCACAGGGTTCTGCTATCATAAAACTCCCAAATAAACATCAGCCCCATCTCTATCTGGCCACAGTTTGCCCTTCTAGTGTGTCTCCCCATCCTCTCTCCCACCCGGAGCCCCAGGCCCATCAAAAGATGTCCTGCACTCCTGCTCACAGTCTGGAAATTTCTCTGTCTGGAATGTCTGAACATTCTTTTTACCCATATTTCTCTGTCAAAATCCCACTCATCTTTCAAGCTCCTCCTTAAGTGACTGACTCCACCTTCAGGAAAACTGCCATAATATTCCCAAAGGCCTCGGCACCCTTCCTCTCTCTCTGGAAGACCCCAAAGTGGGCCCCAGATGCCCTTCAATCATGTGGGGTGGTGGCGTCACTACCATGCTGCCGCAAAGTCACAGCGGCACCGTGCAAGGAGCACTCGGTCCCAGGAGGGCCGTGTGCAGGATCCAGTAAGAGAAAAGCACCCGAGGAGTCTTCCCCAGCAGAGCAGGAAAGTCCAGCCCCCAGGGGAGCCCACACCTAGGCCACACAGAGTGAGGCAACGGCAAAAGGAAAAGGAAGATCCAACCAGAGGCGAGGGGTGGACAGAAGGGTGAGGGCTGCAGGTCTGCGGGTTGCTTTTCCCCACAAACCGCCTGGCAGTGTGACCATGTGTGAGCAGACCCAAGTCCTGGGATGTCACCAGACCCTGGGGACTTGGGCAGAGCCTCCAGCCAGGGGACGTGGCTTCTCAGGGCGCTTTCCTTTGTGGTGCGATGGGTTTGGGCAGCCAGCTGCTTTCCATAAACCTGCACTCGGGCAGGACTTGGTTCTTATGCTGTTTCTTTATGCATTTGGGAAGTGTCTAACAATGGGAAATAAATCTCTTTGCAGTCTTTTCTACAATAGGCTGGGATAAATGTTTAAGTCAGTCTGGGGAATAGCCAGAACTGTAAGATTCTGCAAATCCTGGGCTTCTTGCCAGAAATGGGTTAATTCCATACAAAGGAACTGGAGGTCCCAGAGCAACACCTGTGAACAGCTCAATCCTTGGGGATCTGGAACAAAACTCCCCAGAATGAGCAAGGCCAGCTCTGCCACTCACTGCATGACTTGTGCTTCTACCTCTTCAGCTGGGGATGGGAGACAACGGCACCTTCTTCACAGGGGTACAGTGACGGTTAGATGAGTTCATAGGTGCACAGTGCCTAGAGCAGAGCCTGGCACATAATAGTGCTTAATAAAAATTAGCTGAAATTATCACTATTCTAGCATTTCTTCAGTCTCTATGGTCCAAGGGCCCAATAGTAGGTGCCAATTTATATAGTTGGGAAAATTGTGTAAATAGTGGCATCTGGGGTGGGGTCACTTGCCAGCAGACCAGGACTGAGGTTGAGGGAGCCTAGATGGGCGCATGGGTACTAGGTATATGGGACATTTATAGATTATACTATGCAAGGAATTAGACCTTTAGGACAACCATGGGATGCCACATGTAACACCACACCCCGCAGGGCCATGCCTTTGTGCTCCAGTGCAAGGTAATGGGTGAGCCTGAGTTACCCGCTGGTGCTTCCGTCCAGGGCACAGCACCATCCTGCTGGGTGCTTCAAAGATAAAGTGCATGTGGAGTGATCAGAAAAGTATCAAGTAAACCCTAACATGAAGTAACAGCTCATCATTGCCGGCTCCTCCACTTGCCCACCATCCTTGGGTCTGGGTGTTCACCGCCCCTCTGTGTGGCCTCCAGCATGTCACATGTCACCTCACCACTCTGCGCCTCAGGTGGGTCATCTCTCAGTGAGACAGTTGGCCAGGATGATCTCTAAAGTCTACAACCTGAAAATCAGCGATTCTGGTATTTGGGTACCAAGAGGTCTCTTAAATCCCCATGAATCATGCCTGACCTCAAAGTCTTGTTTGGACACAAGAACCTGTGGGTTCCAGGACCCAAGGGAGCCTCTGTGGCGTGACACTAGAGAGCTGAGCCCTGGGGTGCCCGTGGAGAGGCAGAGGGGTAATAAGCAAGAGATGCCGCCCTGTGCGGGAACAGGAGAAGGTCCCCGTACTCTGAGGTCAGCACCGGGGCAGGGGGTCCAAACACCCCCGTTTTCAAGGAGCTGAAAGGCTCTTTACCCCTGAGACACAAAGGAGCAGGCAGTGAAGGAGTCTTGGGAACAGAAAGTAGAGAGGAAGGTGAGGAAGGAGGAGAAGGTGCCGAGAATCAGGCCCGGAGTGGGGCCTGGGAAGGGGAGGAGGCATGCACCAGGATACCAAGGAAGGCAGGGGTGGGCCAAGTTGAGGACAGTGTCCTCTGAGCCTGGAGGAGGCTCAGGTCCCCTGCCACAGGCAGCAAGGAATAGACATTGCATCTTGTGCTTGAGCTTTAGTTAGCATGGGGAAGGGCAAGTCATGTTCACAGAGGGTCACATCCAGCAGTGTCCTGTGGGAAGTGGGCGGCCAGCACCTGGCAGGTGGGCGGCAGTGGGGAAAGAGTGAGAACTGCCACCGCAGAGGGTCTGGAGGGCCAGCGCCTCCTCAGAACCCTGGCTACTCACATCGATTCACGTGCCCAAGAGTTTGTGATCAGCTACTCTGCGCGGGATCGGATGGAATGGTAATGTTTGTATAGTAAACCCCAAAGTGTGTGTGTACACAGCAAGAACGGACTGGTGCTTATTGACCAAACGCACACATTTACCTTCTTCATTGAGTCACAATAAAATTTCAGTGGACTGTTTGAAAATCTGCTCTTCTTTCTCCTCCCTTTGTAAACCTAAAATCTATGAGGCTACTAAAACCACAGGGCTGGGGATGAGCTCAGGGCTAGAGCCTTCAGAGCACCTGCGAGGCCCCAGGTCCACCCCAGCATCATAAAACAGCCTGCCAAAGTTAAACAGGGGAACCCTACACCCTCCACTGCATTCCTCTTCACGTCTCGGTTTTTCTCTCCTCAGGGGCTTCGATGGCATGCTCAGGCCCAGAGCTGAAAGAGGAATAAATTCCAAGTGGCCGAGGCTGTGTCCTCCGGGGCCCAGGACTTGCTCGCGAGTGACTTGGCCGTGAGCCCCACACAGCCCAGCACCATGGAGAGAGTCATCACCTTCTTCAACTCTATCTGGGACATCATCGTGACCAAGCACCAGGAGGGCATCTTCAACACCGTCTGCCTGGCCATCCTCCTGGGGCTGCCACTCGTCGTGGTTCTCACGCTCATCTTCATCTGCTGCCACTGCTGCTGGAGCCGGCCAGGCAGGAGCAGACCGCAGCCGGCGCAGAACAAGAGGAAGAAGAAGAAGAAGGATGAAGAAGACCTCTGGATCTCTGTCCAGCCCAAGCTTCTCCAGATGGAGAAGAGGCCATCGCTGCCTGTCTAGCTCCCTCTGGGGCCAAGCCTCCTCCCGTCCCCACAGAGACGAGGGAGCAGGAATCCCTGGAGAGACGCACTCCTGTCCCCAGACTACCTACTCCACCAGGGAACCAATCTCAGATTCAGTGTCCCCACAGAGGGCACTCCCCAGGGAGCACATGGACGTGTCTTGCTCTGTCTTGGCCACTATGTGTCCAGTAGCCATGTCTCTGACAGTGACCCAAGCATGCATTCCACCTGCCTCTGCACACCCCATACCCCAAAGCACCAAGAACGTGAGTCTGTCCATCTTGACATAGCTTCCCCGTGTACCCACACACCATCACCCGGGCAGATTCAGGCAACGGCGCAAGGGCAAGTCTATTCTGCTCATCTGATGGCTGTTGACTGTGTGCTCCAGGCCAGCAGCGCATTACACACACTTGCAGAAATGCCTGGTGGAAGGCGTGGCTAGACTCAGGCACTCAGACACAGTTGTGCAGCCAGGCAAGGCCCCCACGCACTGTCTGCTCCGTATTTCAGTCAGGTGGGAGACGTTGCCTCCCGATTCCTGTACCCACGCTGCCTTTCACTGGAGAGTCTGGCAGCCTGGTACTGCCCCTATTCCAGTGCAGACTGACACAGACACACCAAGTTCCTGTGCTTCTGACCCCTCACCTGTGCCCCTGTAAAGTCTGATGATCAAAATTCACTGAAAGCTCTTTTCTCGCAACATTGTTCTCGTTGCCACTGATGGTATTCAGTGTGGGCCAAGACCTCTCTGGCACGCTACCCCATAACCACTCAGCAAGGTGCCCTTTTCCAAGCAAAAACAAACAGCTCTTGTCGGTGGCTGCTAGAAAACTATGGAAACCCCTCATCCACTTCAGTGGGCTCCAAGTGTATACCTGTGCAATTATGTTTTCCAGATGGAAATGTTAGATGCTACAACTGAGTGAGGTATCCTCTTTCTACCAAAGATTTTCAGTAGGAAAGGAATTAAGACAATCACAGCACCATCTCCAAGAATGCACACAGGGAATGATTTCATATGGTTGTAAGGAGTGCACGTGTGGTGCAGGAGGGACCCAGAAGTAGCAACTGAAATGAAAGTAGGATGTAGCTATAAAGAAGTTTATTAATATTTATCTTGAAGCTCAGGCACGTACCTTGCACACAGTAGGTACTCATAACTGTAGTTTCTGTTTGATACATGGTGACATTATGGGTAAACTCTGATACCTCACCAATTCCCCCCAAGTGACCTTGTAAGAGAGCCCACTAACTGCTGCAATGGCTGGAGCTAGGTATTGGGTTCCACAGGAGACTACATGCAGAGCTAAGGGGCAAGAGGATGCTCGCACCCCAAGGGATGTGAGGACATGCAAGCTAGGTCCCCAGTGAGTTGAGCAGGCTCCTCCCCACCAGGCTGAGGTTGGGAGGCACAGTTAATCTACCATATGATGAACTGGTTGGCATTTTGATTGCATATGACCATATTACAAAGATGGATCATTCCCAATCTGGGAGCAGGTTGTACTCTAACAATTCATTTGCAGATCTTCTAGGGAGCACTCTTGAAATATTTTCCCATGGAAGCTGTTCTAGACAGTGGCAAAATCACTGCCTAATAGCACAGCTAAACTATGACATTTAGGAAAAAAAACATTTAAATTCATCAAGGCTGTGTGAATGGAGAAATGTACTCAATTTGCTTACTTGGGCTACCTGGTACTCACTTGCCTTCCAGGTACACTCCAGGTCCAAGGAGGGTGGGCATCTGGTGGTGACCAGGGTCTAGGACAGAACTCTGTGAACCTAACTTAGGCCTGCTTATGTGTCCAACCAGTCATGTTTGCCCTGGGGCGAGATTCCTTAGCGACTCAGGCCTCCACTCTTAAACCCCTTTGACCCAGAAAAAAAGCACTTCCTGATTCTGTGTCCCCTTGTCACTTGGAGAACTTGTCATAGAGCATCTGGCTGTCTCCTGCGTGTCCCAGGATGGCCAGTCATCTCCACACACCACATGCCTCCCATGTCCTCTGCTGCCCACCAGGACCAGCTGGCCTTCCCATCCCCAGCTCTCAGTCCCTCCAACGAAGATGACTTGGGAGAGACATGGAGACCGGCAGAGACATGGGGTGACAGGATCTGGGGGCATGGATCAACAGCATCAGGGACCATATGAGTAACATGGTTTCCATGGCAACTGGCCACCAAATTGAATTAAGACAGCAGTCAGTTGGCTGCTGTGACAAGGCTTCTGTCCCTAGGCACAGGGCCCCTGCCATCTCCTCAACGCATGGACTTTCTCCCACTCTGGACGTGAAACACCCAGAAACTCACATCTCAATTGTCTCCAAAGCCCAAGACGCAGAAGACTCCACCTGGAGGGGGCTTGTCTGTTCCTCTCCCGGCCTCCCCACAGCCTCATGGTGCCTAGGCCTGTGCAGGAAGCGTGCCAGGCCCTCAGATTGGACAAATGGAAGCTCGGAAGTGCCAAGGGAACCTTCCGTCACGTCCTTCCGTCACATCCTTCCCCCACCCCCACCCCCACCCACCCCCCACCCCCGTCCTGGCCTCTCCCGTGCCCCTCCTCGTCCCTCTTCTCCCTGCACCTGCGGTTCAGCCGTCTACCCCCTCCCCTTTTACTCCCTGTATCCCAGCCTCTGTCCGGAACCACCTCTGGCAATCACTGGGACCTCGGGACTCCTGTCCACATGGCTCACCTGGGGAGGTGAGTTAACGGGGGACAAAACGAGGATCTGTAAAGAAGAGGCCTCAACCAGCACAGGCTAGGAGAGGGGGTCCCAGGCCCAGGGTTCTGACAGCCTCAGCCAGGCCCAGACAGGGTCAGAGGAGAGAGGCCCGGCCATTGCTCAGAGTCGCTGTTTGTTTGCATTTCTTGGTGGGGAGGGAAAGGAAAAGGACAGTGTGGAGAAAGGAAATTCCCCTTTCCAAGAAGAATATAAATGATCAAAGCTGTATAATATTTTTCAGTAAAATTCAAATACACATAAAGGAAAATTTTATTTAAATAAATATTTTGAAAATCAAAAGCTGTGCCTAGCCTCCTTGTTGGCTGGAGTCAGTTACTTCCCTAACATCAGGTGTTACTCTCCCTTGGCCAGGCCTCAGAAGTGATGGGGGCAGGGGCTCACTCTGGACCCCTACCCAACCCTGCCTGGTCACCACCTCCCCAGAGCAGAGTCACAGGTCGAAGGACCAGGAACGTGGCTTTCTCACCCCCCTTGGCTAAGCAGACAGCCTCAGAGACCAAACTCCTCAGAGGTGCCAACTCCGGAAATACACACTTACGTTCCCTGGCAACCCTTGGAGAACTCTCCCTTCTATGAGGTCAATCAATGGCTTCTCACAGAGAAAGGAGAAAGAGCAAAGACCTAAGCAGAAATCGACCTTTGGGCTAATCTGGTGCTGGGAAGGGAAGGATCGAGAGCCTCTAGAGAGCCACCAGGGACTGAGCTATGGGTGTTTGCCTGGTGAGGGGGATGGGGGGTACACACACGTGCACACTTGCATGCATGTATAAGTGTACACCTTCCTTTTGAGTCACCCAGAGCTTTGCATTGGTTATGAAATTCATGATTTAGATCCTCCTGATTCCTCTCCTATGATGCCAAGAATTGCTGTTAAAGCAGAAGCTGTCCAGAGCATGCTGCCCAAGAATCACGAGTGATGGAAGTGCTCTCCCTCAACACCGTCTATATGGCACCATCACCACAGTGGCTGCTTAAATCCATTAAAATCAAATCAAAGGTCTGCCAGCCATACTTCAAGTGTCCAGCAGCCACACGTGGCTAGCTGCTCTCATCCTGGACGGCATAGGCCCATGATCTCCCGGGGAACCACTTTCAAACACGTTGGCAAAACTCCATGCTGGACTGTATGTTAACGAGGCTCAGGAAGGAAGGCCCATGGAACAGGCTCCCATTCTGCCCCGTCTCCCCCCAGGCAGGCTACATCTGAAGTTCTACTTGGTTCCCAGTACCCATGACACCAGGCAATGGAGGCTTCACTTAGCTTCCCCTTCATTCCCAGGACATTCCAAAACTTTCCAGAGCAGTTAGGGATGTTGACCAGAAACCACCAGGAAGGGAGCGGCCCCTGCACCCCTGAAGGGAGCCACCGCTGGTGCCCCCAGCCCCTCCACCAGGCCCCCTGGGTGTGCCCAGGGTTCCCACGGAACCATCGGCCTCCACGCTGTCAACTCACCAGGGCACCCCTGCGTGGGCCTTGCCTGTGACGTCAGCGTGATTCCCAAATTAAAACCCCCAGGACTAGGAGGCCGAGGGAAGATCCCTTCAGCCAGCTTTCTGTTTCTGTCACCGTTTCAGGGGGAAGTTTTCAGACACCTTTGAGGACAACCCCATCAAGTGGTGCTTTACTCAGGAAGGGTGGCCTGCATACTGAGTCCCCTCTCACGACATCTGTTCCATAGATGTCTGTGCCATCCACTACGTGCCACTCACACTGGGTGCCAGACGTGCAAAGCTGTCCAGAGGGGCTCACGGCCTGACTGAGGGGGCAGACAAGCAAAGAGACCACTTTGATCCAGTGTGGTCACTGCTCCCTTAGAGGGATGCCCCAGGGCTGGTGTCAGGACAGGCTGACGGGAGACCATGGGAGCACCAATGGCTGCCTGGTGGGAGGTGGCCAGGAGGGCCCGTCTACACAGTGGACATTGGGGAGGTGCACTCTGGAATAGGGGTGCAGGGGGCAGCTGACGAGACCATTCAGAAGCCATCTGAGCCGTCGAGTCACAGGTGCTGTGGGCTAGGACTCAGGAGGAGGGTGGTCCGACCCTGCGGCTGGCTCCAGCTCCCACTGGTCATGCCCTTCAGGCCCCTGCATCTTTCTGTCAAGACTTAACTGCAAAGTGGAGCTGATGGCAGGCCCTGTCTCCCAGGGGGGAAAAGCTTAAATGAGATAATGCCTACAAAGCATTTAGCACAGGGCCTGGCTTATAGAAAGTGCTCAGTAAAGGTTGGGTGTTGTTAATAAGAATAGAGGGAAAGTCATGAGAGAGCTGTCCCAGGAGTCAGAGGAGGAGCGACTCTCGGGAAGAAAGCAAATTCCACGGGACAGAACCGTGCAGACAGGCCCCACGCGATGGGGATTCACCCTGATTTTTACTAACCTTTCCCTGTCTCACTCTTCTCTTTCTCTTTCTTCCATTCATGAACCATATGATCCTGTGAACAGCCTTAGAGCTGGCTAGAGACACACCCCTAGCAAGGAGGAAAACAGAAAAGCAACACAAAAATCAAAAGTTTTGAATGAAATCATAAAACCTACTATCTTACCATTCCAGAGGGTTTGCAATACATAGAGAGCACTTTCATTACCTCATTTGACATCCACTTTATAAATGAAGAAAATGAGGCCCACCGAAAGGAAGCCCACTGATCTGGCCTGGAATGGAAACCAGAGTCTCAGGCTCTTGCCCCAGAGCACCCACACACCAGGCCCAGCCCAGGCTAATTTGCTGATTTGGGTTCCTCCAGACTTCTAGGAGCACCTCCTTTGAGTCAGAAATTACTGAATGCAATCTGCCGTAACCTGTGACATGCCCAAATGTCTCCTTCAGATGCTCCATAGCAAGCCCCATCTGCCTCCTTAGCTGTCTCTAAGCCTAATAGTCCTTACTCACCAAAATAAAGCACTGCTTTCATTTCATTTCCTTCTTTTATTGGAATTATAATACTACTGCAGTACTATTGTTTTCTGCTTTGTTCTTACAATTACACTGCAGTTCATCTATTTTATAGAATAAACCGGCTTATGGGCTAACCTGGAAATGTAACTTCTTTAGATAACATTGGAATTAGAACCAAAAGCCTTTCCCCCACGGAAGCAAACAACCAAAAAGAGGGCTTTGGGAAGCATTTGAAAACTTGGAGCTGCTTGAAATCCCTTCCAGGAGTGCCCCTTACCTTCCTGCATGCTGACAACCTCCAGCCCCTGTCTCCCCGCTCAGCCTGGTACGCCAGGTCTGGGAACAGAGGCCAGGTCTCATAGGCAACCTCTTCAAGGTAGCACCTCTTATCTACTTGTGAATTGGTCCAGCAACAACACTGCCTGAGCAACCACCAAGGGCAGGTGGATGTTGATATGAGCCACCCTGGTTGACCCTCCATACAACTTCCCAAGAAGGAAGAGAAGTGGGAAACCCTAGCTCCCAGATTCCCGCATTATGGAGGAGAGAGATGCTAAGGCAAGAGGCTCTTGGTAAGACAACACTGCCATCTCCTGGCTGTGATGAGTATAGCAAGACTCTAGCACCAGGGTGCAGGCCCTAACTGTGCTGATCAGCTCCTAGGGACAGGCACGTCCTCCTGCCCTGGTGAAGGGATTAAAGCATGACTTGGAAGTTTGTTTAGTAGAAGACCTTTTCCAGTAACTGACTACCCTTTACCAAGAGCTCTTCGCCGTTCCTGTTTCTCCTTCCTCCTGGCTATTCCTGCATCTGCATTTCTCCCATGTACATATTTTCCTTTCACACCCCACACCTGGTTCTTCTCCTTCCTTGGTCACAATTCCTTCAGCACTTCCTAGCTGCAATAGTCCTTGAATCGCTGAAAATTCCAAGTTCAAAAACAAAGCTCTTGACCTCATCTGACTAACACAGACTCAGGACCCTTTCCCAGAGAAAGCAGCTATGAGCAGCATCCGACTCCAAGCTCTGCCAGGTGAGGACGGCCCCTCCTCTTAAATCCTGTTGACTTTCCTTCCATAGATATGTTTCACCTGCGCCCTCCCTCCCTTTCCCGGTCGCAGGCCAAGGAAGTCATTACGCGTTGCCTGAACTCGTGATTCTCCATCCTCCCCAATCCCTCCCCACGAGGATGGTTAGATGGGTGGCAGGTGCAGTTGGATGCCTTCTGATGTTCTGCGGCACAGCCGAGTAACTGTGGTTGACAACAATTAATTGAATATTTCAAAATAGCTCGTAGAAAGGGTTGTGAATGCTCCCAATACAGAGAATGAGGAATGCCTGAGGCCATGGATGCGCCAATTACCCGGATCTGATCATTACACATTATATACGTGTACTGAAATGTCAAACTGAGCCCCTCAGATGTGTGCAATCACCATGTTTCAATTAAAAATATATTTTTTAAAAAATCCCACCACCCCCATTCTCTATTCTGCCTTCAGACTGATGATATTTTCAAAATAAAACCTGACCGTGTCACTGCAGAGTTTAGGAACCTCTGAGAGTTCTACGCTGTCCAAATGCTTTCATGTGAGCAGTAGCTCTGGTCCCTGTGGGATGTTAGAATCCCCCGGGGAGCTTTGAAAAGCTCAGATGCACAGGACTCACCTGAGACCCACTGAAATGGAGTCTCTGGAGGGGAGTGAGTCTCTGTGCACATCAAAGCTCATGTGGACTCTGATGGGCAGTGCCAGCTGAGGGCCACTATTGAGAGCCACAGCCAAAGGGCCAAGGGGCCCCAGCAAACTTCCAGCTGCCAGCTGATGATTGGCTCACAGAGGTCCCAGCAACATCTAGCTGATTGGCTCCTCTGCGGTGATCCTCATTGGGCTGTTTCCCTGCCCTTTCAGACCACGGAGCTGCTCATTGGGGGACTATTTGGCTCCGCCCATGCAACCCAGCCAATCGGCCTCAAGAGCAGGAGGATTGTGGGAGGTGGAGAGGCTTGTGGTTGGGAGAGAGGCTTGTGGGAAGCCGGTGGTGGCAGTTGGGCTCTGAGGGTTTTTTCCTGAGGAGCTGTTTTGCTTGGTGTGTGTGGTTCTAAAAATAAATTTCATTTCTTTTGACAAGTGACTCCTGAATTGTGCCCAGGCAGACTCTGGCAGGCCACTGTGATGGCATGGCAGGGAATCCTGGCCCACTGGCTCCCAAACTCTTCACATCTGCTAGGTGCCCTGGCACCCCAGGGTATCTGTGTCCTCTCCTGGAAGATTCAGACCTATCCTTCCAGAACTAATGCTGATGCATCACCACAAAATTTCTCCAGCACCCACAGTGGGATTGGTGGCCCTGCTCTGCTCACCATGGCCCTGGTGACTCACGGTCCCCACGCTGCCACTGTCCTAGTTTGTTGCCACACTGTCTTCCCACAGCCCTGCCAGCTGCTCTAGAGCCATGGTGGTTCTGCTCATCCTGTGTCCTGTATGGGGCAGGCCACACTCAGGGAACTCCACCAAACGCTTGCATGACTACTGTCCTGTCCCTACCCTGGCCTGGCCTGCGGTCCAACCCTTCCACGTGAGCTTCTGTGTGCTCTGGTTTGCACTAAGGGGTAGACATTGCTTCCCAGGAGCTTCACAACCTTGATGGCTCAGATCCTGGCCCATATTCAGCCACCAGAGCAGGAGCTTCAGGAGCTTGCCACATCAAAAGAGGTCAGGCACACGTGAAGGGTCAGGGGTGGAATGCCTCCCAGAGCCAGATAAACACCTTTTGGAACAAGCTTCCCAGACTTCCTTCCCTGCCCCAGTGGAACTCTTGAAGGTCAGCTGAGTTCTCCACCCCACCCCTCCTTTGGGCCAGCATAGGTCCTACATGCAAAGGAATATGAACTAACTAACCCACTCCAGTTTCCTACAGGATCCCTGTGGCCCCTGGTGGAGAAAGCCTGGCTCAGTGAGCACGGGTGTGCACCCTGTAATCTACTGCCATCAGACCCCTCCAGAGCAAAAAGACCTTCAGCAAAAAGATCCAGTTCAGGGCTACTCAGAGTGGTCACCAATCCAGCAGGAGCCCCCAACCCCCCACACCTACTGACTTACAACATCCGGGGACAGGGTGCAGCATTCCGTGTTTCATGAATGCTTGAGTTTAAGAAGCAGGTTAAAACTGAAGAGCAGGGCTGGGGATGTGGCTCAAGCAGTAGTGAGCTCACCTGGCGTGCGTGCGGCCTGGGTTCGATCCTCAGCAACACATACAAAGATGTGTGTCCGCCAAAAACAAAAAATAAATATTAAAATTCTTTCTTTCTCTCTCTCTCTCTCTCTCTCTCTCTCTCTCTCTCTCTCTCTCTCTCTCTCTCTCTCTCTCTCTCCTGGACCTACCAGGATGGGCCCAGGGCTTCTGAGTCACAGGGCTGAGTACCCTCATGCACAGGTACAGAGCATAGCACAGAGGAATCCAGAGATGACTTGAAACTGGGAAGCTGTATAGAAGGACCTTTAAGACAAGCAAGGAAAAGAGCTCAGGTCCAGGGCCCAACAAAGCTGGGTCAAGGCTGAAAGAAACCTGGCATGTGTCTGAAAAGCTCCCCCTCAGAGCCCATCACAGCACCCTCCTCACCCCGGCCCCACCTCCATCTCTCTTTTTTTTTAATATATGACAGCAGAATGAATCACAATTCTTGTTACACATACAGAGCACAATTTTTCATATCTCTGGTTGTATACAAAGTATATTCACACCAATTCATGTCTTCATACATGGACTTTGGAAAATGATGTCCATCACATTCCACCATCATTTCTAACCCCATGCCACCTCCCTTCCCCTCCAACCCCTCTGCCCTATCTAAAGCTCGTCCATTCCGCCCATGTTCCTTCTCCCTATCCCACTGTGAATCAGCCTCCTTATATCAAAGAAAACATTCAGCATTTGGTTTTTTGGGATTGGTTAACTTCACTTAGCATTATCTTCTCCAACTTTATCCATTTACCTGAAAATGCCATGATTTTATTCTCTTTTATTGCTGAGTAATATTCCATTGTGTATATATGCCACTTTTTTATCCATTCATCTATTGAAGGGCACCTGGGTTGGTTGCACAGTTTAGCTATTGTGAATTGTGCTGCTATAAACATTGAAGTGGCTGTGTCCCTGTAGTATGATGTTTTTAAGTCCTTTGGTTATAGACAGAGAAGAAGGATAGTTGGGTCAAATGGTGGTTCCATTCCCCATTTTCCAAGAAATCTCCTTATTGCTTTCCATATTCGCTGCACAAATTTGCAGTCCCACCAGCAGTGTATGAGTGTGCCTTTTTCCCCACATCCTCACCAACACTTATTGTTGTTTGTATGCATAATAGCTGCCATTCTGACTGGAGTGAGATGAAATCTTAGAGTGGTTTTAATTTGCATTTTTCTGATTGCTAGTGATGATGAACATTTTTTCATGGATTTGTTGATTGATTGTATATCATCTTCTCAGAAGTGACTGGTTCAGGTCCTTGGCCCATTTATTGATTGGGTTATTTGGGTTTTTTGGGCTTAGCTTTTTGAGTTCATCACCTCCATCTCTTAATCCTACTCTTTTTCTCCTGCAGCATTTATCACTCTTGAAATTAGATACTTATTCTTCATTGTCAGTCTCCAACACTAGACTATGAGCATAATTTATTTGCTATTTATTGCTGGTCTTGACCTCTAGTATATAAGCACTAGAATATACAGAACAAAACATATAAGCAAATGTCTTGTTCACGCGGCTAGGTCCAGTGCTTCGGAGGGAACCCGGTACATCACATGTGTGTTGAATGAATAGGTGAATGAATGAGTGAATGACGGCTTTGTGAACACCAGGCCAGCGTTGGGCTTGCTCATCCATTTCCCCCAGTGTCCAACAGGCTGCCTGGTACCAAGCCAGCGAACTCTTCATAGGTTCCTGAGTCAATGAACTGATCAGCCCCAACATGAAGACCATATCTCACGCAGACCACTCATTATTAGATCTAGGGTTACTATGGCATTGCTCAGTGTGTCCATCTGGGGAGGGAGTGGGACAGAAACAGGAAAACTGCCAACTTGGAAGGTTGGCAAAGACAGTCTCAGGAATATGGCGTGACGTTCACCCAGAGGTCAACACCTGGAGAAGCCCAGGCAGTTACCTACACCTGCCCTGATGGGACACTGTAGCTTTTAGGACATACACTTCCTTCCCACTCATGTGCTTCTGCATTGCAAATGCCATCATTTGCCATCACAGGAAGACAGCACAGTCAACCAGATTCCATCATAATGTGCCAATTGCGCCTTCACTTGCACTTAGGTTAAGTTTAGCGTTCAAGTGCACTTATTCAGGAAAAAAAAAACACACACACACAAAGTGAAATTTATTTTTGATCAAGTGGTTTATTTCTTCTTGAATAGGATTTTAAGTTACTTCAATGGCCATTGACTTAGCTACAGAAAACTTCCAGGATGATAGGAAACAAGCAAGAAGAATCTGACTCTGTCCAGTCAAGCAGTGAGCCTCATGGGGCTGGGGAACCTGGGAAAACCCAGGGTCCAGCAGGGAGGGGAGCCAGGGAAGTGCGAGGCTGAGGGCCACAGGGGCACAAAGGGGAGTCCAGGAAGAGTCCTGGGTGGAACTAGTTATTAAGAGAGTCAAATCATTTAAAGTTGAAATGAGTGAGAATTTATTTACAACATATGCAGATCTATGCAAGTGATTATGCAAATGGATGGAAAGGGGGCAGTTAAAGATAGCAGTAAAATGGGAGCTTCGGTTCCCAGCAAGCCGAGCCCCGTCAGAGCTCAGCTAAATGTGAGTGCATTGGCCCTTCCCCTTCCTGTGCCCCATAACACCAGCAGTATAAAGTGGGTAAGAGCTGCACTTTCTCTCAAAACCCAGGAAGAACAACAAATGCCAGGCTGCCTCAGCCCTGACCCCTGGGGAGTCGGAACCTCTCTGTGATGCTTTTTCCAGAAATATTTGTAGTAGCAGAGCTTTAAATGTGTGTCTATATACACACCCATTTCTAGAGATTTCTGATGGGTGAGATACCAGGTGATTCATCTTTTCACCCTAATGCAGTATATGACTTATCAAAAGTGGGCTGAAAACCCGTGAGTTCCAACACCCTTTCCCACTCACACGTACTGTGCAACTACAATATTGAGGATTCTCGGGTCCCCTGGGGGTAGCTGGGAGAAAATGCAGGTGACAGGGGTGGAACTGCTGTGATTTGAAGTGGGGGACCCATTTCTTCTGGGTTACCCATCAATCTCAGAAACTAGAGGCCCTGAGCAACCCTCAGACTCCTGTGCCCCCATCCCCACTAACCACCAGCCCAAGCCTACACAGCCCCAACCCCGGCTGGTGGCTTCCTGCGAAGACTGCTGCAACCGGCCATCAGAAGGCTCTCGTCTTTCCTGTCAGTGTCCGCTTCTTTCTGCCAGAGAAACGCCCTCTGCTGTAGCCGTGGGGGCGGATTTTCAACTCCACGTAAGGAATGGAGAACTCGTGTCCTTTCCAGGGCTCCCAGTTCACCCCCTAAGAAGAAGGCCAACATCAAGAAGAGGCATCCGGCAGGAGGGCAGGGGAGGGTACAGTCCCAAGCAGTCCTCTGTACCCAGTGAAATTCCTCTCTCCCTCCCTCCTTCTCTCTCTCCAGGGGAGAGAGGAGACAAGGTGGCCCCTCTGGTTCTGGGGAGATGAGAGTCAGATGGGAAGGCACCCTCTGCTGGGCAGCTGGGGTTAGAGAGCCTGAGGGGACAGATTCCTGCAGCCTCTGTGCTAGGAGGATGGGATGTGAGTCCAGGATGTGGATGAGGCCAGAGGCCCCCAAAATAACACGGGGTCCACCTGGCCAGCAATGAGCAAATTAGTTTGGCCTCACTCTTTCCCCTTCCAAAAAATTAAAGGCAAAAAATAAACATATTAATTGGCCAATTGTGTAAAATCATTTTCAATTTAGACTGTTTAGATATTAGCTCTGGGGTAACAAATAACCCGCTGAAAACTAAATTTCATTTTATGTCTTTTGACTGGTGAGCACAATAATATTTAATTCACTTAATAACCTTGCAACCTGGCCAATAAAGAGCCCAAGTGACCGATTTTATGTATTTTAATTTGTGAGGTAAATAATAAACAAGAAGCTAAATGCCTTGCAGACTGTGAAAAGCACATTAACCAGATGAATGTCTTTTATTAGCAAATATGGGGATGGTTTAGGGCATGCTGGCTGCTCGGTTCAAATATCTGATCTCTGATGGCAAGTTTCTCTGAGTCAGCCCACATGCTGCCACCATGATTGATGGGCCCACCTTCCTTGGCTTCCCTGGGGGGGGGGTCAAATTTATTCTTCCCTTTGAAAAACTACATAAGGATTGGGAGTCTCCTCAGCCTAGTTAGGATCAAAGGGATAAAAATGTACCTGGACTTTAGATGTAGTAATATTGGAATGGAGTGAGTTCTGGGGAAAGGTGGCTTCCTGAAGGGGGGGTCAGGACCTGGGACGTGTCACGATTTTTACATGAGGAAGATTCAGAGGTAAATGATTAGACTATGAGAGCTGTAACCTGGTCAGCCCATCCTGGTTTGAGTGGACCACTGGGTGATAACTGCAGACAGGTGGGGTATGACTGAAGGAGCAGGGTCACTGGGGCCGTGCCCTGGAAGGGCTCATCTTCCCTATGGCCCTTTCCCCTCTGTCTCTTGCTGCTTCCTGGCCCCCAGGAGCAGAGCAGAGCTCCTCCACTACACCCTCTGCCATGATGTTCTGCCTCACCTTGGGCCCAGAGCCACGCAGTTGGCCCATCACGGACTGAACCTCTGAAACCCTGAGCCAAGATAAACTTTTTCTCCTCTAAGTTGTCCTTGTCAGGTACTTTGGTCACAGCTATAAAAAGCTGGCTAACACAGATGGGAAACTGGAAGCCCAGGATGGAACTCCGAGGGCTGGTGGGGAGGGCTGATGATGACTAGGAGGAAAGATGCGATTTTCCAGAAGCTGGGAGAGCCCACAGGAGACACCCAGTGGCTGACAGAATCCAGATGATACTCAAGAGTCATGGGGGTTTGAGAAGTGGTTACTAGGAAACCCTCAGAGCAAGGAGGGGAGAGGTGCCCTCCTGGACTCTCAGCCCTGCGCACACTCTTACTGCAGAGACCTGTCTAGCACAATGCTCTGGGAGGAAACGGGGTGGGCTTCCGGTGAAGTAGATCCAAGGATAAGTCCGACCGGAGGCAGAAGAGACTACCTTCCTGGTGATCAGGAACTTGAGAGAAATGGCTCTGATTCCATGAGAACAACTAGGAAGGACCATGAAGTGTCAGGTGTGGAAAAAGTTCTTGTCTCCCCAACATCCACAGGTGGAAGCCCTAACCCCCAGTGTGATGGTATCAGGAGGTAGGCCTTTAGGAGGTCATTAGTTTAGATGAGATCATGAAGGTACCGTCCTATGATGCGATTAATGCTCTTATGAGAAGAGGAAGAGGCCATAATATCTCCCTCTCTCTCTCTCTCTCCCCACCCTGCTCTCTCGCTGTCTCGCTCTCTTGCTCTCTCTACACCCAGGAAGCAAGGCCCCACCAAGAGCTGGACCTGTGGCACCCTGATCTTAGATTTCCCAACCTCTACGAGAAGTAAGTGTCTGCTGCTCAAGCCCCCTGCAGTGGCATTCTGTTAGAGCAGCCTAAGCTGACTGGGACGACGTGTGTGTGAACTGGCAAGGTGAAATGGCGGTGACCCGTGTATCTAGCTTTATACGGCAGTGGGCAGTTGGAGTTTCCCACCCACCTACACCAAGGAAGTGTAAAGCCCTGGAATGCAGAGGGCAGGGAGGGGCGTGACCTCAAGGCCTGAAGCCTAGAGGAGAAGCTTTTCTGTCCTGACTGGAAGTCTTGGAGAGAGAGAGGAGCCCCCAGACCAGGGAGCAGGGTGCCCTTTGGGGAGCCGATGTGGACAGAGCTGGAACAGAAAGATGTTTGCCTCTCACATACCTCACTGTGCTTGGTCTCCCCATATTTGCCATTGGGATTGGCCAAGTGGCAGTTCTTGTACCACCATCCGCCATGATGGGTCAGGGCACAGTTGCTGAGGGCGATATCATTGTCCCTGTCAAAAGTTGTAAATTTCCATCCATTGTGGTAAGTAAGAGCGTCCCCTGCAGGAGAGAAGAGCAGGGAGGCAGAGCCATAAGGGGATGATCAAGGCATTCCCAGGAAAGTGCCCATGGACCCAGTCACTGATATGTCATGATGGTCACCACTCTCTGGGAGCAGAACATGAGTGAACAGGTCCTCTTTCCTGGCCTGTCACCCCAATTCCAGGCTTGTTTCTCCAACAGCCTCAACATTTTCACATGGAAGCTCACGGTTACATCAAATGTCCAGCCACCCCTCACACGAGGTGACCACTCTGTCCTCTCATCTCTGCGTGGCCAACAAGCCCCTCGTGCCCTTTACCACCCTTTCTCCTCAGCTCCTCGCACCCCCCTCCCCTGTTGCTGCCACCCCAGGCCTCTCCTCATCTTCTCTCTGGCTTCTCGCCCGCCAGCCCCCCGGAAGCCCAAACACCCATTTTCACTCTCTCCAACCTAACATCCTGCTTCCTACCACAGGGAGGTGACTTACTCCTCCAAGTGACAGTCTTGTCACTTGGCTGTCCCCTAGACACAATCTCAGATTCCACTGTCCCCACCAGGCACCCTCCACTTTTAAATCAAGCCAGTCCACCTTTCATGGCAAGTCTGCCCTTCATTGGTCAAAACCTAACCTCCCGTAAAGCCTAGTAACACCACTGCTAGGGAAGAGCCTCACTGATCCCCGATGTACGCACACACCCCTGAACCTGGAGCCCGTCGGTGTACAATTCCGCACTTCTTTACATCCCATCTGGGCCCTGCCTCTATGATCTTAGCTGTCTTTCCCTATGGCACTTGTCATCTTTATAAGTTCACTTCTTTCTCAGCTCATAAAAGGCAACGGAGTCCCATATCACACTCAAGCTTCGTCAAGTTCTGTTCCAGCAACAACGATGCCTACAATTGCATCGAATCTGAGTTCATGGAGCAGCTTCACACACATGTTCCCGTTTAACTCTCACGGGCCTGCAAGGTGGGCAGGGCAGCTCTTGGTCCCCTGAGGAAATAAACCCACAGAGGTTAGACTCTAGGGAATTTTAAAGTCCCAAGTCCACAAATGGCAGAGCTGGGACCCAACCCCAGTTCCTCAGATTCTAAGACCAGTGTTCTTTCTGAGAGACCAGTTCACGATGACTCCTAGGTTCCAAGACAGGGCTTCGAATGCTCTAGCAAGAGCAAGCTGTCTCCGAAAGCCCTACAGGCTTCGCCTAGCCCTAAAGAACCAGAAACCGATTATGGGGTGGGCCCCTGCCATCTGTGCTTCGACTAGCCCTTAGATGTTTCTGATGCGGACTACAGTTTCCTGCATTCACCTACCTAGTCAAGGACATTTACTGGACACCTGCTATGGATGAGCACCATGCCAGGCTCTGGGAATATAAAAAATGAGGAAGTCCTTGCTCAAAAAGCTTAGCTGAGGTGAGTGTTTATAAAGAACTGGTAGGGCCTGGGGGTTCGGCTTGGTGATGGGGCACGTGTTTAGCAAGCATCTGGTCCTGGGTTCCATCTCCAGTACCGAAAAAAAAAAAAATTTTTTTAAATAAAAAAGTTGGTAACACTTTGTGCAAAGGGAAGGTCCTGGTTTCCCCTCCACCTCTGTGAGCTGAACAGCCGCTCTTTTATGCCTCACCCAGCCAAGGCGGGAGGAGCAAGTGGCCAGAGAGGCCACTCCACTTCAACCCAGCAAAATGGCTCTGCCCCCATCGTCTCCAGTCAAAGAAAGGCACTTCCCCCTCCCTCCAGGGTTCTCCCAGGTAGTTTACTACAGCTGGAACAACACGCGAGCCCCTCAGCCACGTTCTTGCAGTGAGCATAGCTGACCTAAGTTGCGTGAACGTTCCCAGAGCTGTTTTCTAAGAATTCAGGCAGAAGCTCTCTTAAAGATATGTTCATGGTTATCTAACCCTGGGCACTGGGATGAAGAAAGGTGAAGCAGGTTTCAGTCTGAGTGTGGAAGGATTTTTTTTTTTTTTTTTTACTTTTTTGTGGTTGTTTTCTGCAGATGAATGTTTTCTGAGGCCATCCTACCATTCAGAGTGTAGATAGTGAGTATACTCACAAAACAGAAAATAACTTGCTCTGGTCATCTGGTTCCATTAAGAAGCTTATGTCCCTGAGTGACATCAGTCATCAAGTCAGTGGGGCTCAGACGCCCTCCCTCCTTCCCACTGAGGTTGAGGATGAAACACTGATGGGGGACAAAGGCCCACCTCAGAACAACGGGACTTGGGGTCAGTGCAGGTCCATAAAAGGTCTAAACCCAAGTTCAAGGTGGGGCCACTGATATGGTCATCATTCACCTCATCAAAATGTCACCCTGGGACACATTCCCCTCTTCCAGCACTTCAGGGGACAAGAAAGTTGACCCAGGAAGCTACCATCTCAGACCAGGAGAATCCATTAGCCTCCCGTCCCCTGCCTTGTGTCTGGACCTGGAAAGTCTCCTATCCTGGGATGTGCGGTAGGCAAAGAGAAGAGGTGCGGTTTTGAGCTTTCCCTTTTGTCCATGTATCCATTAATTTTTTTTCCTCTTCCTCAAGTTGCTTCAAAACAAGGAAGTCACTGTCATTTGTAGGAAAAAAAAAATCCTCACCATCAATATGTGGTATCCCTGGCCCCAACCTACTAAGTGGGAGGCAGAAATCCCAGGTCATGGCTCCAAGTGCCCTGGGGGTGGACACATCCCCTGAGCACCTGAGCACAATGGAGCCCCATGCAGGTGGGATATGAAATCAGCTGTCAGTAATTAATTGGGTGGCCCACAGAAATCATTCGGCACCATTTTTCACATTTTTATATTTCCATTATCATCTCTAAGAGGATGAACAGCATCTTGAAGGGAGAGCTCACCTTGTAGCCTCCCCACCCCACTCCAATCCTTAGAATCAGAAACAAAATTTGCACCCTATCGCCTGGCTGGAGTTCGCTTCATGGAGGAATAATTGACTTTCCAATGGGACTCCCATAAAGTCAAGAATTAGGACCCACCTGGGCAGTCTGAGGCGGGGGAATAGCCTTAAACCACACATTTTCTCCAGGGTGGCACAGCGCTCACTTCTAATTAGAGCTTTTATGATATCCAAGCTTTTTAGAAGCTGGGAGAGCAGGAAGGGCAGGGAGATATCAAAATGTTCACCTTCCACTTGAACACCTGTCCTCAAATGGTGATCATTAGGATGTGAGTGGCCAGCAGCTTCCTAAGTTTTAATGCCCTCCTCCTGGACCAATCAGCACATGTAAGGAAAACCAGAGCCCCACCACTGCAGCTCTGAGTTTAAGACTAGATGGCTGTCTAAGTGCCATGTGATCTGAAGTCCCCAAGGCTTCCTATTAAAAAGCACGTCCTCCGCTGACTGGCACTGTGGCCTGAACAACCTGAGGGCAGGAATTACCCCGGAACCCATGCAAGTAGAGGACCTGCAAGGGGAACCAGGTTAACTCCAGAATGTGGCTACTTCCTTCCACTCGCTTTCTACTCGCATCAGTTCATTTCCTGGGTTATGTTAAACAGACCCAGAAAAGGCAGATTTTAACGATGGAGCAAAGGAGAAGGGACAGCCTGGGAGGATGGGTCTGAGTGAACCAGGAAGTCAGTGACTGAGCTCCAGGGAGAGGTGCAGGGCACAGGGACTGCACCCAGCTTCTACCCTGCCTGGAGGTGCCCCAGATGGAGCCTGTGGACATGGGACCTGTTAGCCTGAGAAGGAAAGTCTGAGGCTAGCTGGTGGATGGGGACGAGAACAGAGGAGAGGGTAATGGAAGAAAGAGGGACGGACGGCCTGTTTGGCTCTGTGCTGGAGGAGGCCCAGGGGTGAGGGAGATGGCTGTGTGGCCCCTGTTCTACCACAAGGTTGGGAGAGGCAAGAAGAGGCATCAGGAATGCAGGCTGGCTTTACTTAGGGAGGGTGGGAGTGGAGGAACATGGGTTTAGTCCTACAAAACAGCATTTTTTAAATTATTTGACTATTAAATTATCATGACCATTTAAATCATCCTGTAAATGCCTGAAAGCCACATGCATGTCCATCTGTGTTTCCTGATTGTGTCTGAACTGCCTCTTCTCCATGCCTGACTTTCATGATTGACAGCACACAGGAATGATACAGTGCAGCCTCTCTGCAGCCCACAGAGACCAGGGACCACCAAGGAAAGAGGAGGAATCCGGAGCAGTGCAGCCTCTTACAGCTGCAAGCCCTTGCTTTCAAGGACTGCTCCTTCCTGGAGACAGTCTGTGCTCACTGTCCCCGCACCCCTACCCTTGCTTGGACTACGCAGACAGCTCTGTCTATAGCCAAACTCCTTGCACCTTGATAGATGCCCACTCCTGCCACATCACCAAACCCGCCCTTCACTAACCCCTGCAGCACCTCCAAAGCCTCAGGAGCTACTCTGTGAGATATTAAATATCCATAAGATTATATAGAAAATTCCTGCAATATTTTGTGTTTAACACTCATTTACATATGCTGAGCCAGGCTCTGTGCTAGACTCCACAAAAGGAAAGCAAAATACAAATGATTGTTGGAAAAAACGAAATTATAAATCCCAAAGAAATTCTGCATTAGCAGTTGACCACTCCTGACCATGGCCCCAGACACTCCAGAGTTCTGTTCAAAGTCATCTGCCATGGGGGGGCCTCAAGTAGGCAGCTTTGAGAAGCCCTGCAAGGCTTCAAGACTGTACCAACTTCCCTGGCCCCAGTTCCATCCTTGCCCTCACTGGGTTCTGCAGGCCTAGACAGGCCCTGCCCACCTCCCACCTATGCTCAGCCCTTCCTGCAGACCTGCCTCCAGTCCCTGTCCAGCCAGAAGCTTCCTCCAGTCACTCGGGTCCTCAGCATCCCTCTCCTTAGCTCCTTACTCCCCTTGCCTCTTGGCTCACTCTGCAAATACTGCCTTTCGCTTTTCCCTCTGTATACATGTGCACTCCATGCTCTCCTGTATAGCAGCCCACCCAAAGTCGAGAACACTCCAAAGTCAAAGGACAGATTCACATTGTTTAAAACCCACAAATGTAGATGTTTAAATATTAGTATTGAAACAATAACCACACCTCCCCCTCTTAAATAAAACATTTACTGGTGTAATCCAGCATTTCAGTCGCATTGCTCAGTTGAATCCTTGGCCTTCGCAACTGAACACACCATTGACTGGCAGTGCAGCGAGCAGGGCAGGATGAAGACTGCCCGCGGTCAGCAGCTCTGCTCACCCT
Organism: Ictidomys tridecemlineatus; assembly: GCF_052094955.1. Taxonomy (NCBI): domain Eukaryota; kingdom Metazoa; phylum Chordata; class Mammalia; order Rodentia; family Sciuridae; genus Ictidomys; species Ictidomys tridecemlineatus. Next base: position 8,534,768 of record NC_135486.1, on the reverse strand, counting down.
GCCTGTCACAGCAGCTTCAAGTTAATGAGACCTGTGCTTCTTATTGGTTGAGTCAATTTTTTGCTGTGATAAAATACGCCCCCCCACACACACACACCCTGCTGTGAAGAGAGGACCCCAAAATACTGCTGAGGCTGATGAAAGACTGAGAGCACCATGAAATCACTCAGAGGCTAACTTCATCCACTGAGTTACTGCAGCCTGAATTCGGGCAGTCCAAGAGGAGGGAGAGGCACAAGCGTGCCCCCCGCCCCACCGCCCGCTCCAGGGAGCGGGCCTCAGCTGTCAACAAGGTCAATTCAGCTCCACACAGTACTCCACCCTGCAGACCCACCACAGGGCACACCACCCTTGAACAACCCAGAGCGAGGGCCGCAGTCAGAAAACCCCCTTTCTTACCTGCTGTGCCTCTGTATTTCCCAACTGTCAGCTTGTAGCGCTCCTTGCTGGAGGCCACTTGAAAGAAATCATACACGGCATAAGCGGATTCGTTGACGGTCTGCAAGTCCACTCGCACCTCGTACCGGGTGGGGGTGCCCGTGGTGAGATTGTGCAGTTTTTCAAGTCCTAGAGACATGGGATGGAATTCTAGTAACCAGCCTACCCTATGCGTGAGACCTCGCCATTTGCATCTGAGACTTTCAGAGCCAAAATTCACTTTAGCCTTTACCTTCTCTGCTAACAAGAAGCCTTCCCAACACTTTCTCTTTAATTTTCTGACTCTACTATTTCTTTGGCATGGGCGTGCCAATGACTTCTATGGAAGGCACCATGAGGGGAGCAGAGTGATCATGGAATTAATCCAAAATAGGCTCCATCTCTCTAAAGGAGAAGCAGCTCTATTTATCAATCGTTAATCTCACCAAGTGGAAAAACAGAGCAACACGTTCCGATCCCTGAAGAGATCTGCCCCAATCCAACCACAAATGCCACCTACTCTACCAGATGCTCAATGTCGGGCTCTGACTTCACATTTCCCACTGGATGTTTGGCTATTTCACTCTCTTTGAACATCTGCTCCAGAAGACAGCAGAAGAGGGGAAACAACATCCACCACCCTCGGCATCCCTAGCAGAATTTCAGGGACAACAGAATATCTCCCAGTCAAAGCCCAGGACCCCAGTCCATTGACCCCTTCTCCACTATGGGGTCTGTAAGAAGTCCAGGCTCGGCTGACCCTGCAGAGCTCAGACACAGCACAAACCCCCGGGGCATTCCTCCCTCTCTCCACTGCCACGGCACAGGGGCACAGTGTCCCTGTCACTTGGACCTCTCCCTGAGTGTAGTGGGCATCCTTGAGCTGCCTGACCTGCTTGTCAAAGGGGAAGTGACCCCTCTGCCACCCCCACCCTCCCAATGCTCAGAGAACCGACCAAGCCAGAACTCCTTCATGGGGTCCCCAAAGCCTTCCACGTAGCTCCGCCAACGCTTGAAGAAATCCAGTTGCCCAGTGTTCCGTCTCTGGAAGACCTGAGAAGGGAAACAGGAAATAGGTGCTCCACCTGGACATGCTAACAGACAACTGAGTAGAAGGGAAATGATGTTTATATCTCCAAGGTGGTGCAGGCAGACAAGAAGGGACTGTGAACCCGAACATATACGGACTCCCCCTAGGAGCTCCTCTTTGCGTATATTTTAGAAAGAATTTTCATCTATGTATCAGTTGATTCATGTTATTTGCCCACCATATTAACAAGTGTTGTTTAGATACAAGAAGTATGCTGGGTGCTCAAATGTGGAACACCTACTACAGAAGGTTTCTACCCTCAGTTATAGAGCACAGAAGAACTAGGGACCGGTGATATAGTTACTAGAGGTAGGCTCTATAGGGCAGAACATTCCAGACCTTTGCTGGCTCTGATCTGTAACTTTCAATATCTGTTCAACTTAATTGGAGCACATCAGTTGTCTGCCCTCCCTCCTTTAAATAGTTGGAAAAATTATTTTTAGTTCACCTGATTCCTAACAGCAAGTATTTAGTATTTGGGGGAAGGGGGAGACGTTCACTCAAATATTTATTAAGCATGTAGTTGGCACCATGCCAAGGTGATAGGTGAAACAGGTAAGCCAGAAATGCTCCCTGCCCTCATGGACCCAGCAGCCCAGTAAATGAAATAGACATGGATTAGATAATCCAGCAAATAAACATGCAACTAAAACAATGATAAGGCTATGAAAGAAGATGCAATAGGACTGTGAGAGAGCGATCAAGAGGCCAGGAAAGCGTCCCAACAGGGAAGCGGGTATCGGGCAGGAGAACTGGAGGCCAGGTTGTTGGGGCTCTGGAGCTGATTAGGAAGGGACAGGAAGGCAGCTGGAAAGGCGGGCAAGGTAGACACTAGTGGGGCTTCAATAAGCATGGCTGAAGACGTTGGCCCAGTGGACAAGCTGTGAGTTGTTGAAGGGTCTTAAGCAGGAAGTGAACTGTTCATACATCCATCTTGCTCAGACCTGTCTGGCTGCAGCACAGAGAATGGAAAAGTGGACGAGAGAGGTCGAGTTAGGAGGCCAGTGTGGAGTACTTGACAGGAGGCTGCCCTAAGATAGACAGAAGTGCCCAGAAGATCAAATTGGCAGATGTGGGGATTGACAGAATGTGGAACTGCAATAGGAGAGAAGCAAGATGAGTCTTCCTGAGTTTGGGTTTGCAGAGCCTGGTGACTACTCACTGAGCGTTTTCTTAGATGCAGGATTCTGAGAAAGGCCAGGCTCTGAGAGGACATGGTATGAGTTACTTTCAGGTTTCCTGGTGAATGAGTTCTTGCAAGGGCTGAGTTCTAAGGAGAAGCTAGGCTGGATGTCGAAGGCAGGTGTGCGTCTGGGAACACTAGGAGTTCACCAAATCCTGATTCACTTTCCTCTTACCAGGAACCCATAAAGAGCCCCTTCCCTAGCTCCCCTGGCAGTTAAGTTGGACCATGTGACTATTACTAGCCAAAAGGCTGTAAGTGGGAGCACAGAGAGCGGATGGGGCTCTCCGGGTTCTCTTCCATGGCCAAGCGTGGTGGCAAAGGCCACGTGCTGAAACCACAGAACCACAAGATGAAAGCAGCCAGAATCCTGAGTCACCACTTAGAAATGGCTTCACCCCAGAGCCAAAACGCTTATGTGCCACCTGGAACCTGGGGCTGGTTTGTCTTCGCAGCATGACCCACTCCATCCTAATGAACACAGAGCCACCAGACACAGGAAGAAGAGGAAGTCATGGGAAAGGATGAGTTTCCCCACTCAGGAAGGAACCAGCAATGGATCTGCCAGCCCTGGGGAAGGGTGTGTTCATTAAGGAGAGGGAAATGTAGAAAGAAAATCAGAACAATGTGGAGTCACAAAAGCCACAATGAGAAACACAGTCCAGAGTGTCAGACCATGAGAGGTATAGGAAATGGAACCAAACCTGTCCCTAGAATCAGAGGCAGAAATCACCGGTGACTTTAAAGCCAAGGCTGTTGACAAGAGATGGGGGAGTGCAGGGTGCCAAACTGGAATGGGCTGAGGTGAGTGAGGAAATGGAGATGGAGTGAGGTATTATCTCACAGGTGGGCTGCTTTCTTTACAAAACTTCCTCTATCTGGAAAGGGAAGGTAGGGTAGTTCCTGTCAGAGTAAACTGAGTTATTTTATCTGAAATAAACTAGAAGAGTACCTAAACCAAAATACATCTGTGTGCACTATTGGAATTGATAATCCACCGACCTTGAGGGCCAGGGGCTGGAACTGCATCTTCCTCTCCGCTTACTTTCCTTTGTGTCCATTTAAATGAAATCCCAACCCAGGCTTCACAGCTCATATTTCCAAAGAAAACACATTATCCTGAATTTGGTTAGGCAAACCTTCCAATAGCTGTGTGGCCTTTACATTTTTCTCTGGGAAGGATCGGGGTGGGGGTAGTGATGCTACAGTCATGCTGAAGCTCCCGTCCAGGTAGCTGGCCCAGGAGGTGCTGAATGAAGCACCCACAATGAAGGGGAGTCCTAGCTCTGAGGTAGCCACAGCCACATCCTGGCAAGGTGTGGGGAGTCAGCCTTTCTGTTCCTGACCCTGGGCAGCCCGTTGAAAAACAGGGACAGAGTGGGAAAGAAGAGTCCACCACGCAGAGTTGCTGGGAAGATTTCTAGATGCTCTACAAACATGTCCTATAAATGAGAAAGAGCTGAACAGAATTTAGGAATGGTCACAGCCAACAATCACAGGCAGCATTGGCCTCTTGGTGTTGTTCCCCTTTTCTCAAGTGTCCCTTTGTTAGAATTGTCCTGCTCCTTCCCTAGCTTCCTTCATTCTTTGCACATTCGCTGGCTCACATAATAAAACTCATCTATCTGCTGAGTGTCAGACCTGGAGCAAGAATTTATGATGTCATTTTACAGCTGTGAAAGTATAGAGAAGCAAGTAGCCAGTATCACACAGCTAGTAATTTAGTGGCTGAAGTAAGGGTAACACACACACACTCACACAAAACCTCATCTTAAATCAAAAAGGTTGGAAACACCCACTCTACCGAGTCTATTTCCCACAGAGCACTTCTGAAGACACGGAAGGTTTGTTTCCTGGCAAGGTACCAGTGCCAACCCCTCCCCCGGGCTCTTCCTGTATCACAGTCAGGGGAGGCCTAGGGCGGAAGTGGTACTGATGTTTGCTTCCCCGTGCACCATGTTATTAGGGGACAGACAGATGAGGATGGTGGGAACACAAGGTTAAGAGAATAATCCTATAAGATAGGATTATTGATTATAAGATAGGTCACTGTGCTGACCCCCACATGCTTTCTTTGCCAAAAAGCAATTTGCCTGCAGCCTTGCCTAGCCTAAGTGGACAGGATATGTCACATTCCTCAGCAAACTACCTGATATCTGCAAGGAAATGCAGGCAGGAAATAATATTGATAAGAGGAACCCATACTTTAAAGGAAGAGACTTTTGTGACCCTTTCATAGACCAGATTCTGGAAGAGAAGGGTAGTTCCTCCTAACCCTAAATCTGTAAGAATATTTGGTTAAGAAGTCATTTAGAACCAGACAGCATGGGCCAAAGTGACCTAGAGTTGCCAAGACAGTAGGGACTTGAAAGTCCAATGTCACCCTGCTGACAGTCAAAAGTCGAGAGGTAACTTGGGTGGGTCTCTCTGGAAACTTCTCTGAGATCCCCAATAAAACTGGAGTGCAGGAGAGGCACATTGTCCTTCTCCTCTCTGAGAGGACCTATTCTCTCCTTTGAGAGTGTCCCCTTTCCTTTTCCTATCCCTTCAGTAAACTCATGCCTATAAGGCACGTCTGAAATCCTTCTGACTTGGTCACAGGAACTGGGTTTAAAGAAGGGGTCTTTATGCTGCCTCAGCTCCTCAGAAGGCTCCAGCTCTGCACCAGTGTCACCTTGCACAAGGTCAGGCTCAGAGCCAAGCCTGCCTCTGAGGACAGGTGCGTCACAGAGGCCTCTGGTCTCCACCTCTTATTCACAAGCCTAGTATCCACACTCACCCTGATTTTTTTTTTTTAATAATTCTCCAGCATGGCCAGGGAATCTGATTCTGGTGTTCCTGACTCATTGTTTAGACCATTGTTTAGACTAAACCACATCCTCGGGCAAGTTGGTTAATATTTTCCTAAATTGTCAGATCAGACGCCAATAGCCCCATCTGCCATGGGTTAAAATCAGGGCTTCAAGCAAGGTCATTAATCACAGTCATAACACATTGAACTCATAATCTGGTACATATACATAATAATATTATTATATCTCAATAAATGCTTGTTTGCATTGTATTAAATCAGCTTTGAGTGCATTGACTCCCAGGGATCATTTATACACCTTGATCAGGCAGCATTAATTGAGCCACTCAGAATCTGGTCCATTCCCTTCCTGACACCAAGACACTTCATAATGAACTATTTTGGAATAACAAGAGCCCCTTAGCTAACCAGTCTCAGGGAGAAGAATCTCTTTGTGTCTGGCTCTATGCGCCAAAGCAGGCATTACACTCAAGAACTTAATATCCTAAATGACTAAACCAGGAAGAAAAAAAATCAAAATTGCATTTAAATGCCTTGGAAAGAGGCTCTGATTCAGTCCCTGAGACTTCCAAGATGGAAACATTTCAGCAGTCTCAGGGTTCCTTACAGCCTCCCAGGTGCCCTAGGGCAGTGTTCTTCCAGCCTGTTCTTCAAAGTGGGCTCCCGCCACCCAGGACAGAGAATTTTCTTAAAAACTTTCTAAAGGCTCAAAAGAAGAAATGTTCTCTAGATCAGCCTTCAGTGACAGAAGACTCCAGAACCCCCAAAGTGAAAATTGTCAGTAAACTATGTGGAGAACTTTTCGGGATTCCTCATGTTTTCTGGAGCATGTGGCTTTGCAGTGAACCCTGCAGGGTCCTGGCTTATGCGGTTCACCTCCAGGGGACAGAGAACTTGACTTGAGAGGGACTGGGGGACTGGTGTTGGTGAGGATGAAGGGTGGTCTCAGGATGTCTGGAACTGACTCTGTGCTGCGTTAGGGTCTTTTGCACAGAAGGTAGAAAGCAGGCTTCTCAAGGCAGGGGGCTTTCAGTCTGATTTGTTCACTACTAGATCTTGAGTGCACAAAACAGTGCCTGGCACTCAGTAGGTCCTCAATAAACACTGTGCAATAGTTTGCAAGTTTCCCAGGCAGCCAGACTGACAGAGCTCATTCTAAAGTTATCCTAAACAGATGTCTTCTTTCCTATGTGGGTTTGGCTTTCGAAAGCCACACTGGGTGGCACAACCTGCCAATGGTCAATTACAAGCATAGTGGCAGCAAACGGGCTTCAGGCTGGAAGGGTTGGAGGGCCCGGAGTCACACCAGTGCCGATGAACAGCAGCAGGTGCAGGGGGCGCTGGCCAGGTGGAAGACTTCCCTCTTTGCATTCTGCTCTGATACTCTAGGGATCAATCGGGAATTCTCCCCATCCAAAACTCCCATCCTATCCAATGACGGCTTTTCAGCTGTCAAATGCCCCTGTGCAGACAGTGAGTTTTCTTGATGCCGCTCCTTGGATGGTCTCATTTCAGCCATGGATGCTCAAGTGTCTTTGGTTTCCCGGCCCCTGAGCAAATGTGTAAATGAATATAGCTTGGCCACTAAGAGATGGCGCTTTCCGTTTCCACAGTGGATTGCCAGTGCACAGCAGGCAAAGGTCGCGTGCTGGGTGAGGCAGTGAGAGCTTCTATCCGTCAGACACAGGGAGGAGTGGGGAGGGAGATAGAAGGATCAGATCACCACCTTCATATGACTGATCCGGCGTGGAATCAAAGGAGAGGCTGTGCGGTTTAAGTGGACAATGCTCCAGAAAAGAAAACCTCCTCAGAGAAGAGAAACTACTAGAACTCTGTCCAAGCTTCCCCCTTTCAGGTCTTAGTCTTTCAAATCAAATCCCCAAAGGCCTTGTTTCTGTCCTGTGGAGCCAGGGTGGCAGAACCTAGACAATAGGCTCTGTCATCCTGAGGACTGAGTCCCCAGAGAGGCCATGTGTTTCCATCTTGAATGGCCTGAGGTGACCCATTGGGAAAAACGAATGAGTAAGAAGGCTGGAGTTATATATATAATATAACTAATATAATATAATATATAATACTATATAATATAAAATAATATAAAATAATGAGTAAGGAGGCTGGAGTTATATATATATATATATATAATAATGACTTTGTCATTAACTTGTGTGACTCAGTCAAGGTGTTTTTCTCTGTGGACTTCACTTTCCCTGTCTGTAAAACAGGTATAATAATCCTCCCACTTTCTCTAAAGCTGTTGGGACAGGGTCATGTTTACAAATGTTTAGGAACATAAGTAATGCACACAAGCCACGTGCTCACCAGCCCTATTTAACCAAGCCTGCTCTATGACAGGTAGTCAGTACAAAGCTCTGTCACTCTCAAAGCAGCTGCAAGTCCCCAGAGCTCCTCTGTCCCCTGGATAAAAATGAACTAGAGCCCCAAACACCACGTGAGCAGCTGTGACCAGCTCCCTAGGAAGGCAGTCGGTGTTCCACAGAGTTCCCAGGCTCTGCAGGACTCACAATCCAGCCGCCTCCGTCCGTGTCCATGTCACAGTACACCTCCAAGGGCCGGCTGGCATCGCCATTTATGTAGATGGTGTAGAGACCACTGGCAGCGTTGCTGTTCTGCTGCACCTGGCTGCAGTCCGAGGGGTGTGGGAAACGGGCATCGACTGGAAGGCGAGCAGAGGGACAGTGTGGTGAGAAGGGCAAGGGAGGGGCTTTTCCTCGTCCGTAAGGCAAGCTATTTTGTTGGAAAATCAGTTCATAACCTCTTGCTATTTTGCTTCTTCCAACTCTTCATACACATTTTATTTTCCTCACTTACTCTGCTCTCATCAAACTCTGCAAAGACATTTTAAGGCCAAGTTCACATCACTTTCTCCCCCAACCCAATTCTCCCACAAAATAACTCTCCCTTTCACTCTGACTTTACTGTCTCCACTGTGGGATGGGCTTCTTTGAAATCCGTAACTCCGTTTACATTGCCCCATGCCCCCAGAAATCCGGAACTCTGCAAGCACTCGCTCACTCCAGCCTTGCCACTGCCTGTCCTCTATGGCACTGCCATTCAGAGGCCAGGATTCTTGTCACCTGTGGAGAGTGGGGTGGAGACGCTCCTGCTCCGGCGATCACCCTTAAAGGCAACCAAGGACACAGGGTAGGTGGTGCCCTGCTCCAGGCCTTGCAACTCCAACCTCTGGTCGCCCCTTCGGAGCTGCACCTCCTACCAAGCAAAGAAGAAGTGGGTGGTCAGTGATGCGGTTATGGCCCCAGCATGCTGGATGTCCAAGCTTTCCTTGGTGCTACTGACAGAAGCTCTCCAAGGGCTCAGTGGCAGCCCAGAGCCCAGTGGGTCCCAGCCACCTCTCTGAGAGCCCTGCCACGGAGATTCATCATTACTGGGAATACAGGCTGAGAGCCAGGCACCGCCACTCCTCCAGCACTACCAGACCCCAAGGACGTCTTCCTCAGACACCCACCAGGGCACTGACCACAGCCACCACTAGCAGCAATTTGCTGACAATGATGGGCCGAGGAGGTATCTAAAAGGAAGTGAAACTGGCCATTGTACCTGTGGACACAGAAGTAGCTGGTATTTCCCATCTTATTCCCTCTATAAGCACAGGGCTACCTCTCCTAGCAGGACTGTCAGAAGCATTCATTGTAATAACGAATAAGTCAAAACGCCTTCCTTTTTTTCTGCCTTCTTTCTTTCTACCTTACCAAGGAGAGAGAAGGACAAGTTTTGAAAATTTGTTGGCCTTCAGATTCAAGGGCAGATACAACCCTTAAATAAGGATTAATCAATGCATTCAATATATTTTTATTGAGCACCTACCATGTGCTAAGCATTATCCTAAGCACTTTAGATATAGCTATAAAGAAAATGGACAATGATTCCCTGCCCTCGCAGACCTCACATTTTATAACCTCACTGGTTATAAAAATAAATAACACAGGGTAGATGTGCCACCAGCAAATGCACAGTGGTCAGCTAGGAGCAGGCACAAAGCTTAGACCTAACACTGAGACCAGTGTTCACAAATGATGGTGCTTAGCTGCTTGGTATACACAGCCTGTGATGGATGAGGACCCGCGGCATGATTAGCATGTTGCCAGCCAGCCATCAATCGAGGTGATCTGCCCAGTCAGTACCTCCACCCAGAGGCTGTGGAGACAGGACACTAAGGGAAAAGACAGGGACTATCCAGTACCTTCACTGAGCCATTTGGGAACTGGTAGGTCAGGATGTAGCCATCGATCTGAGCAGAGGGAGGCATCCAGGTCAACACCCCACCAGAATGTGTTACCCCAAATGGACGGAGGTTTTTGGGAGGGTCAATTTCTGTAAATAAAAAGTCAGGTAATTATCGTTACTAAGGTACAGCTGAGGCAAGGCCATTTCTGAACTATTGGTTTACATTTTCTCCCTACATATCCTCCCATTTCTCTTCCTTCCAGGGTAAGTTTTTCCTTACCAAAAGGCCTTCCTGTCCTCTGTTTCCAAAAGCACAGACCCACCGAGGACAAGAAGATTAAGAAATAGGGTGCTGGATGGGTCCCAAAGGGAGGGAATCTGGGCCCCCGCCTCCCCAGCACATTCCCATAAAGCAGTGGAGATGAGCAGCGCAGGGGAGAATGAGTTCTTGGAGACAGCAGTGCTCTCAGGGTGATGTGGAGCCAGGAGACAGCCACAGACCTGGAAGGGCCCCCACGCAGGAACCAGGACTGCCTCAGAAGCACAACTCTGGTGTGCTCACCATGAAGCATAACCGGGATTATGATAAAAATTAAGTTCCATGGAGAGATAATTTCCACGATGGAAATACAAAGGTACATTTCTTAAATACCCACGGGTGTGGCATACATTGGTGTCTGCTGGTAATGCATACCCAGCACAGAAAGAAGTGGGACAAGACCGTACTTACATAGGGAAAAATGAAGGGAGCGATGGAGGCATGGGGAGGGGGTAGAATAAGCAGTTTTTCTCACGTGTACTTCCCTACCAAACACCAGGGGGAGTGCTCGGGCATGGGCATGTGCATGAAGCTCAGCAAAAGTACTAGTCACCACCGTAATAACTGGTCAGACAGTTCTTCAAAAAAATTTTTTTAAAACTAAATAAGACATGAATGGAAATTTCCATTTTGAAGAAACTTCATCATTGAAGGCAATTTTAATTTAGAAGTTCCCAAAAAGATGTCTCTGGGCTATTTTCTACCCAGTAGCATTTCAGCAGAGAACAGAACTGCAGTATTTTAATAGAAATCAGACAAACAGCTGTTGTTTTGAATTAGGTTGTTTTGACAAATTTCGAGTTTCTGTAATATCAGCTTTGTTTGATTTTCTAAAACATAACATCTGGCATGGATCTTATTCTATCCATCACACGGAAAAATTTAATTTGCTTACAAAATTGTAACTATTTAAACATTTTAACCTTGTTCCTGCCACCTCTTCGACAGCCACTAGTCCCCTGGTCAGGGACTTGAGATGTCTGTCTTGGTTACTTTCACATTTCTATGAAATAGAAAGATGAAAATTTCATTCTTGTCTTTACAAATGGGAAAAGTGAGGTAAAGAGAAGATGAAGAAGGAAGAGACCATGAAAGGAATGGGGGAGACAAGAGAGAAATGGAGGGAAAGAAGGAGAAGGCAGGGACAGAGACCCTGTTTACTGCTCACTCTGGAGAGCACACAGGTGTGGGGAGTCTGGGGTGGAAAGAAGAGGTGGTTTGGTTTTGTTTTTACATAGATTTCTTTAGTTTGAAAACTTTTGCTAAAAGCACATATTCATTCGAAGGTTAAAAATACTGGCTAATTTTTAATAAAATTAAAATCATGAAGAAACTTAGGGCACTTCTAACTCCAGAGGCCCCAGTTGGTGCACTTGACCATAAAGGGTATAAACAGACCTTGCCCAAACTGCCTGAATGACCACAGACCTCCAGCTCCTACTGTGGCCTGATTCCATGATGCTCAGCCAAGCCTAGAGACCCTCACCCACACAAACACACACAGCCCAGCACCCTGGGTGAGCAACTGGATATGGCATGCAGGAAGACGCCTCACCATGGCCCCCACCCTGGAAGAGACAGACTGAGGTCCCTGTCTCTCCTCCTCTACCTGGAGTTGAGGCCCATCCAGTTCTGATACCAAGGGCCAGAGAGTCCAACAGCTGGGCTGAGAGTATGTGGCTAGGGGCAGCCATGTTTTTGACAACTATCCCACCACGGGCTCTACATGAAATCTTCTCTGGATGGTCATGTCAGAATATCATTTCAAAAATGTAAATAGGAAACAGCCTTGAAGAATGTCCTCAAGTAAATCAATCTCACTTCCTGAACCCCTCCCCACCCAGTCTTGATAAGTGTGAAGGGTTCCCTGGGCTGGTCCCTTGAATACCTGTCAGGGCCTTGGTGTTGGCCTTCTTGCTCTCCCGGGCCCCCTTCTGGGCCCACACCTGGATGGTGTACTCCACACCTGGCTTCAGGCCCGTCAGGACGGTGCTGCTCCTCTCCTTCCCCACTGGAACCTCCCTGGTCTCTCCATCAGCCGAGGTGTAGCGCACCATGTACCTGTCAATGGTGGCTCGCACGGGGTCCCAGGAGATGGTAATGGTGTTCTCTGTCACTCGATTGGTCACCAGGTTTTTGGGGCTGTCGATTTCTTTTTTGAAAGATTTAGAAAAGATTTAGAACCAAAAAAGGACATCCCACCACTCTCCCCATTCCAGCCACTGAATATTAAAACTGGAAGGAATCAGATATTCTCTACATTTATAAATACAGAAATTTTCTGACCTTGTAGTTCTTACCAAAATTGTCAGTAAAAATCTGAGCATCAAGATGAGTCACCATAGCTGAAACACTCTTATGATCACATGGTTTCTATTTACTGTGTTTCATCAAATTTGAGAGCTGAGAAATCAACCCTCCCAAATTCTCGACTTATAAAAAGGGAAAGAGAATGGAAGACTAGAGAAATGAAGACTTTTATCCAAGTTCCTGTTATTTTCTTGTGCTCAAACCAAGACTGGACCCTCTTTGCTCTGAGTTTTGAAGCCCCTCTCCTGCCCACATATTCGTCCTTCTCTCCTGCACCACCAGCCTCCCCTTCTCTGCCATCAGTCCAGACACACCAGCCTTAGGGTTCCCATCTCTCCCAGCATCCCTTATCCCCTGCACCTCTGACTGACAGACTCAAGGGAGGCACCTGCATGCTCAACCCCACCCGTCTCCAGCTCACTCCTCAACTTCATGTTTGGCACCTGCCTACAACACACCATTAATCTGCTAGTCAAGGTCACGAGGACAACTTTCTAGTGGACACTTGAAATCCTCACTTTACTGGACATTGGAGAGCATTTGGCAGAGCTGATCCCTGCCCTCCTTCTTGGAACTCTCAGCTCTGCCAAGAGCTACCCACTCCCCAGATTTTCCTCCTAACTGACTGGCTCCTCCACGTCATCCTCAGTCCTCTGTTAGAAACCTTCAAGAACCAGCCAAAGCTCCCTCTTTTCCTCTCTCTCTGCGTTTCTCCCTGGGAGATTCACACATGTCCGTGGCTTAAAGTGTCAACTGGATGCTCATGGCTTCACAAAATTCTGAGCCCCTGGCTTGAGTCAACTGCTGCTCATCCACCACAGTGCCCCGCCTGTATTAGACACCCCCTAAACATGTGTTGGAATTAATGAATAAATCACTCAATTTACCAAAAAACCTCACAGATATTTCAAGCTTAAATATTTAAAAGTCTCACGTTCCTTCCCAAACATTTATCTCTCAACCTTGCTTGTCAAAACAATGGTACCACAATCTTCTGTGTTGCTCAAATCAGAAACAAAGGTCATATTTGATTCCTTATTTTCTTCTTACCCCACATCTCATTGATCAACCAGCACTGTCACTTATACAATATACTCCCAGCAACCCCTTTTCTCTCTTCCCTCTGCCACCACACTTATCCAAATCATCACCATCTCTCACCCAGATTTTTATAATAATTTCTTTACTAATCTTCCTGCTTCTACCCTTGCCTTCTCTCTGCCATTTATTCTCCTCACTATGGTGTGCAAAATGTTTTTGAATACTGCATTATGTCACTCTTGTCTAGTAAATATAACATACTTCCTCTTTCAGGTGCCATGTGGTCCTGGATGACCTAACCCTGCTCCTTCCCACCTCATCTCAAGACACTTGCCAGCTCACCTTCTGTGTTCCAAAGATATCATCCTCTTTCAGCTCCACAACCATCTCCTGGGCTGTTCCTGCTCAGGGCCATCACACATGCTCTTGCCTATGCCAGAAATAGCTTTTTCCCCAGTATCTACCCTCTCCTTCTTCTGTAAGTGCACTGTCCAACAGATCTCTGCAATGATGCAACCAATATTTTTGGAATTTGCACTGTCTGATACAGTAGCCTCAGCCACACATGCTATTGACTATCTGAATGTGATTGGTTCAACTGAGGAAATAATTTTTATTTTAGTTATTCTTAATTAATTAAAAACTAAATAGTCACACTAGCTAGATGCAACTTAAATAGTTTACAGGAAAATTTTAAGGAAGTTAAAACTAAGGGCTGGGGATGTAGCTCAGAGCTATAGAGCTACAGTGTTTGCCTAGCATGCATGAGGATTTAATCCCTAACACTGGAAAGAAAGAGAAGTAAAACTGGGCATATGGCCATTCAGATGAAGACCTCATTACCAGCCTCTCTGTAGTGAGGTCTGGCACTGTGTCTTGGATCTGACAGTGAATAGGAAGAATCTATGTGTGCAATATGCCAGTCACGCTAGCCCTTTCCCAGGCCCCTCCCACTGCATGGAATGCAGATGCAGTTGTTGCCAAGTAAATGAGGCCAACTCCCTAGAGTCCACTGAACAACCACAGACAACGAGCCTGGGTGTCCTGCACCAGGGAGCTACCACACAGCCCTGGCCCCCTTACATGCTGCCATTTTAAACACAGGAACAGACTCCCCTCCTGCAACAACTGCTGTTTGGGTGTCTCCATCAAGGTGTCTGCTATCAGTACTCCCTCACCCCCGCTAAGGACCACCCCTCCCTGTTATTCTCTACACCTGCACCATGTTCATCTCCTTCCCAGAACTCATCATAATTCATAATCATAGACTTGATTTTTTGTTTACTGTCCCTCTCCCAGTGGACTTTCAGAGTGCTGCCATATTTATTTTGTTCACGGCTCTATCTCCACAACTGCCAACTGAGAAGATGCTCGTTAAGTTAGCTGCATGTTGGAACAGAGCTCTAGCTGCCCAATTAATACTTATAACTTAACTATAAGGTATGCATTAAGTCAAACCTACATAAAATAGCCTGCCACAAAACAATGCCTAATCCACTGGTTTTAGGAATTTTGAATTGTTTTACATTATTTACATTATTTCTATTGTTTCTTTCTTTCTATGGGGAGTTGAACCCAAGAATGTTCTACCACTGAGCTATTCACCCCCCAACCCCTTTTATTTTTTTACTTTTGAGACAGAGTCTCATTAGGACTGCCCAGGCTGGCCTTGAACTTGCAATCCTCCTGCCTCAGCCTCCCAAATAGTTGGATTACAGGAGTGTACCATACTCAGCTTATTCCTAAAATGTTCTATAGCTGAGAAGCACAATGGTGAGAAACATAGACTTTAGAAAGATTTTTAAGCCATTGGAGGGACTACTCAGTGGAGTCTATTACTATGCTTCCTTCCCTCATTAGGTGAATGGCTATGGTTTGAATGCCTGACTCCTCTAAAGCTCATAATGAAATTGAACCGTTACTGAATCAGCATTAAGCAGTGGAAACCCTGAGAGGTGACTGGGTCACAAGGGTTCTGCCCTCACTCACGGATCAGTGTCATTATCACAGGAGTAGGTGAGAGATCACGAGGTAGGATAAGGTCAGAGCCCTCTTGCTCTCTCTCTCTTGCCCTCTGCCAAGTTATGACACAGCACAAAGGTCATCAGCAGATGACAGCACCAAGCTCTGGGACTTCAGACCCCAGAACCACAAACCAAATAAACTTGTTTTGTTTACAATTCACATGATCTGTGGAATGCTATTATAGCAGCAGAAAATGTACTAAAGCACCCTGCAGAAACAGCCCACAGTCCCTTAAGTGACAGACCCCCAAATCAACTGTGTCATCATGAAGAAACAATAGCTCATTGATGCCATAAGCTGTGTTAATTATCCTATTTGCTCTACTTGCCCCCTACCCCCACCCCGTTTCCTGCCCATAGAAGAAAAGGGAAACAAGGGAAACAAACTTGACTCCATGGATTTAGCACAGCAGCTCTGACATTCCCAAAGAGTGGAGCCTATTACCTGTCGGGGCCTTGGTGTCGGCCTTCTTGCTCTCCCGGGCCCCCCTCTGGGCCCACACGTGGACTGTGTACTCCACACCTGGCCTCAGGCCCGTCAGGACGGTGCTGCTCTTCTCCTTCCTCACCGGGACCTCCCTGGTCTCTCCATCAGCTGAGGTGTAGCGCACCATGTACCTGTCTATGTCAGCCTGCACTGGATCCCAGGAGATAGTGGCGGTATTCTCTGTCACCTGGTTGGTCACCAAGTTTTTGGGGCTGTCAATGTCTAAAAGGAAAAGTGCTGATCAGTAGACGTTATGAACAGGTCCCATGGTGCAGAAACTGGAGGCCATTTTACCTGTGATGAGACTCTTTCAAGTTTTGTGGGTTTTCATCTCATTTGCTTTCTAACTAGTTCATGAACATACATCTCTCTCCCTGGATACACTTGTCTTCTCAACTACAAAGCATTGTCAACAAGAATCTGAAAATCTGGTCTATCACCTCTACCAAAAGCTTAACAAATCTTCTTGTTCATTTAGTAAGGCACAGGGAGCCTTTCCTCATCACAAGGCACGTTGTAGGCAGTGTGCAAGGTTCAGAGTGGAGGAGGATCTGGGAGCTAACACCCTTATGTCTGCCCTCATGTCAGTGAAGACCTCTCTTTTCATAGAAGGAGATTCTAACAGTCACAACCAAATGCTGCAGGAGAAGGCTGCATCTATTCCCCTTCATGTCCCCAGTGCTAGCAGAGGACAGGACACATGGAAAGTGCTTGGCACATGTTGCAAAATAAGTCGGCAAAAATTCAAACCCTATTTTAACATTCTTCTGTATATATGGATCCACTTGTCATATTGATTTGATAGTTAAATCACTGTCCACAATATGGTCACATATCTCTTCTACAATGGTAAGAATATAATGCAAAAATCATGCTTATCCTCAAAACCCTGGCCCACTACACTCTGCTATTCTACACAGGGAAATACACTTTTCTCTTGCTTAAGTCATTGTTATTTGAGTGTTTCAATGTGCTTACTGTTATACCCCAACTCATCCAAGAACACTCTGACCTCATCACTGTCCCTTAGGTCACAGACCCCCAGATCAACTGTGTCATCACGTTCTCTATACCTACACCATATCCATCTCATTCAGAGAAGTAATCATCGTTTATAGTCACAAACTCATGTTAAAGGTATGATTCATTTGTAGTAAAGCAAACCCCATACATCTATCTGCTCTATTAGAAGTCACACTTATAAAGTTGAACTTTACTGCACTCTAAATAGTATTTTATTTTTATTTACTATTCCTATTCAAACTAACTGAGAACATCAATAACATCTCCAGCACACAAAAGAGAATTTGTTAGATACACTATCCAAAAATAGCTTAGAGACTGACATGAGGAACTGACCTCTAAGGAAACCAGTTAAGAAAGTGAGGAATGGCATGGAGTGTGTCCCTTACCCAGGGAGACTGTCCTGCCCATGCATAGATTATCTGACCTCCCATAGGTGCCATATGATAGGTGTCAGCTCCTAAAGAGCGATGCCCCTTACCTGTGGGGGCCTTGGTGGTGGCCTTCCTGCTCTCCCGGGCCCCCTTCTGGGCCCACACATCAACTGTGTACTCCACACCTGGCCTCAGGCCCGTCAGGACAGTGCTGCTCTGATCCTTCCCAACCAGAAATTCCTTGGTCTCTCCATCAGCAGAGGTGTAGCGCACCATGTACCTGTCAATGTCAGCCTCCACAGGGTCCCAGGAGACAGTGGCAGTGTTCTCTGTCACCTGTTTAGTCACCAGGTTTTTGGGGCTGTCAATGTCTAAGAGGAAAAGTGCTGATCAATAAACACTCTAACAGGCACCAGACAGTGTGCCCATTTTGCTGGGCCAGGGCAGTTTCTTGTCCTCATGGTTTTCCCTTCTTCTATGTTCTTCCCTTCTCCTGTGTCGTGGACGCAGACCTTGTCTGCACAGCTGAATTCTTGGGTCCTCAAGGAGACAGCCCAGGACAATGAAATGAGCGGCACCCCAGAGGGAGAGGGGCTGGGTTCTGGACTCAGCCTGAGGCACAGCTGAGGGGCAGCAATCACCCTGGCTGCAGCCCCCAGACCATGGGTCTTCTCCAGCTCTGCCCCCAGCTGCCCATGGCCTTGGACCTCTCACTGCCTCCGACTGTGCCTCACATTCCTCATCTGTAAATGTGGATGTTTGCTATTTGTTTGTTTATTTGGTGTGGTGTGGTGTGGTGTGGTGTGGTGTGGTATTATGGATAGAACCCATGGCCCCACAGATGCTAGGCAAACACTCGACCTTGAGCTACATCCCCAGTTCTTGTTTTTTACTTTGAGATAGAATCTTGAAGTTGCACAGACTGGCCTTAATCTTTTTTTTTTTTTTTTTTTTTTTTTTTAGTTGCAGTTGGACAATACCTTTATTTTATGTGGTGCTGAGGATCAAGCCTAGGGCCCTGCACGTGCTAGGCGAGTGCTCTACCACTGAGCCACAGCCACAGCCCTGGCCTTGATCTTGACACCCTTCTGCCTCACTTTCTGAGGGGCTGGAATTTCAAGCACGCACCACCATGCCCATCTACTCTATACAGATTTTTAAGTTACCATAATAT
Source organism: Ictidomys tridecemlineatus (assembly GCF_052094955.1). Taxonomy (NCBI): domain Eukaryota; kingdom Metazoa; phylum Chordata; class Mammalia; order Rodentia; family Sciuridae; genus Ictidomys; species Ictidomys tridecemlineatus. Next base: position 8,516,308 of record NC_135486.1, on the reverse strand, counting down.
CCCATATTTACTGAATCAAACCTAATAAATGTAACTATGTGACTTGTAGAAATCATGCACTGAATTTGAGCATTCTCAACTGCAAATGTGGATATTGATTTCTGCTCTACAACTCAAAAAAATATACCTTCTTCTGAGGCTAAAGCAAATGAAGGAAATAACCACCATTCATTGCTGCTGGACATACAATGATCTAACCCCTATGGAAACATCCTGGCAGTCCCTCAAAAATTCAAAATAGAACTACAAAGCCAGGCCTGGAGCACGTCCAGTAAACCCAGGTACTTGTGAGGCTGAGGCAGAAAAATCATCAAGTTTGAGGTCAGCCTTGGCAGCTTAGCAAGACCTGTCTCAAAATTTTAAGAAGGGACTGTGGATGTAGTGCACTGGTAGAGTACTTGCCTATCATGTCGGAGACCCTAAGTCAATTCCCAGTACAGCTAGGAAAAAAAAATGAAATACCAAATGATATAGTAATCACACTTCTGGGCAGATGCCTAAAAGAAATATATATATATGTTTTGTATGAAGATATGTGTATGTGTGTGTATATATATAAAATCTTTTTTTAATGAAGATATATGCAGATATTTATATATAAAATGATGCTATGAGGATTTATGTATAAATTTTGTATAAAGCTATATGTATATATATATATATACACATATATATACAGAAGCTATATACATATAGCTTCATACAAAACTTATACATAAATCCTCATAGCATCATTATGCACAATTGTAAAACAAAAAAAAATACAAAAGTCCAAAAACTGATGAACAAAATATGATGTATCCATACAATGAAATATTAATTCAAACAAAATTAAGTACCTATGCAGGCTACAATACGGATGAACCTGGAAAATACCATGCTTCATGAAGGAAGCTGGGCACAAAAAGCCATGTATCATGTTAACCCTGGATGTAAAATGCTCAGGACAGGGAGGAGTGAGGTAACAGTAGCTGTTACCTACGGCTGCAAGGATTGGGAATGGAGCAATCAGTAATGGATGCGAGGTTTCTCATTGGTGTTGAAAATGTACTGAAGCAGACTGTGGTGGTGTCTGCACCCCTCTGAATGCTCTAAAACTGTCAAATTATGTATTTTAAAGGAGCAAATTTTATAATATTCAAATGCATCTTAATAAGACTTCTTAAAACATGAGAAATAGAGATGGAAAAGCACTAAAATTGTGAACTGTTATTCCATGTAACTACAACGAGGAACCCAAATTAGTAAAGACTATTCAAAACAGGAGCTGGGACTGTGGCTCAGCGGTAGTGCACTTGCCTGGCATGTGTGAGGCACTGGGTTCGATTCTCAGCACCACATATAAATAAATAAAATAAAGATCCATCAACAACTAAAAAAAAAATTTAAAAAGACCATTCAAAACAGGATTTATCCACTAAGAAAGTAATAACCTCCCCTTGTTCCCTTGTGAGCACAGCAAAAGCCATCTCCAACGGTACCCAGCATGCAGATCCTAGAGTATGTGTCTTCTTTATATCTCTACCCTTTCTGAAAGTGTTTTGATGACTAACCACAAAGAAAACACACAATTGGAGGTACAGTGTGTGGACATGACCAATTACCACTAATCTTTATGAAACCCAAATATGAGGCTGAATCCAAGGACCTATTATAAGATAATGTGTTCAAAGTTACTGAAGGATGGTGGGAACAGTATGACAAAGGTCTGCCATCCAGGTCTTCTCCGGGTCACTGATTTCTGCCAATATCAGACAAGGAAAACTAAATATCCTCCCACAGGCCTAGCATAGTGTTAGATTGCCAAAGAACCATGCCCTTACCTGTGGGAGCCTTGGTGTTGATTTTTCTGCTCTCCTGTTTCCCCTTCTGAGCCCACACGTAGACTCTGTACTCCACACCTGGCCTCAGGCCCGTCAGGACGGTGCTGCTCTGATCCTTCCCCACTGGAACATCCTTGGTCTCTCCGTCAGCAGAGGTGTAGCGCACCACATACCTGTCAATGTCAGCCTCCACAGGGTCCCAGGAGACAGTGGCAGTGTTCTCTGTCACCTGTTTAGTCACCAGGTTTTTGGGGCTGTCAATGTCTAAAAGGAAAAGTGCTGATCAATAAACACTCTAACAGGCACCAGAGAGCAAGAATGTTGCTGGGAGAAAACAGTTTCCTGTTCTCATGGTTTTCCCTTATCCTGTGTTGTTTTTCAGGGGTGTCACAGACACAGACCTTGTCTGCACAGCTGGATTCTTGAGTCCTCAAGGAAGCAGAATGGACAGTGAAATGAGCAGCACCCCAGAGTGAGAGGGGCCGGGTTCTGGTCTCAGCCTATGGCTTAGCTGAGGGGCAGGAAGCTCCCTGGCTGCAGCCCCCGGAACATGGGTCTTCTCCAGCTCTGGCCTTGGACCCCTCACTGCCTCTGTACCTCACAGTCCTCATCCTAAATGTGGGCCTTTTGCTAGACATATTTTTAAGGTACCTTGATAATTTGATAATTCATGAATATTTTATGAACCACACCATGAATTATCAGCTATGTGATTTGTAGAAATCCTGACTTTCACTTATTTGAACATTCTCAATTGCAAAATGGGCATATTGGTTCCTATTATAGTATTTTAACAAATTCCTCTGAGGACAAAAGAAATTTTAAAACTAACCCTCATTTATTGGTATTGGGCAAGCAAAACAACACAACCACTACAGAAATATCTGGGAGTTCCTTCAAAATTGAAGATAGAATTACCAAATGATTAGATTAATTCTACACTTAAGCATATATCTAAGATAAATGAAGACATACATGCACACAAAACTTGTATACAGGGTTGTGGGGTCAAGCTCAGTGGTAGAGCACTTGCCTACCATGGGTTTGATCCCCAGAAGCAGAAAAATAAACTTAATTGCAAATAACCAACCATCATTATTCACAACAGCTAAAAAGAGGGAATAACCCACAAGCCCAACAGCTGGTGAAAAAGACAATGTGGTATATTTATACAGTGAAATATTAATTCACAATGAAATTAAGTAATGATCCATGGATGAACCTGGAGAATAACATGTTTCAGGAAGGAAGCCAGGTATTATGTTTATCCTGCATGTGAAATGCTCAGGACAGGGAGATGTGTGGATAGACAGCAGCTGTTACCAAGGCTGCAGAGACTGGTGACAGGGAGCAATCAGTTATGGATATGAGGTTTCTCATTGGTGATGTGTGCTGAAACAGACTGTGGTGGTGTCTGCATAGCTCTGAATGCACAAAAACTGTCAAATTGTACATTTTAAAGGAGTGAACTTTATAATATATAAATGCATATTAATAAGACTTCTTAAAAAATGAGGAACAGAGACAGAAAAGCACTAAAATTGTGAACTGTTATTGTATATAACTACAATCATGGGATCCTCAAATGTAGTAAAAACTATTCAAGACAGAATTTATGGCAATTCAAGCTAGGGCATATCAGAGGAAAGCTGCAGTTCCAGTAGCCTTGTGGCCCCAGATTCAAGCAGCAGAAATACTGCTTCTCAGCAAAGTGGGTGAAAGAGGAAATTCACTGAGATTCGTTATCAGAGAGCCAGCATCTATTCAGGTGCATTGAACAAAGAACAGCAAAGAGTACACTGGAACCAAGCCAGCAGCTGCAGCAGCTCACTGCAGAGGCAGAGATGATACCAACAGAAATAAACACAGTGAACAGATGTGAGGAGGGAAAACCGACAGATGAGACAAGTGGCCTGAAATTGCCTGATTTGGAGGCTGCAGAGGAGCTGGGGTTTGAAAAGTGCTCTGTTTCTCAACTGGCTGCAGAGGGCTGAGGTGGGGGCCACCTTGAGGCAACCATGCTGCAGCTTGCTGCTGCAGGAACCAGGAGATCACAGCAAACTCTGCCATGCTGCCCTGGAGAGCCCCTGTCCTGTGGCCTAGAGTGGACCTGGCAGAACGTACGTGAAACAGGCACAGAGAAGATGGTGCGCAGGGGGATCCAAATCAGAAATCCCACAGGGAGGGAAACTCACTTTCCCTTTGAGTCGGGCAGCTCACATGACCAGCTGAACAGGGTTGGGAAGCTGAACTGGTGGGCATGATTACTCTCACAGCCTTCACCTTGGAAGACCATATCTGTGGCCAGCGAAGTGTGTGAGAGCTTTGGAGGGTTGGCTCCCCTGCTCCATGAGGTGATCCAGACTCCCAGCAGAGATCTGAATCTGGCCCTAGAAGTGGATGATCTAACCTCTCCAGAGAAGACAACACCCAACAAAGTCCCTAAGGACCATTTAGATGTAAGCCCCAGCCGCCAGAACTCCCCTCTTAGAACTCTGTAGCAGCCTCACCCTGAGAGTGCATCCATCTGGTCTGGGCAGACAACACTCAACTGACGTATTTCCCATGCCATCCTACCTTATACTGGTGAGAAGGGAAACTGAGAGCTATCTCAACCAGCTTCAGTTTAGAGTCACTCTAGCTGGAACATTTGGTGAACATTTCTAAAAAGGAAGTGGTTAGCAACTGCCAGCCCTTGCTCTTTCTTTGTATTTTTTTTCTTTTTTTCTTTTTGTGGTGCTGGGGATTGAACCCAGGGCCTTGTGCATGAGAGGCAAGCTTTCTACCAACTGAACTGTTTCCCCAGCCCTCTCTCTGTGTCTCTGTCTCTCATGTGTCTCTTGCTGTCTGTACATCACCCAAGAAGAAACAGAAAGAAGGACTGACCCTCAGGGATGAGCAGTGACCATCCATCCTCATCAACAGTTATGACCACTTCAGTGGAGACAATTCTTTCATTTTTTTCTAAGAATCTTTATCCCTTTTCCTTATTTATTGTGTGTGTTTGTGTGTGTGTGTGTGTGTGTGTGTGTGTGTTCTTGCTATGCTGATTGGTCATGGATATATATTGGTAATGGTTATATTTCTTTTTTTCTCATTCTTGGCAATTTTTTAATGATAGTTGTTTTTCCTTGTCTTATGAGGGGTTAGGGATTCTTGTTTGTTTATTTTTTTTACTTGTTTCTCTTGTTCCTTTTTGTCTCAATCTTTGTTTTCTGTTGTTGTTGTTGTTTTCCTTCTTCTTTATAGTCATTACTTGCTACAGATCTTCTGCATTCTCTCTGTTCACATCTTGAACATTTTAAAATTTCTTTTATCTTTCTATCATAATTTCTTTCTCTTAATAGAACTATATTTTTATAATCTCTCAGAACTAATTGTTGTATATAGCTCCGCCCTCCCTGTTCATGGTATTGTGGACCTGTCCTGTGGACAGCGTAGTAGACACCTGCTGTTTAATGCCAGATCTAGTTCAGGGCTATTTACTGTTTTTGCTCTTGTCAGCTGCTAACCCAGCCATTCCTGTTTTTGTGATAATTAGTGCTGTAGATGTCATAGTAGGCACAGAGTATGTGATGTTTTTTAATGCTATATATATTTTCCCCTTTTATATGAAGTGCTAGGAAACTAGAGGGCACTACAAGTTTACAGGGTAGAAACTCTGCTTCTGAACTATACCCAGCCAAGAGACAGTACAATTTGCTCCACACATAAACCACACCCAAACTTCAGTAATACTTTAATACAAAGAATAGAAGAGACAAAACGCCCAAACTAACAACCAGACCCCAAATAGGAATACTATGGGTATCCTCAGCCCACATAAGGACATGCATTCCTATAACAAAAACAGAGAGAATTAACACAAAGCCTGTGGATATCACACCTGTGAATCAAATAAGAAGTAAAAACCTTTAGATATAAGAAGAAACTAAAATAATTTATGACTACTAAGCCAGCACTACAGAAAATACTTAAATAAATACCTCACACAGAGAAATTTTTTAAATAAAATTAAAAACAGAATGCACACACAAATGAACAAATCTTATTTATGGAGTAGCTAAGAAAATAGAACCAAATTAAACATTATCAATAAATCAAAATGGCAGGAATTAATAAATATATCTATAATAACATTGGTTAAAATACATAGGCTGGAAGAATAGATTTTTTAAAACCAGACTGAACTATTTGCCAGAGACTCACCCTACAAGCAAAAACAGCCCCTGGCTGAAATTTAAAGGATAGAAATTGACATCCCATGCAAATGGAGCCCCAAACAAGCAAGTAGCTAATCTCATGCCTGACAAATCAAATTTTTAAGCCAAAATTAATCACTTCATACAGGTAAAGGGAATAATCAAATAAGAAGATATAAAATAGTAAATATTTATACACAAAACCTTGGTGCACCTAATTACATAAGGCGAATACTATTCAAAGACTCAAGTAGACCCCAATACAATAATACTGGGTGATATCAACATGCCTCTCTCACCAATAGATAGGTTATCCAGACATAAACTTAGTAAAGACTCTTTGGATCTGACCAATAATATAAAGCAAATGGACTTAACATACATCTGTAGAATATTTCGTCCAAAACAGCTGAATAAGCTCTATCAATGAGCTACACCCCTAGCTGTGAACAATATACTTTTTTATCTTTTAGTTTTATTTTAACAATACATCATTTTGAATAATGAGTAAATGACATAAGAAATCAGGGGAGAAATTTTAAAATAGGAATATTTTAAATAGGAAAATAGCGATACAACATGCCAGAATGTCTGGAACATTATGAAGGTGAGAGAAAGATTTATAACTATGAGTGCCTATATATGAAAATAAGAACAATCCCAAATAAACTACCTAATGCTGCATTTCAAGCTCCTTGAAACATAGGAACAAACCACTTCCAAAAACTGTAGAAGGAAGGAAATCGATGAACTAACATTTAAAAAAAAAAATTTTGAGAAAAAAAAATACAAAGGATCAATGGAATAAACATTGGTTCTTCAAAAAAGTAAATATGATTGATAAGCCCTTTGCCAAACTAACCAAAGGAAAAGTGAGAAGACCCAAATTAATAAAATTAGAGATGTAAAAGGAGGCTATTTTGAAAATATGGGACTATTCTGAAAATTTATACTCCAAATAAATTGGAAAACCTGGAAGAAATGGACACCTTTCTATACACATATGAACTGCCAAAAATGAATCAAGAAGATACAGCAAACCTAAAAGGATCAATTGAAGTGGCACCCCCTTTCTCCACTGAAAACTCTTTAACTGGGCTTCTCCAGAAATCTTCACCATGGCTGATATTAGGACTGTCAGCAAAAGAGTCTCTGCAAAAGAGTTCAATGTAGATAAACTTCCTATTTTCGTGTCACCCTGTTTTACTTGGCCCCTGGCAGAGAAGATACCAGCACCCAACCTCTTACTAGTTTTTCATGAACATATCTAGTATAGTACTTTGTAGAAATGTGCAAACAAGGCCTCTGGCCTTGAGCTGGGATTCACAGAGATGTGTACATTTTTAAGATAAGTTACCAACTAGACTCCACGGTAGGGGAGGAAAGAAGGGAAGAAGAAGCTCTCCTCTTCTCAGGTGTTGTCCATGAAGAGTTAACTTTCCCAAAACAGTGAAAGAAAAAGCTGCTTTTATGTGAACTTTTACAGACTGTGAACTTCTGAGCCCCTCCCTTTACATGCTGGGTATAAAACTCCCCTGAACTCGGGGTTCAGGGGATTAATTGATTACAGCAAAAGCTGTGCCCTCTGAACCTGGCTGCAGCCAAATAAAACTGTTTCCTACTATCTTCGGTGCCTTGCCTCATCTGTCCCTACAACACAATAACTAGCAATGAGATAGAAGCAGTAATAAAAAGTCTTCCAAAAAAGAAAAGCTCAGAACCAGATGAATTTTCAGCTGAAGTCTACCAGACATTTAAAGAGGAACTAAGACTGGGGTTGGGTTGTGGCTCAGTGGTAGAGCACTTGCTTAGCACATGGGAGGCACTGGGTTCAATTCTCAGTACCACATATAAATAAATGAATAAAATAAAGGTCCATCAACAAATTTAAAAGAAAATTTTTAAAAAAGAAGGACTTATACCAATTTTTCTCAAATTATTCCATGAAATAGAGTTTGGAACACATCCAAATTCATTCTATGAAGCCAATATCACTCTATTAAAACCAGATAAGTCGGGCTGGGATTATGGCTCAGTGGTAGAGTGCTTGCCTAGCATGCATGAGGCACAGGGTTCGTCTCTGGCACCACATTAAAAAATAAATAAATAAATAAAATGAAAGTATTGTGTCCATCTACAACTAAAACAAATATTTAAAAAAAACAAACAAGTACACGTCAAGGAAAGAAAACTACAGACCAATACCCCTGATAAAATCCTTAATTAAATATTAGCAAATATTTAATGATATGTTAAGATCATATATCATGACTATGTTGGTTTTATCCCAGGGATGCAAGGATGGTTTAATATATGCAAATCAATAAATGTAATTTACCACATAAATATAATTAAGGACAAAAATCACATAGTCTTCTCAATAGTTACAGAGAATGCCTTTGACAAAACTCAGCACCCATAAATGCTGAAAACACTGAAGAAACTAGGGATAGAAGAAACCTATCTCAACATTATAAAGGCTATATATGACACACACAAAAGCCATCTCCCTAATGTAACTAGCTCACAGATCCTAACATATATGGCTTCTTTGTATCTCTTCTCTTCCTAGAAGTATTTTGAGGTTAACCACAAAAGAAATACATAATTGGAGGTACAGTAGGTGAATATGAATAATCATCTTTAATCTTTCTGAAGCCAAACTATGAGACTGAATATAGATAAGCTCCTCATAATGAGATAACACATGATAAACAGCATTAAAGCATGAGGTGAGTAGTATGACAAAGGTCTATCATTCAGGTCTTCTACAAATCATGGACTTTTGCCAATTTCAGAGGAGGAAAAATCAATTTCCCAAAGGCTTAGCATAACAAGTGTTACGTTCCCAAAGAATGGCATTCATTACCTGTGGGGTATTTGGTGTAGGCCTTCTTGCTCTCCTGGGTCCCCTTCTGGGCCCACACATGGACAGCATACTCCATCCCTGGTCTCAGGCCCGTCAGGACAGTGCTGCTCTGATCCTTCCCAACCAGAAATTCCTTGGTCTCTCCGTCAGCAGAGGTGTAGCGCACCACGTACCTGTCAATGTCAGCCTCCACGGGGTCCCAGGAGACAGTGGCAGTGTTCTCTGTCACCTGGTCAGTCACCAGATTTTGAGGGCTGTCAATGTCTAAGAGGAAAAGTCCTGATCAATAAACACTCTAACAGGCACCAGAGAGTGAGACCATTTTGCTGGGCTGAGGAATTTCCTGTTCTCATGGTTTTCCCTTCTCCTATGTTTGTTTTTAGGGGTGTCACAGACACAGACCTTGTCTGCACAGCTGAATTCTTGAATCCTCAAGGAGGCAGCACAGGACAGTAGAATGAGCAGCACCCCAGAGTGAGAGAGGCTGGTTTCTGGTCCCAGCCTGAGGCTGAGCTGAGGGGAAGGAAGCTCCCTGGCTGCAGGCAGAAGACTATGGCTCTTCTCCAGCTCTGTCCTCAGCCAGCCATGGCCTAGGACCCTCACTGCCTCTGTCTGTGCTTCACATTCCTCATCTGTAAATGCAGGCCTTTCACTCAACAGATTTTAAGATACCTTGATAATCCATGAATGTTTTATGAATCAAACCATGAATCATCACATAAGCTGAGTGACCTGTAGATATCCTGCACTGAACTACATTTGAGCATTCTCAAATGCAAAATGGGCAAGTCTGATCCCTGTTCTACTATCTCAACAAATTTCTGTTCTACTATTTCAACAAATAATGCTCAGGTGGGCACAGTGGCACACCTGGTATGACTGGCTACTCAGGAAACTGAGGCAGGAGGAACACAAGTTCAGGCCAGCCTTGACCCTGTGTCAAAATATTTTTTAAAAGGACTGAGGATATAACTCAGTGGTAGAGTACTTTTTAACATGCACAAGGCCCTGGGTTCAATCCTAGTGTGTGTATCTCTCTCTCTCTCTCTCTCTCTCTCTCTCTCTCTCTCTCTCTCTCTCTCTCTCTCTCTCTCTCTCTCTCACACACACACACACACACACACACACACACACACACACACACACACACAACCATAAATCATTGCTGGTGGGAATGTAAAATGACACAAACACTTCAGAAATAGTTTGGTAGTACCTCAAAGATTAAAGATAGGATTAGCAAATTGTCTAGAAAGTTCCCACCTGAAAGAAATGAAGACATATGTGCACATAAAACCTTGTACACAAATGTTCATAGTATCATTATTCAAAATAGCTAAAGGTATTATCCAATATCCAATAATTGGTGGATGGATAAAATGTATGTATCCATACAATTAAATATTAATTCACAACAAAATTAAGTACCTATGCAGGCTACAACATGGATGAACCTGGAAAATACCATGCTTCAGGAAGGAAGCTGGGCACAAGCCAGGTGTTATGTTTACCCTGGATATGAAATGCTCAGGGCAGGGAGATGTGTGAACAGTTAGCAGCTGTATCTAGGGCTGCAAAGACTGGGGACAGGGAGTAATTGGCAATGGATATGAAGTTTCTCTTTGGTGATGTGTGCTGAAACAGACTGTGGTGGTGTCTGCACAGCTCTGAATGCACTAACATTGTTGAATTGTACTATATATATTAGTTGTAGATGGACACAATACCTTCATTTTGTTTATTTATTTTTATGTGGTGCTAAGAATCGAACCCAGTGCCTCCATGCAAAGGCAATCGCTCTACCGCTAAGCCATAGCCCCAGCCCCTGAAATTGTATATTTTAAGGAGCAAATTTTATAATATGTAAATTCATCTTAATAAGATTGTTCTTAAAAATTAGAAACAGAGTTGGAAAAGCACTAAAATTGTGGACTGTTATCCCATATAATTACAACTGTGGGATCCCCAAATTAGTAAAAACTATTCAAAAACAGGATTTATCCACTAAGAAAGCAATAACCTTCCCTTGTTCCCTAGTGAGCACAACAAAAGCCATCTCCCACGGTACCCAGCATGCAGATCCTAAAGTATGTGTCTTCTTTAAATCTCTAATCTTTCTGAAAGTGTTTTGATGACTCACCAGAAAGGAAATATACAATTGGAGGTATAGTGGGTGGACATGACCAATCACTACTAATCTTTATGAAACCCAAATATGAGGCTGAATCCACAGTCTTTGTTATAAGATAATGTGTTCAAAGTTACTGAAAGATGGTGGGAAGAATATGACAAAGGTCTGCCATCCAGGTCTTCTACATGTTACTGATTTCTGCCAATATCAGACAAGGAAAACCAAACATCCTCCCACAGGAAAAAGGTTCACTCAAACTTTGTTGGTGGAACTGCAAATTGGTCGACCACTCTGAAAAGCAGTATAGAGGTTCCTCAGAAAACCTGGAATGGAACCACCATTTGATTCAGTTTTCCACTCCTCTGTCTATACTCAAAGGATTTAAAATTAGCATACTGAAGTGATGCAGCCACATCAATGTTTATAGCAGCTCAACTCACAATAGCTAAGGTGGAACCAAACTTGGTGTCCTTCAACAGATGAATGGATAAAGAAAATGTGGTACATATACACAATGAATTATTACTCAGCTATAAATAAAATGAAATTATGGTACTTGCCAGTATATAGATGGAACTGGAGACTATCATGCTCAGTGAAATAAGCCAATCCCAAAAACCCAAAGGCTGAATGTTCTCTCTGATATGTGGATGCTAACACACAATGGAGGGGATGGAACAGAGTTCATTGGATTAGACAAAGGGGAATGAAGGGAAGTAAGCATGAGAATAGGAAAGACAGTAGAGTGAGTCAGACATAACTTTCATATGTTCACATATGAATATGACCAGTGAAACTCATGTACATCATGTACCAACACAAGAATGGGAAGTTATACTCCCTGTGGGTATAACATGACAAAATACATTCTACTGTCATGTAAATCTAAAAAGAATAAATAAAAATAAATAAATAAAAACATCCTCCCACAACAGCCTGAAAGGTGTTAGATTGCCAAAGAACGATGCCCCTTACCTGTGGGAGCCTTGGTGTTGGCCTTCCTGCTCTCCCGGGCCCCCTTCTGGGCCCACACATCGATCATGTACTCCACACCTGGCTTCAGGCCCTTCAGGACGGTGCTGCTCTTCTCCTTCCGCACTGGAACCTCCTTGGTCTCTCCGTCAGCAGAGGTGTAGCGCACCACATACCTTTCAATGTCAGCCTCCACGGGGTCCCAGGAGACAGTGGCAGTGTACTCCGTCACCTGGTCAGTCACCAAGTTTTTGGGGCTGTCAATGTCTAAGAGGAAAAGGGCTAATCAATAAACACTCTAACAGGCACCAGATAGTGTGCCCGTTTTGCTGGGCTGAGGAATTTCCTGTTCTCATGGTTTTCCCTTCTTCTATGTTCTTCCCTTCTCCTGTGTCGTGGACGCAGACCTTGTCTGCACAGCTGAATTCTTGGGTCCTCAAGGAGGCAGCCCAGGACAGTGAAATGAGTGGCACCCCAGAGGGAGAGGGGCTGGGTTCTGTTTCCCACCTGAGAGGCCCAAATCAGCTGTGATTGTTACAGTCCAGCAAGACATTCTAAGACCCCTGCATCTGCTCTGGCCGACCTCTCCTCCCTTCTGATTCTTTAGCCCCCTTCCTCCTGACCCCTGGCCTCTCCTCCTGACCTTTGGCCTCTCTTTCAAACACAAATGTATCAGAATTTGCACTTAGCAAGCTGAGAGGACAGTAGTCAGAGTCCAAGAAAGAAAGTGCGAGAGAAGCTGAGCAGCGCCCCTTGACAGCAGGCAGTTGGTGTGTGAGTGGCCAACTGTACAGGAAGGTGGACTGCTTCACAGGAACTCACTCTTCCATTACCAAACAATGGACATTTGGGGGACTAGACACTGTCATTTTTAACTAGAAAAACACAGTATTTATTTCTGCTTAGAACATTCCTCCAGAAGGCAGAAATAAGGGCAAGCTTCATAGAAAGGTCTAAACAGGTGGGAAGTTTTTTGTTTTTGCTTTTGTTTTTAAGTTGGTTTAGGATCAGGATGCACAAATCTTGCTCTCTTGGCATGACAGTTACTTGTGTTTCTTCATATTTACTCCTGACCAAGAAACAATTTTTTAACAACAAGAAAGGTGCACAGGCAGGGGAAGAATGGGGGACCGTTAACAGTAACCATCAATCTGTGAAGACTGCAAGCCATTCAAGGAAGTAAGAGGTACTCCATTTAGTGTGAAAGCATGCTGAACCCTAGTCCATGAAGCTGCCCTGTCTGCCAAGGTCAGAGAAGGAGCCCAGCTGCACAGACCATGAGCTGGGCAGTGACACAGTGTGTCGCGAGCTGTTTACCTGTGGGGGCCTTGGTGTCGGCCTTCCTGCTCTCCTGGGTCCCCTTCTGGGCCCACACGTGGAACGCATACTCCATGCCTGGCCTCAGGCCCGTCAGGATGGTGCTGCTCTTCTCCTTCCCCACAGGAACCTCCCTGGTCTCTCCATCAGCCGAGGTGTAGCTCACTATGTACCTGTCAATGGCGGCCTGCACAGGATCCCAGGAGACAGTGACCGTATTCTCTGTCACATGGTCAGTCACCAAGTTTTGGGGGCTGTCAATGTCTGGAAGGAACATGTTTGGGAAAGCCTCAGCACTGATGTGGAAGGAACACCCACTGGTCCCCCCAGCACCAAGATTTTTTTTTTTATTAAAACAGATACAACATTTTTTATACCTTTATTTTATTTATTTAATTTTATGTGGTGCCAAGGATCAAACCCAGTGCCTCGCACATGCTAGGCAAGCGCTCTACCACTGAGCCACAACCCCAGACCCAAACACAGAGATTTTCATCTTCCAGAGCTCTTAGCACAAGGCAACAGGACTCCCACCCTGAGTCTCTGGTGGGAGTCAAGTCAGAAAATAGTGGTGGTGCCCACCTGTAATTGCAGCTACTAGGGAAGCAGAGGCAGAAAGATGGCAACGTCAAGGCCAGCCTGGGTAATTTAGCAAGACCAAGTCTCAAAATAAAAAATAAAATGATTGGGGTGTAGCTTAGTGGTAGAACACTCCAGGTTCACTCCCCAGAACTGAAAAAAGAAGTGTGAACATTAGCGCAGAGAGAAGCCAGCCCTCTGGTTCTCAAAGGGAGGATTATTACAAATCTGGCGCTACTTCTGGGTGTCCAGTTCCCTGACGTGGAAGGTAGAATGTCTTTAGTAGTATATGCACACATAGACTGCCAATTAAACATCTGCTGAGCGTTGGGACACCTAATTTATCATTTCACAAAGGCCTACTTCACCAGCAAGCACTATAAAATTATTACCAAAATCTCTGCAATAACTATATCCTATGTGTCCTGACTAAGTCTGCTAAAAACAGTGCTACAACACAACTTTACTGCTTGCTTCTCCTGACCAAGTGGCTTCATGAACAGCTCATCACTTGTCAGAGAAGAGCAGCCCACTGACATCAACCCTGGAGCTCACTGTCCTACAGCTTCAGGGTTCTGGTTGTAGTCTCTCGTCCCTGGTTCCAAGCACACTCAAATCCACAAGTATGGAATCCAATTCCAATGGGCCATTTTTCTCTACTCACCTGTTGGGGCCTTAGTGTCGGCCTTCTTGCTCTCCCGGTCCCCCTTCTGGGCCCACACATAGACTTTATACTCCACACCTGGCCTCAGGCCCTTCAGGACGGTGCTGCTCTGCTCCTTGGCCACTGGAACCTCCCTGGTCTCTCCATCAGCCGAGGTGTAGTTTACCACATACCTATCAATGGCAGCCTGCACAGGGTCCCAGGAGACAGTGATTGTATTCTCCGTCACCCGGTCAGTCACCAGGTTAGCTGGGCCATCAATTTCTTTAAGATATAAAAGAAGGCAGACTTTACCACCCTCTAGTTCCTGAAAAGCCAGCACATTCACAGGCAAAAAGAGGACCTCAGTAACCTTCAGAGTCTGCTATATGCCAATAATTGAGTGAGTTGGAGGATTTAAGCAAGCAAACAGTCGGAGATCCCACATTTAATAAGTACAGTAGCAACATATAGATCAGTGCTATACACTTTCCCCATAAATTGCTTTTTGATGAAAAGAATTGGTCTTCATATACAGATTTCTCCTCTACCCTGTATTAACATAGCACACTCTTTCTATTCCTAACTTATATATATATATATATCTTTCTTTTACTTGTACACAATATCTTTGATTTCATTGATTCATTTTTATGTGGTGTTGAGGATCAAACCCAGGGCCTCGCACGTGCTAGGCAAGCGCTCTTCCCCTAAGCCACAACGCCATCCTTATTCCTAACTTCTTGTAAGCAATAACTTCAATAACTCTCTGCATTTGTTTGGGGGAAGAAAAATATCCTGGATGTAGGAGCTGTTAGTTCTTTCCATCTAAACAGCATGTCTGTGTCCAGGAACCGGAAGAGTTTTAAAGGGATGGTATTTGAGGCCTGGGCTAATAAAAGTACTCCTACTTGTAGGAGCTTCCCGGGTTTCTATGTGACCTAACCTCTAGAAAGAGGGAAATGTCAGTGCCTACCTCACAGACAGGGGTGAATTCTACAGGAGCTATTGCATAGTAAATACTATATGTGAAATACCACATTCTCCTCTAAATGTAAACCCCTAGAGAGAGTTAAAAATCAAAGTAACTGTTATATGGTTAGAAAGGATGCCTTTCTTTTCATATTTAAACAACAGTTCCTCAAAAGGCTGGGCTCTCTGGGATAGCAAATGCATTTCACACCTGCCTGGCAGCACTTGCCAAGCCTAGCACACTGGCTCAGGGGAATCCATGGCCAAGGAACATGACAGGCCTTAAGGACCAGAGTTCAGACTGGCATAGGCAGCTGTCATGTAAGGACAGATGACTTAGCTCCTGGGACTCTGAGCTGGCTTTACCCCTCCTGCCTTCTTCACACGCAGCCCCTCACAGACCTGCCCCCTTCATAAGCCCTGAGGTTACCTAACCTGAAGCTTCTTAGCACACTGCTGTCACCTCTAACTGCCACCGGCCCTTCCAGGCTGTGTTCAGTTGTCACCTCCTTCAACAGCCTGCTATGACCCCTATCCCACCCTGGGCTGTGGTTGATATCCTTTTTATAGGTCGCCACAGTTCCAGGGCTGTGTGTTTCCTCTAGAACCTAACTCAGTGTACTTGATCTTTTTCACTTGTCTTCTCTACAAATCCTACTCTAGAGTCTGCCAGGGTTTCTCTGTGACCACGCTGGTGAGAACCGGGGCTGCAATGCCCTCTAGCTGTTCACTTGTGAACAACTCCCAGGCGTGAGTCAGTTCCTTTATCATGGCTCCCCCAGAGCCCAGCTCCATGCCTGATGCCCCCCACCCAGCAGCAATGTCACACTCCAGTGGATCCCCAACTGTAGGGTGCTTACTAACACCACCCCCACCTGAGGAAAGAGGAGTTTCTTCTCTTGTCCACCCTCCGTTTTCTTAAAAGAGCTGATCCACATGCTTTCTTTGTACAATGTTCAAAATCTGAGTAAACAGACAGCCATGAGTAAACAGACAAGGAGGCAGCATAGGCCAAATCCGACCCACTGCGCGTCTTTATAAAGTCTCACTGAAACACAGTTGTTGTCTGTGGCTGTCTTCACATTCCTCAGCAGAGCTGAGTAGCTGCACAGAAACTGTATCTCTAAAGCCAAAGACATTTATATCTGATCCTTTACAGAAAGTCTGATGATCCTGACTTTCACCAGATTTAGAACTTGCAGTCTTTACTGTTCACTTCTCTCCTCCCTGGAGAAGAAGGGGGCTCTCAGAGGCCCACTAGCATCTATTCAGCAGGCTGTGCACCACAAAACATTCCAAGGCCAAAGGCTGATTAATTCTAAGAAATAACTATTGCTGTTATTTACATAGCACTTGCCAAATGTCAGGTATTTTACATGAAGTAATTCATGTAATCCTCCCAACGACCTCTGATGCAGACTCTCATGCACCATTTTACTGATAAGAAACTGAGGAATAGAGGTGAAGTAATTTGCCCAAAGCTACTTGGCTAGCAAATAGCAAAGCTGAGATTAAAATCTGGACAGTCGCACTCTAAAACCATACTCCTAACTTGTACCTGATTCTCTGAAAGTCAGCTCAGCAACTGCCCAGAACAGGGCCCACACGATAAGCAAATCCTTTTCCCATGATGTCCTGTCGAGTGTTTTGGAACCTCAAGTGAGCACTACAGTCAGGCTGCTCTGAATCCCAGGAGGGACTAGAGGAGGGTGTAGAAGGAATGGCCACGCTCTGTCTCAGTACACCTGCAGGCCCAGGCTGAGCAGGATGAGCAGATGAAGAATGGCAATGCTTATGTTCCTACAGTTTAAAGGCAGAATCGGCACATTTGGGGAATGTTGACTCAGGATGCAAACCATTTCCATTTCCATGGTTTGCAAGAGAGCTCCAGACTATATGCAGACTGCCCACACAGTCACTGCAAACTGAGATAAGTGTCCAAATTTCCTGTCAGTCCAACACTTAATTTTCACATTCAAAAAAAAATGAAAATTACAAAAAAGGTTCTCTCTTGAGAGAGTTGCATACAGAATTCCAGCCCAAATAAATGACCTTCTGCATCAAATAAAAAGTCTGGTCTTCTCAGTTTAAAATTAAAAAGGAAAAATTTCTCTAATTATGAAACTCAAAATTGCTTTTGCAAGTTTCCTCTACCCTGCTAATGAAAGAGTTGATGCCAAGTGGCAACAACCTCCTAATTCAAACATGAACCCTCCCCTTGCTCTGGGGAGTCATGCCATTCCCCAGCCTTCCATACCTGTGAGGGCTTTGGTGTCGGCCTTCTTGCTGCCCTGGTTGCCCCTCTCGGCCCACACATACACCTGGTATGCCTCCCCCGGCTTCAGGCCAGTCAGGACAGTGCTGCTCTGGTGCTTGGGTACTGCTGTCTCCTTGGTCTCCCCCTCGGGGGAAATGTAGCGAACCACGTACTTGTCTATGTCAGCCTTCACAGGGTCCCAGGAGACAACTGCTGTGTCTTCTGTCACTTGATCAGTGACCACATTCCTTGGACCATCAATTTCTTCATAAAAATGCATGAGAAAGAAACATTAGAAAACTCATTTGGCTGGCAAAGATCACAGATGCTTTAAGATCTAGTTAATCTGGGTGACCTCACTTGTAGTCTATACCATGCAAGAGGGTCTCTCCATCATCAGTGACAGGTGGACACTGGCCTCTGCTTTAAGCTGAGTTCATTTGTTCCACAATTCATTGCACATCCATTAAGTGCCAGGGAATGTAACCAGTGGCAGTCATCAATAAATGAATCAGAAATCTCTGCTGGTATCAAGTTTATATTCAAAAAGGACCAACCCAGACAAGATGCAGCCCATGTCTTCAACACATATGTGCTTCCCAATAACATGTCCTGAGCTGGTGGCCTTAGAAAATCCCTAATCTTTCTCACTAATTCAAGGGCTCTCGATCATTATAAACACTGGGTGCCTCCTAAGTACCATCACCAGAGATTTCATTTCAGAAGATCTCAGATAAGCTTTGGCATTCTATTTTAAAAGTCAATATACAAAACTCTCAAATGACTCTGATGCACATCAAAAATCAATAATGGCCTGGGGCTGGGGCTCAGTGGTAAAGCACTTGCCTAGCACATGTGAGGCACTGGGTTTGATCCTCAGCACCACATAAACATAAGTAAATAAAGGTACTATGTCCATCTACAACTAAAAAAATTTTTTTTAAATCAATAGGTTCCATGTTAAGCCACACCATTTTCATTTTTGAATGTAATACATTTCCTGAACCCAATATTGACCCTTATTATCTTATAGATTCCATTTATAATTTAGTCTTTTGTCCAATATAGCTACTTTCCTGTCCAGCTTCTTGTCATTGGAGAAATTTATAAGTAAGCCATCTCACTCAGCACATCATCAAGGTCCCTGATAAAGATGCTGCACAGAGCAAATCTCAGGCATGTCACCAGAACTCCCCTAAATGCACATTGGCATCTTGGGGGTAAGTAAACAAAACAGCTCTTACTCTCAGACACCTAAGCATTTTTCCTTCCTCCCATGCTGCTTTTAGTCTCTCAGCCAAAGAGTCTCCAGAGAGAAGTTACAACTTCACATAGTCTCATTTTTTACTATTAGCTATAATGTATCTTTCTCAAGTACAAGGGCAATGTTTCATTTGTGTATAGAGATGAAACAGGTTCCATCACCAGAAGCAGTGCAGATTTCATTTAGTAAGTCAACTGCCATTTACTGAGTGCATACTAAGTTCCAGGTGCTTTTTATATATTACTTTATCAAATCTCATGGTAGAAATACAAGGCATTTATCAGATTATCCCATGGAAAAGAAATAAAAGCTACTGCTCTTATAGCACTAAGTACATGCCTGGCTCAGAAAGGTTAGATAACTTGTTTAAGATCACTCAGCTAGTAGTCAGACTCATTCCACAAAGTCATTGAATGCTTCCTCGAAGCTAGGGATTCATCAGATGGAACTGTGCCCTTCCCCCAGCCCTACTCCCCAAAATATATTGATGTGCTACCCCCAAGGACCTCAGAATATGATCTTAGTTAGAAATAGAGTTTTTCCAGAGATAATCAAGTTAAAATGAGGTTATTAGGGTGGAGCCAATTCCATAGGATTTGAAGGATATTTCTATAAGTCACAGAACAATCATTGTCTATAAACATCAGAGGCTAGAAGATAAAGGAGGGTTCCCCTCTCCAACCATCAGAGTAAGCATTGTCCTGGGGACACCTTGATTTCAGACTCCTAGTCTCCATAACTAGAGACAAAAATCTCTGTTGTTTTAAGCCACCCAGGTTTTGGTAGGTTGTTCCAGAAGCTTTTGGGAACTAATACAAGCAATGAACAAGATTTAGACTGTCTTATGAGTGTACACTCTCTTGGGAAGAGATAGGCAGCAAGCAAGTAGTACAGCATTATGAATTCAAACAAGGCAAGGTAAAGGGACCACAGGATAAGGAACACGAGGGATATAGCTGAGGGGCAGAGCAAGTGCTCAGTGTGTGCAAGGCCCTGGCTTCAACCTCTGGCACCAAAAAGGAAGAAAGAAAACGATGAACAAATTGTCTTCATGATTTTAGACAAGGAAATCAGGGAAGCTCTCTCTCACTGACAAGGTCACATTTGAACAGACCTAAATGAAATAAGGCAGCCAGTCGTAAACATCCTGGGGGAACTTACTACCAGGTAGGAACAATAAGTTGATAGACCCTGCTTCCTGTGTTCAGGAAACAGCAAGGAGGACCAGTATTAGATAGAGTAAGTGGCCTGAGATAAGGCCGGTGAGGCGAGGGGAAGAGTGGACTGTGGACGGCCATGAAGGCCATTGTAATGACTTTGGTTTACTGAGTGAGATGAGATTTTTGAGATGAGATTTGGGGTTTTGCAAAGAAGAATGATATGATATGACTTCTGTTACTAAAAGATTCTTCTAGCTACTGATAAGAGTACAGACCATAGCAAGTTGAGTGGAGGCCACCTGGAGGCTGTACTAACCGTTTGTGTGCAAGATGGCAGGTGTTCAGACAACCGCCACAGTGACAAAGGTCATGAAAAAAGGTCAGCTTGGGAGTTTTCAAAGGTAAAGCTGCCAGAATCTGCCGACAGAATTGATGTGGGATACAATGAATGACTTGTTGGTTTGGGGCCTGAGCAATATGCAGAATGAAGTGACCATTTACAGCAGTGGGGAGGGAAAGGTTCACGGTAAGAAGTAGAAAGAGGGATGGGACCAACGGTTGCTTGGAGACGTATTAAGTGGTATTTGAATCCAATTCTATCAGACAATGCATTCCCACGTTATACCATTATAACTCATGCAGCATTATCATAAGTCTATTCTCATGGAACCACTACTAATAATAAATCATAAACAAAACAAAGTGTGATCTGAAAGGTTAGTAATATCTAAAATCTAGCAGCAGTAGTAAATCATAACTTGAAGAGAAAACTAAGGAGAGAAAATAGTCTTGGCCTTTTGCCT
Source organism: Ictidomys tridecemlineatus (assembly GCF_052094955.1). Classification (NCBI taxonomy): domain Eukaryota; kingdom Metazoa; phylum Chordata; class Mammalia; order Rodentia; family Sciuridae; genus Ictidomys; species Ictidomys tridecemlineatus. The sequence continues at coordinate 8,495,316 of NC_135486.1, read as the reverse complement.
CTGGGGAACAGGCTCTGGGCATACCTCATCGGCAGAGCAGACCTCATGGAATGAGATTGGGCAATTGGCCACTGATGCCCAGGGGGCCATGTCCAGGTCTCAGGAGGCTGGAGCAGGCTCTAAGAGGTGTTCAGGAGGAAGCATGCACATAGTAGAGGACTCTCCCAGCCCTGTTGCCTCTTTCTATACAATAAATAATTCTGCACATGCTAGGGAAGGGATAAGCACCCTCCAAAGGTGAAATCTCAGTCTGGGAAATCAGCAGTGAACTGAGAATGGAAAAGAAAGGGAGGAGGAAGAATAGTGCAAGAATACCCTGAGCCAGGCACTGTGATGCACGCTTGTAATCCCAGTGGCATAAGAGGCTAAGACAGGAGAATCACGAGTTCAAAGTCAGCCTCAACTTAGCAGATCAGTGAGACCCTGTCTCTAAATTAAATACAAAATAGGGCCGGGGATATGGCTTAGTGGTTGAGTGCCCACCCAAAATGAGAATACCCTTGAAGTCCGTGGCCCTCACCCTCTCCAAAGTGACCCACATCCACACATCCCAGGGTCCCAGCAGTGGCTCCCACCTCCTCTCCCTGCCTCGGATCAGTGCTCCTTCCACACTGCCCAGGCCCATAGCATAGGCCCATGGCTTGGTGGGGTCGGGCTGCCTATGGGTGCTGAGAGATCTACCACATCCCCACAGGCAGCAACCAGCCCTGGAGCCCCATTCCCCCAATGGTCCCAGAGCCCTCAAGAGATGCAGTAGAGCCCCCTGCAAAAAGACCCTTGGCTATGAAAAGTAGGAAGTGTAAACAGCATCAAATCATGCCGGGTTATAGGAGACCTGGAAGTTTAACCCAGAGAGGAGCTGAAACTTCCCAAGCTCACATAGCCAGAGGAGGCAGAGCCAGGCTAGAACTCAGGGCTCTCTGCCCACTTCCACTTCCTTTCTCTCAGTTCCCTAACAATTAAAGGCAGAAGAAGGCTCTTCACAACATTGTTCTCTTTGGCCATTCTCAGGATGGTAATCAGATGCTGAGGTACAGGAATAGGAAAAAGACCTCTGAGATGGGCCTCCCCTCACAACACACCACATTGCTAGAAGAAGCCAGCAGACTTCAAGACCAAAGCCTCCCTAATTGCCAAGAAAGAATGTGGGGGTTATTAAACGGTGATTCCATGCAACAAAGTCTCCCAGTGCTGTCCCAGCTGGCCAAATCATCAATGAGTCACAGCTGCTGCCTCAACTACAAGACAGAGTATTGGAACCACAGCCCCACCTTCCTTCTCAGGCTGCAACATCTCCCCTGCTGGACACTAGCACCCTGCAGACCTTTCTCAAGGTTGTTTAAGGCCAGAAAGATTTAAGGCAAGACTGACAAGACTTGATAGGTGACTCACCTTTGAGTACATGTGTAAGTTAGAATAAAAGAGAGCCCCAGCACAAAGGGACCTAATCACCTGAATATACAGAATATACAGAAGAGGCAGGCTAATTGGTATCCCCATTCTCATAAGGAAAGTTTACTTTATAACAAGATTCTCACCAAGTTGGAGGGACTGGCTGTCCTAGGCCTATGCTGAAATGCTCAATAGCACATGTCCAGTGCTCATACAGCCACAGAAAGCAGTTTCCCTGTTCATGGTGGCCACCTGAGACTCTCCCAGCTGTGTTGCAGGGAAGGGCAGAGCCAGAATGTAAAATCTATGGATATAGGTTTGGGGGCAGAGAAGAGGACCAGGCCTATACCATTGATTTGAAGGTGAATTTATGAAAAGTTGGACTACAGTACCTAGGTATGCCATTCCCTGTGCTCAAGGCCTCTGTGACTGGCTTTTCAGTGTGTCAACAAAAATCATTCAAAAGGCACTATTCATAGAAAAATGTGCTCAGAAAGATCAACTCCTTTTCCTGCTGCCCTCTAACTTTGCTTCTGAAAAGTTTACCAACCTTGGTCTTTAGGGACTCTGAGTTCAAGCGGCAGATCAGCTGTTCACTAGCTCACCCTGAGTCTCCAAAACTACGTAGGCTTCAGTTTTCTAATCAGTAAGATGGGAATAATAATACTTTGCAATACTATTATAAGGACCAGAAATAATACTCATGAAGCCTCACAGATGCAGAAGCCATCATAATAGAGCAGTCACTCCAGTGAAAGAGACGGTCAATGTATTTCAGCCTCTGGTGTTTGCCCTGGGTGGCTATGTGAGAGATAGGAGTTCTAAAGTAGACAGGAGCTCATCTTGGAACGCTGAAGGCGTCTGGGAAAGAAAGTGTCAAGAGGTGAGGCCACTGCAAATGGAATACTGGAAATGAGTGAAAAGTGAAACAGTAAGGGAAGCAAAACTGCTATTTCATTTGCATCTAAAGGAGAAAGTTCTGAGAAAACTTTTAACAAGCGAATAGGTAGACAACAGGTTCTGCTGTGCCTGGGAGCTTGTGAAATCAGAACAAAGTAAGCGTGCTTTGTTTCATGCTCACTATAAGGAGGCAGGCATCACAGAAATCATCAAAAGAATAACCATGACATAAAAAAGACTTTAAATTGGTTTAGTCCTACCCTTCATTTTACAGATGCAGAAACTGAAGATGAAAAAAAAAAATGGCAACCACCTCTTAGTTAATTGTCTGCTTTTCTTGTCTTCCATGTGAAGTGTGCTGAAGGGCTAATGGAGAAAAACAGGGACAGTCCTCTAAGGACACTGGCCTGGTTGTGCTTGCTGCTCTGGAAGCCAGCCCACCTAAAGCTACACTTTTCCAGAAGGTTCTCTCTGCACATAAAGTATGTTAATAGGGAGAGGATTTTCTGTCAACTCTGTCCCTTTTTGTGATATTCGTTTGATAAAAGAAAAACTCAGAGATGTCCTCTACATAATTAGAAGTCCAGAGGATGGTCAAAAGAGCTATGGGAAATTAACCATAGCTGTGGGTGAAATTCACACAAGATTTTCACATTGCTGAGAATATATTGAAATCTTGACTTAAGTCCCATTACTGCCCAGGGACATTTCGCTGTTTGTGGGAGGCCAACCTTACGGGTGACTGAGTTACACTCCCCAGCTGGGTGCTGAGGTGTTCAGTCACAGAAATGGGTGTGTCTTGCTATAGCCCCATGGGTGAAGCTATGCTCACCTGTTCCTTTGTAATTTAACCCCTTGCCCTGTTTAGGATAGAATCTTCCATGGAAGTGCCTTGTGTGTGTCCCTTCCTCTTACTGTGCCCTTGGGTGTAGCCTACCCAGGTGTCAGTCAACCTGCTGACAGTGGACATCATGAAGACAGACTCAGCCCCCTGAAACCTGACCCCTTGCTCATTTGAATAGCTTCTCCTCAATAAAAGGGGTCAGCGAGTGCTCTTGCTCTCTCTTTCTGCAGACCCTTAAGGTCAGAGGAGCCGTCACAGCGACCCCAAAGAAAAAGGTATTTGTGTCTCTTGTGTGGTTATTTCGTGCAGCCCAGTTAGCCCAGTTTAACTAGAGTGACCCCTGAGCCTTTTAGTCGAGAGAACAGAAACCCCGCAGCTGTTCACTTATAAATTTTCCAAACTGCTAACTCCAACCAATGTGGAAACTACCAGTACCCTGCTTGCAGACTCCCCTCCTATTCCAAGCCCTCCCTCCTTGCATAATTCACCCCTTTTATCAGCAGGCATTGTGGGTTCAAAGCAAACAACTTGTGCTCTCCTTCCCTAAATTTTGTAAAATTACTCTTGGCTGTAGGTGCTACAGATATATTTCCAGTTGCTACTTCACCCTGCTGCTGGTAGCTGCAGGATTTTGTCCAAAGACCTGGTCCTTTCCGGCCAGCAGCTGTAACAACTCAATAAACGCTTTTATTTAGAAATCCTTTGGTCTCAAGAGTTTTGGTTTAACAAGTTCCACTGGGTGACTTGTTAAGTGGAAAATACCTGAACTGTGTCCTTTCCTCCTTGTACATGCTTATACTATTCTTAAATTCCAGTGCCTTTTTCCATCTCATGAGAGGCAAAATGTTTGGAGAAAGCAGTTTCCTTTTTCTCTTAAATTAATTAGTAGTCTAGCCAGGATCGAGAGTGTTTCCTGACCTTAGAAGTTACAAGAAGTTTTCTTTTTTATATTAGCAGAACACACAACACAGATTTGTTTACAGTCCAATAAAACATTCCATCCTGCTTTTAGGATATAATTGGTAATAAAAACACTTCCTGGGTGCTAATATTCTAGCTGGAATAGCATACTTAAAGATTAACGAGAATTCAAGGCCACATGTGATTAAATGCTCTAGGAACTCAGAGGCAGAATGGTCTACATTTAATGTGGTCATGAAAATCTTCAGTCCAAAAGCAGAGGTTTGAGTGGAACCTGGAAGGATAAGTGATATTGCTATGAAGTGTAGGTATGATGACATGTCATCTTTATTAGTTTCTAAAGGACTATGTCATTTTTTGCCCAATTCTATCTTACAATAAATATTTGTTGAATTGAATTCATTGACAGGGATGAAGGTAGAGCATTTTCTAAGATGGGGTTACAACATAAACAAATGCAGTATATAGATGAGCCTTTTCTGCTGGGTCTGGCTATGGGAAGGCTTTCTGCTGGAAATAATGAGGACCAAGGTCCACAGAAGCCAAGATAAAATGACTAGACCTTCTCCCAAGGCAACGAAGAGTCACAGAAATTTTTGTAGCTAAGGAGTACACAGTATGAAAATTAACCATCAGTAAAGGAAAAGGAGGTCGGAGGTGTGGTGCTGTGACCATGGAGGGCAGGCTGTGCCCTGCCCTGAGTCACTCTGTGTTGTAAAGCAGCGGGAAGCCCTGAGATACTCCATTTTGAGTGCAAGTGCTCAAACTGAATGACTTAACCACTTGATTGAGCAAAGAGAAAACCATCAGATGTTGGGTGTACAGAACTTACAGAAAAGAATAACTCCCAATAGCAAGGTACAATAATAAGGTACAAACTATCAACTGTGCTGATAAAAATGACCACCTGTGGCCGGGTGTGGTGGCGAATGCCTGTAATCCCAGCGGCTGGGCGGAGGAGGGCGGGGCAGAGGCAGGAGGATCACAAGTTCAAAGCCAGCAACAGTGAGGTGCTAAGCCACTCAGTAAGACCCTGTCTCTAAATAAAATACAAAATAGGATGAGAATATGGCTCAGGGTTTGAATGCCCCTGAGTTCAATCCTCAGTACCACCCCCCCACACACACACAAAAAAATGACAACTTCATGAAAGAAACCAAAGGCACATGGATTCCTGGGTGTATCAAACCCACATCAGGGAAACCAGGCTTCTCCGGCACACCATACCACCCAACTATGCACCCCACCCTCACCTGAAATACATAAAGGAGAGGCATCTGGGATGGTGGTAGAGGGCGGTGCACACCAAGCCATCAGCTCTCAGACCACCAGGTGTCACAAGGTCAACAAGTGACTAACTCCAGACTCTCTCTGGCTCCCTGCTTGACTCAGCCCCCTTAGAAGCTGCCTGCTGTCTGGCCCAGTCCTTACAAGTTCCACACCTCCGACAAGTTCTTTGGCTGGGTTCCCCCTCATCCCATCACCTGAAGCACTCTCACAACTATACCAGCCCTCTGCCTCCGTTTTCAGTTCTGCCTCTTAAACCCACAGCCCTCGCCAACGACCCTTCCTCGCCATCTGTAACCCGCGCATCACTGTGCAGACAGCGATGCGTGACTCACTTAGCATAGACATTAACAATTAAGATTGGAATAGGATAAAAGAGCTAGCTATTGCCATAGTCATGACACCAGTGAATCATGGACACTCAGTGGATTGCAGCTGATGAAAGCTGTGTGGCTTGTGAATTTATTGTTTCGACATTGTGGAAAGACTCGGATGTGTCTGGTGTGCATTAATGGATAGCACAGCTCATAACAATCATTTTTAATAAGAAATACATATTTGGTTTTTGTCCCTTTTCCTGGCACACAGCTCCTAAAACATTTGGACTTTCCAAAATGATTAGTAGTTTTTTGTATGCTAATGAGAGGAAAATGACTGGGAGCTCCTGGATAGCCGAAGGACACAGGCTGGCTGCATTTCAGTACCACTCCCCTCATCAAGACTGGTGTGGGGAAGGGGGGTAATGGTTGAGGTATCACCAGATGCCAGTGATTTAAACAGTCATGACTACCACATGAGGCCCCCATGAAAACCCAAAGGGCAGGGTTCCTAGAGCACCTTGGTTACTGAACACATGGCAGTTTCAGGAGGGTAGTGGGCTCAGAAAGGGTGTGGAATCTCCATTCCCTTCCCCCAGACCTTGCCCTGTGCATCTCTTCCATCTGGCTGTTTATCTGCATCCTGTGCAATAGTCTTTACAATAAATAAGTAAACGTAAGTATAGTGTTTCCCTGAGTTCTGTGAGCTACTCTAGCAAATTAATAGAACCCAAGGAAAGAGTCCTAGGAACCTCAACTCACTGTTGATTGCTTGTAAATACAAATGACAACCTAGGATGTGTCTAGTATCTGAAGCAAGAAGGGTCTTGGGAGACTGAGCCCTTAGTCTGTGGGATCTGACACTATCTCCAGGTAGAGTGTCCGACTTGAATTGAATTACAGGACACTCCTTTGGTGTCTGGTGGAGAACTTCTGGGTATATGAGGAAAAATCCCCACACACAGTTCGGTGACCCTAGGTGAGGTATTCTGTGTTCTGTTGACGCTGTAAGAGAGGAGAATGTGTTCATCTCTTATAGAATCATCAAACTGGGAAACACTTCACCTTTGTGGCTAAGCCCAAAGGCTTAGATGTGCACAAACCGCACACAAATCTGTCGTTTCCTGGCTAGATGATTCCTGAGCTTAACTTCTCTGAATCTTAGTTTGATTATGCATATGACATAGAAATCATATTAGTCCCTACAACATATAATCGCTGAGAACTAAATGAGATAATTCATGAAAAGTGCTTCGTGGGTATAATGCCCGGCACTGAGTAAATTCTCAGTGAATTCAAAGCTACAGAGAAAGAAACGGGGAAGTCTTTGTCATTTTCCAACTCACTATAACGTTTCGCTAGTCCACAATTCAGGCAGGCTACAGAGTCTATGTTGTCTAGTTTATAAATTAGATTATATCTTATCCTTTAAAATCATTCAACTATAACTCTTTCATACTTTAGATACACAATCTGTTAAACAATTAAAATAGTGAATTCAATCCTTGCCTCATCTCCCCCCAATTCTCACCATCCCAACTAGCTACTTCCGAGATTGGGTTGGAAAGAACTAAAAAAATTTCCAAGGAAGATTCAAAATCCAAAGATCCCATCTTTGTTGTCTCCAAGAATTAGCCTCCACCAGTTCCATCACCTTCTAGATCACAGCTTCCCACCTGGGGCAGGCAGGAACAGAGTGACTATAGGAGGCTCCCAATTCAATATAGGCACAAATATTATTTAAAAGCTGTTACATAGATGTCTTGTATATATGCCTATGATGTTTTCAAATTCTGTTATGATTAATATAAGTTATAAATTTGTAAATTACAAATTACTGATTTGAAACATTTTGTCATTATGTATTTTCTCAATACACAGATAGTAACTATGCCACTACTCCCATGTGAGGGCCTTTAATATATTTTCATATTTCAAAGTGGACAGCCTGAATGTGAACATCAGGAACAAATCAGGCAAGAAAAAACTTACAGGCCACCCTGTCCTTGGATAATATGAAACTGAGTGTCTAGGTCCAAAGTCCAGTGATTGAAACAATTGAGATGAATACAAAGGTGCCAGGGTACCTTTGACTCCAGGATTGTGGGGGACATTTTCTAGGCAAGAAAAATTTGAAACAGGAGAAGTCTGCTTTCCCTCTCATGTTCCTGAAAAAAGATGTCCACACATCTAAAGAGGTAGAATCTCTCTGCCTGCAAATCCTAGAATTTTTATCCAGAAAAGAGTCAACCAAGAACAATACCTGAATGCAAACACAATTAAACATGAAAGTATCGCCAAGCAGCTCTTACCTGTCCTGCCATTCAGGAGAATTGGCTTGCCCTCCAGATCGCCTCGTATGGGGACAACTGTGATCTTATACTCTGTCCCGGGCTGCAGACCTGGAAACAAGCAGCCAGTGCTAGAGTGAGGGCAGACTCCAGCCCCCTCCCCCAACACTGCCCTTCCCCCAGACTTCTCTTGTGGAGGGGAGATGAGGGATTCTGCTTCCCTCCCAAAGACTCAGGGTACGGGCAGATAAAGAGCCCCAGGATGGGTGAAATAGAAGGCATCACTGAAGAGGCTGATGGTGGGGGGCACAGGACAGAGGAGGTGAAGTCCGAGCTCTGGTTCCTTATTGGGCCTTCTAGCACTTATCTTCCAATTTTATTCATAACCCCAAAAGTTTTTCTGCTTCCAACAATTATCTTCCCTTAAAAGTCTCTTTCCATGCTGGGGATATAGCTCAGTTGGTAAAGTGAGTGCCTCACATGCACAAGGCTCTGGGTTCAATCCCCAGCACCACGCCAAAAAAGTCTCTTTGCTTTTCACTATAATACCTACTCCCTCTCCACACCTTTCTTTTTTTTTAATTATTTCTCTGTAGAAGCAATTTGAAAGATTGTTCCTCCCTAGCCACGCACTGTGGCAAACACCTGTAATCCCAGTGGCTCCAGAAGCTGAGGCAGGAGGATTGCGAGTTCAAAGCCAGCCTCAGCAATTGAGAACTCTAAATAAAATACAAAAGAAGGCTAGGGATGTGGCTCAGTGGTCGAGTGCCCTGAGTTCAGTCCACAGTACAAAAAAAAAAAAAGAAAGAAGAGAGAGAGAGAGAGAGAGAGAGAGAGAGAGAGAGAGAGAGAGAGAGGAGAGATTGTTCCTCCTTATACAAATATTCAGACCCCAGGAGCAAAGTTCAGAAAAAAGTAGTGCGTGGATATGCACATATTCCTACTCAAGATGGAGCGGAAGGAGAAGAGGGCAGAACAAGACCGTATAGGAGGGTTAGCCATGGAGCGAATAAGCCTTGGGGCCCCAACTTGCAAGGGCTCCTTCCCAGGCCTGTGCCTGAGTACTCAAAACTGCGCACTCCTGCTCCTCAAGAGGCCCTGAAAGGGGCTGGGGATATAGCTCAGTTGGTAGAGTGCTTGCCTGGCACACACAGGGCCCTGGGTTCAATCCCCACCACACAACACACACACACACACACACACACACACACACACACACACACACACACACACACACACACACACACACACGACCCTGAGAATTATATAAACTTCAAGCCTTGCAAAACTCAACCCCTCTGCATCCCCCTTTCCTGAGTTCCAGCTCCCAGCAACTACTTAGTCATCTAAAACAGGAACCCCTCCAGGGCCTGCCAACCCAACCCTCCCAGGGCTCCACAGACCTATCTCAACCTCCTCCCACCCCCCCACCCCCCCACACACTTCCCCCTCCTCAGCAAACACCTCACATCCTCAGTGCAGCTCTTACCAGTGATGTCGTATCGGCTCTTGGGGTCACTGCTCCTGGGCACAGTGACTTCAGCCACCTCCTGCCCTGTCAAGGGCCCATACCGAAGCTTGTAGTAGTCCACCTGGGTCGGCGGGTTCTCCCACTCCACGTCCAGGGAGTTTTCCGTCTCTTCTGTCACCCAGGCAGTGCCAACCACAGCAAGATCTAGGGTCAGGGGTCAGAGAGCACAGGAGACAGCAGTGAGGAGCAGAGGTCCCCATGGTCTGTAATGGCCATCAGCTACACGGAGAGCTGGCCTCAACCCTAGGACAGGGTCCTTAACAAGGATCAGATATTGCTCTGAATTAAGTGGTCACCCTGCAGGGGCCGCATCCCTTCCCTTAGAGACCACCTCAGAATGAGACGCTCTGGCCTTTCTGCATAAAGTTTGGGAAACGCATTCCAAATTTTCTATAGTATAACTTCTATCATACACATAGCTCCTCCCTCCATATCCCAAATTATAGTCCTTCACTTTCAAATTCTTCTCTAAGGATTAACTCAAAGCTAAACTATAGAGTAGGTGAATTTCAACTTGGTCCTTCTATGAAGCCTTCCTGCAGTTCTAACGAATTTTAGTACTTCCCGCCAGGTACCTGGTGTTCTCGTGCCACCCCAGCTGCCTCCCCTGTGAAGCAGGAGAGCGCCTGCTCAGCTTTATTCATAGCAAAGTACTTTAGGCTAAATCTTTGCCCTTCCACTCAGGGGAAAAGAACTGTGAAATTATAATTAATACAGAGAAATGGATCATTGATGTGGCTCTTAGGGAAGAACTTCAGGGAGCAGGGCACTGACTGGAGTCTTTGGGGAGTACTTTGAATTCCAACAGCTATTCCCAGGCCAATCGAGCCTGACCTTGAAGGGAAGACAAGTCCCCAGGTTCTCAACCTTGTCCTCTTCCAGTCACTTCTCCACCTTCACCTTCTTGGAGGTGTTCCCACCCAGCTGGCTGACCAGTTGTCAAGGATGTGGGTCAGGGAACTCATGCATCAGGCAGGGTGTGAACTTGGTGATGTCAAGGTCCCTTGGTCCCCTGGAGTGTCCCTGACTCAGCCCCTCAGAGCCTTTCTCGGAAGCATGCCCTCCCATTGCTGGCTTCCACCGGTAGCCCAGGTCCTGTTTCTTGACATCCTTCAAAGATGAAATTCCCCAAAGACAGGTCAGGAGGAGAGTAACGAAGGTGACACGCAGATTGTAGTAGAGGGCCTACATGGCTTAAGGGATTGGGGAGGGGTTCACAAATGAAAAGGCAAGGACTTAATGAGAATGTTCAAGATTATGATGAGGATGATAAGCCTTGCTGGGTCTGAGGCTCCCCTGAGGAGCAAAAGACAGAGGTTTTAACTTGAATCCGATTAGACAGAAAGACAAACCTCACAGTAGCCAGACTCTACAAGTCCCTAGAGCAAGATGCCAATAGTTCAGATGGTTTTCAAGATGCAAAAGTTGCTACAACTTTCTGAACAGATATTACTCTTTCCCTGTGAGGCTAGACACTCCTGTCTGTAGGCAGATGCAGCTACAGATAAAAAGAGGGAAAGGAGAAAAGCAGTTAGGGCTTTTCACAGCTAGGGCTTGGTGTTCTGTTGGACCTAGAGCCCTTACCAGAACATGAGCATCAGACAAGACCACTCTGTAGCAAAAACAGGCCATTCTGTGACCACATCCGAACACAGACACAAATATGACTGTTGCCACACAAACAATGAAACATCCCCTCTCCTTCAGCCTCCCTCCAGTCTATCCTCTTTCTAGATAAGATCCTCTAAGATACCACCCACAGAATTACCCCTAGTTCCCCCAAATTACCTAACCCAAGCCTATAACCAGTCCTCCATATACTCCAGTCCTTTCTTACACTCTCTTACTGAGATGTCCCCATGAGTCCCCATGGTGTGCATTCTCCAAGCTAAAACAATCAATAAATCCAACCTGTTCAACTACAGGGATGTAACTAGGTGTCTTTGGCTAGAGGGCACCAACAAGGGTGATCAGAAATTGTGCCCTCAAGGTACTGTCTTTCCTGGCCCTTTTCAATTCTGACCCATCCCTACTCCCACCCTATTCCCACCATCAAAGAAGGACAAGCAGCCTGGCATTTCTGCAAAGATGACTCATTACATGCCAAAGTCCCATCCACCTGGATCTACCTGGCTCTCTCCCAGGAGGATCATTAGCCCCTGTACAGTATCTGGCACATGACAGGTGCTCAGTTAAAATGTTTTGAGTAAAGGAATGAATCGGAGTCATTCAAACAGCTAGATTTCTCCAAACCCTGGAAGATCTAAGTTGCTTTAAGAACTTTCATGAGGAAACAAGAATTTCTAAGAAGTGAATATTAGCTGCTAGATAGGCAATTTTAGGGGCAAGCACCTATACTAACAGGGGGAAAAGCTCTGCCACTTCAAAAGACTATCAGCAGTGCCTTCAAAGCTATTTTTGCTGCTGCTGCTGCTACTGCTGTTGTTAAAGACCTTCAGAGAAACTTACCAGGAACCAGCCAAAATGGCTAAGTCACTCTGACTCATTCTTTTTATTATAATACTAAATTCTTCACCCAGAGGCATCCCTATCCACCATTTTTTTTCAACCTATAATGTATGACCTCAAGCTGGGCATGCTCAGGAATATGCCCACCTCTACAAGTGATTATGAGTCTTTCCTAAATGAATATGTATGAGTTTTCTAATAAAAGCCCCAGCTTTCTTTGTTCAGAGGAGAACACTGCTTTGAGAGTTATCCCTGGCACTCTGTGCACCTGCTGCAAGTATCAAAGCTCTCTCCACTCTTGTTTCCTGGTTGGGCTCATTGCTTTGCATTCACCGAGAGGAAAATGCATTTGCCCTGATGATATTAGCCGTGATGCTTGTTCTTCCAAATATTTTGGTGATATTTGGTGGTACACAGGAGACTGTCCCTGTAAGCCAGGCCCCATCAGCCTCCATCCTGCTCTCTAGCGCAGGTTGCAACCTCTATGAATCAAGTCAGCCAAGGGCCTTGCCCTCTAGCCTCTGGGATCAGCCAGCAGCAGTCACCAGCAGAAAGCAGGAGAGAGTTCAAGAAACTGATCTTTACTCCCTTCCTGTGGGGAAACAGTGCCTGCCTGCATTCCTTCACCAAAAGTGCCTCATCAGGTATCTTTCCTGAACATTTCTCTGCATTGAGTACCTATGCCTGCCCCTCTCCCTTTCTGGCTGGGCTGGATCTCCACTGATGCTAGTCCTCGTATTTTGCTCTCCAACATGCCTCTGTAAACAACCTCTTCCCTAAACTTCCTTCACTTCTGTTTTCCTCTCTTTCCTGCTGAGATGAATCTAACTGACGCAGGCAGCTTCAGCAGCTTCTTACGCATTCCTACTTGAACTTGCTGAAGGATTTGGAGTTTCCATGAAGGGCCAGGGATGCAGGTTTGCTCTTTGGCTGCTTATGTGGGGTGCAAAGCAGCCAGACTTGACACAAAGGACCCCTTAAACCCCAAATCAGCAGGCTGTCATTACTGACATGGAGGACCCAATAATCTGGGAGCAACGAGAGAAGACAGAACTGGGACTCTTCTCCAGAACCTAATGGTTATATTTTTCAAACTATCTACAATGTCCTGACCCACAGAAGGGTATCTGTGGGGAAAGTGTAAGAAAACACCCAAAGTGGGGCCTCTCCTGGGAACCCTGGGGCATCTGGCTGCTTCCTCACCTGTTGTGGCCAGGAGATGCTGAGGGCTGCTGGAAATATCTTTCTTCACGTTTCGCAGGGTGACTATATACTTGGTTCCAGGGAGCAAGCCAGGGATCTCATAGATGTGCTCCTCCTTGGGCACCTGGATCTGCTTCACAGAGAGCTCCTTCCCCAGGGGATAATAGCTGAGGAGGTAGTGGTCCACGTCACTGGAGGGCTCCCAGCTCACCAGCAGGGAATTCTCTGTGCTCTTGAGTAGCTGCAGGCCCTGGGGGGGCACCACTGTGTGCAGAACAGGAACAGGTGAGGGGTGGGTGTGGAACAAGCATGGGAATCTAGCCAGTGGGTGTTCAGTGAGCACCTACTGCACACTTGGCACTAAGATGGCAGGCCTGGAGGAGGAGACTTAAGTATGTTCCTGTTATGGGACACACGCTTAAATTGTTATCTGGTTAGGAGCTAATACTGATACCTTCCCACAGGGTGGGGGAAGAACAGGTGCAAACCTCACACAAACAGAGTCTTTAGTGGTCCTCAAAGTTCAGGCCCCAAAGCAACAGCATCACATTACATGGGAACTTGCAGAAATGCAAATTCTCAGGCCCCAGCCCAGACCTGCAGGATCACAAGCTCTGGGGCATGCGTGTTTAAGAAGCCCACCAGGAAATCAGGCTCAAGGTCGATACCCCCTCACAGGACCAAGTGCAAGTGATGGTTCAAGGAGTGGACACCATAGGTGGAAACAAACAAGGCCCCAAGGCACGTCTCAGCTCTCACCCTGGGAGCAGTCGGGGCCAGTGAAGCCCAGCTCGCAGTAACACTCGCCAGTGTCGCAGAAACCGTGGCCGCTGCAGTCGCCCGGACAGCGTTGCTCGCTGCAGTCCTCCGACGTGAAGTGCTCGTGGCACTGGCAGACCCCGCGCACGCACACACCGTGCCCACTGCAATCCTGGGGGCAGGCGGGGTAGGCGCAGTCGGGCCCCACGTAGGGGTCGTCGCACAGGCAGAGCCCGTCCACGCAGCGCCCGTGGCCGCTGCATGCCCCGGGGCAGGCCGGCAGCTCGCAGTCGGCGCCCTCCCAGCCCTGCTCGCAGTGGCAGCTGCAGGTGTCAGGGGAGAAGGTCCCGTGGCCACTGCAGTGGCGGCTCAAGTCTGGGGGAAGAGAGGAAACCATGGTAGATGGCCATCTCCTTGGAGACGGGTTAGAGAAGGCTTGGGGTATCTGGGTCTTCCTGGCTCTTCTGGGGATGACCCGGTTCCAGTTCCAGTTCTCTGTCCAGAGCCTCGGCCCCTTCCAGCTGGGCCCACCTCTAACCTGCCAAAGCTACAGGCAGTTTTTTCTTTTTCTTGGTCTGAGAAGCTATGGACCCCACCCTTTTCCCTTCCCAGATGACTCCCTGGGTTCTGTCCCCTCTGAATGATGAGAACTGTTCAGGGTTTTCCTAGGAATGGGCCTTGAATGTTCCAAGCGTGGCAGGTTGCTGGCTGACACAAAGGGACTTGGCTTCTGCCAGGCAGGAGGGAGATTGTCCTCTAGCCCTGGGTGAGTGGGGCTAGACCTAGGAAGGCCTCAGAAAAAAGGATTCCCTGAAGCTGCAAAATAGTCCAGTCTCAATGATGGGCACAGGGGCCTGGCAGGGGGATTTAACCTGGCTCCATTCTGTAGCCCTTTATGGTAAGAGGCAGGGGAAGGGCAGGCCACCGAGCGCAGTGCCCTCTCTGTCCATTCTCAGAACACCTGTCTGGCTTCTCAGAATACCTTTCCTTCCTAAGGATGTGTCTAAGAGGCGGCTCCTCAGGGACTGGACCACACTGTTCTATTCATGGCAGTGTCCCTGGTGCCTACATTTGTACCTGGCATTGAGGAAGTGCTCTCAACCCTAGCAGTTCCTTCAGATATAAAAATCTGTGTCTCAGTACCATTGGTTGTCCTCTGGTTCAATCTAGGTGTCTCATGTTTTTAAAAGGGTGGGACAGAGGGAACTTCATTATTTGTAAAATCAAATTGTGACATTTTATTACTAATTAAATAGTCACAACCTCCAGAACATCTATCACTGGCCAGGAATCTATTACATATCATCTGTAATTCTCAGAACTAGGTTGGCTGATGGAATCATCCTGATTGGACAGTTGAGGAGACTTAAGGAATTTGCCAAGTCACCGATGGCCTCCATCTTTCCTGCACACCCCCTGCTTCCCCTTTGAGTGGAGATTGGGTCCACAGGTAAGAAAGCCCCTAGAAGCCAGACCCATCTGGAAACATTGCCCCAGGAGTCTGGTGTCTTCAAGAGCTGCTGGTCCCTCCCTGATCAGGCATCCAGATGTCCCCTGGAGCTGAAACCAAGGAATAAATAGTGGGAACCAGCCGGATCCCAGAGAGAACCCAGAGTGAGATGTGAGACTGTGCAGCCTCAGAGTGCTCCTGAGGCCCGTGGGTGCCCCAAGTGAGTGCTGAGTGACTGGACAACTCACCAGCAGCTCCTGGGCAGCAGCGCTGGACGCTGCACTGCTCCTTCATCTCTGCCATCTCTTCCTCCAGCTTCTTCACCCGGGCCAGGAGGTCCTGGACGCTGTCTGCCAGATCACAGTCCCTCTGTGGCGTCTGAAGGCGGATGTTGTGCCTGAAGATGAAGTTCTGCTCCTCCCCGGCCTCCCCCAGGGCCAAGAGCGAGGTCCCATCATCACTGAGGGCCTGGGGGTCAGTTTCCACCTGGACCAGGGCAGACTTGGGCACATCAATCTTGTAGGTGTGGCTGACGGTCACCTGTTGCTCCTTGTTGCTGCAGCCCTGAGACTCAGGCATGGCTGGGGCCGAAGCCACCAGGAACACAGAGCCAAGCAGGAACCCCAGGGGGAAGCTGGACATTCCCTGGAGACCCATCCTTGGAGAGACAAGGAGCAGACCCTCCCTGAGACCTGTAGCCAGAAAAAATACAAAAGAAAGCCATGCGATTTGTTGAGGGAAACTGGTGTTTTTAGCAGGTCCCAAAGAGGCCATAGGAAGATGGGAAGCCAACAGAAAGAACTCATCCTAGATCTCCTGAGGGCTGAGCAATACTATTTTCTGTTCCTTGCTCACACAGGCATGGTCCTGCCTCTTGCCTTTGCTTACCCTTTTCACACCATCTGGAGCTTCCTTGCTCTCACTTCTAATTCTAGGTTCACCTGCACTTTGACAATAGCAAGGAGAACAGCCGTCTTGTGTTGAGAGCCCACTGTGTGCCAGGCTTTGGTCCTAATCCCTAATCTTGTCAACAGCCCTAATATTATCCTCTGCATAATATCAGCAATAATAGCTGCACGTGGAGTCCTTGTGATGTGAGAGGCACTGTTCCAAGTGCTTCACGTCAGCTAACTCATTAGAGCCTGGTGACCCTTTGTGAAATATATTATTACTCCTATTTTACAGACAGGGAAACTGAGATACAGCTACCTTACATGATTTGCTCACAGGCACACAAACAAAAGTGGCAGGATTTTTTAACTTATTTGAGTGTGTGTGTGTGTGTGTGTGTGTGTGTGTGTGTGTGTGTGAGAGAGAGAGAGAGAGAGAGAGAGGAGCTAAGAATGGAGCCCAGCACCTCACACATGCCAGTCAAGCACTGTAACAATGAGCTGCAGCCCCATCCCAGTGGGAGGATTTGAGGCCAGATAACCTGACTCCAAAGACCAGGCTCATCACAGTGATGTCATGTTACTTTGCGCAGATGAGGAAGTAGAGGCTCAGAGGCCGAACAAGTCACCCTGGACAACACCACAGCCTCAAGGGCAGATCTTTACTCAGATCCAAATCACTGGCTGCAAAGCCAGCATCCTGCCTCCACAGACATACCAACGAAACATAAGAACCTCATCCACGAGGTCTTTCTCTCTCTCTCTCTCTCTCTCTCTCTCTCTCTCTCTCTCTCTCTCTCTCTCTCTCTCTCTCTCTCTTTCTTCCCCTGCCCCCCCCATCCTCTATCTCAACCCAGCTGGAAACCAGCTCTCCCTCTGCTAAGCGTTCAGAGTACTGAATGGTCCCTCTCTGGTGGTCTCTTGTAGTCGCTCTTGAAGACAGCTTGTCTCCCTGCTAACCTGAACCTTTTACGGCTGGGGTCCAAGGTGCATTCATCATATTGTTGTCCTAAGGCAAAGGCACAGAGTCTCACACTAAGGGGTTCAGTCCCTATTACTCCAGGCCAGGGGTCAAGGGTGGCCTGGTGTCAGGCAGTTATGTTTCACCTCCTTGGCCACTAGGGGGCGATATGGGCCTTCACCGCCATCAGTGGCAGATGGACCCTTCTCCCCTCTGGTTCCCCTAATTCCCATCTGGGAAGTTGTATACTCTGACTACTAAAGAGTCAAGGCAGGGCAGACGTAGAGACCCAGGTGGGCTCACAGGACACACAGGAACCTCATTCACCAGGTGAGCTTGCGTGGCCACAGGTATCTAGAAACCCATCCACCAAGCTGCCCCTTGACAATGGACTTCTGCAACCCACACAAACTTGTATTTAATTGTTGGTGTGAGAGTTTGAAAGTCCTTTCCTGGGCCTGCGTCCTCCTCCACCCAGGCTTTCCTGCACATGGTGAGAGGCAGCCTAAGAACAAACCACACAGGCCCCAGCGTGTCAGCCTTGGGTGGGCCCTTCTCTGCTTTAGCCTCCTCCTCAGACAGGAAGGATGCTGCTGCCTCCTGTCATCAGAGTGCTTAGCACCGTGCCCAGCACCCAGCAAGAGCTCAATAGACAGTCTGGGATTTGTTTTGTTTTTAAGAGTCTACCAAGGCTGGGGATATAGCTCAGTTGGTAGAGTGCTTGCCTTCCATACACAAAGCCCTGGGTTTAATCCCCAGGACCGCAAAAAAAAAAAAAAAAAAAAGAGCCTACCAAGTGATTTCCTGTTCATCCCCATTTTTTTTTTAATTGTGAAGGATTGTACTTAGAGTAAAAAGTAGCACATAAACAGCTCTGCTTTAATGACTGGTAAAGACATCAGTCAGCCTTGCACCCACAATCAGGTTGAGAGCTAGACCATCGTCAGCATCCTAGCAGCCTCACAGGGCCTTGCCAGATGCTGCCTCTCTTCCAGCTTAATAGCTAGAACAGCACAAGACCATCAAAAGAACTGACCTGGAGGACAACTACACAGGTCAGAAAAAGGAATAAACCTTCCTAATCACAAATTCTAGTACAGAGTAAAAATTTTTTCTTTTAAATGGTTATCATTTATTAGGTATCAGAAAATAGAGAAAATAAAGGATGAAGGGCCCTGGTATAATCATTATTTAAAATAAAAATAATGGGGGGCTGGGATTGAGGCTCAGTGGTAGAGCGTTCACCCAGCACGCGCAGGGCGCTGGGTTCGATTCTCAGTACCACATAAAAATAAATGAATGGAATAAAGGTATTATGTCCAACTACAACTGAAAAAATAAATATATTTTTAAAAATTAAATTTAAAAAATAATATTACAATACATTACAGCAAAGTTCTGTTGTCCAGTTGCTGCTGCATGCTGGCCATTGGCCAGCTGCATGGAGCCTCACTATTAAGGCTCCGAGGTGCTGTGGAAGGTCAGTGTTGTGCTCCTCACTTAGTGGGAGAGGAAACCAGGTCTGAGAGGTAAAGCAATTACCAGGGGTTGCTCAACTAGTAGGTGGCAGAGGCAGGATTCAAACCAGGTCCACACTATTGCAAGCCTGTGCTGGGTCTGTCAGCATGATGTTCTTATACTACCAGCAAATGAGCTCAGTATTGACAGATAACTAATGAGTGTCTCATGAAAATAGCAAATGAATTTAGTATATTCATGTCCCCAGGCAATTCCCTCATTTGGACACAGGTACTATATACCTCATACCCAAGGGATGTGCTACCACTGAGAACTAATCAGAATGATGCCAATAAAGAGTTCTTCTTTTATTGAGACATAACATCTGTGCGGCTTTACAGACACAGTGTGATAATTCAACACATGTATTCAGTGTGCAATGATCACATCTGGGTAGAAGCACTTCCACCCCCTGGAGCCTTAGCCGTTTTCATGTGCTGGGGGCTTGTACCCTTCTAGCCATTTTGGAAGAGAGAATTCGTGTTACTATTTTGCTCCATTCACTCCTCTTGATTCTCCAATCATCCGAAGTGTGTATTGGGGCTAGTAATAATCATGGCAGCTCACATTCCCAAGCACCTACTGCACCTCAGGAGCAGGGCTCTGCCCTCGCAGCAGGAGTGGGATGTAGGGGCTGTTCTGACTGTCCTGGGATTTGGACAGTGGGTAATAAGTGTCTGCAGACTTTAAAGAGAGCTGCTTTAAGACAGGTTTGGGTTGGGGTGAGGTTAGGGAGAACAGGAGGGTGGCAGGAAGAGAGACCAATACCTGACTCTGGCCAAGAATAATTCAGAGGTGGGCACTTGGCTCAGAGTTTGCCATTTCATGGGCATTCAGTAACTGGAGGGAACTATAGTCCCAGCTAAATAAGAGAGTCCTTGGCCTGCTTCCCCAGCCCCCACCATGCAACAGGCAGCACCTGGGGAAACCAGAGCTGCTCTCGGTTGGTGAGAAGTGGAAGAAGGGAAGTACCTGGCTGACCATGGCCCTGCCCTCCTGCGTGTGGTCTCCAACCTCATGCCTGAGCTGGGAGAGAGGAAGGAAACTGAGGCTCTGATATTGAAACAGATTTGCCTTCAAAAAGTGGTTCTTTTCTAAGCCCAAAAGCAACCAGAAAACTCGGGAATCTGCTGGGGACTGCTGTGAGGACAGAGGAAGCAGGAAAGCCTGTAGTGAGTTAGAAGGCAGATGGACAGAAATAATGAGATGTCGCCATCGCCATCTTAAAGGTTCAGACCCGTGACCCAAAAGGCACACTCCAGATCTCCACTTACTCCTCAGGGTGGGAACTGAGGCTCAGAGACACTGAGCCAAGTGCCTCTGACCACACCACAGAGGGGGGCAAGGCCACACTTCAGGTGTGGGGTCTCCAGCTATGGGGCCCTTCAGCTTGCACACTCTGCAATTTCCAGTAACAGCACACGTCCATCACCGAAGCTCCTACAGTGTTTCCACCCTACATCCCCCTCCTGGGGAGCAACAGAGCCAGAGAAGCCTCTCTGCCCACCCCCGGCCTGTGGCTGACTATTCCTGAGACCTAAATGGAGTGCAGATGTTTTTCTGAATTAGTTCTGAACAAATGCAAAAAAGCCAGGGACTCTCGCCATAAACCACAGCAAGGCTGCCCAAAGCCCGTCTCACTGTGTTTGTTTTGAAGCCTGGAATATGAGAAACCCCAGAAGCTCTCACAGCCCTCCCTGTCGCCTGTCCTTCTGAATTGTAACAAGATGTGCTCATTAATTGCAGCCTCTCGGATTTCACATGTTGAGATCAGATTTTCCTGGGCAGGGTAATTTCTCGAAAGAAGATGAGCTGGGAAATCCTCAACCTAACAAGTGTATCGAGCAAGGAGAGAAGCTGTGGGCTCCCACTCCAACACGTGGCAGGAGACTTTCCATGTTGAACAGCACAAGGAAGGGATGACTTCATCGCTGCTTAGATATGCACTGCACACCACAGACTGAGCTCCCCAGGGCTGGGTTGGAGGGCTCCCAGTTTCACTGAGAAAAAAACAGGATGAGACTTGTGAATAGAGATGAATATTCATCCTATGGAGGGGTAGCTCCCTATGGAAAGTGGGGTAAATGCTGCAGGAGTGCAAGAGGCAAAGGGCATTTACATACAGGAAAAGTGCATACAAGATACCTGGAAACCAGGGGCTCGTCAAATTCACTGTTTTGCTGCAGCTGAGCATGTGTTTAATTCTGACTGTAGGAGAGGGCTGGGTACAGCAGAGAGACAGGAACAAACTGCTTGGTATTGTTCTTCTGAAGGTTTTGCTGAGTCTGAGCTGGATGGATGGCCCTCGAGTCTGCCTTCAGAGACCTGCTGATGTCTCAGGGCTCTCTACCTGTGCTCTACGTCCTCTTGGTAGCCGCACCTAGTTCTGTGGCTTTAATTTCCAGACAAACATTAACAGCCCCAAAATCCATATGGATGCTTCTACCCAGATATCCTTATAAGCTCAGGGATGACAGTGGCTAATACTGTGTTGATCCCCTCTGTATTCCCAGTCTCACAGTACAGTTCTGGCTAAATATTTTCTGAACTAAATAATAGCCACTGGAATTTGGGTGTTTAAAGGTGATGAGTACTGTGCCAAATACTTTACAAACATTATTCTCATTTAATCCTCAAAATGCTGGTGGTCAATTGATGACATTCTCTGTTAGAGGCATCTAGAGTGTTAAGGACCCCTTAGTACCCCTTGGTCCTTGGAAAGATGAGTTCTTTCCCAAATAGGGAGTTTAATCCCAGCCAATTTCCTGAGAAGCTGGAGAATTCCCTTCCCAGGAGACACCACAGTGCACAAGGTCCCTGGGTGCTGGGGCAGAGTCTGATAGGAGAGAAGGCCAGACTCCCAATCCCAACAGTCCTCTCTGACTCCAGGCCAGAAGACCTCTATGTCACCTCATTCTCTCCAAAGAAGGACACACACTCTGTGTCAGGAAATAACAGTACTACTTACACCAAAGAGATCGGTAGCCAGTTTCTAACCACTGTTACAGATCTTTATCCAGGGCCTTCTCTCATTCCCTCATTACCTCATCCTGCCTCTATGGTTGACCACAGGCAAATGAGAGCCACTGCTTTAGCTTTTAGGGGGGAAATGGTATTATCCTGGAGTTCCAGAGGAGTCACTTAAGATATTCTGTCCCCAAATGACAAAGTGGACATCACTGAACTATGGAGGGAAATGAAGGAGGTGGGCGCTAGGGATGCATCAGTCACAAATGTCACTGGCAAACTTGTCACTCCTTTATTAATTCTCTTGAGCATGTTTTGCTGGTGATCCCCAACCTAGGCCCCAGATGACTCAGGGGTGACTCGGGGGTCTTGTGACCCAAGTACTTGGTCCAGGAGAGTGAGTTCTCAGTGGCTGAGGAACCCATGCTGGCTCAACTCATCCTGCACTGAAGACCTCTCCTCTCTCTCTTCCTCCCTCAGTATGGAAGAGTGAGTGGCATCCAAGGCACATTGTCTGCCCTAGGTCAACTCCCAGTTGAACCAGGTACATACAAGCACTTTTATTTCTAGTCTGTGACACTGAACTGTCTACATAGCCATTCCACATAGGATTCGGGATGGCTAGGTGAGGATGAGGATGAGATTGTAGCCTTATGTGATAGGCCTAATATGGTCATATTCTGGGTACACCCCACCCCAGTTCAATTGGATCCACCCAGTGAGTCCCCAGGAAGTGCCTGCAGATGATTCTCACACCGTGGTGCAATGACCATCTTCCTTAAGACCTCTTCCCTTCAGGGTTGCTGCCCATTACAGGTAGAAAGGATAAAGGGGGCGCCTAAACCAGTGTTAGCACTCAGTCGCTTCTCAGGGGTCCCATCAGTCTAATTTTGTTTTGTCAACTTAATCTTAATCTGCCTTGAAAAGGTTCAAGTGGGTGATGATAACAGTAGCTCCCACTTTCCAAGCATTTTTACATGCCAGGCGCTATGCTAAGCCCTTGTGAGATTCTTCCCGAACATCAAGCAGAGCATTCACTCATCCCCAGGGGATGAAGTACTTTCTCACAGAAAGTCCTCCTTTAGCTTTCAAGATAAAATGGATACAGGGCCTAAATTCAGGAACCTTCTTTTTCCACATCCAACCAAACACCCAATCCCTAGCTGACTGATATTTGATACAGAATTAACCCTATTCCCCAAGGGTATAAGGGGCATCTATGGCAAACTCTGCTCCAGCTAAATGATAATGAAGAGAGGCACATAATGAAAAGTTAAAATCCTCTGTTTAGTTTAAAACGTGTGGTTTTCCACATATTGAATAACTTCAAAGTTCCTGCCTTCCATCAAGGAGGAGAAGCCATTGCTAATTTCCAAGGATCTGCTCTGTTCCACCCACACTCGCTGGGCAGTAATTCCGTGGCAGCTGGTTGGCATTAATGAGAGTCCAGTGTGGTGGAACCAGGCAAAGCCCCTGTCCATCAGAGATTAGGCCTGAGAGCTCAGCTTCACAGGCTCACAGATTGGTGGCTCCAAATGCTGCTACAGAACCTAAACCATGATCTCATGTCTGCAGCCAGACCCTATAGGAGCCAGGGCTATGGAATGAGTGGCGGATGGACAAGAGTTTCCATGGGCCTGGGCACAACTCCCTCAGGCATTTCTCAGAAACAGACCTTGGGTCTACCCTCCATTTCAAACCACAGAACAGCACTGGATGCAAACCAGAAGCCACGAGACGATTTGGAGTCATAGGTCCCATTTTCTCTGTTTTGGAAGTCAGCTGCAGTCTGCATACTTGGGCATACAGCAGGACTCAAAGTGGGGTGGAAGCATGTAAGGTGCTTTTATCCCTCAGAAAAGAGGAGACTGATGCTGACACTGTTTCTTCCTGAGTCCCTGCTCCCCACACTGTAGCCGTCACTCTGGATCTGCAACTAATGCCCAAATGCCAACAGCAATGAGTCTTCATGCTCATCCTGTCCCTGCCAGCTTCTAGTGCATAGCCCAGGCCCAGAAGGCATCACCTAACACCTTGGTGCCGACACCAGTGACTTGGACGTTGTGGCTTATCTATGTCCAGCTGTGGGAACTCGTTATTTCTATACTGAGATTGTTCCTTTTTTAAAAAAATGTTTATCTAAGTAACTCAAGTTTTATACTTTAAAGTGAAATCCTGCACAGTCTCATTCATTCTTTCTCCTCTTTCCCCAGCTCCCTCCCAACCACAAAAATTAATAATAAAGTCAGACCTCCAAAAACTAGTCCAATCACATCATTCTTGAGATGTTTCAAAATGGTTTCCTTGAGGCATTGTGAAGGTAACTGGGAATTTGGGAAAAGAAATTGTCCTCTTACAGGTAATAATTAAGACCAATTAAAACTTAAAGTTCTGCAAGTGAGTTTGCAAATATAATCTTCGTTGGTGCATGTGAAATCCAGAAAAAGAGAAAATTATACTAGCTTCCTGATCATAACTGAAATAAAAATTCAGATTTAGGATTTAAAAGAACAGTGAGATATAACAGATAAGAACCTTTTTTAAGGAGGTTTTTGACATTGTAAAGAAGTCAACAAAGAAAAAAGATGAGAAATACATGCTAGATCGACTCCAAGGAAACACTTTATCTAAACATGTCCTACTCCAGGTAGCAGCTAGTACAATACCTACCGCATTTCGCCAGATAAGGAAATGCTGGACTTAGTCCTGTCGGAGGACAGAGTGTGACTCTGGCTGAGGATGTCATATGCAGGTCCTGGAAGATATTTCCTGATTTGAATTTAACCTGCATTACACTGCTTGGGTTTTCAGGTTTGGAACTGAGGCACAGGAGTCCAGTGGCCCCTGACCATCCAAACCCGGCAGCCTTCTTCCCTCTCACAGGCAGAGCTTCAGCGATGGGTGCACTTACCTGGGAGGCGGCTGGGCACTGCTTCCGGCACCCCTGTCTCCTGCGAGCTGGGCTCCTGGTGCTGAAGACCCTGGTGCTGGTCTGTCCTCACTCTTCTCTCCTTGGCTTCCCTCCCTGAGTTTAAATCCTGTCTAGGCCAGAGGAGGAGCCAAAGGGGACTCTTGGGTATTTTCCTCCCTTACTGGCAGAAATTCCTTTAAAGATTGAGTAATTCATCCTCTTATTCTAACTAGGGGAGAAAAAAATATACATTTCCCCCTCTTTTTCACTTCGATTACACACAGCTAAAAATACTAAAGGCTGTTTCCATTTAAGTGGATCCAGAATAAGGATATTAAAAAAGTTTGCACGTCCCCTGGCCAGGAGCTGAGTCTCGGGTTGGGAAGTACATTTAAAAAGCCTCTTTCTGTTTTTCCTGTTGCAGGCATTTGGGGATTTATTGCCTCCTACTTTTAAAATAGGAAAGGACCTTTAGCCTGCTCTGACTCCTACCTCTCACCATCTCTCGAGTACCTGGGAGCGGCAGGGCTCTGAAGGGGGCTGAGAGCAGACCTGGGGCTTCTGGGCCCACTCGGACCAGGTGAGGACAGTGGTGCCCCTTGCAGGCCACCTTCGTCTTTTGCCATCTCATGGGCAGACTTCTCCTTTCTATGAACCAGAGCTATTTCAATGGGTCACAGGTGGCACCTGCCGCTCTTCCCTCCCGGTGGTTCCTCTCTCAGCCTTCCTGAGTAGATTCTGGAGTGCAGATCCACAATGAAAGGAGCCCATCGGTTTCCAGTCACCCACGTGCAGCCAGATACCAAGGAGAAGGAAGAAGGTAGGATAGGGGAGGTGGGAAATCAAAGAGCTGCCCTCGGAAGTTCTGTTACCCATCCAGGCTGTTTGTGCTCATCAGGTGTGATGCCGATACTGAGACGGTGAGTTTTGAGAAAGAGAAAGGGTTTGTTCACAAGGCAGCCAAGCATGGGTATAAGAGAGCCGGTCTCAAATTCTCCTCCCTGAGCCTAGGATTTAGGGTCATTGATGAGATAAAGAAGCAGGGTGGTTTGAGGTGTGGGGAAAGTAATTGTATGTATAGAAGCAACTGGTGACCTTTGCATGCCTAATCAAGCATCATGGCTCTTCATGGGATACGTGTTCAGAAGATGGTGGGGTTAGCATGCTCTGGGGCTGGGGTTTGGCCCTCTGACATCAAAAGGTTGCCCATTGGACACTTGTGCACGTTCAAGTGAAGGGGTCAGTGATTTAATTGGTTTGGGATGGATAACGGTGGCCTCCAAGTTCTATAAGTAACAACTTAGGCAACTATTGCCATTGTAACCAACATGTCAGAGGTATTATCTATAGAAAAGCTACAAAGATACTGTGTTAGCCTGCTTTTCATTGCTATGACTAGAATACCTGACAAGAACAGTTCGAGGAAGAAAAGCTAAATATTCGGGAGCTCATGGTTTCAGAGGTTCAGCTCATGTTGGCTGACTCCATTGCTATGGGTCCAAGGTGAGGCAGAACATCATGGCGGAAGGTCATGGCCGAGGAGAGCAGCTCAGCTCCTGGCAGCAAGGAAACAGAAGAAGAAGGAAGGAGGATCCAGAACAAGCTATGATCCCCAGTGATCCTCCCCCAGGGACCTACTTCCCCCAGCCACACCCCACCTGCCTGCGGTTACCATCCAGTTAGTCTATTCAAATGACTAATCCATCAAGTGAATTCATCCACTGATTAGGTGGCAGCTCTCATAATCTAATCACTTCACCTCTGAACATTCCTGCATTAACACAGGAGCTTTGGGAGGACACCTCATATCCAAACCATAACAGATGGTAATATATTGCTCAACTATATGACCTCTAAAGTGGGTGATAAAAGCCAGTGAAGTAAGTTAAGTCTGAAGGTTTTATTCAGGTCCAGATTGAAGGTGAGCCCAGAGCCTGAGTGCCTGCATCTGAAACTTGCATGTGTGACTGGCGATTTCCCTCCACGTAAACTCCTTGTGCCTTAGTTTACTCATCTCCAAGGAGAAATGGTACAGCTATTGCAAGGATTAAATGAGTTGATGCACAGAAAGAACTTAGAGTAGACTCAAGGACAAAACAAGGACTCGGTGGACATCAGCTGCCCTTGTTGCTGTGATCATTATCATTTTTGATTCTGATGAAATCCACTGAGTAGTCTTTGATAAGCTCCTCCTCAGTGCACATGGGTTCATAGTTCTCTATCTTCTCCACTTACAACCACGGACAGTTCTGTTCTCTGCCCCCGGAATTAGGGCCAGTCATACACAAAAGTGA
Source organism: Ictidomys tridecemlineatus (assembly GCF_052094955.1). NCBI lineage: Eukaryota > Metazoa > Chordata > Mammalia > Rodentia > Sciuridae > Ictidomys > Ictidomys tridecemlineatus. The sequence continues at coordinate 8,468,411 of NC_135486.1, read as the reverse complement.
CCACTGTGGTGAATTAAGGGCTGTCAGAAACCCCTTAGTCCCAAACATCCTTATTCTCCCTCAGATCTTTTCTGAAATTTGAAAATCTCCTCTAGGGCCTCTTATTCCTAGTTTCCTCTCACTAATTCTTCCCCTGTGAGGGTCTTAGTTACTCTCGTCATTACCCTATCCTCCATGTCCTCAATAGATTCAACTGAACCAGTGCAGTGAGCGCCTAAGCCCTCCAGTGAAGCTTAACAAAGCAGAACATGCATCACAGTAGAGGAAGGCAGTCCAGGCTGCGAGGGCTGGGCCACCCTCCACAGCACACCTCTCCTCCAGGACATCTCCCAGCCAGTGGGGAAGGGAAAAGGGCAGGGGCAGAGGGAATGCACACCCACTCCTTAAAAACACATAAACCAGCCGGGAGTGGTGGCGCCTGCCTCTAATCCCAGTGGCTGGGAGGCTAAAACAGGAAGATCGTGAGTTCAAAGCCAGCCTCAGGAAAAATAAGGTGCTAAGCAACTCAGTGAGACCCTGTCTCTAAATAAAATATAAAATAGGGCTTGGGATGGCTCAGTGGTCAAGTGCCCCTGAGTTCAATCTGCAGTACCAAACATACACACACACACACACTCACATACACATACAATTATTTTATAAACATTTCAGACTTGCAGAGAAGTTGCAGAAATATTACAAAGAGTCCCTTACATCTTTTACCCACATCTCCATATATTAACAGTCTGCTTCATTTGCTTTATTGTTCAGTCTTTCTCTATTTTTTCCCTAAAACTTTTGATAATGACTTGTACCTTTATCTTTCATCCCTAAATAATTTTAGTGTGTAGTATTCCCCCAAAACAAAAGCATACTCTTACATAACCTCCATACAGTGATCAAAATCAGAAATTCACACTGACATCCTATCATCTAACTTGAATCTTGTTTTCAAATCACATCAACTGTCTCCTTAATATCCTTTATAGAGAAACAAAAATATACTGATCCAGGATTCAATTCAGGTAATCCATTGCATTTAGTTGTGCTGTCTTTAGCGTCTCTGTAATCTAGAAGTCTGCCAGCCTTTGCCTTTTATGACCTCAACATCTTTGAAGAGTGACAGCTGTTCTGAAGAGCATCCTTTCCTTGTATTGGGTGTTTTCTCATGACTAGAGTCACATTCTACCTTTTTGGCAGGAGTACTGTAGAGGTAGTGTGTCCTCCTCAGTGCACCACATCCAGAGGCACCTGAGGTGATCAGTCTGCCTGATTTGGAGATGTTGCCTTGGATCAGAAGGAGAACTGTGACAGGTTTCCTCCATGGTAAATATCTACCTTCTTTGTAATTCATATCTTGTGGGAAGATTTTGAATCTTATAAATCTTATAAAAATACCTTATAAATATTCTGCTTTTTTCTTATACTTTCACTACTAGTTTCAATCCACATTGTTGGTTCTCACCTCAACAGTTTCTTGCTATATATTAGCTATTGGTGATGATTTTTTTCTAACTCTATCTTTCTACATTAATTAGGCAGAATTCCGTCATAAAGAAGAGCTTTTTTACCATCCCTATTTTATTAACCAAATATTTTACTTACCTATATTCAAACTGACTTGTATTCTTTTTTCATTCTATGGGTTATATTCCTTTACTATCATTATTTATTTTGTTGCTCAAATAGCTCCACATTTGATGAGAACAAGCCCTCCAGCACGGTCCCCATGTGTTGTTAACATGCCCCCATCATTCCCTGAGCACTTCCTTACTTTCTGACACAGCAAGATATCCCAGACCTTACCTGGTTCTGCTCCTGTCCCAGTTCTAGAGCCAGCAACATATATGAAGAGCCCTGCTTCCATTTATTAGAGAATGGTACACATTTTGGATAAAGGCTCAGCCTAGGACGGATGTGCATCACTTCTCCTGCCCCCCTTGGCCAGAATTTGGTCACATGTTCACCTACAGCTACCAGAGACGCTGGCATATTTCTCGGTGGGTGGTCATGTGCCTTGCTAGAATTCAGGAGCTCTGGGAGGAAAGAAAGGGAGAGTGGCATTAGTGAAAATGCAAAGTCCACCACAGTGCCCACCCATGCACCATGGCAAATGCTCTTCCTGAACTGTGAAATCTCATCATGCCACACTCCCCTGCCCAATATTCTAGAAACTCCCCTTACTTACAAGATCAGGTTTCTAAAGTTCTCTGTACTCTACCCATCATACCCCTTCCTATTTATTCCCATGCTCAAACTCTTCTCCCACTTCTTACAAACCATCCATTTCCACCAATGCAGATGCCTCCCCGTCCCTGATAAAAGTGGTACTCCTTCCTGTCTCTGCTCGCTGACACTGCAGCCCCCACTTCTTGAGGCCAATATCATCTCCACAAGGTCTTCTCCCATTCCCCTATGATAACCTAAGTTAAGGTGAAATTTTTGCATTTTTAACAAATGATGCCAAACTTTTCCTTAGGAAGGTGACTGTCTTTGCTTAAGAAGATACTTGGGATCCTAAGGATGGGCCTCAATAAAACAAAGAAACCATCATCACCACCACCACCACCACCACCACCATGATCACCACCACCACCACCACCATCACCACAACCACCACCATCATCACCACACCACCACCACCACCACCACCACCATGATCACCACCACCACCACCATCACCACCACCACCACAACCACCACCACCACTACTACCATCACCATCATCACCACCACCACCACCACCATCATCACCACACCACCACCACAAGCTAAACTGATCCACATGAAATGAATAGGAATTGGCAGTGGGAAAACAAAATATTGTAGAGGATAGAACCTGGGGAGGAGTAAACCTCTTAGAAATTCAATTGCTTTTAAGAACAAGAATTTCTATTCAGTATTAAATTGTTTGCTTAAATTTTATATACATCTCTGTTCATGGTCCCACATCTTAAGTTAAATCTTCTACCAACACTCATATTTACAGCTGGCTTGAGAGATGGAAATAAACCAAAGAAAAGGAACTAGGTCACATCTTGGTTAGTGCTGCCCAAAGAGAAGGAAGGGGCCATGAGATCTGTGTTACAGACCTTCCCCTCAGAATGTGTGGTTTATAGAGCTTCTGTGCCCGTTGGCCGTTAGATTGTCCATGCAGAGGCTTCTTAACTTCAGTATGAGCTCTAGGTGGAAAAGGACTCTGTTTCCCTGGATTGCTCTCACTCCCTCTGAAGAGTTCACACTAATTATGGTGTGGATTTATTCCTTAGGATACCTAAGGACAAAGCAAATTCCCTAAACACATAGGGGCTAAGCCATGGTGGCAGGCACCTGTTGGTCTGTCTCCCTTACAACCTGCCCCTTCCTGTGGCCCAAGAGAATCTCAATTTTATTTTATTATCTACTTATGTCCTCCTGATCTTAGGCGGTAGGGAAATCTGGGCTCATTCACTATCCAGGAAGAGGGTTCTGGCTGACCTAAGGGAACCAGGGTAATCCTCTTGCCCTTGCCAGAGACCAGTTCAGGCAAGAACATGCAATGTATTTGGGATCAATGAAACATGAAGAATATGATACTGGCTACACACACACACACACACACACACACACACACACACACACACACACACACACACCCCAGAGAAGAGAGAAATATAGGATGCCTGGAGCTATGGCAGACACCTTGAAGCTGATCATAAAGACAAAGAAAACTCACCAAAGATGATAGAACAAAAAGTGGAAGGAATCTGGGGTTTGCAGGACATTGCTAAGCAGCTGAATGAAAGATCCCTCAAGTTTTCCTACTTCAGAACTTTCTAGAGTCAGGATTTTGTTTCTTAGAGCTGCAGCTGTTCTTGAAGATTCAAAAAAGATCTGCCAATTCCTTAGCAGCAAAGGGGTTTATTGACATGCTGCTAAGAACACAGAACTTGGCAAGGACCTCCAGGAGGAAGTGGAGAGTCACAACCAGTCATGGGCCCTGCTGGGAGGCAGGGGAGAGAGGCAAGACCAACTCCAAAGCTTACTGTCCCTTTATCTCCACTGTTGTCTTCAGGGTGAGAGTCCGCAGTAGATTAAAATGGTCACAAATTCTTTGCAGCTTTTCCCCTCAAAAGGATGAGTCTACTTGCCTGCTGCTTGACCTTGGGCTAGCTTTGTGATTTACTTTCTCCAATAGAATACAGCTAAATGACACTGTGATTCTAAGCGTGGGCCTCCGGTAGCACTGAAGTTTCCACTCTCTGCCTGTTGGAATTCAGTGCTGATCATCCCCTGTTGGATTTCAGGGCTTTTGGGAGAAGGAAAACAAAGGAGAGTCCTGGCTAAGACCCCAGAGTTCTGAATGAGCCAGGCAGTACCAGGTGGGCCATCCCAGCATAAGCTACCCCAAAATGGCAAGCAGAGGACTATAAGTAAATAAGAGATTGTTTTAAGTTACTACAGTTTAGAAAGGTTTGATAGAACAGAAAGTTCTCTTGATAAAGACAAAAACAAACATTTTCCATAATTCCCACAACCAGAGATAACCCCAGGGTTTTTTCCTGCAAATATATAAATATGGGCTGTGGATGCAGCTCAGTGGTAGAGGACTTGCCTAATATGAGTGAGGCCCTGTGCTCGATTCCTAGAACCACAAATATATATGTGTGCAGAAATGTGTGTATCTATGTGAATACATTTAAAAGTTAATTATTCAGATTACACAACAATGGAAAAATGATACAAGAACCTATATCTAGCCAGGTGCAGTGGCACACACCTGCAATCCCAGCAGCTCAGGAGGCTGAGGCAGGAGGATCACCAGTTCAAAGCCAGCCTCAGCAAAAGAGAGGCACTAAGCAACTCGGTGAGACCCTGTCTCTAAATAAAATACAAAATATGGCTGGGGATGTTGCTCAGTGGTCAAGTGCCCCTGAGTTCAATCCCCAGTACCACCCCCACCAAAAATAAAAAGAAAAAAAAATCTATACCTAAACAAGGGGAATAGTTTAATGTGAAACTAATTTCAACTCATCATTTTATCCAGTAGTATAACCCATTCCAAAACAACCTGGAAAAAAAGTTGCTGGTTCAAATGATGACTCAAAAAAAAAAAACAAAAACATGTTATTATATCATTTTCTTTTATTTGAGAAAAATGTAGGATAAAGCATTCCAATTGCAGCCATCTCCCATTGTATCTGTTCTAAGAAATCACCCAAAACCCAATAAACCAAAGTGCTGGCTCTGAGGGAGTCTGAATCAATTGTGTCTAGTTTGGAGATCTGGGCTAGTTTCAATTCATTTGGGTTTGTTTGAGCTGGTTGGAATGTTTGTCTTGTATCTTTAATTATGATGCTGCTGAATCTAAAGAAGCTGAAGCCAAACCCAGACAGACCTCATTATTAAGAGTTTATCTTGACTGTCACTCTCTTTCCCATAAATTATATTTATTTTGAACCCCAGGACCTTCCTCCCCTTGGTCCCCTTGTAGTAAATTCTGAATTCAAGTCTCTTAACAGTGCTTGCATGAATGTGATATCTTAGACTTTAGATGTGAAAATTGCCTGTAAAAATAAACAACAGAATATGGAATTCAGCAAAGAGGAAGATTTATTACTCCCTTCAAGGAAATGAAAGACCTTGATTCTTCTTCCATCAATATTTTCTTCTCATGGGTCAATATTTTTTGATATCCATCTCAGTAGAAGTCAATATCTTCTTATTAATCTCTTCTGGCAATAACAGTTGCTATGAGCCAATGACCTGAAGTGTATGGGTTCAGAGAGCTGGATTTACAGCAAGGGACCTGGAAACTCGTAGGGGGTAGCAATTTTCTTTAGGAGACTCTTTGTGTATCACTTGCTGGGGGGTCACTATTTTGTGAATATCATTATTTTCTTTTTAAAAAGCAACCTATTATTATAGACTAACAGCACTACAAAAATAGAAAATAAAAACAGAAAAATATAAAATAAACATTTTCCATAATTCCTACAACCAGAGATAACCCCAGGTTTTTTTTTTTTTCCTGCAAATGTATAAATACAGACTGGGGATGCAGTTCAGTGGTCGAGGATTTTCGTATCACAAGCAAGGCCCTGTGCTTGATCCCCAGAACCACAGATGTATATGTGTGCAGAAATGTGTGTATCCATGTGAACATATTTAAAAGTTAATTATTGGGCTGGGGATGTGGCTCAAGCGGTAGCTTGCTCGCCTGGCATTTGTGCGGCCCGGGTTCGATCCTCAGCACCACATACAAACAAAGATGTTGTGTCTGCCGAAAACTAAAAAATAAATATTAAAAAAAAATTCTCTCTCTCTTTAAAAAAAAAAAGTTAATTATTCAGATTATATGGAGCGTTTTTTTCCTGATTTTTTTCCCTTTACATAGTAATTTTTTCTCTGTTTTCTTCCATATATTCAAGGAATGTATTTTCATGTTCCATTGTTTTCTAGTATTTTATACACAGGGGGAAGGACAGACTGCAAAGGAACCCAAAGGAATTGGGGGGAGTAATGGAAAGGTTCTATACCTTGATTACAGTGGCTGTCATAGAAATTTATACATTTGTCAAAACTCATCAAACTACACACTTTTAAAGGGTAAATTTTAATTTACATGATTGATATCTCAATAAACCTGACTTAAGAGGGGAAAAAAAAGATTTGTTAAAGTGTCACCACACAATCTGACCCAGTGTCACCTGTGTCTTGGTCCACTCTTCAAGTCTCAACCTCAGTAGCACATGGGAATCACCTGGAAGATTTTAGTAAAACAAGATGGCAACATTGTGGGGGACATGTTTTCTCCTAAGGGTTTTTAAATTTTATTTTATAGTGCTAGCTCTTACATTGAGGCCAACAGACCCATTTTGAGTTCATTTTTGTTTGTAAGGTGAGGTGAGGGTTCAGCTACCTTCTTTTGTATGTGGATTTGGAGTTGTCCCAGCAGCACTGTTGGAAAGACTATTCTTCTTCCCCTATTGAATTGCCTTGACAATCTTGTTGAAAATTATAGTCACATGCACTTTTTGAGTATTTACCTTTGCTCACCTAGGATGACATTTTTATATATTCTGTCAGTTTGATTAGGAGCTCTCAGTCCAATTATCTAGTTTGCATGCTAGTAGGGCCAGTGTCTGATCACCAGTACACAATACCTCAGTGTACCTGGTTCTTAACAAATGCTTTTTTGATAAGTTGATCCTAAGGTCCATCAGTTTAATAAATAATATAATTTATTTCTGATCAAGTTGATGGTCTGATTCAAGTGGATCTCTCTGACCAAGAGGATCAAATTGACCTGTGTGAGTCTTAGCATCAGGACAGTGAAAGAATTCTTTGGAGGATAGCTGTCTAATAAGCAGGACCACACTTTTGTCTGTGTTCACCCTCCCCAATTTGATCCTGATTTTTTTCTAAACCAATCATAGTAAGTCTAGTCTTCTGATATGGTTTGGGAGAGCTGAGTCTATTGGTAGTTCCCCAAGTGACTGAGAGGCGGGATCCCCAGAGGATACCACTGCAGACCGATTTCCCTCTGCCTCTGCATCTCCTCTGGCTCTGTTTCTGCACACCTGGGTCCCCAGCCTCACAGGCTTGCCTTCCTCCAACCCCTCTTACCAAGTACAGATTTGAAAAATGTTGAAAAGTGGGGGCAAATTCATTGTCAACACACTGCTGTTTACAGGTCAAAGGAAGACACAGCAGAAATATGGGCAGAACCTGGGTCCTTCAGGACATTCTCAATCTTCTCAATCAATTGTGATATTTTTCGACCTTATTTAAGATCATTTATTTCTTCATTAATAAGCAAATTGGTCAGAATGGTTCGAGTACAATGATTGTACTCGAATCATTCTGACCAATAAAGGCCATTAAACTCTTCATGGAAAATGCCCTTCAGACTGCAAGACTTCAAGAGGCCTGTAACACTGCACACAGACACCCAGGGATATGAAATCCTCCTAAAGGTCAGCTTCCAAACTCAGTCCAAGATGAAGCTTTCCTAAGATCGGCAGACATTTGCCCTTTTGGCTGAACGATGACTGGGGAAAGTATTGCACATGAGTCAAACTCTGTTACCAGCTCTGAGCCACTGGCTTTTGGGGGAAGGATAACTTATCTCCATTGTTTTTCAATGAAGGGAATAGAGTTTGGGTAATTAATATGTCTCCTATAGTCCTATCCCTTAAAAATGTATGGCTGTGGAGGAAGGACTTTTACACCCTAAATGGAATGATAAAATCTCAACATTTTTGGACTGAGAGGGAGTGGGACGAGGTCATACATGGAGGAGTCCTCTCTGGACTAGAGGGTTTCCCTCTGGAGAGCTGGCTGTGGAGCATTACAACTAGAAATCCCCTCTAAGTCAGTCTGGGGATACGAGGTTCCTTTATGCCAAGGTGAAATATTTCTCAGACTTCACAGGTGTAAATAAAAAAGATGAAGGGCCCTACTGAGCCACCTTGGAGATGACTAACTGCTGCAAATACAGGAAAATCCTGTGGTTCTCCTTGTCCTGAGTCACAGGCTCTCAACTCACATTTTCCTGAGAGGCCAAGCTGTTCATGTTTTTCTTTTAAATGCAACATTGATTCTCCCTAATAGCCAATGTTTGGGTTTTGTTTTGTGCTTTTAATTGTCATTTTCTCAGAGGGTAGGATTACAGCAAGGCTGTGCTGTGGCAATTGTTCCATTCCATGCAGGGGCAAAGCCACAGTAATGACAAGGTCCTACTGTGGAACTGCTGAGGTCGCCTGTCTGAGGCCAACTGTGGTGCCTGGGAGAGCTGAGTCTATTGGTAGTTCCCCAAGTGACTGAGAGGCGGGATCCCCAGAGGATACCACTGCAGACCGATTTCCCTCTGCCTCTGCATCTCCTCTGGCTCTGTTTCTGCACACCTGGGTCCCCAGCCTCACAGGCTCGCCTTCCTCCAACCCCTCTTACCAAGTACAGATTTGAAAAATGTTGAAAAGTGGGGGCAAATTCATTGTCAACACACTGTCTGTGCTGGAGCCTAAAGCTCCACATTATAGAATATTTCAGAAACACAGAAGGTATAAAGAGGTGTTACAAGCACTCGTGTCCCTACCCAGCTCAGGAAATACAAACACTGTTAAAGTTCCCACCTGTGCCTCTGCCATATTCCCCTCCCTGCAAGAGAGAGAAATGCTTTCCTGAAGTGGGTATTACTAGTCCAACACATATCTTTATATAATTACTGTATATGTCTACACACAAGTTTCAAATATAGTTTTTTTTTCAGATGTACTCGTTTCTATATATTCTAGCATTTTTCTGTTGAGAATAACAAGCTTAAAATGATTTTTCTCAACATATTGAATTGACACTTAAACCTAGATATCCAGTCCTATAAAACTGTAATAGTGATTTTAAAGCGGCAATTAAGTCTAATGTGCTGATTTTTTTTTTTTCATGAAAGAGCACATTCTTACATTACTTATGTTTTCTCCTTATTTGTACTTCTCTATTAACTTTCTTTCTGGTATTTTAATATGCAGATGTTTTCATTTTAATTCAATCAAGTTTATCATCCTTTCCCTTGATGATTTGTTCCTTTTGTGGCTCATTTAAGAAACATTTTTCTATCCTGAGGTCATAAAGATAGTCATCTCTATTTTCCTGTAAAGCTTTTAAAGTTTTGTTTTAACACGTTCAGGTTTATGATATACCTGGAATGTATTTTTGTCCAGGGTATAAATAAAGTACCCAATTTTATTTTTTTCTACATAGATGATCTAGATTCAAGTATGATGCTAAAACAGCTAGCTATCCATGCAGCAAAACTGCTTCCCCTTTAATAGGCCATCTCTCATTTATCAAATTTTTATACATGCGTAGATTTGCTTCCAGATTCTCTATTCTGGTCTATTGCTCTATTTGGTTATTCTTCTACTAATACACTCTGCCTTAATTATTTTTAAGTCTTTATATCCCATCAGACATGTCCCACTATCTCATTTTTCTTCAGAATTTGTTTAGTCTATGCTGACTTTTGTGTCTATGCTGACTTTTGTTCTTTTTATGTAAACTTAGGTTCAGATTGCCAAATTCCATGAAAAATCTCACTGGGATTTGATTGGAGTCATCCTCAATTTGTAGTTTAATTCAGAGAATGTTATGGACTGAATAAATTCATATGTTGAAATCCTAATTTCAAGTACTTCAAATATCACTGTTAGTCAGCTTTTTCATTGCTGAGAACAAAAAAAAAAAAAAGACTTGACAAGAACAATTTTAGAGGAGAAAAAGTTATTTGGCACTCTGGACCTTAGGTGATGCAGAATATCACAGCAGATGGGTGTGGTAGAGGAAAATAGTTCAGGACACAAAACCAGAAGCAGAGAGCTCTGCTAAACAAGGACAAAATATAAAGCCCAAAGGCATGCCCCCAGTGAGCTACCTCCTCCAGCCACACCATACCTGCCTATAGTTAGCACCCAGTTGATTCATTCAATTGGATTGATGCGCTGATTAGTTAAGGCTCTCATAACCCAATCATTTTACTTCTACAATTTCTTGCATTGTCTAACACATGAGTTTTTGGGAGACACCTAATATCTAAATGTAACACAGTGCATTTGGAGTTGGAATTTCTAAATAGGTGATTAAAGTTTAAAGACGTCACTAGGGTGGGCTCTAAACCAGTATGATTAGTGTCCTCATAAGAACAGGGAATTGAGATGCAGACAAATACACAGGAAAGACTATGTGAGGATGCAGCAAGTGGGCAGCAAGTGGGCAGTCATCTAAAAGCCAGCGAGAGAGGCCTCTTGAGAAACCATGCCTGACGACACCTAGATCTTAAATTTCCAGTTTCCACATCTGTAGAAAAAGAAACTTTTTCTGTTTAAGCCGCTGGCCTGAGGTACAGGTTGAATACCCCTTATCTGAGGTGCCTGGGACAAGGAGTGTTCCGGATTTTGGAGGTTTGGGAATTTGAGCACATTTACATAGACCTCACTGGTTGAGCATCTTTAATCTGAAAATCAAAAATTCAGAATGCTCCAAAATCTGAAATTTTGAGAGCATCAGGTAAGCACTGAGAAAGTTTCAGTTTTGGAAGCATTTCAAATTTGAGGATTAGAATGCTCAAACTGTTCTTTATTATCATAGCCCTTGTGAACTAGTACAGAGAACACTGGTGGACTAATAATATTGAATTTTTTGTCTACAAGCATGGGTTACCCTTCCACTTAGTATTTTCTTCTGTCAACAAAGTTTTATCATTTTCTCCAATGGGAATCTCATATATCTTTTTAAAGTGCCTTATATTTTTGTTTTTACTCTTTTAATAATTCTAGTAATTTTCCTATAGATTTTCACAAATTTCCATGTAAATAATTATATTATCTGAATAATAACAGCTTGACTTCCTTCTTTTCTATTTTAATTTTTTTTTGACAAAACTGAATGGACATACTGAAGGCTACAGTCCTTGCTTTGACCTTAATCTCCAAGTGTCTACTTCTAAAACTTCAAGGGCATATGTTTTTCTGAAGGAGATTTTGTTACCTGGTATGCTACAGCAGATGCTTAGAACACCCAGCCTGCAGGGCTGGGTGTGTGACTCAGTGGTAGAGTGTTTGCCTAGCACATGTTGAGGCACTGGGCTCCTTCTTCAGCACCACATAAAAATAAATAAAATAGAGGTGTTGTGTCCATCTACAACTAAAAATATTTTTAAAAATTAAAAAAAAAGAAAACCCACCTGCATCACCCCCCTTTCTTCAACACTTTCTCCCCATTACTGTCTATCTGTTCTGCACCCTGCATCTTGAAAATAAAGTCATTAACATGGCAGTTCACACTGAAACCCTGGGGACTGGTCAGATGCACATTCACATTGTGGGGAAAAGTCTAGACCCAAGAAATAACTGGTTGTTGAGGCCTAAGCAGTAATACCTAAGACCACAATAATAATGGAAAGCATCTATATCTCCCTTCCCACTTACTCTGTAAATATCACTTCTTTAGCACTGCCATCTGGGTACCCAGACCAGACTAACTCAGATTTAACCAGGAGCCATTCCAAAGGATGGGGAATTGACCTCTTCCCATACTTTAATCAAACTACTCAGGTTCACTCCCCAGTTCCACCACATATTTGTATGGGCTTGGATAAGGTTCTTCTCTCTTGCCTGTTGCCTGACCTGTCAAGTGCTGTTAGAATTAAATAGATCATTAATGTAACTCTCGGAACAGTGACTTACACATAGGGAGCCCTTGACAAACATTACTAAGCCCAAAGGATGGCCATCTCTGCACTGCCTTCAGTTACTTAGCAGATTTTACTTTTTTCCTTAAAAAAAAAAATCTCAAAATACAACATTTAAATATTACTCAATCCACCATGTATTCAACCCTGCAGCCTGGTACAGAATACTGCTCTTGTCTGTAAAATTTTATACAACCCTGCCTTTAGCAGCCACATTATCACTCTCCTTTCCTTCCCCACTCTACTCCCCTAGCATTTAGGGTCACATACAACCAGCTTCCAGGCTCTTTCCACAAGGAATGAAAAGCTAAGCAAAAAGCAAACAAAGTATTCTGGGAAATATGGTTCTTTGGGTTTCAGACCCAAAGATAAGAATGGTGTAAAGAAGGAATGACAGACAAGCTGAATCTGAGCCTGCAAGTGAATATTATTTTCTACATCTCTCATTATTTTTACCGTATTTGTTCTACAATGATACCTTACTTCAAGAAAAAAGTTGGAAGAGCATACTTGTAACTGTGTGGGCCAAGTTCATTACATGTTTTGTCATTTGAAGTTTCTTCTGATGTGGATACCCTAGTCTTTCCTTCACCTTTCCTCCTTCACCTGCTTGCCTTCTACTCATTCCTCAGTCTCCAACTGAAACTTTGACCCACTGAAAGCCCACACTCTTAGCCCCTGAGGTTCTCCCACCCACTGTCATTCTTGTAAGTACAGGATTCCTGTCTTTCTCACCAATATGAAAGCCTCAGAAGGCAGCCGTCACATCTGCCTTATTCACAGATGCTCCCAGGCACTTCTGTTCAGCTCCTTCACTCCATTAATGCTGTAGAATCAGTTAATAATGGCATTACAGGAGGTAGGTCTGGAGACAGGAAGACTAATCACAGGGCAGTTATGGCAGTCTAGACAAAGGAGGGAAAATGAAGAAAGGAAAGAGAATGGAGAAGAGAAAACAGCCATGGAGATTGTGATGATTTAGATGTTTGGTGTCCCCCAAAAGCTCATGTGTGGAATAATACAAGAAAGTTTAGAGGTGACATGATTGGGTTATGAGAGGCTTAACCTGATCAGTGCGTTAATCCAGTTGAATGGATTAATTGGGTGGTAACTGTAGGCAGGCAGGGTGTGGCTGGAGGAGATGGGTTGATGGGGAGGTGCCCTTGGAGTTTATGCTTTTTGTCAGTGGTGGGGAGCTCCCTCCCTCTTCTCTCCCCTTGTTTGTGGCCTTGTCCTGTGCTACTTATCTCCATCACACTCTTCCACCATGATATGCTGCTTCACTTCAGGCCCTGAGGAATGGAGTCAGCGATCTATGGACTGAGACCCCTGAAGCTGTGAGCCCCAAATAAACTTTTCTTCTCTAAAATTGTTCTTGTCAGGTCTTTTGGTCACAGCAGCAACAAAGCTGACTAAAACAGAGGTGTTGTAGCATTGAGTCTATAGAACCTAGTAACTATTCAGATTTATTAAACAAAAAGCAAAAGTTTGGGGAATATTTTAGAAGTAGAACTATTTCTTCTTGATGGATTAGATACAAGAACAATAGGGAGATTTCAAGGAGGCCTCAAGAGTTTTGACTTGGGCATCTGGATGTGTGATGTTAAGACTGTGGAGATGGGTAGGGTGGAAAGCTCCAATTTTGGATGAGAAATAAGGAGTGGGGAGAATGCACCATGAATCCTAGTTTTCGAAGTATAGGTCATTCTCTTAAGCTAGAAATAGATAAGGTAGACCAAGCTCAAGGTGAAAAATGGACTGTTTGGGGCATGTTCACTGTGAAGTGTCCACTGGGACACATTATAAATGTCTAGAATTCAGGAGATATTTCTGGATGCAGATAGCAGTATGGTCATAGTGGTGATGGCTGAAACTGTCAGAATGAATGAGAACCTGTGAAATAAGAAGGGCAAAAAAGAGATCATATCAAACCCCTTGGGAGACTGTTATTTTTGGGAAAAAAAAGTACCCTTAAAAAGGAGTTTGAGAAGAAACTTAGAAGGATAAGATTATCAAGAAATTATGTGAAAAAAAGGAAAGCCATTTGAATCAAAGAAGAGTTCAAATAAGTGATAAGGAGCCAGATTTTTGGAAGTCCCTGAATGTCAGGCAAAATAAAATTGACTCTTTATCTAGGCCCTCCATGATAAGTAGTGTAAGAGTAAAAGAAATTGAAGTTAAAGTGTAAAAGTTAAAGTGTAAAAGACCGGGCATTGTAAAGTTTCCAAGCTGCAGGGCCTGAGTTAAAAAGTGAAGGACCAGGTATTGTTAAAATCCTCTGTTAGGACAATACCCGAACTGCCCAGTAAATATTCCCACTGACTCCCTGGTTGTCTAATAACCTGGGACTCTGTGTAGTTTGTCACGTAGTCCTTTAGGCCCTAAAACCAATCAGTTTGAATGTGTACCCCGTTTAGAAGTGACCAATCACCCCTACCCAGCCTGTTCCCGCCAATGAATGTACTAATCATGTCTCAGAGTTGTTGTTCAATTTTCCCGTGCCTCATAATGATTTGTTCTGATGTATGCAAAGCCCCCCACCCTCCCCAAAAAAGTGTACTTAAGCTCTGCTTGACCTCTGCTCTGGGCTCTGGGCCACTCTCCCTTCCTGAGTGAGCCTTGAGCCTCAGTGCGCTGAATTGGATCCTCAATAAACTCCCTCCTGCTTATTGCATGAAGCCAGTCTCTTGTGGTCTCTTCCTCTGATGCTTCGCTGGACCCTTACAGTAGTGATGATAAAATATAGACATGCTAGCCTTTGTGGACTGAGACTCATGCCTCAGTAGGGCAACTGAGAAACAGTATGGGTCCAGGCTCCAAAATCTTGAGATTTGGAGGTAGGAAGTAGAGAGTGATCTTTTAAGGATATATCCCTCATTAAAAAAAAAAAAGTGTCATCCAAACCAAATCATCACTGACTTGAATAAGATGGAGAGAAAACCCAGAATTTCAAGGGCTTTCATTATTTTTGCTTGGTTCTTATAACCAGCCCCTTGGCAATGACAAAGGACAAAAAAATTCCCCAAGAATCCTGCTGGTCTCACCAAGTCCAAAACCAAATGCAGCTTATCCAGCAGCCTCTATGACAAGCCTCTGTCACAGAGGCTTGGCGCCACATGAAATATGGGGCTTTTAGTTTATGTTCCAGAAGGAGCCATCAGACAAAAGCAGAAGAATGTCTGCCCACCTTTCCATTATAGTGTTCTACAAGAAGAAGGGAATAGCCTGAGGCAAGGGCAAAGGAGACATCGTGACTCAACTTTGGCAGAATTACCTTCTGCCATGCCACTGTGGTTTTGGGAGCAGTTTAAAGCTAAACTTCAAAAATAATTACAAAGGAAGGATCTGGTTAAGCATAAACACAGAGGGAGACAGATGAGCTGAGTCTTTGCAGAAGGCATTGGGGTGCAGGGCAAGTGTGTAAACCTGAAGGAGGAAAGGCACTTCTTCAGGCACTGTGGTGCATGGCAAGTGTTAGGAAGTGTGTGTGTCATGGCAGGATGCACCTCTCTGTAGATTGGGAGATGAACAATGATCAGGACTGATGGCAAGATGGTTGGTAGCTTGCGGTGTGTTTACCAGCATCTGCGTGAGATTGCACTTGGCAAAAACACTTTGCAGACACACATTGTGTGGTTGCTTTCAAAAAATTCTAAAGTTCCAGCCGCTGACAGAAGTCAGAAGCTGTAGAGAGGGCTGGGGATATGGCTCAAGCGGTAGCGCGCTCACCTGGCATGCGTGTGGCCCAGGTTCGATCCTCAGCACCACATACCAACAAAGATGTTGTGTCCGCCGAGAACTAAAAAATAAATATTAAAAATTCTCTCTCTCCTCTCTCTTTAAAAAAAAAAAAAAAGAAGAAGCTGTAGAGACTCAACTGAAGTATGAGCTGGAAATTCTTTGACCGGAACTTTGATTAACCCTCCCTCTACCCCCCAAGTTTCACTTTGTGCTGGATTCTTCTCAGTGAAAGGTGGGTTCATGGGCAGAGAAGACTTTTGGAGAAGGGAGGGACCAGCTCCAGGGGATGCAAAAGCCAGAGCCTGAGTAGTTGATTCCAAAGCACAAGAAGCCTGTGGCTGGGCCTCTAGCCTTCCTCATGATGCGCCATGTTGGAGACACCAGGTCCCTTCTTTCTCCTGGTTTGGTGGTGAGACCCTATGTAATCAGTGGATTAAAAGAGGCAAAAATCACTAGAGAGAAGGTCAGAGATGAACAGGATCATGAAGAGGTCAGTGGAGCCTGGCAGTGGAGGCCAGACAGCCCTGGGAATGAGGAAAAAAGACGAGGCGAATGTGCACACTTTGATCTCACCATCTGAAAATGGAGCTAGTGGCATTATTACCTCATTGGAACACGGCAACATCAACAACTCACAACTATGTCTGAGGTGTCTGGACCTTCTCAGAAGTTCAGGTTGCCAAGATTTATCTGTCCAAATTGTACCGTTAACAAGGACTGGTGTCAGTCTTTGATGATTCTTTCCAGTATTAAAAGCAATATTAGTCAGAACCCAACCTGAGAGGTATTATAGTGGGCTAGCAGAAAACAAAATGAAGCCTCTGTGGGGACCAAGTGCATTCAGCAGGGAGGACTCCATGTATGGGCCTGTTCTTATTTCCTCATTACATCAGCTTTTCCAGTAGGGTCAACATTCCCCTACGTCCCTGAAAATGCTTCTCTTCTTCAAAAAGCAGACTTGGGTGGCCACCAAGCATATGAGGCTGAGGTTTTATACAGAATCACAGATCACACCAGAGTGGGAGACACAGTCTGAGATCAAACCCCAAGAACAAACTTCATATGTATGAGAAGACAAGTCTGATTTCTACTTTTCTGATTACCAGAATCTCTGAGATTACACCAAATACAAGCTAAATTCTATTTATTCTTTTTATAAGTATTGATTTAGTATATACTATTGCTAGGGATCATTCTATGAGCTAGGGTGTTGGGAGCCAGCGACCGCACCCTGAATATGGCGCTGGTCTCTGCTTCCGCTTCGTTAGCGGTTAGAGTTGTTAGAAGTAAACAACTCCTTGTAAGGGGCTGGGCTCTGGCCTGCTTCCGCTGCGCTGTACCTATTAGACTTTTCCACGTGGTGCTAATTCATTGGCGGGGCTGGGTACTTAAGCTAGGGCAGACCGACGGCTCACTCTCTTGTTCCTGTTTTCTCATCATGATTCAAAGGTCCTGAGTAAACTGCTGAAAGAAGAATCCTGTGTCGTGTTTCCCTTGCCGGCGAGGGGTCGCGACACTAGGGAAATAGAATTAAATAAAATAAACATCATCACCATCTTCTTCCTCTTCATATCATCCCTGCCCTTGTGGAGTTTCCATTTCTAGAGGGGAAAACAGGCTATTATTCCCTATAGGAGAAGGGAGCCAATATTAGTGAAGGATTGTTCTGTAGTTCTATGAAAGAAGTAAATGAATTAATGATAACTCATTTTTGTCATGCATCCTTTAAGGCATATAAACTATACTTCTTAGTTCTGCACAGGATACTAAGAAACAATGAGAAGACATGACCCTACAGCTTGCAATTTAGATGGTCACCACTGTATCTTTTCCCTTTGCTCTCTTCCTTATGTATAACAGAAATGCCAAGAGTTCTAGTTTACATGAAGAACATCCAAAGGGGAGAAAACAAAACTCCAATAGAAATTTGAAAGCAGAGTTTCAATGAATATAACTCAATCTTGCAACTTGATTATTTGACCAGGAGGGATCTACTGAAGGCTGAATGCCTTCCTAGTGCCTGAGTCCAGCCTGGTGTCCTGTGGAAAACAGCAATGACAGGAGTCCTTCCCTCAGAGACAAGACAGGAAGCGATTAGTGAAAACATGAGAAGATTATATTAGCTCTTTATGACCGTGCAGAGCAAAGGATGAGAAATACACTAGAAATATAATTTTAATTTCCTTTTCTAAAATCAGGACAAAATGCAAATTCACCTGGTTTGACTGACAACTGATAATTCAGCAGGAGACCAGGCTTCTCTGAGAACATTTTTTTTCGTACCCCAAGGTAAGTTAGCCTGGAGATGGGGCAAGGGTAAGGATCTCTGGGATGAGGCCCTGGGAGAAAGATGATGGGAAAGTGACCAAAGGGTAAGGGAGCATTCTGTCCCCTTGCTCCTTTCCAGGCCCCAACACAGCTGTGGACATAATGACGTGGTACACATTTCTATTGTTCTGGGGCTACTAGGTGGCCTGCAAGATCACATGGACCTCATATCTTCTCCAGGAAAGGGGACATCTGCCTTGTGTTGGCATCATCAGGACCCATCTGTGGCTTTGCAGAAGTTTCCTACACTTGGGTCTCATTAACTTATAGCTCTTTGATATTTTTGTCACCATGACTAATAAAAGTGATGCACTCAAGCTAAATGACTCACATTTTGCCTTTTCATTAAATGGCTTTAGAATTTAGAACAATCAAGAAGAGTAGGAAGAGAAATAACAAGGAAAAATGATATATGGAAGAATGGAAAAGCTGATTTTCTATCAATTGTTTATTCCTCCAAATGAAAAGCCATCAAGGACATTGGAAAAGGAAAAGGGTGTGACCTCATCCCTGAAACCACACAAGACATTTTGTTTCAGCCTAGGCCACAAGCAGTTGGAGGAGAGTGCCTGGAAGAACACTGAGTCAGATTTGAAATCTCTCAATGTAGACTGCTCTTGGGAAGAGGAGAAAGGGGCTCACACTTGTCTGGAAAGGCGGAAGACAGAAAGAGAGCCAGCTGCACCATCAGGAAGTCCACCAGTCTCAGGCAACAGGAAAAGAGAGTGCTGGGACTCTCCAGGAACTCTGAAGAGGCAAGAGTTCTGGAACCCCGAACGCCAGGTAGCCCTGGGGTCCCTGTCTCTCCAGTTGGCAGGAAAGAGGCCCCTGTGGGCATTCCAGAGGACTCCAGAGTGAACCATCTGCTTGGCTTTCAGCCAGCTCATGTGAAGTAGCACGTGTGATCTTAAGAACACAGAGACCAAGTCTCGGCTTCATCCTCTGAACGTTGTTTCTTACCAGAGAGACAAACACAAACATCATGACTGTGCTTCAGAGGGGCTTCTTGAAAGCCCTTCACTCCCCCTGTGCTCCTCTTGATGATATTTTTGTTTCCTCTCTTTCTCTGGAAGAGATATAACATCTAGCTTATCAACACTGGAACTGGTTTTTGCCAATGCCTGGGAAAAGAGACACAAGGGCATTTTCTTCTAAAATACTAGGCCATGGGGAAGGATTTGGCCAAATTTTACTGTTACATCATGTGCATATATGAATATGCAGATATACAAATGGTGATGACAAGTCCCACCATTGTGTGTAATTATAATGCACCAATAAAAACATGGAAAAAAAATAAAGTGCTAGACCAGCAGGTCACAACCACAGAGGCTGGCCTTTAGGGAAAGAGCAACAAAGACTTCTACACCCACAGAGGTTGGCAATGGCTGATGAGAACATGGTCACAGGTAAGAGTCTGACTCATTCCAAGACAAGAAATATTTAGGAGCACCTACTACATATGAGACACTCTGCTAGGAACTTGAAAACAACATGTTTCCTTAAGTAACTTTCAAATAAGTTGGGGAGAATAACACAAATGCAATATTAAAACAGTTGTTTGTGATTCTGCCAGGCCTTTCCTCCCTGACTTTGACTTGCCTCTCTGAGAAATTCTATTATATATGTGCTTACTTTGTATAGTCTTTAAAAATGCAGAATAGACAAGTCTTGTGCACACAGAATTATGAGTCACTCCTAAGGGAGCTAATTAGGAAAAGAGGAACAGGGAATTGAGAATTGAAAAGAAAGAGGTAAAGCAGCTGGTGTAAGTTGAGGTCCTTGAGCTGAAGTCTTGGTAAGATAGATGAGTGTAGTGGATTAAATAACATCCCCTTAAAATTCATGTTTACCTATAACCTCAGAGTACAACTTTATTTCAAAATAGTGTTTGCAGATGTCATTAAGTAAAGATTAAGGTGAGATTATACTGAATCAGAATGGACCTTAAATCCAAATGAGAGTATTCTAATCAGAGGTAGAAAAAACACCAAATCATACACACAGAAGAGAACCAGGGGAAAATGGAGATAAAAGAGTCACCAAAGTCTGGAAGTGTAGGAGGCAAGGGAGGATTCTTCCCTGAGGCCTTTGAAGGAGCATATCCCTGTTGATATCTTGATGGGGCATCTGGCTTCCAGGACTGTGAGAGGATTTATGCCTGTTGTCTCAAACTACGAAGTTTGTGGCAAATTTTTATGGCAGATAGGAAACTAATACAATGAGGAAAATTAAGCAGGTCCCTAGAATTGAGAATTAGTCTAAGAGGAAGGAAGCTACTAACATTAAAAAGAGGAATCAGGGCTGGGGTCATGGCTCAGTTGGTAGAGTGCTTGCCTAGCATGTGTGAGGCATTAGGTTCAATTCTCAGCACCACATATAAGTAAATAAATAAAGGTCAATCAACAACTAAAAAATTTAAAAAAAAAAGAGGAATTAATAGTAGTTGCTTCTGCTCACAATCGCCAGGCCCCAGCTGCCAGCTGTGGTTATATGCTCTGTGAGCTGGATAAAAGGGTCGAAAACTACCCACTTGAGCTGTGCCTCATTGGTGAATCAGATTATTCTATTCCTATTTCAAGCAGACACTTATGTGTCTAGTTCTGCCTGTAGGACCACGGACATAGCACGTAGCACTGTACGATAAGACCAGGCCAAGGAGCACACACCCCTGACATCCAGCACACAAGGTTTGCTAGGTTGGCCTTCCTGGCTAACAGCTGCATTACGACCCCCCTACCCCCATCCCATGCTGGGGATAACACCTAAGCTCTCGTGCATGCTAGGCGAGTGTTCTACTACTGAGCTACAATCCCAAGTACTCATGTCAAGAAGACAATGAATATGTAGACAGAAATGGAACTCATAAAAATCTCTGTGCATGCATATGATCTGCAGCCATTCACAGCAAACATGCAACTGTCTCCTTGAAACTGCTGGGAAGAAATTTAATATATATTTTAAAGTTAGGGATGGTAAGCAGAAATTGAGTATCATCTCTGCTTTTACTAATTTAGAATGTGCAAAATGTCGACTGTATTGTCTTTACTTAAACATCATGAAGAGTTTTTCATAATTTGCCTTACCCACTTTACCATAAAGATCTCAAGTTCTTCAGGTGCACATTTTCTTTTCTTTTTACCAGACCCCCAGAAGTGTTTCTATCCAGGTGAAAAAGTATTTCCAGGCCCCTACCTGGGGCAGAATAGCTAAAAGTTTTTACATGGAACTGTGTTTACCCATGACATTCTGCACCACTAACCCCCAACCTTGTTACCTGCTCCTCATCTCCTTGGGTGATCAAAACTGGTGTGTGTCTGATGTTCAATTAAGCATTTGATAAACTAAACTGAACTGAGTCAAAAGGTTTAAGAAAAACCAAAAGGTGGAAGAAAGTCTGAGAGGAAGAACACTTGTGGAAACTTGAAATGGGAAAATCCAGTGTGGCTGGAGGCATTTGGGGGGACTGATAAGAAATGGTGTGGCAGAGATTGATTGTAGTCACAAATATTGCATTAAGGGATTTGGACTTCATTTCTGGGGGTTATGGGAAACTCCTAAAAGTGAGTAGTCACAGTGTTTTAGAATATTTGCTCTCATGACTCAAAAGGTGGTAGGGAAGAAGATGGGTCAAGCAGTTAAAAGCCAGGGGTGGAGGGCAAAAATGCACTTAGGAATCCAGCTAGTTTAGAAAGGGTCTGAACAACAAGGGAGGCAGGAGTAGGAATGGAGAAAATTAATGACACAATTCACAGTAGAATCACTAAGATGTGAACAATCTGTTGGGTGGGTTACTTTTTTCTTAGCCTTAGTTCCTCCCACCTACCCCCAAGGAGAATCCAAAATAAAGAATTATGTGCATGTAATTTACTTGGGAAGTGACCTGGCCCAGTAGGGAAGGATCAGGGCAGTGGAAAACAAAGAATAAAAAAGAAATGCAAGGACACCTCTTATGCTATTTAGCCATTGCTGTAGGCAGCTGGTGCTCCGCATCTCTCAGAGCACCTCAGGAGCAGGGTGAAATGTGTCACACACAGGTTTCCAACACCAACAGGGTGTCCCTCTGTGTCACCTCCCCTGCTCTGGGTACCTGTGCATGCATGAGTGCTGAGCAGGCCCTGGCTCCTCAGAGTCCAAAATCAACATCAGAGAAGCCAAGTGAGAGGGGCTTGAAGACCCAAGGTATCTCTTATTGCAGCTGAACTAAGCCAGTAGTAGTCTGCTCAGAACTGGTCAGCCAGGTGGTAGTTAGAGCAAGAGGTGGCCAAGAGGGTTTGCAATGGCATCCAGGAAACGAAGAGAGAAAAGGAGCCAAAGGGGACTGAGACTGTCAACAATGCCATTAATCAAAAATTGGAAGCGCTTATAGGAAATGGTGGGAATGCAAGGCCCTCTGTGACCTACCCCAAAACCCCCACCTCCAGACTTCACCTTCTTTCTCCTTCTCATTCACTTAGCTCCTCCTTGCCTCCTTCAGACACACCCCGCACGTTCCCACCTCTCAGCCCTTAGGCCTCCTGTTCCTACTGCAGCTTGCATGTTCTTCCTCCAGGTGCCTCCTAGGTCACTCCCTCATGTCCAGAGGTCTCTGTTCAAGAGGTATCATCCAAAGTCGTCCTCTAATCATGTTATTAGACAGTACGTCCTGCCCAAATTCTTCATCTTTCTTCCCTGCTTTATTTCCTGTAGCAAATCACCATTTGACACCAAAATCAATCCCTGCCACACCACTTTTCATCAGTCCCCCCAAATGCCTCTGGCCACACTGGATTTTCCCATTTCAAGTTTCCCTTTAAGTGTTCTTCCTCTCAAAGGCTTTCATCCACCTTTTAGTTTTTCTTTTTTTTTTAATATTTATTACTTTCACTGTACACCTTTGTTTTTACTTATTTACTTTTATGTGGTCCTAAGGAATGAACCCAGGGGCACCTTTTAGTTTTTCTTAAACCTTTTCACTAAATTCTGTTTAGTTCATCAAATGCTTAATTGAATATCAGGCAATTAGCTCTTCCTTACCCTCTACTATGGTGTAAGTTCCATAAGGACAGGGACTTTGTTTTGCACACTACTGTATCTCCAGCTCTTAGAATAGTACATGGAACACAGCAGGAACTCTCAGAAACTGTTCCTTGAAGGCATGAATGCTCATAAGCTCAGGCAGGGTTTAAGGTGCTCTGGCTGGCTGGGACATGGCTCAGTGATGGAGCACTTACATAGATGCATGAGGCCCTGGTTCCTGGCACTGGGGGAAAAAAAAAAGAAAAACGGTGTTTTGGTTCCTGGATGAAATGCCTTCTGGAGATATGGGTGAGGCATAGTGTGGTAATGTGGGTGTGTAGATGGCTATGGCCAGGGTTGGCTTCATGAGTAGGCCACCTGTGCGTCCCACAAAACCAGATATTCCAAAGAACACCATGCTTGGCTCATTCTGCTGTCACTATCTTGAAATCTGTAATTTTTCTTTTTTTTTTTTTAAATCAAGGTCTTGCTAAGTTGCCCAAGCTGGCTTCACACTCTAGATCCGTCTGCTTCAGCCTCCCAAGTAGGTGGGATAACAGATTAACCTTATGAGAGGATACCACACCTGGCTCACTACTTTGAAATTCTTATCCTTGAATTTGTGACTTGGGAGTGGAACCTGATGGGACAATGGAGCATGTTCAAGAGCAGAAGGGATGTGTGTGTCCATCTGCCTTGCTGCTCCTTCCTGGGATGCCCACCAAGATGGAATCCTGGTGGACCCACTATATTGGGGACACTGAGCAGCCTGTGGCACTGGCAGCCCCCAGAGGCCACCATACCTTGACTCCTACATAGAAAGAAGATTACAGCTTTCTGGGGGGAGAGGGAACAGACATTTTCCTTTCAGTCCTCCTTACTCATCAGTAAGCTGAAGGGAGAATGTTTTGGTGGAATGTGCACATTTCAAGAAGCAGAACAGACTGGGGTAGCTCAGTGGCAGATGGCTTGCCTAGCAAGCAGGAAGCCCTGGGTTTCATTCCTGGCGCTACAAAAGAAAAAGAAGGAGAAACAAAAATAAATGAAATAAAAGCCACTGAATTCTTTTTTTCCACCATTCTGTTAAGAATGAGATGCGTAGGCATGCACACACTATAAAACATAAATTGTATGATTTCATTGATTCTGCATGCAAGTTAAATGCTCTTAATTTGCTTTGGGAACTGGCATTATACAATATAGAGATGAGTGGTAAAATTCATGCAACAGTTTAAAATTAAATGTAATATTTTTTCTTTACTAAGAACAATGCTAAACAGCAAATTAAAAAACCATGACAAGTTGAGAATCTGGGAGAGAAAAGGAAAAGCTTTACATTTTACTTCGTATAACAGCACTTTTTTTCCCCTGTATTTTGAACAAGGGGCCCTGTATTTGTATTTTGTACTGGACCCTACAAACTGCATATCCTGTTTTAACCTGGAACTCCTACAAAAGAGGGCAACTCCATCTCACAGTTCCTACTGATGAAGGGCAGTGCCATCATTTCATTTAGAGCACAGCTGTGTGTGTATTTCCAATATGCATCAGGCAAACTGATGGGAACTGGAAGAGGTTGGCTGAGTGTAGGACCTCAGATGCAGTATTACTGCCATCCTGTGTCTAATCTGATGCACAGCACACAGCTCCAGGAGGAGGCTCACAAACAAGGGCCCTGTGGCTGCTTCCAGAAACAGGGAGCCACATACTCTGCAGCCAAACTGGCAAGCCAATAGGATTATTATTTTGCTGGTGGTGTTTAAATGAAGACAGATGTGTAATGAGAACAGAGGTTTAATCCACCATCCATATACACCATTTCAGGACTCTGTGCGTGTATGTGTGTCCTTTGCCTTTCTGTCTCCCTTCATTTTCCTTCATTCCCGCCTTCTTCCTCTAAGTAGTTTCCTCTGATTGTCCAAGAAGTCTGGTTCTTTAAGTCAAAACATACCCAGCAGCCACTACCCCTCTTGGAGAAGATCTCTGTGAAGCACTTTCAGAGCAGACAGGGAGAGTGTTTTAGTCCAAGGATGCTGGTGACTCAACAAGGGCCAGACTCTTGAGACAAGAGTATGCCAAGTAAATGCTCCTTCTTTGCAACTCCGGGGGCTGCAGCTAAGTTAGGTCTGTTAGTTACTAGTTGAAGATAAGGAAAGAGAATAATTAATAAATCCTCCCAGAACACAGAGAAGTTAAGGAAATGATCAATTCTGTATTAGGTATAGGTTATGTACCAAGGGGACAACAATCTATTTGATGGTAGACATGGAGAAGCCAGAAAAATGAAAACAAAAAAGGGGAGTGATGATGTCATACTAAATAACAATGAAGAAAATACCCCTGGACTCTTAATTTCCTACTGCTTTGGCCACAGTTCTGATTGCCTTGTCTCCAAGGAAGCAAAGCATATTGATGGGGATAGGAATGACCCTTTCCTTCACCCTTAAAAAACATGCTTTTTAAATATTTTGGGTAAAATAATAGAGGCACAAAAAGATAAGAACTGGTTAATATTTTTAAATCAAATTTAACATGTCTGAGTATAAGTAATATATGTATATTTTAAGAAAATTGGAAAAATTCAGGCCATAAGAAAAGTAATTTGCTTACTCGTCTTTATTCTTACTGCATTATATATAGTCCCAACCATACATTTTCCTATATACCTAATCTATACTTATACCTATAAATATATATGCTTTAACACTTGAAACCCATTAGATTTGTTGTTGTTGTTACCAGGGATTGAACCCAGGGTTGCTTAACCACTGAGCCACATCCCCATCCCTTTTTATTTTTTGTTTTGAGATAGGATCTCACAAAGTTGCTTAGGGCCTTGCTAAGTTTCTGAGTCTGTCCTCAAATTTGTGATCCTCCTGCCTCAGCCTCCTGAGTTTCTGGGATTATAGGTGTGCACCACACCTGGCTAAAACCCATCAGATTTCTTAACTTAGAATTATGACATTTTCTTCCTCCTTCCCTCCTTCCCTTTCTCCTTTGTTTTACCACTGAGCTGTATCCAAAGCATGTTTTTTACCCCCTTTGGTACTGGGGATTGAACCCAGGGGTACTTTACCACTGAGCCACATCCCCAGCCCTTTTTATTTTTTATTTTGAGACAGGGCCCACTAAATTGTTAAGGCTGTTCTCAAACTTGCAATCCTCCTGTCTCGGCTTTACGAGTCCCTGGGATTACAGGTATGCATCACTGTGTCTGGCATTATCCACAGCTTTAAAAAAAAAAAATTGAGACAAATTTCTCCCTATATTCTCCAGCTGGCCATGAATCTGCAATCCTCTTCCCTTAGCGTCTCAAGGAGCTGGGATTACAGGCATGTACCACCATGCAGGGCAAATTTCCTAATTCATTTAACTCTCCCACACACTGTTGGACTTTAAAGTTATTCAATTTGCTCTTCTTATAAATAATCCCATGGTAAATGTCTGTATAAATAAAGTTAAAGTTTCTCAGTACTTCCTTAGAATAGTTTCCTCAAAGTGGCATAACTGGATCAATAGGTATAAACTTTGAAAAAATTCTTGCCAAATCACTTTGTGGACAAGTTATGCCTATTTTTTTTCTACCAGGAAGATAAAATTACCTATTTTCCCACACCTCTGACAGATTTATCTTAAATCTTTGATTATTTGCTAATTTAAATTAATCTCACTGTATAAATTTGCATTCTCTTGGAAACTAGTCAGGTTGAATATTTTTTTTTTCATATTTCAACTAAATTCTTTTTTCATTAGGTTGAATACATTTAAAGAAATTTTTTAGTTGTAGATGGACATGATATCTTTATTTTACTTATTTATTTTTATGTGGTGCTGTGGATTGAACCTAGTGCGTCACACATGCTAGGCAAGCACTCTGCCAGTGAGCTACAACCCTAGCCCCTGAATACTTTCAATGTTATTAGATATTCTAAGAATTGTCTAGTAGGATTTAAAAGTTTAAAAATATATATCCATCTGTATTTTCTTATTTTAAAAGTATTTTTTAGTATTTAATTCTTCTTTGATGTATGGTAAGAGTGAAGATAAATTCTAAAAGTTTTTCTAATCTTTACCCAGTTCTTCCACTACCATTTGTTCAATGACTTTTATGCTTTATTTAACATATAATCAAAGTCTGGCCAGGCACAGTGGTGCACACCTGCAATTCTAGCGACTCAGGAAGGAGGAGGCAGGAGGATTACAGATTAGAAGCCAACTTCAACAATTTAGTGAGGCCCTAAGCAACTTAGTGAGATCCTGTCTCAAAATGCAAAATTTTATTTATTTATTTTTAGAGAGAGAGAGAGAGAGAGAGAGAGAGAGAGAGAGAGAGAGAGAGAATTTTAATATTTATTTTTAGTTTTCAGTGGAGACAACATCTTTATTTGTATGTGGTGCTGAGGATCAAACCCAGGCCACACACATGCCAGGCGAGCGGGCTACCGCTTGAGCCACATCCCCAGCCCAAAATGCAAAAATTTTAAAAAGGGGCTATGGATGTAGCTCAGTGGTAAAGTGACTCAATTTTTTTTTTGGTACTGGGTTCAATCCCTAGTACAAAATTTCTGTGTGTGGGTGTGTGCACAAATCATGTTTATATATACTTATATATGCCATATATTATATGTATTGTTTATTTTATATATAATTCTAAAAAGAATTTCCAAAACAAAGTAAAAATTTAAAATATAAGAAACAAAAATATACACAATAAGATTCTAACTATGTTGGAGTTTCTTTTTGACCTATTCTAGTTCATTTACCTATTTGTGATTTTGTTACCGGTACCACACTAACTCAATTAGCTCAATTTTATGACTTTATAATATATGGCATATTAATATCTGGTAAAGCAAGATAATTTTTTATTTTTTTAAAAAAACTTCATAGCTATCTACAACCTTCCCATCCTATTTATTTATTTACACACACACATATACATATATATTTTTAAAGAATTATTTTGTTAAGAAAAATTTCACTGGGATACTGATTGAAATAGCATAGTTCTATACATTAATCAATGAATAAATTAATAGGCACAGCTTTCCATAACAATAGTCAGGCCTCATCCTTGAGCTACCACTTTGAAGGACAATGTGGAATGAGGATAAGAGCATGGACTGTGGCCCAGGAAAATCTCTGTGGACTTACCTAACCTCTCTGTGCTTCAATTTTATCCTTTATATAATCATCCCTATCATTTTATTAGACAGAATCACTATGACAACTAGAAACTTACAATCAAATTTCAAAATATTTTACGCTGTCCACCCCCAAAAAAATAGTTTTAAGAAAGAATATGAGGAAAAGGCAAGGGTAGTATTATTGGCAATGTGGATCTCTCCAGCACCTAAACCCTAATCTCCAGGTGTATTAGAAAGGCTAGATTTCCTTTTCAGCCTCCCCACACCCTCACACTTACATATTGATACATGACAGGCACTTAGTACATATTTGTTGAATAATTAAATGAACAAATTATGATGGTCCTCCTGGTTCTAACATTCCAGGACAGTAACGCCAACAGCCATTCCCACATTCCTTTGAATGGCCAAAAATTGCAGATTCCTGGGGAGAACTCAATGTGAAGTGAGCCTTCTTGAGATATTACCACACTTCCCCACACACTAATGGAGGAGGGTGCACAATTAATAAATGAAGACCCTGGAGTCTTCTCTCAAAGATTCCTGTCTCACAAGCACCACTAAAATTATTCAATCCCTTCTTAGAGAAATAGCTTAATAAGATACTGATGCTAAGATATTTGCACATGTATTTACAGCAGCAGATCATTCACAATAGCCAAAAGGTGGAAGCAAAGCAAGTATCCTCCAAGAGACAGAGAACAGATGTGGTATAAAATGATATATTAGGCATAAAAGGGAATGACTGACATGTGCCGCAACGTGGGTGAACCTTAAAGACATTCTACGTCAAAGAAGCCAGTAAGGAAAGGACAAATACTGTATGATTCCACTTATATGAGGTACCTAGAGTACTCAAATTCACAGAGGAAGAAAGTAGCACACTGGTGGCCAGGAGCTGGGGAGAGGGAGGAATGGGGAATTATTATTTAATGGTACAGAGTTTCGGTTTGGAAAGATAAAAAGATCTGGAAATGGATGGTAGTGATGGTTGTACAACAATGTGAAGTAATCAGTGCCACTGAGCTGAGCACTTAAAATGTCAATCTACATCTAAAAAATAAATATTAAAAAGAGTTTAAAAAATGGCTAAATAGTAAATTTTGTGCTATGTGCAACAGTTTGCACATGACCCCAAAATTCATATGTTGGGAATTTAATCCCCAGTGCAATAGTGTTAAGAGACTGGACCTTTGGAAAGGCTATTATATCATGTCCCAGGGGATTAATGTCACTACCATGGGAATGGGTTCCTTGTCTTGAAAGTGGGCTTGTTAAACAAGTGAGTGTGGCTCTCTCTCGCTCTCCAAGCTCTTGCCTTTCTGCCTTCTGCTCCGAATGATGCAGTATTAAGGGCTGCACCAGATGCAGGCCCTTTGGTGTTGGACTTTCACTTCCCAGAAGTGTAAGAATGTCTGTTCTTAGGTATTCCATTATAGCAGCACAAAGTGGACTAAGACATTTATGCACGTTGCACTACATTTTTTTTAAAGGTATTCAGGAATTTTGGGTAGCTGGGAGGGGGGAGCTAGTCTTACAAAAAGGAGGCATAAGTGCACAGTGCACCCATTTCCTGAGCTGGTCACAGAAGATGACTCCAGTTGTGGGGTGGAAAGATACAACATGGGCTTAGACGTCCTGACACCCATCTGGGACTTCTCCGATTCTAGCCTGTCGAGCTCAGGCTGTCTCCTCCCATTAGACACGTTCGGTAAACCTGAACTTCTCCCAGAAGGAGCCCTCCGTTCTCCCAGAAGGTTCCCGCGTGTAAGCCTGCAGATGCGAACGACACCGGGCCTCTCCTCAGCCCCCACCAACAGGTCCTCGACACAGGACGGGCCGAGGTCCACTCCTTGCCTCTCCTCCAGTCACAGCGTAGAGGGCCCTTGAACGGTCATCCCACACAAGGGCAGCGGCTACGAAGACGCCCCAAGTCTCCGGTACCAGAGGCTGAAAACGCCGGGGTTTAAATGGACGTCCCCCACCCCGGAGAAGAAACAGCGCCGGGTCCTTTTCTCCTGAAGCCCAACCCAGGGAGGATGTCTATAAAGGCCCCGACACACTTGGGAACCCAGCTGCGCCGTTACCACCACCACCTCCAGAGGCGGGAGGAGGGAGGCGCACGGTCTCCCGGAAGCACGACCCCCGGTTCCCTCAGGCCCTGTCCCGCTCCGCGCGGAACACGGAGGCGGGACAGAGGGACGCGGGGGAAGGACAGCTGGGGACGATAAACTGGAAGGTGGGGGCGAATGAAAAGAGGTGAGTGGGGACCTACTAGTTTAAGTAAGTGTGTAGACGTATGCATAGAGACAGGCGAGGAACCTCAGACTCTGCCAACAGCGCCAAAGTCATCCCCCTGGACTTGTGGTTTGCCCCACTTGCGTGAAGTCCCGCGAGAGCTCAGCCGCAACTCGCCCTCTTTCCAGTAGGCTAAAGACCCGCCCTGCGCCCGCCCCGCCCCGCCCCAGGCCCCGCCCCGCCCCGCCCCAGGCCCCGCCCCCAAGACCGCAGTATCCGCCAGTGTCAATAAAGTTGCGGCGGACAAGATGGCGGCTTCCATGCTGGGCGCGCTGCTGCGGACGTTCCGGCAGGTCAGGCCCGCGCCGTTCTCACCTCCCTTCCTCTCATTCCTGAGTGGCGTACCTCCGGTCCCCACGACCCTACCACCAGAGCACCCCTCGAGAACCAGACCCAGGCTTCTCCCCACCACTTCCGCCTCCGGCTCGACTCGGGCAGGTTGGAGCGGATGGTGAGGAGACCCCGAGCACACCTAGGACACGGAAGGAGTGTGGGTCGAGGAAGAGAGAACCCAGGGCAGTGCGGTGGCGCGGAAGCCGCCGGTGACAGAATCCCCGGGAGCGGGGTGGGCGACCCTGCGCAGAGGTGCCCGGCCGCTTAGAAGAAGGGCTGAGAATTGGCCGCGGAGGATTGCAGTGTGGGGAGGACGGAAACGAGAGAGTAGGAGCAAAGAAATTGGAGACTGAGTGTGGACGAGCCTTTTGGAGGGATTTTAGTGTAAAGGCAAGCAGAAGGTGCGTGTGAAAATGTGTCACTTTCCAACACGCATTATTGGCATCATGCTAATTATCACCACTGAGTGTACGTCCATAAAAGTTATTTATCTTTTAATTAGGAAATCTATTATTTTGAATTATTAAAATGATCCCAAACAACTTTTTAAAAATTGCTTCATAATAGGGACCGAAAGATTGCTGATTGGGGAACACTGGCAGAGCTGAGGCCTGAACGTCCATGTCCTTCACATGTTCCTGGCCTGTCTTTTAGGTGGTTCCTTCATTAGCTTCACGCCAAGTCCGAGGTTACTATGTAGACTGGAAAATGTTGCGTGATGTGAAGAGACGAAAAATGGCCTATGAATATGCAGATGACAGATTGCGGATCAATTCCCTCCGGAAGAATACCATTTTGCCCAAAGATCTTCAGGTTAGCTAATTGAGTCCCTTCCTACCCCAACATCATTAACTCACATCCGATAATTTTCTTTAAAAAATATTTATTTTAATTGTTTTAGTTTTAGGTGGGCAAAATGTTTTATTTTTATATGGTGCTGAGGATTGAACCCAGTTCCCCTGCATGCTAGGGGAGCACTCCACCACTGAGCCACAACCTCAGCCCTCACATCAGATGACTTTTGATACTGTTTGTGGTGTCTTAGTTATCCATATCATTTCTGGAGAATAAAATCCGGTTGTCCAGATCAGCATAAACAGCCTTGAAACTTGGGTGAGTTTCCAAACTAGCCTTCATCCCACCCTTTTAGCAATCAAGGCATTAGGAAGTGTTGCTGGTGCATGGGGCCAAGTGCTTCAGGTGCTTGAACATGACCAGAACTGTTCTTGCTCAGGACCTGTCTTCCTGGACTCCCTTGCCCACCTCTGTGCTGAGGTGGTCTGCCATTTAGGCTTCGCTTCTTATCATGCTCCTCAAGTTGAATAAAATGGAATCAACCCTACTTGACCCTCTGAAGCATAAGGTCCTATGCCTAAGTACAACATAGAACACTTGTTTCAAAGAGCCTTGTCAGGAGGGGGGGAAAAAAACCTTGTCAGGGAGTATAATTTAAACTCAAGGCCATTCACTTTACCAAAAGCTCATATTTATAAATAAATAAATATCATTTATAGATTCTTTTAAGTTTTGTCTGGATTAAGCCAAATGAGCAGAAAACTGAATTTCCTGGACTGCTCAGTTATGGCTTTTACCATAATGGTTTTAAGCTGTCTGTACTTAGGAGTACTAAGAAGAGTCTCTTGAGACACTTAGCTGAAGACACTGTGGTCACAGAAGCAGAGAGTAGAATGGTGGTTTCTTGGAGCTAGGAAGCCAGCGGTAAAGTTGGGGAGATGTTAGTCAAAGGGTTCAAACTCAGTTATAGGATGGAAATGTGCAGGGACACCAAAGCACTGCATGTGGCTACCATCAGTAATTCTGTACTGTATACCTGGAATTTGTCAAGAGGGTAGGCAAGTGTTCTTACCACAGTCACACAAAAGGTAACTATGGGAGATGATGGTTATCTTTTATTAGCTTGATTGTGGTAGTTTTCATACACACACACACACATAATTCATGTTCTATACCTTAAATATACACATTTTAGTTGTGAATTACATGTCAGTAAAGCCAGAGGGAAATGTTGGGTGCATTATTTATGAAGACCTCCTGTCTGGTGTTAGTACCAGCAACAGCAGTGCACAGAATCAATGTGGAAACTGATCATGGCTCTCTGCTGTTGCCAAGTAGCTCACAAACCAAATTATGACCCAGTTCCAGAAGCTTATAGGCTTTCAGTGTGCACTTTTTGTGTAGTAAGGCATTTATCTTTTCTATGTTGACTTCCTTATTCCAAATGTTCTCACATGTAAACTGTCTTAAAACATTTTGGGAACAAGGGAAGTTATGCATAAATAACCAGCTTATAGTCATTTGTGAAGATCTGCTCCATGACACTTTGCTTCAGCCTCCCAACCCAGTCATTTCTCCTCTCCACTTCTTGCATAGCACTTAGTATCCACTACTCATTGACTCTGTCATGCTGTTTTGGAGCTAGGAGGCCAGGGGTAGGGTTGGAGAGATGTTGTTCAAAGGGTACAAACTCAGTTATAGGATGGAAATGTGCAGGGACACCAAGACACAGTATGTGGCTATCATCAGTAATACTGTACTATGTGCTTGGAATTTGCCAGTGGGTAGGCAAATGTTCTATTCTCTACCTATTTCATAATAGCAATACATGCATAAGCATGGTGATCAGGAACTATTCTTAATGCTTATTAGTTTGTTAATTTAGTGGCTTTCATATGCATTGATTTCATTTAACTTGTGAGGTTTTTGTTTTTTTGGCACTGGGGATTAAACCCGGGGCACTTTACCATTGAACTACAACCCTAAGACTCTTTTTTTCTTTCTTTCTTTTTTTGAGACAGGGTCTTGCTTAGTTGCCCAGGCTGGACTCCTGCCTTAGGCTCTGTAGTAGTTGGGGTTATGGGTGTGTTACTACATCCAACACATTCTTTTTCCTTCTTGATCCCAGGTCCTCAGACGCGTTAGACAAGTGCTCTAACACTGAACCACGTCCCCAGACCTTGGTTTGTGAATGTTATGACAATGTTAAAGTTTCAAATTATAAACCACACTGGAAGGATGTCAGACATTTCTGGCACCCTTCTGGTCTATGGGTTTCTACTCAGGTTAAGGTTTACTACGTGTCCAGGGTTCTTTGGGAAGCTCTGGCTGACAAAGAACAGCCCTTTCTTTAAGCATAAATTTAAACATCTAGAAAAAGTAAATGCGTGTGATCTGTGTAGTAATGTTGTGATTCCCTTTAGGAAATGGCTGATAAAGAAATTGCAGCCCTTCCCCGGGATAGCTGTCCTGTTAGGATTAGAAATCGATGTGTTATGACATCCCGTCCACGTGGTGTAAAGCGACGCTGGAGGCTTAGTCGAATCGTCTTCCGACACTTAGCTGACCATGGGCAACTTTCTGGGGTCCAGCGAGCAATGTGGTAAAAATAAGCTCCAGAACCAACTGAACTTTCAGGGAAGAAGAGACTTTTTTTGTGATGCTGTGGATCAAACCCAGAGCTTCCCACATGCCAGGCAAGTGCTCTGCTATTGAGCCACATCCCCAATCTGAGACCCTAGCTACATATAGTTAAATTACTTTCAAATTTTAAGGAATTTGGATATTTCCTTCTGTCATTAAGTTCTCTAAAAGATTAAACATACTGTTCATATACATGATGTAAAGAGTAGAGCAGGCAATAAAAAGTATTTTCTATGGAAACAGGCTTTGTATGCTTCTTTTTTTCTCTATGCTTTTCCTTTAAGAGTTATCTTTTAGTAACACATAAGGATTTCTATATTTTTTTTGAAGTTTTACTTGGTAAAACAGTATTTATCTTGTAGATAAACCAACCGACAGACAGACAGTTTAATTCTGGGTTAGTTTCCCTGCCCTGCAGAGGCTGCCTTACTATTAGTTGTTAAACAATGGATTGGAAGTTAAAGGTGATGACCTGTATTATTGGCTAATACTCAACTGCTTTGTGTTGACAGCTGAACAGAAGAACCATCTGTTCTTATTACATCTTTACTGTAAAATATGCCTCTTTAAGCTTTGTTGGAATAATATATATTCCCTATATTCAGCAGGTTTTCTTGTGCAGTAACTGAACAATGTGATCAGCCCAGTGATGAAAAATACATGTTACTATGAAAGAACCCACTTACATACATGTGAAATACATATATAAAATCTTCAGCTAGGTGCTTTGGTGTTTATAATCCCAGCTACCCAGGAAGCTACTTGGGAGAAGGATCCCTTAAACTAGGAATTTGAGGTCAGCTTGGGCAACAGTGAGGCACCATTTAAAAAAAAAAACATCAGCACAACACAAGAGCCCTGTCATGGAGGATTTCACATTATGTGAAGGGGATGACTTCATTTAACTACCAGGTACTAGAAAGTTTTAAGCAAAGGAATGACAGTTCATCTACAGATCTCTGATAGCTGTCCCGTAGATGACCATTTCCTAAACACCAAACTAGTACTTTGATCTTGGATTTCCCAGCCTCTAGATTGAGGAATTTTCAAGATTCTATTATTTACAAATTAATCTTAAAGCTTTGAAAGACAGCCAGTTAGGAGGATGTCTTGATTGTTCAGGAATTGAGGGCCTGAACTTTAAGATAGTGGCATTAGCAATAAGAGGACAGATTTGCAAAGTATTACTTAGGAAAGAAAATTAGGTAGGACTTAAGAAACTAGTTATATTATTTAAGAGTGAAGATGGCTCTGAGTTCCTGGTAAGATAAATGGAAAGGGCAACTCAAGACAGAATATAATGGAGAAAAGAACAGGTTTAGGAGAAAACAGATCAGAGAGTTCAGGTTTTAGTCATGCAATATTTGAGATACCGATCATCTGATGGAGAAGTCTACACTGGGTACCATAGTCTGGAACTCAGGTTAAGAATGAAAATTTGAGGAAATTGTGATATACCTTAGATTCATATTTTCTAATTTATGACAGATTACCAACTAGAATGCTCTAATACCTAAACTAGTAACTGACGTTAATTTCTCTGACCTCCAATTTTGTGTAAACAACTCGTGGTTGCAGTTTAAGATTCCTTTGTGATTATTTTTGTCTGATAGTCCCTCTCACTAGCACTGGTATTCAATTTTATACTGCTAACTTGAGTGTTATGGTTTGCATGTTCCCATTCAAAATTCATGTTGACTTATCAATCCCTGGTGCAACAGAACAGAAATGAGGTGTTAGGAAGGTACCACCTTCATAAATGGGATTAACGCTCATTTTGTATTTGTATTTGTCCTTTTTGCGTAATTCAACCATGTGAGAATTCTTGAGAAAGCATCATCTTGGAAGTCAAAAGCCTTTACCAAACACCAAATGCAGAGCTAGTACTTTGATCTTGAATTTCCCAGCATCCAGATGAAGAAATAAGTTTCTATTATTTACAAATTAATCTTAAGGCATTTTGTTATAGCAGCAGGAATGGAAAGAGTTTGACTTACTTTCAAATAAGGGTTATTTTTACATTTTCAATTTTGTTTTAGATGGTTCTTAAAAATGAACAGTACATTTATTAAAGTATTACTTTTATCTCCATCTCCTTCCTTCCCTGTTGGAAGCAATTTTTATTAATTCTGAGTTTCTAAATGATTTTCTAAAATAGAAATAATTGTATTTACGTTTCTAACCATTTCTTACAAAGGTAGTAGGACTACTTTGTTTTGTGCTTTGCTATTCTACTACTCTGACCTGGTGATTCTGTGTCACTACATAGAAGTCATTTTTTTTGTGGCTGGAGGTCCTCTCCCTCATGTAGATGTAACCATATATAGCATTTAGCTAGTCCCATTTTTAGATATTTGGGTGTTTCCAATCTTCTGTATAGATCATTCCAAATTTTTGCCAGTTTATCTTTCCCAGAATTCTAAGCCAGAGGTTAAACACATTCCATTCCACATGTCCTTATTTCTCTATAGCCTCAACACAATAGCACCAGTATGTTTATCTTCTGGAATTTTCCCCAGTAATAGATAAGAAACAAACAGTGTAGTTTCTTAATTTCTTTTCTGAACAAGACAAACATCTTTCTATATTTCAGGTTATTTACTTTTTTTCTATAAACTGTAATTGTTGAGAATTTTCAACATGTCATTTTTGGTTATGGTAGGTTTTTTCTTGCCATGTATTCTTTAAAAAACCTTATTTTTTAGTTATAGTGGACATGATATCTTTATTTCATTTTTTAATGTGGTGCTGAGGAGTGAACCCAGTGCCTCATGCATGCTAGGCAAGCACTCCGCCTGTGAGCCACAACCTCAGCCCCTGCCATGTATTTTTATATAGCTAAAACCAACTGATTTTAAAATCTAGAATGAATGAAGCCATCTATGTAGAGTTTCCATAGAATTCCCTTCATGTCTTCTCATATTTGTATACTTTCATATCTAAATCTAGACTATTTTAAATCCTGCCACTTTTACCAAATTCTTGTTAGTTATAGTTTCAGATTTGGTTGGTCCTCTTGGATCCTCTAATTGCTTCCTCCATCTAACTACACTGTATAATGCTCCAGTTAAATGTAGTGATAGAGCCCATGGCACTTTGCTCTGGCTTCTGATTTTAGGAAAGCCTAATCTTTCTGACATACATCTGAACAAACAGAGAAAAACTATTCCATTAAATAAAAACCCAACTTTATTGAACCTAGAAATAGATGGATTTTCAAATTCTTTTTGGCTTAATGGTTATTACCTTTATATGCCATCTGATCCAGACCTAATTGCTCCTACAAAGATGCTTATCCTTGTTTTGATTTTGTTTCAATTTCAATTCTGTATTCATAAATAAATGCATTTAAATCTACACAGAAGCATGTGACTGAGTGTATGGTAATGCATTGCTTAAGCTGGAAATAAGCAATCACTCTACAGCAACTTCCAAGGACATGTACAACTGAATTTTATGCAAAAATTCAGGTCTTACTCTTATTACATTGGTGGGAACTGATGTCACTAACTTACAAGCTAGCAAATACTTCTAGCTGAACAAAAATACATAATTTATCATTCTCATGAGGCAGGACTTGCTTTTTACATT
This sequence comes from Ictidomys tridecemlineatus, assembly GCF_052094955.1. Classification (NCBI taxonomy): domain Eukaryota; kingdom Metazoa; phylum Chordata; class Mammalia; order Rodentia; family Sciuridae; genus Ictidomys; species Ictidomys tridecemlineatus. The sequence goes on along the minus strand of NC_135486.1, from coordinate 8,430,332 downwards.
TCAATGAAAATGCCATATAACTCTTTCTTGGGGGTGCGGAGTGGGGGAATGACCAGGTACCAATGAAACCATCTTTGGAGTAAGTATTTAATAAGCACATTTTATTTAAATAAATCCTCCAGTAAAGGAGAATTTACTGCCTTTTCTGTAAATAGTTATGTCAAATTTATATGTGCAGCTCTCCAACATTCCCTTATTGGAAACATCCATATTTCCACATCACAGTTCCCAAAAAGACTTAAATGTCTCAAAATTCTGTATCTCCTTTGGCTTGCTTCTCTCTTGATTCCACCCAGGCTTTATTAATGGTTCGCTTCATATCATCATCTCCATCTTCATAAATTTTCTTTAGAACATTCATTAATCCCTCACTAGGATCTGTTTCGGTGTCGTATGAAGGCTTTCTATTAAAGAAGAACACATGTGATAATGAAATCAAAGCGTGGAAAGACACAATTTCAGATTAATGCTGGTAGGAAATAAATGGGTGGAGGTAAGAGGAAACTATAGAGTATCAAAGTACCCTCGATCCAAATATATAAATTCATCTTAATGAAAATGCACACTAACCACACATGTACACATTATGTACCAAAGAGTGGTCATCAAAAACGGAGTTACTGTGGGGCACTGTAATTTCAAGTGATTTTTTTTTTTAGCAGGCCAAATAATAAGGATTCAGCTTTTAATTTTTAAGAGTATATTTCTTTACGTTATGTTTTTAAAAAATGCTCTGAGGAAAAACCCACAAGCATTAACATTATACAAAGATACATACCGAAGTGCCTACATTTTATTAGAAAAGCCCTTCTCTTAAGCCTGAGATATATGGATCTGGGACCCAGTGGTAAGAGCATAGTCTTAATAAATATGGTCAGTACACCTCCAGTTCAATGAAAGTCCAAATGTATTTAATTCATTATTTGCCAGATTCTGTACTGGGCACTGGAGATACACACAATAAGACAGGGTCCTATACTGGGGTATTTCAGTCTGAATTTAAAATCAATTCCTCAGATAGTTTGGTGTCCCTCACTCTAGCCAACCACAGCCCAAATGCATGTGGCTACCAAAGAAGTAAGAAACACAGATAGCCAACTCAATGCAGTCATGAAGGATAAAGAGATTCATCTTTTCCCCTAAACCAGTGGTAGTGAAACTAACTATATAAACTATATATCACAAACATCTGAAGAATTACTAACACACATACATGAGTATCTGAGCCTTTCTGGAACTCCCGAAACAAAATTCCTAAGAATAGGCACAGTATCTGTAGATATACCACCATTCTAAGACTGAGAGCCAGTACTAAAGAGCCAACTCTAACTATAAACACCTACAAAGCAACCTGTGGAACACATGACCTCTTCCAGTAGGCTGTGGCAGTTGAAAGCAGGTAAGACAATGGGGTTACTCAGTGGACATCAAAAACATAAAAGATCAAATTAGTCTCTACAGTTCCATTATCCATAAAAAATCAAACAATAATCCCAACCAAGAAAATGATTAAAATACTTAAAAGAAATAAAAAGTAGACTTACTCTTTCTCTTTGCATTCTTTTTCAACCTGAGTCAAGTACTCCCACCGTGTGTTTTCTGCTTTCTTTCTACATAAGATGAGAACTGTATCGGTCTTAACCTAGAAGCGGGGAAAAAATATAACTTATAAACATATGGAGATTAGTATATTTAGAAAACAGTTACTCATTCAGGAGCCTATTATATGTGGGACTTATTCTAGATAGAGGGTGCTAATGGAGGATGTGAGCAGGAACTTGGGAAGGATTCTCTGGAGAGGAAACAAGATCTGGAGAAGGGCATTCTATGCAGTTGGCAAAGCCAACAGAATGGCCCCAAGATGAGATGATTCTGGTGTCTGAAGAAAGGGAGAAGGTGGCTGAATTTTAATGACTGAAAGAGTGATATGAGGTATGTTGGGAGGGTGAGGAAGAAGAAGGAACCTCCAACTCCTTTCACAGTGATCAATATTAATTCCCAGAAGTCTCTGAATATTTCTTCAATTATAGGACTGGTGGATGAAGAGGGTTTCAAGGAGACATAAGCTAATAATTCTCTTATAATATTCCTTAACACTGTAGAATGACTTGTCTACATACCTGATGCATTAAACCTCATTTATTCAAATGATAGAAAAGAGGATTATCTAAGTTCATGACAAGTATGAAGTTTAAGACACTTCCATTATTTTTATAGCTTCTACTACAATTAGGTCAAGTAGTTAAGACCTCCTTTTATGTATCAGAAACTTTATACACACAGTATACCTAATAATAGCTATCATTAATTTAAACATGTTATATATAGTAGATCACATCAGCATATCATTACAATTTTGTGAAATAAATTATTACCTGTACAAATAGGGAAAGTGAGGCACAGTAATAAGCTGCCAAAGGTCACAACTAGTAAATGATAAAGTTGGCATTAAACTGAAGCTTCGCTCTTAACCATTTAAAAAGTTTATTTTCCACCTGATTTTAATGCAATGTTATAATAATCTATTCTTCTACAGGATGAGTTGGTAAACGTTTTTGTAAAGGGCCTGATAGTCAATATTTAGGTTTCACAGAGCATTCATCTGTTACAACTACTTAACTCAGTCAATATAGTGCAAAGGCAGCCACACCAACACATAAAAAAAAGTCTATGCTCCAATGTTACTTACAAAGCAGGCATGGTCTAGTTTGCTGCTCCCTAATATAGCCAATAAATTCTAATTCATCTGAATTCTAAATCAGCCAGGTATAACTTAGTACGTTTCACAATATTCTGACAAAAAAAAAAAAAAAAAAAACCAAACCACTCACTTTTTTTGAACTGCCTTCCACAGAGATGGGTTTCAAGAGATTGTTCACAATCATGGAGTAACTCTTCCCATTTAGATTCTTTACCAAAAGATCAAATGACCTACAACGCAACAGCAAATGCATTATTTTTCTGGTTGTATAAAAAGGTAATCTCATAATTGCCTTTTTTTCTTTTGGGGGGGGGGGGAGATGGTGGTGGTGGTGGTGCTGGGGATTGAACTCAGGGGCACTCAGCCACATCTCCAGCCCTAGTTTGTATTTTATTTAGAGACAGGGTCTCACTGAGTTGCTTAGTACTTTACTATTACTGAGGCTGGCTTTGAACTCACAAACCTCTTGCCTCAGCCAAACCATCACCATACCTAGCTACCTTTTTTTTTTTTTTTTAAAGCCATGGACTTTATTTCAGTATGTACAATTGGGTAACCCAGATGATTTTCACCTCTGCATAAAATTATAATTTGTTTTACAATTATGCTTTATAAAGCATAATTAAAATAAGCAAAATCTTAGAAACTTTACAGAAATGATAAGGCAAAAAAAAAAAAAAGACTCTTCATGAGCATTGTCTTTCCCATTATGTTGATATGTTGAGAACTCACCTCTCTGTGAAATGAACCTGCACATTCTCGGCAGGAACTTGATGAACTCCCGTTAAAGTGATATAGATTTTCACAAATTTATCAGATTGATCCCATCCTAGCAACACCAATAAAACATGGAACACAAGTTAAGTCTCCAAAACTGCTTAATAGCCAACATAATGTGGCTTATAATAAAATTCAGTAAAATAAAAAAGAAAATTAAGTAACATGAAAAAATTAAAATTTAAGAAAATTTCTAGGTGGAGAAAACCTCAAAATAGTTAATACACTTTACCCAAAGTTACTCAAATTCTCAAATTCAGGTTTTGAACATAAAACCCATTTTATTTTCCTTCAAAAAAAAACATGACGATTACATAAATTCATTTACTCTTTTTTGGAGGAAATACTTTTCTCCTAAGCCTATGTAATACTAATTCTCTGCCTAACGGGAGGTGAAACATCAGCACTGATTCTACAATCAGCTCTACTTATGTAAAATACAATCCTAACTTCCTCAATTCCTTTCCAGGACATGGTAGATGTGAGTTTAAAATAGTCCTAGTCTTCATCTCAATGTGTTCATCTGACTAACCTACTAATATCTAACAAAATGCCATTTCAAAACATATTGTCAAACTAACTAACATGAACTGTCAAATGTTAAACTAGATGCAGGGGATCAACTCATACCATAATTACTGATTTTCACGGTATATCCTGTTGTGATGGGAGCAACCACCGCAGCTGGCTTTTCATTGTCAAGAAGTTCTGGTTTCTTCTGTGACTTCTGTTGCATCTTGTTCTTTATTTCTGTCTCAATCTTGTTTTTTTCTGCTGTAAGAGCATCACGTACTCTTTTCCTAGTGGTCTTTTCCAGCAACACCTTTACCTCTTCTAGATCATTCTGCAGCTATGTGTTAAAACAGAAGGTAAATTAGCTGTGATAAGTAAGACCTACACCTTTTTTTTTTTTTTTTGGCAATATTGGGGATTGAAGCCAGGGACACTTTACCACTGAGCTACATCCCCAGTCCGTTTACATTCTGAAACAACCTCTACATTCTGAAACAACCTCAAGTTGTCAAGGTTGACCTGCCTCAGCCTCCCTACTCTGGGATTATAGGAGTGCATCACCATACCCAGCTCCTACCACTCATTTCAACTTACTGAAATAACTAAAAATTAAGAGGTTCATCTGTATTTTCCATTTTGGTAAACTATTATCTGCCTTTGTTTTAAGACATTTATTACAAGAAACTTTGGAGATTTAAAAAGGAGAACACAAAAAATTTTCTCAAAGAAATTAACAGATTTTTTAAAAATTTAGTTATAGATGGACAGTGTCTGTATTTGTTTATTTTTTTGTGGTGCTGAGGATCAAACCCAGTGATTCACACATGCGAGCAAGGCATTCTACCACTGATAGTCCCAGCCCAACAGATTTCTTTATAACTCCTAGTCCAGCATTATCAAATGCTAAAAATTTTTAAAAATATTAAAAGGGCCGAAGGAATCCATGCTGACAGGCTGTGGCAGGTTTACTGAAGCACAATGTTCTACTTTCATTCAGTGCTTGGTCTCACTGATAGTCTTATGCTAAATACCCCACATGAAAAAGTTTGAATTTTTAAGACAAGATTTTTAAAAATTCTGCTTTTAAGACTATATCTGGGTCTGGGGTTGGGCTCAGTGGTAGAGCGTTCGCCTTGCATGTGCGAGACCCTGGGTGATTCGATCCTCAATATCACATAAAAATAAATAAGTGAAATGCCACAGTCTGGCTGGGCACAAAATAACCGAGCCCCCATGCGGGAGGTTCAAACAGGAACTCTTTTATTGCTCGAACTCCCAACAACTTCACCCATGTGGCCCTTCCAGGATCACCACACACCAGAACTCCCTACCCGGGAACTTCTTCTGCCCTCCACTGGGCTCCTAGAGGGCTCCTCTGAGGCAGCAGGAGCCGCCCTATTGCGGGACAGCAGGGGTCCATATACAACTGAATACACAGCCCTTTTCAATCCAGCATCATCCAGTCACAGCAATTACACAGCTTAACTTAATTATCATCATGTTAATGGCTTGCTGGCTTCACCTCTCAACCACTCTTTCTGGTAATATGCCAGGCGCCATTCCGACCTGGCTGTGGCTCTCAGTGAAGTAAAGTTGTTGTGTCCAACTACAACTAAAAGATAAATATTTTTTTAAAAAAGACTATATCTGGTTTGGCAGCTATGTCAGTCATACAGTAAGACATCTGAGACTTGGTTGTGCACAGGAAAAACCAGAAAAATGGTCCAAAATGCAACATCTTCTTGGAAAGGAGGCTTAAGGCTTGTTTTCTTCTCACACCAATATATCACCTACTGAAGTGTGTTCTACTTTCTGGACATGAAGTCAAAATTCTATGAAGTTCCACCATTAAAAGACACTTTTATAAAACTGCTGGCTTAAATGACACGCCTCCCCCCCAAATTTCTTTGACAAAAGTGCCAATAAATGCACAAGATCTCTCCAAATAACTGAGTTCTGGTTTCACAGTAGCCAACTTTATCAGAAAAATCTTACTTCATAACTTGACATTAAATAAAAGGGTCAATATAAAAATCTTTAAATACTTGAGCAGCCTATAATACCATCAGCTTGGGAGGTTGAGGCAAGGGGCTTGTGAGTTCAAAGCCAGCCTTGGCAAAGGCAAGGTGCTAAGCAACTCAGTGAGACCCTGTCTCTAAATAAATATGAAATAGGGCTGGGGATGTGGCTCAGTGGCAAGTGCCCCTGAGTTCAATCCCTGGTATCCTTCCCCCACCAAATACTTAGTATAACATCAGAATACTATGAAGTTTTAAAGCCTTTATGTTTATTAGCCTTATAAAATGTAGTAACAGAAAGAATACTTTCCTTGTAGTCTATGTCTTTAAAAAAAAATAAATTTTGTCGCTGAGGCCGGAGAGCATGCCTTTATTTTATTTGTTTTTATGTGGTGCTAAGGATTGAACCCAGTGCTTCACACAGGCTAGGCAAGCGCTCTGCCACTGAGCTGCAGCCCAGCCCCATTCGATGTGTTTTTTTATCTCATCTAACTCAGATGCTGTTGTTTCCCAAAGTATCAAGCTCCTGTCTATTATCTTCCCTCCCCTCCAAGGAAAACTTGTACTATTAAGACAAAAAAAAAAAAGCAAACATCTTTTGAGCAGCATAGTGTTTTAGTTCAAAGTAATCTTAAAACTATAATGATTTCAAAAACTCCTGTTGTTTCTTCTACCAACATAACAAAGATACTAAAATGTATAATGAGTGTACTTGTTCCCAGAGCAGGGATTTGTCAAAAATGGGTAATGTATTAAATAATATTACCTTACTAAGAGGTTTTATTTTTGATCAGACTAGGATTCCTTTATCTAGCCAATTCCAAAGAACTGAGAATTATTAAGCAAGGGATTCCCTGTGGCTGAATTCCCAGGCCCTCTGTATTGTCAGTTGTGGCTCTGAAGTACTGTGGTTAAGATATCCACTGAAACAAATCACAGAACTATACCCCAGTTCTTGTTCTTTATAGACCTGAAACCAGCAAAGGTCATTCCTTTCGTGTGGTTTCTAAACACATACTAATTTAAGATGCAGTTTCTTATCTAATTATCTTGTAATCATCCCGTGTTGACATACATTTGACATACATTTGTTTTGTGAATGCAAAGACCACATTTCCCTTTTATTCTTATACCTTTATTTTCAAATGTTTCTTAATTATTCGTTAGAGACCTCAAAACCAAACTACCTCAAAAATGGGCAAAGGATTAGAGACTTTTCTCCAAAAATATACAACTAAACACCAAGCACGCAGACGCTGAATATGTTTAGTCACTAGAGAAACACATCAAATGCATGAGATACCATTTCACATACCCATTAGGATGGTATAAAAACAAAAACAAAAAGCCCCAGAAAATAACAAATGTTAACGAGCATGTGCAGAAACTGAAGTCTTCATGAGCTTGTGGGAATATAAAATGGTACAACAACTTTGGAAACAGTCTGTTTCTTGAATTGCCATATGACTTAGCAATTGCATGCTTAAGTATGTGATAACCCACAGAACTTATAGCAAGTCCACAAACTTGTACACAAATATTCAAAGCATTATTCCTATTAGTCAAGAAGGGAAAACAACTCAAACGTCCACCATTGATGATGGGTGAAGAAAATACCCATCATGTGGCCATACAAAAGAATTCTGTTCTGACACATGCTACACCATGTGTGAACTTGAACACATCCTAGATAAAAGAGCCAAAAAACAAAAGGCCGCATACATCATGATTCTTATATGAAATGCCTAGAATAGGCAAATCCCAAAACTAAAGCGATGGTGGTTGCCAGGGGAAAGGAGGAGTGGAGAGTGAGGGCTTACAGAGCACTTAAGGGCTTTCATTTTGAGGCTGATGAAAATGTTCTGGAACAAGATAATGCTTATGGTTGCACAACACTGAATATAAACACTTCAAAATTGTTCAAAAGGTGAATTTTACGGCAAAACAACACAAAAAGGAGGCATCCCTAAACGTGTATCTCAGTATATAAAATTGAAAGCGTTCCTTACTGTGATGGGAATGACACTGAGCTAGCCACATGCAGGACTGTAAAGCCACCGAGGCTCCCCTCAGGTCACATGGTACCCAAGTCACCCAGATTAATTCTTCATATAGATTTTTACTTAAACCACAATTTTTTTATTTACCAGTACATGTCATTCAAATGGAAGGGAAATTTCCCAGAAAGCGAATCTTAGTCGATACCCAGCACTCAACCGTGGATAGCAGCGTCATGTACTGACACCCTACACAGGCAGGAAAAATGAATGCTTAATCGTCCCATTTTGTAACGGAGGAAAAGTAAGCCTCCACAAACTTAATTCGCCCACATCCAGCGTCTAGAGAGCTAAAACCAGGCCAATTTCCTACCATTAATTACAGCTAGTTTTCCAATCATTTACTTTTAAAAGCCAGCACGTATGTGGCCGTGTGCTGTTTGCCAAGCACTTCTCCCAACCCTGACAACCCTGGAGATGGAAACCACTGCTCCGGGGCGGAGCGGCAAGTCCACTCGCCCAGGGAAACACCTTCCCACGGCCTCCCGCCGCGAGCTGACCCGGGCGTCTGCAGCCAGCTTTCGCCTGGCGAGGCTTCCGGTCCCCAGCCCGCGAACCACGGCCGCCAGGGCCCGCAGACACGTGAAGGTGACCGGCGCTCGCAGCGCGCCGCCACCACTACCTGCAGGCGGGCGGCACCGCCCCGCCCCCGCCGGCAGCGGCAGGTGGGGCGCGGGAGCCCCGGGAAGCGCGACGGCCGCAAGGCGTGGGCCGAGACGGACCCTTACCTCGTCCAGAGCTGAAGCCATGGTCCGGCTGGGTCAGCCCGCGGGCCCGCACTGCAGCCGTGCACCGGAGACAGGAAACGCAGCGCCAAGCGCGCCCGCCGCGAGCGATGCCCCCACAGGCGGAGCCCGCGCGCACACCGACCTTGCGCGAGACCGGGGCCCGCCTTCCGCACGCGGCGCCTCTGGAACCTTCGCGATGCCGCCGCCCACCCCGAGCGCCGCCCGCCGAGCCCGGCCCCGCCCCGCGGAGCCCGGCCCCGCCCGCCGGAGAGCGCCTAGCAACGCTCAACTCTCGCGAGCTAAGCGGCAGCTCCCGAAGAGTAATGTCTCACCCCCCTCCGCCCGAGCAGTCTGGTGCGTTTGGCTTTCACTGTGTTTGCTCTGGCTACGCAGTCGCAGCTCAGAACCGCTATTTTAACCCCGCCCCGGAAATGACGTAAATATTCGGGGTCCAAGTCGGAAGCTAGCTGGCGAGTGGTCTGCCCCCACCCTCCCCCTTTCCAGGACACCCAGCCAGCCATTTTATCTAAGGCTAGTGTGAGAAACTGCTAGAAAAGGACACAAAAGGAAGGAGCAACCTAGTTATATTAAGATAAACAAGTTAAGGATGGAAGATTCCTGAAAGGAACAGATCGATTCTCTGGATTTTGGCGCGCTGGAAACGTCACACGGCTAGTCTGACGTGGTGGCGTCATCCCGGGCTGCGGCTGCCTTGGCCACGTGACAGGCCCTGAGGGCGCTACCCGGGGTTAGGGCAGCTGACGAAATGCGCCCCCTGTGGCTGCAGTGTCGGCCCCGCCTTCCTAGGCGAGCGGTGGAAGCACGCTTTTTCGGTGCCGTAGCCCATGTACTGACCATCCCGCGAGTCTAGTGCGCCCCCGCATGAGGCCTGTAGACCCTCAGGAAGCGGGGCGTCGCCCCTCTCGGGGCCAAGTTCCGCCCCTCTCAGCAGGGCCCGGGGAAACCTGGGTGTTCACAGGGTGTTAATTTCCGGCAACATCAAGACGTCAGTAATACCAACGAAAACGGTACCCTCGAGAGGTCAGGAAGCCCGCAGTCCGCTGCCCAGGGGGGCCGGGGGGCGATTAGAATCAGCAACCCGAGAAGGACCAAAGGCTGGGAAAGCTCAGGCCGACCCGCACGGTCGGGAGAAATCGCAAGAGCAGAACAAATAGTCACAAGGCTCGGCTCCAGTTTCTCTCCCACAGGGTCAGGAAGGGAAAGCAGCCAGACCAGGGTTCACATTGTTTAGTTCCATTTAAATGACGTCTCAAACGAGCAAGCCTGTGTGTAGCCTGATGCATTCAAAATGAGGATCGACTTTCTTGGAGTCGGGAGGACAATGACAGAAAGGAACCACCAGGGGGCTTTTGCGGTTCGACTAAGGTTTCTAGATTAGGATTGTAGGTGTGCACACTTCATAGACTTCACTGGGCTGCATGTCAATTTAAGCCTTGCTTTTTGCAAGTTATACTTGAAGCCCAAGAGGAAATTTTCCAAGGTGATAAATGTCACAAACTGGACGGGAGGATCAAAATATGTCAGGAATCAAAGCAGGAATTTACTCTCATCTCAAAACTTTGGTTTCACCAGGGCTACCACTAAACATCCTATAATGTATAGGACGCCCCCTCCCATCATCTAACCCATAAAACCAGTGGTGCTGAGATTAAGCACTGCTCTATTCTTTAAGCTCCACTCAGGAAGATTTTCTTTGTTCTCATTTTTACTTAGTCTCACTTAGAGAGTGGCAAAGTAGGCAATCATCAAGTACAGCTTTAATTAATAGACCAGCTAAACTATTTTTAACACACTTGTGAATGATTCATATCAAGGAAACTTGGTGAAGGATGTGGACAATAGGCTTCCGGGAACTTCCTTTACTGTTTCCCTACCTGCTCTTCTGTCCCACCCTAAATGAGCCTGCCAACCTGTGAGGGGATTAATTTAAACTCTCAGAAGCCTGTTTTTCTATGTCTAAATGAGGACCAGAATACCTAATAACAGAGTTTGGGAATTAAGTTCAAGATAGCACAGTTAAATTCAAGATTTAGGGGTTGGGGCTGGGGTTCAGTGGTGGAGCGCTCGCCTAGCACATGTGAGGCCCTAGGTTTGATCCTCAGCACCACATAAAAATAAGCAAAGGTATTGTGTTCAACTATAAAAAAAATTCAAGATGTAACATAATTCCTTAAAAAATACATATGTAGGGCTGGGGATGTGGCTCAAGTGTAACATGCTCGCCTGGCATGCGCGGGGCGCTGGGTTCGATCCTCAACACCACATAAAAATAAAGATGTTGTGTCCACCGAAAATTGAAAAATATTAAAAAATTAAAAAAACATATGTATATATAAGCTATAAATATTAACTCAGGTTTTAATTCTTTTATCTTTATCCATGACTGTGCCTTAGAACCTGCCAACTTCTAATTTTGTTTGGTGCTGGGGATTGAACCCAGGGCCTTGTGCATGTGGGCAAGCACTAGAACCTGCCCACTTCTTAACCCTAAAAGCCCATGTTCTGAAGGCACTTGTCTTTCTAGCACTGTATTCCCTAATTACTACCACATCAATACTGCATTTCTTTGTAGTCTCCATTTTTTCACTTTCTGTTGGCCTGTCAGGAGATCATCAATTTTATCCACAATCCTGGGCCATTTCCAGGTTCCTCGTCATTCTAGTACACCTCTCCAGCCACACTCCCCATCTGCTTTAATTTCCCCTGAACAAGGCTTGTGCTGCTTCTCATCCTCCTATATCTTTTCCTTTTGTTAGCATTTAAAACAGCTTGAATCTCCCATGCTTCTTAGTCAAAAAAACAAACTCCATTTGGCTTCTTTACCTCTACCAAGGAAGAGACTCAGCTCCTTGCAGGGCTGCCATTCTGAGTAATTGGGTACAAATTACTCAGGTCAGTAGCCAGGAAAAACAATACAAAAAACCCTATGTGTCCACAGATAAAACCAAGTGATGACAGAAACCACCACCACCACACATATCAAGATTGTTTCAACTTCTAGTCTCCCATAAAGGAAATCGCTGCTCGACACCTACCTGTAAAATTAGCCTCCCTACAATCAATGAAACAAACCGTTTGAAATGCTGATGTTCGAAAACATTTGACAGTAATGTGAGAATTGCTTTTTCCCCACCATGAACAAATTCTTGACTCTTTGGAATTATCTTATGCAAATATAAAACATGGGACAAATATTTTATTAAACTTATTAGTGAAAGGAAAGTGAGGAACTGGGAGACCAGGCAGAGATACACCAGGCAGAGTTTATTTGTCAGAGCTGACAAACAAAGGCCATCTCTCCGTAGACAGAGAGAGGTGACACAGGCTTGGGGTGGAAGACTTTTATGGGGGAGGCTCAGGGATTACAGAGCCAGGTAGGTCCTAATGTGGGCAGGTAAGGTTGGGGTTGGTATGAGGGAGTGGCAAGCCTTTCTCAGAAAGGCCCTTGGGTGGGAAAACAAAACATTTTCTTAAGATGCTGGCTGTCATTTAAGATGGCCATCCTGATACTAAGCAAGGACCTTACAATTAGTTGATGAGGAAATCAGTAAGAAGTGAAAACTATCTCAAGGTGTAAGGTCCTTGCTTAGCCTCTGGGTGGCCATCCTAACAGCCACCATTTTCCTCCCTCACACAGCTCACCATTAATCACTGCATTCTTTCCCACCCAAGGGTGCACTAACCCCCACCCTTAGTCACCCACGTGAGGGCCCACCTAGCTCTAATCCTTGAGCCTCCCCCATAAAAGCCCCAGAACTCAAGCCTGAGTTGCCTCTCTGTTTTAAACTCTCTGCTGTGTATCTCTGTCTGGTCTCCATCTTTCATTTCTGGCTCATCAATCTCCTGCTTTCTCACTTTCCTTTCTCAAGGTATATTTGAATAGCTGGGTATACATAGGCAAATTAATAGTGGAATATTAGTGTAAGGTTGCAAGGTTAGATAAAAACTGGTTAATAATGTATTACAAAGTAAAAAATTCATAACCTTCATTTCACTGATATTTATAGTCCTATTGGACAAGTCTATAAATTAACATAGAATGTGAATGACCTTTAATCAATAGTAAAAAGTGATAACAAAATGCTATCCTCCAGTCCTTGATTCAATATTGAAAGACGTCACTCACCTTTTTGCTTTGTTTCCGTTTTAGGTAATTTTCCTTTCAAAATGAAATCCTTCTCCTTATTCATCCCACTGTAATCAGTACTCCCCCCACACACTTACTGTCAATGTCTAGCCCACTCATGACCTCCTGCAAAACTCAATGGATTTTTTTTCTGAAAATTTCAACTATTGTGCTTATGTAAAATTTCTCATTGTTTAAAAATGCCACACATGGTTTAAACAAACAAAAGATTCCTGTGGTCTAGAATGAGCCATAAGCTGCAATTTTACAAGCTGTAATATTTTTAATGCATTCTGGATTTAGGGGAGCTGGCCAACTTCTTGGCTTTCAATTAGGTTCCATGGACTCCCAGGGCAAAATACAATGCAAAATATACACTACTGGGCTCTGCACATTGCCTCCATTTTAGAGAGAACCTTTGGACTTACATTTTGAACCATGCAACACTACCTGCCTTGCTATATACCTTGAAAGACTGGCTAATCCCAGATCAGGTGACTGCTGCTAGTCAGATTTCTCTAAGAATTTAGGATTAAGAAGCAGATAGCTAGTCCAGCTATGCTTGTCATTTGAAGGAAGGACATGTAATTTGGTAGCTGTGCACTTAGAAGCACAGAATGCTTGTTTTCAGAGAGAAGAATAAAGCAGATAAGCATCATCTGGGAAGACAAGCAGAAGAGGGACTGTAGAGTTGGTTGCTTGGGTGGGTTCTGAGTGGCATTCCAGTTTTTTGTCCTCAGCGGACACAACATCCGTGGTTTGGTTTTGGGACCCCTGATATAGAAACTTTGATTTTCTTGTAATTAATTGCCCCTGGAAATTAATACTAACTAATAATTATTGAGAGGGTTTCTATTACTCACAATTAAGAAACCTTAATAGAGGGCTGGGGATATACCTCAGTTGGTAGAGTGCATGCACAAGGCCCTGGGTTTGATCCCCAGCTCACACACACACACACAAAAAAAAAAAAAAAAGAAAGAAAAAGAAAAAAAAAAGAAACCTTAATAGAGAGGAGGGTGGGATAGTTGGCAATAGTGCTCTACAGGACAGTATTCTGCAGGGTATGTCCTGGAACAAACTGCTTTTTCTAAGTTGACCGCAGCCTGGCTTCAGATAAGAAGTGTTATATCAATACTAACTTCAAATGGATCAGGATAAAAACAACATGAAGGGCTGGGGATGTGGCTCAAGCGGTGGCGCGCTCGCCTGGCATGCGTGCGGCATGGGTTCGATCCTCAGCACCACAAACAAAGATGTTGTGTCCGCTGAGAACTAAAAAATGAATATTAATTCTCTCTCTTAAAAAAAAAACACCAAATTAAAAAAAAACATGAAAAAACATTAGAGACATATGTGGACTTCAAACAAATGTTTATTACTGCTTAATGGGGCCAAATGGGCAACACAACGCATTGAAAACATCACTGGCTCACAAAACAGTCACCTCGCTACCTTCTTGGTTGCAGTTGTTTATTTCACAAGGCTTCATTCACACATGAAAACAAGATACTACTCCAATTCAAGTTCAAGACAATTATAAAAGTAAACATTTGTTGGGACAATGTACAATAAATTGCACTTTCCTTAACAAGCATTACATTTACATTTATAGTGTACTATACATAATACATGGAATTATGGAAACATCTAATTGGTCATTGTTTATAGAGGAAGAGGCTAATAACTAATTTTTTTTAGTCAATTAGCACTGTTCACACTTAAGTCATTTATTATATAACCTGCTTTCATTACAGATGCTGTGGGCAAAATTACAAGTTTCATAAAAATAGATAATATAGAATTTCTACTACCTCCTCAGCAAGGGGAAGGTAGGAGTTGGAAAGAAGGGGGTGGGGGGTCTGATGGAGAAACTTCTCCTCTCATTTGAACTGAGTATCCATGCATTATGCAAAATACCAAAAATAGAGAAACTGATGCAAAAAGGCTATTGGGACATCTTGGATTCTGGGACCATCTCCAGCTTTGTTCTTGTGCTTTCATGATACCAGAGTCTTTTGATGCATTTATATTCTCACAATTCAGTTTCCTTTATCTTATTCCATATATAATATATAGTTATTAAAAGTTACATTTAATGGAAAAGATTTTACATGTTAAATGGAAAAGGAAAGTAACTTAAAATGTTCATTATCTTCTCTGATTAACTTTTCTTAAACTTTTCAGAACATAACTAAGGATAAGCCAGGGACTGGGTAAGGAGAATGGGATAGACAGATGAAGATATTTTTATAGCAGGTAGCAAATTCATTTGGAGATAAGCTTGACATGGGTCTTTTAGATGGAAAGTGAGAAAGATACACCAGACAGCTGTTTGCAGTCACTAAGATCCCACAAACATCCACTTTTTTCCTTACTATAAAATTAGCATCGGTCACATGGCAGCCCTCATTTTGGTAGATTCTGATAGTCAGGGAAGTTGCTAAGATGAAGAAGGATCTGGCCTGTATTACATAGAAGAAATAAAGAGATGGGGAATGTTTTCATGCTGGTGACTAGCAGCATGGTGACTTAGGAGTTTTACACTTCATAGCTGGAAAACTGGCCACTCCCTGGCCTTGTGGTCTTGATCACATGTCTTGAAATCTCAATATGTATTAGATGAATGGTATCTAACTACATAGAAGAGGCAGGGATACTCCAATTAAAATTCCACCAATCAATCTCTCACACACACATAAATCTAGCAGTGTTCAAATCATACAATTCATCCTCTCATTTGTAACTGAAGTAAGAGAATCAGAGTTATTTTAGAGTGTTTTAAAGGGTAAATTATATAATACAATCATCTTGCTAAGTAATTAAAAGTGTTCTTTCCCAGAAGATAAAATAAGTATTTTTTTTCTCTTAAAGGAGTCCTAAAAATCAGACAGCCACCTTAGTGTTTAATGCACAGAGTTGGTAAGACAGTAGACTGATTTCAACTAAAAGTTCAATCCATCACATTAGTTATGTATATATAATTCTTATCCTAGGTGACTGACTCCTTTAAGGATCTAACTCTAATCTCCTACACCTTAACCTTTTATTATCTCAGTTTACTCACCACAGCTAGGAAATGAAGTCACTAATTATTAACTAGAAAATATCTGAAGAATGTGTAGTAGAGGTTGGAGAAAAATAAATATGAATACAGAGTAGGAAAGAATGAACCTTTTCTTATCAATGAAACAATAAATACCATTAAATATCCCAACATCAGTATAAAGGTTGCTTTTCTACTTTACCAGGAAAATTTTAAGAAAGCCAGTGAAGAAGAAATCATCATCAATTAATAGCTAGAAGAGAGAAAGAGAAATTCATTGTATGGCAAGGTAGGTCACAGCCTGTATAGCATCTCTATCAGTGTTTCTGATAGGTTCTCATGTCCAAAACATTAGGTAACTAGGATTTCTTAGCATCAGATTCTATGTACCCAAATATAACCAAATTGTGACATGGCTGCTGGCAAACATGCACTACAGAATTAAAAAACCAGCTTGGTTTCTTTCAGCTTTAAAGAATGTGTTAAATAAGATTCTTAAGATATAAAAGCTAATGAATTAAATTACTAAGTTGAATTTTATTCACATTCTTCTACAGAATTTAATAAAAAGAGAAATGATCATTTTTCAAATGTTGCAAATACTGGATTTTTGCAAGAATGTTTTATACAAAGTACAGCCTAAGAAAAGATGAGAATTATTACACTATTTGAGAATGTCCTATATATTTGGCTGCTTTGTAAAGGGAATTCAAAAGAAAGGTTATAGTTCTCAAACAATACACTGTAAAGGACATGTGGTTTGAAGTATTGCTATAACATATTTTATGAACAATCATATCACATACCAAAAATTTTAATTTTTCTTTCCCATCACCCAGTCACCCCCTCACCCCTGTAATGGGAATCAAACCCTGGGCCTCATGCTAGGCAAGCACTCTGCCACTGAGCTTACTGCCCCCCCACCCCCCAGCCCTTTATTTTTTGTTTAAAGACAGGGTCTCACCAGGTTGCCAAGGCTGGCCTCAAACCTGCCATCCTCCTGCCTCAGTCTCCCAAGTGGCTGGGATTACAGGTATGTGTCACTATGCCCGGCCATTTCTAATCTTCACTATTGCTACTAATTCAAAGGCATTGCAGTGAGGGTCATCTCAGACTTGCCACACCAATATGCATACCCAGTTTGATGTGGGGCTGTAAAAGAAGAAAACTGTGTATCGACCTTATAATCCCTTATAAGAATTAAGACTAGAAAGACAAATTTACCAAACTTTTGGAATGCATGCTCCTGGCGATTCTGTTCAAAGACTAAAAGGAACAGGACTAAAAACTGAACCAGGTCCACAGACAAGGACTTGACTTAAAGCCTTCTACTTCTCCTGTGACATTTAAGAAAAATTATGCAACTTGGTATTCTGTGGAATGTATTTATTTCTGGAAGCTAAAAAGAGCTTGTTGTTACTATGAAGTTCACGACATAAGAGTATCTGCAATTTGGCTGGCCATTTGCAAAGGCAACTTGTATAGGGCTTCCTGGAACCAAGCATAAAGTACCACTTCAGCTAACAGACTCCACTAATGATTTACAGAGACAAGTGCCAAGATGAAATTTTTTAGCCGTTATATTTTACACAAAAAAATATATATATTAGCTTATCTAATCCACCATGTAGGGGATTTTAAAGTCAACAGACACTTGGAATGCTGAGTTGTTTTCCTTTTTGGTAAAAAGAAATGAATTTTATAATAAAAGACATCAGAACAATAATAACAAAAAGAGTTCCAAAGAAAAGTATTATTTGACAAGTGTCATGGATACCAAACATAACAGTTTTATGTTGCAGATGATAGAAACAGATGAAGGGGATTTCACTTTTTAGAATTCAAATATCACTCTAGAGGAAAGGATCTGTGGTGAGCAGCTTGTAGTGCATCCTCCTAGGATTGAGAAGGTTCTTATTTGATTCTAACTTTCAAGAGTTGTGTTCCTTATAACTGCAATATATGGCACAGAAGAGAACCACTCTGGCACTACAAAGTTTAAGATCCTTTAAAAACAATATATCCAACAAAGAAGCCAAGGATGAATATCAGTAAACATTACTGTACATAGCTGACAGTAGTTTTGTTGGTGTGAAAGGATCAGATATCTCCAAAATAGCTTAGAAAATGGGAAAATTAGTTTTGCCCTTACCAAAGAATTTCTTGTAAGGACTATTTATATAGGTATGTTAAATATAATTTTTAAAAATATTTCCACCAATTTTAAACAATAGCCTTATCTTTTGTTAGATAAGTATTTCTATAAAGATTTTGTATTCAATTAAAAATGTTATAAATGCATTTGTATGGTCATCTACAGGTACCAAGGGCATATACTAGGGAGCTACAGCAGTGAGGAAATGTTGCCTAACATTAACTAAGGTGATGAAGCTGACCTCGATTTCTATTTCAATACTATGTCCTCTAACAAAATTATAGAATATTAGTGTTTCCTTAGTAACTATGTCAACATCAAATGAAAGAACTCTGTTGCTGGTTCTGTACTTCACTATAAGCACAGCAAATGAACCTGGGCTTTTCTCAAACTCTCCGGTGAAGGTTCCCTAAGTGCAACTCACAATAGCCACCCTTGACTGGACACTTGCCAGAAGTCTCATCTGTGTTCACACCTAGCCACACTAGGAACACGCAAGTCCCTTGTGGATTTTTGAAAGGATCTGCTAGAACACCAGAGCCAAAATGACTTTACTCCACATTTGTCAAAATCTCAGTTCACTCACTGAGTTTGCATTCTCAATAGCCCATCCATTCCACAGTTCTTGGCACTTCAGAAAATGAAACATGAAAGAAAATGAAAATAAACCAATTATCTTTGGGGACTTTTCAACCCCTGGTCTGTTCTTGCATGGGGCAGGAGTATCGCTCCCTGGTTTTAGGATGAAACCTGACAGTGGTCATGACCGGCCCCACAGTGTGCTTTATCTGAATAAATCCTGAAAAGCTAAAGAGGTTTAGGTTTCAATTTTTTTTTCCCTGTGACAAAGATCTTCCTATCACGTCAACCTTGGAATGACAGATGATTCTATTTCTGTAGGATAAAATTATTAGGAGTAATTAATTAGTTCTAAATAAAAAGCACTTAGTTCTGAATTACTTATTTCCAACTAAACATCAGGCATATAAAATAATGTGTAATACTAGGATGGATCAGAACATGGCTTCCCAGGAAGAAGCTGGGCAGTAGGTATCCAACATAAATTGGGTCAATTTAACTAACATCCCTTTGAAAAGTGTCATACAGGAAAGAATGAGAGCTACTGAAGGATTCTGGCTTGCTTTCTGGCCTCCTTTACTTTCCTTCAAAGGGACACCAGGAAGATGGCTCCCGGGTTTCCGTTGCTTTGATCGTTGTGCTCTTGTGCTTGGGTGAGGCTGGAGCTATGTGCTCTCCTTAGGCGGCTGGGTGGCCTGAGGCGGCTGCAGTGGCTGGGTGCTCGTGGCCGTTTTGATAGAGTTCAGGGTTTTGCTAAACCAAGAGTTTTTTGCAGCTTGGATTTCATTCATAAGGGCCCCTCTCTGATGTTCAAGTTCCTAATTAAAGAAAGAAAATCATCTGGGTATTAAATGAAGAGTGCAGTTTTTTGGTAATTCCCAGGTCTATGTAGCCAAACTATTCTTCCCTCAAATCCAGGAAAAATTTAATCAGCTTCTTAATGGAAAGAAAAAGTTTCAAGCTAGAAGAGTTTCTACTGAAAATCAAATCTGTCCTTTCTCTGAACTGTGAAAAGAAACCTTGTTATATTCTTTCTTTTCCCCTCTGCCCTTAGGTCCAAATTTAGGTTTAGGATGCAACCCCAGATAACATGTTTAAAATCACAAATAAATATGAACATTAGGACAGAAAGAATTTATACTACTAGCATAAGCAGCATGAGTTCCATTTCCAAAGACATGGCCTCTGTCCCTGAGAATACACAGGGTCCAGAGCAGAGACATCCTTAGCAGAGGACCCTAATGTGACACAGATTAGTGCCACATAGGCATGGGGGGGGGGAGAGTCCATCAGAACTCACACTCTTTTTCTAATCATGTTATTTTCTAATATGGAGTGAGAAAATGGCAAAATCAAGATAAAAAGAAGCTCCAAAGAAAAGAAAGGGTATGAGCCAATGTTAGGGGCTGGTGGAGAGACTTGGCTTTCATTTTCACAATCAGCTTCTAAAGTGACCAAATTCATTGTGACAGGACATGAGCAAGAGATCTAAAGATAAACTGGAAAATTGTGTTAATTACAAAAAGTTCCTTTAGATTATGTGTTTGTTTATATCAGTGTGTAAAGATACATGGCACACAATGTGATCATGTAGGACACATCAGTGGGTAGAACTCATCTGCAACGTATCCAGTGACAGCTCGTGATTCTGACTTAGCACCTGAGCCCCTGCCTGTGATTCGTCCCGTTGATCTTTTACCAACCAACCTGGATTTTGCACTTGGCCTCTACCAGCTGCAGTTTGGTTTGTGCCAGTTCCAGCTCCATCTCCCTCAGCTGCTTCTTGAGTGAGTCCTTCTCGTCATCTGCTTCAATTCCTTGATCCTCCCTGCTGATGGCTGCTGGTTTCAAAGTGCCTTCCTTGCTGAAAATGTCACTGCAGTGTTTGCATGCCATCATTTTACCCTGAAATAACCAAAAGTGATAATCAACATCAAAATGTATTTCATAGCCAGATCACTTCCTGAAACAATATGATTTCTTAAAGTCACTGCCCATGGCAGCAGATGCAGTGTCATCTCAGATAACATATATTTACACACACACACACACACACACACACACACACACACACACACACACACACTCCACAACCAAAATGGTTACACTCAGTACCAAATCCAGCTATTCAAAACAGGTGTTCTGTTTACAGTTCTGAGGATCAAAACTTGGACTCTGGGTGGGCCAGGCAAACACTCTAGTACTGAGCTACCTCCCCATCTTCCATTCTTTTTTCTTTAAATAGGTGTAGGAAGACTCTAGGAGTATCACAGTCTTCGAAAATCTGCCCTAGAAATTTTGTGCTGCCATTACTGTTATTAAGTGCCAAGCCCCATACCATATACTCTGTCTATAGTATTTAATTTAATTCTAGAGCAACTAACTATATGAAGAGGAACACTTCTCAGCCCCATTTTAATACCTATAGAACTCATTGGCAGTTAAGTAACTTGTGTATAGCATGCCCAGGACAGTCATTATAACTAACCAAAATCTACCCTCACAATAAAGTAAATGTCCTACTGTTTGGCTTTAAGCAAAGGTGACCATCATTGTTTAAGTTGATAAAAATAACTCTACTATATGCCTAAGTTGCCAATCAAGTACACTCCACTGAATGACAGCATTCTTTCCAAAGTTAACAGTGCTGTGTTTTCCTGAATCACTTCAATAAAATTCAGAAATAAAGATATTATGCACTATTTCTATTTTTATGTCCCACTGTTACAACAAGCTCATTGATTTAAGTTTTCCAATCCAGGTAAGCAGTTGTACTGGATTGAACCAAATGAAGGAATAGACTGGTGTCACAAAAGGGAGGACAACATTTTCGTAGAGAAAACACCACATGCAAAGCTGCAACATCCTGAGGGAACGTCCAGGAATGTGCAAGGGCCAAAGCAGAGTGTAAGGGTGAGAGGTAAGAGGTAGTGAGCATTCTCTGTGGCCAGGTTGTAAAGGTCCTGATTTTACCCACAGGAAATGTGTCTCTTGGCTGCACCATGCCCTGTGCCACATGCTGAGCAGCAATAAGCTCCCTGGAGCTGGGGTCCATTGCGGTGGACAGTGCTGAGTCCCACGGGCCACCCATCTGTCCTTCTTCCTCAGGAACAGAACCCTGATTTTATTTGAGCTGGCAATGGGTCCTGATAATTGGTGGCATTTCTCAAATTCCCTTGAAGCTAGGTGTGGCCAGAAACTAAGTTCTGATTCTCAAACAGAAGTGTGACATGGAACTTCTGAGAAGGCTTCTCAGAGACACACCCCCACTGCAGCAAGGCCCTTATATCCTTGTAGAATCAAATTCTGCCATGGGGTGTGAACGTGAAGCAGAAGCTCCAGTTGACAGGTGTGGCTTGTAGGTGACCTGAGGGTGGGTGCCCACATAGAGGATGTGGTCACTAATGACGGATGAGGATCACTAATGACAACCAAGGATCCACCTTTCTAGTCCTTGGCTACTTTTACTTAACATAATCACTACGTTTTGTGTGTAAGCCAATGTCGGGGGCCTATCTGTGGTCCAAAACTGACATGCATCGTGATATGGCCAAACTTATACTTGGGCGTGCTCACTCTGATTACAGTGGAAAGGATGAACTGGAGCGGTGGTAGTGATCAAGAGGGTTGTTAGAGGAAGCTGGACAAACCAGAAGCTAACACATCATGCCAAATGAGGTGAAGAAGAAGCACCCTAGAGAAAGGGGAGCTAGAACAGTCTAAGAATGTGGACTTGAGTCTGATGCCCTGGGTTCAAGTCCTGGTACCACATACCAGCAGTATAATCTCAATCAAAAAGAATCACCTGTTTGGGGCCTCATCATTAGTAATAACAAATTGTGTCTATTTTCTAGGGTAGTTATGGGGTTAAGTGGATAATACACGGAAAGTATCAGAACAGTGTGCACAGTAAGGACCAATGAAGTTGTTCTTTATTATGGCTAACTCAGGCTCACCTTCCTCTCCTGGAACATCATGGCTTTCATTAGTAGTCTTACCTACTTATCCAAAATTGTTCTCTGTTGCTTCATAATCAGTTTCCTTAATAAGACATTAAAACATTCTTGAGTTTTCCCTCATGTTTCTGAACCTCTCTCCAACTGAATTCTAACCATCCTGTTTAAATCCACCCTACTCCATAAAGCTTCCTTTGGCCTGCAGTTCTTATGTATCTGCTTTCCCCACAATTCCGATTGTTGGTTAATCCAACTCAGCACTCTTGACCTGTTTTCCAAACATTCCATGTAAGTATATAACTTGTCTTACAGGAAAGTTCTATGCTCCTGTTTCTGTGTAATTTCTGTAACAAAATGGTGGCCTAATACCTGTGCACAGAGAGATGCTCAAATACAATCTTTACTGAGTGACCAGTGTAAATCCTTGTTTCATTTTTATTTCCATAAGGACTGAAGCTCAAGATAGCTGGCCCTTTTATGGCAAGACACTTTATCAACAATCTGTCAGTAGGCCTCTAACGTACAAATAACAATAAATACTAAGTAGAAGGAATTAAAAAAGACCAGAAAAGGAAGATATGACTCCCAAATTTTAACAGGTTTGGAGAGAGCTCTCTCCACCAACCCTTTACTTACCAACAATCTCAGATGGATATTTTGTAACATAAAATAAGAGAAAAAAGTTTCTGAAAATACCAGAATGAGGTTTTCCAAATTTTAACTTAAAAATATTATTGTGGGGCTGGGGATGTGGCTCAACGGTAACGTGCTCGCCTTGCATGCTCGGGCGCTGGGTTCGATCCTCAACACCACATAAAAATAAAATATCGATGTTGTGTCCACCGAAAACTAAAAATAAATATTAAAAAATTCTCTCTCTCTCTCTCTCTCTTTAAAAAAAAATTCTCTCTCTAACAAAAACAAAAAAATTAACATAGCCAAGAAGGAATCTAAGCACTTTGTATACATTATCTAATTCAATCTTCAAAATGGTCTTATGAGGTTGGCAATGTTATCTCTATTTTACAGAAGACAAAATGAAGATTAGAAAGGCAAATAACTTTTCAAAGTTGTTAAACTATATGCTAAATTGCCAAGAACACATTTGCTAGTATGACTTGAATATATTCAAATAGGAGCATGTCAGATTTCTGGGACAGCGGGGAGGGCGGATAGCACTCACCTGTAATCTTGGCTACTTGGGCAGCTGAGGGAGGAGGATTTTAAGTTCAAGGCCAACCTCAGCAACTTAGTGAGACCCTGACTCAAAACAAAAAATAAAAAGGGGCTGGGCATATGGTTCAGTGACAACGCTTGCCTAGCAAGGCAAAGTACAGTCCTGGTATGATCAGCAGTAAGTCCATTTTCTGAAGAATAAGCAATCACCTTTTTTCAAAGAGAGCCATAACATAAGGACTTCTACCACCAGGGGGCAACATAAAAATAAATGCTACTGTTTTGTTTTTTAAAAACAAACCACTAAAAATTTGGTTGAGGGGCTGGGATTCTGGCTCAGCGGTAGAGCGTTCGCCTAGCACGGGTGGGACTTGAGTTCGATCCTCAGCACCACATAAAAATAAAGGCATTGTGTTGTGTCCATCTACACCAAAAAAAAAAAAAAATTGGTTGAAGAATGAGTCAGTTATGAACATGTTTTCCAGCCAAATTCTATAGTGTCACAGTGCTCACTGTTCAAGAGAGTGACAGGATGATCCTACTGAGTCCCAAACTGAAGCTGCACCATTCAGACACAGGTGGGCTGCTGAGGACTCCCAGGCCCCACCTTATACCAAAGCCACATGGCTCAGGGACCTCTAGTGACAGTGGTCAAACCATCTTTTCCTTCCTGGTACCAGCTTCTGCCTTCCTGTAAGATTTATGGAGCATCACCTGTCACCTGGTCAAGAAGACAGCTGTACCCCAGGTCAAAGAGAGATACACTACTCTTCACATGTTGAAATCCTTTAATACCAAATGGGGAAGGCAGACTTTCAGGTACATGCAAGACCAAGTGTGGAGCAGAGATGGTCCCAGAACTGGCTCCCTGCTTACCTTCACAGCTTCCAGCTCCTCTTTGCTGGCTGCTTGCTGTTTCTCCAGCCGGGTACTTAACTGGGAACAGATCTAAGGCAAATAAAAGAGGCTCTTTACTAGATACGCCTGCAGTGAGCACATGCACACATCTGCTTAGCAACCCATAAAGGCCTTGAGCAGATCTGCTCCTAGAAGAAATCTTGCAAATGAGCAGCCCTGCAAATGCCGGTCACTTTTGAAACAAGCAACAGAAGCCTGGGCATCTCCTGTGGAGACTCTGCCTTCATCCACAGAAACAAGACACTGGCGTAGATTGGGTTTCTTGCTATCACTAGCTTTCTGTGATGAGTTCCAATGAATTTTTGGCCTTGCTGAGTATCTACTTTGTACAAATTGAAGAAAAGAATTTTGAACCAGGAACAGATCCTACAGCTCCCATCCAGCCACAGAAAAAGTCTCTTTCCAATCATTAGTTTCCTTAAGTAGCAGCAGAGTGAATAAAAGTTACAATTATTAGAAAATAAAAACTGATTAAAATAAAACTCTGATCAAGAGTTTGGGAAACAGCACAGAAATTAAAAGCTTCAGAGCCAGTGCGGTGGTCCATGACTATAATCCCAGTGATTTGGGAGCTTTGGCTTTAGCGAGGCACTAAGCAACTTAGTGAGACCCTGTCTCCAAATAAAATGAAAAGCTTCAATACTGGAGTCGAACTGTGAGTTTAAAGCCCATCCAGCTCTACTACTTATATCTATGTACTCCTTGGCAAACTCATTCATCTTTCTAAGACTTAGTTCCCTTGTGACTGCACAGTACTGTGCTGTAATAACCAAGTGAGAAAGATGCATGTGAAGGGCTCAGCACTACATGGCATCTGACCAATACAAAGCACCTATGGAGTAAAATCCGTTATTATTATTAATTCTGAAATAAGGTGCTGATAAGTACCAAGAACAAATAGAAATAAGTGCTTTCAAAGGAGAAAATTTCTGCTTAAAAAATGCATCCCCTCATTGACTAAAATAAAAATCTTTTAAAAAAATGGATAAAAATAAATTAAAAAAATAAAAAGCAAACAATAAAATAGAAAAATGGATGAGAAACAGGGGATGTCAAATTTTAAAGAAGAAATTAGAATAGAAACATGTCTGATCTATTTCCCATCAAAACACATTTATAAAAATCTCATTACTAAAAAATAGCTCAAAGCCAAGTCTTGCTTGTTGAGTTAAGCTTCCAATTTCTCCAGATCTAAACCTGGCAAATAATTCATAGGACTGTATTTAAACTGATGTTAAAAAGAAGGGTCTGCTGGGCACAGTGGCACACACCTGTAATACCAGCAACTGGGTAGGCTAAGGCAGGAGAATTGAAAGCTGGAGGCCAGCATGGGCAACTTGGTGAGACCTTGCCTCAAAACAAAAGATAAAAAGGGCTGGGGATGCAGCTCAGTGGCAGAGCACTTGCCTAGCATATGCCAGGCCCTGGTTTAATCCCCAGTACCACACGTACACAGAAAAAGAAGGGATTTCCCTGCTCATTTGTGCAAACCATCTCCCCTTTTATGTAAACCAGAGCATTCAGAAATAGAATTAGTAACAGCCAGTTCCCACTACAGAATGCATTGGTTATGTTTTATATCCTAATCGTTTTTTTTTGTTTGTTTGTTTGTTTTTTTTTTTTAGAGAGAGTGAAAGAGAGGGGAGAGAGAGAGAGAATTTTTTTTTTTTTTATTGGTTGTTCAAATCATTACAAGGCTCTTGAGAGAGAGAATTTTAATATTTATTTTTTTTAGTTTTCGGCGGACACAACATCTTTGTTTGTATGTGGTGCTGAGGATCGAACCCGGGCTGCACGCATGCCAGGCGAGCGCGCTACCACTTGAGCCACATCCCCAGCCTCTCCTAATCGTCTTTGAGGAGATGGGTCTGTTGGCTTTTATATTATGGATTCTTACCAGGGAATGTAAAGTCCAGGGCCAAGGATTACTGTTTGAAGAGTATGGTAGGCTGTGGCCACCTGTGGTGTCACAGGACCATGAGGTAATGCATTTGCAGTGATGGCGAGTTTTACAGCCATGGTCTTAAATGCTCCTTGCATTAGTTCATATCTAACCACCATGTCTTAGTTACCCAAAGTCAAAGTGCCTGGATGCCTTCCAGGTTTTCCCTTGTCTAGCAGAAAAAAAGGGCGGGGGGCTATATTTGACATCTCCCTCTTCTGTTTTCACTATTGCTTATTTTAGTTCAGGGCCCAATTTTTCCTATTTCTCCCTATTTCTTCTCACTTTGTGACATTAGCCTCTCATGGTCTATGTCCTTGCCTGTGGATGTCTCCCTTTGGTTCCACATTCCTCACTGGGTTTAGAGTAGTGCCAATACGTATCCCTGAGCATGCCATTTTCCTGCTTAAAAATTCCTACTACAACAACAAAAACTAGACAGCTATGCCCAACCTGAAGACCGTCCTGGATCTGGGCCCCAGCAAAGTGGTGCTTCTCTTCTGTACTCGAATCTCTTACCACATAAAACGTTTTCTGTGTTCACTAGCCTACCTCTGTGCCTTCCATTTCCCTCTTCCCACCATTTGCACCCCATCCTCCACTGTCTGCACATATCCAACTCTCACGCAGCCTTGAAGCCACTCAAGCTATCCCAGCTCTGGAAGGGCCTCCTCATTGCCCACAGGGAGAAAGTTCCTTTCCTCTTATTCCTGCTTAGGTCTGACCTCCCTATGACAAAATAAGCTTCTAGGAGAGAGATTAGATTAATTCATCTTGGGCCCCCTGAATTATTAAGCTTTACAAGTAGCAAGCATAAAATAAGCACATTATTATAAAGGAGAGTAAGAATGCTCTGAAATCTTATTTCTAAGAAATGTTTCATGCATATGAGGAAACCTTATGAAAAGAAGTTCATGATATATGAAGCAGATCAAAGCTACTTCCAAGAAACAGAATAAACAGTACAGCCATCCTGTTTATATACATTATAAATTTATTTATGTAGCAATTTATTTATATAGCAATGCTACATACTCAACATTATAGAGATTATGTAGGTGGCAAGATTGAGGGAGGTTTGTTTTCTTTGTGCTTTTTTGCATTTCCCCAACTTTCTACAAAAACATAAATTTCACTTATAGACAAAAACAAAACAAAACAAAAACATCAAGCCAGGCATGGCGGCACATGCCTGTAATCCCAGTAGCTCAGGAGGCTGAGACAGGAGAATTGCGAGTTCAAAGGCAGCCTCAGCAAAGGCAAGGTGCTAAGCAACTCAGTGAGACCCTGTCTCTAATGAAAATACAAAATAGGGATGGGGATGTGGCTCAGTGGTCAAGTGTCCCTGAGTTCAATCCCTGGTATAAAAAATTAAAAAAAAAACCATCAAAACCAAACTAAAATAGTATGCATTACTATTTTAGTTTGGTTTTGTGAGACAGATGATCTCAGGGAAACCCTTGGATCTGAAGGCAGCGCATGGTATTTAATTAATTCTGGAAACCTAGAATGTGAGGAGCCAACTCAGGTTTCTCAGAACTGAGAGGGCCCTTGCCATGTCCAGCCAAAAGGAGAGACAGCAAGATGTACCTGGAGTAGAATGAGAAGCGTTCTGGGGCCACCCTGGTGACAGGAGAGAGAGAGATTTCCAAGGAGAGCAAGCTCTCTGTTAAAAAGAGAATTTTAAGGTGCATAGTAGAAAGCCTCCCACTAGTGGGGGCCTACACTGGGTCAGGCCATGTAGCCACAGTGAAAAAAAAAAAAGGGCCTCATTCTGTTCTTTAATTGCAAAGGATACATGGATCCCCTAGCTATTGCCATTTGATACAATCACTAAACTTTGCAAAGTGGCAAATGTCCCCAGTGAGATCCATTGTAAATTAGCTTCTCAGTAAGGCAGAAGCTGGATCCCAATGGCAATTATGGTTCCAAACAGTGTTAAAACAACCAATGGTTTGTTTGTCAATTAAACCTCCCATGTTACCAGCCAACAGGTTCAATCACTGCCTGTTTTAGGAGAGAGTGAGGCACAGATTTAATAAATTGGAAGACTGTTCTGGAAACTCTAAAAACAAACAAAAAACAAAAGTAAAAGGCAATTACTTTTATAACAACAAAATCCACAGTGGCATAATACCTGTTTATACTCAGCAATGATGGCTGTGGTCTTCTTAATCTCATACTCTGCCTTCTCTAGCTGTTTCCTGAATACTTCTTTTAGCTAGAAAGGAAGGAGAAACAGCACGATTCAGCAAAAATCTTAATAAATTTCTTAAGACACCTACATTCATGTCTTCTTGATTCATGGTCAGAGACAATGGTAACAACCACGGCTATGCACATTTTCCTCACTGAAGCTGCATCTCGATAATCTGAAAACCCAAGCATCTCCAGAGACACAGAGATCTTTCTTTTCTGTAAAGAAAAGATATGAGCCATGCTATTATAAAGCTGCTTATGCTCACTGCCTGCCTGGTAAGCATATTGCCTCTAAGTGTCCACTTAGACACCGTCTTCATTTTAAGTGTAAACTAAAATATATCCAGGCAACATTGCAGGCTAAGTTTTTCACTCTTGACACTATGTTATAAATTAAGGAGAAAAACTTTGGACCTTGTGTTAACAGTCCCCTCCGTCATTGCTCCCTTTCGGAAAGCAGGGTCAAGAGGTTCTGGAGTCGGGAAGAGATGAGATGAGACTCTAGGGAGGGACAGGGGATTCTGGTCGTGAGTTCAGGAGGAGCACAAGCTACACAACCTGCATGTGCTGACTAAGGTCCCTGAAGAGCTAAATGACCAATGTCATGCTCAAAAACACAGTTTTTTTTTTTTTGTTTTTTTTTTGTTTTTTTTTTTGCTTTTGTTTTTGGCTTTGGGGATGGAACCCAGGGCACTTAACCACTGAGCTAAACCCGCCCTTTTTTGAGAGTGACTCACTAAGTTGCTAAGTTTGTCCTTGAACTTGAGATCCTCCTGCCTCAGCCTCCCAAATTGCTGGGATTGCAGGTGTGCACCACTGTGTCCGGCTACAACCACAGTTTCTTGACAGCCCAGAGGCTGTAGAATTCTGGGTACAGAGGAAGACTGAGTGATGAAAAAATTCAGGTGCCACCAGATAAAAAAGAAAGAATTCAATTCTGCCAAGTTGGCCAAATAAACAACAAAAAACAACTCTGGTTGGTCCTAAGTACATAATCAGAATAAAGGGACGAACCCTGGAGAGAAGAATCCCATTTTATTTTCCTGGCACTGGGGATTGAGCCCACGGTTTCATGCTTGCTGCAGGGCAAGCCCTTCACCTATGAGTCACAGCCACAGATCTTTTTTATTTTTTATTTCGAGACAGGGTCTCACTAAGTTGCCTGGACTGGCTACATACTTGCATCCTCCTGCCTCAGTCCCCCAAGTACCTGGGATTATAGGTATGTGCCACCATGCCCAGCCCCCAAAGTATTCATAGGGAATATTCTACACTTGCTAATTCATAAATTAATAATTTACAATTGGATTCTATCATTAGAAGATTTCTGAATTTCTTCATATTTGTTACATTCTAAAATCCTAAAAACAACTTGTATTTTTTATACTGCTTCAAACGCAGCTGTTTATAGAAGTCTCTATTCTCTATTTTACATAACATTGGACATAAACAATATTTATGTCCCTTCCTGTAATAAGGCCTCACTGACTTTAAGACGACTCAGGCAGCTCAGAGGCTTGGAGCAAGTTTTTCTAAGCCATAGCTTCCTCAGGTGACAAATAAGAGTAAGGTACACGGTACAAGTACCATCATCACAATAACCAAGACAGGGTGAAGGGAAGACACCATGAAGCATCTGGCTTTGCTCTGGCCACACGTAGGCTCTTGCCCCTCCGCTGGGCTGGTGTGTGTCGCAGAGCCATGGGGCAGGCAGAGTGTGGGTTAATTCATTTGCCAATAGTGTCTTCTTCCCTGAAAGTACTAAAGGGGTCAAAGAAAGCCAGAGGTAGAGAAGAAAACAAAACACATCAGGAGGCCTGGAGAATCTATCAGCCCTCAAAGTTTTTTGAGGAAGTTTTTTAAAAAAGAAAAAACTTGGATCACACTAAATGCCAAAGACTCATTTTAACATATTCCAGCAGGGAAAAAACGTCACAGAATATGTTTTATAAGTCCTGGAAGGTGCAAAATGGCACCTCTCTCTATGTGTAATTTTTTTCTGGATGAAAGTCTTTGAAAGGATTTCTATTCTGTTTTATGTTTAGCACTAACTATTAATACCTTAGAATGAAATTCACTAATCATGATTTAAGAAATTTCCTCACTATATAAGGTAGTTACATCAAGCAAGCTCTGGGCAGTAGACTTCAGTCATTTGTGAAGACACTCTACCAGGTAATCCAGTCCTCCGCCGCTGGCTGGGCCCAAGGGGGAGGCAACGGTGGGCGAGGCAACGGTGGGCGAGGCAACGGTGGGCGGCCTCTGGGCCTAGGGAAGCAGGAAGCTCCGGCTCCGAGCAGAGGTCCCTCACCCTCACCTGAGCCTGCACTCCTCCTCCACATGGAGACCGCCACTCACCTGCTCCTGGCTCCCACAAAGAGCATAGGGCACCAGCTTCAACACCGGCTTCCAGAGGGCTTTTACGTTTCCCCAGGGGTTAGGACCCGGAGCTCTGCTGGGAATGTTGAGGCTCCCTTTTCTAAGGCATGAGTCAGAGGAGTTAGGGGGACTGAGGCAGAGGTCTGTAGCAGTCCCAGCAGAGGCCACAGTGGCTTTCGGTGTGACAATGCCATGAAGTGCTTCCAAAGAGTTAATGATTTTGGATGCAGGACATGAAACTTCCAGACTGTCAGAGCTCTTGGATCACAGCTGCAAGTTACTAAACTCAGAGAAGACTCAACACTCCTTTGAGATGTCTCAGTGAAGGCACATTCCTGAAAGCTATTGAGAGCAGAAATGCCGCCTCCTCTTCCAATACCCTCAGCACACTTCAACTTCACCCCGACTTGGAATAAATGTCACTTTTTTTTTTTTTTTACAATATTCGTAACTCCCTGCCAATCTCCCGTGTGCAGAAAAGCCCGTGAACACCTTTACCTGGGCAGTCTCTTCCTCCTGCTTCCTCTTCTCCTCCTCAGTCTCCACCAGCTTCTGCTTGGTCAAGAGGAGCTCCTTATTCAACACATCTGCCTTGTCCTCTGCCTGCAAGCCAGGGCACATCACAGCCATAAAGAAGGCGAATATGCGCACGCATACCTTCTCCACACCCTGTCCCCAGGTACCCTGTCCTACAGCTACCTCAAGTCCTTCTTCTCTTCCCAGCTCACTGCAGGGTTGTGGCGGGGGCTGCTTTCTCTGACCATCTACATGCCAGGTACTTGGTACACATTATTCCTAATTCTCACAACAACACCTTTACAGCTAATGACAGTGAGATTTGGCTAGACCAAATACATCGTCTGGGGTCACACATCTAAAATGACAGTTATGATCTGAATTCAAATTTGAATGACACCGAAGCCCATTCTCTTTCCACACCCTTCTCCCACATTCTCAGATGTGCTTCCAAATGGCAGTGCATGGGGAGGATTCAGAGAAGGCAAGTGGACAGGTGGGTCCACAGACAGCAATCAAGTGAGAAAACTCGAAGGCCAGGCTTGCGGTTAACTGGCCCACAAGCCGCTCAGACTGGTCAGTCAGTATAGCAGGGAGAAATTAAAACCAAAACCCAAGACAGAGAGAGTCGAGTGGGAAACCAAAGCAGAAACCAGACTCCAGGCTGTTTTCAGGGTGCCAGGGCGTGCCTGCTGAGAGCAGGCTGGTTCTGCCTGGGACAGAGAGCCCTCTGGGGTGTGTGTGTAACTGAGGGGACACTGTCTTATTTACATGCCAGGACCCCGACCTCATCCTCAGGTGCCAGCCACACATTTGCACAGCACTGAAGTGTGACCTGAGACCCACCCTATTCACTGCCATCTGGACGGGCCCCCTGCCACGCCTCTCCAGTCTCCCTGGTAGCATGTTAGGACAGCTCCATGTGTGAGGTGCGTCTCGCCCACTGCACTCTAACTCCAGGAGGAACCATGTCTCCTCTGCTCTTCACCATTTCCCCAGCACCACACCCACACGGGGACAGGGGCAGGTTTTCCCCAAGTCCTCAGTGAATAAACCAATGTTCCCTAAGTCCCTGCAGAAGCAGCCTGTGTGCAGTGGAGGTGGCAGAGGGCCACAGGATGAGTCCAGCAGAAAGACTCCCGAGGCAGAGGAGAGGCAGCTATGTGAAGAAGCCATCCCTGGCTGACAGCAGCCAAAGGTTGTCCAAGAATCATGCAAACTGGCCAGGTGGCTTCTGTCTGTGTTTGCCATATCTCCCCCACGCCCAGATGGCCGGGCCAGCACAGTCTGCTGGATACTGGCAGAGAGCGCAGCCCTGCTTCTCTGTGCTTGCTGGCACCTAGGTCCAGAGCCTCCTGGCTCAGTGGTAATAACTCTTGCTTCCAGAGCATTTGGAAAGATTGGGTAGTGAAGGTGGAAAAGACTCTATGGCCCTCTAACCCCAGCCCGCTGGTTCAAGGTCTACCGCAGCAGGAGTAGGCAATGCCACTTTGACTTCAGTAGCATGCTTTTTGAATCCTGCAGTATATCCAGCTGTTTTAGTTTTGGAAACCTCTATAAGAAAAGGGGAAAAACACTTCCCTGAGGAACTCTTTTTAGAAACACTTGAACACTCATGTTGAAGGCCCTATTCGTTTCATTTACTCATTTTCTGTTGAAGAGTCCTCATTAGGTGAAGCTCAGGCCTCCCTACTCTGACTGTTAGCATAGCTAACCCCACAGCAACAGTCATGGGTGCTAAGTGAAGAGGAGTCTCACGGTTTCCTAGGAAGCCGCAGCCAAAGCTTCTCCTTAGTGCTGAATAATAAAGTGAGAACAACTGTGCCCATCAAAATAGGATCATATCTGAAATAACCTAAGTTTCCTCTAAAAGCAGGCTTCTGGATCTTTAAACATCCAGCTGCTCCACCTCAAGGTATCTCTCATGTCAAGTGAAAATAATACTAAACAGATAGTTATGTAAATTCTACTTTTGAACCCAAATTATAAAACGTTCCTTACAATTTGACAGTGGGACTGAGTGGAACTCCATCATTTTTAAGTCTTCTAATCACATGTGTGTGTCTTAAGACGTCTTACTGATGCTGAGAGCTCAGACTGCAACCAAGGCTCCTGTGACATCAACCTACGCGCAAAACAAGCTCTGCCCTGTGTGCCGAGGTTGTGAACCCACTGCCCTTGATGAAAGGTTTGGTCAAAATCAGGGATGAGGAGTTTTCAGAAATCAGCCAGGCAGTTGTTCAACTTCAGAGAAAACAGTACTTATCACCTACAGCTTCTGGTCTAAGAACTCCAGTTAGAAGGAGCTCAGTCTTCAGTGCGAAGGTACCAATTCTCTCTCTTCTTTTTGTTCCCTGAGAACAGGGAAGGGCAGGGAGGGCCTGAGAGCAAGTAGCATCAGAAATTGAATTGGAGATGCCTTTTCATCACTAACCTCAGAAATTCTTATCTAAGGAGTCGAGAGAGATCTTCCTGTCAAAGGGAAACTGACCGCCTTTGGTGCCTGGTGCCCTGGAGGGTAAAGCCATGACTACAACAATAAGGGTGGAGAATGCTTGGTTTAGAGAAAGTACCTAATAACTAGGAGTGTGTGTTTATTTCCCATCTTGTCTCAGGTACAGTCTGCTTTCATGTCTACTAAATGTTTGCCCAAATTTTGCTGTTTGGGTTGAGAGAAGTGATTTTGGTAAGCTGGGACTCCAAAGAAGGGGGAAGGAGGTGAGGCCGGTGTCCTTCTCAGGTGATGGTGCCCTTCTGTAAGGACCAAGGGCAGGACACCTGAATTGTAGGGATGGCTGTTGGATAGGCACTTAAACCTCTGCTGGGGCAGAAACTGCAAAATCAGAGGCTAGGAGGAGATAAGCATAAAGAGCAGTTTTATCTTTCATTTAGATAATTGGCTTCAAAATGGAGGATCTAGATTATTACTACTTTTCTGAAAGAGAGAGTCAAGAGGGAAGAAAAAAGGGAGAAAAGGAAGGAATGCTGGAGTCCTTCCTTTAGGGATGGATGTGGTGCCCACGCGAGGCAGTCAAGGATTCAATGATGTCAGGAGTGTCTATAATTGCAGCCATTTCAGACTGATCCACAAAAAGGATTCTCTTGGAGGTGAACTGACTTTTAAAATAACATTTATCTGATGATTAAAGCTATGTATAGTATTTTCCTACATAACACCCATATCCCATTGCACAGTGTTTTTCCAATCCCATTGGTTCAAAAATTATTCCAAAAAGATATAGGTACACTATCGTTCTCCCCCAATACTGAACATGCACTTTATTTCTACTTTTTATTCTTCTAAGTTACACTGCAGTAAACAATAATCAATGCAGTTTTTTTTTACTAAATCTCTACTTTTTAGCATAGCTTTCCAAGTTCAAGTATAGTTAGATCAATTTCCTCATTTTAAATAGTGGACCTAAAATACATGCTTCATGGGCTCATTAAAAAGAGTAAATGAGATAATGCTTATAAATAGCCACATATAGTGGTTAGCACACACTAGGTACTCAGTACAAAATTAATTTTATAAAAGGGATAAAAATAGGAAAAGAAGAAGTCAAATTATCACTTTTTGCAGATAATATGATCCTATTCTTAGAAGACACCAAAAAACTAGAGCTAATAAACACATTCAGCAAAATAGGAGGTCACGAAAATCAACATTAAAAAATCCATGGTTTTTCCATGAACCAACAATGAATCTGCTGAGAAATAAATCAGGAAAGCAATTCCATTCACAATAGTCTCAAAAAAAAATACCTAGGAATAAATCTAACAAGAAGGTGAAAGAACTCCACAATTAAAACTAGAGAACTTTGAAGAAAGAAATTAAAGAAGACCTCAGAAAATGAAAAGACCTTCCATGTTCATGGACAGGCAGAATTAATATTATTAAAATGTCCATACTACCAAAAGCAATACACAGACTCATTGCAATCCTCATCAAAATACCAATTACCTTCTTCACAGAACCACAACAACAACAAAAAAACCAGTCCTAAAATTCATAAGAAAAAATGACTGAGAATAGTCAAAGCAATTCTAAGACAAAAGAAGCAACGCTGGAGGCATCATAATACCCGACTTGAAATTATACTACAGAGCAATAGTCACAAAACTGCATGGTACTAGCATAAAAACAGACACATACACAATGGTGCAGAATAGAAGACACAGAGAAAAGCCCACACATCTACAAGGAACAGCCATCTGTTCCTTGACAAAGGTACCAAAAGCCATGCACTGGGAAAAAGACAGCCCTTTTTTGGGAGGGGAGGAGGATACCAGGGATTAAACTCAGGGGCACTTAACCACTGAGCCACATCCCCAGACCTTTTAAAATATTTTATTTAGAGACAGCTTCTCACTGAGTTGCTTATGG
Source organism: Ictidomys tridecemlineatus (assembly GCF_052094955.1). Taxonomy (NCBI): domain Eukaryota; kingdom Metazoa; phylum Chordata; class Mammalia; order Rodentia; family Sciuridae; genus Ictidomys; species Ictidomys tridecemlineatus. Next base: position 8,394,138 of record NC_135486.1, on the reverse strand, counting down.
CCTCACTAAATTGCTGAGGCTGGCTTTGAACTCTTCATCCTCCTGCCTCAGCCTCCCAAGCTGCTGGATTATTGTGTGCACTACCGGGCCTGGCTCAAGACAGCCCTTTTAGCAAATGGTGCTGGGAAAACTGATTATTCATATGTAGAAGAATGAGACTAGATCCTTATTTTTTACCCTATCATAAAATTCAACTCAAAGTGTATTAAAGATCTAGGAATTAGATCAGAAACTCTGTAAATCCTAGAAGAAAACATGGGTCAACACTCCAACATATAGGCAGAGGCTACACCTTTCTCAATATGACCCCTATAGATCAGGAAATAAAGCCAAGACTAGGATGGCATCAAGTTAAAAAGCTTCTGCATAGCAATGGAAATCATTAGGAAAATGAAGAGAGAACTTACAGAATGGGAGAAAATCTTTGCTAGCTCCTGGATTAATATCTAAAAATTATAAAGAACTCATATAACTTCACACTCCAAAATCAAATAACCCAATTAATAAATGGGCAAATGAATTAAACAGACACTTTTCAAAAGAAGAAATACAAACGGCCAACGACTATATGAAAAAATGTTCAACACTGTTAGCAGTTAAGGAAATGCCAATCAAAACTACAGAGATTTCATCTCAGGAGTCAGAATAATGGTCATCAAGAATACAAATAATAATAAATGCTAGAGAGAATATGGAGAAAAAGTAATACTTTTACATTGTTGGTGGGACAGTAAATTAGTACAACTATTATGAAAATCAATGCGGAGGCTCCTCAAAAGACTAGGCAAGGAACCACCATATGACCCAGATGTGCCACTCCTTGATACTTATCCTGAAGAATTAAAGGCATTATACTATAGAAATAAATGCATACCTGTGTTTATAGCAGCACAATTCACAATAGCCAAATTATGGAAACAGTCGAGGTGTCCACCAATAAAGAAAATATGATACACACACAATAAAGAAAAATGAAATTATGCATTTGCAGGCAAGTGGATAGAATTAGAGACCATTATGTTAAGTGAAATAAACCAAACTCAGAAGGTCAAGAGTCTCATGTTTTCTCCATACGTGGAAGCTAGAGAGGGAAAAGAAAAGAAAGGGAGGGGTGGATCTCATGAAAATAAAAGGGAGATCAGTACAGGAAAGGGACCAGGGAGTGGTAAGAGGTGAAGGAGGGAGGGGCAAGTGCTAGGAGCGATATTGGCCAAACTGTACTTCACACTGTGTGCATGAATGAATATGTAACAATGAATCCCACCATTATGTGCAACTATAATGAGCCAATAATAAATACGGAGAGAGAAAAAAATTAAATCTAAAAAATTAATTTTATTATTTGCTTACATCTTATTACAAGACTTAACAGGTACCACCAAACACATTTCTCAAACAACTTTCAAGCTCTCTTCACTTCATTGCGCCCCTCTGAGTTCAACTCCTTACATTTTTTTTTTTCATTTAGCCATCTTAAGAACATGATCAGTGGTCAAAGATTCAACCTGGCAGATTTGGGGGTGAACCACACCGTTTGGGAAGCTAATACAGAGCCCAGACTAGCACTGCAGTATGTGGTCAGGCTGAGGCTGGCCCTGCTGGGACCCTTGTCTTGGTGCTGGGTCTTGGTCACACTTCCCTCATCTCATTTCAATCAACTTCCACATGGAATTTGTGATTAAAAGGACCAAATATTTTCCAAATGGACTACTGTTCTATTTCTGTGTCCCAAACAGCATAGTTGTTCTGCTTTGTACCAACTATACCCGGAGGCTGAAGGTGTAGCTCAGTGGTATAGTGCTTGCTCAGCATGCATGAAGCCCTGTGTTTAATGCCCAGCACAGAAAAATAGAAATCAAACTTCCTTTAGTGCCGACCGCCTCCCCCTCCCTGCGCAGCTTCCTTCCTTCCTTATTAGCACCATTTCCTCAATATTTATGTTTATCTCCCACCTTACTATGGTTAAAGCTTTTGAGCTTTAAAAAATTAGTTGTTTATATGAGGAAAAGATGTGACAGAAACTACTTCTACCAACTTTATTTTTATTCATTTATTTTTGCAGTGCTGGGGATCAAACCTAGTGCTTTGAGCACAAGAGCTCTACCAGTGGGCAACACCACATGCTTCAATTATGAACACATAAGCAGATTATATTATCAGTGGACTTGTGTTTTAAATACTGTCAATGCAAAGTTAAAGCACAGACAATGACTTTTTCTTTCCTTCAACAGTCTAAGTCTCAATTTTTCTAACCCTGCACCATTGGCAATATTTATTTTTTAGAAGTAAAAAAAAAAAGAGTAAAAATTCTAAGTCTGCACAAGATTGCTTCCACCTTGCCAATCATCTCAGGAAATGCTAGCAGTAGCAACAGGAAGTTCTAATACTGTCAACATTTTGGGAATGAACAAGGGAAGTTATAGCATTAGAGATCTCTTAGCAACAGCGAAGGTGTGTTGAACACGTACTATAAGTGCTTTAGCTTAACTCTCACATCTTCCCTCCAGGGTAGACACTTTTGCACCTACAAGCAGCTAAAGGACTGCCCAGGGTCACATGGTTGGCAAGTCGGGGGTGCCAAGAGATTCACGTGCAGGCTCTCTAGCTCTCAGCCACTAAGATGCCTGCCAATTCGACAATCCAACATTTAATGCTAGCACTTCATGTAAAACTTCACATTTATTATTGGAACAAGCAGCAAGGTGCCTACGATGTCAGGGTGGCAATAGTATACTCTGCTACTCTTTGATAATTATATGGGCAGTTTTTGGTTTAGAAAAATACTGATAAAGAGAAGAGATGCTAGAGAAATTCAGAGGTATAAAAATCAGTGTCAGACATGCCTTTTGGAAATGAGCCACCCATTCTCAAAGGTGAGGGGTTTCCGCTCTCTCCAGTTAGCGTGAGCTGCCCTCCCCACTGCCAGCCACCATCCATCTACCAGGCAGCACACTCAAGAACAGCGAGCCTGGGAATGCGGTGAGAACTACCTGGTCCTCCCCCTTGAGGAAGTTACTCTCATGTCTACCTCATGAGTGACAGATTTACCTGATCCAAGTCATTCCGCAGAGCGATTTTGCTGGTTACCAGTTCATGGGCGAGGTCATCATTCTCCTGCTCCAGCCTCATGCTGGCCTCCTGTAATCTTCGGTTCTCCCTCTGTACAAAAAGAGCAAGAGCCAGAGGTGGGCATGAGTGCCTGCAGGCACCAGCAGAAATGGAAGCAGAAGCAACTGGTGAGGAAAAACAAGCAACACCAACAAAGTGAACTTCCAAAGGTGTAAAAGGAGAAGGCGCAGTGGCACAGGGAGGCGGGCCTCTGCCTGGGCAACAGCAGCGTCTGGCTAGCGGTGCGGCTGCGGAACTCTACCCGGTGCAGCTTGCGACTGTCCTTTACGCCCTTTACGCCCCCCAGAGTGACTCATCATGAAATGTGGACCACAAACAGCAGTGTGTCCAAACATACCCGCGATCCCATGAAGTTCCCACACAGACCTAGAATGCAGACGACAAGCAATTCTTGGACACATGCACAATAACTCCACCCTGGACCTGACGAGAAATGGTAAGACGCGGCAGGGATGACACTAGACATTTCTCCAAATTGTTTTCCAAGATCTGGGTTCAAGATGATTGAGAATATTTAAGAACACTAAATCAAGAGTCTAGATACTTGGGCTTGTGACTTGCTATCAGCTGATATTTTTTATTCTGTGAGTGAGAGGACACTGACTTTTCTGAATACAATCTACTTTTGTGTTAGTAACAATAAAAGTCCCCCTAAAAAGTCTTCTAAATATCTATTTTGCTCCTTCAGATTAAAAAGACTTTGGGTAAAATAAATTACTAAGCTGGGATTCTTTCCCCCCCATTAAAAAATAAAAAAAGTTTTTTCATTTTTTTCTGCTCCCAGAAAAAAATCTGAAGCAAAGTTATATGATGAAACAACCAAGTGTCTGATGCTTACGAACTAAGGTCTCCCCTTCACTAGAGGTTGTGAGTCTGCTATGTTTATATCTAGTCTCAGAAGAGCAGTTTAGTGCCTTCTACTCTAGAGTATCAGCACTGCTTTCTTTGCTACTGTTAGCAATTACAATTACAAGCAAGTCAAAACAGAGCTGACAGGAAAGACTTGGATGTGACAAAACCAAGTTTAGATTTACACTTCTAACCCCCCTTTTTTTTCTGCAAGGGAGGTAGAAGCAGACAAAGCACTGATGAGAGGAAAACACACACACACACAAAGAAAACCAGAAGATAAATATATGTTTTAGAAGAGAGTGTTCCACAGTATAATAGAGGGGGCAAAGTTAATTCTATTATCTTTAGAACAGTCTGTCATGAGAACCTAATCATCTCCCCCCCCACCTCCCAAGAAGGGCTAAGAAACAGATGATAAGGGCAACGTCTGAGGTTGTCATGGAGGCAGAGGATCCATTAAAAGGTACAGTCAGAAGAAAGAAAGGGGAGAAACCTGCTCTTTGCATCTTCTCTTTTTTTCTTTGTTATTTTTCTTTCTTTCCTTTTTTCTTTTTTTTTTCCCCCTTTCTTTTTATACACTGGGCCAAGGATATTCTACCACTAAGCTACATTCCCTAGCACTTTTTATTTTTTATTTTGAGACAAATTCTTGCTAATTTGCTAATACGGCTGGCCTGGAATTTACGATTGATCCTTCTTCATCAGCCTCCTGAGTTGCTGGGATTACAAGCATGTGCCAGTGTACCCAACTTGACTATATCTTTTTCTTTGGAAATAAAAAATTGACTAAGATAGTTGGGGGATATCAGAAAATTCTTGAAAAAGATATCTACTAAACATAAAAAAAAGGAAATAATCCCAAATCACTTAAATACTCTTAAGTGGCAAAATTTCAGTTTTAGAATATTAAGAGAAAAATATCTGAGGAAATGCTTATTACCTTGTAGGGGGAAAAAAGACAAATAATGAGAAAATTATTCGGGCCACTGAACCACATGCCTAACCCTTTTTATTTTATTCTTTAAATTTTTTTTTAGTTGTAAATGGGCACAGTATCTTTATTTTATTCATTTATTTTTATGTGGTGATGAGGATCAAACCCAGTGCCTCATGTGTGCGAGGCAAGCGCTCTACCACTGAGCCACAAGCCCAGCCCACCTTTTTATTTTTTATATTGAGACAGGGTCTCACTAAACTGCTGAGGCTGGCTTTGAACTTGCAATCTTCCTGCCTCAGCCTACCGAATTGCTGGGATTACAGGCATGTGCCACCATGCCCAGCTAGAAAATCCCATTTGTTTAACAATATAAAAAGAAATATTAACTGTGGGTAGTAGATTATTTTCATTATTGTCTTTGTCCTTTTTAAAAGAAAGTTTCCAAGTTTTCTTGGAACATATAATAAATTTGTAATAGGATTTTTAAAAGTTTTGTTTTTTAAAAAAGGGGAAATTTAGAATTTAAATTCCATCTAAAAGGATAAAACTTTGTTTTAAGTCCATTCCTGTTATAAGGTCATACCCCATCTGAAATACTGGATCTCCTTTGTGACGGAGGCACAGCTATTTCTGAAGAGACAGTTATTTGTATTTGTAGGGGAAACTCGTATTCATCTAATTCTGTCTGTCCCCTCAACCCACACAGGGTCCATGCTACCAAAGCAGCATAAACGTAGGAACTAATCTATGTATCCAGGGGACACAGCCAGAGTTTCTATAGTCGAACGTTGGGCAAGCCAAAGGAACTCAATTTCTCACAGGTTCTTGAGAGCTAATATTTATTTCTGATGTATCTTTATTTCTGAACTTATATACTTGTAGAACACTTAGATTTTAAAAACATGTTTCAAAACTTTTAATAAATTTCCTTCTTGACAGAAGAGCAGCAACACCCAGCACAATTTCAACACAACGGATTTCACAACGCAGACTGCTTACGGGGGAAGAGATTTTTCTCAGTTCTCAATAAATCCCTCAAGAAATCAAGATAAGACGACTTCAAAACCTAATCCTGAGATGAGTGCCTCACTCCTACCAAAACTGTACTGTAGAACTCCACCTCAGAAACGCTTCCTCTATTACGTAACTAGGTTAATCTGGCACAGGTGAAAATGTTGCAGCTACCAGTTTTTCAGGCTACAGTAATATGCTTAGAATTGAGTTAAATCATCTCCAGGTAAATTCACATGATGTTTGTGGGAAAGCACTATGTTCAAGTATTTTAAAAATGTACCAGGGAGCTACTTCATTATTGGTTAGAGATCAACATTTGATAAACTATATATTACAGAGGAAAGAAGTGAGTTCCGCCGAAATTCTAACTGCAACTTCTCACTACAAGGACTACTGCAGCTTCAGCCTTGCCGAGACCCACAGCTGAAGGCACAGGTGTGGGTGGGAAAGACCGGGAGAAAGTGAGGGGCTAAAAAGCAGAAGAGCCTGGGGCGCACCTACTGGCTTTTGCTTTAGCAAGAAGCTTCTGGTTGGTGTTTGCAAAGCAAGCAGCAGGGTAGGAGGTGTCAGGATGCCTGCTCTGACTCACAGACAGGTGGGAAAGCAAGCTACAGGGCCAAAGTGCAGTATTCTCCTCCAAAGTACAAGCCTAGGTGGCCAGGGGTTCTCACATGTTGTTTGGTGCTACAGATGCCTACTGAGTGCTACAAAGAGATGCTGCCACCCATATGGAGATTTTCAACAAAGAACCTGCCCCTGTGTATCAAGGGGCAGCAGAAATTACACCACTCAGCTGGCTTTTCCAGCCCTTATCAAGAGCTGAAACAGTTTTCAGAACTGACTGATTTCAGAAAAAGTTTGCCTTTCCACTGGAATGAAGAAGTTAAGTTAGGTTTGACGGGCCTGGAAAAGGCAATATGTTCATTTTGAATGTTGGTGAAGTCCGCCCAGGAGAGACTTCAGTTCAGCCCAGATAATCTGTGTCACCTTGGAGTTGTTGACAGGCTGCACGTTTACAAAAGCAGACGTGCTGAAGGCCCAGACTGTAAGCAAAACAGGCGGACTGTTCCCCTGGCCTTTCAGAAGAGTGCAGGAGATGATGTTTACATAATCCTTAAAACTGGCCTCACGCTGTCTGAAACAAACTCCATCTCACACAAATTACACTATTCCCACAGAAGGTAGACTTTCCTCAAGAGTTCCTCCCCTCTTACATAGGAAATGCACAGCTGGGAAAGTTTGTTTAGTAACTTTTGGGAGGAGGATACTGCATTTTTCAAAGAGACAGACGCTGATACAGACACACATAGATTAAAAACTTACCTCCTCAAAAGTCATAGACCAACTACCGTTTTCAATCATAGGTACAAAGACAATCGAAAAAAAAGGAATATCCAATGAAATCACACACCTACTAATACATACAGGAAATGACAGTAACAAAACACACTTGTTAATGCTATTTTTTCTTAGAGTCGTATGCTCCAAGTTCCCGCTGCGAACATTCGATGGAATAAAGTATGCTAGAGGCAGCCAAGTGGCAAGTCTCAACCCAGGAAGGCTCTACTTGCAAACTCCTCCCTCCCCACACTGCTATTTGCAGCTCTTATGACTGATGAAGACGCTGGCTGCAGAAGTATGAGCAACTACAGGGTGAGCTGTGGATATTGTTATTAATGCTGGCAGGAGGAACTTCCCTCTATGACAAGGTCAGCAGCCTTGCAAAATAGTTCATCTTCAGGCAAAAGAATGAAATTGCTGAGCAGGGAAATCCAAAAGAAAAACTGATTCCAGTTCTCATTTGTTTCTGGAGGCTGAAGCCGGCATAAAGCGGTCCAAAGGAGGGTGAAATCATTTACTCCAAGATGAGAAACCAGAGAAATGTGAACTGGCAATCAGCAGAAAATAAACTAAGCGCTAGGGGAAAAAATGACGGGGAAGGAGGTGGCTACATAAACCCTGGCTCAATATTTTGGGTGTGTTGTCTGCTGCTATGATGAATTCTTGGCTCATGCTTTTATAAAGACAGATAAGGGTCAGGAAAAAATGTTTTTCTAAAAGACCCAGTACAACTTAATTAGCAACAACACACGCAGTGCATCCATGCTTTCTTTTGGATACCTCTTTTAAAAGAGTTGATAATCATTTTTAAATTTTCAGCATACAATTTTTAACATACAAAGACAAATGTCCACAGATGAAATGTTCAAATGTCTATATTGCGTGTAAATGGAGATCTGAGGAGAAAATCTGGTATCTGAAACTGTTTAATGCTTTCACTTCTTTCTCATCACATCCAATTTTATCTTTCTGGTGGAGACTTTAAAAAATTTAAATGTCAAACTAAAAACAAAATCTTTTTGGTGATAACTGACAGTTGGCAGACCAGACTGCATTTCTCTTAGCATTAAAATAAAAAAAAAAATCTTAAATGATACTCTGGCACAGGTTCAGTAAACTTTTTTTTCCTTTTTAGTTGTTGATAGACATTTATTTTATTTATTAATATGCGGTGCTGAGAATCAAACCCAGTACCTCACACATGCTAGGTAAGTGCTTCACCACTGAGCTACAACCCCAGCCCCTGGGGTCAGTAAACTTTTAATGTGAATAGCCAGAGAGTAAATATTTCAGCTTTGCAGGTCACACATCTGTGTTGAAATCACTCAGCTCTACCACAGTCATTTTTAATGCCGCCCTAGGCAATAAGTAAACAAAAAGATGTGGCTGTGTTCCAATAAAACTTTATTTACAAAAACCAGCAGTGAGCTAGATTTGGCCCACAGGCTGTTACTTGTGGATCTCTGCTCTTCTTTAGCATACCAACAAGTATTGCAGATGAGGTAGAGAGGGATGGTGGGTGGGGAGGGGAGGGGGGATAGTAGGGGATAGGAAAGGCAGCAGAATACAACAGTCACTGATATGCCATTATGTAAAAATGTGAGTGTGTAACCGATGTGATTCTGCAATTTGTATTTGGGGTAAAAATGGGAGTTCATAACCCACTTGAGTCAAATGTATGAAAGATGATATATCATGAGCTCTGTAATGTTTTGAACAACCAATTAAAAATTAAAAAACAAATAGGTTACAGAAGATGTAGAAACATATTAGTGTCATATTTTCTCAGGTTAACAGGAAACGAAACTTTCTAAAAATTAAAGAGAATATCTGGAGGATCCTGAAGATCATCAAGAAACACACTTGGAAATTCAGGTGCTTGGCACTCACACCTCCCCTCAGGGCTGGACCCAGCCAGTCAGAACACCAGAGCACAGAAGCCTCAGTTCCTTGCTAGCTACTGTGCTCAGAAGCCCCCAGGGCTCTAGCTGTGGTCTCCAAGGTCCTACAACAATAAGCTCAATGTTGTGCAGGTCAAAGAGAAAGTGGCAGCCTTCCCCAATAGACCATTAGTGATCACAAGCAACTTGTGTCCATTACTATTCATTAAAACACATACGTCCTAAAATAAATATTTGTGGAAGCCAGTAACAGTGTCCTTTCATGAGAAAATGATAAAATGTAAGCTTTCATTGGCAGAACAACATTTTTCAACATGGATTCACTTATCTTGACTTCCATGAGTAAGGAAAGACCCAACACAGAGGGAGGAAAGTACCTATAAACAAAAGAGTTTATAGGTAAGAAATTTACTACAATTTAAACATGTTCATTTGTTCAAGTTTTTAAAATGTGATAATTGCTCTAAATCATTTTAATAAATATATGAAAATGGCAAATAATATAATTAAGTTTTATGTCACTATTTTGTATGATTTTTTGCTATGTATAATTTAAAAAGCTTTAAAAATTATACATAGTAACATTGCTCTACAAAAATTAGTAAAGCGCCCCTAGTTCAGTCCTTTGTATTGTGGAAAGAAGGAAGGAGAAGAAAAGAAAATACTATCTGTATCTCAAACTCGGGAGAGTTGAGCTTTCCAGACTCTGTAGGATTTTCCCATCCAGAAAATGTAACCTTGACTATGCTCTTGGGAGATTCACTGAACTTAATTAAATTACTTAGCTGCATTTTCAAGGCTTGCCCCCATTTGTGAGTAGTTCTCTAATTAAAAGGAAGAGCCTATGCACGAAGTCTTATATCCCTAGAAACCACCTTTCCCCACAATAACATTTCATTTCACTGCTGGGCACAGTGGCGCATGCCTGTAATCCCAGCAGCTCAGGAGGCTGAGGAAGGAGAGAAGAATCTAGAGTTCAAAGCCAGCCTCTGCAAAAGTGAGACCCTGTCTCTAACTAAAATACAAAATAGAGCTGGGGATGTGGCTCAGCAGGTGAGTTCCCCTGAGTTTAATCCCTGGTACTCCACCCCTGTGGCTGAGAGGGAAATCCCCCCCAAAAAACAAAAACATTTCACTACCTTAAGATAGAAACAGTATTTTGATTCTGAAATGGGTGTTTGCTAGGGGCTTGGTTACTAATTTTAAAAATGTTCTAAAGTAATTAGACCTATCCATAAACATGTTTTCTGGGGAGTTGTGCAAAAGTGGAAATGTACTTGATGCATTTCTATAGCTATATCCACACCCCACATTCCACCTCATTAGAGATCGATCAAGAAATTCACAAATCAAAATACTGGAGTAGATAAAGACTATTCCACAAATTGAGCCAGCCCCAAGTTAAGAAGGATGTTAAAAACGATTTAAAATATTCTATATTCCTTTCTGTCTTTTGAATCTTGTCATGAAATGAACCAGAAAGAGAACCCTGAAGCAGGCGATGTGGGGTTCACTGAGGTCACATACAAACTGATGCCAGACAGGCAGTGCAGGATGTGTGGGTGTCACCTATTCACGTATGCACGTCTCTGTGCATATGTATGTGCAGGCACTGCTAATATTATATCTAGAAATTAGAAAGCATCACTAAAAATGAACATACCACCCATTTGTGTTGGTCTTTCCCCTACAAATAAGGGTGCACATGGGGTTGATGATCATTAATTAGCTCAGATTCTGACAAGAAGGCCTCCTTCCCCCAGTGTGGCTTCTACATAGGTACATCTGGTGTGACTTGGGGTCCATAAAAAGGAAGATGGTAGACTAGAACATTTAGCTTGGGTTTGTTTTTCCTTTGGTGGAGGGCTGTCATTTACCTACCATAAAACCATGCTCTTAAAATGTACAATTTAGTGGCTTTAGGATATTCACAAAATTGTGTGACCATTATCACTGCCTAAACTCAGAACATTTTTCATCATGATTATGGTTTTAGAATTTAAATTTATACTAACATTATTTTATTGTATTTTTTTGTCTGAGATTGAAGTGTTGGATAAAAATGAGAATGGCTAGGTAACTCGAAAAAGTAAATGTTTGCATATGTCATAAAAATATGCACAAGCACTTGCTTAGACGGACACAGCAAGAAGTGTGACTGCAATTCTAAGGGCCATCTCAAATTCTGCCTTTTCTGCCATACTTTTTTTTTTTTTTTAAACATAGGGTCTTGATAAGTTGTCCAGGCTGGTCTTAAATTTGTGAGCACAGGTGATCCTCATGCTTCAACTTCCCAAGTAGCTGGGACTCCAGGTGTGTACTGCCATGCCCGGTTACCAGAGCACTTTGATGTATGCTACCAAGACCATGAGAAATAGCATCATCTGAAATACCTCTGTTGTATGACATTTCCGGGCATTTAAAAAGTAAAAATTGAAAGAAGTAGGAAAACAATTAAATATAAATAAATAAAAATAAAAAGTAAAAATTCCCACTGTCTTCCAAACTCTGTTGCCATTTGGCAAACTAGGGGTAGATGTGGCATTTTAAGCAGTGTGGGTTCCAAAGTTTGGGAGGAGTGGATACTGAACTGATGCAAAATTCTCACTCAATGCCTTAAAAGATCTTTCCTGGTTATTATTTTTTAAAAAAAATCTTAATTTATTTATTTAATATGGTGCTGAGAATTGAACCCAGTGCCTCACACATGCTCAGCAGGCAATCTACCACTGAGCCACAACCCCAGCACACCCCCCACATTATTCTTAAAGCACTTACTTAAACTGGGTTCCTAGTCCAAAATCTAAAAATTATAAAGTGTTCATTATCAGCACAGAGATCTTATTCTTGGCAAGATTAAGTATTATAAAGGTATTTTCTAAAATACTTCACTACTTTAATTAAAATAATTATGATTAGTTTCTTTTTTTTAATTTTTGAATTCTGGATTGAACCCAGGGATTTACACACTTTACACTTTACATGCAAGTAAGCACTCCTCTACTAAGCTACATCCCCTATCTTACCATTAGCTTCTTAAACTAGATGTTAATCATCTGAAGGACCAAATCTGTTGATGGTTGGAAACTATCTTGTCAAATGTGTTGTCAACTATATTGAAAATGGAATTATAATTTACCGCGCCCATCACCAGACAAATGCCTGGATGTCGTTGAAAACACTGAGAGATGCTACCCTAGATAATATAGTGAGAAGCTATTACAATCATCCAAAAGGAACAATTACTGAGGTTATCTGATATGTGCAAATAAGACACTACAACATTTGAATTTAAAATATTTGCATTCAAAACAAAACCATAGTTTAATTTTTCAATGAAAGTTTAGTCCTTCAATGAAAAATATACTGATAATCCTACATGTTATAAGCACTTTTTAAAAATAACACACATTTTACTATTTACTTATACATACCTGCTTTGACAAAAGAAAGAAAAACATGGTAACAGTTCAGTCCTAGCCTGTTTTTAAAAGTACAAGGCTGGGTTTTCATTTTCCTCTTTTACTTTAAAGCACTCTTCAGATTTTTTTTTTCATAATGATGGTGGCATTAAGGAAATTAAAACTATATAAGCAGTAGTAGGGTTTCATTCTGGATCTACCATTACTACCTTCAAAACTTTTTACAGTAGAGTGTTATAGGACCAACATTAAAATTGGACTTATTGTGGAACAATGGAAGTAGCTTTAGCTCTTATCTGGTGGTAGGAAGTAGCTTTAGCTCTTATCTGGTGGTAGGAAGTAGCTTTAGCTCTTATCTGGTGGTAGTTATCTGTCGTAGCTCTATGTGGGATTTTATTCGCAGTTCCTGAGCCAGTTCTATAAGCAAGGGGAGAAGCATACTGACTGGTGGTAGGTTATTCAGTAGCAATACCTGGGAGAAACAGAGGAAGATCCATGAGGGACTGGAGGGGCAGACCAATGAGAGGTTATGTTATTTCAGTAATTCTTGGATAACTTGTGGTAGTAGTCTTCATAAGCTAATAATAACCAAGTTTACTGAACACTAACCCTGTGCCGAGTACTTAACATACAACATCCCTCAACCTCGCACAAATCCATCAAGAAATTATGTGCACTATACACATTTAACAGATGTGAAAAAGGTTCAATAACTAGTCCAAGATGCTGAACAGCAGCATAGATTCTAAAATCTCCAATTAGGTTTCCAAATCCTGTGCCCTTTCTCTCAAGAGCCACAATTTCAATTCAGGTCTTCTGACTACAAAATCCATACACTCCTTCCACCCTGCTCCTCTGCGCACATTCCACACGGTTCAGTTCAGCAACACAGTGAAGATGCTCTGTGAGACTGTGCTGCCCACATAAAGGCAACTCTAGTTACCACAGTGGAAGCCATCCCACTCTGGGTGATTTCATTAACAAGGCTACCATAATACTTCTCTTGGCAGGACATTTTGGCATTAGTGGTGTAATGAGAGGGAGGGACTTGTGCATCTGTATGAGTCTGAAGAATTAAGACAAAAATGTTTCACTTGGAAAAGCTAAGTTGGCAATCAGTATTTCCCAACACTATTCAGGGACCAGTGATCACAAATGGCCTAATTTTTTTTAAAAAAACCCACAATTAAGAGATTAAAATAAAATCACTTTGATTCTAAGACTGCATACTGTGTTGAATGTCACCATTACCCATGAATTTGTTTATAGAAGTAAACATTGCAACAAACTCCATTACTGGGCTTGATGTACCTTTGTGGTTTTTTATTTTTCCTTCCAAGTAAGTCTGTCTTTTTAACATTTGCTACAGGCAGAAATAAGTTTGAAACATCCTTGTGCCAGTCTTGCAACAGTTCACCTTCTAAAAGTCTCTGAGGAAGTGATCATGCACAGCTAAAACAGTACTTTGCCATTTTCCTTTTTTTCTCATTTTTGAAAGTAGAAAGCCACTTTCTCTTTTTCTTTTTCCCTTTCTCTCAGCTTCTTATGAAGATTCCCAGTATAAATGCAACAGCTGGAGTTACCTACAAATATACAAACTGAGAGAAAAGAAATATTATGGTTGGCTACTTGGGAGTCTCCAGAAACGAAGACACACCTGGACAGTCAGCATGACTCGGTGGATCGGGGTGGGCCAGAGGGAAATGAAATCCCCACAACTGCTGCTTTCAGATAAAAAGGCACGCTGCTGACAGGTGCACAGTACCTCCCATACCTTGTATCTATCCATTGGGTCTTCCTGCTGCAGCTGACTCTCTCGCATTGTCTGATATTCTTTTTCATATTTTTTCAGCTTTTTGGTTGGTACCTGCAGAGTTTGGAGAAAATTGCATTAGACAAGACAATCATTTAGGATCCCCGCCGACCCCCCCGCCCCAATACTGGGTTTGAACACAGAGGTGCTCTACCACTGAGCTACATCCCCAGTCCTTTCTATTTATTTATTTATTTAGAGACAGGGTCTCACTAAGTTGCCAAGGCTGTCCTTGAACTTGCCATCCTCCTGCCTTGGCCTCCAGAGTCTCTAGGATTACAGGCATGTGCCACCACACCTGGCTGGGAAAAAAACTTCCCAATTCTTCTGGCATTCTAAAGGAACATTCCTAGCTAAAGGCTGGGGGAAAGCCTAGATTCTACAGCAAGGCTTGGCAAACTTCTCCCGTAAAGGGCCAGAGAGTGTATTTTGGGCTGTACAGGCAATAAGATCAAGGTCACAGCCATTCAACTCTTGCTATTGAATGAAGATGGGGGCAAAAGGCACACTCATACATTGCTAGTGGGACAGCAAATTAGTGCAACCATTATGAAAAGTGGTATGGAGATTCCTCAGAAAAGTTGGAATGGAACCACCATTTGACCCAGCTATCCCACTCCTCAGTTTATACTGAGAACTCAAAATCAGCATACTACAGTGATGCAGCCACATCCAAGTATATAGCAGCACAACTCACAATAGCTAAACTATGGAAGCAACCTAGGTGTCTTTCAACAGATGAATGAATAAAGAAAATGTGGGATATATATACAATGGAATATTACTAAGCCCTAAAGAAGAATAAAATGATGGCATTTACCAATAAATGGATGAAACTAGAGAATATCATGCTAAGCAAAATAAGCCAATCCCAAAAAACCACAGGCCAAATGTTTTCTCTGATATGTGGATGCTAATTCAAAATAAAGCGGGATGCTGGAGCTAAGAAAGAATAGAGTTACTCTGGGTTAGGCAGAGGGAGTGAAGGGAGGGGAGGGTATGAAGGGTAGTGGACTAAATTGGACATAATTATCCTATTGTGCGTAAGTGACGACATGACCGGTGTGATTCCACATCAAGTACAACCACAAGAATGAGAAGTTACACTCCCATTCATATGTGACGTGTCAAAGTGCACTCTACTGTCATATACAACTTAATAAAACCACCACAACAAAGCTGCCTCGGGTGACACATGAGGGGACAAGTGTGGCTATGTTCCAGCAAAGCTCCATTCACAAAAACAGCCACGGTCTGTCCACCTACTTTAAATACTGTGGTCACAACTCTTCTTATCTATGTATTTAATAGTACTATTAATTTTAGCTATCTTTAAGTGTGATTCAGTCTTCTATCATATTGAAAATAAAAATTGTTTAACAGAAGTAAAAAGTTGAGCAATAATAAATGTCTTTAAATGGGTTAATATACCAAACACAAAGATCTAAAATTTGACGATAAAACTTTAAAAAATACAGTATCGCTGTACTGAAACAACAGTAAATCATCTCAACATCTACATACAACTCATCTACTTCTTGCTAAAATAATGTCATCCTCAAAAGACAGTAGTTGACTCTTTCTGAAAGGACTGGAATCACATAGAATCTCTGATTTTAAAAATAAATAAACAAACCCAGCATGCCATGAAGATGATAGAATTTGGCATGGACAGACCTGGGTCCCAGTGCTCGTTACTTATTTGCACACTGTGTAATCTCTCTGCCAAGAGGTATTTAACTTCTTGGCCTCAGTTGCTCATCTATAAAATGAAGGGTAAATAAATTTCTACCTCATAATGCTTGACAGGAGAGTTAAATAACATACATGAGAAATATAAAGAAATGCTTGGATAATAGAAAATTTTGAATTAAAAAAAAAAAGCTTTAGTCGAAATAAACATATTGCAACCTATTCTGCTCCACATGACAAATCAGGTCTATTCAGCCTTTCCTTAAAAGGCCAAATTATGTAATTCCTTTATTTATGTTTTATTAGTTGGACACAATGCCTTTATTTTTTATTTTTATATTCCATTGTCTATATATACCATGTTTTCTTCTTCTTCTTCTTTTTCACAATGCCTTTATTTCATTTATTTATTTTTATGTGGTGCTGAGGATCGAACCCAGGGCCTCGAATTTGCAAGGCAAGTGCTCTACCGCTGAGCCACACTGCCCCATGTAATTCCTTTAAACATCAAAATCTTTCCTTAGTGTTTAGATGCCTGAGAAAGGGTCTTGAAATGAAGGAAAGCAGTTTTGGTTTTGAGATTATAAACATGCCATTTTGCAAACATCTTGAGCAGGAAGGCAAGGATGTGGTCTGTACCCTCGGTATCCACTACGACACTAAGCACAGGATGGGTCTATCCTGGGTCCTCGACAGGTTCTTGCTCGGTTCAAAGTATGATGTTTGGAAAACATGTATGTGTGTGAGAGACAGCCAAAGAGAATGGAAAGCAACTGGCATATTCGTAATTATTTTATAATTTTAAAGACAGTTTTAATACTCTGGAATCTGACCAGAGAGTTAAATTAAAAAGCAGACTACAGGGCCGGGGATGTGGCTCAAGTGATAGCGTGCTCGCCTAGCATGCATGAGGCACTGGGTTTGATTCTCAGCACCTCATAAAAATAAAATAACAATATTGTGTCCACCTAAAATTAAAAAATAAATATTTTTTTAAAAAAGCAGAATCCAGGTATCATTCTCTTCATTCTAATTACTTTGTTATTTCTATCCAGGAGCACTGTGAAATTCTGGAATTTTCTGCTTCTGAGCACAATTGGGAAGTTTCACAAACTCAGTCCAAACCACTAGAAAACCACGTTGTGAGAATATTCATCTGGCTGATGAAAAAATATCTCCCTTTCAAACAAATGGGGACACTTTCGAGGGTGTAACTGAATTACAAGGCCACCATTGAGAGCGGTCATGAGAAACACTGATCCATCTCCAGAGACCTTCCACAATGCACTGTGACCAACCAGAGCACAGCAGGAAGGAAAGCACCACCTACCAACTGTGTGACTTCACAGACGGCTAGATAAACAAGGGAAACACACAGACCGTGCTAGGGAAACAACCATATTTTTCTAGATTTTTCTGGAATTCAATTCTAATTCCCTTTCTCTGTATGAACTAATCAAAGAACCAGACACAGACTCTGAAGATCAAGTAGCAAATGAAACAACCCTGGAGCCCAGGAAAAGAGGGGAGAAGTCCCAGGGTTTTACGCATTGGCAAGGTGTTGAGTGTACCCCAGAAGCAGGGCCGTGGGGGCAGCTGAAGGTGCCTTGAAGCGTCTCCTCAGCAGCCCCAACCCACCAGATGGGAGGTGTTCAACATCTTTGCAATTGGGATGCCCTACCGCAGGGGGAAGGCTGAATTTCAGTCCCAGGTGGAAGCATTTTCTACTGTTCTAAAATGGATCTGTTCATCAATGACTGAATTACATATTGCAATTTGTTCCTAGAAAATTCTTCTAAAACCATATTTTTAAAAAATTCTATCACTAAGATTCTTTTACTCGTAAAAGAGTGTTTTTCTTTTAAGTCAAGCTTGCTACTTATGTTAAAAGGTTCATTTCCAAGTGAAATTTTGTAAAAAAAATACACGAAATATCCCCCATAAACTAATCCTTTCCCATCTGGCTGAGATTCTAGGATGTTTGGCTTCATTTTGTTCAGGGAAACAGCAGGTTCCCAGAACAATATGTTGCTAGGAAACCTTGGAAGCTTATTTATCTTGTGCTGCGTGGTGATATTGAGCATCCACCTGTAATCGCCACAATGTGAAGGGGGAGAGGCGTGGAGAAGGAAGAGAGGAGAGCTGATATGGTACTCGTTATTTATGAAGTAATCTAAGAAAACAGCTTTTGTTTTTAAAACTACATTTCAGGGCAAATCTGCATTTTATTATAGGGAATGGAATATTGAGGCTAGAAATTCTTATTAGATAAAGGAATAAGAAAAACCTCTCCATTAGGTAGTTTTAATTAATTAAAAAGGTCACTAAAAATTACTAGAATAAAACAACCCATTATCTCAAGAGCAGCATAGGTATTTCTCCTCTTAAGTTAAAGTTAAATCAATTTAATGAAGGTGTGCTGTTGAAGAATATGTGAAGATATTAAGAATCACCCCTCCTTTTTTTTTGGTACTGGGAATTGAACCCAAGGGCACTTAACCACCGAGTCACATCTCCAGCCCTGTTTTATATTTTATTTAGAGAGGTCTCGCTGAATTGCTTAGCACCTCACCTTTTCTGAGGCTGGCTTTGAATTCATGATTCTCTTGCCTCAACCTCCCAACTCCAGCTATCCCTCATTTTTAATGGTTACCTAATGCGGAGGTCCTATTCCACCAGCTATCTACCCTCCGCCTCTCCAGCATTCACTGTTTGGCTATGTTCAGAAATCTGGAAGAATCCACAACTGTTTCCATGAGTTCAACTGATAATGAGCACTCACCACTCAGAAATGGTATTTATTAAAAACAACCAACCAGGGCTGAGGTTGTGGCTCAGTGGTGGAGCATTTACCTAGCATGTGTGAGGCCCTGGGTTTGATCCTCAGTACCATATAAATAAATAAATGAACTGTGTCCATCTACAACTTAAAAACAACAAATACCAACAACAACCACCACCAACAAACAAACGAACAAAAAGAGAAAAATGGAACATCCAACCCTGGCATGACACCTGCAAATGACTATGATAGGGATTGTTTTAACACCCAGCCAAGCTCAACATTTGGGACTTGACAATTAGTTTGGGAAGACAGCATTTTAAGAGAGAACCAGTTTCATCTCTTGAACTGTTTATGGCATTTAGTGATATTTCACACGGAGCTTGCCCCTGACATTTAAATTCATATCATAAATATTTGCATGGAGTTAGTAAATGGCAACGGGCGGGCTTTCAGAGATTGCTTGCTTGGTGCATCCTCTCTGCAGGATGTGGACACTGAACACCTGTGGCTAGAGCTGAGGAAGACCCACGAGTTGCAGCAGAGCAGTCTGGGCCTGGGGGGTCAGCTCCCTCATGCACACTGCTCCTTCCTGAGACTGGGCAAACTCTGGTAAAATGCTTCTCAAATATTAGCCATTTGAATATTCCTTCTCTATTTTTGCCATCTATTCACATTTTACTTACTACTTTTCTTTAAATCAACCATTGGAAAAAAACCCATTTATTTTGCAAGAAAATAATCAATTTGGAAACTGGAGTCAAAATGGAACAATCGTTTCTCAAAGATGTCTGCATTCTAGTCCCTGGAGCCTGGGAATATGCTATCTTCATGGCAAAATGGGTTTTGCAGATGTGGTTTAAGCTAAGGACTTGAGACAGGAAGATTTTGGATTATTAGGTGATGCGGTGAAATGACACAGTTCTTTAAAGGAGGAGAACTTTTCCAGACTTTACTTAAAGGAAGCTGTGAGTGCTACAGATGGAGGCCCAAGAAAGTCAACAATTCTGGCTTGGATGACGGAAGCAAAGTCCTCCAAGTAGGGGAATGTGGGCAGTCTCTGGACGCTGGAAAATGGGAGGGAATGGATTCTTCCCAATGACATCAGGGGAGAAATGCGGCCCCTCAATGCCCTCATTTTAGCCCAGCAAGTCCCATGTCCTATTCTAACCTAGAGAACTGCATGTTTTTTTAATCACTAAGTCTTTTATGGTAACCACAGGAAACTAAACCAAAATATTATAAATAATAACTGCTATTCATGGAACTATTTAATGTTTACAAAATTTAGTTGAAAGTCAACACCTGTTGAAAGCAAGATAAAAATTCCCTCGTCCTTCATTTTATAGTCAACAATAAATATGCCAATATAAAATGAACTGTACACCATTAATCCTTACATTAAAACAGCAGGGGATCAAACTAGACAGCAGTAAGCAAAGATAAAAACCACTGGCCCCAGCCAATGCGCAGACTCATGTGGTCCCTCGTTGCTCTCTCCTCCTATAACCACCTGCAACTGGCTGTGGTGTTGGCCACGTGGTACCCACGAGGTACTTTTTTAGTTCTTGCTAAGGATCGGTCCAGTATCCACTGGCATTTCCATGATGGGTTTATTGTATTCTACTGCTAAAATGCCTGTTCAGACCCTCTAAAATGACTTCATGGCAGCATTCTGAAAGACACTGCACTAAATCGAATGGGCTTTTCCAACAGTTCTCCTGGTAACAATGGGTTACAATTCTAAACCAGGGGGATTTTTATTAACTCCACTCCCGGACACCAACACCTCATCTGCCACTTACTGATGAGCATGAGCCTCCTTCAGCTGTTACTTGGAAACAATAAAGACAAGAGCCTGGTGAGCTAAGGCAAGGGGAGGGAAGGGAAAGGGTGAGGAGCGTTAAGTAGTGACCTCATGACAGTAAAGGAGAAAGCACAGTAATTGCTCTCCCCCATGTTATCATGCTGGCCTCAGAAGATACAGAGGAGAGGCTGCAGGAAGAACAGGCTGATCTCCCTCAGAGGGAACACCTGGATTCCAATGTTTCAGATTTTGTAATATCTGTGCACACACACACACCCTCCAGATATCTTGGGGATGGGCATCCAGTCTAAACATAAAATTCATTTATGATTCAGATACTCCTCGTGTACATAACCGGAAGGTGACTTTACACAGTATTTCCAGGGCACTTGGGTTTTGACTGTGCTCTGACTTCTAAAGTCAGGTGTGGACTTTTCCATTTCTGGCGTCATGTCAGTGCTTAGAAAGTAACAGATTCTGGAACATTTCAGATTTAGGCCTTTCAGATTAGGAATGCTCAACCTGTACACTCAACCTCTTCACTCCCCATGGTCTCTCATCTTCTCCTTCAAGGTCTATATTTCTTATTTTTATTTGTGACTCAGATTGAATACGTATTTTGCTGTATTTTATTTATTTATTTATTTATTTTTTTATTGGTTGTTCACAACATTACAAAGCTCTTGACATATTTCATATATTAGATTGAAGTGGGTTACGAACTCCCAATTTTTACCCCAAATGCAGATTGCAGAATCACGTCAGTTACACATCCACAATTTTACATAATGCCCTATTAGTAACTGTTGTATCCTGCTACCTTTCCTATCCCCTACTATCCCCCCTCCCCTTCCCTCACATCTTCTCTCTCTACCCCATCTACTGTAATTCATTTCTCTCCTTGTTTATTTTCCCATTCCCCTCACAACCTCTTATATGTAATTTTGTATAGCAATGAGGGTCTCCCTTCATTTCCATGCAATTTCCCTGTTCTCTCCCTTTCCCTCCCATCTCATGTCTCTGTTTAATGTTAATCTTTTCTTCCTGCTCTTCCTCCCTGCTCTGTTCATAGTTGCTCTCATTATATCAAAGAAGACATTTGGTATTTGTTTTTTAGGGATTAGCTAGCTTCACTAAGCATAATCTGCTCTCGTGCCATCCATTTCCCTGCAAATTCCATTTGACATTTTTTAGTGCTGCGTAATACTCCATGGTGTATAAATGCCACATTTTTTTTTTATCCATTCATCTATTGAAGGGCATCTAGGTTGGTTCCAATTCCATTTGACATTTGACATTCCATTTGACATTTTTTAGTGCTGCGTAATACTCCATGGTGTATAAATGCCACATTTTTTTTTTTTTTATCCATTCATCTATTGAAGGGCATCTAGGTTGGTTCCACAGTCTAGCTACTGTGAATTGTGCTGCTATGAACATCGATGTGGCAGTATCCCTGTAGTACGCTCTTTTAAAGTCTTCAGGGAATAGTCCGAGAAGGGCAATAGCTGGGTCAAATGGTGGTTCCATTCCCAGCTTTCCCAGGAATCTCCATACTGCTTTCCAAATTGGCTGCACCAATTTGCAATCCCACCAGCAATGTACAAGAGTCCCCTTTTCCCACATCCTCGCTAGTACTTGTTGTTGTTTGACTTCATAATGGCTGCCAATCTTACTGGAGTGAGATGGTATCTTAGGATGTATTTAATTTTAAATGAATTTTTCTTAATAATCTTTATCTAACTAATCACATCTACCAGGATTATTACTCTATTTTGTATTTTTATTTTCTTTCTTTGTTTTTTTAGAGAGAGAGAATTTTAATGTTTATTTTTTATTTTTTGGCAGGCACAACATCTTTGTATGTGGTGCTAAGGATCGCACCCGGGCCGCATGCATGCCAGGCGAGCGCGCTACCACTTGAGTCACATCCCCAGCCCCTGTATTTTTATTTTCATTCTCTAATTTTGAATACTCATAAATATTTGAATTTCACATCATTAATTATTACAAAATAAAAATATATTTTTTTACATATAAGGTTTAGGTAAGTTTCCTGACTACAAATACAACCTTTGTACATTTAAGAGCTCACGTGCTTTTCAACACTACAGATCTTAAACTTTGGATAATTAGGATAATAGAACTCTTAAGTAACAAATTTGAACACCCCAACTATATGAACTTAAAGGAAACTTTTACACAGAAAGCAGAGAAATAATAGAACACACATGGAGATTTTTCAACTTGCTCTGCAATGTATATAAGATCTTTGGCTTATATGGATTTTATGGAATAGTGTTTCAAGTTCATTTAAAAAAATGGTTTTTGAATTTAAACAGAGAAGAGAACCTAGGAGCCACCAGTGTTTCAGGGTAAGGTACCACTGGCTTTTGGGTGGAATGATTCTTGTTTGTATAGATTCCACTTTCCAATTCTGAGTACCTGGCAATGCTGGTACCATTTAACATTTCACCTAGTAAATACCATAGTGCCCTCCTGTCATTGACAAAGGATGCCATACACCTTTTCAAACTAGGGGTGGACACAGGAGTCTGCAAGATTTGAGGGGTAGGTAGGTGCTCAGCATGGAATTTGTACTGAGAATTAATGAGCTAACCTGTCAATAAAGAAAGATGGAGACGGGCACGGCATGCTCAGTTCCCAGCAGCCCACTGGTACACCCTGACATCCACTTCCCTCTGCAGCTTTCAGTCAGCAGTAATTGGCATTAAGTAAGGGATTGTTTCATGTTAAAAAAAAAACAGTTTTATAGTAATAACTTAGAAAAATCTATATTTAATATTTTCAACAACTCTGCATTATTCAGATTCTACATATAAGAAAGTACAGTCTCACAGATGGTAAATGGAGTCAGGAATGAGATCCAGACAGCTGCCTGCAGAGCCTGCCCTGGTAACTACTTAGCTTTATTGTCTGGGACCAGAGCATGAAGGCAAAGAAACTCGAGAAGCTGAGGCTCTAGACAGAGTGCCAAGTATGTGTCTGATTACCACATGGTTTCATGGTACAGAAACAGATGTTCAGATGTTCATCCAAGGTACAAGGATGACCAAAAGGAAATGTGGGGGGCAGAGGCAGAGGAAGCACAGCTATCAGGGCTTTTTTTTTTTTTTTTTAACATGGGTTTAGACAAGCTTCCTTTGCCAAACTAAAAAGCTGGTTTTCCCCACTCTCAAAATGAACACTGGGCCAGCTAAGTGTAAGACCTATAATTTACAGTCTAAGGAATCTGTTTCTCTACTTTAGAAATAAAAGATAAAAATATTTATTGATGGATGCAGATACTTGTAAATCACACTTTTTTTGGCTTTTTAAAGGCTCATATGACTCAGGTTAATGTTTTTCAAAATAAATATTCCCTGTGATCAGATATTCAAGTGCTTAAAATTTTAATATAATAGAATAAATGACTATCCATTATGTACTGTTCTTGTTCACTCCAGATAATTTCTTAGGATGAATATAAATTATTCCATTTAATATATTAACCACTGGATCAAGAAAAAGTATAATATTACATTCCTTGGAAATTTAGTGGGGTCTAAGTGTTTTCTAAGTAAGAATCACAGACACTTCTGCAAGAACTTATCAAGATCCGGATATGGAATGGATCAGTGACAACCAAAATAGTCACTGTGCAATAACGTTAAGGACCAAGAAGAAATAGATGGAAAGAAATCAGGAGACAACTTCGGAGAGACACTTCCTGTAGGTTTAACTTAATCCTCTTTTTATGGGTAAGCAAAGGATGCAACTTAGATTCTTTTTGAGATTTTTAGCACTAAGAAGGTGACTATAAGTCAATGTTTTACTGCATGAGACTAGGGGAAGAAAATCTGTCACAGTACATCAGAGTTTATTAGATGGATTTTTTTTTTTTTGGTACTGGGGATTGAACCCAAGGGTGCTTTACCACTGAGCTGAACCCCCAGTCCTTTTTATTTTGAGACAAGAGCTCACTAAGTTGCCCAGGCTGGCTTGAACTTGCCATCTTCCTGCCTCAGCCTTCTGAGTTGCTAGGATTACAGAAGTGGGCCACCAAATCCAGTTTATTAGGTGTATTTTTAAAAATATATATATTTTTAGTAGATGAACACAATACCTTTATTTTTTATGTGGTGCTGAGGATTGAACCCAGTGCCTCACACGTGCTAGGCTAGTGCTCTACCACTGAGCTACAACTCCAGACTGCGCCCATCCTTTTTTTTTTTTTTTTGGTACTAGGATTGAACCTGGGGCACTTAAGCACTGAGCCACATCCCTAGACCTTTTTATATTTTTTAGAGATAGGGTCTCTCTAAGTTGTTTAGGGCCTTGCTAAATTGCTGAGGCTGGCTCTGTACTCACAATCCTCCTGCCTCAGCCTCCCAGCTGCTGGGATTATAGGCATGCACCACCATACCCAGTTTATCGGGTGCATTCTAATACTTGAGGAGCACATGGTTTAACCAGTGAGGACAAAGAAGGTATTATCTCTTACTGCAACCCTAACATAAGTTCCAGGCTCACAGACATCAAGTTCCAGGCACTCTTTTCCTGCATTCATAGTAACACAAACTCAGTACACCTCTTGTTCTCCTCTCCTCCAACATGTTCAAATTTCCTCACTAGCTAATGGTGCACACACCTGAGACAGGTTCCTGGGTCCAATCATGAGTAATTGATGACAGCCACTTTCCAACATTCATGGCCCACTCCAGAATGGAGCATGCTCATCCAAGTATTTCTGCAAGCTTCTGAAATGTTGATTTCTACTTTCTTCACCATGTTTGAATGCTACAGCAAACTGAGGAGACTCTTTCATTTTTTAGGATCTGCTTATCTATTCATTTCTAATTATTCCATAAATCTAATTTTGCATGCTGTTTCTGTGAAACTCTGTGATACTTCTGCTATAGGGATGCCTTATTAGCAAATACTGTCTGGAAGGGGAGAAATTACTGTATTAATTGTGTTGACAACTTCCAAAGTTATAGTTTCTAGCCTAGAACTTCTAAACTCAACCTACATATCCAGCTAGCTTCATATTATCCTTTGGGTGTTTTACATTTCAGAAATTTAAAACGTGGACTCATGCCCCACCCCTACTCACCTCCAGCTCTTCTTCTTCCATTGTTAATCTTCCAAACAGAAATCCAAATCATAAACCCAGAAGTCACCTTTGACCTCTCCCACACCAACACTCCTGCAATCATGAGGTTGTATAAAGCATACCTCTAAAATACCTACTCACCTTTCTCCCACTGAGCCTCACTGCAAGGCCCCGGCTCAATTCATAATTACCTATAATCAGAACTATTGCAATAACCCCCAAACTGGCCTTCTGTGTCCACGCTTGCTGTACTCTGAATCTCTGCATCATAGAGAAAAAGAATTTTTTTTCTGATACAAATCTGAAATAATTCTTCCTAAAAATTTTCATTTGCTTCTCAGTGCTTAGGATAAAAAAGAAACACTCAGCATGACTCAGCTGGTGCAACAGGGCCTGCTCTCAGCCTGCTTCTCCCACTTACTCAATGCCCACATCTTGCAGTAGAAAAAGGTGATCATTAGAATTTCTGGCCCTATTTAATTTTTTTTACCTCATATTTTTCAAAATCCACATTTGCCTATTTTATGATATTGCAGGTACATAATTTATTACAAAATAGAATTTATATATGGGAAGTATAGGCTCAACTGACTTTTACTGACAGGGATGTACAGAGTTTGGACAACAGCCTCTACTCCCACCATACTGGGCTTGGTCCAGCAGGTTCACCAGACGACATGAGTTGAGAGGTCTGAGGTGTGATCAGGCCCGTCTTCTTTCACAGAGCTCCCCAGGCCGTTCTGGTACGTCATCCACTAGAAAACCACTGCCGGGAAACACTGACTGCCAAGCCCCGAGGAGTAGAAACAGGCTAGACAAGCTTTCACTCATCGGCCTGAGCCTACACCCACCTGTTTCTAAGGAAACACCCATTCTGTGATAGAGCAACCAACTTAGAAATTGACTTTGGGAGAGAATAAATTCAAATGGTTAGAAAGGACTAGAGTGGGCACGGTGACGCATTCCCAGCGACTTGGCAGGCGGAGGCAGGAGGATAGCAAATTCAAAGCCTCAGCCACTTACCAAGGCCCTACTTAACAAGACCCTGTCTCATACAAAACATAAAAAGGGCTGGGGATGTGGCTCCTTGAGCCTAGCACATCTAGGTTCAATCCCCAATACAAAAAAAAAAAAAAATTTAAAAAGGACTACTTTTATTGTTATAAAATATTTCAAGAATCTGTATACACAGTTTGCATATAAAAACAAAATTAAATTTTAAAGATGGGGAAAATCATACTCTTCAAGAGCAAGTATTTGAGCACACATTTGGTTTTTGATACTCTATGCACAGTGGTTTAAGAGTTAAATAGTCTTGCATTTGAAAGTCTGCTCTGCCAAATACCAGCTATATAATTTTACAAGCAATTCATTTAGGCCTCTTATGCAGATCCTCTTTTTTTTTATGTTTTGTAATGGAGTAACACAAACATCTACTACTAAAGCCATCTCCTTTTATTGAGCACATAATGTATGACACAAAACTGGGAAAAGCACTCAACATAAATTTTAAGCGTCACAAAGGAGAACTGGTATTCTATGCCCATTCTATAAATTAGTAAACTGTGAAGAACTAAAGGGACATGCACAGGCACATGAGAGTGACAGGGGGCTCAACAGGCCCTTTTGATACCAAAGCTAAGCCTTGATTGTAGGGTTATGTGACCATCATCTACACTGCCTGTCACCTTGCCAGCACACTAGCTCTCATATTCAGGAACCTGACATGCCCTCTCAGCAGCCTGTTGCAACTAACCAAGCTACTCAAGGGTGGATATATTGTCATTTTAACACCTGACTGAGAGATCAGGAATCTATAATACTTGTCATATTACTGGCATAAAAAGAAAATGAACATCTTCGCCCTTATCTTTCTGGGCAAGCTAGAAGAAAAGAGCTGGTCAAATAGTTTCTGGGGTGGTTGAGTCGGGAACTTAATTCTGGGAGAAACCTGCTTAAAATTCCATAAAGTCTTAAGGGGAAGCAAGTGGAAATGACAGATTTTCCTCCTTTCACAGCCTTCCCAGAAAAGCACTGAAGGCATAAACAAGCCAGTGATTTCCAGCTTACAGCAAATCATCTTAAGCCTCTGGGGTCTTCCAGTGCTTCAGTGGAACTTCTGAGGTATACATCTGCCTTGATACTACTTCCTCTACTTCTTGATTCCTTTCTGTTCTCTCTGTGACCCATACTGATTTAGGCAAATAATGCTGGGTCCTCCTCCTCACTGACATGTCACAGTTGCTGTGGGACCATAACTATTCCTCCTTCTACTCATCTTTAAATCTCTTTTTCTCAGATTCTTTGCACTTGTAGGAAAGGGAGGAAAAGATATTTAGCTTGCTTTTCTTTTAAGCAATAATGATTCTTCTGTTACTATATTGATTATCTTCACTTGAAGGCTAACTTAGGAAAATTCTGATATTTTTTCTCTTTGATAAAAACTAAGAAGCAATAATAAGTTAGTATACTATGCTGGATGTTTGTATTTCTCTTCTTTTGGTGGGGAAGTCCTCAAAAACTTCTATATATCACAAGAAAAACTTTTTTAAATGACTTTCAGGTTATCACCTAAAAATTTTAGCAAAATGTCTGGAGAGTAATAGAATAAATACCAAGTACTAAAAATTAAGATTATAAAATGGTATGTATTCATTGACTCAATCTGGTTGCATATTGAACAGTGCTAGTCTGATTCCAGGAAGCAGATAAATTAGATGTAGTTCCAAAGCTGGGCAATAGGAAGACAACACAGCTGTGTATTCAGAAGGAGCTCATTCAACTTATTTTAAAATTAGACAAGATAGGAGAGAAAGAATAATTGAGGAGTCACATGGGACACTGTTCTCTATTACCATCAAACACCATGCTCACTCCCATAGTGCTCTTCCACCACAGAACACTACGAAACCTTAAGCAGCACTTTTATATCAGCTGTAACTGGCAATTAGATCAAAAGCGAATGTATCTCCTGCTAAAAATACCCACAATGGGCAGCAGGCTACAGACATTTTATGCCATAAGAAAATGAATTCGAGAACAATGTACAAAACAATATATTGTAAACCTTCCTTTAGAGAAGCTGAGCTTTACTATACCAGTCCATCTGAGAAGACAAACAGTTGGAAAAGATGGGAAATGGGCAACCTTCACTGTATTCATCTACCTTTAAAAGCAATAGCAGATAAAACTGGCTAAAAGTCACCACCAGCAGCATTAAACCACAAAGTGGATCACTTTGCCATTTTTATGCACCAATTTGTAACATGGGGAGAAAAGCTTATTCCAATAGTCTGTTCTAAAAATCATCTATTTGCTCACTCATTCACAAAGTGTTGACTATTTACAATGTAGACATCCTGGAACAAATGTACTGTCCCCTCAAGGAGCTTATAAATCTGGTGGGAGAAAGTCTTAAAAAATAGTCACACAACTTAAATACACTCTGATACTTATAAAGTAAAACACCCTGAGGGAGAAGTAAAGGTAGAGGGGTAATAACACACAGCTCTTATTTTGATTGCTTCTCTGGGAAATGACAAGGGAGCTGAGCTCTGAATAAGGTAGCCAGTGTAGGGAGATGCTCCAGGTGCAAGGAAAAATGGGTACAGGTGGGGAAG
Source organism: Ictidomys tridecemlineatus (assembly GCF_052094955.1). Taxonomy (NCBI): domain Eukaryota; kingdom Metazoa; phylum Chordata; class Mammalia; order Rodentia; family Sciuridae; genus Ictidomys; species Ictidomys tridecemlineatus. The sequence continues at coordinate 8,364,712 of NC_135486.1, read as the reverse complement.
AGCAAGATCAGCTACAAGATCAAGATCTACCCAAGTCAGAAAAATGAAGCCCAAATTCCCTGTTGTGGTTTAGACATGGGGTGTCCCCCAAGAGCTCCTGTGCTTAAGTAGGTGTGCTCAAGATGAATGACTGGATTGTGAGTCCATCCCACTTTGAATGGACTAACTGGTGGTACCTGTATGCAGGTGGGGTAGGGCTGGAGGAGGTGGGCCACAGGGGGTGTGTCCTAGAAGGGTTGTTCTTCCTCGAAGCCCCTTCCTCTCTCCCATTCTCTCTCTGCTTCTAGGCCTCTATGAACAGAGTAGCTCTCCTCTACCAAACCCTTCTGTCATGATGCTCTGCCACACCTCAAGCCCAGAGAAATGAAGTCAGTCCACTACAGACTGTTTATTCAAAATTTTATTCAAACTTTCCCCCCTCTGATGTATTCTTGTCAGGCTTTTTGGTCACAGCAACCCAAAGTTGATTAACACAGCCACTTGGGTGAAATGAAGAATTTCAAGATGGTGACACAGGGGCTGGAGTTGTGGCTCAGTGGTGTAGAGCACTTGCCTTGCATGTGTGGAAGACTGGGTTCGACCCTCAGCACCACATAAATAAATAAAATGAAGGTATTGTGTTCATCTACAACTTAAAATAAAAAGATGGTGACACAGCGTTAAATGAAGCATGATCTATGCAACTGCACAGGTCAACTCTTTTAGTCAGCTTTTTCACTGCTGTTACCAAAAGATCTGACAAGAATAACAGAGGAGGAAAGTTTATTTTGGGGCTCATAATTTCAGAGGTCTCAGTCTGTAGATGGCCAAATCCATTCCTCAGGGTCTGAGGTGAGGCAGAAAATCATGGGGGAATGGGTGTGTTGGAGAAAAGCAGCTCAGGACATTACCAAAAGCCAGGTGGAGCCCTCACCACCACAACAACATATAAACCCCAAAGGCACACCCACAATGACCCCCTCCTCCAGCCATACTCCACCTGCTTTCAGTTAATCCCTATTAGGGGATTAGTTCACGGACTGGGTTAAGGTTCTCATAACCCAATCATTTAATCTCCAAACCTCCTTGCATCTTCTTGTATGTGAGCTTTTGGGGGACATCTCATAACATCACCCACCTATGAGGCAGGATCTAGGAAAGAAAATGCATGTTGGAAGGACACCCTGGAACAAATGTACTGTCCATCGGTGGGTATTGAACAGACAGGAACGCGGTGGGGAACCAGGCCAAGGAGAGGCCTCCAGGGGCTAGCTCAGGGAGCACCCAGCACTGTCTCCATCACACTTCCCCCAACCGTTCCCCCAGAGCTCCTGTGCAAATGAGGCTATTATGTAATCGTTCTGCGGGCTGCTGTGAGGAAGACAGAGAAGACAGCCTCTGCTTTTAAGGAGCTCACAAATAATTGTACAAGAGATGAATCTGCTAAATGCCACAAGAAAGGTATAAGCACCATTTGCAGGGGACTCGAGACATGAAGATTATTCGCTTGGGGTAAGAAACTACAAATACAGAGACAGAAGAACCACAAACTACTAAAATTGGCCTCCTGCTGCCTTTAGACCCACAATTTCACCACAGCACTGCAGGAACAGCAAACACACCCAGCGCTCACTGCAAGCTGGGCGCGGAGTGCTGCGTGCTGCCTGTGTATTGATTCCCTTGAGACTGATGCCTATGAAGAAGGTGCTGTCATCCTCCTCCTCTGAGGCACAGAGAGATGAAATGACTTGCCTAGGGCCGCACATCTAGTACTGTAGGGATGCATTCACATCTATGCAGACAGGGTCCAAAGTCTTAGCTCAGGCTTTATTTTGCTTTGCTTAAAAATCTATATACTATAGGTGTGATTCTTTAATTTTTTCTTCCAGTCTCCTGTTCTCACTTTAATCTTTTTTTAATCTTTTTTTATCTACTAAGTTTTTTTTTTATGTATACTGCTTCAAATTAACTAGGAGATACACACAACAAGAGCAATCATTCTAAGGATTGATCCATCTTTATTACCTGGATTCAGACTTGACTGAAAAAGCAGTATGAGATAATTTAGATCTGAATTTCTAAAAGAAGCAACATAGAAAACACTACTTTCCTCTACTGTTGAGAACAATCCCAGTGTGTCTGCACGATGTCCAACTAGAGACCATGCAGTTGTGGACAATTTCTACTGATCCCTGAGAACTGTGAACACCAAATCATGGAACTCTGGAAGCTTGTGTATTGGCTGCTAGCGTTCCCAGAGCCCAGTGCTAGATGTATTCTTCACAGAACTGTGAAGTGCACGCATATCCTCAGTAATTCAGCAAATGTCTAGTGTGTGCATGTACTGTATGGGCTACAAAGACAGTTCTAGCATAGTCCTGCCATTAAGAAACTTACAATAAATTTTTACATTTTGTTAATGCCATAACATAAACATCAGTCTTATGCTATTATGGTTTAGAGAAGGTTTTTACAAACTCATCAAGAAATTTAGGACAGACTCTACAGAGAAGCTAACAGGTAAGAACTGTACAAAGGTTTTGTTGCTGACCATTCAAAAGTGTCAGGGTTTGGGGCGTGGAGGAACACAGATATACAGTACCCTCTCAGGACTAGAGAGAAGCATTCCATGGCACTTTTCCTTAGTACCAGGTAGGAAGCATCTTCTGATAGGTGGTAGCCACAGGTCCAGAATGCCACACCACAGAAATTGTTCTATAGGTGTTCCATTGGTTGGCTTGCCAGAATCTTATATTCAATTCACAGAGCCAGAAGACCCTATGTAATATTTCTAACCAATGCAATTCAAAATCATTTCTTTATGCTAATTTGAAAACCCTCTGGTGTAGATTTAAAGTAGGTTTAATTTACAGTAGTTATCTCCTAATTAGGGTCTTTCCAGTGCCAACCATCTACCCCTCAATCCAATTAGAGTGCTACTCCCAAATCAAATCAGGTGCTTCAGATCCTCTCTATGGTTCAGGTATGGACAACCACATTAGGCTGGAGTATTTTCCTGTAAAGGACAGACAGCATTACAGTGGAGTAGGACTATGAGAAGTACCCAGAAGGGTAAGATGTTCCCGATGAAGGAACAACTCTCTAGTACCAATTTCTTTCTCTATTCCTAAGGAAGCAGAAAGAAACCTCCAAAGGCAAACACATGGAGCCAAAATAATAATGTGGTCCTATTAATTGTGTTAAGAGTTGTGTTACCTGCATGAGGAGCTAAAAGACCTTGTGTAGGCACCAGCACAGCAGGCTGAAAAGAACAATCTGGAACAGAGTGCAGATGGCCTAGGTGGCTGTCAACCGATGGAGTGTGAACCTATAGAATGGTTTGGCAGTAGTTCCTCAGCACTGCATTTTCTAAAATGAAAGCAAGCACATGGTCTTAACAGATGTTTGCATCCACTGTGGATGTGAGAAGCAATTTGGAATAGGAAAGAACACCTAAAAAGTACTAAGCACCTTTGGATTGTTTGGGTAACTTATAGGACTTATGAGGCAAAATATATGACATTAGAACTGTCTTTTAAAAGAAAGTCTTGGCAGAGTAATGTTAAGAAATCAACGAGGTTTTAAAGTGGAACAGTAGGAGTCAAGGTGTAGCTCAGTGGTAGAGCACTTGCTAACATGCACAAGGGTTTGATCTGGGTTTGATCCCCAGCACAACCCACAAAAATGAGTAATAATAAAAATTATTAATAATAAAATAGGACAGAAAAGGATCAAACTGTGCTTTTAAGAATGTTAATCTGAGCTGGGCATGCCTGAGCAGCTTGTGAGGCTGAGGCAGGAGGATCAAGAGTTCAAAGCCAAACTCAGGAAAAGTGAGGCACTAAGCAACTTAGTGAGACACTGTCTCTAAATAAAATACAAAGTAGGGCTGGGAATATGGCTTAGTGGTCGAGTGCCCCTGAGTTCAAACCCTGGTACCCGCCCCGCAAAATGTTAATCTGGCTGGGCATGGTAACACATGCCTGCAATCTCAGCTACTCAGGAGGCTGAGGCAAGAGGATCTCAAGTATGAGACAAGCCTGAGAAACTTAGTGAGATACTGTCTTAAAATGAAAAATCAAAAGGGTTGGGGATGTAGCTCAGTGGCAGTGTTTCTGGGTTCAATCCCCAGTACCAGCAACATTGTAAAAAGAATGTTAATCTGGAAACAGTGTGTATGCTAAACCAGAAGAGAGAATAAAGAAAAGGAGAAAAGAAGAAACTGGAACACTCAGGAGGTTATGGAAATAGGTGAGGACAATGGCCTCTGTGAAGCAGATGACAGGAAAAATGGAAGGGAAGGAACCAATGAAAGAGAGCTCTGTCTTTAAAGTCAAGTCTTTCCCTGTCACTTCAGCCAAGAGATCCCTCCCTTCCTGGAGCCTCCCTAGAATCAGTCTTCACCAGGCCACCAATAATCACACAGGACTGTGATGAGCTTTCCCGGGGAATCCACTTTCCTATCTCTACTGGGACAGCTTAAGGCAAAACCCCTTATCAAGCTTGGAATCCATTTCAACCTAACAAGCTGAGTGCCTAACATTGCCTAAAGCACATTCATTCAGGTAAATATAGTCCTAACGTCTACTGGTTCCAGTGGAATTTTCTAGTTAGTTCTAGTACCGGAAAAAGAGACAGCTGAAGCCCATGTCCTGTGTGTTCCTGGAGTACGGGTATTACAGGAGATGTGGGATGACACGGAGCCGATAGGTGGAAAGACACAGAACCCACCTAACAGGATGTTTTTGTTACCTAAACCAGAAAATTGTGATAACAAATTAAAATAGCAGACTTCTCTGATATATTTGACAGAGCCAATAATTACCTCTGCTCTGTGGGGTAACTTCTAAAATACAGGAGAATGGGACTATTTGAGGAGACTTTTTTATGTTACACAATAGGAGTGCTCCCTGAATCAAAACTCTTGGAGACAAAACAAAAACAAAAACAAAAACCCATAAGAAGTAAAAAAAAAAAAAAATGCTAAATTCTAAACCCATGAAGAATTATACACCTAATAATAAGAGGATGTTTAAGAGAATTCTCATTTTGGAAAAAAAGGTAATATCAAACTGACTCTCCAAAAATTGATTGAAAACAAAATTGGATCGTTTTTAAGATGTTGAATAGACCCAAAGAGACTGTAATTGAGATTATGCTTGGCCGTGCACAAGTAAAGGAGAGGCCAAAGGGAGGGCTTTTTCATGTGCCTCTTTAAGGTCCATCTACTGCACACATGGAGGCTTGCTCTCCAAAGTTCAGGATGGGCTGCCATTGATGTCCTCATTTCTATGGGAACTGCAGGGAAGTGGGAAAAATAAGCTATGGGGAAATATGCATTTCAACCCTCACTTCCCTCCCCACCACCTAGCCTCGTTTCCATGGGAACAGAAGTTGAACAACCTCCCCAGCAGCTGAAAGTAAAAGCTCACTCATAGACTGCGGCTGTTTGAATGTCAGCCGAGAGCTGCAAATGACAGTTTATAGCTGCTGGTAAAATTTTTAAATGATGTTTTCCCTAATAAATTCCCCACTGTAATAATTTACTAGGGGAAACTATTTAACTAGTACAAGTAAGAATACTCAAGGGGATCTCCTGAGGACTAGATGTTGCAGTCTTTCATAATTCCAATATCATTTATCATTTTAAAAAGAATGCCTGTTGCAGGTGCAGCGGCGCACACCTGTAATCCCAGCCACTTAGGAAGCTGAGGCAGATGGATCAGGCATTTTGAGTACAGCCTGAGCAACTTATGAGACCCTGTACAAAAAGGAAAAAAGATAAAGGAAAAAAAAATGACTGCAAAGGGAAATACAGTGAAATGAAATGAGAGGACACACAAGTCACTCTGATGGCACAAACTTCCTCCAAATAGTGGATGTAGAAAAAGCACTGAGGAACTACTTAAACTGAAGGGGGAAGAAAAGAGAAAGAGGGGTCAAATTGAACATTTAAGTGCTATTTAATTATCTTTTATTACTAGAAACTATGAGTAAATTGTCAGTTATACCCAGAGCTGGAACAGTGAGCCAGCTGAACTTGGCCAGAGATCTAGACTTAAGCTTTTGGAGTGAAATCTGTAAACACACAGTACAGCTATCCAATAGACTTCGGTTCCTGAATTTGAATAGTGAGGTACACCTTTATTTCTTTAGCTACTATAATTGATAAGGACTGGCCAGAACTTGCTAAAGAGTACCTATTTCTCCTGTACATCCAAGGGCTTTAGAATACACATGTAAAGTGATTCATGGTGCAAATCTGTGTTACAAGCTTTTAGCTCAAGGGGAAACATCCTCCTTGATCACCTGAAATGATGCCAACATGTGACATGACAAGGCTGAAAAAGAAAAAAAAGATTTTTTTTTCAATGTCCACAATTTGATTTTATCTCTAAGGTCTTCTTTTACTATTTTTGGAGAGGTTGCTATCCAAAATTGTTCACTGTAACTTGGCTCCCACTCATATATGCCTCAGGCAAATGCAAATGCTACTGAATTTCTAAAACAGTTCAGCAGAACAATGTCCAGAACAGTAGCTAACAGGATGAAGAGGAAGTGTCTACTAGACTTTAGGCTTCTGGTTCTCACCATATCTCTTCCAAAGGGAAGAGCTCCAAGTTAAGACTTCTGGTTTTTCACTGCTCACTCAATTAAATTCTATTTCAAGAAGCACACACTTAGCTGATCACCTAGCACCAGGTATTGGTGATAACAACATTTAAAATGAAGACAGAACTTCCCACTGCTAGATATCAGTTTTTTAAAATAAGGCACTGCTGCTGGGCACAATGGCGCACACCTGTAATCCCAGCAGCTCAGGAGACTGAAGCGGGAGGATGGTAAATTGAAAGCCATCCTCAGCAACTTAACAAGGCCTTAAGCAATTCAGCAAGACTCTGTCTCTAAATAAAATATTTAAAAAGGGCTGAGGATGTGGCTCAGTGATTAAGCTAGCACCTCTGGGTTTGATCCACAGTACAAAAAAAAAAAAAAAAAAGGCACTGCAATTTTTAAATTAATATGACAGCTCTCCTTCCCTGTTTCTCACCACAGACCTTGTTACACACGAAGGTTGTGACTTTTTTGGAAATGTTATTTATAGTGTTACAGTGTAACATATAAGCCAAAAAATTATAAAATACAGGTAAATATTTGAAAAAAACAGTGACTTCTTGGGGAGACCCAAGGTGAGTCTATAAATATGGAACCTAAGTAATTGGTAGATTGGGGTATTTTCTAATTCTCAGTAAAGTTTCTTCTCTTTTCGTAAACACATTTTTACTAGCTAACATTATAAATTAGTATTAGAAGCACTTTGCTGTCTCTATAAAGTGTACAATAGTTTAGGTTCATTAATATACATGGAAACCTCTGTGAAATTTACCAAATTAAAGAATGCCTCAATTTAATCTGAGCTGCTCTTTTCCTGCTAAAAACCATCATTCCCTTGGACTTCATGTTCTCATCAATTCTGTTTACGTACTAGTGGTAGGCTTTCCTTTTGAAGACAACTTTGTTATCCAGAAATGAAGTTAAATTTGAATCTAGATGCTGAAAAGACAGCTTTGTTTATCAAGACTGACTCCTGGCCCAGCCTCAGGAAGTCCACAAAGTCATGAAGTGTCATCATAGTACCAGGGCTTGTAAGAGAAGCTCGGGGAAGTGGTAAGTCACAGGTGATAAATTCATAAATTAAAAACCTCCTGTGCTGTAATTTTCAAATTTTCAGAATTCTAAGTTTTTCCTAGTTCTGCTCTTTTCTTTCATCTCTTTTTTCTTGCTTTCTTTCTTTCTTTTTTTTTTTTTTTTTTTTTTTTGACACCAGGGATTGAAGCCAGGGGACTAAACCACTGAACCAAATCCACATCCCTTTTTATTTTAAGACAGGGTCTCACTAAGTTGCTTAAGGCCTCACTAAATAGCTGAAGTAGGCCTTTAACTTGCCATCCTCCTGCCTCAGCCTCCCAATTCACTTGGATTATAGGTGTACAGCACCATATTCGGCTCTGAGTTCTTATCTAATGCCAACAATTTCCTGAGACATTTTCAAGGAATTACTTATAAGTGAAAACACTTAAGGACAACATAAAATTAAGCCAAAGTCCACATTAAGTGATTTATTTAAATCTCTTAGGCTTGTAAATGCTGAGTGGGCATTTATTACATTATATATTCATTTGTTGTTTCTTGTCAGGAAAAAGTCAAATTACTTATACCTAGATATTTTTAAAATTATAAATCACATGAACTCAGAAACAGAGATCTCAAAAACCTTTTTTTTTTTTTTGCGGGGAGGGGGTTACCAGGGATTGAACTCAGCGGCACCCGACCACTGAGCCACATCCCCAGCCCTATTTCGTATTTTATTTAGAGACAGAGTCTCACTGGGTTGCTTAGCTCCTTGCTTTTTGCTGAGGCTGGCTTGCGATCCTCATGCCTCAACCTCCCAAGCCGCTGGGATTACAGATGTGCACCACTAAGCCTGAATCAAAAACATTTATGAACTGTGTGCAGTGGCACACACCGATAATCCCAGCAACTAGGGAGGCTCAGACAGGAGAATCTCAAGTTAGAGATCAGCCTCAGCAACTTAGTAAGTCCTTGTCTCAAAAAATAAAAAGAACTGAGGAGGTAACTTCATAGTACAGCACTCCAGGTTCAATCCCAAGTACCAAAATAAAAAGAAGAAGAAGAAAAAGTGGTATAACCTGTGATACAATAATATTTATTGTTATTCATAAATTCTGATATTGTGGAAAGACACACATAGGTTTGTCTGTTAATGACACAGCTTACTCATGATAAATCCCCAACACTACCAAAAAAATAAAAATCTTCTGAGAACAAAGAAAATGAAAATCAGAACTATTATCACCTCTTAGGAAGAGCATCAGCTCTAGTTCAGGAACCTCAAGTAAGAATGTAAGTGTTCTCAAGTCCAGGTACTGTGTGGCCATTACCTCTCTGGGCTGTCAAAAAAGCCAAGGAATGCAGGACACACCCAGCTCAGGAGTCTGTCCAACAGCACACCTTCGCTGGCCAGGCCCACTACAGCAAGAGTGGAGAGGCTGAACTTGACTGTGCTTTCTGCTCTATCACACACAGATCTCACTCATACATTCATGCCACTCACAGAAAAGATACACAACTTTCTGTCAAGTGGTTTTACTTCAGAGCCTGTCTTACTGGCCTGAAAATAAACCTCCATGTCTGTAGAGAATCAAATTTATGAACCATATTAGTGACACTGCAAAGAACAGCCACGGGGCCAGTTGGTAGCACTGGCCCAGCATGTACAAGGCCCATACTATAAAACCAAACAAAAATATAGCCAGGATAGCAGAGTATTAATTGTGCATTCTTACACCAGATGTGAACTTGAAATAAAAACTGTGCAACTTCCATTTCTATGATGTTGATGCTATCTACCATCTCTGACCCCTACGTAGTTTCTATTAGCCTTTTTTTTAAATATTTTTTTTAGTTGTAGTTGGACGCAATACCTTTATTTAATTAATTAATTTATTTTTATGTGTTGCTGAGGATCGAACCCAGCTCCTTGCACATGCTAGGTGAGCGCTCTACCTCTAAGCTACAATCCCAGCCCCTCTATTAGCCTTTAAAAAAAAGGTTTCTAGGGCTGGGGTTGTGGCTCAGTGTTAGAGCGCTTGCCTAGCATGTGTGAGGCACTGAGTTCAATTCTCAGCACCACGTACCAATAAATAAATTTTAAAATCCATCAACAATTAATAAAAAAAAGTTTTTTAAAAAAGGTTTCTAACCAAAATGGTAAAACAAAGTTTAATTCTTCTATAATTCTAAGAGTTTCCCTAGAGGATTGAACTTTCCATGGATGGTAGGTTGAACTGAGTAGATATTCCCGTCCTGAGCCAATTGAAAGCCCTTATTTTATGGGATGGCTCCAAATCCCTAAGAAAGGGGCCTTGCCTTCACCATGGCATGGGCAACCCAGATCAGAGTGGAGACTCTCCCTCCTCCCCTCTCTAGGACGGTGAGTATCAAACACTAGCATGCCTCAAAATCCCTGAGGGTTTATGAAAGGACAGATCCCTGGGCTCCATTCCCAGAGTTTCAGATTCAATGGATCTGAGGTGAAGAGTAAGATTTGCATTTCTAAAAAGTTTCCAAAAGCCACTCATAATCTAGGTCTAGGTATCATACCTGGAAAACCTCTGCTCCTGTTTCCTCCCTTTGGAGTAAATTCTTTGTTTGGATACAGGATCTGGCCCTAACCCATACCTCAATCCCAGGAGTTCAAGGCCTGGGCTAACCCTAACCCTAAACTCAACCTTAACCCTAACCCAGTACCAAAATAAAAAAGAAAGAAAGTGGTGTAGCCTATGACTTTGTTCTGATATTGTAGAAAGACACATACAGGTTTGTCTGTTAATGACACAGCTTACTCATGACAAATCCAAGTCTCAATCTATCTCATGCTTCAGCTTCCCCAGTGACTGGGACTAAGGAGTGCACCACCACACTTGGCTTCTACAGTCAGTTCTTAAGTATCCAATTCTCATGTATATCCAAATCTATGAAAACAGAGTACAGGAAGACAGGGTCCAAGAGGTGAGAAGGGTATCCATGCAAAGGGATGGCTCTGCCTGTGTGTCACAGCACAGCAGCAAATGACAAGGACATTTACAGTGGCAACCCATTATGGGTATATCAGAACCCAAGCAGAATGAGGAAGGTATCTGTGGGAGGGGTACAACCCAATGTGAGGAGGTAGTACAAGGAGAAGACGATGTTCCTACCATCCAGGAGGTGACAGCAGAAACAGCAGACATGGCACATACAAGGGCACTTGTCAAATAAGTGAAGGGGGCTAGAAAGAGAACTAGAAAGAGCTCTGCAGGGCTGGAATGGAGATGGAGGTAACAGCGCAAAGTCGGAGCTTTCCAGGCACATGGTCAGAGAAATAACAGATTCAAGCGCACATAAGAGGTCTGTGTGTGTGTGTGTGTGTGTGTGTGTGTGTGTGTGTGTTTTCATTCCCCAGTCCTGTCTGCTGAGAGACTAGAAGCAATAATACTTACCCCAGGAACAATGAACACACTGTTGCATAGGTCTTAGCTTCTAAATATCATTATCTATTCATTTTCCACATATCCAGGGATATGTGGAAAATACAAAAGGCCTGGATATCTTGCTCTCCCAAAAGCAAGTTAAACCTAAAGTATACTGGAAACATGTCAAAAGTACACAAAAACATCCTGAAGGAGCTCCCAGTGGTCATTCATAAAATTGGAAATCATGAGTCAATACAGATATGAAGGGAGCCAACTGAATCTCTGATTAGGAATAGAATATTTATGTAATTTCAAGCATCAGACTGAGAAACTGTTCCCGGAAGATGGCGGCTAGAGAGAAGAGTGATTACAGCCCCTGGCTCAAAGTTCTTAAGAAATTCTACTAAATAAGGAATAGATACCTCTTCGAAAACTTTAAAGAAAGGACTGGCTTTCTGGAGTGGTTTTGGTATAACCCGTTGTGGAGAAGTAAAGGTTCCAGATGACTTTTCTGGGTCCTTCTTGGTTTACCAATTCTCCTCCTTTTCACTAACTGCCTGTGTACCATTCAGAGCTCACTGAAGAGTAGAGTTTTGAGCATATGTAGCTCAAAACTTCACTGCACAAGCAAATAACTAACTACATATCAAAAAGTGATGAATCAAATGAAGCTGTTTAATTATTTAATCTTATTTTAACCTATACCTAGATGCAAAATAGGAGGCAGTCTGTCTTCAACCACAGAGGCCAGCACATAAAATCTTTCACATAGTATTTCGGCCACTTGATTGTAAGCTCAACCAGGAAGTAATAAAAACAATACATGTAAATGTTTTTAAAGTTAAAAATTAATGAAACCTTCTGGTATAAAAGAAAAGTCATCTTTTTGTTCCTACAGTTACCAGGAGACCTGTGGCAAATAGTAACAGTGCACTTAAAGTATCATTCAGTTTACATCTGAACTTGAGATGGTTACAACTTACCAATTAGTCAGAATCCTTAAAATCTTTAGGTAAAGACCAAACCAGAGCTAGAAAATTCTGTTCCAAAAACAAGTTGTGCTCTAAGAGTGAAGGAAATATATCAAAAGGACACAAAGGCCATCTTGAAAGAGTTCCCAGTAAGCAAATAAGGGACAATTTCTACATTAAATAAGTGATAATAAAAAATATGGCACTGAATAACTTATGAAATCCTGTCTATATTGATTCTACATGTATATATGTGTGTGTGTGTATACACACACACACACATATACATATATATACACACCCATACATATATACATATATACACACACATATTTGTATACACACACATTTATATATGTATATATACACACACATATATGTGTGTATATATACACACACACACATACATACACACACATATATATATATGTATATATACACACACATATACATACACACACACACATATATATATATTTATAAAATTCTACATGGAGAAGGAAAAGCACCAGATGATTTTTCTAGGTCTTTTGGTTTATCAATTCTACTTGGTTTACGGTGTTATAGAAACAAAAGCTCCCTGCCCTTCCCCCTCCTCATAGTCTGATTAGCTGGAAGACTAATTCTGTCTTAATAAATCCTAGTGAAACACATGGCAGTAAGAGTCTCTTCCTTAATCTCTTAAAAAAAAAAAAATGTAAGACTTGCCAGGCCAAAGTAAGCTTTGATTAGCTTTAAAGGTACTGGCTTCTATCAAGCTTTAAAAGCTGCACAAAGAAAATCCTGAAAGAAGATCAATGAGAAAAAGCATTATCTGTTAGAAGTTATAAGCAATGACTTCCTTTATTCAGAGCATTCAAAATGAGGCTTAGACCTAGAGTATGAGAAACTCATCTCACCACTAGCGGCAGGGATTCTGAATTTTATTCTTAGAAGAATACAGTGTAAAAGACATCCCACCACCTTTCTCTTTTAAAAGAGAATGGGAAATATTCATCACATGAGAAAATACCAAGTTTTTTCTGGACACATACATTCACTACCACCACCCTGAGCAAGGCCTGGAAAAGGCTTTCGTGCACTGTGAAATATGCTGAGAACAAGTGATATTATACATTTCGATCAACCACATTTCTTTGTCATTGTTTTAAAAAGAGGGACAGTGGTGGGATGGTTTTTAAATGTTTCTGGTAAAAATAAAAATAAAAAAACTCTACTGAACTTGGGGGTAAAACACCAAACTATTCCCCATTTGGGGAACCTATTAAAATTCTTTAACTCAAACTCTGGTTGTCATATTCATTTGAATTTTTTAAATTAACCATTATTAGACTACTGGTGTGACCACATGATTAAATCTAGCTTCAAGTAAAGGCAATGTATCCCATTTCATACTTGTGACCCTAAAAGTGAAGTGGTGTGTCCTTGTTTCCTCCCCCCATGGGCCTTTCAACCTTGGACTGTACCAAAATCGACTAGATTTCAGGATAATACAGTTTCAATGTAGAAAATGAAGACTAGAGTTCATCCCTCAACATTTGTCAAATGTATAGTATCTTAAGCAGCTACTATCTTTTGCAGACTAGCAATAAAAAAATGCTCTTGTCTAATTAAAGAAAAATGTATGCAACAACTGCTGTTGGTTTTCAATATTTAAGATCTGATGCAGATAATATGCTGGGAAATCTATCCTGGACACTATTATATATCTAAAGTGCATATCTTTAAAGAATGTTCCAGCAAGTTATGGAAGCTTTGTCATTTGCTTCTCTCTTTCGGGTATCAAGACCTATTTTCTGAAGCAATGAATCACCAGCCATTTCTATTCCATACAAACACTGGCATTAACAGTGCTGAGTAAAAACTTGCCTTTGTTCTTTTTGCTATAGTTAGTCCAAGGAAACTTTAGGACAGTCATAAAGTATAAAAAAGCTCATAGGGGCTGGGATTGTGGCTCAGTGGTGGATTGCTCGCCTAGCACGGGAGGGACCTGGGTTCGATCCTCAGCACCACATAAAAAATAAATAAAGGCAATGTGTTGTGTTTATCTACACCTAAAAAAAAAGATTTATTTAAAAAAAAAAGGCTCATGGGTCTGTCCTTGAGCTAAGATGAAAAAAAAGCATCTATTTTCCTAATTAAAATTTGCTGGTTCCTGCAGTTATAAATGTAGGCAATAATCTTCTGTGTTAGTTGTGATTTGTTAAGTTGTTTTCATTTACATTACAGGCATTGTATATATCTCAAAATACTTAGCATGTTACTTTATCATAAAACTGATTTTTATTTGATAACTAGATTTCAGTATAATTGATTTCCTCTATAATCTTAATATTTTATTTTATTCACGGACTTAACCAGATTGCCAAAGAAATCCATGACTCCAAAACTATTGCACATCCCTGGGCTACAAAGATAATCAGGTTGGGATAATGATACTGGTATGCCCTAGAATTTCACTGGCAAGATTTGTTTTTAATAACCTTTGGAAAGATAGAAAAGAAGAATGACCATTACTTCAAAGTTCCAGGTAAAAGGAAAAGGATTAAGGTTGTGTTTGGTAAGTTTGAAGTTGCAATCAGGTTTTACTGCATTTTTTAATCATTATATGTCGTTTTATGATAACAAATCTGTGAATATATAATTTCTGAATATAAACTATGTGTGCTATTGAAAAATATAGGTATGTTTTACACAGCTAATCTAACTATAATGACCACATAAAAGGTCAATAACTATATATTATATCTACATATACATCTCAAATGTTGCCACTGGGAAACTTTCCTCTGAGAACTTTCAAATTCCATGATGATTCCTTAGGAATAACAGTACATCCGATGAAACTCAGCTACACCCACCACGACCAGCCAAGCCCTCACCATTCAAAGACTGTGAGGGGCTGGGGCTCAGTGGTAGAGCGCTCGCCTAGCATGTATGAGGACCTGGGTTCCATCCTCAGCGCCACATAAAATAAATAAATAACATAAAGGTGTCCAAGTATAACTAAAAAAATATTTTTTTTAAAAAAAAAGATAGGTGGGGAGCACTTCATCCCACTGAGATTTATGGTCACCTGCCATGAAACTACATGTAGCAAAACAACATGATCTTATAGTCTTTAAAAACCTTGCCTGATTAATGTTGTTGACTTCTCATATAATGAAATCTAATACCCTGGGTGTGAACTCTTGTGGCTACCAGGCTGTTCCCACAATTTAGTTTATGTTTAAAAAGAGCTAACTGCATTTGTTCCCAAACCTGTCTATGTTCATAATGAAAAGAACAGAAATAAAAATTTACTGTTTCTATAAAAGCTATGCTGACTAGAAAGACTTAACAAAGATGAGAGATAAAATAAAAAAGTCACTGTCCCATTAAATGGTGGAAATGCTACCATCCAAAATGTAAACAAACAAAAAAATTAATACAAAATTTATAAATTTTTGCCATTAGTCTGCTTCACAAATTTAATTTCCTTTTAAAGAAACTGAAAATATAACATACATGGATTTCAGAATTCCTACGGAAAGAAAGAGCACAAAGACAAAACTGAGAATGAATCTTGTTTTTAAATAAATATTTAAGTTAGTATATACCATTTGTTTTGCTCCTTTTCCTGAACCAGATTTTTCTATTAACTGAACAACTATAGCCCTGTCAGAGATAAGAGGATTTCTATAATAAGTATGTGAAAAAATGTTCAATATCACTAACAGTAATTACAAATATTTTCATTCATGTTAGGGGTACTACATAATTAAAGTAGTTACCAAACTGACTACCATATCATGTTATTTAATCGTTAATAAAGAAGAACATTTTACTATATCATAAGTCTGGCTTTATTTTGATAACTATTTCAATATAATCTTATATCTTTTATTTCATGCATATGAAAACACTTTCCTGGTAAGGGGGTTCAAAGATTTAACCAGATTGCCAAAGAAAACCATGATTTCAAAATTGTTGAGACTCTCTGGGCTACAAAGATAATCATCACAAAAATGTAAACCAAAACAACAATGAGATATAACCTCACTCCAGTAAGAATGGCTATTGTCAGAAACACTAAGAATAACAAGTGCTGGCTAGGATGTGAAGTAAAGGGAACCCTTGTACACTGTTGGTATGAAAATAAATTAGCATTGCCATTATAGAAAACAGTATGGAGGGTCCTCAAAAAATTAGAAATAGAACTACCATATGATCCAGCAATCCCACTGCTAACTACATAGCTAAAGGAAATGAAATCAGTATGTCAGAGACATCTGCCCTCCATGTTATTGTAGAACTATGCACAACAGCCAAGAAATGGAAACAATCTAAGTGTCCATCAACTGATGAATGAATAAAGAATAGGTGGTACACATACACAAATGGGCAACTAATCAGTCTTCTAAAAAATCCTGTCATTTGTGAAAATACAGATGAAACTGGAGATCATTATGCTAAATGAAATAAGTCAGACACTGAAAGATAAGTACTGCATGACCTCACTCATATGTGGAATCTAAAAAAGTTGATCTCAGCAGATGAAAGTGGGATGGTAGGTTCCAGAGGCAGGGGAGAACAGAGGGTAGGAAAGAATGGGGAGAGGCTGTTCAATGGTGCTAAGCTACAGTTAGGAGAAGAGGTTCTGGCATACTGTTGTACAGTAAGGTGACTACAGAGAATAATAATAATGTTTCAAAAAAGCTAGAGGAAAGGATTTGAATGTTTTTACCATAAAGAATGATAAATGTTTGATGAGACAGATATACTGAACCAATTTAAACATTCCATAATATCTACATGTATTGAAACATCATGTGATACTGCATAATATGTACATTTTTATGTGCTTATGTATCAGTTAAAAATAAATTTAATTTTTTAAAAATGAACGATTTTTAGAAAGAGTAAAGAAGCCATCTACCAATATTTCAGTCTGCTAAAAATCCTTGCTTCTCTAATAATTCAATCATATAAATTTCTGTTAACCACTCCTAAAATGTGGATCATTGGATTTTTAAAATACAGTGACAGCATGTAAGTAATAAAATCTGAACTACTTTACCTGGCTTACAAAGCATTAATCATAGCCTGGCCTCTGATTTCTTACTAGTCTGTTCCTGGTTCATGGTGTTCCAACCACACTGACTCACCTGTTCTGTGGGGGCCTCTCTCAGAGGTTTCCTCTGCCTAAAATACTTTTCCTAATTTTCCCATGGATATCAATCAGATCTCAAATGGCACCAATGAGGCCCTTGCTGACTATCTAATACAAAACATCCAATTAATCACCGGATTAATTTGATTACATCAATCCACTTTAAATCTCTGCATAGCATTTATTACTAGCTGGTATGTGATTTGACTATTTTGTATCTTACCTTTCCCTGCTCTGAGATTCATAGTATGTATATCTTTCTCCACCCAAATTCTAGTGCTAGTACTAAAACACAGCACACGGTAAATTAAAAAATTTTTTGATTGATTATTAAATACAAATGTGGATGGCTGAAACAAAACAAAAAAACTGGAGTAAAATTTTTAACCATGGTGGAAAAGCTATAACTTTATGAAACAGCTTAATGAAAGTTACTGTATTATACATTATTACACTAAGATCCTAATGCCAGTCATACAACAAAGCATATGGTAGAACACAATGAATAGTGTTGTTCAATTACTGAACACAAATTTGAGTGCTAAAACAAAAAACCCAGAGTAAAATTTTTAATCATAGTGGATAAATTATAATTTTGTGAAACAAATTAATAAAAGTTAATGTATTATATATTTAATGTTGATTATTCCTATAATGTCTTCTATTAAGATTTTTATTGTTGTTTGGTACTGGGGATTGAACCCAAAGGTAGTTAACTGCTGAGCCACTCACTTCCCCAGCCTTTTTATTTTTTGAGACAGGGTCTCACTAGGTTGCTGAGGCTAGCCTTGAACTCCTTATCCTCCAGCCTCAGCCTCCCATATTTTTAATTGACTCACAAATCAACCCCACACTACTAGCAAGCTTAAAAAGAGTACTTTTCAACATCAAAACAGAATTCAGTACAGTTCCCTTGTAATAGAAGCTAGTTTAAGAATTTCATATTTAATACATAAATACTCTAAATATTTTTGGATGGTGAATTTATTTATACAGTTTTTCTAAAAGCTAATCTC
The DNA here is from genome assembly GCF_052094955.1 of Ictidomys tridecemlineatus. Taxonomy (NCBI): domain Eukaryota; kingdom Metazoa; phylum Chordata; class Mammalia; order Rodentia; family Sciuridae; genus Ictidomys; species Ictidomys tridecemlineatus. The sequence goes on along the minus strand of NC_135486.1, from coordinate 8,346,558 downwards.
CTTTTATTTCAAGGTTTTGAATAAGGCTGAGGAATGTAGTTCAACGGTAGATACTTGCTCAGCATGCATGAGACCCTGGGATTCAATCCCTAGCAATGCAAAAAAAAAAAAAAAAAAAAGACTTGAAAAGTAAGAATGAGTTTAGAATAATAACTAATATATGTATGCTTCTTACTCTATGCTAGGCATTTTTAAGGCTTTGCATATATTATATTATAATAATAATTTGCATATATGCAATTAATAATTGCATATATTAATTCTCACAACAACACAGTAGGTGCTAATATGATTTCAATTTTACATATGAGAAAAATGAAGCTCCAAGTCAAGAGCTAATGGGGAAGAGGTAGAACTTGACCCAGTTAGTGTGGCTCCAGAATCTCTGGTGCTCTTGAGTTCTGCTCTATACCATCTTTCTTCACCTGACACAACTCAGTCAGATTCTCTTCAAAGGAATCTGGAGTTTTGATTCAAAGGTGGCAACATAAACTCTCTGCATATGGCAGAACTGGCAGCAGTATCCTGTCATGGGAATAAGAAAGCTGAGAACTTGGGGACAGAGAGATAAATAAAGTAGACGCAAAGGGAGAAGTTAATTAGATGGCAAGAAACAGAGAGAAAGCCTGCCAGCATCAGACAGTACCAGCGCTGCTACAGCGGAAAGCCTGCCCTTGCATTGAAGAGAACACACCCTGGTGTGTACGTATGATGAATTCTTCTTGCTTAAGATAGCACAAGATTTTATTACTTGCAATCATAAGAATCTTAACTCATCTGAACCAATAAACCAAACGAGGGAAGATTTTGTTTCTTGGCTGAAGATGAAATTGATAAGCTGGTGCCAAAATACATACATGCAATAACCATAATAAAGTTCATATTTTTTAAAAATGGATGGATCTTAGCTGGCTTTATTCTATTTAATATTTGATACATATACCTGGTGATAATTTGAAATAACTATTGATTTTATTGTTTTCCCCATCTCTGGCATATGGAATCACTCTGATTTTTTTGTTTTTAATTTGGCTTGCTTGATGCAATCTATGTGCCAAACCGATAAGGAGGAAGTAATTACAGAATGCTTACCCTCATCTCCCATTTATAGAACAGAGAAACTAGCTCCCAGAAAGAGTGCCCTTCCTTTGCTGGCGTAAGCCTGCTATTTTGGTATCTGTCAGTTAACAACATCTATCCAATAATAGCATGTGTTATCTGGTTGAGCAACTTTTATTAAAGGACAGTGTTCTAACCACTCATCAATCAATTCTCTTACAGAGAAGCCATGACCTCAAATTTCTAGATGTGGAACATGGTAAAGCCAGAATGGATCAACTTTTCTACATGGTATTCATGATCTCAAAATTTCCCATTCAAGTTAACACTGCAGCAATCTTTCCAATTTGATAAAATGGGAAGCTTGCAGTAATTTTCAATGTTTCTCTTTTACTTACTCTTCCCATAAAGAGCAATTGCTGCTTCTTCCTAAACAATATGACCTTACCTGTCCATTCTAAGAACTAACCAACATGTCAAAACTAATTTCATCTCTCTCTCTCTCTCTCTCTCTGTTTTGTGAGTGGTTTTTTTTTTGGGGGGGGGGGAGGTTTTGTTTTGTTTTGTTTTTTTGGTACTGAGGATTAAACTAAAGGGTACTTTAAGACTGAGCCACTTCCCCAGACTAATTTGTTTATTCATGCCACCACTGTCAAGTGCCTATGTCCAGATACTTGTTCATTCTTTAGGCCTGCATTGTTTTGTTGCCCTTTAAATTTTTTTTTCCAGGGGCAATGTGGCCCCTGCCTGTCTATCACTGCCAGATTATTGCTGCAGTAATTGATCCCATCTGCTGAGCAGATGGCCTGGCCCATTTCACTTACTCCTATTGGCTCTATGTGGCCTCCCCACTGTCCTGAGTTCACTCCTACGATCTTCTGCACCATCAGGGCAGAAAGCCTCAAGTTTCCTGTAGAACTGATACCTCAATAGTGATTCCCTAATCAAGCAGAGTAACTCACCCCACTAGTCTACTTTCTCCTCTTGTCCTCTCTCCTCCTTTTTCTACATCCCCACTTTAGACCCCCTCCCAACAGCCACACCACGCACCCTCTTTGGAAGGGAGACAATCAGAAAGGGCTTTCATTGTGCCGAGTCCTTTATAGATGCTCTCACTTGTTCTCAGAGTAAAGCAATGAGGTAGTACTATTATATTTCTCATTTTTCAGAAGAAGAAACCAAGCCTCAGAGAAATAAAGTAATTTCTGGTAAGTAGCACATCTAAAATTTGAAAAACCATGTCTCAAAATCAAATTTTTTAAAAGGGCTAGAGTCAAGCATGGTGGTGCACGCCTGTAATCCCAGCGGCTTGGGAGACTGAGGCAGGAGGATCTCAACTTCAAAACCAGACTCAGCAACTTAGTGAGACCCTAAGCAACTTAGTGAGACCCTGTCTGTAAATAAAAAAATAAAAATAAGCTGGGGATGTGGCTCAGTGGTTAAGCCCCTGGGCTCAATCCCTGCTACTAAATAAATAAATGAATAAAAATTTTTTATAAAGTGCTGAAGATATAGTTCAGTGGTAGAACATTTGCTTAGCATGTGTGAGGCCCTGGGTTCAGTCAGTGCCTCCAAAATAAATAAACAAACAAATAATAATTCATCATATACATGTCTGAGAACTACTGTATTTAACTGTTTTTTTACTGTTAAAGGAATCAAAATATTTCCTCTTTTAATAAGACAAAGTCCAGTTACAGAAAGATATTTAATTAATCCTGTATTAAGACAACTTCTAAATCCCCTTCAGAATAGTCAAACCAAAACAGTATTTCATAAGTTAGCACGAGTAATTTGCTTCACATACAGGAAAAGCTCAGTTTGAAAAGCAGAAAACCTAAGGATTTCTTTCATATGATTTAAATGGTTTGTTTCAAGCAAAGCAAAACATTCAATATGGAATCAAAAGCAAATGATACAAATTTTATAACAGAACAACTTTATTATAACTTTTCTAGATGAACCAAAACCAACTATTACCTTCAAATGATGATCTTAAAATGTCAACTATGTTTAAAGGAATCTAAATATCTTCAAAAAGTTGTGTAATTTAATACTTCAACATCTAGACTATTTAAAAGTTTGATATACAAAGCAGTATTCTGTGTCTCTTCAATGCTTCCTATATTAGTGACCAAATTCTATATCAAATACATGCTAATAATCTACAAATAGGAGAGTGTGTCCTGGTAAGTGCATTACTGTTCATTTACATATTCATTTTTCTCTCTGCACGCATTCCCTCTCCTTTCTCTCTCACACACACACACATACGCATGCATGCATGCACACGATCAAGCATACACTGAGACCCCCGCTCCCTACTACTCAGTCACGGTCATCCTGTCCTCTCAGGTGCTACTTCACATTTCACTGTTTTGCTTTTTGGCTTTTTTGTGCTGGGGATGAAACCGGGGCCTTTGGTTTTCTTCGTAGGTGCTTTATAGGGGAGCTGTATCCCCAGCCTATAAGTGTTCTCACGTTTCCCCTTAGTTCTAGAAAACTTCTGGTTTGTTTTTGTTTTTTGGTTTTGAGAGAGAGAGAAAGAGAGAGAGAAATCCTTTAATATTTATTTCTTAGTTTTCGGTGGACACAACATCTTTATTTTATTTGTATGTGGTCCTGAGGATAGAACCCAGCGCCCCGCGCATGCCAGGCGAGCATGCTTGAGCCACATCCCCAGCCCAAAACTTCTGTTTTTAAAGTGTCAGCTCAGACCATTTAAGAGGATGCTGGTGGGACTATCAGACAAAATAAAACAAGTCTGAATTCTTTGGATAAATTTTCATGGTAAAATATTATTAAACTAATGGTTTTTGCAGTACCAGGTATCAAACCCAGAGCCTTGGGCAGGCTACGCAAGCACTCTACCACTAAGCGACATCCCTAATGCCTAAAGTAAAATTTAAATAGACACCAAGGTAGACTATTTTTTACTGAGTCAGTGTAAATACTGTGGTTAACTAGGATTTGGTAATATCTCCACAAAAGAACAAAATTATTAAAAAAGAAATTACCCATATTGTAAGACAAGCAATAGGCCGGATGTTTCTGTGTCAGCAAACACGTGCAGAAGCATGCTCTGGTTTCACATTTGTTTTGCTCCTGATTCCCCCCCCCATCTGATTCTTTTAAGCTATCTTTCAAGCTTTCACAAAAGTAGAAAATGTAATGAATCCCTATGACCTCTTCACCCAGTTTCGATATAATCAACATGGTCATTTAGTTTCATCTACATCACCAGTCCCTCCACTGGATCCTTCTGAATCCCAGCAGACAGTTCAACCGTAACTATTCAAATGTATCTCTGAACTGGCATTTAAAAAGAAAATCATAGTATCGACATAAGTCAGTGAAAAGAAAAATCATAGTATCATTACTGCACAAAAAGATTAAATAATTCCCTTAATATCCTTAAATAACTAGTGAACAAATTTCCCCTATCTTATAACATTTTTATAGTTTATTCAAATCAGAAGCTAAACAAAGTTGAAATATAGTATCTGGTTGAAATAACCCTTACCTTTTTTTTTTTTTTAAATCAAACTTGTTTCTTGTTGTTGTTGCAATTTATTGCTTAAAAAAACTGTCATGTTTTTAAGGTTCCTGTGCCTTAAAATAGAGAAGCAGGGTTTTATACATATCAGTTTTAACTGATATGACATTCTCTTTCATTATGTTGTTTGCAATGAATACTATTAAATATAATGAACAAAGAGTATTATAAAAATTTTCCTAACAGGTATGGATATTTATTCATTTATTATGGTACTGGGGATTGAATCCATAGTTGCTCTACCAGTGAGCTACATGCCTAGCCACCCCCCACCCCGCCCTTTTTTTTTTTTTGCAGTACTACAAATTGAACCCAGGGCCTCATACATGCTAGGCAAGCACTCTACCACTGTGCTACAACCCCAGTCCTTATTTTTTATTTTATTTTTATTTTGAGACACGGTCTCACTAAGTTACCAGGTTGGCCTTGAACTTGGAATCCTCCTGCCTCAGCCTCCTGAGCAGCTGGGATTACAGGTATATGTCAACCACAAGGGAGGAAGAACTTAATTTTTCTATTATACCAGGCATGTACACTAAGACCCTGAAAGGATGATAAAAAGCTTCTTACAAATATTAAATCCAAACTCAAATTGTACTAGAAGTTCCTTTCAGACATCTTGGTAATAACTTAAGGTCCCCAAAACTATCTGATTTTTAGGTAGGTCAATTCTCAAAGATGCCATAGTCCACTTCATAGACTGAACTGAATTGTAAATGTAGGTAGTCTCACCTAATAGTCATATACATACATATGAGGCAAATGCTTTGAACAAAGTGATATTTGGCAGTATAAAATTCCTCTCAATCTCACTACATAGGAAAGCATTAGTCTAACATTTAAAATGTACAATGATGTATACTGTAATTTTAATTGTCTTTAGTTGTTGATGGACCTTTATTTTATTTATTTATATGCGGTGCCTCTCACATGCTAGGCGAGCACTCTACTGAGCCACAATCCCAGCCTACAGTGTTTAATTATGTAAATAAGTCACTGGAAACCTGTAGACCTTGTGGCCTGTGACACAAAGCCAACAGCAGTACTTCTATTTGGATTCCTAGGCAGCAATGCCTCAGTTGCTACAGGAGTGTAACTACCGTCTAGAAGAGAAAGAGCAGCCCCAGGGCAGAGAGCAAGGCGCCACCTACCATAGACCTGGGCTTGCTGATGGCCACCAGACTAGTGAGGAAGTCTTCATCTTGCAGCTGGCTGAAAACGTGGGCGTCATAGGCCACCATAATGGAGATTTCTTCCATCATCTTGCCAGCTGGCCTTCCTGCAGCAGCAGCGGCTGCCCCAGCTCCAGACCAGACTCTCCCAGGAAAACTCCTACTGCAGCACTGCCAGGACACACACCCACCCGAGTTCCAGGGGGCTGAGTGTCAAAATCCAGAAAGAAAGGGGGGAAAAAGCAGCTGCGGTCACTGTCTTGTCTAGCAATTCACCCCCAGTAGAAAACTAAAGGAGGCCTCTTATCTATGCAGGAAGTACACATTATCAACACCTCTACATTCTTAGCACAGCAGATGGAAAAATTCAGTTTTATAGAAATCTTTAAAAAAATAAAGAAAGAAAGAAAGAGAGAGATGTTTCCTAACTAGAAATATCCTATATCAATGCCCCTTAAAACAAAGCAAAAAATAAAAATTGATATATGCTATGTTCTTGGTGATTAAATTTTCTGTAATAGTACATCTTACTTCAGTATTATTTACATGAAAAATCTTCTGGGAGGAAAAGTAGATTTTCTTAATACTCAGTGTTTATTTTTTCCTATTCTAAAAATAAACACATGTCAACTATTTTAATTTCTCAGAATTTATAGAATTCTTGGCACAGTTAAAATTTATCTCCTAAAGCATGAGAAACAGATTATTTGATTATTTTTTTCCCCTCTGAGTATTTCCATTAAAAAATTACGGCACCAAATATAAATTATAAAAATGAAAAAATTCATTTGGGATAGCAATGTCAATTAATAATAATTTCTCTAACAAAAAAAAATTTTAAAACAGAACTTAGTTTTCTGTGATTACTCAGGAAACAATACTCATGTACAAACTATTTTCTCCCATAGATAAATAGTTTTATCACCTTTTGTTTTTAAGGTTAGAGATTTCTTCTGACTATCCCAATCAGCAGAGACCATGAACTGTGTGCTGGGGCCTCAGCCACCAGAAGTATTTTAAAGTACAGCTGGAGGTGGTAAGGGAACCTCCACATTTCTAGAGGAATTGTCCCAAAGCTGCCTCAACTGTCAGGATGTATACTGTATGCTAATTCCATGAAAAGGCATTAAGCAAATAAAAAAGGGGGAAGACAAAAGTTCCTCCAAAAACTCTTTATCCAATATTCGAGATGAAGCCGAATATCTTCCCTGGTTATTATAGGTGAGACTGCAGTGGTATGAGAAATACTTTTTGTTAGTACTATAAATCAATTTGATGACTTTTTTAAAAATAAATCAAAAGAAATACAGAGACTGGTTGGAATTTTTAGTTTTCATTACCAATAGCATTAACAATAGCAGAATTGTGTTGTCTAAATTGATTTGCTTTTCAGAAAATGAGCAAACAAAGCTCAGAGACCTAAAAGGTCTATTTCCCCAGATTTTCCTGATGTATCTCCATCTTCCGCAGATTAACATGAGGACTTAACTAGTACCTTGTGCCATTTAAAAGTGATCAGGAGAGTTTTACAACTTCTACAGCATTCTAGATTAAAAGTGCCTGCGCACACTAGGGAAAACCCTCTTATTGCTAGGAAACAAGCAAGTCTAATAGGCTTAAAGAAAAAAATTTCAATATTTAAAATAAATCCTCAAGATTAAAACAGCTTCAACTCGTGTTTGACCCCTGTTGAGCTGGTAAGGCATTTTTACTTCCCCCCTCCCCCAACCCAGCTTTGTGTTTAAAGCATTATTTTCATTAAATTTTTCCCCAGCACATTCATCTTAACACTGACTAACCAGGTAACAATTCAGTGATAATCAGGAGTCAAGGCATTGTAAGGCACCGGGCAGTTCATACCTTTTAAATTCCTTTTTATCTTTTCAGTAGTGCTTTGAAAGACACTGTGAGCCTCCTCCTGTGTTCCTGGGCACCAGAAGATGTCAGAGTATCTTGCAGCACCGTTCTCTAGATGTGAAAGCAGTTCCTCCTGCTCTCACGTTTTCCTCACTACAGTGACTCAGTGCTTCCTAAGCTGATATCTGAATAAGGTGCACCGACAAAGACACCTGTTGTGAAAGGTAAGAAAACGGCTTCCCATAATGCCTTACTCCCTGCTGGCAACCGCCCAAGGGCAAACAAGAATCATAACCACGTTTGAGCAATTGCCTAAGAGCACAGTCAGTGTAACAACAGGTAATCTTGCTTAAGTAGAATGCTTATAAGTCAAGAAAAAAGCACCCAGAAAACAATATCAAATAGCACCTAGATGTGCTGCATATTAAACTCATAAAACATTTAAGGCATCAGAATACAAGGGTGCAAAAACATTTTTAGAAACATAATCAAAGGCAACAAAAAACAATTTGATATAAACTGAAGCTGACAACTACAAATAAGTCCTTCAAGAAATCTACAAAATTAAAGTTAAAAATTTTTTAATTAAATTTTTAATTTTTCTTTTGTTTTTGTTTATTTCTCTTTGTTTTTTTCTACACAAATCCTTATGCAAACATTAAGAACTTCTGACTTTTACCTTCAAAAGACTGTTTTAACTAGCCACAGTGACTAGATTAAAAACACTGCATTTCTAAATCTAAGAAGTCCACCATCTCAGCCCCAGTGCATACCTTCTCTTGAGCAAGGACTCTCTTAAATTTGAATTATAATCTTATTTTTTCCTGTACTCTTAAAATACACTGCACTTTCAGAGCCTGGGAGGACAAATTCAAGGTTTTTTCTCCTTATGTGATTAATTGTATGAGTATGGTTCCAAAAAAAGGCATGCTCTTTGAAAACTGATGATATATTAGGAAAGCTTGTTCCTATAGAGACTCTTTCTCGTTTACTCATTTTCTCCAGTCTCAGAAGCAAAAGCTACATTAATAAACTCCCAAACTTCAGCAGCTACTGAAGACAGTCATGTTTACATTCAGCCCTTGGATGTGCCTCTTACCACCCCACCTGTCCCACACTAGACTGACACCCGCTGGCTGGGTTCCCAGGGTTGTTTACACCTGAGTTTCTGTAGTTATCTACTAACGGCACTGGGAAGGAAAAAGAAAAGGCAGACTGTTGAAAATTACCTGAGATCAAGGGTGTGGTGCGGACACCACCATTTACCGCTACAGTTCAGCTACAGTTCACCAAGAGGGTTGTGCACCCAAACAGGCAGCAGGAACCATGGCGTTCTGTTCCACAGTCCCAGCAGGAACTAGCTATCTGTCTGACCCAGGGCAAGTCATTTAACTTCCCCAGGTTCCGACTTCCTCATGGTCATGTAAATTGAGAGGGACAGACTCCATCAGAGGTTTTCACATGTGTGTAGAAAGAATCAAAAGGAAGGTGTCCGATTTCCTTCCACCAAGCAGGTTTGCTGGGGGAGCTGAAGGTGGGGATACATTTTAAATCTCTATCAGTATAAAAATCAAAAGTAACATTAATTGTAGATATCAAGAACGTTGCCCCAGTGTTAATAATTGGCCTCAACAAATGCAGTCTACTTTGAAGCCTAGTCGAGAATTTTCAGAATTCAATTATTTTGTCTAAAAATGTGGATTCAATGACAGTAGTTTTATTTTTCATCAATTACATTACAATTTATAGTCTTTTTATTCAGAGGCCAAACCAATTAGAATTAAATAAAATAATTTTCAAAAGCCTTTTCTTTAAAGAAAATATCAATAAATAATAAATCTGCAATAATTTTTAAATACTTTTCAAATATTTCATGCTGATTTTGTCCCAACAGTTATCCTTCTTGGACCACAGTCTTTATAAACAAAAACATACTTGGCTCCTGCTAGAGTGCGAGGCAAATCTCCCAGGGCTGGGATGTAGCTCAGGTGGGATCCTGCCTAGCCTGCAGGAGGCCAGGAAACAAACCAAAAACAAACCCCCCCGTATCTTGGCCTTCAGAGAACACCCACTCTCAAGTATCTAATTTAGAAACAGCCAAAATAAAATTTGATAAAGTCTGAATAAGATGTGGTCGTATTCCAAGTTGTTTCACTGGGGCAGCAGAACTGCAATAGGCACCAAAGCGGGAACACTAAATCCCAATCCACGCAGAATCAACTCGCCTCACCAGAGAGGCTGCGGAGGCCCTCTCCCCATCTCAGGTTCTACTTGTTGAACATTCTCTTCGTGACAACCATAAAATCAGGATCAGTTGGCAAGGAGGACAAAACAACCATGGCAGAAACGTGGTCTAGAGGGCAAACGGTCTCCTGAGCGCCTCACCCCACCCCCACAGGCAGAGCCCTGCAAAGGCTGCTCCTGGCCAGCGGCCTTCCTCTAGTCAGCCACAAACATCCTCATACAGGCTCCTAAATAACTTGACACAAATATCCAGTAAGTCCTCATGACGTAATGTTACGTATACCCACCTAAAAGCAAAATGTTTGTTGCTGATGTAGAAATAAAGAACCATAAAGAGGACAAAATTCGAAGAATATTTTTTTAATCATGGAAAACCATTATTCCAAGCAGGTTTCCAGCTAAGCTTAAAAGTATACATTACAAAACTCAAGGACTCTAAGTAGAAGAAAAGATAAATTAAGATGTGAATGAGAAACCATAGAAGTAGCAACAGAAGAAAGCTTTTCAGAATGTTTTGGATTTTGGAATAATCTAGTAACACCTACTGGGTTTTTACAATGGAAAAAGAACAAAAAGTACAAAGATAAGTGAAATTCTAGTTCTCTTTAAATTATGAAAAGGTAAATAAAGAAAACCATTATTCTTATGTTGAATTGCAGCCATTCAGCACATTATCTTTCCTATCTTTGCTAGCAATTGCTAGACAAACTTAAAACCTCAGAAAACATAGATTTTCTTAAAAAAAAAAAAAAAAACCAACATTAAACCAGGGAAAAAAAGAACAGTGCTACCTAAATACTTGCTTCCCAGGTATACTGGATATTTTAATGCCTCATTTGCATCTCACTACAAAGAATGAGGGTAAGGTAGATTCCAGACCACAAAGAAAAGCTGTAACTTATTCAGCTTTTCACCTCAATTATAACATTGTAAACCACAAAATACACAAACTAAGCTTTACCTAATCAAAAAATATGCCTCACTTCGCCCAAGCATTCACTGATATCTGCTCTTATCCAACATGAAGACAGTATCAGATGCATCTGAAAACTTGAATAACCTTCACCTTGACTCACTTTACACAAAGTATTTTTTTGGTACTGGGGATTGAACTCAGGGGCATTCGACCAATGAACAGAATCCCCAGCCCTATTTTGTGTCTTATTTAGAGACAGGACATCACTGAGTTGCTTAGTGCCTTGCCCATTGCTGAGGCACTAAGCAACTCCTGTCTCAGCCTCTGGAGCCACTGGGATTATAGACATGCACCACAGCACTCAGCTCACACAAAGTATTTTAACTGAATTCCACTTTCAAAGAACTTGACTTTAATTAATAATTATTTTAAAACTGTCTTAACAACCAAATCAGCCATTGTGTGTGATATACTAATTTTCCATATGATCAGAGTGTGACCCTTCAGAGATCACAGCAGGGTTTCCTGCAAGTGCTGCTTTCTCAGTTTCTCCTGCCTGGATGACTCCTTTCCATCTCAGGTCTTCACAGGAGGCTATAAGCAGTGGACTTGGCTAAATTCCCACAGTTAAAACTTGATGAATTTAACAGCATCTGAATTATATCTTGGTTTTTTGAAAATAACACCCCAGCATTTATTGACTGCTGGTGATGTGCATGAGAGGGGCTTGCAGAATTTGTAATGCAGTGTTACATATCATCTAGTTATAATAATGAATATTTAGTAGAAATTTTATAATGATAATAATATAGCTAGGAGTCTACAGCCCATGCTTAGGTCCATATTAAAATCTGTGCTCTCATTCCTGTTTTAAAAAAGTAGCAGCTGGGGCTGGGGTTTTGGCTTAATGGTAGAGTGTTTGCCTAGCACGCATGAGGCACTGGGTTCGATCATCAGCACCACATAGAATAAAATAAAGACATTGTGTCCACCTATAACTAATATATATATATATATATTATATATATATATATATATTTTAAAGTAGCAGCTAATATTTACTAAGTGTGCACCATGTTCTAGACACAGATTTCATTTAATCTTTACAAAGTACTATAATTATCCCTATTTTACAGATGAGGTAACTAAAGCATGGGAAAGTTTAGTGATTTGACTCAATTCTAACCTCTAGAAAAAGTGCTGATAAGACTTGAAAAGGTACATCTGACTCCTATGTGCATGTCCTTCACATATGAAGGAAGCACATCAGTCCCAGAATGGGCCAAGTACCAGGCACTGCTGATTCTCAAACACTTGTGCACACACATGCATACGCACATATTACAGAATATAAAGCAGACTGTATCCTGTAAGTAATACAACACTAAGGATGGAGGATTGTAACAGACTCAAGTCTCTCTGCAGACAGGGAAGACTTCATGAAAAAGATAGGTAGACCTGAAGAGGCAAAGTGAAACAATTTTTTTCATATAGGGAAAATGAAATTAGCCCAACCAAAGTGGTGAATTGATGTTGGCCACGATAGGAGTAAAGGTTTCAAAGGTAGACTTAAACAGGCCTGAGGTGGGTTTCAAATGCCAACTGCACAGATTTGGCGTACATGGCATTATAAGGAGCATCTGCCACAGACATACTAGAATATGCCAGGTCTCACTAAGTTGCTGGCCATAAGGAACAGCAGCCATTGAACTGCTTAGTCATGTCTGCTTGCAACTGATAAAGAGATATAAGGGGCATTAGCCACAGGCACGCTTAGCAATGACTGGTTACAATTCATAGGGAGCACATCTCCATGGACATGCGCAAAAAACATGACCAGTTGCAATTACATGACCTCACTGGATATAACCAATGGATATTGACTTTCGTACCAACATACACCACCAACTTGGAACTGTATTTAAATTGCTGGTCCTGCCACAGTGAAAAGTTTTGCTCCAAAGACATCGATGAGTCTGGCTGCCTTGCTGTCCATCCCTGGGCTCACTCCACCATTCCCTGATGTCCAGCCATCGGCTGGAGAGAAGCACCAGACAAGGACAAAATCTGCTCTTTGGCTAAGAGAAGTCAAGGGGCATTGGCGGTATTTGGGGACTCATAGTTGCCTTAGGATTATGTGATTTGCTTATAGTGTTTAATTAGTGTGCACTTAAGGCTATCTGGGGTGCTCCCACACTCCCAATACTTATGTACTTATTGCTTATATTTGATGATTGGCATTATTGAATATATGCTTGCATTTAAAGACAATCTGCCTCTGACTAATTTTTAATAGTGCCACTGGCAACTGGCATGTAGGCCCAGGGCTGTCACAGAAGGCTATGGGGCTTCTGCCTTTCTAGCCTCCATGGAGGAGGGAAGTCCAGCATAATGGTTAACATGTGGGCTCTAGAGTTCCAACCTGGTCTGATACTAGCCCCTTTATTCCCTGGCTGGATCTTAGTCTGTGTGGGCTGCTAAGAGACAAAATACTATGCATAGCTCAGATGATTTATGAACAACAGAGTTTATTTCTTCCTGTTCTGGAAACAGAAATCTGAGTCAAGGTGTTCAAAGTGTGAGAAGACTCTTTGGGTCTCCATATGGTGGAAGGGGTAAGGAATCTTTCTGGAGTCTCTTTTATAAGGACACTAATCTCGAATTCAAGACGACTCCACCTTTATGACCTAATTACCTGCCAATCCCCCCATCTCCTAATGCTGTTCTCTGGAGTTAGGATGTCAATATTAGTTTTTAGGAGACACAAACATTGTGTATACACCAGTGACCATGAGCAAATTACAAAAGCCACTCAGTCTTGGTTTTCTCATCCATAAAATGAGAAATAATAACAGTGCTGATATTATAAGGAATAATAAGATAACACATGTAAAAGTCCCTAGCAAGTTACCTGACTTTGGATAAAAAACTTGATAAATGTTAGCTACTGAGGTTTTGTTTGTTTTGGTTTTTGGTACTGGGGATTGAGCCCAGGGGCACTTTTAATACCCAGCTCTTTTAATGTTTTTATTTTAGGGACTTGCTAAATTGCTTAGGGCCTCATTAAGTTGCTAAGGCTGGTCTCAAATTTGGGAATCCTCCTGTCTCAGCCTCCTGGGTTGCTGGGATTACAGGAGTGCACTATCATATCCAGCTAATTACTATTATTATCAATACTAATAAAAGTTATGCCTGGAGGGAAGAGATCAACTGCCAAAACCTGAAGAGAAGATGGGATTATAACCCTGAATGGGAGGGCTGGGGACAGGGAGCAGGGCATTCTCAGTATGCAAGAATGAAACTAATACCTCTATTTTTCCCCCCATTTTCTTGTCTAGTTAATAAAACTCCAGAAGGGACTGGAAGTCCTAACCAAAGAGAAAGAAATAAAAAGCATCCAAATTGGAAAGAGGAAGTCAAATTGTTACTCTGTATAGATGATATGATCTTACATGCAGAAAACCCCAAGACTCCACTATTAAAAATAATAAATAAATTTAGAAAAGTTGCAGGATACAAAATCAGCACACAAAAGTCAGTAGTACTGCTATATACCATTAGTAAATTATCTGAAATAGAAATCAAGAAAGCAATTCCAGGTTGGGACTGTAGTTTAATGGTAGAGTGTTTGCCTAGCATGTGTGAGGCCCTGGAGTTTGGTTCTGAGTCTCAGCAACACATATAAATAAAATAAAGGTCCATCACAACTTTAAAAAAAAAAAGAAAAGAAAGAAAGAAAGCAATCCCATTTACAATATCAAACAAATAAATAACCTAGGAGTAAATTTAACCAAAGAGGTAAAGGCTATTTATAATGAAAATTATAAAACACTGATGAAAAAAATTCAAGAAGACACAAAAAATGGAAAGACATCCTGTTTTATGGACTGGAAGAATCAATATTATTGAAATGTCCATAGTACCCAAAGAGATCTATAGATTCAATGCAATCTCTATCAAAATACCAGTGACATGCTTCGCAGAACTAGGAAGAAAAAAAAAACCCTAAAATCTGTATGAAACCACAAAACACCTGAAGAGCTGAAGCAATCTTGAGCAAAAAGAACAAAGCAGGAGGCATTTCACTGCCTAATTTCAAAATATATCACGAGAGTGAGGTAATCCAAACAGCATGGAGCTGGGCCTGATGGTGCACCCTATAATCCCAGCAGCTCTGGAGGCTGAGACAGGAGGATCATGAGTTCAAAGCCAAACCACAATGGCAAGGTGCTAAGCAATTCAGTGAGACCCTGTCTCCAAGTACAAAATAGGGTTGGGGATGTGGCTCAGTGGTCAAGTGCCCCTGAATTCAATTCCCAGTACCAAAAACCAACCAACCAACCAACCAACCAACCAAAAACCAGTATGGTGCCGACATAAAAACAAATATGTATAGATCGATACAACAGAATATAGGGCAGAGAAATAAACCACATCTACTGCCAACTGATGTTCAGCAACGATGCTAAGAACATGCACTAGTGAAAGGACAGAAATATCAATATATGGTGCTAGAAATGCTGGGTCTAGACATGTTAGAAGAATGACACCAGACTTAAATCTGAGACCTGAAACTACCAGAAGAAAACATGGGGAAAATGCTGTAGGACATTGGAATTACCAAGATTTTTATTTTTGTTTTGTTTTACAGTACTAGGGACTGAACCCAGGGATGCTTTACCACTGAGCTACATCCGCAGCCATTTTTATTTTTCATTCTGAAAGGGGTCTTGCTAAATTGTAGAGGCTGACTTTGAATTTTGAACTTGAAGTCCTCCTGCCTCAGCCTCCCAGGATGCTGAGACTACAGGTGTAAGTACACCATCATGGCCAGCTAGAATTAGCATGTTTGTTTTTTGCTTTTTGAGAATACCCCAAAAGCACAGAAAACAAAAGCAAATATAGACAAATAGGGTTACATCAAATTAAAAAGCTTCTACACAGCAAGGAAACAATCATTAGAGTGAAGAGACAACCTATAGAATCAGATAAAATATTACAAATGAATATCTTATATGGGTTAATATCCGGAATATATAAGGAACTAAAAAAATTCAACAGCAAAAATTTTTATTATAAAATGGACAACAAACTACACATTTCTCAAAAGAAGACATAAAAATAGCAGGTATATAAAAAATGCTCAATATCACTAATCATCAGGAAAATGCAAATTAAAGCTATAATCAGATACAACCTCATCCAGTAAAAATGACTATTATACAAAACATTAAAGATAACAAGTACACACTGTTGATGTGAAAATAAATTAGTATTGCCATTATAGAAAATAGTATTGCCAGTATGAAGGATACTCAAAAAATTAAAAATAGAACTATCATATGATTCAGCAATCCCACTGCTGAGTATATATTCAAAGGAAATTAAATCAGCACATCAGAGACACCTGCTCTCCTGTTACTGCAACACTATTCACAACAGCTAAGAAATGGAACTAACCTAAGCGTCCATCAACTGATGAATGAGTAAGGAATATGTGGCATACACACAGTGGGATACTAATGAGACAGACAAACAGACACCCACATACACAAAGAAAGAAATCCTGTAATTTGTGACAGTATAAATGGAACCAGAGGTTATTATGCAAAATGAAACAGGCCAGGCAGAGAGAAACTAGTATCACATGATCTCATTCATATGGAATCTAAAACAGCTGATCTCATAAAAATTTAGCATAGAATGGCTGGGAGTGTGAAGATTAGGGAGGGCGGAGAGGTTGATCCCTGGGTTCTAAGTTATGGTAAGTAGGAGTGAACCGTTCTGGGGTGCTATTGATAGCAGGGTGACTGCGGATAATGGGATAATGATGCACCTATGTTACAAAAAGCCAGATTTTAAGTGTTTTTACCATAAATAAAAGATGTTTGAGGAGACAGATGTTTAACATGATTTAAACATTATACAATGTATATATGTATTAAAACATCATGGGAAAGCCAATTAATATGTACGATTTTTATTTTTTTATTTATTAGTTTAAAAATAAAGTAAGTAAAAAAAATCCAGGAGGGGTAAACAAAAGGTGCCACACACCACCAATCCTCTACTAGTTTTCCCTAAGCAACTAAAACCCTTTAGATATTGCTTTATTTGAGAGCAATTTGGTGATTTACATGAGTCTTCTCTGAAATGAGGGAGCCAGGTTAGAGGGGGAAAGCTGGATAAGGAGGTGGGGAGCAATCTCCTGAAGTTTGCTGCCCTCTCTAGTTTCCTGACTACAGAACACAGCACCTTTATGTAAGAGTGAAAGAAATTGAAGTTGAAGTGTAAAAGACCGGGCATTGTAAAGTTTCTAAGCTGCAAGGCCTGAGTTAAAAAGTGAAGGACCAGGTATTGTTAAGTTCCTCTGCTACACCCAAAACCTGGAATTCCTGTAGCTGTAAGGATAATACCCGGAACTGCCCAGTAAATATTCCCCCTGACCCTCTGGTTGTTTAATAACCTAGGACCCACTGCAGTTTGGCACGTAGGCATTCAAGGCCCAAACCAAACAGTTTAAATGTGTACCCCGCTTAGGAGTGACCAATCACCCCCGCCTGACCTGTTCCCGCCAATGAATGTACTAATCAAGTTTAAGAATTGTTGTTCAATTTTCCCTCGCCTCATAATGATTTGTTCTGATGTATGCAAAGTCCCTGCCCTCCCCAAAAAGTGTACTTAAGCACTGCTCAACCCCTGCCCGGGGCTCTGGGCTGCTCTCCCTTCTTGAGTGAGCACGGAGCCCCAGCGTGCTGAAATGGATCCTCAATAAATCCCCTCCTGCAATTGCATGAGTCAGTCTCTTGGTGGTCTCTTCCTCCGACGTTTCGCCGGACCATTACATTTATTTTATTTTATTTTTATGTGGTGCTGAGGATCAAACCCAATGCTTCACACGTGCAGGGAAAGCACTCTGTCACTGAGCCACAACCCCAGCTCCAAATTACCGATTATTAAATCAAATAATTGTGACAAGAACGGGAAACAAAGAGAACATTGTTGTGTAATGATGTCCATCTGTTATAACCTGATCAACACAACACTATTACTATGGTATTATGTGGAAATAAATAATCCTTCTTTATCACTGTATTATAAAAAGGTTTTTCACAGTTCATTTGTACCTTTGAGTCAAAAGAAATATCCTATGGGATAGTTTAAAGTAGCAGCTTATCCTGAAGCTTAGAAATGACCAATAAACCTTCCATCCACTTCATTTCAAAGATGATAAGGGGTTTGAATTAGGGGTGGACTGGGAAGGAGAAGGAAAACATTTAACATCTACTGTGCTGGGCCAGGGCTTTAACCACATTATCTCTTTTAGTTGTTACACAGAAACATGGGGCTGGCTCTATCATCCCCATTTATAAGAGGCTCCAGGCCTTAGCAGTTCAAGTACTTTAAGATTACACCACTATAAATCAGAGCTATGATTAAAACTGAAATATGTGGGAATACATCTCAGGCTTTTTCCCACCTACATCAGGTTCATCATAAAATAAATATGAGAGAAGAAAGGAGATTCAATTCACGTTTTTTAAAGTATTTATTTTTTAGTTTTAGGTGTATACAATATCTTTTACATTTATGTGGTGCTGAGGATTGAATCCAGTGCCTCATGCATGCTAGGTGAACGCTCTACCACTGAACCACAACTCCAGTCCCTCACTTTTTTTTTTCTAAGTGAATCAGTGACAAGCCACTTTATTTATTTACTTTCTATTTTTATTTTTATTTTTTTGGTGCTGGGGATTGAACCCATGGCCTTATGCCTGTAAAACAAGCACTCTACCAACTGAGTTATAGCCCCAGCCCCTCAATTAACTTTTTAACAGTCCAATTACTGAAAGAAACAAGCTTTCAAATTTCCCACACCAAATTCTATATTTCTTTTCTTCATATTTTGCTCTTAATATCGTATCATTATGTATTAAAAATGAGCTGAAATTCATACTGTATCCATTAGTATTATTTATAGGGCATTTGCAAATATAAAGGAAAAAAAGACTGAAGATTAGCCATCAATTTCTCCTCAAGTTACTGATGCATACAAGTCACAAATTAACTCTCTGTGCTACTACCGAAAAGATTATGTGGTTTGAGGTGGTATTGTTTGAACGACCTTTTAGTGGTGGTTTCCATGATGTTAAAAATAGGCTTTTGGGGCTGGAGTTGTAACTCAGTGGTAGAGGGCTTGCCTAGCATGTGTAAGGCACTGGGTTTAAGCCTCAGCACCACATAAAAAAATAAATAAATAAAAATAATGGTATTGTATTTTAAAAAGGCTTTTATGCTGGACATGGTGACACATGCCTATAATCCCTCAGCTTCCCTGAGGCAGGAATACTGCAAGTTCAAAGCCAGTTTCAGCAAAGTAGGGAGGTCCTAAGCAACTTAGTGAGCTCTTGACTCAAAATAAAAAATAAAAAGTACTGGGGAGGTGGCTCAGTGGTTAAGCAACTCTGGTTCAATCACCAGTACCGCCCCCTCCCCCCAAAAAAGGCTTTTAAGAGTAATATGTCAGGCACAGTGACACACACACCTGTAATCCCCAGTTACTTGGGAGGCTGAGATAGGAGGATCCAAAATTCAAGGCCAGCTTAGGCAACTCAGCAAGACCCTGTCTCAAAATAAGAAATAAGCTCTCTGCTTCCAATCATTATATGAGCTGCTTTTCTCGGCCACACTCTTCCACCATGAGGTTCTGCTTCACTTTGAGCCCTAAGGAGTGAAGCTGGGTGTCTATGGCAAAGACCTCTGAAACTTTGAGCCTGCAAATAAGTTTTTCCTCCTCCAAAATTGTTCTTGTCAGATCTGTTAGTCACAGCAGTGAAAAAAAGCTAACTAAAACAGAAACTAGTACCAAGAATGGAGTCATTGCTGTGATTAACCAACTATGTGATCTTATCCATGGAGCTCTTATGAATGGGTTGAAGGAATTTTGAAATGTGTAGCAATGCAAGCTGGAAATGCTTTAGATTGTTTTAAGTGGAGCTTAATGCCAATTCTGGTGGAAGCTCAAAGACCAGAATGCCAATAGTAACACTGACAATGAAGAGAGGGCTCAAGAGTGTTTGGAGGAAAAGGACACACTATTGGTAAATGGACTAGAGGCCATTTGTTCTGGCTGAGAAGTTGTCTGCATTTTGCCAGTGTCCTGAGACTTTCTGTGAGTTGGTTTAAAAAGCAATGAACTTCTTAATCTGGCAAAGAAATTTCTAGGCAGCACAGCATTCAGAACTGGAATGGGTATTGCTGGAGGATTTTAGTCAAGTTTATTTTGTGATATTCAGTAGCAGAAAGTAGAGTACAAAGATTTGAAAAACTTGAGACTAAAATGCAGGAGTAAAACTGGGGCTAAGAAGTTGTCGTTGTTAAAGACTTTACTACTCTAAAGACTTTGCCCAGAGACTTTAAAAAGATGGCTTGAGGGTGTCTCTTGAATTGGCAAGATTCTATCCATCTCAGACTTAAAGAAGTAAAAATAAAAATTCTCTGGAGAAGAGACCAGTGGGGTATTCTTCTTGCACAAGGGGGCCTAGGAAGTTTTTTCAACATGATCAGCTACCCAGGGATTGGGAGGCTGATGCAGCCAGGGTCCCTGGAGGTTTGGCTATTGTTCTAGTTGGGGGCAGACCTTGGCATCAACCACATGGTGCTGGTTCCATTTTGCAGGAATGTAGGATGCTAGAGTTAGGGTATCATGGAGACTTCCACAAAGATTTCCAAGGAAGGCCTGGGAGGCCAGGCAAAGTGCAGCAGGGTCAGAGTCCCTGCAAGCACCCCCCTGAGAAGGAGATGCATGGGGGTGTGAGGAGGAAGACAAAGATGCAGAACAGACCTGCAAGATTACAAAATGCCAATAATGTGGGACATCATTTTAGGAGTTCTGCAGGAATTGAGCCTCCTAGGAAAGCCAACAGAAAGGCCACTTGGGCTGCAACCAACAAGGCTACAAGGCCATAAGTCTTTTGGCGAGAACATCACGATGCCATGCACTCCAGATGCCAGACACAGAATTACAGGACTTGTTTGCCCAGCTGGATTTCAGTCTTGCTTTGGTCTCATCTCTTCTTTCTGTGCCCCTATTTTTCTGAATGGAAATGTTTACTCTGTGCCTTTATATATCGGATACTTGTAAATTGCTTTTGGTTTTTACAGGAGCTCACAATGTGAGATTGCCTTAAGCAATAATAAGTTGAACTTGAACTCTGAACAATCTTAGAACTGTTGGGACTATGAGGACTCTTGGAAATGAACTAAATGTATTTTGCATTGTAAAAGAGGGTCATGAACTTCTTGGGGACCAGGGGCAGAATGTTATGGTTTGTATGTGAGGTATCCCCAAAAAGCTCTTGTGTACACAATGCAAGAACATTCCGGTGAAATGATTGGGTTATGAGAGCCTTAACCCATCAGTGAATCAATCCCCTAGGATAGGGATTAACTGAGTGGTAACTGAAGTTGGGTAGGGTGTGCTTGGTCCCTGGAGTCCTGCCTTTGGGTATGTATTTGTGAGCTGAGCTTAGTTTCTGTCTCTGCTTTCTGATCATCATATGAGCTGCTTTTCTCCACCACACTCTTCTGCCATGATGTTCTGTCTCACCTCAAGCCCTGAGGAATGGAACCAGCTGTCCATGGACTGAGACATTGGATACTGTGAGTCCTCAAATAAGTTTTTCTTCCTCAAAAAAAAATTTTTTTTAAGATAATTTGCTCAACTGGCTAATAATAAAATAGTAAAAAGGTTTTCACAGTTTTTTTTTTCTTTTTCTTATACTGGGGGTTTGAACCCAGGGAAGCTCTACCACGGAGCTACTACCCAGTCTTCTTTATTTTTTATTCTGAAACAGGGTCTTGCTAATTCGTTCATGCTAACTTTCAACTTGCAATTCTCCTCCCTCAGCCTCCCAGGGAGCTGGGAGGACTAGTGTGCACCACTGTGCTCAGCTTCTTTTAATTTTTAAAGAGTAGTCACAGTAGCAGCAATGGCAATGTCCAGAGCAGCCTAAATTCATTCATTTGAATGAGAGTTTACTTTTATGTTAAATCTAAAATACTTTCTATAGAGAGACCAACAGATACAAAAGAGAAAAGGCACAAAAATACATGAAGTTTAAGCTCTTTGAACATGCTAGCATAACTATCCATCTTTTTATCCATTTAATCTCTCCCTCCCCCCACCCACCATATCTTCCTTTTAAAAATGTTTTTTATTAGACCATTATAGTTACATATAGTGGGGTTAATTTTGACATGATCATGGAATATAATTTGCTCCATTTCAGTCCCCAGTACCTCCTTTTTCCCTCCCCACTCTCCTCCCCCTGTTCCCCTTGCTCTCCTCTACTGGTCTTCCTTCTATTATTTTTTAATTGGTGCTTTATAGATACTCATAAAGGTATGTTCACTGTGGTATATTCATATATGTACACAGCACAATTTGGTCACATTTATTCTCAGTTCTTCCCTTTTTCTGTCCATCTCTCTCCCCCTCAATCCCTTTCCTCTACTCCATTGATCTTCCTTCTATTTTCATGAAATCCCCCCACCCATTTTCCTCTAGCTTCTGCATATGAGAAAAAACATTTGACTTTTGACTTTCCGAGTCTGGCTTATTTCGCTTAGCATGAGGTTCTCCAGTTTTATCCATTGTCCAGTAAATGGCATAATTTCATTCCTCTTTGTGGCTAAGTAAAACTCCAGTGTGTCTATGTACTATATTTCCTTATTCCTTCATCTGTTGACAGGCACTGGGGCTGCTTGTGAATTGCCCTGCTATAAACAATGATGTGCCTGTATCACAATATGCTGATTGGTATATATTCTTTTGGATATATACCAAAGAGTAGGATAGCAGGACATAGGGTGGGTCTATTCCTAGTCTTCTGCTTCCATACTGCTTTCCCAATTGATTGTCCTAACTGCAGTCCCACCAACAGTGTATCAGTGTCCTTCTCCCTCACCTCCTCACCCTCACCATTTCTTTCAAACACACCTCTCTTAAAAGGTTATTTTTCTCCTAAAAGATTTGACACATACTACATTTTTTTTCACCTTTTCTTTTTAGTTTAGGAGGATAGACAAGCTATCACTGAGCTACAGTGCCAGGCCACATATTCCATTTCTGTCAGATAACTTACTAAACAGACATCTGGAAACTTTACTCCAGTTATTCTACACTGTTCCTCTTACACAAGCGTTGATAATATAAGTGAGATGTGAACACAGTGTATACAGTCTTACGATTGTATTTGATAAATAAGCCCTATGTTTACTACTCACTGTAGATGAACTCTTCTATTATTTATATTTACTGCAATCACCAGGTTTTCAATATCATTTAAAAAAGCACACACCTCATTTTATATCCAGTAATGTCTTACTGAAGATATTCCACTTAAAAAAACAACTGAGGGCTGGGGATGTGGCTCAAGCGGTAAGGCGCTCGCCTGGCATGCGTGCGGCCCGGGTTCGATCCTCAGCACCACATACCAACAAAGATGTTGTGTCCGCCGAGAACTAAAAAAAAAAAAAATTAAAAATTCTCTCTCTCTCTCTCTCTCTCTCTCTCCTCTCTCTTTAAAAAAATATTTAAAAAAACAACTGATATGTGTAGGAGGCAACTAACATGTAGAATATTATCTCAGGGGTTCTTTCCTATGACAGAAACAAAGCTGTAACTTAGTTGAAGAATCTCTACAAGATTCATTTCTAAAGTGGCCATTTTGTGAAGGACCGTCTTCCTAAGTGGAGATTCCCTCTGAGAGCACAGTTTCTCTTTCAGGCAGACTCCCTGAGCACTGTTTACAGAAGCTGCTTGTGTTCTTTACAAGTTGTCTAACTTTTCGACATCACAGAACACAAAGTAAATAGCCTGCTTGGTATTTTCTTTTTACTTCAAGGCAGCTGAACAGAAGCAGAGTAAAGAAAACAGGTCTAAGAGCTGCATAGTGATAACACTTCATATATTTTCGTGCGAAGCTTGACTCTCACACAGGTGGAATGCTCCAAGGCTCCGTGGGATCTTCCAGGGCACTACAATACAACAGTACCCCCAGCCATTAGCTAACCTTAGCTCAAGTGACTCTGCTAAGGTACTTCTGGATCAAATAACCAAAAATAAAATTATTATAGGTAATACCAACCACTGCAATTTAATCTGAGTGATTCTCTCTTAATATGTTAATATTTTTCCTCTAAAAACAACTTGGCATTAAAAAGCAATATTGTAGAATTCTGTATGCAATGAATTTGACATTTTTTTAAAATTCAGCATATTATATCATTGATAGGGTATTCTATTAGAAAAGAGGAACTAAAGCAAATGATGAACACAGCAATGCTCAGAGACTGAGGGGTGAAGAGATGTTTTTGTTTTACATACTGTGTTTTTTGATTTTGCTACAAACAACCCATGTATGAGTTAACTACAAAAATGCAGAAATCACAAGAAATTCAAAGTGAAAAGCACCCTCTTAGTTTTGATGATCAATATACAAATATATAAATTTAAAATAAGTCCTTCAAGCCTTTACTAGGTATAGTAAAGCCTTTACTTGGTCCTGCAGATTAGTTATTCAGGCAGTTGCTAAGCAACATTCTGTTCTAGAGGGCTAAAGTGCATGAAATTAACAGGTTTTCAGGGAAAGATAAACTGCATGAAAAATTAGGGAATAACAGAAAGGGGGAAAGCATTAACTTGCTAATTAGACTGTAAGACATTTGGTGGCTTTAGTAATAGTGCTTCTTTGCCACTAGCACCAAACAAGCACTTTAGTGCATTCATATTTTAATTTTATTGAAACACTGATCATAATACCTATACACTCAACAGTCTAATTATTTTGAAAACCTCAAATTAAATCAGATCAGGATATACTCTACTTGCTATTACTAACAGATCTCCAAAGATAACTTTTTTCTAAGAGTATTTTACAAGTTACTAGTTTCAGGTATATCACAACCATAGTTTTTGTGTTAAAAAATGTAATTATTGTAACATGAAATTATAAAGTAACATCTTCATAGTGCTGTGTAGAAATTACCAGGTGGCTAATCTTTGACAGGGCACCGAGAACAGGGGGGAAAGGATCTTCAAGTGTAAAAGAAAGAAGACTCTTACCTACGCCATAAGAAAATGAGTTGAAATGGATTAAAGGCCTGAGACCCTAAACCACAAGTCTCCAGTAGAAAACAGAGAAAGGCTCCTTCACACTAGTCTTGGCATTAGTTTTTTGGTCTGACACCACAAGCACAGGCAATAAAAGCAAAAACAGACAAATGGGACAACATCAAACTAAAAAGCTTCTGCACAGCAAAAGAATCAACAAAATGAAAGGGAATGGGTGAAAATGTTTGCAAACTTTATATATGATGAGGGATTGAGAACCAAAGCACATAAGGAACTCCTACAAATAAATAGCAAACCACAAATAACCCAATTTTTTTTTTTAAAAAAAAAAAACTTTTTCAGGGGCAAGGGACTTAAATATATGTTTTCATAAACAAGATATACAAATGGCCAACAGGTAAGTGAGCAAGTGCTCAATATCACTAATCAAAGAAACCAAGTCAAAACCATAAGATGACTTCACACCTCTCAAAGACAAAGGCATGTTGGTGAGGGCATGTAGAAATGGAACCTGCACATCGTTGGTGGGAATACAAACCAATCTAACCCCTAGGGAAGCTGTAGGGAGGGTCCTCAAAAAATTAAAAATAGAGCCAAATATGACCCAGAAATTCCACTTGTAGGTATGTGCCCAAGGGAAGGAAACCAGCATGGTTAGGAGACATTTACTGCCCATGTAAAATGAAGCATGGTTCATAGCAGCCAGATACAGAAACAACCTAGGTGTCTGTTGATTAGTGAATGGATGCAGAAAATGTGGAGTATATACTTATATGTGTAAAGGAATACTATTAAGTCAAAAAGAAGAAAATCTTGCCATTTGACACAACATGTATGAACCTGGAGGACGTTATGCTGAGTGAAATAAGCCAACACACACACACACACACACACACACACAAACACAAGTTTTGTGTGATCTCAGTCATATTCACAATCTAAAAACATCAAATGTACAGAAGCATAGAATAGCATGGTGGTTGCCAGAAACTGGTAAGAGTGGTAAAAACAGGGAGGTGTTGATCAAGGGGACAAATCTTCAGTTGCAAGATGATTAACTTCTGGGGATCTAATGGGCAACATGGTGACTATAATACTGTATTGTAAACTGAAATTTCCTACGAGAATAGATGCTAAGAATTCTCACTACACCACAAAAAGTAACCAACTATAGGAGATGTCAGATGTGTTAATCAGCTTGATTGCATTAACTATTTCATAATGTGTGTCTGTGTATATATATACATAAAGACATCAATCATCATATTATAAGCCTTAAACATTTATAATTTTTGTCAATTATGCCTCAATAAATCTAGGGGTTGGGGAAGAACTATTCGACAACTAAATAAAAAAATAATTTTACACCTGCAATCTCAGTGCCTCAGGAGGCTAGACAGGAGAATTATGAGTTCAAAGGCAGCCTTAACAAAAGCATGGCGCTAAGCAACTCAGTGAGACCTGTCTCTAAATAAATTACAAAATAGGGTGGGGGATGTGGCTCAGTGGTCAAGTGCCCCTGAATTCAATCCCTGGAACCATCCCCCCTCCCCCTCAAAAATTTGGCAGTCCCAGGACCTTGCACACACATGGCAAAAGCACTACCACCAGAGTATACCCCTATTTCCAAATTTGGTCTTTTATATTAGCATTTTAGAATAAGAACTCCTTACTGATCTTACTATGTCAACTTAATAAGTAAAAAGGAATGTCATTAGAGCTACTGGATATAACAAAGGAAACTCATTAAAAAGGAATTGGCTTAGTAACTGAAGGAAAAATTACTGTAGAATTTCACTACTGTGGGAGAAAAGATAGGAAGGAGAATGTACAGTTTCATCAGTCTGAGAAATCAAGGGAAAATTTTCCACCCTACCCTCTAATTCTCCCCTTTTTCACTTTTAATATTATGTGATACTTTGTATAAATGGTGCCACAGTGCAAATGTTAATCCCCTTATTCACTGAATGAACTCTCCCCCAAGTTTTTCTGAAGTTCACATTAAGCAAATGCAGAAGTTACTGAGGCCAGTTTTCATAAGTGAGATCAGGAAAAGAACCCATGTTTATGAAGAATATCACCATGGAGGATATGGAAGAGCTTGTGTCTGAGCTGCAAACATACAATCATCTCTTATTCCAACTTTTTAGATTCTTTCCTTTTGTTTTTGGGGCACTGGGGATTGGCAGGAGCCATGCATACATGGACAAGCACTCTACCACTGAGCCACATCCCAGCACCTCTGGCTTCCTTAGTTCTGCAGGCAGCTTCTTACTGTATTTTCTTTTCTTCCTCTTCTTCTTTTTTAGTTGTTTATAGACCTTTATTTTATTTAAAATAAAATAAATACTTATTTATATGTGGTGCTAGGAATCGAACCCAGTGCCTCACACATGCCAGGCAATTGCACTACCACTGAGCCCCAGCCCCAATCCTTCTTAGAGTATTTTAAAATGGCAGTGCTGGACTAAATGATTGGTGAAGTCTACTTTATCTCAACTCCACTTTGAAGTCTAATGCTATATAAGCATAGCTATTCATGAAAAAATTATTCTCTCTTATCTTTAAAATGCTCAGAAGAGGCACTTATGACCAGATTGTAGGATCTTTTAGTGCTTTCTTTTTGTTTTCTCATAGTAATAACCATGTCTCAGACAAAACCAAGAATTCACTGTGATGTTCTGATTATCCAGGTAAGAGTAAAAGGCCATGAGTTAGCCAGCAGTACATGATGACCACCATGGCTGAGCTATAACATTTTTTGCAAGGGAAGTGAACTGGGTATTAGGGATTGAACACAGAGGCCCTCCACCACTGAGCTACATTCCCAGTCATTTGCATTTTTTATTTTGAAACAGGGTCTCACTAAGTTGCCCAGGATAGCTTTGAACTTGTCATCTACCTCCCATAGTCTCTCGAGTTGCTGGAATTATAGGGGTACACCACTGCAACTGGCTTATGCTATTAAGTTTTAATGAACTTTATTTTATTTTCACAACCCACCAGAATTTTTAACAATTGACTATGGCAGTAAGAAACAATTTCTAGGCATAACAAAAATAAATGTACTAACCCCACATTACATGTGCCCATACCTACGCGTGCACGCAGGCACATAACTAATACCTTTTAATCTCAGTTTGTTTTAAAATGTCTTGACTTGAGCCTTTTCAAAAACCTTACTGCATATAACAGTCTTCTTTTTCAAGAGCCTGGGTCTTTTTTACCAGGTACAGAAATGAGGACTGAAGTGAAAAGCTCAGTTCAGGATTCTATGAAATCGTAGGTGAATGAAGACTCATGTGACAAAAGAGCTGAACAGCCCTTTGCGGTTTCCTAACTCAACTGCTAAGTCACAGGCTCCATGTCACAGGGCTGTTCAGTGGAAAATCAAGACGGGAGTCAGCCCTTCTGACTCTTCAGTAGGGCCCTAAGGGATGCTCATGGCATGGCTTGCTACTGGCCTTCGTACTGGATACAGTTATTCCTTGTGGTCCACACAACACAGCTAAAGTCTTGGGGTAAATGAGGTGGGAATGCACTCCTCCTGAGGCTGGGGTTGTGGCTCAGCAGTAGAGCGCTTGCCTAGCGTGTGTGAAGCACTGGGTTTGATCCTCAGCACCACATAAAAATAAATAAACAAAATAAAGGAACTGTGTCCATTTGAAACTAAAAAAGTCTAGGCCTGCATGGCATCATTTGTTTTTGTTTTGTTTTTTTCAAGTTAAAGAGGCTGAGCATTTTAGCACTATTTTTCTTCTTTTTTTAATTGATTTCATTTTTTTAAATACACAACAGCAGAATGTATTATAATTCTTATTACTCATATAGAGAATAATTTTTCACACCTTTGTATAAAGTATGTTCATGCCAATTCATGTCTTTATACATGTACTTCTTATTACAATTCTTATTACACGTATATACCACAATTTTTTATATCTTTTTTTTTCTATACAAAGTATGTTGACACCCTATTTGTGTCTTCATACATGTACTTTGGATAATGATGTCCAACACATTCCACCTCCTTGCTAATCGCCTGCCCCCTCCCTTACCCTCCCAACCCTCTCTCCTATCTACAGTTCATCTGTTCCTCCCATGCTCCCCTCCCTACCCCACTTCAGTGTCCTTATATCAGAGACAACATTCAGCATTTGTTTGCATTTTAGCACTATTAATAAATCCCTTTTCAGCAAGTTTGTCCTATCTTGTTCCCCAGATGATTAAGGAGGCACCTATTTTCCCAGGTCCTCTCTGACGCTGTACTTTTTATTTTTTATTTTATTTTATTTATTGGTTGTTCAAAACCTTACAAAGCTCTTGACATATCATATTTCATACATTAGATTCAAGTGGGTTATGAACTCCCAATTTTTACCCCAAATGCAGATTGAGAATCACGTCAGTTACACATCCACAATTTTACATAATGCCCTATTAGTAACTGTTGTATTCTGCTACCTTTCCTATCCTCTACTATCCCCCCTCCCTTTCCCTCCCATCTTCTCTCTCTACCCCATCTACTGTAATTCATTTCTCTCCTTGTTTATTTTCCCATTCCCCTCACAACCTCTTATATGTAATTTTGTATAGCAATGAGGGTCTCCCTTCATTTCCATGCAATTTCCCTTTTCTCTCCCTTTCCCTCCCATCTCATGTCTCTGTTTAATGTTAATCTTTTCTTCCTGCTCTTCCTCCCTGCTCTGTTCTTAGTTGCTCTCATTATATCAAAGACGACATTTGGTATTTGTTTTTTAGGGATTGGCTAGCTTCACTAAGCATAATCTGCTCTCGTGCCATCCATTTCCCTGCAAATTCCATGATTTTGTCTTTTTTTAGTGCTGTGTAATACTCCATGGTGTATAAATGCCACTTTTTTTAATCCATTCATCTATTGAAGGGCATCTGGGTTGGTTCCACAGTCTAGCTATTGTGAATTGTGCTGCTATGAACATCCATGTGGCAGTATCCCTGTAGTACGCTCTTTTAAGGTCTTTAGGGAATAGTCTGAGAAGGGCAATAGCTGGATCAAATGGTGGTTCCATTCCCAGCTTTCCCAGGAATCTCCATACTGCTTTCCAAATTGGCTGCACCAATTTGCAATCCCACCAGCAATGTACAAGAGTCCCCTTTTCCCCACATCCTCGGCAGCACTTGTTGTTCTTTGACTTCATAATGGCTGCCAATCTTACTGGAGTGAGATGGTATCTTAGGGTGGTTTTGATTTGCATTTCTCTAACTGCTAGAGGTGGTGAGCATTTTTTCATGTATTTGTTGATTGATTGTATGTCCTCCTCTGAGAAGTGTCTGTTCAGGTCCTTGGCCCATTTGTTGATTGGGTTATTTGTTATATTATTGTCTAATTTTTTGAGTTCTTTGTATACTCTGGATATTAGGGCTCTATCTGAAGTATGAGGAGTAAAAATTTGTTGCCATGATATAGGCTCCCTATTTACCTCTCTTATTGTTTCTCTTGCTGAGAAAAAACTTTTTAGTTTAAATAAGTCCCATTTGTTGATTCTTGTTATTAACTCTTGAGCTATGGGTGTCCTATTAAGGAATTTGGAGCCCGACCCCACAATATGTAGATTGGAGCCAACTTTTTCTTCTATCAGACACAGAGTCTCTGATTTGATATCAAGCTCCTTGATCCATTTTGAGTTGACTTTTGTGCATGGCAAGAGAAAGGGATTCAGTTTCATTTTGTTGCATATGGATTTCCAGTTTTCCCAGCACCATTTGTTGAAGATGCTATCCTTTCTCCATTGCATGCTTTTAGCCCCTTTATCAAATATAAGATAGTTGTAGTTTTGTGGATTAGTCTGTGTCCTCTATTCTGTGCCATTGGTCCACCCTCCTGTTTTGGTACCAGTACCATGCTGTCTTTGTTACTATTGCTCTGTAGTATAGTTTGAAATCTGGTATTGCTATACTGCCTGATTCACACTTCCTGCTTAGAATTGTTTTTGGTATTCTAGGTCTTTTATTTTTCCATATGAATTTCATGATTGCTTTATCTATTTCTACAAGAAATGCCATTGGGATTTTGATTGGCATTGCATTAAACCTATAGAGAACTTTTGGTAATATCCCCATTTTGATAATGTTAGTTCTGCCTATCCATGAACAGGGTATATTTTTCCATCTTCTAAGATCTTCTTCTACTTCTCTCTTTAGGGTTCTGTAGTTTTTATTGTATAAATCTTTCATGTCTTTTGTCAGGTTGATTCCCAAGTATTTTATTTTTTTTGAGGATATTGTGAATGGAGTGTTTTTCCTCATTTCCATTTCAGAAGTTTTGTCGCTGATATACAGAAATGCCTTTGATTTATGTGTGTTGATTTTATATCCTGCCACTTTGCTGAATTCATTTATTAGTTCTAGTAGTTTTTTTGTAGAGCCTTTTGGGTCTTCTAGGTATAGAATCATGTCATCCGCAAATAGTGATAATTTAAGTTCTTCTTTTCCTATTTTTATGCCTTTAATTTCTTTCATCTAATTGCTCTGGCCAGTGTTTCAACAACTATGTTGAATAGAAGTGGTGATAGAGGGCATCCCTGTCTTGTGCCAGACTTTAGAGGGAATGCCTTCAATTTTTCTCCATTCAGAATGATGCTAGCCTGAGGTTTAGCATAGATAGCTTTTACAATGTCGAGGTAAGTTCCTATTATCCCTAGTTTTTCTAATGTTTTGAACATAAAGGGATGCTGTACTTTGTCGAATGCTTTTTCTGCGTCTATCGAGATGATCATATGGTTCTTATCTTTGAGTCTATTGATGTGGTGAATAACATTTATTGATTTCCATATATTGAACCATCCTTGCATCCCAGGGATGAATCCCACTTGATCATGGTGCACAATTTTTTTGATGTGCCTTTGTATCCGATTCGCCAGAATTTTATTGAGGATTTTTGCATCTAGGTTCATCAGAGATATTGGTTTGTAGTTTTCCTTCTTGGAGGTGTCTTTGTCTGGTTTCGGAATCAGGGTGATGTTGGCCTCATAGAATGAATTTGGAAGAGCTCCCTCTTTTTCTATTTCCGGAAATAACTTGAAAAGTATTGGTATTAATTCTTCTTTAAAGGTTTTGTAAAACTCCACTGTATACCCATCCGGTCCTGGGCTTTTCTTGGTTGGTAGTCTTTTGATAGCTTCTTCTATTTCATCCATTGATATTGGTCTGTTCAAATTGTGTGTATCCTCCTGACTCAGTCTGGGCAAATCATATGACTTAAGAAATTTATCGATGTCTTCACTATCTTCTATTTTATTGGGATATAGGTTTTCAAAATAATTTCTAATTGTCTTCTGTATTTCTGTAGCATCTGTTGTGGTATTGCATTTTTCATCCCGTATGTTAGTAATTTGAGTTCTCTCTCTTCTTTTCTTTGTTAGCATGGCTAAGGGTCTGTCGATCTTATTTATTTTTTTTAGTTTTGTTAATTTTTTCAATAGTTTCCTTTGTTTCAATTTCGTTGATTACCGCTCTGATTTTAATTATTTCTTGCCTTCTGCTACATTTGCTGTTGTTTTGCTCTTCCTTTTCTAGGGCTTTGAGATGAAGTGTGAGCTCATTTATTTGTTGGTTTTTCCTTTTTTTGAGGAATGACCTCCAGGCGATGAATTTCCCTCTTAAAACTGCTTTCATTGTGTCCCATAGATTCCGATATGTTGTGTCTGTATTTTCATTTATCTCTAAGAATTTTTTGATTTCCTCCTTTATGTCTTCTGTAACCCATTGATCATTCAGTAACATATTGTTCATTTTCCATGTGATTTTTCCTTCCTTCTTTTATCATTGATTTCCAGTTTCATTCCATTATGATTAGTAAAATGCATGGTATTATCTCCACCCCTTTATATTTACTGAGGGTTGCCCTATGGCATAATATACGGTCTATTTTTGAGAAGGATCCATGTGCTGCTGAGAAAAAAGTATATCCACTTGATGATGGTTGATATATTCTATATATGTCAGTTAAATCTAGGTTATTGATTGTGATATTGAATTCTATAGTTTCTTTATTCAACTTTTGTTTGGAGGATCTGTCCAATGGTGAGAAAGGTGCGTTGAAGTCACCCATAATTATTGTGTTGTGGTCTATTTGATTCTTGAACTTGAGGAGAATTTGTTTTATGAACGTCGCAGCACCATTATTTGGTGCATAAATATTGATAATTGTTATGTCTTGTTGGTGAATGGTTCCTTTTAACAGTATATAATGTCCTTCCTTATCCCTTTGGATTAATTTAGTCTTGAAGTCGATTTTATTCGATATGAGAATGGCCACCCCTGCTTGCTTACAAGGACCCTGTGCATGGTATATTTTTTCCCAACCTTTCACCTTCAGCCTGTGTATGTCTTTTCCAATCAGATGTGTCTCCTGGAGGCAGCATATTGTTGGATTTGTTTTTTTAATCCATGTTACCAGCCTATGTAGCTTTATTGGAGAGTTTAAGTCCTTAACGTTTAGAGTTACTAGATATATGGTTTGTACTTCCATCCATGTTTGATTATTTATCTTTTTTTTAAATTTAGTTTGTTTCTCCATGATTAGCTTTCCCCCCGCCCTCTGTCTTTACTGAGGCACTTCCCACTGATGGTTTTGGTTATTGTTTTTCATTTCTTCCTTGTGCAGTGTTTTGCTCAAGACGCTTTGCAATGCTGGTTTTCTGGCTGCAAATTCTTTTAGCTTTTGTTTATCATGAAAGATTTTTATTTCGTTGTAGTATCTGAAGCTTAATTTTGCTGGATACAGAATTCTTGGTTGGCATCCATTGTCTTTCAGTGTTTGAAATACGTTGTATTTCAAACGTATTGGATCTTCTTGCTTTCAGCGTCTGTGATGAAAAATCCGTTGTTAACCTTATTGGTTTGCCCCTGAATGTAATCTGCCTCCTTTCTCTTGTAGCTTTTAATATTTTCTCTTTGTTCTGTATATTGGATAACTTCATAACAATGTGTCTTGGCGTTGGTCTACTGTGATTTTGTATGCTCGGTGTCCTGTATGCATGTATAATTCGTATATCCATTTCCTTTTTTATTTCTGGAAAGTTTTCTGTAATTATTTCATTCAGCAGGTTACTCATTCCCTTGGTTTGAATCTCTGTGCCTTCCTCTATCCCGATGACTCTTAAATTTGTTTAAGTTATCCCATATCTCTTGGATGTTTTTCTCGTGAATTTTTTACCAGCCTTTCTGAGTTGGCTAGACTCTTTTCAAGATGATATATTTTGTCTTCATTGTCTGATGTTCTGGCTTCTAGTTGCTCCAATCTGTTGTGAGTTTTAGGGTTCTGCAAAAACTCATTTGAGTTTTTAATTTGGTTTATAATTTCCTTCATTTCTAAGATTATTGTTTGATTTTTTTATAATCTCTATCTCCTGATAAAGATGCTTAACTTCTTCTTTTATCTGTTTACGTAATTCATTTTCAATGTGTTCTTTCACTTTGAATTTCTGTCTCGTATCCTCTTTAAGGTTCCATTTCATCTGTCTAAGGTATTCCTTGAGTTCTTTATATGACCATTTTTCTGATGACTCTAGGCCCTCCTGAATATTTAGGCTGTCCTGCATTGTTTGTACTCCTTTACTTCCTTGCTTTTTCATGCTGCTCATGTTGCTTCTTGTTCTGTTTGACTGCTGAGTTACTGTTTACTCCTATAAATTTATTTGATGCTTGGGAGGAAAGGTATTAGAAGCGAAGGGAAGAAGTCATTAAAGAGAATGAGAGTAAGCAGGTAGAATTCAAGGAAGGGGGAATAAGAAAATTGAAAAGAAAGGAAGAGACAAAAGAAAAAAATAGAAAATAAAAAAAGAGAAAAAAAATTAAAAAAATAATAATAGTAATAAAAAAATGAAAATTAAAATTTAAAAAAATAATAAAATAAAATAAAAAATTTTAAAAAAATTTTAAAAAATTAACATTTAGTCTTAGAGTTTGATTAACTTCTCTTCCAGTAGGTGGAGCTGTGCCCACTGAGCCAAGCTTCTCCACTCAATAGGCGGAAACCAATCACTATGCAGCAGCTCCTCCTCCCAGACTGGGCGGGTCTCCAATCCTGGGTGCCTAGGGCCTTCTCTTGTGTCTAGACACTTCTCCACTTTTCCTCAAGCCAGGCCCCGCTCACAGGTGACGCCCACCACAATACTGGCTACACGCCAGGTCTGCTGCTCCTGGGAGCCCTGTTTTCATGAACGCCTGGGCACGCTCTCCCTGTTTGCCATTCCCTCAGATGCTAAGTTTGTGGAGCTTGGGGCTGAGAACCCCCAGAGAATTTGCTTGCCCTCCGGTAGCCATGCTCCAGGTCGCTGGTGCAAGAGACCTCAGTTGTCAGCACTGGTGGGAGCGGTAGCCGGGAGTTCCCGCTCCACCCGATTCCTTCAGTCTGGCTATCGCACTCACGAGAGAGCTGGGAGGGGCCCTTAAGGTTTCCCTGCTGTGTGGAGAGGGAAGGCTAGGGGATTACACACCTGTCGCTGCTGGTTTCAATGAAGTTATCTCCTCCGCTGCGTTCTGGTGAAGTCAGTTCCCTGCCATGGTGGTATCCCATGCAAATGGTGACAGTTCCTTCCCTTTGCCGGGTGACCAATGCAACAGGTGGGTCATGACTGTCTCTCCCAAGCCCCATTTCAATCCTGTGGCCACTGCCTATGAAGGCTCAGTTGGCATTTACCTCCGTAAATTCGGAAGGGCCGACCAGTTGTTTCCGCGGGACCGTTAGTGCTGAGTCACAGCAGTTTGGCTGAGAGAAGCCTGCATGGGATCATTTGAATGCCCATGGGGCTGCTCTGGTTCAGACTTGCCACAGACGCATAGAACAAGGCTGGGAACGTATTACATGACCGAGACTCAATGGTGATTTGACTCTACTATGCTTAATATAAAATCAGGCTTCCTTTCATAACATGACTTTAGGTAATTTATTCTATTGAGAATATCAAGGGAAAACATACTCAAGGAAAGGGTTAGGATAGAAAAGAAGAAGGAATGTTTTAAAAAAGCATTTTTTAGAAATGGGAGCACTTAGAGTCTACTGCAGCCATAATGTTTAAAACGCAAGAAGTGTTATTTCCAATTCACTGGTGAAATCTATAAATATAGCTTTCATTTCCTGGTTGCTTAGGCCATTAAGGGTCTAATCTATTTCCTGAGCTGAAACTAGCTAATAGAAAAATATTTAGAATAGTTATCATCCATTGGGATGGGCACTTGGCA
Source organism: Ictidomys tridecemlineatus (assembly GCF_052094955.1). Taxonomy (NCBI): domain Eukaryota; kingdom Metazoa; phylum Chordata; class Mammalia; order Rodentia; family Sciuridae; genus Ictidomys; species Ictidomys tridecemlineatus. The sequence goes on along the minus strand of NC_135486.1, from coordinate 8,310,394 downwards.
TCTCTTCACCTAAAACATATTCTTCATCATAATTCCCTTCAGCAATTTACATGGTTTCTAAAGGACTAATCTCATTTTTTACACTGAAAGTCTTTGTTTCATAATACATGATAAGGCTCTCCTCCCCTAGTGTTTTAGGGATAAGGACACACCTCTGTGACCTTCTTTACCCTAGAAGTATGTTACTTGCTTTTCTGTCAACCAGTTCATTTGGGAAATCAATGAACAACAACAACATCAACAACAAAGAAGTGACGGAAACCTGTTGATGAGCTTATTATACCATCTATTTGCAATGCTGCTCCAAAGTGGCCTAGGCCCCAATCAGTGGAAGCAAACTATAGTGTGCTGAGGCCAGGTTTACCACAGGCAACCCGAAAGGTGACACACACTTCTCATCCCACAAGTATATCTCCTGTGACTAGTAGCACACTTGTGACATACCTGTGATTAGACAGAGGACTCAGACAGCAAACTAAGTTTCTGTACAGCCTGAGAGAAGTACTGTCAAGGTAAACATGCCAGAGGAAAACCCCACACGCAGGAGTGCGCCCCACAAGACTCTGTGCTATTCCTCCCTTTCCTTCCACAGAGATCAATCAGCAACAGCTATCCCAGAAAACAGTCTGCCAGAGCCAGGCTGGGGCTCTCCAGCAAACCTGGCCTTTGAGTTGAGACTTGGGCATGTGGCTCTCAGGAGCTCAACTTACACTCCTAATTCTGAAATCTGAGCCTGCCAAATTTAAATTTCTTTTAAACCAGTATCTGTAAAGTCTGACTTATACAGAAGATAAAGCTCAGTGAAGTCTGACTGGTCTTCAGAAAGCTAGCCTGCTTTCTTTGAAGCTACATTCTTGCTACACTATGCAAGTCACTACTTTCCTATAGTCAAGGCAGCACTTCATCTTAAGACAAAGAGGGGTAGCTGCGGCCATACAAAAGGAAAACCTGGGCTCAAGAGAGAGCTGTCAGATAAAACATGGGAAGCTAAGTTAAATTTGAATTTTAAATAAAAAATGAATAATTTTTTATTATAATTGCAATTATTATAGGGAACATATATTATTTGCCAGCCGTCAGTGACAAAGTCACTTTCTGCATTTGGCACAGAGCATTGGTATTACTTTTGCTGCTCTGAATGTCTCAGTCTACAACAGAATTATCAATAATATGGTTGCCTTCCTTTTAGAAATATCACTTTTAAAACAAGACAAAGAAAATTATTTAATTTCATAAAGAAAAATAACAAATTTCTTCTAAAATTGACCAATATTTTCTTGAAATAAATTTGGTTATAAAATCAAAATAGAAACATTTTTCTTTCTGTGCTGTTATTAAAATCAGTTATACAAATATCTGTTCACACACTTCACATCCTCCTAGCGGAATATTGACAGTACTCTACTCAGTGACACTGCACAGGAGGCAGAAGCTCCCCTGACCTGGCAGGCTTGCAGCAAGCCCCTGGAGTCATCCGCAAACAGAAAACCAGATCCTGTAACAGACCAGCAAGAAGAAAAGGCAACAAAGCTTAACCTAGAGATCCGTATGTGACTGCACCTGGTGGTGACGTTACAAGCTGGATCCCGACACCCACTCGCAGTGTTTCTGTTCTCAGAGGTGAGGTAGTGGACCCACAGACACACCTCCCACCCTCTGCAGCCCTCCTACCCTCTCTGGAGACCTAAAAAGATGTTTCTCCTCTGTGGTTCTCAGAGTGAAAATTATTCCAAGTAAAAGTTTACAAAAGTACAACTAATTAAAAAGCAAATATTTGCTTCTAGCACCATTAAACTAAAACACTCAATTAAGTGAAGGGTAAGTTCTGGTAAGTGGCAACTTAAAAGGTAAATTACCCTTTTTCTGCCTTGGATATAATTGCCATTGGAATGAAGTCAGGTCGACTCAAGTAAACCCTAGAAAAACTAGTCAGAGAATCAGTGTTGGAGAACACAGTGAAGACAGCAGAGTACAACTGACTCAGGGCATGGATGGGGACTTGACCCAGGGCCCTGTTCTGTGGGCTCTGACACTGTGTGGCACTACCCCCCACACCAGATTGGAGGAACACGGTTCCCAGCTCTATGTCTCATGAAGACCCACAAGCATGGAAGTTTTTTGTTTTTAAATCAGGGCTTGAACCCAGGCTCTTAATCACATCCCCAGCCCTTTTTATCTTTTAATTTTAAAACAGAATCTTACCAAGTTCTTTAGGGCCTTGCTAAATTGCTGAGTCTGGCTCTGAACTTGCAATCCTCCTGCCTCAGCCTCCTGAGTTGCTGGGATTACAGGTATGGGCCACCAGGCCTGGCTACATGGAAGTTTTAGAATGTAATTTTGTTCTGTTAGCTTTCTATTACTGTGTGACAAATTGCCATAAACTTAGTGGCTAAAAACTCACAACTCTGTATGTCAGGGGTCCAAATGTGCTCTTCTCAGGGTACCACAAGGCCCAAGTCAAGATGGCTGCTGGGCTGGGCTCCTATCTGGAGGCTCTGAGGAAGAACCTACTTTGAAGCTCTTTCAGGTTGTTTGGGAGAAGCTAGTTCCTTGAGGTAGGAGGAACAAGGCCAGCTCCTTGCCAGTTGTTGCGGGAGCTGCCTGCCCTCAACTTCTTCAGGCTACCTGCCTTCTTTCTCCTATGGTCCCCTTCATATCCAAAGCAAGCAGTATATGTTGAACCCTTCTTAAACTTCAGTTCTCTTTGCTTCTGCTTCTGCTGTCAGTCAATCCCAGGATGGAATCTACCTGTCTTATTAATTTATCTGGTACTGGCTAGAATGCAGGGCCTTGCACATGCTAGACACATACTCTACCGGTGACCTATGCTCCCAGCCCCTCTCTACTGTAATGCCAGCAGTGCCATACAACACAACAAAATCACTGAATGATAGCTGAGCATTGTCACAGATCCAAGGGATGACACTGGGACATCTCTGGGGTGTTAGTTTTAGGAAACAAAGCCACTGTATTCACTAAAAATTAAAGGTAAACAAAACAACAAAAGACAAATGGTACTATAAAGTATTTGCCCAAATGTAAAACAAAGATATTTTAGATTACTCGTAAGTGGATAAGTAATGTGTGCAAATGGCATAAAATATAAAAGATGTAAAATACAGATAGTAAAAAAGTAAAACTTGTGGGCTGGGGTTGTGGCTCAGAGGTAGAGTGCTCGCCTGCCATGCGTGAGGCACTGAGTTCGATCCTCAGCACCACATAAAAATAAAATAAAGACATTGTGTCCACCTATAAGAAAAAATATATATATATAAAGTAAAACTTGTTTCTAACACATCACTCAGCCCAGTTCTGCAATTCCCTAGGAATGACTACTATTTACTAGTTCTTACCCTCCCAGAGAGATCCATGTTTACTAAAGCTTAAATACTAGGAAGGACTGGATTTACCTGTTCTTAAAAGACTCTACCAAGTAAGTCCCTATTAAATCACGCAGGCTAAGGCTTTTGTGGAGGACTATAGAAGTTATTCTGTGATAAATAGTTTAGATTTTCTAATTATCTGAGGTTAGTAATGATTGTTTCTATTTTCCTAAAAAATCATCCATTTCTTCCAAGTTTTCAAATTTGCACAGGATTAAGCAAAATGTGTTCATATGGTTCCCTTATTCTTTTGTATTTCTGTTATTTGCCTATTATTTCTTAGTCTAGGCTGTCATCCCTATCCATCTTTTAATGTTATAAATGAATATAAATATATAAATTTAATTTGACTTTAAAAAAGGCCTCTTTATTAGTCTGATCAATTTTCTCTGTTTTATCTTTACTCCTTTTTTAGGAGTAAATTGCTTAGGTTTATTTCATTGATTACTTTTCCAACTTTTTGAATTAGATATATAATATAGTTCTTTCTTTCTTCATTAAGGTAAGTGCTTTTGGGGCTGGGGTTGTGGCTCATTGGTGGAGCACTCACTTAGCATGTGCGAGGTGCTGGGTTCGATCCCTAGTACCTCATAAAAAAATACATAAATGAAATAAAGGTATTGTGTCCAACTACAACTAAAAGAATTTTTTTAAAAATAAGTGCTTCTGCACCTTAGTTCTGTCCTGCAGGTTCTGATATGTACTGTTTTCATTATGCTCGTTCTCTCGATTTTCTGTAACTTATTTGGTTTCCTCTGTGATCTAATATGTGTTTAAGTAGAAATCTTAAAAATGTCTAGGTAATATAAAGTTTTTTTCTAATTCTGACTTTAGTTCCTGTTCTACTGCAATGAGATCAGAGCAAGTTTTCATTTTGCCTTTTGGAATCATTGGAATTTCCTATATGGTCTATTCTTGCAAATGCTTTATTTGACATTTAAAAAAACCCATTCTTAGTTTTCAGGATACAAAGTTGACAGATGTCAATTACCTACTTTACTTATTATTTGTTCTGGGTTTTCTTATTCCTGTTTTTTGTCTGCCTGCCTCTCATGCACTGAGGAAGTGGACATCACTCCTCTCCCAGTCTCTCCACGCTTCCTGTGCGGCTGCTCCATGCAGTGCAGGCCTCACCATTGCTGTGCATCGTTCTTCTTTGTCTTTTTAAAGCTTTCTCTTCTAAACTCAATCTTTTTTTTTAAATAGGTCTTTAGATGTTGATTGGGCCTTTATTTTATTCATTTATTTATATGAGGTGCTTAGAATTGGACCCAGTGTCTCATGCATGCTAGGCAGGTGCTCTAACACTGAGCCTCAACCCCAGCACCCCCCCTCCCCGGATTGTGTGTGTGTGTGGTGCTGGGGATGGAACACAGGGCCTTGTGCATGTGAGGCAAGCCCTCTCCTAACTAAGCTGTATCCCCAGCCCTAAACTCAATCTTGTTTGATATTAAGATACAATTTCCACTTTCTTGTGTCTTCCCAGTTTTTAATCTAATCTGAGAGATTCTTCTTGAAGCCCATGACCCTGCTTCTTCTTGATGCCTGATTGCGACCCAGGAAGCTCCTGCTGCCAATCCCTAAGCCCCGTCCCCTGGGTTCACACAGGACCTTTTGGCTTTCCCCCTCTGAGAATTATGCCACTGGTTTGAGGTTCACAGCTGTGGGCGTCTTTTCTCATCCACATTCTTCTGTTCTTCATCACATATTGAGGTGTGCAGTTGCGCCTGTCTCCTGCTATTTTGAAGACAGGGATCAAGTGCCTTCTTTTTTGTTCTGCTAGTGCAGCTGGATGATTTGTAAGGGAGAAGGAGAATAATGCTATGACCTTTGCTTTGTCATTTAAAAATCAGAGACTAGAATTTATTCTCTTCCCATTCTCTTCCCCAGTCCCATTCCCTACATTATGCCCTCTGACCAAAGGCCATACTGTTCGTGCTCTGGAAATGTTCTTGACAACTCTATGTTTTGCCCCTTAGTTCCGTGAGTGAAGAAGGCAGTTTCTTATCTAAAAGGAAGAGAATACAGAGCTGCCTAGGAACCGTGAAAGGAAGTGCAAGCTGCTTCAGGTCAGTTTAGTCTCCCTGAAAAAGTTGTTTTTCCCCCTCTAATTCAAACTTAAACTTTAAAAATTCAAGTTAACTTCAAAGTAAATCTTAACAAAACAATAACAGTGACATGATGTGCTCAGTAGTGTTGCACCTATTTTGTACAATGCCATTTGCTGGGCACTGATGAGTCACAGCAAGATGAATGCTTCAGGGACCCAGTCTACTGGGTTAGCAGCCATGTTGTCAATAAGCTTTTCTGCTACGTGCACAGTTCAAGGGAGTCTTCCCAATGTCAAGCTGTGTTATTAGCATTACCCACCTTTCTCTGGGTCCTCTCAATCACATCACCTTTCTTAAACAATCAGAGGTATACAGGTTGCTTTTTCTTGTTCAAAGTCTATACCTTTTAGAGTGGGCACAAAAGCTGCTGGTGTTCATCAGTCCTAATCTTAGTAACAGAGCCAAAATAATAAAAGATGAACTCACAGAGCAGTTCTGTCAATTAGAATATTTTGGCTACAAAGAAAAGAGATCACTCAAGTTGTCTTGTGTGTGTATATGTGTTTGTGTGTGTGCGTGTATAGCAGGGAGAGTTACTCCAGGGTTTTGCATTAAAATAAGGCTCAAAAGACTGTAATATGTCTATGCATGGTGGCACACTCCTGTAATCCCTGCAATTCAGGAAGCTGAGGCAGGAGGATCAATAGTTTACGGCCAGCCTAAGCAATTTAGCAAGACCCTGTTTTAAAATTAAAAATAAAAAGGGCTGGAGATGCAGCTCAGTGGTAAAGTGCTCCCTGGGTGCTCAATCTCCAGTACTAAAAAACAAAACAAAACAAACACAAGCTACCAAACCTGTCACGTGGCCATCAGAACTAGAAGCAATCTAAACAAGCTTCATAGGAAGAACAGGACCACAGGCCGAGAATTCCAAGATGAAGCAGACAGCAACAGCAGGGTCAGTTCCTCAAACCCTCGACAGGAATACTTTTTGACCATCCTCTTCCCTGCATATACACCCTCCCTCCTGGCCAACACACACACACACACACAGTTCAAGGAGTCTTCCCAATGTCAAGCTGTGTTATCAGCATTACCCATCTTTCTCTTTTTAAAGTGTCATCATTGGCTTCCGCTTACTCATCACTCTTGCTTACTCATGGCTTCTACTGACTGTGTCATCGTTGTTCACATTTTCTGGTTGAACATTTGACTTCTGTTTCTATCAAATAATTCTCTGAACCTCAAATTTAACGTTTCCTTAGGGTTAGCATTAGGCCAGTCCACTATCTCACCATCATCAGTTCAATTAAGCACTTTATCTAGATTATGATGGGCTAGCCGCCACGTCATCTGAAGGCTGAGTCTCACGTTCTCTCAGCACTGGGTCAAGACAGTGAGGAAAGACGGTAGAGAGCATGGCAGCCTGTCTATATCTGCCTAGGGCTGACGTCCTCAGGAGGCTATGGTACCTATTACAATGCTCAAGTCTTCCTTAGTTCTGATGACAAGCATCTTCCATCTTATCCAGGTTCTCTGTGACTGCCAAAAGCATTAATCCTATAAAATAGATGTGCCCATTTTATTGTATTTTAAGTTTTTTTTGTACTTAAATGTATCATTGTCAAGAGAAATGTCCACATGCTATACCACAAATATATGAGAATTTAGCCAAACCAGCTAGAAATTCTTGGAAACAGCTATATCAAATGATTCCTTTTGCTCGTTTATCAAGGGGTTACAGTGACTAATGTATCTGCTGGCATAAAGGGATTTATGCATTTAGTAGGGTCAGGCTCCTGTGGTGTCTTGAAGGAATTAGAACTTATAATTACATTTCTGCCACCTAAGACCACACAGACAAAATCTTTTTAAAATTTCATTTATGACAATTTAGAACTGAATTTAGGTTTTCTCATCACAATCCCTATAAGAATAGGTTTTTTTTTTTTTAATCATCTTATGGAATGAGAAAAAAAAATCTCAGAAGCCAACAATGCCATCATTTTAGAGAGGAGATACAGTAGATTCAGTGAACAAGCTCCTATTGGTTCAGAATTTCAGTCAGGGTACAGCTGCAAACTTCAGCCTGGCCTAGCACCTGCACTGAGACAGTCAGTGCCTTATTTGTTACAGCACCTGTTTGCCCAAGCTTCACCATATGCCCTTGGAACTGAAGAGGAAGCAATCTTCCACAGTTCCAGAATGTGTTCCTTTAAAGCTCCTGTGGGGGCACATGCCCCACCTGTCCCTCTGTATGAGATGTGCCTGATTCTTGTGAAATTACACACTCTGCCAATCCTAAAAATAATCTGATGTTTTTAAGAGTATGTGAAGAAATATTCATCAAACAAAAAGGTGAGGGAAGAGTCTTACATAATAAACATTATTACCATGAGAAGTTTTCCATAAAAGATTTTTTCAATTGCCAGATATGAATATAGTACTGATGTGGTTAAAAGAAATTCTTTGTAGTGAATAATCCAGAAAATGTATTCTATAAGAAACACTCTTCTCAATCAGATACATTCCACACTACTTCCAGCATTCATTCAGTTTTCATCCACGGAGTCTGGAGCACTTAACCTACCAATTTGCTAGGATTCATGCTGGGTATTCAGCATATGGAAGTGATTTGACATCATACTTTCCCTCAAGAAAGGAGTCATAAAGGTCCAACAATGCAAAAGGCATGACTGTGAGAAAACAGTGGGGAGCAGGTTGACTGGCTAGTCCACTGGCTGAGGATCCAGAGGGCAGCTGTGATTTCAACATGTCCTATCAAAGACACGCACACCTGCCAACACACTTTGCATCTCTCTCAAAAGTGCTTACCACTTTTGAGATCTGGTCACATCTAGCATCAGGTCTATAAAGGAAGAAAAAATTATTTCTCAGTTCTGATTCATGATTATTTTGTATCTCAGTGTATTATTTTGATTACATGCAATTGTTAAACTAGGCCAGAAGGGAAAGGTGATCAAGGTTGTCATCAGCCCTATTTTGCAATGAGGGTGCTATTAGCAGATGGGAAGAAGTAGCTGCAGAAATGCATCATGGAATCAGATACAGGGAGCATGAGGATGGTCTATGGAGGACAGTAAGCAATGCTCTCCCTTCACTCCTCTCTCATGTCTCAAGTATCTTAACGTCACTCACTCCCTGTGCAGACCTCCTAGCTTCCTATCTACTCACATAGCCTAGTCTCATACAACAGCAAATGCAGGTCAACAAAGAAAAAGAGAAGTAAAATGAATGGGAAGGAAATTGTGTCCCTGATATGACCTTGAAAGGAAATTAACCTCTTTTAGTAATGACAGCCACTGAAATAGTTAAATCACAGAATCTCTGTGATTTAAAAAGGCAGAAGTTTATGTTTTGTTCACTCAAAGTTCAGTTGGCAGGAAAGTGAGTTTGGGGGATTCTGAACCAGGCAGTCATTCTGGAACTCCATCTTCGGTCAGCCTTCACATGTAGCTCCGAAGGCCACTCTGGATACTGACCTTTTAGTTTCTTGAAAAAGGCCAAATGCCTTTCTGACTGAGGGTCTTGAAAAATAGTATTTTCTGTTTAGAGGGTTTTTATATTTTTCTTTTTATTATCAAATATATTTTCATATAAAAAAAGCAGCTGTGGGGCTGGGGATGTGGCTCAAGCGGTAGTGCGCTCGTCTGGCGTGCGTGCGTGCGGCCCGGGTTCGATCCTCAGCACCACATACCAACAACGATGTTGTGTCCGCCAATAACTAAAAAATAAATATTAAAAAATTTAAAAAAAAAAGCAGCTGCTGTGTATGACTCCTACACACTTGAGATCAAAGGCCAACACAGGCCATTACCCAGCTACACACCTCTGGAATAGGAGGTGTATGAAGGCACTGGCTTCCCCCAGCACACTACTGACAGAGAATCCTTCAGAGGTCAAGCTTAATAGCGGTCTTTTTTCTCCTGTGCCTATTATTAAATGCCAAACTGTAGGCCACCAAGAACCAGCAGATACGCAGAGAACAAAGAATGGGTTTAGAATTTACTTATAGCTCAGGATTCAGGTGTTCTCGTCATTTTTGGCTTCTACAGATTTTGCTTATTTTCCAATTACATGAGACACATTTACAAATATAGTTAACTATTTTATCTAAAACTAACTCTGAATCAATTCCACTACCTCCACCCCACCACTGCATCTTTCTCAAAAGTGCTTACCACTTTTGAGATCTGGTCTCAAATCTAGGGATTGGCCTAGGGATACTCCACTGCTGCTGTAGCTCCAGCCCTTTTTATCTTCTATTTTGAGACATGGTCTCAAACTTGCAATTCTCCTGCCTCAGCCTCCCAAGTTACTGGGATTACAGGTGTATACCACTGTGCCCAGATATTCCACTCTTTATCAGAACAAAAATTCCTGTATGGTGCACATAACCACCCCTCTTCAGTTGGCTACTCCTATTAATCATTTAGGGCCTGAGCTTAAAATGTCACTTCCTCTGAAAAGTTTTCCTTGGTGCTCATTCCTCAATCTAAGTTAGCTTATACATTTTTTTTCTCTTGTGACAACTTTCTCTTTCCCTTTGTAACCTCTATCACAACTTGTAACTATATATTATCTTTGTATTATTTGTCTCTTCCATTATTCTGTAAACTTCAGGAGAAGACGAATCTTTTTTTCTTATAATTATTACCAATCAGAACACCTACTACAATGTTAGGACATAATAAATGTGAAATACTTATCAAGTCAAAGAACTAATGAATCCCAATCTAATATGATCTAAGACTGGTGATAAAAAACAGAATCTGGAACCAGACTGCCTGGATTCAGACTTTGGCTCTGTGACAAATTAGCCAACTAGCCTTTGTTAGGGACTTAAAAATTCTTTGCTAGGGGACTGGGGTTGTGGCTCAGTGGTAGAGCACTTGCTTTGCATGTGTAAGTCATTGGATTTGATTCTTAGCACCACATATTAAAAAAAAAAAAGAATAAAATAAAGGTCCGTCAACAACTAAAAAATTTTTTTTTAATTTCCTAAGTTTTTTTTTTAATATGACAGCAGAATGCATTACAATTCTTATTACACATATAGAGCACAATGTTTCATATCTCTGGTTGTACATATAGTATATTCACACCAATTTGTGTCTTCACATCTGTACTTTGGATAATAAGGATCATCGCATTCCACCATCATTAATAACCCCATGCCCCTCCCTGCCCCTCCAACCCCTCTGGCCTATCTAGGATGGAGTTAGAGAATATCATGGTAAGCAAAGTAAGCCAATTCCAAGAAACCAAAGGCCGCAATGTTTTCTCTGGTAAGTGGATGGTAATCCATAATGGGGACAGGCCATGGGATGAGTGGAGGAACTTTGGATAGGGCAAAGGTACGGGGAAGGGGCATGGGGGTAAGAAAGATGATGAAATGAGAAGGACATTATTATCCTAGGTACATGTATGACTGCACAAATGGTGCGACCCTACTTTGGGTACAACCACAGAAATGAAAAATTGTGTTCCATTTGTGTACAATAAATCAAAGAATATTCTGCTGTCATGTATAACTAATTAGAACAAATAAATAAACTAAAATAAAAAATGGCAAGGCACACAAAATCATAGGAGAAAAATATGACATCCTTCTGCAACACACTCATAGCACTTAGTTCATCTGATCCATCAGCAACTCTGTGGGAAGAAAGCCTTAGGATCTGTTCTTAGGCTCAGTTTATCTAGGATACTGGGAACACCAGCCAAGGAGGCAAGGTTAACTTGTGGGCCTTTGACAGCAGCAAGAGTCTCTGGGCATTAAGGCACGTCTGTCTACTGCAGCAGCTTCCTGGAAAATGCAGTACTCATGGATTTTATTTTCTAAATGGCAAAATATTAGAACTTTCTCATTATCTTGGGCCTTCCTTTTTCATCTATATTTTTCTCTAAACACTGAGAATATATTACATAACCCCCCCATGTGTTCATCTCCCCCCACCTCCTATTCCAGGTCCTGAATTGATCTAAAATAGTCATTGGAGTTTAGATCTTGTCATATTTCATTAAGTAAAGGTCTGATTATTTAATATAGAACAACATTTTGCCTTTTTATCTGGATAGACCATCTACTTATGACATTCCATTAAATAACAACAACAACAACTTTAAGGTAAGTTTAAGCACATTAACCTTTAAAAAAAAGTCTAAACTTAAGCAGGCATGGTGGTATACTACTGTAACCTCCACTGCTGTGGAGCCTGAGGCAGGAGGATTACAAGTTTAAGGCAAACCTCAGCAACTTAGTGAGATCCTGTCTCAAAATAAAAAATAAAAAGGGTGAGGCATGTAACTCCGTGGTAAAGCTCCCCTGGGTTCAATCCCGTGTATTGTAAAAAATAAAAAATAAACAAGATGCAACCATTCTATACTCAGGGGAAAAAATGTGGAATATGCATTGAAAAAAAACTGCTGTAACACTCAACTTAAACTTCTTATTGAAATAGAAATATGTGAATTTAAAGTTCAGCTGCTGCTCTACCTTGTCTAGGAAAATGTAAATATTTTGGAAGATTCAGATTAGTCTTTAAATCTTTCACTGAATATTCTCATGTGCTATTGTCTTAAGATGTTGGTGTTCATTTTGGCAATATATTTTTCTCTTCTGCATTGATTTATGCGGTCTTAACTATTCTTTTTAGAGTAAACATTGTTCAATAGTTCATGCACAGCACAATATCTTATGAAAATAAATTAAATACTTAATTTAAACTTTTCCTTAAATTGCCTATAAATTCCCCCTCCCCCAGTACCAGGGATTGAACCCAGAGGCCCTTAACCACTGAGCCACAGCCACATCCCCAGAACACCCTGCTTTTTTTTTTATTTTGAGACAGGGTCTCACTAAATTTCTCAGGGTCTCACCAGTTGCTAAGGCTGGCCTTGAACTTTCAATCCTACCACCTCAGCCTCCTGAGCTGCTAGGATTACAGGCATGTGCCAATGCATCCAGCTCCTATAAATCTTTTTTTTTTAAATATTTTTAGATGCTGACGGACTTTTATTTTATTCATTTATTTATATGAGGTGCTGAGAATCAAACCCAGTGCCTCAATATGCTAGGCAAGTACTCTACCATAGAGCCACAACTCCAGCCTTCTCTATAAATCTTAATAACCAGGAGATAGAAAATATAAGTGGGCCTGGGATGCAGTCAGTGGTAGAGCACTTGACTAGTGTGTGAGAGGCCCTGGGTTCAATTCCCAGCAATGCAAAAGAAGAAAAAGAAAACATTTAAAATTTCAGAGTCCTCTGAATTTGGAAACCAAATAAATAATAAAATGAGTGTCATAGACTGGATGTTCTATGTAAGCAGAGGATCTTGACTCAAGTATTACTAACAATTTATAAACATCTACAGCTTCTATTCTCATAGAACATAAACTGATACCAGGTTTACTCATTCACTTATTTTGTGGAATGTTTTCTGGTTTTTTTACTTGAAAAATAACAACTCATGGTAAAAGGATATTATGAAACAAAAACTCTTAGTAAGTAAATTTTATTAAATGGTAAGGAAGTCTCCCTCTCCCTGTGACTCTCAGAAACTAAGGTACTATTTTCTTTTTTAATTTTTTTTAAGTTGTAGATGGACAGAATGCCTTTATTTTATTTATTTTTATGTGGTGCTGAGGATGGAACCCAGGGCCTCACACATATCAGGCAAGCTCTGAGCCACTGAGCTACGGCCCCAGCCCTAAGGTCCTGTTTTTCTGTACTGAAACATAAACTTGCCACACACACAGATGTGGCAGACTGTTACAGGAGTGGCTCCCAATCAATCCTGGTCCCCATTTCCCTTGAGTAGTGCCCTCTTAGGCTCTCAGCCACACATTTGGTTTTGAGGACTCAGGTGCTGACAAAGATGACACAGCATGGCTTAACAAGTGTTTGTGCAGTGGGTCCTGCCTTCTCGAAAACCATGATGCTGTGGAGTGCCAAGAATGAAAAGGCACAGGGAAGAGCCTTACCCTGAGCTGCCCACCAGCCATGCTCACGCAACCCAAGGAGTGTTAACTACTGCTTAAAACGTATAAGCGAAAAACAGCAACAGAAAACTGATTCAACACACAAGCATAAATATGCACAAGCACTGCCTGAATTTAATTCATGAAGCATAAAATATAATTGATAATTAAATACAAAATGTGACTATCACTCCACACAAAAAGAAGAAACGGATTGGTCTGTCATTTGAGATCTATATTAGTATTCCTTTGATTTTATTAATTTGACATTCTACCCTGTTTTAAAAGTCTGTGGCATATACTTCTGTTTTTGAAATTTTTTTTCAGTACTTGGGATTTTACCCTGAGGCACTTTACCACTGAGCTACATTTCTAAACCTTTTAAATTTTTATTTTGAGTTTTTGCTAAATTGCCAAGATTCACCTTGTGCTTGTGGTCTTCTTGCTTCGGCCTCCCAAGTAGCTGGGATTACATGTGTGTGCCATTGCACCTGGCTGGCATCTTTCTTTTTCTTCTTTATGCCCCCTCCCTTACCTTCATTCTCCTTCATCTAAGCCAATGAGCTTCTATTCTCCCTCCCCACACCTTATTGTGGGTTAGCATCCACATGTCAGAGAGACATTCAGCCTTTGATTTTTTGGGATTGGCTGATTTCACTTAGCATGATAGTTCCTTCCATTTGCTAGCAAATGCCATAAGTTCATTCTTCTTTATGGCTGAGTAATAATCCACTGTGTATATGTACCACATTTTCTTTATCCATTCATCTGTTGAAGGGCATCTAGGTTGGTTCCCTAGTTTAGCTATTGTGAATTGAGCTGCTACATTGATGTGGCTGTGTCACTATAGGATGCTGATTTTAAGTTTTTTGGGTATATACCGAGGAGTGGGATAGCTGGGTCAATTGGTAGTTCCATTCCAAGTTTTCTGAGGAATCTCCATACTGCTTTCCAGAGTGGCTGCACCAATTTGCAATGCCACCAGCAATGTATGAGTGTAGCTTTCTGCCCCACATCCTCACCAACTTTTATTGTTACTTGTATTCTTTTATTTATTTATTTGGTACTGGGGATTGAACCTAGGGACTTGTGCATGCAAGGCAAGCACTCTCCCATCTGAGCTATATCCCTAGCCCCATTCTTGATAAATGCTGTTCTGACTGGAGTGAGGTGAAATCTCAGTGTAGTTTTAATCCACATTTCTCTAATTGCTGAACATTCTTTTCATATTTGTTGACTGTTCACAGTTCTCCTTTGCCCATTTATTGATTGGGTTGTTTGTTTTTCTGGTGTTAAGTATCTTGAGTTCTTTATGTATCCTGGAGATCAATGCTATGAGGTGCGTGTCGTGAAGACTTTCTCCCATTCTGTGGGCTCTCTCTTCCTATTGCTGATTGTTTCCTTTGCTGAGAAGAAGCTTTTGAGTTGGATTCCTGATTTTACTTCTCGTGAAGGAAGTCAGATCCTGGGCTGGCATGGTGAAGATTTGGGCCTACTTTTTCTTCTATTAGACACAGGGTCTCTGTTCTAACGCCCAAGTCTTTGATTTACTTTGAGTTTTTGGGCAGGATGAGAGATAGGGGTTTAATTTCTTTTTGCTACATACAGATTTTGAGTTTTCCCAGCACTATTTGTTGATGAGGCTATGTTTTTGGCACCTTTGTCTAGTATGGGTTTGTCTTTGTGTCTTTTATTCCGTTCCTTTGGTCTTCATGACTGTTTTGGTGCCAAATCCTGCCATTTTTTGTTACTATAGCTCTGAAGTATAATTTAAGGTCTGGTATTTTGATGCCTCCTGCTTCACTTTTCTCACTAAGGATTGCTTTGTGTATTCTGGGTCTCTTATTTTTCTAAATGAATTTCATGAGTGTTTTTCTATTTATATGAAGAATGTCATTTGCATTTTAATAGGAATTGCATTAAATATGTATAGCACTTTTGGTAGTATGGCCATTTTGACAATATTAATTCTGCCTATCCAAGAACATGGGAAATCTTTCCATCTTCTTTCTATAGTGTTCTGTAGTTTTCATTGGCATATTCATCTTGATGTCAATTCTTATGACATAATTAGTTTTACTTTAGAAACTAAGAAGTTTCTGCAAATGAAACTTGAAGAAAAAATTTAAGTATTCAAAAATCACTGAATAATGATTCAAAAAATAAAATATGTAAAGATAAGAGAGGGCATCTGGTTAGCTAGAACACAAAGTGAGACAGCTGACCTCTCATGGGTTTAACAGACTCTTATGGGTCTGTTAAAGTGGAAAATTCACAAATTTATATTTTAGCTACACATATTCACAAATTTATATTTAGCTGCATAATATGATAAGATCTTTTTTTTTTTTCAGATAGGTTCTTGCTAGGTCGTCCAGGCTGGCCTCAAACTTGTGATGCTTCTGCTTCAGTCTCCCAAGTCACTGAGATTACAGGTATGTGCCACCATGCCAGTTTATACACCATTCTTAGAAGTAGAATTCGGCTGGGCACGGTGACACATTCTGTAATCCCAGAGACTCACAAGGCAGCGGCAAGAGGATCATAAATTTGAGGCCAGCCTCAAAAACTTAGTAAGACCCCAGTAATTGAGGAAACCCCTGTCTCAAAATAAAAAGGGCTGAAGATGTGGCTCAGTGGTACAGCACCCTGGGATCAATCTCAAGTATAAAAAATAAAAAAGGTAGAATTCAAACCAATTTCATCTTTTATTTTACCTTTCTATAGAAAGAAACCTGGCATACCATTCAGTGCAACATAGGAGGATTTTTTTTTCTGTTTTTTTTTTTCCAGAAATATTTTCAAGAAAAATTTAAAACCCAATATTCTTCATGTCTTATGAACAGCATTTATTAACTGAATATATATAAACAAGTAGTAGATGGACTTCTTTGATACATCCATATGCTAGGTGTTGGATCAGGCACAAGGCAACTGTGGGGGGCAAGGCAGAGTGTACTCATGAGGGGCATATAGACAGGGGAAATGACTCAAAATAACTATAATAATAAGAAAACACTTGCACTTATGCAGTGCATGATACAAAGTTTCTCACTTCTGTTATCCTCACAGCAATCCCATCTTACAAGTACCATATTCTTTTTACAGAGAGATAACTGAGGTACACTGAGCATAGAAACTTGCCAGAGCTAACAAGTAGAGCATCCCAGACTTGAATTCCAACAGCACGGCTTCTGAAAACTACTAGGAAACAAACCATCCCACAGTGGTAGTCTATTGGAGGAACTGCAGAGTCAGAATCAAGAGGCTGTTATTCTTCTGACTTGGCTTTTAAAGTGTAAATAAGAGTCTGCTTGACCACGCGGCTTCAGAAGGACTTGATAAGTCATTCCGCCATGCTTCACAGATGTGCCTAACTTAATCACTTCTTACGACATCCCTGGGCAGCTGCATTACCTCGTTTCATGGGGAGGAGCTCACATTTGTGGAGATTCTGTGACTTTCTGGGATCCCCATTCAGTAAGAACTGCAGCCAGAATTCAAACCCAGACCAGCATTCCCCCCCCTTCTCCAGGAACTCTGCAGAGGGCAAATATTCCAGGAGGGAGCAATAGGATGTGACAGGGGCATGGCATCTTGGCATGAAGTAATGGGTATGTGTCCAGCTGAGGGGCATGGGGCATACTGTACACGAAGGTGCTGCAGCCTTCTCTGTGCTGAGGAGAGCTACAATGAGGGGGTTTCCTGTAGACAACACAAGTGCGGGAGCATAGGGGACACTAGAGAGGACAGAAGGGAAAGCAGTCGGCCCAGCAAGTCAGGGCCTGAACTTGAATTCTGAAGGGTCTAACAAGAGCCTTCTATGTCAGACAATCTACAAAATTTTTCTTTTGAGAGGGGAGGGCGATGTCTGCCATTTGACTTCTTAATCAATGGCCACCCTAGAATTTGTTAAAATATTTTAGGAAAAAGTTATTCAGGGCTGAGGTGAAACTCAGAGGCAGAGTGCTTGTTTAGTGTGTACAAGGCCCTGGGTTCCATCTCTAACATCACACACACATACAGAAACACAGAAGTTTTATTCAAGTGATTTCAGAAAATAAACTATGACCCTGTGTCTTACATAGTATTCAAATGATGTTGCTTAAAATACTCATTCTATTATAATACAGTGTAGACTATCTTCTACCCCTGAACATGATAGTCACGCTATGACTTACACGCACAATTCACCATCTCTAGTAAAAGAAGGGGACAAGGGAGGTTACGGTTTAATGTAATGTATAAGACAACATAAAGGCAGAGCTCTTAAAGGTAACAAGACCACCAGCATAGGCTATGTAAGGTAAAACAGAACTTTAATCAGCTGACGTACATGCCAGAGGAAATTCCTTGCCAGCTAAGTGGGTTGATGGAAGTGCAAGGTGGTTGTGGGGAAAAAAAGATATTTTAGATAATCTGAGTGTTTAGGAGAAAAGAGAGAACTTGGGTATGCTGACAAAAATAGGAAACTGCCATGTGTTCTCAGATGTTGGAGCTACAGCTCAGAGCTGCCACGCAAGATTTATGTTCAGAAGATGAGACCATTTTCTGGGAGACTGAGAAAAAAATTGTGTCTGATTGACCATGAGAAGAACAAGGGTATGGGTCAGCTGAATCCCCTTCCAAATAAACCTGTTGAAGCTCTAACTCCCCAGTACTTCAGAATATAACTATTTGAAGACAAGGCCTTTAAAGAGACAAGTAAATTGAAATAGTCATCAGATTGGGCCATGACTTGACCTGTGCGCTTATGAAAAGAGTTTAGGACACAGACCTCATGGGCACAGGGACTACCACGAGGACACAACAAGGTAGCCATCTGAAAGCTGAAGGGCCTCAGAAAAGTCAACTCTGCCAAAACCTGACTCTCAGACATTAGTGTCCAGAACAGTCAGGCAAAAGCCTCCATTGTTTAAGCCTCCCAGCTGTGTGGTGCCTTGTCACGGCAGTTTTGGCAACTGACAGCCTCGAAGCTGGGGGCTGATGAGGAACAGAAAGCACTGCCTCTTGAGGAAGGAGCTCTGAGAATGTCAGCTTTGGCTCTCGGAATAAAAGTAGTAAGTGCCAGTAGAGTGCAGCCACCCTCGGAAAGGGGTCGTGGAATAAAACACAGGCTAGACCACACTGATTAACGTGTTGTGCTTGTGCCCAGTTGGGTAGCAGAAGCTTCCCGAGCTTCCACTACACCGCCTCTTCATGTGGTCTGTATTCCAAGATTCCTTTAAGTTATAATATCAAAAAATCAAAAACAATTATTTGAAAGAGACTCTGTGGATTATATATGATGATTTGGGCAGGAAATATCTATGACAGAGGAAAGAGAAAAGGCAGACATTTGGGATGAAAGAAGTGACACCCTGTCCAAAGATGGGAGTAACAGAAAGTCCCCAGCTAGAGAATCTGCCAGGAGAAAAGCCGCCTGTTAACAGCAGCCATGGATGACAGAGAGGAATACGATTCTTCCCTCAGTGTACGCACTTCCGTGGAATCTCAGAAAGCTTAACAAACAACATTTGGATATATGTAAATACAACTTAAAATTTCCACTCTCTTTTTCTGGTTGCTATGCTCACTTACAAGTTTTTTCCACCATTCTTAAACAAAAATTTTTCATGGGGTTGGGGGAGAGCAGGGAAGGAAAAGGAGAAAAAAAGGCACACTAGTAGAATAAGTAGCTTCTCCAGAGTATTAGGTTTAGTTCTTTGCTAACTAAATGCTAAATGGATCCAAGAGTTGGAGGAGTGAGAATAGCAACAACTACTAAGTAAATATAATGCAACTGTCCTTCATATCTCAGAGCAGAGGCACTGGTATCTGAAATAGTTGTGGTTAAGTGTTTGGAATAGAGACAATCCCTGACTTAGGATGGTTAAACTTCAAGGATTTTTCAATTTTACCAGGGCACCAAATCAATAACCATTAGCAAAAGCCATACTTCAAATTTTTAATTTTTAATTTTGACCTTTTCCTGGTTACTGACATGTGTTAGACTGTCACAGTGCCACCCCTAGTCACCACAAAATCAATAGGTAAGCAATGACACTGCAGTGTATGGCACTGCTGTGCCCTGATGTCCCACAGGCCAGGCAATCAAGTCCACGTTGGCTTGATGATGTTTCCAACCTATGACAGACTTATCAGGATGTCACCTCCTCTTGCAGTGAAGAGCATTCTTTCTAAATACTCAGGAGGTCCAATGGCCCAGCCTAAGCTGTTCTAAACCTAAGACATTGACATTGTTTTTTATTTCTGCCTGAGAGAACAATAGTAAATCATTCTAGGAGGCAGCAACAAGGGCACAGAGGAACATTATTTCTTGCCTAAATCAGATGCTTAAACATGAACAATGAAGCATACTTAAAATATAATCTTAATATGAATAAATAAATAAACTCAAAGGAATGTGGATCTCACTGTAAACAGTTGTGGGGAAATCATTTATTACTGCTGTTCCCAACCCTGAAGCTCTAACTTAATTCTTCAACACTGACTGATAAATATAAATCATACCACCTGGATAAAAGATAATTGTCAAAATACTTCAGAAAGTGTATAAAATGTGAAAATTCCCATTTAAAAGCATAACCATGAATCTTACTAAGTCTTACAAGACTACTAGGGGTGAATTAGGTGCAGGGAAAAAAATACACTAAAATTTTTGAAGAAAGAGAATACTAAGTGGGGTAGCAACTCTGGTGTTCCTTTTTGTGTGAATTAAGTGTGGAAAGTATGTAGCACCGATTTTGGAATGTAGATAAGGGCATAAAGCTTTATTCCTATGTTATTTTACTATTTACCAATTTCTAATAAAAGATAAACCCATATAAAAATCATTTTTTTCATCCATTTATCTTATTTTTCTTTAGGGAAGGAAAATTTAATGACTCATATGTAGAACAGTTTATGATACAATACACAGTTCACCCATCAAGTTAATTTAAAAATGTCTATATCGTTTTCTTTTCAATGGACTTGCAGAAAATGACTGGCAGAAAGAAGTAGGCATAAGGGTAGAGAAAAAATAGAAGAAGCAAAGAAAGGTGATGAGTGCATTCCAGCTGGCTAGGAACAGTACAGTATAAAAGCTGTTTCCTAAACGTGGAGGGTGCCAGGTTCTGGGAACCTGGAGCTGCAGCCAATCTTCTCCACCTGTGGTCAGCTGTTTCAGAGCACATCCAACACTAATGTGTTCCTTGCTCAGTGAGAAAAAACAATTCTTAAATTTAATATACTCTGAGGATCGTGAACACTAACAGAAGCCTCTAAGGGAAAAAGGGAAAAGGTGTTGATATAGAAACTACTTCATCATCAGTTTCTTAACGATCACATCACTGAATCCTACACACAATTAACATTTCTCCAGCAGCAGATTAAGAAGTTAGACTTAATGACGTCTAAATACCTGAAGTGTGGCTATCAATGTACAGAGGTATTTTTGGGAAAGGAACACTAAGTGTATTTTCATCAAAATAAACTTTTTCAGTGATGCACATGAGGGTTCACATTTTAGATGCGTGGAGTCAACAACAGCTTCTGTGTGGCTTCACTGCTAATTCAAATAAAGCATCCATTTGGGAGACAGCGTCCTTGTTCGCAGAGCAAACAATGGCCAGTGATAAGCAGCAAGCAGCATGAAGAAAGGAGAAGCAAACTGCTTTAAATATCAAAGTTCTTCGTAGTTTTTCTCTAGAGTGAAAGTTATTTTCAAATAATTCAAATCCATGGTTACAAGTATGGGAGGAGGTCTTGAAGGGAAAAAAAGGAAAGTGTTGAAAAGGGATTCAGCACTATCCCATTAAAACCATCAACTGTGAAGGGTAAGATGGAACTGTACTCATCCACTCTGGGAGAGTGGGAAATTGTTCAGCACTGTGTACAGGTAACTGAGCTGGAGCACGACTTAGAATTTTCTGAGGCTAGTAGTTACCATAGCAACAGCGTGTCATTGGCAGCTACCTTTCTGGAATGGAGGAGGAAGACAATTTTGGTGTGAGAGAGGAAGATTCCAGGTTAGGTGTAGCATTTTGCCACTAGGGCCCTCCTCATTCCCCCTACTCAGAGCCTCTGCCATCTTTATTTATTTCAATGCCCCCCCCCCCCGCTTTGGTACTGGGAACTAAACCCAGGGGTGCTCTACCACTGAGCTATATCCCCACCCTTTTTATTTTTTATTTTAAGACAGGGTCTTGCTAAGTTGCCCAGGCTGGTCTAGAACTTGGTCCAAGAATGCTTTATCTAACACTTAGCCTCTACCTGAAAGTCTGCCATCTCCTAAACTTTCCAACTACACACCACTATGATGATGGTGAGATGACTCTCATCCTTCCCCATTCACTGGAACCACTCACTGTTCACAGATTCATTAGTTGCAGTAGATCAGAATAGGGAGAGGGGAGGTGGTAGGAACAGTGGAATATAGGATACATATTAGTTAAAAAAAAACCAATAAGCTACTATAAATTCAGTTCAGTGGGTTGTGATTAGCTTTTTGGTTTGGGGACTTTCTTGGGATGAGGAGAGAAATTTGAAATAAAATACAACACAATACAGTTAAACACAACGCATCAGAGTGCCTCAAACAATGTAGGGGTAAATCTCTCCAGGGATGTATGAGTGTATATGTACACCTATCTATGGCTCAGGTCTGGAATGCAAAAGCAGTTTCAAAATGTAGGTCTTGGTTTAAAAAACTGTTTGAAACTTAGTGGGGTGGCCAATGTTCCAATCCCTGAATATGTGTCTTTCTACAGTTTCATGTCACATCAGCCTCACAATCATCCACTCTACAATCATGTTGTGAATTAAAATGGTACCTACGGGATGTTAAGAAATAGAAATAGCTAAGAAACAGACACTCACCTTAGATAACATAGAAAAACAAAAACAAAAACAAAACCCAAACCCAACAAAACATTATTCATACATTGTACAATTATTAAATTATTTAAGATTTTAAATTATTACATCTTATTCAAACCTTTTTAAAAATACTCATATATACCTAATGATGTCCAAATAAATCATGCTGGTTGCAAGATACTTCCTTTCCTGCAATGTCTACTGGGTTCATATTTTGAGTTATTTTCTAATGTTTTGTGTTTCTGTATCTCTTAGATCTCATATTTCTGGATTGTCAACTATTAGCTACCTTCTCTGAGAAATTTCATAAATTATATTGAGAAAAAAATCTTTCCTTATACATTTCATATTTTTGGATTGGTTGCCTGAGTTTTTGTTCTTAATCATTTGCCAATAGTATTTGATTTCCTAGAAAACACTTAACTTTTCACCTTACCTGTACGTCTTAGTTCTCACTCTTTTATTCTTAGAAATTATGTTTTACTTCAATAGATTTCCACAGCATCACCCCAATTCACAGTACTTCTCCTGGCATCTCTGAAGCAATCAGTGGCTGAAGCTCACTTTCAAACTTACCTCCTACAAAATTCAATCAAAGAAACCAAGGCCACTGGAATACACTTCCAAAATCTACACACAGATGTGGTTTAGGCTTAGATATGTGGCCCAGTCAAATCAATCATCACACTTGAAGGCTTTAAGGAGTTTGTATCTTCAGAGGTCTTTTTTGATACACTTGGAAAATGATCTTTTTGAATATAGGTTTCATTAGAAAAGACAAAATAACATTTTTTCCCTGCTCAGTTGTTAACTTTCAAAGCATTTAACTGTGTGTGTGTGTGTGTGTGTGTGTGTGTGTGTGTTTTAACATTTACAATGTACTTTAAAATAGGTTAAAACTCAAAACAAAGGCATTACACCATGAAAATGTTACAGTGGTTATGGTAATTAAGAGAAGTCTCTCTCAATTATTTATTAAGCTCATGTAACTACAGTTTCCGTGATGAGTTTAATAAATTGATGGCAACTCTTATTTTTAGTTAAAACTCTATGGAATTGCCTTGATTGTTCTTTTATTATCATATGCACATTTAACACACCATAAAATCTTGTTGGTTTCTTTCAAGATACACCCTGTTGCCAACCATCTTCATCTCCATTCCATCTCTATCTCCAGGGTGGTCACTCTGATTCAATCTATCATCAATGGGATTACTGCAAAACCTCCTGTCTGATCTCCCTACTTTTTCTGCCTGTTCTTAACAAAATATGCATTGTGCTCCTCTGAGAACCTCAGAAAGAGCCTATCGTTCTTCCATTCAAACTCTTCAAGGGTTCCCCATTTCAAAATAAAGTCTAAGTCCTTATAATCATCACAATTTCTGTCCCCTGGTGAGCACATTGACTTCCTATTCTACTTCTCTGATTTCATCTATTTTACTACAGATACACTGACCTTCTTCCTATTTCTCAAACCCACCAGGCCTGAGCCAGCCTCAGAGTCTTTGTACTGGCAACTGTGTCTGCCTAGAATATTCTTCCCCAGGGCAGCTCTACCAGTAACTCCTATCTCCTGTCTCATTCACCTTCTCAGTGAGGACAACACTGACTAACCAAGAACAGCCACAACCTTCCCCACTCCACCAATCCAACCCTGATCTTTCCCCTTTTTATAACTATTTATCACCTTCAAAAGTATTAAATTCATTTATTATGTTAATTATTTGGTGTCCATTTTTTTTCAAGCAAGAATGTAAGTTCCATAAGACACATCTGTCCATTTGTTTAAGATTATATAGGACAAAGCAAGAAAAGCCTGTTTTAGACGATGCTTTCAGTTCTCTGAGGAACTTAGAAAGTTTAAATCTTGATCTGCCCATTTCTATCCCGTGCCTGCCAAATGCCTACACATACATTGGTCCCTGCCGTATGTCTGTTAAAACTAAACAAATCTTCTAAGGAGTTCAAAATTGGAAATGCTATCTACAAAGTTGTGATATTAAAGTGAGAATGCAAACAAATTTATTTTAGGTAAGAAGGTCCCTTAGTATATTTCAGAGGTATAAGAATCAATGTTGGTAAACTGGCTCCAAATCTTTTAAAAGTGTGCATTCTCACTTTATATCACAACTTCCTTTCCCCTTTCCCCTTTTCTTTTATGCTGGGGATTGAACCCAAGGCCTTGTGCAGGTGTGGCAAACACTCTGCCAACTGAGCTCTATCCCCAGCCCCAATATCACAACTTTGTAGATAGAATTTTCAATTTTGAACTACTTAGAAGATTTGTTTAGTTTTATCAGACATACCACAGGACTAATGTATATGTAGGCATTTGGCAGGTGCCGGATAGAAATGGGCAGATCAAGATTTAAACTTTCTAAGTTCCTCAGAGAACTGAAAGCATCGTCTAAAACAGGCTTTTCTTGCTTTGTCCTAAATAATCTTAAAACAGATGGCAAAAGCAAAATATGAAGTCTGCTGCCATGGAAACCACTATCACAGCAGCACTCTCTGGAGCCCCACCTATAAGATAAATGTTTGTCTTCCTATTGTTACAAACTGAACCAGACAACTTTCACTTTAAGTACCATTAGAAGGTACAGCAACCACATATATACTGGCTGGATAAAGAGTCTTGAAAAATTAGCTCACATACAACCTTAAAAATAGTCAAAACCCTGCAGTATAGAGAAGATGATATTTACATCATTTGTTGTTATTCTGCATTCAAAGTACACCTTTATCATATAAAACTTCACGTCTTACTTTAATATTGCAAGCCTGCTCCATCAGTCTTCTCGCATTTTCCTCTGCTCTGTATCTCTTTGGAAGCTGAACTCTGAAGAACTTTAAAGCACCTTCAAAATCAGCCTGTAGAAGATCTTCCTTTGAGGTCTGAAAAAAAGTCACCAAGAATTAACATTACATTTTAGACTGCATTTGGGACATATATATTACAAAAGGAATTTCTATTTTCCTGAATATATTTTTTAGCTAAGGTCTAAAAGGTTCCAAAAGTTCTAGAAGCTTTTCCCAATATTTAGAGGATATTGCTATAAGCTAATGAAATCACTATAACTTGTAGAAGCAATCTGAGAGTTAACTAATGAATTTTAATATTAATATTTGATTTAGACTACCTGAAGATTATAATTGTGGATCCTGGCAAAGTTTATTAAGTTACAGCTCTGAGAACAAAACAAAAAAGGAAAAAGAACTCTTGCACTAATCTATGACTTTACCTTGATGAGCATCTTAAGGACAGGACTACAAACATGACTGAAGATACAGACCATGCCACGGAAGCCCATTAGTTACATAAGAAATGCCTAATGGGAAGATGGCTTGAACTAATGACAGCAGCAGAAGTAAATTAAGCCAACTATTGACTTTTTATAAAAACTACTGCTTGCAAAATTAATTTTTTTAAAAAAAATAACCAGTTGGAAATATATATATTGATGCATTAAAAAAGACTGAAAGGAAACAAACAAAATGTATATCTGGCTGGTGGGATCACAGGTTTTTCTTTTTAATATTTGATGTATTTTCTGCAGTAATGCTTTTGCAATAAATAATAAGTGTTCTTATAAACAACCTTTTGTGAACACCCTGATACATATTATGGATTTAGGAGGAATAGTTACCCAGAAGTAAACCAAAAAGAAATTAGATGAGTTAGAGTCAGTATTTAATTGTCAAAAGCATCAGTAATTAAAAAAAGTCACAGAATTATGTGCTAGTTAAAAATGCTAACTTTTGGGGCTGGGGATGTGGCTCAAGTGGTAACGTGCTTGCCTGGTATGCACGGGGCGCTGGGTTCGATCCTCAGAACCACATAAAAATAAAGATGTTGTGTCCACTGAAAACTAAAAAATAAATATTAAAAAATTATCTCTCTCTCAAAAAAATGCTAACTTTATTTGGGCTGGGGTTGTGGCTCAGCAGCAGAGCGCTCACCTAGCACATGTACAGGGCCCTGGGTTCAATCCTCAGTACCACAAAAATAAATAAATAAATAAAATAAAGGTATTGTATCCAACCACAACTAAATAAAATGTTTTTTGAAAACTGCTAACTTTATTTAACTTCAAATATAAGGATACAGCCTTTCAAATTAAAGACTGTATCAAAACAGTATGTAGCACGTGTAATTTCTGTTCACAACAGGGCTTAACTTCTTGTCATCACCACTAGGTCCAAGTCACTGGCACCTCGTAGCTTGAGCCACTTCAGTGACATCCTTCTTTCTGCTCTTGCTCCCCTCAATCTACTGTCCTTATTGCCAAAAAAAATTCTTTGGAGGCAAAGGTTCCCAGTGTGCTCAGAACCCAGTCCAACTCCTTCCCAGGGCGCACAGGCCTCCCGACCTGCGGCCCCAGCCCTCTCTTCAGTATGTCTGGAACCACTGCTCCCTCCTTGTCCTCAAGACCAAGGCCCAGGCTTTCTTTCCAGTTTCTGTGCACACATCAAGTTTCTTCATCGCTGAAGGTCATTGCTGTTTCTTCTGCCTGGCATACTTTTTTCCCAGATCTTTACAAAAAAAGCAACTTTTTGTCATCCAGATTTTGGTTCAAATGAGGAACCAAATCTGAGGACTTAAATTCTTCCCCCACCTTATCAAGTCACTTTGCAATTTTATAGCTATTCCCCTTCTTTCTCCCCTAAGGAAGTTTTTCTCCTCCCCCATTTTCTGTCGTGTTCACTGTTATGTCCACAGCAACAAGAACAAGGCCCCAAATAGAGGAGGTACTCAATTAAAATCTGTTACAGAATGAATGAAGGAAGGATACCTTCATCTCTCTTTTACTATGTACATATACACCAGTTTTCCTTCCTTTCTCCTCTGGCCCTTAAAGAAACACATAAAAGAAAAAACCAACTAACACCTTGGGATGTGGCTCAAGCGGTAACGTGCTCACCTGGCATGCACATAGTCTTGGGCAGTTTCACATAGTCTTGGTTAGCCCACCTTTATTTCAGCAAATTAGTAGTCAAAAAATAGAGCAGGGCCAGGTGGGGTGGTGCACATCTCTAATCCCAGCAGCTCAGAAGGCTGAGTCAGGAGAATCTCGAGTTCAAACCCAGCCTCAGCAACCGAGCTAATCAACTCAGTGAGACCCTGTTTCTAAATAAAATACAAAATAGAGCTGGGGAAGTGGCTCGGTGACTAAGTGCCCCTGAGTTCAATCCCTGGTATCAAAACAAACAAAGAAACAAAAAACAGCTGGGCTAAGAGTGACAGTGAAAAAAATAAAAAAACTTCAGTACATCTAAGATTTATTTCCTTCCTCATAAAGACTCCTATCTGATGGCAAGTTGTGCTGGAGAGAATGTTTATCATGGTCTCAACTCACCTTAATCTAGTTGGAAAAGGCAGTTACTGGAAAGAGTCCCTCTAACTGAAACAGGAGCTGCTGGATTACTGGGAAGCATCAGCTACCAGTTACACTGGTCACAGCCATATCCCAGTCTTCCCTTTTCACATATAACACCAGTCCTGGTGACAGTTCTCTAGAAGTGGTTTGGAAAATTCAAGATGGGCTGCTTATTGAGCTTATAGGAAAGAAAAGGATGAGCCCTTTCCTGACTACCCAAAGGTCTCTGAGGGCACTTGTACTTTCAGTGCAACTAACCTCTAGTTTCCTGGAAACACATGCCCCAAATGGTGTGTGTGATGGGGGCAGTGGTTTGGTTACCTAATTTTCTAATACTGTCCAAGGTCTACTTCCAAGGCCTTTGAGCTCATACAAAAACAGAAGCCTGGGATGAAAGAAGATACTATCTGTATCTGACTAGACCTCTCTCTAGTCAGATACAGATAGTCATATTCGCATAGATGCTGCATGAGGTGCTGCTCAGCCCACCTCAGGCTGAATCTCAGGACAGCAGAAGACACTGTTAGTGTTGGTGAAGCTCTGGGTCATACAGCTTGCCCAACGCAGTTAAGCCCAGCCATGAAGAAGGGAGGCTCAGGTACACAACTGTGGAGACTTCATCTTACTCAATTCTCTACCTCAGTCTCTGGAAAATGCTTGCCCCATAAAGGTACACAAGATTGCAAATATTGGAATGAATTCATTCTAATACCAACTCCAGATAACTCATGGTATTACTCAAGTTTTCCCATTTTAAAAATGGGAATGTCTTTAATATCAAGTATTTGAGAATGACATAAGTTAAGGTATATGAGCATATTTTGTGAACACCAAACAAATATGAGGGATGATATTCACTAAGTTATCTGTGTTGCTCGAATACTGATATTTTACTGGTGAAAAACAGTGCTCTGTTATCACTAATGTAAAGAAGGTGGCTACGTTGTAAAAACTCATATACTCTTCTGGTGGAGTGCAAGACAGCTGATTTCACTGTGAATGAAGAAAGGTTGCCAGTAAGCAAAACAATACGGGGTTCTAGAAGAACCTGCAGTCCAACTCTTAGACTGAATGGCTGGCTCCTCCAATTTCCTACCTTTAGGAGACTTCCATAATCACGAAGTATTACCTCAAATGCCTTTGCAATGCCATAAGCGGATTATAAGCTTATAGGGATAACTCTCCATTTTTCTGACAACTGTATCTAAGAGGTTTTTCCTTCTATAATTGAAGGATAGACTCTCCTTACTCTGCAAATATTTGGGTGCTTCACTAAGGACTTATTAGAAAGTATATTCTTTCTTTCTTTCTTTCTTTTTTTTTTTTTGGAGTTCTGGAAAATGAACCCAGGGTCTCACTCAAATACCCTCCCTCCCTTTTAAAAATATTTTCTTTTTAAAAAATATTTATTTATGGGCTGGGGCTGTAGTTCAGTGGCAGAGCACTTGCCTATCATATGTGAGGCACTGGGTTCTATCCTTAGCACTGCATAAAAAGCTAAACAAATAAAGGCATGCTGTCCATCTACAACTAAAAAAAAGGGAAGAAAAAAATTTATTTATTCTAATTTGTTATACATGACAGCAGAATGCATTTAAATTCATAGTATACATATAGAGCACAATTTTTCACGTCTCTGGTTGTACACAAAGTGGAGTCACACCATTCATGTCTTCATACACGTACCTAGGGTAATGATGTCCATCTCATTCTACCACTTTCCTTCCCCTATGCCCCCTCCCTTCCCCTCCCTCCCCTTTGCCCTGTCCTCAGTTCCTCCATTCTTCCCATGTTCTCCCCAACCCCCACTATGGATCAGCATCCACATATCAGACAAAACAAGAGTGTTTTCTTTTTTAAAAAAATTATAATTCATGTGTGTGTATCTATGTGGAAGGGTCATACATTTTCTTTCCTGACTACATATTGATGGCCCCCCTGAAAGGAAAACATTTTTTAAAAAGTTTAATGTAAGGTCTCACCACCTAGAAAAAACTAAATTAACTTTTTTTACATTACTTGTCCTTTTTTTGCCTAATGCTTCTACACATATTATATTCATATTTAATAAAATTAGAATCTGAATGTTATTTATTAAATATATATGGTTCATAAATGTCTAGGATTAATATAATAGCAGTCTAAAGTATAAGTAGCAGTGCTTTCTATGAAAATAAAACAGGCTACCAGTTCTCACAAATACGAATTATTAATAATCTGGCTATGGAGATGATAACTTAATGGTTATAATTACATTTATAATTGTCTGACACTAATCTTCTGACAACAAAAAGAGGTTTAACAGATGATTTTTGTGACTATAATGCCCAAGCTCTAAAAAGGTATCCCTAAAAGGCAGTCTAAGACTTCAAGAATCAAACCAAGTACCAAAAAGAGGTTGTACAAACTGGCTCCTGGATTATCTCTTTTTTTAAATTTTTTTTTCTAAATTTTATTTTTTAGTTGTAGTTAGACAAATACCTTTATTTGTTTTTATGTGGTGCTGAGGATCAACCCAGGGCCTCGTGCCTGCTAGGCGCGCGCACTACTGCTGAGCCACAACGCCAGTCCCTGGTTTAGAATCCTGTCAGGCTAAAGCTGATGTAAACTGGAAAGACAGTTCTTCAACTGGGAAATTCTTAGTTCTTCTATAATGTCTTCAGGATAATAAGGAAGAACAAAATAATGAAAGCACAACTACTCTCCTGACATTATTTGTTAAGTAATGTTAGCCAGAAGAGAATGTAGACAAGAATTAGGGATATTTAAATAAGCAAAGGCATATTTTCTTCCTTGTAAAATAAAGAATTCAATGTTTTAAATAAGAACTGATAAAGGATCACCTGTGAGAATCAGTGGCTCTATGAACATCCACTTTTTGCTCCTCAAACTTTTGAACAAATCCTTTCAAATAATCTAAGATATGTTTACCAACTGCATCTTTAAAGATGACACTATTCGTTTATTTGAATTATATAAAAGATTACCTTCAAAATTAAAGGCATTTAAACAAGTCCCCTTCCCTTCCCTTCCCTTTCCTCTTCCCTTTCCCCTTCCCCTTCCCCTTCCCTTCCCTTTCCTTCCCTTCCCTTTCTTTTCCTTTCCTTCTTTCTTTAGTACAGGGAATTGAACCCAGGGCCTGTGCGTACTAGGCAAGCACTCTACACCTAAACTACATCCCTAACCCTAAACAAGCCCTATCTTCTTTTACTTTCATTTCCTTTCAAGAAGGTAGGAAGAAATACCAGAGGGAAAAGATGTAATATAAGTATCGTCTGCACTTCTCTCAGTAAAATGAAAACTACCTGGCAAACCACAGACATCAACACAAATGTGCTCCATAAATTCATAAAGGCTCTACTTCAAGTTTACGCAGCAATAAAAAAATATATAATATAAATTAGGGAGTATATTTAGAGATTATTTTGAGATGAAAGTTAATTTTTTTAATTTTGAGGGTTATCAGAAGTATACATGGCAACCTCTGTGTTTGGGTCTTTAACTTCTTTTAAAAGTTGCAATGTCTCTTCAGGAAGCAATCCTTATGGTCGTGAGCAATAGAGATAAAAAGGGGAGACACTCTTCTCCTCTATTCTTTCACTTCTGCCTAAAATTAATGTTTTAAGAAGTCTACAAACTAAAATTAGGATGCAATTTGACAGCATAAGAAATATGATCAAAATGAGATCTTATAATAGCTACTAACTGGGCAGCTAGAGCGTGTATGTGCATGTGTGCGCGTGCGTGCGTGCGTGCGTGCGTGCGTGCGTGCGTGCGTGTGTGTTTTCTTAACCCTCCTTGGCCTGGAAGTCCTTTGAACTCACTGTGGAAAGTGCCCAAAGTGTCAGTGTTGAAACTATAGCCGACATTAATTTTAGCATATAATTATCAATAATAACTTCTTATGTTGTATATAACAAAAAGAAAAATTCCAGGGGTTCAAGGACAAAATTTTGAACATGAACAGAGTAAAAGCTTTCCTTCTTTTTCCAAATCTCACACACTTACAGAGAATGCACTCTGTTACGTGTCACTGCTGATACCGTTTTGAATGTGTTTTTCTCACTGAAAAATTCAGTGTAAAAATCTCACATTTTAAAGTAACTTTTTTTTTTTTTTTTAAGAAGCACAGTTCTAACATCTGAATGTTAGCTGTAGATGCTTCTATTCTGAACTTCTCACTACTCTTGGATTATAAATCTCTCCTTAAAGGCTTCTAATAGGTAGTAAATTGTTGGTTTGAATTTTCTTAAGGGATTATTAAAAAAAAAACATGTAAGTGTGTTTCTCTTCCACACCTGTATTACATTTACCCCAAATGGATTTTTCCTCCTTCAGTTATGATGTCCAATAGGATTCCTATTTATGAAAAAATAGTTTTGGAAGTCTGAGAGTCATTTGGAAGCAGAGCTTTAGAAGAGAGAGAGACACTACTAGCTGATATATAGGATGTTTGTATCTCCTTCTCCCATGTTTTAATTTTGATAAAAGGAATATTTGGTGAATCAACACAGGAATTGTTGACTTGTGGTTATATCTAAAACAAAGTACTTGTCCTGATTTACTAAAGGAAATGTGTTTTTTATTGGGTGCAGCTTTGAAGGGCAACAAGAAAACCCTGCAAATGTGCATCTTCCATTGAGTCAGGGGCCTCTTTCTAAATAGGATTTACACAAACTAGTGTTCTAGTAGTCTGATGGTTCCTCTGGGAATCAGGGAATAATAATTAGAGCTCAGAGTCCAAATCTACAATGTTGTCTTGATTCTTTTTAAAAACATTAACTTGTTTTATAATGAAAAACTTTCCTGGAAATTTAAAGTAAAATAAGGTATTTGTGCACATTTTACTCAGAAACATTTAAAATAAGGCTAAAAACGCTCACATGTGTCTTAAACTTTAGTGCTTATTTTCGTGACTGGATGGAAAGTGGGCAGCACCACACGTGGCAGGATTCCTCTCAGGACCGCCCTGTGCAGACTGGCCACTGACCAACAACAGCACCAGGCCGAACAAGTCTATGTGCCCCTGGAACACAGGCCAAACCTGAGCAGTTACTCATTGGATGGCAGATCCAAATTCACAGCCACATTGCTAATTAAAGGGCATGTGACTTCTCAAAATGTTGACTACCCTGGTTCCATCGATAACCCTGTGAGAAGCGTGTGACTGTCTATAACAAGGCCAGAGATTTCCAAAGGGCCTCACAGACAACTCAGCACACACTTTTCACACATAGTGAAGTGGCTCTGAAGGTTAAGAGTCTGACACCACCTGAGGGACGCGCGACCTCAGATGCCTGATGTGGCAGCCAGACTTGGCACAATTGCCACAGACAACTAGGGAGGACCTCCCAAAGACCTCAGCCTGGGAACCCAGCTCCTTGTGGAATCCATTGCTGATTTTTTTAAAAACTAGAGGCAGTTTAAATTCATACCCAATGCAGATTTGAGTATGAGAGATAATTTTAGTTATCAATGTATGTTTTCTTTAAAACCTGAAAACTTAAATGCCAAAGAGAAGCAGCACCAGATGATGGAAAGTCACCAGGAGAAGCCCTTGAGTCACAAAGTTAAGCAGTCTCTAAGATATGGAAATACATCACACCAAGCCTGATTCCTCAGAGATGCAGAGAATTTGTTGAAATGTACCTTGGCACTTGATAGTGTCAAAATCCCTGAAATAAAATGAATCATGACTATTCAGTTTTATCCTTTACTAATAAAAAAATGTGACTCAGGGAAATAATGATTTCACCAAGGTATCAAAACATATGTATTTGGCTTTCAAACATTCCTTCTTTAAATGGAAAAGGAACTATATTTTTCAAAGATAACGTCCCTGAAATTGCATGCTGGCCATTGCATCTAACTTCATCTGGCAAAGATCAACAGACTTTCTTCAGGGTGGGAAATTCCTTTCATAAATGGCCACCTACATGTCTGTTGCAATTCCACTGTAGAGACGATATTAACACGTATCCTTGAAGACTGAGTTAATATAGCTGTAAAGGCAAGTACAGGCAGAGATGAACTATCCTGAAGGAAGATACGTGAGAGCAAGAGTTAAATTCAGTCAAGTAAATACTGTACTGAAGAGCCTGGGATCTGAGAGAACCCTAACAAGGGAACAGTCTGGAAGGGCATTAAACTCCATTCGGTAAAACAGACGAGGCTGAACTATTCGCCTTCAACTACCAAATAATGGTATAGGACTACCGCAGACCAATTACATTATAGAATAGTTGCTAGGTATGGTTCTCAAACCACTAAAGAGAACCCTGCAACAGTGATTGTGGGTATTTAATTTTAACCCTTGATAGGATATGAGGAAGGATGATTTTCTCTTGTTCGAGAAATCAAATAACAAGCAAGCCTGACTTCCCAGACTCACAGCACATACTCGGCAGCTTTCGGCTGCTTTACAAACACACAGTTCAGTCATTCCAGGAGAGAAACCTACGATTCCCTACCCCTGGATACTTAGGTCGTAAAATTCCCTACCAAGGGGAAAAAAAAATCAAATTGGCAACCAAATGGGGAGGTTAGAAAGCAAGCCACACAAAGTCTCGATGTGTGGCTATGTCTGTTGTAAAATTTAACCCTTTGAAGACATAAATAACAGAATGCCTATAGCAAGCACTTGGGCATTCTGCTTTATTGCTGAGCCTAGTCATTCGGAAAATAATTTTTTTTTGCTTCCATAGAGATAATGCCACTAATGTGACCCTGGGCTCTGAGAAGAGAGCCATGGTTTCCTCCAGCCAATTAAGGAGTGGCATGGACCAGGCTCCAAAGGAGCAGCACAGCAGTGGCCACTTAGCCCTTCCTTCTCAGTAGAAAGGGGAGAAGGGGAAGAAAGCAGGAGATCACAAGCCTCCTCCAGGGATACATTCTCACAGAAGACAGCAGATTCTCTACAAATGAAGTTCAGTGAAAAACAGTCTCACCGCCAGAAGCCGAGGCACAAACAGCCGGTGCCCCATCCCCAGAAGTTCCAGCACCCGGCACGCATACTCATTCACCAGCTTGCTCCTCTCGTCGTGCATGTCCTGGGACTTTTTGACAGGAGGGGTGAGCTTCGCAGCTGGGGCTGGGCAGGGCACCCCTTCTTCCATGAGCAGTAAGTAGGTATCCAGAATGAGAAAGCTGGGTCTCTTATCCACAATCTTAAGAACTGCGGTGGGAGGGGAGCCAGGCTGATGTCTCCCCAGGAGGATGTACAGGACAGTCAGTGGTGGGAATTGTCAGCTAATGTCGCCACGAGAAAATCATCTTGGCTAAATTATCCACTGAGCAAGAGCCCCAAAGTAGACTCAAAATGAAAATGGAATCGAATGCTGATCTAAATAAAAAAAGGCAAAAACAACCAAATGCAAGAAAATGGCCAAGAGTGATGCAGGAGTTCAGACACACGTGTGAAAGCGGACAAGCTGCTTGGAAGGGTCTGGCATGTTCCAGTGTGTGTGTGTGCTGTGTGTGTGTGTGTGTGAGAGAGAGAGAGAGAGCGTGTGTGTCTATCTCTGCTGCGTGTGAGGACAGGAAGCCAGGGCAGTTGTGAAGCTGCAAGGAGAAAAGGATGAGCTCATTGCAATCCTCGATTCGTGACTTGCAGTGCTGCTGCCGCCACCACTGCTGCTGCCACTGCTGCTGCTGCTACTGCTGCTCTGCCTCTTGCTGTGAATCAGTAATGAAGGGGTAAGAAAGGAAGGGGAGGGAGGAGGAGGAGGAGGAAGGTGAATGAGCATGCAGAGTGTGTCTCAAGGGAGAATGCTGTAATAAGAAGCCAATGGCGAGCCTTTGGACAGATGCGCTTCCCCATCTCAGTCCACCTTCAATCAGTGTTAGTCTGACAGCTTATGCTGTTGAATCTTAAACCCACAGACAAACGAACTAGCTTCTCCTAACATGTATCGTTCACAGAAAAATCAGACAACCAGCCATCTAAAAGACTGACCTATTCACTCTTGCTTTCTAACAAGGAGAACAGATAAAAGTCTGATCTCATTCCATGCGTTTAAAGTGGGAAGCTCAGATCCTTGTTAGATCACTGAAATCTACAGAAGAGCAGCTAGGGTAGAATGACAGAATCTTCTATGAACAGAAGAGCAAGGACCCAGCATTCAAGAGACACACCCTCAAGCTGAAGTGTTTATGCAATAATAATGACTTTTTGCAGTGCCAGGATGTACAACAGCATTCCAGCATGCTGGAAGGCAGGCCACAATTCAAAGCAAGATTTTTCCACATACAATATGATAAAATATAAAAATCTGCAATATAATATTAAGAACAGATATATAAGAAATTACTAAAGTTGAGATTCTCAAAGCAAAAATAACTTTCTTATGCCATAGACTCTAATAACAACAGCAGTTTAAAACACTGTTTTGATACTCTCTGGTCAAATTAATCCTTCCCCAGCAATGCTGCTAAAATCAGAAATTAAATGTAGTTTAACATTTTGCAATCTTTATGCTAAAGTGTTATATTAATTTCTCTGATGCTAGTAATAAGTTGTAGCCAAATAAAAAAAAAGGACAAGATGACCTTTAGGGACAGTCTCTTAACTTTATGCGAGCCATTGAGTACTTAATGTTTGGCATCTTGATTCTGAAATTTGTAATTGAGCTCATAAACACCAAAACAGAATATTCATGCAAGTTTTAGCATGGTACAAGGAATAATGGGGTAAGAGGCTAGAGCAAGTTATTTCTGAGTCTTAGTTTTCTATTATGAAAAAAGAGCTACAAATCTGCAAGTAACTAAATAGAAACAGATTTATCTTAGTGCAAGATATAGATTAATTACGGAACTAGGATTAAAGAGAAATAGGAAAGGAGATATTGCCTCCATTAACAAAATAATGTTTGGTTTCTTGTTTGTTTGGTATGGACAATAAACCCAGGCGCACCTAACCTCTAAGCCACATCACTAGTCCTTTTTTATATTTTATTTTGAGATAGAATCTTGCTGAGTTGCTTAGGGCCTTGCTTAAATTGCTGAGGATGACCTTGAATTATCAATCCTCCTGCCTCAGTCTCCCGAGCTAATGGGATTACAGGTATGCGCCACTGAGCCCAGCTAGTGTTTGGTTTTCTTTTCCCAAAATCTCATGAAAAATAAAACTTAAAAAAAAAATATTTAAAATATTATTGAACAAAATGTCTTAAATGAGATATTGATAGAGTACCATCAAGACTTTTATTTGTTCCAAAACTAAAAACCATACAAATTAAAAATTTTATTAATCAAATGGTCAAAAGCATTAGAATAGTGTGTGTGTGTGTGTGTGTGTGTGTGTGTGTGTGTTTGTGTATTCCAAGTCCCTAAGGTTTTAGAGGAAACCTCTGATGGGCTGCCTAGGGTTGGGGTAGGTTTTATTAGAACTGGGAGACTACACACCACACACACATATGCACACTATACACCACACACACATATGCACACACCACACACATGTAGCACACAGCACACCTCCATTTTTACTTTGTACACTTTCATTCTGCTTTAGATTCTGTTTGAAAAGACTGCTGCTGCAGGATTAGGGTGAGGAACACAGCCATAAACATCTTACATTTAGGAACAAGGGAGCAGTTTGAAGGCAAAGGAAGAACAGAGCAACTTCTTAGCTCACCAGGATTTTCTCTGATCTGCTTTTTTTTTTTTTTTTAAAGAGAGAGTGAGAGAGAGGGGGACAGAGAGAGAGAGAGAGAATTTTTTTTTTTTTTTTTTTTTTTTTTTTTTTTTTTTTTTTAGTGAGAGAGGGGGGAGAGAGAGAGAGAGAGAGAGAGAGAGAGAGAGAGAGAGAGAGAGAGAGAGAGAGAGAATTTTTTTAACATTTATTGTTTAGTTCTCGGCGGACACAGCATCTTTTGTTGGTATGTGGTGCTGAGGATCGAACCCGGGCCGCACGCACGCCAGGCGAGCGCGCTACCGCTTGAGCCACATCTCCAGCCCAGAGAGAGAATTTTTTAACATTTATTTATTCTTTCTTAGTTCTCGGCGGACACAACATCTTTGTTGGTATGTGGTGCTGCTGAGGATCGAACCCGGGCCGCATGCATGCTAGGCGAGCGCGCTACCGCTTGAGCCACATCCCCAGCCCCCTCTGATCTGCTTTTTAAAGTGGGGGACTATTTCTGATCTGACTAGCTAGGCCCCACAAAACACTTTCAGAAACATTTATATAAACCAGAGACAAAGAATTTGCACAAAATGATTCTGGTAAAAAGAAGTAATGATTAATCAAATGATTTTAGAAATGTATGGTTTGGCCTTGGTGCTCAAAAAAGAAGTTAAAATTATATGGACTAAGTATTGAATGTAGTTATTAAATATGATACATGTTTGTGTGTGTGTGTAGCACTATGGATTGAATCCAGGGCCTCTGCGTGCCAGGCAAGCTATCATAGAGCTGTAGCCCCATCCTTCCCCCACCCCACACCCCACTGTTTGTTTTTTTTGAGACAGGTGCTTACTAAGATGCCCAGGCTGGCCTTGAACTTGCAATCCTCCTGCCTCATACTCCTGAGTAGCTGGGATTATAGGTTTGTTATATCATACCTGGATTAAATTATCAAACCTAGTAAGCAAACCAAGTAGTTATAATATTTAGGCACATGTAACAGAATGCTATGTAAACGGTTCTATAATAGGTGGTCATGAATTTCAGAGGCCCTAATCGCTTCACAATGTTGCTCCTTAAACACCCATCATAGTACCTTTAAAATTTCCACAAGTTTTCAGTAATGGTCCTATTTTCAGAACAGGATGACAGTTAACATCAAATAACTCTTTAGAACCTCACAGTGAAATGGAAGAATGGATTCCAGGAATTCTCGAAGCCCTTAAACAATTACCCTCACCTCAGTATTTCTTCCTTTTCCTCCCAAGCCTCCAATAATTTATTTATTGCTGATGAGATTCAGCATTAAATCACAGAACACTCTGAGGAAAAAAATATTAATTACAAAGTAGTCTAAAAATGGGATAATAAAAACTCTTCTGAATTAACCAGTTAATAATACCCAAATTATCTTACCCTATCATAAAAGAGATTTAATTCTGAAAGTTCAGTTTAAAAGCGAGTCAAAGATAATATGTGAAATCTGGATAAATCACCTATAGAAGGTGAAAACTATTTTCTCTCTGTTCTTTTAGGTGCTTTGCCTTGGGTCCAACAAATAAGTCTGATCAAAGATGGTCTGAGGAGAGGAAAACCATAGCAGTCCAATACGTGCATGTGCGGATAGGAGAGATTCAGTAACGAGCAGCTCAAAAAAGCAATTGGATCTCGAGCTTATTCAGCATCTCAACAAAGAACAATAATTTTGCAGAGAAGTGACAAGACAAACAAAGGAAGAGAACTTTGAGCTTCTGGAGTGACAAAGTGTAGACAGCAGGGAAACCGACGTGCACAAGGGCTGCTCAGGTGAGGCTGTCTGCACAGACTGTTCGTGGAGACTGTCAGAACCATCTCATTTCCACCAACAGGGCTCTTAACGCCTTCCTGGTCTGGGAGATGTGTACTTAGGGCTGGGGGCCCTTCACAGGGTCACTAGTGTTCAACTCTGAGGCAGAGACACTTGTCCTGTGCCTCCTTCTTCTCAACTGTCTCTAGCTCAAAACAGTCCTTATAAAGAACTGGCATATTTTGGGGTGGCACACTCTGAACTCCTTCACACCCAAAGAGAGTGACTAAGAGAGGGCCAGCAACAGTCCAAAAGCCATGGCCTAGGAACTCACGTTGACACTCTCTGGAATGATGGCAGCAGGCAGTGGTGCAGTCCTGATTAGTCTTGCGCTGAAGAGTGTTCTTCCTGTGTCATGACTCCACTGTGTCATGACCCCAGATCACGTTCTGGACATACATTTCCATTGTAAATATAAAAAGCATATCTGACTTAATTCACAAACCCATAATTAAGAACTCATACACCTCCCCAATAATAATCATGTTAGGTTGTTCATTCCATGGCTACAAAGATGGAAAGGAAATACTTTCCAACCTGCAGTGAAGTATCCAGAGATAAAACAGGGTGTGCCAAAAGGAGGGACACGCTGCCTGCCACAACCTGGGTGTGCTGTGGCCATCCACAGCAGGAGCAGAGGTAGGCTTGAGCTGGTGGGACAGGCCTATCCCAAAGCTATGAGGAGTGAGGATTAGACATCTTTAGGAGAAAAATAGGACGTTGCTAATTACACCATCTTTTTTAGTTGTATTTACTAGCTAAATGACAGGGCAGTTTCTTAACACTCCCTCAGCCTGAGTAGAAAAGCAACATCACCTACCTGGCCCAGAAATGCTGTGAAAATATAATAAGTTGTGCCCATAAAAGAATCTCTCAGGGGTTGGAGCTGAGTGGAGCTCAGTGGTACAGTGTTTGTCTAGCACGCTCAAGGCCTAGGATTAAATCCTTACCACCACCACGAAGAAGGAGAAGGAGAAGAAGACTCACACAGTGCACAGCACAAGGCAGATACTCAGGAAACACTTGTTTTTTTATTCTTACCAGCAAGTCATACAGAAGAGAAAATGTATAAAATGCACTGTGTTCATTTGGAATAGGGTTCAGAAAGATGAGAAGGGCTCTGGATATCCTAATAATAGGACAGTCAGCCAAACACAGATAGAACATGTTCCTAGGAGACCACCTGCCTCTTCAGTTCACTCTTAAGACACAGACATGTTAACAAGAGGAGCAATGCTTCTCAGGGATGAGAAGGAAAGAGTAAATGTCCTTCCCTAGTTACTAGTTCTTCGTCAGATGGGTGACTTTTTCAAAAAGGAAAACTCAATGATTTGTTAAGTTCCTAAGAGCCAACAAACAGGCCAGAGAGGGATGACACAGTAAGTAGCCTGGGTCTCTTGGTGCTGTGGGTGCCTGCAGAAGTCACGTTGGCTCTTCCAGTCAAAGTCTTAATTCTGTTCAGTGCTATGCTACGGGATCCTGGATACAGAAGGAAACAGTAGACCCTGCTTCCAACTTTATGGGTTATCCAAAGCGCTTGAAGAAAAGATTGAAATGAAATGTAATGATACTGAGCTCAGACGTCATCTCCCAGGAAAACGTGTTTCATTATTTTACAGTTGGAACTCATATGTGGAAGAATCAGAGCACAAAATAAAGACACTACATAATTAACTGGCCCTGTAGTGGGGCGTTCAGGTTATAGATCTACAGGAATTTGAAGAAAAAGCATGTTCCTATAAAACCCCGTAGACTACTGGGTGTTGTGGGGAAAGCACTGATCTCTGGCGAGACTGATGTTATGACAGTTCTAGGAGGGATGTTGTTTGCTCTTAAAGAGAAGACAGCACTTTCCCCTTCCCAAAGTGATATGATAGCATTCTGAGCAGACCTGGTAGCATCACCAACACCTCATTTCCTATCCTCGTGATCCGATTCATGTGAGAACTTCTTCATCCTCGTGGAAAGGTGATCGATCACCTTATCTGTTTCACATCTACACTGACTCAGGAGCCTACCTGTTTTATTACTACATGTTTATATTTACTAGAAAAGAACTACACAGAGTAAGCCAGAAAT
This sequence comes from Ictidomys tridecemlineatus, assembly GCF_052094955.1. Lineage (NCBI taxonomy): Eukaryota > Metazoa > Chordata > Mammalia > Rodentia > Sciuridae > Ictidomys > Ictidomys tridecemlineatus. Next base: position 8,269,164 of record NC_135486.1, on the reverse strand, counting down.
CCAAAGTTTCTACTTAGTGGATTCAGTTATCTATCAGTATCTGTAACTGCTTTTTCTTTTTTTTTTTTTTTAAGAGAGAGAGAGAAACATTTTGGTATTTATTTTTCAGTTTTTGGCGGACACAACATCTTTGTTTGTATGTGGTACTAAGGATCCAACCCGGGCCCCACACATGCCAGGCGAGCGCGCTACCGCTTGAGCCACATCCCCAGCCCCCTGTAACTGCTTTATTGAGGCATGATTGGCATACAGAAAGTTATAGATATCTGTGTAAGGGGACAGAATCCAGGGACGCTCAACCACTGAGCTACAACTGAGGCCCATCCACTCCACACATTTTTTTTTTTTTTAAATCATGAGACAGGGTCTCACTAGGTTGTTGAGACTGGCCTCGAACTTGTGATCCTCCTACCTCAGCCTTCCCATTCACTGGGATTACAAGTTTGTGCCACCTCGCCAGGCTTATGTAGTAGGCAATTAATGTACAGAGTGTATACTTGTGTAATATAATCATACATTTGAACATAAGTATACATCCATGAAACCAATATCTTTATCAATGTCAAAACTTAACCTTCATCTCCACAGATTTTTTTTCTGTCCCCACTCCCTTGTTTCTTTTGTGGTTAGAGCACTTAATAGAAGATCTACATCAGTAATATATTTTATAATAACAGAATAAGTATACTTCTTTTTTCCATGTGACATTAATAGAATTATTTGAAGACAGTCTTAATTTTCTTTTCTCTACGCTAATCATGCCTGCTTCCAAATCCATCTCCTCCAAGCTAATTTCTAGAGTATTCCAGACACAATTCTGTCTGCTGCCCCAAGTATACACTTGTTTAGATAATGTCCCTCAATACAGTGTTGCCCACAATGGAAAAAATACTCTAGATTTGATAGCAGAATCATAAAATAATGGGATCTTGTTAGACTCTAGAAAATATCAAGGTCTAACAACATGTCCAGTCAATTGCTGAAAAGACTGAGGCAGCTTGCCATCATAAAAACTGTAGGAGACGGAGCCAGGAAGGCAAGATCTCAAAGTGCAGAAGCACAGCATGGAAGCCAGCACTTCCGGCACTATAATTTGCTACCTTTCAATTAATACAGTTTCTAAGAAATTATCTTATGAGAAGGACTATCCTTCACCATTTTTTCCACACATATCTGGTCCAGAGCATGTGCCTGCCACCTGCGGTGAAAGAATCTAAAATTCACAGATTTGAGTTGAGGTGGAGTATCCCCAAACCTGCCTCGAGAACAGTCACTTTTAAATACACATTTGTGATAATAAAGCACATGTGCCTTTTCAGCTTTTGAGTGGCAAGTACTCTCTTCTGCAACCAAACAGTTCAAGCAGCTACTCCCTTGGCAGCTCAGCTACAGTGTCAAATGTAAGAGCTGCTTTCTTGAAGCCATGCTTGTGACACAGGCTTGAAGAGGGAATGCTGTCTCAGGTCTCTCCTTCTCTGCCATGGACGGTGTACATAATGTTCACAAGCATTTCAAGCTTGAGCAGCAGGGATAAACATATGTTAGTACAAGCCTGTTTTTTACAATTTTAAATTGATCTCATTAAAATGAAGACATATAGAATCTAAACTATTCCTTGATCCCCTAAGCTAGATCAGCATTTTTTAAATCTTCATGTATGTGTTTTGTTATTGTTTTTCTTTTCTTTTTTTTTAAAGAGGTACTGTATTCATCTTGTGAATTGCCTCTTCCTTCTAAGGCTTCTCTCTAATTTTCTATTAAATTCGCAATCTGTGGCATATTCATGTTATATCGAATGCTAGGTGTAGTATACCAGCTGTCACTATGAAAATATTATTTTCAGCAAAGGAGTTATATGGGTTAGCCCATGTATTAGCAATCGAATTTGTTTCTAAAAAATGAATATGTCAAGATGGGAGCCTTGATGTATTAAATGGACAAACCACATTTTGAGACAAAGTGGTAATAGATTGCACAGCTCCCCTCTCTCCTCCCAACAAATATACATCCTAATTCAGTAGAATGGTAGAAGTGGCAAATGGCAAGAGTGGAGATGACCCCCTCACTCTGTGAGCTCAGCACTTGTACACACTCAGTATTGCCATAGCAACCTGACAAGGAAATGGGTGAATGAGTGTACATGGGCTTCTCTGCTTCACAGATGCTTTTATGTATCTCATGCTTGCATGTGCTCCAAGTGGAGATTAAGATGAAAATCTAGTGACTAAAAGTATGAACCATCATTACTTTAAAATTTTTTTTTAGTTGTAGATGGACAGATTTATTTATTTTTATGTGGTGCTGAGGCTCGAACCCAGTATCTCACCCATGCTAGGTAAGAGCTCTACCACTGAGCTAAGCCACCGTCCCCCATCATTACTTTTCTTTTTTTTAAGGTGGACACAATATCTTTATTTATTTTTATGTAGTGCTGAGGATGGAACCTCCCGCATGCCAGGCCAGCATACTACCACTTGAGCCAGATCCCCAGCCCCCGCCGTCATTATTTTTATTCAGGGTTTGTAAGAACCATGAGCTATCTGAGTGCTTCCCGTGCATCCCTGCATTTTATCATAGCAATATCTGTGCCCATTGAACTTACAAGTTAAGTGACTTGCCCAAGGACATGTAGCTAGTTATGGGGCTCAGGATATGCCACGCCAAAATATGTCATCTTGGCATATTGAATATTTTACACTGAAGAAATTTGAAAAATAACAGGAAGGATGATTCTCTGCCCTAGTCCCCTGAAGCAAGTCTTAAGACCTCTTAGGAGGGAAAGGAGCATCATTATCTCAGAGGATGAAAGGGTGTTAAGAGAATCTGAATGCACAGGCTTGTTGACCCACTTTATCACCCTTTGTCCTATCACAGTTCACCCTCTCCATTCTTTATCAGCTCTGGTGTAAGAACGTTCCAGTTTAACCATTCCTTTGGGTCTTTATTTCTGTATAAACGCCCCTGGGTCATGTAAAACATATTAAAACACATTTGTATGTTTTTCTTGTTATTACCCTTAACCTCAGGCTGAGAAACAATATGTTTTTTTCTCTTGCTAATCTGTCTTCCTGCAGGGGCCCTGGCCTGAACCTGGAAGGGTGGAAGAAAGATACTCTCCTACATTATAGCTACAATGACATTTTTTAGATAATTACATATATTATATTTAAGTGTTTTAAATATAACTTAAATTATTTGAAAAAAAAAATGAACTCAGAATTAAACAGGCTAGATCCCATAAGGTAGTCTAGGGACAAGAGACCATTCACCTAGGTACATAATTATGAATATACTGAGAAACTAATATAGCTTGTGTTCTGAAAGGCATGACAAAAACAAAAAGAAAACTAAGCAGAAACTTGGGCTCAAAGAGCAGCATCTGTACCCTGGTGATCTTACCCATACCTTTCTTCTTAATTAATACCAAACAACCCAATCATGAGACCAGCCCTCTCTCCAGAACTCCTATATATCTACCTCCTTATTGAATACATGTAACTAACCTCAACATGCTCAAAGTTACCACACCTCATTCTACCTGTTCCTCCTCCTGGTACCTCATCCACCCAACTACCAAGAAGACAACTGGGTACCATCCTTGCATCCTTTTACCTCCATCTATACCTAACCCATCACTCAGGACTACTTGATTCAACCTCCTCAGCATCTCTCTAAAGGATTCCTTTCCATTTTTATCACTTCTGATTTGAGACCAGCCCTTAGTGTGTCATGCTAGATAGACCTCCACCATTTGCAATATTCAAGTTACTGTACAAATAGGGGACTGCAAGTCTCCATACCTATGTTCATGTTTTCTTCTTTCCTTGAACTGTTTCTCCTCCGATTCATTTGCCTTTTCCTAATCTTTCAAGACTCAGTTCTTGGGCATTACTTCCTGCAGGGGCTGTACCCTCACTCCCCAGATGTGTGGCATGTGGCCCTCCTGTCTGCCCTGTTTCTGTCCATGCTGCCTATCTCATAGCACAATCAAACCTGTACTTGAACGAGTAGCCCCAAGGCCAGTGCTTAGGGTCATTCTCTCTTGTGAAGGTAGTAGGAATAATAATAGGGTAAGAATACCAGGTATTCTCTCTCTCTCTCTCTCTCTTTTTTTTGTCCTAAAAGCCCAGAAGATGCAGCTACTTAACATGCAGTGGCATTCCCTATAAATGTTCACTGAAATAGTTTGGCATTCAAAATGGATAGTCTTACTGTCCATGGAAGAGACAGATAAGCATCCTTCTGATTAGAGATGTTATAACACTGACTGCTCCTTTTGGGAATTTGTCCTTGGCAGAGTTACTTTTGCTTTCCTTCTCTTGCCCTGTATTCTAGATTCTAAAGAGAAGTCACATCTAAATGATTAGGATGTTAGCTGCTAATTAATCTTCCTTTAGATTTACGGAACCCAGGACATCTGATGTCCTTCAGATACCACTGGAAGATGTAATGCCCCTTCTTAGTTTGTTTGTTTATTTTGGTACTAGGGATTGAAGCCAGGGGTGCATAATCACTGAGCCACATCCCAAGCCCATTTTTATGTTGAGACAGAATCTCATTAAGTTGCTGAGGCTGACTTTGAACTTGCAATCCTCCTGCCTTGGGCTCCTGAGCCATTGGTATTATAGGTATGAACCACTGCACCCAACCTCTTATTTTTTAGTTTTGTGCATCAACTAATACAAGTATGTAAATATGGCTGGGAGGAGTAATTTGCAGAGAAGTGATATCTGCCTAAACAAACACAAGAACCAGAAGACCAAGGTCCAGTGTCCAGTGCTGGACAGAGAAGAAGGGGAAAGGAGGCCAAGTCCTAAATGATGAAGATCCTACCCAGAAAGTAATCTTTCTGCCCTCTGCCCACTGAACCTCCCTATATAACTCTTTTTGTGTTCCAGAGTTCCTCAAGATAGTTTTTAATGGGAGATAATAGCTGTCCACCCTGCCATCCTCCAAGGTACCAGTCCTTGAACAAACCACCCCATCTCCAGAGAATTGGCTTTTGCGTGGCAAGCAACTATGCCTAGGGCTGGCAGCAGTACTGGTACTTTAATGCTTCTGAGTCTTTAAAAAGGTTTTCCCCTTTTTGTAGAATGTTCTCCTCCGCCATTTTTCCTTGAAAATGTTTTCATGAAAAGAACACAAGCTGGGATGCCAGAAGGACTAGGGTATAAGCCCAAAATTTGATGTCTAGTACCTATGTGACTTCATGAAAGTCAAGTAACCTCTCTGAGTCTTATTTTTCATTAGTTAAATGATGTTAACAATAGCAATCATATGAAGTTGCTTAGTTATCAACATCTGTGACATTGTTTTTGAAAATATTTATTTAGTTGTAGATGAACGCACAGTATCTTTATTTATTTTCATGTGGTGCTGAGAATTGAACCCAGTGCCTCACCCAAAAGCAAGCACTTTACCACCGTGCTACAGCTCCAGCCCCATCTGTGACATTTTTTAGCTTGGTAAACTAGGATGATAGAAAATGAATTAATAGCCTGCCAAAGTGCTATGAAAATTACTTAAAATTGAAAACACCTGGACAATCAGCAGCTGTAGAAAAAATATTATCTGAATATAAAAGATCCTCCTGAAAATATAGCTGCCACTGACCACTTCTAAGGAGTTTCCCAATTGAAAAAAGCCTCTGTCTTAACAAGAAATGAGAATTCAGTTATCCATTAGCATCAAAAAGCCAACTAAAACATTCTACACTTTTCCTATTTAAGCCCGTGGCTTTGCTTTCCCCCTTTTCATCACACTATATATAAACACCTCTCTCTGGCTATCAGAGAGTTACTCACTACTGAGCATGCACAGTAATGATCCAGTCTTTCTCCTGTCAATCTGTCTGTTGTTTGTTAGTGATCAGGCCCCCATTCATTCCAACTCAAGATGGTGGGGAAAAGCTGTCTTCCCAACCATATTGAAGGCAGTAATAAGCAGGCAAGAAAAAGGGAAATCACTGAGGACAGAGAGAATAGAAGATAAATGGAGTTAATAAGAAATATGTGGCAATGGACTTATTCATTTATCCTGGTACCAGGGATTGAATCCAGGGGTGCTTAACCACTGAACCCCAGCCTCAGCCCCCTTTTAAATATTTTATTTTATTATTATTATTTTTAATTTTTTTAAGTTGTAAATGGACACAATACCTTTATTTTATTTGTTTACTTTTATGTGGTACCGAGTATCAAACCCAGTGCCTCATGCATGCCAAGCAAATGCTCTACCACTGAGCCACAACCCAGGTTCCCTTAAATATTTTATTTAAAGACAGGGGCTTGCTAAGTTGCTTAAAGCCTTACTAAGTTGCTGAGGCCGGCTTTGAACTCATGATCCTCTTGCCTCAGCCTCCCAAGCTGCTGGATTATAGGTATGTGCCACTGCACCTGGCACCAATTGCCTTTCTAATAATTTGTTTTAAATTTAGTGACCAAACAAGTAGTAAAAGTGAGGAAATTAAATCTAAATAAAAAGTACTGACATTGGGATAATAAAAAGGGAGAAAAACCTTCCCAGTCATTCTATAAGGCCAGCATTACCCAGATACCAAAACCAGATGAAAACACACACAAAAAGAAAACTACAAATAATTTATCCCTGATAAATACAGATGCAAAAACTCTCAGCAAAAGGCTAGCAAATCAAACACAGCAGCACATAAAAAAAGACTGTATACCATGATCAAGTAGGATTTACCCCAGGAATTCAAGGAAGGTTGAATATACACAAATTGATAAATGCAATACATCATATCAACAGAATGAAGGATCTCAATAGACACAGAAAAAGCATTTGCTAAAATTCAACAAAATTAGGCATATAAGAGCCACGTATGACAAACCCACACCCTACAACACACTGAATGAGGAGAACCTGAAATCATTTTCTCTAAGATCAGGAATGAAACAAGGATGTACACTTTCATGGCTCTTGTTCAACAAAATATTGGCCACAGGATTAAGATAAGAAGAAAGAAAGAAAAAAGAGAAAGAAAGGAAGAATGAAAGGCAGTCAGGCATCCAAATGAGATAGAAGAAATAAAATTATCCCTGCTTGCAAATGACATGATTTATATAGAGAGACACCTAAAGACTCCACCAAAACACTGTTAGAACTGATAAACAAATTCAGTAAGGTCACGGGATATAAAATCAACATACAAAAATCAATAGCTTTTTAATAAACCAACAGGAAAATTACTGAGAACAAAATTAAGAAAACATTCACAATTGCTACAAAATTCAAAACCAAAACAACACCACCACCATCCTAGGAATAACTTTAACCAAAGAAATGCATAATATATGCAACAAAAATTACAAAACAGTGATAAAAGAAATTGAAGAGGATGCACAAAAAATAGGACATTTCATTTTCATGGATTGCAAGAATTCATATTGTTAAAATGTCCATACTACCAAAAATCAATATATAGATTCAATGTAATTCCTATCACATTCTTAACAGATCTAAAAAAAAAAAAATCCTGAAATCTATATGGGAACACAAAAGACCCCAAAGAGCCACAGCAAGCATGAGTCCAAACAACAAAGCTAAAAGCATGATAATATCTGCCTTCAAAACATACTACAAAAACAGAGTAACCAAAAAAGTTTGATACTGGCATAACGAACACACAGACCAATGGAACAGAATAAAATAACGAGAAATAACTCCACATATTTACAGTTAAATGATTTTCTATAAAGACAGCAAGAATAAAACACTGGAGAAAAACAAGTCTCTTCAATAAATGGTGCTAGGAAAACTGGGTATCCATATGCAGAAGAAAGAAACCAGATCCCTATCTCTCACTATGTACAAAAATCAACTCAAAATGTAGGGATATAATGGAAGATTTGAAACTACTAGAAGAAAGTGTAGGAGAGATCTTTAGGATATTGGTCTGGGCAAAGATTTTTTTTTTTTAAATATGATACCAAAAACATAGGCATCAAAAGCAAAGACTGACAAATGGGATTCTATCAAACTAAAAATCTTCTGTATAGCAAAGAAAACAATTAACAAAATGGAAAAAAATATTTACAAACATTCATCTGGCAAGGGAAATATTTCCAGGACATATAAAGAATTCTTACAACTCAACAGGAAAAAAATTTTCTATTTAAAAATGGACAAATGACCTGAATAAACTTTTCTCAAAAGAAGACATACAATGGCTGATAGGTATATGAAAAAATGCCCAATATCACTGACCACCAGGAAATGCAAATCAAACTGCATTTCAGTATAATGAAACAAAAACAAAAAATAACAAATGCTGGAAAGGATATAGAGAAAATAAAACTCTTATACACTATTGGTAGAAATGTAAATTAGCACAGCCTTGTGGAAAAAGCATGGAGGTTCCTGAGAAAACTAAAAATACAATTACTATATGATACAGAAGTCCCACTACTGGGTATACAGCCAAGGAAATGGAAATCAATATGTTGAAGAAACATCTGCATTCACATGTTTACTGCAGCTCTCTTCACAATGACCAAGATATGGAATCAACCTAGGTGTACACCAACCGATGAATGGATAAAGAAAACGTGGTGTATATTTACAACAGAATATTTTTCAACTATAAAGAAGGATGAAATTTTGTCTTTTATGGCAATATGGATGGAACTGTTAGAGAACACTTGGTAAGTGAAATAAATCAGGCACAGAAAGACAAATAGCACATGTCCTCACTTATACATAGAAGCCAAAATGTTGATCTCAAAGTTGAGATTAGAATAGTCTTTACTACAGTCTGGGAAGAGTGTAGGGGAGAGAGGGATGGAGAGAAGATGGTCAGTGGACACAGGGGTGCAGCTGAATAGGAGAATAACTTCTTATGTTCTATAGCACAATACAGTTGACAACAATTTGTTGAGCATTTCAAAATATCTAGCAGGGAAGATTTTGAATGTTCCCAATATAAAGAGATGACGTATGTGTGAGGTGATAAGATTCCTCTGAATCAATTCAATTACTCTGCTGATTATTATACAGTGTGTACATATAGCAGAATGCCACACAGTATCTCACAAATATGTGTAATTACTATAAAAAGTATATATTAAAAAGTGTCACTAGTGCCTGTTGTGAGCCAGACATTGTGCCACCCACTTTCAAGCATGATCTTATTTCGTATAAAATGTTGTATTAAAGTCATGGCTTTAATAAATCATTTGCTCATATTCTGTGTTGGAGCTCAGAAAATCATAGCCCAAAACATGGCAATTTAGTATGCCAATTATTTTAAATTAAAGATACTTGGGGATCAGAAGATGCTGGATGAGGATTGTCTGTGGAGTTCCCTTATCTACTTAAAGACCAGATCTGTCAAATATGAACATAATTGCCTTCAATCTTCTTACTAAAATGTCATTCACCAAGAAAGATTATACTCCTGTCATAGAGATGTGAAGAGAGTGAAAATCAAACTCCACATCTAGAGCCCAGAGGAACTTTGCCCAGGCCATTATGTTCTTTGGGCCCATTACTATCCCTTAAAAATCTTTTACTGCCTCTTCAGGACTACCTATGCCCTCCATTTCCTTTTCCCCTATGAAGAGGGTACTGAATCCTTGGTCATCCCACAGTTATATTTTCATATTTTGTATGGCTCCTATGCATGTGTGCACATTAATAAATTTGCATGTCTTTTCTCCTGTTAATCTATCTATTAATTTGGTTAATTTCAACAAACTCAGTGAACTTGCCTACTCTTTTTTTGGGGAGGGGGTACTGGGGATTGAACCCAGGGTACTAACCCACTGAGCCACATCCCCAGCCCTATTTTATATTTTATTTAGAGACAGGGTCTCACTGAGTTGCTTAGCACCTCACTTTTGCTGAGGCTAGCTTTGAACACACAATCCTCCTGCCTCAGCATCCCCAGCCACTGGGATTACAGGCATATGCCTTGCGCCCAGTGAACTTGCTTACTCTTGCAAAAATCAGTTTGCCTTATCTCTACAACATCCTTTTGTCCCCAAAGGTTCATGTGCTGGAAGAATGGTCTCCAGTGTGGCAGCACTGAGGTGGTGGTGAGGAAATGTGGCTTGAAGGTAGACCTGCACAGGCAGACAGGAAAAGGGCCTAGGAGGTCGGCCTAGGATGAGACCCTGCCATCCTAGAATGTGACATGGGGCCTAAAGAACATCCTGTCATTGCCCCTGACAGCTTCAACCATCACACCTCCTCCTTAGCTAGAATACCCTGTCACTGCTGCTGATAGCTTCAACCACAATGGCTCTTCCTTAGCTTCCCATACTCCTAAACCTAGCAATGGCTGACCATCAGATCTATCCTTACACTTTCTCTCCTGAAAGACATGCCAAATCACAAGGTTGGACCCATCCTCTTAATTATGTAAATAAAAGATTAAACTTATGCACTTAGGATTAGCTTATGAAGCTGGGAGCTTGGAGAGCGTGATTGGTACATGTAGTATCCCTCACCCGACCAATCAACTGGGCTAGTCCATGAGATATACCTTTAAGGCCGGACGCAGTGGTACATGCCTGTAATCCCAGTGGTTCAGGAGGCTGAGGCAGGAGGATCAAAAGTTCAAAGCCAGGCTCAGAAAGCGAGGCACTAAGTAACTCAGTGAGACTCTGTCTCTAAATAAAATATAAAATAGGGCTGGGGATATGGGTCAATGGTTGAGTGACCCTGAGTTCAATCCCTGGTTATCCCCCATCCCCCACAAAAAATGAGATATGCCTTTAAAACCCCTGGACAACAGCCACCTCTCTTGGGACCCCTTCCTTTTGGGGAGCTCTGCTTTCTTTCTTCTATTCTAATGAATCCTGTTACTTTGCTCTTACCCTAGTGTCCATGGATTCCATTCCTCGAATCTGTGAGACAAAGAACCCACCCACCCACACTCTGTGCTACAGTAGGCAGTTTAAGACATGGGGCCTAGTAGAAGGGAATGAGGTTATGGGCTCCATGCTCATGAGTGGACTAAAGGGGATTCTTGTGGAATGGGTTGGGACTCTGTCTCTAAATGAAATACAAAATAGGGCTGGGGATGTGGCTCAATGGTTAAGTGTCCCTGATTTCAATCCCTGGTACAAAAAAAAAAGAAAAAAAAATCTTGACTCAGCTTCTTCATTCATTTTTACTTTATAATTTCATAGAACATTTTTTTTAAATTTTTACTTTTTATATTTTTTAGTTGTAGATGGACACAATATATTTATTTATTTATTTATTTTTATGTGGTGCTGAGGATCAAACCCAGTGTCTCACACTTGCAAGGCAAGCACTCTACCACTGAGCTATAGCCCCAGCCCTCATAGGACCTTTGAACTTCTTTTTCCTAATGCAACCAGGAGTCAACTAAAGTTGACCCAGTGACATTTACAGATTTAATATTTAATGTTTCTCTCCCTTAGAGGCCCAACAGGGCCACAATCTAGTAACTTGTGAGTTTGCAGGAGGATAAATTGAGTTATTCCTAGTAGCAGATGGTGAGTAGCTTGAATTATAGTCTTTGTCCTTCACAATTATATGCTCTTCTAGCAAGGTATTTATTTTATCTCAATTTCATAAAGAAAATGAGTTAAAATCATAGTAGTATTAGAAAATTGAGAAATTTAAGAACATCTTAAAATGTATCCTTCCCAAATAGTTTTTCCCCTCAACCCACTTTGATCCAAAAGAAAGAAGCGGATCACAGTCCAACTAAACTGTCTACCTGGTTAACTGCAGTGATTCTTTAGGAATGCCATAATTAATACCAAATATTATGGTTCCAAAAAGGCTATTATGAACCTATAATCATAAAGATTAGTCACAGAAAAATGAAGAGATCATTTTAAACATGCAAGTGGCTGAGTCACAGTGGTATTTGGTACAGAACAGGAAAGCTTCGAAATTTAAAAATAAAGATAGCATAATATTGGTATTACAAGTGTCCTGTGAGCATTGGATAACACATGCTATATAATTGTCAACTACTTTAGGAAAGAAGGCATTAGCAACACCAAACTAGAAACAGCTCTTAGACCAAGTAGGGAAGAGAGGAATAAAGAACTCAGGATTTCCTAGCTTGGAACTGGAACGTCCCCAAAAGCCTGCATGTTAAAGGCTTGTCCCCATTAGGAAGTGGTGGGACCTTCATGAGGTGGCTAATGGGAGGTCTTCCAGTCAGCTGGGGCCACGCCTTAGAGGGGACAGTGGACCCCAGTTCCTCACTTTTGCATCCAAGACACCACAAGGAGAGCAGTTTTATTACTCCTGTATGGTGTGCTGCCTCCCTACCAGAGGCCTGCAAGCAAAGGGTCCACTGGTGATGGACTGAAACCTCCAAAACTATAAGCAAAAACAAACCTTTCTCTCATTAAGTTGACTTATTTCGCTTATTTGTTATAAGAAAGCTGACGAACACAGAGGGTAAAGAGTGAAAGAGGAAATGCTATTCAATTCTCTGTGTACCCACCAAGAGTCCAGAACTGTGATCTGTGCTAAATGGAATACAAAAGCAGTCCACAGAGTGATCTCTGCCTTCAATGACATTATAGACTATATGGCAGAGACAAAAACTACATATTGGGACAATTGGGAGGTCCCCATGGCATTGTGTAATAACATGCCCATTAGCTACATTTAGTTGGTAGGTACATCTGAGGTCAGACTATGATGAAAATAGGATGCTAGAAAAACAAATTATGTTGTACAATAGGCAAGTGAGCAGTACTACTAAGATAAGTTTCAGAAAGATAAATCTGGTAGCAGAGGGAAGGATGGATTAACAGAGGAAGAGACTGCAGGTAGATAAGTCACAAAGCTCTTGCAGTAACTAAATATGAGAAAAGGAGGGCCTAACTGGTATGGTTGCTATGGAAATTGAACCATGCTTGAATTCAAGAGACATCATATAGGAAACCAGCTCTTCAGTGTTTCAGTGTAATGTTCCAAAGTTCTTGTGGTTTATCATCTCCTCCTTTGAGTAATCTCCTCCTTTGAATAACTCACTGATAAAAAACTGCCTGAGAAATAATATTCTTCACTAAGTCAGGGAATGGCAGGCCAAAGAGGACAGGGAATGGCTGGATAAATGAATTCAGTAGCTATCTCAAAATTCCTGACACTGAGTCACAAAGTTGTTTAAAAGATCAGGTGACTTGGTCACTTTCTCTGCAAATCTAATTATTAATGGAGTAAACCACAGTGCACCAAGCTGAGCTAAGCAGAAGTTGATGTGGTGACACTAAGAACTGCCTGAGTTCACCTGGTCATCTCTATATAACCGTAAATAGGAATACATAAGGTCCAGGGAGTGGTGTCCTACAAAGACTGCATTTATGTACTTTTGCAGTCAAACCCAGGGCCTCACACATGCCAGGCAAGCACCCTGCCACTGAGCTACAGCCCTAGCTTTTCTTATTATTATTTTGAGAGTCTTGTTAAGTTTCCCAGGCTGGCCTTGAACTTGCCATCCTCCTGCCTCAACCACCCAAATAGATGGGATTATAGGTGTGCCTCACCCTGCTCAGGAAAAGAAGACTTTATAGCAGCTACTTTCCTTCAAATTGAAGAACATGCCAGGAAAGTTATTAAAAGGAAGAGAAGGGAAGTTAAGGAAAGAGAGGAAGAGGCGGGGAAGAGAAGAACAATGCTCTCAGCACTCGTATCCGACACATCCAGCTGCTCCCACGTCTCCCCGAGAGACACTGTTCACTCTGCCCCACTATTTGTCCCTACGGCCACAGGGATGATTCTAACACTCTCCTAACTAGTCCCCCTGTTTGTTACCAGTTTCTTCACATTTCATTCTCTCCTCTGTCTCTCCAAGACCATCTTCCTAAAACAAGCTCGAGCATGTCATGTCTAAAGGTATCCTGTGGCCCACAGGTCAAAGGTTAGCATATACCCTAACCACTTCAGACAAACACCGACCTTTCAACTTCACCTGTCACCTTGATCCCTCATGCTCAGTTTTCACATAGAACTTTTCCCCATTTTCCAAATAAGTTCTTTTTTACAATGCTTCTGCTACTTATTATACTATTTTCACTGCCTAAAATATCATTCCTTCTCTTCTCTTGCTCATCTTTCAAGACTCAAATATCAAGTGTCACTTTATCTTTCAAGCCATCCCTATAACTGCTTCCCTCCTGCTTATGTATCCAGTCCCGTTTATGACCCTATAAGGACCCTCCTATAGCAATTATTCCTATACCTGACCTCTCCCCTGCTTCTCAGTGAACATTATAAGAAAAAAGATTAAATCACTGACATTTAGCAATATGCTCACCACCAGCTGATGCTTTTTCATGAACATGTAAATTTGAATTGGGGGAGTTCCATCATCAGACAGGTTGGTTCTACAGGAATGAATCAATGAACAGACCTGCATGCCTTGCAGGATGGACCCAGGACTCCACAAGTTACTGTTCTGGTTTAGATTTTGGTGTTTAAAATATACCGGGGAAAGGAGTGTCAAATAAAACACTATTTTCCATCTCACATGGAAATACAAAATAGATGTTGATGAAAGTACTAACGTATTTGGCCATAAGTAGTAAGTATTGCAAACTAAGTCCTTAAAGTACTCAAAGTTTTCCAAATAATGCCAACATGCACCTGAACTAATATTAACACCAAAACACACCTTTAAGAAAATATCTATTGATAGGTTTATTGCTCAAAAGTTCAGATGCTTAGAACTTACATATAACAGGACTCAAATCAAATTCAAGGAAATGATATGAAATCACTGTGACAAATAAAAGACTCTTCCTGATGTCTCCTCTACAAGTTGTTAAATCTAAAGAAGATTAAAACTACAAGTAGCTAAAGTGCTCCAAAAGGAGTTAGCAGGCTAGGTTGGCTAATTAATCAAATAATAAAGTTTAAAACAAAAACATGTGCTTTTGTATTCACATGTGGTTTTTCTTCTTACTTTCCTACTAGTGATATCCCAGGTTATAATGCAGTGTTCGTGGAAGACCACAATATTTAAAGTTGAAAAATTTACCCAGGATTCAAGAACTAACAATATAATACATAGCATTCTGCTGTGTGTGAGGTAATGGTCCCCACAGCAACTTGCCCTGAGAGGCTATGGTGGGCACCAACAGTGGAGAAGCAGCACAGGTACAGGTACAAATTCTCCTACTGGGCTCTACTAGTCCTCTTCTTGAAAGATGCCACACCTTTAGCACTCCAAATACTAGAGTCAGCTTTACTGTCTTTGCTCTGAAATGAAAATAAATTATTCTCGAACAAGAATGCCTCAGCAGCAAGTGTGCTGAGCAAGAGCTTTTGACTTCTTTTCTTTACCCTAAAAAAGCCTAAACATGGCACAAAAAAACAAATCAGGATACCACAATTATATTTATAATTCCTTGACTGAAACCATTGATTTTACTATCATGGCATCTGAATGATAAACTAGCGTTATCTTAAAGCAAGACTTACTTCTCCATGTCAAAATCACATAAATAGAAATACTGCATTTTAAAACACTGTACTATTTTTCTCCCCACAAAAAATTACAAAGATAAGGACTTTCTATGAGCCCATTTAAATGCAATGGGTTCTGTTCTGAGATATACTACCTTTCATTATTTTATAATCCAGGGGGAAAGACATACAATCTAATAATTAAGAAGAAATTGATTGGTGGTTTCCTTTCCATGCTAATCCTTTAAAATGGAGCTGGCTCAAGCTTGCGAGGGCTTGCAGAACATGCAAGTGCCCAGTAGCAGGACAATACCCATTCTACTCTCTGCCTTCCACCCATCTCCAGGCACCCCTCCCTTACACTCATTTTGATTTGTTCTTCTGGTAGTAAGGTTTATTCTTGGCTTTGTACCCAGCTTCCTTATATGCACCTCCATTCAGCCTTTCTTGATGGCTGGCCCATGCTGGTCTCAGTGACCTCTAGTTTACTGGCTCAATGTGTTACCATCTCAGGTAGAAGATGTTCCCATTACCAGTCCCACACCTGCTGGGGTCAGCCCTTCCCACTTCCAATCACAACAGGAGGGTTCTTAGATTGCTGGTACAAAAAAAGAAAAGCAATCTGAAGTAAGATAAGTACCATAAATTGAAAACAGAGTAAAAAAGAAGGGATAATAAAACAAAAGTATCAAATCTATAGTTATTCAAATAAAAGGAGAAAATGCCAAAGATGCAAACATTTTCAGCTGCCTCTCAATTATCAACACAGAATGGAGACACTAATTTCAAACTGAGGATTAATAAAGATTTGAATATGTTGCTGTGATTCCTCCCTCCCTCCCTCCCTCCTACCTTCCTTCCAATGGGGTCTTGTTATATTGCCCAAGCTGGCTTCGAACTTGTGAAACTCCTGCCTCAGCCTCCTGAGTATCGGGGAATACAGCTGTACACCACTGTGCCCAGATGTTTTAATTCTATCTTAATATCTCTTGTATATTAGAATGGGCTTAAATAATAAAGTTATTCAGTGTGGAATTGACTTAGGAAGGTCTACTAACTTCTTGAGATTCCTTATCTGGTACTCCCCCATACCTCCAACACAAAACCCACTAAACCCATTAAAAAAAAAATCTAATGTTTCCTGTGATGCAAAGTGCTGCTCTATGCAGAAATGCAGAGTTGCCTCAGGTAAGAGTAACAAATAAAGACACTAGTTTCAAAGAGCTTCCCTTAAATTCTTACAGCAACTAATAGGTATTTATAGATGCTTATTTTAGTGAGCAAGCTGAAACAGAAGATTCCCTGAGAGTTATCTTTATTTGGATTATAATGTAAAAACAGGAAAGCAAGTGATGATCAGATGTGAGACAGACTTGAAAAGTGTTGATTTAGAAAAGCTGGTAGAATGTTGCTTCTGGACAGAAAGCAGACAGGCCTAAGGTATACATGGTTCATCATGGGTCCACTTCCAGGTTGGCTGAAGTGGAGACATGATGAGGGTGGAACCATCCAACTGAGGTGGCTGCAGAGGGTTTTGATGACTAGATGAAGATGTCTAAATTCAACCTTCAATGATTAGGAATCAGTGAAGATATATTAAAATAGGAAAAGCAGGATATTAACAGTATCTGAGGCTATATTCAGCCCTGATCATTTTAACTGAGGGAAATCTTTATGAGTGCATGATTACTTAAATAAAACCTTTTGAAATTAAAAGAAACATGAGATTTGTTTTATTCAAAAGAAAGGGGCTCAGTATGCATAATCTCTGTCAAAAGAACTGTATTTATTGTCTAAACAATTAGAGAGTATTAATCAAGAGAAGGATTAGTGTGGTTTGGTTAGGGAAAAATCAAAGTACATCAACATTGCTTTAGGTGGGGGTACAGATTACTTAAGTACAACAACTGGAAAAAGGATAAGGTTAATCTTCTAGTCCTTTTCTGGTCTATGCATCAATTCTAGAATCAGAATGTTAGCTGAACATGTAGAACTGTTTTCTTTGCTACCTGTAGGGACCCAGCTTGACATGACTATAACCATCTTGTGGTAACCAATGTTTTGCCTACCAGATGACCCTAGCATGCAACCCACACCCTATAGAAGAAACAAGTCATTAATATAGACAGCTGAGCATTTTATGACAGCCACTAATCCTCAGGTTTTTTCTTAATTGATGCTTGATGTATTAATAGTTTCTTTTAGAAAGGCCAGGGATATTCTGGTTGCCTGCGGGCCACCTGGGTCCAGCTTAGCATATAAAACTCCTCCTCCTGCCTCAGAATACAGGGATCCTCCTATCTTGCAAGACACACAAGACACACTTCTGTCGCTAAATCCCTGATAAAGCTCACTCCACACAACCCTGGACATCTGCCTGTCTTTAAAAGGCCTTTGGTACAGGTCTCTGTACATTGGGACTTTAGTTTTCCTAAACAACACTTTAGGGAATAAAAAGTAAGCCTTGGGCTGTCTTTAGGAAATAGTTTACTTAGAAAATGTAAGCATACATATGAAACATCTAAATAACAACAGAAGACAGTGATGTTACTGTCAATGTGAACAATACACGGTATAATTGCAGGGCATATGCATTGTGGGCAGAAAGAATCCAGAACCATCCTTAAAGAAGATGGGGTTTATGCCACAACACAGGGGCTAGGAAGCAGGCCACTGTATTACACAAAGAAAAGGGAAAACAATTACATGTCACGTATAGATGCTTTCAGAACGTAGTGCCAGAGTTCATTTCAAAGATTTTTGATGGGAAAGTGAAAAGGCGAACTCAGCACAATAATGAAGCCCATGATGTCCAGATGGGCAGCCTACAGTCTATGTGACTGTGCCCCAAGAGCTGCGCTGTGCACAAGTTGTCTGGCCTACACATGAATGCTAATGATAATGAAGGCGAAATACCAAAGGCCTCTGAAGGATTTACACAGGGTCACTGAAGATACAAAACTGAAACTTGAGTTAGGACAAAAATTAGGAATTGCTTTCTTTGGACAGTGAATTTATGACTCCTCTAAAGGAGACAAAGCAATGTAAAACTAACTACAGAAACCAAGGAACTTATTTATTGCTGAAACCTGAGGAGGAAGAAATGATTTCCACCAAAGGAAAGGGCAAAGAGGCAGGGACATGAAGGACACAAACTGTGGAAGAGCTGGTGCAGGGACCAGACCTGCGATTCCAGCAACTTGGGAGGCTGAGGCAGGAGGATTGCAAGCTTGAGACCAGCCTGGGAAACTTTTCAGAATAAAAATAAAAGAGACTGGGGTGTAGCTTAGTCGTATAGCACCTCTGGGTTTAATTCTCAGTACCACAAAATAAAATTTAATTAACTAATTCATTAATTAAAAACTGTGGAAGACAGAATGGGTATATATGCAGAATATCTTTTTTTCCCCTGATCAGTTAGCTAGAGGGTCATGAGTAGGATAGAAGCTAATCATCAGAACTTCTGCTTTTATATTCAATTTTATGTTGCTTTTCTCCTTAGCTTCATGTCTTAAAAAATAAGATCACTATACTACTTTGCTCAGTTATCAGAATTAAGTATCCCATGACCAGCCTTTCATTTTCTTTAGTTGCTAAAATTTCAAGTTGTAAAACTAAATGCATTCTGAAAAGAGTGCTTTTTAAATTACAAAGGGCTATTCAGAAGATCTCTTCTTTCCTGAGTGAGTCTCAATAATTTGAGTGTTTCAAGAGATTTGTGCATTTTATCTAACTTGTCAAATTTATTATCATAAAGCTTTACATAATCTTCTTTATTATCCTTTTAATATCTATTGAATTTGTAGTGGTATCACCTTTCTCATTTCTGATATTGACAGTTTGTCAATATAGTTTGTCTTCCTTTCTTTTCCTGTAAATCTGGCTAGAGGTGTTATTAGGTACATAAATGTCTATAACTCTGACATGCCTTTCTTATTTATTTACTCTTAATCCCTTCTTCTTTTTTAATGCTTCTTTTATATTAAATTGTTTTTATGATTCTATTTTATTTCCTTTATTGGTTTGTTAGCTACAACTCCTTAGCTGTTTCCTTTAACCCTTTTAATAATTCAGATGTGACTTACTTTAACTTTTTTATATGTCTACGAAGTATTTACCTTAGTTTTATTTAGTTTTGGTAGGGGGTGGGTTTGAACACAGGCCCTTGCACATGGTAGTTACGTGCTCTATCACTGAGCTACATCTCCAGCACCTTCCCTCAGAACACTACATTTTTCTTTTCTTTTCTGAATTTTGAGACAGGGTCTCTCTAAGTTCCCTAGACAGTCTATAAACTTGTGAGCCTCCTACCTCAAGCCTCCTAAGTAGATGGGATTACAGGCATGTGCCACCATACCTGGCTAACCTTATTTTTTGAAGAATATTTTCTTTCTTTCTTTCCTTTTTAAAAAATCTGGTGTAGTGCTTTAAATATGCTATTCCATTATCTAACTATTTAAATTGTCTTTAATATCCTGTCATACTTTGTTTTTTTTTAAACATATATTTTTCCATTGATTTTGAACAATTTGATGTACCTTGGTGTAGTTTTCTTCATATTTCTCTTGCTTGGAATTTACTGAACTTCTTGGATCTGTGGGTTTATAGTTTTCATCAAATTTGGAAAATCACCAGCTTCAAATATTTTTATCTCCCTTCTCCACCTGTCTCTCCTTCAGTTCCCCAAGTACACATCTATTAGAGCTTTTGAAACATCTTTTTGAAGCATTACATATATTTTTGCATTTTAAAATTTGTCTTTACTTTTGTATTTAATTTTGAATTGTTTCAATTGCTACATTTTCAAATTCACTAGTTTTTTCTCCTGCAATATCTGACCTACCTTTAATCCCATTTAATATATTTCTAAGTTCTATTAGACATTGTAATTTTTATCTCTTGAGGCTTTTTTTTTCACATTTCTTATTTCTCCATTTAATTTTTTGAGTACATGAGTAAAGTTATTACAGTATTAATGTCCTTATGTGGGAATTATAATTTCTGGGCCAACTGATTCACTAATTTTTTTCTCTTCATTATGGATCAAAATCTACTTTGAACATACAGGTGAAAATGAGGTTCTAGAAGTTAATAAAGCAGTAATTCTCAACCAGGAGTGATTGTGCCCCTGAGAGAACATTCAGCAATGTGTAGAGACATTGTCACAACTAGAATGGTGCTACTGGCATCTAAATAGCCTATAACATACAGGCCAACAACCCACAACAAAGAATTAACTAACTAAAATGTCAAAAGGACTGAGTTTGAGAAACCCTCCCGTGGAGCAACAGGATGAAAGGAATTCAGGATCCTGAGTGGTCTTGTGTTGCTGAGCCCACATCCTATTAAATAGTATCACATGAAAAAGAAAAAAAAACAACAATTATCTCTTATTGAAACCACTGTATTTTGGGATCGAATTTGCTATGGCAGTTTAGTTTACATGGATACTCCTATATTCCCATAAACCCCACTGTAAGTTGAAAATATTTTAACTCAAAAATGCATTTTAAAAAACCTATCAAAAATTATATCATAGCTTAGCAACACAATACACTGCAGAGTACTGATTATTTACCCTTGTGATCATCATCTGGGAGCTCACTGCTACAAACTTGTGCCATAAGAGCATCCATCATACTATATATCACATATCACTAGCTTAGGACAACATCAAAATTCAAAATTGAAAGTATAGGCCAATGTCGTGGTTCACAGCTGTAATTCCAGCAATTTGAGGCAGGAGGATCATAAGTTTGAAGTTCAGCCTGGGCAACTTAGTGAGACCCTGCCTCAAAACAAAAAATAAAAAGTGTTAGGAATGTAGTTCAGTGGTAGAGCATTTGCCTAGCATGTGCAAGCTATGGGTTCAGGCCCCTTGTTCTGAAGAAGAAATTTTGAAAATATAGTTTCTTTCAAATGTATATCACTTTAGGACCATCATGAAGCTAAAAAACCAAAACTTGTTTTGAACCTTCATAGATGGGAAACCACTGAACTCTAATACAGAAACCAGTTTCCATAAGTGAAGTGCTGTTAAAAAGAAAAACTTGTTTGTGGATTTATAATTGACAAAGTGACACAACAAATATTGCTGGCTAGACAACTGGTGATCCTTTTTATGTAAAGACACAATAGCTGCAAAATAATCACCTCTGATTACCTGGAAGGAAAACGGTGTGTTATGGTATCTGTTACTCTAAAGAAAGTTGTTGGGAAGCAGTCTACAGTCTGGCTATTAAGAGGCCTCAGGTTTAGAAAAGTCAACTACTTTTTCCAAACAGAAGGAAAGAGCTCTACATTCTTCAAAAGTATCTCAGTAAGATTTCCCAGCCAAATAAGAGTCTGCCAAGAGGCAGAGATCATATTAAAGGAATTGCATCCCACTGAGTCTGTGGTTTCATCTGTCCTCAGGGTAATACCATTAAAATGAACCAAGGAGAAGGAGGAGGAGGAGGAAGAGGAGAAGGCAGGAGGGGGAAGAGGAGAAGGAGACAGGCCATTAAAAACAGACAAACAAATACGACAAGACTTGGGAACTATGTCTAGAAGAAATCTTTGGATCTGTTTACCGAGAAGAATGGAAGCAAATAGATCAAAAGTCTATAAAAGCACTGCAAATTATTTTCCAAAAGAAATCAACTCTAAAATACAGATTAATTTTTCTAATACGTATCAGCTCCTTCAGCTTCCCTAAATAATACTGGTCAATTTTTTGTGTACATCCTTATTGTGGTAAAATAGTTATAACATTAAATTTTCATTTTTTTATTAAAAAAGTCATCAGGCTGACCTTAAAGAAAAACCTATATTCAATCACAAACAATTCTCAGGCTTCCAAATCTTCACAAATGCAAGTTTTGAAGACCATGAAGCTCCCAAGAAGGGAATACTGTAACACCACCTTCAGATCCAGCCATGAGGACAGCAGATAATGGTACAGCTCCTGAAGATCACAACCAGTCTGATGGGCTAACCAAGAAAACTCTGTACTGCCACAAGAAGTCCTGGAAATTCCTATGGACAACTGACTGTGCCACATTGCCCTTCTTCCCTTTTCTGAACGTCAGCTTCTGTGGTGCTGTATCTTCCCAACTGCTGCTGTACACTGGTATGAGATGAGCAGATAAGTATTCACAGGATTATGAGGAATAATTCTTGACTTGAAAGACAGGAACACACATTATCCAGAGACCTTTGATTTGAGCAGATGTAGTACCTGGAGCCTTGGAAAGACCCCCTTGGAAGGGAGAGCATGTTTTTGTTTGAGAATACAGGTGATCATAGATACTGCATGGCCAGCAGGGCACACAATGACACTGCTAACCTGTCTAAAAATTTTTTTCTTCCTTTCATACTCACAAGAATTTTAACAGGGCACATGGCTACTGAGCTACAGATTATTCTTCCTAGTTACCCTGCATCTGAGTGTGGCCACAGATAAAATTTTTGTCAATGGAACGTGAACAAAACTGATGTGTGCAACTTCCTGTTTTCTTAAAAGAACACTACTTGTCCTCCACTTTTCCATTAAATTTCCCCTTCTTCTGCACTGCAACATGGATGGGGTGTAGACCTAGCTTTAACCACATACATGAGGACAAGGTCCTAGGGAATGGTGAAAAAAAGACCCACATAGAATCGTGTCACTGAGTGATTTCATAGAGCTGAGATATCTGCCTTTTGGAACAAATTCTATTCTCTCTGAACTGAGATCTGTAAGAGAAATACACTATCTTATTTAAACCACTGTATTTCTTATGGTTTCTCTCTTACATACTCCTTGTTTTTTTAAATAGAAACTTTAAAAAAAGTCTTGTATTACTCAATGTCACAAATAAATTATTTTGTCTGAAATTCATTTACTTTTACTCAAACTAACTCCCTTAGTCAAAGCATGGCAACAGGAAAAAAAAAAAAAAGAGCAAGCCTACAGAGTTTTGATTGCAATTCCCGTAAAAGGAACATATTCTAAACTTTTCTCAACATGCATAAACCAAACATCAAATAAGGGCTGAGGATGTAGCTCAGTTGGTAGGCTTCTCTCGCATGCACAGGCCCTGGGTTCAATCCCCAACACCACAAACCCCCTTCCCACCTCCAAAAAAAAAAAAAATCAAATCAATTTGTTTATGCTTCCAATGAATTTCCTCTGACTGGTTATATTGTTGTGATAATATCAACTGAGCATCACTGTTAACTATTAAACTGTCCATACTTTAATGAACAAAAGTAGTCTGTTTGGTGCTAAAAAGCAATACTAGTAACTCTTACAGATAAAAAGGGTCATAAAATCTGACTGAGCAGTAACATCCTTGGACAAAAGACTCCTGGTCATATCCCCCTATGACCAGCTCACACACAGTGACTGGTCAAGAGTAAAACAGTTTGACTACAGCAATAGATGCCCTTCAGGGATGACCTCACATCTTAGAGGTGATGAAAGAGTAGTGGATCAGCATAACTCAAACATTCTAATTAGTCAGAGCAGAGAATTTAATTTTACCATCATTCTTAACAGTGAATTAATTTTGATTAGCCTAAATTCAATTATTTGTTGATATAATGGCTGTTGGTTTCTCTGGCTCTGCTTCCGTTCTATTTAATCAGTGACATTTTTAGATTGGGACAACTATCTTTGGACATGCAGTCTTCACACAACTTGGCTAAAAATCTTCCTTTTCAGTCATAGTAACCTGTCAATATAGATTTGTGAAACTGAGGCTGATTTCACTAGTTTGTCTCTTGCCATAATGTGAAAAGCAATGGACCACTGAGTGAGAGCTAAGTAGGGTGACAACTTCTTCACAGAGTAGTTGGACAGTCACAGGGTTTAACTAACACACACACACACACACACACACACACACACACACACACACTACAGCTTAGGGGTTAAGAACACTGTCTCTGCAGTAAGACAGGCCCATGTGATGCCGACATGTTATCTGCCTAACTGAATGACTTCAGCCAAGTTTCTTAACCAGTAAGTCACACATTATTAACATTAATAGAGTTACTGTTAAAAAGTTTTAGAGATAGATAATAGTGGCAGTTGCACTGTGAATGCACTTAATGCCACTGAATTAAAAGAGTTAAAATAGTAAATTTTATGTGATATATATATTTATATTTATATTTATTTTATGCCAATGAAAGAAAAAGAAAAAAATTAAAGGCTATAAGAATTAGTTTAATGGTACTTAGTAGAGAACCAGGAAAGTTTTAGGTACTCAGTAAATAATGGGAGTATTATATTTAATGTATTTATTAACTATTTTTAAATTGCATTTGGGAGTTCCTCACAAAGTGTAAAGGCTGCACAATTACATCATTATTAATGGCAGCAGCTATTTTTTTTTTGAGAGAGAGAGAATTTTTTTTAATATTTATTTTTTAGTTTTTGGTGGACACAACATCTTTATTATTTTTATGTGGTGCTGAGGATCGAACCCAGCGCCCCATGCATGCCAGGCAAGCATGTTACCACTTGAGCCACATCCCCAGCCCAACTGCTATGTTTTTTACATAGATCCAACACATTATTTAAGTGTCTAGAAAACCTGAAAGAATTATCATAGCACACACCTTGCACAAACACAGAGACACAGGGTAGCAGTTCTCTTAACTTTGGAAAAATGAGCCGTTCACATTCAAGCATGATTCTAAAGAGGCTTTTAAATTTGACTGAAAACAATTCTCTGGGTTTATTCTTTCTTTCTTTTTTTGGCAGTACTAAGTATTGAACCCAGGGATGCTTTATCACTGAGCTAAATCCCCGATATCTCCAGTACTTTTTTGTTTTTTATTTTAAGACAGAGCCTTGCCACATTGCCCAAACTGGCCTCAAACTTGTAATGCTCTTGTCTCAGCCTCCCAAATGGCTGAGTATAGATGTACACCACCATGCCTGGCTATTAGCATTTATTTTTAGATGTAATAAATATTCCTTTGCTCCTAATTTTATTCCTTTATAAACTCCATTTTAGTAACACAAAGATAAATTCAACCAAGACTTGAACAAATATGCTAACTATAATTCTCTTCTATTTATTAAAAGACTGAGATAGTTGTATAAGACACACAGCTCACAAGTCCATACACTCATACATATATACATATATACACATACATATATACACATATATGCACAGATCAACACAAAATGTATGGCAGAAATTATTATAATGATGGAAAATACTTTCTCATTCCTTTATTTATAAATGAGGAAAGTAAGTGTTCCAAGGTTAGATGATCTGATTACGGTCTCACAGTAAGCTGACTACAGAAATGTAACCACCGCCTGCAGAGCCTCAAACGCACCACGCAAAGGACTTGCCCCTGTGTCTCTATTCTTTCGTATGTATTTCACCTGCCTGAAATTCCTTTCTCGGTTTAGTTGCCCTCTTTGGAAAATCTTCCCTGGTTCTCCCAGAATGAAAATGGAACCCTGCCTTTTGGCTTCTGAAGCACCCCTTTAAGCCCCAGGACCAATCCCACTGAATCCTATCCACCTTTCTTCCTTCTCCTTTAGATCCAGGACAACTGCAGGACATCAAATGTGGTCTCTGTATCCCCACACCCAGCCCAGAACCTGGAAACAGGAGGCATTCTCAGAACATCTGTTGAGTAAATAAACCAACCAACCAAATAACACAGTCTTCTCCAAAGGCAGGCAGGAAAGGTGGGGTCAAAGACACTGGTGGGAAGTCAGCCTTGGAGTGAATGACCTTTGCTAAAGGCAGGAGAAAGCAGAGGAGGATGAGGATAAAGATTTTTAAGAAAGGCAATGAAACCTTGAATGAGTTCATGCTGAGTGCTTATTTTGATCATAAAAACAGGGCAAAGAGGACATCAGATTATTGTTCTCATCTATGTCAAATGACCTCATGCTTCTTAGGGTACATTAACTTCAAAATAATTACTGACTACCTGGAACATGATGTGTTTATTCAGCTATCTTTTGTTCCTGGAGTTCTGGACTGTCTCATGAGAAACAAATAACGAGAAATTTCTTCAACAAATTTAGGTATGATTTAACGTATGCATTGGTACTGTGATGGTAGATTTTTAATATAGACCTCTAACTCATTAAATACACCATTTCTGAAACTTTAAACTTTCTTGAGTATTCACTATAGAGAACTAGAAGCCCTGCATTTGTGTTGGCTGTAGCATTTACTAGACAGCACCTGAGACTAACCTATTATCAAACTGAAGGGGCACCAGAGCAAGGCTAAAAACAAACAAGTCAGACAACAAATGATGTTGGGGCAGGAACCAGAAGACAGGAACGCCCAAGTCACAGAACTCTAGGTGCACCCTGGGACAAACCATTTCCACAATATCAAGGACTGGAGTTTTACTGCCACCAACAGGACAGCAGGCATTCTTCAGGCTAGTATAAAACTGCAGGAACCATCCCCAAACAGATTCTGTTCAGATCTTCAGACTTCTAACCTGGTTGTTGACTGCAGAAATGACATCCCTGACTTTAGTCCTTCCTTATGTCACCATCTGCAAGCACAGAAACTAGACCTTTGAGCTCAATGGGAATGTCAGACGCCAAGGGAGCTAATGTTCCCTTTCCAGTCTCAGGTATGTGGTTTTCCACTTCCCCTTTTGCCCTGCGGTTCCCCAAGTCCTGCAGGGACAGTGGCAGGTGGAGAGGCTGGAGCCCAAGTTAGTCCTTCTTTTCCATGACGGCGAGAAGGTCGGGGGGAGTCGTCCTTCGGAAGGACAAGGAAATACTTACCTAGTCAGCCTGCTGCTAAACAAATAACTGGTTTTTCAACTCTCTTTAATAAATAGGTCCTAATTCTGGATTATTATTATTTTTCGATTCTCTATGAAGCCTCTTTTCTCCATTCCTCTTCTCCCCGTTTGTGACACCCCCCCCCCCAAAAAAAAAGCTGAACACTGAAGTAAATGGAACGGACAGGACAATTTTTGAGGGAAAAAAATCAAAAGTAAGCAAACAGATACAATATACACAAAATATCTTTTAAAAAATAATAAAGTGCTGTATAATAAAGTTTCCCATGAGCCACTCCGAATCACGGTGATGACAGATTAAAAAACTGCACAGGGAAGCTTTCTCAGACTATGGAACAGGCTTTCTACTCCTCATGTGAGGCAATTTGATCCTTAGTAAACAGAGGTGGTCAGACTATGGCCAGCTGTGGCAGCAGAGGGTCATGGCCACAGTGGTGGGCATGGCAATCCAGAAATGGAGTGTGAGGAACGAACTTTCCTGAAAGAAGGCAATGAGGATTTTGCTGCGGCCACTTCTAGAAAGTGAGCCCCCTAGGTTAGACAGGAAGGAGTCAAATTACCTCTGTAGGAGGACAGAGCTCAATATAATCTGCATACACACAGGTTATATCCTAAGATCCCCCCACATGTAAAATGACTAAAAATGAGTGCAGCAAGGTTGTGGAATACAAGACCAATTTAGAAAGAGCAAATTCATTTTTAGATATTAGCAATTAAGAAGAAAAGTTAGATTAAGAAAATAATCCCATTCACAATAGCATCAACAAAATATTTCAAAACAAACTTAAAAAGAAGGGCAAGTCTTTTGTACACTGAAAATTATAAATATTATGGAGAGAAATTAAAGACCTAAATAAATTAGAACTTTCTGTTTTCATAGATTGGAAGACTCAATATTAAGATCCCACACTCCTCAACTGATTGAGAGATTGAATGCAATCCCTATTAAGATTCTACTGTCATATACATTCTGTTATTCTTTCTGCCAGGTGGGGACAATCAGATCAATGACATATACTTCAATTTAGCCCTATATATACAGTCTCCATGAAGAGTCAGTTTCAAGATTTATACAAAGTAGATAAAAAATATCAGTCACTACTGGTGAAAAACACTCTCCTTCTATCTTTTCTAACTAGACAAATTCTCAGAGATGATGTTTGAAGACTGCCTAAATATTGCTAAAGATATAAAAAGCTTTTCTGCACAGTGACCAAAGAATGACTCTGCCCAAGCACATCTAGGTTAACAAGCTCAGAAATAAATGGCCATAATACAGAAAAGTAAACATGTTAACCAGGAAGACAATTAACATCTATAGTATTGGGCTGACAAATAAAGTTCTGATAGCCACAGGGGTAGGCCTGGGTTACCTAAAAGACTAATGAGCATGTGTTGAAAACACCAGTGGACAGGCCACCAAAAGTATGGGAAAGGTAACTTGGGAAAGATGAAATGTCCAAGACTTAAAAAGAAAATTAGATATGATAGGAAAATCAGAACTTTGTTGAACTTCCTTATACTTGTTTAGAATGTAGTATTGCATTTAGTCTGAATTACATAATGCTTTAATTGATTAAGTCTATAAAGGTCTTATTCTAGTCCTGTCTGTTGAGAGGGCATGTTGGAAAGTGATTTGTTTTGTTTTGGTTTTGGTTTTGGTACTGGTGACTGAACCCAGGGGCTCTTCACCACTAAGTCACATCCCCAGCCCTTTTTAAAATTTTTTAAAAATATTTTTAGTAGATAGACACAATACCTTTATTTTATTTATTTATTTTTATGTGTTGCTGAGAATCGAACCCACTGCCTCATACATGCTAGGCAGGTGCTCTACCAATAAGCTACAACACCAGCCTCCTTTGTTAAATTTTTTATTTTAAGATAGGGTCTCGCTAAGCATCTTAGGGCCTCATTAAGTTGCTGAGGCTGGCCTCAAATTTGCAATGCTTCTGGCTCAGCCTCCCAAGCAGCTAGGATTACAGGAATGTGCCGTCACCCCAACTAAGTGGTTTTGATTTGTTTTAATGACAAAAATTCAAGATCAAGATTCATGACTTCATTAAAAGATAAAAGCAAATATGTTTGTGTTATTCTATTTAAAATAAAATTTCAGATATCTTTCCTAACTTGTATAGTAATTTTGGCATAAAAATTGTCCATATACACTGGGTGCAGTGGTGCACACCTGTAATCCCAGTAGCTTGGGAGGATCATGAATTTAAACCAGCCTTAGCAAAGGCAAGGTGCTAAGCAACTCAGTAAGACCCTGTCTCTAATAAAATACAAAATTGAGCTGGGGATGTAGCTCAGTGGTTTAGTGCTCCTGAGCTCA
The DNA here is from genome assembly GCF_052094955.1 of Ictidomys tridecemlineatus. Lineage (NCBI taxonomy): Eukaryota > Metazoa > Chordata > Mammalia > Rodentia > Sciuridae > Ictidomys > Ictidomys tridecemlineatus. The sequence continues at coordinate 8,239,628 of NC_135486.1, read as the reverse complement.
ATCCCTGGTACCATGCACTGACCCCACAAAAGAACTGTCCATATACAACCACAAAATGATTTAATGAAAAAAGCACATTTTATGAACTTCACAAAAAGCACGTGCTTGTGAATCACAAGCAGCAATCTGCTTCTAGAGTTTCAGAGGACCCATGTTATTTCATGCTTTGTTTAGAATCAAGGTGTGTAGAGGTTATCTATCAAAGCTCTCTAAATCTGTCAAGAAACCCTCCCAAGAAAACTTTTGAGGGATTCCAAATAATAATGGTGGATCTAGGAACATATTCTAAGTACTTTGTAAATGACAATATTAATCATTATCATGACAGCTAACATTTATTAGGCAGTAAAATTTTCTAGACATTATATAAAGAACTTTTATATACCACCTTAATTATAATAACAATGCCATAAATTAATTTTTATTATTATTTCAAAACCCAGGTTCAGAGCACTTAGAGTAATTTGCCCAAGGTCATCCAACAGGACTGAAATTAGAACCAAATCTGCAAGAGTCTGACTCAACCACCATCTGACTCAGGGAAAGGATAGGCCTGAGCCTTTATGAGCAAGGCAATTATAGCCTTCAACAGCAGGATGCCATCTTTGTCTGGGTTATTTTCATCAACTCTACAGCAAACATCTTGCTGTTACCACACTATTAAGGCTGTATTAATATGTTGATATAAAATCCAACAAGGTAATTATAATAGAATTCTAAAATGTCTTATAAATTTCCAGTTATCAGGGAAAGAACTGCAAAGTGAAATGCAGCAATTTCTTTCTAAGTCAGTGTATTATAGAATCCTTTTAATAATTCAATTATATGTTTAGGTACTCCAGGGATGTAATTATGGAAAGAAGTATTTTAAGAAAAAACCCTTTCTTCATTTTGACAGAAAACATGTTTTAACTTTCAGATTTCTCACATTATCCAACTCACATAAGGGAAAGCACCTTTTAGGTTATAGGAAGAAGTACTGGGATAGCAGGATTAGATGGATTATAGGAAAACCAAACTCAAAATGCACAGCAATAAAAAAGGATGAGAAGGAGGGGAGATCCGAGTTTCCTGGAGAAGCCATCTTTCTCTAGGTACAAGAACCTAGAATGACTCAAAGGCTTATTCCAGTTTCAAACACAAAGAGCTAAGGTAGTTTGATAATTTAAGACTGAAACAAACTTACCTTTAGGAGAGCCAAGGCAACATGAAAGATTATGTTCAAACCCTGAAAGATAAAAGGGACAGTGAAAATCAATACTATCACACCTACAACTGTTTTATTAAGTACTACCCAAGACTTCCATACATCATTAATATAATCCCTAATTGCTTTAATCTTCACATACAATACTAATTAGTTAAACCATAAGATTTTTTGAAAAGGTATTTTGCCCCTCTGAGATTCATAGTGAAAAATTTACATACTATTTAATTAATATTCATATAAAATTATTATTTTTCTTCTATCTACTTCTGGGTTATTTGTCTGTGGCTAAGGGTTGCAAAAGTCATGTTCCTTGCTCAAGATGGCAAAAATAACACAGAAGTGTAAAACCATTAATTGAAATTCCTAATCCTAGTTCAGACATCTAGGTGACAGAGTTAAACTGCCAGTGGCAGACAAAACCAAGCCAGTCCATGCTACTGATGCTCTCGGGATTTCCAACATCATCCTTAGTGTTGTATTGTTTGTTCTAGTGCTTTCTTTGAAGTGCAAAAACTAGAGGTGGAAATCAGGGGCTATCAGCCAGACTTCCTTTTCCTTTTCTTTACTAAAAATCCAGAGCACTATTTCAGTAGGGATAAACTAAATAGCCTCTGGAGAAGAAACACTGGAGCTGAGGTCTGGGCTCAGCCTAAAGACTGAAGGAGATGTTGAGCAGTTACATTTAGGAGACAGGGAACCTTACACAGTTAAGGTGACAGAATCAGAAACAGGCTGCCCGGAAAGGTGCCGTTTTCTCACCATGTAAGTCATCATACATGAGAAGAAAGATCTTTCAAGCGTGAGCTGATAGCTTCCAAAACTATAGGATTCATTCAGTGTGTTCTCTTCACCATGGTGACAAATACCACCTATGCCTTTTGGATACGGAGCTGTATCAAACATATTATGAAATAATAAACCATGCCTTTTGTATCCAAAATCAGAAGTGATGATTAGGATTGGATCCCAGAGTGCATTCCTGCTATGATTTGCTAAGGTAGCCTTTCATATTCAACCACTAAAACTATGACACAATGTAGAAAGGGTAAACGATGAGCACAAAACATTTGGTTGGCTAAGATACAAAATTAAACTAAAGGTTTTGATTTTGGGATTACTCAATCAACTCTTTAAGAAACCAAAAATGGTAAGAAGTAAGTATAACCAGGACAGGAGACAAAAACAAGTTGACATAGATGATTCTAGACCTGCTGTGATTATAATCTGCCAGTTAGAAAAAAGAAAGAAGACTATTCTAGATCAAGAAACTTGGGTTATAATTAAGCAAAATTGGTTCTCACCCACTAGCTGATGCCCACCTGCCAAATCTTTTTGTTGTTGTTGTTGGTTCAAAAGAATTCATTTTGACATAATATTAAAAGCAAGGAATATAATTTGTCCAAATTCAGTCCCCAGGTCTTCCCCTTCCCCTCCCTTCCTCCCACTCCCTGTTCCTGTCCCTCTACTCTACTGGTCTATCTGCTATTTACTTATAACTTATTGGTCTATCTGCTATTTACTTATATATGTAATATATATATATATATATTTTTAAATTAGTGTCTTGTTGGATGTATATGATGGTGAGATTCACTGTTAGGTCAGATTCATTCTACCGTCTTTTCCTACCCCATTCCTTTTTCTTTCCCTTCTTTTCCCTTTGTCCATTGTACTAATGGTTCTTCTATCCTTTTTTTAGAACAAATCTTATTTTGGATTAGTTTCCACATATCAGAGAAAATATATGACTTTTGACCTCTGGGGGCTGGCCTATTTCACTTAGCACGACAGTCTCCAGTTCCATCCATTTACTGTCAAATGCTATAATATCATTATTCTTTATGGCTGAGTAATAATCCGTTGTGTATATAGAGCACATTTTCTTTATCCATTCATCTGTTGAAGGGCACTTAGGCTCCATAGCTTGACTATTGTGAATTGTGCTGATATAAACATTGAAGTGGCTGCAACACTATAGCATGCTGCTTTCAAATCTTTTAAATATACTGAGGAGTGGGATAACTAGGTCAAATGAAGGTTCCAGTCCTAGTTTTTTGAAGCATCTCCATACTCCTTTCCAGAGTGTTTGCACTAATTTTCAGTCCCACCAACAATGTATGAGTGTACCTTTTTCCCTGTAGCCTCACCAACATTTATTGTTCTTTCTAGTCTTGACAAGTGCCATTCTGACTAGAGTGAAGTGGAATCTCAGTATGATTTTAATTTACATTTCCCTAATTGCTAGAGGTTTTATTTCATACATTTGTTGACCATTCATATTTCCACTTTTGAGAAATGTTTGTTTAGTTCTTTGCCCATTTATCGATCAGGTTATTTGGTTTTTTGGTGTTAAGTTTTTGAATTCTTTGTATATCCTGAATATCAATGCCCTATCTGAGGAGCGGCACCTGCCAAATCTTACAGGACAAGATAAAGAAGACCTGCTCCCCTGCTCCCCAGTCCTTCTACCCCATATCACACTGCAAGGCAGCAATAACTTCTCACAACCAGTGTTTGTCAACCTGCCACCAGGACTAGATCCAACAAGTTTCTTAAGTTGATGCTCAAAATGTAAGCCTCTCTTGTCTCCAGTTCTCTAATCTTCATATTGCGCTGGTCTCCCCTGCTACACGAGGTTTCCACTCCTCCTTTCCTTTCCAAGTCCTTGCATGCTCCTCTTTGGAAACTTCTGCACATTCACCATCTCTGCTGTTCTTCTCAACATTCCCCCCACCTCCTAGCTTCCATTGCAGCAGTGAAATCTATGATTCTCATATGCTGTACTATGATTCTTGTTTTTCAAAATGACTGTGATAAGCCCAAGATTATATATGTATTCAGTAGCCAGGATCACCCCACAAGTCTTCTTATGTTCATTTTCACCAAAAAATGCTGGTGTGATATATATAGAAAGTGTTTAGCTAGTCTAAATTTTCTGTGGTTGATTCTTTTTCCTGTGTACTCAACTAGACCAATTTATGGAATTATCCTCAAAATACAGTAAGAGCCTCTTTTCTTCAATTATCTCAGAATCAAACTATGAGGTAACGAAGCTTTGAAAAAGAAACAAGAAACAAGATCTTAAAAAATTAAGATCTCTAAACATTGAAAACACTCTTACCAACCTCAAGAGAAAATTTTGTTTGGATTTTATTTTATATGTATTTCTAATCAGTTTGGCGATAAGATTCTAGAATTTATAGATAGTAGAAGTAGCAAGCTACAAAACAAAGCATGTGAGCCAAAATAAACTTTCTCTCTATTAGTGGTGTCAAGTGTTAGTTTTAATAATGGAAAGCTACTAACACAGTGAATGAATCACTCTTTTGGGTCTCTCTTAGTGAGTCCTCTAATTTCTAAGGGATGAAAATGATTCCTTCCACTGAAAGACAAGCAAATTTTCAGAGTGGACAATAGAGAGAGAGCAAAAATGTGACTCCTACCAAAACCAGATTCTATCATTTGTCTCCATATTAAAAACACTCACAAAAAGGACCTGACTGAACATGAGGCAATAAAAACTCAGCTCGCTGTGGAAAGAAAGGGTCACCACCTTCCTGCAGTGACAATAGATCGAGATCAGCAAGAAGCAGTGGTTCCTTAACTGATCTGGATATTGCTGTGTCAAAATTCAGTCGCAGTCCTGGCAACATCTTTGCTTTTAAGAACACCTACAAGTAATTGCCCCAAATTGAATAATTGCTCCAAAGTGAAGATCACAGTGTTCCTTGGTAGGCCAACTATTGAGCACCCACCCTGCTGCATAAATAAAGGTTGACAGCTGAGCACTCACTGAAACAAAGACACTGAACATCTTGGCTCTGATGAGCAGGCACTCGTGGGTTCAGAGGGAGCTGACAGATTATGTGAAAAGCTGTCAAAAAGCTGTACTGACGGCACTGAGAGCAAACTATGCAAAGGTAGTGTCAAAAGTACCAGATGCACATCAGCACTTGGCTCCTTAGGGGTAAAGTGACAGGGAAATAAATAGTATGCAGAAGTGGAGATCAATAGGCAGCAAGAGATGATCTAATCCAAAGTGGCCAAGGTGGACGGGACAGGCCCAGACGAAGCCAGAGGGCTTGGTGTGCCAACCTTCCTGACCATCCCAAGTGGTATATACCACCCAGAAAAAGGGTGTGACTAAATTAGACAGCATATAACTCTGCATTTGGTAAGTACTGAAATTTGCTAGCAATCTCTATTAAATCATGTACTGATTGTCTACTATCTCCAACATTTTATGTTTTCCCCACTCAAACCTCTCTACCACTCGTTATCATCTTAGAGATGAGAGACAGGCTCAGAGATATCACAACTGTTACAAAGTGGTAAAGCCAGCATTAGAATTTAGTTTTCTGTCAGACGAAAACAAATTCATGCTCTGTTTACTAATTTTATCTCAGTTTTTTATAGTCAGTGAGACTTACAGATATATCTGTGATAGATTAAAGATGGTCACAATTCTTTGACACTTTTCCCACTGAGAGGCTGGGTCTCTGCCCTCTCTTCTGAATCTGGACAACTATACCACTGCTCTGACAGACAATGTGATGGAAGTGACACCATGACAATATATGGGCCTAGTCCTTCAGAGACTGACAGCTCCCATGTCCCCATCTGATGGCATAATCACTCTTGGAAGCCAGCCACCATGAAAGAAGCACAACTACACTTAGACCCTCGTGCTCCAAACAGCCAGAAAGCCGCTAGGGCACCTGGAGGACCAGATGTCACTGACAGAAGAAAAACTGAGGATCACCAGGGCGCTGCGCATGTGAATGAAGTCATCTGGCAGTGAATCAGGTTGTCCAACCAGTGTCATGAAGATCAAAGGGGAACCCTGCAGTCGAACACGTTCCAATTCCCAACTCAAAGAAAACAAACAGCTCTTTTAAATTTTCACTTTGAAATAATTTTAAATTTAGAGAAAAATTCCCCCAAATATCTGAGGTTTTACATAACCACAGTTCAATAACCAAAACCAAGAGCTCAGTATGAAACTGTTGTCAAATGCACAACTTATATCCTCTGAATTTAGTCGTTGTGTCTCCTTGGTCTCCTGTAATCTGCAAAAATCTTCAATCTTTTTATTACATGTTCTTGACATTTTTGAAGAGTACTGGCCAATTATTTTGTAGAATGTCCCTTAATTTGATTTGTCTGATGATGTTTCTTTGTGAGTGAATTCAATAGCATAGAAGTAACACAGTGTTCTTCTCAGTGAATGTTATCAGGAGGTGACATAACATCAGTATGTCTAACCATACAATCACTGCCTTTTGGTGTGTGTGGGGGATGTTATTTACTTATTTGGGTGCTCAGGATTGAACCAGGGTCTTGTGTAGAATCACTGTCTTAAAGTCACTCAGTTTGGGTGTATTTGTTATGTGTAACAAATGACAGGTCACCAGAATAGAATCCTGTTGGCTTCTCTTTGATAAACTTCCTCCTCTATGATCTCTAAGAAATATATTTTTTAAAAGAACAGGAAAATGACAGATAATTGCCATATAAGGAAGCAAATATTAGCTGCTCCTAAATATATGTTCTAAAGCAAGAATATTGTCACAAGTTAGCTAAAGGATCTTTATTCATTCTGCTTCGTATGTTTTAAACTATTTGAAGTTCAACCTGTTAGGATGGCTGAATCCTGGAATTTGATGGGAGTGACCAGAAAACCAATGTGATTTGAGTTTGGAGGCTTTTTTCTTTATGCCCACTAGAGGTCAGGAGTGTAGCACTGAAAAATCAAGCAAGAGCTTTTTTTTTTTTTTTTTTTAAGGATTTTGAGAGATGCTTCTAATGGCGATTTTAAATTGCCCTTATTATCTTATTGTCTAATTTTTTGAGTTCTTTGTATACTCTAGATATTCGGGCTCTATCTGAAGTGTGAGGAGTAAAAATTTGTTCCCATGATGTAGGCTCCCTATTTACCTCTCTTATTGTTTCTCTTGCTGAGAAAAAACTTTTTAGTTTAAGTAAGTCCCATTTGTTGATTCTTGTTATTAACTCTTGTGCTATGGGTGTCCTATTAAGGAATTTGGAACCCGACCCCACAATATGTAGATTGGAGCCAACTTTTTCTTCTATCAAACGCAGTGTCTCTGATTTGATATCAAGCTCCTTGATCCATTTTGAGTTAACTTTTGTGCATGGCGAGAGAAAGGGATTCAGTTTCATTTTGTTGCATATGGATTTCCAGTTTTCCCAGCACCATTTGTTGAAGATGCTATCCTTTCTCCATTGCATTCTTTTAGCCCCTTTATCAAATATAAGATAGTTGTAGTTTTGTGGATTGGTTTCTGTGTCCTCTATTCTGTACCATTGTTCCACCCACCTGTTTTGGTACCTGTACCATGCTGTTTTTGTTACTATTGCTCTGTAGTATAGTTTGAAGTCTGGTATCGCTATATCACCTGATTAAGGACCTGAACAGACACTTCTCAGAGGAGGACATACAATCAATCAACAAGTACATGAAAAAAATGCTCACCATGGCTAGTAGTCAGAGAAATGCAAATCAAAACCACCCTAAGATACCATCTCACTCCAGTAAGATTGGCAGCCATTATGAAGTCAAACAACAAGTGCTGGCGAGGATGTGGGGAAAAGGGTACACTTGTTCATTGTTGGTGGGACTGCAAATTGGTGCAGCCAATTTGGAAAGCAGTATGGAGATTTCTTGGAAAGCTGAGAATGGAACCACCATTTGACCCAGCTATTCCCCTTCTCAGTCTATTCCCTAAAGACCTAAAAAGAGCATGCTACAGGAATACTGCCACATTGATGTTCATAGCAGCACAATTCACAATAGCAAGACTGTGGAACCAACCTAGATGCCCTTCAATAGACGAATGGATTAAAAAAATGTGGCATTTATACACTATGGAGTATTTTGCAGCACTGAAAAATGACAAAATCATGGAATTTGCAGGGAAATGGATGGCACGAGAGCAGATTATGCTTAGTGAAGCTAGCCAATCCCTAAAAAACAAATGCCAAATGTCTTCTTTGATATAAGGAGAGTAACTAAGAACAGAGTAGGGACAAAGAGCAGGAGATTAACATTAAACAGGGATGAGAGGTGGGAGGGAAAGGGAGAGAGAAGGGAAATTGCATGGAAATGGAAGGAGACCCTCAGGGGTATACAAAATTACATACAAGAGGAAGTGAGGGGAAAGGGAAAAATAATACAAGGGGGAGAAATGAATTACAGTAGAGGGGGTTGAGAGAAAAGAGGGGAGAGGAGGGGAGGGGAGGGGGGATAGTAGAGGATAGGAAAGGCAGCAGAATACAACAGACACTAGTATGGCAATATGTAAATCAATGGAAGTGTAACTGATGTGATTCTGCAATCTGTATTCGGGGTAAAAATGGGAGTTCATAACCCACTTGAATCAAAGTGTGAAATATGACATGTCAAGAACTATATAATGTTTTGAACAACCAACAATAAAAATTAAAAAAAAATTAAATTGCCCTTATGTCCACTACTTCCTTACTAATATAAAATATACAAAAAAACTAGATGATTTCCACACTCCTTTCCCCTCACTTTTATTATATATTTCCATTTTTATTATAGCTTTTTTTAAAACTTTTTTTTCATAAACTAGTAGTGAATATTAAAGAGTTTAAGAATGGAGAGGGATGAGCACTAACTGGGAAGAGACCCCTTTCCCTGCTGGAGGTGGGGATTTTATGGTGGTCCCCACTCCCCACCAACTCTTGATCTTGTGGTTGTGGGAAGAGGAAAAAATAGCTGCTTCCCAGGGAATTCTCGAAGATCACATCCCATACCTCCAGACCTCACGGCGGATGCCCTTTGTGCTTGGCAACCCTTCCCTCCACTTGATTACCCCGGCTCTGCCCTACTATGAGCTTAGACGTCAACGCCTCTGCAGAAGCTTTCCTGGCCTTCCGTGGCTGGCACAGATTCCCTTGTTAGTGCTCTTGAAAGCCACCCTGCCCATACCCCAGCACCCATCCTGTGGGTGCTGCCTCTGGTTCCCTTAAGTCGTGTGAGGACAAATACTGCCGGTGCCTTTATTGATATATTCCCATCACTCACAGTAGATACTTGATGTTAGTTAAATGAATGTATGAAATTAATAGAGTTGTTAAGAATAAGAAAATGGACTTTTAATGAGAATTTAAGATAATGAAATACTGATCAAAGTAATTTATCCTTATAGTTTCTTGATATTAGTGTCATTTTTTTTTTTTTGGATTGCTGAGCCTCCTTTTCAAATTGTTTAGTAATACATGTTACCATACCACCCTAATATGATATCAGATTTTATTTGAATTATGCAAAAAACCCTCATAAAGTGCTAAAGATATTAAGGTAATATTTATGCATTTTAAAATGAATACATATTATTCTATGAGAAAAACAATGATTAATAGAAAGATGAAAGTTGGGATATACTGCAGACTAGTTTTTATATGTCCTATCAGATTACTTGAAAGTGTTATGGGCCAGGAGGTATGGGCAAACAGACTCCATTTTACCCTGAGCCTCCATCTGAAATGCTTCTTCATGGGAAAACCCGGCCTCTGTACCTACAAATAGTTGCTTAGCACAGCATACTGGCAACACACAATGGCAAAATTGTTCCTTCTAATCTCATACACTGTACTTGTGCTATGTGCCCTAACCAAATAGAATGTTAATGTTTGTCTAGCCTTTAGTAATCATTCTTTGAATTGTACTCAACTAGGGTCATTTTGACCCACTTCCTCTTCTGCTTATGATTTTAGATCTCATGATTTTTGTTTATGGTCTTGAATCATAGCAACAGCTATTTATGATTAATGTACTGACATGCTTTACTTGTGGTATAAATATTTGCTCTAACCTTGGAGGGGGTTGAAGGGTGTAGACTTGCAATCTGCCCCTTGGCCCACCAGCAGGTGAATCTGGACCACCAGCTGGTGAATAAATGTTTCATGTCCTGTTTCAAGATTGAGCAGGTGATTTACTGAAATCTCACCATAAAGCAGCAGCAAAAAAAAAAAAAAAAATGCTGAGGAATTATTTGGATAGCTGTTGAAAATAGGAGGGCTGTATCAAATTTCCTGTGCATCTTCACTGATCTGTGTCTGTGTGTACACATGCCATTCCACTTTAATGGGAAGCTGTGCAACTGCTTACTTGAAAGCTAAGATGAGTTAAGCTTAACAAAAATATGAACAGAAGATGTGAATGGGATAACTTTATTTTTAGTACTAGGGATGGAACCCAGGGTCTCATGCATGCTAGTTAAGTGTTCCCTAGCCCTGAATGTGGTAAAATTTTGAGATATTAATGATGAGGAAAAAAATAGCATACGGTGAAAGCTAAACAAAACAACAAACTCAGTAGATTAATTTTATAAAACTGGTCACAGAAGAGATTTCAGAGAAAACAAGCTATAAATATTATTTTCTTGAAAATTCATATTTGATCAATAACAAATGTGTTCCCAGATTTTAACATAAATACATACTACTTGATTTCCCAGAAAGCATATTTCTTACTGAAAGAGCCAACCACATAATGCTTTAGAAACTGTTAATAATTATTTCAATCTGAAAATTTTAAAGAGTTTTTTTTTTTAAAGAGAGAGTGAGAGAGGAGAGAGAGAATTTTTGATATTTATTTTTTAGTTCTTGGCGGACACAACATCTTTGTTGGTATGTGGTGCTGAGGATCGAACCCGGGCCGCACGCATGCCAGGCGAGCGCGCTACCACTTGAGCCACATCCCCAGCCCTCAATCTGAAAATTTAATCAGACTAAAAATGTTTATAAAATACATCAGAAATGAGACAAACTCCTAAATCAACATATTCCGTTGAGTATTTTGATTTTCCCACAGTACTAATATTTAGATTTTAGCAAAGGTCTTATTTCTATAGCTTTTGATATTTCTACTCAGGCAAAAAGTACAAGCATAACAATTTAAGAGCATACTTTCTTCATTCAACTTAACCATTCACACATCAGGGAAATGTAAAATCAGCACCCTCTGGCCAGTGGGCTATAAGAAATATCCACTCCCACTGGGAGCAGTGGCACACACCTGTGGGGTTGGGAGGCTGAGGCAGGAGGATCATGAATTCAAAGCCAGCCGCAGCAAAAGCAAGGCACTAAGCAACTCAGTGAGACCCTGTCTCTAAATAAATATAAAACAGGGCTGGGGATGTAGCTCAGTGGTCAAGTGCCCCTGAGTTCAATCCCTGGTACAAAGAAAGAAAGAAAGAAAGAAAGAAAGAAAGAAAGAAAGAAAGAAAGAAAGAAAGAAAGAGAAAAGAAAGGAAGGAAGGAAGGAAGGAAGGAAGAAATGAGCTTCCAGTAAAGTTTCATAATTTATGTAGCAAACCATTTGCCAGTAGTAATTAGCTATCATGGAACAAAATATCCATGGCTTGCGGTACCATGAGGTATACAGTCAGTCAGTTAATAACTTCAGTATATAATTCAGGACATTCAGCACACTCATGTTTAACTATGAAATGGATGAGAAAGCGTGTTACTTTATTAGGAACTGATGGAGAGAAAGGTATCTATCTAAGAGAAGCAGGTAATTAAATCACTCATACTCTTAAGTTCTTTCCCAAGAAGCCCTGTCCTCACATCAAGAAATTAAACTGGAAACCACAGATCTACGTACTGTAGTAAAGACGAGATAGCCCTGTTTACAAAAACATGGCAGAATTAGTTCAGTTAATTGGTCTGAGATCTATTACACACACACACACACACACACACACACACACACACCACACCACACCACACCAAGTTAAAAGTAAGAGCTATAACAAAGTAAAGACACCTAATTATCAAAGGGTGCCCCAACAACTGGAATACTGCAGTTGTTGCAAAAATTCTACAATTGTTAAGAAAGGCTCTAGAAGTCCTGTCAAATCCATTGCCATAGAAGCATAGTAAATTAAGCCTCATATTAAACAGTATGGCAGTTCTCTGTAGGAATTCATTAATACTACACTCTAAGCCAAAACTTTTAGAAGACAAATATCACAGTTCAATTTCTGCTCCTATTGTCTTTAAGTGAGTATCTCAACCTCTCTATGCATAAGATTCCTAAACAATAAAATGAAGAGCTCTGTTTCAGTGTCACAAAAGGGATTTATTAGCAGGTCCAAGATGGGCATTCCTCCCACCCTACCTGCAGTCTATCTAATAATAAAGCAAGCTTTGGGAACCACTGGTTTCTATGTTCTTTAGGGTTAAGAGAACTCAAAAAGAGAAAAGTCAGAAATATTAGCACAGCTCAACTGAGAAAGGCCTCAAAGAGTTGAGCAAGTCTGGATTCTACCTCCTTGTCCTTATTCCACCTGCAGCTGCTCTGCTTCAGCCCACAACTCATTCCACCAAGACAATTCAGGGTGAAACTAGCAAAATGTCTGATTATTGGCTCAGTTTCTTTCTACTTCTTGAACTTAATTTCCCATGTTCTTTGTGGCAAGGACCCCATTTCCTTTCCACAGACAGCCAGCTGACTAGGACAGAAGCTCAGCTTAAGGTAACCACTCCCTTGAGACATCTCGGGGCTCCAACACCCTCAAAGGGCCTTGGTAATGTCAGCTTAGGCTCCCACCATCCCTTGCCCACACATCTCCCATCAGTGTCACGGCCATATCCACCTCCTGGTCACTTAGTTTTCATGTGTGTCCTTCTCCCCTAGGAGACGAGAAACCCTTCAGGCCATGGACCATATCCACGGCTCTTCATAACCTCAGAGCTAGATATGGGCATATCTTAAAAGCTTAATAATTTTCAATAATTAATTTCAAATATTAATTTGAGTTGGCCCTATTATCTAGATGACTGAAAACTGGGAAGCTTTCTATTTATGGGAGAACAATCCAGGCTTTAAATTTCTTAATGAAATGAGAAGAGTCATAAAAGGTCAAACTGCTTTACAAAGAGTAGGAGGGATGGGGGGAAAGTGCTGGGGAGTGATATTGGTCAAATTATATTGTTATACTGTGTGCATGTATAAATATGTAACAACAAATCCCATCAGTATGTGACACTATAATGCACCAATTAAAGATGTGGGAATAAAAGAAATATAAAGAATATACATATACATAAAGTTGTTTTATTTTGAAAAAAGGAAAAAAAGATTGCTTTCTAAAATTAAATGAGCTTTCTTTCCACTTAAAAAAAAAAACTAACAACTAAATAGATACGTGTGGTCCAAAACAATCTGGAGAATTATTAGAAAAGGCACAAGAATTTTTAGCATATAAAATAAGCAGATATTATTTGTATAAACACTTTTATTTTATTTTATAGCTGAACAAAGATCAGCTCATGATCTGCTTCCAACTCTGGCACATGTCTTTGGTTAGAAAGTAAAGAGTTGTACAATATAATATTCAAAAGGCAGAACATCAGGATAGGTAGATTATAGCCCATCCCCTAATCTTGAGCCTCTTTTTTAATAAATGGCATTTGACTTTTCCCTAAGGCCAAGTTTCTGCCTTCTGATTCAGTTCTGGTCCTGATTCTTAATTTTATCTAGTCACTGTCTACAGGCTTGCTCATTCTCCAGGCCCATTTAGGACAGGCACCTCAGTTTACTCACTCTGACCTGTTTCTCCTTTAGAAATGAGGCCCTACCTCAAAATCATCTCTCTTCAGCTAGGACTCTGAAAATTTTAATGAGCCCATCTTCTTCTCTGAATATTACCATCTCTTGAGCTTCCCCGAATCATACATGGTCTTCTAGCTGACTCCTAGATGACCCCATCAAGTCCTGTGGCTTTAAATACATAGAATACACTGATGTGTCCCAAATCAGCATCTTTAGCTTCTGTATCTCCTCTGAACTGCAGCTTTATATAATTGTGTACTTCAAGAGCTCTATTTTCAGATTGTAACAGAAATCTCAGCCTTGTCTAAATCTAAATTCTTTATTTCCTCTACAAAGCTGTTCTTCCTCTAATCTTTGCCACCTTAGTTAATTACAATTACATTCTTCTAGCTACTCTAACAAGAGCCTTGGATTCATACTTTCTTTCTATTGCAACCCACAATCAATTCATCAGCAAATTTGGGGGGCTCTAATTGTAAAACATACCTTAAATTTAACTTTTTTTCTATCATCTCCACTGAGCCCACCCTAGTCCATGCCACTGTCACCTCTTGATGAGGTTAATGCAACAGCCTCTTGGTCTCCCTATCCCTGCTCTTCTCCCTCCCAGGTTATTCTCCCCATAGTAACCAGAGTGACCCCTTTAAAAGAGATATCAGCTGAGCACAGAGACTGGTGTCTGTATCTCAGCTACTTGGGAAGCTGAGGTAGAAGGATCATCTGAGCATAGGAGTTTGAAACCAGCCTAGGCAGCATAGCAAGATCCCATTTCTAAAGAGAGAGAGAGACTGACAGACAGACATCAGATCAATTCCTCTCTCAAACTCCTCCTTTTTTTAAAAAAAAAAACTTATGCATTATAAGCTTCATTGGATCAGAGCTTGGACCTACTGATTTCATTGTTTGTGCCTGCTTAGTATGTAACAGTGTTAAATAAGTGGGTATCAAAAGAAAAAAATACAAGTACAAGGGAAGGCTGCATGTGGCATAGGGAGCCTAAGAGTGAAAGGTCAGTCCTCTGGGGGACACCTGGATGCTCACAAAGCAGGGGAAGCTTGAGTGATGTTTTTAGGAATGAACACAAGTTGGTTGCTTTCAAGCATTGGGAGGAAGCAGTGTGAATCAAGATCACAGCAACTGTAAATGGACAGAGAAATGATGTGGTTGGTTCACTTTGGGAGTGGCGGGGATCCAGTGGGCAGAGAAAGGGCACCCCTTCACTCCTGTGACTTAACACATGTGGGTCCCAGTTGTTAGCAGTCCTAGAGATACCTGGGCAACCTACCAGAAATTTTAGTTCCCTTGAAGTCTTACTTAATTCTTGCTTTATCTGTTTGTGGAGGGGCAACAGACTGTGGCGGTTTAGAGAGGAACTCTGGAATGAGGCTTCCCGGGTCTGAATCAACCTGTCCCCTGCGTGTAACTGTATAACTTAGGGCCAGTTACCTAAACTGTCTGCACCTCATAACCAGAAGCACCTGCCTCAAGGGGCAGCTGCAAGGATGAAATCAGTTGCCACATGCAAAGCACTCAGAAGAGTTCCCAACACGTAGTAAAGCACTGCATGTTCCGGCACAGTATCATTTAAAGCCCCCCAAATGGAACTCAGAATACTTATGGCAAGTTATTCAAGATTCCAAGAATCTGCTACAAAGGCTATATATCTGCTATAAAGGCTATATATTTCTTGTTTAACTTCTTTTTTAAAAAGTCTCTTCTCTCTCCCAATCAAATTGACCATATCTACAACTGTCTTAACTGATGACATAGGATGTTTGACATGGATAGGTGTCTAACAGTCCCTTAGATGAACCATGTGAGATTACTGAACTGGACGGCATCCTGGGAGGGTATCCATTAGGCCAACTACACGAAGCAGATATTGATAATAAGCAGAGAATTCAAGAAAGATATAACCAGGAAGTAAAATAACCCTCCTGTTGCAGCATTTACTGACTTCACTGTGCAGATCTGCCTCACATTTAATTGCTGGTATTGCTTTTGCTATAAAGTGTAAATTTACTTCCTTTGTTCTAACCTCAAAGGAAATGGAGAACACCTGGTCACAATTTTTCATGCCATTGGGGATGCTTTTGAAGAGATCCTTTCCACAGTTAAATATTCTTCTCAATTCTTTAATCTGTCCTGATGGGTATTAATTTTCTTTCTTCTGTTGTTGCTGTTCTCTGATGAATTTTCAAAACTCTTATCAATCTCCTAACAAAAAATAAGACTAGAGGAATTCTGTAACATGGTTCAAATAGTGCAGTCTACTATTCAAAAATCACCTTTTCTACATAGAGTATCAACCTTAATCCCCGATCCTGGGCTGCCTATATCTGTGTAGACCCTGAGACCAGCCAAGGTTCTTATAACATTTACTGACATGTTTATACAAGTCTTCATCTTTTAAATAAGGAGTTATCAGTCCAAACTACCTGTAAGGGCTAACAATCCATGCTTCTTTATGATGTGGCTACCCTAGAAATATATATCCTTGGTTTTCTGATATCAAAAATAAGAACAGATTGACCAGATTCATGGAGACATGGCAGTCTTTAAGTTCTAGGTCCAAGAATGTGGCAAGGTAGGTACCAGCATTACCAGAACAGACTCTGGAAACCAAGATTCATTTAGAAAATATGCCAATAGAATCTAGCTTTCTCAGACTAGAGGAGTTTCCAGGCATCTTGCAAATTTGATTATAGGGGGAGTCTTTATGAATAAAATCAAAGATGAAAAGTCAGTAATGGTATGGAAATGCCATACCAAATTCTCAATTTGGAGTTCTAGGTTAAAGGTGTTTGTTTAGTTTTGCTTTCTGTATTACCCTTGGGAAAAATATATCCCAAAAAGTATTGTAATCTATTTTTCACAGATGTTGTGAAAAGCAAGAGAAATCCAGAAAAAAAATTCCAATGTACACTGGATAAGTTCCCTTTGAACAAACCTAGCATGACACTCATTTTAGAAGGCTATCTAAATATCTCCAGGTAGGATGGCAGTGAACCATGAGACCACTAGGTGATCAAAGGTATATGAAAATTTGAGGCCCATTTGCTAATGTTCCTTCTAGCTTGAAGAGTTTATAATCCTACAACAACAAAACTGATTCTTACTAATTTTGTCCTTGAAATAAGGTAAAAGGGAAACCCACAGAACCTAAAAATAATAATGCTTATGTGAAAGAGAAGGACTGTGTTAGGTACATGACAAGTGTTATCTCATTAAATGTCCATGGCAAGAGGATTGAGAGATGCATATTATCTTCTCACAGAAAGAAAACAGGGCACTCAGAAGTGAGGTGACTTGTACAAGGCTGAACAGCCCATAAGAGCAGCTCACACCAAAGGTGCCCGTAGAGTGACCAAAACAAACCAAGCAGGCTTAAGTCAAACAGCCAACAGAGAAATCCACTGATTGCCCTCTCTGGGCAGAGCATTGCTTATACTCTAAGAAGAAAGGTAAGATGAGCAAGAAAAATCAAAACAATGAGCACAAAATCTTGTGGTTCATGCATGTGCTGGATATAGTCAGATTTAAAAATGATTTTACATAGAAACAAGTAAATAAACCACAGAGCAGCAAGTTTCAAACAGGCTACTCTTCCACTTAATTTTTTTTCACTTAACTTATTTTTGCAGCTTTCTTTTGGGTACCACATATCTGTTCTACCAAGTGATTCAAAATACAATCCACTCTCCATGAACAGCAGATGGCACCATGCATCAGTGAGTGTATGACAAGAAGTCATAAAAATCAAGCTGTCAAAATTGAGGACATGATTCAGGTTTTTCTAACCTGAGTCAGACAAAGCTTTTTTTCCTAAGCTTTATAATAGTGACAGATAACTTAGAAGACTTCATTTGGTAATTCACTCAAGATGAAAAATTAAGTTGTTTTTTGATTCAGCCTTGCTGATCAAAAATAATGTGAGGAAACAAAAAGGGAAAGAGGCATCCTAATTTATAAAAAGCTTCCTGAAAAATCAATGTAGAAATAGAGCTTATTAATAGCCCCCAAATCCTAATAAGATAATCTAAACCTAGTGAAGATTTCTAGAAGAATAAAAACTCAAAGGGAAAATTCAAAGTGCTAAATTTATTATGCAAACACAAATTTAATATACAAGTTAAGGATCATAAAATAATTATGCCAATCAATAAAGGTAATTCATGGTATTGTCCATTCTAGCTCCTGGGGAATTGTATTTTTTTTCCAACCAACCTCACTGCAATTCTCTGACTCCAGAAACTGCTTCAGACTCTCTCGGAGCAAAAACACAGGAGGCACGCCATGGGAACAGTGCGAGCCCTTCCTTTCCCTGGCCCAGCAAGCGAGTGGACACTGCTTCAGAGGCTGTCTCATTCTCGAAGACATGAGGCACCTGCTCTGTCTCCTCTCACAGACACAAGACATTCCACAGATACAAGTGCTATGAAAGTTACAGAAGGAAAAAACAAAGAGGAAAAATGAAAATAAAAAGTAAAGTGAGGTAAAACATTGATGCTTCCATTTTATAAGTCTAAATTCACTAAATTTCTTTTCCTAGATAGAAAAGTTGTTTTAAAGAAAAATGGTCAAGTTTCAGAAGTAAATAACAAAAGGCAAACAAACCTCACCAAAAGTTTCTCTGAATTATATTCCTCATTCTCAACCTTCAATTTATATACATAGTGTTTTTTGGGGTCTGTGAGGGGTAATATTTTCTACTATCCCAAATAGGTATTTTTCCTGGGTGAATATAGCAGTGACACTTAAGAGCTTAACCTACAGGTGGCTTTCCCCAGAACAGGTACTCTCCCTGGTCTCCTCAGCCCTTCCATGCACTCACAACAGGGACAGCACCTTAGAAACACGCCAATCACCCTGCAACTGCAGCTTAAAGATCTTCAATGGCTCCTCGCTGCAGATCTTCAGTGGCTCCTCACTGCACATCTAAATATGCCATCAAACTGGCATAATTATCAAACTGGCACAATTAGCCAACTGCCGTCTGTGTTCTAGAAGTTTGGGCTTTCTTTTAGATCCTCTAAAACATGCAATTCCCTCACTCATCACTGGGATTTATCCTACTCGTCCCTCAGATCTCAGCTTTAAATGTCACTTACTCAAACCGACCATTCTTGAAATCTCAATTTAAAATACATTTCCCTGTTACAAAATCTTGAGGCAACTTAGATTTTCCCTTCATAGCATTTGTCATAATGTATAACCATATATGTGTGTGTGTGTGTGTGTGTGTGTGTGTGTGTGTGTGTGTGTGTGTGATTTATTCATACGTAGCTTTTAAAATGTGTTTATAATATGTATGTCCATTGGTCTGTTCACTCCATGAATGCAAATACAATATCTATTCTGTTAACCATAGTGTATCCATTAGGACAGTTCAATGTCAGCATATATTAAATGTTCAATATTTATTAAATGAATAAATGACTGTTATGATTTGGATCTGAAATGTACCCCAAAAGTTCATGTTTTGAAGACTTGATCCTGCATGCAGCAATGTCCAGAGCAGGGCTTTTTGTAAGTGATTGGATCGTGAGGGCTATAACCCCATTAGCAGCTTAATCCATTTAATGGATTAATAATTCAAATGACCTACTGGAAGGAAGTGGAAACAGCAGGCAGGAGTGGCATGGTTGGAGGAGGTACGCCACTAGGGGCAAGCCTTGGGGACTATATCTTAACCCTCTCCTCTCTTCGCTTCCTCTCCCTCTCTCTCAAACTCTCTTTCTCTTTCTGCTTCCTAACTTCCATGAGCTGAACAGCTTTCCTATGCCACACTCTTCTGCCATGATGTTCTACCTCATCTCAGGCCCAAAACAAGGGAGCTTGTGGACCGAAATCTCTGAAACTATGGGCCAAAATAAATTTCTCTTCTGCTTAGTTGTTTTTCTCTGATATTTGTCACAGTTACAAAAAACAGATACAATGACATTCCTTTCAGTGAGTATCTTCAGTTCCCTAGATGTTGAATTGATAAGTTATCAGCTAAGTTCTAGAGACAGAGCCTCACTTCAAGTACAAGTACAAGCTGCTTCTCTGTTGGCTTCCCTGGCTCCCTGCTAATGCTACAAACACCAGTCCAATCAATGTGCATCCATGTATTTACTCCTTTCGATACCTTTAAAATAAAGTACTGTGTTCCTTTTAAATTCCCATACAAGCCATTAATAAACTAACCTTAAAAGTCTAGTTATCCTGCTGATGTAACATAACACATTAATGTATTCTATGAGTTCCTTTTCTCCAAATATAAAAGGTGCATCAGAGAAATGGCTATAAAAGGAAATCTAACCTAAAAATTTTGCATACATTGTGTAATGCGTTCCCTCCTCCATAATTCTGCAAAAATGTAGCACTGTTAGACAATTTGGTGTTATATCACATACTCTTAAGTGTATTCTTAACACAAAAGATAGGCACATATGCTACCAGGCAAACTTAAAAAAAACCAACAATAATCTACAATGTCAATATTTATTCTTAATGTGTATATGACAGTTGATATTTCAACTCAATTATTTTGGTGGTCTCAAATATACCTTTCTAAAAACATCAATTCCCCCATGCCATTGCCTTCCAAAGGTTTCCCATTTGTATAACTAAACTTGCCAAACAGAGGTATGTAAGACCTCTGAGGTGGAGGGACTGTGTGAGGAGAGGGAAAGCCAGGGCAAATATGCTGTCTTTTTGGACAGACAACTTCTATTTGAATATGGGAAGAAAAAGCATACTAAGACAACTATAGCTGTATTGTGCAGTAAAATGCAGAATTTATATGCCTTTTTAACAGATGATATTCAACCTCAAAGAAATTTGGGGGACTTTTTTTTAACAGGAAAAAGCAGACCCACCTTCATTCTCTATTTGTCAAATGCTTACACTAAAAGGATCCACCTTGTTCTCCTAAATCTTCATGAATTAGACATTGTTCTTATGATCTTATCTCCAAGGGATCACTATTATCAGTACACTATTAGGTTGAAGCACAGGAAATTGATAATATTTAATAATTTTGGACTTATAAATTCATAAGATCCAAAGTAATATAAGAATCATCTTATTTTATCTGATCACAAAACCTGTCTCTTTCCAAGAATGTCTATTGGTTCTGTGTCCTCATCATCAAGTACTATGACTGGCATAAAACAGTCACAATAAATGCTGGCTAAGGGTTCACCCTGGGTCCACTGCACACGGCAAGTCCAAGCGAGCATTGAAGTTCCATTTGATAGAACCCCATGCTTCAAGCTGAGGCACAGAGGATGCCTGTTAGCAGCTAATAGTGTAACCACAAGCTTCAGAAAAAGTGGGGAAGTGAGAAGAGCTTTTCAAAATCACATTCCCAGACCTGAATTGAACAGAACATCTGCTCTACAGCACACATGGGCTGACACGAAGCAAAACCATTCTAATAAACTGTCCATGTAGGAGTGGACTCTATAAAGGATTATCTATTTTTATTGTTAAAGAAAGAAATAGGTTTAAACAAAGTATGAGTGACTGGAATCAACCACAAAGAATTTATTGAGTATCAAGATGTACTTCCCCCTCTTTTTAAAAAAAGGTACTTGTGAATAGAATTTTTAAATACCTGTGTTAAATTTGGGGAAAGGAACACTTTCAGATTTTCAAGAGAATTTTAAGCTTATTGTTTATAGGGTGCTATTAATGATCATATACATTTTCCAACTCAGTGAAAGCACACATCTGAATAAGCCCACAGGTACTCTTAACAGGAAAAAGCAGGCCCACCTTCATTCTCTATTTGTCAAATGCTTACACTAAAAGGATCCACCTTGTTCTCCTAAATCTTCATGAAACAAAATGTATGCCTATGTTTAATAACAATTTGTCCTGCTGCAGCACTGCTATGAAACAAATCTGATCCAGAGACTATTGCTGAGGAAGTTTAGCTCTTAAATCACACATCTGCTCTTTGTCAACTTGGCTTTGTTGATAGGCCCATGGTAACACATAACTAACAAACCTTGAAAAAAAATCTGCACATCAAGGTTTTACCCCCAGAATCAACACTAAAACCACCACGGAAACATTGCTGGATATTTCCTGTAAATTTCCTGTTTCTCTGAATTCATTACCTTGGACATTAGCTTACTTCCTAGAATTTGTAAAATTAATGAATTCAAAGAAATGAAAAAGGGGCACTACCTCATGCCTCTCCACCTCACTCTTTCTCTTCCAGAGAAAGGACAAGCCTAGATCATTCAGTAACTCCCATGTGGAACAGAAAATTGCACCCCAGTAATTCTTTGCTTAATGTTGTTTGCATTTGATTAAAGTGATCAAAAAATACCCATCTTTTAATCTGAGTACATTTCAAGGACTATGTACATACAACTGTTAATAGCTTTCTTTTAATAGGAAATGAAAACCTGAGGATATTTATTAGGCATACAGATTTCCTAGGGCTTCAGGGGAAAGAATCTTGTGCCTGAGATGAGCCTCTAGAACTTCTATGTTTAACAAGTATTTCCTATTACTCTAAGTTTTATAAAACAGATAAAATTTGACCGTTTAAAGTATACATTTCAGTGTTTTGTTTTTTTAATAGTCACAGGTTGTACAACCATCAACACTAATTCCAGAGCATTTCCATTCCCTGTCACCCCCCACACCCATCCTCACCCCCCTCCTCCAGCCAAAATCCTGGACTGCTGTGCCTGGGTTCACATTCTCAACAGCTTTTTTAATCACATTCTCAACAGTTTTTTTTAATTCATTCTAGTAGGCCTGCAAAGTATTGGGTGTGGCTTTGTCTTGCATTTCCCTGATGGCTGATGATATTAAACATCTTTTCATTATTTTATTGACTACTTGTATTTTCTTTGGGGAAATGTTTATTAAGATACTTTGTCCATTTTTAAATTGCATTACTTGTCTTTTTATCGGGTTGTAAGAAGAGTTCCTTATATATTTTAGACACAAGGCCTTTATCAGATATGTGATTTACAAATACTTTCTCCCATTCTTCATCCCACCACATTCTTGACAGTATGTTTTTTTGTTGTTTTTTTTTTTACATAATCTTGAAACACAAATTTTGGTAAGGGCCAATTTATTTCTATTTATTGTATTTGTGTGGTGCTGGGATCAAGCCCAGGGCCTCATGCCTACTAGGTAGGCTCTCTACCATTGAGCTACATGCCCTGCAATGAAGGAGATAATCTGCAATTCAGGTTTATCAATGTTCTTCAAAGAAAATCCAGAATTATCTTTACCAAAGCATTAAAAACTGGTTCATATTTCTTGGAGAAAAATACACAGATAAAAAATACTGGCTAGCACAATTTTAAAATGCTAGAGAGAAGCCCTTAGAAACCCTCCTTGCTGTAAGGAGAGGGTGGCCCCCTACCTGAGGGGTCATGGTCCTTAGCCCTCTGTGGTGTGGCTGCAGTTTTGCCAGGGCTTTCTCTCCTGTCCTTCCCTATCTCCCAGGTCTCTACTACTGTCTCTATTATCTTCACACAGCCTGGCAGAGCTGGAGGAAAGTTTTAACGTCTCTAAAGACTGGATGAAGACAAATGATACCAAGGCCCTCAAAATGAACAAGCTTATTAAACATTAAGTACCAATTAGAATCCAAGTTTGACAACAGGTAAGCCAGACTAGATTTTTTTCCTCCTCTATCATTCCCTCATTTCCTTTTGGGACTAGGTACCCACTGACCAAGGACAAACAAAGAGGGTCTTCTAGAATACAGTTCTAAGCCCAGAAATGAGGTGGAGACTCTTAGAACAAATCTGCCCCAGGAGCCATGGTGGCAGAGGGAACCATGTTTGATGTATTTATGGTAGAGCCGGGGGCCAGGGCAAGAGGTCTGCATTCACTCTCTTCTTCATTCCAGTCAGGTTTGAAAAATTAGTCCTGATAAAACTGACTGACTAAAACCCAGGCCAAAACCTAGGGGAAAGAAGGCAATGAATGGGGTGAAGGAGTAAAAGCAGAAGGCAAAAGACAAAATCTGAGAAAAAGTGAGAGAGAGAGATGTTCCACAGAAACATCCCCTGAGGGGTCCCTAGGGTAGGGAGCTGACAGACCCAAGGCTTCCCTGGAGAGAGAGCCCCACCCACCAGAGGGTTCTGTGCCACTACAGCAGGTGAGGAGAGCCTGGAGAAGAGAATGGCTCCACCCAGCTTTCAGAACTGTCAGTGACTGACCAAATGGCAGTGGGTTCTGGACAGTATCTCTCGGTGCTGGTACTGGACCACATCGTTATACACTTCTGCTATTAGGAGGATGTTCTCACAGAACAGGAAGTATTTGTAAAATTTCCATGTAGTTCACCACTACCCAGAAACAGAAACAGTACTGATTATTGAAATCAAATATGGGATCTGGAACAAGCATAAGATCATACAGCTAGACAGGTGAATAGGCAATGCCACATGGAGTTTCGAAAGGTGATCTGTTTTTTCAGAAGCCTAAAAACGTGATGGGTTTCAAGTTAACTCTTACTATTTAAATATATTCAGCAATATTAACTTCAACTCATTATTATTTATTTTAAACTATTGAGAGACTATTAATGATTAGGAAAAATGTGTTTTGATTGTATTTAGTGAGAAAATAGAGGACACATAAACTAGGGGTTTTTCAGAACTATATCTTTCTTTCTTTTAATATTATTCTATTAGTGAATAATATTTTAAATAACAGACATTCCAAACACTAAGAACACACATATTTTCTTCTGTATTAAGAATTCTTATTTTAAAATGAATTATCGACTCTCTGTCAATTAGCAAACCATAAGAACTAGTCTGAAGTAGTGCATACCTGCATTGGGATATTAAGAGAACAACAGGACCATTCCTTGAGTAAGAAACATATTACCAGATACTTTAAGTACTTCTACAAGAAACAATGTAATACTTTAAGAAACAACTACTATGTTGTTACCAGACTATGATATGGACCAAATTGCAATCCAATAGGTCAATGAGCAGTGGGCCAGCAGGAAATAGCTCTATTCAACTATGGAAAGTTTTCTGGCATTATTCCTCAGAACAGAAGAATACAATGGTCTATACTACTAGTACATGGATGACAGTCAAAATGTCAAGTGGACTTCTAAAACAGAACAGCTTCTGAATGCTCTGGTGAGACAACCCAGAAAGTAGGAAACCAGAAGGTCCTATTTTGCCTCTTTTTAACCAATATAATCAGCATTCTTGTCCTGGTAGCTGGACCACTAGATGGTAGAAATTCTAGTATTGGAATGTCCAGGTATAAGTAAGAGGCGCTAGATAAATGATGAAAAGGTCAAATCCTTATTTGGTTAAAGTGCCACACGATGAATGCTGATGATAAAGTACATGAAAAGGGCAGCTGGAGCGGAGTGCCTGGAGTGTCAGGAGAAGGGAATTCACATGAGAAATCCTGCTCATGATGGGAGGAGCACCTGGGATAAGAGATCAACAGTCCTGGATGTGACACTCAAGCTGAGGCTGAGAACTGAAAGACTCCACCCTTATAATGAGCATAGCTTATGAGGCCTATTTCTCTTCCCTCTTCCATTTTCTCCTTCCTCCTTCTCCCCCCACCCGACTTTTTCTTTTTCTTTCCTTTTTTAATTTTTTAACCCAGGGGTACTCTACTCCTAAGCTCTATCCTGAGTCCTTTTATATTTTGAGACCAGGTCTCCTGAAATTGCTGAAGCTGGTCTTGAACTCGAAATCCTCCTGCTTCAGCCTTCTGAGTTGCTGGGATTACATACACCAGGTATAATTATGATTTCATAAGAGATACAAAACTATCTGCTTGCCATGAACACAAAGGTCAAGACTCATCAGAGGTGTGTGAGTTAAAAAAACAAAACAAAACAAAACAAAAACAACCAAAAACCTATTTCTAAATTGGCCAACTGTGTGAGAGATGTGAAGGTCAGCACTCCGCTTGGAGTAGAACAATGTATCCAGTTTTGAGTAAAGTGCATGGTCCAGAAACACTCTTATTGATGAAGTCTACCAACATTCTAGCCTCAAAACTCTGTGACAAAGAGAAGCCTGAGAGGTTATCATCTAAAATTGGGTATATATGTGGTTGGTGCATGCCTGTAATCCCAGCAATTTGGGAGACTGAGGCAGAAGGATCATAAGTTCAAAGCCAGGCTGAGCAACTTAGAACTTCAGTAACTTAGCAAGACCCGGCCTCAAAACTAACTAACTAACTAACTAACTAACTAACTAACTAACTAAATGGCTTGGGTGAGGGGGCTGCAATTGTAGCTCAGTGATAGAGCACTTGCCTAGTATGTGAGAGGCAGTGGGTTAGAACCTTAGCACCACATAAAAATAAATATACAAACAAACAAATAAATAAAGGAATTGTATCCATCTACAATAAAAAAATTAATTAAAAAAAGAACTGGTGGGGCTGGAGTTGTGGCTCAGCAGTAGAGTGCTCACCTAGCATGTTGGAGGTGCTAGGTTTGATCCTTAGCACCACATAAAAATAAATAAATAATAAAGGTATTGTGTCCAACTACAACTAAAACACACACACACACACATACACATATATAAAAGGACTGGGGAGGTGTAGCTCAGTGATAAAGCACCCTCAATCTCCAGCTCCAAAAACAAACAAAAATTGGGTATGCCTCAAACAGGACAGCAAAGGTAATGAACTACTTTATAATACAAGATCTCATTTTCAATTTACTTTATAGGTATTAGCACCATTACAATTCTGAGGAACAAATTATAATTTTAAAGATTCTACCCTATTTCACAACCATTCTTCCAATCTAATTAAATAAATGCCCATGGCTAAGAGATATATGACTTGTTTTTGAGATGAATGAGTTTTATTTGTAAATATGCTTATCAAACACCTACTTTCAATGCTGCTGACACTAAGAACTTAAGCCTAGGAGCTACTTATACACTCAAGATGTTTTCTGTGCCAGATTCACCAACATTCCTTCTTGGGAAATCTGCCTCCAGGTATAGCTCCTGTTATGAAGGTTGCAGGTCGAGTGACTCGCCCCACTCCAATCCCTTGCACAGCATACTAGTCAAGAGATGGACAACTGACCAAAGAGGACCCATACCTGTGACCTATGACTATGCAGACTTATTTTAAAATATGTAGAAGAACACCCAGATTCTCTCTAGGAATTTTATCTAAAAGCTACATAAGGAGATTGCTAAAAACTATTGGCCTCAGAGTTAAAATGTCATGCAGACCTTTCTAAGATGTTTTAGGACCTACACAAAGCCAAAAAGAAGTAGGTTAGGAAAAGGACAATTGTCTGATTCATAGAGTGAGTGCCTGGGTTACTTTGGTGCCTGTTCTTCCATAGGAACCAGGTTAACTTTTTCTGGATTTCCTCTATATTTATTATAAACCTCCACTGCATTTGAGCTGTATGTCTAGGTTTATATTTCTTAAAATAACTAAGAAGAAAGGAATCCCTAAAGGTATGAATTTATTGTTTTGCTTGTACAGCTCAAGAAATAAGTTGCCTTTCAGCATTTAAATGACAATGATAAAAATTGTCAATGATAAGAAAATTGTCCACTAATTCTTCTTTTCTATTTTTCTTCCACAGATACTTTTTATGTGTCTATCATATATCAAACAGATACTAGGTATTCAGTAGTACACAAAAAAGACATAGTTCTTCCTTTTGGAAAATTAAAACCTAGTTAGGGAAAGCATTGGAAAAGTAATACAAAGCAGATAAAGAACCACAAACCACAGAGTATTCTCAGAGGAGGTAAAAGGATGCACCTCCCTAAGAATGGATGGTCAAGGAAAGCTGCTTACAGGAAGCAACATTTAACCATAGAGGGGAAACGCAGCCAGGGAAAGAGTAAGGAACATATTATAGGCAGAATGAAAAGAATCCACACATGAATTCATCTTGAAAAAACCTAAAATGTTCAGAAACTGAAAGAAGAATGATATCAAAGCACAGTAAGACTCTTAGACATCACTAGGGAGGAGGAGGGCAAGATTACCAAGCCAAATGATAAATGTGTTACTTAGTGGGAAACCACTGCAGGGTTTTTGACGTAACAGTAACATAATCTGATGTGCCTTTTACAAAGTTTTCTATGGGTTATTTGAACAACAACAGAATAAAAGAGCCAGGAGGACAGGTGGAAAGAACAGTTAGGTGGCTGGTCTGTTAAAAGCTTGTCTGCAATAAAAACACTACAAAGTAACTTTGGTTATTAAATTCATTATGATCTGGAAGATTTTTATTAGGGCAACAAAATTTTTGTCACCATTTAACTATAAGTCAGTGATCATTTTTCTAAGGATCATGAGAACTAAGAACACAACAACCAAATACTGTGGATTATTGAACCAGGTCCAAGCTACATAGTCCTTGTGAATCCACAAAGTAGCATGTTCTGATTTTATTGATGCAATAAGAATAAACCTTTACTTAAAGGTATAAAGTCTGACACACTTACTAACCTGTTGTTCATCTTTCATAATTATTTCACTCTATATTTTTGTTTAAAGACACCAACTATTAACAGTAAATGTTCCCATGGATATCAAAACCTGCTTTTAGAATATAACACTACAGAGAAAGTGCAACATGAGCACTATCAGAATAAATGATTGAGAAAAGTCAGTAACAATAACATTTCTCAGTCATTCCATAAA
The DNA here is from genome assembly GCF_052094955.1 of Ictidomys tridecemlineatus. Taxonomy (NCBI): domain Eukaryota; kingdom Metazoa; phylum Chordata; class Mammalia; order Rodentia; family Sciuridae; genus Ictidomys; species Ictidomys tridecemlineatus. The sequence goes on along the minus strand of NC_135486.1, from coordinate 8,211,144 downwards.
AACAGTGTTTCTAATATGTTCCCAGAAGCACAGACGTGGTGGAGCCAGCCATTCTTTCCTTTAGCCTTTACATTAAAAGGGAACATAAACTCATCCTAGCTGATTCATCAGCATGTCCTATTGCCTCTACCATTGAAAGCTGTCCACAATTCAACCACTGTTTACCACCTTCACTGTCACCTCCTTGTTCCAAACAACCATGGTCCCCCACCCAGGTTACTGCGAAAGCATCCTACTTTCCCCCTCGAGTCCTTGCAGTAGTTTTTCCCTTGGTACTGGGTGTGTTAGTCAGCTTTGCTTCACTGTGATCAAAATGCCTCTCAAGAACATTCTAGAGGAAGAATTGTTTATTTGGCTCATGGTTCCAGGGGTTTACTGCAAGGTTAGTGTTCATTGCTCTGGGCCCAAGGTGAGGCAGAACATCACGATGGAAGGGCATGGAGGCCAGAAAGCAGAGAAGAGGGAAGAAGGCAGGGAAGATGAACACTTCCAGGCAGGCCCTCAGGAACTCACCACCTTCAGCCACAACCCACCTGTTTGCAGTTACTATCCAGCTACTCCACTTAAACTAGGATAGACTAATAAGGTCACAGCTCTCACAATCTAATCATCTCACCTCTGAACATTTCTCATTTGCACAGAAGCTTTTGGGGAACAACTTATAACCAAACCATAAAATGAGAATTGAACCCAGGGGCACTCTAGCACTTGACTACATCCCCAGCCCTTTTTATTTTTTTGAGATATGCTCTCACAAAGTTCCAAGGCTGGTCTTGAACTTGCAATCTTCCTGCTTCATCCTCCTGAGTTGCTGGGAATACAGGTGTGCACCACCACACCCACTCTCACAATATTTTTTCAACAGTGTAACCTAAGTGATCAGAATCAAATGTATATCCTTGCACCCCACTCCTATATTTAAAACTCTCTACTGGTTTCTCATCATTGTCCAGTAAAACCTAAAGTCTTTATGAGGGTCAAAAGGCCCTGTTAAGATCTGTTATATTTCTTTTCCTTCCTTTTATTTTTCTCCATATACCTTTTAAATTCTGATATGCTATATATCCTACTTAACCATTTGTTTATTGTCTGTCTCTTCTACAAATACAAAAACCTTATGAGGTCAATAGTTTTATCTACCTTTTCTTTATTGTTGTATACCTAAACAGGCATTAGTTAAATGCCTGGCATTAAGTTAATTTTAATTTATTTATTTCAATAAATGTCTGAGGAAGGAAGGAAGGAAGGAAGGAAGGAAGATAGGTTGGTTGGTTCATTCTTCTAAAAGTCATAAGAAGCACAGACAATGGTTCTTCCATTTTAACTAGAGATTTCTGCTTGTGAGATCAAATTTAATGAAGGCCTAAAAAAGAGTTTTAAGCCAATGGATGTAAGAACTATAAAGATTCTTCTATGTGGAAAAAAGTTGGGGTCCAGCAATAAGGTCTTATATTATTATTTGTATTATACTGTATTAACTATATATACTAATGGGCTTTAATGTGATCTTTCCATCCATCCATGCAGCGTACACTGAACATATCTGACCACCATTCTCCAACTCTCTCCCCTTATCCCCTGGCATCCTTCTCCCATTCTTAGTAATTACTATTCTACTTTCAGGTAAACATTTTTTGGTTTCCACATATAAGACAGAATATGAAGTACTTGTATTTCTGTGTCTGGCTTATTTTGCTTAATATGATGTTCTTGAGTTCCAGTCATTTTATGACAAATAACAGGATTTCATTCTTTTTTATGGATGAAAAATAGTCCATTGTGTATATACATGCTATATTATCTTTATCCATTTATCTGTTGTAAAGCACCTAGATTGATCCCATATCTTAGCTATTGTGAACAGTGTTGCAATAACCATGGACATGCAGGAATCTCTTTTATATGCTGATTTCCTTTCCTTTGGATATATGTCCAGGAGTGGGATACTGGATTATAGGGTACATCTATTTGTAGTTTTTGAGGAACCTCTGTACTGTGCTCCATAGTTGCTATACTAATTTATGATCCTACCAATGATGTGTAAGAGTTCCTCCTCCTGCTGAGGCTAACCAGCATGTGGTTTGTTTGTTTAATTATTTATTTGCTTGTTTGTTTATTTAATAACAGCCATCCTAACTGGGAAGTGATGGTAACTCACTACAGTTTTGATTTGCATTTCCTTGACGGCTAGTGATATTAAGCACTTTTATATACACTTGTTGACAATTTGTATCTTTTTTTGTTTTTGTTTTTTTTTGAGGTCTATTCAGATAATTTTCCTTTTTAAAATTTATTTTTTAATTTTTTTCCCTTTTTTTAAACTAAGTAATTTATTTTTTACTGTTAATCCTTTTGAATTCTTTATATATATTCTGCATGTTAACCTTCTTCAGAAGAATAAGGCAATTTATTTCCTACTGTTCTACAGGTTGTCCCATCATGTACTGATGATGCTTCCTTTGCTGTGCAGAAGTTTTTTTAGATTGATATAATCCCTTTGGTTAATTTTTGATTTTGTTTCCTATGCTTTTGAGGTCTATCCAGAAAATCATTGCTGATTCCAATATCTTACAATGTTTCCCCTTTTGTCTTCTAGCAGTTTCAAAGTTTCAAGTCTCAAAGTAAGATCTTTGATCCCTGTTGAGTTAGCTTCTGTAAGAAGTGAGAGGTCAAGTTTCAAGTCTTCTGCATGTGGCTGTCCAGTCTTCCCAGCAGCATTTGTTCAACAGATTTCCTCTTTCAATCCATGTTTTTGGCATCTTTGTCATGAACCATTTGGCTGTAAAAGTATAGATTTACTTCTGGGATCTCCATTCTGTGCCACTGGTCGTCTGTGTGCCTGTGGTTATGCCATATCATGCTGTTCTTGCAATCAGGTATTGTGATGCGTCCAGCTTTGCTCTTTCTGCTCAAGATTATTTAAGCTACTTGGGTCTTTTGCACTTCCATATACATTTTTAAACTTCTTTTTCAAACTTTTGTGAATAAACTCATTAGTAATTTGACAGGAACTGCACTGATCTGTAGACTGTTTTAGATAGAATAGGCATTTTTAAATGATATTATTCTAATCCATGAACATGGGCAGTTTTCCCATTTTTTAGTGTCTTCTTCAATTTCTTTTATTAGTATTTTGTAATTTTCTTGTAGGGGTCTTTCACTTCCTTAGCTAAGTTTACTCCTAAGTACTTTATTTTATTTTGAATGGGGTTTCTTTCATGATTCAGGAAAGAGATTTCAGAAACAGTTTCTGGTCCTGAAAATTTCTGTGGGTACATAAAACTTAAAAGTAGCCCACATAGTTTTTTATTGGTTAGTTAAAGCATTTTTCTTTCTCTTTAATCTTGTGGCTACTAGAGTTTTCACAAACATGTATGTCTGTGTTTTAATCTTCCTTATATCAGCTCATTCTGATGAAGTTTTAGGGAAAATTGGTGGTATAAAGGGAGAATATTATATAATGAATCAACTCTTCAGAAAAGTTCAGAAACCTGCCTTAAAAGGGGAAATATACCTGGTGGTATCTGATCAAACGATGTAGAAATGTCTTTTTTTTCCCCCATCATCCTAAAAAAAGGAAACACAGGGATATACACTATAACTTAAAGGGTCAATTTCATGAAATGCCAAGTTACTATATAAAGCTGAATATATTTGGTAATCTAAAAATTGAACTATCTGGGAAGAGTCAACTTCAAACTTGTCAGTTATCCTGTCAAGACTCAGAGAAATACTGGAGTTTTCCTCATGTGTTTTGTGAGAAGGTGAAGGGAAAGGGGAAAAAAATTTTTTTTAGAGAATTATTTGAATCATTGCTGAGAAAGAATACAACTTCCATTAAGGTCACTGGCTAAAATTTTGCTTTCAACAAAGAAGTATCTCAACTAGAGGGGAAAAGGTGAATAGAAAGCCAGTCAGAGAAAAAAGTGAGAAGTAACTAGAAGGGCTATACAGATAAACACCATTCAGAAAAATATTCTTATTAATTGATAATTAGGCATAATGCCAAGCATTTTATATCACAGTCTCAGTTCTGACACAAAACATGAAAGATAGGTATTGCTAGTTCATTTTACAAATAAAGACACTGAAACTTACATATACAACAAGTAACTTCAAAATGATGATCCAAGAAGACTTGACTTAAAAAGGCCAATATCTTAATTCCATTGTTATACCTGTTTCCATACTGCTTCTTCTAAAACTGAACACTGTGATAGATTTTCCCCATCAGGATAAACACAAAGCAATCCAGCTCTTGGCCAGCTCTTCTGTAAGCAGCTTCAGACATCAAGTGAATCACTTTTACCACCAAATGAGTTTCATTCTGTTGTATATTCATGAACTATAGTCTGACCCAGTATCTACTTCTAAAGACAAAATAAAGCCTGTCTTTGACCACAAGAAAGAAAGACCTTTACTGCATTAAGAAAAAAAAACTTTTAAAAAGAAATAGTCTTGATATTTTGTAGATGGGCATTATGTAAAATTGTGGATGTGTAACCGACGTGATTCTGCAATCTGCATTTGGGGTAAAATTGGGAGTTCATAACCCACTTCAATCTAATGTATGAAATATGATATGTCAAGAGCTTTGTAATGTTGTGAACAACCAATAAAAAAATAAAAAATTAAAAAAATAAAATAAAAAGATATTTTGTAGAGTTGTTTGGCTCTATCTCCTCAAGCTGAACATGTGCACATCCCAATCCAGCAATTCCACTCTCAGGTACCCACAAAAATACACATCTTTGTTCACCAAAAGTAAGTTCAAGAATGTTGGTAGCAGCCTTAAGCTGGAAACGATTCAAATGTCTGTCAACAAGAGAATGGAAGAATGGATGAAGTATAGTATAGTCACACAATGGAACAAATAAACCAAAGGAAGATGCAACAATAAGGATAAATCTCACAAACATGAGGAATAAAACAGAAAAACATATATATTCCAAAACTGCATGTACATAAAGTTTAACAACAAGCAAAACTGATCTATGGTGTTAAAAGAATAGTGATCTTTCTTCAGAGAGGTAGTTACTAAAAAGGGGTAGTGAAGGCAGGCTTCTGACATGAGATGACATCCTGCTTTTTTGATGTGGGTGTTGCTGGTTACCTTAATATGTACATTTTTGTGAAAAATTTCAATTTTTATACTATTTTTATATCTTTTCTTTTATTCTGTTATATTTCAATAAATTATTTTTAAAAGTTCAGTGTTTTTATTCTTGATAGTTTAACATCACAACATTTACACTTTAAATGTTAACACATTTAGCTTTTTTCTTATCTCTCCAAATAGAGGCAGACAATAAAACAGACTTTTAAAAAATGATTTTCATTTCAATTACTGGCTAAAGACAATCTACAGAGAGTTCTATTCATCTCAATATAAGAGAATGTATTTTTGATCCATCTTCCACCAAACTTAGGAATTAGCCCTAGTTGCAATATATTCCAGTTTAAATAAACATTTTAGGTAAAGCTATTAATAACTAGGAGGTTTTTTGTTGTTGTTGTTGTGTTTTTTGGGGGGGTTGGTTTTTTCAGTGAGACTGCATTGTCAGTATCTATAAAATTATTCCCTTCTTGCTAAATTAGCTTCATATTTTCAATCTGGGGATGAAAGAACTCTTTAAAAGGACATAAGGCAGGTAGGAAAGCACGCCATGACAATAGGCCTTCTGGAAGTGAACTCTCCAAGGCAAGGCTTTCCTTTTTACTTTAAGTAGAATCCTTGGGTAAAAGGCTTTGCAGAACAATAATTTTTGTCAAAATGATAAACTTTGAAAAATCAACACCTTTCCATTTGAGAATTTCATAACCTTCCATTTGCAACTAAATATTGATTCAAACCATCAAAATTTGGTTGTTTTCTTAAAGAGAGAAAATTATGACAAAACAAACATCTAAAGGACAATCTATTACTATGTTACCATTTCTTAGAATATTCTATCACATATGAAAGAATAGCTTGTGATATAAATATTTTATTAACTAAAAGAAGGAAAGGGGCAAAGAAAAAACACAGGCAGGAAGTAAAAGTTTATTCAAAATTTCCTTTGCAAAATAACCCTTGACAAAGACAAGTTAGTGGAAAGAACGAACATCCTGGAGCACACTAAAACATTGTTCCCAATAAAGTTTATTTTGAAAACTGACTTCACTCAGTTATTTCTCTGGATATTACGATGGTGTTTTTACAAACCCACCCCCATGTTTTGGAAAGCTATGCAACTTCCTTAACTACTACAGAGAACAGGTTAAAGGGAAAGGAAAATAATAGTTATGATGCTTTTATTAATTTTAATGAACATTAAAATCCTTCTCCCACTGTGATTGTGAATCACAGTTGACAAGTGATGGGAAGGCTTATGAATTTAGTTTGCTTTTCTGTAATTTTCTTAGCAACTGAAATTAGAAATTTAAGTACCTTCAAGATGAAATTCCCTGAGCAATTCTGAATCTAGGTTCTAGAAGAACCATGAAAAGGTGCCAGGCAGAGACAACTTTAGTAAGTCACCATTCCAGTGAACTAGACCACAGCATTACCACTCTACCAAAAAGTGATCGGAAAATCTAATTTAGCTGAATGATTAAGAACATTAATTTCATTTCCTTTTATATAATAAATACCATAGAACTAATCTAGTATGAAATTAGATAAACTCAGAAAAAATGAAGCAATGATAACAAATATTTGCAAGCTCATACTATATAGAATGCAGAAACTATTACAATGCCATACTTCCCAATTTCTTGTTTTTACAAAACATCATGAAATACTAACCTTAACTCAATATAATAATGTCCACGAGGACTTATTTATCAAGACTAATTTTTAGTATTAGTTTTCACAATACCCAAAAACATGGTTTTTGCCTTTAAAGCATATTGCCCTAAAGCTTGTGAGTCAGAACTAATCACCACACCAATTGGGACAAAGAGGTCAAATAGCATTTTTAGTACAAATGTTTAAATTTGCTTCATGTAAATTGTGATGATACCATGTTGACTTTGAATAGGGTTTAGCTTCAATTCTGAATTCTTCCTTTAGGTTAAATTTAGAATGGCATTTTACATACTAATTTGTAAGTAAAATGAATAGGGAAATTAATGTGTTACCAATCAGCTTCCCTAGCTGTTACATATTTATGATTCAAGAATCTCTTCTGAGAGCCCATCAGGTCTCTCTTGTTTATCAAAGATGCTACAAATGAGTCAAAATCTTACATGCTTACAACGTGCTCCACAACTTGCAGGTACTACATAAGTGCTAAACAAAGACCTTGAAGACTGGGCTGGGGTTGTGTGTGGCTCAGAGGTGGAGTGTGTATATATATATTAAGCTAGAGGACTTGATTTGAACTTGACTAGTAATATTCTTACCAGGCATGTTCATTTAATTATAAAATGAAGAGTAATTATTTAGTTTACATGATTTCTAGACAATGAAGTGTTTACGTATTACACACTATACATGTTGATTGAACTTCTGAATTTTAAAAAGGTAGCTACACAAAATGGATGATTCTTTTGAGTTGTGAACATAAGTAGCTTAATATAAATATTTTAGACTGAATGAAATGTATGTCCATGTGTACATTGGCCAAAAGTTTCTGTGAAGGTAAATAGCTAACATTGGTTTGAAAGTCACCAAGTTCGTTTTTTAAAAAAAAAAAAAAAAAAAATGAAACATACTTCTCACTCAGCAACTTGCCTTGCCTATAATGCTAATTGTCAAACATTTGATGGTAAATATAAAATGTGTAATACTTATTTCTTAAGAGTAAAGTAGGGCTGGAGGGCTCAGTGGTGGAGAGGTACCTCAGCACCATCCACACACACACAAAATAAATAATCATAGCCACCTAAGGAACTAAAAATAATAAAATAAATGAACAAATACCTAAGTAATTTTACAAACTGTGTTCTGAATTATTCTACTGCTTAAAAGTATAACTGGGCCTAGGGTACAGCTTAGTGATAGAACACGTGCTTAGCAAGCACAAGGCCCTGGGTTTAATCCCCAACACTTCAAAAAATAAAATAAAGACATAGTTATATGACCTAAAACTTTTCTCATCATCTGGCAGGAGCCTCAAATACATAAACAGATATATCTTATGAATAGAGGAATTAATTACTGCAAAAATATCACTTATATTTACTATTAGAATTGCATTGATATTAAAACACCTCATTCAAAATTCATTTAACTTTAAAAGTCTGTTACGTTGATAATACACTATTACACAGATATAGGTTTATTATGTATTTAATGATATAAAATTTAACCACCTCCTTCCTTTGTGGAATTGTATATGCCGTACTATTTTTATTCTGCACAAATGATAAAATTACAGAAAAATCTTTACTAAATATTTCAATAGAGCTTTTTTGTCATCGGATATGGATTTATATCATACTGTAACCATTTTAAATAGAAACAGGTTTCTATTTTGGCTTGGTAATGAAAGCTGGGCTCAGCCTACCTCACAGAGCAACAGGTCAATGATGTGGAACACCATACATAGCGGAAACTTGGCAGTAAAGAGAGTGAGGAACCACTGGGATGCATACATATGAGCCTCCAGGTTCAGATCACAAAAATGGCTGTGCAGGTCTGGAAGCTGTTCCTAAAAGTCAAAATGAAAAACTTAGGAGGCGGAACACTGAAGAAGCTTTACTTCCTGCCACATGTGCAGTTTATAGCAAGATTTCTGTGGTCAATTTCACTGTATTCCAGCATTGGTTGCATTTTAAGTAACTATACAGAAGTGATAACAGAATTGATCATATGACAGATAATTGACTTGTTATAAACAAAAAGCTGATCATCTCTTGCTCAGTTGCGTGTTCTTATTTTTTGGGAAATGCTGGGTCTGACAAAACACCTACAGTCTTAAGAATATCTTGACATAGGGTCACATCACAACATTCCCATTCAAGGTGCACCTCTTAGCTGGTCAGAAAAGAAACACGTCTCTTTGGATACCATCTAATATCAACATCATCTAGGGTCTATAATGCCATTTCTATGTATTTTTGAACACCTGGGAAGTTCAAAAGCATAACCACATAGTAAAAACGTATCTTTAATATATCAAAAATGGCAAAGTGAAATTGTGCAAAGTGTAACACATAAAGCTGAATATCTCCCAAACATGCCTTTATGCTAGCTTTAATTTCTTCCCAAGTTAAACAAGCAAATGCTTTTCAAAATCATGAAACCCAAGTACAAAGTATCAGCTATTTTAATAACCAAAATACAGGCAAGGATGTACAAATTCATGTTCATTTTGTTTTCATAAAGAGATCACAACAACAAAATAAAGCATTTTTATATAACATGCTCTCTGAAAAACAAATATTCCAAGGTTCCAATTGGTCATCAAGAGTTAACAAGTAAAAAGTGCTAATAGATAAAAGAGGCTGAGTTTCTTCATACTATCACAAATTTGCTCTTCAAGTACTATATATATTCATGTTATTTTCAAAGCCCTCAGTAATACTAACCTTTGAAAAATAAACTTCTGTGAAACAAAGGTAAATAGTAAGTAACTCCAATATTTACTTGGTAAAATTGAATCTTTAAAAAAGAACCTATTTCTTTATTATGCCCACTGTTACTAGATACCAGAATCGTTCCCCCTCCACACTCATCCATCATTGGTCTTATGGCTCATTTGATAGGTTTTTCTTTCCATTTCTTCTTCATATGTAAGGTCTTTGACTCTTCCAAATAAAGTTGCTCCCTACTTCCCTGTAAACTCTCAGTCTCTTACTCCCCTGGTCTTCTAGACTTTCAGTCTCCAGCTGGCTTCACCATCCTTTTAGACACTAGGGGATTTCCTGATAGGTCATGACAATGAACATCTACCAGCATCTTCTATTCTCACATTCCACTACTCTTCTTCCTCAACTATCTCACATACACATCAATCCATTCATTTATTTCCTTCACATTTTTCTGGGCTCCCAACACCTCCTTTAGAAAGTCATACAAATATGCTGAATAGATCCATTAAAAATTTAAGATTTCCAATTGCGAGCAGAATTTCAAAACTACCTAATAACTCTATTTATCAACTATAGTCAGTAATTTTGCCCTGCTTACCATTTTGTTCTATAATATCTAATACATATAAAAGAACATTTCTCACACAAATACATTTATAAAAAATATTATGAGGCACATCAACAACAATGTTTGGGATACAAAAATTATATGGAAGAAAATTAAACTATGTTCGTACAGTATAGTATTCCGGGTGCTTTTTATTCTCTTACCAACTTCTTTCTGACTTTTCCAAGTGTCCTCTGTAGATCCAAATAGGTAGTAGTACTAATTAGTATGGAGAAAGATCTTATATGTTTGAATTTTTTATTTGGCAAATATATTCATTTCTCTACAAATAATATTTGTCATTCTTCTCACTGGATTAACTCACTATAATCTCACTTCAAAGTGTATTAAAATTAAATATTTAAAACATGAAACTATAAATAGTCAAATAGCTAAATACATACATTGTGATATTAAGATCAATGTAAATATTGATCAGAAACCAAATCTATTTACATTTTCAGCAGTGTTTCACTAAACTCTTAGAACTGATCATTGCTCATCAACACTGTTAGGCTTTTTTGATAACAAATCTGAATGATAAAGGTTCCTATTTTTTATTTACCTGCATTAGCCTTTCCAACTGATAGAATTTGCAATGAAGATCTTCAAAGTTGTTTTTGTAGAGGTCTCGCAAATTATAGTCATACATGATTTTCACCAAAACACAGAAAGCTTGTTCCTCTGGCATCTATAGGAAAATATATAGAGGTAAAATGTGAATGAGTACCATTTGGTCAGAATGTCAAAAAAATTCCTTCATGTTGTTAGTCCTCTGCATGAATGACTGAAGTTCTAAAGTGAATGAAGCCCTTCAGAGCCAGCCTTCTACAGAGTGACAAGGCAAATTTTGTGTTTAAAGCTGCCAGCCTCTTTACTTGAGATAAACTGTCTCCTTTGTTAATTAAAAAAATTTAAAATATTTTTAATTATAGATGGATATGATTTGTTTAATTTTATGTGATGCTGGAGATAGAACCCAGTGCCTCCCACATGCTAGGCAAGCATTCTACAATTGAGCCACAATCCCAGCCCCTCCTTTTTAAATCTTAATCATGCTGTCATTGTTATCTTTTTTAAAAAAGATAATACAGTCACAATTGAAAAATCCAAATACTACCGCAACATAACTAGTCCTCCATATCTGCCCCCTTGTTTCTTTTGCATAACTTCATGACTACTCTTAAAAATTTCTCTAGTACCCTGCCAATGTTTTAAGAAAAAAGTATGTTTTTTTAATTTTTCCCCTTTCCTATAAAAAAGAGAGCATTCTATATATGTTGTTATACATCTTGCTTTTTTCCCCTTAACAATATAAGTTGGAAACATTTCCTTCTCAGGATGTAAAGAGCTGCCTCTTTATTTTTAAAAAATGACTATGTAGTATTTAATTATGAGGCTACGCCAGAGTTAATCACTTTCCTGTATGAATGCTTGAGATGTTCCTCATTTGTTTTTTATCACCAATAGTGCAATAAACAACCTTGTATATATATTATTTGTACACATGGAGGGATGGGGTAGGGCAAGGCTTATTCCACAAAGAGGGATTAAACAGTCAAACCATGACTGCATTTTAAATTTTGATGGATAGTGTCCTTGTAGCGTCTTCTGTTGCTATTTTTCTTTGTAAGAAACAGTTTTTAGGATGGATCTTATGAGTTTCTATCATTGAGATTTCAATGACCAATAAAACATTATTAGCCCTCTCAATTTTTTTAATCTGAACAAAGAATAAAAGTCTTAAGTTACAGGAACAAATCTCTCAGTAAGCTGAAAGAATATGGAAAGGGACTTATACATTCTAGAAATTACACCAAGCAGACAGAAAAAGCTGTTTAATTTACCCAATGTCCTAGGATCAACTATTATGTAAACATCTACTTTAAATGTCACCCTGAAAAAATGGAATTGACAGGTTATAATATTTTGTATCCCTTTCACTGGTAGATTACCATCATGCCTAAGTAACTGAACAAACAGAGTTCCTTTATCTACTTAGAAATGCAATTATTATTAAGTTCCTATACAAAACAGTTACTTCTACTTGCTACTTACAAATCATGAAGTGCTTTAATGAAATAAAATTTTCTACAATTAAATATACTTCAATATTATCATTTCAATTCTCTAAATATTTGCTTATTTCTTTTGGTCTACAGTTATTGGAGGCCTTTTCAAAAATTTTGGTCTCTAACCTTAGCTGTTCAAGTCAGGAAGCATTTTCAGGTTTTATTTATTTAGAATATAAGTATACTGTTTTCTTTGTCTCTTCAGCAATTCTGTCATTTGTGTCTCAAGGGACATCGACTTGCACCTCTAAGATAATTCTCTTATCACCAAATTCTAAGCCTCTACATCTTCCTCTGAGATGTCTATTTCAATGGCTATAAAAAGCTGCATGTAAGAGAATGATAGCCAGCCCTTGAGAAACTCACTCACTCTAAGTCTCTCTTTGACAATTAAGTGAATATTACCAGATTATCTTTATCACCTAAAAGGGATATGGTTTGTTTCCTCCAATGTGGTAACTACCAAACAAATAAAAGGTTTCACTCCCCCTTTTTTTCCCTATGGAGCCACTGAAGAGATGGTCTGCAAGCACAGTGTAAGGCTCTGGAAGGCCAGAGGGGACGGTACTGGGTCTCTTCCCAGATGAATGAGCAGGCTGCTCTGCCTGGTCAGGACAGGAGGGGGGAGGGGTGTGTAGAAGACATCAGCACAGTCAGAGTACCAGCAGAGGAATGACCAGTATGGGCCACACCAGGTAAATTACTCAGAATAATCACAGGGAGATGACAAATGGACACAAATTCTGCCTGCTTTCAGAAAGGGAGCTTAAACTTCATATCCTCTCTTTTCTACCTCCCCTTTCCTCACATGGAAAACATTTAGTGAATGTCCTTCAAAAATAAAACCATTTAAAAGTTTGACTTGATACCTAAAAAAAGAAAAATTGTGAGTATTGACAATCCCAGCCCATTGTCTATTTTTTCATATTTTAAAGTTGTTCTTTTCAGACATACATGACAGTAGAGTGTGTTTTGACATATTATACACACATAGAGTGTAACTTATCCTAATTAGGATCCCCTTCTTGTGGTTGTCCATGATAAGGAGTCACACTGGTTGTATATTCATATGTGATCACAGGAAAGTTATGTCTGATTTCCTCTACTGTCTATCCTATTCCCAACCCCCATCCAGTCCCTTCATTCCTCTTTGTCTAATCCAATGAACTTCTAGTCTTTCCTCCCCTCTCCTTATTGTATGTTAGCATCGACATATCAGAGAGAACATTTGGCCTTCAGTTTTTTGGGACTGGCTTATTTTGCTTAGCATGAAAGTATCTAGTTCCATCCATTTACTGGAAAGACAAATGCCATAATTTCATTCTTCTTTAAAACTGAGTAATATTCATGTGTATGTATGTATGAATATATATATATACACACACACACACACACACACACACACACACATACATACACACACACACACACACACACACTCACACACACACATACATACCCCATATTTTCTTGCATATATGTGGGAGAGATAAAAGTCCTGGAAGTTACTACAATTTATGTCTAATCTCAGCATTATGGCCAAGTTCTAAATTTTGGGACAAAGTGGCACATGAAAATTCTAGACTAAAAGTATAAAATATCAGTCCAGATAAGGTAGAAACACCTCAGACTCTTTGAAGACTAAAGTCAAATATACTAAGCAATTATAGAAAGATATTATCTCATAAAATAGACTAAAATTAACCACTGTGAAGATAAAAAAATTGCTAGCAAAATGAGAAATTAATGGGAAATGCATAGGATCCTTTGGAAAGTAGAAATGTAACTTTTCCTTTCTAGTTTAAAGATTAATGAGATCTGTTTAGCATGTCTACTTCAGCTTCCTGTGGTATCTCTCCTCTGATTAATATATTCATTAGCAGCGGCAGCAGCATCAGGGTAAGCATACAAAATTGAGCAAAAGTACAAAATAATTTAAAAATGAAAATAAGCATCTTAAAATGTACAAAATATGGCTCAACATCAGATTTTGGTTGACATTTATGCTGCAAAGAAAAAAGGAAATCACATAGTGTGCATTTTCCTTTTGAAGATATGAATGCATGTTTTACCACAGTGCTGTGGTAGTATCAGAGATTGACCACTGAGCCTCAATTCGTGATAGTATGTAACCTAAGATGTGTGTAATATGAAAACATTTTAGAAATATTAAACAATATTCACTTCCTGCTGGTTACTAGTGACTTTAACAATGACTGAAAAAAATATTGACAGTAATAAATTATTGGCTTTGCAAATGCAAATAAATAGAATACTAATAACTGCAATGACAAATTGTGCAACAGGGGTCCTGCTGTAGCTTTAGCCATGTTTGACTACTGTTCATAACTCACAGATTACTCAAAAACACCTGGGCTGGAGTTGGAGGTGACATACAGTCACAATGCAGCAGTGTGCCATCAGACACTATTTTACAACTCTTTACTTAGTTACTTATGTGCTCAAGGGCACATAGGTAACAGTAAAGAGTTGTAAAATAATTAGGAAGCAATGAGATGAGAGTATTAAACACTTTTTGTTTTTATTTTAATTTTTTTATTGGTTGTTCACAACATTACAAAGCTCTTGGAATATCATATTTCATACATTAGATTCAAGTGGGTTATGAAATCCCAATTTTTACTCCAAATGCAGATGTAGAATCACATCGGTTACACATCCACAATTTTACATAATGCCCTATTAGTAACTGTTGTATTCTCCTACCTTTCCTATCCTCTACTATACCCCACTCCCCTCGCCTCCCATCTTCTCTCTCTACCCTATCTACTGTAATTAATTTCTCTCCTTGTTTATTTTCCCAATCCCCTCACAACCTCTTATATGTAATTTTGTGTTCTAGTAGTTTCTTTGTAGACCCTTTTGGGTCTTCTAGGTATAGAATCATGTCATCCACAAATAGTGATAATTTAAGTTCTTCTTTTCTTATTTTTATGCCTTTAATTTCTTCCGTCAGTCTAATTGCTCTGGCCAGTGTTTTGAGAATTATATTGAATAGAAGTCGTGATAGAGGGCATCCCTGTCTTGTGCCAGACTTTAGAGGGAATGCCTTCAATTTTTCTCCATTCAGAATGATGCTAGCCTGAGGCTTAGCATACATAGCTTTTACAATGTCGAGGTAGGTTCCTGTTATCCCTAGTTTTTCTAATGTTTTGAACATAAAGGGATGCTGTACTTTGTCGAATGCTTTTTCTGCGTCTATCGAGATGATCATATGGTTCTTATCTTTGAGTCTATAGATGTGGTGAGTAACATTTATTGATTTCCGTATATTGAACCATCCTTGCATCCCAGGGATGAATCCCACTTGATCATGGTGCACAATTTTTTTGATGTGCCTTTGTATCCGATTTGCCAGAATTTTATTGAGGATTTTTGCATCTAG
Organism: Ictidomys tridecemlineatus; assembly: GCF_052094955.1. Lineage (NCBI taxonomy): Eukaryota > Metazoa > Chordata > Mammalia > Rodentia > Sciuridae > Ictidomys > Ictidomys tridecemlineatus. The sequence continues at coordinate 8,195,540 of NC_135486.1, read as the reverse complement.
GTTCATCAGAGATATTGGTCTGTAGTTTTCTTTCTTTGAGGTGTCTTTGTCTGGTTTCGGAATCAGGATGATGTTGGCCTCATAGAATGAATTTGGAAGAGCTCCCTCTTTTTCTATTTCCTGAAATAACTTGAAAAGTATTGGTATTAATTCTTCTTTAAAGGTTTTGTAAAACTCCACTGTATACCCATCTGGTCCTGGACTTTTCTTGGTTGGTAGTCTTTTGATTGCTTCTTCTATTTCATCCATTGATATTGGTCTGTTCAAATTGTGTATATCCTCCTGACTCAGTCTGGGCAAATCATATGACTTAAGAAATTTATCGATGTCTTCACTATCTTCTATTTTATTGGAATATAGGTTTTCAAAATAATTTCTAATTGTCTTCTGTATTTCTGTAGCATCTGTTGTGATATTGCCTTTTTCATCCCGTATATTAGTAATTTGAGTTCTCTCTCTTCTTCTCTTTGTTAGCATGGCTAAGGGTCTGTCGATCTTATTTATTTTTTCGAAGAACCAACTTTTAGTTTTGTTAATTTTTTCAATAGTTTCCTTTGTTTCAATTTCATTGATTTCCGCTCTGATTTTAATTATTTCTTGCCTTCTGCTACATTTGCTGTTGTTTTGCTCTTCCTTTTCTAGCACTTTGAGATGAAGTGTGAGCTCATTTATTTGTTGGTTTTTCCTTTTTTTGAGGAATGACCTCCAGGCGATGAATTTCCCTCTTAAAACTGCTTTCATTGTGTCCCATAGATTCCGATATGTTGTGTCTGTATTTTCATTTATCTCTAAGAATTTTTTGATTTCCTCCTTTATGTCTTCTGTAACCCATTGATCCTTCAGTAACATTTTGTTCATTTTCCATGTAATGTAGGATTTTGTCTTTCTTCTTTTATCATTGATTTCCAGTTTCATTCCATTATGATCAGATAAAATGCATGGTATTATCTCCACCCCTTTATATTTACTGAGGGTTGCCCTATGGCATAATATACAGTCTATTTTTGAGAAGGATCCATGTGCTGCTGAAAAAAAAGTATAACCACTTGATGATGGTTGATATATTCTATATATGTCAGTTAAGTCTAGGTTATTGATTGTGATATTGAGTTCTGTAGTTTCTTTATTCAACTTTTGTTTGGAGGATCTGTCCAATGATGAGAAAGGTGTGTTGAAGTCACCCATAATTATTGTGTTGTGGTCTATTTGATTCTTGAACTTGAGGAGAATTTGTTTTATGAACATCGCAGCACCATTATTTGGTGCATAAATATTGATAATTGTTATGTCTTGTTGGTGAATGGTTCCTTTTAACAGTATATAATGTCCTTCCTTATCCCTTTTGATTAACTTAGTCTTGAAGTCGATTTTATTCGATATGAGGATGGCCACCCCTGCTTGCTTACGAGGACCGTGTGCGTGGTATATTTTTTCCCAACCTTTCACCTTCAGCCTGTGTATGTCTTTTCCAATCAGATGTGTCTCCTGGAGGCAGCATATTGTTGGATTTGTTTTTTAATCCATGTTACCAGCCTATGTCGCTTTATTGGAGAGTTTAAGCCATTAACGTTTAGAGTTACTATTGATATATGGTTTGTAGTTCCTGCCATGTTTGATTATTTATCTTTTTTTTTTTTCTAATTTAGTTTGTTTCTCCATGATTATCTTTCCCTCTGTCCTCTGTCTTTACCGAGGCACTTCCCACTGATGGTTTTGGTTATTGTTTTTCATTTATTCCTCGTGTAGTGTTTTGCTCAAGATGCTTTGCAATGTTGGTTTTCTGGCTGCAAATTCTTTTAGCTTTTGTTTATCATGAAAGATTTTTATTTCGTTGCCGTACCTGAAGCTTAATTTTGCTGGATACAGAATTCTTGGTTGGCATCCATTGTCTTTCAGTGTTTGAAATACGTTGTTCCAGGATCCTCTTGCTTTCAGCGTCTGTGATGAAAAATCCGTTGTTAACCTTATTGATTTACCCCTGAATGTAATCTGCCTCCTTTCTCTTGTAGCTTTTAATATTTTCTCTTTGTTCTGTATATTGAATATCTTCATAACAATGTGTCTTGGCATTGGTCTACTGTGATTTTGTGTGCTTGGTGTCCTGTATGCCTCTACAATTTGTATATCCGTTTCCTTCTTTATTTCTGGGAAGTTTTCTGTAATTATTTCATTCAGCAGGTTACTCATTCCCTTGCTTTGAATCTCTGTGCCTTCCTCTATCCCGATGACTCTTAAATTTGTTTAAGTTATCCCATATCTCTTGGATGTTTTTCTCGTGATTTTTAACCAGCCTTTCTGAGTTGGGTAGACTCTTTTCAAGATGATATATTTTGTCTTCATTATCTGACGTTCTGGCTTCTACTTGCTCCACTCTGTTAGTGATATTCTCATTTGAGTTTTTAATTTGGTTTATAGTTTCTTTCATTTCTAGAATTATTGATTGATTTTTTTATAATCTCTATATCCTGATAAAGATGCTTAACTTCTTCTTTTATCTGTTTATGTAATTCATTTTCAATGAATTCTTTCAATGTTTGAATTTGCTGTCTTGTATGCTCTTTAAGGTTCCATTCCATCTGTCTACCTTGAGTTCCTTATATGACCATTTTCCTGATATTTAGAAAATATAATTATTTTTCTGGTCCTCCTGAATATTTAGGCTGTCCTGCATTGTTTGTACTCCTTTTCTTCCTCGCTTTTTCATGTTGCTCATGTTACTTCTTGTTCTGTTTGACTGCTGAGTTACTGTTTACTCCTATAAATTTATTTGATGCTTGGGAGAAAAGGTATTAGAAGGGAAGGGAAGAAGTCACTAAATAGAATGAGAGGAAGCAGATAGAATTCAAGGAAGGGGGAATAAGAGAATTGAAAAGAAATGAAAAGACAAATAATAATAAAAAAAAGAAAATTAAAATTAAAAAAATAATTATCAAAAAATTTAAAAAATATATTTACAAAACAACAACAACAACAAAATGAAAATGGAAAAAAAAACCCAAATTTAAAAAATTTTTAAAAAATTAATAAATGCAGTCTTAGAGTTTGATTAACTTCTCTTCCAGTAGGTGGAGCTGTGCCCACTGGGCCAAGCTTCTCCTCTCAATAGGCAGGAACCAATCACTATGCAACAGCTCTTCCTCCCAGACTGGGCGGGTCTCCAATCCTGGGTGCCTAGGGCCTTCTCTTGTGTCTAGACACTTCCCCTCTTTTCCTCAAGCCAGGCCCCGCTCACAGGTGACGCTCACCACAATACTGGCTACATGCCAGGTCTGCTGCTCCTGGGAGCTCTGTTTTCATGAATGCCTGGGCACACTCTCCCTGTTTGCCATTCCCTCAAACCCTAAGTTTGTAGAGCTTGGGGCTGAGAACCCCCAGAGAATTTGCTTGCCCTCTGGTAGTCACACCCCCGGTAGCTGGTGCAAGAGACTTCAGTTGTCAGCACTGGTGGGACGGTAGCCGGGAGTTCCGTGCCACTTCTGATTCCCTTGGTCTGGCTATCACGCTCATGGGAGAGCTGGGAGGGGGGAGCCCTTAAGGTTTCCCTGCTGTGTGGAGAGGGAAGGCTAGGGGATTACACACCTGTTGCCGCTGGTTTCAATGAATTTATCTCCTCCGCCGCGTTCTGGTGACGTCAGTTCTCTGTCATGGTGGTATCCCATGCAAATGGTGACAGTTCCTTCCCTTTGCCGGGTGATCAATGCAACGGGTGGGTCCTGTCTGTCTCTCCCAAGCCCCGTTTCAACCCTGTGCCCACTGCCTATGCAGGCTCGGTTGGCATTTACTTCCGTAGGATCAAAAGGGCTGACCAGTTTTTTCGGCGGGATCATTAGTGCTGAGTCATAGCGGTTTGGCTTCAGAGGATCCACTGGGCCAAGAGCCTCCCAGAAGTTTCCCCGCTTTCCGAAGCCGTTCTGTTCCCAGGATGATGTCAACAGCTAAGAGCAGCTTCAGCAAACAGGGGTAAAGAGTGCCAAGGAAGAATATCACAAAGATTCGTTCTCGTGCGGCGCCCACCACTCAGTCCAGGCACAACCGCCCAGGACCCCGAAGCGCAGATGTCGTTGGTATTTGATGAAGCGGTCTCCTCCAGCTGCCTCAGCCAGGCCACCCCGGAGCTGTCCCCAGCCCACTTTTTGTTTTTAATATGAGTTTTTTAATTTTAACATTATATCACTTGATTTTTAAAATTTTTATTAATTGTTGATGGACATTTACTTTATTTAGTTATCTATATGTGGTGATGAGAATTGAACCCAGTGACTCATGAATGCTAGGAAAGCACTCTGATTTTTTAACAACAGCTGTGTTTAACAACTGTTTCACAAAATTTCTGAAAACTTAACATGAGCTGGAATGATCTGGCTCCTGCATGGTTGGACAAAGACCACAATGAAAAGCTAGGACTATATTCTAAATGCAATGGAAAATCACTACAGAGTTTTTAAGCAGGGGCTCAATTTTTATTTTTACTAAGGTCACTTAGCTTCCATATGGTCATAGGAAAAGACGGATATAAACATGTTGGTTTAGTAAGATGTGTAATCTATAAGTACCTACATTCAGCCATCTCTCTAAGAAAGGTTGCCCAAATAGAGAGCTTTCTGTACACGAGGCTTTGGATTGAATACACAGCATCTAAAAAGAAAAAAAAAAGTTGTCCAGCAGCACATGGTGAATATAGAGAAGAGGCTGCAGTGGAAACGCAGGACACTGAAGTCACATTAACAGATGAGAATTCCTCCCAGATAAGTTTCTGTTATTAGCTGGGTGATCTTAAGCAGATAATCTCTGAATATTTTTAGTTTTAAAAACTTAGAAGTAATAATACATGTGTCATAGAAACACGGTAAATATTACATGAAACACACGTGAAAGATAATATGAACGCTGCTGGTGATCATAAAATGTAAACTTCCCTTCTCTTTCCCTCCTTGAAAACAGGGACTACGTCTTAATACATCAACAGCTACCACAGTGCTCTACATAATAGGACTCAAAGAATAAATAAAAGAATGGGTAATAATTTTCCCTAATCACAAATTACAAAAGTAAATTTCTACTATAAGACCTTTCTACTGTTAAAATGACTCACTGAAAGGAAGCAGCAAAATGTGCTCTTTCACAGAGTGACTGCTTTTCTTATGTGTTGCTGGGAGGAATGCCCTCTCCTCCCACCCTCCCCAGTGACCAGCTGCACTTTCCAGATTCCCCTTGTAGTTAAGACATAGGAGCTCAGGGTGGAGACTGGGCGAGAGTCTTCTGTGTAACACAGTTCTGCCACTGAGATCCGACCCATCTTTTAAGGTTGATCATAAGAGGCACTTAGATCTTAAGTCTTTCTTATTTCCCTTTAACCTGATGAGATTTTTGCTCTCTCTGAATCTCCAAACCTTTTGTTATTTGCATTATAGCTATTTGGGTGCACCTAATCTCTGGACTTCATACATCCCCTACTCCTCACAGACCTTAACATAGAGCCTTAATGAAGATCAGTGTTAAATATCTGTTTGAGATGACTTCAGCAAATCTAAGTACATCAGACTTTAGCAATGAAGGTATGCCACATGTTGGTAACCTCCAAGAAGGCTAACAAAAATGTACAAGGAAAAAAACTGGTGTGAGAGCTGGAAGTAAAGGGTAGCTAAACACAACCATAGTAGCACTTGATTTCTTGTAGTATTATTAAAAATGCAAAACATAAGGAAATGCATCATCTATATTTTATACTGGCCATCAAGGTTTGTTATCCATAAATCAGCACAAAGTATGTCAATCAAGATCCGATACTTAATACCTGGCTGTACTAACAAACCTCACCTTATTACATGCAGTTTATGGGTAGTATTGTAGTATCTGCCTATTTAAAAAAAAAACCAAGATATTAAAATGATTATTTAACCTATTACATGGATTAAGGTTGTATTAAATAAGACAATCTATCATTGATATGTTATTAGTCTAAAATATAATAAAAATAAATAATTGAAAAAAGTATTTTTATTTTTATTTTATTTTTTTTAATATTTATTTTTTAGTTATTGGCGGACACAACATCTTTGTTTGTATGTGGTGCTGAGGATCGAACCCGGGCCGCACGCATGCCAGGCGAGCGCGCTACCACTTGAGCCACATCTCCAGCCCGAAAAAAGTATTTTTAAATAAAATATTAAGATATGGGAACACAGTGGGTCTTTAATATTGACTACACATTTTTTCTAGGTACAGGAACTTTGTCATGAAATGAAGCTTATTTAATTGGGAAAAGTAGGGGACAAACACTAACCTCTTGTAATTTATGGAAATAAATTATCATCAATGGCTCTGTGAAATACCTGCTTCCCATGCATATCTAAGAATCAAGCAGGATGCAACCACCATTTGGAAACAAGTGTTTACAATGACCTGCCCCCTGCACCAATGGAAGTAACCTGCCACCTGTATCAGTGGAGACAGGCCAAGCTTCACGGTTCTCTCCATGATGAAACAGTGTATAAAACAAAGCAATTCCAAGTCCTTCAAAAGTCTTTTAAGACTCAAGTGATGTCATATACATCAAGATATTTTTCTGAAGATTCTATTTTGATAATTAAAAATAATCTCCATTTTGGATAAAACTGTTTCCTATCTGCATTATCTTCAGATCTTCTTGGAACAACCTACCTTTTTCTATTAAGACAATGAACATTCAATCTACTGATTTTCTAAATTTTCTTAAACCAAGATAGATGCTAGTGACTCTTTTCAAAGTCATAATCTCATGAGTCTTCATTGTTCTGAAGACTTCACTTTACTGAACACTGCTACCCATTTATTTTCCCTTTAAATCAAATAGGTGCTAAAATACATTGAAATTGAATGTCTTTTTATTAGCCATAAAATATTGTATAATATATTAGTTTCCTGTGTGTTATCAATTTCAATTAATAGGATGTGAAGCCAATAAAAATATGTTGGGCAGATAATTACTAATTTGAGAAGTAGTAGCAGCAGCTAACATTATTAGACAGATGAATCACTATTTGATTCTCAAAAAGTCCTGCAGAGTTGGTACTATTTGTATTAAAATATTTTACTTATATAATCGATTATTTTATTTATTTATTTTTGTGGTTCTAGGAATTAAACCCAGGGTGCTCTACCTTTGAGTTATATCCCCAGGTCCCTTTTTTGTTTTTATTTTGAGACAGCGAAGTGCTAATATTGCTGAGGCTGGCCTCAAACTTGCTCTCCTCCCACCTCGACCTTTGTGTTGGTGTGATCACAGGCATGTGACACTGTGCCCATCTATTTTTATATTTTAAATATAAGTCTAGTGAGCTTCAGATAAGTTATGTGATTTGCCAATAACTACACATCTATTAAGTAAAGCTTGGATTTGTGCCAACTACAAAATAAAGCTCTTTCTTTATACTTATAAAATAAGGTACTCAATACGCATAATGAAAGATAATAATATTATTTCCATTTTATAAATGAAGAAACTGAAGCTCTGTTTAGGAATCTTGCCCAAGGTCATATAACTTGAAAGGTATTAAGCCACAATTCAAATTCACAATTGTGCTTTTTAATATCCTTTGAAGAGGGGCTGAGGTTGTGGCTCAGCAGTAGAGCTCTCACCTCGCACGTGCAGGACCCTGGGTTCGATCCACAGCACCACGTACAAAAATAAACCAGTGAAATAAAGTGTTGTATCCAACTACATAAATATTAAAAAAATATATCCTTTGAAGGAGTTCAGTTTTGAAAGGGCAGAGGGGACAAGATAGCAGTGAAACAGGAGGATTAGGAGACGATTTTTTTTTTTAAGGTAAAAGACTCTTGAATATATATCATAGGATACACAGGGAAGATGTTGAGAAGTGGCTCAAAAGCACTCAATATGAGAATTAACTCAGAACAGAAAAATAAATGCATCCTCCTGGATTATAAGGAAAAGTGATTCAGAAGTGTAGAAAAACTTATTTACTTATTTAAAAATTCCTACAGTGGAGACACCACCCGAGATGATGTGATTGTGTCTGACCCAACTCCCAATCAGATGGTGTTTGCATCACTTGTCCTGCATAAAAACCATTCCAAGTCTCAGTAGGGCTGATCCAGTTCTCTGTCAACACTGAGGTAGACAAAAGACCTGGACCTTGCCAATCAGAGAACCCCATCCCTCTGGACTGAATAACTGAATCAGGAAGAGCACATGCTCCTAACCAGGCCAACTGTAGCCTTCTAGGGGAAAAGAGAAGGAAGTCATTTTTGTTTGGTTTGGTTTTGGTTTTGGTGGAGCAAAAAATGGCCCCTTTTAAATGAAGTCACAAAACTTAGAGGGTAGAAGCCAGGCCAGGCTATAGCATGGTATCCACTTCATGGTCTACCCATGCAGACCACTGCAAGAAAATTGAACAAGAGCAGAGACGCAAACCCAGAAGCCTAACAATAAAATAGGAACTCCAGATTCCTATCATGTCAAAATCATCTCTGTCCTAGATTTTCCAGTTATGAGGAAATAAATATCCTTTTAATTTAACCTACCTTGAGTTAGGGTTCTGTCCCTTGCACCAGAAAGAGTCCTGAATAACACAATCTCACAAATGCTTCTACTTATATATAAAGATATCTGGAAACTTCTATCTTGGGCCATTGGACCCTATATGTTTTAGTTGTAGATGGACACAATACCTTTATTTATTTATTTATTTTTATGCAGTGCTGAGGCTCAAACCTAGTGCCTCACATGTGATAGGCAGACACTTCACCACTAAGCTACAACCCCAGCCCCTCATGGAATCTTGATTTTCAGGAAAACTAGAAAGTAGCTCTGCTTCTCAATTCTTACATTTATTAGTTAAATCTTAGCCCGAACATGTCTTTGTGGGGAGTTATATTAAAGACTTTATAATTTTTAAATCTTTTTAAATTTTAAATATAACATACAAAAATGCATAAAAGTTAAATATACACTTTAATGAATAATTGATTCTGAAGGAAAAACAAATAATTTTGAAGGACTTAGACAATCATCACCAAGGCTAAGAGAATGCTGCCAATTCCCCTGAAGCTCCCTGTGTGCCCCTTTCCAGTCATTATCCCTGTGTTTCTCTATCCTGATTTTAACAGCAATTGCTTCAGTGGCATGCTTTACCATTTTGTCATCTCTGTTATACCCTAAAAACTTTTAATTGTGCCTGTTACTATATTTTATTTTATTTATTTATTTTTCTGAAAAAAATATTTATTATACCTTCCTCAAGGCAAACCATTGTATTAAGAATGGGGTCAAGAGGGAAAGAAGTAAAGACACAGTTCCTACCATTCAGCTTACATTTTATATAAAATATAATCTTACATTTTTAACTAAACCTTGTGTTTATAGGATTCACTCATATTAGAATGTAAACAAGCATTCCATTGCTACACAGAGTTCTACTGTACAGACACATCACTATGTATCCATGTTAATGCCTCACTGTAATTCTAATACTGGAATTCCATGTTAAATACTGGTCTTGGGCAATTCCATGCCATGGCTTTTGTTGTATGTGTGCTAGGTATTTCACCAAGGAATTAAAGTCCATCTAGGAATGGGATTGCTGGGTATGTGGATAAAGTCCAAGTGGTTTCTAGAGGAGCTGTGCTTATAGTTTTTTTTTTTAATTCAATGGTTTAAACATTCTAGATTATTCAAACATAGTCCTATCATATATATATTATATATACACTTGTAATGAGCCTGCTTTTCTGAAAGTCCAAAAACAGTCCATGTCCAATAAAAAAAGTTTAAGACTTGACAATAATATGGTAGATAAACACATTGGGTTAAAAATTATCTATGATCTTTACAATAATGAAATATGTAAGTATTAACCTCCAATTAAGCAAAGACTAATATTAAAATGAGGACATGAAGGATTATTACTGCATCCTTCATTTTGAAGGCAGTTGAAAGGATGGTCGCAAACATTATTCTGCAATTCTAAGTAATAATCTTGTCATAATCTCATAAATGTATAACAATATCTCCTATTCTATCCCTATGCATAAACATGTAATTCTTCCACTTAATAGACACATGTTACAAAGCATCTGGAAACTTCCAAGCTAGGAAAAGAGAAACTATTTCTTAAAACTATTGAGACATGGAAAAACTTAAAAATTCAACACTTTTTTTTTTGGACATACTTTCGCTTTGGCCCTCCTTTCCTCTTAGACAATGAATGTTAAACATAAAAAGAATATGGGTGAGGAAAGGCAGCATCCCAAGAAGCAGCAGTCTGACAGTGATTAATATGGGACTGCCAAAGTATGTCTGGCAGGAAAAGAAGCAACAGCTTATGAAACTGATAAAAAAAAATCAGTCAGCAAGACACCAATAACATATCTCCCTGGAGCCTGAGATAGTGTAATTCATGAATTATTCAAGCTAACCTGTATTCTTCTACCTATTTACACAATGGAGGCAAAATATGGGACTATGCATAATTCTATTAATATTAACATAGAAAGTACAAGAGATTGGACTGAATTTTGGTTCCTCTTGTGACATACCTTGGAAATACTTTAACTGAATAAGTTCATAATGCCTGACTTACCATGTGACCCTCATTTGAACAGAGTAGTAATACAGAACAAAAATCTGGGTATTTGAATTTTCTAGTTATTTGACTCATTCTTTATTTAACAGGTATGTTTCCATCTAATTAGGAACATTCAAATAATCTAACCCTTTCAGAAATCTCAGAACAGATTTCTCAAGAGATTTTCTTCTCACTGTACTTTAATTAGTATGTTATAATGTGCTATATGGAATGCAGGTCAAAATTGCTAAACTATGGTACATATGAAGGTTACTTTGTTAAAAACAAAGCAAACCCAGCCATGATTTGAATATCAGCTTCTCATCCGAGTGAGTATAAAGGTTTCCTTTAGAAGAAAGATGGCTCTGAATTTGATGAACACTCACATCACCACTTGTGTCCAGTCTCCTGAGGTAGGGACCAGACTATTGTAGATCCTAGGTGAGTTTATTAACTGAAGAAAGGCCTCTGAGAATTTTTGACTAGAAAGTGCCAGATCATCACAGGGAGCCCCAAGATGATAGGATGTAGAGATACCAAAGGAGGACACCAAGGAGAAGACAGAAAAGGTCATGAACAGAGATAATGTAGAGAGGACGAATCAACCTCAAAGTGAGATAAAGTGGATAATCAAACCAGCACCATTGTGTACCATCATCAGTAGAGACAGTACACCAAAGGAAATGGGTCAACTTCAAACTTCACAGGCCACTCAGCTGCACCTCATCTATATACTACTTCCCCCATTGCCAATTTTGACTGCAGGGGTTCTATTTTCTCCAGCCATTTACATGCTCTGTGTTCCTAAGCTTTATTCTGCTCTTCTTAGACAACTTATTGTGAACTGACTGATCTGCTCCCATGATTTCAGCTTTGATTTTTTTCCCCAGCATCAGTATCCAGTATCCAATGGGTCCCAAACTCAGAGAATTAAAAACAAAACTCATAACCATCCATCTCAATGAATTTTCTCAAATCAAAATATCACAGGCATTCAGTCATCAAAACTAGAAAACCAAACATCACCTTGGCAATTCCTTTGCCAGACTATCCACAAACCCTATCAGTTTTTTGCTCAATGTTTCCTTCCTTTCTTCCTTTCTTTTTTGCCCTCTCTCCCTCCTCCTTCCTTTCTTGTTTTTGTCTTTTGAAATAAAACATGAGTATATGTGAGTACATATCTTCTAAACATATAAAAATTTTTTAAAAACCCACCAAATTGTGTTTTAATTCTGCTTCTCTTTCTCTGGGTCTCAACATCTCTCATTCAGACTGATATTTTCTAACTGGTATCTCTGCTACTAGATGTTTTTCAATCCCATACTCTATGCAAGTATAACAAGAATTTTTCAGAAATGAATGTCAGACTGTGTTAATTCCTTGCTTCAAACAGATCAATGGCTTCTCATTGGCTTTAGAAAAAAGCCCACATTTTTGACATGGTTACATGCACTGTCTCCATCATTTGGCCCCTGCCCATCTTACACTTTCACCTCGCACCACTCCCTGCAGTAAACTCCAGTTTCATGGTGTTTCCTTTGTGCACAGGGCCCATTTGTTTCCATACATTTACTCTTGTTCCCTTTGTCTGTAATTCTCTATTCTCTCTGCTTCCCCTCTGCCCTTCCCCAACCTTAATTATTCATATCTTGGAAAAGCAGCTGCCACATTCAGAAAGTTTTTCCTGAAAGTTCTGGCAGAACTGGGTTGAGTATTCTCCTCTCCATTCTTTCACCCTGTGTTTAGAACACTGAAAGTTTCTAGTGAGCATGTGTTATTTTTGTCATTAGAAAAATCAATAGAGACAAAGAAAAGAGAATAAATATAATAAGTCTGTACCAACATAATCTGTGCCCCATATTAGACTGTAAGGTTTTTGAGAACACAAATTATAAATGATTCATCTCTGCAATCCCACTTCTTAGCCCAGTACCTGGCAACTGAAGCTCCATAAATGTTCTGTTAAATGAAGGTGACTGACAGGAAAAAAGAGTATATGAAAATAAATAATGGAAAAGATAAGACTTCCTTGTTAAAGTGGTCCAAGTCCTGATATTTGGGCAGTTACAATGACTTCTTTATTATAGATTATTCTAGTTAAAAATAACTCCAAATAAGCAATTTATTTGCTTCTAACCAGCAATATTAATGCTATTGAAAAACTGTCCTGTTTGTGACATCAGATCTCTCACTTCATCACCCAAGGCACATTTTATAAAAGCTATGCCATGTGTAATCTTCATCAAGAGAATAGAAAGGCAGAAGGAAGAACAAAACCAAGTAGAAATAAAACTGGTAGCATCAAGATTTGTCTCTTGGAAGATTACTTACATGCAGCAGCAATACAGCAGCAAGGAAAGACTGTCCTTGACAGTATCCAATGTCTTCATCATACACAGAGTAGGCCTGGAGAAGAGATGAAGAAATACTGTAAATAGTCACAGATTGTAACTGAAGTGTTAGCTCACATCAGGGATCAGAATAAGCTTATTCTGGGTTTTCCACCACAATTTCACTGATTTTTCAATTTGAATGTGTGTGCCATTAGCTCAGTGGGCTGTCCCAAGAAGGCTGTGTTTTTCCAAGATGTCCCATTATCTCAGACTCATCTTTGGAATGTGAAAATAAAGAGATGCTCAGAGGATTTGAATTCATTTTTAAAAACCCATTATGGTTTTAGGTGAGGTAGGTCAGATCATGGGAGGCTCGGGCAAAGGGTGGGGGAAGGTAAGACTCTGATATTGATTAGAATGCTAAGGCACTACAAGAGGGAATCCTGAAGGTTCTGGAAGTAGTGCAGGTCTACTATTCTGAGAGACACTCCCCCCCCCAAAAAAAATTACCCTGTAGAACCTCTAGAAGTTTTTGAAGACCTTCTGAACTACTCTCCCATTTTCCACAACGCAGAAGAGTAGAAATGCTCCGCTCATCTCTCTTGCTCGGGCAAGGCAGAACAGTCAGTGTTGTAGAGTGCCTCATGCCACATCACACCCACCATTGTAGGTACTCTGCCTGTCCCACATCTTTAGCAACACTCTAGCCAGGCCAGACAGAAGACACCCAAATAGTCCCTCACAGGAAGTCCAGAACTCCTTGGAAAGTAACTATCATACCATTCAATCTAACATTTGCCTCTTTGTCTTCAGAGGAAAGGAAATAAGGTTGTATCCTTAACAAACACTAATAGTGCTTCAAACAGCTGGGATTATAACAATAAATGAAGACCCCTTATACTACATTTTAGAAGGCTAATCAGTAAGTGAATATGCTGATTAAAGGACAAAGAATAAGTTAGCATTTTCTGTAAAAGTGCAGATAGTAAACACTTTAGGTTTTGGGGAGACAAGTAGGGTAGCAGTTAACTATAAAAACCATTCTTAAATCAAGGGCAATACAAAAACAAGTTTTGTGAGAAGGGCTCACTAACAACTGAGGTGCTGCCACCATTTTTTTTTTTTTTAGGATAAACATCTCAAGTGTGCTGCTGGAATCCTGGATATGTATCCTACCTATGTGGTAAACTTCATCTTAGGTAATTTCCTTCAATTTGCTTAAAACAATGTGTTGCGATTTTGTGAGTGTAAAAACTGCTTCTGTCCAGGGCAACTGTTATCAAAGATCACTAGAGAGGGTAACCTGAGAAGGATAAGGGTAGTACCTCCTATTTGCCAAGTCACAGGGGGGAGTCTGGAGTAACAGTGCAGTGTTTTGTTTTGTTTTTTCGTTTTTTGCTTTTTGGTAAAAAATATAATAATAAGGACTGTGGTTGTGGCTTAGTGGTAGAGCGCTCACCTAGCATGTGCAAGGCCCTGGGTTCAATCCTCAGCACCACATAAAAATAAATAAATAAAATAAAGGTACTGTGTTAAAAAAAAGATAATAATAAGCTTTTTTTTTTTTAGAATTTACACTCAGTGAAATGCATACACTTTAATTACATGACTCCCTGAATTGGGGTATTTTTTCAGTGCACCATTCCTGAATGACCACACCACTTCAGAACACTCCTTTGTGCCTCTTCGTAGTCAAACACCTCTACCCAGGCATACATTGATCTGATTTTTATAATAATATGTTAGTTTGAGATTTTGTAAGTTTTTATATAAACAAAACCTTAAAATATGTACTCTTTAGTGTCCAGCTTCTTTTTATCTTTTTAAATTCTTTTTTTCTTCATTTTAATTACACCAAAAGTGTGGTATTCACTGTGACTGTATTTATACATGCACACAATGTAACAATATAATTTGATCAATTCAGTTTCTTTTATTCAGCATGTTTCTGAGATTCTTCTGTGTTGTTGTATGTCTTAATACTTTATTCCCTTTTGTTGCTGAGAAGTGTATTTCTGCACAAATACTGTATGACTTGCTTATCCATTTTCTTGTTTCCAATTTTAGTCTGATCTTTTCAAAGACCTTATTTTGGGTTTTATTATCATTTTGTTTATATGTTTTTTACTTCCCTGATTTCTGTTATTATCTTTCTTTATTATTTATTTCCTTCTATTTAATTAGGGTTTCATTTGCTAATTTCCTAGCTTATTAAAATAAAAATTTAGATCTTTCTTCTTGTCTAATGTAGACATTTGAAGCTATGCACTTCCCTCTAATTTACTGACATGCTGGTTATAATGCCCATCCTTGTCAACTGTCATCCCCCTGAATGTAGAGCGTCTCAGCCCAGGCTACTTCTCAGCTTAGTGGATCTCACCTCAGTAGTGTTTATAAAGAATTGGGCAATTTCAGCTCCCAAATCCACAGCCTCAGAGGAAAAAAAAAAACTTGGGGTTATCCTCAGAGGCATGTGTCCAACACAGGCCCAACTGTGGCTACCTTTGCTTTGGAGGATGAGGAGGATGGGCTAAAGTAGGTCTATTTCAGCTCCATCTGCTCGTCTTTTTCTTGGGATGAAATGAACTAGATAATTCATAAATTTCGTCAATGGCTCTTAACAAAGGTTCTATGCTGCATTTATGCTCAAAATTTTAGACTGAATTAATCCATGAGTTATTAATATGGGTTTATTGTAAGTTCTAAAGCAAACGAATATATATCTTTTCTGTTCCTTGTGTTGTAAATGAAACATATGGGGAAAATATTAAAATCTTGATGTTCTATCTATTTTGTCCAACTTTAACATAAACTATTCATAGATGACTACTTTAAAAAATTATTTCCCTTTGGTCTAGGCCTTCAGAAAATTTCTGAATAGTCACTTGGTAAAATTATGAGAGGAAAGGGGAAAGAAGGAAAGAGAAAAATTTATTCAAAATAATTTATATAAATAAAAAATTACAAGATTACTGTGAATTCCAACATAAGGAAAAAATCCAACAAATCAAACAAATGGCCAAAACCTACAACAATCAAAGGAGAGGTCAGAATGTTGCCAACTGTACTACTGCACCTCCAAAACCAAACACCAAAATATAAACCTTCACTGACAGATAAATTTCTTCATTCAGATACATGTTTCTCAAATAATCTCTATATTCTTAAGTCAGAGATCTTTTTTACTCAGAAGTTGAAATTCCCAAGTTTAAAATATTTAATAAGCTGCTTCAACCCAGAAAGAACTTTGCCTGTATATTTTTTGTGTTTTTTCAAAAACTGTTTAACATTTCTATGGAGGAGCAGTTTCTCATTATTTGCAAACTGAGGAAGAACCCTAAGGAGCGACACTTTCATCTGACTTTCTACTCCTAGGAGAAGCATTCAGCATTCATGATGATAAAGCTGAATAGTGGATTGAGTAAGAATCCCCTAATATTTAAAGGGACATTTTCTTTATTCTTTTTCATTAGTGCATATTAATTATACAGAACAGGGGATTTCACGCTGCCACATTCACTGTGAATTTAACACATTTTGTTCTTTTACAGCCCCCCCTCAGCCTTACCCACCCTTACCCACCTATCCCCTGATTCCTTTCTTCTTATGTTTAAGTCTCCCTCTACTTTCATGTCTTTTCCCCCTAGATTTTACATGAGAGAACATGTGATACTTGTCTTTCTGAGTGATTTATTTTGCTCAACAGGATGATCTCAAGTTTCACCCATTTTCTTGCAAACGATATGATTTCATTCTTCATTATGGCTGAATGATACTCCATTGTGTATACAGACCATATTTTCTTGTTCCATTTATCTGCTGAAGAGCACCTAGGCTGCCTGGAACTTGGCTATTGTGAATTGTGATGCAATGAACATGAGTATGCAGGTATCTCTATAGCATGCTATATCTGGGTCATGTGGCAGTTCTACTCTTGGTTTTGAGGGATCTCTGCACCGATTTTCACAGTGACTGGACTAACACATATAAGGGTTCCCCAACCATCCTTGTTAGAATTTATTGTTATTTGTATTTTTGATGATTGTGATTCTATAGCAGTGAGATAGAATCTCAATATAGTTCTGATTTGTATTTCCCTGATGGCTAAATATAATGAATACTTTTTCATATAACTATTGTCCAAATGTATTTCTTCTTTGGAGAAGTATCTGTTCAGTTTAGATGCCTGCTTATTAATTGCATTATTTGTTTTTTGGTGTTTTCAAGTTCTTTATGTATATTCTGGATATTAATCCTCTGTTGGAAAGTAGATGGCAAAGATTTTCTCCCATTCCATAGGCTTTCTCTTCACATTCTTAATTGTTCGTTGTGTTGTGCAAAGGCTTTTCAATTTACTGTTGTTCAATTTGTTAATTCTTACTATTACTTCCCAATCTATAGGAATCCTATTCAGGAAGGTGTTGCTTGTGCCTATATCTTGAAATATTTCCTCTACATTACATATTGAATTGATTTTTGTGTAGGGTGAGAAACAGGAACTAGTTCCAATCTTCTACATATGGATATCCAGTTTCTCCACAATTGTTCATTAACTAGTCTGTCTTTCCTGCAAAGTACGTTTTTGGCATCCTTGTCAAGGATCAGAGGACTGTAGCAGCGTGGGCTTACTTCTGTGTCCTCTATTTTATTCTAGTCGTCTCATATTTTTTTTTTATATCAGTACCACGCTGCTTTTGTTACTATGGCTCTGTAGTATATTTTGAAATCAGGTACTGTGATACCTCCAGCATTGTTCTTTTTGCTCAGGACTGTTGCTTTGGCTATTCTGGGTCTTTTGTTTTTCCATATGAATTTTAGAATTTTTTTCTAGTTCTGTAAAGAATGTCATTGGCATTTTGGTGGGGAACATATTGAATCTGTAGACTGCTTTTCATAACATGGTCATCTTCATATTGAATCTACCAATCCATGAGCATATGAGTTTTTCTACATTTTAGTGTCATTTAATTTCTTTCTTCAATGTTCTGAAACTGTCATCATAGAGATCTTTTATCTTGTTGGTTAGGTGTATTTCTAGGTGTTTTGTTTATTTATTTATTTTGAAGCTATTATGAATGAAATTATCCTCTTGATTTCTTCCTCAGCTGGTTTGTTATTGGTGTACATAAAGGCTATTGATTTTTGAATGCTGATTTTGTATCCTGCTACTTTGCTGAATTTATCAAATCTAAAAGTCTTCTGGTACATCTTTGTTCTTTCTATTTTTTTAGTTGTCAATGGACATTTATTTTTTTACTTATTTATATGTGGTGCTGAGGATTGAACCTAGTCCCTCACACATGCAAGGCAAGTGCTCTGCCCCAGCCCATTCTCATGTAGTCTTTAGGGATGTCTAAGTATAGGATCATATCATCCACAAATAGGAATAAAAGTTCAATGTAAAAATATTGAACAGGAGTGGTGAGAGCAGACACCCATATCTTTGGTTCCTGATTTTAGAGAAAATGCTTTCAGTTTTTCTACATTCAGTAAGATGCTGGCTATGGATCTGTCATACATATAGCCCTTATTATGTTGGGGCAAGACGCTTATAGATCTAGATTTTTTTAGGCTTTTACAATGAAGGGTGCTGAATATTGTCAAAGGCCTTTTCTGCATCTGTTGAGATGATGGTGTATTTTTTTATCCTTAAGTGGTATATTTGCATATGTGAAAACATCTTTGCATTCCTGGCATGAAACCAACTCGATTATGGCACATGCCTCCCCTTCTTTATTTAAGATTTTGTTTTCTAAGTTATTTTTTTAAGTTGTAGATGGACATAATACCTTTATTTGATTTATTTTAATGTGGTACTGAGGATTGAACTCAGTACTTCACACAAGCTAGGCAAGTATTCTACCACTGAGCCATAAACCCAGCCCACATATGACCTTTTTAATGTGCTGTTGAGTTCAGTTTGCAAGTATTTTATTAAGGATTTTTGGGTCTACATTCATGAAAGATCTTGGTCTGTAGCTTTCTTTCTTCATCTTGCCCTTATCTGGTTTTGATATTAGAGTGATACCAGCTTCACAGGATAAGTTTGTAAGAATTCCTTCCCTTTCTGTTTCATGGAATAGTTTGAGAAGCATTCATATTAGTTCTTCTTTAAATATCTGGTAAAATTCAGCCACAAATCCATCTGATCCTGGGCTTTATTTTGTTGGGAGACTTTTTATTACGACTTCAGAATTATTGCTTGTTATTGGTCTATTTAGGTTTTTATTTTGTGGATTCAATTTTGGCAGGTTGTATATGTCTAAAAATATATTTCTTCCAGATTTCCAATTTATTGGAATATAAATTTTCAAAATCATCCCTAACGATCCTCTGGAATTAAGTGGTATCTATTGTAGTAATATCCCTCTTTTCTTCTCTAGTGTTATTAATTTTTAGGTCTCTTTCTCCTTTCTTTTGGTTAGTCTAGCTAAGTATTTATCAATCTTGTTGGTTCTTTTCAAAGAACCAACTCTGTACCTCATTGATCCTTTGTATTGTTCTTCCCAACTCTAATTAATTTTAGCTCTGATTTTTAGTGTTTCCTTCCTTCTGCTGGTTGAGGTTTCACTTGTTCATGTTTTCCTAAAACCTTGACATGTATTACTAGGTTATTTATTTGAGATCTCTCTGATTTTCTGATGTAGATATTCATAGCTAAAAACTACTCTCTTAAAACTATAAAAGCACCATTTTCATTAACCACACCCAGAAAAGTTAATCAAAAGCCTTTTTGGTGATTGCAATGTTTTCTGAATAATATTCAGTCCTGTGAAACATCTGTTTTGTAAATGAAAATCAGTTTCCATACAATAATTAAATTATTTTATAGAAAAAGTCATTAATTGGTAAACAATGATCCGGATTATTTTTCTCAGGCTGTGGACAATTCTTTCATGTTATATAATATAGAGACCCTGAGCCCAACAGAAGAAAAAGTAGGCCCAAATCTTCACTATGTTGCCTTAGGACCTGACTTCTTTAACAAGACTCCTAAAGTGCAAGAAGCAAAATCAACAATCAATAAATGGAATGGATTCAAACTAAAAGGCTTCTTCTCAGCAAAGGAAACAATCAATAACTTGAAGAGAGAGCCTACAGAATGAGAGAAAACCTTTACCTCACTCACCTCTAATACAGCACTAATCTCCAGGATATATAAAGAACTCAAAAAACTTAATATCAAAAAACAAATAACCCAATCAATGAAGGCTAAGGAACTGAAAAGACACTTCACTGAAGAACTATGCACAGTCAACAAATATATGAAAAAACGTTCAACATCTCTAGCAACTGGAGAAATGCAAATTAAAACTACTCTAAGGTTTCAACTCACTCCAGTCAGAATGGCAATTATCAAGAATACAAACAGAAATAAGTGTTGGCAAGGATGTGGGGGAAAAGGCACACTCATACATTGCTGGTGGGACTGCAAATTGGTGCAACCATTCTGGAAAGCAGCCATAAATATTCCTCAGAAAACTTGGAGTGGAACCTCCATTTGACCTAGATATCCCACTCCTTGGTATATACCCAGAGGTCTTAAAATCAGCATATTACAGTGACACAGCCACATCAATGCAACTCAATTCAGAATGGCTAAACAATGGAACCAACCTAGGTGCCCCTCAACAGATGAATAGCAAAGAAAATGTGGTATATATACACAAAGGAATATTACTCATCCCCGAAGAATGAAATTATGGCTTTTGTGGGTAAATGGATGGAGATGGGGAATATCATACTAAGTAAAATAAGCCAACCCCCCCCCCAAACCAAAGGCAGAATGTTTTCTCTGATATGCAGATACTAATTTATAATAAGGGGGATGGGCGCTAGGGAAGAATAGAGGTACTTTGGATTACATAGAGGGGAGTGAAGGGAAGGGATGGGATATAGGGATAAGAAGGATAGAAGAATAAACTGGACATTATTATCCTATGTACACATATGACTACACAATCCGTGTGATTCTATATCATGTACAACCAGAAAAATGAGAAGTTATACTCCATATATGTATGATGTGTCAAAATGCATTCTACTGTCATGTATAACTAAATGGAACAAATAAAAAAAGAAATTTGGTAATTCAAGGTAGTATTTGTATACATACCTGATAAGACTCAAAGCTGCTTTGTTTCTTCAAAAAAGATATTAGCTTTGCTAAGAGATAATTTCACCACTCACAATTATACTACAGAAGGTTGGCCTTACTTATGGGTTAGGATACATATCTCACTCTTAAATTTTCACAAAAAAATAATGACTACATGTTTCCTTCAAAGCTCTCAATTTACACAAAACATATGCTAGAACTATGAGAGTTACAGGAGCTTGTAAATACCACTATATTTTAACTATAACTCAGCTTCTGTCTAGAACCACCTACAACATATGACATTTTAAAATCAGGTGATAAAGAAGCAGCCTTTCTGCTATTGAAAACTCTCATCACTTAAAAGTGATTTAGTCTTTTATATAATATCGCCTTTAATGAAGTACAATTTGCATACAGTATTTCACCCTTTGCTCATTTTTTTTTGAGAAAGACACACACTTAGAAATACTGCAAGTCTTCAAATGTTATCCCTGTATGAAGCTAAATAATGAGGAAGCACAATACTTTATTCCACAGAACTCTCTTTAATAAGCTCATATCTGGCATTATATATGTAACCCATCAGACTTCAAAAACTCAACTCTAGACCCAGATGCATTCAGGAATTACCCATTTAGCCAGATCTATACACCTTTTGTAAAGGCACACTAAAGTCACTGTCTTCCATATTACCCTGCATATGTTCCAGGAAAATTACTAACATGACTTTTACCCTCAAAAGTTTCCTAATTAGATGTAAATCATGGAGTCATCCATTACATATCAGGATCTCAATACAAAAAAGTCTCTAATTTCGTGCCTGAAAAATACATGCCCTTATTTTTTAAGTATATGCTAACAAGATTATAAAATATATATAGTTCAGTGTTTTATTTTTGCCTTAACTGCCAGGAATTAATAATCAAATGCATTACTCAACACTAGAAAATACCTCATCTCTGCTACTTTATAATATCCATTCCTCTTGGTCACTGTATTTATTCATTTTACATAAATTTCAATTTTGGAAACTCTTTTAGGTCTTTCAGTAAGTAAAAGGGCAATCACTCAAAAAATCATTGTGGTACTATTGTTCTCTTTTAACCTTTTTCCTGCTAATGATGATAATCATCACACTCATCTTTAATGAGAGAAAAATTAGGTTGTTGGAGTTATTATTAATTTTTAATGAATTTGAAAGAAGCTTTTCCTAATTATTACCAATTTCCAGAGCCCAAATTTTAAAAACTGGAAGATCAATTAATTTAATTTCTTTGATTTATATAGTTATATTTCTGTTGGCTTAATTTGCACTTCCATTCAGAGCTCATGTGCATGCGGGGGGGGGTATGCACACACTGGGGAACAGAAGGTTACAGAAGAATGCAAGAGGAAAAGAGGAGGTGGTTTAATCCTATCCCTATTTGGAGTGCTTCTGATTATAAAGACCTTTTTCATGAAGAAGGAACTCTGGAGACACCTGCTGATGAGAAAGCATCTTATACAAATGAGAAAGATGTTCTCAGTACTTCCCTTTCCTCACAAAAGATGTCTAGTCAAGGATTCCTTGCAACTGTGGGTCTCCAAAATTTAATTATGCTTCATTAGAACTACATCATTTTAACAAATGCTGGACTCCTTTTTGTACAAATATATTTAATATTGTTGAGAATTGTGCTGCTTCTATGTCCATTTCTGCTATGAGAGAAGTCCAGTCAAACATGAAGGCCCATGAATGATCAGAGAAGATAAATTCAACAATTCCACAGCCTACTTTCTAACTAGAGAGCTAAGGATAAAACCACAAATCAGTAATGCCTGAATCTTACTTTCTAGCTGCTTCATATTTTGGTTTGGGTTAGCAATAAAAATGACTTTTCAGAGACCACCTTCTAAACTCATACTATGGATGAATAATAGATTTTTATGCACAGCTTAAAAAACAAAATGTTCTGGCAAGTTTCCCCCTGGAGTTCTTAAAAGCACTATTTTGCTTTAGCCTAGGCTTCCTCTGAGTTGAACAGAATCCTTTCCCTTTTCAAAGCTTGCATCTTCTTAAGCCTGAACCCTCCCTGCTCTCACTTTAATTGCTTTCTGGCTGACTGCTGCACCAGCACAAAACCATCTGGGTTTCACTTCTGGTGATGGATGAGTAGCTCCTATTGGACCAATCTTCCCCTGATTACAAACTGAAATTGTACCAGGACAAATACAGAAAATAATTACCAGAGAATATTGAAGAACTAAATGAAAGCAAGCAGAAACTAGAGGACAGAATACACTTGGAAAAGGGAATGACCATGGGTAAAGTTCTCATTCTTTGTCTTTTTCGAAAGGCGAGGTTCCATTCATTAAATGGTACCACACTGGAGTGGCAAAAACTTAGATATAAAACTAATGTCTCAGTGACTTAATGAGACAGAGAACATAATGGTGTGACCCTAAAAGATAGGATGTAAGATAGAGAATTTTGAATAAAAGACAGCAACAGAGCAACAGCAAAATGTATATACTCTACAATTCCAATTATATAAAGTTCTATAATAAGTCAATATAATACAAGACTAGAAGGATAAGAGGGATGTCTTAGATTACCCAGTTATACAGTTGTAAATAATGAAATGGCATTCTTCACATGTGAATTTCACTGAAAGTAAATTTTGCCTACAAAAAGAACTGCTAATAATATAAATACCAAACTCTAATCAATAATACACGTGTTTCTGTGTTTAGGCATAGGTATACTGATGTCCACAACTTACATTGAAATGGCATAATATATTAAAATCAATTAGCAGAATATACAGGTGGATGGACGGATGTGTGATTAACAGAATGTTAACTAGAATCTAGGCAGCAGATTGATAGTTGTTCACTGTGCAATTCTTTCAACTCTTCTTTTATATTTTAAAAATTTCAAATAACGGTTTGTAGCTATACTCTGTCCCTTTTTCTGCCCTGGACTATAAAGTTTATTGTTCTTGCCAGGTTCCTAAGAGTACTTTACATATTAATTCAGCAAGCCAGACTTACTGTGCACCTATTATTCATTAAATGCTACACTTACTAAGGCAGCTGCAAAAATGAAAAGACACAGCTCAGCTAAGGGTCTTAGGGAAGAGACCAGTACATGCAATGGAAAGTCCACAGTGAGAGAAGTGCCCGTGGAGATGTGGAACTACCACTGGTCTTAGATTATCTTAGAATCATGAAGGAATGCCTACAGTCTCGCAGCTAGATTAGGCCGAAATATTTATCTGTAGATAAATTACATGGTGGCTCATGCCTGTAATCCCTCTTTCGTCCAAAACACTCTGTGACACATGCAAACCTGATATAGGAAATAAAGGATATTTCTCTCTGGGCCAAGGAATGGAGACATACAGTGCTAGAACACTTGTACAGAAGCAACTTGACGGTAAAGATGAGGCAAGCTCAGGTTCATAAGAATGACAGGAAAATCAAAAGGCATTTTCTGGGGCTGGGGCTGGGGCTCAGTGGTAAAGTACTTGCCTAATATGTGTGAGGCACTGGGTTTGATCCTCAGCACCATATGAGAAATAAGTAAATAAAATAAAGTTATTAAATAAAAAATTCTCTGACCAGATACAAGGGCTGCTGTTTGAGCATGAGAGAACCAGTCAGACCCCAAACAGCTTAGTTTCGTGGCCCAGCTAAGGTAGCTGACATATTTGATAACTGATTGGCCATCAATGAACAGTGGTGAAGATTTCATCACTTTAAATTGTGACATGAATGTTTCTCCAAATTCTAACCTAAATATTGAGCTGTCAAGATTTTTTTCAGAAATAAGGAGAGAAATGAATTACAGTAGATGGGATAGAAAGAGAAGATGGGGGGGAGGGGGATAGTAGAGGATAGGAAAGGTAGCAGAATACATCAGTCACTAGTATGGCATTATGTAAAAATGTGAATGTGTAACCTATGTGATTCTGCAATCTGTATTTGGGGTAAAAATGGGAGTTCATAACTCACTTGAAACTATTGTTCGAAGTATGATATGTCAAGAGCTTTGTAATGTTGTGAACAACCAATAAAAAAAAAAAAGATTTTTTTCAGAACAATTCTAAGAGCAATGGTGTAAACAGACAATAGTAACTCAGACCTCCTTCTCACTTTAACAGGGCCTTGACATACACAAAATGTAATT
The DNA here is from genome assembly GCF_052094955.1 of Ictidomys tridecemlineatus. Classification (NCBI taxonomy): domain Eukaryota; kingdom Metazoa; phylum Chordata; class Mammalia; order Rodentia; family Sciuridae; genus Ictidomys; species Ictidomys tridecemlineatus. The sequence continues at coordinate 8,170,367 of NC_135486.1, read as the reverse complement.
TGTCATTTATTGGGCAGATAAACTCTTTAACCTATCACCAATGAGCTTCTGCCAACATGAGGTTAAAACAAAAAATATCAGCCTTCGGATTATTCTTCTTGGCACCAATTGCCCCTCAGTGAGTAGGTCACGGAATCAAATATAAAATATATGTAACAAATTCTTTAGCATTGCAAAACATGGAGGCCCACACCTGTAATCCCAGTGACCCAGAATGTTGAGGCAGATGGATCACAAGTTCCAAGTCAACCTCAGCAAATTACCAAGGCCCTGTCTCAAAATGTGGCTCAGTGGTTAAGTGCAGTTCAATTCCCAGCACCAAAAAAAAAAAGCACTACCTACTGACCCAAGTGTTTACATATATTAATTTATTTAATCTTTACAACTCCCTGGGGCAAGTACTATTACTGTTTGCATTTTAAAGATGAAGAAATTGAGGCACAAAGAGGACAAGTAACTTGTCCCGACAGAAAAATAGAGCCAGAATTCAAACTAAATCACCTAGTGCTTAGCAACACTAAAAGTACTTCAAACTGTGGAAGTCTTGAAGTTCCAAAGTTCAAGCTTTTTAATGCTGTCTATTTGGTTTCTAGATTTTTTGCATCTTAAATGACTGTTGACATACGTTACCACATTCTGTTTGATATGTACCCCATAAGTATTCATAAACTAATCACAGAGATGATTTTTGTTAGATAATATAGAGGAATAATAATCACAAAATTCACAGAGTGGTAACTCTGGTGGGAGAAGGCTAGCTGGAAAAGGAATACCTGGGGGTGTACAAAAACATTGGTAGTATTCTATTTTCTAACTTGTAGGCATAAGGACGCTACATTTTTATTTTTTTAATCATAAATTCAAATTATTTACTCGTTTGAATGTGACACATTTCATAATTTTAAAAGTTTAATTAGAATATTTTAAAAATTACTTATTAGCAATCATTCATTCAATGGTTGTGTTATTTCAATTTTAGTGGCATCTTCAGAATATAAATACATGAAAGATGCCCGTCAAGGTTGCGTTGGAGTTTAATGCAGTGAGCTGGCAGCTGGAAGTTTGCTGGGTCCCCTTCGGCTGTGGCTCTCAACATCTCCCCCTCTCTGTTTAAACAACAAGCATGTGGCTTAGGGACCGTGCCTGCCTTAGGTCGTCCAGTACTACATATGGTCCTTACCCGTCATCAGATGAGCTGACCTCAAGGCGTCAGCCTCCTGTCTTGGTTGGTACCATTGCAATTGCATCTTACCCATCATTGACTACCGGTCCAGCATACAGCCATTCCTGTGGATAGGTCTTTGTACCAGCAGGGGGGTGAGGTTCTTTGCCTTACCTCTGTTGGCCCCCAAATTTTAGCTGAACAACCATCATAAGCAGAAGGGAGGAAGATACACCAAACCAACTGATGGCTCCTTTTGGAAAAATTGTACCACCGATGACACCATCAGCAAAAATACCCCAACACTACCACAAGTCACTGCACCAACAGATAGTTCACAATGCATACAAGTGATACATAGTCCAGGCAAGTTCTGCAGCAGTTCAGTGATAGCTATTGCAGAAGCTATAGATTGGTTTTATCTTTGTCTTCACGGGCACTGGGATGAAGATAGGAATTCTGGCAATAATGGCTAAAGAAAAAAATATGTAACATTCCAGAAGGCACTAAAAGAAAACAATTTTCTGAATAATTTACATTATCCTCCTTAAAAAGCCATGGGCTACATTTTTGTATTGTATTAATGTATGCCCTGACTGCTCTTGATTTTACTGGGATGCCTCCTTCCTCTAACAATTTATTTAACACTCTTTCGGTTTGTTTTTTACTAATTTCTGATCCCATATTTCTACTATAACTATAATACAACCCAACAAGATAATGCCAAACAAAACCGAAACAGAATGAAACAAAAATGGAACAACAAAAAATCATTATAATAGCCTTTCTATCCTCCTGAAATGTACATCCGTCCTTTCTCCCTATCTGTTCCTCAGATGTGAGCAGTTTTTTTTCCATCTTACACATCTCCAGGGACAAGCAATTAAAACAGAAGCAAAACAAAAGAAGAATCTTAAAATGGCTACCCATCCTCTCGCCCTCAGGGGCGAGCAGTTTACCTTATCACTTACCCTCAATCGTTCCCCTTGCAGGCCACCAAATGCCGCAGTCTGGCTGGGCACAATTCAGGAGCCACTTGTCAAAAGAAACGAACTTTATTTTTAGAAAACACACACACACACACAGCACCACACAGCTCTTCAGGAATTCCCTCAGAGCCCAACTGCCACCACCGGCTTCCCACAAGCCTCTCAACATCCCCCACTCCTCCTGCTCTTGAGGCCGATTGGCTGGGTTGCGTGGGCGGTGCAAAAAAAAGTCCCCCAATAAGCAGCTCCATGGTCTGAGAGGGCAGGGAAACAGCTAAATGAGCATCACTGCAGAGGAGCCAATCAGTTGGCAGCTAGAAGTTTGCTGGGGCCCCTGTGAGCCAATCATCAGCTGGCAGCTGGAAGTTTGCTGGGGCCCTTTCGGCTGTGGCTCTCAACAGCAGTGGTTAAAATAGTGAAACAAATACTCAATGAAAAGAGCTCTTCTTGGAGATAACTCTACATATACACAGTTGATTCTTGTTCTTAATAGTCTATGAGGCAGCCACTGCATTGAGTTAGAGAATACTGAATTTGTGCCCCACAGATTAGGAGGTTAGGCTCCTGTGCACCTATGGTCAGTATCCAGTCAAGACACAGCTTGTTTCACGTTTGTTTCTGTTTGAAGGTTCCTTGTTTGATACATACTGTTGATGCATTAATGTTAAACTCATAGACAACTGCACTCTACCTCATGCCTCAATAAAGATTTTCTAATGCACGTTTTTGTAAGGGTGATCAGAATCACCTAGTGCTTAGCAACACTAGAAAGTACTTCAGCACTATGCTTGGAAACCATTTCAGGAAAATCACCAACAAAGAGCACAAAAATGCACAAACATGACAATAAATACACTGCAATACTTGTTTATAGAATACAAGTTGAAATAAGAAGACATACTTAATCTACCTGAGCTTAAAATATACACACTAGATGGCTCAAATTTCTTGATATTGCATATTGACATGTAAGCAAATGACTAGAAACACCCACAATTAGTGCCAATTTTTTAGGCTGCAAACAAATTGGTAATACCAAGTAGGCAAATCTTCAAGTATAGAATCCATGAATACTAAGGATTGACATATATATGTATTCATATTCAGAATTAAGTTGAAATAGCTTATCTCTGCCATTAGCTGACAAAATAAATCAATACAAAGTGTTTATAATTAATGAATCAAAATTGTTATTGATTAGAATCATGAATTATTAGTTTGTGGAAGGGTCCCAACACAAGAAAAATTAAGTATTAATATAGGTACAGTCTCAGATTATAATTATATATTTTAAAATGTATAATACTCTTATTAAAAGTTTCCAGTACTCAATATTCTTTATCATATTTCTTTTCTCCCAAGCTTTTGGAATCATTATCAATTATGTGTTTTCTTATTCTTTTTGTATTCTGTATAGGTAGTCCATGGTGATAAACAGATCATTTCCTAAAAGTTCATTTACCATATTCTTTTTTTTGAAACTCAGACTGTGTTTTACCATAAAAGCAATACAGTTTTGAGAATCTCGGACTAGACTAGATTTCCTTTTATTAAATATTTATTTCCTTTAGTTGTACACAATACCTTTGTTTTCATTCATTTACTTCTTTTATGTGGTGCTGAGGATTGAACCCAGGGCCTTGCACGCGCTAGGTGAGTACTCTACCGCTGAGCCACAACCCAAGCCCTAGTTTAGATTTCTATAGAGCCCAGAACAATAATTTGTTAATAGTGAAGTGCTCTAAAATCATGGCTTCAAAATTTACTTAAAAGTTTTCTATTAGGGGTTATGAATGCCACTAATTTCAAATTAATGCCACATCTTAAATTTGAGCTCTACCAGTTAAAGAATTGCTTATCTTCTCTAAACTTTCCTTTCACTGAGGCAACAAATATTTCTTGTATACCATATGGTGTAAGCAGAGGACAAAATGGACACGAAAACTGCTCTCATAAAGCTTATTTTCTAGTGGGAAGATAGATAATAGCTATGCTAAATATTTATACGGTATGTTTCAAGTATTAAGTGCAATGGTGAAAAATAAAGCACGGAAAGGGCTAAGAAGAGATTGCAACTTTAAAGAGACTGGCTAAGGTAGGTCAGACTGCCTGGGAGAAAAGCACCTGAGCAGGAGTTCAGAGAGGTCACAGAGCAAGCCATGGAGCTCTCTGGGAGTGGAGTGTACCAGGTAGAGAGAACAGCCTATACAAGGGCTCTGAGTGTGAGCACATCTGGCACCAGTGGCTGGGACAGAATGCACAAGAGACAAATAATTAGACTTGAAGTCTTCAGCCTGGTAAACCTCTGTAGAGTCTTTAGCTTTTACACGGAATGAAACAAAAAGCCACTGGAAGCTGGAAGACCAGGTAGGAGATGATGTTAGTTTTGAGCAGGATGGCTATAGTGAAGGTCATGAGAAATGACTGGATGATGGATATACTGTGAAGGTAAAGCCAGTAAGATTTCACAATGGATTCGATGTGAGATGCTGGATATGGCAGTCACGTGCATGCAGCCTACTGATCCTTCATGGCTGCAGAAGAGCATGCATTGGACCTGGGATATTTCCTTACATAGAGATAAGGAGATAAGTCTACTGGGCTTGTCATCTTCTCTAGGAATGTCCTTCCTTGTTCCAGGTGTGATTTGTACTTCTTTGCTCTGTTTAACCATGTGTGTCATATGGCACCTGGCTGACCCCACTGCTACTTCTGTTCCCGATCTGCAGCAAAGACCATCTCCTGCATCAGCTGTGGTGCAGGGCGGGAGAAAACTGGCCAGGTTGGACCAAAGCTCAATATTGATGCTGATCTCACTTAGTCTCATCTCTGTGTGAGTTGTTCCATCCATGGTCTGTGTGAGTCATGTCTATTTTGGTAACCCTGACACTTGCAAACCATGCAGCGCGCGGATATCCTGGGACTACTGCTACTGGTGGTATGCAACAGTGTCCCTTGTTCTGTTTGTGGTTAAAGAGAAAGAAAGGAGACTCCAGGAGGATCCAATGTCTCTGGAATAAGCAGCTGAAAGAATGGAGTTACCACCAGTTGAGATCAAAAGGTCCTCAGGTGAGCAGGTTGTATAGGAAAAATCAAACTTTGAGTTTTAGATAGGCTATGTTTAAGGTATCTGCTAGCAGTTAAATATATAAGTCTGAAGTTTAAGTAAGAAGTTGAGGTTTAAGTTTATAGTTTATAAAATCTAACAGTTATCCCGGTACGCAAAGTATCCACAGGACTAGATGAGACTTATCATTGCAATAAATGTAGATTAAAAGAAAAGTTCAGAGACTTAAATTGGGAAGTAAGGAAAGAAAAGAATGAGCAAAAGACATCAAGAGTGAAAAATGTACATGAAAAATAAGGAAGTGATCAATAGCACAAGATATTGCTGATAGATCAGGGGGAAGAAGATTAAGATTAGGTTGTTAGAGTTATAAAGTAGAACACATTTTTGTTCAAGCCATTTTCAGAGCAGTGGTACAGGTGAAATCAGGACTGAAGAGAGTGAAATAGAGAGTAGTGGGAACAGAATCGGGTTCAGTAAATACAGACAAATCTTTTTGAGAATTTTTTTGGTAAAGGGAAGCAGTCATGTTTACCTGTAACATACAGGTAAGAACACTAGCCACCATATTATACAAGGATTAAACACAATGCCCAGAACACAGTCAAGTGCTGAATAAATGGTAGCAATTTCAGGCTGATGCTCAGGAGAATTACTGTGTTCTTTCAAACATCCCATTTGATCCACCATCAAGGATGAATTAAAAAGCTGCCCTGGATGGGTTTTATTACTGAGTAAAAAATTCTTATGGATTCTTGGATTCCTTACCTTCTTGAGAATGACCAGTTTTCTTTAGGTCCAACAAACCACCAATTTGTTATACCTTCTTTTCACTTTTTGAAGCCAGATATGCCAGTGTAGGCCTAAGACAATTTTGTAAAATCTCACAAATAAAATTCAGGAAGAACAGAAAGGGTAATAAAATTCCCCCTTAAAAGGTCATTAACTTTCCTGTTCCCTTCCTGAAGCCATTAGGTAGAACAAGACAGACACACACCCACAGGGGTAGCATAGTGTAGGATGACACCCTAACTCAGATGAAAAGGCCTCGCATGTAGGAAAATAGGTAATCAAGAAGGGAGAATCAGCACATGATAATATGAGCAGGGGTCTGCATAGAGCAATTCCCTGGCACAGGGGGTTAGAAAAAGGCATCTTTATTCAAGGAATGACAGCAGCAATGGGAGACTGGTGGTGACAGAGGGAGATGCTGCCCAAATGGACAACTATATTAGGATAATGGAAGCTACATGTCTCACTGGGAGAAAAAAGGAGCTAAAACTACTGGAAGGGAAAACACTAAGATTAATCCTCTGGTGCTGGATTGGAATTAGAAGTGTTGCTATAATTAGTTTGCAACATACACAGGTTGACAGAGAAACAAACTAGACAGTGACTTCAGCAAAAGAAAAAGAAAAAAAAAGAGGCCAGAATAAGGATCTGCGAAATTTGCTTCTCCTTAACAGCAGAAATAGTCAGATTTTGGAACTATGTTCATTGACCAAAGGCTTGCAGCAGCCTGGAAATTATTTACTCCAAGAAACAATGAATGTTGGTGTGAACAGGGAACTCTGGCTTTTTTTTTTTTTTTTGGTACCTTGCAGAATTTTTAATTTGCTTTACAGCGCCATCCCCCAACCTTCAGATCCATGACAACCTTGAAAATGAACAGGCTGCATGTGGAATAATGATAACAAGCAGTCTGGCAGCCATCAGAGGGACAGGGTTAGACTCCTGTAAAGCCTCATTCCCAGAGAGGCTTGACTGTATTACTCTGGAACATTCTATTTGTTACACTCACTCAATACGAAAGCCTTTTCCTTGGAGCAATTCTCAAAAACAGTTACAAGCAATTGTTTAATATTGTGGCTGTCTGAGATGGTGAGTAAAAATCTCTGTTCAATCATTAGCTGACCACCAAGTAGAGATTTTAGTGACCACTCTTGACAAAGAATACAGACTTTACAGAATTAGTTCACAACATACTAATTAAAAAGTTTAAAATTAAGGAAAATCTAGGGAATGAAATTTCCATAAAGGCTTTGAAAGACTCAGACATACCTCTCAGAATCTAGAGAGCTAAACTTGTGTGCAAGGCCCCTCACAGTACAAGGCTTTCTGCATGCTCAGGAAGGACCTGAAAAGGCTCTCACCTCTAATTTCTGGCTCACCTTGAAAAAGTGAAGGCAAGACAAAGTTTTCAGTCAACTAGCTGAATGACAGGAAGGTGTACCCAAACACACTTACAAAACCCCTTAGCAAAGACTGGGAGAACGACTGAGTCTAGGAAGTTAAGAAAAAACTCTGTTAAGTTACTAGTTGAGCACCAAGAAGAGATTTCAGGGGCCATACTTGACAAAGAATACAGAATTTACAGAATTTATTCAAAAAAATCACTGATCAAACATACTACTATAAGAAAAAAAAAACATCCAAAAAATCCACACAGACAGAATATAGATTAATTATTGCCAGGGGTTGAGGGAAAGGGGTGAAAGAAAGTGACTTCAAATGGACCCAGGGTTTCTTCTTTAGACTGATGGAAATGGTCTGGAATTAAAGTGGTGGTGATGGTTGCATAACCTTGTGAATACATTAAAATCCACTGAATTGTATGATTTTATAAGGGGTGAATTTTATGGCTTGTAAATTATATCTCAATAAATAAAAACATGAATACAAATGCATGCTTGTATGTACATGCAGGCAGTATGTGCCTATATCTCCCTAGCTCTGTCCAATGACATGGTTTGCAATGCCACTTAATAACAACAATCATGCCTAGGATCCAAATCTTGGTTTCTTACCATTTTGATTAAAAGAATAGCCAGTTCTCTTTGGAGAAATGGCTTATTTCAGAGTTGGGGCAGAGAAGTAAACCTTAATGTGTCTGAAAGAGACATAAAGAAAGGCCACACACAAAGAATGACAGAATATGTCTCAAGGACACAGAAATCAGCTTGTGGGTCTCTCCCTGGCCAAACTGAACACCAAAACAAACAGTGATAGTAAGAGAATACAACAGATTGAATAAAATAAGAATTCATAAGTCCACATGGATGTGATAATAAATAATGAATAAATTGAAAATCTGATTCAAAATGGGACATTTATATGGTTACAAAGTGTCTTTACATAAAATATCTATTAACTACAAACTAGGCACAGTGACTCACACCTGTAATCCCAGAGGCTCGGGAGGCTGAGGCAGAAGGATCGCTAGTTCAAAGCCAGTCTAAGCAACTTAAGGACGCAATTAGCAACTCAGGGAGATCCTGTCTCTAAAAAAATACATATTTTTTTAAAAAAGGGTTGGGGATGTGGCTCAGTGGTTAAGTATCCCTGGGTTCAATCCCCAGTACCAAAAAGAAGAAGAAGAAAAAGAAGAAGAAGAAAAAGAAAAAGGAGAAGGAGAAGGAGAAGAAGAAGGAGAAGGAGAAGGAGAAGAAGAGGAGGAGGAGGAGGAGGAGGAGGAGGAGGAGGAGGAGGAGGAGGAGGAGGAGGAGGAGGAGGAGTAACTTTATAGTGAAGAAGGCTGGTAGAAAATACCTTACTTATGTGATCAAAGCAATACTCATCAATAATGGAAAAAGCTAAAACTATAAACTACCTCAAGGGAACAAGTAGGAACAGATTATTCCTTCTGTTTTATTCCTGCCAAAGATGTATAACCTGATTCTAACCAGGACAAAACATCTCACAAACCTAAGTTAAAGAACTTTCTAAAAAATGACTTATCTATAATCTTAAATATCAAGGTCAAGAAAATGAAGGAAAAAATGAAAAACCTGTTTCAGACCAAAAGAAATCAGAGATGTGTCAATTAAATGAAATGAGTGATTCTGAACTGGATCCCTTTTCTATAAGAGATGTTATTTGGACAATTACTGGAACCTGAAAGGTATCCAAGGCTTAGGCAGAAGCAATACATCAACGTTAATTTACTGACTCGGATGTTGGGTTATGGCTATGCAGGAGAATGTCTTTACTTGTAAGAAAAACACCCTAAAGTATTTGGGGGTAATGAGACATTGTGCTGGCAAATTACTCTTAAAATAGTTCAGAAAAGCAAAATTCTGTACTTGTGACTTTCCTGTAAATTTGAGACACTTAAAATATATGTAATATATATGTAATATATATGGAAATGTGTGTATATATATATGCATAAATATATATATATTTGAAAGTTTCATTTTGTTTATTGAATCTAATAATAAAAATTGAGCATAAAAAGAGTTATTAAGTTTGTCCTATATGCTAGTAACAAGGAGAGTATCAACATAAACTCTAAAAATAGATTCACTGATATGAAATAATCTAAACACTGGAGACAAATGTAGAAGGCTAGATGTATTCACAAATATTCACTCACAAAGCAATTTTCTTATCTAACACAGCTGGCAAAATTCCTAGATGTAAGTTTCCTTTTATATAACACTTTATATAAAAAGGCCTGTGGCAACAATTTAAAAGTACACTGACATAATCTTTTTCAAAAGTAAATGTAAAATAACTAGACTACCATACTCTCAAAAAAGTTTTAATGTCACTATTACAAGTGAACTATTACAGGATTATGGGAAATTGCTGAGGGTAATTAGCTTACATTCCTGGACTCTTGACTTTTTTTAAGGGTATAACAGAGGAGAATACCACTCAGAAACTATAACAAAAGAGCTCTTCCCTAAAGGAAATTAGCCTGAAAAAATTTTATGACTTAAAAGTATTAACCAGAAGAAGGAAATGGTAGGAATACACATCTCTTTTAGAACTTATATTAAAAATTCATATTAAAGCAGTTCAACTCCTGAAATGAGACTTTATAGGTAATTGTGGCTGAGGTCTCCCCACTGGCCTCGTGGAACTTTCCTTAGAGAATACTATGAGCTGAAACTTCTCACCTCAGCTTCATTCCTTCTCCCCTTGGCAGAACTGCATCGTGGTGCAATGGTCTCCTGGCCTCTCCCAGCTCCCTTTCTCCTTTGTCTACAAGTATTTCCCCTAATACATTTTTTATGCACTTAATCCAGTGTTGGTAATAGGCTTCTCTGAGGATCTGAACTAATACAGTGAGTTTCATCAAGTCAAGTTCATAGAGTTAATTATATTGACATTGGTGTGATTAGTACTCAGTATGAATGAGACACCGAAAAAGAAATGTCAGAGAAAGACTTTTCCCTAAGACTGAGTGCAATGCAGAAAAACTTAAATGAAAAATGAAATTAGGTATTGTTCAAAATATGATCCATAACAATAATCAAAATTTTCTGAGTCATTCTAAAATTAATTGTATTGTATATTTTTTAGATTTACAACATGATGATAATTATAGTATACATGTAGATAGTAAAATGGTTACTATGGTGAAGTAGATTAACATATCTATCATTTCCCATGGTTACTTTTTTGTGTGAGACAAGAATAGCTAAAATCTACTTATTTAACAAAATACAATTGTATTAACTATAGCCCTCAGGTTGTACATTAATCTACACTGTGGGAGGAGTGGGAAGGATGAGCTTGACAGAGGAGATGGGCAACTAAGATCTGGACAGATGGAAAGGAGGAGTAGGGCAATTCAGATTCACATTCTTCCTAGGGGGAGAAAGAAGGAAGAGGTCTGGTTAAGGAGGAGGCTTTAAGATTATAAAGATCTTGCCAACTGCATAACAATTAGTAAACATGAGCTAAATCCCCATAATTCTGTAACATAAATAGTTCACTCAAGAATAACCAAGAGTTTAATGTCTAAGATATTTAAGGTATTTGAACTTAGCATACAAATGGATTTCACCTGGGGGGGAGGAATCATAAATTCACTAGGAACCATGAATATCATATTATTTGAAAGCTCCTTGTGTTTTTTCCGCATCTTAGTTTTTCTCACCTTTTTTCTCTGTTTCGAAAGAAATCTTACTTCCTCAAAGAGCAACATTGTTTTCTAAAAAGAGTGACTGTAGGCTGGAGTTGTAGCTCAGTAGTAGAGCGCTTGCCTAGCACCTGTGAGGCACTGGGTTCAATCCTCAGCACCACATAAAAATAAGTAATAATAAAGACCCATTGACAACTAAAAAAAAAAAATCTTTAAAAAAGTGACTGTTTCAGACTGTTAGGATTCACACCAATCTATTTCTTCCAATTTTGCCCATTTTTATCATCCTCATAATCCCACCCTTTCTCTTTTGCATCCTACTTAATAGTGTGATGACTTCAATTGGCATTGCAGGTGAAAGAAACTACGAAGCTATTTCAAGAAAAGCTCTTCTGGGGCCATAGCATAGAGAAAGTCAGATTTCTCTGGGTACTCTGAAGAGCATTACAAATCACTCATTCTCCTTTCAAGACTCCAGTTTCACTTCCCTGACCTTTGCATTGTTACAGTCTCAGAAGAAAACCTATATCTTAAAAATCATGTCCTATCTTCTCAGTTAAGCTCCAACTCTCAGAAAGTCTATCCTTTTAATATACATATTAAAGAGGACAAACCATGCCCACAAAAATCATCCCTCTAATAGGACTATAGCAATACTAACAAACATAACACACAACTATGAAGTCTTATAAGCAGAGGCCGAGCATGAAGTACATACAAATACACACACACACACACACACACACACACAAAGCCATATGTGAAGTTTTCAATTTCAAGGCACTAAGATTTCTTAATATGTTTGACACATGTTTATAAGCAAAACTGTCCTTGGCAATGAAACAAAACTAGAAAATTCTTCTAATATGGAGAATGCAAAATGATGTATGGGGGGAATTGAATTAAAATTCTTATGCTAAGAGATTAAGATGTATCAGTATGCAAATCTGGTAACTTCTCTATCCTACTATAGACAAGAGGAACATTGCTAACTTTTCTCTCCTATAAAAAAATGTGAAAGTATTAACTAACACCTTGTCTACTGAAAAGTCTGAGATGAATATTGTGAAAAATTGATTACTCATATTTCCTGACTAGAGCCAAATGATATCTTACAGAAGGGAAATTTGGGGAGAACTGGCCTGCAAGGATATGCTAAGAGTAATTATGTACAGACTTGAGTGACCTCCCGGTAGCTGCATATGAAAAGTCTCTGGTAAATATCTCAGGTTTTAGTTAGGACCCTGGGAGGGCTTCACTCTCTGAACTAACTGCAAAGGATCATGAGAGAACTCTGTGGAGTGATACAGATGTTTGGTGTTCTGATTGTGGTATATTTAAATTGTAATGGCATAGATGTACACATTAAGTCGATAATTATTAAACTGTGTAAAATGGGTACAATTCATTATATGTAAATTATGTTTTAATTACATTGATTTTTAAAAGCTGGTAGCCCCAGGAGTTCACAGGATTCCTCAGCAGTCCACGTTTAGGTCCACCTCAGAAAGCTGTCACAATTCAAAGAAACTCACTGGAAACTCAAGGCAAAGAGAGATGAGATATGCAGAGAATTAAAATCTGTTTGATTCTCCAAGGGCTTCCTAAATCTCTCAAGGTACTGTTCCTAATTAAATCCCTTTGGGTTCATTTTAGTCCAAGAAAATACCACTGCACACTAAAGGGCCCTCATTCTGGAACCAACCAGGTTCCAAAGATGTGAGTAGGAGAAATCCTACAGGCTGCTCCCAGTCAGCACAGTAGGCTAGGTACAGAGGAGTGAGTGGGGCCATAATGTGTTCAGTAAGCACTGTCATTCAAAGTAGGGCTCACTCAGGTAGCCCAAGGAAGAGAACTGAATCACAAAGAGCCAGAGAGCTAAAAAATCATATTAAAAATACCATGAGAGGTTCTGGGAAGATGGCAGAAGTGAGCTAGGCAGTAAGTCCCAATCTCCTCACAACACAGAAAGCAGGCAATGAAGGAAAGGGAGCCTTGAGAGGTGTGTGACAAATTAAATGCTCTAAGACTCAATGTTACAAAGTCAGAGTCCAGAAAGACTTCAAAATAGGTCAACAGAGTAGAATAAGCTCAGAGACCCCTAACCCCAAACCCAAACCAGGGTCAGGGAGGTGGGGAGGGGCAACAGAAAGGGAAAGAAGGAGAGGGAGTGGAAAATCTCTTAAGTTCATTGCACATAAAAACATTTGGAAAAACAGACAAAATCTGAAGTGTGACAGTAATAGTAGGGTCCTTAAAACAGAGTCTACAGCTTGAAATCAAATCATGAGCACAGTGAGCCAGGGGTCTGCAGCCATATCATGGAGCCCTCAGCTGACCAGTCACCCCTTAAATCAACCTTGTGTCTTCCCACACACAGCAGCAAATTAAACCAGAGGGAAGTCTCTGAACTGGGACCTATCAAAAATCTGGCCATAAAAACTTCTAGAAGAACCATCACCAGTCAATAATCACTGAAATGCCCTTTTGCTTCTTCTCACCATGAACAAGAGGAGAGAGCTGATGGGGACCTGTGCCAGGAAATGCCCCTAGCCCTGCTCAGCAGGACCCAGGCACAGCATCCACTTGCTTGACTCAGACAGAGAAAGCAATGGAGCAGCTTTCGCCCCAACAGAGAAAAGCAGATTCATCAGGTCCCAAACACTGACAATGAGGGAGGCATCATGAGAAGCCTAGGGATGGCCCTGGTCAGTACCAAAGGGAAACTACCTGAATATCTAGTAACACAGAGACCTGGTTCCTGGATAGTGGCAGCTGCAGACAGAAGGCTGCTAAGATAAGTTCCCTAAATATCCCAGGAAACTTAAGCTGAAGACATCTGCAAAGACAGCCAGAAGGAGATCATCTGTAGTGGGAAATTACCAGAGCCACGGCAACAGGAAGGGGCTGCTGCTCCCAGCCTTAACTGGTGCCCAGCCTGACCCATGATAACACCTGATGTACGACAGGGGATTGTTTGGATACTTGTGGGTCTTGCACCAGACATAGTAAATAGAGGGGATCAATGCCTGCCATTCACAACCTGCAGCAGTGGAAACTAGAGTCCAGGTGAACCATCTGAACCCTTCACTACAGTCCCCCAGAGGGTGGTGTCAGACCCGGTAACAGACACTTCACAGAAGAAGAAAAACAAATGGTCAACAAATATATTTTAAAATGTTCAACATCTCTAGCAATTAGAGAAATGCAAATAAAAACTACACTGAGATTCCATCTCACTCCAGTCAGAATGGCAATTATCATGAATACAAGTAACAATAAATGTTGGCGAGGATGTGGGGAAAAGGCACACTCATACATTGCTGGTGGGACTGCAAATTGGTATAACCACCCTGGAAACCAGTATGGAGATTCCTCAAAAAACCTGAAATGGAAGCACCATTTGACCCAGGTATCCCACTCCTTGGTGTATACCCAAAGGATTTAAAATCAGCAAACTATAGTAATGGGGCCACATCAATGTTTATAGCAGCTCAATTCACCATAGTTAAACTATGAAACCAACCTAGGTGCCCTTCAACAGATGAATGGATAAAGAAAATATGTTACACACACACAACAGAATATTAATAACCATAAAGAAGAATGAAATTATGGTATTTGACAGTAAATGAATGAAACTGAAGGCTATCATGCCAACTGAAATAAGTCAATCCCAAAAAAACAAAGGCCAAAGGTTCTCTCTGATATGCATATGCTGATATACAATAGGGGGAAGAGGAGGGGGAGGAGGTTCACCAGAGAAGGGGGGTTGCAGGGAGGTGGGAATAGAAAAGGCAATAGAATGAATTGGACATAACATTCCTATATTCATATATGAATACATTAAATACACAACCAGTATAACTCCACATCATGTATAACCACAAAAATGGGAAGTTATACTCCATGTATATATGATGTATCAAAATGTATTCTACTGTCATATATAACTAAAAAGAACAAATAAAAATTTTAAAAAAACATATGTTGAAGAAAAGATAGCCTTTTTAACAAATGGTGCCAGGAAAACTGGGTATCTATATGTATTAGAATGAAATTTAAACCTTATCTCTCACCCTGCACAAAAGTCAACTCAAAATAGACCAAAGACCTAGGAAATAGACCAGAAATCCTGCAACTGCTAGAAGAAAATGTAAGGCCCAATATCATGTCAGCACAGAAATCAATTTCCTTAACAAGACTTCCAAAGCACAAGAAGTAAAATAAAAAAACAATAAATGGAATGAAATCAAATCAAAATGCTTCTTCACAGCAAAGATAATAATTAAGAGCATGGAGAGAGTGCCTAAAGATGGGAAACAATATATGCTACCTGGGCCGTAAGGCTTTAATATCCAGGATATACAAAGATTTTAAAAAATTTAACATCAAAAAATCAAATAACCCAATCAACAAATGGGCAAAAGGCCAAAAACAGACACTTCTCAAAAGAAGAGAAATAATCAGTCAACAAATATATGCAAAAGTGTTCAACATCTCTTGCAATTAGAGAAATGAAAAATTAAAACTACAATGAGATTTCATTTTACTCCCAGTCCGAATGGCAATTATAAAGAATACAAATAACAATAAATAGAGATGCCTCATAAAACTAGGAATGGAATCACCATATGACCAAGCTATCCGACTCTTCAATATATATCCAAGAGATATAAAATCAGCATACCCCAGTGACATAGCCACATCAATGTTTACCCAGCACAATTTACAATAGTCAAGCTATGCAGCCATCCTAGGTGCCCTTCAACAGATGAATGGATAAAGAAAATGTCACACACACACACACACACACACACACACACACACACACACACACGCAATGAAGTATTACTCAGCCATCAAGAAGAATGAAATTATGGCATTTATGGGTAAATGGATGGAACTAGAGACTATCATGCTAAGTGAAATAAGTCAATACCAAAAAAACCAAAGGCCAAATGTTCCCTCTGATATGTGGATGCTAACACACAACAAGGGAGGAGGGGGGAAGAATAGAAGTTCATTGGATTAGACAAAGAGGGATGAAGGGAAGAGAGGGGGGTTTGGATAGGAAAGACAGTAGAATGAACTGGATATAACTTTCCTATGTTCATTTATGAACATACAGCCAGTGAAACCCCACATCATGTACAACCACAAGAATGGATCCTAATCAGAATAAATTATACTCCACGTATGTATAATATGTCAAAATACACTCTGCTGACATGTATATATAAAAAGAATTTTAAAAAATAATCAGTGACATTTTGCATTTTTCAAAATCATACAGCAGTTTCATCACTATTAGTATTACAATAATACATGAAATGCTCCGATTTTTATAATAAATCCAATGTTGTTTTGACAAAAGTATTTGATAAAAAGAGGTTAAGTTTATTTTGTCTTCTCAAAAACCATTATACTCTCAAATTACTAACCCACATGAACAAAAATATTGATCTCTCTGTAATATATTAAATCTCTCCCATTAAATCTACAGCAGTATCCTCTTTTTGACGCAGTTGTCTTAATCAGAAAATTAGAAAAAGCATTATGCACAATTTAAACTACACATCTGAAGTTATTTCAAACTATATTATTATAAATAATATTTTAGCTGATGACTCTGACTGACTGTTTATAAGTTTTATAAAGAGATGTACATCTAGGGCTGGGGTTGTGGCTCAGTGGAGGGGCACCTGCCTTGCACGTGTGGGGCACTGGGTTCCAACCTCAGCAACACATAAAAATGAATAAACAAAATAAAGATATTGTGTCCATGTATAACTAAAAAAGTATTTTAAAAAAAGAGATGTACATCTAGAAGTAAATCAGTAAATGAACACCACTGATGTGACAGTCTAAAACACAGTAACCGAAAACCAAGCAATAATTTTCAAGAGCTTTGTAAGCTTTGGTATTGAGACAGAGCAAATAACCAACGCAGGATTTAGCTGTTAAGTTCTGCATTTATCTGTTAATATTTTATAAGAAAAAATCCAAACAACATTTGGAATCATAGTAAATTGGAACGCGAATAGTCTCATGAGGCCCATGTCCTTTCCAGGAGTGATCTACCTTCTTCCCCTTGTCCCCTACTTCTACTCTACTGATCCCCCTGTTTTCATAAGAGCTGCCTTTTCATTAAGTTTTTCTGTCTACTATGCACATATGAGAGAAAACATTAAACCCTTCAAAATCCTTTAAAATCAGAAGCAAGACAAGGATGTCTACTATCATTGCTTCATTTTAACACTGATATGGAGGTTGTGATCAGTGTAATAAGACAGGAAAAAAATAAGTCTTGGTAAAGAAAAAGCAAAACTGTTCTTATTTACAGATCATTTACCAAAGTGGCTGATATATATGATCAAGGTATCATTAATGTTTATTCAGTTCTGTGCATCATAACTTTCTGAATCTTGTTTTATTTAGCATGATGTTCTTTTTTCATTGCCACCCACTTACCAGCAAATGACATATTTTCAGATCTGTCTGGTGGAAGAATCAAACACAATTGTTTCCAGATGCCCAGTCATTTAACCTGTACCAACTTGTCTCCCAACCCAAAACACATTTTTATATCATATTTAAATTAGAAAAGTGCTAACAATACTTGGGATAATAGTATATTCTGCCCCCTCTCAAGGACACTCTATTATGGGCCAGGCTATATGGGCAATGATCAAACAGACTCCATTTTACTCTGAGACTCCATATCATGTAAGAAATGCTTCTCCCATGGGAAAGCCCCATGATTGTACCCATTAATAGTTATGCAGCATAGCATACTTAGCAACACAAAACAACAATTCTTATACAATATAAAACTGTTCTCTTAGGTTTCCATTTTTCCTGGGCAATATACCTTGTTAGAGATTGGTTGCCATTCTCTAACTTGTACTGAAGTAGAGTCATTTTGACCCACTTCCCTTCTGCTTGCATGCTGCTGTGCCAACCTGGAAAATCCAGTGGGAAATACCAATGTACCACTGCATTGTCTTGCTCACTGCCCAGTCCAGCTTCTGTACCTGCTTGCTTACAGCTAAGTCAACCGGATGTGGTTTTTGCCTTAAACTGTCCTAAAATGCTCAGGCTCAGGGCTGTTCCTTGCAGACACAATTATGGGTCCTGCAGGGGGCAGTCACTGGCCAGCCAGCTAAATAAAAACTCTTCAATTTGGACAAAACTGGGACTTGTGTTTTCTGTAGGACCTGCTCCACAACAACTTTTTAAAAATACAATATTGACCTAATTAAATGGGAAAGAGAGTGAGGGAAGAAGCAAGGACCAAATTGGTGTTTTTTAAAAAAAATATTTTATTTTGGTTGTAGTTGGTCACAATACCCTCATTTTATTTTTACGTGCTGCTGAGGATCAAACCCATGGCCTCACACATGCTAGTTCAGTGCTCTACAGCCCATCAAATTATTTTCATTTTCAGAAAACTCTCATTTGTAGCCTCCTATGAATTTCATTTTACTATTATATTTTCAGCTCAACTTTCCTCATATAAATTTATGACAAAAGAAGCTTTGGACCATTTTGATTTCCTCCTACTCTGAAAAAGATATTAACAGATGAAACTGGAATTGACAGGACCAGTAAAACAGGATAGTAAATTTTTAACAGACTCCCTCTAATCTGACATTCCAGATCATTTCTCATTTCACCAGAGCCACACAAAACTTTTCAATTACAAAGTCAGACTGTCATATCCTTGAAACCAAGGTTGGTTTCTAAACTTACTGCAATTGAAATTCTCCTTCAAATTTCTGCTCAATTTAAAAGTACGGCACATTACCTCATTGTACAAGCTCTCTTCAGGAAGAATTATCAGAATGAGGTGACACATGTGAAAGGATTCCCACAGATGGAAGACTCTATTTTGTTTTGTTTTGTTTTACAAGATGTCTATAATTGTTTGCTGATGTGAATAAAACACACCATTCTTCATGGTAAATCCTTTAAAATCAGAAGCAAGACAAGGATGTCTATTATCATTGCTTCATTTTAACACTGATATGGAAGTTGTGATCAGTGTAATAAAACAGGAAAAAAATAAGTCTTGGTAAAGAAACAGCAAAACTGTTCTTATTTACAGATCATTTACCAAAGTGGCTGATATATATAATCAAGGTATCATTAATGTTTGTTCAGTTCTGTGAATCATAACTAGAAAAAAAAAACCCCAAAGGCAAATTGCTGAGTATGATATATAATGCTGGATAACATTCTGTGACTAAAAATATTAAGAGCAGGTAGATTATACTCAGTGTTAAGGTCACACACAAGCAGCTTTTAGGGATTGGGGATGAGAGTTGTAACCATGCAAAAAAAAAAAACTATGGCTCAAACTGGATTCAAAAAACAAAGTAGATGTAGAAGCTTGAGAAAAATATTTAGTCCTAAGTTACTAACAAATATGCAATCATATTTGTGAGGTATCACTACCTCCTAATGTTTCCTGACATGAGTACCAAACTGCCAAATAAGGGTATATCAAGAGGAGAAGGAATTGTGTTAATCACAAACCAACTGGTCCATACCATAGGTTAGTTTCTCAAATATTTGCTGATATATACATTTCTGCTCACTTCCATCATCAAAGACTGTTATAAAATTATTTTTATGTATATGTATAAACTTCTATATGCTATCTTATATATGATTTTGCCTGTTTTCTACATATTCACAAAATTCAATGTGATTTAAGTTATTTGTCAATAAATATCTTTGATCTACATTTTTATACTTTTATCTATACAATGCACTAATGACTATTTCTGAATAAACTTAAAGTTGGATTATTGTCTGCTATACCAGAGAAAAGCATATCAAATATTTAATAGTGCCATCATTTAACTTTTAAATTTGTGTTTGGTAATGTTTCAGATACTTTCCTAATATAATGGAGCAAATACTAATTTTACTACAATGGAGAAAAATAAGAAGTCAGAGCTTGCAAGAACATGGAACCATCTGTTTTAATTATATGAAGAAAGTAATATCAATCAGAGAAAAACTGAGGGGAAAAAACACTGACTGGCTGAAAATATACTAAATGCTAGGGGGAAAATGTGGCTCCATATGCTATAAGCTAGATCCTTCTAAATAAACTCAGAAACTATAGAAATTTTTTCCTATCTTCTTATACAAACCAGAAACTAGTTAGCTTGTAGAATTTCAAAAATATTCAAAAATTTTTTAATAATTAAATTTACCTTTTATAAGTCTATATCGACTATATTATACACAGTGCAATAATTTTGGTATTTTTTTCAATTTGATGATGCATAACTTTTCTTTTCCCTTTTTTTTTTTTTTTTTGGTTGTAGATGGACACAATACCTTCATTTTTAATTTATTTTCACGAGGTGCTGAGGATGGAAACCAGCATGCAAGGCAAGCATGCCACCAATGAGCTACAGCCCCACCCCCAATGCATCACTTTTCAAAGATTAGTATTCCCTCAGATTTTAAGTTATTTGTGTATTTCTGGCTCTAAATGATACATCTATATAAAAATAATGTGTTTTTTTTTTTGTAGTGCCAGGAATCAAACCCAGGGTCTTATGCATACTAGACAAGCACCCCGCCACTGAGCTACACCTCCGGCACCCCCCCCCCAAAATATATTTCTGATCAGTGTATATTTATATTATTCCAAAATATTGAGATCGAAAAAACTGAGAGAGAAAGAAAAAAAGACGGAGGAGTGGGAAGAGGGCAAAACCACCAACATGCAAGCAGATTTTAATGAAACGTGCCATTTGCAAAATTAAACAACTGTACTTGGTTGGCATATGTAGGCAAGTGCTTATGTGAGTGCTATTTAAAAAAAACAACAGTAAATATAAAACGAACAGATTTGTGAAAACACTTCAGACTACCCACTGGCAAGTATTCACTATTCATTAAAAAGGCTAAATTTGCTACTCAGGTAATGATTATCTAACTTACAAATTAGCCTCAGTGTTTGCTTTTTCCCCAAATTATTATCTGAGTTTTATGTAGCTCACTATTATTAACAATCTCTCTTAGAATGACAAGTAAGAACAAGATGAGTATATCCACTACACTTCCCTCTGCATTTCTGTTGTAACCTGGAGCAATTAATCACTTGTTAGCTATTCTCCACTGACAGACAGGGTCTTTGTATCTAAGCAGTTCACTGGAAAGCAGGAAGCCGTGTTTTTCCAGGCCTGCTCATAATGAGGGAGAGGAAAGATTTCAAAATGAAACGTATAAACAAAAGGATGTATAATGTGACTTAGTACAGAGTATATCAACAGAATCAGAGAACCTGCCAGGATTCAACAACAGGCCCCACACTGATTCTCACTCTTGCCTTCCTGTCGAAAGTTCAGACAATCACCACATTATCTAGTCAGAAGGGCAGAGTCCTCTGGGACTCTTCAGAGCCTTCACAGCACAGCCTGAGAGGACATCCTGTTCCTTTCTGTTAGCAGTAGAGCCATGCTGCAGCTCTGCCGTGCCTCCTTAGGAACACATGGAAGAAAAGTCCCCTTTGAGAAGGGCGCTGGATCGAGGATCCAGGAGTACACAGCAGAAAATATGGTACTATGCAAATAAGGCACAAAAACAGGGGAAAACTTAAAAGATTTAATTAAAATAGGCTCCTAAAACAGCCCTGTACAACATTCTAGAAAAAAACAGAGGGGAGAGCCCTACCTTGCAGATCTTGTAAAGCGATTCCTGACCATCTCCTCCTGTGTCCTTGAAGTAATCATGAGCAGGAAAAGTACGATGAATATCTCGAGTAATAACACTCTCCTGCGCTGAGTCCTAAGAGGGGAAAAACCCACATTTGGTTATTAACATAAAATTTACTTTCAATTATGAAAAACACCATATACACAGGGTAAAAAACTTTAAAAAGCACAAAATCACTGCACCCCAAATCCACCCTTTTACCTGAGACCTGCAATCCTATCCTCCGGAGTTAAGAGCTAACAGCACTTTTTTGTAAAGTCTTTTCACCCACCAATCTGTAAGTGTATGGGTGTGTGCATGTGTGTTTATATGAGGGACAAAGAGAGGAGAAATATCCTACTTTATTTATTAATCTATTAATGACCATTTTTTGCATTATATATTTACATAAAAATAATACCATAAGGAACATTTTATACATGAGTCTTACAGGATGTTCAAGGGTAGATTCCTAGAGGTGGCACTGTTAGGTCATGGGTATATGTATTTTCAGTTTTGATAGATATTGTCCTTCTAGAATTGTCAGACCAAAATAAATTCCCCCCAAAGCAAGTATTATGTCTCTTCACATGAACCTAATATCACATATTTCCTAATTTTTAATCTTTGACAATCTAATAAAGGGAAATTCAAATCACAGTCATTTAAAAATTAAAAATACTATCAACTCCCTCCCCACATACACAAGGTTAATTATCCAACTCATCCATCCCACAAAACAAAAAGCCAAGAAGCTACTATAGTAAGATGCCATATGCTTTGTACATAAACCTAGAGATAGTTTTAGGCAAATTTGGAAACCAAAAGCTCAAAATTGAGTAAAATTCTAAGCCTTATTAATTATCCACTTGATTTTCTTTTTATTCCTGGAAATGTTTGTTGTATCTGCATTTAAATGCCAGGATAATAGGATGGGACTACTTTGAGCAATCCTGAAGATAAAAAATACTCTGTGCAACCCAAAGAAGCATCAAAGTCTACTAATTGCAAATTAAAAGTATTGTCCTGTGTTTTGCTTCCATAACAATTTGAACAAATCCCCCTTTCAGTCTCAAATCAAGAAAGGAAAAAAAACATTTAAAATATGAGTCACTCTGGTGAATGCTGCTTCCCTTCCTCCTTCAGCTGAATACACAAGGAGGGGCAGCTGATTAGCTCTCAGTGAAGCTGCTGCCTGCTCTTGCTGCCTTTTTCATCTTAGCTGCTACTTCATGCTGGGTGGTAATTAGATCTTATATCATGTAGAGAAACAAAGGAGGCAAACAGAAGAGATCCAAGTTTGCTAGCAAACAATAGCAAACAAGGAACATACGATAAATCAGTCCAGAGGAAATTCTGATGGCATTCAGGAATGGAAGGCTAAGGCTGAATAAAAATGAAACTTTTAAAAAAGATAAGCTATGCCCCAGCATAAGAAAAGGATAGATTCATGGAAAACTTGTGTTTGTCAAGATAAATGCAACTGCTAGTGCTAAAGAAAATTTAGGGGTAGGGTCTAGAAGAGGGTAAGTCTAAAGGCAACACATAGAAAATATATTAGAGGAGTAGAGTACAGTCTGTGGTAGAGCCTGTGCTTAGCATGCATAAGGCTCTGGGTTCAAACACCAGCACTGCAAAAAAAGGGGGGGAGTGTGTGGAGATAGAAATAGAAGACAGGAAAGAAGAGAGAGTGGGAGGGAGGACAGAGAGAGAAGAAGAAAGAGAAGGAGAGAAAGAAAATAAAACATACTCTCTGAAATGTTTATTTTATCCCTTCTCGAGTCTGAATATGAAAATCTGGTAGCCAGACAGTCCAAAGTTTTCATTCTTCAGTTCACCCTGCCCCAATAGGCGTCTTTCCCTATAGTAAAATCTTGACCAACAAAGTGTTACTACTATCACTGGTAAACTATTTTAGAGGCAAACATGTATTCAGTGGCTCACAGAATAACTCCTTGTACTCTGCAGGATATTAAGAGGGAAAAATATTGGACTTGTATTACCTAGAAACTACTTAACTGCTTACATGTGTAACATTGTACTTTTTTAGAGAGAGAGAGAGAATTTTTAATATTTATTTTTTAGTTTTTGGCGGACACAACATCTTTGTGTGTGGTGCTAAGAATCGAACCCGGGCTGCACGGCACGTATGCCAGGCGAACACACTACGGCTTGAGTCACACCCCCAGCCCCTAACATTGTACTTTTTAAAAATGGTATCAACAGACTGATTCAGAGGAAGGGAAACTACATAAAAATGTCTAGAAAGTAAATTTTCACAATACCAAGTAAGTTTTTCTATGCATACCTGATCTTTCTTGTTTAAGAAATAAAGAGCAAAATCAAAGGAAAATAAAATCACCAACATTTCCTAAGTTTCTCCTTCCTGGACTTACTTTTTGAAAGTTCCTCCAAGATATGGCCTCAAATGGCCTACTCTATGGCTGATTATAAATAATTACTAAATGACAAAATGATTATACATATTTATGAAGTTTGGCATGCTTTGTTTGCATATGGTTTGGGTACACATGTTGGAAGCTTGATCCTTAGTGTAATGATGTTCTGAGGTGGTGAAACCTTTAAGAGATGGGGGTCTAGTGTGGGATGACTATGTTACCAGGGAATGTTTACCCAGAAGGAATTAGTGTAGCTCTTGTGAGTCTCTGGTTAGTTCCTGCAAGGGGTTGCTATAAAAGAGCAATATGGCTTCTCTCTATGCTCTGCCTTCCTGTCTTGCCATGAAATCACTCTCATTTGTACACACCCCCACCAGTCTAATACCATCCATTGTGAGGCCCTGGCCAGAGCCAAGCAGAACTACAAGCTACATAAACTTATTTTCTTTATAAATTACTCAGCCTTGGGTATTTTGTTACAGCAACAGAAAAGTAGTACGATATTTCGATTCCTGACAACAATATGGTAATGACTGGATAAGGTTAATTAACATGTCTATCACTTCAGATATTTATCATTTCTCTTGTGTTAGAAAACTTCAAAATATTCTCTACCAGGTCATTTGAAATACATAATTTATTGTTGTCAACCATAATTATCCTAATGTGCTACAGAACAGTAGAAGTTGTTCTTACTGTCCAACTAACTTCTCCATACCTATTAACCATCCTTTCTCAACCCGCCATATACTTCCTGCCACTATGCTACCCTTGACATCTCTGACATCAACTTCATAGCTTCCCATGTCAGTGAGCACACATGGTATACGTGTTTGTATGTCTGCCTTATTTCACTTAATATCATGTCCCCAAGCTTATCCACATTGCCTCGTTCTCTTCATAGCAGGATAATATTCTGTTTGGTACATATACCACATTATTTTTATCCATCCATTTGCTGATAGGCACCTAGGTTGCTATTGAGAAAACACAAGAGTGCAGGTTATCTGTTGAACATATGGACTTCCTTTCCACTCGTGGAATTGCTGAATCACATCATAGTTCTAGTTTTTTGAGGAATCTCCCATTCTGTTTTTGGTAATGGCTACACTAATTTACTTTATCCCTTACAATGTGTGAGAGTTCCCTTCTGTAGGATGACTTTTACATGCTTTCTACACATGTGTAATTCTATATTTTTCTTTCTATACATTGCTTTTACTGGAATAATTTCAGGAACTTCACTTTAACAGTGTATATTTCAGGAATGCACACCTAATCTTCCAAATTCACTCACCCACTCATTCAGCAAATACTTGATTCAAGGAGTCACCAAAATCTAACAGTCTCTGAAAGGAGGACAAAACACATTCTTCTCTTTAGTTGTGACTCCTTTCTTTTCAGACTTATTCTGATTATGATGGCCAATTTGTACAAGAATTAAAGTGAACACAGAGGAAAGACAGTGAGGTAAAAAATTCACCATTTAAATATCTGGAGTTAAGACTTTCATGTGAAAACATCTCATTTTCATATGGCTAAAAGCCTTTCATATCACAACCAAAACTGAAAGTTCATTGTCCCGAAGGTTCCCATAGAAGACTCCCCTGGGTCCTGCCACTCTCTTCACAGTGAGAGGAGGGGAAAAGCCGCTCCTTCAAGTGCCCCCACTGCACCAAAATCCAGACCCACAACCTGACCCACAGCTCACTTCTCAGGGACACCTCCTCCCATTCTGCTTCTCAGAGTCCAGCAGGGTCCTTCAGGGATTTGGGGTCAAACTCATTGATTCCATTTCTGCTTTCCTCATTCATATCTACAAGATGTCAGACAAGGTATTTATTCTTTTTTAAAAAAATACTTTAGGTTCTTTTTTATGCCTTATTATTATTATTTTATATTATTTTGTCATTATTATGTTTATAAAGCCCTAATGAGCTTTACAGTCATACACAATATTGGGTTCATCTCCACAAGCTCCTACAGGCCTGGACACTGGCTTCAGTTCATGACCTCCTCCTTTCCCTCCAGCTCTCCCTCCTCTCTCCTTCCTCTACTAGACTTCCTTTGGCCTGTCTATTAATTTGTAGTTGATTGGCTCTTTATTTTATTCTACCCTTCCCCTAACCTCCATCCTTTATTTGACTCCAGCTTCTGCATATGAGAGAAAAAATTTAACCTTTGAGATTCTGACTTTTACTAATTTCATTTAGCATGATATTCTCTATTTCCATCCATTCACCAGCAAATGCCACACTCTCCTTCTTTTTTATGGCTAAGTTGAACTCAATTGCATACACACACACACACACACACACACACACACACACACACACGCCACAAGTTCTTTATATATTCATTTATTGATAAGCATCTGGGTTGATTGCATAATATAGCTATCGTGAATTGTGCTGTTATAAACTCTGATGTGGCTGTGTTGGTGTTGTACACTAATTTTAGATCTTCTGAGAAAATGTCAAGGAGAGGAAGTTATTTACTCCTGCTAACCTTCAGTTTCCTTGTTTATAAAATAGGATATTATCAAATGCATAATTACATTTAGAATAAAATAGTTTAGCAAATTGCCTAGTATAAATGAGATACTCATTACTGATTGTTTTATTTTTGGTGAATTACATTTCAGACATTCTTCTATATTTGTACACTCTAAATAATAAAATAAAAAACTGTTATGGCATTATATTTATGAAACCAATTCTTGTAGAATTTGTGGCATGATGGTATATTAAGACATACATATGCTGCTCTTAATTTCCTATCATGTGTGTTATGTGTTCTAAATTATCTTTGTTTCTATTCAATAGCTAATAAAAGCAAAGGTCAACAATTACTTGGATAAAGTACTACTTTTATTAACTGATATACAATCTGGGATCAGCTTTGCATACAAATCACATGCTAGAGAAAGATGTAGTCAAATATACCCAGAAAGGGAGGGAAGGACAGGGTAAGGTAGAAGATACAATTGCCAAAGCATTACCAATTTCGTCATTACTTTAGAATTTAGCTTCTAAAGATCAGAGAATGACTGAACACATGGTTATGAACAGGATAAATGCCACTGTCACAACTATATACCTCCTTTCTGGACTATCGCCACCAAGAATGAAACTTGAGATCATGCTTTCTCCTGCCGTAGATTAGGCCATACATAAAAGCTGACTTTGGGCCACAAAGTGGTGAAAAGTTTGCAACAAAGTCTGAAAAGTTGAGTTTTACTCCCCATACTTTATACCCCTATATCCTATCCTGGGAAACTAAATCCACTTTCCCAGGATTCTCTTTAATTTACAAACCATTAAGTCATATGACTCAAAAAAAGACAATTTTCAGTGGCTAAAATACATGTTACAAACACAGGGTCTGATTCAGTTTACTGAAGAGCAGTTGGAAACTATCTCCAAAGAGGTATGAGAAGGAGCTTCGTTGACTTTTGATCATGGTAAAGTGGGTTCCACTTCAGGCCTGCTGGCAAGAATACTATGAGCTATTCTTCCAGTAAAACACATCTGCCCTGATGGATTTCTAATTATCTGAATTCCTACCAGAAGAGAATCATCACTGACTAGCTTGTTGTTAAAAAAAGAAATGAATGCAACATCCAAGTGTCAACAAGCATTAGGAAGACAGGTTTGGAAGATCACATACTATTATTTTTTATGAAGTAATTTCTGGGCTGTCAAGAACTAGAAGGGCATTTTAGTGAGGACGACTATTTTCACATGTGACCTTGATGGCAGCTGCAGCAGTATAAGAGTAATATGCTGACAAATAAACTCATCTGTACCTGGGTTTGCCATATTTTAAAAACTGTAACAGCATATCTTCTTATTAATTCCTATTATCAAACCCAAAGTATAAACCGTACTTTCACTTTACATCTACCACAAATTCAATGCAGTTTTTTATAAGTTCCAAGCCAATCTGTTAGTGCCATTGAAAATGCCAATGCAGACCTTCCCTACCACAATCACTTGGCAGATAAATGATTCAGAGCTAAAGAAAATTTGACCTTCGAATGTGCCTTCTGTTACTCCCCAGGGACTCCCCTGCAGTTCTGCGTTGGGTGGTTAAACATCACAGCCCGGGCTGCTTACATGTCCCTGAAGGCAGATGGGTTTGCAGTGGTGGGTCTCATTTATTCCCCTTGATGTTTGCCAAAAATGCAAAAAGCCAAAGACGAAAGGAGAAAATATTAAAGTATATTCTAGTTTCAAGTGTGATACTACAATTATGAAGTAGAAACAGTAACAAAACCAGGCTGGGTCACTGCCAGACTTCATTACTTGCCTATGGGGATGGGTACTAACAGAAGTGAGGGATACGGAAGCAAAGAAACACCCTCAGCTGGGTTGCATCAGGAGTGTGCTGCTTTCCAGGCTCTGCATGCGGCTGCTAAGTGCCTCCGAGCCAAAGTCTGATATAAAGGTTAAATATATATATATATATTCTGCCTTCATATAAAAAGAAATCTCTTGAGGGAAAGTGGCAGCAAAGAGAACTAAAGGGGAACAAAGGGAAGAAGAGAAAGTGTCTATAGACCAGTCAGGATTCATGATGCACATTCTGCTCCTGAAAGAAGCCCTGGGGTGGTGTCACAGCATGCAACAACATATTCTTTAACTTTTCCAAAAAGTTTTGAGGAATGCCTGTGATTTAAAAAAAAAAAAAGTTTGATAAGCCTATTCTAACCTAACCATTATTTTCGAATTTTATTAATTCTGATCTTGTGTATACTCAGTAACTATTTTTACAAGTTAAACTTTTAGAAAATATTCTACCTCTTGAGCCTTTCATCACTTTAAAATCTTTTCTTTGAAACTCTTAAAGCTGTTACTTCTTCTTCTTTTCTTTTTTTTTTTTTTTTTTGGTACTGGAGATTGAACTCAGGAAAATTCCGCCACTGAGCCACATCTTAAGCCCTATTTTGTATTTTATTTAGAGACAGGGTCTCACTGAATTCCTTAGCACCTCACTTTGGCTTTGAACTTGCAATCCTCCTGCCTCAACCTCCTGAGCTGCTGGGATTAAAGGCATGTGTCACTCCGCCCGCCTCAGTTACATCTTCTTCTTTTTTAATATTTATTTTTTAGAAGTAGCTGGACACAATACCTTTATTTATTTATTTATTCATTTATTTTTATGTGGTGCTGAGGATCAAAACCAGGGCCTCACATGTGCTAGATGAGCACTTACTGCTGAACAACAACCCCAGCCCCTCAGTTACACCTTCTTACATTGAATGATAAACACTGAAATATACACAAAAATAAGCTTCCTATTCTGCTTTATAGTATGAATCCAATCCATTCATGTATTCAACAAATAGTTTTCTAAGCACTTATTAAGAATTGGGCACTATTCAAGATATAGAAGATACCAGGTTTTAACAAGACAGTCTCTGCTCCTATGGAGGATATATTTTAGTAGCAGGGGAGAAAGTTATTAAGCAAATAAGTATACCATGTTGGTTGCTGAGTGAAACTATCAAAAAATAAACAAGATAAAGAGATGGTGAGGAGAGGGCTGGTATTTGGGTAGGGTTGATTTTCTTCTCTCTGAGTGAAAGTACAAATACTTAGAGAAGGGAACGACGGCACAAGGCCCTGAGGTGGGAGTGGGGTGACAATAAATACTTCTCTAGACATTTCCCAGCTTTGCTTGCATTTGCAGGTGTCTTCAGTGAATGGCCAAAAATGACACCACGACTTTTCTAGATGAGCATTACCTGAGAAATTTATAAATATAGTTTAGATGCTTTTTACAAAATGATTTAAGTAATGTATTCAAATAATATCTCCTAGTTGCACATGTCCATATGAAAACTTAACCATTCAAATATTTAACATTTATTCTATGCAAAAAGACATTGTGGGCTGGGGTTGTAGCTCAGTGGTAGAGTGCTTCCGTAGCACATGTAAGGCACAATTATCAGCAGTACATAAAAAATAAATAAAAATATTGTGTCCATCTACCATCTAAAACTGAAAAAAAAATAAATAAATAACATTGTACCAGGATCTGGCGCATCAAAAAGGCATAGGAAATGGTCCATTCTCTTATTTTTCATAACAGCATATTTCTACTAACACAAAATTTTAGTCATCTAGGAGTAGAAGATGCACTGATGACAATAATAACAAAAGAAATAGGACTGGCTAAGAATGAAGGATTTGTCCTCAGAGACTTTAAGACTAGTCCTCAATTATAAAGGTCATTTCAATACATTAAGTATTCTAATTCCATTCTAGATAATATTACAAATTTCCTTTCCGATAGTGTACTTCCCTCCCCTTCCCTCCTTC
The DNA here is from genome assembly GCF_052094955.1 of Ictidomys tridecemlineatus. NCBI lineage: Eukaryota > Metazoa > Chordata > Mammalia > Rodentia > Sciuridae > Ictidomys > Ictidomys tridecemlineatus. The sequence continues at coordinate 8,139,827 of NC_135486.1, read as the reverse complement.
TCTTCATTCCACCCCCATGGGAGGGCACAATGTCCAAGTTTCCCAGGCTGGTCTTGAACTTGTGATTCTCCCACCTCCGGATTATAGGTATGTGCCACGACACCGAGCTCCTTTTTTTCTTCTTTTCTATTTAAGATGTCCATTTCTGTGTCTTCAACAGATTTTGTAACTATCACTCCTTTGGAAGTGGAAGAAATCTTTTTGAGATAGGTCAGATTATTTTGAAATGAAGCCAAATCAGAAGCAGATGTCCAAATTTTTTTATTTTATTTTATACTCTTTCTCTATTTGGTTTCAGAAATGAGGACTATCTAAGATTTAGGAGCACCCAAAGACTATTCTTTTCACTTTCTTTGCTTTTTGCTTATCTCACTCTGCACTCAGTCCTGCACACCACGGGCTCTCTGTGGCCTCACTAGGAAATCACATCCACCACTGTATCAGCAACTGTCATTCAACTTTTCTCCCCTGGACCTTTACTAAAGTCAATAGCAAACACCATGGCTATCATTTGAGACGATATTTCAGAACATATGTTCCCAGATGCCACCCAGATTCAATCTACCGAAACCTTCACGGTACTCCAGGCAATCTGTATTTTTCATAAGCATCTATGCAGTCACCAGCAAATGTCCACAAACTATTGTTTGGGAACTTACATTTAACAGACCCCTCATTCCACATTTAAAACTTAAGCAATAACTGGAGTTGTAGCTCAGTGGTAGACCACTTGCCTAGCATGTGTGAGGCACTGAGTTAAAGTCTCAGCACTGCATATAAATAAATAAAGGTTCATTTAGAATTAAAAATTTAAAAAAAAAACTCAATTCAGAATTTCCCATATAATCAAGTGTCCTCTTTACCCTCAGTCCGAGCTGATAGGGTTATTATGGAAGTCTCTGCTCCCTTTTTCTCCCTTGACCAATTGGTCCTCTGGGCTTCTGCTAATTTCTAACAAAGGGAAAGAAAATGCAATTGCTATAAAAATTTAGATATTCTAAATTTTACTCTGTTTATTCTTCATGCATAGTGCTACTCTTTGAAGGCCCACTGACTTGAGTCAGTGGCTATGGAGGCACAAGAACGTTTCTTAGGAAGCTCTCTGGCCCTGCATTTTTATTAAGGTCTGGTTCTACAAATAAAACCTCTCTTGTTTTTCTGAAGTTTTAAGTTGTTGACACCAAGCTGCATATACAAAACTGTTCTTGTGCTGCATGGTAACTAGGTATACATGGAACAGTTCACAGTATGAAAGAAACTGATATTTTCTTTAAACAAAGTACCTAGCATTGAGTCAGCCAGGTTGTGTCCCTCTCTGTCACTACCACCTGTGTTGGGGGCCGCAATCAAGTCAAGATGGTGCCTGGCAGTTTGCCAGGAGGAGTGGTTTGTGAGGCAAAGCCACCAAGCCATTCAGATTGGCTGATTGCTGTTATCTGGATGATGCTAATTGAGTCAAGCTGTGTGTAATCAGTTAGGTATATATACCGCTGTTGTTCTGCAATAAAGCAGTTCCCGCTTCAACCTTCAAGTTGCTTGTCACCTCCCAGTTATGTTGCCCAGCCGGACTGTGGCACACCTGGTTCACATTATTATGACTTTTTGTCCAGGCTATTCCAACAGGCTGTAAATTGTTACTTCCTTAGGTTTTCACTCCTTCAAGGAGCCTCGATAGTCCTTTCAGGTTAATCTACCTACAGCACTACTCTGTTCCCTCATAGCACTCAAATCCATTTACAATATGGTGCCATTTGTTAAGTGCAAAGAGAGACGCACCTCGTTGCATGCCATCTGAAGCACAGTCCATTCCGCAAGCTTGCACTGTTCTCTGAAGCTTCAATGCTTATGAGCAATTTCCCCTGCTGGATGATCCTACTTTCCACATTGTCCCATAGTGAAATCCTGTTCATTCGTAAAGGCTTATTAGACTTCTTCTGCAGTGTTTTCCTGTGGACCTGTGGTGAAGCACCTGCTTCCTTTGATGTCAAGTTGTGTAGACTTCCACAAAACATAACACATATTGCCTTGGGCTAAGACATATCTTATCTTCAACTAAAAGATCACTCCTGGCTGCTAGAGATGGTGCTTTAGGATAGCATATCCACTACCCTACATGTAGTGGGGAGTAAACAAATATTTGTTGAATAAATGATTCAATGAAGAAAGAAAATGGTAAAATAAGAAAGAAAAAGGATAAAGACAGTGTTTATGTTGCCGGAATGTGGAGTGTGGTCATGCCTCACAAGGAACCACAAATATGAGGTGAACTGGGACAAAGCTTCCATTATTTAGCACTTAAATCTACCTTGTGAAATGCCTTAAGGTGGGTCCCTTGTGAGAAGGTTGATAAACCATCACAAGACAGAATGATAGCTGATGGGACGACAGCCACAGCCAACATCATGATTCACAATGTTTTCATTCTCAAAGAACAAATGGTCTCATGTTCAAAACTTTACTCTAGCTAACTGTAAAGCAAGTCATCCCACCTCAGTTTACAATGCCAGCTCCTGATGTGTGGGAAAGAACAGTTGAAGAAGACTTTGCACAGATATATTAAGCACACATTTTGCTTAAGTATACATTCAACCCACCAGGAGTCAAATGCTTTCTGAAGATGGTACAGTGCTGTGATTATCTAAGTAGTCACTGAAAAAAGTACTCTTCCAAGTCAGCATTTCTTTTTAATTTTTTTTGTAGTTGTAAATGGATAGCATGCCTCTATTTTATTTATTTATTTTGTAGTGCTAAGGATCAAACCCAGTACCTCCCACGTGCAAGGCAAGCTCTCTGCCACTGAGCTACAGCCCCAGCTCCCAAGTCGGCATTTCTAAATGCTGATGATAGCTGTGATGTTGTGTTCAAGATCATAACGTAGATGATGCAGCCCTCAAACAAAGCTGGGACAATGTGAGGTAGAGACTTTCACAAATGTAGCAAATGTGGAGCAACAAGAAGAAGGACGGCGTAGCAATGGTTTTGATTCTTTAAACAACAAAGATGCAGCGTTGTGATCTTGAGTATTAATCAAGAGGGCACATCTGCTTTTGTCACCAGGGGAATGTATTCAACTCCTAAAAGTGGAGGAGAAATGGAGATACGGTGGGGAAAATGCAGCAAGAGCAGTCTGGCTCTAATCTGAGAGCAGATATTGCAATAGAGCTGGACCATAGCCCACAAAGAGGATCAAAGAGACTTGGGCAAGGAGAAAGGAGGAAAGAACGAGGATGGGGCTCAAAGGTATTTCATGTGCAGAATAATTCTTAGTTGTTAGCTTTTCATTTGCATTTCACTAAAGGATTTCAGCAGGGAAATTACTACAAGAATCGGTACTCTGTGAAGAAACATAGTCAATTCAATATGCTCAACTATCCTGCAGGCTTTGTCTAATAGTGTTAGGATTCCCTAAGGGACACCACAATGTTTTCACTCCTAAGGATTAAAAGTCGCAGTGTTTTACCCCAGATTTAGGACTTGCCAGATAAAACACTGCATGGGAAATATATATATTAAAACTTAGTTATTGATTACCTAAAATTAAAATTTAAGCAAGTGTTCTATTTTTATTTGCTAAATCTAGCAGTACTAGTCAGATTACTAATATTACAGAGTTAAAAAAAACCTAAGCATCCTCATACATGGTTTTAGTCCTATTTAAATATTCAATATTAAGCTATTTACATTTCAATTTAACAGTGTTAAATTTACTTAATAAAAGTGAGCAAATACTAGTTGAAAGTTATAGATACTGCTATGAATAGATTCAGAAAGATCTGATATAAACTCTAAAAGTCTGGGAACAAACTGAGGACATCTAGATAACAATGGAGAGACATCACCATTAGTGAAACTACCAAGTCTGTGAGGCACAGAAAAACTGAACTAATGGCCTGGAAAACAAGATCAAATTAAGATATAGCCGACTGGTCTGAGGTCCCGGAAGACAAGAAGGCAGGGGACAGATGACGATTCCTCTCGGTGAACACAGGCCAGAGATGCTGAGGATTTTACTTCATCAACACTGACCTCTGACCAAAGGCCAAGCGAAAGATTTATCAATTGATATATGAGAAAATCATCTGGCCACAGAGACAAGCAGTTTCGAAATCAGCCTGAGGACATGAACCCAGACCTGAGGCTCAGTACTAGGCTAGGCCCGTCGAGGACACTTTACCTTTCTGGTTTCACACTGGACATACGGGTGTAAAGAAGGATCAGCGCACAACATGAAAGGCCTTGCAGGTAGAGTGGAATGGCGACAAGCAGCTATACACCAGTGCCAAGTCAGGAAAACCAGATGTTTAGGGTGGGACATAATCAACAATTATTTTTAATTTAAAAGTTAAATAAATAAATGTTGACTTCCACACTTATATGTTAATTATTTTTCCAAAGGATTTTAAATTTTCTTAGAATGATTTTTACCAGCTAACAGGCCCTATAGGTATCTGACTAAAATGATAAACTTTTGAACAAATAATTAGTCTCTGAGTTAAATTACAAATTATTTAATTAAAAGATGTAAATTTTCTTCTTCTCCTATTGTATATTTTAAAATAGAAACTTTTTAAGTGAAAGTAATTTCAGCAGAACCTTCTTTAATACACCCACATGTGTGTACACTCCACACACAGCAACCCACTTCCATTGAAACAATTTCATCAGCAACTTTTATCTTTTTGCCTGCAATCAAACAACCACAAAAGAAACTTAGTTCCCCAGGCTCAGGAACGGCAACCTAGCATCTCAAGCCTCAGGAGTGGTCGCACCAACAGGACTAACTGAGTGCATATTCAGTGTATAAACAGAAGAAGAGCACAGAAAATAAGAAGCAACATTTTCTGGAAACAATTTTTAAAATTTGTTCTTTTTAGGTATAATAGTTCAGTAGAGTACATTTTGACATAGTATATATTCATGGATTACAACTTATTCTGGTTAGAATCCATTCTTGTACATGATGTGGAGTTTCACTGGTGATTTATTCATATATGAACATCCAAAAATTATGTCTGATTTATTCTATTGTCTTCCCTATTCCTGTCCCCCGCTTTTTCATTTCCCTTTGTCTAATCCACTGAACTATTATTATTCCCCTCCCCCCTTATTCTGTGTTAGCATCTGCCTATCAAAGAGAATACTGGACATTTTTTTCCAGATTGGCTTATTTTATTTAGCCTAATAGTCTCTAAATCCATCCATGTGCCAGCAAAAGTCATAAAGTTATTCTTTTTTATGGCTGACTAATATTCCATTGTGTATATATACCATATTTTCTTTATCTATTCATCTGATGAAGGGCATCTAGTCTATAATTTAGCTATTGTTAATTGAGCTGCTATAAATACTGATATGGCTGTGTCACTACAGTATGCTAATTTTAAGTCCTTTGGGTATATGCTGAGGAGTGGGATAACTGGGTCAAATGGTGGTTCCATTCCAAGCTTTCTGAGGAATCTCTTTCCATTCCATTCCAAGCTTTCTGAGAAATCTGCTTTCCAAAGTAGTTGCATCAATTTGCAGTGCCACCAGCAATGTATGAATGTACCTTTTTCCCACATCCTCGCCAACATTTATTGTTATTTGTATTCTTGATAATTGCCATTCTGACTGGAGTGAGATGAAATCTCAGTGTGGTTTTAATTTGCATTTCTTTAATTGCTGGAGATGTTAAACATTTTTTTCACACTTTGCTGACTAATTATATTTCTTCTTTTGTAAAGTGCCTATTTGGTTCCTTTGTCTATTTATTGATTGGGTTATTTGTTTTTTGGATATTAAGTTGTTTTGGTTTCTTTGTATATCCTGGAGATTAATGCTCTATCTGAGGTGCAGGTGGCAAAGATTTTCTCCCATTCTGTAGGCTCTCTCTTCACGCTTTTGATTGCTTCCTTTGCTGTGAAGCAGCTTTTTAGTTTGGTACCATCTCATTGATTGATTCTTGATTTTACTTCTTACACTTTAGAAGTCTTGTTGAGAAAGTCATTTCTTAGGCTGACATGATGGAGAGTTGGGCCTACTTTTTCTTCTAATAAGTACAGGGACTCTGATCTAATGCTCAGGTCCTGATCCACTTTGAGTTATTTTGTGCGAGGTAAGAGATAGGGGTTCAATTTCATTCTGCTACGTATGGATTTCCAGTTGTGCTAGCACCATTTGTTGATGAGGTTATCTTTTCTCCAACACATGTTATGGCACCTTTGTTTAATATGAGATAACTGTATTTATGTGGGTTTGGCTCTTCTGTCTTCTATTCTGGTCCATTGGTCAATGGATGGTTCAAACAGAAAGAAAACCACTGAAGCAGTAGTAATGGAAAAACCAAAACTGAAACTCCCTTCCTGGAGCCTGGAGTTCTCACCTTGTCCAGATTGCCTGTCCTCACCTCCAGCTAGTAAATTTGATTTTTTCTTTCTATCAGATAAAGGTGTATCTTGCTGTTTTGAATGTTGGACAAGACACAGAAGAAAAGGCTGAACAAAATTTAGCCCTCTTTGGGTGGGTGAGTGGTCCTAAAATCTGATAATGGGCCATATTTCAGAGTGAGGTTAGGTTGGATAACTATAGTATTGAGCCCAAATCAATATTATGCAAAAGAAATCCAATGCTAAGCATTGGAAACAATTTAAAATTATATTTTCTTACAGCCACACAAAGAATAAAAAGGAACAGGATAAAATTTTAATAACATTTTATTTAACCCAACATATCTGAAATATTACCTCTACCTGTACTGTAATCAACATTAAAAACTCTTAAAATGATTTGCATTCTCTTTTTCATAGTAAGTTTTTGAAATCTGGTATGAAAATGTTTACATCTAACACTTTTTAATTCTGACTTGCCACATTTCAAAAGCTTAATACTACGTGTGGCTCATGGCTACTGTATTAGAGAGTATGGGTCTAAATTTTAACACAGAAGCTACGTCCTATACCTTCAAACCTTTTGTTACAAACTTTTCTCTCAGTAGGGGAATAGAAATTAAAAAAAAAACACCTTTTGATTAGAGGAATAAAAACAGGAAGGAGCGAAGAATGGAAATGGAATGTGTTCTTTTTTTTGTTTTTGTTTTTTTGTTTTCACTGAAATTTTTTATTACTCCTTGAAGCTACTAAAAGTTAAGAATTCACTGTAATAGGGACTTTATTTCCCAGCAAGTATAAATAGCCTATGCAGGATTTAGGACACAAAGTTCATAACTGTAAATAATTAAAAATGTTGTAGTAGTTTCTTGTTTGTTATTAGACCTTAAGAAAAATCACACATTTAACTTTTATTACATTTATCAACATGCAATATTTTGACAAAACCAGTTCTTTGAAATATAAGTATAACGAATATGCTCTATTAGAATAGGTTTTAGAGGTCAAGGAATTACGGAAAAAAATAAATTAATGATGCACCTGAGTTCATGTCATTAGAAGTCAATCACGAGCATTCATTTGCTTCTTTATTCTATGAATACATCTTTATATGACTCTAGTTATATAGAGATTAGTATTTAAGTAGAAAGTTAGCAAGCAGAAACCAGTTCTGTAAAAAACAAAAATTCTACCTTTATGTAGCAAAGATAAAAAGAGAGCTGAATTACTGTTTGTTTTATTCTCATGCTTTGAGCAGGCTCAGGAACAAAGCCTTTCAATGACTGAGAAATGTCAATTGGTCAATAGGGGATGAATAGAAAACAAGAACATAAAAGCAAATCATAATAACATGAATTCCAGATAAGTCTCTTGTGAGGCACTTAAACATTTTGCAGTATGTTGGGAATTTACAATTTGCTAATATTTTCCCTACTTTAAACATTTTCTTTTATTTTTTTAATTGGTTTTGTTTTTTAAAATATATGACAGAGGAATGCATCACAATTCTTATTACACATATAGAATAAGTTTTCATACCTCTGTATGTAAGGTATGTTCACATCAATTCATGTCTTCATACATGTACTTTGGATAATGATGTCTATCACATTCTACCATCCTTACTAATCCCCTGCCCCTCCCTTTCCCTCCTACCTCTCTGCCCCATCTAGAATTCATCTATTCCTCCCATGCTCCCCCTCCCTACCCCACTATGAGTGAACCTCCTTAAATCAGAGAAAACATTTGACATTTGTTTTTTGGGATTGACTAACTTACATAGCATTATCTTTACAACGCCATCCATTTACCTGCAATTGCCATGATTTTATTCTCTTTTATTGCTGAGTAATATTCCATTGTATATATATGCCCATTTTTTTATCCATTCATCCACTGAAGGGCATCTAGGTTGGCTCCACAGTTTAGCTATTGTGAATTGTGCTGCTCTAAACATTGATGTGGCTGTGTCCCTGTAGTATGCTGTTTTTAAGTCCTTTGGGTATAGTCTGAAGAAAGGGACAGCTGGGTCAAATGGTGGTTCCATTCCCAGATTTCCAAGAAATTTCCATACTGCTTTTCTGCACCAATTTGCAGTCCCACCAGCAGTGTATGAATGTGCCTTTTTCCCCACATACTCTCCAACACTTACTGTTGTTTGTCTTCTTAATAGTTGCCATTCTGACTGGAGTGAGATGGTATCTTAGAGTAGTTTTGATTTGCATTTCTCTAATTGCTAGAGATGATGAGCATTTTTTCATATATTTGTTGATTGATTGTATATCCTCCTCTGAGAAGTGACTGTTCGGGTCCTTGGCCCATTTATTGAATGGGTTATTTGGGGGGTTTTTGGTGTTTAGTTTTTTGAGTTCTTTATATACCCCAGAGATTAGTGCTCTATCTGATTGTGGGGGGTAAAAATTTGCTCCCAAGGAAGGCTGTTCTTGGAACCTGCCTCCAAGAGTCTGTTGGCCTTATGTCTACTAAATGCTTCAGACAGAAACTACTGATGCTCTCCTTCTTTCTCCAATACACCCAACTTTCTTACAAACTGGGCAATGCCACTTTGAAAAACATTCCTTAGCCGTGCTTCCACATGGCTAAGGAATTAACAAGGGTTTATTCTATCACTCTGGGCTAATAGCCAAACACCACTAAAAAGCACAAGTAGGGCAGTGGTCTTAAACATTTTCCAGAGACTTTGGCTTCAAATAGATCCATGTATAAATGTGCAGATCTCAGAGATACGTTTTGTTCTACAAACTGTCAAAAATTATAGAAGCAGTAGTATTTATCTTGTATTGAGAGAGCAATGAGCTGACTACATTGGCATCATCTGAATTCTCCATTTAAGCAGTGAGAATGCTTACAGACTAGGTATCCAAGTCCAGTTAAGGGCCCCCTGAAGCCTTTCAATCTTCTTTAGTCGCAATAAAGAAGAACACTAAAAATGACCTTTCATAGGAAAAAAATCAAAAAGCATGGGCCACCTACAAACTATATATTCTTAGAGAAGTCACTTAATGTTCCTAAGCTTTGTTTTCTTTAATCCTTCTACTATTCTACCAAAAAGTGATGTTAATTCTAATTTCTGAAATTGTTTTAAGATTAGATATCACCTTTGCCAGTCAGTCAGAGTGCTAATACACAGTAAGCATTCAACTTATGGCAGATATTAGTAAACTTGGGATCCTTTTGCTTTTTTTTAATTCTGTAGTATGAGGGCAATAATTCTAGCATCTAGAAGTTGGGTAAATCCTAGAGCCTTTGGATGCTACCAGGAAGCCAGATCATACCCTCAAACTCTAAAATGGTGTCACAGTAACAAATATGTGGTCACCCCAGTTGCTTCTCTGTTCTGAACTGTGTTTCATGATGATGACTCAGAACTCAGCATACTGGGTCATAATTAGAACTCGAGTTAATGCCACAATGTATCCCACAGACTCACTTCTGGAAACTTTTGCTTCTAATTGACAAGCACACATATGTGTATGTAGAGGAAAGTAAGAACAGTTTGAATACCACTGCCTCACAACAACACTGGAATTTGAAAGAGCCCTGAAACTTCTCACTTCCTAGGAGATGCAGATGGGCAGGAAAGAGGAGAACATCTAACTCCCTCAGAAAGGAATTTTTAGGACAACTGTGAGATGGATTTGTTAAAGATGGGTAAGGACACATGATCAAAACTTTGATCAGTGTGTTAAGTCCTCAGATGACTATGGATAAAGTACAGCTAGTTAGCTATACTATGTGAAATCTTCATTGAGTAAAACATTTATTCCCCCCTAATTCCTTATTTTTGCTTTTTTTTTTTTTAATAAAATAGCACTTGGGAAATACAAGAGGTAAGGCTCTGGTGAGAGGAATTTTTCTGACTTTATAAATAGATTCTGATATAAATCCTTTTTGTGTGTGGAGTTAGATTTACATAATTTGAGAATCCTAGTAATGTGTATAATACAGATGCTATAGTTTGTGTTGCTATTTTTGGTTTTGAAAAGAAAAGCCAACCTGGATTAAAGTACATGTCATTTTTAAACAACGAAGCACAGTGGGCTGGAAATTCCTGGATTAAAGGAAGAGGTTCTAGCACTAGGAATGAGGGCAGCAAGCCTGTCTTTCGTGAAGCCACTGCTGTACTGCCACTGAGGAGCCCTCCCTGGAGCCCTGCATGCCCTCTCTTCAGCCTGCACAGCAGCTGCCCGTCAAGGTGACAGTGACCTTAGCACTGTCCAGCACAAAGGATATTTTTTAGTGCTCTTTTTTTTTTTGGTAGTTGTAGATGGACACAATGCCTTTATTTTATTTGCTTATTTTTATGTGGGGCCTACAGATCACACCCAGTGCCTCACACATGCTGGGCAAGTGCTCTGCCCCTGAGCCACAGTCCAGCCCTGTTTTTCAGCACTCTCAGCATGTGAGATGGACTGCATATGACAAACTAACCATTCCCTCCTTCTTGAACCTCTTCCTCTATCGGCTCCTGGGCACCTTTTGCCCAATTTTCCTCATCTCTTTGTAGTTCTCAGTCTCCTCTGCCAGTCACTCTTCTGTAAAATTCCCATGAGTTCTTGCCCTCTTTTTCTTCTTAACCTATACTTTTCTGCACAGTTTTTACTTACACAAGGCCTCAACTTTAGGCCAATCATTAATGATTCCCAAATTATGTCTCTAGGCTTCTGACCTACATTTTGAATCACCTACTAAGCCTCTGCACAAAGTTTCCCCACAAGTACCTCAAACTCAGTGTACTTTTCCCCAAACACTCCTTCCTTCACCCAGTCCTCATCCGCGGTGGCTCAATCTGGGACTCTTTGCATAAGTACCTCCACCCTTTTAGTGTCCAATCATAAAGCCATTTTCTCACTATTGACTCTCAAATTCATCACTTCTCCATTTACAGTGCCCTGATCACAGGACCTGAGCTTCGTCTCCTCAGAAAATTATTATATTTAAAAATATTTGTTTTTAAAATAAATTTATTGAGCTATTTTTCACATACCAAAAAATTCACCCATTTAAAATGTAAAATTCACTGGTTTTGAGCATTCACAGTACTGTGCATTTGTCACCAGAGTCTAGGTTTAGAACATCTTCATAACTCAAAACAAACCTACCCTTTAGTCATCACTCCCCACAATACTCCCACCCTTGGCAGCCTTGACTTTCTGCCTCTCTAAATCTGCCTATTCTCAACACTTTATATAGACAGGATCAGATACTGTGTGGTCTTCTGAGACTGGTCTATTTCATTTGGGGTGTTTTCAAGTCTGTCCATGTTGCAGCATGTGTCGGTACCCCATTCCTTTCTACTGCTCAGTGATAGTCTATCATGTGGCTGCAGCTCATTTTATTTACCATCCACCATTCAACAGATACCTGGGATGCTTCCACCTGTTGACTATCATGAAGAGTATTTCTGTTGACATTCTGTACACATTTTGCAAGAATTTGCTTTCCATTCTCTTAGGTACATACCTAGGAGTGGAACTCTGTATCTAACCTTTTGAGGAACTAATCAAATGTTTCTTAAGGCAATTCCAGCATTTTGACATCCCAACTAGCAACATATGAGGGTCCTGATTTTTCCATATATACTTGTCAACAGCTGATGGTGATTACAGTCAGACTAGTGGATGTGAAGTGGTATCTCATTGTGCTTTTGACTTCCATTTCACCAACAGCTATTAATATTAGGCATTTTTTCATGTGCTAGTTTAGACATTTACATATCTTTTTTGGAGACATGTCTACTCTGATTTTTTTAGTTGGACATCTTTTAATTACTTATGGAATTTTAAGAGTTCTTTATATATTCTGGGTACTAGGCCCTTATATAAATAATTTGTAATTTTTTCCCTATTTTTTTGGTTATCATTTAATTTGCTTGGTGGTGTCCTCTGATTCACAAAAATTTAAAATTTTGTAACACACAAACATCTGCTTCTTTTGTTGTTCATCCTCTTGGTTTCATACATAATAAATCACTGCCAGATCCAAGGTTGTAAAGATTTACCACCATGCTACACTACCATTACACGTGTTTACCCATACATGCTGCTCCTTCTGCCTGAAACATATTCCTGTAGCTCACAGATTGTCTTAAACATCAAAGACGACAACAATGCAAATGGGTATGGCACTTACAAAGTATAATGTTTGTTAAATATGAAAAAAAGATTTAGTGAACATATATGGGAAATCAGATTTCCATGCTTTATTGTAGAAATTTGAGTGACTTAATGACTGTATTACATTTATATGTTTAGATTTTGCAATTAATATTGGAAAACCTAATAAGTATGTCTGAAACTACATAGGACAAATAAAACAATTTCAAAGTCCAAGGTACGAAAACTGACTATAAATCCATTTTACTTTTATAAGTCATTTTTTCATGTTTTCTAAGAAAATCTTGGTTGGAAATTCATTTGAGGAAAAGTAATGATGTTACACAGAAGAATTTGTATCAGGAAATATGTTGTATTGCCACAAAAAATATTCAATTACAAAGGTAATTAAAAGGTATTTTTCACCTATCTATTTTAATCCACTGTATCAAAATCTTTTCTAGATATCACTTTACAAAGGATCAATTTATTCATATTTCATTAAATTTCTTTACAAATAAACTGCCTTAATTTATGATCCTCTGTTTGAAAGAAAGTAAAAAAAGTTATAAGCAATTATCATCATACCCATGAAACATCCTATCCTTTCTATGCTTATTTTTGATTTTTAAAAAATTTCCTAGTTTTACAGTATATTTTTACAATGTGATTCATTTTTTTAAAGTACAATAGACTTTAAAAACTCAAATAAATATGAATCATTTTTAAAATTTCTTTCAATTTTTATTCTAAAGGTATACATATATAAACATATAAAAATGGTGTTCTGATTATTTAAGCTGTTTCCAGCTAGACAATGTTTTCTTCAGCATTTAACCAAGTGTTGGCAATTGAAAGCAGAGAAGATCAGTGTGATTGGTTAATTAAGATTTCAAAGAAACTGCTGTTCCCTAGAGGGAGGCTAATTTCTCATTTATAAGCCCATTTATAACTCTTGCTCTGAGAAATGGTCCTAATAAAATTCACAGTTAAGTAGGCTTTCAAATGCATACCAGCCATTAACATTTGGACTGCCTGCTGCTGGCAAAATATTAATATTTGATGCCACGGCATGTTCATTTTATAAATCAGCTTCAGAGTCTTATGAAACAGCTTTCTTTATGTGTTAAACAGATTAAACTCAGGTTGTAATGGCTGGTTTAGAATGATTTCAAAGTAGTTGATAGCTACTAGAAAACTATGCATTTTCTGATTAAATTATTGGCTATATTCCCTCTGATAACTGCACAAAGTTACTACTTTTAAAACAAAGAAAACTTACCATAGGATGTTCTACTGAATCCATGGAAGTGTTGGTGATAATGAACACTTAGCAGCGCTATTCAGGCTGGCAGGCTCTGTGTGTGTGTGTGTGTGTGTGTGTGTGTGTGTGTGTGTGTGTGTGTGTGTGTGTGTGTGTGTGAGAGAGAGAGAGAGAGAGAGAGAGAGATTAAAAAACACTATCCATGAGAGAGAGAGAGAGAGAGAGAGAGAGAGAGAGAGAGAGAGAGAGAGAGAGAGATTAAAAAACACTATCCATAACCCTATAAAGCTGTGAACTTGGATACCACTAGTGTACATAAGCTCTTGGATTAACAATATTCTTTGTCAGTTTTAATTCTTAGATATAGGTCTTCTATTTATTGACTAGACTTTCTACGTAACTTTTACAGTTCCATGAAAAGATATGCATCCTTAACATCAATAGCTGCAAATAATTCACAGAGGCTGGGAATGAAGCTCAGTGGCAGAGCACTTGCCTAGCACAGCAAGGTCCTGGATTCAATCCTCAGCACCACCAAAACAAAACTAAGTTCACATAATCAATGAATCATAGGATGCTAATTGTGGAGAAGGTGCTAGAAATCTACTTAATCCCAAGATAGAGTGATCTGTTGGTGAGATCTTAGAGAACTATATTTAAGAATAAAGTGCACAGCTGGGCACTGTGGTGCATGCCTGTAATCCCAGTAGCTCAGGAGGCTGAGGCAGGAGGATCAAAGCCAGCCTCAGCAAAAGCAAGGTACTAAGCAACTCAAAGAGACCCTGTCTCTAAATAAAATACACAATAGGACTGAGGATGTGGCTCAGAGTTAGAGTGCCCTCTGAGTTCAATCCCAGGTACAAAAAAAAAAAAAAGAATTAGGCAGATAAACAACAGGGGAAACGCTATAAATACAGTAAGCCATTTGTAAGCACTTTAGTGGTCAAAGAAATATGTCTTAAATACAGATATCCTCAAAGATCATTAAGAAATAAACAGTGCAATTATTAACCAACAAAAATACCAGTAATGGGTCTTTGTTGCATTTTTTTTCTCAACAAAGTTTTCCCACATATAAAATTTATATACAGGACCTTGCTTAAAATTTCTACATTTCATAACTTAATAGAGAGCACAATCAGATATACAAATTTTGGGGTGGAATGAAGTTTCCTTCTAGTTCATTTGATCTAACTTTCTGCCTTCCACAAATAGACAAAACTCAAGATTTTCCACAGAAGTCACCACAGACAGAGCTGCTAACTAATCTGAAGAATCTGAACAAAGACTGAAATGATAAAACCACACTGGAAAACTAATTGGCACTTAAAAAATATGAATAACTGTACTGACATCTGCAATCTATTTTGAAATGCACCAAAATATAAGGTGGATTGATGGAGGAATTGAAAGATGTGATAAAACAGAATCAGTAAAATATTAACAGAAGAATACGGATGGTTAATAAATGAGTGTTGACTAAAAAAATCCTTTCAAATTTTTTGAATGTTTGAAAATTCTTCAGTAAGATATGGGGATGGATGGGGTGTTAAACATAACATATTCTGCTCATAGATATTTATCCAAAAGAAAAAATAAACATGCACACACACACACACACACACACACAAAATCTGTATAACAATGTATGTAGCAGCTTTGATCATATTACAAACAACTCAAAGGCTCTTCATCAGATGCTTGGGTAGAAAAATAGAAATATATCCATATAATGGAAGACCATTCAGCCATAAAATGATACCTCAACCTGGATGAATCTCAAAAATAGTAGGCCAAGTCATAGTTCTCAACCAGGGGAATTCTACCCCTCAGAGGACAGCTGGCAGTATCTGGACACCTTCTGGTTCTCATACCTGGGAGAAGGAATTACTATAGGTCTGAGTGGGTAAAGGTAAGGGATACTGCTAAGCATTGCATAACCACAGCACACCCCAGCTCCTCCACAACTCACAACACAGAATGATCCTGCCCCAGTGTCTATGGTTGCTCAGGCTGAGAATCCCTATGCTCAGTGCAACAAGTTAGGTGTAAAGGAATACATACTGTATGCTTCCATTTTTATGACGTTCTAAAACAGGCAAACTGAAGTCAGAGCAATGATAGTGTGGGTAAAGGTAAAAGATGGGATTTCCTTTGGTGTAAAGGGAAGGATGAGAAGCGGGAAGAGAAGGTCAGGTGAAGAAAAGGAAAAGAGGGAAAAGAGGTAAAAGTAAAGAGACGGGAAGAGAGCACAGTGAAGGACATAGATCATTTGACCTTGTTACAGGATCTTCTGGCTTATCAAGCATCTGGTTTTATACTGCTTCCTCATGCAATGCTCACGGCATCAGATGAAGCAGAGATAGCAGCTATGCCACACTTGAGAAAGCAAAAGCTCCTACAGCATTGAATTACAAATTAGTCATATGGCTAGAAAATGACAGAGCAAGATTAGAATCCAGGCCTTGTGATAAAAAGGAGAATTTGTGCATTTATTCTTCAAGAACCCGAGTGACATCTTAAGTTTTCAAAAAGGCAGAAGAGTGTAAAAAGTGTGTCCACATGTGAGGGAGAGAAATGACAGGCAGACAGACTAGCACTGAAAGTCACGAGAGCTTGGGATGGTGTACTGGCCCATTTTCTGCCCTAAAAGGATCCCTGAGAGCAAGGACTGCATCTTTTCCTCATAACTTAACTCTCCAGGATGTGGTAAGGAGCATCATAACTATTTGCCACAAAAAATATTAAAAAAAATAGAAACTAACAGAGAATAGTGATCAGAAGGTCAAAGCAGAAGACAGTATAGTCTAAACAAGAACTAAAATGGCCCCTTTGGCTGTGAACTGTGGGGAGAATAAGCTGTACTTGCTGTGGAATGATGGAGGAGAAACAGAAACTCCCATGGTCTGTCACTTAATCTTCATCTCTCTCTGGTTGTGTTAACCAATGAAGGCTAAAGAATTAAGAATCATTTTCTGGGAAAAACAGATCTAAGACATATTCCTCTGAGGTCCAGAAAAAGACTGGGGTCAGGGGTGTGAGGATAAGTACCATATCCACTATCTAGGCAAAAATTTATTCTTTCCAGAAAAGGAACCTAAAAAAAAAGAGGCAAAAAGACTTAAGAGAAAATCCAGGCCACACTTCTCCCACCTAGTAAAAAGTCAGACCAATTTCTTAGGTAAAAGAGTGAAGTCTGAACCTTAGGCTATTTTCATCTTGTGCTATTTAGAATGAGGAAAAATAAGATATGACCAATAATTAAATGGCACTGCTTAAATCAATCAGTTGTTTGGTAATGACTTCTACCAAGAATATTCCCACAGTTAAGAAAAGAAGCCACATCAATACCTTTAATACCCATGTAATGACTTTTTTCTAGGTAATAAAAATACCATGCCACTTTGATATCTGATTGTTCTATGTATGGAAAAACATAAGTGGGACAAATTAAATAAGGGCATATTCTTTGAAAAGTAGAACTTCTGATATCTCCCTCCTAATGCTTCAATCTTCACATCAATAGAAGAGACAAATTTCCTTATAATTTGATCCATCAAAGAATGAAAAGATTAGTCCTTAAATGAAGAACAAGATCACTATGAGCTTTGAGACACAGATCAATAAAACAAATGTAAAAAAGATTTTAGATTTCCTCTTTAAAATGGTACTATGGAAAACTAGAAAGAATGCTTTCTAACAAATTTGTCTGATCTTTTTTTTTTTATTCATCAGTATCTATTTTGTACTATATGTCAGGATATAGTTACTCATTTAAACTCAATTGTTAAACCTGGCTAATACCACGATTGTGTTTTAAATCTGGAGAATTTCTAATTATAGAATAGCTGTTTAAAAAAAAAAGCAAATTTATTTCTTTCCAGTTCTTCCCAGCAACAAACAGGTCCCAGGACCTTCTGTAAGGACTCGATATGGCTGGTTGTATCAGTGTGTGCCTTATGTGCACGTTAATCAGGATTACCAAGACATTTTGTTCTTTTAACCACTTAAAACATTCTCTTTCCTATCTCACTACATTATTATTTTGCATAGGAAATAAAAATAGAACTCTGGAACCAGAGTAATTTTTAGTTCATGTACATGGTTTTCACTAGATTTAGACTTACCTTTTTCTAAACATTTCTCTGTTAAGCACTTAGTATTATCAACAACGTTTTCTTTTTTGTATCAATAGTTTATTATGACAGTAAAAGATAAAACAAGCTTGCAACCAATACTGACCATTTCTTATTATTGTCATCTACATATTATTCCACATTTCAGAAGCCAAAAGAAAAATCATATTTATTCTGACATTAAAATAAATCATAACATACTAAGAATGGATATATTTTTTAAAAGATTCCAGTACATTAAAAACACCTAATATAAATTTTGATATTGAGTAATTGTTATTATTTTTTTAATCACAAACTAGTGTTGTATTTTTTGTATTTGTATCTCTGGTTGTGTTAAAAGTAAGGACATTCTCTTACATAAACCACATTATAATGATCCAAATCACAAGAATATCAGCTACCTTTATTAAAAATATTTTTTAGTTATCAATGGATATTTATTTATCTATATGTGGTGCTGAGAATCAAACCTAGTGCCTCACACATGTTAGGCAAGAACTCTCTCACTGAGCTACAACTCCAGCTCTGGTAATATTTTTTGAGGCTAGATTTAATGTCAAGTGGCCCCTTGACATGGGAAATAATTTTGTATATATTAAATCAATGTATAATAATGCCAAAATGATTATATACTGGTTTGGGATTCAAGACACTGCCTTTTCTGCAGTTAACTAAATATCTGACTAGAAAGTATCATTAATTGCTGGATCTCAGTTCACTTACCCAGATAATTTTTAAAAAATGGCTTAACTGATCACTAATATCTCTTCCAGTTCCAACCTGTTATGATTCTGTATAAGGGCTACTAAAACAAGAAAACTACTATTTATTTTTCAACTCAAAGGCATAAGATCTCCAACTTACTTTTTTGCCTTAAAATTTGTTGTTAAAAGAGTAAGGAATTTTCAACCAACTTCATTCATTCTCAGGAATTTCTGAAGTTTAATTGAGAAATAAAGCATTTTAAAGCTACATGTTCTGACTTCAACAATACTGGGGAATGAAATCTATAAATGTGCCATGTCCATTATGAAGATGCCAAAATTAATTGTGTGTGTGTGTGTGTGCATATACATATGCACTAATACACACTAATTTAACAATGATATAAGGGAGATCAGTAGAGTAGAGCAAGTGGTTGGGAGAAGAGGCAAAGGAAAGGGAAGGTGCTGGGGAATGAGACTGTATCACTATGTTCATGTAATGAATATGGTATAATGAGTCCCACTGTTATGCATAATTACAAAGTAGCAATAAGAAAAAAGAAAAAAGACAAGTTCATACAAAAACACAAGGTTCAGAGGCTTTAAGGAAAATTATAAAATATCATATGAAAAGAGGCCAAGTATAACAATATTTCATTTGTGTTCCTTAAGGAAGTTCTATGTTATCTCAAACTTGACAAGATGGAGAGTTGTTATTTCCCATTTTTCAAAGGCCAAGTTCCAAGATGGCATTAGGAGCTGCCTAATTAATTACTTCACACCCATTTCAGTTCTATTTGTCAGTTCATGTCACGCCTACTACACCACACTATCTCAAATGTACACACAAATTCCCTAGATGTCCATTTGATTTAGCAGGAAATGTTTCAATAAATGTTTGTTAACTGTTACAGTCCCATCAAATAGGAAAACAGAGCAAAACACTGCCCAGAATACATCAAAATTTCATTTTTTTTTACTTGCATGCTGTTCCTAAAGAAAATTCAGGATAATATAAATTTAAATGATTGAGACTGATTTTGAAAGGAAATACAAATACTGTTTGCAACTAAAATGAAATCATTATGTTGAAGCACCGAAATTATATAATTCAAATGAATTTGGGGTTAATCACATTGTTTTAAAAATTTTATTGCTCTTTTGAGATTTTTTAGAAGCTAAATTTAAACTATGTGAACAACTCTTGTCTAAAGAGCTCTGGTACAGAACGTGTGACTTAAAAAGACCCTTTGATCATGAAATACTCTAGGAGTAAGCATTTATTTTATTTACTTATTTTGTTACCTTTATTTTATTTATTTACTTTTTATGTGGTACTAAGGATTGAACCCGGCACCTCGCACATGCAAGGCGAGCATTCTACTGCTAAGCCACAACCCCAGTCTTAGGAGTAAAGCATTTATACTACATGCACATGCCACTGATTATTAAATGCAACATCTTTACCCAGAAGTTACTAAGATACACAGTTCTGGAGCTATTCAATCTCTCTGATAAAGAGGCCTAATAAAATCTAGTTTATCAAAAAACAACCTAAAGCACTCCATGCTTCCTCACTGTGATGCCTCCATAAGTAATAATGATGACAAAACTGTTGGCTTCAGAAAGCCTTTCCAGGTGAGTATTCCTAAGAATATACAGCACTGGGAACCTCTGATCACTTCTAGCCAATATTTTAGGGTTACCTGCAGCAATTGGTTAGCTGACATAATTCCAACATATTGTAGTTATTACTCAAAATACGTATCATAGCATGATTGTTGTGCAGCATAAGCACATTTGCCTTCTATCCATGGCTTTCCAAATTTACTTCTTTTCACAATAACTACACAGGTTCTTAAAGACAGACTTCTTCCAAAAGCCATGTATACATCACTGCTCTCAATAATTAAAACAAATTACCTTTAACTTCTTTCCTTTGTGACAAGGTGACTTTTTTACAGAATTGGGAACATTTATGCAAAGGAAAAAGAAATGCAAGAAATCTTATCTAGCAGGAAGTAAAAACAGCAGAGCTTTCAAGACTTGGTTGACTTTTACTTGAGAAAGCTAAGAAAATGCAACACTGGATTCTTTTTTTTTTTTTTTGCACCTTGCTTTTCTCTTTAAAATATATCTTGGAAATTGCTCCCTTTCTGTATAGGTTTATTTTATTCATTTTACCAGTTACATAAACCATCCTTCATATTTTCTAATATCTTTTTTTCTGTATTAACACTGGATTCTTGAACCCATTTCTGTACTAAATGACTAACCTCAATAAATTGAGCTTTCTGGGTTGCAACAGCAGAGCTAGTTTTCAACATTTTTTTCATGAAAACTGGTGGGCATCATAGTACCACAGTGAAGAGCACTACAATTCAGCATGCACAGGCTCCAGAGTCAGAGTAACTAGTGATCTTGTTAGCGAAGATTTGGTTAGATGCAAAAATAAGAAAACCAAGAGAAAAGTATATTTACTCTCTAATATAAATGCCCAAAGACTGGCAGTCTAGGGCCAGGGGAGAGGCTTTGTTCAAGTCCACAATGTCTCAGTTCCTTTCTGCTTTATGCTCTACCATTCCTAGAATAAAGCCTGGGTCTTCAAGGTCAAAGATGTGCTTGTCTCCTTACGTGTCACATGTCTACAATAGTAGAAAGGAGGAACAGAAAAGAGAAGGGGATCAGAGAACGCAAGCCAACTTTCTCTTAAGCAAGTTCCCCCAAACTACTCAAAAAGGTATTGTTTTTCTGACCACACTTAATAGCAAGGGAGGCTAGGAAGTGTGTTATTTACACTGAGTAACCACAGCCCAGATGAGCACATGTCTGCAATGGATAAGGTGAGAAAGATCTGGGGTCCTCACTGTCTTCTACCACACTGTCTGTGTGACCTTAACCACTTTATGTTCC
Source organism: Ictidomys tridecemlineatus (assembly GCF_052094955.1). Lineage (NCBI taxonomy): Eukaryota > Metazoa > Chordata > Mammalia > Rodentia > Sciuridae > Ictidomys > Ictidomys tridecemlineatus. The sequence goes on along the minus strand of NC_135486.1, from coordinate 8,118,326 downwards.
TGATTTCACCCCTACAAACTGAAGATGCTTTAAGTAATTTATTTGGTCTAAATCAGTGGATCTTGAACAGAAGCAAGTTTGTAGTCCAGGGCAATATTTGGAAATATTTTGGTTGTCACAACCAGTGGACTGCTCCTGGCATCTAGTAGACCCAAGCCAAGCATGCTGCCTCACATAATACAGAACACAGAATAAGCCTCCATGACAGAGAGTCTTCAAGGCCCAAATATCAACTGTGCCAAGGCTGAAACAGCTTGGTTTTAAAAGTATCAATTTTTTTAATGGGTCATGTCTGCCTATTCCTCTTGAAAGAGCTTTTCTTTGTGATCCTGAAATAGCTCTGTAAAGAAAAGAAGGTCGGCAAGTTTATCTTACTTCCTACAGGAGAAAATCAATGTTCAGAGAAGTTAAAATGGTTTACATGGTTCACGAAGCCAATTATGTGTCAATTAAAACTCAAAACCTGGTCTTACTATTTTACAACCTATGTTCATTTCCTCATACCTCCCAGGATTTTAACGCATGTTATAATAGGTACACCTGAAAGGGTTTAAATTTTTTATTTTCAAAATGTGAAGCTAGCCATATATGGTGGCACACGCCTGTAATCCCAGAGGTTGGGGAGGTTGAGGCAGAAGGATCGCAAGTTCAAAGCTAGTCTCAGCAACTTAGTGAAGTCCTAAGCAATTCAATGAGACCCTGTCTCTAAATAAAATACCCAAAAGGGCTGGGGATGTGGTTCGGTGGTAAAGTGCCCCTGGGTTCAATCCCTGGTACCCACCCCCCCAAAAAAAAATTGAGTACCATCTTTTAGGCTTTGACCCACCTTAGAATTCAAACCTGGGAGACAGAAATGAAATCTAGAAATGTTAATTCACTGTTCAAAAAAATTACAGGAAAGAATCATATCAATTAACAAATGGTTTGTGAAGTACACTTCCCCCTATAGTCTCTGCTTACTCATTTACAGAGTTATCCACAAGTGCCAATATTCTTTTCTACTCACTATTCTTAAATTCTTTTCTTAACTCATAGGATAGGGCACCTACAGTTATATAACTGGGATATAACTGAAAATAGGACTGGCAAACAGGACTACCATGAGTACTATACTTAGGGACATTCGTTGGTGGGGTAGAGGTACACTTTAGCTCAGTCTGGAGGATGAGGGAACATGGAAGAAAAAAGATCCCCGTTCCCCTCAGGCCCTCCATGAAACCCAAATGAGGACTCCAACTGTCAATCCTGAAACAGTTTTCACAAAAGGGAACTTACTTGGACACACGTGCTGGCTCATTTTCAGGGCCAATTCCTTGGTAGATGTATGCTTTTGGCAAAATCAAGAATCCATTTACAACTCTTATCAAACTGAATTATTATCAAAATGACTTCATTAGAATCTGATCAAGAAAAACTATCCACTTAAGAAAGATATGAAATAGAGCGGCTCAAATGCAATTATTACTTCCATGCAATTCTCTATTCATCTTTCATCTCACTCAATAGTATAAGAAAAACAATTTCCATTATCTTGAAATTAAAGACATGTAAACTAAAAACTAATATTTCAATTCAAGCAACATTCTGGGCATATTCCTATGTTCCAACACAGTCTGGGGTGCAACACAGAGGAAGTTCATTCACAGACACTGTGAATAAAATGTGGATAAGCTCCTCCATAGTGCAGTGATCTGAGGTCCCTGTCTCTTACACTCAGTATTAAATAATCTGAATTTTCAATTTCTGATGATGTCTTCTTTTAAATGACATGTTCACTGTGTATCTGTATGTGTGTGCATTTTGTGAATGTGTCAGTACTTGGCTGTCTATGGTTTTGAGACATACTTAAGTTGAGATTTTTCTTACCTTGAAATAAAGTTCTAAGACTTACGTTCATGATGATATATGCAATATAAAGTACATGTCTTTGAGACATTTAATAAGATGGTATTTTTGGAGCATAAAACATAATAAAATACGATATTTAAATTTCAGTGAATATTTAACTAACAGAAACAGAGTTTGGGAAGGATGACCAGGTGGCCCCATTTCTGGATGTGATATTCCTTCTTTCTGTGTCAACAGAGAGCTAAATGCTACTATAGAGTCCTTTCATATTTTTCTCAGAGGAAATACATCTACATTTGTATAGAGCTCAAGACTAATAATGACTAAGAAAACTAAAGAAAGTGCCTGGCCTAATTATAAACTCATAGACTTGCCATCTCCTTGTTTTCTTGTAGCTTTGTACAAAACCCACAGGAGTTCACCTTCTAAATTACGAGGGGCTTTTCACTATCGGAAATGAAAAAGTACAGCCTAAACTGTGGTGCATGCCCATAATCTCCACGGCTCAGAAGGCTGAGGCAGGTAGATCACAGACCCTGTCTCTAAATAAATACAAAAAAGGGCTGGGGATTTGGCTCAATGGTTAACTGCCCCTGGATTCAATCATATCAAAAATAAATAAATAAATAAACAAACAAGTAAATAAATAAATAAAAATTAAATAAAGAAAGGAAGGAAGGAAGGAAGAAGGAAGGAAGGAAGAAGGAAGGCAGGCAGGCAATTTGAGAACTTCTCTTTAACCAATCATTTGATCCTCCTTTATTTTAGAAGATTGGGCAAATCAACTATAAAGGTCAACAGAATAATAACCGTCACAGGAAAAATTGCTCTCTGTCTAGGTTACCACTGGGCAAAGCTTGAAAGTGAGGCAAGGTTAACTCTGGTAAAGTAGCAAATATATTATAATATATATTTGATTCAATGGAAATTTTAAGTTACTCTGGCAGTAAAACTATAAAACAGCCTGAGGGATAAAACATCATGTTTTTACAGAAAGCATGAAGGTGGTAGCATGCAGCTCCAGGGTGGACATTTTGTACAGAAAAGGAGGTCAACAAAACAGAATTACGGAAAGAATAACTCAGATTTTGATTTAGATATATCATGCCTCAAAGAGTAGTATTGAATTGAATTCAATAGATGAATGGCAAGTCTATGAATTTATAATTAGGCCAGGCACTTTCTTTAGTTTTCTGTCATTATTAGTCTTGAGTTCTAGACAAATGTAGAGATGAATTGCCCCTACCTTTATCTAATGACTTTAAAATGTTCTCTCTTCAACTACTGGGAAAGGGGAATATCTTTCTTATCTCTTTTCTCTTAGGGGATGAGGAAGAAGTGGCTACAAAATACTGTGATGTCACTCTTTGAACTGAGAACAGTTATGATGCCAGGATAAAGCTGCAGTGCTTTCTTTTTCTTCTGAAGAGGGCTACCTAGTAGGGCTGGGACTGCCTGCCCTCTGATCACTCTGACCACAAGTCGTTATGGTCTCTGCTCTCCATGGCTACATCACCTTTCTTGTAAAAAAAAAAAAAAAAAGCCCTCCACTAAGCAAGCCTCCTTTTCCACTGTATATCCTGAAGGACGTGAAAATTTAGCCCCTGAGAATGGCTCTAGACTTTTACAGTGGTTTAGATAGTTTGTTAGGCTTGAAATTTAGATAGATAGATAGGCCTGAAATTCTTAGGCAGCATTTCTAGCTTGCCTGAGCTTGGCAGGAAGCTAAAGGAACCACTGAGACCCTAGTCTGAACTGGCTGCCCTCATACTTAGCCAAGAGAGCAACAAGATGTTGTAACTCATCTACAGGCTCTGATTTGATCTAGGTAGGAACTGTTTGGTAGGGTGCTAGCACCTGGCCTTACATCAAGACTGTGATGGAGGTACAGGTCTCCAAAGTGGTGGAAGTAGAATAAAGGGGCTGGAAGTAAGGTCATGGGAGCAAGATGAATTCCCAGAGGATAACACCTAAGCAAGAGATACATAAAGCCATCAAACTGATAGCAGTGATGCTGATCCAGCAGATGGACATCGTGCCCCTCAGCCCCAATCAGGAATCAGTAAGCCAGTGAGTAATTTTCAAACTGAAGATATCAGTCCTGTCACAACCCTGAAGAGTTCACTGAAAAATCCCAAGTGTGATCCTAGGCTCCACAGGGACTAGGCTCTACTTTGGGAAAACACAGGGAACTCACAGCCTCATCAATGAATGACAACAGCTCAGACTGCTGCACAGCCACTCGGGGTGAGCTGGCCAGCCACAGAGATTCAAGGGTGAGGGCAGTTTATTTCTTAGCTCTAGCCATGACCTTGCCAGTTCATTCATGCCACTCAAAAGTACACAGATGGATTCTTTAGACATATGGCATTAAGGAATCTATCAACCTACAGTTTATCATCAGCCATTAAGACTCCTTGACATGCTCAATTTTGGGGTGGTTGAAGAATTTACAGACATGAATCTTCCTGTACAAACATGCCACTAACTCATGGATATAAACCTCCAGGTCCCTCCTTCATATCACCAATATTTCTCCCAAAGGTGTGTACTTGGCTGCTATAGATTGGATGTTAAATGTCCCCTTTCAAGGTCCATTTGTTAAAGGCTTGGTACCCGGACTGGCACTATTGGAGATAGGGCCAAGTGGGAGATTTTAGGTTCTTTGGGGACAGCCCTTCAAGGGGACATTGGGAATCCTGGACTTCCTATGTGCATCCCATCCATGATATGAACAACTGTGTTCTACCACATACTCCTTTCCATGATGTGTTGCCAACAGACTGTGGACTAAAATCTCAAAAATGGTCAGCAAAAAGAAACATGCTCTCTTGATAAGTTTGATATTTTACTTTGAAGTAAAAATATTGCATTTTTTAAAATCCCCTATTGCAATAAATAAATTAAAAATCCCCTATTGCAAAATTTCAAGCTGCTCACTTAAGAAATGTTAAGGGGACAGAGATGTGGTAGAGAGCTTTAACTCAAATTGGTATGTTTTATAATCCCAGGTTTTAAAGAGGAGAATCTAACCTAATTATGTACACATTCTAAGAAACACTTTTTAAGATACCTCCTTTAAACATATGAGTGAAATACAGATTAATTTTGTTCAATATTTTAAGCAAAAAAAATTGAAGAAAAGATACTGAAAAAAATAATGGGCTAGGGCTGGGGATGTGGTTCAAGTGCGTGCGGCCTGGGTTCAATCCTCAGCACCACATACAAACAAATATGTTGTGTCCGCCGAAAACTAAAAAATAAATAAATAAATATTAAAATTCTCTCTCTCTCTCTATCTTTAAGAAAAAAAATAAAGGTATTGTATCCATCTACTACTAAAATAAAATTTAAAAAAAAAGAATGGGCAAGTGAGAAAAGGTCCAAATTTAAAAACTGGACCAAAGACTTGATCTAATTTATAAAAGTAACTGTTTTATATTTGAAAAACATTGATGATATAAAAGAGAAGAATAAAATGAAACAATAAAAACCTACTGAGTCTGACTACAAATCAACTCATTCTGGAAGCTATAAGAGTAACTAAAGAACAGTGAATTGACATTGCCCTGCAGTGGCCGTCATGATTATTGATCCTACAGGGAAGGAATACCGACTATAAGTCCTTCTAGTCCATGACTGTTGGTGAGGACTTTGCATCTAAGTTCATGAAGGGGGAAAAAGGTCTATTTTATTTTTCTGTACTGTCTATTTTAGGTTTCAGGGTAATAATGCTAGCTTCATAAAAAGTATGCCCAAACAGCATGGTATTGGCACCAAATAGACAGGTAGACCAATGGTACAGAATAGAAGACACAGAGACAAACCGACATAAATGCACTTATGTCACACTAGACAAAGGCACCAAAAACATACTTGGAGAAAAGATAACCTATTCAACAAATGGAGCTAGGAAAACTGGAAATCCATTTGCAGCAAAATGAAAATAAACCCCTATTTCTCATCAGGCACAAAACTCAACTCAAAGCAGATCAAGGACCTAGGAATGAGTCCAGAGACGCTGTGCCTAATAGAGGAAAAAGCAGGGCCAAATCATCATCATGTCGGATTAGGCCCCGACTTCCTTGACAAGACTCCTAAAGCTCAAGAAATAAAATCAAGAATTAATAAATGGTGTGGACTCAACCTAAAAAGCTTCTTCTCAGCAAAAGAAAACAATCAATGAGGTGAACAGAGAGGCTACATTTTGGGAGCAAATTTTTGCCACACACACATTAGACAGAGCAGTGATCTCCAGGATATATAAAGAAGTCAAAAAACTTAACACCAAAAACAAACAAACAAACAAAAACAACAACAACCCTATCAACCCAATCAATAACTGGGCTAAGGAACTGAACAGACACTTCTCAGAAAAATATATACATTCGATCAACAAATATATGAAAAAATGTTCAACGGCTCTAGTAATTAGAAAAATGCAAATCAAAACTACTATAAGATTTCATCTCATGCCAGTCAGAATGGCAGTTATCAAGAATACAGACAACAATAAATGCTGGCGAGGATGGCAGTATGGAGATTTCTTAGAAAACTTGGAATGAACCACCATCTGACCCAGCTATCCCACTCCTCAGTTTACCCCAAAGAACTTAAAATCAGCATATTATAGTAGCACAGCCACATCAATGTTCATAGCAGCTCAATTCACAATAGCTAAATTGTGGAGGCAACCTAGATGCCCTTCAATAGTTGGATAAAAAAACTGTGGTATATATACACAATGGAATATTACTCAGCATTAAAAGAGGATAAAATTACGGTATTTTCAGGTAAATGGATGAAGCTGGAGAATATCACGCTAAACGAAGTAAGCCAATCCCCCTAAACCAAAGGCTGAACGTTCTCTCTGATAATTGGATGTTGATCCATAACAGGGAGGCAGGGGTGCAGGGGAAAAGGGAGGAACTTTGGGCAAAGGGGAGGAGGGGTGGGAGGGTGCATGGGAGCAGGAAAGATGGTGGAATGAGATGGACATCATTACCCTAGGTACATGTATGACGGCACATACGGTGTGACACTACATTGTGTACAACCATAGAAATGTAAAGTTGTGTTGCAATTGTGTACAATGAATCAAAATGCATTCTGCTATCATATATACTTAATTAAAATAATTAATTATTTTTTAAAAAAAACCAATGTCAGAAAGTATTCCCTCCTCCTTTTTGGAAGAGACTATAAACTTGGGGTTAATTCCTCTTGAATTGTTTGGTAGAATTCTGAAGCAGCAAAACATCTTGATCTGAAGATTTCTTTTCAGGAGCTTTAAAATAACTAACTCAACTTCATCGATTGTTTAAACAGTTGATTTAGATTTTCTGTTTCATTTTGGCTAAATTTTGATAGTTTGTATTTTTCATGGGATTCATTTTACCTAACTTTCAAATGCCTGGTATTGTCGTGGATTTGCTAACTTTCAGAAGTCAAGTGATAACTTCCTGGAGTGAAGCTTCCATTAACCAGCAGATTTTCAGAAACATGGCCACTGGAAAGAGGCTGTCACTGACAGGCTGATTTTCACAGCATACATACTGATCCAAAGTTATTTCTCATTATTGGTGGGCACTTATTTGTGACTAGGGACTTTGGGCAAAGAACAGTCTTTCCCTTTCTTGAATACAACAATTAACTTTTTTTTTTTAACAATCCCATATTATCATTTATTCAGAAAAAAAAAATACTATCCCTGGCAGGAAGAAACTATGCAGAAAGAACTAATTACAAAACAATTAACTTTTAATTCTCGGTTCCTCTTTTTTATTTTCTGCCAAAAAAAGACAACAACAAAACAAAACCTGTAGGAGAGACCATAAAGAACTATTGTCCAGGTGTATATGTGGAGGTAGGAAGTCTGATTTTCAGAGACTGTTATAAAGTGATTTAGGTATCATTTGCTGTGGAGGAAAAAATATCTCGAAGTACTGAATTTTTGTAATTCACTGAAAAGTGTTAACTACAAGACATTTACTGTCTTGTAAATGTAAAACAAAGCCAATATAAGATGTAGAACAAAATCACTGAGTTCAGGATAGCTGGCAACCTTAGTTGTGAGGGAATATGCATGTCTTGATACAAGATTCTGGACTTCAGACAGTGAGAACTATGGATAGTTTTTGAAAGCAAGGAAAGACATGATGACGTTTTAGAAATGGAGGGGAATAATGGTCTAGAAGGAAACAGACTACAGAAAGGTCATCTATATAAGTATGATATTAATCCAGGAAAAATACAAAAATGAGATCCCTCAGTAATTATAAACATACTTCCAGAAACTAAGGATAGAGATTAAAAGAGGGGACTATAAACTAAAATAGAGCTTGGTCTCTGGCTAGTTTTAACCTCAAGGGTTTTAGACCAGAATAGTGCTGAACTCCTATTTAATGGTAAAGCTAATCCCTCTGAACTATTTATAGGAAAAACTGCAAGCTTCTGGAATTACTGTTAGTTTTAGGGATTCAGAAACAAGTTGGCTTGGCTTTTCAATCATTTTACTTCTTCAACTTGTTTCATATTTTTGCGATTTCAAGGGCTATTACTAAAGGCTTAAGATTTCCACTTTACATCTACATACTTCTAAACTTCACCAACACTTTACAAAACTCCAAACTTCCTTTGAGAAATAAAGAATGTAGAACACATCCAATACAGACGACTCCATAAAGGAAGGGAAATCGTAACTTCTCTTCCAGAAGCAGGAGGTGCAAGAGCTAGACCTTGAGGTGCAGCATTTATAAAGCTCCTTTTCTGAGGACTGCAGAAGACTGGGAAAGTATAGATGAGACTCAGTTTCCCTCAGACCTTTTGCCAATAGTCACACATGGGAAAGAAGGGTCTTCCATAGGAAGGAGGATTCTTTTTTTAATTTATTTATTCTAAATTGTTAAACATCGACAGAAGAATGCATTTCAATTCATAGTACACATACAGAGCACAATTTTTCAGCCTCTGTCTGGTTGTACACAAAGTAGAGTCACACATTTGTGTCTTCATATATGTTCCTAGGGTAATAATGTCCATCTCATTCCACCATCTTTCCTATCCCCATTCCCTCTCCCTTCCCTTCCCTCCCCTTTGCCCCATCCAAAGTTCCTCCATTCCTCCTATGCTCTCCCCCACCCCCATTATGGATCAACATCCACTTATCAGAGAAAACATTCGGCTTTTGTTTTTTTGAGATTGGCTTACTTCACTTAGCATGATATTCTCCAATCCCATCCATTTACTTGCAAATGCCATGATTTTATTCTCTTTTAATGCTGAGTAATATTCTACTATGTATATATGTACCACAATTTCTTTATCCATTCATCTACTGAAGGGCATCTAGGTTGGTTCCACAATTTAGCTATTGTGAATTGTGCTATTATAAACATTGATGTGGCTGTATCACTACAGTACATGTTGTTTTAAGTCTTTTGTGTATAAACAGAGAAGTGGGATAACTGTGTCAAATTAAGTGTTGGCGAGGATTGGGGAAAAAGGCACACTCATACATTGCTGATAGGACTGCAAATTGGTGCAACCAATCTGGAACCAATCTCCACGGAGATTCCTTGGAAAACTTGAAAAGGAAGGAGGATTCTGAGTACTGGGGACTCAAGTCCATGCCTCCACTGACTCTACCAGTGAAATTCTGTCCACTGAGAAGTGGACTGGTTCCTTTACACACAGCCTGGGTTAAAGAAGGGCAATCGCTGCCTCCCACACAATTTTCTACTTCACACATTTTATTAAGATACTTTGTACTTGGTTCAACCTGGTAATATGAACTGTCACAGCAACTCATTCAATTGCCACCCACATACAAGCTTAGTCTATTTTTAATTGAAACTTTATCTTAAGTCGAAGAAAAACTGGCAAAATACAAAAGTTCAGCTGGAAAGACATTTATGAAATCATCTATGGTTTGGTGAGGGAAAGTGGAAAGGTGACTCACTACAAAAAAAAAAAGAAAAAAGAAAAAAACAACTGAGATTATTGGCCTTGTAAGTCAAAAAATCAGCTTGAGAAGTAGCAACATAAATTCTCGATATTTACATCTCCTCTACAACTTGAAAATCTCCTTGGTTTTAAAACAAAGGAGATTTTAAAATTTTCACTATATATTTCCAAAAAAATATTTTAAAATGTAAAATAAACATTCAATATCTAAATATGTCATTTAGTTAAAGGAAAAACAAGTTACTTTAAATATCTAGGTTGAGTCCACATTAGACAATAATGTAGAGATTTTTATCTTCTGCTGAAAAAAAACACAATATTTATCTTGATAAGTGCTAAAAATTTCTTTATATTAAGTGACCATGAAATATTTTAATTTTTATTTTGACAAATTATACACCCTTTTCAAAAGATTTTCCCCTCTGGTCAATGACTTAGGCTATTATTTAAAAGCAACCATCAGTTTGATCTAAAAGTTCTATTTGTTAAACCTACTACTGCTTAATTTGATGAAAATTAATTTTTTAAAAGAAAAAAAGCATAATTCTTCCCACATGAAAGAAAAATGTTTTTCTGTCCCTGTGCCTTCATTCTCCCTACTCTCTAATCTCTCTCTCTCCCTCTCTCTCTCTCTCTCTCTCTCTCTCACACACACACACAAACACACAGTTGCAGAATGTTAAAAATCATTCTGGCTTTAGAATTATTCATTCTCAAACTTTCCCTTTAAGAAAAGTGATTTAACAATGAAAAGAAGTCAATATAGGGCTGGGGTTGTGGCTCAGTAGTAGAGCACTTGCCTAGCGTGTGTGAAGTGCTGGGAGTTTTCTAACTTTATGATCTATCTTATCTCTTTTTTAAAATCTATTTTCTATCTCTTTGGATTTTTGTCTATTTTCTTAAAGACCTCCCCAGCTTCATTTTCTAATAATTTATTAAATTATTTCTAAAATTTATGATGGGTTTTAAAAATTTCCACAAGCTGATTTTAATTCTCTGAATGTTCCTGTTAGTAAGAACATGTGTATGTATGTATAAAATCTTGGTTTTGTTTCATTTTCTATTATCTCTCAAGAGATAATTTTAACATAGTTTCTTTTAGTGTTTTTTCTTTCTTCTCCTTATATAGTCCCTGTGTCCCTCATGTTGCTTTTGTTTTTAATGCCAAATGCTTTTATACAATGGCTAATGGTATTTAGCTGTCTGCTCATAAAAGTAGGGCACCAAAAATCTAGGTAGAAAATCAGTAGAATGGATGAAGCTTATTGACCAGTGTACTCTCACTGAAGGATGATCTAAGCTATTTCCTTGGGGAACATCCAGAAATCTGTAAGTCTTTCATGGATTTCTTAGATTTACTAGAGAAGACTCTTCCAATCTCCTGCCACAATGATATACCTGAACATCAATATTCTGAGGACTATCAGAAGACCAGAAGTATCAATATTCAAAGCTTCACTTACCATCTCCGATTTCAATCTAGCATACACCTGCCCTTCTGCCTTCTATTGTTTTGTGGTCTCCTTTGTACTGGCAACCTTAGTTTATCCTCCACAGAATATATAACTGCACTCAAGTCTTCTGACAAATAGGAGAGCCACTACAACCCAGCTGCATGGTGAGGGGGATGGGATTTTGGAAAACAGATGCCACTTAACTATTAAAGTTAATTTTCCGGTTTATGACCCCATTTGAACCCCTACTTCCAGAGGCTGCCAGTGTTTCTAATCTCTGAGCATTATGGGATGGTGGTACATAAATCCAGTTTTGAGAACCTGTAACAGGGCATTCTTCGGTCTCAGATAGTTAGCACTCATCCATCTGCCCTCTAATTTCAAATTTTATAACTCATCCACTCTCCCATTTTCTTTGCTTTAGTGAATTTATCTATTTAAAAATACATTCCTTTTAGAGGAGGTTTCAGATGATATGATACATCTTCATGTGTTCAGTCTGCTATGTGTAATCATAAGTCCTTATAACTTGTTGGCTATATTTCAAAAACAAATACAAAGTTCACAAAGCAAGAAGCCTAATTTCTAAATTTAGATTGTAGCTATCCTTTTCCAAACCTAGACTTCCATAAACAACATCTATCATAAAGAAGTTCAAAAATTCAAATCAACTGATTACTTCCTTTAATAAACTCATATGACAGATATTTTACCAAGATTTAAAATGAGCAGATGTTGTGGCATAATTAGACTATGACTAAGTAATCTGCTAAATTCCAATATATCCAATCAAAATATTTTTCTTTTATTATGATGATTGAATCAAATTAATTTCTTTAGCCTATAATATAAACTTATTTATTTCCATGGGAAACATGCTTTTTATTGGCTACTATCATAACTCACTGCTGTATTTCAGATTATCTGGACTACTAAGTTCTCTGATAGAGCATTTAGTTACTAACTCATTCTATTCTTCAAATTAAAACACTTTAAAATCAGATGGATAAAGAAGCCTAGATAATTTTAATTTAGAATACAAAGGTTTTCTCCGCATACTAATTGACCATATAAAATATTTATCGGAGTTCTGAATAACAAATATTTTTTAAAAAATGATACAAATAATCAAATATAAAAGCAGAGTTATTTTGTGTTCTTTCCATGGCAGTCAAGAAATGATATGACAATAAAAACTATTCAGTTTAAATTATGTAATTGATGCTACTAAATAATTAGTTATCATAAACCCATTTTTTATTTTAGACCTGATAAAATAAAATAATTATTTTAAATTTTATTCCTAATAATTGAAATTTACTATGTCAGTTTCTATGGCAGCACAACTTCACTAAACAACAAATTCTTCAAGTTCCACCACGAAGGTGCTGCTGGCCTGAGGTCTTTGAGAAAAGGGAGAAAAACATATAATTTTCCAGTTCATAAATGTCTAATCAATACCTGAAACTGCTTTGCAATTTATAGCAAGAGTTTTGCACTCAGAATCCTGAAGACTGAGGCTTTTTATTTGGCTTTCATTTACTTATCCCTTTAATAAATGAAAATATTCTCGATAAGAGCCATTTCAACGGGCTCACCTCAGACAGATTGCCTCCAACTATAAATAGCAAAATCTGCCATCTGCCTTTCTATTCTTGTGCTGAATGCAGTGCTGGCATTGTGTTCACACTTCACTGGTGCCAGGCCTGATGCTGTATAGCCAGCAGTAACAGAAAATAATAGAGCAAGACAGAGATAATGAGGCGAAGAACAGAAACGGTACTACTATAATTAACTGCTGTTTTGATATTCACCACAATAAAGCATACACAATGGTGCCCAGAGCCTAAAGCCATGTTGCATCTGAACCTCATAAATGGGTTTGAAATCAAAATGTTGTTAAATCCCAGTGATTTTACGTCACTGAAGATTAATTAAAATATAAATAACCTAAACACAGTTAGGAATATATGTCGGTCACATTAGAGAAAAACACCCAATAGGTGTACCATGTATTCTTCATTCTAATGCTATTTAATGAGGCATTTCTTTCTATAAAGTATTTTCCTGTTTTAAAGAGATAAGCTGGCTGTAACTCTTTATGATCAGCAATGATGTAAAAGCCCTTTTGCTATACCAGACTTTTCTATTCTTAGTTGTAAAATCCCAAGCAAATTTTAATACAAAATAAAAATTTTAATTTTTATACAGTTCCCATTATTCCTCTTGGGATTTTCTGAATCTTCACCTACTGTAGGATACAGACTTTTTTCTTTTTTCTTTCTTTCTTGTATTTTTTTTTTTTCGGTCTTGCTGTTACTTACATCTGACCTACTTTAAATAGAGAATGACCATCAAGGCAGTCATTTGTATACTGAACTGAAGAGGAATCCGTAAAAGGCTACTGCCTTACTATATGTCCATGTGTCAGATACACTACTACTCCTGTGCCACTGATGACTGCAGTTGCTTGTTTATACAACTGACAGCTAATTTCAGGTGGCCCCACAGACTCCTAGAGGAGTCCTTTTCATATAGGGAACAAAATAATGGTGCTAAGTGTATATTTAATGCCCACAATGAGATGAGTACAAAAAATACAGATAATTCTGTTATTTTACAATACTCTTGTCTGGGTCTCAGTGAAATCAAAATCTCAGGTGGTCAAAGTTGAGGTCTTGGCATGGTTTTTTGGTTTGGTTGTTTAATGTGTGTTTTTTTTTTTCCATGCTCATTTTTAGCTTTTCCCTGAATGCACAACCATGGTTGAGGTTAAAAAACCCTGGGCCTAATGATATCAGTATCTGAGCCTAAGACTTTCAAGACAGGCAAACAACTGAACCATCTGTATCCAATGACATCCCAAAATATTTTATATACAACTTTCACCTAGCTTTTTATTTTTTTAAAATTTTGTTTTAGTTGTAGATGGACACAATACCTTTGTTTTATTGATTAACTTTTATGTGGTGCTGGGGATTGAATCCAATGCCTCACATGTGCCAGGCAAGCACTCTACCACTGAGCTACAATTGCAGCCCTCACCTAGCTTTAACATCAAAAAATGTTGGTAATATTCTTAACTAATAAATAAATGCTAACAAGCATCAAATATAAAAAATGTCATTGAAAACAATGCCATTTTTGTAAAAGTATAAAATAAAGGGATTTAAGAACATCATATAATATACCAAAAGACTGAAATATTCTTTGGGAGTAAACTGCTGCTTTATTTGAGAAACAGATTTATTGGGCTGAGTGGGAGAGTACCTGGACGAGTCTATTACAACCAAATAACATCTACATGCAATAGCTGTAGCTGACTTTTGACATCATGATGAAGTAGGGGAGTTTATCAAGCACAGCTCTGATTTTCTAGAGTGTGTTTGCACTGCACTTATTCCTATGGTACAGACTTCAAAACTTCTCTTCCTAGAAAGCTCTCTAGCATTGCAGTGATATAACTTTTTCACTCCAGATTTATAATGTTCTAGCACCTATATAATCAGCAGCCAGGAGAGAATTTTTAGCTGTCTTAGAAATAAAGATGGAGGCTCTTACACTGATTTTCAAGAATATAAAAATATTACAAAAAATGTCCCGTGCTTCTCTTTAATTTTGTCTTAAAAACTGTTTAACCAAATCCAGCTTTTAAATGACCTCCTCCAAAACATATTTTAAATGAAATAAATAATTCCTGTGAATTCTTAATGATGCAATAAAAAACTTAATAACATATGCTAAAGATTAAGTGAGACTGTCACATCCCCATAATATGCCATTAATGATAACAAATGTTGTACCTTAGTGAAACATTCACATCTGTATTTGAGTCCTGCCCCTGTGTGAAACTGCAGGCAGTTTTTGTTAGGTTTCATTCTATATCTTTAAAAAAATCATGCACTAACACTTGAGGATAGGACTATGTTAACATACATTTTATGGAATCCATAATAAAAATCACTCTTCAATCCTTGGGTTCAAATCTCAGCTCTGCCACTTATGAGGACTATTCAAATTTATTAAGCCTCAGTTTCCTTGTCTATAAAATGAGGGTAATTATAATACCCTAATTTTGAAGGTTAAATGAGAAAATTTAGAAAGCATTTTAAGACAGTGTGCACTAAATACACATTATCCACTATAATTATCTATTATGATTCAAACTTAAAAACTGGTCTAATATGGCCTTTTATATCAGAAGAATAGCCATTATTTTAGGGATGTTCATATTAATATTGAAAATATAATGCTTCAGTCTTAATCTCTTGGCCTTAATAATTATACTGTTAATAGAAGTTATTAAAATAGTTATTAATATGTTTAAGCAGTGTTTTAGGAACTATTATTTCTATTTGACTAACCAGTTTAACATGTGTCCAAGAAATGTCTCAAATTGATACAAATCATAAAATTTTTATTAGAATCCAAAGTAAAGACAGAGTGCTAGCTACATTATTTTTACTTTAAGAATAAAATTAAAATAATATAGAATAAAAATTTCTATAATTATGCTTTAACATTGTTATAATAAGACAGACAATATCCAGCATGCCTGGAAAACTTTGGTATGTTACATCAACATTATTAGATATATCCTCTACTTCTTTGAGGTCAACTTTTTAGCTTCTACATATAAATAAGAACGTGGTATTTTGTTTCCATGCATGACTTACATCACGTAACGTAATTTGCTCTAGAAATCTTCTCATGTTAATGCAAATGATAGAATTTCATTTTTATGACTTCATAGTATTATACTGTGTATATGTACTATATTGCCTTTATCTGTTCATCCATGGTGAATATGTAGGTGGATTCCATATCTTGGTTACCATAACTAGTGCTGCAATAAACATTTGAATTCTGATGTCTCTTGGCAAACTCATTTCAATTCCTGTGGATATATACCCAGAAGAATTGCTGTGTCATATGGTATTTTTATTTCTAACTTTTTAAGGAGATTCTGATACTGTTTGACAGAATGGATATACTAATTTACTCATCCACCAACAGTGTATGTGAGTTCCCTTTCTCCTCCACATCTTTGCAAGCATTTGTCTTTTTTGGGGGGGATGGGGTACTGGTGATTGAATTCAGGGGCACCCAACCGCTGAGTCACATCCCCAGCCCTATTTTGAATTTTATTTAGAGGCGGTCTCACTGAGTTGCTTAGCGCCTCACTTCTGCTGAGGCTGGCTTTGAACTCACAATCCTCCTGTCTCAACCTCCAGAGCCACAGGGATTACAGGCATGCACAACTATACTCAGCTTAACTATACTCAGACTGTGGCAGGCCTCAAGAGCAGGAGGATTGTGGGAGGTGGAGAGGCTGGTGTGGGGGTGAGAGGCTTGTGGGAAGCCGGTGGTGGCAGTTGGGCTCTGAGGGTTTTTTCCTGAGGAGCTGTTTTGTTTGGCATTTGTAGTTCTAAAAATTAAGTTCGTTTGATAAGAAGTCTTTTGTTAATAATAAGTTGTCTTTTGGTAAGAGCCATTCTTATACCACAAGGTAAGAGGAAACCTCACTGTGGTTTTGATTTCCCTGTTTATCACTGATGTTGAGTACATATTTGCTGCCCATTTGAATTCCCTCTTTTGAGAAGTATTTGTTCGGGTCAGGTCATTCATCCATTTTTAAATCAGAAAACTTTGTTTCTTCCTTCCCCCCTCCCCTTTTTTGTGGGGAGCTATTGAGTTACTTATATATTCTAGAATGTAAATTTTTGTCACATGAACAGTTTGCAAATAATTTCACCCATTCTATAGGTGTCACTTTGTTTAGAAGCTTTATAGTATTTTTAAAAATTATTTTAGTTTTAGTTATAGTTGGACATAATACCTTTATTTATTTATTTCTATGTGGTGTTGAGGATTTAACCCAGCACCTGGCATGTGCTAGGCAAGTGCTTTACCGCTGAGCTACAGCTTTATATTTGATGTAGTCTCATTTGTCATTTTTTGCTCTAGTTACCTATGCTTTGGGGATTACATTGAAAAATTATTTGCCCAGACCAATATCCTGAGACATTTTCCCTATGTTTTCTTCTAGGAGTTTCATGTCTTGTGTTTTGGTCTTAAACCCATTATGAATTGATTTCTTATATATGGCAAGAATTGGGGGGGTCTAATTTCATTCTTCAGCATACAGATATCCTATTTTTAAGCTTTATTTATTTATTTTAAGTGATGCTGAGGATTGAATCCAGTGACATGTGCAAGGCAGGAGCTCCACCACCAAGCCACAAGCCCAGCCCCAGATAACCTATTTTCTCAGCACCATTTATTGGAAAATATGTCCTTTTCCCATTGTATGTTCTTAACACCCTGTTGAAAATCAATTTGCTATAGACCCATGGGTTTACTTCTAGGCTGCCTACTCTGTTTCAGCTTAGACTACTATAGCTTTATGCCATTTCTATGCTGTTTTGTTTACCATTCCTTTGTGCTGAGGGCCATTACCAAGTAGGAATGACGCATCGAAATTTCCTTGCCAAGCGTACCCCATGCTGCTTAGAGGACATTTGATGGAACATTGCATGCATGCTTTAATGAGGTGACCTTGCTCAAGGACCTAGGCAGATCCGGGTTTAGAGCTGATCAGGTTTGAGGAAGTAACCGGCTCCTTGAGTTTAAGGCGTTGCCAGTTTAAGATAATGGGTTTTAGGGAAGTTGGAAGTTGAAGATTATTGCTGGGATTAGGGTGTTCCTGCTGCTTGTTCCCATTGAGTTCTCGTGAGATTAAAATGGGATTTGGAGAGAGCCTCGTGGAGTAGGTGGTTGGTGCGGGAGACGGCAGAACGTGTTTGCCCCTGGACCTGTGTGGAGGTGGTGTGAGAGCGGGAATAAAGAATTGCTGTTTGAACCTACAAAGCTATGAGTGCCTCGTGATTCTGGTGCCAAGCCGAGACATTGGCCTTGGCATTTTGGTGGCCCGTACGTGGGATGTCTGAAGCTTGGGGGTAAGTGAATTTGCTCGCTCCTGAAGGAGAGCAAAAAAAAGAAAAAAAAATGGGTGACCATTTCAAAAAACAATGTGTTCTGGTTTTGATTTATTTTGTTTTTATTTCAAGTTGCCTGTTCCTAGAACTTTCTCAGGCAAACTGGGGAAAATGGTTGACTCAAGGTTTGAAGTTTTTCGCCTCCGAGGAAGAGAGATTGTTAGAGGAAGGAGGCACCCCAGTAAGACCAAGAAAAATTAGGGCATATGTTGATACAATACAAAAATGTAGCCCTTGGCTTTTTAAAGACGGGTTATTAAGTATATCAAAGGGGCCATCATGGTATCCTGTAGAAGGATTTTTCTTCAACAAGAAAGAGATGGCTAGTTCTGTTTACTATACTTGTCTAAGATCTTGGTTTCTACAGACATCTGATTAATTTACAAAGCTAAAGTGTTAAAATCTCAACCACTAGATATGAAATTAAGTACTCTTTACTTATTAAGTTCCATAAGGTAATATATTTAAACATTATGTGTGTTTTCATAAATTGATGAATGGAAAAAAAGTTTAATATTGCTTTGGTCTGTGTCTTTGCTAAACAAGGTTACTAAGTGTTAAGATTCTATCATGTGTAATTTATATACAAAGAGTATAAGAAGTTTCAGTTGGGTTTCAATTACAGTATAATAGTACCTTAGAAAACATAAAAGTATTTCATCTTATTAAGTGGAGTAATTTTATAAGGGTTGTTTCAGAATGTGAATTTATAAAAAGTGTTAATGGTTAAAAAAGGGATATAAAAAGGTTCAAGATGTGGAAATATATTTTAATATAAAAGGTTAAAGGAAAAAGAAATGTTTCTAGATGAGATAATCTCTGTGTGGTAATGTAAAAAGTTGTAAATGCCATTTAAAAAGATTTTGAGGAAACTAGATTTACTTTAAAAGCTTGAGAAAGGAAGAAAGAAGAAAAAGGTATTTGTACATGGCAGATTGAGACAAAGCTTCTCAATGGAGTAAAAAAAAAAAAAAGGCCTTTAGTTGAAGGGCAGCCATGTAAACTAACATTAAAGCGATTTAAACAGAATCTAAGCCTCGTTTAAAAGAGTGAAGCTGTAGGTGGTGAAAAGTACATTTAAAAGTACAGTATAGATGATAATCGAAAGGCTTTAAAAGGTTAAATTGAAGGTGGTCGAGATACCTTCATGGTGGAAAAAAGATTGCTTTACTCATCAAACTATTACCAAAAAGAGGGAGATGAGATAATCTTTGTGTGGTAAAGTAAAAAGTTGTAAAATGTCTAAGTAAGTTGCAAAAGGCTTTAAAAGGTTAAATTGAAGGTGGTTAAGATGCCTTCATGACGGAGAAAAAAAAAATATAACCCACGAAAATGGGAAGATAATAAGATAAAAGATTTAGATAAAGAAGATTAAAAATTTGAAGTGGAAAACTTCAAAAGCAGAAGTACAGGAAGGTAAAAAGAGAGAGAGAAGATGTAGAAAGATAAAAAAGATATAGGAAGATAAAAAAGATGTAGAAAGACAAGAATTTTAAGCCCACAAAATAGGAAACAAAAGAAAACTACGAGAGAAAAAAGCAACTAAGGGTAAAAATAGAAACCTTAGAAGAAAACTAGAAGATAGAAATAAGATAGAAAATGGTTGAAAATGTCAAGTAAAGGTATTTCAGATAGAAAATACAAAAGGCTAAGACAACTATGGTTTAAAACCACATCTAAAAATTAAAAGGACTAAAGTAATTCTAAAAACTAAGGCAGAATGCTTTTGAAAGACTTAAATTTAAAAGGATCTTAAAGGGGTATATATCCCCCAAAGATAAACTTAAAATAACCCTTTTTTACTCAAAACTTTTAAAATTTGGGTTCATCAGGAAAGACATATGTATCCAAAAAATGTACATAAGCCTAAGGTACTTTGGAAAGATATTCTAACAGGACAATGGAAAGGTCCCGACCCAGTTATTGTCTGGAGTCGGGGTTCCGTTTGTGTGTTCCCACAGGGAGAACAGCAGCCGATTTGGATTCCAGAGAGGTTAACCAAAACAATTTCTACAGAAAAAGAAGATGATTTGACTGAAATCCATAACAGCTGAAATCCAGAGCTCCAGCTTGGCTATTCTTACATCTGCGACAGTGATTAACCACGGTGCCTTTTTTCAATATCTATTTTATTATTGCTTTTTCCCACATCGTAAAGTTCTATTTTATTTTTTGAGCTCATACAAACCTAGGTTAATGTTTTTCTGATCAGTTTTGTTTTTTAACTGTGTTTTATTTTTATTTTTGACTGTGGAGTTTTTAAACATTGCAATGGAGATTTTACCTAGGTAAAGCTACAAGGCCGTTATTATTGTCTTATGTGTTGTATGTTATGTCTGCACTGTTTTGTGTTGCATGTCAGTATGTGTGTATGTCCATATTTTTATATGAGGAGCGCTCATGAAAAAATGGATCCGAATTTTTTTTTTTATTCACGTGATTTAAGTGGTTTAATTTAAATTAGTTAAACAGCTGTTAATGATTGCTTTCAAAGGTGATTAACAGATCTGTTTGCTTACTATTGTTTTTAAAGGTGATTAACAGATCTGTTTGTTTACTTTCACTTTTCCTTTTCATCATATTTAATAATTCTGTTCAGGATAATGTCTCTTTAACATCATTGCCAGAATTCCCATCTCCATCCCAGTGCCGGTGAAGACTAAGAAAACCAAACTACAGCTTCTATGATAGCTACCACAGTAAACTGTATAAACTGATGCATCAATGAATATAACTCAACAAGTAATGCTCAATCAAGGACTTGATTTACTTTGGGAGGAAATGGACATATTGATAGACTCCTCCGATTTGAACTGCCTGCAGAACTTGCCTGGACTATATATCAGTTGCATGCATTGTGAACTATCGTCTGGTGCAGCGAATTGTGGTACTGCTGGCATATTTTTGCTGATGGTGTCACCAGTGATGCAATTTCCTTGCCAGCGCACCCCATGTTAATTGTGGTAATGCTGACATCTTTGCTGATGGTGTCACCAGTGATGCAATTTTTCCAAAGGAGCCGTCAATTGGCTTGGTGTCGTGGCATTTCTGTATCTTCCTCCCTTCTACTAGTGATGGTCTAAAATTTGGGGGCCAACAGAGGTGAGGCAAGAACCTCACCCCCCCACTGGCACCAAGGTTAAATTTGGGGGCCAACAGAGGTGAGGCAAGAACCTCACCCCCCCACTGGTGCTTAGGCCTATCCACAAGCATGGCTGAATGTTGGACCGGTAGTCAGCGACGGGTTGATCTGATTGCAGTGGATTCAACCTAAGACAGGGGACTGACGCCTAGAGGTCAGTTCATCCGATGACGGGTAAGAACCATATGTTGAATTGGACAACCTACCAGGCACGGTCCTAAGCCGCATTGCTTGTTGTTTAATTAATCAGAAGGGGGGAGATGCTGAGGGCCATTACCAAGTAGGAATGATGCATCGAAATTTCCTTGCCAAGCGTACCCCATGCTGCTTAGAGGACATTTGATGGAACATTGCATGCATGCTTTAATGAGGTGACCTTGCTCAAGGACCTAGGCAGATCCGGGTTTAGAGCTGATCAGGTTTGAGGAAGTAACCGGCTCCTTGAGTTTAAGGCGTTGCCAGTTTAAGATAATGGGTTTTAGGGAAGTTGGAAGTTGAAGATTATTGCTGGGATTAGGGTGTTCCTGCTGCTTGTTCCCATTGAGTTCTCGTGAGATTAAAATGGGATTTGGAGAGAGCCTCGTGGAGTAGGTGGTTGGTGCGGGAGACGGCAGAACGTGTTTGCCCCTGGACCTGTGTGGAGGTGGTGTGAGAGCGGGAATAAAGAATTGCTGTTTGAACCTACAAAGCTGTGAGTGCCTCGTGATTCTGGTGCCAAGCCGAGACATTGGCCTTGGCACCTTTGTAGCTTGTTTTGAAGTCAGATATTAGGATGCCTCTATCTTTGTTCTTTTTTCTCAAAAATGCTTTGGTTATTTGGTTCTTTTTTCTCATTATTTAAATGTTTTTGTGATTTCACACAAATTTTAGGAGTGTTAGTTGTTCCTCTATTTCTGTGAAGAATGCCATTGGTATTTTGACAGAAATTGCACTGAACATGTAGATCATATGGAATATGTAGATCACTTTGAGTAGTAGGAGCATTTTTAAATGTTTTTATTAGTGTGTTACAAATACATAATAGTGGGTTTAGTAGGGACCTCTTATCAATATTAATTCTTCATATCCATTGACATGATGGAATGTCTCCATTTTTTGTATCCTCTTCAGTTTTTTTTTTTTTTTTGACAGTGTCTTATAAAATTTCATTGTAGAGATCTTTCACTTCCTTGGTTCAGTTTATTCCTAGGTATTTTGTTTTATTTTTGCAGCTGTGGTGAATGGAATTGGCTCTCTTGATTTTTTTCTTTTCAATTTTATTATTGATATGTACATTAAAAATTACTGACCTTTTTGTTTGATATCCTGTAATTTTATTAAATTAATTAATTAGTTTTAACAGTTTTTTGCTATAATCTTTAAGTTTTTCTATATATCTAATCAAATAATCTTCAAACAGAATAATATGAGCTCCTCCCTTTCTTGTTTAGATGCTCTTTACTTCACCCTCTTGTCATATTACTCTTAAGACTTCCAATACTACATTGAATAAAAGTAATAAAAGTGGACATTCTTGTCTTATTTCTGATCTAAGAGAAAATGGTTTCAGTTTGTCCCCATTCACAATTACATAGGACGTGGGTCAGTCATAAATAGCCTTTAAAATGAAGAACATTCCTTCCATATTTATTTTTGATCATCTATATTATCATGAGAGGATGCTGAATTTTATCAAATGCTTTATCTGCATTTATTGCGATGATCATAGGGTTTTCTCTTTCATTCTGCTGATGTGATGTTATCACTTTTACAGTTTGCATATGTTGATCATCCTTATATCCATGGGGATTTAAAATCCATTTGATCAGTGTATAATCTTTTTATATGCTATTGGATTTAATTTGCTAGTGTTTGTTGAGAAACTGTGCATCTATATTCATTAGGGTATTGCTCTGTGGTTTTCTTTTTTGTTGTTGTTGTGTCTGTGTTTGGGTTTGGTGTTCTACAAGGGTGGCCTTGTAGAATAAGTTTGGAAGAGTTGTCTTCCTTTAAATATTTAGAATAGTTTGAGAAAAACTGATGTCAGTTCTTCTTTAAAAGTTTGGTAAAATTTAGCAGTGAAGCCATTGGTCCTGGAATTTTCTTTGTTGGGAGACTTTTATTACTGATTTGCTACTTACTATTGATCTGTCCATGAGGTTTTCATTTCCTTCTGGTTCATTTCTGGTAGGCTCTGTGTGACCAGAAAATTATTCATTTCTTCTAGGTCTCCAATTTACTAGAGTACAGTTATTCAAATAATTCTCTAGTCATCCTTTGTATGTATGGTTTTTTTTTAATTTTCAACATTTTACTTTTCCTTTTTTAATAACTTTATTTTGTTTATTTATTCATTTTTATGTGGTGCTGAGGATCGAACCCAGGGCCTTGCACATGCAAGGCGAGTGCTCTACTGCTGAGTATAACCCCAGCCCCTGTATGTGTTTTCATAATTGTCTTTTTATTCACTTCTGATTTTATTTATCTGGGTTCTCTATGCAGCCTCTCTTATTAGTCCTAGGCAAAATTGTGTAAATTTTGTTTATCTTTTCAAATAAACAACACTTTATTTCTTTGACCTTTTCTCTTGTATTTTAGTTTGTATGTTGTTTATTTGAACTCTTATTTTTGCTATTTCATTCCTTCTACTATTAAAGGGTTGGACTTGTTCTTGCTTTCCTGGTTTCCCGAGATGTAGCAATGGGCTGTTCATTTGAAATCTTTCTGTTCTTCTAAACATTTATTATTATAAACTTCCCTCTTAGGGTTGCTTTTGCTGTACGTAATCCCATATTTTGGTATGTTATATTTTCATTTTCATTTCATTTCATTTCTTCACTGGCCCATGAGTCATTTGGGAGAATATTATTCAATTTCAATTAATTCACACAATTTCTAAAGGTTCTTTGTTAATTTGTAGTTTTATTCCATAGTGGTCAGAGAAAATATATATTATTATATCAACATTTTTGAATTTGTTGAGACTTATTTTGTGGCCTCACAATGGTCATTCCTGGATAGTGTTCCATGTGTGGATGAGAATCATGTACATTCTACAGCTGTTGAATGAGCACTCTGTAAATGTCTGTTAGGCCCACTTGGTCTTCAGTGGCGTTTAATATGTCTTTGTTGACTTCTATCTGATGTGTCTAGTGATGAAAGTGAAATGTTGAGTCTGCAACTATTATTGTGTAAGAATTTCTTTAACTTTTCAGATCTAATAATGTTTGCTTTATATATTTGGTTGTTCCAGCACTGGGAACGTATATATTTATAATTGTTATTTCCACTTATTGAATTGATGATCCTTTATCATTATATTGTGACCTTGTCTCATTTTATAGTTTCAAATTTAAAGCCTACTTTTTTATGTATGTGATATAACTAGGTTCCTACTAACTTTGATTTCCATTTGCCTGGTATATTTTTTTCCAACTACCCATTCACTTTCAGTCTATGTGTATCTTTATTGATAAAGTTAATTGCTTGTACGCAACATGGTGTTGAGTCTCTTTTTTTTAAATCTACTCAGCCAATTCTATTATCTTTTCATTGGGAGATTTTATCTATTAACATTTAACGTTATTACTGATAAGTAAAAAATATTCTTATCATTTTGTTAATTTTCATCTGGTTGTTTTGTATACCTTTGTGGCTTTTTCTCCTGTGCATCTTTGTGATTTGGTGATTTTCTGTACTGATAGCTTTTGTATTTGGGAGTGTTTTCATGATGGTGGTTATTACCCTTTCATTTATATGGTAGGACTCCCTTAAAAATTTCTTATAGGCTAGTCTGGTTGCACCTCAGTTTTTGTTCTTTTTGGAAAACCATTATTCTTCCTTCATTCCTGAAGGATAACTTTGTGAGGCACACCATTCTTGATTGGCATATTTTTTTTATGGCTCCGAACCATGAATATAGCATCACATTTTATCCTGGCCTATAAGGTTTCTGCAAGATGTTTGTAGTTAGTCTAATGGGGTTTCGCTAGTAAGTAACTTAATGCTTTTCTCTTACCAGTTTTAGAATTGTCAGGAACTTCCCTGGATCTAGATATAAATATCTTTCCCAGGATTTTAAAAATTTTCAGTAATTATTTAGTCGAATAGGTTTTCTGTGGAATCTCCACAATGTGAATGCTTTCAAGCTTAATGTCATCCCAAAGTCTCAAAAGTCTTTATTTGTTCTTTTTTCATCTATTTCTTTAGTCCAATGAGGTTATTTCCTCTTCTCTTCTCTGTTGGAACTTCCACAATGTGAATTTTTGCTTGTTTAATGGTGTCATGTAAGTCTAAAGGCATTCTTTGTTCTTTTTCATTAATTTTTTTTTCAATCCAACTGGGTTACTTCAAAAGATCTGTCTTTAAATCCCCAATTTTTCTGACTGACCAATTCTGCTTCAAGGCTCCCAGTTGTATTTTGTATTTCATTTAATTAGGTCTTTAGCTCTAAGATTTCCTTTTGGTTCATGTTTACAATCTCTATCTGCTGAATTTCTTGTTTATGTCATAAACTACCTTCCTGTTTCAGTAAACTATCTATGTGCTCTTGTATCTCAGTAAGGTTCCTTAAAAATTATTCTTTTAAATTCTTGGTCAGGCAATTCATCATTTTCCTTTACTCTTTTAATGAATAGAAGCAGCTCTGGAAGTCCACAAAGTGCCTTTGTGATACTACATCTAGAGCGGATTAAAGGGTCAATATATAAATCCTAAAGAAACACGGTATACCTAAAATCAAACATGCATGTTTATACACACAATTCAGATCCTATGGGTAGAGGGTGAATTGGTGTGAAGGGATGAATCAGATCCAATTCCTAGTTCTAAGTCTTTATACAACCAGTCCTTTCTACTATATTTCAAATTTAATAAATACTGGTGGGTTGATTCTCAGAAAGGCAACACAAGCAAACTCTTATTAAACACTATAAAAGCTGTTATCCACAATGAGAAGATCAGAACCTATGAAAGCTGATTTGCCAAAGCTCTTCTCGGCAAACTCACCTGCATTTAGAAAGATGGAAACCGGTTAGTTTCACAAGTGTCTAAAAACAAATGTGCTATGTAATTGGCCACTAAGGATCACCAGCAATTTATTTTCATTTCTTTCTTCTCTTTTCTTTGTATTTATCATCCATTTTTGGCACATTCTGGATAAGAGTTATCATTCATTTTTGGCACATTCTGGATAAGAGTTTGTCAGCATCCATCCATACTCCACCATCCCCAGTTCTCTATACCATGTTGATGGCCCATCCCATTAGGTCCTCAAGAATAGTGAGTTAACTCTCCTATATGTTCCAAGTTTCCACTGATTGTTCCTTTATCTCCTCATCTTAACTGAAATCTTGCTTTCTCTCTCAACCTCTTCAATGCAAATTATACATAAATACTGATAAATAAATGAAAAGAAAATATGGCATGCATGTGTGTGTGTGTGTGTGTGTGCGCACACACACACACACACAATGGCACAATGGAATACTTAACTCACTCTTCAGTTCATTTTTGCCTATTACAGACAACTGTTCAACTTCTCTCTTTTCAAGTCTACTTGGACACTTCTATTATTTATTCCACCCTGAAAATTGTCCTCTATGGACCATTTCACCTTTAATCAATGGTTTAAAAGTTAGCCTCTGCTTGAAGGAGATCAGGGGGAGAAAGGAAGAGAGGCAAGAAGGTATTACTGAGGATTGAAATGAAGTAAATTATGTTATATGCATTTATAAATATGCCAAAATGAACCTCACAGTTATGTAAGACTGTAATGTACCAATAAAAATATAAGGTTAGCATCTGCCTTATTACTTATCTTCAAAGGAGACCTTAATAGCCACAATGACAACAAGTACTTCCTGAACTTCAGTGATCTTCATTTCTATTAACTATACCCATCTACCATCACTACCATCTTAGTAATTATAAACTGATTACCAGACTCTGAACACTGTAAATGCATCTAACTTCCCCTGTATGATCCCTTGTTCTACTAAATATCCATCATTATCTCCCATTAACTCATCAAAACCTTTGGGCTGCACATGCTTTTCTACCTTCCTATCTGAAACCATCTCAAATATGTCATCAAAAGCATACTAACTTCTCCCCTTGAATTGGTGCTGTACAAAGCTTGCTCATTTCTAACCTTGAGTATTTTCTAGTTTATCACTTTTTTTCAGTCTTGGGGATTTTTTTCAGTCTTGTAGAACCAGTGGTGTTCTACAACTGAGCTACATCCCAATCCTTTCCATTTTTCTGTATTTTGAGATAAGGTCTCACTAAGTTGCCCAGGTTGACCCCAAACTTGCAATCCTCCTGTCTCAGCCTCCTGAGTCACTGGGATTGGAGGTGTGGCTCACCATGCCTGTTTACTACTACTACTACTACTACTTCTCTTTTTTCTTTTTAATTGTCATAGATTCTTTATTTTATTTTCCAGGATGTATTGATAAAGAAGTCACTAAGCCACACTTCCTATACAGAAAATAAATACATATCTAACTCCAGTAAGGCTTTTACCTTGCTGAATAGCTCATGTAGCCTTTTCTTTTGTCCTCCCACATTTTTTAAATGTCACTTAAAATCTTTTCTATTCCCTTTAACTCCAAGCTTCATCACTCCTACAGTCAGTCTTAGCAGATGATCTTACCTTCACTAAAAAACGGAAATTCTCTCAGCATCCTTCTTCTTCAACCCACACCTACTTTATATAATCACACATTCTCTCTTCTCTACTGGCTATTGAGAAATTATCCTTCTAGACATGTGTCTCTTCACTCCTACCTCTCTACATTCTATCCTATCCATGATGGGAACACTCTCTTGCATCACTGGTTCCCTGAGAGATTCTGCCTCTGGCAAGCAAGCAAATAAAGTTTATAAGCCCTTCTCAAATCATTAAAAAAAAAATCAAAACATCTTCCCACCACTTTCTTTCGTGGTTCAAGCCACTACTGGCTGGGTCTACAAAGTGCAGCCAGGGGGTATACGCCACAATACATTTAGGTGTAAAAGAAAATATTTGACCTTTCTATTTTTTTAATTTTTATTTTTTAGGTGTAAATGGACACAATACCTTTATTTTATTTTATTTATTTTTATGTGGTGCTAAGAATTGAACCCAGTGCCTCACACATGGTAGGCAAGTGCTCTGCCACTGAGCCATATCCCCAGTCCCTCTAATATCTATTTTAATTTCTATTTTATATAAGTACAGTAGCATATGTATTAAACTCATAACCATATACATATCTGAGTATAGTAATATGTACATATATATTTAAGTAATTTAAATATACATACATAGAAATAAAACCTCCCACATCCAGAATTGTGAGTTATACATTTCTGTTGTTTATAAGCTACCCAGTCTTTGGAATTTGTTATAGCAGCCCCAGTTGACTAAGACAAGCATCATATGCACATACTTGGAGCATACACACATACTTATGAGATAACTGCGGAAAAGCCCAATAGACAATTAGCCTTGAACCTTAATATAGAGGTCCTCAGGACTCTTCCAGGAATCCATAAAATTTTTTTGCTAATACTAAGAGGTTAGTATTAGCTTTTTCACTTTTTCTCATGAGTGTACAGCAGAGTTTTCCAAAGGCCACATGAAATGTGATAATGTAACAAAGCAAATGCAGAAGTAGACTTGAGATTCTAACCATCTTACATTAAGCTAGATGCTAAAGAGACTTGCAATTGCTTGCAAATTGATCCAGCAGTACCAGTACTAGACCTATATTTGAAGGAAATCAACTCAGCATGTCAGTACATTGAAGAGAGATCTGCACTCCAATGTTCACTAAAGTATTTTTCACAATAGCCAAGGTATGAAATCAACATAAATATTGATGAATAAATGAAAGGAAAAGAAAATATGGCATGCATGTGTATGTGTGTGTGTGTGTACACAATGGCACAATGTAATACTATCCAGACCTAAAAAAAAGAAGGAGATCCTATAATTTTGAACAATATGGATAAATCTGGAGGACATCAAGTTAACTGAAATAGCTAAGCAGAGAAAGACAAATACTGCATGAACTCATTTCCATGTGGAGTGTAATAAGATTTAACTCATAGGTGCCAGTAACATAATGGCAGTTACCAAAGATGTGATGGAAGAAAAGATTGAGAAGTATTGGTCAAAGGATATGAAATTTCATTTACAAAGGACAAACAAGATATAAGATAATAAGATCAATAATAAAATATATCATAAAACTTGGCAACCACAGTTAATAGCAAGGCATGGTATTCTTGAAAATTATAAGAGAATTTGAAAAAAGAGATCTGCAAAAAACATAGACCACTACCACTCTTCTCACAAAACTATAATGACACTAGAAAAGAATCATTTTTAAAATCTCATGTTAACATATAACAGTCTTACAGTGGATCAAAGACTTAGAGGCACTAGAATAGAGACCCTGTGCCTAACAGAAGAAAAAGTAGGTCCAAATCTTCATGTCAGCCTAGGATCAGACTTCCTTAACAAGACTCCTAAAGAGCAAGAAATAAAATTAAGAATCAATAAATGGGATGGTTCAAACTAAAAGGCTTATTCTCAGCAAAGGAAACAATTGATAATGTGAAAAAAGAGCCTATCGAATGGGAGAAAGTCTTTACCACATGCACCTCAGATAAAGCATTAATCTCCAGGATACACAAAGAACTCAAAAAACTTAATACCAAAAAAAAACAGATAACCCAATCAATAAATGGGCTAAGGAACTGAAAAGACACTTCACAGAAGAAGAAATAGAATCAATCAACAAATACATGAAAAAATGTTCAACATCTATAGTAATTAGAGAAATACAAATCAAAACTACTCTAAAATTTTGTCTCAATCCAGTCAGAATAGCAGTTATCAAGAATACAAGCAACAATAAGTGTTGGCAAGGATGTAGGGGAAAAGGGTACACTTATACACTGCTGGTAGGACCACAATTTGGTGCAACCATTATAAAGTGGTATGGAGGTTCCTTTTAGAAAGCTTGAAATGGAACCACCATTTGACCCAGCTATCCCACTCCTTGGTTTATACCCAAAAGACTTAAAATCAACATATTACAGTGATATAGCAACATCAATGTTTACAGCAGCTCAGCTCAAAATACCTAAATTAAGGAAATAACCTATGTGTCCTTCAACAGATGACTGGATAAAAATATGTGATACATAAACACAAGGAAATATTACTCAACCTTAAAGAAGAATGAAATTATAGCATTTGCATGTAAATGGGTGAAGCTGGAGAATCTCATGCTAAGCAAAATAAGTTAATCCCCCCAAACCAAAGGTCAAATGTTTTCTTTGATATGTGGATGCTAACTCACAATAAGGTGGTGATAGGGGGAATAGAATCACTTTAGATTAGGTAAAGGGGAGTGAAAGGAGGGTGGGTATAGGCGGAAGAAAGATAGTAGAATGAATCAGACATTATAACCCTATGTACATATATGATTACACAACCAGTGGGATTCTACATTATATACAACCAAACAAATGAGAAATTATACTTCATTTATGTATGATATATCATAGTTCATTCTACTGTCATGTATAACTAATTAGAACCAAAAAAAAAAAAGTCTGAACCTTAAAAAAAATACAATGGTCTTAGTAATGTTGTTTTAAGCAAACTGAAAATATTTTTTAAATTCTCAGTTTTGAGAATTTAAAAAAGTCTGAACCTTAAAAAAAAATACAATGGTCTTAGTAATGTTGTTTTAAGCAAACTGAAAATATTTTTTAAATTCTCAGTTTTGATTTCTAATATGGAAAAAATTAAGCGAAGTCCATAGGATCCAAAATCAAATCTGTGGATCCTTAATAATTGTTAAGAGTATAAAGTAGTCCTGAGACTAAAATGTTTGAGAACTGCTGTAACAGACACATAAATTAGATTCTCAGGATACAGACTGCAAATTTGGATCCTATCAAAACCTGTCAGAAAGAATTGTGATTAAAGAGTGTGGTACAATTGGAAATGCCTTGTGGAAACAAAGAAGGAAAATCCCCTTTGTCTAGAAACCAAGGCTAGCTAAAACAGAAGGACTAGAAAAAACAATGTTTTCTGAGGGGAAAAATAAATAAGTAAACTCCACAGTGAGACTTTGGCCTCCTGGAACTGTAGTTTCTGCCTTTCTTTTTATTATACACAGAATTTGGCCCTTAAGATTCACATAAAAAATGGTAACTGGCAGTGCAATGTTTAAAGAAGGGACAATATCTGATTCATGATAAAAATCAGCAAACTGGATAAGTTATAATTTAAACCAAATTACCCTCTCTTCCTCAAGGTCTTTAACTTTCAAGATCAAGCTTCTTCAAGGAGTGGTTTGCAGTTCTCTTCTACTTTCCCCCCTTTAAGTCTGGCCTCTACTCCCAGCCTCTTCCCCTAAGCTTTAAAGGTAACAAATGAATCCCACCAGTACAAAAATCCATACATCTGCTTTCCCTGGCTTAATATAACACAGTTTATAATCTAAAAATCAGCACAATTTTCTTTTTATGGTTGAATAATATTCTGATAAACAGCTCAATTTGTTTTTATGGTTGAATAATATTCAGATAAACAGCTCAATTTGTTTATGTGTCCATTCATCTATTGATGGATATCTGAATGCTCCCCTCTTTGGGCTGCTGGGAATAATGCAACTTTGAGCATACATACATGCCCTGGTTTATTTGTTTGAATAGCTGTTTCAGGTCTTTGGGGTAGATGTCTATGAGTGCAACTGCCGAGTGATATAGTAATTCTGTTTAACTTGTCAGTTAAATAATTGTCAACACAGATTTTTTTAAAAAGCAGGAAAAAATAAAAGTCAGCACAAAATAACCCATGATTCTACTTTTTGCTCCTGATTTCTCTTCTCCAACGCAACTCATTTTTTCCTAGCAATAATTAACACTATACCTAAATATACTTGTTGATATTGTTATTACTTGATTTATTCTTTTTAAATTTTGCCCATTGGCTTCTGCTTTGATAGCAGAAGCTTCGTTTCCGAATGAATAGCAGCACTCACTGTTAGCACTTTTTAGTTTCAAAGTTTCTCTCCTCTGACTTTCATATCACTAGCTGTCATGAAACAGACCTCTAACTCATGCAAATGTATATGACTCATTCGTTAGTTTGGAATTTGTGCTATGTATTTTGAATTAAGAATTTAATCTAACTTCTTTGATAAAGAATTTATCATAGCAAGAAAGAATTCTGCACCAAAAATTCTACATCAAAAGAGATAAGCTGTGAATAAATTTTGTATTTAAAGTATTTGCTACATTAGTCAAAACATAGTATCAGTAATGATTTAGCTTGTAATAACACAATGATTACCTAGGAAAGTAGCAACTGTCAACAGCTTCTAGGCTTAATGTTTATTTCTTTGGCTAGCAAATAGTCTGTTAAATGGAAGACATATTTCAAAAGAGATTAACATTGAAAAATATTATTAATACTACTGAGGAATGCTATAAAATCACTGTTTAAAATGCTTTAAGTGCATTTAAATTAAGTGCATTTTAATTGCACTATTAAGTGCATTTAAATAATAGTGCACTATTAAGTGCATTTCCTATTAAGGAAAAATTAAAAATAAAAGTGCTTAATGGGTACTAACAATCTGGGTTTTATATGAATGATTAAATTGGAATAAAAACATAGCTTGGTTTTAACAGCAACAACTGTCATGAAGTTTTTCTTAATGCAATGTGTAACCATCTATCAGGATACTACAATGACAGGAACATTCTCAAGGAGATCGAGGCTGTTGGAAAGGCTTCATTCCATTGTATTGCAGCATACATTGCTACAAAGAACATGAGCAAGTGCTAGGTAACTAGTATAGATATCTGTCTATAAAAGTTAACTATGATAAACAATATATATCTTCCACATGTACATGTTTATGTATTCATTCAACTCTGAGCAGAACAATCTAGCCTAAAGCAATGTCTTTTTAGTCTTCAAGGATCTAGGAAAGAGTACATTTAACAACACTGTCCTAGTGGCCCCCCAATTATCCCAGTGAGCCACAGAAAAGCAGATAGCCAAAATTCTGATTTATGTTACTGAGCCATTTTTAATCTTGGTCTGCTTTCCAAGTACAAATTAGAATAAGATTGAAGGCTTACTTACAGTGTAGTCATTTATGCTTTGAAAAAAACATGGTTTTTGTACATGACAAGATCATAAATTTTAGCTGTCACCTGCACTTCTGAGAAGATGGTGCATTAGAGCTCAACATGTAATTTCTAGTACAGTTTTAAGCACTGACTTTTTATGTACACATTTATACTCTGTATATTTCTATTTGAGAGTAAAACAGGCTAAAACACCTGCCAATGTACATTTCAGAAATCATGTGCAATGTTAGTTGAAAAATGCATAAGAAGAAGTTGTTTACTGGTAGCCAATGACTACAATAGAAACTATGAAAGTGGTAATACTACCACTATACTGCCCTTTAGAATGATGTCAGGTATTAGCTATCACTATGAACAAAACACTAGGCCAGAAATTTTGTGTGTGTGTTCCAAATGTAAATTTTATCTTCTAATAAGCATACTTATGCTATGAATAAACGTAATAGAGAAATGCTTTGCTATTCCTAATTAGAATTAAAATTCATTGAAAACACTCCATAATATGATGTGTTATGTAAAGAAGTCATAAACTACTAAAAGCCCAATAGGAGAGAAATCAACCAGCGGACTTGATGGAGAGTCAGAAAGTGTGTTCAGTATGCCTACAGTTAATCCAGTAGCTACAAAAAAAAACCAAAAACATGAAATTTTGATTTCTCCTGGAGATTACAACTTAATTTATTTTAGTTCCAGTATTCTAAATTTTAAAAAATACTTCTATTTTTATTTATTTTTATTTTTATTATTATTTTTATCAAACCCAGGGCCTCGCACGTCTAGGCAAGTGCACTACCCCTGAGCCACAGCCTCAACCCCCAGTATTCTAAATTAATGCTTTTTTGAGTAGACTTACTTAACTGTAAACATTTAGCATCCAATGAATCCCCTAGATTCTTCTACAACCAAAGAAATTACACTTATTAGCCCCTTTTTTTTCACTGAAAACATTTTTTAAAAAATGTGTTTTGTTGGTTAAAAAAGAAAAAGAAAAAAAAGACCCCATTCTCCTG
Source organism: Ictidomys tridecemlineatus (assembly GCF_052094955.1). Classification (NCBI taxonomy): domain Eukaryota; kingdom Metazoa; phylum Chordata; class Mammalia; order Rodentia; family Sciuridae; genus Ictidomys; species Ictidomys tridecemlineatus. The sequence continues at coordinate 8,083,759 of NC_135486.1, read as the reverse complement.
AATATTTAGCCTTGTATACATTATAAATAAATAAATTTATTCTTTGATTTCATGCTTAAAATCTAAGCTGTTCTTTGCCCGTCATATTCTTCCATGTAACTGAAGCCAAGGGCTTGGCTGGCTCTCAGCAGTGCTCCAAACATCTATTTCAATAAGTAATGCTTTATCCGGTTAGGAATATGAAGCCCCCATTTCAGATTCTGAGTCCTTAAGAAACATGTCTCCTAGCAAACACGTCAGTTTTTATCTCACATTTTTATCATGATCTGCTTCTCTTTCTCATCTAAAGTCTTGGTCATTTATTAAAATTGTGGATATAGAACATGGGGGATTTATTGTATTTTGACAACCAAAGTAGTATACCTTGAAAAGCAATTAATTGGTGAACTGAATTAGTATCTTAGGATAAATTATCTTCTTCAGCTATGATAAGCTGTATAATTAATACATGTCTCTTGTTAAATTTCTTTGTTACATGGAACCAAAAACATGGTATAGTCATGGAGAGACGCCACATCTGTTCAGCAAACAGTTCCATTGAAATTGGGATGTAATCTCACTCACCAAAAACTTGGGTTTGAAACTCCTGATCTTTGGGTGGGGTTCTGTTTGCTTAAATTTTGTGAATGACAAAGGAGAGCTGAAAGGAGCCATAAGGAGCTCTTCTCAAAATAAAGCAGGCATCTAAAATCAAGTCCCTTTATCCAGCTTGGCTTTGAAACCTTTCTGTGCTTTCTTAGTCAAGAACCATTTGATTAGAAGGAACAGAATCCACTTAACAGTAAGTAAAGGGAATTTATTGAGTAAGCACAGGACTCCTGCTCAGAACCCAAAGTCAGGAAAGAATGTTTTGTTTCCTGTGATGGTACCAGCTAAAGATACTTTCCAATTCCTTCTTTTATTTATTTATTTATCCATTCATTCGTTGAATATTTATTGAATACCTGCTATGTGCGATCCTTTGCTTTAGGTTCCTGGGACAGAATAGTGAACAAAAGAAATTAAAAGGAAATCACTATCTTCATTAAGCTCATGTAATCCATGAAAAGGTGCATGGATAGGAAAAATTTAAGGTATTTTAGGAAAATCTCATTTCTCTAGTATATACATATATGTTAAGAAAGTTAAGGGGCTTAAACTGGGACAGGCCTTGCAAATGAGGAGAAACTGTGGCCTCAGGTTAAAAGCCAGTGAAAACTCAGTGGAAGATTTTCAACAGCTTAAACGAATCATCAGACCAGTTCTTAAGGAGGCAGACCTACAATAGTGGGTGGAAAGACCATGGAGAAGAAGCTCTTGAAAATTGACTGCAACAATTTCTATATTCTTGATGAGAGGATATCTGAGCCTGAACTCCAGCACTTGGCTGTGAATGAAATGGAGAAGATAAATTTGATGGGGTCACATAAAACAGAATTGGCTTGCCTTTGGTTGGATATGTAAAATTTTCAAAGTTATCAAAAGTAGCTGATGGTACTACGAATTGAAATAGTGAAGACTGCATATAGTGGAGGTGGGAAGGCAAAAGGGAGAAGCCTCCTGTCTCTGGAGGCATTCAGTTTAAGATGTATCACACCTTGCGAGAAACCCAGGCAATAGGTAGAAATGCAGGAAACATGAAGAGCAGAAATAAGTGTTTGAGAGTCACTGCATAGTGTGGGGTTGAAACAAAGGACTTTTAAGGTATGAGGGGGGAGGGAGAGAAGAATCATTGAAGGATGCCTGTATTTACAGTTTGAAGAAAGGGATAATAAATGGTTTATCAGAGTGTTTAGAAGAGAAAAAAAATCCAGCAACCTCAATTTAGGTTATCATAATGCATTCTCCTACAATACCAGAGGAAGAGGAAAAAAGAAAAGGAGACAGGCATTAGGGTACTTTTATATATATATAAATAAATATACATAAAGTTGAAATAAGTCAAAAAAGAAGCAATATTAATGTTTCTAATTTATAAATTGTTATGTTACTAAACCACATGCATTTCCCTTCTTCAGCAAGGATATAGCATAAGGTATATTTTTACAATTTATTTCACTCAGTAGGACCCACTGGACTAGTTTCGCTTACACAAGATTTCTAGGCTAGGGTTCACTATGTTGAATGTAAGGCATTCAACCTAAAATAAAGAAAGGGGATATGAGCAAAAGGTTTTCATCATTATTCTTCAGGCTTTAATTATCTTACTCCAACACTATCTGAGACTAGCTATTTTTACCCAGAGATCTTCCAGCCAAAGATGCTCTAATTACCTTGCCTTGAATAGACTCTTCTTACCCCTATTTATATAGGGCTGTCAACATTTAAAACTTGCCGGCAGTTTTTAAAAGATGGTATAATACTACATTGCTTCAATTTAATTAAATGCAAATGTGCTGTTTGTTCATCCCTAGCAAAATGAACTCAAGATTTGCATATTATACCAGAATAATTAAACAAGCATTGTTTGCATATCAGAAACACAGTTTATTAAAGTCATATAATAATATCATTATTTCCAGTATGAGAAGAAAATAAGTTTTCCATTAAAAAAATGTGGCATTTGTTGGGAAAGAACAGTCATTTCCATGATCTATCCTTGGTCCAGGTATGTGTCATAGATACATTACTATGAATAACTTTTCTAAGGAATGATTCTATAACAATTTCTCCAGGACTCCCAGGGGAAAACATCTCTTTTAACACAGAACTGGTAGAAGACACAATTGCAAATGACATGCCAAGTCATCAAATGTCATCACCTCTTAACCACTTTTTCGCTAGCTTTGGTACCATTTAGCTAAAAAATCAAGATTCTTCCAAAGAGAAAAGGACAGAAGAGATGAAATACTACAATAATAAGTAAGAAAATCACACTGATATTCAATAGCAAAGTAATCACACAAGTGTATTGGCTCAGAAGAAGGTAAAAGACTGTGAAACAAAAGTACCTAACAGATATATTAAATATATATCTGAGCAATAATTAAAGCCCTCTGAATAAAATCATATTAAAAAAAATGTTCTCTGCCAGGGTGGTAGAAATTAGAAAAAAATAATAATAAACAGACCAGGAGCATCAGCAACATGCTAGTAACATGCTAAACAGTCACAATTAAAATTGTTTTGGTTAAAATACGCATGTTTCCCATACTCATGAGTTCAATTAATTTTACCTACTCCTTAGATTAGTTGTGGCCTGCCTAGTGAAGCTGGGAAATTGTGAAAAGGAAGATTATGGTATATATCTAATTATAATAAAACCTATTATGAACATACCTAAAATGTGAATATTACATATAAAATCACAAATATTTATAAAAAATATTTATAAAAGCATACCCATATTTCTATAAAAAAGATAATAAGTTTATATATAAATCATATATTACTTCACTCTTTAGCTGAATAAATGATTATATTTCTTTCAATTACTACATTTTAAAACTAAACAACAACAACAAAAATCTATGAGTTCAAAGTTTATAAAAAAAAAAAAAAAAAAGCTCGGGGTGGGGGGTGGGGGAGGCCAGGGGGCCTCGGGTTGTGGCTCATGGTAGAGCACTTTCCTAGCATGTATGAAGCACTCGGTTAGATCCAGTGCTTCATACATGCTATAAAATAATTAAATAAATTAAAGGTATTGTGTCCATCTACAACTAAAAAAAAATATTTTAAAAAAAGGGCAAAATTTTCATCTTTCCCAAGCACAATTTAGAATTCCAAAAATATGAAAAAAAATATAAAACTGGTTTTCTAAGTTTGACGAAAGTTGTATCTATGAAACTGACAGAATCTTGAAATGTATCCAGCCCATAAGGCAAAACACTTCCAGGGATTTTATTTCCCTTCTGGATATTGCAGTAATCACTACAGTTAAGACTTCGGAGACGGAAATCAGTAAGTAGAATTCATTTGAAGGCAGTCACTGTCAGATACTCATGCTGTTAACATGTAACTCCCTGACATTAACAAAGACACTCAGCAACTGATGAAGTAGCTAATCAGTTTTTTTAGCTAAGCAAATCAATAGCCAACTTACAAAGGGTTCTTAGAATCTTTTGTACAAATGACAAGGCTGCTGCTCTTTCTAAACAGTCTTTGTTGGACTGAGAGAGAAAAAAGAGCAAAAGAATCTGCAAGAAGCTGCCAATGACAAAAGGGCAAAGAGTAGGAGGGAGAGAAAAGCACAAGGAACAGGATCCCAGAATCAGAAATCAGTGCACCAGAGAGAGCTGGGGAGAAAAAAAGGAGGGAAACAGAACTGATAGGACGGAGAAAGACCAGAAAATCAAATGGAACAAGATGGTGGAAGCAGGATATAGCAAGGCAAAGATTCACATCAACACTGTGGGGTCACAAAGAAAGGGTTAAAAGTTAAAATGCAAGTTGGTGCGATGCCATATATTTTCCTTGTTAAAGATAGATGAATTACAACTTTAAATTTCATATGAAATTCCTTAACTTCCTGTCCCACTTTCTTCATATACAATGAGGTGATCTTTGCAAAAGAGTATTTATGGGCACAGTTGTCACATAATAAGCACTCCATGTTAGCTTTTATTACATCTGATAAAAGAAGGGACCACAAGTGTGTGTGTTGTACACAGAATATATAATTCCATTTTTCCTTCAGTATCCATTTCCTCTAATAGTGATGGATGTGGGTTAGGGTTGGGGGTTGTCAAAATTTACCAAATAAATAAATAAATGTCCAGCCTCTTCAAAGAAACTCTCCATTCCTTTCCTAGAATGACTGCTAGGTACAAGGAGGAGACTATACTATCTCCCCGTCATGGCATGACTCCCTTGCTAAAGACCAGTCAATTGGATGGTGTCACAGAGACATCTGCCATTTAAGCTGGCTACTAAATGCCTCATGCTTGTGTCTCCTGTGATTTGGCTCATATTTTTGGCAGCCACTATTCAGAACCCAGAATCTTGCTATAGCTGTAGTTTAAGTTTAGAGGTTCAGTTACTCAGCCTCCTGGCTCTGTCTAGGCTCTGGCCAGCCTATCAGTGCTCTTAGGCTCTATCCCTAGAAGATCAGTGCTGAGGTCTGAATGTTCCATCCAAAACACATGTTGAGATTTAAGTGGACTCTGATGGTATTAAGAGATGGGCCTGCTTAATGCCATTATGACAGGAGTGGACTTCTGATGAAAGTTTGGCCATCTTCTTTTAAGAGATGCCTCTGTTACAAGATGATGCAGCAAGATGCCTTCACCAGATGCGACCCCTTGACTTCTGGCTCCTCACCTGCGGGCCAAACACACTTCTATTTTTTCTATTTTACCTAGTCTGTGGTACTCTATTCCATCAGCAGAAAAGGGAATAAGCCAGTCAGCTTCTCAGACAATCGGCTATTCTCAGATTCTCTCTTGGACCTAACTGGTTGGATGACACTATCATGAACATTGTCAACATCTCCCTCTCTCCTACTTTTGAGATCCAAACACAGATATGCAGAGGAATAAAGACACTGACCAATGGTTTTATTCAGCACTGGAAAGGATTTCTTCTTCCAGAGAGGCAGAAATTGCCCCTGTATCATCCTGAGTCCTTTTATATACATAGTTTATAGTAAAATTATGAACAGATTTCAAATTTTGTTAATACACATTGGAAAATTTCCAGATTCTATAAAATTAATTCAGAAAATCTAGACTTTCAAGGCCACAGTTTCACATAAAAAAATCTAATTTAAAACTCAAAGTTAAAAATAGTTGTCTTTAACCAGCAATTCTACTTCTGTGCAAAATGATGTATGGTCAGAGTTATTCACTGCATCATTATTTGCTAAATCTAAGATTAGGAACTGGTACGTCCACCAACAGGACATGATTGCCATAGGTGATAAAAAGAATGAGGCAGACTTATATCCACTGAAATTACAATAAAGATATTATGTAGAAAAGCAAAATGTAAACTATGTATCTTTTTTGTGTACAGAACTGAATGATGGTGTTGTGGTAGGCTGAGAAGGAAAAAGGAGGAGGAGATTTATGTAAAAGTTCATCTTTCTGTATCTTTTGAGTTTTGTTCTTCTACAAGTATTTTAAGATAATAATTTGTTTAACAAATAGACAAAACAGAATAAAAACTTCAGAGCTAAGTAATATAAAGAAGAGGCTGCATCTATTCTAACCCTGAAATAATGAATGCCAGGCATCCATGGGTGGATAAGGGGACACCCTCAACAGAAACAAAGGAGTATTTGGAAAAGAAGATTATTGTTTTAATATTCCCCAAAGATTACACATATCACAGATCCTCTGATATACTTCCACTCCATGCATTTTGTGAACCTAGAAAACGGTAAACAATGAGATTTCATGGTATGCTTCTCAGAGGGAGGCAGTTTACATCAAACATTCCCACGATGGAGAGCCATGGACTGAAGAAAACACTCAAAAAAGACTTACACCCCAGGCTGCAGGGTACAATATGCCTCAGAGAGGTCAGAGACATTCAACTGTTCTAATCAGGAGGAAAAGGGGTGTGCAGGGTGGTAAATGGTAGAGGCGAGGCCATTTTCTTTCCAAAGGTACTTGCTCTGCAGAAATTGAGCACCCCTCAGTAGGCATCACTTGGCAAAAACTTATCACTCTGGACACCCACCTCTGACTGGTATGCATACAAGCCAGAGCCCACCCTCCCTTTTCTTGGCAATGGCACAATGAGGGAGGGTGCCAGGTATTACCTCCACCTTCCAGTAAGGCAGGAATATGAAGTCAAAAGTCAAAAAGAGTTAAAAGAAAGGCCTTCTTATACTTAAGATAAATGGCAGAGACAGAAAAATATGGTTAAAATTTAAGTTGGAAATGATTAAAAGAAAAAGCACTGCATGCTTTATGCTTAAAATGAATGGTAAAAAAGGACTCCCAACAGCAGCCATGGTTAAAGACAAACAGTGGGAGAGCACCTGAGCAGTGCAAACAGATCTGACCACCACCCCTTGACCAGAAGACCCTCCAACTCTCACTTTACTACATGTTAAAAGATATGTCTGGGGGGAAGCTAACCCAGGTTTAGGCACATTGTGCATCAGTGGAAACATTTTTACTGTGTACAAACTGAGGTAGGAACAATAGTTGTTTCCCCACACTTTATATATGTGCTGATTCCCAAACACTTGCCCCCCAAACCCTTGCAAAAAATAAACAAACAAAAAACATATGCTGTTCATCCCTTGACTTCTTTGGTTCTATGACTAGGGGATAACCACCTTGCTATACAAATCAATACAAATCACTTGCTATACAAAGTGATTCTTTCTAATCCTTTTTTATTAGCCACGTTCAATTTCTCTCCTGCATGAGTGAAAGGATATGCTGAGCCAGTGACACAAGCAGTTTAGGTCAGGGGAAATGAACAGGGAGTGGTAGGAGGAGGGAGAGTAACATGCATATGGAGAAGGGCTGGTAAAGCAGTTTAAAATGACATTCTACAGCACAAAAAATCTGGCTGCTAGGAAATCTTTCTACTGACCAAGTTAATATTTCACATTAATAATGAAAGCAGAGGAAATAAATTAGCTTAGATGATTAACTTTCATCTAAGAGGGAGGGGAAACAATCCAATGATTAAAATTCTGAAACTAGATATTAATAGCCCAAAACCTTCAGAGAATCATCTCATTTCACATGGAAAACCATGAAACCACTTATAAATCCTAACTACTTTGTAAAAATTGTCTTAGAGGGATATATTTCCCCTAACAAAACAACAACAATAATTCAATTGAGAATGAGATGAACAGTGTGTCGAAGTCTACCAACTTGCTCTGCAGTGCTTTAAATAGCAGCAAAACAGAACAAATTTCCTTCCCTACCATGTTTTTATCTTACATGAAACAGCATCTATTGGCCCAAGGGGAAAGTAGTATATCAACACAAAAGCAGCCTGGCTGAAGATGGCTGTGGCTTTATCTGCAGGAGCCCATCAACAGACATAAGCCTACTTAATTCTACATAAAGCCTCCTGAACCACCAACAGAGTATTATTTTCAAAAGGCAAGAAACAAATCAATGCCATTTTCTCTCAAAAAAAATATACAGAATCAATCTTCTAAATATATGCTCTTGAAAATACTAGACTCCAATGGAGAAAAATCACAGAAAAAGAAAATAATTTTCTTAAAAAATAATATCTAACTGTAAAATATCAAGGGCCAAAAACAACATCGAGTTCAAATATAAAGATGAAACTGCAGGTCTTGAGATTAAATGTTAACTTTGAACTCTGGATGGATTTCAAATAATTTATTTAAAAATAAAAATGGAATTTACTATTAAAAATTACATTCTCTCTCTAAAACTATTACCAATTTTAATACCAGAAAGGGTTATGAATGTCAGTGATAAGTAAATGAAGAACCTGAAATCACTATTTTATGTTTACCTAAACTGAATATATTATTTTTTACACAATTGAGATGACAACTAAATTCCATAAACATCATTCAGTAAATATTTATTAAGTACACATTAAGCCAAGCTCTGGGAATACAACAGGGAGCAAAATGACCATTGCTGACCCTACAGAGCTGACAGCTGATGACAAAGCAACAAAAGGGAGCCCTCCCTAAGCTCTTGGGCTGAGGTGGCTGTGCAGGAGCAGGCACAGTGGTCTGCATGGACTGTCCCAACATCAGAGCTTACCACAGGAAGCAGGCAGAGGGACTGGAGAGAAAGGTGTGAGAGAAAAGATGGGGAGAGGAGGCTGTGGTGGAGTCGGGTGGGTAGAGGAACACAGTGTGTTGGAGGAAGTGAAAGTAATTCAGTTCTTAGGAGAATGAATAAAGACATCTTTCTTCATTCATCAGCTCCTCCTGTTCATTCATTCCATTAATAGTTGTTGAGCTCCTACTATGTGCTATGTGGCAATTCTGTTCAACACTGAAACCATCTTTATCTTTTTCAAATTATGCAGCTCAAATAAATTAAAATCAATATATGCTGTCAAAGCTACTTAGAATATCTTCATTAAGTAGAAATTCTTTGTAAAACAACCAGAAAAAAAATCAGTGTAATAATGAATACAATCCCTGTGCAAAGAACTTTATAAGCTTGGAATAACTGGTTTGTTTATTTTCTTTTTTTTCCCATTCCCTTTGAATTTCAGAATATATACATTTTATAGTTCATTACTTCTGAACTCTGAAGTTTGTGGGTTTGCTGAACTGGAATCAGAGTCAGCAGGGCTGTCTTCCTATCAGAGACTCCAGAAGAGAACCTCCCTTTCTGTCTTACTAGTTTTTAAAGGTTGCCCATATTCCTTGCACATGGACCTTTCACCTTTAAAGTGAAAATGAATTGAGTTCTTCTCATCTAGCAGCACTGTGACTTATCTTCTACCTTTCACTTTGATTATTAAGACCCTCATGATAACAAAAGGCACACCAGCACAATCCAGGTTAGTCTCACTACTGTAAGTAATGCCACCTGCTACCTTGATTCTCACTGCCATGCAATGCAACATTTTCAGACATTCCAGGGAGTAGGTCAGGGACCACAGTGTTTTAAACACATATTTACAGATTACTGATCATGTTCAACATGAGAAAGGTACAGTGATAGCTTCCCTCTCCTGTGATATCTGCTACAGTATGATAAAATGTGTGCAAAATCATACTATCAAGGAAACATACCCATATTTTTCTAGTAGAAATTAGACACCTAAAGAAATGAGAGACCATTATTAGCTCAGAGGCTTAGAGTAAAGATGGCATATGAATAAGGCATATGAAAATGAAGGAAGATTTTTTTAAAAGGGATGACATATTCAACAAACACTATTCAGGTAGAGTGAAGAAAACTCATGTGAAGGAGCAGGAACTTGGAATTTCAAGAAAAAAAAATGGTGAATGATTCAATTGTGGGAAAGAGGACAGAACAAAAAGAGAAGAGGTCACTGGAGTTTTAATTAGTGGATCACTGATGATCTTCAAATAAGCACTCATAGCCAAGTTATGGTGACAGAAGCCAGATTACAGCTCTTATAGTGTGGGCTGGCAACAAAAGGTGTAAATGAGTCTCTTGATAAATGTGTACTTTATGCAAAGCAAAATATAAAGAGGTTTGAGAGGCTAGTAAGCTAAAAAGTTTAGATGTATGCAAATAAAACTGGACAGATAAAAACAAGGGTAAAAAGAAGATGAAGATAAAGGTTTCAACATTTAAATCAATATCTAAAGGTCAAGAATGTTTTAATAAAGTTGATGGCTATATCATTTAAATTCTGAAATTTTAGTTTTGGAGTAAACAGTGAGAGAGATTTTACCCAGTAACCTCAATTTTACAAATGGACTGTGGGGCTATGTCCATTGAAAATACTGTCTGTATTCTCAGATTCTCATATGAAATTTCCTACCCAGTTCCACAAGTGAAAATATTAGGACTCAGCCTACAAAGCACAGGTAAGATCAGTAATAGGCTGGGACTCTGTGTGACTAAATGGAAGAAACATTTTTTAAAATGAAGACATATTCAACAAATACCTTTCTGATGAAACAAACAACACTCCATGGGAAGGAGTGGGAACTGAGAATTTCAAGGAGAAAATGTGAATGAACCACTGTGACAGATGATGAAACAAAGCAACATAGAAAAGGTCACCAGAGTTTTAATTAGTGGGTCATTAATTATCTTCAAATAAATACTCACAGCCAAGTGCTGGTGACAGGAGCCAGATAAGTAATGCTATATCATTAATGGTTCCCACCCAGCAAGCAAGAGAATAATAAGCTCAATTTTTCCTCAAAGTTTTATTGATGGTTCCTTATAGGAAAAAAATCAATTATTGGAATTCTTGAAACATGGATATCTGGAAGTCTCCTCTAGATTTTGAACAATAAAAATGTTATTTGTAAGGCACTGGAACACAAGTTGTTACACAGGAATCACAAACCCTGGAAGCTTGCTTCAGTAAACTTTCTCTTTCGGCAGTAAGGTTTCTTTTAGTTTACATACGTCATTTCTATGTCCATCGTCTTCTCCCTTCCGATAACAGGCTCCTTTCAGTGCCTTAATTTAAGTGACTACTAAGATAATGAAATATCTAATTATATGGCATTGAGGAACTACACTGAACCTGAACTTACATTGTACATGTTCCAAGACCACTCTTGTCTGTTGCTGCATCTCCCACAGATCTGAAACAATATTGCCACCAAAGAAATAACAAGAACAATGGTGGTCAACTTTTGCCATGAAAGACACCTGATCAGAAAGCAGCATGGTTGTTGACTGGGTCATTTTAACTATAATATTTTCTCATCCTCTTTTCTAAACTCCCTGAATGTGCAGACAGACATGTTAAAAATGAACTAAATAAAATGTAAGTAAGAGTGAAAAACAAATTTGGGAAAACTGATACAAATAAAAACATAGAGAAGGTCATCAATAGCAGAACAAACCAAAAGAAAGAAAGAATCAATGAGCTCAAAAACAGGGCATTTGAAAACATATAGAGGAAAAGGGAGAATAAAAAGTAAAGAAATTTTACTTTGGAACAAATTGCAAATGAAATACCTATTGCTACCCCTCAGGGAATTAGAAAAATAAGAACAAACCAAACTCAAAATTAGTAGAAGGAAAGAAATAAAAAGGACCAGAGCAGAAATAAGCAGAGAAATAAGAGACTAAACACACACACACACACCAATAAAACAGAGTTGGTTCTTTAAAAACATATACATAATTGAGAAACCCTTTGCTAGACCAACTAAGAAAAAGAGAGAGAAGATTCAACTAAGAAAAAAAGAGGCCAACTAAGAAAAAAAACAGAGATAAATAAAGAAATAAAGAATATATGCAAGAGCTGGGGCTGGGGCTCAGTGACAGAGCACTTGCCTAGCTTGTGTGAGGCACTGGGTTAGATCCTCAGCATCACATAAAAATAAACATATAAAATAAAGGTATTGAGTGCATTTATAGCTAAAAATTTTTTAAAATAATATATGCCAATAAATTTGAAAAACCTAGAAGAAACAGACAAATTTCTGGATACAACTAAACCTATTGAGATTGAATCATGAAGAAAAAGAAAACCTGAACAAGTCAATAACAATGAATGAGATTGAATCAGTATTAAAAAAAGTCTCCTATGAAAGAAATCTCCAAGGCTAGAGAATTTGCTGCTTAATTTTATCAAATATTTAAAGAAGAACTAAAACAAATTCTATTTAAAATTGCTCAAAAAAATTTGAAGAGGGGGGAATTCTTCCAATCTCATTCTATAAGGCCAGCAGTATCCTGAGACAAAACCCAACAGCAACAAAAGAAAGCTACAAGACAATTTTCTTCATGAACATAGGTGCAAAAATCTTCAATAAAATGCTACCACGTTGAATCCAATAGAACACTGAAAAGATTATTCACCATAATCTAGTAGGATTAATCCCAGGAATTTAAGTTTGGCTTCACATTCATAAATCAATGAACATGATAAGCCACATCAACAGAATGAAGGATAAAAACCATGTGGTTATCTCCAGACACAGACAAAAAGGCATCTGGTAAAATTCAACATCTCTTTATGAAACGAATTAGGTATAGAAAGAATATAACAAGCCTACAGCTACCCCCACCCAGAATGGGGAAAAGCTGGGATGAAACAAGGATGCCCACTTTAACCATTTTTACTTAACATAGTACTGGAACCCCTAGCCAAAACAGTCAATCAAGAGGAAGAAACAAAAGATATCAAAATTAGTTGAAATTCGAATTGCCACTGTTTTCTGAAAATATGATCTTCTCTATAGAAAACCCCCAAGACCCCACCTAGAAACTGTCATAACTAATAAATGGATTTAGCTAAGTTACAAAATACTAAAATCATTAGTGTTTATATTCACCAGTAGTGAACTCTCTGAAAAAGAAATCAAGAAAGCAATTCCACCTCTAGTAACTATAAAAAATAATACCTAGGAACACAGTTCAACAAAGAGATAAAAGATGAAGAAAAAGAAACCTGAACAAATCAATAACAATGAATGAGACTGAATCATGTGAAAACTACAAAACTTTATGAAAGAAACTGAATAGGACACACACACACACACACACACACACACACACACACACACAAATAGGAAGGTACTCCATGTTCATGGATTGAAAGAATCAGTATTGTTAAAATGTCCATAATACCTGAAGCAATATGCAGACTCAATGCAATCTCTATCAAAATACCAATAACTTTCTTCACAGAACTAAAAATAGTAATCCTAAAATCCAATGGAACTACAAACAGCCAAAGCAACTTCAAGGTGGTTGGGGGCAGGGGGAGCAAGTTTTTGAAACCAGACTTCAAAACTATACTAATCAAAACAACATGGTACTAACATAAAAACAAACACATAGACCAACAGAAGAGAATACAGCTAACCTAGAATTAAATCCACATGTCTACAGTCAACTGATCTTCAACAAAGGTACTAAACAGTGCTGAGAATATTGGATATCCACACACCGAAAAACGAAAACTAGACTTCTCTCTTTCATCAGTTACAAAAATCAACTCAAAATGGATTAAAGACCTAAACCTAAGACCTTAAACTATGAAACTACTACAAGAAAATATGGGGGAAATACGATAGGACACTGGAACAAGCAAAGATTTCTTTTTGGTATAAAACCCCAAAAGCACAGGAAAGAAAAGCAATAATAGACAAATGAGATTATATCAAATTAAAGAGCATCTGTACAGAAAAAGAAACAAATAATAGAGTTGAAGAGACAATATATAGAATAGGAGGAAAATATTAGTAAACTATTCATCCCATAAGGGATTAAAAAAGCAAGATTTTGTAAAGAATTCCATCAACACACAAGTAAAAAACAACAACATACTCAAAATAACTGGATTATTCAAAAGAACTGAAAAAACATTTCTGAAAGAAAGAAAAAGAAAGAAAGAAAGAAAGAAAGAAAGAAAGAAAGAAAGAAAGAAAGAAAGAAAGAAAGAAAGAAGAAAGAAGAAAAGGAAACAAAAGAAAAGAAAGACAAATGGCCAAGAGGTATATGAAAAAATGTTCAATATCACTAATCATCAGGAAAATGCAAATCAAAATAAGACAGCTTATCACCCTAGTTAGAATGTATATTACCAAAAAGACAAAAGATGACAAATGGTGGGGGTGCCACAGATATAGATAATAGGGGACTCTTCTCCCCAGCCCTGCACACTATAGAAAGGAATGCAAATTAGTATGTCCATTGTGGAAAACAGTATATAAGTTCCCTAAAAACAACAACAACAAAAAAAAAACTGGATGTGGTAGCTCATACCTGCAGTCCCCAGCTGCTAGTTTAAGGCTAGCCTGGGCAACTTAGCCAGAACTTCCCTCAAAAGAAAAAAAAAAAAGTTTTTTAAAGGGTTAGGCATATAGTTCAGTGAAAGTGTTTACCTAGCTTGTGCAAGGCCCTACAGTAAATGAAATCCTTTGTAACTGCTGGATATAAGTTCAAGGAAAATGAAATCAGTACATCAAAAAGCCATCTGCTATCTCATATTTACTGCAGCAGTATTCACAATAGTTAAGAAATGTAAACAACCTAACCATCCATTGATTGATGAATGGATAAAGAAAATGTAGTATGTGTACACACATACACATGAATATTATTTAAACATAAAAAGATTAAATTACGAGTAGAAGTATAGTTCACTGATAAATACTTCCCTAGCATTCACAAGGCCCTGGATTCAATCCCCAAAATGATGGATGGTAGGGGATGAAATGCTGTCACTTGTGACAATATAGAGGGAAGTGGAGCTTATTATGTTAAGTGAAAAATGCCAGGCACAGAAAGACAAGTACTGAATGTTCTCACTCATATATAGAATATTAAAAAAAAAAAAGTTTGACCTTATAGAAGTTCAAAGTAGAATGGTGGTTACCGGAGCTGGGGAAAAGAGAGGAGACAAAGAGAGAGGGAAAAGATGATTAATGAGTACGGAGTTATAATTAGACAGGAGACGGAAGTTTTGGTGTTTCATTGCATAGTAGTAGAACTACAGGTAATGATAATGTATTGTATATTTTTTAAAAGCCTGAAATAGGAATTTGAATTTTTTACCATAAAGAAATGATAAACGTTTGAGCAGACAAATATTTTCACACTGATATGACTATAACACAATGTATACGTGTATCAAAATATCATATGGTACCCCACAAATATACATAATTTTCATGTCAGTTTAAAATTTTAAAAATAAAAAATATAAATCCGAGGCAATGAACTAGTAGTTTTTAACTATTTTATTATAGTTAAATGGGAAATCTCTCTTAATAGTCTTTTTTTCTTCTTTCTTCTTGGCAGTAATAAAACTCAATGGCTAGAGTTTGAGCAGCCATCTCAAACCACAAGGCAGAAACTCTGTGATGGCAAGGTGGCAACATGACAAAACCACTGAGGTTTTTACAGCACAGATTTGCCTCACAAGCCCTGGATCATCTGCCTCAAGCTTCATTTTCATGGGAGAAAAATAAACTTCCTTCTTTAAGCCACTTTTATCTTAGGTGAACCTTCTCCTAACTGACACAATGGCCATATCCTAACAATTCCACTCCTGGTATATACTCTAAGGTCTAGACCAGAAATGACCAAGAGAACTTGTTGGGATGATGAAAATGTTCTGAATTTTTGCTGTCCCATCCAACACTTAAAATATTTTTTAGTAATTGAAATAGATGGGAAATTTTAATCCAAATTAATTTAAATAGCCATTTGTGGTTAGCAGCTATTGTATTAGCTAACCTAGCTCTAGGCACTAAGGAGCATCAAAATTCTAACTGCATTAAGGTGATATAAAATTGTTCCTTAATTTACATATAACATTAAAGTAAATTCACAAACATTACTTAACTTTCACAAGAGATATATCTGCAGTTAAATTTTGCTAAAGCAGTTTTACTAACAGTACATGCCAACCTAAACCTGCACAAACTCAACACACGTTAGCTGTTAATTGTGAAGATGAAGACAACCTAATATTGGGTCCAGATGAAGATTTTCTACTCGAGTTCAAAAAACTGTCTGCCTTTCTTCTTAATCAGAAATCCATCACTCTAGCAGCTGTTAATGGAACTTAAACATGTCTAGTCAGGTGTTCTTTTTAAGTAGATATACTGAATGTCTAGAAAAGGGTGGCACCTTTTCAATTTGTTAAAAATTGACCTAGGGATTAGGGCTGTGGCTTAGCGGTAGCACACTTGCTTGGCATGTGTGAGGCACTGGGTTTGATTTTTAGCACCACATATAAATAAATAAAATAAAGGTTTATCAGCAAATAAAAAATTATATTTTTTAAAAAATTGATCTAATTTTATGCTGGAGAATATCAAAGCAAAATCTTTACTTGTATCTCAATTAACACTACATTCTAACATGCAATGTAAATTGTTTATTTTAAAAATTAGTGGAGACAACTTCTATCCATTCTTACCACCTTTGTGTTAAGAGGTGTGAATATTGTAAATTGTAAAGCACAGTTCTTGGGTTATAAATACACTAGAATCACAACAGTCACCTCAAAAAGGTCATTTGGTCCAGCATTCTCACTCAAGAGAGAATTGTTAACTGTCCCGTGACACATTTATTATCTGCTCCTATTTCCCCTCTCCTGACAGAACTAATCTCTGTGTGATCCTACCACATTCTGTGAGCTAGATGTCCTTCTTGCACAGTTTCTGATATATGTAGTCATGATGGTCTTCAAAACTGTCTCTGCTGCATACCCTGAAACCTCAAGGGTATTGTGCTGCTGGAAAAAAACTACTCAGAGGTAACACAAAGGAGCTTGCTCTTGAGGGCAAAGGAGCAGAAAGAAGCCATGTAATCACAGATCTCTAATCCCACACTTCATGCAGGACTGGCCTTGGTGGCAATGTGCTTTAATTTAATTCATTCTGTAATCCATTTGGGGGTACACTACTGTTTGCTTACAATTTTTGAATTGCAAAATAGTATGCAAATTAGTGAATAAGCTATTAAATTAAGGCAGATGATGGATTTATCCTAAATAAAGCTTTTAAATCACTTTGGCTGACATTACACAGTTTGCTGAGCCTAGTATTCTAAACAGCACCCGCTATTTCTGGTAAGATTATCTAATAACTGCAACCTCTATATAATCCTTTTGTTTTAAATAATTTGTAAAGACTCAATTAGGTATTATATGAATACCATCCACACCTTTAAAAAAGAAACAAACACAAGGAAATAGAAAACTCAATTTACAAGTTAAAAGATAAAATTTTCTTAAATTGAATTTGAATGACATACTTTTAGAATTTAACTACTGTTTATTGTTAAAGCTAAAATGACAAACAACCTGTTAGTTATCTGAATTCCTTTTTTTTTTTTTTTTTTTTTTTGGTATCAGGGATTGAACCCAGGGGCACATAAACACTCAGCCACATCCCTAACCCTTTTTATTTTTGATTTTGAGACAGGGTCTCCCTAAATTGCTTAGAGCCTCCATTTTAAAATAAACCTTCAGTCTCACCAGGCAAGCCATGGAGCTCTCCAAGATGTCAATCAGGCATAGCCTGATAAAAGCAAGTCATTTTCAGGGTGAAGTCACATGTCACTTGTCATAACCCTGAGAAGAGTCAGAAGTGTGATATCAGGGCAGAAAACCTATTTGGTGAACCCCTATGTCCTGACTCCAAGAATGAAAGATGTCACTAAGAAACCTGGTAACAGCTAATAGGGACCCAAAGGGTTGGCAGAAGTCCCAAAATTTAATATAAATATTGGAGCAAACGAACATTCAGCCAGCTGACACTTATACACACAAGCCTGAGAGCCTGATGAGGACCTAGACTGACATCCCAACTCTTTTCATCTCCCTTATCTTCTGTGGTGTCCTCACCACTCTCAAACTCAAGAGCAGCCTCTTGACTCTGGGAGAAAAGGATGTCTCCTAACCACCATCTCCTCAGCCAGCCGTCAACTCCACCTCAGGAGAAGCCTCTGTGAGTTCCTGACCTGGTTGCTGTGGTCTGAGTGAGTGTGCTTCTGCTGGACTTGAGACCTAAGACTTACGACTTTAAATCTAGCACTTAAGCTTAGCATGCAGAGGCAATGTCTGTGATAGGTCTGTCATGACTGCAGTGCTTAGAGATAACCTAGAACTTTGCTTCAAATGTATTATGTTTATTGCTTTTAGCAGCTTGAATTATTGTCTTTGTAGTGCCCATAATTAAGGATTGTCATTTTTTAAATTAAGAACCTATAGAGTGAAATTGTATTAAGTGATTTGAGTGAATAAAGCACAGAAAAGGGCATTAGCACATGGACATTCTTTATTTCTCCCCTCGACTGCATATGTCATATTTTTGCCCATCACGACAAGTGTTAGTCCACCTGCATCAAGATTTGAGAAGCTTTGAAAAATGTAGTTTCCTATGTTCTAAAACCCCACCAAACAGACTCTTAGGATTGAAGTTCAGGCACGTATAATTTTTGGCATACTTTCTCCCATGTGATTCTGGCTCATGCTAAGGTTTAACTACTACTTAACAACAAAGGAGACACTTGGTAATGCAGTAAGAGGCAAAGAAAGAGATGTAACATACACTTTCTAGCTAGATACAGTCCCTAGACTAGAACAATGGTATCACCTTTTAGACTTCTTAGAAATGCAGACCATCAAGGTCATTCCAGCATTGTTGATTAAGAATTTGTTTTTTAACAAGATCCTCTGGTAATTCATATTTGCATCAAGCCTGAGATTAACTGATCCAGAGCAGTTACTCCTGGATGTGGATTACTTAGGATATGATCCCACATCAGTCAAACATCAAAATATGTTAGAGACATTGTAAATATCTGAAACACACATTATAGCAAACTGGTCAAAGGCAAGGCCCTGTTGAAATATGAAAGATTCTCAATGTCTTCTGGTAAATTTGTCAAAAAAATGTTATTGTTTCTATGCTTTAATAATCTGTCTGCCTGGAGCTGAGACTGGGGCCCAGCGTTGAGCACTCGCCTGGCACATGCGAGGTGCTGGCTTCAATCCTCAGCACTACATAAAAACAAATAAATAAAACAAAGATTAAAAATAATAATAATAATAATAATATGGCTGCCTTCAATCACATCAATTAGCTACAGAGATTTGTGAGAGGCATTACCCTATGACACCTTTGGACACTTTATTTTATACCCAAATGATATTACAATACTCAAGCAGTACCAATCATTAGATCCAAGAGGAGGGGTCACTGTCACAGAGTCTATGTTTCAGACAGCCCTCACTATCATAAACAACCCAAATTAAATACATTAAAGAATACCTTCTGCCACTGGGATCTGGCTCAGACTGAAACAGTGTTACCAGAAACCCTCCATGTCTACTTTCAGAGAAATACTTCAAGATCCAAAGAAATGCCTGTTCACCTCTCTTGCACTGTGTTCTCAAAATAAAGAGATCCCGTGTCAGAATGAAGGTTTATGGGTTGCGCTACTGTGGAAGACAGAGAAAGATACTGCACTGGAGCTTCAGGAGGACTTGAACAACTAAAGCACTTAGGTAAAAGACTAATTAATTAACTTGTCCAATATTTCCTCTCAGGTATCATGAATACAATAAATCCCTGCTTACCAAGAACCAGTTCCCAATAGTACCAAGAGTTCATTTTCCTGCTTCATATTTTAATTTTTGGTTCTGGAGATATTCAAAAATTAAAGAGATACTTAAATGAGTTACACATAGTAGCTGACAAGTCTTTTAGAGTAGCTATTTTAATTTCTCTCTTTATAAAATATATTCAAATTTTGGCAAATATCTACAATATTCAATTTGTCAGTAAATCACTTCAAAATTTATTAAAATTTCATTAACAAAATAATTAAAATTTAAATGTCATAGATATAACTAATATGTTTAGAGATTTAGGCATTTTAATTTTAAACTCAGAATTCTAAAGATTAGAACATGATTGTGCAGAAAAGAATTGATAACAGCAAGCCTAAAAAGGATAACCTCAGTAAGGTCTGCTCAGAAGCTTTTCCCTTTGCTGGCATCTGCAGAGTTGAATTGTAGGAGGGTTCCCACTATTTAATCACTGAGTGTGGATTACTATACTTAACTCTTTGCACAACCAACACAGCCCATACCAAATGCTTACTCTCCTGAAAGTTCAGGAATCTTGGTACATGCTAAGCAAAGGATACCTACAAGTGGGCTTTTGATAAAAACTCTGGACTCAGGCTGGGGTTGTGGCTCAGTGGTACAGCACTTGCTTAGCACATGTGAGGTACTGGGTTCAATCATCAATACCACATATAAAAAAAAATAAAGGTTGTGTCCATCTACAAGACAGACAGACAGACAGACAGACAGACAGACACACACACACACACACACACACACACACACACACACACACACTAGACTCGGGCTCAAGCAAGCCTCTCTGTCAGACAACACTGCACATGTTCACAAGTTAATAGTGGAGGAATCACTCAGCCTATGAAACTCAAATGGAAGAGGATTCTTGAAAGCTCATGCCTGGTTCCCACCAGACATGCCCACATGCCTCTTCCTTTAATTGAGTTCCTTGTATCCTTTTACTGTAGTAAATATGATGATGAAAATACTATGCTGAGTCCTAAGAGTCCTTCTAGCAAATCACCAGATCCAAGCTGATTTGGGGAACCTCAACACAATTACAAAAAACTTAACCACTGTTTGGGAAAATGAACAAATAATCTGTTTGACTTCATCACAAATCTTGACCACATTCTTTGCCCCCATGTTGTTAGTCACCTAGGTCTCACATGCTCTTCTTTCATATCACTTTCTTTGCCTTCCCACCATAATCATCTCCTTACTTTCCTTCCACTGTCCTTTCCCTTTTCACTTCAAGCTCAGATTATGACAGGGTTCTCTGTCTCAGTCTGCCTCAGCTGCCATAACAAAAATACCACAGATAGCTGGCTTAAACTATAGGCATTTATTTCTCACAGCTGTGGAGGCTGGAGGGCTGCAATCAAGCTGCTGGGGCCAACTTGATTCCCAGTAAGGACTTGTGAGGGATGCCTTCGCATTATGTCCCTAACATGGCAGGGAGAGAGAGCTTTGGTGTCCCTTAATCCTCTTATAAAGGACCAGTCCTATCAGATTAATGCCTTAACACTATGACATCATTTAACACAGGCCTCAGCTCCACATACAGTCACATTTAGGGTTAGGGCTTCAATGTATGAATTAGTGGGGGAGACACATTCATTCAATCCACAAGAGTCTCCAAGCTGGTTTCTCGACCTCTTGTAATAAATTCTGCATTCTACAGCCAGATTGAGTTTCATAAGAGAGACTCCCATGCCCATAGTCCTCAAAGGAGGGGACTGCAACACCTATGGTAGGCAGAACTTTACCTGTATCTAACACCTGAATGGAGTTTGCTTGGAGGTCAAAAATTAGAGCTGTTTGGGTGTTAGTATTTAGTTCTACTTTGAACTTGTTAAAGTTCTTTTAAAAATGTAACTGCCTTGTATTAAATTTTAATTAATGCCCAGGTTTCTAAGATTTTGTTAAGTTTGGCAAAATTTCTAACATATGGCTGTGGGTGTAGCTCAGTGGTAAAGAGCTTGCCTAGCATTCACAAGGCCCTGGGTTCAACCCAAGGCACCGTGAGCATATGCACGCACGTGCATGCACACACACACAAAATAATCCTAATATATAAAGAGATTATCTCCTTTCTACACAAATTATTTCCTACCAGATATACTCAGTATTAGAAAGCAAACCGAATAGTTCTACTTTCCCTACATTAATGTTACCATTATATCCCAGCCTGGGTAGAAAGGAAAAATAATTCAATACCCGTAACATATCATCAATGCAATAATCACATTCAATCAAAAGGGAGCTGCAGCCACATGACAGCTAAGGTCTATGACTGAATTCAAACATAAAGACTATATACAAAAACAGATAAATATAAACCTTTTAAAACCATTCCTGAAGAAATCTATACAAAGTAGCTGAAATGGCCTTAATTGAAACATAATCAGTATGAATAAATCAAGATTTTTTTCCTAAATGCCTGCTATGTATAAGTTAAATGCTAGTTAGTTGCTTCAGCGATAAAAAAAATTACTTAATATATAATGTCCATATTCTTAAATCTCAAATAGGAAGGTGTGAAATTACTTTTTTTTTTCCTAAGCCAAAATTCAAGGGACTAGAAAGTACAAGAACCTGATGGAACATCTAAAAGTAAGACTCAGTTTCTGGATGATGGTAAAGAGGTAAACAGGAAGTACAGCTATGACAAGCTATCCACTCTGTGAGATGGGGAGATGCTGAGCCAGGACATCTGGGCAAGCAGCTGGCAAGTACACTGGTCCTGTGTTAGTAAGGAAAGAGTTCAGGTGGGTGGTGGCTGTATCGTAGGCAAGATCATGCAGCCAGAGTAAAAAATGATGACACACACAGGACATGTGTAGGCTACAATTCTCATAATGCCAGAGAAAGCTCTGCTCTTATCCACCTGGAACAACTGCACTTTCCCCGCAAGCAGCTTGGTTCTACAGGATTTGGTTCTCCCCTGGGCTTTAAAGGAGTGAGAAGCCCATTTGTCAGTGACAATCCACAATGAAGGCAGCTAGCTGACACTTTTCAGGAACTGGAACTGAATGAAATTTAGTTTCTTTTCAGGACTGGTCTGGTGAACCATTTTGAGGTTTCTGTTTTATTCCAGTTGAACAGCTTTAGAAAACCGTTTAACTCAAACTTGGTTGGTTCTAACTCAAACTGCACAATCAGTGGCCCAAGACTGACTACTGGGCAGGGCAAGAACTTTCAGTGAGAGAGTCTTTCTGCAGAACTTCCAGGATCTTGCTCTTCGCCCAGAGCAGAGACACTTCCAAAACAGTTTTGTATAATGATCTTCACTTTTCTGAGTGTACTCACCTGAAGAGATTGTCAAAAATTCAGGTTTCAGATTCCCACATCCTAGATATTCTGACTTAAGGGGTGTTAAGATAATGCTTATTAGAATGGTGTACTCCCAGAAACTAACAGTGAGCCTGATATAAATTGTCCACTAATGAAAAATGCTGGAATAGGGGCTGGGGATGTGGCTCAAGCGGTAGTGCTCTTGCCTGGTATGCATGTGGCGCCGGGTTTGATCCTCAGCACCACATACAAAAAAGATGTTGTGTCTGCAGAAAACTAAAAAAATAAATATTAAAAAAATTCCCCCCCCTCTCTCAAAAAAGAAAAGAAAAGAAAAATGCTGGAATAGTGGTTTATGGGATTAATTCACAACAGAGAAATGACTTGATTTACTAGGAAATAGTATCTTTGTTGCTAGAAAAATACAGGAAACAACATGACACTTTCTGCTATCTGTTAACTAAAATAATTTCCCTGTTACAAATGAATTCATATGTAATTATATATACAAGTGCAAAGATTTGAGACATTTATTGGGGACAATAAATCAAAGCAATACTTATCTGACATTCAGCAATTTAGGACAGGCTATTGTAGAGTCACAGCTACAGATTTCTAATACTAGATTTAAAAAAAACATAAGCATAACACACACACCAAGTTGTATACATTCTGGTTTTAGCTTTTTATAAAACATTTTGATAATAGCATCCTAAAAGTTAGAGAGAAAAAACATAAACATATTTAAGCAAAATCCTAAAGTGAATAGCAGGATAATCTATTCAAAAGCAAAAATATTCCCCTGAATTTTAGTATAATACTCAACAATAAAGCTAAGACAGTCTGTCTATAAATACTTAATGAATATCTACCATATATGGAGTATGGCTCTAGGTGGTAGACACACAGTGTGGAATGTCACAAAGTCCTTGCCCCATGAAACTTACTGACTTAATGTTTTAAGAGAAGAAAGTTCATATATATACATACACATATGTACACACACACATATGCATGCATTTATAAGACATATATATGAATATATATTTGTATATAAACATATTCATATATACATAAATACATATATACACACAAATATGCATACACACATAAGTGTCTATTCTTTGGTTCTGTTTTTTTTAAATATTTGGCATAATAATATCCAATATTTGTCTAGGGAACTAATAATCACTATTGAAATTCAAGGTTTGATATTTTCACAAACATATCTATACATTCTGCTTTGTTTTTGGTATCTTTTTAATTTTACCCCATCAATAATATTCTATTAAACTTTAAGCAGATGATAGCAATTTTTTATGCTGTAACACTAACATTATCAAAGAACCAATACAGAGAATCGATTAACAAATCTATCATTCAACAATGATAAGGAGAAATTCTTATTTAAAAAAAAAGAAAACAGATTTGGGCTGGGGTTGTTACTCTGTCGAAGAGCGCTTGCCTAGCATATGTGAGGCACTGGGTTCAATCCTCAGCACCATATAAAATAAATTAAAAAAATAAAATAAAGGTATTGTGTCCATCTACAAATAAAAAAAATGTTAAATAAAAAGCAGAATTACTTAATGTGAAATCAGTCTGTTTGTACTTTTTTTGTGTGTTAATGCAAAACTCTCTGCTGGTGTTTTAGTCTAAGTCACTAGGACACCTCTATTACACCTAGAACCCACCATAGCATCTCTCTCGTGTGGAAGAAAACTAAAGTCTCCATTTTTTTTTTTTTGCTTATCTTTATTCACATGAATGAAGTTTATATGACCATTAGATTATAGAAATACAGAAGAACCCTTTAAAAATGCAAGTTGTAGAGTGCTCACCTAGCACGCATGAGGTACTGGGTTCGATCCTTAGCACCACATAAAAATAAAATACAGGTATTGTGTTCAGCTACAACTAAAAAAATACATATTAAAAAGATACAAGATGTTATAGAAAACTACCAGAAAGGCAAGAATTGATCTTAAATCTCAACAAAATATTTCAACTATAAAAATACTAAAAATTGGCCATAGGAGCTGGCACACACCTATAATCCCAGTGGTTCCAGTGGCTGAGGCAGGAGGATCGAAAGTTCAAAATCAGTCTCAGCAATTTGGCAAGTCCCTAGGCAGCTTAATGAGACCCTGTCTCAAAATAAAAAATTTAATAGGGCTAGGGATGTGGTTCAGTGGCTCAGTGCCCCCTGGGTTTAATTCCCAGTACTAAAATAAAAAAAGAAAGAAATACTTAAAATTACATTTTTATAATATAATCTCACATATATGACTATCACATGGGCAGAAAAAAAATATGACCAAAGAGGTCTCTTTCAACCCTAAGATTTTATGATTTTATAATATTTTTAAGATGCTAAATTTTTCTTATTCAGGGAAATTTGCAAATTTAATCATGATCCTCATCAATTCTCTGGTTTTGGAAATCTCTACAACAAATTTGGTTAGTTTGCTTTATTAGTTTTCAGGTGGTTATGTTTTGATGTACATGTAAGAATACTGGTAACTACCAGATAGTAGGAGGCAAGAGGAGGCAACATAGAGTAGAAAGGATTTGTTTTGAGTGGCAGAGAAAAATGGATTCAAATTCTATAGATTCTTCCATTTAGATATGTGATGACCAAACTATTTGAAGTATGACCCTTACCTGTGAAATGAAATTGCTAAAAGGGTTAAATAAAATAATATGTATTACACATGTTTACTATGAAGATATGTATAGATATGTTCATGGTACTAGTCATACAGTAGCTATGGTATAAATGTCATTTCTCATCCACTTTCAGACAATATTTTTCCTCTCATAGAGACCTGAGAACCATGACTAAGTAAAACATCCAGCATTTCCCAAATTCATTTGCAGACTCTCATGCCCATGCTGCATTTTAATGAGACACAAAGATACACCAAAGTACCTAGTAACAGATCTGGTAATACTAATATTTGAGAAACTGTGAACCATTAGAAAGATGATGAATTCCTAAAGAGAAGACAAAGTTTAAGCTTTCAACAAAAAAAATATGAATTTCAGGATAAGTGTGATGCTTCATCTACTAAAATTCTGGACAGATGGCTTTCAAGACTTTAAAAATAAAGATATTTTAACTGTGTCTATCCCTAAGAATAAATGGGAAGGGGAACCTTGCAGTGTATATATTTGTGTGTCTCTGTGTGTATATACTCATTTAAATGGGTTTTTAGATCAGGAAAGCCTGAGATAGTGTATATTTAATTCCTAAAAAGCCAACAATAATGACTATTCCTGATCCTAATATTTATTGGGTTCTTCTGTATGTTGGGTACTTATGATCAGTGATTCATATTCATTATCATACATGCCGCTAAAAGCAGGTATGTTTATTAGGAAAGCAAGGGTCAGAGAGGTTAGGCAACGTGCTTAGTATTACACAGGTAACAAAAAGTAGAATAAAAAATTAAAACCCAAATCAGTTTGACACTGGAGTCCTGGCAGAACCACTGTTTCATTCTTTTTGACAAGTATCTATGAAATAACTGAAAATAAAAGGGCTGAGCATGGTGGTGTAAGCCTGTAATTCCATCTTCTGTGAAGCTGAGACAGGAAGACTGTCAGTTTTGAAAGCAGTGTGGGCAACATTAGTGAGACCCTATCTCAAAATATAATTTTACAAGAGCTAGAAAAGCTGAGTGGGAAAGCACTTGCCTAGCATGTGCATGTCTTTGGTTTTGTCCCCCATATTGCCATCCACCTCCCCCTCAAAAAAAAAAAAAAAAAAAAGGAGAGAGAGAAGAGGAAAGGAAAACATGGCAGCTTAGGTTTAAATATACAGAGTTAGAAGTGGATAAATGGCCATACTTGAAATCTGCTTATAAGGCAAAATAAATTTAGAAGAAAGCTTTTTGGTAAATTCTGCTATGGTACTCTCCTATCTACATCATTATCATTGACTTGAATTAAACAAAGAAGGTAAACTTTTCACATCTATAACAGATTCAGAAAGATCACATAAAATTAGAAAGAAGGGAGGCTGGGGGTGTGGCTCAGTGGTGGAGTGCTCGCCTAGATGGGTAAGGCACTGTGTTCAATCCTCAATATACATAATAATAAATAAATAAAAATAAAGGCATTGTGTCCACCTACAACTAAAAAGATATATTTTTTAAAAAAATCTAGAATGAAGGGCTAAGTGAGAGATGACAGTAAAGTCCTGCAACTAGGTTCAGTAAACTGACTGTCCAATTCAAAAGAAGTAAGATCTAGCTGAAGATCTTACTGTCCACATAGACAGAGCTGAAAAGACTACAAAACTAGCATGAACCTGCTGCTTATACGGCTAAATACACCTGGGCTGCATTAAGGGAAGTACATAGTCTGGATAAGGCAACTATTAATCCCACTACAAAGGAGGAAACTGTCCACAACCAACCGTAGCCTACCAGTCTATGCTCTGGCCTGCCTTCTTCAGAGGTGGCCTAGCTGACATGGTAATTCCAGTAGTTCCCTTGCACACACCACTTAGCAGCTCCCACTTTCCTAGTTACACACAGGACAAAAGCAGGTCAGAAGCACATCACTACGGGGATTCCAAAATGGCAAAGGCCATTCATGTTTCTGAGTGGGGTACAGTCATAATCATGAAGCCCTGTAAGCCAAACCACATGGGGAAGTGGCGTTCCATCCCCACATCCTCTCTCTGGTAACCCTGTTTTATTTCTTCATGGAAATTATTATAATCTGAAACTACCTTATTTTTTGCTTGGTAACTTCAACTGGAATATTGTTTGTTCATCTCTGTTTAGATGTAAACCCCAAGAGAACAGAACTTATTATTCTTTTTTTTTTTAATTTTTTATTTTTTTATTGGTTGTTCACAATATTACAAAGCTCTTGACATATCATATTTCATACATTAGATTGAAGTGGGTTATGAACTCCCAATTTTACCCCAAATGCAGATTGCAGAATCACTTCGGTTATACATCCACAATTTTACATAATGCCCAATTAGTAATCGTTGTATTCTGCTACCTTTCAGAACTTATTATTCTTGTTCACTACATGCCAAGTACCACAGTGACTTTCAGGTGGTTTTGTTTTGATGTACATGTAAGAATACTGATAACTACCCGATAGTAGTTACCAACCTAAGAGGTGCCCAATAAATATTTGCTAAATGAATAAATAAGCAAAATGCTAAAGAAATAAAGATGTTTACTCAGAAAGAGAAGAAGTATGTAAAAATAGTTTTCTCATACCAGAAGAACCACATAAAAATGGAGGTATTTCTGTGCTTCTCCAGAGATTTGATGTAAGATATTGGTGGGCATTTCAAGGAATAAGATTTTGGCTCAAGGCTAGGAAGTATCTTCTAAGTCACAGAACCACCAAATGACTAAACAGACCAACTTAATAAGTTATGAAACAATCCTTAGGGTAGGAGTAGTCCATAACTTACCAGTTCATCTAAAATTCCTAAGAGTCAAAGCACATAAAGTCCATAATGAACCTATACATGAAGAAAGGGAAAAAAGTGATCTTTCCATAGAAGAAAAGAAGTAATCTAAAACACACAGGCTTAAGTTGGAAATCTAAGTAAATATTGGTACCAGTGACCTTAACAAGAAAACAAAAGAGATATCAATTTAAAGAATAAGAGTTGATGACTCCCCTTTGTAATTGTTCAGATTCATTTCTATGAGAAACCTACTGTAAGTGGGTTGAAGGCAGCTAGATATACATGACTGGAAAACAGGTATAAGGCCAGATTTGGAGAGTTCTACTTGGCAAAAGGATGATAGTTCAGTCCCTGGGACTGCACGTGCTTTCTGTGACATTATTTAAAGAGAATAATGAATTAGTATGGGGAGAGCATCACAAAATTATCACTCTAAGAATCATTTTGAAATGCTTTCCACTCATTCATTTTTTTGCTTTTAAACACGCTCTGCCAAGTTTTATTAAAGAAAAATTTTACATGTTTTACTTTTCTACAGTCTGTTCTGGCACGCTTCCAATGATATAAAAATCACCTGGATCAATGATAGACAGTGTCCACACTCTAGTATTTTCCACATGCTGTGCCCAATTCAATATTATTGCCACTATAGTGATGGACACTAGTTTTGGCTAACATGGCATAGTACTCTATTTCAGATTTCCTCAAAGCTCGATAATTGTTGGCGAGGATGACCAATTTCACTTTGCCCTGTCTGATCATTTTCAGAGTCTGCTTGTACCCCAATACCTACTTTCCACTTTTCATACAAGCTGGAGCCGAGAGTTGATAGACTCCAGAGACTTTTTCGTCTTTTTTGTGGCCACCATCTTCCTGCCCCAACCAAGAGCAGCCGTCAACATGGCCGGAGAGCTAGAGCACTCACTCATTTTTGAGGGCAGAAATGCACTTAAATAAAAACCTCAAAGGTCATTATCTTTCCTCTGAAAAATCTCCACTAAAAGGCATTCTTAGAAATCTTTTTGCAAACTGTGTTCCAAATGTTAAAGATATTTATATTAAAACATCTCTATATTTTAAAAGTAGTTCTGAGATACAAATGATAATATTTCTCAAGATAAATGCTATCAAATGACCATATGTTTAATTATATTTGATGAATAACAGAAGGATTTTAAAATTTTGTTTCTTGGCTGTTTCAAAATCTGTAATTCAATATAGAAGCTTAGAAAATAATATATTCTTTTCTGACAAGTCCAAAATATGTACTTGGATTACATCAATGTAAGGGTTATAAAATTAGCAGTATCTTTCTGCAAGAACTTAAATAAGACATACTTCATGAAATTCACATTATGAAGATTAAGTTGGTTTTATTTTCCAAATTGTGATTTTCTAATTAATTTTCCTATTAACATTAGAAAAGTACAAACAAGATTAAAAACAAGCATTAGAGAAAAAATAGGTTCTATAACTTAAATTGTTCAGCATTTTTGTAATGTAGCCAATATTTTTTAATTAATGGACATGAGGGGGAAAAAGAGGCAACTGTTGCTCAACATTCTTAACCAAAAACTTATAACTGAAATTATGAGTTGTTCAGAAAAAATCAACACAAGTAGTGAAGTGATGTGTATTATAAATGAATGGTTTACTGTTATAAAAATAACAGGTCTAATCTCATCAAAAAGGCCTTCAATTCAAAGTCATTTCTATGAACACAAAGAAAACTGAATGACTCCCACTGGTATGTACCACAGGAAACTGTATCCTACTGATGATACCCTAAAACACTTACATTATACATGTATTCTAGTAAGTATCAGCATAACATACTGCAGAGAAAATGGTCAAGACAACAGACCCAAACCTGCCTGTCCTCAGCAGCCCACTGACAAGGCTGGTTCTTAGCTAGCTTTGGGAACTTGGCCAGCAAATGGTTCCCTACACTGACATAAAATGTCCCCTAAAAGGAACAAGTGGCTCAATGAGCCTTGAAGGTTTGTATCAACATATGGACTATATTAAATATCTGCTTTCCTTCTAGAAATCTAGAATCTTGATAGGTGCTTCTGTGACCAACTCCTAAAACTTTACACATGTTGTCACAACTCATTGCTGGAAGTGGGTACCACATAACTCCACTGGGAGAGAACTCTTAAATACTTGAGCCTGGTGCCCTTTGCTAAATATTACTTTAAATCCCTTTGCTTATGATATAAATCTTAGCCCTAAGTGTGACCATAGGCTAAATATTATGAGCCCTTCCAAAAATTTTTGAAACATGAGTGTTTTTTGGGAACTCCTAAGGAAGATGGGGTTGGGGATAATTTAACTTTTAAATCAATTCATCTAAATTTACATTAAAGACATATTTACTACATCTCCAGATGCTGAAAAATTAATGAATATGGGGTTGGAGTGGTGGCTCAGTGGTATAGTGTTTGCCTAGCATGCATGAGGCACTGGGTTCGATTCTCAGGACTACATATGAATAAATTTAAAAAAAAATAAAGATCCACTGAAAACTAAAAATATATATTTTTTAAAATTGATGAACATATTAGAAAAAGAACAGAATTTGAAAAAGGCTAGAGAAACTAGCCAATACTAACACTGTAAAGTTTAAGGGACATAAAGTTGTGTGCTAGTCAACTTTCTATTACTATAGCAAATAGCTGAGGCAATCAACTTATCTAAGGATTATTTTGGGCCATTGCTTTTGGACTGGGGTGAGGCAAGGACATCATAGCAGCAGGTAAGATAGAGGAAGATGCTTACCTTGTGGGGACCAGGTAGTTGGAAGTGGCTGGGGAAAGGACAGAGTTCTACACTGCTTTCAAAGGCATGCCCCTAATGACTTAAGACCTCTCAAAAGACCCCATCTCTTAAAATTCCCACCACCCCCCAAGAGGACTACACTGGGG
This sequence comes from Ictidomys tridecemlineatus, assembly GCF_052094955.1. Classification (NCBI taxonomy): domain Eukaryota; kingdom Metazoa; phylum Chordata; class Mammalia; order Rodentia; family Sciuridae; genus Ictidomys; species Ictidomys tridecemlineatus. Next base: position 8,052,469 of record NC_135486.1, on the reverse strand, counting down.
AACAAGCTTTTAACACATGGACCCTTGGGGGACATTTTAGATTCAAACTAGAGCAAAAATGTAAAACTGCATTGTTAAAAATACAAACTATTTTGCATACAGGAAGAATAAACATATTTGAGCATATATAAAAAAGATGTATGAGTTTATTGAAATTAAAGCCTTGCACAGCCAAGCAGAGCACAGAGGCAGTGGTGAGCTGATGAACGTGAGAAGACAATCTTGAGCTCAGAGATTCCTGGAACAAAGAACTTGGACAATTTTGTTTACAAAAAGAGACTCAGCAGATCCATCCTGGTTAATATTTCTTTGATTTTTTAAAAATCAAATATAAGGAAGAAAAATATCACAAAAAATCCATGGACTGGGAGAGGATAAAGTGAAAAACCACTTCCTTTAATTAGTAAAATAAAACAAAAGTTCACAAGTTGGCTGTTAAACATTATATCTTGATAAATCACTGACATAAACTGGCTTGCTCCTTTCAGAAAGCAAGCTGGCAAAATGTATAAATAATCTCAATATACCCTCATACAGTTTGATTCTATTTCTCTTAAAAACTTTAAGAAGCTAATACTATACTTAGATAAAGTTTTATTTATAAAGACCTTCCTACTCCATAGGGGGTAAATGGAAGGAAATAAACCAAAATTAACAGTTGTCATCATACCTAACTATATCTGGGTAAGGAAACTGCATGAGTTATTTTATTTTTTATCCTTTTAAACATTCCCTAAATTTCCCTCAGTCATTATTTCTTTCAAAATTAAAAATAAGAACAACTTGACAAAAGAATGGAAAAAAAGAGAATAAAAAAATTTTAAAAACTTGAGAAGGAAAAAGAGGAAGTGAGTTATATGGAAGGGATAGAATTAAGAGAGAGAGAATTTAGAGATAAATTTACAGGTATTAACTCTAATTGATCTTTTTACACAGTTATCAGTTCTCTCAAGACCCTGTAAACCACTGCTCAGAAAAAGGCAGAAAGACCTGATTCTCTGAGATCTTTCATTCAAAATCAAACTCATTAAAACCTGATCATTTATTATCTTCTACTATATAGTTTTACATGAAACTATCCTGTTCTTTTTTTTTTTCTTCTTTTTTTCCCCTTGGGATCAGGAATTAAACCCAGGGATGCTTAGCCACTAAGCCACATACCTAGCCCTTTTTATTTTGATACAGGGTCTTACTAAATTGCTTGGGCCTCAAAAATAAATTGCTGAGGCTGTCCTCAAACTTACAATCTTCCTGCCTCAGCTTCCTGAGTCACTGTGATTATAGGTGTGTGTCACTGCACCCAACTATCTTATTCATTTTGAAGAAAACTTACAGTAAAGTTCATTGGATTAGACAAAAGTGAATGAAGGGAAGGGATGGGTAATGGGAACAGGAAAGACAGTAGAATGAATCTGGCATTATTTTCCTATGCTGGTATATGAATACACAACCCGTGAAACTCCATATCACATACAACCATGAGGATGGAATCCTAATTAGAATAAATTATACTCCATGTATGCATAATATGTCAAAATACACTCTTCCGTCATGTATATATAAAAAGAACAAATTTTTAAAAAGAAAGAACACATCCAGTAAAAAAAAAATTAAGAAATTCACTGAGACTACATGGGATCCAATGATGGTTCTGCCACTTCGGTGGCTTGGAACAGTACTCTGTGCATAAAAGCATATGTAACAGTTTGTTTTTATCCTAATGGACCAAATGAAGTATGTCATTGAGATAAATATTAAGGTCATTTATTCATTTTTCCCACCTATTTACTAAACTTGAAGAACATCAAAATTTTCTGATGTGTTAGTTTAAAACAATAGTATTGGTTACAGCAAAAATTAATAGATAATGCATTAAACATATGTGATTAACCGAATTCCTAAGAATTTCTAAACTTCTAAATTCAGGGTAAAAGTCAATTTTGGTGCATACAAAATTACTTTATATCCTGACTCATTCATTGACTGTGGCAAACATCATAAAATTCCTAGTGCTCTAACAATCTTAGCCATCAACATGATTATATACATTTATTTTCTAACTTACAAATTACCAAGAACCTACTAACAACGTCATACATTAAATTATAAATTTTCTTAAGTTGTATACATTTTGGAATTGTATACAAGTTTGTCTCTTAATACTGCTAGATACTCTGTTCCTTCATTTTCTTTACTGCTTATTGGAGTATTATGAAAAAGTCTGGCCACTTATATCAACTTGTTAATTCTATAGGATTATCATTTGCTGATGAGAAGTTTAACAGATGCCTCTGATGTTCAAAGATTACATCCAATGCTAACTAATACTGACTCCATACTTAAAGGCAAAATAAATTTATGTTTATGTAATATTAGAGGTTGAATAAACAGCAAGTTTTATATGCAAAAACATTACACAAATAGGAAAAAGATTAAATGTAAGTATGTAAATTAGCTGCATAGAGGTAAGAACTATTAGAAAGAGGAGACCTGTATCTTGTTTACAGTTGACAAACTGCTGGAATCACAGAGAAAGAATCACTCTCTTACATTAGTCACTTCTCACACCTCTGGGCTATATTCTGGAACTACAGCATCCACACATATGGCTAGATACTGAGATAATTCATAAAATGCACTGATGCCTTACTATTTCAATCTACTAAATTGCTCCTAAGACTTTTCTGCAATCTCTTCCTCAAATTCTAGGAATTAGATACTCTGTCCCTTGTTGGCTTTCTATAATTCAATAAGTTATTCTTGGATTTAAAAGATTCCAGGAGTACTATAGAACCACAACTTAAACCCTGTACCAAAAACAAAAACAAAAATAAAATAACAAACTCAATCAGTAAGTATTTATTGTCCTAATTTGTTAATTTGAAATGCAAAAATATCTAGTAATTCAAATTGTAATAATTTGGCTTTTGTAATGACTCAGCTTGAAAACTCCTAAGTTAGTAACATAGGTTAAGTAGTTTAAAACTGCCATGGAATCCAATAATCTACACTCCATCTACAACTACCCAACCAGTTCTAGATAAAACTAAGTAGACCATCATCCAGTCCCTATATTATGATGTTTCCAGTGCCAAAATCTATGGCTGAGTCTCATTCTTTCTTTCAATTTTTTTTGAATTAAAATAAAAAATTAAAATAAACCAAAGTATAACTGGAAACATATAATCATTTTAAAGTTTTTGGCTATATTCATGGACCAATGTTATCATGTAACTGTGCTGGGAAAGTATAGGATTGTTAGTTCAGCTCGATATCAAATCTTTTTCTATTTTTTTATTGGTTCATATTACTTATATGTTTTCTTTTGACACCAATTGTATATCAATTTTAAAGAGATGTATACTTTCTCTACATTACTTTTTATCATGGTCATGGTCATTATTTTCCAAGATTCCTTTGAAATATGTTCTTAGAAAACGTATTTGGCTGTAAATGGATGGAACTGGAGACTATCATGCTAAGTGAAATAAGACAATCCCCCCCAAAACAAAGGCCAAATGTTCTTTCTGATACGAGGATGCTAACATACAATTGTGGGGAGGGTAGGGGGAACAGAGTTCATTAGATTAGACAAAGGGGAATGAAGGGAAGGAAGTGGGGATGGGAAAAGGAAAGACAGTACATCATGTACAACCACAAGAAGGGGATTCTAATTAGAATAAGTGATACTCCATGTTATGTATAATATGTCAGAATACACTCTGGTATATCTAAAAAGAACAAATAAAAAGTACAAAAAAATTGCCATGGAAATTTAAAATAATTAAGAGAATAACCTTTTCAAGCAAATCCATGGAATTAATTTATATTCAATTAATGCACGTACTAGAAACTATTTAAGAAAAAGTTCCATCTAAGGGTATTTATAAGGCAATCCTGGGTCTCTCTAATTTGAGTTCTTTTAATTTTTCTGTAACTCCATTATTTAATTGAAATAAAACTAAAGTACGTACTGAAAGGTTTTATTTAAAACACCGCTATTTCAGATGGATCTCTCTGATTATCTGAGTAAAATTTGTAGACTACAAACAAACACATATAAAGCACAGTAGTTAAAAACACCAAAATATTTCCATAATACTGCTTGAGAAAAATCTAAACTATGATGACTTCAACAACATTGAAAATCCACTACAAAAGAAAATTAAGAAAAAAAAGAGCATAGCTATAACATGTTTACTTTTGAAAAGTAGTTAAATAAGAATATAGCATGATTTTGACAATTATTTATCATTAAGATTACTAAATTTTTAAATACACAGAAAATACTGTTCAACTCAGCCTATATACCTCTTAATAAAGTCAGCAGATGACCACTGTGTTTTCAAAGGGAAAGGTAATTTTTCATTACCTCCTACAGACAAAAAAGTGTTTAAGAAATACTAGCACACTGACCATGGCTAACAATACATACCATTCAAGTTTCCCATGATCTCAAAGCCTTCTTTTCACTTAGTTTAACTTTAAAATATCTTTCCTATGTCAGAAATTTTTTAAAAGATAAAATTTCATGTAGAATTTTTCTTATATGAATTAAGTCAATCCTCATTTTATAATCAAAAAAGAAGGTTCTTCCTCTACAACATCAGATCTCCACAGACAGGATATTCAAGAACCTGCCCACCAGCATTACTGTCACTACACAGATCTGTGTCAGCGGAATCTCTTTCTAACTATATAGTCTTGCTGGGACCACTTTAAAAAACCTTATGTGAAATGAGACAGTGATTACTCACAGAGGCTTTAAAAATACATCTAATTCATAGTATCAAGGGAATTATTATATATGTTCAAAAAGCATTTTACACTTTTTCAAATTTCAATTTGCAGTATTTTCCAATAATTGCTTAACCTTCACAGTTGATTGAAGAAGCAGGAACCTGTCTGAATTTTCCTCATGTTACAATGAATGTGACCTCAATATTCCATATCCCTATTGCAAAATTAGGACTTCATGTACAATTCCACCCAAAGACATTATTTCAAATTCTAAATATGTATTCTTTAAAAATGTATACCTTTAATTAGGATGAAAGTTATGAAGCCTGTAGAATGACTACAAATTGAGAATATAGGGTTGCCCAAAGATTGTAACTTGGGTACAAATGAAACATTAAAATGCATGTGCACACCCACACACCTATCTGTTGTCATGTTACTGATGTATACGCAGATATCTAAAACTATAGAAGTAAATCAAGATAAAGTCCAATAATAAATTTTAATAATTTGTTTGATTTTAAGTATTAAATCTATTTTAAAACACAGAACAGAGCTGCTAGGTAAAGTTGATGATTTAAAAAAAATAGAAGCCATCACAACATATATTTAATAATATTACATTCCAAATATGATTTTCAAAATGTACTTCTTCAGATTTCCAAATAAACATCCCTAAAAATTCAGAAAAATTTCAAGGTCTTGAACATGTCATAACTTTTTTAAAAACTGTCTTTGGTGCAACTTAAGTAGAGAGTGAAATAAAATTAATTTTAGGGATATCAAGTTTTTCTTCAAAACAGTTCTTAGCAAAACAAATTTGATGTGTATCTATTTGTACTTTTAAATTACTATATAAATCTAATCAATGACAAGAGAAACATTTCACAAAAACAAAGGTATAAATTATATTAAAGATACTTTCTGACACAAAAGAAACTGTATTTTGAAATTGGATACTTTAACAATTCTAAAAACATAATTTTAAAGTAATTTTTCTTTGCCAAAATAATACAAGGAAAAAAAAATCTAACTTAGTTTCTTATATTAAAGCTAGTATTTTCAGAATAATTTCTACCTGCTCCTTACCAAACTACCTTTTAATCCTTTAAAAATCTATCATTTTTAATAATATTAATCTTATCAATTTAGTGTTTTAATTATAAAACTCCTGAAGAAGTAAATGGAATGTGTGTGAAGAAACCATTAGCATAAAATATATGATCTAGTAATACCTATTTTAAACTTCAAACTCCATTGGGAATGTAAGTAAACACTTTTTAAAAAATATTTATTTTTTAGTTTTAGGTGGATACAATATCTTTATTTTATTTTTATGTGGTGCTGAGGATCAAATCCAGTGCCTCACAGGTGTTAGGCAAGCATTCTACCACTTGAGCTACAACCCCAGCCCCAGTAAACACTTTTAAATTGCATTTACATATAATATGTACATGAGCTCATCTTCATGTCAGGTATAATCATAGACCAGTATACTGTAGATCACCTCTCATTAACTATGTTTCACTCACACATCCATTCTGAATTTTAGAGAGCAGGCTACATAATTTTGTACTTTATTTTTGTGCCTTGCAATTAAATAATTTTGCCACCTTGAATTTATACAATATATTTGGTCATTTTTAATTGCCATCGGCCTTATTTATACTCAAGTAGAAAACATAAAGTAAAACTAGAGTCAAAATTTTAAAGTTAGATAAATGTGATTTCCCTCAGATTAAGTATCACTATCACTTTTGGAAGTGAAAGAATTTTAGAAAATACTTTCATTCAATGAATTCCACCATGACTACTATGTTTCTTGATATTTATCACCTAAAAATTTCAGAATTTTCGAATCTCAAAAATGTTAATTACTATAATGAAGGTTCTAATATTACATACATCTTTTAAGTATTTATCAAAATAACAGACTCCTGATGAATTTATTTATATGACCTTCTTTACTTTGGGAGTCACATGTAAAAAGAAAATAAAAGTTATCACTAAAAAGTCATAAACACATATACACAAAATAAATAAATAAATTGAAATTCACCAAACATGATCTTCAGAGATGGATGACCTACAGGAGAATGCTGATATTTAGGAAATGCACTTAATGCAGCAACTGGACCCTATATCCCCAGTGCAGGGCCAATCTCTGGTCTTTACAAAGACATGAAAAATGAAAGACGCCATCGTTAGTGCAATATAAAATCCTACAGTGATGAGATTTCAGATTCAGCAAACAGCACTTCAATCCGTTTATGTTAAGACACAAATGCATTAAGAACATCTAATATTGCAAGAAGGTGGTCATCAAGTCTCTCTGAAAAATTTACCTGAAATAAATATTACAGAAATCAGAAAACTGTATAAACTATCTTCATAAAAATGCAGTATGTTAGATAGAGTTGTTTTCAATAATAACATAAGCTATTTTATAAAACATCAAAATATTTTTAAATGTTCAGTATTCCTTTTAATAAAACATTAATTTTCTTGATTATAAAAGAAATGATCGGGCTGGGGTTGTGGCTCAGAGGTTGAGTGCTCACCTAGTATGCGTGAGGCACTGGGTTCGATCCTCAGCACCATATAAAGTAAAAAATAAAGACACTGTGTCCACCTATAATTAAAAATAAATAAATAAATATTTTTTAAAAAAAGAAATAATCACTGTAAAAACAAAATTTTTAAAAAGAACAGTAATAAAAAAAGAAAACCCTAATTACATCACTTTTAGTATTTTAAAAGACAACCGATTTTACTATTTAAAATTATTACGGATCTTTTAAATTTTAGACCAACACTAATAATGTATAAAACTTTTGTTTATTAAAAATACTGAAAAGGGAATACACTCTTTCATTTCTAGTCAATTTGTTTTCCTTAATATCTATACAACTAAAAAATCTACCTGATTTTCTCCATACAACTGGTCATATAATATGCCTTTTTCTATACATTCTTCTTAATCCTAAAACATAGCTCTGTTTGCGGAAAATGAGCACCCACTAGAACTTACAAAGCATTGGCTCACCAGTGTTACTGTGCACCAGGAGAGCCCTACCTGAACAGAAGCAATGCTGTGCTCAGAATGTTACCTTTTTTTTTTTTTTTAAACAAAACAATCTACTTTACTCAAACTACAGTTACAAAGGAAGTATATCAATGTTTAAACTGAAACTCTTACATTACTCTTAAATGTATCCAGTGGAATTTAAATGCCATATAGATTGGATACCATCATCATTCATTTAAAAAACTAGCCGCAAGCTCCTAGAATGTTATCTTAGCAGATTCCCTACAACTTGATCTTTCTTGTTGCTTATAAAGTTGGATGGTTTTCACAATTAATGATTAGTTAGCTTGGGAAGGGGGGAGGGCACAGGGGGACCACAGAAAATCCCCTTAAGAAAATAATTTTATTTATTTTTGAACTTATATGATTTGTGGTATCTGTAAAGCAAACTGACTTATTAATCATTGTTTGTTCCAGGTAATTTATATATGAAAATAGTTCAAATTCCATTTTTAAAAATGAGGAAAATTACACTGCAAAACAAATGGTAAGACATACTTGGGCAATCCTTTTCTATTATTAGCACCCTAATGGAAAAAAGAATGTTCAAGCATATTTAAAAAACAGAGTAAGGAGGTAGGTAAACCACAGAATCATACCTATCTCATCCTAACATCTGCTTGTTATGTATCTAATTTCAAATAAAGTCTCCATCACTAAGTTCTGAGAAATTCGCTTTCAAAAATTGTGAAAGTTTGCTTTATTTAAAAACATCTGAGTTTAACCCCAAATCCGAATTTACACAAATTTGGTAGGAAAAAAAATGTTATCTAAGAAAACCCTAAATCCTCAATGGATGGATTCTATTTAACTTGGAATTAGAGATCTTTTAAGTTGTGATGTTAATAAATATGTACCCACAAAGATAATAAAAATGCAATTACCACATTCTGAACAGTTTCTGTGTACAGAGCACCATGCCGAGCACATGGACCACAAAATCTCATTCAGTCCTCAAATTCAGCTGAACAGGGAGAGTAAGCCTCTGGCTTTATACATGAAAAACTGGGGTTTTGGAACATTTGATCTCCTACCTAAGGCCAACCGGCCTACAAGTGACAGGATTTCAGCTCAGATTTCATATACCTATAGGTTATAAATCCTTTTAACACTATATAATTTTAGAAACTACACAAACAGCAGAAAGCTGAATTGATAAAATACAGCATTATTTTTGACTGTCATTTATAACCAAACTGGGTAATTACTACAGAATAAAAAAAAATGGTTATGCTTCATATTTTTAAAACACATTAATCTAAAATTGTAGTAGTTTCAAAATGAGTATTATTTTATTATGTGAATGTGCATTAAAACATGTCAAGAGGAAGGTAAGTGGCTTGCCCTGAAGTTGTTACATGCATCCCTGTAATACATGAAGAACCTGAACCAGCACTTGCCTGATTCTGTCTCGTTCAGGCCGATAAAGGCTTTCTTTCCTACTCTTCTCCATCAAAGATTTTTTTCTAAAAGAAATTCAGAGAGATTTGAAAAAGCTACTCAAGGAAAACTTAACAAGAGTAATATCAAGGACATTCCAGGCTCAAAGTTTCAGTTTAATCGCAGATTAAGCTTGTGAGCCTGGGCTTATCAGATTGCTGTTTTAATAAAAGAAATTTACCAGATCAAAGAAAAAGGTATTAACAAGCAAAGAGTTCAAGCAAAGGACTTAGAGTGAGAAAAGAAAATAAAACTCAGGGAAATGTTGTAGGTAAAAATTACAGACAGAGGTTTGTATAAACTATCTGAAAAGAAGGCAACAGTGCATAGTGAAAGCCTGGCCCCATCTAGCTGAGCGTGCAGGAACCTCTGTCACTGACTCACTGATTAATCTTGCAAGGTGAATCCCTTTTCTATAGTTTCCTCATCCGCAGAGTGGTACAGATGAAACTACCATCTCAGAGGGCTACAGTGATAATTAACTATTATAATATACGTAAAACTTAACACTGAGTCTATCACACAATTGTTGTTAATCATTAATAGAAAAAGTCAGAAGAGGAAAATGAAATACACATAGCTTTAGACTTTCTATGCAGAGCATCTACTGGGTCTTTTCTAACTATACTGACACTCTAAAGGAATCAAAATTTGATTCCCAAATAATACGTATAACATTGACACTTTTAGTTATAGATATGTGAAAAGTTGGCAGCATGAGGTTTCCTTGAACTTTACATCTTCCTTGAACAGGTCTGAATTTACAAGGTGCGCTCCAAGTTATCCAAGATACCACTGGCAAAGACAAAAATAAATATAAACCCCAGCTATAAAAGTGTAAAACAGAATTTTCTTTCCAAACAAGCAGACTTCTGTTCCTATTCAGTGTTTCATTAAACTGAAGCAAAGTCTGATTTTGATATATAGAATACTATTTTATTATTTATTTTAAATCTTTCTTACATGTTTAAAAAATATACAGGGGTTCAGAACAACCTCAATAAAGTGACAGCATTTCTACTGAAGAACCTCTGAAGTCAGACCACCGGTATGCAAACATGGTTGGCTTCTAAGTTGAGGAGTCATAGGCACATTTCATTAAATGCATTTTATAAAACAAAGAAATCATAAATGTTGAGAAGAAAAATACTCAGTAGTTTAATATAAATTTTCAAACATTTTTGAGTCAGGAAACTTAAGGTAAAAAAGTAAGATATAGATGTTCTACTGCTCACACCTGTTTTACCACTCATTCCCCAAAAGCCACCTTGCTGCATCTAAACCCCCGACAAATGTACTACTCAATCTCAGGTAGCACACTAAAAAATAAGTTGATCTCTGCATCTGAAAACAGATCATTACAAAATAAAATCCTATAGCTCTTTCCTGTGTCTGATAATTAAGTACATTATAGTCTCAGCAGCACTAAGAATGCAGCTTCATCTAATATAAATATCTAAACAACTACACAAAAGTATTTTCTTTTTAAAATAAGTTTTTGTATATACTTTTTCAATGTTGACATCTTAAACAACATTGATCTATGTACTGTGCTAAGAAAACATTAGGCACATATCACATAATATAATTTACATTTTCTTTGTTATAAAAAAATACAGTATGTGCAAATACATATCACACAAATGACTACTGGGCACAACAGTAAGCTGATGTAGACCTAACACACACAAAAAATTAATGCTTTTAAAAAAGGACATTCCAAATAGCATTAAGAGTGATACATCACTATAGGGTGAGTATCGGGAATTTGCATTAGACTTACTTGTAGGTTTTCTTAAGAAAAACAAAGCTTCACCAGCAGGGGAGATAGCACATTAGGCACATGAACTAACTTCAAAAAAAAAAAAAAAAAAAACAGAAAAAACTGTTTCCAAAATCTGATGAAAATATTTAACACAGTCTCCCAAACAAGCTACTAGATTGCTTTGTTGGAAGGAATAAATTATTTACCATATGATTGCTTTATACAGTAGATTCTTTCATTAACTAAGATACTTCTGGAGTAAAGTACCACAGAAATCAGATGAAAAAAAATGGAAAGGGAGGGAAAATTACACATACATATATATTTTAAACATATATGGTGCTACTACTGGGGGGGGAGCAAATGTCATTTTACTCAGAAGAAACAAAAAATACCATTTCTTTTGTTTGTGGCAGAAAAATCTGTGCTGCAGAGAAGACTGTGAAAGCATAAACAAATAGACTTACTGTGCATCCTCCATAAAAAAACCACTATGATTCTAGATTCATGTGTTTAAAAGTATAGTTGGATGCTATACTTGGCCATGTATATAATATGTGTCATTTTTCTGTAAAGGGCAATTTGTGCAAATAATAACTTCCACAAACACAAAAAGTGAAAGACATGTAAAGAGACACAATGAGAGACAAACAGTCAGAGAAACAGACGCTGAGGGGCTTGCCCATGTCCTAAAAATTTGAGATCCTTCCTTTATCTACAATGCTAAAGTTTTCTCATTACTGAATATTTATATTCACAGGCTATCATTCCCTCATTAATTACCCACTACACATCCTTTCCTTTAGTTCTTTTCCCCCATGAAAAAGTGGGGAGGGATCTGCAATCTCATTCTTCATTTCACAGTCATCCATTCAAGTAAATATTTCTCTGGTGGCAAATTTCCAGGTAAATCAAGAGTACAATCCAAAACCACTGTCAGATTCCATGTGGTTTACCATGAGTTCTCTTCAAATGGAGCAGGAATTTGCCCGCTTCCTAGGTATGGGGTCTCGTGCTTCCTGATTCTTCACACATACACAAGATGTGCACATTGTCTCTGAAAGTCTTCGGAGGCCAAGCCGGAAAACACTGTTGGAGAGGCTATATATCACACAATTACAAAAACTATTACTTATAGCAAGCCATGTTGTTAAAAAGGACAGTGTTGGATTGTCCAAGACCCGGGAGCTTTCTAGAAGAAAGTAAATGATATAGGGGAGCCACAGCATGTAAAATACACTGGTTATCCTAAACAAAACCATAGCATAGCGACGGTCAGGGCTGTGTCCTGTCTCTCTAGAAGTATCGACTTCATGGCTGGGAAATCGGGCCCTTCTGTCATTAATCTCTTTGGTGTGCTGCCGGCAAATTTTGAAAATGTGAAAGTAAGTGAAGCAGACAACGAAGGCTGCAGGAGCATAAAGTAAACAAACAATAAAACCAGTAAAATAGGCACTGGTAAGCCAAGAGGTGGCACACCATTCAAAAATGTCACCATGGTAACCAGGTTTCCCCCAGCCAAAAAAGGAAGGCAAGAAAATTAGGCAGGAGTAGATCCAGATCAAAACAATGCAAATTCTCAGGCGACAAGGGGTGACCAGTTGATTGTAGGAAAGAGGCTTGGTTATTGCAAGATAGCGATCCACACTAATGCAAGCAAGACATGCCATCGAAACGCTTTTTAGAACTGAGATGATATATCCAAAAACCTGGCAAGTCAGTGACTCGTGGACACCTGTGGAGTAGTGGAGAAGTGAGAGAGTAGGGACCAAGCAGCTAACTCCAACGAAGAGATCAGCATATGCCATCGTCTGTATGAAATAGCTGGTAGTATAATGATGTAACAGAGGAGCACAGTGAAAGACAAAAATGACTGTTAAATTCCCAGCAATGATTAAAAATGTCAACAAGACAATAACCACTGTCTCAAGGATGCAGACATCTACCACACTGTAGTGGCCAAATCCAAGTGGGCAGGAGTGACGCTCGGACACATTCCCATTGCCGCTGCTCACATTCAAGAGCCTCCATTCAGTCCACCTGGATTCATTCATGGCTTGGAATTAAGGAATCTGCAGCCCTGGCTCAAGCAAGCAGATGACCTTTCCAGCATCTGTTAAACTCTGTCCATGAATCTCAGAACAAGCCTCAGTGTGTCAATTAGAGCTGAATGTCCCAGAGAGTGCTCAGGTTTCTTCATCAGTCTTAGTTCACCAGTAATGCACCTCAGCTTTGAGGGGTAGGGAGGAGGGGAAGGGAGAAAGGTAAAAAGAGGTCTCTGATTAGCTTCTTCCAATGCTGCCAAGAAACTTTTTTGCAGACACAAGGCACTTCTGGAAAAAAAATGGATTTATTACCTTGTACTATGAAAAACTAATTCTAGAAAAAGGAAAAACGAAGAAGAAAAAAAAAACATCAATTGCCAAGGGAAGAAAATCTTCTGTGGGCTGTTTTTTCTCATAAGAGAAATAGTTTCTTAGGGATCAACTAGAAAGAAAGAAAAAGGAATAGTCTTATATTGTCTCATGCTTCCTGCTTCATCTGTGAAGAAAAGTGCATTCATATTTTAGATTTAAATAATTAAAATCCCACATTTGGTTGGAAAGCTAAGAAAAAGTTCACTGTGGCAAAGAATGTCCTAGGGATCAGTTCAGGTTTGATGCTGATGGTTCAAACTTTATGATACATTTCTCTAATTGTTTTTAACGGCAAGAAAAATAACTGTAGCAAAATTAATTTCAAGAAGTACCATCTCTATATGGGCACAAAGAGCAGAATGGGGGTAATAGACTTAAGATTGCCCTATAACTCTCATGAGAAAAGAGGTATATTTCCAGCAGGGAGAATGACATATGCCTGTGAGCAATATAATAAACTTCTGAAGGTTTAATTCTGCATGCATTTTTAAAGCATTAAGATGAAAAGAGTCTTAGCCCAATTCAGTTACTGGTGCTAATAACAGCAATGTAATTTATATCTCTTCCCTTTCAAAAATAAGGTTTAAGTATATTCTGCCTATAATCTACAGAGTTGGGTCTGAAACAGGTAAATTGTAATTCTTAATGCTGTTATTTAGCCATAAATTTCAGCATCTTTAACAAAAGATAACTTTCATTTTTTTAATATGCCACCTTCCTTGTACTGGCACATGGTAATAAAATATATAGCTCAAAGTTTTTCTCATCTTTGCAACCATTCCTATATCTCACACATATATGAAATTTAGAAAATAATAGAAACTTTCCTGTGCACTGAGAGTATTTGACTAGAAATACTGTCATTGTTTATTACTTAAGTATTTCTAGTAGGCTTAACATTTTGCTATACCTTTTCTATTTCCATTAGATTATTAACAAATGAAATCATTACTTAAATTAAATCTTCTGAAAGTGGAAAATTACCTTGTGTATTATATTTGCAGTTATGTAGCAGCCATATGCTAAGAAAATGCCTCTTCTATTTCTGTATTATATTTTGAGCAAGTGCTCAATTAATATTGGAGCCATTAGGTGGGCTGTGAGATAGTCTTGCTTTAAAATACCTCAAAGCATGAAGATGAGTTTAAATCCTCGAGTTTGAAATACTGAAAGGCAGGCAGGATAGAATTCATCCAAAAGGCTTCCAAGGTCATTCTGGCATCAGGCTAACATTTGCCAAAGTCTTTTTCTAAAGTATAGGCATTTCAGAGAGTCTCCTATCAGTCTTTGTTGTCATAGCTTTTGAAGAAATAGCATGCACTAGAAATGAAAACATTTCCTTCGGGAAGAATACAGCAGCTTAACAAAAAGCATTCTTCTGAAAGTTATTTTCTCATGCACCGCCACATCATTCAGGGAAGTCCTTCTTCCTTTGTAAAAGGCACAGGATACTCCTTCTTGTACATTCTTAGTTTTACTTAACACAAAATAGTTCTCTCATCACAGGAATAAGGTAACGCTTCTCACCTACACTCACTCTTGCAGCTGCTAGGCTGGGCTGCTTGATTCAGAAGTCCGATTCACTGTGATGCAGTTACCAGGGTGCTGTAGGCAGATCTTCACAATCTCTCAGTATCACTGCCTCCACCTGAGCCCGAGCCTTGCTCCTCCTCCTCATCCTGAGCTGATGCAGAACTCACCATCAGAAAGGTGACTCGGTCCTCCTGCCCCAATCAACAGCACAGCCAATGGCTACTGCAGCTGAAACTGTCACTAGGTAACAGTTGCCAGGCACATGCCGACTTATAGACTTACTCGGCAAGCTCTGATCAAGATTGACAAGACGACGACAATGGAACTGACCGATCCTTAGAAATGTGTTAATGGCACTTATGAACTTCTAGAGCTATTCTCTTTATGTCATCTATCTGTAAGAATTATTCCCTATGAACAGGAGAGAAGAAAAACTGGCACACACCTTTAAACCCTATAGAAAAACTACCACAAGGTACTGTGACACCAAAAAGTCAGCAGTAATCTAATGCTCTTTGGCAGAAAAAACTTATTAATTATTAAAAATCAGTGAAGTCTTTGTAAACTCAAGTGATAGGACTACTAAATTTTTGCCTGTAAAATATATAGTTGTATATCCATTAGGAGAAGAAGTTAAAAACCATTTACTAATTTCTCCAATCCCTGCCACCGCCACACAAAATTGATGAGTTTGAGGTGCAAAGCAAGCCCTGGTGGGGCTGGGGTTGTCGCTCAGCAGTTGAGCGCTCGCCTCACACTTGCAAGACCCTGGGTTCAATCCTCAGCACCACATAAAAACACATAAGTAAAACAAAGTCCTACTACAACTAAAAAATAAATATTAAAAAAAGCAAGCCCTGGAACTAACAACTCTATATTAAAATCGATTTGGAGAAATACTTAAGGTCAAATATGATCTCAGAATATAAGCATTAGAAGAAATAGACTGTTTATCCCACAATTATCCTAACATGCAAAAAAAGGTGAGGGGGTTAAACAAATTTGTCATACAGTGCTTAAGCAGCACCCAAGTTAGAAGAAGGCAAATTTAAATACCTGCTCAAATATTTGACAGACATTAAAACCATTTTCATTTATTTTGACTTACCACAGACAACCATTCATCTGTTTTAGATGTATTTCTCATGAGGTCAGCACCTTTCTTAAAAATGGCTTAGAACATTAAAAAGAATTTAAAAATTATGTCAGGTTTAAAATAAATCAGGAAACTGAGGATGAAAAGGGAAGACACTTAATACTTGCAAAAGCATGTTTTGTGTGCCATGCACGGTGCTGTGCGTGTTCAGAGTTTACCTGTAAGAATCTTAAACCCCTCTACAGTAGGAAACCAGTCACTAACCCTCAAATGAAGAAAGTGGGCGCTGGAGAAGATTAGCATCACTAGCCCAGGGGACAGTCGGGCAACAGACAAAACAGATGAAACCGCCATTCTTAGCTATACAGACCTACCTACCCTACCCTCCCCTGTCTACTGGTGACTACCAGTCAGGAAGTGTCCAAAATTTCCTCAGACTCTAAAAAAAAATATTTCTAAGGTACAACTGCCTTGTAGGAAGACTGCCACTATTGAAACCTTTATGGATTTAGGTGAACTATAGAATGTAAGTGCATTTCTCATTACCAGAAATATTTAAAGACAAGTTAGAACAGCAATCTTTGAATAAATATTATATTTAGGATTGAAAGTAAATATTTAAATTTAACACAAAAAAGCTAGAAAGTCTTATTTTACAATGAAGCATTTTGACTTTAAGAGATACCCAACTGCATTAAAATCAAACAAAATCAGATCTAAAATTCCCTAGTACAACAATAAATATGCAAAATGAAGTTACATTTGATAAATAAATATTCATGAATGTAGTTAGGTTCCACATTCCACATAAAGAAAAGTCAAAATATGAATCTTTACAACAAAACACTTAGAAATCAAATGTTAATTACTATAGTTACCAAAATTTAGACAAATTATTAAAAGTATAGACTTAAACACTTTAAAAACTGTTTTAAAGTGTAATATTTCTAAAATTAGAGAAATGGCAAAAAACTAAAGTATGTGAATATAAAAACACCGGAAATAATCCATAATTGTACATGCTTCCGAAGATACCTGATAATGTGAGGCAAAGTCTAAGAAGCAGTGACTTTGACATTGCACACATTCTTTTATCCTTCCACTTCCTAAAAAATGGATAAGTAAATACAAGAGTTTCAGTAGGACTCACACAGTAATTTCCTGTTTTTAGCAACTGACTCTATTGGCCCCTTCCTCTTCTTTTCTATCTTCAGATCTGGTTATAATAGGAACTAATCATGACAAAAAGCATTAATATCATATGTTCACATAGCTCAGTACATACAGCATCCTTTGTTTTCAACATTAGGCACCATTCTCTTCATTTGAGGGGTCATTAAATGTTTTACTAGCACCATTCTTGTTATAATCACCATCAACTTCCTCCCTCTCCTTTCAACTAATGAACGCTAATCAGGAAATATCTGAGAGGACTCATTATTTAGGATTACTTCATAATTACATCCAACAGCTAAAACTGTGTAACTGTAGATGACACAGCACAAGCATCTGATTTTTTAAATTTAAGCCTTAGATATGTTTAATATATTATTTAACATATATTATTATTTCATATTAAACATCCAGTCAGTTCAAGCAACTACTCAATAGAATCCAGAGAGCAAAGCAAGAGAGGGATATTAGCTATTAATGACAAATAGGATAAGCAGTAGGCAGTGACTACCAAAGGGAGCTATATAAGCAATGCATTATCCCAGAAGGTGAACAGATAGTGACTAAACACTGTTGTCTTCTGATGAATTCTAGAAGACACAAAATGTATGTGCACGGAGACTGCATTTCTCCAACCTTCCCTCTTGTTAATTTTTCTCCATCTCCACTGTCACTCCCCTCTGCAAGCTTGCCTCATCTTGTGCTTGGGCAACTGCAGTGACTTCCAGTCTGGTCGTTCTGCACTGTTTATGGCTTTTCTTCAATCCATTATCCACTAAACAGACAGGATATTCTTTCCAAAATGCAAAACCAATCATGTCACTTCCCTGTGTTAAAATGTTTCAGGGTTTTTATGCTGTTCTTAGACAAAGTGTTAACGGGTCCTATACAAACTGGGCTCCACATTAACTATCTAGTCTCATTTCTCATTTGCAAACCACATTTCCCTCACTCCTAATCCTACATAGCTTGGCCATATTGGCTATACCCCCACTGCTTCAGGATATTTCTATCTTGCTATATTATCTCATTTCTTTCATTTGATTTAGATACAATCTTTTGATCTCTAATTTCTCCGGGAAACCTTCCTTGGGTTCACAGAGGGTATCAGACCATATTTCACATTTATCATAGTTTATAATTATTTATTTTATTCAGTTTTGTTTTCTTGGCTAGACTTCAAGCCTCATGAGGGGAGAAAACATCTATTTTGTTTACCATTAGCTCTTAAGAGCCCACACTACAGTACTAGGCTCAGAAAGGGAGCAAAACAAACAAATGTTTAACTTAACTTTAAGATATAGAGCATAATATAAAAATGCTTTGTAAAATATATGAGAGAACTGAAAGAGTTGTAACCAGTTTTTGTGAAGCTCAGAATAAACAAAGTTCCTTGTAATCTGTTGTATGACATACAAGCTTCACAACAAAAAGCTAAAAATACATGATTCATTACAAAGGAGAAAATCAACCTCCTAATATATTCAAATTAAGAGCAATATTAGTCATCTACACCTCTATCAAAATCCAATTCTATATGACCCTTTGACTAGTACTATGAAAAACAATAATGGTTACTTATTTTAAGAATGCCAAAATGCTGGAAAATGCATTTTTAAACACATTATCAAATATAGTTGGGAGTAACATAGTCTAAGTACTAGAAGATAAATAAACCCTCTGAAGTGATATACATCATAAATTATATTTATGTAGTAACTTTTCAAGGGCAAAACCAAGTTTATATTATTAACTTCATTTCATTATGACTAAAGTAATTGGTATTTAAAAATATTTTTTAAAATTTTAAGTTAATACAGTACAGATAAGAAAATGCCTTAACTTGATAAAGATACTTTAAGGGAAAACCTATATCTAGTATGATATGAAAGATTAAATGCTTTTCCCCAAAGAATGGGAAGAAGGCACAGATGTATGTTCTCACCCCTTCTATGTACCTTGCACTATGGGTCCCAGCCAGTCAAGAAAAAGAAACACAAGCCAATAAAAAAAAAGGCAAACATGCCTGTCTACACATGAAATACTGGGGCTGGGAAGCAGCTTGATGGTAGGGTGCCCGCATGCTAGACCGGTGTCAAAATAAAATATTTTTAAGAAAGGGATAGGGGGCTGGGGATATAGCTCAGTTGGAAGAGTGCTTCCCTCGTATGCACAAAACCCTGGGATCAATCCCCAGTACCACACAAAAGTGGGGAGGCACAGCTGGGGATATGACTCAATGGCTTAGTGTCCATGCGTTCAATCCCCAGCACTAAGGAGTGAACAAGTAAATTTTGTTGGAATACATGGTCAATATATTAAAATCTTTCATTTCTATATACTAAACAAATAACAGGAAGTGATACTATAAAACAAAAAAAAGCCATTTATAATAGCCTCAAGAGATAGAAAATGGAAATAAACAATAAAAAGTAGGTAAGACCTCTACTCTAAAAGCTATAAAATGTCACTAAGACAAAGTAAAAAGCAATGGAGAGGTATCCCATCTTGATGAAATGGAAGACTCAATATTGTTAAGAATGTCAGTTTTCCCCAAATTTAAGTATATATTTCTTGCTATTTCAATTAAAATCCAAACAGGGTTTTTTTTTTGTTTTTTTCTCAAAATAAGAAGCAGTTGGTTCTCAAATCTATATGTGCACAAAAAGAATCTAGAATGGCTAAAACAATCTTGAGAAAGAAAAGAAAAAACAAAGTGGGAAGACTGGCACAACCTTTAAGACTCACTATAAAGCCATAGTAGTCAAGACTGGCATAAAACATCAGTGAAAAGAACACTGAAAAGAATAACCGGTCCAAAAATAAACCCTCAATTATATGGTCAACTGAATTTCAATAAAAACCCTAAAACAAGTCAAGGGGAAAGGAAAATCTTTTCAGTAAATGGCACTTAGAAAAATCCAGAAATGGTACTTAGAAAAATGGTATCCACAGATGCAGTTTCTTTGGTCTCATTTGAAATACTAAATCCTCTGGGGAAAAAAAATGAACTTAGATCACACACAAACTTGTACCATACACAAAATTTAGTTGCAATGGAACACAGATAAAAATAAAATGGAAACTAAAAATCGATACCATCTAAAAGAAAATATTATTAAAGAAAACATCTTTATAACACAAAAGTAGAATTTTTAAGATAATGAAAACAATAACTAAAATAAAATTTAATGGCTAAGTCATAAAAAAAATGTTTATAAAAAATATCATTAAGAAAACCAGTCGGGGAGGTTGGAATTGTGGCTCAACAGTAAAGCCCTCGCCTACCATAGGAGAGGCCTTGGCTTTGATCCTCAGCACCACATAAAAATAAAATAAAGGTTTGTGTACAACTACAACTAAAACAAAATATTTTTAAAAAAGAAAACCAGTTGGCCAGTCAAAGTACTAGGAAAAGGAATTAGTCAAACAAAGAACATGAATTCCAACTAGACAACTAACTCCTACAATTTACTAATTAAAAAAAAAAAAGTTAGGCTGGGATTGTGGCTCAGTGGTAGAGCGCTCACTTAGCATGTATGAGGCACTAGGTACAATCCTCAGCACCAAACAAAAATAAATAAAGTTCATCAACAACTGACACTCTCACACTCTCTCCCTCTCCCTCCCTCCCTCCCCCCCCTCTACATATATATATATATATATATATATATATATATATATATTACTATATACTTTATATATATACAATATATGTGAATATATATACTACTATATATACTATATATATATATATATATATACACATACACACACACACACACACACACACATATATATATATATATTTTTTTTTTTTAAAAGGTGATCTTGAAAAAGAAAGGTAAGAGCAGAACATTAGTTACCAGAGACTGGGAAGAGCAATGGGTAGGGATGGGGCAAAGTTGGTCAGTGGATACTGCCTACAGTTAAGACAGGACAAATAAGCTGTGTGTTCTATTGCACAGAAAGGTTACTATAATAATGATAATGCATCATATATTTTTTAATGGAAAAAAAAGCATTTTGAATGCCTCACCACTAAGAGATGATAAATATTTCAAGAGATAGATATCCTTAAACTGAATCGGAACATTACATAATATATACTTATATCAAAATATCTTATAGTACCCCATGAAGAGCACAAGTTTTGTATGTCAAGGAAGGAAGGAAGGTGGTAGAAAATGAAAAAGTGCTCAGCATTCATAGCCACAGCCATCTTAAAAGCAAAGTCAAACACAAAGAGATACCAATATATTCCCATGGGAATGGCTAAAATTCAAAGACTGATGGTACAAAATGTTGGTAAGGTATAGAACAATGGCAACCTTCTCACTGCTATAAAATGGCCCAACTCTGAATGGCAACTCTGACAAACAGTTTTATAATTTCTTACAATATTAAACAAATCTATCCTAAGTCCTTCCACTGTCATCCAAAAAAAAAAACCAAAACCTCATATGTCTAAAAAAGACTTGCATAAAAAGATTCATATCAATATTTTAAAAATAAAAGAGTCACAAATGGGAAAAAACATATATATATATATCCACCAACAGAGGAATGGATAAACAAATTGTGATATGCCCATGTAAAGAAATACTACTCAGCAACAAAAAGAAATGAAACTGATGATATGAACAACATGGATGAAACTAACAACAGGAAACCCTACCTCTATACTTCAGAGAGTATACGCTGCTTGATTTTAAAAAAAGTTCTGAAACAGCAAAAAAATAATAATTTTTTGCTCAAAGAAAGTAGGTAGTATGTGTACATGTGTATGTGCATGTGTTTGTATGTGTACACATGAGCACACACCAAGGAATAGACTAGCAAGAGGTATAAAGGAACTTTTAGGAATAAGGGAAACATTCTGTGTCATGATAGGTGTATATGTATCATGTTAAATCAAAATGGAACATTTAAAATCTGTGTCAATTCTACCAAGGAAAATTATAAACCTATGATTATACTTTTATGTATTAAGTACTCCATTTCTCTGTAACCCCAACAAATGAAAGCTCTAAATTACATGAGTGAATTTTAGGAAAATTCACATTTCCAGGAAATCATATAAACTGATATTTAAAAAGAAAAGTACCATAACAACTAACATAATGTTTCACAAGAGTGAGAGCTACCCTGGGCATCATAGCACATGCCTGTAATCTCAGTGGCTTGGGAGGCTGGGGCAGAAGGATCAAAAGTTCAAAGCCAGCCTCAGCAAGGGCAAGGTGCTAAGCAACTCAGTGAGACCCAGTCTCTAATTAAAATACAAAATAAGGCTGGGGATGTGGCTCAGTGGTTCAGTACTCATATGAGTTCATTTCCTGGTAACCACCCCCCAACCCCTACCAAAAGAAAGTGAAAACTAATATAATGCCTTAAAAGAAGGTGTTCTATCTCTTGGTAGACAGAATACATACATCTAGCCTTTGCATACCTTTACAATCATTATACCTAACTCATGGCTCACTGCTTGTACTCACAAACACAAGAGTCCAGATACAAATGAGACCTAAAATGAGGAAAGCTTTATTAAGGGCCAGGTATAACACTCTCTGAGACTGCCACAGCCAGTGGAGATCTACGACAACTGCAAAATAAGCAAAACCTTTAAGAGAATACATTACACTGGGTCAATTACAAAGGAAAAAGAAAATACTTATTTACACATACATTCCAATCTTTCTTAGTGGAGGAACCTTCAAACATAAAATATTCATATGAAATTAATTGGTCAAAATAGTATGCAGAACACTAAAATAAAACCATACACAGAATGATCTTTCTTTCTATATTTCCCACTAGACATACCATCATATTTAATAAGCATTTGTTAAATTTGAAGATAAGAGAGACCATAATTTGGGGACAGACTTTGGGTAGATCTAGGTTGCACGATGGCTGTACCACACATGGACCAAGAGGCCTGGTACATCATTCTCCCCAGGTAATGTAGCTTGCATCTACAAAACGAAGATGATAAAGCCAACCTTTCTGAAATTTGTTTATGAAAATTATATATTAACAAGAAAGCACATAGCAGTTGTTCAAAGCTCATTGATAGTTTAAAAAGCATTTACTTTACTATCAGTAAGCTTTCTGTTTCATTATTTTTAAGAAACTACACCCACAGGTAGCCTGATGAGATTAAGAAATTAATAATAGTACTTTATCTTTTCCACCTCCTCAATACGCCTTTTTAAAAAATATATCCTTGAAAGAAGTATCACTGTCTAAACCTGACCATGCTTGCTAGGAAAATCCTGGGATTAACAACAAAACAATATAAAATTATGAATCCTTAGTTCACAAAACTTCAGCTACCAGTATTCTACATTTCCCAGAAAATTGAGGGACTTTTTAAAGTTAATTTCCTGCTTTTTTTACTGTATCAAATTTCACATGTATTTTTTTTTTTTTTTGGCAGTACTAAGGATTATACCCTGGATCTCACACATGTTAAGCAAGCAAGCTCTCTACCACTGAACTGCATCAACAGCCCTTTTTAAATTTTATTTTCGAACAGGATCCTGATAAATTGTCCAGGCTGAAGTTGAACTTGTAGTCCTCCTGCCTCAGCTTCCAGAGTCACTGGGATTTTAGGCATGAGCCATCATGTCTGGCTGTATTTAAATTTTTATATGAAGTTTTAACTACTATACCTTCCTTAACCTAGAGTTATGAAAATAATTTAATGTTGGCCTCATAGGCAAGGATCATGATTAACATCAATTAGAACATTGCATTCTAATACATCATAACATTGTTCAATCATGCTTAATATAATCTGTACAAACTGATTGTAACCTAATATAATTATACCTAATTTAATCTATACAATCATACCTAATACAATTATACCCCTCTGTAGCTGCTAGAGATATACATGTGTGCACCCACACAAACACACAGATATATGTGTATGTATGAATATTTTCTGTCCTGATTTTTTAATTTGTTCTTTTTAGATATACATGACAGCAGAGTATATCTTGACATTTTATACATACATGGTATATAACTTATTCTAATTAGGATCCCATTCTGTATATATGCTTTAATTTGTTGAATTTCTATAAGTAACCAGGTACCTAAAAAATAATATATCACTCCCTATATTTTTTAGTTTGTTTGCACAGCAAATATAGCAGTGTTGTCTTCTCCTTCTTTAGTTTTTTAGAGGCTTAAATATCAGAAACTAAGCTTAGAAAATTTTTTTCTCCAAGAGTAAATAGAAGTACTGCCCTATGAATAAAGTCTCATACTTCAGGTCTAGGATGCCAGTTATTTCTAGACTAGTAAGGTGGTAACTGTTTTAGTATGGAACTAAAAATATTTGAAATGTACTTTAAAATAACATAGAAGAAAAAGAAATCCCAAGCTTTCTCATATCTCCAAAGGTAAGAGATTTTTTTAGTTTATGGAATAAAATCTGGAAATTGCTTAATAAGATTTTTAATCAAAGAAATCCAATAAAAGTCTATCTTACAGAAAGTGTTCAAATCAGCCATTTCTCTTCAAATGGTGTACAATACACACACAGGGGGGAAAGTTTAGCCACAAAACATCTCCTGCAAAAGTCTGTTAACATTGTATAAAAACAGAAGAGCACACGTTTTAAGTAATATGTTCACATTATAGGAACAAATGTTAATTCAAATTCATTTTAATTGAAAGGGATTTTTCCCTTATAAATGAAAATTGCTATTTTTTAAGATATCTTATTGTTATGGCAACTGAAGTGCTAAAAATAATAAAGAAATATCAAAGTTGTTATAGCAACTAGAATTTTAAAAAGCCATGAAGTGTAGAATAATCAAACCTTAACTTGGCTTGAAATGCAACATCTATGACTCAGTTTTCAAAAGAAAACTTGAAAGACTCATGCTTTTGTGTATATGAGTTGTTTCTGGAGTCCAAATTAAAGAAACAAAAAACAAAACTTCAGCATAAAGTGCCTTTTTACATCCCTTACACCCCTCATCATTCTATACATATTCAACACTGTGGCTGTGATAACCCTATATGTTACTGAACTCCATACAGAGCTGATCCTTCCATAAATGTCTGTTAAACAGGACTCAACTACTCAGTTTGTGTCAAATCTGGATTTTCTAGTATTCTAACTTGCTTCATCCATCCAGTCTTCACTGTTCTGCTCTAGAATACACTCAAAGTTAAAAAAAAAATCTACTTACTGCCTAAGTGCTATACCCAGAATCATCTAATTAGCATTTACGTGAAATGTATATTTACTGAAGGCCTATCATCACATGTAAGGTGTTACTCAAGGTTGTGGAACCCTGTTCTCATAGAAAAGAAAATTTTCATAAAGTTTCTACAAGTATTGGTAAGTCCCTTGAAATATTTAAACAAGTTAGTAAGATGAATTAATATTTTTCCTAGAGAATGGCCACATGGAAACAACAATTTTTACATTCAGATGTTTTGTATCAGAGAGTCAAAAAACTCTTCAGTTTCAAATGTTCCTTGCTAATAGCTAGTGGCCAATCTGGTCATATATATGTTGTTAACATAGCACATTTCTCCAGCATTCATGGACTGAAGAGAATCGTCTGGAAACAGACCCCTATGAATATCATACCTCTATGGATATGTAATATTGGTGCACCCTTCTGTTTTTTTTAATACCCTTTGAAAATCTTCTTCCTAGTTATTCCCCTGTAAGACCCCACTCTATCGTGTGACTAGTAAAAAAGACTTTGGAAGCTTAGACTGATTTTGGTGGGAAGAAGTGCCACAGACAGGGAGAGGTGTGGCACATGGTCAAGGAGAGCTTCCTGCCCTATCTCCTGTAGATCCTGGTAACCCTGTAGGAAAAGATGCCTTCAAAAACACAGACTCCTTTCCTTAACTACCTTACCCAGTAAAGAAGATGACTAGTCATGACCACTGTCATTTTGGTCCTGAGGCCAATAAAACTGTATTACCTTTCATTAAAATAATATAACTATTACTATCCTTCAGGTGAATGGCTTGTAATAACTTGCTACGTTATTAATCTGTGCTTATTAGTATCACTCATCAAAATACATTTTTTCCTAATTTTTCAAAAAAATGATTATAAGCATTCAAAAGTACCAGAAAAAGAGCCTAATATAATTTATATAATTGTATTAAGGACTTAGACTGTACCTCCAAAAAAAGGGTGAATTATTCAGTAATTGGTTTAATCATTATTTCCAACTACAAAGTAATTTATATCCACATGATGCCTATATGATTAATTATGTAATAGTTGTTAGATTTTTACTTGTTTATGCCACATAATTACTTTGCCTACCTATCTGTATATAGTATATATTTCAAAATAGTCCTTAAATTGTAGTCTAAGAAATCTTGGGGAGATTATCTTTAGTTGTCCAAGAACATTCATTAATTTTCAAATTTTCATTTTTTATTTCTAAAACAACCTAAAAGTTTTACTAGAAGCAGATTCTGATACTTTGGCTGCTATCCCTCTATCTCTGCTATCTTTTTATTAAAAAGTATTGATATGTAATGTTGGTGCCAACATTTCTTGAAACACTTACCATCACATTAGAACCAAGTATTTCTTTATTATGTTGCAGGCTAAGAAAACAGAACATAAAGAGATTTAATATGTAAATGATATACCCAGTGGAGGTCACATGATCTATCACCACACCATACACAAAGGATTTCCAGTGGGTTAGAAGAGTGTGCTGGAAAAACTGAGTCATCTGAAGGCGCATGGCCTCACAAGCAGGCCAAGTCCAAGAGGGAAAAATATGCATGGTAGCTTTCAGAATCATGTTTATGTAAGTTTCAAAAAACACTTATTCCTAACATTGAACTAGTATGGTAAATATATGTTTTACTGATCTTCTTGTTTGGTCCTATTAGATTATGATCATGAGGGTTGAAAGTATAAAGAAGTTATACTTAACCTTCTGCCTCCACATATTTAGATAATACTAAAATAATACATATAGTCATCACTGGTGGCAGGAGGACCTTTGAGGATCTCACCTACATGAAATGGTATCACAAATTACTCAAAGTTGAGACCCTGACAGATACAGCTGATATTCAAAATATGTCTTTTGATGATGATGATTAAATACCACGGCAATACAAATGATAGGGAAGGAAAAAAAAAAGTCTGTTGGAGGGACCCGAAATAACTTACTAGGTAATTAGATTCACCAATCAACAAATTGAGTATCTTTGGCCAGTCACTCATCTTCTTTGCCAGGCTATAAACTGCTCTGAAAATATCTTTTACCACTATTATCTTCAGTGGCGAGCACAGTGACTGGCACATAATAGAAAGTAATAATATTTGCTAAATAAATCAGTGGCCTGAATTGTGTTCCTCTTCTGCTGAATATCAACACACACAAAAATTTCATAAAGTAAGTGCCTACTCTGGAAGAAACAGCAGGATTCTCTTAAA
Organism: Ictidomys tridecemlineatus; assembly: GCF_052094955.1. Classification (NCBI taxonomy): domain Eukaryota; kingdom Metazoa; phylum Chordata; class Mammalia; order Rodentia; family Sciuridae; genus Ictidomys; species Ictidomys tridecemlineatus. The sequence continues at coordinate 8,024,764 of NC_135486.1, read as the reverse complement.
ATATCAGAAATTGAGGTGGCTGAAACTCACAAAGCTTTTTAAAAGAAAGCTAAAAATATTATACTTTCTCATCATTCTTGGGTCATGTTAAGGGGGAATGAGAAAAATGACAAATCAAGGAATTGACCTACATCTGCCAGTACAACTTTTTTTCCACCAGGCAGTTTCAAAGCTAAGTGGCTTAAAGTGATTAGGAAGCATAGGGAACAACTCAGAATACTGAACCCTTGACAGAAATCACTGCTAAGAGACAGAAATTAAGAAAGGAAAGAATAAACTTATTATACTGTTTTCAAGACATGTCTAAAAGAAGAAGGGACTCTGCTTTACTGGCAGAAGCCTAGTAAGAAAATGCCTCTCATCAGAAGGAATTGGGAATCAAAGAAGAAAATGTGATTAAAAATTCAATTAGAGGCTGGGGCTGTGGCTCAGGGGTACAGCGCTTGCCTAGCATGTGTGAGTCACTGGATCGATCCTCAGCACCACATAAAAATAAATAGATAAAATAAAGGTATAAAAAATTCAATTAGAGATAGAAGTAGGGATCAGTAATCATCTTGGACAATTTTTCACCTGCTCAACAGCACTCAGCATTCTTCGGTTGGGGGACCGAAATAGCATGACTGTTGACATACATAAACACACATATTCACAGAGGCTACATGCTGCTATTAATTTCACACTAACCCCTCCATAATGCCAGCTTCCATTCTCTAATGCTCCAGATTTTTTTCTTGTGTTGACCATAACACAGGCTGAAGTTTGTTTAGTCTGGGACTGCAACAGGGACTCACATTACAAACCATTACCTACTATTAGATTTCTCATCTTTAATTCACTTTCTTTTACCCACTTCCAGACACTGAAATATCAAGGTAAAACAGAAGATTATTTATAGCAATGGTTACTTAAACATTAAATCTTTTTTGAAAAAAAAAATACTTTTGCTCAGAAAAAAAATTGTCTTCAGTTAAAAGTAGATTCTCATAGGATTTGAATGTCTTAATAAGATGGCAGAATTAATTGGACATTTTAAAATCACAATACTGACATTAAGTAATTTATAGTTAACATTTATAATAGGTATAAAGTACTCATTGTTGGGAAAACATATAACGGCAGCAGCACCCCAGAGAAAAACCCCAACATGGCGTCTAACAACCCTCTTTCTCCTCTTTGTTTCTTTCACTGGCGCGAAACTTCCCGCTGGCACCAATGTTCAAATCCTGCTGGTGGAAAGCCTTGGCCCCAATAAGAATTAACTTCTTGGGCTCCAGAACTGACATATGGAAGAGCTTGCCAATAAACAGGCGACCTGTTATCTACCTCAGCCCTGCTACCTCTCCTTAGACCTATATAAACACACAGCCTTTTGTAATAAAGTGGAACCTCTCCGGTGATCTGTGTCATGTGGTGTAGTGCGGAGCAGCATCTTCCCATCTTAACACTCATAAAATTTTATTCAATACCCAATATTCTGAAGTTGCTTGTAAGACAACAACAAGATAAAACAACTTCTCATTCTTTTCTTCTTTTATCATATGTGAAATATCTACAGTGCCTTCTGAATAACACCAAAGACCACAGAGTTATTAAGTAAAATTTACAGGAGGCCATTGTTTGGATCCAACTCCTACAGTAGGTCAAACAAAGACCAAATGAAAATGGGGTGAAGTGACTCATGCTAGTTCCAAGCCCACCACACTGAAACTAAGTTCTTGGACCTTATGAGAAATCAAGAGAAAGAAAGATAATAGCCAAATCCCCAAACATCCCAAGTTTAACCACATAAGAAGAAAGTCTCTGCATCAACTTCTACAAGGAAAGAAACTGAAGCAACCAACCACTTTCTGTTCTGTTTTCTTCAGCCTCTCCTGTATATAAAGCCAAACTCCTCTGCTCAGCTCATCAGGATACTATTTCAGAGAGTGGGAAGTCACCTGGCCCCACCATCACAAACAAAAGTCAATGAACATCTTTAAATTCATGGTAATTTTACCTTTTGACAGTGTCTGAACTCTCCAGTCTACGGCAGTCTTCACAGGACAAAGGAGTGTACTAAAGAGTACTTGTGACAGAAAAGTTTTAGAAAATTTGAGGAAACCATTTATTTAAAATCCTATGCCTTTCTACTCATAAATTTTTATATCCCTAATTGTTTAAATGTCTATATATGCAAATATTATCTGGGTACCAAAAGATGGCTGCAGAAATGTGAGAGTCTACTTATAGTAATGGGTTGAAATGACATTTTGCTTAATAACTCCTTTTATAAATGTACCGCCCAAGCTGAATGTCATTATAGGACTATTTATAATTTAGAGCTTTCTGTCAAGATGATTTTATGCCCTGACATGGCACTGAGTAGGCTGGGAACAGCTGTATGTCCCAGAGGGAAACAAAATTATTGGTGTTGTTCAAGAGCAAAGGTATTAAATAGGCAGTATTTCTTACAGAAATTTACAAGACTATGATGGCTAATTAATTGTAATGTGCAGTAAAATTATGCCATTCAAGCATTAGCAGCCATGAAAATATTATTCAACCAATAGATTCTTCCCCTAAGTAGACAAAAATTAATTATAAATATAGTTGTAATCCTTAGAACTTCCTAAATGGCGGAATTACATATATGCCAGTATTACCATTAAAAATCTTATCTGTATACAAAATAGGTGTTAGAAATTTTTGGAGAACTCACCATTTATCCAATATTCCTGGGATATCTTTATATCTGTAAATTTTTAATTCTGTAAAAATGCATTTAACTAATATGAACAGAGCCAAGACAAATGGTTAATTATTAAGTAACATGAGTATGTACTATATTTATGGCAAACACTGGCCTAAACCTTTTGATTAAGAAAATATGACAGGACAATCAGACCAAGATTCTGTTCTTGTTTTGTTTTACTTGTCTTTTAAAATATATTAGAATAAAAACTAGTTAAGTCTAATCTATCCCTCACATTTGGGGAGATTTTCATGAGAATCTAGATTGATGGAGACTTTTGAATACATTTGTAGCAAATAATAGAAATGAGAGAAGAAAGCTCTAGTCTGCTTGTTCTTTGAAAGACAGAGAAGGAGTCACACCTCCTCCCAGTCCTCAATGCCTGTCCCATTTCCAAAATAAGATGTTAGCTATCTGAAGCATAGGATAGTAAAACTGGTTGTTGGTTGTAAGTTCCTGGAAGGACTTAACATTTTATATTCACAAGGGTGACTATTAAGAGATGTGACTATTATAAATGTGGGGTGAGACACCAACAACTTTAGACATATTAGTTGCAGAAACTACTTATTAACAAAAGAATATTATAGTATCTTTTGATTACAGAAATCAAATTCCACTTACAGCAAATGTTACATAACACATTCCAACAACAACAAAAACTAAGCATGACAAAAAGATTCCCAATGATGTGATTTATTATCTACACATCACAAATAATACTCAGTATATAACAATGTTTCATACCAACTAAAGTCAGCAACAAAAAATGTAGAAAATCCAAAGGATGAATTAACCATTCTGTTTTAAATGCATAATGATAATCCTGGTATTAACTTATTTTAATTCAACAAAAACTTGAATTCTGATTGTATGCTGCAATTTTGTAACAACAGTAATGCCAACAGTTAACCATGTGCCCAAATGAAACATAAATATGTACATGAATGATCCTACATATGAGTCAATAAAATGTGTTAAAGATTAGAATTGATCCCCATTTTTATTTAATAGTAGCAATTACTTGGGAAAGTGCATGATGTCAAGGTAACGACTGCATTGCATGTAGTTAAAATTATTCAGCAGTACCTTTTTGTTTTATACAAAGGAAGTAAAAAAAAAAGCCAACTGATGCTCAGCCTTAAAGTAAAATATGATTATTGTTGGAGTGCACATAAGCTGAGAGGCCCTTCACTAAACTTGACAAAGTCTGAAAATGCCCCTAAAATTTAAATGTAATGTGTATTTTTATCTTATTATCCAAAGGCATTTAATAACTAAAAACACACACTCACAGAAATGACTAAGATTCATGGGAAGAAATGAAAGTCTACACTTCACTCATTTTAAGTGACACACAGAAAATGAAATTGTAGTAAGACATTACCGTTGCCTGCCCAAAGGCACAATGTCTCAGTCAGAGAGTGAGGCACTTTTTAAGTGTGATTCTAGAACAAGCTCTGAAAACACCATCTCTCTCTCTTCTTCAGTAGTGGGTCATAAAAGAGAAAGTTACATCCTACATTCTATGTGGGCCATAAAAATATGGGCACATATTTTCCTTCACTCTTCACTCAGTAAGCTTTTTTCTTGAAAGCCAACTGTATGTTATGCTTTCTTTCTGGACTCTTTTGGTCTTCATCAAATACACTCTTATAAACTGTGCTGACTTTTCTTTTAGAAACAAAAGAATTTATTTCTCAGATAATTTTCCTTTGCCCTACATATACCAAAAAAAAATCTTGTTTTGTTTCTGAAAAAAGAAAAGGTTTGGTTCCAAACAGATGTCATATATAAATCAAAAGCAAAATGAGCACTCAATCTACCTTCTGTATTTAAATTACCTACAGAAGTTGTTCCAAAATTAGATTTGAAGTTTTGGCAGAAGAAAGAATATAGCTTCCAGAGAACAGCTCACTAAACTAGAAAAAGGAGGGAAAGTGAAAGTAGGTCAACAAAGAAATAAACTTCAAAAGACCTCCAAAAATGTTATATATAAAGATTTTTAAATATTAATATTTATAATGATTTTTTATCCCAAAGCATATAACTTAGCACTTAACAGTCCTTTGGCCCAGAAGTCCTTTAAATATTTTTATTAGTTGATTCATAATTCAAAGTACATGGCATTTTGGAAATATCATGAAGCTCATTTTAAGATTGAGAATAAGTAGCTTTACCTATGGTACCTTTTCCAGAAAATAAAGAAAAAAAGGCCAAACCATATCAGAAGTTACTGTCAAAAGATTTTTTTACATTCAATATTTGTTGAAGCAATAGTGTTGAGTGCTTCCTATAATGTCAGATACAGTCCAAAGACATAAAATACTGGTGAGATAATGATAAATGTATAGTGCATATGGTCAGATTCACTTCTATAAGCAAAAGAAGATAGTGCAGCATAGAAGAATGAACATAAAACTTTGTTAAAAATTTAGGTGACAGATTCAGATCTTATAATTATTACTTATGTAACCCATAAAAAAGTTTTTGCACCTTTAGATTTCTCATCTGAAAAATAACAACTTAAAATTGTGATTACAAATTATCTTGCTTATCTCCAATGATTAAATATTTAATCTCATTTGATATTAAACAATGGAAGATTAAATAAGACTACATTTACAAATATTTGGGGAAATCATAAATTTAGCTTTTGTCACTACTTTTACCAATAGTAAAAAAAAAAAAAAAAAAGAAAGAAAGAAAGAAAAAGAAACTCTTAACCCAAATTTTAGTCAGAGATAAATGGTTACATAACTGATTTAAGATTATTTCCTGTTAAATTCCCTTAGGCCTGTATTTGCATACCAGTTAAAAGGGATAGAATCATTACTGGCCTACCTCAAGGGCTTGTTTAAGGATAAAATTAAAAAGCATATGGAAATAACCTTATAACAATGGACAGCTATGAAAAACAAATGATTATTCTTATTATAAATATTATTTTCTATCTGTAAAAATTTTTTTGAAAGTTGGTCAAATGTTTAAAAGCATTTATTTGTTTAAATCTTGATGATCTTTATTAGTCAGACACAGGAAGCCTAGATACAAGAAAAGTCTTACCCAATAGGGGAAAAGATATTTTGGTAGGTAACATTTACAACATACAAACATGTGTGTTTTTAGTTATTAAATGCCTTTTGTATGTTGCAAAAAAACACAAATTTGGTAAAATATTAAAATACAGGGCTCCTCTTTCAAAAATTGAAAATTTCAAGACAGCAATAGCAGAACTTTTAACCAAAGAAAGGATTCTTCTAAGTGTCGGATCTTATGCATCTGCGAAGTCAAAATGCCCACGAAACCAACCCTGGAGTGATGGCATAGATTCATCAGGAGTTACAGAGCCTGAAAGGCAGGGAATATATATCTGCAAAATATCGAAAGCAAATCTACCAACCCATTAGCCTATACCAAGTGACAGTCTCCTTTAAGATCTAAAGCAAAATAAAGACACTTTCAATTCAAGGAAAGCAAGGAGATGTCATCAACAACAGACCTGAACCATAAGAAGTGCTAAAGAAATTATTCCAAGCTCAAAGGAAATGGTAGCAGAAAGAAACTTAGCTCTTTAGGAATAAATTCAGAGTGTTAAAAATAGTTTTTTAAAATTGTATCTTGTTCTTCATCTATACATGATTAAAAAGAGTCCTCTGGCTGCAATGTGGAGAACATGGTGCAAGAAAAGGGTACTTGTGAGATGAGAGAGGGGTGGAGAACATTCAGGAAGCTACTCTTACTGCCTAGGGAGAAGATTTCCTAGGACTCTGCAACAGCAAAGATGATGCAGGAAGCCCATGTTGAATTATAGTTGTAACATGAAATATGTTCTCTTTTCAAATACTCTGGACTACACTTCTACATGAAAAAAAAAAAAACTACAGAGCATTTCCTCAGACCGTGACATCAGCAGAAGTTTAGTTTAACCTTCCTTCTGTTATGAGAGATATATAGTCCCTAGAAATATGTTCACATCACTCTTTTAAAAATTTTGTACACATGTTAAAAATGTTCTTTTCCTTAGACTTCCTCTCTCTAAATTGCTTTTTTATTAAGAGTATTATAATCATGTATAGTATTTGAGTTCAGAATTACACATACAAGAAATTTTACTTCAATCCTCATCCTCTCCTCCTCCTTCCCCTCTTCTCCCTCCTCTACTGATCTTTTCACTGCTTTATTATTTTGGATTGGTACTTTCTACATATGAAGGTGAAACTCCCCTTGGTACCTTGATAGGTGAATATAACATTATTTTTGTTAAATTCATCGCATATCTCTTCCCCCTTACCTTTCTTATTCCCTCCCTCTCATTCTCCTCTTTCTTCTCCATTGATCTGCCCTGTATCTTTATGATACCCAATCCTCCCCACAACCACCTTCTTCCCCTTAGTTTGCTCTAACTTGCGTATATGAGAAAAAATATTTGACATTTGATTTTCGGGGTTGGCTTATTTCATTTAGCATGATTTTCTCCATTTCCATCTATGTATCAGCAAATGCCATTTCATTCTTCTTTATGGCTGAGTAAAACTCCACAGTGTGTACATGCCACATTTTCTTGATCCATTCATCTACTGATAAGCATCTGGGTTGATTCCACATTTGGCTATTGTGAATCGTGCTGTTATAAACACTGTATTGGCTATATCACAATAGTATGCTGATTTTAGTTCTTTTGGAAAAATATTGAACAGTGAGATATCTGAATCACATGGTAGTTCTATTCCTAAATTTTTGAGAAATCTCCACACTACCTTCCAAAGTGGTTATACTAATTTGCAGTCCCACCAACAATGTATGAGTGTACCTTTCCTCCACATCACCACCAGCATTTATTAATATTCATATTCTTGAAAACCAACATTCTTACTAGATTGACATAAAATCTTAGTGTAGTTTTGATTTGTACTTCCCTGATTGCTAGAGATGTGGAACATTTTTTCATATATTGTTGGACATTTGTATGTACTACTTTGGAGAAATTTTCACTTAGCTGTTCTTCTCCTTTATTGATTGGGTTATTTGGTGGGAGACAGAGTTTTTTGCGTCTTTATATATTCTGGATATTAGTCTCCTGTCAGAAGAATAGCTGGCAAATATTTTTTCCCATTCATGTGGCCTTCTGTTCACTCTCTTAATCATTTCCTTTGCTGTGAAGAAGCTTTTTGATTTGATGGCATCCCACTTTTTGATTCCTGGTTAGGGGTCTTGTTTCGGAAATTGGGGCCTGCATCTATAATGATAGAGTGTTGAAACTATGTTTTCTTCTAGCAGTTGCAAGGTTTCTGGTCTAATTCCCAAATCTTTGTTTCATTTTGATTTGACTTTTGTGTAGAGTGAAAGATAGAGATCTAATTTCATTCTTCTGCTTATAAATAAACAGTTTTCTCAGCACCATTTGTTTTAAAGGCTGTCTTTTCTACAACATATATTTTTGGCACCTTTGTCAAATGTCAGATGGCTATAAGTATGTGGGTTTGTCTCTGTGTCTTCTGTTCTATTCCCTTTGTCTTCATGTCTATTTTGATGCCAATACCACACTGTTTTTGCTATTATAACTCTACAGTATAATTCGAAAGTGGATATTATGATGCCTTCTCCATCACTTTTCCTATTCAGAATTGCTTTGGCTGTTTTGTGTCTCATTCTTCAAAATGACTTGAAGAACTTTTCTAGTTCTATGAAGAATGTCATTGGTAGTTTCATGGGGATTACACTGAATCTGAATGTTACTTCTGGTAGAATGTCCATTTTGACAACACTAATTCTGCCTATCCAGGAATATTCTCTCTCCAAATTTTATATGCTTCAGGCCCCACAAAACTTGAATCCACACTGGACACTCAAAGGAAAAAAAAAGAAGTACCATAAAATGCATGAAAGGCATTTAGCGATGAAAACTTAAAGGTATTTTATGGATCCTCTTGAGCATTTAGAGTAATACTAGAGATGAACTTGAGTGATAAGTTTCATTTATAAGGCACTCCCACAAATTAAATTAGTAACATTCAACTTAATGTTCTCTAATCAACATTCTAGATCGGCATACAGTATATTCAATATTCACATTATTCTGTAGACATCAGTGATCAAATACATCATGAAGAACCTCTAGGGGCTAGGGACATGGCTCAAGCTGTAGCGCGATCGCCTGGCATGTGTGCGGCCCGGGTTCGATCCTCAGCACCACATACAAACAAAGATGTTGTGTCTGCCAAGAACTGAAAAATAAATATTAAAAAATTCTCATTCTCTCTCTCTCTCTCTCTCTCTCTCTCTCTCTCTCTCTTAAAAAAAAAAAAGAACCTCTAAACTCAGTTTTGTTTTTTTTTTAATTTTGAATGGAGCTTTAACATCAAGTTACACCTCCAGACCCCTTTATTTTCTATTCCCAGACAGGGTCTTTCGAAATTGCACAGGCTGCACTCCACCTTGGGATCCTCCTGCCTTGGCCTCTGGAGTGGCTGGGATTATAGGTGCTCCACCACACCCAGCCTTGGGAGTGATTTCTAAAAGGTAATACAGATAAGGAGGCTGTTGAGTTAAGGCATTTAGTGCATCCCTTCATTTCCACAGTGAAGAAACTGGCCAGGTTTTCTTGGAAGGCTTTCCAAATACCTTTCTAATTACATTTCACACACTTAAAAAAAAAAAAAAAAAGCCCTCCAATAACCTAAACTCCATAACAAGGGACTCTCTCCATTATAGAATACACTAACTTACTTCAGCTGCTGGCTGCACTACAGGCAACTTCTCTCAATGTAACCTGACAGAAGGAATTGGAAACAAAGTGTTTTCCCAGGAATAACCTCATTATGCTTTAATTGTGATGGGTTAAGTGGTAAAGAATGAAGATTAAGAGAAGAAAAATATAATTCTGCTCCTTGGGCGCAATAAAAGTTTTGTTTCCTGGGTTTCTAAAAGCATCTATACATTCTGAGAGTTAAAGAAGAAGCCTGAATCAAAAATGAAAGTGGACAGCCAAGACCCAAGAGAAAGAAACAGTCCGGAAGCATCATAGCACTCCTTTGATTCTCTGACTTTCCTTCCTACTTTTCCATCAAGCAAAAGCCAAATATCAGATGATTTAGGTGTTACATAAACACAGAAGCTATGGAAAAACAACTCAAACCTAACAACACACCAGTCTTCAGCCTATTTTCATGGTTAGCCTATGAAAATAATATTATTTTATGTAACATTTTATTTAGTATTCTTTTGATAAGAAATATAACTCTTTTTTTTTTTTTTTTTTTGGCAGCGGGGTTGGTACCAGGGGTTAAACTCAGCGCATTCACCACTGACAACACTAAGCCACTGAGCCACACCCCCAGCCCTATTTTGTATTTTATTTAGAGACACAGTCTCACTGAATTGCTTAGGTCATCATCCTTTTGCTGAGGCTGGCTTTGAACTCACAATCTTCCTGCCTCAGCCTCCCAAGCTGCTGAGAGGATTATAGGCATGAGCCACTGTGCCTGGGAACTATTTTCATTTTGAACTATATTGTCTCATCTTTTCACAGCAAGAACAAACTATGCTATGGGCTCGCTGGTATAATGAGAAAATATCATAATTACAAAAAAAATTAACTATTAGTAAAATACAGTATGACTTTTTAGCAAATTTCTCTTTCTCAAAATTAAAATAAGTCAAAAATAATCATGTCCATTCACTAAGCTATAATCATTTAAAAAATATTTCAGGGGCTAGGGTTGCAGCTCAGTGGTAGAGCACTTGCCTAGCATGTGTAAGACACAGGACTTGATCCTCAGCACCACATATAAATAAATAAAAATAAAGATCTGCCAACGACTAATAAAAGTACTTAAAAATAAATATTTCAGGAAGATTTCAGTTTATAGTCCAGGACCCTGAACCTTGCTTTAAAGTGCAGTACATGAGCTAGGAGAAAAGCTGGTACCACCTGACAGCTTGCTAAAAATGAGAATCCCAATCTCTGTCTCTGTCTCTCCCTGTCTTTTTTTCTTACCATGATCTACAGGTAATATAAATGCACATTAAATTTTTAAAAAGTCTGTCTAGATAATGTTTCTGACAAATAAAAAATCATTTAAAACTGAATGTAAATAAACAACAGATTTTTAATGATTGAAAGCTTTAATAATTAAATCAAGACTTGAAAGTAGTTATAGAAGTGGTCCAGTAAATTATATTCTGAATTTAAACATTACCCACTATCAAAATGATATAATATTGGCATGCATTTTGCATTTTGCTATCATATTTTTATGAGACTAAAATCTCCTCAAAGTGTCCCTAAGACTACCAAGGTTAAGGACAACTTTCTCTCATTTTTCAAGGATGCTTCACTGCTGTAGGCATTTTTAGAAAACATCTCCACCTTCAAAATAAAAGGACATAGCCATGATTTAACTGTCACTCTCTCAAATATTGAAGTGCCATTAGAGAACCCCCATATTCAAGAATTATCCAGTGACTTAAGCACCTTGAACCTGGTTCAAATAGGATAAAAATTACCAACATGGGAATGTTTCCTCTGCACGGTAGCAAGATCATTCTATAGTTACCTGAACAGTATCAGTGGAAATAATATCTGCTACCTTGCTGAGTTTGAATATAACACCTACTTAGAAAAGGAGCGTGAACTGGGAAAGGCTGAGCACCATGCTGCAGCACCCTCACATCCTCCACTGCCTCAATGCACCAATGAGGGCACACTGAGCACCAGTGAGCGACCCGACCACAAGCCAAACAAGCACTGCTAAGAGCTCTCAGGCCTTGGCTTCTGAATCCCCACCACTTCAAAGCCAGAGAGAACCTCTTGGTGTTCAGTCCCTGAAGGTAAACTAAGTATCTCTAAGTATCGATGGAAACTTTGATAAATCTGAAATTTTATCACTGTGTGTGTGGGTGTGTGTTTGTGTATATGTATATATATATATATATATATATATTCTCCAAGCAATTTTCATATTAGAATTAGAAATTATAAACTATTTATTAGTAACCCCAGTTTCTATTTCCCTTTCTGGCACATATCTTGTATTTGACCTTGGGTCAGTTACTTAAATGTTTAGACTTTTATGTTAACTATAATATCATTATGGAAAATCAATATAATCTATACATGAGTCACAAAAGTTAATGTAACATGAAATCAATTCTTAAAATTAATATGTTAGTGGGGCTGGGGTTGTGGCTCAGTGTAGAGTACTCGCCTAGCATGCACGAGGCACTGGGTTCGATTCTCAGCACCACATAAATGTAAAATAAAGATACTGTGTCCATCTAAAACTTAAGAATAAATTTTAAAAATTAATGTTAGATGAACATACAACAATACTTGAAATAGAGTGAATATTTGAGTAACTAAGTTGTGTAACTTTATACAAATTCACATATCCACTGTTTAAAATAAATAAAAAAAATAAACCCAGAGATATAAACTCGAATAAAAACAATTGGCTACAGGACTGATATTCAAGACAGTCTTATTTCTATCAGATGTATCACATATAAAATAGTTAATGGCATTTCTGGGTTAACAATTTTCTTTCTTTGTTTAAACAAACTGAATTAGAACGGCATCTACCTGTTAAAAAGCAACTGCCCCATCATTCACAAGATTGCCCTGGCCAAGTGTGCCATGAAGTTTGTAAACATTATACTGTGTTGTGGCAGCAATCATTTGCACGAGTCTACCACCCTGAACTATAACTGATTTCAGGTAACAGACAGGAAATGGATTCCCCAAAGGGCTATAACTCTAGCTGACTTCATAAAAATATGTTCAGTGTATTGTGATCCAGTGGGTGAGGATGAAAAGATAGGAGAGATACAAGGAAGAGCAGTAACAACCTATACTGATTAGTTCTTACCTTCCTAAATCATCCAACTATTTAAAAACTGAAAAACCTCTGTATATGTATTAAAACAAACTTCAAAAGAGATAAAACTGACAAAAGCAATATAAAAAACAATTATAAAATTCTCATTAGTAGTTCATAATCACTTTTCATTTGGTAAATTAGGAAAGACCTGATATGATGGATATAATAATCATCATACAAAAACAAACCAGCTTGGAAACAACACATGTAACACATATGTAATGCACATACTCTCATGAAATTAAAATCCTCTTTTGAATAGTACTTCCCTAAGACTTCAGCTAAGCCAAATGAACTGTTATGGTATTGGAAATATCAATATGATTAAAATAACTGAATTTACCTATAATTAGACTTTTTTTGGTCTTGCATTACAAATTCATATCAGTTTGTTTACATTTATATATATTCACACACATATTCAAATGTTGTCTACTAGTATTATTTTTAAGTAGATGATCTGTCCCAGAATTTTTAAAACATGGTAAAACTTAAAAGTTTAAAAGCCTTATAGATCGGCTACAACATTCCAATTCCAAAATTACTGCTTTTATGTAAATTTACATGCAAAAAGAAGTCCATTAACTTTCAAAGTTTATCACTACAAAATAATGTCTGCTAAAAATCTTTTAAATTATTCCCTTCAATGGGACATTCACAGTTAAAGAAAGCTGAAATACAAGTAGCCAAGTCTATAGCTTCTTTCTTTCAAATAGCCTAAGCAGGCAGCTGATGAGCAGTTTCCTTTTTAATTAGAGTTGCTTCCTGATTAATTAGTCCCAAAACACTTAATGCAAGACTACACAGTGCCACTGGGAATGAACAATGATTTCCCTTCTGGTAATAGTTACATATCATCTTTTCTCCAGGATTAAGCTCAATCTATTTTCTGTTCAAATGGGAAAAGGTCTTTTCACAGAAGTGAGTTAGAAAAACTTCACCTCAATATCAAAACATGTATTATTAATCTCAACAGGAATACAGAATATGTATATTATCTAGGGAAATTCAGCAAATCCTTAATGTAAGGTTCTGATATGGTTTACCTAGAAAATCTTGATTTGAAATAATTTATAATAAAGATTACCATTTTGAATGCAAGTTTAGATTTATAAGACTGAATGAGATTTAACTGTTGTAAACATGCTCCCCCCCACACACAAGTACTTTAGCTTTGAAACACATCAAAGTTGGAAGATCTGAGGTTCCTAGAATGTAAAGAAAGCTACAGCAACTTCAGTTATAGGTCACTATGGAGAACCTTGCTTACAGGCCTACATACCCACTGTTCAGTTGGGTAGGAAAACTAGAGTAAGTTTTTGATCCCAAACTGTCATTCTACTTTTCCACACAAGAACTGAAGACTTAAAAGAATTAAATGGAAATTGCTCCTTTTCACATCATTTTTGCAGGTATCAGGATAAAAGCTTCAAGATGCTGTCTTCAAAACATTAGTCATCTATTAAAAGATTAAGCAGTTTCCATACACACGTCAGAGATCAGCTTGTCAAAGGGTAGAAGTGACTGAATTCTTCTAACAATTAAAGCTCTCTTAGGGAAGAATGCATGCACCCCTGTGACATTCTAAATCAGGAACAAAAAATTCTGATCAACTTTAACCTAGACTATCACTCAGAAATAAAAATTTGTGTACATAAAAACCAAAGGTGACCATGTGCTCAATGGAAATATTACCAATAAAATAAACTATGAATCTAGAAAAAGTAAAGATATACTGTAGAAGGGAATGGTAACTAAACCAAGAATCCTAATAATTTGCCATAATATTATTTTAGTTGAAATAATTGATCTTATACTTAATTTGAATCAAACTAAAGAATGAAGTTAAGGGCTGGGGTTATGGCTCAGCGGGAGAGCGCTCGCCTTGTAAGTGCAAGGCCCTGGGTTCGATCCTCTGCACCACATAAAAATAAATAAAGTTATTAAAAAAAAAAAGAATACGTTAAGTGAATAACATATTAGAATAAAACTTTAAAGTCTAAAAAAAATTTTGCACCACAAATAATATCCCAGTTATGGAATGTATATAGTATACTTTTGAATAAACTCCAGAAATTTCACATAGGAACTGAATTTTGCCAAGATCAAAATAACCTTAAATATGCTCACTCAGTGGTCTTTTGGGTTTTCCTTTTATTTTTTTCTATGTGATAGGAAAAGGAAGTAGGACCTAGGAAATGAGTCTGCAACAGGGGAAGTACTACAAGTCATATTTCAGAGTATGTGTTTCTGTGTGCATATTAACAACTATGCATTTCATAAATAATAAGTAAAATGAACTAATTCTAGTGAAAAAACTGAAAAATATTGAAAAGATAGTTTTTCAAAACTAGTTTTCTGTCTGATCCCTAGCAGCTACTCATTAAATAATTTCTAATCAATTCCCTAAATTATAATACCATAGTCAATTTTTTCCTCCTTTGTTTTTTTCTTTTTACCTTTTTTGGGGGGGGGGCTGTTTGCTTCTTGTTTAATCACAGAGTGCTGCCCCATGGAGGTTAATTCATTTAATCATTCATCACCTGTTCATTAAGTGACTCTGGGGATACAAAGTACAACAAAATGACAGTTTCTCCAGGATGACACAGCATATTATCTTGTCCCTTTAAAAATCAACTAAAAGCCCCACAACTAGAAAGCAGGCTTATCTGAGAAATTCACAGAGAACAAACATGAAACTAGAAATAATGAAAATCACTTTTCAGAACCACATTATCAACAGTTACAAAAGGGAGACAACTAATAAAGAGAATGGGAGGTAGGATGGAGAGACAGAAGACAACTGTAAAGAGACAGAAAGGGCAAAAGACACTGAGAAAGTGGTTTGTCAACTAATCAAGCAAGAAGCTGCTAAATGAAACAATTTACCAAACGCAAGCAAAAATGTGTAATATGTTGGATGGGGGTTAGTAAGGTAGATTTGGGAGACCAATTTCATAGGTATCTGTTACCTATCCCCTCTTTTATCTTGATACTGATTAATAGTAAAGATATCTAAATGAAAATTTCAATGAAAAGGTAAACCATAAGTCCTGCAAAAAACTTACCATATGACATTACCCACTAAAACATAAATAACATTCTAGAAATCTGTGCAAAAGCCAATTAAGTTATTATGAAATTGGGATCCAAGAGTAAATCACAGGCTCTTGAATATTTATAAGATTTCAGA
The DNA here is from genome assembly GCF_052094955.1 of Ictidomys tridecemlineatus. Classification (NCBI taxonomy): domain Eukaryota; kingdom Metazoa; phylum Chordata; class Mammalia; order Rodentia; family Sciuridae; genus Ictidomys; species Ictidomys tridecemlineatus. The sequence continues at coordinate 8,008,956 of NC_135486.1, read as the reverse complement.
GATATCATTGCTTTCATTTTCTGTTTAAATCTCCAGCTATAAACACAGCTAGAGCTATATAATAGTACAGATTCTATTATGCCATAGAATGAACTATGCTCAACAAGAACACCAAGGCTTCCCTCAAAACCATATACTCCTACTCTAAATGAATAGCATGAAAATTTTCCATAATGTAGCTCAAAATCTAATACTTAAAGGACAACAAAAATTATATTAGTTACTAATTAAACAAATCGCTTAAGTGCATAAAAATAATTAAGAATATATTTTAATTTTTATACAAACATCAGTGCTAAGGAGTTAATGGGGAAACTATTGGTTCTCACATTCACATATGACTATAGTTTCTATACATGTAGATATTATTATAACTATGAAGTATCAGGAGATGAGGACCAAAGAAATTTGCTAAAAATTACACCATGGAAAAATAATAATAATCAGGCTGGGGTTGTGGCTCAGTACTAGAGCACTTGCCTAGCATGTGTGAAGTACTGGGTTCAATTCTAAGAACCACATATTAATTAATTAATTAATTAATTAATTAATTAATTAATTAATTAAAGGTCCTTCAACAAGTAAATTACTTGTGTGTGTGTATGAAAAATAATAATAAGCAAAGATATAATTATGTAATAAGAAAACACAATCCGGCTACCAGGCACAATGGCACTCACCTATAATCTCAGCAAATGGGGAGTCTGAAATAGGAGGATCACAAGTTCAAGGCCAGCCTCAGCAACATGGCAAGGCCCTAAGCAACTTAATAATGTCCTGTCTCAAAATTTAAAAATTAAATAAATTTTAAAGGCCTGGGGATGTGGCTCAGTAATAAAGCACCCCTGAGTTCAATCCCTGGAGGGGGAGAGGGAGACCACTATCCTCATTATAGAATTTTAAAAAAAAGTTGAAAGTACATTTTCTTAATTTTTCAATAATTTTTATTTCTTTAAAAGAAAAACTTTCCTATCGCTATATGAACAAAGCATTAAGAAATACTCTTCTCTCCTTGCCCATATTATTTATTTACTTACTTGGTTATACTATTTTCAGGTTAGTGTATTTTAAAGAACTATAAATTTTTTTTTGAAAAAACATCAGTAACATACCCGAACAAAAGCCTGTGGTTTTTACAAATACCAATAGTACAGACCCAGCTGGAATAACCTCATTCTAACAAAAAGCTCAATTTCTACAACTAGACCAGGTGATGACAGAGAACAGAGAAGTGTGTGACAAAGCAATGGTCTCACAATGGAATCTCGTGTTGAGTATTATTTGACTAACAAGCTGCATAGAACTTTTAAGAAGTAAGCCATGTAAAGAAGGAGCAAACATTTACTTGGTTGAAAACTTATCACATTGAGAATTACATGAACTGATACAATCATTTTACTCTTCAATTTAATATTCAGTAAATATTACACAATCTCAAGAAAAATACCGATTTAAACATTTCCCTTTGAGAAATTACAGTATTATATTTATAGTACATTCTACTACTCTAGAGTAAAACTTTATTTACTTGGATGTTTCATTAAAAACCATCTGCTACAATAATACACTGGAGAACAGAGAAGAAAGACTTTACTGTGCGTAGTACCAATAATCTGACAGGAATAAACATGATGAAACTTTAACTGTCCATACAATGCTCAAGAAAGCAAAGAACTTGGAGAATCTTAAAACAGGTCACTCTCATGGTTGTTTTTTGCTTATTATTCCCCCCCAAAAAAAGATTTTTGGCAGGAATCACCAAGATTAACATTTTTAACAACTGGCCATTTTGCTCTCTCATATAGGTCTGGGAAAATGCTCTCTATCATTTATAAAACTGGGCTAGTCTTTTGCAAGTTATACATGTTTTATTTTAGCCATCAATGATGGTTTTCAACTAATTGATTTTAAAAAATCAATATATATATTGTCATCCTCACACAATATCTGGCACACAATAGGTACTTAAATATTTTTTAACAGACGCTGTAATATTATTGGTTAAAATTTTATTACATCTAGATGACCAATTAAATAATCTCTTGTGATATCATTTTGATATAATACATATTTTCTGAGGATTTCCATTGTGTATATTTGTTCTAACAGAAACTTTTATTAAGTTCTTCCTACTTAAGAAGGGGACAAAGGTTGATCCATGAATAGTGAGTATCTGTAGCTGGTCCACTGGGGTACAAGTGGGGGAAGGAAAAAGAATACACTGATTTTACTCTGTAAGGCTCCCTGGATGGCCCAGGCTAAATCACTAATCAGCAGCTGAATTATTACAGAAGCCACTCCTTATACTGCATCTTCTCTCCTCTCCTGCTCAGACATTTCTCAAGTCTCCAGGGCAGACATCTCTTCTGTGAAGTTTTCCTTGGCTCAACCCAAGCAGAGCAGACATTACTATCTCCTGTGTACTGCACACTTGATTAAGACATATTGTAACTTGCATCATAACATCTTATTCTACCTGTGCACAGACCTGGCTCTTCCTTGGCTGCACTCCTCAAGGATATGAACACTTTTCTTCTATGTAGCCCTAGAAACCAGAGTCTGGGTCATAGATGATGCTCAGTTAAGGGTAACTGAAAGATAAGGGATTGGTATCTTCAATCTATAAAGACCCTTACAACCCAACAATAAAAAGACAACCCAATTTTAAAATGGGCAAAACTAAACAGATAAGTCTCCAAAGAAGATTAAACAACTAGCCAACAAGCACATGAAAAGAGGCTCATAATTAATCATTAGGGAAATGTAAATCAAAATCCTACTGAGATGCCATTTCATAAACACTGGGATGGCTGTAATAAAATACAATAGGAAAATAACAAGTACTGGTGAGGATTTGGAAAAATTAGAACTCTCATACATTGCTCCTGGGAACACAAAATGGCTCATCTGTAGTGGAAAACAGTTGGGCAGATCCCCTAAATACTAAAACTTATCAGCCATACAACCTGGCAACTACACTCAAGAGAACTAAAAACATAAGTTCACATAAAAACTTGTATAGAAATGTTTGAGGCAGCATTATTCATAGTAGCCAAAAAGCAAACACAAGCCTTCAAGTAAAATAAATATCATATCCATACAAATGGAATATTATTCAGCCATAAAAAAGGAATTAAGTACTGATATATGCTATAACCTGAATGAACATAAAAGTCATTATGTTAAAAGAAAGAAGCCAGACATAAATTATTACATATTGTATGGTTCTATTTGTATGAAATATGCTGAACAGCCAAATCCAGCAAAGTAGATTAATGCTTGCAAAGGGATAGGAGAGGGGAACTTGAAGATACCATGTTTATTTCTCCTGTGATGGAAATATTCAGCAATTAGATCAACTGAGATGGTTATACAGCATTGCATAAAAATTACTGATCTACACATTTCAAAATGACTAAAATGGTGAATATTATGTTGACTAAATGTTCTCAATAGTACACCAACTAGTGCAGGACCCAAGCCCAGGGTGGGCCCAAGTCCATCCCAGCACTGTCACACACCTGCTGGAGCTTAGGCTCCAGCATTGGGCCTCCTCTTGCAACCAGCAGACCACCATCAGAGCCTAGGCCCCGGCCAGATCCACCTACACTGACATACGTGGGACCCAGGCCCACGGTAGGTCTGAGTCCACCACCCGCCAACAGCTGGGAGCCCAAGCCTAACCCACTTCCATCTTGGGTCACTGCACACATCACCACAGCCTTCCCCACGCAGTAGCACCTACTTTTTGACAACAGACAGGGTCTAGAAGCAGCTGCATCTCAGAGCAGGCATCCCCAAAACAGTAAGCCCACCCTTTCAGCCCCATCTTTGTAAGACACTACATCCATCTTGGGGCACCTCCACTATTATCTCGAGTTACCTTGGCTATTACCACCACCACCTGTAGTTGCAGTGGCATACACTGAGGGACACCAGAAGTGTGTAGAAGCCCAACATCAAGGTAAGGTATAGACAATCTGCACGGATACTACAGAAATATAGGGTACAATCTGTAATATCTCAGATCCACACTGCAAGAAAGGAAGACACAGACGACATGAAAAAACAAGGAAGGAAAGTGCCCCAAACAAACCAGGACACTATAATAACAGAACCCATGGACAGCAAAGTTGATAAAATGTCAGAGAAGGAGTTCAGAAGAGGTTCATAATTAAAATTATCTGTGAATTAAAGAATGACCTAAATGAGCAAATACAGGCAAAAATTAATCACTCCAACAAAGATATAAGAAAGCAAATACTGGTAGCAAAAGATTACTTCAGGGGAGAGATAGAGACTCTGAAAAGAAACCAGTCAGAAATCCTTGAAATGAAGGATACAATAAATCAAATAAAAAACAACAGAAAGCATCATCAACAGACTAGATTACTTGAAAGAAAGAACATGAGATAATGAAGACAAAGTATACAACCAGGAAAATAAAGTTGATCACACAGTGAAGACAGTTAGAAACTATGAAAAGAACATCCATGAATTATGGGACAGCATCAAAAGACCAAATGTAAGAGTAATTGGGCTAAAGGAAGGCACAGAGTTTCAAACCAAAGGAATGCACAATCTCTTCAATGAGATAATATCAGAAAATTTCCCAAACATTAAGAATGAATTAGAATTCCAAATATAAAAGGCTTACAGGACACGACATGTACAAAATTACAACAGATCTATACCAAGACATATTATAATGAAAATGCCTAGCATGCAGAATAAGGATAGAATCTTAAAAGATGCAAGAAAAAGGAGTTAGATCACATATAGGGGGAGACCAATTTGTATTTCAGAAGATTTTTCAACCCAAATACTCAAAGCCAGGAGATCATGGAACAACATATACCAAGCTCCGAAAAAAAAATGGATACCAACCAAGAATATTCATTTGTTTGTTTGTTTGTTTATTATATATGACATTGGAATGCATTACAATTCTTATTACACATATAGAGCACAATTTTTCATATCTCTGGTTGTTTACAAAGTATATTCATACCATTTCATGTCTTCATACCTCAAACAAGAATCTTATATCCAGCAAAATTAAGCTTTAGGTTTCATGATGAAATAAAAATCCTCCATGACAAACAAAAGTTAAAAGATTTTACAAATAGAAAGCCTGCAATACAGAAAGAACATCCTCAGCAAAATATTCCACGAAGAGGAAATGAAAAACAATGATGAAAATCAGCAGAGGGAGGTAAAAATTAATCAGAGGAGAAACCAAGACACATTAAATACCAAAAATTTTTAAAAAGGCTGGGAATACAAATAATATTCAATAATAACACTGAATGTTAATGGCCAAAATTCACCAATCAGAAGACATAGACTATCAGATTGGATCCAAAAAAAAAAAGCCAACAATATGCTGCTTCCAGGAGACACATGACATAGGAAAACACATCCACAGGCTGAAGGAGAAAAGTTGGAAAAAATCATAACACTCACATGGACTACAGAATCAAGCAGGTGTTTCCATTCTCATATCAAATAAAGTGGACTTCAAGCTAAAGTTAATCAAAAAAGATAAAGAAGGACACTACATACTGCTCAAAGGAACCAAACACAAAAAAGACTTAACAATTACAAATACATGTTCCCCAATCAGTGGAGCATCTACATTCATCAAACAAATTCTTCTCAAGTTCAAGATTCAAACAGACCAAGAATACAATAATTTTGGGTTACTTTAACACATCTCTTTCATCACTGGATATATCTTACAAACAAAAGCTGAACAAAGAAACTACAGAACTTAATCATACAATCAATAACAGACTTAACTGACATATCTAGAATATTTCATCCTTCAATGAGCAAATAAACTTTTTCTCAGCAGCACATGGATCATTCTCTAAAATAGACCATATACTATGCCACAAAGCAACTCTTAGCAAATATAAAAAATATCTGTATTCTATCAGATCATAATAAAATGAAATAAGAAATTAATTATAAAGTAAGAAATAAAATCCACTCCAACACCTGGAGACTAAATAATATGCTACTGAATGAGCAATGGGTTGCAGAAGACATCAAGGAGGAGATTAAAAATTTTTTAGAGGTGAATGAGAACACAGATACAACACATCAAAATCTCTGGGGCACTATGAAGGCAGTTCTAAGAGGAAAGTTGACTGCATGTAGTTCATTCTTAAAACAAAGAAAAAGTCAACAAACCAATGACTTAACATTACATCTCAAAACACTAGAAAAAGAAGAATAAATTAAAAGCAGCAGAAGACAGGAAATAATTAAAATCAGAGCTGAAATAAATAAAATGGAAACAAAAGAAAACACTTGAAAAAAATGACAAAACAAAAAGTTGGTTCTTTGGAAAAGTAAATAAAATTGACAGACCCTTAGCCATGCTAACGAAGAGAAGGACGGAGAAAACTCAAATTACTAACATACATGCTGAAAAAGGAAATATCACAAAAGACACTACAGAAACACAGAAGATAATTTGAAATTATTTTTGAACACTTGTACTATAATAAAATAGAAAATATTGAAGGCATCGATGAATTTCTACAGTCATATAATTTGCCCAAATTGAATCAGGATGATATACACAATTTATTTTTTAAAAGACATTAATGGATCTTTATTTTATTCATTTATTTATATGTAGAGTTGAGAATCAAACACGGTGCCTTGCACAGGCTAGGCATGCACTCTACCATTGAGCCACAACCCCAACCCAATATACACAATTAAAACAGATAAATTTCAAGCAATAAAACAGAAGATGCCTTCAGAAGTCTACCAATCAAGAAAAGCACAGGACCAGATGGATACACAGCTGAGTTCTACAAGATCTTTAAAGACGAACTAATACCAATACTCTTCAATTCATTTCAGGAACTAGAAAATGAGGCAGCAATTCCAAACTCATTCTACAAGGCCAATATCACCATGATTCCCAAACAAGGCAAAGACACATCAAAAAAAGAAAACTTCAGACCAATATCTCTAATGAACATAGATGCAAAAATTCTCAATAAAATTCTGGTGAATTGAATAAAAAAACATACCAAAAAGATATGTGTTGTGCATCACAATCAAGTGGGATTCAGCCCACGGATGCGAGGTTGGTTCAACATATGGACATCAATAAATGTAATACATCACATCAATAGACTTAAAGATAACAATTGTATGATCATCTCAATAGAAGCACTGCTTCATGTTCAAAACACTAGAAAAACTGGGGATAACGGGAACATATCTCAACATTGTAAAAGCTACCTATGCTAAGAACCAGGCCAACATCATTCTAAATGGAGAAAAATTGAAAGCATTCCCTCTAAAAACTGGAACAAGACAGGGATGCCATCTTTTACCACTTCCATTTAACACAGTTATTGAAACACTGGCCAGAGCAATTAGACGGAAGAAATTAACGAACTATGGATAGGTAAAGAACAACTCAAATTAGCACTATTTGTCCATGATATGATTCTATACCTAGAAGACTCAAAAAAAAAAATTCAACCGTAAAACTGCTAGAACTAGTAGATGAATTCAGCAAAGTAGCAGAATACAAAATCAACACCCATAAATCAAATGCATTTATGTATATCAGTGACAAATCCTTTGAAAGAGAAATAAGGAAAACTACCCATTTACCATAGCATCAAAAAAAAAAAATTACTTGGAGAACCAACGTAATGAAACAGGTGAAAGGCCACTACAATAAAAACTACAGAACACTAAAAAAAGAAATTAAAGAAGACCTTAGAAGATGGAAAGATATACTTTGTTCTTGGGTAGGCAGAATTAATACTGTCAAAATGACCATACTACCAAAAGCAATATACAGATTTAATGCAATTCCAATCAAAATCCCAATGGCATTGCTCATAGAAATAGAAAAAGCAGTCATGAAATTCATCTGGAAAAATAAGAGACCCAGAGTAGCTAAAGCAATCCTTAGCAAGAAGAGTGAAGCAGGTGGCATCACTATACTAGACCTGAAACTATACTACAGAGCAATAGTAACAAAAGCAGCATGGTATTGACACAAAATAGACTGGTAGACCAATGGTACAGAATAGAGGACACAGAGTCTAACCAAAAACATATATTGGAGAAAAGATCGCTTCTTCAACAAATGGTGCTGGGAAAACTGGAAATCCAAATGTAATAATCAATCAATGGGCCAAGGAACTTCTCAGAAGAAGATATACAATCAATCAACAAATATATGAAAAAAATGTTCAACATCTCTAGCAATTAGAGAAATGCAAATCAAAACTACTCTAATATTTCATCTCACTCCAGTCAGAATGGCAGCTATTAAGAATACAAACAATAATAAGTGTTGGTGAGGAAATGGGGGAAAAGGCATACTCATACATTGCTGGTGGGACTACAAATTGGTGCAGCCAATATGGAAAGTAGCATAGAGAATCCTTGGAAAACTTGGAATTGAACCACCATTTGACCCAGCAATCATACTCCTCAGTCTATACCCAAAGGACTTACAACAGCATACTTCAGGGACACAGCCACATCAATGTTTATAGCAGCACAATTCACAATAGCTAAACTGTGCAACCAACCTAGATGCTCTTCAGTAGATGAATGGATAAAGAAAATGTGATACATATACACAATGGAATATTTCTCAGCATTAAAAGAGAATAAAATCATGGCATTTGTAGGTAAATGGATGGAGCTAGAGAATATAATGCTAAGTGAAATTAGCCAATCCCAAAAAACCAAATGCCAAGTGATTTTTCTGATTTAAGCTGCTGATTCATAATATGCTTTTAGGAAGGTAAATGGGAGGATTAAATGAACTTTAGATTGGGCAAAGAGGAAAAGGGGAGGGAGGGAAAGGGAGAGGGAATATGGAATGTGATTGTATTCATTTCCTTAAGTACACGTAAGAAGACACAAAGGATGTGACTCTACTTGTGTACAGAGATGTGAAAAATTGTGCTCTATAGGTGTAATATGAATTGTAATGTATTCTGTTGTCATATATAACAAATTAAAATTTTTAAAAAAGAAAAAAATGTTAATAAAAAAGAAGTTATTGAATGAATTAATAAGTGAATAAGATTAATACCTTGTGGTCTTGATAATATCAGACAATCTTTAACAATGTTTTTTAGAAGATATCATTTTACTTTATGATATATGAATTTGCATAATCACCAAAATAATAAGTCATATAATCACTACAAAATCAAGTTTTGGGATTCAAATATTCCAGGATATTCACTGGGGGCAGGAGGGTGCAGATAAATCTGACCATTCATAATTGATTTTCATCAGGTGTTATTCACTTCATGTGTCCTTATGAAAGTCAGGTGATGATAGACCCAGCCTGATTTTCACTTAAAGTTGGGAGCCATATCACCACAAAGCCATGAGAAGATAATTTTGGCTTTACTATAAATTACTGCAAATTCTGAACTTGCTTGTGCCTTGAACTCACCCATGCCTGGGTCTCTCTGACCAGATAGCAGCACTCTCTGAAACTTTAGTGACACCTCATAAATCTTGGCCTTTCCCGGCCAGATAACGACCCTCTCTGAGGCTCTAATGACCTTCATAAATTCTGATGTCAGGGCCAGCAAAAATGTGTAAACTAGCCTTTGAGTTATACTCTTCATGTAACCCCCCTTTGTGTAACTTTCTGGGCTATAAAGCTGGGCTGCAAGAAAGATGCAAGGCTGTCTTGTTCCCTCGGTTTTTGTTGGGAGAGGTAGCCCAGCTGGTGGAAACAATAAGCTTACTTTAATTTGATTTTAATTGGAGTCAGTGGTCTTTTCTTGCATCCTGGTCTAACAGTGACTGGAAGTTTCTACATTTTAAAGTAGAAACACACACTGATTCCAATACTCAATACTTGGGAGAGGTGAAACTAAAATGCAGGTCTTTCAAACAACAAAGCTCAAATGCTTTAAAATAAAAAGGTACAGACTTCTCGAAGAAAAGATTCAGGGGGAAAAAAACAAAATTTCAAGGGGTAGGAAGAAAATTGTGGTAATTTTGTTATTTCTGAAAGTTTTTCAATTAAAGGTTTGTTTGGATTCTAATAAAGTACTAAGTATGAATGTTACAAATTCACTTCTGTAAAAGAGCAAAAGGTTATAACGTAATATTTGCGATAAGTACTAACCACAAGATTTGATAAATTATATCACACAAGTCATATAATTACTGAAATTACACATATAATTCTGTTACACTAGATGAAATTCAAGTTGCCCTAAAATATACATAACCTCCCCATATGAAATGCCACAGAATCCATGAAAATGTGATTATTGCTCAGTGATTCATCGTGCCAGCAAAAGAAAGTCAATTTGAGCCAGAGATGGATATCATTCTTGGATGTTCTGATAGCTACACAAAACAACTCTGCAGGCTAGACCCAGCCTGAAGGCTACATGTTCACTCCCCTTAGATGAGTGTTTCAGAATGTGGGTGATCTGTGGCCTCTGCTTCTCATCTAGAGCACTCCTACTATAGAATTGATGAGAGATGACTTTTTCATAGAAGCTAAGTCATAAAGTAGCTTTTCCATAAACACTTTGTATTCCTTCTTTCCCTGCAACCTGGAGCCTCTAGTAAGGTTTTTATGAAGCAACACTGTTTCTTCAAGCTGCAACATTTCATTAACTGAACTTGAAATCTTGCCATTCCATTAATAAATAGAAAAAATTAACTAGAGCAAAAGAAGAGACTAACAGCTGCTGAACCATGACCAATAAGTGTCAAATATGCAAGCACTTCTTACTGAAAATCCTCTGCATGTTTGTTCTCTTCCCACTGAGTGGTGGTAAGCCCCAAAATACACAAATACACTCTTGGCTACAGCATTTGCTGTCTCATTTCTACTCCTAAACATAGAAAAGTGAGAAAATCATTTTTAGAAATAATGACAGTATTCATCTTATTATTATCTCTGGCTATGATGTAAGGAAGACAATGAAATTAAGTATACCATTGTACGTCCTGTCAGAAATGTTATGACTTGAAAGCTTGAATGTAGGCACATGATCAGAGCAACACATTTCTATAATGTCTGAAGGAAAATTATGTTTTTAATAAATTGTACTGTTAACAATAGAAATAACATAAGTTTATGTTGTCATGTATTTATAATTGAATGTGGAAATATTTATATTACAATCTTAATTACACAATGCTAGTCAATCTCAAATGGCAACTAGTAACATTCGCCATTCTGAATATAAACTAAGATGTACATGTATTTTAAAAATAAATTATTGTAAGACAAATCTCAAATTAAGAAGCAACCTAAAGCAAAGAAAGGCAGTTGTCCTCCAAATATCTACTCTTTCTTATTACAGAATTCTGGTCAAAGGATATAAGTAGAGTCATGGTTCGGACTTAGGGGAAAGCTCTTTAAAAGGACAATAGACTTAGTTGGCTAATTCTGATTTGCACTGTTTTGCTATTAAAAAATAAAATTATCATGAGTAGAGCTCTTTGCTGAGTTCTGAGTCATTGCTACAAATTATCAAACCTCAGAGAGTCTATGGGAACCCTCATATTTATAGCTAGCTCATCTGAAGTCAGGATGGTCCTGGGGAACCCAAATATGTTCAAGTCTCTTATGTAAAATGGAATTGCATCTACATACAGCCTATGTAAATCCTGCTGTATATTTTAAACCATCTCTAGAGTGCTTATATTCCCTAATATAATGTAAATACTATGTAAGTACTGATTAGTCTGTATTGTTTAGGGAATAATACCAAGGGGGGAGAGCTTAAGTGTTCAGTAGAGAAACAAGCTTTCCCCTCCCCCCAAATATTTTGGATCCACAGTTCATTGAATCTGCTGATGCAAAACCCAGGATACCAAGAGCCAATCATATATTTAATTTGGTAAATAAAATTTATAAAGTCGGGCTGGGGTTGTGACTCAGTGGTAGAACACCTGCCTCACACGTGTGAGGCACTGGGTCCAATTCTCAGTACCACATATAAATAAATGAATAAAATAAAGGTCCATCAAAAAAACATTTAAAATTAAAAAAAATCATAAAGTCACTTGAATGAAAAAAAATGAAACCTAGGCATAAATTGCTCATAGATGATATGAACATCGCTTACCACTATTCAACAAGTATTCAAAACAAAAGTCAGAAGTATTAAGTGCACAACACCAAAATAACTATTTTTAAAGAAGTTCAAAGCATTATGACTTGTGGAAGCTTTGAAAAACAGAATTAACTTAAGATGCTCCATGAAAATAATATGAAAAGAGTGTCCTACCTTTGTGATAAGAATTCGGTATTTGTCCAGCATCGCCTGGTTGTCATGGCAGCCCGCTAAGAGCTGCCATACTTCTGCCCTCAATGCTTCAGGAACACCACTCTTCACCAAAGTGAGTAGCCCTTTCGGTCGTGCACCAAGGTTATTGTGCCTGAAGTAAGAAAACAAACCATTCATATTCCCTTTACCATTCCTAAACTGCTGTTGCTATGAAAGTACATTTACTAGTTTATATTAAAATTAGAGCCTGGACTTGGGCATGGTGGAGCACACCTGTAATCCCAGTGACTTAATGAAGGAGGATAACAAGCTCAAGGCCAGCCTCAGCAACTTAATGAAGCTGTCTCAAAACAAAAGGGCTGGGCACACAGCTCAGTGGTACAAGCACTCCTGAGGTGTTCAATTCTTAGTAACACAAAAGTGGGATGGGGAGCATGAGCCTGGGTCAAGAGAAAAATGACCAGGCATGAAACAAGAGTAGTGTTCAAGCTCTATGATGTCTTTTGACTTTTGTTTTTGTTTTTGTCTAGTCTATCTTAGTTCCTGGTAAGCTGTGTTATCCTACCTTAAGGGAAAGCTTTTTCTTCTTCTCATGTACTTTTTAAATCACCTCGTGAACTTATTCAGAATAATGAATGTTAGTTACATATTTCTTAGCAGTATTTCAAGGCATAAAGACAAATATTTGAATCCCCTGAGATAAATGGTAGGATGGCTAGTAGGCTATCAAGTGGATCACAGGCCTACCACATGCTGACTACACTCTTTTCTCTGAGGTCAGGTCCACTGGACCATGGAAAGTATGCTCCACAGTACAGAAGACATGAAATACACATAGTTTAGTTTCCTGTGACACCTACATTCTGACCCATATTCCCCTGGGAAGTCTATGTCTTGGTCATCTCTCTCGGAACTCTGTTTCAGCATGTGAAGGATCTTTCAGATTAAAAATCATCTAAAATGAACTTCTTGATAAGAATATAATTCATTATTTGCACTTCGGAATTTGTCTTGTTGCCTTATTTTAACTACAAGTGCTCCATAAAGGATGGACCTTACCCTTCCCTATAGGCACCAGAACCAATACAAGTCCACCTTGCCACAGAACAACACACACTATGAGCATAACCCATTCTCAAGGGTGTTTAAAATCAGAACAAAGGTGAATGTTTCTTGGCCTAAAATCCATGAACACATAATAGGTATGATACTATGATAACCTGCTTCCTGACAAGAAACAGAATTATAGTTCCCAGTCTCATGTAATTCCACTACTCATCTTTTTCCCAGTGCCTAGCTTAAATCTAGAGCTACATTCTATGCTGTTTTGCTCAGATTTTACTATCTTAGAACTGACTCTGGTTCCACTATCTGGACTCCAAACTTGATGATGTATTCTGGTTTGGCCTACTCCAGGCTCTGGTTTCAAGATTTAAGCCTGAAAGTCATGGAATCCGTATGTCTGCTTTCCAAAATTGGTGTCCCACCTACTTTTCTAGATTATGCACACTATCACAGACCCCAGTTTTGGCATGCCCTTCCTCTGACACAATATGTTCAATGTTTTTTTTTTTTTTCCTCACACTGCCATGATCTGGATCTCTTAGCAAAACCTATACTCATTTCCATAACTTCAACGAATTCAAATAAACTTGTCGCATCAGTATCTAAATAAATCATCAGATTTATACCCATTCTGCTTTCAGCTAGCTAAGCTTTTATATTGTTGGGTCAGAGAACCCAAGCTGATAATACAGATGGCATTAAATCAACTCAAAGTAAAAAGAGACAGGGTTTAAATGATTTAACATTATTAAAGAACATAACTACACTAAGTGACAAAAACAGGTCTCAAAATAGTACAGAGGAATGATTTTAAATACAGTATTTTGAAACCTGCTTTTGAACATGCACAGGAAAAGAATATGGAACAGTATACTCCAAAAAGATATTTTGGAGATCTGTAACAAAATTAAAAGAGAAAGAGTCCCTTTTATATTCCTATGGCGCCTGAAGTATGTGCAATGACCTTAAATAATTTCATCATCAAAAAACAATAATGATTTGAATTCTTTAGATTTCTCTTATGGATTTAAATTAAAATATTACTTCAGATAATTTGTAAAAACATGATAATTAAATCTAATTGACAAAATATGTTAAGTAGAAGAGTGTTAATTACTCTTGAAAAGAGTTAAAATGAGAAAACCATTTGACACCCAGAACTTTCTTCCACCTGACTTTTCTTTATTATCCAATTAAATTTGAGATGACCAAAGAATATTATGTCACAAGAGCACCAGAATCCGTGATGAAATGATCTTTTGTAACTTAAGGTTTGGCTCTAATCATATTTTGGATAAGAAAAACATATGGTGTGATGGACACTGAATTTCTATACTCGAGGTACAGAAAATTGAATTAATTAAAGCAACAATATACAAAGGGATAAGCTCATTTTCTCTAAATTGAAAGGCAAAATGATTTGAATTATCATATAAGGATTCAATATAATTAAATAAAACATTTGCTACATGATGTATGTAGTTCAACAAGTCATCACTGAATCTACAGTTACTAAAACTCTAATCAATACCTCTAGGTACAAGAAATCTTCATTCAATTCCACATAAATCTCATGTTGTTTCCTACCCTTCAACATGGAATCTCTCAAGAGTTATATACTCATTCATTTCTATTTCTTCTCCCCAAACTCAGTTTAATGTGGCTTCTATCTTTTTCTCTTTGAAAAGTTTTCACTAAAGTAATCTAGACCTCCCTCCATGCCACTAAATTCAGGGGACATGTTCAGTCCATTCACTGTTGACCACTCTTACTACTGACCTTGGCCTCAGTGACAAAGCACTCCTTCCTTATGCCCATCATGAAATCCATGAAATCCTCCATGTCTCTTAGGTGTCCCCAGCTCCTTCTCCACTCTGCCCCCAGTGATCTAACACTTTCGCTCTGACATTATCACTTCTGCACGGGGATTCTGAGCTCCAGAAGATTCAAAGTGCCTTAATACCAGCATGTCATAGTCTGAACTTACATGCCCAAAACGTGGTTGCTTTCCAAAATGTCATAACCTCAGCAATTGTCACCACAATCCAATGAGAAGACTTGGATGTGCAGAATTTATATATATAACTTAAAAAATGTTACAGTAGATGATTTTTGTAAGATCTCCCCTGACAAATGTTCTCCCTCTTTCTTTACTATACCGAAACTCCAATCTTTTATAAAGCCACCCATTACTATTATATAGTCTGTTCTTAAGTTTTCTTTTCTATATTATCCTTATTTTTTCTGGTGATTTAAAATTAATATAAAATATTTTCCTTTGTAGCTTTCGGAGTATCTTTAAATACATGAATTCTAATTTTTATTTATAATAGTTTTGCTTTATTTTAATAGACTCATTTAGTTGTTTTAGAATAAATTCAAAATATTTTCAGCTACATTTCATTTAAAAGATCACTGAGAATACAGGCTGTCTCTCCATTTAAAAGAAAATTTCCTCAAAGCACAATGTGTAGGCCCCTGCACAAGTGCGTTAACAAATTACAAAACTATCTTCATATAAATGCCACCTTTTATTGCTGAGACTTTGAAAATTTCTAAATCTAATGAATACTAATGTCTTAAAGAGAAATTCTGAGAGCAATTTTTAAAATTACCAATCTTTGTTTAACAGACATAAATTTTTCTAGGTTAAGCAAGTTTTACATTTTTCATATCCATTGTCATGACACAACTGCAATAATGACTCAAATAAATGGAAAAACATTTCAAATGGAAAAGATACACCAAGTTTTCTAAAGGCCAATGAGTTTGACATAGACCTATCAACCATGTGACTCCCTCCCAACTAGCTTCTCTGTAAACCAGTTTTCCTCCTATCTCAAAATTACCTCACTAAAAAAATAATCAGAAGCAATCTCAGTTTCAAAACCTTTTTTATATTATCTCTCTTTTGATAACTACTGAGTTGAGTGGTTGGCACTTGAGGATTTATTGGGGTTTTTTCACATTTGTGGACATGTAGGTTTGCAATTTTAGAGAAGCATGTATCAATTATATCACAATTTTATGTTTACTGTTCATGAAACTGTCATTCTCATGATCTCTTTAAAATTATGACTAGAAGTTTTAAGTATTGCTTGGGCAAGGGTATCTGTTTCCTAGTCTACTGACTCTCTCACTAGTACTTCTAATGTGCCTATAAAAATTGATCCAGATACATACCTACCCAACTTTACATATTGACTGTGGGACCTTGACTAAGTTTTCCATTTCCTGTTATTTCCTGTTATTATGTATTTTCATATTCAATATCTAATATAGGTTTGCCTTGGTTTTCTCACTTCTAAAATATAGATAATAATAATACCTACTTTAGAGTTCTATTGTGATGACTAAATGAAATAACACATATAAAGTGCTTAAAATAGTACCTGACACATCGTAAGTATTTTACTCAGTGATTTTATAGCCATGTCTCACCTTTCCTCCTGTTGCAATCACCTTTCTGTGCTCCTGGGTATAATCATTCCATTAGTCAACAAATTCACCTCTTCTTCCCTGTTTATCAACTATTCTTTCAACTGTCATCTTCCTCTGACATCATCAACTCTTCTCTCTCCTAGACCATTTCTAACATGCAAACATGTTATATTGCCCAGGTCAATTTTTAATGACTTCTAAACCCGCATCTGATTCCTAAGGTGTTCCCAGTTTTTACTATCACTTTATAGCAAAACTACTCAAGAGATATCTATGTCTACAGATTCCTCTTCCTCTTTGGCACAATTGGGCTTTTACTCCCACCTCTCTAGTGAAGCTGTTCTTACCAAAGACACCAGTGACATCCAAAGTGCTGAATCCAGTGGAATTCTATGCTTCGTGTAAACTGAACTATCATCACTTAATTACTACTTCCTTAATCAACTTAGTTCACCTGGTTTCTATTTTGGTCCTCCTATCTCACTGACCTGCTTTCTGCATGATCTTTGACATCTTTCCAACTTCCCTCTGCATGATCTTTGACATCTTTCCAACTTCCCAACACTGGGGCGGTCAAGGGTTCAGTCCCTGTATGACTTCACTATCTATACTCCCTAAGAAATCTCACTCCTTCTTCTCTAATACCTTTTAAAAGTATATGCAAGCAGTAATGGCTCCCAAGCTCATATTTCCTTCCATATCTTTCTCTTGAATTCAATCTTACATGAAATTGACTAATGGACACATTCACTTGGATGTTTAAAATGTATTTCAGCCTCTCCGAAATCTTTACTTTATCCTCCGTTGTCTTTCATATTTGAGTAAGTGGCACATCTTCTAGAAGTTCAAGGCAAAATTTTGCATATTACTGGTTAGTTCTTTTTCTGAAGCCACTCAGGAAGCATAAACTAATTCTATCAGCTTTTCCTCAAAATATATCAATTACATTGTTTTCATTTCATGAAATGATTTTCATTTCCTTGATGACTAATGACTTTGAGACTCTTTTTTAAAAATTTTTAGATGGACCAATATCTTTACTTATTTATTTTTACGAGGTACTAAGGATGAAACCCAGTGCCTCACACATTCTCAACAAGCACTCTACCACTGAGCTACAACCCCAAACCCTTGAGACTCTTTTGATGTTCTAGTTTGCCATTAGTATATTCTTTGGAAAAAGTCTGTTTAGGTTGTATGGCTATATTCCTGAATTCTCTATGTCACCAAGCTATGTGTCTATCCTTTCATCAACACTTTCTTAATTACTATAACGTTGCAGCAATCCCTAAAATCTGGCAGTGTGTCCTCCAAATTTGTTCTTCGTTTTCAAAAAAATTTTAGCTCCTCTAGTTAATTAGTCCTTCTATATAAATTTTACAATCAGCTTGGTCAATACAAAAAAATTCTGATGGAATTTTTATTGAAATTTCAATTAGAATGTAGATTAGTTTGGAAACAACTGATATATTAATAGTGAGTCTTTCATTCCATGAATATATATAATTCTCCTTTTAGTTAGGTCTTCTTTGATTTCTTTCATTAATATTTTCTAGTGTTCTAAAATACATACCTAGCACATAGTTTGCTAGATTTCTATGTAAGTATTTCATGTTTTCCTCTGGTGCATTCACACATCTTTAAATTTTCATTTCTGATTTTCCACTGTTGGTATACAGAAATAAGACTGGTGTTCACATACTGACCTTAAAAAAACTCACTTATTAGTTCTAGGATTTTCTTGTTTGTTTGTTTTGTAGTATACCTTCAGATAAAAGATGAAGGAGATTTGGACCAAGGTTATGGCTCAGTGGTAGAGCACTTGCCTAGCATTTGTGAGGCACTGGGTTCAATTCTCAGCATCACATAAAAACAAATAAATAAAATAAAGGTCCATAAACTTGAAAAATAAACTTAAAAAATAAAAAGATGAAGGAGATTAATAGAGTAAGCTGTTGGTGCTATTTCTTCTTGATTCTTCAATACCCCTAATTCATCAGTCCCTACATTAAGAGCATGGGTTTTAAGACTGTCCAATTAGCTGGGCGCAGTGGCACATGCATGTAATCCCAGCAGTTCAGGAGGCTGAGGCAGGAGGATCACAAGTTTAAAGCCTGCTTCAGCAAAAGGAGGCACTGAGCAACTCAGTGACACCCTATCTCTAAATAAAATACAAAACAGAGCTAGGGATGTGGCTCATGGTTCAGTACTCCTGAGCTCAAACCCCAGTACCAAAAAAAAAAAAAAAGTCAATATCCAATTAATTAGCCCATATACATGCAAGAGTGAGAATTAGAATAAGCTATTTTCAACCCTAACCTACTGCCTCTCAACTACAAGTTCATCTTCTTATATTTTGTTCAATGATGCAAGGCCTGAGAATGTGCAAACTATATATCCCAAACTCAACTGCCAAGATGGTTTCCAGGTTAACTTCTGCCAATAAGAAATAGCCAGGTGCAGTTGGAAAGTAGAAGATAGGAATAAGGGAATGCATCCCAAGTACGAGCTATATCACAATTGCTAAGAAATTCGAATATCAATTACATCCTCCAAGAAGCACAACCATCAATCATATAGTGCCCTCTTCTAGTTCAGAGTTGGGATGTCACTTCAAAAGTGAAGAACTAACCAAATGTCCTCTGCTAACAGTTTCTTCCAAACTTTAGCTGCTCTGAGTATCCTCAGGAGTCTAAGCAACCACATGTGCACCCCTCTTCAGAGGTCCCACACAGTTCCTCAGATTCCTTTTGAGTTCCTAGATTCTGGTAACAACACTTCTAATTTATTTTTCGTGTTCCAGAGGTTTTAGCTGCTTCCTCTATCTTGGTTACTTCAACGTATCCTTTTCCTTTTCTCAGACTTCTAACTCAATATAAACCAGTTCTCTGCATTAAAACCTCTTTGAAAAGCCTACCACCTTTAGGTTTTCCATCTGGGATTCTTCTATCTTTGATAGGCTAGTTAGTCTTTGCATAGTTTTGAGGAGAATAGTAATTTCTCTCTGACTATAGTTTAAATTCTCAACAGATAGGAGTAATGTGTTGAAAACTGATAGCAATGCAAATAGTTTCTGTCCACAGTTATGCAGATGTTCCTGTTAGTGTGCAAATGAACTGTCCGGTAAAGATCTTAAGACCCTAAATCAAATAGTCATTTTGATTAATTGTAATATCTTACTGGTTAATGAGTTACACACATTGTCTAAGATATGTTCATTTTTTCAGCTTTATATTTTTTAATGTTTCATTTATTTATTTATTTTGCAGTACAATTCTTAATACACCATTATACAATAATTTAACGTATCTCTTATTATATATAAGGTATGTTGACACCAAATTCACATCTTCATACATGTATTTGATATGTTCATTTTTATTTACATGTATAGGATAAACAAAAATAAAATTTTCTTCATTTAAAAAGAAGATGCAGCTGACACTCCCTTCCTCTCAGGGTATTTCCTTGAAAACATAATAGGTCCAACACTTTGGTCAGAATAAATAAACCTTGTATCTGGATTTCACAATGAGAAATCATAAACTTTCCAACCTTGGGAACTGTAAATAATTACTCCCTAAATCCTAACTCAGGAATCTCTTAGGATGTATACAGAAGACTATCGCAGGGAGCATCTCTAAAGAAGATAAAGAAAGTTTAAGTATTCTTTATTCCACTTTTCTATACGAAAAATGTGTGATTCTGCCTAGACTTCATAGTCTCTCATGGACAGCCTGCATACATCTAACCTGATGTACAGGTTCAATAATAATTTGAGGTTTCTATGTCTGTACTGGTATGGAGGACAGAGATATAACAGTTCTGGTCATCTTTAAAAAAAACTGTCTTACGTGAACTCTAAATAGGGCAGAAAGGATTGGAGGGGAAGAGAGGAAGCATGGGGTAATTAATGATGGTGAAATGTGATAATCATTACTATCCAAAGTACATGTATGAAGATACGAATCGGTGTGAATAAACTACGAATACAACCAGAGATATGAAAAATTGGCTCTATATATGTAATAAGAATTATAATGCATTCTGCTGACATATAAATTTTAAAAACTTACATAAAAAACTGTCTTAAAATTACAAGAGTATTTATTACATAATAACATAAATAGAGTATCTTTTTTTATAATTCCAGGTAAAATATTCCAAAAAAAAAAGTAATAATTTGCTAGGCAAAGTGGCACATGCCTGTAATCCCAGCAGCTCTGGAGGCTGAGGCAGGAGGATTGCGAGTTCAAAGCCAGACTCAGCAACAGCAAAGCACTAAGTAACTCAGTGAGACTCTGTCTCTAAATAAAATTCAAAATAGGGCTGGGGATGTGGCTCAGTGGTTGAGTTCTCCTGAGTTCAATCCCTGGTAGCCCCCCACACCAAAATGAGTAATAATTTAAGACAGAAAGAATAAAAAAGACTGTGTTACAGTCTATAATTGATGATAAAATGATTAATTCTAACCTCTATATTACCTTTTAAGTGACAATAGATTTGGCAATGTCAAAAATGCAACCTTTGATATATATATATATATATATATATATATATATATATATACTTATATGTATATAAAAGTGTGTTGGCAATGTAGCAAAAAAAATTGACAACTTGGAACAATGTTATATCTCAATGAAATAATAAGACAAATATCTTCTGAAAGCAAGTTAAGTAAGAACATATTAGAGAATGACCTAGTCAAATATAAGGAGTATGTATGGGTTACATTTTAATTTTATGTTTTTTAAAGTAAGTACATTATGATATTAATATTAAGGTAGATTTAACATTAAAATTTCTTTGCTTTGTGTTGATACCAAGGGGCTGAACCCAGAGGCATTTAACCACTAAGCCACATCCCCAGGCCATTTTATTGTTTTCAGACAAGGTCTCAGTAAGTTGCTTAGGGCCTCACTAAATTGCTGAGGATAGGTTTGAATTGAAATACTCATATCTCAGCCTCCTGAGCTGCTGGGATTATAGGTGTTCGCCACCACATAGAGCAAAATTTATTTTAACAAGTTAATATTAACTATATATATATAAAATTTTCAGTAAAAAAAAAATAAACTTTACCATCTTCCTAGCAATTCTCCCCAAGAGTACAGAATCTTCTCAGGACAATCCTTAGACACATCACCTGTTCCACTTGAGAGTTCATTATCACTCTCTGAAAAAAAAAAAAAACACAAAATCAAAACCAACAAACATTGCATTATGTATTACAGTAGATATTTACATACTATAAAACAAGAAGCACAACTAAGTGTCTAATAAACAAGGCAAACAATATTGTAAAAATTACATTAAAACCTCATTAATGTAATCTATCTTTAGTGTACAAATATTTTCAAAAAATTATGTAATTCTCATCCATATTTATATAGTATGAAACTGAAAATATTTATAATAAATAGCTTTATCGAAAGACAGCAATCTTTTAAAAGTTTATGATGTGTCAGCAAGATGGCAGAGTAAGAAGTCTTGGGCCCCCTTCCTCCTTACAGAAGACAATGATCCATAGACTAGAAAACCCCAATACCTGGAAATAAGCCTGAGACACCTATGTTACACAGAACTGAACAAACCAAATTAGAAAGGAAAGAGGAACAGTATCACTGTGATTGTCCCATCCTTTCCCTCTTTCCCAAGTGTGCATACCTACAGATAGAGAGGAGTTTCCTGGGTTTACAACTTCTACAGGAGGAAAAAGAACCAGAAGCAGTCATCCAGATTCCCTAGCATTCCCAGATGCTTCTCAGGGGACCCTTCCAGTTCAGTTCAATGAGGAGAAATACCATGGCTTTATCGTCCAAGGGATTGGGTGGAAACAAAGAGTGCACAACTGCTGGTGGCATATTTATGTTCCTGCCAACTACAGCACACAATCAGAGACAATGGCCAACCTCAAGGCAAACCTGCAAGATAAAGCTAGTCACCTTCAGAAGAACACTGAGAAAAATAATCTATCTTGAACCCCTGGACCACTGGTCTCCACATCTAGCCTGAGAATCACCCTTATAATACTGCCCAAGCATGGAATCTCCTACCTTTATGGATTTCAAAGAAGCAAAGGGGCTAAAATGGCTTGACCCATGGGCAAATAGCTGGTTCACATAGTCAAACTGCCTATCCAATAACCCCATCCAGGAAGGGAGACTCCAACCTCCACTGATCTCAAGAGAAGAAAGGAGCTACACTAGCTTGATGTAGGGGGAAAGCAGTGGCAGAATTCAGCCAAAATTCTACCCAGTCAGGGAGACTTCCACCTCTGTGCTTTTTGGAAAAACACAAGGGCTAGAACTGCTTGATCCAGGAAGTCCAATAGCCACTCAGCTCAGCCAAAAGCCCATCCCACAGCTCCCACCCCCTCCAAGACAGGAGAGCTATGTTCAATCATGTATTTCTAAGGAACATAGTATTGGGTCCCACTTGTTCAAAACAACAATTCTATCCAACCTCAGTGCACAACTAATACACCTGCCAACTGTAGATCCCAAATAGCATGGGAATACATTTTGTGATCAGCCTAACAAGAAACAATAACAATACCCAGACAATTAGGTCCAACTGATAGCAGAGCCTGCTAGTAGTTCCATCCAATATCCAATCAAAAGCATGGGGTGAGCCAACTAAAGAACTCATATCAAGCTCCACATGCCTAGGGTCATCACCAGATGGACCTATCCAAAATCACAGACTAGACTAAAAAGCAAAGTTGTATCCCTGCCAATGAGCACATGTAAAGGTCAGAAGAAGGACTGTCTTGTCAGATGCGTGAACAACCATGCAAGGACAGGAGGATTATGAAAAATCAGGGAATAATGACACCTCCAAAAGAAACTGATAAAGCTCCAATAATAGAACTCAAATAAATGGAAATCTATGGAATTACCAACAAAGAATTCAGAATAGTCCTCATTTAGATCAAATTTTAAAAATTAATTGTTAAAAAACAAAGTCCACTAAACTACAAGAAAACACAGATAGAAAATTTAATGAAACTTGGAAACAATACATGAAAAAAGCAAGAATACTGCCACACACACACACAAAAAAAAAAAAACAGAAATCCTAAAAATAAAGAATACAATCACTGAACTAAAAAAAAAAAAATCAACAGAAAGCTTCAATAGCAAAATCTATTAAGCAGAACAATCAGTGAGACGGAAGACAGAACATTTGAAATTATTCAGAGAAGCAAAAAGATAAGAGAGTGAAAAGGAATAACAACAAAAAACTATAAGAATTATGAGACATCAATCATCAAGAGACCTAACCTTCACATAAAAGGAGAAAAGCTCCAGAAAAAAGCAACAGAAGGCATATTTCAAGAAATTATGACTGAAGACACCTCTGATGTGGGGATAGATACAGATACAGGAAGGACAGAGTTTTCCAGTCAAATTCAACCCAAAATGAAGTATACCAAGAAATAAAATACACAAAGGTAATCGTGTTCCTCTGATAGATCCAGTCTTTAGTTATAAAGCTTCAATAGCAAACTCTATTAAGATTCATTCACCATACCCAGTGAAATTCATCCCAACAAAGAAAAGCCCAGGACGAGTGGCTTCACTAATAAATTATACCAAACATTTAGAGAAGAATTCCTCTAAATGAGTTCTACTCAAATTGAGTTGTGTATATTAAGTCATACAGGGATGAATTAACATACAGAAATTAATAAATGTGATAGACCACATTAACAGAATGAAGGACAAACACAATGTGATCATTCCAACAAATGCAAAAAAAAAAAAAAAGCATTTGACAAGATTTAACACATTAAACCATCCATATATTAGGTATAAGAGAAATAAATGTACCCCAACACAATAAAGGCCATATATGGCATTACACAGCTAACATCACATTCAACAAAGAAAAGTTCAAAGCTTTTTCTGATCTTGAAAAAGAAAAGGATGCCCGCATTCTCCACTTCTGTTCAACATAGTACTGGAAGTCCTAGCCAAAACAACTAGACAAATGAAGGGGAAAAGCATACAAAAGCCAGGAGCAATGGTACACACCTACAATCCCAGCTACTCAGAAGCCTGCTGTAGGAGGCTATGAATTCAAGGTCAGCCTGGGCAACACAGTGAGAACCATTTCCTTTCTTTCTTTCTTTCTTTTTTTAAAGAAGAAAGGCAGATAAATGGGAAAGGAAGAAGTGAAATTATCCCTGTTTACAGATGACATGATCTTAAAGATTAAAAAAAAAAAACTGGGGTCTTAGGGTTTTTTAACTGTTAGAATGAAAAAATTAAGAAAAATCACAGGATATAAAATCAACATACAAAAGTCAATAGAAATCAGGAAGAAGACAATACCAGTTATAATATCTACAAAAAATAAAATACTTAGGAATAAATTTAACCAAGGAGGCAAAAGATCTATATTCACTGAAAATTATAAAACATAGATGAAAGAAATTGAAGAAGATACAAATAAATGGAAATACATCCCATACTCAGGATTGGAGAAATCAACATTGTTAAAATGTCCATATTATGCAAAGTAATCTACATATTTAATGCAATTCCTACAACACATACCAATGGCATTCTTCACATAAATAGAAAAAAAATTCTAAAATTCTTATGGACTCACAAAAGACCCCAAATAACCAAAGCAACCTTGAGAAAAAAGAACAAAACTGACTACCTGATTTCACACTACATGACTTTAATATATGCTACAAAGCTACAGTAACCAAAACAGCATGGGGCTAGAAACAGATGCATAGCCCAATGGAATGGGCTATTCATTTTGAGAGAACCCAAAAATGAATCCATGCATTTACAGCCAAGGGATTTTCAACATGCCAAGAATACAAAATAGAGAAAAGTTTAGCATTTTCAATAAATATTGCTGAGAAAATTGTCCATCCATATGCAGAAGAATAAGCTGAAACTCTTTCATCATATACAAACATCAAGTTAAAAGGGATTAAAGACTTAAACGAACCTGACCCTTTGCCTCATTTGAATAGCTTCTCCTCAATAAAAGGGGTCAGTGCATGCTGTCTCTCTCTCTTCCTACAGACCCTTAAGGTCAGAGGAACCATCACAGCGACCCCAAAGAAAAAGGAAAAAAAAAAAAGACTTAAACGTAAGACCCCAAATGGTAAAACCACAAGAAGAAAAAAGAGGAAATACTCCATGACATTGAACTAGGCAGGGATTTTTTTCATAGTACCCAAAAGAACAGGAAACAAAAAGTAAAAATGGATAAAAGAGTCTACATCAAACTAAAAAGTTTTTGTGTGGCAAAAGGAAACAATCAAGAGTGAAAGAAAACCTTTAGAACTCAAGAAAATATTTCAAACTACGTAACTGACAAGGGTTAATGTCCTGAATATATAATGAATACAAACAACTCAATAGTAAAAACAAAAACAGCAATCTGATTTTAAAATAGCAGAAAGACCAGAATACACAATTCTTAAAAGAAAACAAATAGCCAGTGAGTATATGAAAAAAGCAAATCAAAACTAAAATGAAATATTAACTTACCCTAATTAGAATGACTATTATCAATAGGACACACATACATACAAAGAGAGAAAAATAAAAACCAAAGCTTGCATGATGCAAAGAAAGGGGAACTCCCATACACTAATGGTAGGAATGCAAATTAGTATAGCCACTATGAAAACTGGTTTGGAAGTTCATCAAAAAATTAAAAATGGGGGCTGGGGATGTGGCTCGAGCGGTAGCACGCACGCCTGGCATGCGTGCGGCCCGGGTTCGATCCTCAGCACCACATACAAACAAAGATGTTGTGTCTACCGAAAACTAAAAAATAAAATATTAAAAAAATTAAAAATGTAGCCATGCAGGTATCTCCTCAAAGAATTATTTTGCTAAATTCCCAGTCTAAAAGTAGATGCAAAATCACTATACCAATGGAATAATTTAAATTATCTAAATGGAACATTTGTTCCTCATGTTTTTCCTTTTTTTATTATTTTTTGTAGTTATAGATGGAAAGAATGCCTTTATTTTATTTGTTTACTTTTATGTGGTGCTGAGGATTGAACCCAGTGCCTCATGCATGCTAGGGAAGCTCTCCACCACTGAGCCATAGCCCCAGCCCTGTTTTTCTTGATTATTATTTGTTATCTCTCCCCCAGTAAGCAGCAGAGAGAATTTAATTATCTGGTTATGCCAAGGGTCTTCAAGATCACTCTGAAGGCTCAGTGATTCCTAGGCAGGCTGATAGGATTCAGCTCATTGCCATACACACACCTAGGATTTGTTATAGTGAAAAGACACAGCAAAATTGTCAGCAAAGAGAGAGATACAAGCAGAAAGGTCCAGAAGAAACCAGGCATAAGCCTCCAAGAGTCCTCTCCCAAGAGTCACACAGGACACACTGAATTCCCTCAACATCAGAATGTGGCATATGTGAAACACTGTCTATCAGGAAAGTTCACTACAGAATCAGTGTTTGTGGTTTCTATCAGGGTGGTCACATAAGTACCCTCTCCCTAGCATATACCCAAATTCCAGACTCTGAGAAGGAAAACAGTTATCTGATACAAGACATATTGTTAGCACAAACCTTTTAAGTACAGTTAGTCAATCTCATCAACTAAAAAAAGATGGGAACCCCCCCAAATATAAGTTCTCTAAAACCAGCCAACAGCCAACTTCACAAGTAGGCTTTTCTAAAAATAAAAGTCTGAAGCTTCCTATGTTATTTCTTTTCTGAACCCTTATTCACTACTATTCACCTATTCTAACTTCAACTAATAGATCGGTAATACAAAATATGTTATTCTTTTCTGAATCTAACATTTTTTTAATAAATGACAGCAGAATGCATTACAATTCTTATTACACGTATACAGCACAAATTTTCATATCTCTGGTTGTATATAAAATATGTTAACACCAATTTGTGTCTTCATACACATACTTTGGATAATGATGTCTATCATACTCCACCATCCTTGCTAATCCTCTGACCCCCTGAATCTAACATATCAAAAAGATTTTCATTCTTAACTGTTTTCTTAAGATTTGCCACATATGAGGCAATGGAAACCCAAAAAAGAACAAAATACCATTGCACCTTATGAACTCATACTCTAGAAGGAGAAAGACTTGAATAAACAAAGACAGTAGAGTATGTGTTTTAAAAATTATTATAATTATGTGTTCAAAGAATCAAAAGAGCGAGATGGTGGGAACATTTGAGTTTTGAGCAGAGATCTAAATGATCAGCAAAGGGCCGCTTTCATGGTTCTGAGGAAAGTACCTGCCAAACAAGGACCAACACCTGCAATAGCACTGTGAAAGACTTACCTGAGGAGAAATTCTAAGTACCTAGCATATACTAGGCATTCATTAAATAGTAGCTATTATTACAACATCATGATCATGTTTTTAGAGTTCTAAGAAACTGACAATGTAAGAGATTAGATATAATTGCCCATACTACTAGTGTATTTTTATCTTATTTGTACTTACCTTTATTTATGTCCTTACTTATAAAAAGAATATGAGGCATAAGTTAAAAATAAAAAAGGCCAGGCACAGTGATGTGAGTTGTAGTCCTAAGTACTTGGAGGCTAAGTGGGAGGATTGCTTACAATCCTGAGCCAGCCTGAGCAACACAGTGAAACCCCCTTTCAAAAAAAAAAAAAAGAAAAAAAACCATTTCAATTAATAAAAGAATTTCAAAAAGTAGCTAAAAGTAAATTGAAGCCAAAATCAATAAATTCATTATTCACTCATTCAAATATTTACTAAGCACTCATTGAATAGTGAAGCTTCAAAAGGTAAAATGTACATATTTCCTGCTCTTGAGGAATCTGTTCTATGATATCCTGGAACTAGAAGCAGTAAAGTCAAGGGTTGGGGTGGAATGCAAAAGATGCACCTCCGCAAAAATGTGCAACACTCATCAAGAAAGTTTAAAATTGAGCTTTAAACTACTCCAAAAATAAGGTAAAGAAAAAAAATTTACACTTGCACATACAACTCTCACTGATAAAAGTTTTTAAAAAAATGTGAGCAAGTCTTAACACCTTATACCTAACTACTTAGAAGACATTATTGCCACATTTGTGAACATTTTTGAGAGAGAGAGAGAATATATTTTAATATTTATTTTTTAGTTTTCAATGGACACAACATCTTTATTTTATTTTATGTGGTGCTGAGGATTGAACCCAGGCAAGTGTGTTATCGCTTGAGCCACCTCCCCAGCCCAACATATTATTTTTAATACCCTTGATTAAAGCAGAGGATACCATATTAGTAGTATGGCATCAAAGACCCTTCCTGACCTCTGTGTTCCTCTGATCTCGTTGTCTTTCTCTCTCCACCCTTCCAGGTGAACTATGCGTGTTTTACTGCACATACAATGTTATTTCTCATCACCCAAAGTTTCCCTCTGCCTGGAAGGTCTCCCTTACCTTAGCATACAAATACTTCCGGCTAAGTAATGCGCATTAATCAAAACTATGTGCAAAGGCTTAACTTACAAAAACCTTCCCTGAACCTCAGGCCAACCCAGGTTCTTCTCAGTCAGTTCACCTGGTATCTTGTTCATCCAGTATTACTGCCTTTACTCTATTTTGTTAAAAATACCTATTTGTGGGTCTATTTCTATAAGAGTCATATCTCTATCTTTGTGTCCATAGCACTTAGCAGAGTAGAGGCTGTCCACTACTACAAGTTTGATAAAAGCTGTGTGTTAGAGATGGCTTGAAAATGAGGTGAACTGATTGAGGAATCATACTTTCTAGAATAAGTCATTAATGTTTCCTTTGTCCTGATTATCAATTTTCTCCTTTTTTCACAGAACATATACTGTAGAACCCCTCAAAACTGAGCTCATTAGCAAGGACAAAAATGTACTGGGAGTCAAAACTGTGAATCAGAGATCTGTTTGCTCTAAACATTTCTTAGGTGTATTGGGTGGCAGAAATGAAACTGCATTACAAAAATCAAAGATCCTTCCATGTATTCATGCTTGGATCAAGGCCATAGAACCTTTACATCAGTGATCCACAATCAATGATTCTCAAATTTTTCTATCTCTATTTTATTTATATATGTAACTTATTTGAATGAATAGCATTTTTCAATGATCAACTGGGGATACAAAATTTGGAGGTAACAAGGTATTACTGATAATTACTATTCTACATACATTACTTCAACTGAAAAAGATCACAAAGAATCTCAGATATTAATCATTTTATGAATGTACTTATAACTTAAAATACATTTTCTTTACTGAAAAAAAATGTGATAAAGGTTAGCATAACAAGTGGCCTCTTATGAAGATCAGACACTTTATTAAATTCAAACTACAACCTGTACTTCTGCTCCTTTGCTCTAAACTATGGAGGAATGAAATGAGGATCTGCCATATCATTCCATAATAAAGACTTATGGTTCTACCTACACAAAATACCATTGTCCTTACAAGAAAAGTAGTGAGAGTAGAACCCAAAATTTCTTAAGCTAAATTTGAGAGTTTTAATTCCTTATCTGGACAGCATTACCATTATAATTATTGACCAGAAATCTTACTTTGGGAACGATCATAGGCACATAGCCTTCAAGAGGCACACACATTTTAACTTCTGGAATTCAACTGTCTTTCTTCATGTATCTGTGCCTCCAATACCTTGCATTCGTTTTATACCCATTTCTTTCCATCTCTAGACTGCAAAACTTCTTGAAGACATGAAGTACCTCTTACACATTTAATACAGCACCTTGCTACACAATACACCCTCTAACTGAATGTGGTTAGAAGAAAGGAATCTGGAAAGGAAGGGTAAGAAGAACAAAGCAAAGCTGTAAAAATGGTGAAAGCAAGAAAGAGAAAACTAACACTGGAGAGTCATCAAGATTACAGAAGAGAAGTGATTACAAAGACCACTAATAAGCAGATTATGATCAGGCAATTCTGAAGAGATAAGAAAAATTTAAAATGCTTATTTCTTTATAAAGCTTGGGGTTTTATACAAAACAGATAGGGCAAATTTAACCTCTACCTAGTATCAAACTTTAGTATTATTGTTAAAATACTGCTAAAAAATTTTAATGTACTCAAAGGGGTCCTGTTTAGAAATTTTAAAAACCGTTTCCCTAGCTCTATTTACATTGTAATGAAAATCTCAACAGTGTAGCCCTTACACTGACATAAATTCTACAAATATTTACTCCAAACCCTATAATAAAGCCAGCGCGATATTATTAGCACCAAATTTTCAGAACGCTCAGCGCTCTTCCCACATTTATAAGGGATCAGTGTCATTCAATTCCTGATGTCATATTCAAATCATTAGAACACCACTTTGCCCTGGTGTGACAAGAGCCATAATTTCTCCATCAGAACAATTAACTTCTCTCCTTCTAGATACCAACTGCTGCTAAAAAGAATGACATATGAATTACCTTCATAATATTTCTGCAAATAGTTAATAAATCCTTAATCTGGTTCCAGCTAAATAAGGCAGTTAACTCCTTATGAAACATAATTATAAAATGTAATCAGGATCCTAGATTCCAGTCCTGACACTTTCACGTAATTTTTTTTAATATTTATTTTTTAGTTGTATTTGAACAAAAATACCTTTGTTTTATTTATTTATTTTTATGTGGTTCTAAGGATAGAACCCAGGGCTTCCCACATGCTAGGCAAGTACTCTGCTGAGCCACAGCCCCCGCCCTTTCACATAATTTTTTGGTGGGGACGAGGTAGTCCTGAGAATTGAACCCAGGGCCTTATACATGCTAGGCAAGCAGAAAAGCACTCTACCACTGAGCTACATCCCCAGTCTCAGTTTCCAGAACTACAAATAAGATCATTCAGTGTAATTAAATTCAAGGAACATATATTGAGTTAATTATGTGTGCAAATACATAATGCCTCAGTTACTGTCAGGCTCTGAATTTAAAATATTTTAATGACTTGAGGTTACTGACATTTCCCTGACTCTGCTAAATTGTATAAGGAGAACCCAGACAACCAGCACTCTCCTCCTCAGAGTTTTTCCTCCCTCAGACATTACAACCCTAAGCCCATCCATACACATGTTCTTGGAAGCAGCAACTGCTACCAGCAATTTCTACCTGCACCTCAAACCCCAGCAGGAGGTTAATAAACAAGGGAAATCTGCCTGAAATGGAGACAGCACCTGAGAAAAAAGGGGAGGGCAACTGAAGCAAGACCTAAGGTTTTAACAAGAAAAATACTCACAAATGATGTGGCACTTAACCTTACAAAGCTTTAATTTACTTTCCTGAAAAATGGATAAAATGCCACCTTAGAGGACTGGTGAGAGAAGTAAATGAATAATTTACAAAGTGTTTCATGCATATTTTCCATTATCATCTAAAAAGTGGAATTAACTGCTCTGTGAATTAGTCACTCGATCTGTTTCCACAGTGTAATCACCAGATTTTTAGAGGAGGCCACTTCAGGAGAAGGCCAGCAGTAGATGACTCTAAGATCACTTTTAACTCAAAGATTCACTAAAAATAAGGAGTTGAATCACCATCGCCATGGTATACGAATGATCATATCAATGTTATCATTATAATCGTTTAGTCTAAATTCTAAATCACTGAATTGACAGCTAAAGAGGCTAAGTAAAGTGCCAGCCAAGCACTCTTCGACTCCTGGCTACTTCTGAAGTGGACTCTGCATAAACTGGACCTTCTGCTACTGGTGATGAGAGTAAAAGTCCAGAGATGATCTCACTTCACACTTTGCAGAACAGATATAAAATAGAGAAATGAAATAATCCCAGGCATTTGGAAATGCTCAGTAACAATTAACTATGACAGACTACTGTCCCTAGGGACCACCACAAAAATAAGTTTTAAGGACAACATGCTTTTAGGGACCCTATACACCTTAGCAAGGCTGACAAAGTATAGTGTCTTTAGCTTTCACTAGAGACAAGTCTTCAGAACATTTCATTTTCTAGGTCAGCTGAAGCATGATTAAGATGTGTTAATCTAACAAAAAATATTTATTTATTGTCAACATACCAAGCAAAGCTTGACCCAGTCCAGAATGAAGCAGGCATAAGTGACCCACAGACATAGTACTAGTAAAGCCAGCACTCAATAAACATTTGGGGGAAAGGAAAACTTCTAGGGGAAGGCAAAAATCCCCTCCTCTAAAGTCTGATGGATTATTTCTGGGCTTCCTAGTAGTTTTGATCTGTATATCCATGGTATACAGTGTTGTATCCATGCTGATAAACACCAAAAGAACAGGATGTGAGGAGAAAAGAATGGCTTCTAGTGGCTCTCTTCCTGCACTAGTATAAAAGTAATGCTCAGCCTCTTTCCTAACTTCTCTTTAGACTAATATGCAGAGAGGTTTATATACCAAATTACATTTTTAATGTAATTTGGTATATAAATTTAATGTAGGTATTATCAATTACCTAATCTGATAGGAATTTTTTTAAAAAAATTTTTATTAGTTATTGATGAACTTTTATTTTTTTGTTTGTTTATATGTGGTGCCGAGAACCAAATCCAGTGCCTCAAACATGCTAGACAAGTGCTCTACTACTGAGCCACAATCCCAGCTCCAGGAAGAGCAGGGGTTTTTTTGTTTTGCTTTTTGTTTTTTTAATATTTATTTTTTAGTTGTAGTTAGACAATACCTTTATTTTATTTATTTATTTTTATGTGGTGCTTGAGGATGGAACCCAGTGCCTTATACATGCTAGGTGAGCGCTCTACCGCTGAGCCACAACCCCAGCCTGAGGAAGAGCAGTTCTTAATGAAGTTCAACAGTCACCTAAAGATTGATAATATCTACTGTGAAAATACGAGGGGAAAAAGTATTCAGATACACTACTGAGAGGGGCATAAATTGGCACTCTTTGCGGGAGATATTTGGTACTACTTATAAAAAAAAAAACAGATTGTGCACATCATTACAATTCTACTTCCAGAATCTATGGTTATGCTTCACAATACATGTGCAACTACCATGCTTTACAACAAAATTTTTACATTTGAAATAGCAAAAAAGTAGAAAATTTATAGAACTCTCAAAAGAGAAATGGAGAAAGAAATTATGTTATATCCATGCTACAGAATACTATGCAATTAAAGAATGAGAAATGGTTTAATGTAGCATATCATAAGTCTGCTTCATGAGAAAAACAAGTTGCCAAACAGGATATATAGAATGCCCTATTTGGAAAAGGATATATTAACTGCTTTTAACATAACTCTTTCCCAAGTATTATAACTGGTGGGCAGGGAAGGGAGATGGTCCACTTTACATTTGTTTTATTTGAAATTCTTAAGCAATAAAAAAGAAAATTCCCCAAATTTTTGCTTTCTAAGAAATGCAAGGCTTGATTTCTAAGAAATGCATGATGCGTATCTTCCCAAATCATAATCAGTAGCTAGTTTTACAAAGACAATTTTATAGTATTTCTGTTAATTTAATATTTCAAAGATTTTATTAAGTTCATCATTTTCTCAGTCAAAAACTATCATTAATTCAAAGATCCACTTTAGTTGATTCTTGTACTTGGAAAACTTAAAATGACAAACATCAACAATAATGCCAGAGGAAAATAGAACTTGCTATTACAAATCTATCTCAGAGAAAATCCACTAATAGATTTTTCTATTACACTTGCTTCACCATTTGTCAGAAACTATTTTAAGAAATCTAGCTTGCTTCTTACTAATTCCTTCTTTCTTGCCATTAGACAAATGATTTAAAATATGGTTGACAACATGTAACAACACACAACTACGACCATTGTGAAAACATATTCTTGCATCCCATTTTTTCTGGATACTGGATCTAACCAAGCTTTTCAAATACTTACTAAACTGCTCAGGAAAATAAAACTATACATCAAAAACTAAATAGGAAAAAATAAAAATAAAAGCATGGACTGGGGTTGTGGCTCCGTGGCAGAGCACTTGCTTCACACATGTGAGGAATTGGGTTCAGTCCTCAGCACCACATAAAAACAAGTAAACAAAATATATTGTGACCACCCACAACTAAAAAAAAAAAAAAATTAAATTAAATAAGGTCATATTTCTTTTAAAAACTACACAACCATTAGCCAGCTGCAATGACTGTTCAAGTTCAAAATTCAGCTATCCTATCAAAGAAAGACATTTACAGGATTAGATTTAGTCTTCCAATGTTCAAATAGGTACCAGTACCTAACTTTCTTTAGATATGAATATTTTATAGGTAGATACGTGATGTTTCTGTCCATTTGAACACATTTCATTTAAACAAAATAAAACAAAGATCCAGGCTGAGGTTGTAGCTCAGTGATATAGCACATATCTATCATGTGTGAGGCACTGGGTTCAATTCTCAGTACTGCATGTAATAAATAAATTAAATAAAAGTCCATCAACAACTAATAAAAATATTTTTTTAAATAAAATTTAACAAAGATCCTCAGGTCATGAGATAATTATTTTACTTTGAAAAAAAAATTACAAGAATAAAATTTTATTTTAACTTAAACTTTAGAAATAAAAGATTTTCCTCTAATTCCCATTTATTCTATTAATTAACTAGAAGAAAGAGATTTTACTTTAATTAAAAATCTCAGTTAAGTTCAAATTTCAGAGGTTTCCAGTAAAAATCTTTGACATAATGTTACCTCTGAATACTGTCAACAGAAACATGTGATCAGATTTTCTCCATCCAAATTTGATTTAACCCAAGTCTTATACGGTATCAAATAACTATAACATTCGCTATATCCAAATGTTAAATTTAGCCTGCCTCCTATTTCTCATATTTTCTCTTATCCCTCCATCCTATTCTATAATGCTTACACAAAGTGTTGATAAGGAAATCACAAAGCCAGCAGTGTGACAATGTCTCTAAAATAAATTATAAGTTAATTTTAATCTCTTTTAAGAAACAGTTTCAGATATTAAAACAAAGAAAAGAAGCATATTAAAGCAGAGAAGCTACGTTAATTGGCATAAAGAAGAACTTAGGGGTTGGGAAGGGAGGCATTTATCAGATTTAAGTTAGAAAATGGTGGACAGCTGCATGCAAATTATCTGACATAAAAATAGCACTAATTAAGAAAGAAGCAGGGATATCTTTCTATTAGATACTGGTTAATATGAAGTTAATTTCCTAACTAACTTCTGAAATGAAATATTCTGAGAAAATTAGAAAGAAATATGGAAAGAGAAACACATTCACTTAATTCTTGACAATGTCTCTTTACATTAATAGTGTCTTGTCATCATTTCAGAAAATGTAAATAATATATCTACAAAGTACTAAATGAACTGAATGTTCACCAGTATGAACATAAAAACACCAAAAAGAAAAAAAAAAAAAAAGAACACCAAGAAGAAAAACCAAACCTTCAAAAGTTCAATAAATAGATAGGGCATTTAAAAATTCTTCATTTCTTTTTTTAAAGGCTACAGGTACAAATAAACTTAAAACTTAGACTTCATAAAATGTGTCTGCATTTTTTAAATATTTGGATAAAACTGCCTTCGTAACTGATTTATTTATCAAAGATTCTACACAGTATTTATTAATAACACTGATTACCAACCGTCTGTGAAACAGCTTACAAAAAATATAAAAAATATTTTGTAGCCTTAAACTGTCTTTTTAATCAAATTACCCATTTATGAAAGGTTGAACTACACATTTGAACCTTACCAAACTGCTTACAATACTTTTGTAGTCATGAATATTAACAAATTACTTAGTTCCCCTTAAATAAACAGGAAAAATGAGCACCAGCAACCACACCTGCATGATGCAACACCAACCTCAGCACACTTTTTCTCTTGCTATTTTTCATATTTCCTTCCAAATACATTTTTATTGAGAACAAAGTTAATTAAATGAAAATTTGAGTGTTGCACTTAAAATTGGTTCAAAATGAAAAAAAATATATATTTTTTAATACTTTATACAAGAAATACACTAAAACTTTAACATGCTATCCACAGTAAAAAGTTTTATAAGAACATTTCATTTTGGAGCACTAATGCAAAGATTATGTAACAAAATATAATCAGAAATAACATCAACTATAAAGTGGTTCCATATTATGTATACAAAAGAAAGCATAGTGACAACAGTACACCTTTCAAACTATTCAGAATTATATAAAACATAACTAAAGCTGTGCTGCAAATGTGCTGCAACTATTGGGCTCAGTCAACTTTTTCTGTAAAGAGACAAACAATAAATGTTTTTGGTTCTATCAATTTTTTTATTCTTTTTTGTTTTTGTTCTTGTATTTTAGTACTGGGGACTGAACTCAGGGGTACTCTACTATTGAACTAAAGTCCCAGCCCTTCTTATTTTTCAAATTTTGCAACAGGTTCTCCCTAAGTTACCCAGGCTGGACTCAAACTTGTGGTCCTTGTGCCGCAGCCTCCTGAGTTGCTGGGATTTGGCCCGCTGCCTATGTGCCTGCCTTTTTCATTTGTTACTTCCTTCCTTCCTCCCTCCCTTTCTCCCTCCTTCCTTCCCTCCCTCTCTATTTTCTTGAGGGCATTCTGTGGTTGTTATTGTTATTTCAACCTTCAAAATGCACAAACCATTCTTAGCTCAGGAGCCATAGTTTGCCAATCTCAAAGCCCTTTCACAGTAATTACTCATTTTTATTTGCTTCAAAAATAATAAAGATGAAAAACATCTTTTCAAGTACCCATACATTTTCCAAAGGGGCAATTAATTTCATTAAAACAGAGAGTATGCTTATAGCACTGGAAAATATGGGACTATGTATTTTACAATTTGAATATAAATCATTTGTACACAGTAAACATATTAGAATCAGTTTTGATTTCATCAAATTCAAGATTCTTATCTCTTAAAAGAAATAAAATATTAGATTCCAGTGAATTTTCCACTCGATAAAAACATAGGATAATAACTCTCCAGGGACAAAAATACTGCTACAGGAATTGATTAAAATATATTCTATGGGAGACCAACCTTGCATGTGACTGAGTCACACTCCTTGGCTAGGTGCTGAGGTGCTCAGTCACAGAAATGTGGCAGAGCTTTCCCCACCCTTCTTGGGTTCGAGAGTCCCTGTCTCCTGCATGGGTGCGTCTTGCTACAGCCCCAAGGGTAAAGCTATGCTCACCTGTTCCTTTATAATATTACCCCTTGCCCTGTATAGGATAGAATCTTCCATGGAAGTGTTTTGTGTGTGTCCCCTTCTCTTACTGTGCCCTTGGGTGTGGCCTACCCTGGTGTCAGTCAACCTGCTGACAGTGAACATCATGAAGATAGACTCAGCCCCCTGAAACCTGACCCCCTGCCTCATTTGAATAGCTTATCCTCAATAAAAGGGGTCAGCCCATGCTATCCCTGTTTCTCTTCCTGCAGACCTTTAAGGTCAGAGGAGCCGTCACAGCGACCCCAAAGAAAAAGGTATTTGTGTCTCTTGTGTGGTTATTTTGCACAGCCCAGTCAGCCCAGTTCAACTGGAGTGACCCCTGAGCCTTTTAGTCTCTAGAACAGAAACCCAGCAATATTCTTTGTCAAATCCTGAGCAACCAAGAGGACAACCTCAGAAGCAAGATTTGAGTGACAATCTTTCTCTGTAAGATCTTGATGAAAAAATAAAGCATACAAAATTCATCTCTAGAAATACTCTAGCATTTGAAATTCTTTTATTTAGAATAGTAGTAAAAATGAAAATACAGGAAATAAATGATCAGAGAATTCCAGACCAGAGACTTCCTTGGACTTTTCTAAACACTTTAACCAGTTTGAATTGGTTGAAACACATGGACACATTATTACCACTGGTACTCAAAGTCTCTGGTAAGCAATTCTCACAAAGATGAGAAGAAGGGGGGAAAATTGAAGATGGTATCAATTTCAAGGAAAAGGAGAAAAGATCTAAGCAAACTGATTGTTTGGGCTGCAGAAACAAATCAGCTTACTACAAAGTGGAGACTACTTTCTGAGAAGGCCATTCATGTGAACACTCAGGATAAAGCTGAGCACCCCTCTTCATCGAGCAGCTTGCACTGGATACTTAGGTACTGTCAAAGAGCTGGTGGCACACAGGGCAATGTTCACATAGTAACTGTAGAAAGCTGGACAGCCTATGACAGTGCCTATAAGTGGAACAACACTTGAGTGGCTTCTTTCCTACTTCAGCATGATGTAGAAATCAGTTCTTAATAGAGTCCTCTTGATCCCCTTCACCTTGCTGCTAGGAACAAAGATAGCCAAGATATTCTGCAACAACTCCTTATGAACCATTGCATCAAACCAGGTCTGAAGATCAATACCACCAGGAGACCAGTATCCATCACTATCTCTTTCAAATTGTGGAAGGCTGTACAAATTCTTTCACCTCAGTCTTAACAGTTCTAACAATTTTTTTTTAAGTTTCTAACTACCAGTGCTTCCTTTATGTAAGATGTAAAATATTCCCACAATTCAAAGTTGACATCAAAAGTTTTACTAAAATAAAATAGAGATCCATCAACATATAAAAAAAAAAGTTTTACTACTAATTCACTAGTACTCATTATAATGTTCTTCCATGTCAACTGCCTGATCTTAAAGTCAAAATGTATTTGAGAATTGTTTGAATATATCTTTAATTGATTTCGTGGAGTTTATGATTTTTATGAAAATTTTACCTTATCTTTACTTAAAATTTTGACATGGGTAGAACAGGAAAGTAAAGATATTTTTGCTGTTGATCCAAGAGAGCACATGTTTAAATATTCTGTATCCCAGATCTCTGTTGAGTAGTATATTGACATATATTTCTATGAAATGAGGTAACTCTAAATTTAATTTAGAGTTTTAATAAGTTTTGAATATACTGGTACAACTTGGCTGTCTTCTCTACATTACCATATGTAGTTGCTTTCACTTTAAACTAGAAAAGCTAATATTTTTGTGACTTCAATATTTGTAAGTTAAAAAAATAAAATAACCTATATCTTTGTTTTTTATAACATAAACCATTTTGAAAAGCAATTGGCTAGGTGGTTAGTCCATGAATGCTATATTCTGTCACCCCTACCATGATTCACACAATCCTGTGGACAGTCCTATCTCCCTCTGCTTAACTTGCATGATCCTTGAGCTTGTGGTGACTCAGGATGAGTTCTGAGTCGAGCGGACAGCTAAGCACTGGACTGAGAGAGGGTAACACTTCTGCTCTCCTACTGGGTTTACCTGCCTGACCCTGCTAGCATGGCCTCTGCTCATAGTCTCTCAAGTTCACCAGAAATATTGATTTTTCCAAAGTCTTCAGTGTATTCAAACCATTCTAAGGGCAAAAAGATGGGTAAAGAATTCTAAGAGAAGAGTGATGGTGATTAGAACCACCAAGTGGCTCAGGATTTTAAAAAAAAAAACTGTGTAAATAGTGACCAAAATATATATTTTTTTTTCAAAAATAATAAAGCACAAGTTTGGACCAAAACAAAAATTTAAAAATAAAACATGCTTTGTCAAACTGAAAGGTCAATTAGTCCTTAAAATGATGTTAAGAATTTTTACTGATAAAAGACATACAACACAGAAATCTAATGTACTTTCTTTGAATGCTGTAGATTTTCACTCTTTGAGTTTAACCTTGCTATTTTGTATTTTTAACTTTTTAAAAGACAGTTCAGGGGAGGGAATTAATATTAAACACCTGGGTTCACTCTCAGACATCCAGTGGTTAAACCAGTTGTTTTTTGAAACACCTGAGGTTAACTGTAGGTAAAGCAGTCAAGAGCCCAAGTGGTACTCCTCATTGATCTCATAGCATTTGGAATCTAAATCACATATTGGACACTTGAGATTTGGGTCAAATGCAATGGACACTGTGACGTTTCCTAGTGTTCCTTAACTTCTAAAGTGGTTTAAAATGTTTATTCCTTCCTAAATGTAAACACCCTGGAAGGAATGTTTTGTCATCTTTCAAAATCCAACATAGTCAGGATCAAAATACAGTAGGTACACCAATGTTTGCTGAATGAATTAAATTAATTCATACACAAAAAATGCTCTCATCTAGGGCAAGCTAACCCAATACTGAGCCTTTGAATGTGGCAATTAAAGACAGGTGTGACTTGGTCACCTTTTCCTATCAGTTATTCCCCTAAATCAGCCATTTTCTATTTCCAAAGGCAATGCCCTAATCCAGGCTCTGTCTCCTCAAAATGGACTTATCCCTCACAGCTTCTTCAGTTCTTAACTGCACTTACTTACTCCCAGTTCAGTCTTCTAACTCCAGCCTTTGCTCACCACGCCCAGCTCCAACCCCTTGATCAACCTTCAAGGATCCACACAATGGATCCCACACTGTTCAGTGTCTCCAAGGGGCCCTCTGCCACCCGCTGTCAGCCTCCTCTGCAGCATCACACTGCCTCACAGCCATTCTTCAGATTCTGCTTGCATCTGAATCAGATGTCAACCCACCAAAACCTTACAACAAATAAAACACTAGATTCCAGTGCATTTTCCACAACTAAAAAGACATGCATGATAAAAACTCACCAGGCACAAAAATATTGCTGTGGGAACTGATTAAAATATATTCTTGTTTTCACAAATGTCAAAATGCGGTCTTTTCTAT
The DNA here is from genome assembly GCF_052094955.1 of Ictidomys tridecemlineatus. NCBI lineage: Eukaryota > Metazoa > Chordata > Mammalia > Rodentia > Sciuridae > Ictidomys > Ictidomys tridecemlineatus. Next base: position 7,967,559 of record NC_135486.1, on the reverse strand, counting down.
TTTCCCCTGAGTTCTCCTGCTAGCCTTGAAGAAGCAAGCCACTATAAGCCCTAAACTGTAAGGAAATTAATTCTGCCAAAATCACAATGGATATGGAAAGGACTCCACACCTTCGAAGAGACCAGAACCCTGGTCAGATCTAAAAATTAGGGCTTCATTTTTTTTTTTTTTTAACTGGTTTTTCATAAAATCTCATGGTACTATGAACCTGGACTTTTACAATTATGTAGGCTTGTGTCTTAAAGGAAAGCATACTGTCTTTTCCATTTGTTGCATTTACAGTGTGAGAAGCACTTCTTTAGCAAGTGCCTGCACTCCTAAGTGCTAGATGATTACCTTTTCTAAAAAAAAAAAAAAAAAAGATTCATTTCTTTTTTACATCTTTTATCTTGTTTTTTATTTGAATAATTGTAATTTACAAACCTGTTTCTGTTCCAAAAGCCACTCATGACTACCTTCTCTTTAAAGGGATTTTGGATTTAAAAATTATAAGAAAATAAACCTATGAGTTTTAGAGTATTTTGCTCTCTGGCTATGAAAAGTGGTACTCGTCAACTGAGTCACTTGAGCCCAAGGAGAAGTTTGGTTAAGAATTCCTTTTACCAGTCCAAATACAAAACAACAACAAGAAAAATGTAGATTATGATACACCTAAAAGGTATAGTCAAGTGTTAAGCTCACATAATGGTACTATGAACCTGGACTTTTACAATTATGTGCGCTTGTGTCTTAAAGGAAAGCATACTGTCTTTTCCATTTGTTGCTCTTAAAGAGCTTCCTATAGTTTCCTATCCTTGTTATGAGTAACTAGATGCAAGTATGAGGTCAACAAACAAAATAACAGCTTAAAATTCACATGAAAAAATACCAAGTGTACTCGAGTTTCAACAGGACGGTAATTTAGAACATGTGGAACTCTCTAACAGTGACAGGCTAATTTAAAAAATAATCCCTATAATGTTGCATTAATGGACTTAACTTTCTGCTAAGATTCCTACCATACAAATTAATACCCTTTAACCCACTTTATTTTTTGAACAGTATTTGAAAAATATGCAAAGATACCTTAATTCATTTTACTTTAGATCTTTTCCAGAAAATTAAGAGCAATTTTAATCATTTCAAATCTGTGTTCCCTTTTTAGCTAAATTATAGGCTAAGGTAAGACAATTTAGAATGACTTGAACTTCCACTTGCTTTGACAGGCAAATTGAAGAAAATAATTTAATAAAAGAATACTCCAATTCCCCCCAGCAGGAAAACATTTCTATGCCACCTCCAGTTCTAACTTTTGATGTTTGCGCTGACAGAAATGTCAATTACAGAACTAATAATAAAGTGTATTGAAAATGTATGAACGCCTATCCATAAAAGAAAAGAAACTATTACTTCCTACTCTGTGATTTTTGTAGCTTTTTTTACACAGGCGATGGCTAATAGATCTTTCAAAAGAAAAAGTGACATCTCAAATAGTGAGAAAATGTCAAGAACAGAAATGAAAAAAAATAGTGAAAAACAGAAATTTGATGAGTGGCTCATATTTGGACTGTATAATGAGAAATGAAAATTTTTATGTATGTTATTCATATTTTCAAATAAACTCTAGAAATATTATCTGTTTTTTAATCTTTTGCAGAATTAAATAATACTTAAGCATTATGAAAAGAAAACTAGTCGTTGCTTATTATTCATTAATCATTATTTGCTCATTCATTTAGTATTATTCCTAGTAATTACTAAAAGGCAAAAAAATCACTGAGAAGATAGCAATCAAGAAAAGACTGGGAAGGGGAAATCATGCAGCTACCTGCAAAGACAAGAGAACAAGGCAACAGGAACAGCATGTGCAACAACCCAGACACAAGAGAGCACCTGGTGGGTCTACAGAACAGCAAAAGAATGAGCACGAGGAAATGAGGTGAGAAAGATAAAAATTAAAATTAAAGGCAAGAGTGTGTATATCTTTGTGAATCGAGGTTAAAAAAATAACTTTGGTTAAATGACATGAGAAGTAATATCATCTGACAAATTTCAAAAGGATGGATGGTTGGTGTGGGAAAGAGTCAAGGGTGAAAGGCAGGAAACTAGTTTGGGGGTATCAGAATAACTGACAACAGAAACGACAGGGCCAGGCTGAGGTTGGATTCTAGATTTCTACATTTGGAGCCCAAGAGCTACCACTTGATGACAATGGAAGATTGAAAAACAATCAAGTTTTTCTTTATTCAATAAAAAAAGCAGCAAAACCATTTAGGAGGTAGAATTCTGGAAATATATCTCCACTGTCTATGTGCAAGGCCTCATGTCCATCATGAAGATATGACTAATTGGGGCCCTCTCTGCTCTCTCCTTAGTGTGTGTGGTCTTGCACTTTCAGACAGCTTTCCAAAACACCAGATATGTGGAAGAGTTTATGAAGATCCACTCATTCTTCAGATCTCCTTTTAAAATCCTGGCCAATCTATGGCTTTCCCAACAAGAATTATAATCCCCTGTAACCCACAACCCTGGCTCTCTCATTCCCTTGCTACAAAAATCACTGTTTCTAATAATGCTCCAGAAATCACTCTGCTCCAAATCAAGTGAGCCCCATCCAGTAGCAAAAGCAAAGCTACTGGTTTTCACAGTTTGCCCCACCCTATTGCTCAGTTGTTAGAGTGCTTGCCAGGCATAAACTAAGGCCCTGGGTTCAATCCCCAGCACCATACATACATACATACATACATACATACATATAGCCACCATGACAACAAGTCATAGGTGGGCACTGCAGAATGGAAGCAGCCTCACAGGCTACAACATCAGACTCCACTATGATGAACCTCTATAAGGTCCAGTAGTTTTTCTTCAATAAATTGCCTCTTAATCTATTGTCTGATTTTGGTAACTTTCCAAAGTCCTTAAGTGGCTGTTTTTGACAGTCTTATCCACGTTCATCTCTAATTTGTGATAAGTGAATTTGCCAAGCTCCTCACTCTGGCAGTCTGCATTAAATATATTTTAAATGTAATTTGCCTGAGTAACCTACTAAAAAAAAAAAGTCATAGAAAATATTTTGAAACATTTCTAAGAATAGAAACTGGCACTAAGCTAAAATTACTATTTTCTTTTGACAGTTAACATGCCTTTGTTGAAAAGACTTACTCAGGTGGACTTAAGAGGAAAAAGCCTTCTAAGCAGAATAAATAGCATTTGTAAAGTCAGAGAAACATGTCAGGAAACTGTATGATTGTGTTGGGTGGGTGAACTCCTCTCTATTTATAGTTCTCCCTTTCAAACTACAAAGAAGCTCAAATCTTACACCCTAAAAATGCCCTCTCTTCGTCAGGATAATCTAGTTTTTAGTTCAATCTCTTCTCTCCTCCTCAAATTGCCCGAAAGAAAAATTCAAACACTGTTGCCCCCTTCCCTATGTCTACTCAGTCTTCAAAACTATAAAAAGACTTCTGTCCCAGCGTTATTAAAATCACCCTCATAGAGATTTGTGACTCTCAGATTAAACAAATTCAGTGCACAGGTTTTGGTTATTACCTTACCGGACCTCCCTGTTCCACTGACAGCACCACACACAGCTCCCTCTTGGACAATCTCCACTCCTTAGCCTATACTATTCTGTCTTGGCGCTCCTTAGATAATTCTGGTCACTTTTCTGCAGATTCTTTAACTGTGCTTTCCCTTCCTGGATCTACTGCTTAAACATTAGTGATTTTCTAATGTCTGCTTTTAACCTACCTCTCAAACACTTTCCCCTAAAATAATTTCAGCCCTTCTCATAGCCCTTCTCATTGCTTTATGCTGATGTCTCTCAAACCTGCATCTCTAACTATAAAACATCTCTCACAGCTTAAGACTATTTCTAATGAAAGAAAAATAGTTCCACTTTAATGTTCCACATTGAACTCAAAACCAATCTGTAAAAACTGAATAAATTTTATCCTTACCTTCAAATCTAATAGGTAGCAGACACACATGAATCGTAGAAACATGAAGTAAGATGCTACATTCCTGACGAACAACCTGTTATTCTTATGGTATTCTCTTGGGGATAAAAAAGTGAAGACTCCTCCCTGCTATAAGAATATATATTTTGCTGAAGGAAGACTTTAGTGACCTTCACACAGACCAGAGATTCTGAGGCCAGGAAAACTGAATAATTAAAAGCAAATCCACTGACCACAAAATCTGTTTAAAAAAAAAAAACAAAAAACAACTTCAATTAGAAAGAGTCAATGTGAGCCAAGAAGACTGAGAGTTGCCTTTAGATCTTTGTCATATAATTTTAATCTCATAATATTTAAATCACCCCCAAAGTGGACTCACTGGGTACCTATGGCTAAAAATCTGATGCAATCCTATTATCAGTTAGAAGTTCAGAGGCAGTACCTAAGCAAGACTCTCTAGATACTTCCCTAAGATCCCCAATCACACTGGAGAATAAAGGGGTGCCATGTCTCTCCCTTGAGGGTGCATTCCCTTTCTCTTCTGATCCTTTGCTGTAGTCCACTGTGGTTCATATGTTGCTTGAAATTTTCTCTTGTGAGAACACAAGAGCAGACAGGCACAAAATGATTCCCTAGATTCCCCAGAACCACCGCCAGTAACAAAGTTCACTCTTCAAGATCATCTACTCACCTAAACTAGAAACCAGAATAAAACCTTTAATTATTCTCCTCCCTTCTTTTCTGCCACAGATGACATCCAGTTCATTTGTAAGTCTCATTAATTTTGCCTCTAGACTATTCTCAAATCTATCTCTTCTGCCCCTCATTTCTGACATTTTGAGGTAGCCATTTTGAAACAGGTATGTCAAGACAGCTCTGTCAAACAGCTGTATAAAAAATGAAACTACCCAAATTTAGCTCTCCACTGATATTAAAAACATGATGAGGGGCTGGGGTTGTGGCTCAGCAGTAGAGCACTTGCCTAGAATGTGCAAGGTCCTGGGTTTTATCCTCAGCACCACATAAAAATAAATAAATAAAATAAAGGAATTGTGTCCAATTATAAGTAAAATATAAAATATTTTTTTAAAAAATGAATTTTTCTAATGCTTATTCTATACATTTTAAGATCCCAGCAGTTAATATTTCTGGATATTCCTGATTAATAAGCCAAAGCTGTGAGGTCATTTGGCTTTCCATTACTTCTAAACATATCCATTTTCTAGTAAGGTTATTTTTCAAAAGTAAATGGATGTTCCTTTAAAAAGCACATCTGAGGCTGGGGATGTAACTTAAGCAGTAGTGTGCTCACCTGGAATGCGCAGGGCGCCAAGGTCAATCCTCAGCACCACATAAAAATAAAATAAAGATGTTGTGTCCACCAGAAAAAACTAAAAAATAAAATTTTTTTTTAAAAAAAGCACATCTGGACAACTTTCAAATCTTACCTCTAAAGTTATCATCTCTGAATCATAAAATCTTTCTAAGACCTGAATAACAATGAGTAATTTATCATGCATGCAAAATGCATGAGAAATTAACTTCAGGAATGCTTGTTGTCTAGAACATTTCTTTTGAAGACAGTATTTTGGCTTCCAGATTTTTCTACAACTTGTCCTTTCAAGAAGTATGTGCAGCTTCTGACATAATATAAATAACCTATGTAAGTCTTTGTCAATACATGAGTTTATTTGTATGCTTGAAACTGCTCTCTAAAAATGTTTCCAAATATAATGAAAGATCCCTAAATATAGCTTGGAAACAGTATTTTGTGTTATATTTTCATAATATTATATATTATATTTTTCTATCCAAAGTCTGCAACTTTAAGTCCAAAATGTGTAGAATATGAATATTATCTAGAAATATGTAATGTATAGACTATCTTGTCTATAAAGGAAATCTTAAAAATACTATCATTTAAGCAATCATGAGTAAGATTATAACAATTCAGTTGTTTAAAGGTAAAAATCTGCATATTCTGTGTAATGAAGCCTCACAGGCTTTAGGGCCTGACTGACAAAAGGTTTTGAAAAATTATACTTAATTAAGTAATTACCTCTCTGACTTTAAATGATTTACTTAAAAATTTTCAGTCTGTTTCCTCATATGTAGTGCAAGAATGAAGACAGTTATTTTTCAGGTTTAATATAAATAAAATATGAAACTATGTAGGTCCATTAAATATCTCATATATAATGTGCCACAAAACAGATCCATAATCCATTGTAGTTATCCTTCCCCAAAGTTAGCAGGATAAAAGTCGAAGACTTTTTTCACTAAATCAGAGCAAAGAGAGAAATACTGATACTAAATTGTATACTGTTTTTAACAAATAACACCTATCATTGTAATAAGTTTTGCTCTTACAATTCTAGTTCCATATATCTTTCATTTCTAAAGAGAATGGCATTTTTGTGTTGTCACCAGAGGAGTTCCAAGAGAAGGGGACCTTGACTCAGGACAGTGGGGTCCTTGGTATTCATGATAGAAAAGAATTTCAGAATTTACCAGTTAGAAATACATACAGATTTATTTAGGAAAGTAGATACACAGATACACATTCAAGGCAAAATGCATGTTATCTAAGGGAAAGACCTTGATAGGGACTGAAAGGGCGGTCAGAAGCCCCAAAATTGAGCACAAATGATGGAGCAAATGAACTGACATTCAGCAAGCTGACACTAATGCTCACATGCCGGAGAGCCTGTGAAGACCTGGACAGACATCCCAATTCTTCTCATCATCTGCCTGATCCTCTGAATCATCCTCACCACTCTCAAACTCCACAGCCACAACTTGACCCTGGTGAGAACGTGATTTCTCCTTATGACCCTCTCCTCAGCCAGCTGTCAGCTCCACACGGGAGAAGCCTCCATCAGTTCCTGAGCTGATCACTGCAGTCTGAGGAAGTGTGCATCTGCTGGACTTAAGGCTTAAGTCTTGAGACTTTAGATCTTGCACTTGAGCTTAGCATGCAAAGGGAATGTCTGTAATGAGTCTGTCAGGATTAAGTGTGTTTGCAGTGCTTAGGATTAATTTAGAATTGTTTGCTTTGAATTGATTATGTCTATTGCAGTGTCCAGCATTAAGGATTGTCATTTTCTTGATTAAGAACCTATAGAGTGAAATTGTATTGAGTGATTTGACTGATTAAAGCATTGAAAAGGGCAGAAAAGTGGTGGACATTCTTTATTTCTCCCACTTGACTACATAAGTCGCACATTTGCCCATTGCAATACCTCCCACTTCAAATTGAGGAAGCATAATGTAGAATCGTGGTCCTGTGAGTTTGAGGACCCAAAAGGACAAAGGGAACATGTAATAAATTTTAAAGGCACAACTAGTTGGCAAATGTCCTCCTTTAAATTAAAATAATTATCAAAAAGTTAGTAAGGATCCTTCACTCTGAGTGAGGCCTCAGCCAGAGGTCATGGAAAGAAAGGCAAAAACTGCTGACCCCTAGAGGCTCCAAGATTGGGGAGCTGCTCCTGAGCCAAAGAAACAGTTTTCTTGGTACAGGCACCCATATTTCTTTTCCCTTTTTATTTATGTTTGATCAGTCAGAAGCCTCATCCTCAAAAGTAATACTAAGGGATGTCCTAATCATAGCTGAGTTAAAGGAGATGCCTAATACTTTTCTGAATCAAACCTGCCCTGATTACCAACTGGGGAATAAAATTGGTCTTGAGAGGAAACATAAATTATAGGTCCATACTTTAAGAGACTGATCTCACAAAAGAAAAAATGGTTAAAATGCCCTGGGCATGAGGTATAACTCAAACAGTAGACTCCCTTACCTTCCTCCAGATCTCACCCAGGCTTATGTTCAAATGTAAATTGCAGAGGCCTGCCCAATTTATAGGATTTGGGGTGGGGAGGGGAGGTGCCTCTTTAAGTTCAGACCACATGACTTCTTTACCTTGAGGATTTTTACCTAAATATTTCAGTTCTCTCTCATTCTTTCAATATCTGAACTTACTCTAATCTGAGCCAAAAGTAGTCTCTAATCTAATAAAGATGTTCTGCATACACTCCTTTATTAATTTATGGCCGAGTTGCTTATTTTCTAGGACTCTTGTGGGTTGGTTTGTTTTTGGTTTTAATTCTATATTTTTGAGCTCATAGTATTATGGTGAATTCACATTTGATCCTGCACACCTAAATTAGTATATTTTTCTGATAAGTCTTATTTTGTCTATTATAGAGGATTTTACATCGTTTTTATTCAGAGGCCAAATTTTTCAAGGGCTAGCTCTCAATCAAATAAAGGCTTTAATAAACACATGAAGCACTACAGTGGAAATCTACCTACAAAAAGATCTTTGTTTCTTGTTTGTGTATGATTGCGCACTTGTGTATTAGGTTGTATCTTCACATGTGCTTGTGTATATGTATCATGTACCTGGTATCAAAATTAGCATATAGATAAATAAGCATTCATAAGTAAAAATTTAAAAGAAAAATGTATCCAAATACTTTTAGTTCACATGATTTAAAAAGTTCAAGCTGGGCACAAGGGCACACATCTGTAATCCCAGAGGCTTGGGAGGCTGAAACAGGAGGATCCCAAGTTCAAAACCAGCCTCAGCAATAGTGAGGTGCTAAGCAACTCAGTGAGATTCTGTCTCTAAATAAAATATAAAATAGGGCAGGGGATGTGGTGTGGCTCAGTGGTTGAATGCCCCTGAGTTCAATACCCAGTACCAAAAACAACAAAAAAGTTCGATTTAAATTAGGTAAACAGATAAAAATAAAGATGTCTTTAACATTACTAACTCACAAGTTTTTCTAGGTGGTCAGACAAATAATGAAATATTAATTTCCACAAAATATCTAGAATGTAATATCCATTTTTCCTACAATTTTTCTTCAATGAGGAAGAAATGGTTAATCCTGTTTACTACATTTGTCTGATAAATCAGTAAAATTAATCTTAAATGTGACATCTGATTAATTTAAAAAGTTAAAGTGTTCACTGCTAAATATAAAATCAAAAGTATCATTACTTCTTGAATTCCATAGGATAATATATTTAAACATGTGTTTTCATAAATTGGTAAATGGAAAAAAAGTTTAAGATTGCTTTATCTGAGTATTCACTGAAAAGAAAATTACTAAGACTTAAAATTCTAACAGTTACAATTCTAAGGGTACAAAAGCTTCAGCTGTATTTCAATTAGAGTACTACAAATAGCAATAAAATATTTCATTTTATTAAAATGGAATAACTTAACAGAATTCAGAAATTTCATAGCATTCTTCCAGAATATAATATTTTAAAAAGGAGTCAACAGCTAGGAAAGAGAAATAAGGAGGTTCTAGGAATGGAAATGTATTTCTTTAAAACAGAAAGTAGAGGGAAAAGGAAATGTTTCTGGATAAGAAAGTCTTTTGTATGGTAAAGCAGAATGTTTCTGAAAGCTGCAGAATGTTTGTGAAGGGTAAATTTCAAAAAGTATGAAACTAAATTGGTCACATATATAATTACATGATCAATAAAAGTGATTCAAGGCTTTTTCCTAAGGTCAAATATTAATGTACTGGTATAAAGCAAAGTTTAATCTATGTTAGAGCAACTGGTTTTACAGGAATTAGGGTTTATACAACTCTGGCTAAACAACTGTAATTTTAGAGTTTTATTATAGTCTAGAACTTTCTTTAAAAGCTCAACTTGGTTAATATAAAACATCAGTGTAATTGTGGTGCTATTAATGACTTCTTGGTGTAATAAATGTATTCATATCTACCAGGCATACAAGTCTTCTTTTTTTCAATTTTTTAAATTTGTTCTAATTAGTTACATATTATACATGAATGGAAGGAACACAACTTCTTATTCCTCTGGCTGTACCTGGTGCAGACTCACTCCAGTAGTGTAATCATTCATGTATATAGGGTAATAATGTCTTATTCATTCTACTACCCTTCCCAACCCACAGCCCCCCTCACTCTCCTCTACACAAACAAAAGTTCCTTCATTCTTCCCTACCCACCCCCAATCTCCGCCTTACTATGAATCATTATCCACTTATCTGAGAAAACACTTGGCTTTTGGTTTTTTGGGATTGACTTATTTCACAAGAATGATATTCTCAGTTCCATCTATTTACCTGCAAATGCCATAATTTCATTCTTGTTTAGAGAGTAATATTCTATTATGTATATGTACCATATTTTTGTTATCTGTTCATCAGTTGAAGGGCATCAAGGTTGGTTCCACACTTTAGCTCTTGTGTACTAAGCTACTACAAACATTGAGGTGATTATGTCACTGTAGTATGCTGATTTTAATTCCTCTGGGTACAAACCAAGGAGTGGGATAGCTAGGTCAAATGATGATTCTATTCCAAGGTTTTCGAGTGGTTGCACCAGACAAATTGGTGCAACCACTGCTTTCCACAGTGGTTGCACCAATTTGCAGTCCCACCAGCAATGTAAGAGTGTGCCTTTTTCGCCATATCCTCATCAATACTTACTATTGCTTGATTCTTGATAGCAACCATTCTGACTGGACTGAGATGAAATCTTAGTTTTGATTTGCATTTCTCTAATTACTAGAGATGTTGAACATTTTTTCATATATTTGTTGATCAATTGTATATCTTCATCTGAGAAGTGTCTGTTCAGTTCCTTAGCCCATTTATTGACATCACTGGGATTTTAATAGAAATTGCATTAAATCTGTACAACAATTTCAGCAGTATGGTCATCTGACTATATTAATTCTGCCTATACAAGAGTATGTCAGAGCTTTCCATCTACAGTCTTCTTCAATTTATTTATTTAGTGTTATGTAGTTTTCATTGTAGAGGTCTTTCATCTCTTTTGTTAGATTGATTCCCAAATGTCTGCTGTTGTCATTGTTGTTATTGTTGTTGTTGTTGTTGTAATTGTTGTTTTCTTGAGGCTCTTGTGAATGGGGTGGTTTTCCTAATTTCTCTTGCAGTGGATTCCTTACTAATATATAGAAATACATTTAATTTATGGGTACTGACGTTATATCCTGATACTTTGCTGAATTCATTTATTAGTTCTAGAAGTTTTCTGGTGGAATTTTTTTGATCTTCAAAATATAGAAAAATAGTTGGCAAATAGTGATAGTTTGAGTTCCTCTTTTCCTATTCATATCCCTTTACTTTCTTTCATCTGTTTGATTGCTCTGGCTAGAGTTTCAAAGACTGTGTTGAATAAAAGTGATAAAAGAGGACATTCCTGTCTTGTTCCAGTTTTCAAAGAGAATACTTCTAATTTTTCTCCATTTAGAATGATGTTGGCCTTTGGCTTAGCACTGATAGCTTTTACAATGTTGAGGTATGTTCCAATTATCCCTAGTTGTTCTAGTGTTTTGAATGTGAAAGAGGTACTGTATTTTGTCAAATGCTTTTTCCACATCTATTGAGATAATTATATGATTCTTTTCATTAAATCTATTGATGTGATGTATTATGTTTATTGATTTGCATATATTAACCAACTTTGCATCCCTGGCATGAAATACACTTGATCATGGTACACTGTCTTTTTAATATGTTTTTGTATATGGTTTACCAGAATTTTACTGAGAATTTTTGTGTCATCAGGGATATTGGTGTTTTCTTTCCTTGATATGTCTTTGTCTGGTTTTGGTATCAGGGTGATACTAGCTTTAGGAGTTGGAAAGGTTCCCTCCTTTTCTGTTTCATGGAATTTGAGGAATATAAGCATTAATTCTTCTCCGAAAGTCTTGTAGAACTTAGCTAAAAATCCGTCTGGCCCCAGGCTTTTCTTGATTGGTAGGTTTTTGATGATGTCTTCTATTTCCTTGCTTGAAATTAATCTGTTTAAATTATGTGCACCCTCCTGATTCAGTATGGGTAGACCATATGTCTCTAGAAATTTGTTGGTATCTTTAAAGTATGAGGTTTAAAAGAGCATTTCATCAAACTGGTGTTCTCCAAACTAAAGTTGTCTGTAATGGTAATTTTAGACTTATAAAAACACCACATTTAATTTGGGGTTTATTTATATCATTTAATGTTCTGTAAGTGGACCCATTATCAATAAGATGCATGTAAAATTTTATGTTACTTTTTCCCTGGGTAGAAATTTATGTGTATTTTTAAAAGATAGGGATGTGAATTGTGGCTCAGTGGTAGAGCACTTGCCTAGCACAGGTGAGGCACAGGGTTTCATCTCAGCATTGAATATAAATAAATAAATTAAATTAAGGTATTGTGTCCACTTATAAATAAAAAATTTATATTAAAAAAATAATGATTATGAGAGTCTGATCTGTTTAAAGGTTAATATTGTGAAACACAAAAACATTTTGCCACTTTCCAAAAAAGAAAGGTTAAAAGCTCTCTTAGCTTTGGTTTCATTCATGTTTCAGATGTAATGTTATATTGTGTTAGTTAACATTAATATAAACTCAAGAAACAATATATAAACTTTATGAAATGATATTTAAGAAAGAGGCAAAGATAAGCTTCAGAAATAAAACACTTGACATATGATTTGCCAAGAACCTCACCTCACCTGAGTTAAGACACTCCCTCTCACCTCAGTCCATGTTAAGATAATTTAAAAATAGGCTAGACTTAAGCTCATTTAAATTTATATTCAAAGGATAAATTTTTATTGTAAAGATTACTGTAATCTCAAAATAGATAAGAAATATGTAATTAAGTAGGTTTAAAATTCTAAAAATTATGTTTCTTAGTTTGAAGTGATTATACAAACTCAATATATTTTTACTCTTGTTAATTTCACTTTGTATTTTCCTTAAAACTTAAATGTTAAGTGTTAGCACCTTTCAGAAGTACAACTTTTAGTATAATAACCTAAACTAATTTGAGATAGTAGGCCATTATTTATAGACAGACAGGATGTAAGGCTAACTTCCAGTACTAATACAGACCCCAATTAAATAGAAGGAGTAAATGACTATAGAGTTTTATAGACATTAAAGTTAAAACCCAGTACTCTCACTTTAAGACTGGTGAAATTGGCTTATTGAATGTTTAAGACCAAGGCTTGAAAATTAAAGTTAAGGAAGTAAAAGGGGCAAGAAAGAAAATAGCCAATATGTGGCAATTGCCCTCTAAGTCAGCTTAAACCCAAAGAATAAGGAAACTTCTCTAAGGGCTTTTCAACTCTGGGCTACATGATCTCCCAATCAGGGGGGGATCTATGAGACTCTGGAGAACAGAAAGCTGACTGGTATACATGCTGCAAAACAGGAGCATCATTGGAGAAGGGAGCCATCACTGATGCTTACAAGGGAAACCACATCATCAAGGAGACCTTAACTCACCCTAGCAGATGGCACTAAAAGAGCTAAGAGGCTGCTCTCAAGTTCCCAAGAGTGACCCCCTGAGGGAACTCAGCTGACTCTTAACAATAGATAGGAACAAGGTCAATTTGATCAGCTAGGCCTAGAACACCTAGCAAAAACAGTTATAAGGAAAGTACAGCCATTCTTGCACATTTAAAAGAAAAGACAATTGTTCTTTTAATGGAACTAAAGACATACACTTGTGTTATCCCACAGCCCTGATGGTCCCCAAATTCTGAGGCATTTTTTTTTTGTGTGTGTGTGTGTGTGTGTGTGAGAGAGAGAGAGAGAGGCTCATGTTTACCCCTGCCTTCCAAAAATTGGACTGGCCTCTACACCTTGGTCTTCCTAACTCCTCAAATTAATGTCTTACCAAACAACCAATGTTTTTCTTTCCTAATATCAGTGTACTACAGAGCTCTTCACTTTATTCCCTTATTCATAGGGCTAGAGATATCTGCTGGGATTGGCTCAGGAGCAGAGGAATTAGGGACCTCTTTTCATTGCTATAAAAATTATCATTACAATTTATTGAAGATATCCAACAGGTTGCCATTTGGTACTGACTTCACAAAATCAAATGGATTCCCTATCGTCTGTCATCCTGCAAAATCTTCAGGGCCTAGATCTCCCTACTGCAGAATGAGGTGGCCTCTGCCTCCTCCTTGGGGAAGAATGTTACTTCTATGTCAATCAATCAGGACTAGCAAGGGATAAGGTTAAACAACTACAGGACCAATTAGAACAGCGGAGACAATGAGAACTAGCTGATTCCTGGTGGGCCTCACAGGCAGACCTAAAACACTGGACTTTCTGGCTTTTTGCTCTGTAACATGCCTAATATTCATTTTGTTGTATAAGCCAAAGGGGTCTTCTACCTCATATGTAAAAATTGGAACAAATCATAGACCTAAATATAAAACCCAACTATAAAACTTCTAGAAGAACAAAGAAAAAAATATTTGGGTTAGGCAAAGATTTATTAGACAGAAATGACAGAAAAAATGGTCTTCATAAAATTAAATATTTTCTCCTCAGAAGACATAGTTCAGAAGATGAAAACAAACTACAGAATGTTTATAAAACATTTGATAAAGAACTTTATAAATGAGATGAATGACCCATTTTTAAAATAAAACATAATTAAATAGATACTTGATTTTAAAAAGATACAAAAATGGTAAAAATCACATAAAAATGTATGATAACAGTAATAATTAGGGAAATGCAAGTTAATAATACCATAGAAACTTTGTTTCTTAAATTTTTTGTAGATCAGGAAATAGGGAGTGACTTGTCCATAACACACCTACTAGAATAGCTAATTTTTTTTAATTGGCAGAGATATTGATAAAACTATGGAACAATGGACTAATATGTCACTGGTAGGGATGATAAATGGTACACCTACTTTGCAAAGCAGCTTGGTAGATTCTCATGAAATTAATACACTTACTATAAGACTCTAGCCAGTCCACTCAAAGGTATTTGCCCAAGTGAAATGAACTTGGTAAACACATATATTCATCAAAGAATTACATCTGAATATTAATAGCAGTATTATTCATAACAGGCAATAGTTAGAAAGGACTTAAAATTCCATTAATTGATGACTAAACAAATTGTCACATACCTCTATAATAGATTACTATTCAGCCATGAAAAGAAACTACTACTGGCAAAACATAGATAAATCTCAAAAGCATTATGATATGTGAAGAAGTCAGACACAAAAGACTACATACTAAATGATTCCATTTATGTGAAATTTTAGAAAAGACAAAATTGGAGGAAGAAGAGCAGTAGATTGTGGGGGCCAAAAGTGAGGGGAAAGAATAGACTATTCAAGAACACAAGGGAAGCTTTAAGGATTACGGGAAATGCTTTAAAAATCTCAGATGATTACACAGATGCATCAACTTCTCAAAATTCAACAAACAATGCATTCAAAATAGGTTCTTCACACTGTATGCAAATTACACCTTCCTATAGTTTCATGGTTCTTTGTTATTGGTGCATTATAATTATATATAATAATGGGATTCATATGCCATATTCATACATGCACACGATATAATTTGATCAATCCTGTTTCCCAGTGCTTTAACGCTTCTTCTTCATCCAAACACTACATTAAAATTGTTAGGCAAAAATCAAGCAGATGTCCTATTTTGAAGACTGAGAGAACTGAAAGAAGGGACTATAATTACAGTGACCTAGACTTTTGTTTAGGGAACTGATTAGGAAAATGGAAAAGCATGAAGAGCTAGACAGTGCTGACTAGAAAACCACAGAGGGGAACAAATTAATATAATCCATCACATCAATAGCTAAAGAAATAATATATCATGTTAATAAAACTGAGAATGGCCAACACATAAATTTTAAAATGCTCAACATCACTTACCTTCAGGGGAATGCAAATCACTACCACAATGAGATATCAATTCATACCTATTAGAACAGCTATTTTATCAAAAAGACAAAAGATAACAAATACTGGCAAGAAATGGGCAAAGACAACCTTGGTACATTGTTGGTGGAAATGTTAATTAGTGTACTCATTTAAGAAAACAGTTTGGAGATTACTCAAAAAGCTAAAAATAAATTTATCATTTAATCCAGCAATACCATTCTGGGTATATATCCAAAGGAAATGAAATCAGTATATGAAAAAGATATTTGCACTCTTACATTCATTGAAGCACCATACACAATAGCTATGATATGGGATCAATCTAAGGTCCACTGATGCATGAATAGATTAAAAAAATGTGATACAATACATAATGAAATACTATATTGCCTATAAAAAGAATGAGATTCTGCCATTTGTTATAGCATAGATGAACCTGATGTACATGCCAAATGAAATAAGCCAAGCATAGGAAGTCAAATACTGCATGATCTCATTTACATGTGTAATCTTTCAAAAGTCAAAATCAAAGGAGTAGAGAATAGATACACAGTAGCTATCAGAGAGTGGATGGGAGAGGTGATGAGGAAAGAAGAGACACCAGGCAGAAGGAATAAGCTTTAGTGATACACAGTAACAAGTGTTAATAATACTGTATTTTTTGAGGTTGCTAAAAGAGTAGATTTTAAATGTTCTCACCACACCAAAATGATAAGCATGTGAGGTGAAAGATCTGTTTATTAATTAATCCTAAATGTATACATATATCAAAACATCACATGTATTTTATAAACTATTTTAAATAAAAATATTTTTAAAAATAAAAAACATTTAAGTATAAAAAGTAAAAAAAGGAAAAAAGATTCAACAGACATTTCAATTAAAGAAGGTATACAAATGACAAAGACATATAAAAGACCTTCAAAATCTTATGTCATTAGGCATTAAAAATAAAAAGAACTCTGAGATACTACTATATACCTCCTGGGATAGCTAAAATCTTTAAAAAAAAAAAATTCTGACAAGGCTATGGTGCCCACATAGAGGTATTATATTCATCTACAACTAAAAAAAAATTAAATAATAAAAAAAAAATTAGGTGTCAAGCCACAAAAGGACATGGATTTTAAGGCCATGAGACTATTTTGTATAATTCAGTATTGGTAAAAATATGATATCACGCACTTGTCAAATTCTATGGAACTAAAAAATCCTAATATAAACTATGTACCTTATTTAATAATAATGTATCAATAAAGCTTCATCAATTATAACAAATGTACCACACTAAGTAAAATGCTAATAATAGTGTAATAGGGTAAACTGAACCATTCTTTCTGTGAAAAAAAGAATGGTTGTATGGTAACTCTCTATACTGTATACTCAACTCTCTGTAGATCTAAAAATTTGCTAAGACATTAAATCTAGTAATTATTTTTTATATGTTCCCTGTATTAAAATGTCTACTTTATGTTAGAAGATATTCATTCAAAACACCCTGCTTTGAAGAATGAGAGTTGAAATATGATATTGTAAGTGGTAGTTCATATATTAGAGCAGAGAGGATATTTACACTGACAGATGAAGAAAGAAAGAAAAGAAAAGGAAGTTGAGGGTGATGACTAGATAATCAAGAAGTAACCAGTTCAGCATGTATTTGCTTAACAAAAGAGAAAACAGCCTGGCAAGGTGGTGCATGCCTATAACCCAGCGACTTGAGAAGCTGAGGCAGGAGGATTACAATTACAAGGCCAGCCTCAGCAACTTAGTGAGGCCCTAAGCAACCTAATGAAACCCTGTCTCAAAATAAAAAATAAAATGAGCTGGGAATGTAGCAAAGCACTAAAACACTTCCAGGTTCAATCAAAAGTACCAAAAAAAGGGGGGGGGAGTGGGGGAGCAAAGGTATAAAAGGGTATGATGAGCTGGTGGGAACAAAAGGTTTGAAATTTAAGAGTATTAAGAAATAAAATGTGGGGCTGGGGTTGTAGCTAAGTGGTAGAGCACCTGCCTAGTATATGTGAGGCACTGGATTCATTCCTCAGCACCATGTAAAAAATAAATAAATAAAGGTACTGTGTCGACCTACATCAAAACAAAGAAGAAGAAGAAATAAAATGTCAAAATGTCAGGAGGTACTGTCAATGAGAAATAATTTAGAAGACTACCTTCTTAACCATCAATTTAATCAAATAAAAAATAACCTGTAAGTGCTAGGTTCAATCTAGAAACCAAAATGACTATTAGGAGAGCCTGAGAATCTTACAAGGGCCTTGTACTGAAGAAGTAAGGCTCCAGCAGGCTGTAACAAACAAATGGTTGATTTTAAAGTGAGCTGCTTTCAAAACATTGCTGAAAGAAATTAAGATGACCTAGGGCTGGGGCTGGGGCTCAGCAGCAGAGCACTTGTCTAGTAGGCATGAGGCACTGGGTTCCATTCTTAGCACCACATGCAAAAAAACAAATAAAATAAAGGCATGCTGTCCAAAATAAATAAATAAGAAACTAAGACGACTGAAATATATGCAGAGACATCCCATGTTCAAGAATTGGAAGACTTGACACTTTTAAAAAGATAATACTACCTAAAGTAATTTAAAGATTTTTAAAGTTTTAAAAACCTTTTTTTCCAAAACAGGAAAAGCAGAAGGACAATTCACAATAGCCAAGTTATAAAACCAGTCAAGGTATCTGTATATGAATAGATAAGGAAAATATGGTATATACATACAATGGAGTTATTATTGAGTCATAAAGAACAAAATTATGTAATTTGTAAGAAAATGGATGGAACTGGAAAGCATTATGTTAAATGAAAGAAGTCAGACTCAGATAGCCAAGGGTCATATGTTGTCTCTCATATATGAAGTTTAAAAAGGGCAGGAGGGTAGGATCAGCAGAAAAAACAGTAGGGTAGAAGGTGAAGGCCAGGGGAAGCAGTAGGGAATAAAATTGATCAAATTATATTATATGCTTGTACAAATATGCCACAAGGAAACCTACTATTCTATATAATTACAATGCATCAATACAATAAAATTTTAAAGGAAATAAAAACACTAGATTTGCAAGAGATCCCAAATAGCCAAAATAATCTTAGAAAAGTAAAAAACATTGAAGATTCACGTTTCCCAATTTCAAAACTTACTATGAAACTACAGTAATCAAAAGAATCTGGTACTGGGATAAAGACAGGCATATAAAACAATAGGACAGAAATGAGAATCCAGAAACAAAGCCATATATCTTCGACCCATTAATTTTCAACAAGAGTACAAAGACCATTGTATAGTAAAAGAACAGTCTCTTCAAAAAATGAAGCTGGGGCAGTTAGACAGCCACATACAAAAAAATAGCAGACCCCAAATTCATATCATATTGAAAAAAAGAAAGACTCAAAGACCTAAAAAGAAGAAACCTAAGTCCCTTAGAAAAATACTGAAGAAAATCTTTATGATCTTGACTTGCAAATGGATTTATGAATTTGATACAAAAAGCACGATCAATAAAAGAAAAAAAAGAGGTGAACTGCACTTTTTAAAGTATTTTTTAGCTGTAGATATAGACACAATATCTTTATTTTATATATTCTTTAATATCTTTATTTTATTTTATTTTATGTGGTGGTGAGGATCAAACCCAGTGCCTCATGCATGCTAGACGAGCGCTCTACCTCTGAGCCACAAGCCCAGCCCTATTTTATGTATTCATTTTTATGGGGTGCTGAGGATTGAACCCAGTGCCTCACACATGGTAGGCAAGCACTCTACCATTGAGCTACAACTCCAGCCCCTAAACTGCGCTTCTTTAAAAACTTTTGCATCAAATGTCACTATCAAGAAAGACAATAGCCAAGTTATAAAACCAAATACCTACACAATGCAAGAAAACATTTGCAATTCAAAAATCTAATAAGAGTCTACTATACAGAATACATTAAGAACTCTTACAACTCAACAACAAAAAGGCAAAGAACACAATTTAAAAATAGACAAAGGATTTGAACTGAAATTTCACAAAAGGAAATAACACAAATGGCCAACAAGCCTATGAAAGGGTACTCAGTATCATTATCATCAGGGAAATGTAAACCACAACAATGAGCAACAACTTCATACTTACTATGGCACTAACATTCAAAAATGAAAAAAACAAGTTTTGGCGAAGATGTAGACAAACTGGAACTTCTGTATTCTGCTATCAGGAAGACTGAACTGTTGTGTACCAGTTTGGCAGTTCTTAACAACACAGAAAATAGAATTCCCATGTGATGAGAAATTCAACTTCTAGCTACATACCTACCAAAATTGAAAACAAGTATTCAAAGAAATACTTGTACACAAATATTACCATATTATTTACAACTGTTAACTGGTACAACGACTCAACTGCCCATCAGTTGAAAAAAAAAGAAGAAAGTGTGTATATCTATACAATTGAATATAAAAAGGAATGAAATACTGCTACTTACTATAACATGTACCAACAAGGACAAACCTCAAAAATATTAAGGAAAGTGAAAAAAGCCAGACACAAAGGGTCATATTTTGTATGATTCCATTTATATAAATTGCCCAGAATAGGTAAGCCCACAAATATAGAAAGCAAATTAGAGGTATCTGAGGACAAAGAAAAGGGGGTAACAAGGTGTGACTTCTTAGGTGTGGTATTTATTTCTTTGGTGATGAAAATGTTTTGACATTAGAAGTGATGGTTTCTCAACATCATGAATTTCTATATTCCACTGAATCATACACTTTTAAATGGTTAATTTGCTATTGTGTGAATATTTTACCTTAGTTTAAAGAGAGTTGCTTGTATGTTTTAGTCATTTGAATAACTTGGAAAAATAAAATGGTAATTATAAATGTCAATGTCAGAACACACAGCTTGGGTTCAGATCTCAGCTTTGCCAATTCCAGCCAAGTGACATAGCAAGTGACTTAATGCTCTCTGTGCCTCATCCCTAAAACCAAGTTGATAAAGAATACTTGTAGGACATTAAGAACTAAATAAGTGAACACATTTGAAACACTTAAAATGATACCTTGCAGATACTAAACATTCAGTAAATATTAACCAAAAACAGCTATTATTTTTATGACAATGAAAAAACAGGAATAATTTCATCTAGCAAAAGACTAAGAATTCTAAGATCTTTTTCAAAGATGGTATAAATCATAAATTCACTATTGGTAAATTCTATCCCATAGGCAGATAATATAAGCACCTAAAGTAAAGATCTGTCATATACCCCTAATTCCTATTTTAAAAAGTGTCCTGTGCATGGAGCCAAAGGCTGTGTGACTCTCCTGAGGTTGGTTAGCATCTCCTGGTAGCATCCATGTAGTAAAAAGAACAAAGAGCATGCTATTTCAAAATAGTGAATAATAAGGAATAGGTAGTATACAAAAATCAAGACAGAACTGAATAATGTCAAACATGAAGTAGAACATATATCAGTGAAGATCTAGAAATACTTGAGAAAATTTGAAACTTCTCATTAAATTCTTCAAAAATACTTGAAGTAAAATAGGAAGCACACCAGCAAAGTGTCAACTTAAATAGCTGCATAAGTGGCACTGAGGACAGTGCAATACACACACACACACACATATCCATATACATGCCCACTTCTGAAGATCTATAGGAAAAGCAATTACTAAAGAGGTAATGAGTAAGTCCAACTTCTTACCCTCTTCGGCTTCATCCTCCTGGGGTGACAAGGGACCCCCTCCACTAGTAGGAGTGATGGGTTCCTCCTTGTCAGACTCCCGCTGTAGACTCACCACCTCATATATCACATCTCCAGCACTGGTATGGCCTTTTCCCTCAGACTGAGAAAGATATAACCATGTAAATATTAGAAATTTAAAGAAAATACTGAAGGAGAAGTATTTCAATAACTCATTTTTTAAAAAGCTAAAATTTAGAGCAATACATCCTGTTTATCTACAGCATGTCTAAAATTGAGGAAACATTTAAAGTTCATTATTCTTCACATGACATTCCAAATGTATTGTTCCCTTAGCATTATTTTAACCAACACAATGAAACCTACTAACTATTTTGAGAGAACTCAACTTCTTTTCATTAGAAAAACTTGAGATACCACAGGCTGTAAGACAAATAAGCATACGGGGGTCTTGGAACTATCTCATATAGAGGTAAAAGATATCAGCTTCTCTATTCACTAATTCATGGAAGTAGTGTTTACCTTATAAACAGTCTGCATTCTAAATGGAGAGAAAATGAAGCCAACTATCAATTAACTCACCTTCACAAGGTCCACACTGCCCTGGACAAACCACCCCACCTCTCCTTCCAGCTCTATCTCTGCCCAGTCTAACACCACATTGCAGCCCACTGACCTGTCTTGCTTCAGCTCCTTCAACCCTTTAAAATCCTTCCTAACTCAAGGTCTTAGGGCATCTTTTTCCTCTGCTAATAGTTTTTCTTCCACTCTTTGCTCACTCCCATCCATCCCAGATTCTAACCTCCAATGTTACTTCTTCAAAGAAATTTTCCAGACCTCTATTCCCAATCTAAGCTAAGTTCTTTATGTTTTTTATTCTCATCAAACTCTGTCCTTTGCCTACATTGAACTTACAACAAAATAATTACACACTTATTTTTAGACTTATTTGTTTAATATCTATCGCATCCACAAGACAGTAAGAACAATAAGGGCAAGGACTGTGTTGTTTTCAATAAAAAATTAAGTGGTACATGACGTGCAGTAAATGTATGTGAAATAAATGACCAGAAAAATGGTAAAACGCATGGATTTGGGATCAAAAAGACCTGGAGTCTGAACTCAAACTTCACTTGCAGTCTGATGTGTGAAACTAGACAAATTACTGTGTTGTGTATCTGTATCAATGACACAGAAATATCACCACTATTCCTCCAAACTGTAAAGGTTAGGTATGGGCTGGGGTTGTGGCTCAGCGATAGAGCGCTTGCCTAGCATGTTCGAGGCCCTGGGTTCGATCCTCAGCACCACATAAAAATAAACAAAATAAAATTATTGTGTCCAACTAAAAAATAAATATTTTTTTAAAAAAGGTGGTTAGGTATGACACTTTTAAAGTTCACAGAAGAATTTGGAAGAAATTCATTATTATTATGTTTATAGCACCATATTAGAATCTAAAAGACACAAAATAAGAATATAGGTATATACAGAAATACAATTATCTCTACTGTACTACATTTAAAGTTACAAAAATATAATAATTTTAATTATTAATTGTTTTCAAGAATTAATCTTGAATGACAGTCAATTTTCAAGTATATCTTTAAAATCACTTCAAATAATAAAAGTTAAAATTGTCCATTACACAGCAATTAGAGAAATAAAAGACAGTCATGAAGGGCTCAGGATGTGACTCAAGTGGTAGTGTGCTCGCCTGGCATGTGTGGGGCACTGGGTTCAATCCTCAGCACCACATTAAAATAAAGATATTTTTAAAAAGATAGTCATAAAAAGTTAAGTGGTTAAGTTTAAAGCAACCAAATTATTGCTATATTTCTCCAAAAACAGAGGACTCAATTCATAGTGAATCATTAAAAGAACCATAAAAAGAAATACAGAAAAGATGAAATACTTGCAAAATGTTTGAATAATCCAGATAATAACAGGGAAGGTGAAAACAGAAATGAAAAAAAGGAAACAAGCTAAAAATACATAATAAAATGGAAGACTTACATGCAAACATATCAATAACTATATTAAATTAAATGGCCTACACATACCAATTAAAGGAAAATAAGAAACAATTATATTGTCTCAAAAAAACTCACACTAAATATAATAATATAGGTAAGTTAAAAGTAAAATGAGAAAATTTATGGACATGTTAGATAGTAGTCAGTAATGAGCAGAGAAATAAATGGCAAGGTCACAGGTTTTTTTAAGTTACTTTGAAGTCAAATGTATAATTAGTTGGCTTTCATAAAAACACCACATTCACAAACCTTGAGAATGAACAGGTGGAAACAAAGGGAACCAATTAAATAAATGTCAAGAAAGAAGGATTAATGGGACCAACTCCTGACAGTATCTACTGAGGTCACTATAAAGCTAGGATTTATGGCCACAGGTATCTCCATATATCTCAGAAGAGAGGTTTCTTTAGTAGTGCCGGTGCACTAAGGTTAAATTCTGACCAGCCACATTCTGACCAATGTCCACAGTGACATAGGACTGACTTGCAGATGAGCACCCGTGAATACGATGGCCACCATGATCTGAGAGGACAAACTAGGGTCAAAAACTTAACCGCCTGACATACAGGTTGGCAGAGTGTAGAAGGTTCTCAAGGCAGACATCAAATGGTAATAAATTTGGAGACATCACCGTTTCCTTTTTCATTCTCTGCTTGGAGACAACCTACTCTCTCTCTTGAGAGTGAGCCTTACTATATTTTCACTTATAATAAAGTTCCTTGCCTGGATTTTGATGTCTGGCTTGAAATTTCTTTTGTTGGAACACGAGAACTAAGGCTTAAAAAATACAAATCTAAAAAGAGCCAAAGAGACTAGACTACCAAGCAAGATAAGAAATCGCTAAGGATAAAAGACATTACACAATGTTAAAAAGGATCAATTCAACAAGGATATTTATGAATCCTCTAAGTGTATGCACCTAACAACAGAGTCTCAAATATATGAAGCAAAAATTGACAGAAATGAAGCGACCACACAATTCCAATTTTATAAGAAAGACTTCCAACATTCCTCTTATAGTAATCAAAAGAAAAAGCACAAAAATTCAGCAAGGTTATAAAAGAATTGAGCAGCATCATCAATAGAACCTCAAATTTACATATCACTCTACCTAAGAAGAGCAGAAAACATTCTTTTTAAATGCACATAAAACATTCACCAAAATAAAATACTTCCTGGGTTATAAAACAATAAAAGGTTCAAAAATTAAAATCATGAAAAATATGTTCAGTGGCTAGAATAAAATTGGAAATCAGTAACAGTAATATATCTAAAAAATTCCCAAACACTTAGAAATGAAACACACTTTTAATAATCCAAGGATTAAAAAAAAAAGCCAAAGGGGAATGTTCAAATTATAAAATATTTTGGACTAATTAAAATATGAAAATAAAATAACAAAACCAGTGCGATATATCTAAATAATACACATGGGGACATTTAGAGTTATAAAATGTTACCAAAAAAACATCAAAAACTCAATTGGGGCGGGGGCGGGCCTGGGATTCTGGCTCAGTGGTAGAGTGCTCGCCTGGCATGCATGAAGCACAGGGTTCAATCCTCAGCACCACATAAATGTAAAATAAAGATATTGTGTCCTCCTAAAACTAAAAAAATAAATAAATAAATGTTAAAAAAACTCAATACCTCAACTTTCATTTAAAGAAACTAGAAAAAGAAGTTCAAAAAAAAACTCAAAGTAAGAAGAAGGAAGAAAATAAAGATAACAAGATAAATAAAATTGGGAAAAGAAAATTTTTAAATCAATGAAATCAAAAACAGTTCTTTGAAAGAATGAATAAATTGAGAAGGCTCCCTTAACAGTGACAAAGAAAAAAAAGACACAAAAAAGTGGATATCACTACAGACACCATAAACATCAAAAGGATAATAAATTCTGCCTATTAATTGGACAAATTCCTTAAATGTCACTAACTATCCACTCTACCCAAAAAGAAACAGATAACCTAAAAAATATCTAGTGGACAAAATTGAATATGTAGTTAAAATCCTTCTGAAAATGAAAACTTCTGCATTTTCAATTTTACAAACACATATAATAATGTGTCACAACCAGAGATTTTATTTGGGGAATGAAAGGATTGGGACGAAAGAAGAAAAACCACATGATCGTATCAACTGATGTGTGAAAAGCATTTGAAGAAAATCGGCATTCATTCCAGTTAAAACCTTTCAGTGAACCAGGAATATAAGGGAGCTTTACCATCTTATTAAATGGTAACTAACAAAAAACTTACAACTAACATCATACATAATGGTGAAATATTGAATACTTTCCTCCTGAGATGAGCAAAACCTGACACTTATTGTTAAGGTGACACTCCTCAGCAACATTCAGTGAAAGTCCTGGCCAGTACACCAAGGCAAGGAGGGCTGGAGGGAAGGAGGGAAGGAGGGAGAGAAAGAAAAAGAGAGGGGAGGGGAAGGAGAGGAGGAGATGGGATAATGGAAGAAATAAAACTATTTCCTATACAAATAAAATCTCTGATACTTTTTTTAATTTTTATTTTGTAGTTGTAGATGGACAGCATGCCTTTATTTTGTTTATTTTTATGTGGTGCTGAGGATTGAACCCAGGGCCTCCCACAT
This sequence comes from Ictidomys tridecemlineatus, assembly GCF_052094955.1. Taxonomy (NCBI): domain Eukaryota; kingdom Metazoa; phylum Chordata; class Mammalia; order Rodentia; family Sciuridae; genus Ictidomys; species Ictidomys tridecemlineatus. Next base: position 7,941,542 of record NC_135486.1, on the reverse strand, counting down.
GCCAGTCGAGCACTTTACTGCTGAGCCACAGCACCAGCCCAAATCTTTTTTGGTTTTGGCTAGGTTAGCAGTTCTGTTTAGCATTGACCTTCTTTTTATCTTTACCTGTTCAGAAGCAAATATAAGAAATTGTATGCTACTTTGATCTCATATAGAACCTAAATAATGTATGTAGCAAATGGGCTTCAAATAATGTATTTCTTCATTAATTTGTTTTTATTTTCAGTATTATTATTAGATAAATTTTAAAAATCTGTAATTACAAAATAAATTGCATCGTTCATATTAAAATTCATCAATTTAGTGACATGACAGGCACTCAATAAATGTGACTAAGTTACAAAGATTCATCACAATGCAACTAGCCTCCGGGGGGCTAGTTACAAACAGTATTTTTCTATGTGTTAAACATCATAGCAATTTGTATGCTTTGTGTTAGTTGAAATAATATGAAGGAGTGTTACACATTCTGATGTTCTGAAAATATTCAGATGTTGTGCATTCTGCAATTCTGAAGAAAGATTGTGTAGCAGTTAACATCTTAATCATTTGGGTATACACTTTCATTATAATTTAGAAAGCTGGGCAGAGGAATAGGAAGCAAAAGTAACTCTGCCAAGGGCAACTCCTGAAAGAGCACCCCATTACAGTTGGAGACTAAGTCTTATTTCTATTAAAAAGTATTCCTTAAAAAGTAACTTCTTAAAAATTTTAAAAAGCATAAAAGGAAAATTCCCTTTTGGAGGTACATGTTGATTTAAACCTATTTAAATAAAATGTATTAACTTGATGAATAACCAAGAGTAACCGAATAATAGTAGTACATGTTTTATATGCAGAAAGATGAAGATAAAAAATAACAAGGTGGTGGAACACTTATATTTTAGGAAAATTAAAGGGTATAAAAGTCATTTTGGTTTTTGGCTAGGTTGGCAATTCTGTTTAGCACTGACTTTCTTTTTATCTTTACCTGTTAAGAAGGAAATATAAGGAATTGTGTGTGTGTGTGTGTGTGTATTCATGTGATTTTGTGTGCAGCTTAGATTATCTGATTCTATTATATAGTTTATATAGATTTTTGTTAAAAACAAGATTTCTTCAAGACCGTACTTCTCAATTCAGCTTTATCTGAGTCATTGGAGATCTTTTAAAAACTTGCCTGACAGCTATGGGGATGTGTAGCTGTATTCCCAGCTCTCAGGAAGCTGAGGAATTAGGATCAAGACTAGACTGGGAAACAGTGGGACACTGTCTCAAATAAATAAATAAATAAATAAGTCCAGATTCCTGGATCTCACTGTAAAGATTCTGAACAGTAGGCATTAGTGTTTCAAATATATATAAAAAATCCAATCCAAAATCTAAAAAGTCAATCACAATGTTCCATGGGGGCAGGTGGGGGGGGGGAGAACACACACAACACAGAGACATGTCTTGAATGAAGATCCTGCCTTATCAGGTAGTTGTCCTGCCCACTGCCCACCCCTTCCTCCTTTCCCCCCTAGAAAGGCCCGGTTCTTCCCTTAGTTCCCAAAGATAGAAATCTGAGGAGGATGGCCCTCTCCACCTTCAGGGGTACTGGCCCTAGAATAAACCTGATTTCCTTCCCATCAATTCTCACGTCCCATATATTGGCTTTTGAGCAGCAATCAGCCTGACCTAGGTCCAGTAACATAACTAAAGGAATGTTGAGATACCCAAAAGCAAAGAAGAGATTTGGTGGAAAGGGTTTAACATTAAAACTATACTTAGTGCAGAACTCAAAATCAAGCTTTTAGGAGAACTGAGATAGGGAAAAAAGGGTAAGAAACGCAGCTACTTCTAACACCAGCTGGACTCTAATACTCCTGGAGAAGACTGAAGTGCATTTTCATTTACTGACAGTAAAGTCACAGGAACTTCTGAGAACAGGTAAGATTGTTATAACTTTTATCATAACCTGGAACCTATCCTATTCTAACAAGCAAACCTCCTCCCTCCAAACTATTCCTCTGTCTAGAAACAAGACAGGAAGATGGCATTTGGAGAACAAATTTCAAGAGAAACGTCTTAGCCTAGCATGGTAGTTCACACTATAATCCCAGTTAACTTGGGAGGCTGAGGCAGGAGATTGCAAGATCAAAGCCAGTTTCAGACCCTCAGCAACTTAACAAAGCCCTGTCTCAAAATGAAAAAGAACTGGGGGAATAGCTCAATGGTAAACGGCCCCTGGGTTCAATAGCAGACACCAAAAAAAAAAAAAAAAAGGTGGTGGGAGTCTTTCCTTCCCCTTAACTCTTCATCTGTAGTCTCATTTTCTTTCACTTTGGCATTTTAACTCCTCTTACTTAATTCTAACTTCCCTTTTTCTCTTGTTTTCTTGAGAATTCTCCCTTTTCTGAATCTAAATCCTGTTCCTAGTAAGACACAACACAGACGTAAAGTACCTGGAACAATGCTGAATACACAGAAAGTACTACAGATGCATTATTTGTTGTTGTTTTATGCTGCTATTTGATATAAAACACTTTAAGGCATGAGACAGTCTAACCTAAAGTACAATATGCAAGTGACATTCAGGAACAAGGAAGAAGTACAGGTGGCTTCCACACCCTATTCTAGTGCTACGTCTAGTGTACATCTTCTTGAAAAGGTAATGATAATGGAAATAAAAATGATAACAAATATTCAATTCTGACAACAACCCAAGCATGTTCATATTTTAGGATGTTCATAGTTAGGCATGGTGGTTGCATGCCTGCACTCCCCCTGCAATTACTTGGAAGACTGAGAAAAGAAGATCACAAGTTTGAGGGCAGTCTGGGCAACACAGTGAGATCCTGTCTCAAAATAAAATTAAAAGCAGGGCCAAGCATGTAGTTCAGTGGTAGAATGATTGCCTAGCATGCACAAGGTTCTGGATTCCAAAACCAGTACTGCCAAAACAAAAAACTTTAGGACTTTAGCATTAGCTGAACCTTTGCAAGGCTTTCCCTAGATCTTTGGCATTTTAACTCCTCTTACTTAATTCTAACTTCCCTTTTTCTCTTGGTTTCTTCTTGTCATTCAGACTTCCAGACATTTAAATAACACTGCCTCAGGAAGGCCTTCCTGGACTACCCAATCAACATAAAGTATCCATACCATTCTATTACTACCCACTATTTTGCCATTTGGTTCCCTGTCTGTCCCTTCCTTGTATCCTCCTTCTGTTGAGAGAATGCAAGCTCCATGAAGAGGGACCTCTTTGGAGTTTATCACCACTGTATCCCCAACATTTAAAAAGCAATTTGTCACAGAATAGACAAGAAATGTTTGTTGAACAAATAGATGAAGAAGCAGAGGCTCACAGACAGAATTATCAAATGGCAGAACAGGAGACCACCTCATGCCTAGAATCAGGACCAAATCACTAATATTTTGATTTACCTTTCTATGTTACTTTATGGTCTACTTATTTCATGGTCTTTGCTTTGATAACATTATGCATATTCTTTTCATTTGATATTTATCATGTGATTCCTTGTATAATAGTGACTTTTACATATTTCCTTATTAACACAAGATGAAACAGAGATCCTTTGGAAGAATTATATTTTAAACATTGTACCCTTACTATGAACACTACCAAAACACAGAGACTATAAATAAGCCTATATTCTAAATTAACTCAACTGTAACAGTCATGGAATTATTTGTACTAAAAATCTTTCATGTAACTCACTAATTTCAATGGCACAATTTTAGAGATGGAAGACTTCAGAACATTACTAACCCACACTCTTATTTTATAATAAGTAAACTATGGATTTAAGAGATATAGTGACTCCTTCTGGGACTTACTTGCTACTATCCATTGAGAACCAGCCTCATCTGCCATACTTATTTATATATAAATTCAGAAGACTTCATGTACCATATCCATGTACCATATCCATGTGCCATACATGATATTCACCACACATACAAATGGGAAAAAGTGATTTCTTTTCAAGTAAATATAAAATTCAGTATGTATTTTCAGGACAGATGCCCCAACAACTAAACAACAACTTTAAAATTAGAGTTGAAAAATCTCCTTAATAAGCAGTAATATATTTTTCAGAAAAATCTATTCATCATGACATCATATGTGCTAATAAAAATTATTTCAGTTATTTAAACCTTAAATTTTATTTATCTCAAGAGATGTCAGTCTGCATGAAAATATGCTATGGTGGCCTCAAAAGGCTCTGGCTATCCTAAGCTAATGTAAAATAAATAAACTTGCTTCATATTATTTTTTAAATAAACATGAGCATTTCTTCCTTCATAAACTTGCTTCAGATTATTTTTTAAATTAACATGAGCATTTCTTCCTTCATAATATTGTTTTTTCTCTAATTGCCTCAAACTGTTCCTTGCAATCTATCACACATCCCCAGAATAAGATTAGAAGTACCCAATGCATCCTCAGTGTTGCTGACTCAGCTGTCCTCTAGAGATGAAAATATTTCACACTAACTTCATCTCATCATCTAAACCTGCGCCTGACACTGTCTTCTCAGAGATGCTTAAATAAGAAAATAACAAAAATCACTGAGTTCATTTATGGAAGTGTTACATTTTCCAAGTTCATATCTCCATGTGTACACTCCTTCATGCTTAAAATTACTTTGTTGTCATCCATTTTCACTACATTTAAGTGCTAGAATAAAGTGGGAAGCCTTTTATGAAGAAAAGACTTCAAAATGTTGAATAAGCGGTGTTATGATACAGTCAAAATTTCTTCATTAAATATCAAATATGCTGCTCCTTTCCACATTAGATCCAACATGAACTCTTTGTCATATACTTTTTTTTATTTCAAAAAGCTGAAAGAATACAAGTCTTTAGATAAGTGTGTTGAGAGCCACAGCCAAAGGGGCCCCAGCAAACTTCCAGCTGCCAGCAAACTTCCAGCTGCCAGCTGATGATTGGCTCACAGTGGCCCCAGCAACATCTAGCTGATTGGCTCCTCTGTGGTGATGTTCATTGGGCTGTTTCCCTGCCCTTCAGACTGCCAGCTGATGATTGGCTCACAGCGGCTCCAGCAACATCTAGCTGATTGGCTCCTCCACGAAGCTGCTCATTGGGCTGTTTCCCTGCCCTTTCAGACCACGGAGCTGCTCATTGGGGAACTTCTTTGGCTCTGCCCACGCAACCCAGCCAATCGGCCTCAAGAGCAGGAGGATTGTGGGAGGTTGAGAGGCTGGTGTGGGGGTGAGAGGTGTGTGGAAGCCGGTGGTGGCAGTTGGGCTCTGAGGGTTTTTTCCTGAGGAGCTGTTTTGTTTGGCGTTTGTAGTTCTAAAAATAAAGTTAGTTTCTTTTGACAAGTGGCTCCTGAATTGTGCCCAGCCAGACTGCGGCATTAGTGGATTATGTTTCACTCACAGACCACCTGGTAGTTAGTGCTTTCTTAAATGCCATAAAGGGAAGAGAAAGGAGAAGAATGCTGACATTTAATGAAACAACCCCAGGTCTCTATGCTTGCCATTTTTCTTTACTTAAAAAACAGCATGTTAGATTTTTAATGCATTGCAGAAGAGTAGATGTAAGAATTCTTTCCTAATTCATAATTTCAAAATTTTACACTGCAAGTTCAAACTCAATCCTACTCATTCACTTAACAATTCCACAATTTTTGATGAAGACCTGTAATCAACCACCTATTCTCACTTCAATACTTGCAGGAAATGCTGTTGTATTCAGTTTTAAAAATATTTAAAAATAAATAATATATTTATTATGCAGTCTCATGATAAGACTGATGAACTTTAGGAAATGCTACCCCAAAATACAGCACCTTAGCATGTGAGACAACAGCAAGAGCAGAAAGGTCACTCTCACCTTCCCTCTATCACCATGGGAGCTTTAATCTGGTTTACTTTAATAAATTCTCATACTTTCTTTTCACATTCTCCTGTCCATGAATCTCATCCCTTGAATTCATGAGTCAAAGAACGCACTTGACTCCATATTCCATAGGGAAACCAAGAAGAATCTGAACAGACATTGCTGAGTTCCCCCCAATTTATCAACATTAGATAACAGCCACTTTTGTACCCCCATCATGCCTTTCCAACCTGTCCACTCTTCATCAAACCTAAGTATAAAAACACAGTCTAGTCCTTAATTATATAATACTTTAAGTGAATAAAAATACTAAAAAATAGAATAACTTCATGTCTACTAAAAAACTCAATTCAAAGTAAAATACTTCTCACAAATTAACCTACAGAGCCAGAAGGTTTCACTGGTGAATTATACATTTAAGCTAGAAATAATAGAAACCTTTTTTTCTTCATTATTATTATTTCACTAGTATATTATAATACACTTAATAGTGAAATTCATTGTGTCTTCTTCATATATACACATATATGCACATAACTGTAATTATATAGGCTTGCCTCCATATAATTATATAGAGGCAATATATATTATATATATAAAATCCTCCTCTATTCTGTACCATTGGTCTACCAATCTATTTTGGTGCCAATACCATGCTATTTTTGTTACTACTGCTCTGTAGTATAGTTTCATATAGTTATGCCACCTGCTGCACTCTTCTTGCTGAGGATAGCTTTAGCTATTCTTGGTCTCTTAATTTTCCAGATGAATTTCATGACTGCTTTTTTTCTTTTTTTTTTCTATTTCTATGAGGAATGCCATTGGGATTTTTATTGGAATTGCATTAAATCTGTATAGTGCTTTTGGCAATATGGTCATTTTGACAATTTTAATTCTGCCTACCTAAGAGCAAGGTAGATCTTTCCATCTACTAAGATTTTCTTTGATTCTTTCTTTAACGTTCTGTAGTTTTTGTTGTAGAGGTCTTTCACCAATTCAAACTAAAAAGCTTCTTCTCAGCAAAAGAAATAATCAGTGAAGTGAATAGAGAGCCCACATTTTGGGAGCAAATTTTTACCACATGCACATCAGAGTACTAATCTCTGGGATATATTAAAAAACTCAAAAATCTTAACAGCAAATAAACAAATAACCCAATCAATAAGTAGGCCAAGGAAATGAACAGACATTTCTCAGAAGATGATATACAATCAGTCAACAAATATATGAAAAAATGTTCAACATCTCTAGCAATTAGAAAAATCAACTCAAAACTATTCTAAGATTTGGGGCTGGGGTTGTAGCTATGCAGTAGAGCGCTTTCCTAGCATGTGAGAGGCACTGGGTTCGATCCTCAGCACCACATGTAAATAAATAAATAAAGTTATTTTTAAAAAAACTACTTTAAGATTTCATCTCACTCCAATCAGAATGGCAGCTATTAAGAATATAAACAACAAAAAGGTTACCAAGGATGTGGGGGAAAAGGCACAGTCTTATATTGCTGGTGAGATTGCAAATTGGTGCAGCCATATGGAAAGCAGTATGGAGAATCCTCAGAAAACTGGAAATGGAAACACCATTTGACCCAGCTGTACCACTCCTTGGACTATACTCAAAGGACTTAAAAACAGCATACTAGATTCCAAGATGGCGGAGTAGAGGAGAACCTGTTACTGGTGGCTCTGTGTATGACTCCCAGGAGCGGGTGGACCTGTTCCCCCACAGGGACTCCCATTGACCAATTTAAGCTTCTTGGAGCACGTGTCAGGATCCTGAACATCGAATTATTTCAAGAACAGCACAGGTGGTGGGGGGAGCATAGTCCCTCTTTGCCATGGAAGCAGCCAGCAGCACGGTGCTGGAACCCGCCACAGACAAGCAGAGTTTGAGTGAAGTTTGAGTGGCTTTCTGGCAGTGGAGGTGCAGGGGGTTTTGCCCCTTCAGGGCTGAAGACGGCAGACTGCAACCCGCATCAGTGCAGGACACCAGACCAAGGACAGAGTTCTGGGCATAGCAAAGGAACAGCCCAGCTCCCTCTACCTCAATGGACACCCCGGCGCGGGAAACGGGCGGTCGCCATCTTGGAAAATCTATACTGTCAACTTCTGGCAGGTGTGGCTGACATCCCAATGGCTATCTGAACAGGTGTGTCGTTCCCAGCACCCCCTCCCCAGCTCTGATAACTCAGAACAGTTCTCCCCAGCTTTTGGTGAGCAGGGCTATCAGAGCAGAGTGCAACTGACAAGGTCCATGGTCTCCAACTCCCCCTCCCCCTGCTGTGATAACTCAAAACCTTTCTCACCAGCTCTCAGTGGGCATGACTATCAGAGGGAATTTAACAGAACAGGTTGCTGGTTTCCAACTCCCCCTCTCTCCAGCTATGATAACATGGTGACTACCAGCACAGAGATAGCACTCAGTTGATCAGGAGCATGTGGCAGCCAGGGCACCGCCCGCCCAGGGTGAACAAGTGATCTCGAAATTGGGACCTGGTGGGCAGGAGGGGGAGAGGGATAGAGACTGGGAGCAACCCAAAGAGACCTAAATCGGGCAGGTGAGGGAGAGCCTCCTCACACAGGTTGCTTCCACCACCCTGAGGGCAGAGACCCAACCTGGAATGCACAATACCACCTACTGGAAGAGAAGAAAACAGAATTCTAAGAGTGTTGTTTTTTCTTCTTTTTCTCTCCTTTCTTTTTTTCTTTTTATCTTTATCTTTTTTCTTTTTCTTTTCATTCCTTTCTATCTCTTTTCCCCCTTTTCTTCTTCTTTTCTTGTTATTTGTCTTCCTCCTTCTCTTCCTCTCTCAAACTCCCAGTGTTATTATTTTTACTATGTGTAATGTACTAAATGCAAATAGGTGTTTGTTTCTATGCTTCTTATTGTCCTCCCATGTACCTGTGTACCCTAAAATACCATCTATCTATTCTCCTGCTAATAACTCCCTTCATTAGAGTTCTATTCCAAAGTTGCTAAGATATATTAACCCCATACCCTCACATCTTTCCCCCTTAACATAACGTCCTACGCCCAACCCTTAGTTCTCTATACGCCACTGGAAACTGTACGCCTTTTAAGAAGCTAATGAATATATTTTAAATAATAATTGAATCCAACACTCTAGACATAGAGACTAACTATAAATATATTAATAACAAAAACTTGCTCATAGATGATGTAATATTGATACTGGGAACTGTTAACATTGTCTTTCCACACAAAGGAGAGATCTCGGAAATATACAAGAGCAATACAAACATATAGGGGAAAAACAATAACACAACAATCACACCGAACTGGAAAGAAATGTGAGCAACATGAAAAGACAAGGAAAGAAAGGACCACAAACAATTCAAGACAATACAACATTAGAAGAGGTAACATCTACAGCAGAAAAAAATGTCAGATAAAGATTTCAGGATATACATGGTTTAGATGTTCTGGGATCTCAGGGAAGACATTAGACAACAAATGCAGACAATGAAAGATCACTTTGACAATGAATTACATAAACAAATCCAAGAAGCAAAAGATCAACTCTACAGGGAGATAGAGGTTATACAAAAAAAGTAAACAGAAATCCTAGAAATTTTAAAAAACAATGAACCAAATTAAAAGCTCAAATGAGAGTATCAACAGCAGAGTAGACCATTTAGAAGATAGAACATCAGACAACAAAGACAAAGCATATTGAAAAGAATGTAGACAGCACAGAGAGGCTAATAAGAAACCATGACACAACATCCAAGAAATATGGGATACCATAAAGAGACCAAATTTTTTTTTGAGAGACAGAGAGAGAGAGAGAGAGAGAGAATTTTAATATTTTATTTAGTTTTCAGCGGAAACAACATCCTTGTTTTTATGTGGTGCTGAGGATCGAACTGGGGCCACACGCATGCCAGGTGAGCGCGCTACCACTTGAGCCACATCCCCAGCCCCAAGAGACCAAATTTAAGAGTTATTGGGATAGAGGAAGGTATAGAGGTTCAACCAAAGGAATGAGCAATCTGTTCAATGAGATAATATTAGAAAACTATCCAGATATGAAGAATGAAATGGAAATCCATATCCTAGAAGCCTACAGGACACCAAATGTGCAAAATCACAACAGATACACATCAAAACACATTTTAATGAAAATGCCCAACATACAGAACAAGGAGAGAATATTACAAGAGAAAGGAAGAAGATTACATTTAGGGGTAAACCAATTAGGTTAACGGCTGATCTTTCAACAGACTCTGAAAGCTAGAAGAATTTGCAGCTAGAAAACCAGCGCTTCAAAACATCCTTGGCAAAACATTTCATGAAGACGATATGAAAAATAACAATGAAAACCAACAGTGGGAGGGAGTACACTAAAGGAAAAATTAATCAAAGAGGAAAATCAAGTCAAGTTAAATAACAAAAATAAACAAATATGACTGGAAATACAAACCATATCTCAATAGTAACCCTAAATGTTAATGGCTTAAACTCACCAATCAAAAGACATAGACTAGTAAACTGGATTTAAAAAAAAAAAATCCAACAATGTGCTGCCTACAGGAGACTCATTTGATAGGAAAAGACATACACAGATTGAAGGTAAAAGGTTGGGAAAAATCATACCACTTACATGGACCTCGGAAGTAAGCAGAGGTATCCGTACTCATATCAAATAAAGTAGATTTCAAACTAAAGTTAATCAAAATTGATAAAGAAGGACACTACATACTGCTCAAGGGAACCATACACTAACAAGACATAACAATTATTAATATATATGCCCCAAACAATGGTGCAGCTATGTTCATCAACCAAACTCTTCTCAAGTTCAAGAGTCAAATAGACCACAAAACAATAATCATGGGTGATTTTAATACACCTCTCTCACCACTGGACAGATCTTCCAAATAAAAGTTGAATAAATAAACTCTAGAACTCACTAACACAATTAATAACTTAGACTTAATTGACATATGTAGAATATATCAACCAATATCAAGCAGATACACTTTCTTCTCAGCAGCACATGGATCCTTCTCAAAAATAGACCATATATTATACCACAGGGCAAGTTTTAGCAAATACAAAGGAGTAGAGATACTACCATGCATTTTTCCCGATCATAATAGAATGAAATCGAATATCAATGATAAAATAAAGAAGAAAAATTCCTACAGTATGCTACTGAATGAACAATGGTAACAAAATACATCAAGGAGGAAATTAAAAAATGCTTAGAGGTAAATGAGAACATAGACACAACATATCAAAATCTCTTGGACACTATGAAAGCAGTAATGAAAGGAAAATTCATTGCATGGAGTTCATTTCTTAAAAGAAAGAAAAGTCAACAAATAAATGACCTCACACTACATCTCAAAGCCCTAGAAGAAGAAGAACAAACCAGCAGCAAAAGCAGTAGAAGGCAAGACATAATTAAAATCAGAGCTAAAATCAATGAAATCGAAACAAAAGAAACAATTGAAAAAAATTGACAAAAAAGTAAAAGTTGGTTCTTTGAAAAAATAAATAAGATTGACAGATCCTTACCCATGCTAATGAAGAATAGAAGAGACAGAATCCAAATTACTAACATGTGGGATTAAAAAGGCAATATCACAACAGACACTAAAGAAATACAGAAGATAACTAGAAATTACTTTGAAACCTTATACTCCAATAAAACAGAAGATAGTGAAGGCATCGATAAATTCCTAGAGTCATATGACCTGCCCAGATTGAGTCAGGAAAATATACACAACTAAACAAACCAATATCAAGTGAGGAAATAGAAGAAACCATCAAAAGATTACCAACCAAGTTTTAATGGTTTTACAAGATCTTTAAGGAAGAACTAATACCAATACTCTACAATCTATTTCAGGAAATAGAAAAAGAGGGAGCACTTCCAAATTCATTCTACAAGGCCAATATCACCCTGATTCCAAAACCAGACAAAGACACCTCAAAAAAAGAAAACTTCAGACCAATATCTCTAATGAATATAGATGCAAAAATCCTCAATAAAATTCTGGCAAATCGAATGCAAAAACATATCAAAAAGATCATGAAACAAGATCAAGTGGGATTCATCCCAGGGAATGCAAGGTTGGTTCAACACATGAAAATCAATAAATGTAATTCATCACATCAATAGACTTAAAGATAAGAACCAGATGATCATCTCCATAGACGCAGAACAGTTGACAAAATAGAACATCCCTTTATGTTCAAAACACTAGAAAAATTAGGGATATCAGAAACTTATCTCAACATTGTAAAGGCTATCTACAATAAGACTCATGCCAACATCATTCTAAATGGAGAGAAACTGAAGGCATTCCCTCTAAAATCTGGAACAAGACAGGGATGCCCCTCTCACCACTTCTATTCAACACAGTTCTTGAAACACTGGCCAGAGCAATTAGACAGAAGAAAGAAATTAAAGGAATAACTACAGGAAAAAGAAGAACGTAAACTAGCAATATTTGCTGATGATATAATTCTATACCTAGAAGACCCAAAAAATTCCACTAGGAAACTTCTAGAACAAATAAATAAATTCAGCAAAGTGGCAGGATATAAAATCAACACACATAAATTAAAGGCATTTCTGTATATCAGTGACAAATTCTCTGAAAGGGAAATGAGAAGAACTACCCCATTCACAATATCCTCAAAAAAAATATAAAATATGTGGGAATCAATTTAACAAAAGAGGTGAAAGATCTATACAATGAAAATTACAGAACCCTAAAGAGAGACCTTAGAAGATGGAAAGATATACCTTGTTCATGGATAGGCAAAATTAACATTATTAAAATGACCATACTACCAAAAGCTACACAGGTTCAATGCAATTCCTATTAAAATCCCAATGGCATTCCTCATATAAATAGAAAAAGCAATCATGAAACTCATCTGGAAAAATAAGAGACTCAGAATAGCTAAAGCAATTCTAAGCAGGAAGAGTGAAACAAGTGGTATCGTTATGCCAGATCTTAAACTATACTATAGAGCAATAATAACAAAAACAGCATGGTACTAGCACCAAAACAGACTGGTAGACCATGGTACAGAATAGAGGACACAGAGACTAACCCACAAAATAACAACTATCTCATATTAGACAAAGGTGCCAAAAACATGCACTGGAGAAAGGATAGCATCTTCAACAAATGGTGCTAGGGAAACTGGAAATCCATATGCAACAAAATGAAAATGAATTCCTATCTCTCACTATGCACAAAAGTTAACTCAAAATGGATCAAGGATCTAGGAACTAATCAGAGACTCTGCATCTAATAGAAGAAAAAGTAGGCCCTAATCATCATCATGTGGGGCTAGGCTCCAACTTCCTTAATAAGAGCCTATAGCACAAGAATTGAAACCAAGAATCAACAAATGGGATGGATTCAAACTAAAAAGTTTTTTTCTCAGCAAAACAAATAATCTGTGAGGTGAACAGGGACCCTACATCCTGGGAACAAATTTTTACCCCTCACACAGATAGAGCTCTAATCTCTAGGATATATAAAGAGCTCAACAAGATAAGCACCAAAAAAAATAATAATAATAATAATCCAATCAATAAATGGGCCAAGGACCTGAACAGACAATTCTCAGAAGAGGATATACAATAAATCAACAAATACACGAAAAAATGCTCACCATCTCTAGCAATCAGAGAAATGCCAATCAAAACTACTCTAAGATACCATCTCACCAGTAAGAATGGCAGATATTAGGAAGACAAACAACAACAAGTGCTGGCGAGGATGCGGGGAAAAAGGTACACTCATACGTTGCTGGTGGGACTGCAAACTAGTACAGCCAATTTGGAAAGCAGTATGGAGATGTCATGGAAAGCTGGGAATGGAACCACCATTTGACCCAGCTATTCCTCTTCTCGGATTATACCCAAAGGACCTAAAAACAGCATACTACAGGAACACAGCCACATTAATGTTTATAGCAGTACAATTCACAATAGCTAAACTGTGGAGCCAACCTAGATGTCCTTCATGGGATGAATGGATAAAAAAAAAAAAAGTGGTATTTATACACAATGGAATATTACTTGGCACCAAAAAAGAATAAGATCATGGCATTTGCAGGGAAATTGATGGCATTAGAAAAGATTATGCTAAGTAAAGTTAGCCAATCCAAAAAAAAAACAAATGCCAAATGTTGTCTCTGACACAAGGGGAGTGACCCAAAGTGGGGTAAGGAGGGAGAGCAGGGAGGAAGATTACCTCTAGATAGAAAATAAGGATGGGAGGGAAAGGGAGGGAGAAGGGGAATAGCAAGGATAGTGGAAGGAGATGGTCATCACTGTACAAAATATATGTTTGAAGATGTGAATTTGGTGTCAACATACCTTATATACAAACAGAGATATGATAAATTGTGGTGTAAAGGTGTATAAAGAATTGTAATGCAAAAAAAATCAATAATAGAGCTCATGTATAATGGCATAATTTGCCGGGAACATATTTTAATATACAGAGTTATGAAAAATTGTGCTGTGAATGGATAATCATGAATGTAATTCATTCCACTATTGACATGTATGAAATATTAATTAATTAATTAATTGATTAATTTTTTAAAAAAAATAGCATACTAGAGGACACAGCCACATCAATGTTTATAGCAGCACAGTTCACAATAGCTAAACTGTGGAATCAACCTAGATGCCCTTCAGTAGGTGAATGGATAAAGAAAATGTGGTGTATATATACACAATGGAATATTATTCAACAATAAAAGAGAATAAAATCATGGCGTTTGCAGGTAAATGGATGGAGTTGGAGAATATCATGATAAGTGAAGTTAGCCAATCCCAAAAAACCAAAAGCCAAATGTTTTCTCTGATTTAAGGATGCTGATTCATAACGGGGTTGGAGGGACCCAAGGGAAGATTAAAGGACCTCTAGATAGAGTAAAGGGAAGGAAGGAGAAGAAGAGAGCTTGGGGGTATGTAGGAAAGACAGTGGAATGAAACAGACATCATTACCCTAAGTACATGTATGAAGACACAAATGATATGACTCTACTCTGTGTACAACCAGAGATATGAAAAATTATGCTCTGTATGTGTACTAATTGTAATACATTCTGCTGTCATAACAAATTAGAATTAATTTAAAAAATTAAAACATAAATACCTGAAAATAAATTGACTTTTTTAGGCCATCTCCTGTTATTATTCATCACTTTTTGAAGAGAAGCAAAGAAGAGACTTTTTAAAAATTTATTCTAGCATTGCATAAATGACTACACTATATCAGAGAATTTCAGCAAAAAGAAGCTTAAAACTATATTCTCTTATGTTACCTTTATTGTACAACATGAAGAAACATGACTTTTTTCAATAACAAGTCAAAAGTTGTTACCTTATTAAGAACATTTTTTAATAAACTCAAAAAAATTCAGCCCTAGACTTTGAGTTTGACTTAAGAAATAATACAAATCTAATATAAGCTTTTCCAACAAAAGTGTCCATTCTTTTTTTTTAACATTTATTTTTTTTTAGTTGTAGTTGGACACAATACCTTTATTTTATTTATTTTTATGTGGTGCTGAAAATGGAACCCAGAGCCTCACACATGCTAGGCAAGCACTCTACCAACTGAGCCACAACCCCAGCCTCTGTCCACTTATTTTTGAAAACAACATTATATTAATATTAAAGAACCAAAAATACAACACAAGAAAACTAAAGATCAGTATCTCTCATAGAGGAGACACACAAATTATTAATTGACAGTACTTCATCTAACAGAGTTACATATAAAAAGAATGCTATTGTGACAGATATATTAAAACAATATTACCGTGACCAAGAGAAATTTATCCTAAAGAATTCAAGTTAGCTTAACACTTAAAAAAAAAATCACTCAATGCAATTCTAACATATCAACAGGAGAAAAAGGAAAAGCCTTGTAAATACAGAGATAATATTTGGTAAAAATATAACACTGTTCATAGAAAAAAAAATAAAAATTTATAAAGACAAAAAAAATAAATTACAAGCATTCAGTTTGAATGGTTATAAAACTTTATTTGTAAATAATATTGTCTCATAAATAAAGCTTTAAGGGATCTAGAAAAGCTATGAAAATAATTCATAAGTTCATTAAGTTTTGAAGGTAATATGATTAACGTAAAAAATTGACTTTCTTTTTATATTCTAATAATGAACAATCAAAACTGAAATTTTCAAAGTATAATATATAACAATATCAAAAGTATGCAGGTTCTGGTAGCAAAGTGGGCATACATACAAAGTCCCCAGCTCTTGCCTCCCTCTCAGAAATACTAATTAGCAACTATACATAGACAAGAATGCCTTTTCAAAGATCTCAGAACCTGAGAGTCAGGCTGAAGCATCCCCCTTGAAGCACAAACCTGTGAAAAATTGCATTAGAAGAATGAGGAAAAAGCTTCACTTTGATCATGTTGTGACTCCCCCAGGCCAGCACATCATTTCATGGAGAGGGATCCCCTGGGCCTATAGTTTCGCCAGTGGGGGAGAAAAAAAAAGAATACAGGGTATAGGTGCAACTTTCCCAGAATTATGGGGTGATTCCCAGGAAGGGGCAGTGGGAACATCAAATCAAAGACCCCAGCAACTTCCCCCACCCATGGATGCTACCCGAAAGCCCATCTAGAATCCTAGGATAAGTAAACAATTGAAGGTCTTCCCCTGCACAAGTAAATGTGTAAACGTTGAAAAAAAGTGATCACTTCTTCAATTACAAGGACACAAGGATCACCAAAAATCAGGGAAACATGATACCACCAAAGGAAATTAATAAAGCTGCAATAACTAACCACTTAAAAATGGAGGGCTGTGGATATAGTGGGAGAGTACTTGTTTCTCATACACAAGACCCTGAGTCAATCCTCAGTATCATCCATCAATCAATCAATCAATCAAAATGGAGAACTATTAACTAAATGACCAAGGACTGACAATAATCCCCTTCAGGATTAGCAAACCATAAGAAAATACAAATAAATTCATCAGGAAAAAGATAAATCAACAAAATAAGTTCAGGAAAGCAATAGAAATCATTTTTTAAATCATAGTACTGAAAAATGCAATGGCTGAATTGAAAAAATTAAAAGAAAACCTCAACAGATTCAATCAAGCAGAAGAATCAGTGAACTCAAAGACATTTAAAACCAACCACTCAGAGAAGCCAAAATCATAAAAAGCAAAGAAGATCTCTGGGAATCATAGGATACCATCAAGTGAAACTATATACACATTAAAGGAGTCTCAGAAGGAGAAAAAAAAAACAAAGAGAAGCTCTATTTTAAAAATAATGACTGCAAACACGTCAAATCTGGGGAGAAAAATGGATATCCAGATTCATGAGACCCAAAGAGCTCAAATAAACTGAAACCCCAAAATTCCACACTGACACATATTACATACTGTAATTGTCAAATATCAAAGACAATTATAAAATCGATAAGAAAAAAGTAGCTTGTCACATAAATAAGCCTACATAAGACTAAAATTGGATTTTTTCAGCACAAACCTTGCAGGCCAGAAGAGGTTGAGATTCAAAATTGAGGGAAAATAACCTTCCTACTAAGAATACTATACCTAACAAAGTCGTTCTAAGATTTTTTTTTAAATATTTTTTTAGTTGTAGGTGGACACACTACCTTTATTTTATTTATTTATTTATTTTATGTGGTACTAAGGATCAAACCCAGCTCCTCACACATTCTAAGCCAGTGCTCTACCGCTGAGCCACAGCCCCAGGCCCCATTCTAAGATTTTTGCAAACAAACAAAAGGGAATTCATCAATGCTAGACTTGCCTTATAAGAAATGCTAAAGGGAGTTCTTTCTTAAAAGATAAATGTAAAAACATATGAATGTACACAACTCAATGGAAAATGCATACAACTCAATGGAAAATTCAAAATCAGAATTCTCTAATTTTGTTATGGTGATGCATAAATCAACTCAGAATAAAAGTTAAAAGATATATATTTTATACATATAAGTAATATTAACTATATTATCTATATAAATACATATTAAATATTATATATTTATAGTACATATATTTATTGAAACTATATTTACATGTATTTATAGCACATATATAAATATACATAATACATATATATAAATATATATAGAACATATTACATATGGAAAATGACAAACCCCAAAATAATGAAGCCTTGGAAGAGGGAATGCAGAGAAAAGCACCACGTTAATGGCACTGATTCTTTCTCAGTGACAGAACAATCCCTAGAAAGAACCAAAGCTCTGATCCTTCCCCAAATAAATCCTTTCCCAACTCTGAAGGGAAAAAGATAAGTACTGAACACTGACCCCCAGATCCTCTGTTCTCCAAAAAAAAAAAATATTGCCCAGTAAAAACAAATTTTCAAATTCTTACAAACCTATTTCCTGAGTGCCCAAAACTGACAAGCTCATTAATTAAGTCACTTCTCAGTATAACCTATATAAGCCCAGTCCCCTCCTTTGTCCAGGGGCTCATTTTCCACCAAGAGAGTGAGTCCATTCCTGTGGGTGTAGTCGTGTTTCTGAATAAAAGGCTGTGAGGATCTGTGAAGATCATATTCAGCTTGGTCTTTTTGTGCTAATAGTACATATATATACTATAACTAACTATAATAATTTTTTAAGAGATACACAATATTTTTTAAATGATGTAAGCAGGGCATAGTGGCACACACCTGTAATCCCAGTTACTTGGGAGGCTGAGGTAGAAGAATCTAAATTTGAGCCCACTCTGAGCAACTTAGCAAGGCCCTACCTTAATTCAGTAAAAAAAAAAAAAGGCAAAGTGGAGGGGCAGTGGGAGGGGTGCTGGGGGTATAGAGGCCCTGGGTTCTATTCCCAGTTTAAAAAAAAAAAAAAAAAAAGATGAAAATGGAAAATTTTTATTTTTAAGTTTGTTCTAGTTAGTTATACATGAGAGTAGAATGCATTTTTGATGCACTGTGCACAAATGGAACCAACTTCTGCTTCCTCTGGCTGTACACATTGCAGAGTCACACTGGTAGTGTAATCATACATGTATATAGGGTAATAATGTCCGTCTCATTCCACTTTTTTCCCATCCCCACACCCCTCCCCTCCTTTCACTCCTCTCTGCACAATCCAAAATTCCTTCATTCTTCCCTACCCCCATCCCCATTATGGTTCAGCATCCACTTATCAGAGAAAACATTCGGCTTTTGGATTTCTAGGTTTGGTTTATTTCACTTAGCAAGATATGAAATTTTAATATAAATGACTTAAGATGAGGGGAGAGTAAAAGTATAGAGCTTTTGTATGCAATCACAGTTATTACCAACTTAAAACAGGATATTGTACAGTGGCATATGCCTGTAATCCCAACTACTCAGGAGGCTGAGGCAAGAGGTTTACAAATTTGAGGTCTGCCTAAGCAATTTAGCAAATTTTTTTAAAAAGGCCTGGGGATACCGTTCAGCAGTAAAGCATCACTGGGCTGAATCCCTGGTAAGGGAGTCCAGGAGACAAGGAGGTAGGGAGGGAGAAAGGAAGGTCATGACTGACCTTAGGACACTTGAGTCATTTGGACAAATCAGAACAAGTTACATGTTCATACATTTCACTACATTTGAGAGTAGGAAAGCTCTCAAGGAAAAATAATTTGTGTACAGGACATCTCATCTTGTTTGGGGTCCCCAAGAATCTGATTTAATCCTGTTTAGGCACAGAACTACTTCTGAAATTATCCAACAAGTCCAAAACTCTCAGAAAGAATGAAATAGTTCTAGGTATCTAAAACTAACCCATTCTCTCTTGAATCATTTAAAATGGTCTGGACATATATACTATAACATAATCTTTTAATTGTATCGGAAGCTCACCTAATTTCTTCTTCCTACTAATGTTGTCTCAATAAAGACCAACAGCTCCACATTACCATCAATAGCTATAAGCTAATCCAGTTTCTGGAGTTATGGGAAGAAGGTAAGAGCATACACTGGCTTAAGATAAGAAACTATAGTCTCAGCTCTTATTATAACTAACAATATAAATTTTAACAATTCATTTAGCTTCTCTTGATTTCAATTTTTTCATTTATATTATTTCTGCTTAAGGCAGGTATGCCTTCGTGTATGAACCAATCGATAATGTATTTTCTATAATTTTCATACTTTTTCTTCAACATAAAATATACTAAAGATGCAAACCATATTCCTCATATTCAAGATGCACTTCAAGTCAGTTTCATATTTAGAACAACTGTGTTATGAATGAATCTCATTCTTTTTTTTTTTTTTTTTTTTTGTACTGGGATGGAATGGAACCGAAGGGCACTTAACCAGGGAGCCACATCCTCACATCCTCAGTCTGTTCTTTACTTTTTATTTTGAGACAGGGTCTCACTAAGTTGCTTAGGGCCTCATAAAAATACTGAGGCTGGCTTTGAATTCACTATCCTCCTGCCTCAGTCTACAGAGCTGCTGGTATTACTAAGTGCACCATCATGCCTGGCCCATGTAGCATTTTTAATGTTTTATCATTAAGAAAACTCTCATAGTATTTATCAGTATCATTCAACATTAGCAGTTTTAAAAATATAAAAATAATGTTTAATAATAAGCCACTTTATACATGCATACACACACACACACACACACACACACACACACACAAACGCGCATGTCAGGGAGGAAAGTGCACACATGAGCACAGAGTAGAGCATGAGTTAGCCAATAAACACCTAACTTCTTCCCATGCCTCCAAGAGGTAGAATTCGTAATTTACTGTCACTACTGTCCTTTAATAACTGTTAAACAATTTTGAATAATCCTTTGGGCTCAAAAATGATGAAATCTATATATATAATATATAGGATGAAATCTTATATATATATATATATATACACACACACACATGTGTGTGTGCGTGTGTGTGTTGTCAATGGACCTTTATTTTATTTATATGTAGTGCTGAGAATTGAACCCACATGCTAGGCAAGCGCTCTACCACTTAGTGACAACCCCAGCCCCAAAATGATGAAATCTTTGATAGTGACAACAGCTAAACTATCAAAAAAAAAAAAAAGGTAGGAAGAAAGGAAGAAAAGAAGGCAGGATAGGATGAATAGGATAAAAGTGAGACAGGGGCAAAGCATAGGTAGGAAAAACAGGGACTGATTTTCAAAGAAAAGGAATTGGGATACTAACACCTCTGGATAACACTTCCCTGCTCAACTGGCTATTAACACCTCCAGGGAGGGGTAAGAATCACACTTCCTGACACAAGGCATTACCTTCCTGGGGCTACTCTTTCCTGCCTTTGGGCACCTATACAATAAAAAAGAGAGGGTGGGGGGTCTATAAAAAGATAAGACACATCCCCCATTGGCATCATCTCTTCTTCCCTATCTCTGTTGGTCTCTGTGTTTGCCTTGCATTTCTTGGGCATTTAATCTTCAACACCAGGGGAATTAGCACCCAATCCTGATTTCCAAAACTAAAATTTCAAGAATGAATGGGAGAGAGAAAAGGAAAGAAACCTCATGACAAAGCCCTAAAAGATGCTCAGACAACTGAAGTTTTGAATATTGTTCACATAACATTCACTATAATATGCTGCAAAAACAGTCCATAGAGTAATAAAAGCTGACTCAAAACACAGCTATCATAATTGTATGAAAGATGAAAAGCACAATAACTGCAAAATATCTTCTTAATGAAGCCTAACTGAGCTATGACAAGTTATGTTTTAATATGAAAATGGGTAAGTGGCTTCTATATTTATTCATTGTGCTGGTGCTTTCTTTGCCACACTGCATTTTGCATGTTACAGTTACGAAGCAGTAAGTATTTTAAAACCTAGAAAAGTGAGCATACTAACAAAAACACCATACTAAGGATTTTCATTATTCAAACAGAACATTTTACTCTGATTTTACAAACTAATCTTATTAGAATTCAAATTATTTTTTACTGTTACCTTCTTCATTTACTACAAAAAAAGTTTTACCTAGTAATAGTGACTAATTTAAGGATGTCATAGGAAACCTAATTTTGTACATTTAATATGAAAATAACTTTATAATCTTACTGATAAGCCAAATAACATATTAATATAATGCAGATTATCTAAAAATTATAACCAGAAATAACTATAGCAATTAGGTATGTCTAGGAAAATTTTTCATTGTAACTTTATAAGCATATGGCATTTCTGAATTCTATTTTCTTTATTTCAAGTAATTTTATTTAAAAGACAGAAAGCCTGTTTTATATAGAGAGTCAGTATTTCTATTGTTTATTCTTTACCACATTACATGTTTCAGATTGCTACAAAAAAAAAGTAAATAATGATTACACTAACCCAAGTTTTTTAAATTTGTATATTGCCTATATGTAGATTTTTCAAAAGTACTGTTGGCTGACTTCAAATATCATTTCTTTTTTTTTTTTTACTTTTTATTGCTACTTAAGACATTTAATCTTGGCATTAAAAATAAAAGGTAGAAAGAAAAATGTTATTACATGAAGAGAACAAGAAGGTCCCACCTGTTTCAGCCTCATGAAGAAAGTCTCCGTGAAAGTCTTTCTGCTAAAATACCAAAAACGCTCATTTGCAGGGTACACACGTGCCACTGCCTCCAGGAGGAAACGGACAGGCTCCACCACCTCTGTGACCACCATATCCACTGCCACTGTCATGTACACACGCTTATCTGTGGTAGAAATATTCTGGAGTTTATGTTGGCTTTATTATTCTTTGATTAAAACAACAAAATTCCCTCATTTATGAAAAAAATTAAGGTTTCTTTCATTTTAAATTCTTTTACCTTTATTTTATTTATTTTTTAAATACATTTTCAGTTGTTGATAGACCTTTAATTTATGGACTTATTTATATGTGGTGCTGAGAATCAATAAAAAGTAATAAAAGTACCTCACACATGCTAGACAAGTGCTCTACCATTGAGGCACGACCCAAGCCACAAAATTAAGGTTCTTTATAATAATATTACTTTCTATATATTTATTTTTGAATGCTTTCTTACCATTTTTCTTATTTTTTTTCTTACCACTTTGATAAAATAGGTAACTAAGTATTTCAGGTCTGTTTCTCAGAACTTATGATCCTATCTTAATCAAGTGTCTGAAGTTCCTGACAGCTCTCTTTTTCCATTCCTCAAATCTCAACCTTAATATAAAAATAAATAAAAACTGGGCCAAGGGTATGGCTTCATGGTAGAGCACCAGTGTGGGAAAGGCTATGGATTCAATCACTAGTACCATAAAAATTAAATAAATAAAATTTTCAGGATATTCTTTACTTGAAAACTATCAGATTTCTTATATCATTATATTCTTATTTCATCTTAAAAAGCAAAATAAGAGAAATTGTTAGTTTTTTAGTTATAGCTTGGTCATTCCATTCCACTTTGTAATTTCCTTGATGTTCTTTAAAATTTTTTTTTAATTTTTTTTAGTTGAACATGAACACAAAACCTTTGTTTTACTAATTTATTTATTTTATGTGGTACTGGGGATGGAACCCAGTGCCTCATGTATGCAAGGCAAGTGCTCTACCACTGAGCCACAACCCCAGCCCCTCTTTAAATTTTTTTAATTAATTTTATCCACTGTTTTTTAGTTCTCAAGGAAAAATGAAAACAAACAAGCCCACCATTAGAAGAAATCTTCAATACTGTTTTTTAAGACATTTTATAAAATCTACACTCATTAACTACACTTACACTGATATCATAAATTGGACATTTTATTATACTAAACACAGTATTACACTTGCCAATTCAAAAGAAACTAATATGTTCTAGACATTTTTCCTAAACTAGAAGGCTTTAAAGAGAGTAATGTAGAGAATAACAGAGGATACAGAATAATACTCAACTGGATTGAGAACAGTGGAAGATCCAAGAGATTTCATCTCTTAGGGCCTAACAATCTTTTGTAAAACTGAAACCTTACATGACTCATGGATTCTGTGAGTAATGTATAATTTTAAGGACACCATATGGAAATTTAGAAATCAAAGCATTTTAGAAATCAAGGCATTTAGAAATCAAGGCATTTAGAAATCAAGGCAACATGTCTGTGTAGGATATGAAATAATTTTAAATTTAAAATATATTTTGAATCTGAATATTACTGTGATATAGCACTGTTGTTTTAAAAGAACAGATAAATTATAAATAAATTATCTTTTATTTGAGGATGAAATATATATTAAAATACAAAATGAAACAGAACTATGTTACATTAAAAGCAAGTAGGAGCTACTTTTATAACTTAATATTTGAAATTCCTATATTTTATTCTTCAAAATTATCCATCTGGCTTATTTTTCTCATTTTTTGTGTTTTCTGAATGACTATAAGAAATTATATACTGGTATTTACAAGCCTGTCTCAAAAAATAAACTAGAAGTGTAAGAATAATTTATTGCTAAAAATATAAAAAGCTTTCAGAGTGGCTTTCTCTTTTTAACCCTCACTTTCAGACAGTTTGTTATACTATCAAATACATGCAATTTAAAAGAACTGGTAAATACTCTTTTTAAGGAAAACAGAGAATAATCATTTTAATGTTCTTCATTAGAATATATTCCCATATTAATATTCATTAATGCTTCTTCTCTTTAACCAAAAATCTACTGTGAATAAAAACTAAATGATATAAAATTCAATACAAAACAAATTGATCCACTATATTCTAAATATAATATTTGTTTGAATGACAAGAAAGTATTTAGGGTAAGACTATAACTCATCAAGTAAAACATTAAATTTACTTTAAAGGCAGACAGGTATGAAGGGGCAAAAAACACAGGCAGTTAGCAGATGCTGGACAAAATAGGAATACAAAACGAAATGGGAAAAATGAGAAACATGACTATTTATTATTTATAAATCTCTGTCCAACACTAGACATGTTAAATAAAAATTTTTTAAAAAATCAACATTTAACCAGAGAAAAATGTTTACTACCAATGAAGTCCTTAATATATACATATTGCTAGGATCCCAAAGATCAAAATACTACAACCCATAATTGACAAAATGAAGGGGGAAAAAAGTAAGTAATCTGTAATATAAAAAAGGTTAAATAATAATTGAAGGTGAGTGAAACATGAGGATTGTGAGTTCAAAGCCAGCCTCAGCAACTTAGTGAGGCCCTAACCAACACAGCGAGACAATGTCTCTAAATAAAAAATAAAAAACAGGCTGAGGATATGGCTCAGTGGTAAAGCAACCCTAGGTTCAATCCCTGGTACAAAATAATAATAGTAATCGAGGATATGCAAAATTCCAGAATGTTGGCATTTATCAATTCTATAATCATAAATGAAGCACAAAGCCCAAATGCCTTCCACATAATCTAATAAAATTAATTCACATGTATTTGGGGGAATTTTTTGAATGATAAGTATTTTCCAATAATAGTATAAAGTATGAAGGAAACCTGAAATTCTAAATAAGAATATATGCATTTTAAATAAGCAGCAGAATTTTTCTTAAAACAAAACAATATAAGATTGTTCATATTTTGAAGTTTAAAACAAATAATAAGAGATCTACTAAGAACAGTCACCTTTTGGGGTTTCTTCATTAA
This sequence comes from Ictidomys tridecemlineatus, assembly GCF_052094955.1. Classification (NCBI taxonomy): domain Eukaryota; kingdom Metazoa; phylum Chordata; class Mammalia; order Rodentia; family Sciuridae; genus Ictidomys; species Ictidomys tridecemlineatus. The sequence goes on along the minus strand of NC_135486.1, from coordinate 7,916,052 downwards.
GTGCCAAAAACACTGGTGCATTAGGGTTCCACATGCCAGTAATAACATAAGCTCTCCCATCATGGCTCTTTCCCATGGATTCCTGTAAAATTCAAACAGTACTCAATGATAATTTGCACATTTTATTTTATTTATGGTCTTGACATTTTAAGCTCTGAAAAAACACAATGAGGACCTAGGATGTTGAAAGTTTTTAATGCCTCAGTGCTCCCCAATTAACTCCACATGGAATTTTCAGAGCTCCAGAATACTATGGCTTTTCTAGGGTAAAACCATATTCATTACTGATATGTTGCAGAGAGGGATAGAAGAAAGAAGGATCAATAACTAATTTATGTTTCCACATTCAGTGTAATTGGCTGCCCTTACCTGACCAATATATTTCTGTGGCCTACTGTACCACGAGAGAGACCACTTAACCCACTGCTGCAGGTACATACTTTATAAAAGTCTGTTTCCATCACAAGACTATGAACCCCAGATGAGAGCTACATTCCACTCACATCTACAATCCCATCACTTCGCACAATGACTGGCACACAAATTCCCAAAGCCTGAATGAAGCATTCCAGAACTGCTAAAAAAATCAGCATTAACATTATCATGAAATAATTCAAAGAACTTGACATAATTAATGATATTTAAATGACATGTACAAAGCACAGCTGAAAGAAAAAAATGTAATACTTCTTACCACTAAACATAAAAATCTCAGTTTACTAAATAGGAAAATTAATGCTTTATGAAGGTAATTATTTCCTATATAACATTTCTAAGTCACAAAGCAAAAATTTTCATTAAATGCAATCTTAGAATTTAAAAGATGTTTAAAAGTTAAGATGGCTTGCTACTTTTACACCAAATACTGTGTTCGCCTTTAAGGGCACTTCTGAAATAAAGCAAATATACTTTGCTAAGGACACATAATCAAGGAGAAATTCAGATAGGGAAATGCTTTAAAGAAAACATCACAGTACTCTAATTAATAGAGCATTAAAATAAAGGCACAATATCCGCTTTGGAGATGCTTGTTAAAATCATATACTTGATATTTTAAGATCAAAGAAGAGACATTTTCCTAAATGAAAGAGATGAACAGATGGACATTATCATAACACTATCCTTGTTTTGTTTTCAACTTGCCTATGCTTGTTTAATGGGAAAGTATACTAAATCCCTCCCTCATAATTTAAGTTTCAGTATCCAAATTTAATTATTAATACTAAAAGCTAAAATAAACCATTCTGAAAACATGACAAAATAGAAAATGCTCTAAAAATATAAAATAACTAGTATCTATACTTGGTTAAAGTGCTTAAGATTATCATTACCATATCCAGTAAATGCATGTCACTGTTCTTCACGTTTCGACCTGGGCTTAATAACATTCCAAAACATCTGAAAATATTGGGGAAAGAAAAAAGGAGAAATAAGGTATCAAGAATATATAGAAGCCCAGTGAGCAAAAAACTTTTTTATAATAACTATACAATCTGAGCTCTGCACTTCCAAATAACTTTAGCTTTTTTAAGAACATCAAAAATAAGAATTCATTAGGGACGAAGAGCAGGAGAAGAAGATCAACATTAATAGGGATGAGAGGGGGGAGGGAAAGGGAGAGAGAAGGGAAATTGCATGGAAAGGGATGGTGATCCTCAGGGTTATACAAAATTACATACAAGAGGAAGTGAGGGGTAAGGAAAGAAAAATACAAGTGGAAGAAGTGTTTTACAGTAGAGGGGGTTGAGAGAGAAGAGGGGAGGGGAGGGGAGGGGGGATAGTAGAGAATAGGATAGAGAGCAGAATTCATCAGACACTAGAATGGCAATATGTAAATCAATGGAAATGTAATTGATGTAACTGATGTGATTCAGCAATCTGTATACGGGGTAAAAATGGGAGTTCATAACCCTTTTGAATCAAACTGTGAAATATATCAAATTAAATGTAATGTTTTGAATGACCAACAATAAAAAAACAAATAAATAAATAAGAATTCATTAAGCTATATAATAAAATCCCATAGAAATAAGTTATCAAAATTTCCAGATCTTTATTTTGTATATAAAGATAACCAAAATCAGAAACCCTCATAAAAAATGGCCACAATTTGTTGACTGTAAGAAAATATGGTAGTGAGATTGGAATTACTTTCTAGAAATACAAAAGAGATTTTCTTTGCCTTAAAGTTACTCCAAACACATAGGTCACGATCAATTAACCCAGCAAAATTAAAAATTAAATTTCTGAAAACAAGTCTAAGACATTGAGCTCTCTCTGCATCAGATCAGATTAACAGAAAGTAAAGTAAAACCTTAACCCTCAATAGTCATACTGTATCCTCAGTTTTTTTAAATAAAAGTTATATGAACAAAGGGCTGGGATTATGGCTCAGCGGCAGATCGCTTGCCTAGTACGGACAGGACCCAGGTTCGATCCTCAGCACCACATAAAAATAAAGGCATTGTGTTGTGTCCATCTACATCTAAAAAATAAATATTTTAAAAATACCATTTAAAAAAAAAAGTTATATGAACAAAAGTGAGGGAGGAAGGAAGGGAAAGGGGAAGGCAAATAGGATGAATTTAACAAAGTCATATTAAATTCATTTATAAAGATACCAAAGGGAATTTCACTTTTATGTATATATAGAAGAAAGGAAGTTTTATAGAGTAGAGGCAGGAGGAGAGGGAGGAAAAAGGGTAGAGAATATAGTTCAAAATCAAATTCCTTATATGCAACTATTTTGTCAACATGAACCCAATTACTATGTATAATTATGACACATAGTAATAATATATATATTAAAATATATTTTTAAAAGAAACATAAAAAGTTATATGAACTACTTACTCTGTGCTTCCTGATGCTAGAAAAGCTTCAGGAATCCTACCAACACCACCACTTCATTTGTAAATTATTTTCATAAGCACTAAAATTCACCTAAATCTAATATTTTTATATTTATAAGACTATTGTTAACTCCATTCTATAAGTTGGCAGAGTAAAGTTCAGAGAAGTTAAACAATTCACCCAAATTCATACTGTTATTAAACAGGTTCCATAACTCAAGAAGCAATGTAATCTGTACAGCGTTCCTCTGCCAACAGTGCATACTCACAATTAATAATGTTTTCATCATATCTTCCCAAAATCTGAAGATATGCTATGGAGTTACACAAGGGTAAAGAATGTAACTACATTAAACATAACACTTTTTAAAACTTTACAATAGTGATAGCTTGTCAGTCAACCCTTAATCTAATTCTTATTGTTTTCCTGAAGTTCACTTTCCCAGCAGCATTGTCTTCTCTTCCATGAACAAGCTTTGTTCTTAGTCCTATTCCAATACATGTAAGGGAAGTAGTAAATACATATGTCCTGTGAGTGCTTGAGAATCCTTTGTTCAAGCTTGCCTTCTGGCATCCAACTTTATCTTGGACATATACCACAATTAAAGTTTATAAGTTTTGATGATAACTTTCAAAGATATCATTGTATCATTGAACAAAATATAATCTAGTATAACAGAAATAATTATACTCTAGTATTCAAAACTTAAATATGATTACTATATACTGCTACAATCTCTTGCCTATAAACTCCTATAATGCTGTCTATATAAATTTAATGAAATTAATCACACAATTCACGGTATTATACAGTATTATTGCCTTTAATAAAAGAGTTAATACTTTTCCAGATGTAAAATTTGGTCTCCTCAACTAAGGTTAATGAGGACAGATCTGTCTCCTACTTTCTTGCAAACTTTGCTCAAGCTTGCATTTCCCGTGGGTATATTATGGTGTTTTGTTGTTTTTTAACTATTATAATGTTACTTAAGTTACAAAGCTATTATACACTCATTGTAATAAGTTAACAAATACCAAAGCACTGTACATTTGAAAAATAATAATTTCTCCATGTCCCTCAATCCCTTTTGGAACCAATGCTTACAGTTTAAAATTATCCTCTCTTCTTTTTTTTTGGCTCTTTTTAAAATTTAAAATTTTATATTATTTTGTTTCTCAAGCACATCCAAGTAAAATGGATAAAATTTTATATTTTCTTAGCATAATATTCCTTTATCAAACTTTACCGCAAAAAGAGCCTTAGAGGTTTGAATTTCCCTTAAATGGCAATACTTATTAACCTTAGCTTCATGATCTTTTAATGTACTACTCTTCCTGGCTTATGAATTTAAAAATTCCTGCCACCAACCAGCAGTGTGACCTTAAAGAAAGCACCTAGTCCCTTAGGCTTCTGCTTCCTCTTCAAGAAAATGGGAGAGGCACTAAAATTTACTTCTTCTAGCACTAAAATCACATATTTTTTCTATCAAACTGTATTAGTAATTTCCAAAATTATACTTCATTAGAGCATACAAGGCTTCCTATGGAGACCCGCAAGATCTACTAGGAATAATGTGTAGGGAATTAGATAGATATTATTAGAAACATAAACCCCTAATGTGAAGATTAAGCAGTTTATTGGGGAGTTCAAAGCATTCAACCTTCTTTTATAAACTTACTTGGAAAAGTAAAAAGCAAACTCATATCCCACCTATTTTTTCAAGACTTTCACAGTTTAGTAGGGAAGGAAAATAAGTAAACAGGCAATTACAATTTGATATAGCAAGTTCTATGGTGCCTGTAAGTTCCGAATGTTAACAAAGAAGAATGGACCCACATTAGACATTATTTATTATACAGTAAATAGCTGACCTGACTCAAAAATTGAAATCAAACCTCCTGAAAATGAGATTATATCAATAAATATTAACTATAGAAGCTCCTATTTATCAAATGTTTTAACTTTAAGCCAAACACTACTTCATTATTGTATTTATGGCTTATTTTAAATATTTATTTTTTAGTTGTAGTTGGACACAAAGATATTGTTCTTTTATTTTTTTATGTATTTTTATGTGATGCTGAGGATGGAACCAAGTGCCTTACACGAAACTGTCATATTCCTTTCTGAATTTGGATCAGCTTCCATTTAGTCTTTGCATTTTCGATGTTGTAAAATATCCAAAAGTTGTTCTAATGTGAAGATTTTGCCAAAGTCACTTCTGAGACATTCTTTCCCCCCAACTTCAACAGAACCACTGTCCTTACTCATGTTGATAGGTTCATCTTCCCTAAGCTCCTCTGCTGCTTATCTAGAGTCCCTTGAATAGGAGCAGTGTCAACATTCCCACAGAGAATCAGTCACTACTTTAACTCTGCATATGTCCTATTCAAATCCTGAAAATTTATTTCAACAGTGTACTATAGATGTTGCCACACTACACACATACTGTTCATTGTTGCTTCTTGACATGATGTCTGAATATTTTCAATTGTATTCTTTATGTCATATTGCTTTCAAAATTTAGCTGAAGAGATGCTTGAACTCCAGTCTCCTAGTAATACCATTCCCTTTCAATGTGGTAACTAGCTTTACTTGGCTTCAATGCTAGCAAAACTTATTGTAATTTTTTTACTAGTCTTCAACCAAAAGCAATTCAACCTGAGCAGCTTCCTATTCCAAGTGAAATTTAAACTAAAAGACATTGGAGTGACTTTATCATGTGTTTTGAATTCAGCAGACCTCTTCAGTATGGTTCACATCCCAGCTTCATGGACCCTAGGTCTCAGCTTGTCTTCATAATTACTATCACCATTTTCATATCTTCTATTACTTTTCACTTCTTTGCTACATTTTTATCTCGGGTGCCAAGTTTTCTCTTTCAGTTTTCCATTTTTTGTGAAATGTCACATGGAGTTATCACTAGGAGACAAGGAAGCAATGCAACATGCTTTGCAGTCTGTAAGTTAACTGAATAACAGAACACACTGAGACCTATTACTTTGAAAAAAGTGACACGGTGACTGATCATGTATTTACATTATGACTTATGGAAAGAAGAGGTAACAGTAAAGTTTGTATTTTATGTAATCACTCACAGTTAATACACCACAGAAACACAAACTTGAACTTTGCAGACAAGTGGATACAGTTATTTAACTAAACCATGACAACAGATATTCATACATATCATAACTGGGCCAAACAAGGACTGCCTATTACCCATATAGTTTCTGAATAAATCTAGCCAACATCTGCCTTCCCCCAGCAGCAGTCTACTTTGATTCTGTAGGCTACTTATTCTCGATTATTACATGCAGAGCACCAATCATCTGGGTAAAAATCATGATTAAGGTGGTGGTAAGAGTACTACTAACAGTATAATAGCATTTTATTAAGCATTATTCCACATCAGGGCCTATTACAAATACTTCACAGTCATTAACTGATTCTAACCTTACAACAATCAACAGTCCTATTATAGGCCATTAGTACAATCTCCTTGGTCCATCTCTCCCTCTTCAAAAGTCATACAAGAGTAAAATGGAAAGGCTTTAAGAAAAATAGTAAAAAGCTCTGATTCAATTCTTGTGTTGCTTCTTATTAATAGGCTATATTTCTTAGCAAGGCAAAATAACATGCTTTAGCTACCCAACCAAAATAAAAATGGAGGGGCTGGGGTTGTGGCTCAGCAGTGGAGTGCTCGCCTAACATGTGTGGGGCCCTGGGTTCGATCCTCAGCATCACAAAAAAAGTAAATAAAAAGAGGGTGTTGTGTCCAACTATAACTTAAAAATAAAATGTTAAAAACAAAAACATTTAAAAAAAAGGAAAAGTACTTTGTAGGGTTTCTAGCTTTAGTAAGAAAATATGCACAAAATACCTGAAAAGAAATAAATATATGGTAAAAAAAATCATTAAATGGTAGGTATTATCCTTGCCATTAATTATGACAGTTAATGGCTTCAAAGCTTCTTTATTTTGCTTTTCCCAGAAAAGTATCAGAAACTTTATCTGTGGATAATATCATTAGATCCTAATTTAGATACCTTCTGGTGAGGGCCAATCAGGTGAAAAAAATACAGTAATTTAAACAGGGAAAATTAACTATAAAGAACTATTAACTATATGTAATAGGAGGATAAGTGTAAAACAAAGGAAAGCATTTCAAGGAAGAGCAAACTTGGAAAGGGGAATCCTTTCCCTAAAGCTGGTATTCAGATCTCCCTAGAGAAGGTATGACTGCAGCCCCATGAATAGCAAAGAAATCAGGCAGACAGGTTGGCAGGCAGGCTAGCAAAGGAGGGTTCCCTGAGCCAGCTCACTGGTATGTTAGGCCTGGGGCACACAGAATCTGTGTCAGTAAGGCTGAAGAAGGACTTAACTGAGTCAGAACCAAAGCTATGAGCTCATGGGCAAATGCTGTACAAACCTGGGGGTAAAGCATCCCTAGATGTTCTCAGACCTTTAGACAAAACCAATAAATAATAATCAGCACATCAGAACCAAGAAGAGAAATCCCTTCTTCCTGCAGTGCTTCTTCAGCATCCTCTACTGTCACATCTGATACTGTACGTGCTGTAAAGAACACTTAAGGCTCCATTAGTGAAGATCAGGTTAAGAAGGTAGATTTGGAGCCAAGAGTTAGTAAACTAACACTGGAATACAGAAGACAGTTAAAATAGCGCATCTCTTCTAATACTTAGCAGCCAGGTTACAAATCCAAATCTCTTAAACCAATAAGTTAAGAAATTATTATTACAGTATGTAAGTATATTATGACTTACAAAACAGAGCTCCCATAGAGGTCTATAAATTGTAGCAAAGTCAGTTTCCTAGTTGTGATAACATACTGTTGTGATGTGAGATGTTATCCTTGGGGAAAGTTGGGGGAAGTGTACATAGAGCAATTTTGTACTATTATTATAATTTCCTCTAAGTCTATGATATATATATATATATTAATATATTAATATGTATACAATATATAATTTCAAACTAAAAAGTTTTTCAAAATTAGCTCTAAGATATCAAAAATCAATCAACTTATAAAAACACATTACAGAAAATATTTTAATTACTAATATAAAAGGTGTATTTCTTAAAATATGATGTTAAATTAAATAATAGTATTACATATATCCATACTTCATACTAAACCTCCCTCTACTGAATGCCAGAAAGCCAGCAATGGAATATACTGAAAATTCTGCCCTAATTACAAGTTTTAGTCCAAAGATCGAGAGACAGATAGAAGTTTCCAGATACCCACTCTGCAAAGCACTTAATAATGCCAATTTCTTTCAACTATCACTTGAAATCATCATGAGAGAACACTGAAAATATTTTTTGTGTAAGTAATAATGTGTTTTCCTAAGGAAAAAGAAGATTATCGTTCTACTGCCTTGAGAAAAAACAGAGGACAAATGAATAAGCTCATGGAACAACTCATGGAGAGTATAGGTCACCCCCTTAATTTTTTCTCATTTTCAGAAAAGGAATTAAGAAAAATATTAGAACATCTAAACATTGGATTTTGCTAAAAAAAAGAGTTCATTTACATAAGAGATTAAAAAATGTAAATTAGACTAACACCTGGGCAACTTCAAGACAGTGGCTTGGGCTTCTTCTTAAATAATAAAACTATAACGATTTCTTATGGTGAAAGTAAAAAGTACTACTAAGCAAATTTGGCCAAAAACCCTCAGAAAAGTCTTAATACTGTATTAGTTTAGTCAAAAGATGATAAACACTTCAAATCCAACCACCTTTTGACTTTAGTAATGTCAAATCATACTAGAGAACTGTTGGTTCAATGAAAAGAAAAGATCCCCAGGTAATTTTTTTCTGTTGTCCTTGCCCAGGAAATCTTTTACCCAAGAAAATAACATAAGGCAAGGTACCTGATAAGTGATAATTATGATAAATGCTACTTATTACTTCAATTTGTTACATGGTTTTGGCTGTAAGCCGCAAGCCTAAATTAAGATCGGAAGCTGGAACATCTCAGGATTACTCTGCAAATGGTTAAAGTGCATAGGTCTTAACTCCATTGCTCCATATGGTCTGATATATGACTGCTTTCTAGCAATGATGTGTTGTAATTTTTCTAATGTATATATAATGAATTTTAACCACTCCCAAATTAAAAGTGATAAAAGTGACTCATGGAAATTCTTCCTCTCCATCAGTGTTGGCTGTAACTGAATACAAACTGAGTTGTGTGTTTTAAAACAATCTAATCATTGTACTCAACTTGTTTTATTACTACTTCATTCTAGTAAGCACAGCAACCATGAGGGGCAAAACCCTGGGAACAGAATGGCGTGCCATAGAGTGAAACCCTGAAACCAAAATCTCTCCTCAATTTTCCTCCCACAAGGCTTAAAATTAGCACCATTAGAACATCTCTCCCTGTTAGGGAATTTAAAGAGGTCCAGTTGCTAAAATAAAGATTAATATGTGGTGGAAAAAATCAAATAGTCAGAACACTAACATTGGCCAAAACTGAAAAATTTCCCCTTCTCCTTTCTCACTTTTTGGGTATCAAGCAGAACTAACAATTTGTTCTAGGCATCCAAATGGGTGCTAGGTAATAGCGCTAGTAATAATGTATTTGAAACACAAATTAAGGCTTTTTTAATCTATATCAACACAGCAGAGTAGAAGGAAACCTTATGCAATATTTGTACATGTGGTGGTACTATAAAACACAGGGCAGGTCAGCTGTGCAAGGACAGAATGTTCACTGTTTCTGCTGTGGGAATACCAGAACCTGACCTGAGCAGCCCTGTGTACACTTCAGTGTTTCAGCTGGAGTTCCTCCATGATTCAGCGCAGAACTTCCTCACCTCACACATCTCAGACTACAATACATTCTCCTCTCAGTGGTTGATGCTAGTTTTCTCTTCTACAAACCAGTCAGCTTTTCTCCCAGGGCATGGAGGATTTGAAATCCCTGGCAATCACCTGGATGCCCCAACACCTATGATCACTTTCAAATTGTGCTGAAAATACCAAAGATTACTAATTTGTTTATCTTGTAACTGGTTTATTTTAAATCTAGCATATAATCAAGATTTAACTGGATTCAGTCTTTAAGAATACATATACCTAGAAATCAGATGGCTTTGGTTAAATCCTGGATCAGTTTCTGACCAAATAACCAAAGTTACTTAACCTCATTAAGCCTCTGTTTCATCATCTACAAAAATGGATTAATGATAATAACATCTTCCTCACATGTTGAGACAACTGAAACAATAAATATTTGTTATTTGTCCTCAATAAATATTTGTTATTATTATTACTGTTCTCTATTTTATATCCCATTCTTTTTTAATATTTATTTTTTAGGTGTAGATGGAGATAACACAATGCCTTTATTTTTATGTGGTGCTGAGGATCTCGAATCTGGGTCCTGCCCATGCTAGGTGAGCGCTCTACCACTGAGCCACAATCCCAGCCCCAGCCACAATCCCAGCCCCAAAATCCCATTCTTAAAGCTTTATATGTGATGTCCAGCACAGATAACTGAGGAAAGAATATAATTTGTCAAAAGAAGAGATCAGTTTTTCACGTCTCCTCTAAAAAACATAGGGACTTTTATTAGGTTCAATGTTCATTCAATAAATCATTCCATATTACAACAAATTTCACCAATGCTCTAATATAAAATTATGTATACTTTTTATTCATTTATCCAAGGTTTAAAAACAGAGGAAGTAGAGAATAAAAGTAAGTATTCTAGTACTAGATGGACTCAATTCAAAATTAACTGTATGACTTCAGACAAGTTAAATAACTTCTGTAACTCACGTTTTTCTCAAATGTAAAATGAAAATAATACCTCATAGGTAGTACCTAGAAAAGTACTCAGCACAGAGAAAGTGCTACATAATAATTAAATAACTAATTATAATGTTCTTTGTTCCAAGCACAGTCCTAGATACTCAAGATTCTGGGATTAACAATATACTTGGCTATAAAGGTGTTGAGACAAACAATTACAGTATAATTTGTATTAATAATTTGTCAAATATCAATATACAAGATATACAAGATACCCTTGAATATATTTTTTAAAAAAGAATACTGATTATTAGCATTCCATGTAGGTGATAGGTACATTGGGATTTTATATGATTCCTTCTACTTTTGTATATGTTGGAAATTTTATATAATGAAAAGTTTCTTTAAAAGGTTTTATTTTCTCCTTCGGTGATAGGCACAAATAATGTAATTTGAAGGATTTTCTTTCACATAATGTCTTTACACTTCAAATTAATTTTGTCAGCAGCAGTGTTAAAGATGCATATATAGGGCTGGGGATGTGGCTCAAGCGGTAGCGCGCTCGCCTGGCGTGCGTGCGGCCCGGGTTCGATCCTCAGCACCACATACAAACAAAGATGTTGTGTCCGTCGAAAACTAAAAAATAAATATTAAAAAATTTTCTCTCTTTAAAAAAAAAAAGGTGCATATATAGTAAGAACTGTCTTGGGCTGTGGTTGTGGCTCAGTGGTAGAGTGCTCGCCTAGCATGCACAAGGCATTGGGTTCGATCCTCAGCACCTCATAAATGTAAACTGGGGATATTGTGTCCACCTAAAACCGAAAAATATATATTAAACATAATTTTTAAAAAAAGAACTATCTTGATAAGAGTGCCACCTACTGGATTACTTAAACCATCATTTACAGTTTGTGATTTTAACACAATTAATATCACATTTAACACAATAAAAAGCAAAGGTTTCATTTTCCAAAATCTGAGTATTTACAAAATCTCCCATATCACAGGTAATTCTGTTATAACAAAGTATTATTAGGACAAGACTCATTAGCCTGAAGCAATGTCAGTCAGTTCTAATTTGGATATTTATAAAGGTGTCTGATAGAATGAGTGAAAAAGTAAGCAAAGAAATTTAACACTGATTACTGAATATATAAACTCAGAGTTGTATTAGATATTATCATCAATAGTTATATTAAAATAAAAACAATACAACTTACGCATCCCACAATGTATCCAAATTTCAAGATGTTATACAAAATAAACATATAAAATTTTTTGTCAATTTATTTTTAATTTTTTGTATTTTCTTATTTCAAGACAGGGTTATCGAGGCTGACCTCAAATTTGCAATCCTTCTGCTTCAGCCTCCCAGGTAGGTTGGATTACAGGTGTGCACCACCATGCCCAGTGTGTCAATTTAAAAAGAAATAAAATTAAAACAATATACTAAGCAGTTATGTGTGGAATTAATTTTAAAAACAACTGTCCTGATACATACAAACGAATACATGTAGGAAATTTTTCTTTTTTGCTGTTCCTTTTTTTTTTTTTTTTTTTTGGTACCAGGGATTGAACTCAGAGGCACTCAACTACTAAGCCACATCTCCAGCCCTGTTTTGTATTTTATTTACAGACAGAGTCTCTGAGTTACTTAGAACCTCACTTTCGTTGAGGCTGGCTTTGAACCCGCAATCCTCCTGCCTCAGCCTCCCAAGCTGCTGGGATTACACATATGCACCATCACTCCCGGCTTATTGTTCCATATTTTTATTGGTGCATTATAATTATACATAATGATGAGATTTGTTGTTACATATTGATGTATGCACAAGATATAACAACATAATTTGATAAATATCATTACCCAGTTCTTTCCCTTTCCTATTCCTTTGCTCTACTGGTCTCCCTTCAATTTTCATGAGATTCCCCCCACCAACTTTTTTCCTTTATCCCCTCTAGAGTTCACACATGATCCTTGACATTATGAGTTTGGCTTATTTCACTTAATAAAATACTCCATCCACTTTTCTGCAAATGACATATTTCACTTTTCTTTATGATTGGATAAAACTCCATTGTATATTTTCTTTATCTGTTCACCCACTGATAGACAGGTAGGCTGGTTCCACAGCTTGGCTATTGTGAATTGTGCTGCTATAAACATGGTTATACACATACTACTGTAGTATGCTAACTTTAATTCTTTAGAATAACTACCAAGGAGTAGTATAGCTGAGTAATATGTTGGTTTCCTGGATAGTCTTCTGAAGAATCTCCATACAGATTTGCAAAGTGGTTGTACTAAATTACAATCCCACCAACACTTGTAAAAATGTCCCTATTCCCCCACTTCCTCTTTAGCAATTCTTATCATTTGTATTCTTGATGGCTATCACTGTAACTCAATGAGATAAAATTTCAGTATAGTTTTGATTTGCATTTCCCTAACTGCTAAAGACGTTGAACCTTTTTCAAATATTTGTTAGCCATTTATATTTCTTTTGAGAAATGACTGTTAAGTTACTTTGCCCATTTACTGAATTACCTGTTTTAGGGGTCCGAGTTCTTTCTATATTCTGGGTATTAATATCCTATCAGAAGAGAAACTAGCAAAATCTTTCTCCATTCTGTAGGCTCTCTCTTCACATTTTTAACTGTTTTTTCTGCTGTGTAGAAGCTTTTCAGTTGGATGCCATCCCATTGTTTAATTCTCAATATTATTTCCTATAGGCTTCAGGAGGCCTATTGAGGAAGTCATTGCCTGGGCCTATATGTTGGAGTGTTGACCCTATGCTTTCTTCTGAGTTGCAAAGTTGCTGGACTAATTCTTAAGTCTTTGATCCATTTCGAGTTGGCTATTGTGCAAAGTGACAAACAGGAATCTAGCCTTACTCTTCTATATATGGAGAGCCAGTATTCCCAGCAACATGAAAACATTAAAATGGCTACCTGTTCTCCAACATACATTTTTGGTGCCATACAGATGAGTATCTGTATGGGTTTGTCTCTATCTCTTCTATTCTGTTCCACTGGTTTATGCCAGTACCATGCAGTTTTTGTACTATAGCTGAAGTATAGTTTTGTACTATACTGAAGTATAATTTGAACTCAGGTATTGTGATGTTTGTTTTTTGTTGTTGTTGTTGTTTGTTTTTTACTTAGGATTGATTTGGCTATTTGGGCTCTTTATTCTTCCAAAAGAATTTTAGAATTGATTTTCCTAATTCTGTCAAGAATCTCATTAGTATTTTGATGAGAAGTACATTGAATCTGTACATCACTTTTGATAATATGATCATTTTAACAATATCAATTCTCTGTATCCATGAATGTGGGAGATATTTCTATCTTCTAGTAACTTGAATTTCTTTATTCGGGGTTCAATAATTGACATTGAAGACGTCTTTCATCTCCTTGTTTAGGTTTATTCCTAAGTACCTTTTTATTTTTTTAAGGCTTTTGTGAATGGGACTGTTTTCCTGATTTCTTCTTCAGCAAATTAATTATTGATGTGTAGGAAAGTTATTGATTTTGTATGCTTTATACTTAGGAAAATTTCCTAATGACAGACACATACTAATTCAAAATAGGTTCCTCTCAAGGAACCTACGTGTAACATGAGATAACAGGCTCTGAAAAAATATTGGTATTCTGAAAAAAGCATCCAAAAGATAGTTTAGGTAATGATGAGACTATTGGAAAAATCTGAATAAAACTATTTTATGAATATAAAAGTAGGCTAGGGCTGGAGTTGTGACTCACTGGTAGAGTGCTTGCCTCACCTGTGTGAGGCACTATATTTGATTCTCAGCACCACATATAAATAAATAAATAAAATAAAGGTCCATCATCAACTAAAAAAATATTTCTGAAAAAGTAAGCTAAAGTAGCATTTCTAAACTATTGTTTTCTATTTTAAATGAATGTGTAAATGTTTAACCAAGTTACCAAAAAGATATATAATTAGGCCCTCAACTACTCCACCTATATTTATCAAGCTTTCTATATTTAAGTTTATCAAACTTGGGGCTTCTCATTGGGAAAAGAAATGCTTTACATTCAAGCATAGTTTGCATAGTTTAGGTATAATATACCATTTAATCATAAAACTCTTAATATTTTGAAAGAATACTTATTTAAAGTTAAATTATTCAACACCTAATACTATGTTACTATAGGCTTATTAAATATAAAGTTGCTTTTTTGTAACATGCAAAATGAAGTGCTCAACATAATGATGTGGTATGTCATCTGGAATGGGGTTTGAAGGTTTCCTAGTGGCTAATTCTTAGGCAAATTAAACAATAAAATAACTAAGTACTAGAGTGAATTACAAAGTACTGGAGAAAAAAAATGAAATCCAGGACCAGGGTTGTGGCTCAGTGGTAGAGCGCTTGCCTAGCGTGTGTGAGGCCCTGGGTTCAATTCACAGCACTACATATAAATAAATAAAATAACGGTCCATTGACAAATAAAACAAAGGTCCATTGACAGATATAATTTTTTTTAATTTTTAAAAATTAAATCCAGGAGTCAATACCAAAAACAAATAGATAACTAAGTGGAAGAGAAGAGAAGGCTCTGTTTACAGCAGAGTGCCATGATCTGATAATAATATAGGGATAGTAATAAAGGAGTTGAAAAATTATCATTTGTAATCACAATCATAAAGACTAAATCAGACAAGAATCATGAATGATTGCTAGATCAAGGAGAAAATTTTGATAAGGAGCAGTATGTTTTTATAGTCTTAAAATTGTTCTCTCTAATACTAGTTTAATTTTTTTAAATGCTCCTGAAAGTTTGAAATTGCTTCCAAATAAAAAAAATTTAAAAACGGCTGTTATCTAATACTAGTCAATTTTTTTAATGAAAGGTTATTATATGTAAAAAAATAATATTCTTTAGGACTTTAATACTTAGCAAAATTTTTTCTCTTCAGCTCATTTTTCATCAATTTTAAGACTATAATTAAGACACTTTTTTATACCACTAAGAATGACAGAGAAAGGTGACAATTATAAGATGTTATCAACTATAAAGCACATCACAATTTCAGGGATGTTAAATATGAAAACATATGTCTTACAAATGATGAAATATGATTTTTATACATGGTCAAATTTGCAAACAACTTTTTTAAACATGCATACATCACCATACCATAGTGATTTTATGCTCAATTGAACTTTTTCTGTTACCTGAAAATAGGCAGCAAGATCCAAAGATTGGAACAAAATAGAACTAAGTATTCTACTTCCTACAGAAAACTAAAAATGGTTGGGGACCACACATCTTCTCCTAGCTTTCATAAGGACAAAGGGGCTGTGATGCCATCAATTGTTATCTTGGTTGCCTCCACCGTAATTCCAGTCCAAGAAATGTAGAAGGGAGACACAGGGAGTAGTCACAGTATACGGCAGTCTTGATGAAGAGGTTTTTTCCTCTTGCTTATCACCAATTTCTCCCATTCCTTGAAGCCAAGTGAATAAAAATTTGCATTCCCAATTTTTTTGCCACTATAAACAATGCTGCTTATTAATAAACATATTTAAAATTATCTTTATATAGCATTACTCTTATCTCCAATAGAATAATTTCCCTAAGCCAATGTATCCAATTATAGGATTTTTAAAAAAATATTTTTACATGCTGCCACACTGTTTCTTCAAAATGGGTGTACACACACACTTGACACTTCCATTAACAACATGAGAATATTCTTTTTCCTGAATCTGTACCATCACTACATATTTTTCCAATCTGATATCTTGTGCTTACTTTCATTTACATCTCCATATTTATGAATTAAGACATCTTTAAATATGTTAGGCATCTCAACAGCTTTTCCATGATTTATTTATTCATACTCTAGTATATTTTTCTCCGTTGTTTTCTTCCAATTGTTTAGAAATGTGATATCTACAATATGAATATTCTTTCAGAATTATCATCTGTTATTGACTTTGTTTACAGTATTGTTTGTCCTACAAGTTTTGTTTTGTGAATAGCTTTCCTATGAAAGATAAACAATTTGTGTCTATGCATTTATATATTTTAAAAATATATATATCTGTATTTTAAGCCTACTCAAATGGAAAAATAATTCAAAAGTTAAGGTATTTGTGCTGTATACGCAAATAAGAGAAAATAAAAGGGTTGAAAGAATTATTGAAAAACTAAGGTAATTGCATGTATATTTTCCCCATCAAATGAGATTTTCAGTGAAGTTAGTTATATGTAACTTGAAGTGGAGACAGCATTATTATTCTCATCTTCATTTTTAATTGGAGAAAGTATAATGAAAAGCCACACTGAGCTACAGAGCTGATTCAATAGCTTGTCTTTTGAAAGTAGTATCAATGTCAACACAAGTTTTAATAGCATTTAAGAGCAAGACACTTACCTTTCAATAGCTAATTCTTTGTTAGAAAGTTGCTGCACTGTAATCACAACCTTCTTCTCTATTCCTTGCTTTAATTTGAAATAAAATTTATCTCTATCCTTTGGCACAGGGCTGAAATATTCAAAAAGAACAAGAATTACCAATATAACAATATAATCAAATAAGATATTCCAAGGTTTGAACAAGACAATCAAGTATTTAAGCAATGACTCTTAAGATGTTTTACACTCTTGGCCTGAGTTTGTGGCTCAGTGGTAGAGCATGCGATGCGCCTAGCACATGTGAGGCACTAGGTTTGGTCCTCAGCACCACATATAAATAAATGAATAAAATAAAATAAAGTTAAAAAATGTGCTGGGCTGGGGATATAGCTCAGTTGGTAGAGCACTTGCCTTGCATGCACAAGACCCTGGGTTCAATCCCTAACACCACAAATATATAAATAAATAAATACATACATACATACATACATACATACAATGTGCTAAACTCTCACCTTGCCACAGATAACTATAAATTTTATGGTCAGAAACAAAAATTTCCAATAATTTTTAAATTGGACTTTAAAAAGCCTTACATTTCATCTCCTAACCAAGTTTAAAACCAAGATGTAACATGATACAATTGCAGGGCTGAGGTTGTGGCTCAGTGGTAGAGCTCTCGCTTGGCAGGTATGAAGCACTGGGTTCAATCCTCAGCACCATATATAAATAAATAAATTAAATTAAGGTATTATGTCCATCTACAACTAAAAAAAAAAAGCTATAATTGCAAGTTTTAGTTATTGTTTAATAAATTTTAAAATATAATTTATTCGCTATTTTTAAGACAGTTACATTTCTGGTTTAGCTGGCTATATAGTCATGGGTGCCTATTATATAGTGAAACAGAAAGCAAAAACATTGACAACTTTAATTTTAAGACAGCATTTAAGATTATGACATATTCAAAAACATACAAAGAAAAGATTGACCAAGATAGACAGTGGTAAGTTAATCAAATTCAAGCCTAAACCAAACTATTCTTTTTGGGGGAAGCCAATACTGAGGATTGAACCCAGAGTACCTTAACCAGTGAGTTACATCCTCAGCCCTTTTTTTTTTTTATTTTGAATCAGGGTCTCACTAAGTTGCCAGGCTGGCCTGGAACTTGCAATCCTCCTGCTTAAACATCCCAAGTAGCTGGGATTAAGGTATGTGTCCCCATATCTAGCTAAATTCATTATTCATATAATGAATTAATTCATTAAAACACTAAATGTTGAAAATAGAAGTTCTCAACTGAAAAGGAAAACTATCAGGAACAACTTATTTGATCTGAGACTCTATTTCTACATCTATAAATATACAGATAAATTATCTTCCCAGTAATTACTGTTAGAATTAAAAGCACAGTTAAGGCATATAGGTGGTTATTAAATAGTATAAATACTTCTTACTAATTGCCTGTTTTTAAACTGGAGGAAAAACATTTTAAATGTCCAATAGAAAAAAATGGACAATTAAATGATAATTGAACTATATAATATACTATTAGTTACCATTAAAAATTATTTTAAGACATTTTAATAAGAAATTCTTAAAATGTAAAGAAACTACTTGTATATATACAATCATTTTAAAATTCCCTTCGAAATAAACAAAGGGGATAAACTAAATATTAGAAGTAATTACTTATGGCTGGCAAGATTAAAGTTTCTCCTTCTATTTTTATTATTTTACTAAATTTACTATAATAAACTTTAGTACTTTTAAATTATTAAGAAAATCATTTAAATATCTGAAAAGCATCAGAACAATGAAACATATTCACCAAAAATTCCTTTACCAGTTTAACACTTTATGCCAACATTGTCTAGCTGGGGGAAATTTTAGATTAGTCAATATTATATTTCAGGCATAATGATATATTTTTTTCCTTCACAAATAACCTCACCTAAAGTTTCCTTTTCCATCATCTTCTTTTACCTCCAAGGAGACACCAAAGGTAAACACATCACTGTCAGGGGTAGGAATAATCGAGTCTTTAACATCAGACACTTGTCTGGAAGAACGTTTGAATGCTGTACAGAAACTATATAAAATTCTGCTTACCTAAAAAAATAAAAATGGAAATACCATTAGGCATGAGTTTTAACTGCATTCTGATACCCTTCTCTGATTTTTGAGTCTATTACTTTCCATGATCACAATTTTCTTAAGTAGATAAAAGATATATAATCTAAGAATCCATTAGTCATTTAGATATTGCATAAATATTTTTCATCACTTATGCATTAAAGAGGGGTGAGTCAAAACCATATGTGGTAAATGTAGATAGATCATCCTAACTCTAAATAAATCATATCCTGAAGACTATCATCAGTTTGAAGTCTAAGAGGGAAAATATTGCTAACAGTATCCCTCAAAAGGCAAATTAGTTTCACAGAATATTTTAACTTTATGAAAGTAATAAAAGGACATCATTTCAAGTATGATGTATGTTTTCAAACTTACAACAGATAAAATTCCAATGTAAACACTAGAGATGAGAACTAACATTTAGGAGTTGCAACAAGGATCTAGGAATCCTGAGAATTAAGAAAGACAAGACAATGAGGTACACTCAGGAGAAAAAGTAAGCTGATATCTTTAACAGTGATTCAGAATTCGCCCAAGTACAAAAAAGGATGATATGCCTGTCCAGGAGAGGGGGAAAAAAATACCATCAGTACCAGAGGGGATCATTTAATTATTATAAAAAACTTTCTTTGAAGAAGTTCTCTGATAATACCTAATGAAAAGGCAAGATTTCCATCCAAGAAATTGGTGAGATAGCATGTACATCATTTGTCAGGAAAAAATTATTCTATCGAGTGAAGAATATTTTATTATTATGAAAAATTTCTCTCCAGTATGAACAGCAGGGTATCTTTGCTATCTGATACACAAACAGGTTATCACTGTTAGAAAATAGATGTTATTTACTGCTATTTATCAATAATGATTTTATAATATATATATATATATATATCTTTTAGTTTACATACTCCATTAATACACACTACAATATCTGATTCTCCAAAGTAGGTTTATAAAACAGGCCTGACAGAATTTGCAATACTTTTTGCAAATGATTAAAATGGGGTTCAAAAACTTTCCAAAAATCATGCAGCTATTAAGTGATTGGGTTGTCTAGAATTCTGAGTTGAGGACTTCTTAAGAGACTGCTTCCTAATATTATTTAGATTAGCTCTCTGATTATCAATGACTTTCTCTCGTAGAATAGTAAAATAGGGAATTAAATTCAACAAGTTTATATGTATATGTGCCTCACTAGAGTAGAGAAATATGCCCAAGTGTATTCATATTGAGGAATGGCTGCCTCACTAAGAAAGAATTCTTTAAGAAACAATCAAAAAAGTCATGTTTCAAATATTCTTGTTTTGTTTGTTTCAACTCTGGTATTTAAACTTGATAATAAAAATAAACTAATTTAGGTTCATCAAGGAAGCCACATCAATTTACAGACGTCTCTAGGCTTTAAAATACACTGAAGTATTTTGACCGGATCCTAAGATGATGCTAGGCTCTACAAGGTTTCAGCTCAAGTCTTCAATTTCTCTTTTCACTTCTCAGCCTCAAAGGACTAGAATCTGAGCCACAAAATAAAAGTAAATCCCACTTTCAGAAATAAGCATTCATGAGAACATCACTTAAAGAGATTCCAGTATTTTTACTCAATGTTGTCATAGTATAAAAATACTAAAGGATGCTGCGAATGAAGGGATGGTGAATGGTCTTAATGTATTCTATTAGTATTAGGTCCTTCTAATGTCCACTTAAATATATATACACATATACACACACATAGTTATATTCAGACACAAATGGCTCATACTTTTCCTAAAGCAGCAAAATATTATAAATCCCACACCTTTCCAAAAGTTATTCTCTTCCTCATCTGCAAAAAAATATATATTAACATCTCATACTGTGATCTTGAAGCAACAACTTCGAATCTCTTATCCCATCCATAGGTTGAATAAGGAAAATGAGGTGAAACAAGAGGGGTTAAACAAAGGTCATATTTTCAATACCTCAAAATGGTAAATTAAAAGTAAGGAGATTACTCTGAATATTAACAAATCTTTTACTTATTAGATAAATTCAAATTGTCATTAAATATATTGCTTTACAAATACAACATTTTTAATTCATTTAAAACAAGAGTACTCCTTCAGGAATAAAAGTTTGTTAAAGAATGCAGTCTTTCTTATTTTTCTACTTTTCTACTTTAATTTTATTCATATATTCTGGCATAAGCTTTTTCTGTATACATACAGCCTAACACATTCAAAAACAACTAGTCCTCAAACTTTTAGTACTCACATTTACATGTTAATCAGTGATTACCCTAAACTCCTTTTCAATGTCAATTAATAGTTTCTTAAATTAGCTGATTAACATTATTTTTTAACATTTTTAGCAAATGTAGAAATATTCCTGCCCACCTAAAGTTCAACTTTGGTTGTAGTACCATATTTGATTCACAGTGGTTATGAATGTTTAAAAGTATTTTACCATGTTATCCCATTACAATTATATATAAACAAGTAAAAACAATAAAAGCAGCAAAGGTTTGATATTCATAAGAACTGTAGGCCTCAACTCTAGAGACAATTAAGACAATGACAAATTAACTTACTCAAAGACATTTTTGAGTTACAGTGCTAGGGATACAGAAGAGAACATGGAAGTTACATTGTAACAAATGTAAGTTGAATGTACTTGGTTTGGGAAAGTAAGAATAATTAGGTAAGCCAAAACCAAAAATATTTAGCCTAAGATGCATACTTATTGAACTTGGCTCAATAATTTTAGTGTGAAGAAGGAAAACGTAATCAACCAACACAATATAAATATGCTATTGAAGATTATACCTAGAAGGTGAAGTGTAAATAATGACTTTAAATTACTTTTAGTTCTTTGGGTACAATGTACTTCCTAAATAAAATGTGAAATCCAGTGTCTACTTTTTACATATGCAATTAAAATGTTTTTTAAGCAAGCATCATAATATATGAAATTAGGGAAACACTTATATATAATTTTAGAAAAATTAAGTCAAATTCCATTGATATTTATTCTCTCCTGTCCCTTCTCATCCCTTCTTCTCACCCTTTTATTTTCTTTGTGTCAGAGATACCAGCAAGCTTGCCACATCAAAAGGCTACATACACCAAAAAAGGCAAAGAATTAGACAAATTCTAAAGGATGGTAAGGCTTCAGGAATTTTTTTTAAAAGGTTAAGTATATGGAGCGAACCCAGAGTGGTAAAGAATAATGGGGGAAAAAACAGACTGCACCTTTCTTTTGGAGATTATGTACAACAACATATTAACTTCATTAACAGCATTCAATACTAACCTTATCTTACAAGTTGTTATTTCCACCAAAAAGGTTAAAATCACTTGTAAATTCTACCGTGTGTGAACAAGCTGAATCCTATAAGTGGCCCAAGGATTGTCAAGGTAGATTAATAAAAAATGATTTTCAATGTCTATGATTCTTGAAACAAATTGGATAGTCAAAATTATGTGAAGAAAATTAAAACTACATTACCATGGCAAATACTTCATATATGTTACATTATTGAAATACACACAAAAATAATTATCTAGAAGGGGCATTTTCATTGCAGAAGGCAAAGATTTATTGATAAATAAAACAGAACTATTTTCCCCCAAAAGCAGTACCCATAGAAAGTACTAATAAACACAAAACTTTGTTATCTGCTTCGGGTTGTTGTTATTTTTAAATGAGAGTGGGAAGACAGCACCCATAGGTATCTGGAATGGAAATATCCCAAAATTTTAACTGTGGTAGAATTCAGGTCACCTTTATTTTCTTCTTTATTTCAGTATTTTGCAAAGTCTCAAATATGTATTATATGTTAAAATCCAAATAAAGCTATTATATAACAAAGCATTTACTTAAATATAGCTAGGGTTTCCAAGATAAAGCCTTTCTATTAATATTGGTGTATGATAACCTACTCTTTCAGAAACATCATGTATCAAGTAAATGTTATCCAAAAAATGTAGGAAAAAACATTCTACGAACAGCATCCTAAAACAACTTATTGTTTTAAACAACTTTTAAATACATGTGTCACTGAAAGAACCTATTACATTCACTGTAATTAAAAAATTATTGGGGGGGCTGGGGTTGTGGCTCGGAGGTAGAATGCTCGACTAGCATGTGTGAGGCACTAGGTTCGATCCTCAGCACCACATTAAAAAAAAAATAAAGATATTATGTCCACCTATAACTAAAAAATAAATATGTTTTTAAAAATTATTAGGGTTGGGGTTGTGGCTCAACAGTAGAGTGCTTGCCTAGCATGTATGAGGCACTGGGTTCGATCCTCAGCACCACATGAAAATAAATAAAATAAAGGTACAACTAAAAATATATATTTTTTAAAAATTATCCAAGAAACATTTTTAAAATTATAAAATTCAAAGAAAACATAACCAGAATATTTCTGAATCATCTTTCAAAATACGGCACTTAACCAAGTAACTGTCTACATGAATATGTTTTTAGAAATATTTTCCAATGCAAGAAGTAGTTTTCTTTTATATAGCAGTATACTGGCAAGCCCAAGAAAATATACTGCATTAAAAACTCATCTTCCCAACTGATACCATTGACATTTAGCACAAAATACCTTTGAATGCCTTTAACTCCACATGAGGAAAAACTGTGCTTGTAATAACATAACACTGACAGTTGCTAGTATTAATAAAACACAAAAACATCATAAAAAATGTTTTGAAGAAAATGATCTTACTCAATAACATAAATAAAATCTCAGAGAGTCAATCAAGCCTTCTAAAGTATCTTTTAAAAGTTCTGTATAATATATCCATAAAGATGCAACTAGAATTGGTGACTTGGCTTTTTTCACTATATCTGATATTTTGCTAAGACTGCAATTCTTTGTCAGAAGCCTACCACATAACTCTCTCTGCACAAAGATCACTAACATTAAGATAATTCTGATTGGACAGACTAATTCTTTTGCCATAGGACACAGAGATCCACTCCAACAGAGTCCTGCAGAAGAATATCCAGAGTCAAATGTGTCCTGACCCTTCTGTGGGAACCCCTAACCCTTGCATCACAGCTGTCCAAGAGAGCCATCATCACCCTCACTGGGATCCCCTTCTGCCACCATTGGTGCCTGCTGCTTGAAGATTTTTACAATGAAGTGACAGCATCACAGTGACAGCAGACAATCGTAGCCATGCAGTTACTCCTGCTTGAAAAACTCATCTTCTTGCCTTTAACAGAAAAACCTCTATAGATGTCATCCAGGGACTCTGGGGAGGAAAAAAAGGAAAATAAATCAGTGGCATTGCCACACAGTACATACTTAAGCAAAAGAATACCTGTCACATGGCTCCTAGGCTATCTAAGCCAATTGCTTGTACTCACCAGAAGGGACTTAACTACTGAAGACTACAATTGTCCCTCTATTACAAAACAGGAAATTTCCAGGAACCAGATAACCAGTAATTAAATGGATTTGGATTAACTATAATTATTTTTTTAGGGAAGTCAAGATGATGCTGATAGCTTCTATAAAAAACTTGAGTAAACCACAAAGATATGTGGAAGGCAAAATATGTGCCTCATAAATCCCTTTATAAACATAACTGAGGGGTCTGGGATTGTATCTCTGTGAGAGCACTCTTGCCTAGCATGTGTGAGGCACTAGGTTTGATACTCAGCATCACATAAGAAATAAATAAAATAAAGGTACTGCATCCATCTACAACTAAAAACAATATTTAGAAAAAGAAAAAAATAACTGAAAGACAAAAATTCACATTTTCTGTAATATTTAAGCAACAAGAAAGTTGTTGCTGAAAATATATAACTCCTTAGAGTGAATGACTTTAACTTCAAACCCAGCTCTACTATTCATTCCCTTAGCCTGGGGATAAACAAAAGGTAACTACACAATTCATTATTCAAAACCACAACCCTTTTGAAAATATTGGCAATTGACCTAGACAGTAGGCATAAAGTAGGACTGCTCTAAATAAATATGTATGCCATGGATGTTATGAGTATCGAGTATGTGCTTGGCACATGCCTGGCATAAGCACTACATTTATATTGGGTTAGTCTTCATTTCAAAATGAATCTCACAATAAGGTTCTATGACCACTGTGTGTGTATATACTTCTCCTTCAAACACTCTACATTACCTACCACCAATGGCCCACAGTATAACACTTTCAAAAATGTCATCTAAATATGGAAATCATGTACCAAATAAATGCTCTAGATATATAATAAAACTCTTTATCATGATCAGTCTAAGAATTCCCCATTTTTTTCCCCACTGATTACCCACTGTCAGAGCTCTTAAAAAAAAAGGGGGGGGGGGACACACTTCTCCAACTCAGAAACAAGTAGATACTATAATCCAAAAGAGAGTTTCATACCATCACAGTTATGGAAAATGCAGCAAGGTCCCTTTCAATTTCCTCCTATAGCAGCATTTCTATTTCTCCAAGCAGTAGGTGGTCCAGTTCTTCAAAGTTCATTTTCTTGAGATTGGGCTCCAGTGATCCAGAAACCACACAGGTGTATTAAATGACAGCTGCCAACATGAAATGCCAGGACTCTACCATCTGCTTCCCCACCTCTGTAGTGGAGTTTATAAGGATCAGAAACAGCCCCCCTCACTCACAAAACACACATGTATTCTTTCACACATTTTGAAGCATGCCTACTGTGTACCAGGCACACCAGCAACACACTTGTACTCATTTCACTTTCCTATCTATCACATCTTTTTGAGCAAGAAATGGAAATATACATAGATACCTAAGTGTCAGGATGAAGTAGTATAAGGCCTATCTGAAAAACAAAACACAAAACTTGAACTTCTTATACAAAGCATAGGTTGTGGCAGAAAATTTATATATTTATGATCTAAATTATGTGTCTGTACATGTTTGTTTTAGTATAAAACAAACTGATGATCACGAGGGCATAAGAATTAACATATCCATTGTGCTTCTTATCAAAATTACATAGATCTACATTTCTATACATTCTAAATTTGTAACCAGAAATAAACTCTCAAAACTGTTATTACAATAGTTTGTGCATATTTCATGGTAAATGGGGACTAGAAATAACTGTTGCTTTTAGCATTTTCTGACAATTGATATTTTCAAAATTGCCCATCCAATCCCATTTAAAAATGCCTTTGAAATTATTGCAAGTAATAAACTCCTAATAATACTTCTTTTAATTTGGGGGCAATTCAAGAGATGCAGCAAAGAATATTTCCCCATGTATTTTACAACCATTTGATTCTGAGCTACTTCTCCAACCTAAGAATATACAATAGTTAATTGTTATGAACTTACTGGCATCTTCAAAAGACTATAAGTTGATACCCCTGCTGTATGTGAGCATTTATATTTTTAATTAGGTTAGCTTTCCAGAGCAAAATACAGCCTCCAAGTGATAACAAATAATCACTAGTGAAAACCACAGAGATCTATGAAACAATATTAGTGCAATATCTAAGTGAAAGTAATTATGCAACTATGAGAGACACAGGTATTGTTATAAGCACTTTTTTAAATCACACAGACCAATTTACTTGAGCAAAATGAAAGGTGAAAAAATATTCATCCTTTCTGAGCATAAGCAATTGCTACTGTGGTAGGGTGGTACGACAATTTATCAAGTGGTATTTTCTTTTATTCCTGCTAAATTGTGAAAGTGTCCTACCTAGAATTATCATTTTATTGTATAGATAAATCAGACTTAGCATTCAGTTCTATGCCATTATCAAGATAAATTTTGTCTTTAGAAGCAATCTCCAAATTTATATAATGTACTTATCAGGAAAATTAAGAATTCAAAAATACTACCTTAATTCCACTCTATAGCAAATTGCTATACTATATTATACTTACTGCCTCTTTAATTTCACAGGAAAAAACATGTATCTGAAATTCTTCTGAACCATGAGAACTCTCTGTAAATGCAAAGCAATTGCTCTCTGTTGTCCCATCGTGTCCACGAACACAGAACAACACTTTATAGATCGGGAAAGATGCTATCTCCACATTGCTGGATTGGTCTATGATTCTGCAGAAGAGTGATGAAAAATGAAATAAAATATGTTACTAGCAAGGAACAAGGACAGCTTTACTATATCAATGTACAACGTATAAACATAACTATCTTAAAATCACAAGAATAAATTGGTAATAATAATGCTAGAAAACAAAGTATCTATATATTCCTGCAAACCTTACACATACACATATAAATTCTTCATCTTCTTTTGACAATTTCTTTGTTCTTATTTTCCTAAGATCTAACTCGTTTACTCCAAAGCAAAGCAGGCATGGCTAGGTAAAATACTATCACTGGTTATCACTGGTTATAACATATACTAGAATAAAAGCACAGATCATCTTGGAAAATCCATTTCTTTTCAGAGCACTACCTTTAAGTTCATCTAAGCCTCAAGTTACTGTTCAACTGAAAACTCTTTGCCCAGAAAAATGTCAGGAAATTTCAAACATAGACTCAACAATAGAACACAGAATGTAAAAGTAGTTTGAGGGATTTAGAAATAATTCTCTGATGTTCCCTACATACATCTTATGCCTTGGACTGATCTAAACATTCAAGACCATTTCAAAATCTCAAACAAAGAAACTAAAGGATGGGCTGAAGTAATACAGAGGTAACTGTCAGTAATCGTAATAGAGGCAAGTCACAACACTTAAGTCTTTGTTAAGGTAAAACTGAAACTAAATAATAACACTAAAATACATTTTGGCATTTTTAGGAGATACTGTGAAAATAATAATTTTTAAAACACTTTATAAAAATAATTTATAAGACACTTCTGAAAAACTCAAAGCATTTTAATCAATACTATGTAAAATTTTATAGCTATTACTTCAATACAAAGAACTTAGTCATCACTCTACTTCTTTGAATGACTGTTAAAGGCTAAAGTCAGATTTTCTTGCTCCTGAAAAATAGAAAAATATAAATCTCAAGTATTTTACATGTCCTAAGGAAAATTTTGCAAATATCCCTTATCAACAGGAACACAGTGTAAGCCTAAATAATATGTACTTTGCATGTCTACAGAGAATTAAGTGAATTCACAGTAAGTCCTACATTGAATTTATGATATAATACCCTCACAACACTCAAAAGACTTAGAACATATCTAAAGAAAAAGAAAAGTAAAGCTTACCTCACAGAACCGTCTGGAACATTTGGCACATACAGAGTAACAGGAAAGGGGTACTGACTGGATAATCTCATGGTTGCCATTGCCCGTAAAGCCTCCACTTCATTACGTGGGGAAGAAACCTTCATACATCCTAAGTAGGTCAGTTTGTTAAATAAAACACTATCTTCTTCAGATAGTCCAGTTGGAGAAGATGGTCTGGGTGTGGAAATTTCTGAAGGGTAAAAAAGCAGAAACACTCCAAAGTCAATACAAAACAAGTATAATTTTGCCAAATGCTCAAAGAGAAATGAAATATATCAAACAAAATTTAGATAAATACTAACTGAAAGAAAGCTGCAATGACTATATCAGTAGAAAATAAATGGGCTTCATAACAAAGAAAATACACAGGGATAAAGAAAAAAATATTACATAATGATGAGTGAATTCACCCAGAAAATATAAAAATGAGTTATCTACCTAAAATAGAGCTTTAAAATACATGAAGTAAAAATTTATAGAACCAAATGAAAAAATAGACAAATCTATAATTATACTTGGACAATTCAAACTACTATACAATAAAGCATAGAAAAACTAAACAGAAAATCAACAAAGTATAGATGATTTAACAAGCATCTTGATCTAACAATTATAGAAAACCCAGAAACTACAGAACACACATTCTTTTCAAGTTTACATAATATATTCACCAAGATATATCAGGATAAACCCCAAATTTACAACTTTTATGAAAATGCAAAAGAAATAGAATAGTCAAAAACACTTTGAAAGAGAATACTGCCTGATTTTAAGGTTTACTATAAAGCTACAATAATCAAGACAGCACGAATTTTTAAAAAGGACAGACATATCAGGCAATGAAACAAAGCAGAAGATTCAGAAACAGCCTCACACACTTATGGCAATACCTTTTTATTTGTTCTTTTTAGATATACATGACAGTAGAGTGTGGCAACAGATTTGAAACAAAACACATTCACCAAGCTTGGTGGTCCACACTTATAATCCAGCTATTCAGGAGGCTGAGAAAAAGATCACAAGTTTGAGGCCAGCCTCAATAACTTGGCAAGACCCTATCATATAAAGCAGCCACTCCACTCCCAGGTATTAATCCCGAGAAATCAAAGTGTATTTGTAAGACTTGTTCACAAATATTCACAACAGCTTTACTGATTAGCCCAAAACTGGAAACAACCCAGAGACCTTTAACATAATAGATTCATAAAATGGATTACAACTCAACAATAAAAAAAAACTTGATACATGCATCAACATTGATAAATTTCAAAATAATTATGCTCACCAAAAAAAAACAGATCAAAGTATCTACTATTTAATAAATTCATAACCTGGATTTTAAATAGATCCTAAATCATATACTGGAAATAGGAAATACATTAAACTAAATTTTTATAGTTTAACTACAAGAACATAAGTGTTTTCTAAAAGAAAGTTAAAGCTGAGCTATTGTTATATACCAATATTTTTAATTTATGCATAGGTTCATTTTATTGGGTTGCAGAAAGGACTGATTTCTCATCCCACATCTGCTATAAAATAGCTGTATAAGCCTAAATAAGGCACTTAACTCCTCTGGTCCCCAGCTACTGTATCAGCAGCATAAGAGAGTATAAATGCTTTTTATAGGGCATTATTCCATAGAAATCTAAGAGGTCCAACAAGGTGATTTAATGAAGATGAAGGTCCTACATCCTGCCCCACATCCATTTCAAGCAGATACGTTGTAACTACTAGGTGTAGACGAAACATTTTATTTGATCTGATTCCCAGGTTCAAAGTTTCCAATATTGATAACAATAACGATGATAAACATTTTACTAGGCACAATCAAATGTACCATAACTGTAACCTTCATGTAGACAAAATTCACTAGTAACTATCAGATTATGACTCATGGAAATCCTGAGTTAAGCAGGCAAAGAGCAAAAATATTTTCAGTAAAGCCAACCTTATAGAAATGACAAAAATCACAAACAAATGTAAGGTGCTCAATTTCACCTAAATAAATAAGAATTCAGTACTAATCAAATCATATTCAATTGTCTCATCCATTCTTCAGTAGAATGATGAAAAGAATAACAAAGAAAGTGAGAGAAAATACCCATCTTTATAATCAAATGGTATTTTAGCACATTTAAACCAGGAATGATTTGCTACTAAAGTTGAACTTAAGTAACCAGGGTATAAAAACACAAAATGAAAACAACCAAGGTATCAAAATGCTTAAACCAAAGTTCTCATCAATATAGTTTTATAACTAACAAAAAAAAACACATTTAATGTTTAGTTTAGACCACCTCAGTCTCATTTCTAGGCAGTTTCTTGCCACTGAAGCTGTCATTTCAAACAAACCATAATGCTATTGGCAAAAATGGTATTGATTTCAACTATGAAAACATAGCAGAAATGTTCTTTTATTCAATATGTAAACCAAAAATACAGACTCAGAAAATAAATACAGAAAACTTACCTGTAAAGCAAAGGAAATTTTTCTTACCAACAGAGATATTCAGTAAAAGATACATTTTTTAAAATGTATTTGGGATAATGGGGATTGAGAATATAAAAAGATGCACAATAGATAGTCTCAGAATATACTCGGAAATAAGAATCATATATCTTAAGTCACTGAAAAGGCTAATTCATTCAAATAACTCATTAGTGTTACAGTAAAAGGCAAAAGGCACTTCTTCCTTTCAAGGAATATATTAAAAAATAACTATATGAATACAGATTACCAGTATGCTTTGGGATTTTTAAGGAATTCAATGACAAAACAAAGTGCAACAAATAATACAACTTCCCATGTACCCTTAATCAAGAAAAAAGAATAATTTGTAATGTTTGTTCCTAATGTTATATTTTTGATAAAGTCATTTTATGTGTATATGTTTATATCTATATGCACATATAAATATATATGCTGTTAGGTCCTCCTAATCTTAAATCTAGTCACAAGTATGTCTACACACTAAAATCTGTTAAGTCTTTCTCGCAAATCACTAAAACATATGCTGTTTAACAATATTTATGGTATCTTTCTCATTAAGAAGTTTAAATTTTTCTTTATTAAAATGCAACTATCTGGGCTGGGGTTGTGGTTCAGTGGTAGAGCACTTGTCTAGCATGTGCAAGGCACTGGGTTTGATTCTCAGCACCACATATAGATAGGTAAGTAAAATAAACGTCCATGAACAACTAATAAAAACATTTTTAAAAATAAAATAAAATGCAACTATCTTTTCCTTTTCTGGTTTGATTTTTCCTACCTGATCCACACACACACAAAAAAAAAAACTTCTCCATTATTCTTTTTATTATTGATTTTTTAAAATAAATTATAGCATAATGTTTTACAATTCATACCACATATATACAGCACAATTTTTCATACCTCTGGTTGTATGTAAAGTATGTTCACATCAATTCATGTCTTCATACATGTACTTTGGGTAATGATGTTCATCACATTCCACCATCATTGCTAACTCCCTGCCCCCTCCCTTCCCCTCCCACCCCTATGCCCTATCTAGAGTTCATCTATTCCTCCCACACTCCCCTTCCCTACCCCACTATGAGTCAGTCACCTTATATTCCAATATTTTCTTCTTAGAAATTTGTCCCCCAACCCACACCCCATGATTGAACCCAGAAGGAACACACTAGGCACAAGCTCTAGTATAGTGCTACACCTCCTGGTCCACATTTTTTCCACTTTTAAATTTTTGATTCACTAGGAATAATTCAGGTATATAAACTAAAAACCTAATTTTATTTTAAGAGAAACAACTACTCCAACAACATTTATTGACTATCCATCATTTCCCCTACCAAATTATGAGAATAATTCTGCCAATCTTTTTCTTTCTAATCATCAGATGTCATTTCTTTTTCCAGTCATCTTTCATGGGGTGAAGTCTCCAGCACAGGAATACTGAGAACAGGACAGCTAACACAGTGTCAAAGAGCTAATGCACTTTGTTCAGATGCATCTTAATGAGAATACATCTAATCTGAGGGATAAAATATATAACATGATTTTGATAGACATCATTTACCAAGTAAAGTAAATTTTCTTCTATTCTCAGTTTGACATAACTTTATGTATCTAATATACATAAAAGATCTTGATTTTTGTCTGCTATTTTTTCTATGTCTACTGATTTAATATTTCTCTTCTCAATATTTATGTGTAAATCACACTGACAGATTTTAGTGCTGAATCATCTTTGCCATAGTAGGCTTTGTAATTACATATATACATATCCCATCATACCCCACTGATTAGCAGTTTGGCCTATACTATATTTACCTTATACCAAGATTCAAAAAAGGGATCGCTAGTACCTTAAGCCAATTTGAATAATCCCATCCCCTCTGTCAAAGTGACTTATTGAGGAATCTAAAGGTAAGGCCTACACCTGTCTTCCCTGATCACTAGAAAATGGTCAGTTGGTAAAATCAGAATGAGGTTCAGAACTTAGTCATTAGTAAAAGAATGAAATTTTTCTCTCTGCCACCTGGCATGAACAGATCACCTAACCCTACCTACCAATTTCTGCTAGTGGCCAAGGAGGGAAGTCAACTAAGGAGAAGGACAACATGAAGAAAACAGAGCTGAGTAGTTTACAAAAAATAAAAAATAAAAATAACCCCAGACTCAGATCAAACCACATCTCTAGTGTTTAAGCCAGCTGAAGTTGGAGTCAGTTTAAGTTTTGTTTGTTTTTTCCCACCCCAAAGCATATTAACCTCAAAGCTGGTATTTATAGTACAAATCCTACTCACACATAGATGTATTTATTATTAAATACACCAATAAAGTTGATGTGCTATTTTACTTATAATTTTTACCATGATTAGCTTAAAATAAGACTAGCCAAACTGAAGAAAATGGAATTCTCTAATACCGAAGAGTTTGATATTTGTTCAGTATTTGACCAATATTTGTTCATTAAGTACTAAAGATCGACCATGTGTCAAATATTGGAGGGAAAATTAGGACCCAAACATACTCTTTATTGTGAAAGACTATTGAGTCCAGATTTCAAGGCAAATATATGAGCAAAAACCAAAGTGGAAATTCTCAACCAGAACAAAAAGCCCACTGGTCCTGATCTTGTAAAACAAAACTGTTTGCTAATATTCATTATCATTTTATTCTCTTTCCATTTGATTGGTTTCAAAGAGTTTAATTACAGTACCTGTGTTAGATGGATCCAAAATTAACTGAAGAGATGGTGTATTTGTTTGGCTGGCTGGAATATCTCCAAATGAATGGTCTGAAATCTCAGTGGAACTTTGACAGTCAACACTGCTTTGTCCCTTCTCAGAATCTCTCAAAATTTCTTCCATGGCTTTTTCCAGTTGTTCATCACCATTAGAAACTATCTATTAATTTAGCAAGACAACTGTTTCAATCTCATTATAGTTTTGAAGATTAATGTCATGAAAATCTTTAATTTCTAGATGGAATAAAAACAATCTAAATATTTAAAGATATAGTTACTGAATAGTAAGAGTTAATACAGTTACACTTCATTGCACATAGATATATTAAAATCCTGAATAATAAAATCAAGTAAATAAGAGGCAGATTATTAGTTTCACAATTTCCAACTACATTTGACATAACATCTTATTTATAGAGGTTGCTTTTCCTTTCTTTTTAAGGAATACATCCTAAAAATCACATAATCTTAAATTTATGTGTTTTAAAGAAAAAACAGATAAGTTTAAAAAGGACCTGCTACAAATATCACTTAAATGATCATCTCTCTTATCGTGGTATAAACATATTTTCAATTTCTTTACAAATTGTTTGCTAGCTGCCAAAAAGAACTGCTAATTACCTTAAATTTAAGTTGACTTTATCTTCTTTTTAAAAGCAGGTGAGGCAAAAAGCCCAAATAAATAAGTATCTTAAACACACAATGCTAAAAATACAGAAACCTAAAAGTAAAACCATGATCATTTGAATAAACTAATAAAACAACATGTTCTTTAGGGCTGCAGTTATAGCTCAGTGGCAGAGCGCTTGCCCAGCATGTGTGAAGCACTGGGTTCAATCCTCAGCACTACATAAAAATAAATGAGATAAATATATAAAAAGTATAATAACATTATTTTTTTAAAACTATATGTTCTTTACATAATATAAATGAATATTTAATAATCTCATTTTTACAAGTTATTTTATTGAGCTGATATGTTAATACACTTTTGATGCCATGCTTACTACTAAGTAAAAGTCATAAATAATAAATAGCACTTTTGGCTATTTTCCATTCCTCTTTCTAAAGGACAATTATACAGTTTTCATGTACATACACCTGGGTTTATCACTTCCTTTTCTCTGACTTAAAAAAGTCAATCCAAAAATGACAAAAAGGACTATAGAAAGTTAACTGCTAAAAATGTAAAACACACTTTTAGAATAAATATTCACAAGTCAACTATTAAATCACCTACCCGAATGTTACCAGCTCCTTTAAAACATGAAAAACAGGGGGAAAAAGCCTCTAAAGAAAAACATGACTTTCATGTAATTAATTTCTAAAACCCATAAGAGAAACAAAAACAACCAGATAAATTAATGTAAGATTTAACCATTAAGTTTAACTTGCCAATCACCCCTTCTCTTTTATTTTCCCTTCTATTTCCTCCTCCTAAAATTCCAAATGAAAGGAAAAAATAATCTGGACCAAAATACTTTTAAAATCCCCAAACCAAATAATTAGTCTCTGGATAAATCAAACCTTGACTTTTATTCTCAAGGTCTTTTATTCTCAAGGTCTATACTTGCGAAAAACCTTAGATCTTTATAATCTCCTGAGAGCTTCAAAAAATGATAATTTTAAATAGTGCCATATTAGAAAAGAAAAAAATACCTTCAGTTGAGGTTTCTCATCATCTTTTGTAGAAGTATCATCTGTGTGCTGAGGAACCAAAACAAATTCTTCACTGTTCAGTGTAGCCACAGAATCAGATGACCCACTAACCTTCTGTAGTGAAGCTCTGACCTCCATTTCAATTCTGAGAACTTCTCTTTCCCACATTCACCTGGCCAAACTACAGGGATCAAAAAACAAACAACAACAAAACCCAATGATTAAAAACTTGAGCTAAATAAAAACATTAACTAATAAAGCTTTAAAAAATGGCACATGTGAAGAAAAATCCTGCTAATTATCTCAAGATTAGGAATATTACTACCTTCTTAGACTGGACCTCATAATGGAAATGTACTCTCAGTTTTCTGAGTTTCCAGATAAAAGAACCACCACATTGTTCCCTGTAAAACATACAAACTACCCACATCTCAACTAAAAATATTTACCTCTATTTATTTAACTCTTATTTCTCTTAGACTTTTTTAAAAATATTTTTTCTAAATATGTTTTTTAGTTGTAGATGGATACAATACCTTTATTTTTTATGTTGTGCTGAGGATAGAACCCAGTGCCTTCCACACGTGAGGCGAGCACTCTACCACTGAGCTACAGCCCCAGCCCTAGACTGCTTTTTTAATAGAGCAAATAATTAAATATGATACTAGAAACACCTACACATTCTCTCTCTCTCTCTCTCTCTCTCTCTCTCTCTCTCTCTCTCTCTCTCTCTCTCTCTCTCTCACACACACACACACACACACACACGCACACTTCAGCTGGGCACAATGGTATATGCCTGCAGTCCCAGCTACTTGGGAGGCTGAGGTAGTAGGATCACTTGAGCTCAGGAATCTGAGACCAGCTTGGACAACACAGCAAGACCCAAAAATAGAAAATCGTTTTGATTATTTTATAAACTCCAAATGCTTTTTAAAATGCTATGTCCTCAAGACCAAATACTGTACTTTTAACTGAGGTTAACTAATATAGAATTCAATACTCTAAGTCATGTATCTCTTCTTTTCCAAACACATAGACCCTTACCAGTACTTAACAGTAAACACATAAAAAAGGAAGGCTTTCATATTACACTTACATAGCAAACAATGTTTCAGTAATCAAATACAGAGTAACCCTGTTTTCTTGATAAATCCCTACTTTATCCTGGTAGAAACAACACTCTTTGATTTCCAGAAGTTCAAATACTCACACAACTAATTCTGAATGAA
The DNA here is from genome assembly GCF_052094955.1 of Ictidomys tridecemlineatus. Lineage (NCBI taxonomy): Eukaryota > Metazoa > Chordata > Mammalia > Rodentia > Sciuridae > Ictidomys > Ictidomys tridecemlineatus. Next base: position 7,879,549 of record NC_135486.1, on the reverse strand, counting down.
GATATATACTATGTAGCAGAGATTGCTCAGCCCTGGAGTGATATGAGCGAACAAGGAGGGGTAGCCTGCTATCCTAAAGCTTAACTAGTGAGCAAAAAGAGCAATTCAGGGGTGGGGGGAGATATGACTGAGAAACTGTAGGGAGTGTAAGGATAACTTTTTAAAGAAAGATAGTAGAAACAATTCTCTGAGCAAACTGTATGAGCAAAAACCTGGAAAACAAAAAATAACTAAATATTAAACAATATGTACAGTTAACCAAATGGGTAATGTGAAAAGAAGGCTACGCTAAAAAACTACCGGACCCTGTAAATCAAGAGAAGTCCATGCATAAAATCCCCTCAGAAATATTCTCTTTTTCTCTTTCCAATTTTGGGTTCTTTTCATTGCCACATATAAATGTGGCTGCAATATTCTATTTTGCCATTAGATGACACTATTACTCTTGGCAAAATAATAATTTCCTTCCCATTTCAAGTTACACTTTTAAAACTTACTTTCCAACTTTATCAAAAATCAAAGTTTAGGGCTGGGGTTGTAGCTCAGTGGTTGAACACTTGCCTCACATGCATGGGGCACTGGGTTCGATCCTCAGCACCATAAAAAAACAAACAAATAAGTAAATAAAACAAAGATATTGTGTCCATCAAAAACTTAAAAAAAGTTTAAAAAAATCAAAGTTACCAAGAATATCAAAGTAAAGAAAAAAGACACTCAAGGCTAGTATAATTATCTAGCCATCATTTATCTCTATTAATGCATATGAATATCCTTCCTTTTTAAAACCCTTCAAGTGCATTCATCTGTCTTCTAAGGGTTTTGCCCACTTTGCATGTTATATGTTTACAAAATTGCAACATGTAGGGTTGAGGATGTGACTCAAGTGGTAGCGCGCTGGCCTGGCATGCGTGCGGCACGGGTTCAATCCTCAGCACCACATAAATATAAATAAATAAAGGTATTGTGTCCATCTACAACCAAAAAAAGTATTTAAAAAAAAAAGGCTGTCAAGAGTAGTACAGTTTTCATATAGTAGGTTTAAGAAACCTAGGTGAAGAAAATATAAAGAATCTGAAGCTGATAATCATTTCCCAAGCAGTACAGAACCATAAAATAAAAGAAAGGGGAGAAAGTAGAGAAAAAGACTTTTTTGAAACAACTCTAGGGGAAAAGTGGGTAATACAAGTAGTGATTACAGTGAAAGGATGATCTTAAAAGCAATAAAAGAATGTCTTATAAAAACATGAAGCCATAATGGGACAAAAAAAGTAATTTAAAATGATGAGCATGTTATGATTATTGCTACATAATATGACTATGTCATTAAAATATAACATAATACAAGAAATTTTTTCATTTAAAAAATCTGTGTTGGAGCCAGGCACATGGCACATGCCTATAATCCCAGTGGCTTGGGACGCTGAGGCAGGAGGATGAGAGTTCAAAGTTCACCTTAGCAACAGTGAGGCACTAAGCAACTCAGTGAGACCCTGTATCTAAATAAAATACCAAATAGGGCTGGGGATGTGGCTCAGTAGTCGAGTGCCCCTGAGTTCAATCCCCAGTACCAAGAAAAAAAATCTGTATTGGAATAGTGAGACTTACAGATAATTGTAGCATAATACATTATTGCTATCAGTTGTGTTTTTTTTTTTACTCTGTTACAAAATTAAACATCTATGCCTCTTATCACATGATGTTGTAACACCTCTCACTAGAATTAAGTAGAACACATTTCCCTTCCCTAATAATTTTGTGCTTAGCCATGAAATTTACTTTTGTCAATGAAACATCAGTAGACAAAACTTGAACAGAGACTTTAAATGTGTTTTCATGTTGGAAGCGCAAATGAACTGTGCCCACAGTTCTGTCTGAGCCATCTCTAAGTGAAGGGGAGCCCCTTGGAGAACTCTCAGTTCTAGGTGAAGAAAATCTCACCCATGTGAGATGGCTTTGTTGCCTTGGCAAAGGTCCTCTTTAAAGAGAATTCTGTGACACCACAGAATTTATTGCCTCTAACAGCCCTACCTTCAAAAGCAACTCCCCAGAGGTTGAAAGAAACACCAGTGTGCCCAACTAGCCTGGGGCACCAGCTCCCTGGAGAAGGAACAATTACTGAGCAAGTGATAAGTCCTCAATCAGGCCAACTTCCCAACACTGCCTGGCTTCTTGTTTACCTTGAGGAACCCTTCCTCACAATAAATTCCTTTGGTGTATTTCACTATAAATAGAGCATTGTAGGCTTTTTCCCTTTGTTAGGATCAGATCCATCAAGTCTTTTCCACCCACAAAGCCCTTACTTTAAAAAATATTTATCATGTCTTTTATTTCTTTTTTTAAATTATTTGTTCTAATCAGTTATACATGACAGCAGAATGCTCTTTGATTCACTGTACACAAATAGAGCACAAATTTTCACTTCTGTGTTGGTACACAAAGTAGGGTAATACCGTTCACTCAATCATACACACACCACACACGTAGGGTAATGATGACCAGTCACATCCCACCATCTTTCCTACCCCCCATTCCCACTCTCCCTCCCTCTTTGCACAATCCAAAGTTCCTCTACTCCTCCCATGACCCGCCTCCATTATGGATCAGCACCCACTAATGAGAGGAAAACATTCTTTGGCCTTTGGTTTTTTGGAATTGGCTTACTTCACTTAGCATGATGATCTCCAACTCCATCCATTTACCTGCAAATGCCATGATTTTATTCTCTTTTAATACTGAGAAATACTCCATCTTGTATATATACCACAGTTTCTTTATTCTTTCATCTATACAAGGGCATCTAGGTTGGTTCCAGTTTAGCTATTGTGAATTGAGCTGCTATAAACATTGATGTGGCTGTGTCAGTGTAGTATGCTGTTTTTAAGTCGTTTGGGTATAGACTGAGGAGTGGGATAGTTGGGTCAAATGGCTGTTCCATTCCAAGTTTTTTAAGGAATCTCCACACTACTTTCCAGAGTGACTGCACCAATTTGTAGTCCCACCAGCAATGTTTTTTTGTTTTTTTTTTTTTTTTTTTTTGAGAGAGAGAGAGAGAATGAATTTCAATATTTATTTTTCAGTTTTTGACGGACACAACATCTTTTTTTTTATGCAGTGCAGGCGAACGCGCTACCGCTAGAGCCACATCCCCAGCCCCCCACCAGCAATGTTTGAAATGTGCCTTTTCCCCCATGTTCTTGTCAGCACTTGTTGTTGCTTGTATTCTTGATAACTGCCATTCTGACTAGAGTGAGGTGAAATCTTTTTTTTTTTTAATATTTACTTTTTAGTTGTAGGTGGACACAAATCTTTATTTCATTTTTATGTGGTGCTGAGGATCAAACCCAGTGCCTCACGTGTGCTAGGCAAGCACTCTTCTACTGAGACACAACCCAGCCCCTAAAACTACTTAAGAGTAGTTTTGATTTGCATTTCTTTAAAATCAAGAAATGATAAATGGGATAGATTCAAACTGAAAAGCTTCTTCTCAGCAAAAGATACAATCAATGAGGGGAAGAGAACCTACAGAATGGGACCAAATTTTTACCACACACACTTCAGATAGAGCACTAATCTCCAAAATGTATAAAGAACTCAAAACACACTAGAAAAACCAACATCCCAATCAATAAATGGGCTAAGGAACTGAACAGACACTTCTCAGAAGAAATACAATCAATCAACAAATATATTAAAAAAATTGTTCTATTTCTTAATACTACTTTTTCAGACTTTTATTTCCAGTTGGCCCACACCTCCAAAGGTCACTTTCACTGGTGAGATTTTAGTAATTTGGCTTGGTCTTAAACCAAAATTTAATACACAATGGACCTAAAATGTAACAAGCAAACAGACCTAAACCAATAGACCCAAAAGTAACAAGCAAAAAACAAAAACAAAAAAAAAATATGAATTCAGTCCATAGCTTGAAACAAACTCCTTCTTATTGATACATAAAATCATGAACTTAAAAAAGTGTTTCCATAAGACATCAAAGCTTTCAGCACTGATGCTGAGAGCCATTGCCAGGTAGGAATGACGCATGGCATGACCCAGGTCCTTTGCAGTGACATTGCATGTAAAGTGACCTTGCTCAAGGACTAGGGCGGATCGGGTTTAGGGAGGTTCCAGGTTTAAGGTGTATCCTGCTGGGAATAGGGCGTATCCTGCTGCCTCAGGTGCGCCCGCTCCTTGAGTTCCCTTGAGTTCTCCTTGAGTTCTCGCGGGATTCAGAGAGTATTTGGGATTCAGAGCCTGGTGGAGAGTGTGGATTTTGCCCAGAACCTGTGTGTAGAGTGCCAGTGACAGTTCGAGAATAAAGAGTTGCTGTTTGAATCTACAAGGTCTGAGTGGCTCGTGATTTTGTGCCCAGCCAGACTGCGGCACATTATCATACCAATTTATTCTTAAATTTCTTCAGTATTATTATACTATCTTCAGATTAGATAAAAAGCTAACTTTGCAACTAATAAATCTTTTAAGAAAATATCAATATATCTTTAATTATGATCTTTAAAAATCTAGGTTTCCATATTATTTATATTCCACTTAATTAAAATGCACTTCAATAAGCTATCCACCTAATACTAAAACTCAATTCTAGGTATACTCAGTTGTGGAAAAACAATTTTTTGACCTATGTATTATATTGTAGTTCAGACGCCTACTAAGCAACACCTTATAGGCAATAATATAAATGAAAAATATTTCAAAAATGAATGCATTTAGGGTTGGGATTGTAGCTCAGTGGTATAGCTAGCACATGTGAGGCACTAGGCTTGATTCTCGGCACCATAAATAAATAAATAAATAAATAGATGCATAGATAAATAAATAAATAAATAAAATATGAATAAATGTAGATATAAATAAATAAAAGTCCACTGACAACTAAAAAAAATACATTAAAAAAAGAACGTTGGGGCTGGGGGTGTGGCTCAAACAGTAGCGCGCTCACCTGGCATGCGTGTGGCCCGGGTTCGATCCTCAGCATCACATACAAACAAAGATGTTGTGTCCGCCGAATACCAAAAAATAAATATTAAAAAAATTCTCTCTCTCCCCCTCTCTCTCTCTCTTTAAAAAAAAAAAAAAAAAAAAAGAATGTTGGGGGCTGGCGTTGTGGCTCAGCGGCCTCGCACATGCGAAACCCTGGGTTCAATCCTCAGCACAACATACAAAAATAAACAAGTGAAATAAAGGGTTTAAAAAAAAAAAAAAGAATGTATTCAAGTTTTTTAAAGAAGATCATCGTTTTTGTCTTGGTTTTCTGCTTTATAATTTTACATAAAATCTATTCAGGAGTTAAGGTTGATAAAAATATGCACTTTATGTAGACACTGGCCTAGAAATCCCAAGATTGTCAGCTATACAATTTAGAGTTTCATAAATTTGTTTTAAGAATAAACATCACCTTTATGACCAGCACATAGAGATTATGCACAAAAGGGGGAAAAAATCCATCACATGACGTACTTTTAAAAAAAAAAATTACCTATAGCCCTCAGTTTTCTGGTGTTTAAAAAAAAAAAGTGGGGCTGAGGTTTTGGCTCAGTGGTAGAGCGCTCGTCTAGCACGTGCAAGGCCCTGGGTTCAATCCTCAGCACAACATAAAAATCAATAAACACAATAAAGGTCTAAAAAAAATTTTTTTTTAAGTTTTGTAATCTTGGGTCACCAACTAATATTTGGGAAAGGCAATGTAGTATCAGGGTTGTATTGTATCATGCTGCACAAAACATATAAAATAGTCAAAAAATCCAGATTTCCTTCTGGCTCAATATGTCCATGGAAAAGGTATATAGCCTCTAAAAACACTGGTTTCTTTATCTGAAAATTAAGGGGTTAGGCTAGCTATCACCAAGATCCCCGAGCTCTAAAAATTCTACATGCCAATTATTTATTTTCAGAATTTATCTGTATATGAAAAAGAAAGACAATAAGGATGAATAAGTTGAGACACTGTATTAGACATATTTTTGTTGCTGTGATCAAAATACCCTACAATAACAACTCAAAGGAGGAAAAGTTTATTCTAGGCTCAGTTTCAAAGTTTAGTCCATACTGGACTGACTCCAGTTCTCTGGATCCGAGGTAAGATATGGTAGATGGATATGGTGGAGGAGCACTGCTCACCTCATGGCAGCTGGGAAGCAGAGAGAGAAGTAGCAGGGCCCACAGGGAAACTGATCCCTTCCAATGTTCACCCACAGTGACCCACCTCATTCAGCCATGCCCCACCTGCCTACAGGCACTGTCAACTTATTCCATTCCAACTAGAATGGACTGATTAGGTTACAGGTCTCATAATCTGATCAATTCCAACCTGAACATTTCTGCATTTACACAGGAATTTGTGGGAGACATGTCGAAAGGACAACAGACAAAAAGAAATAAATTTCTTTTACAAGTTACAGAGACAAATGCAGAATCTAGAAATTTTCAATTGAGAAATATATTCACTAACATATAACCTTTTCAAGAACTGATAAGTACTATACTCTTCTGTTATCACATAATGTGTAACTATAAAAGTAGACCAAAGGGGCTGGGGCTGTAGATCAGTGGCACAGTGCTTGCCCAGCATGTGGGAGGCACTAGGTTCAATCCTCAGCACCACATAAAAATAAACAAATAAAGGGGGAGCGGGGGAGCTGGGGTTGTGGCTCAGTGGTGGAATGCTTGCCTAGCATATGTGAGGCACTGGGTTCGATCCTCAGCACCACATAAACATTAAAAAATAAAGTTATAAAAAAATAAAAAATAAAAAAAAGGCATTCTGTCCAAACATAACTACAAAAAAAACTTTAAAAAAATGTAGGCCAAAGTACACAACAAAGAGAAATTATAAGAAGGGGCACAAATTAGTGTTTACTGCTTATATTTTACATAACAGCACTAAATTAACAAAAAAAAAAAAAAAACTACTCAATTTGATGGGTCTAGCATAGACACACTCAAGGTAGGACACAAAAGCTCAGAAGCCTGGCAACCAGACTTGGTTCCTGCAACTAAGGAAGAAACTAAAATATTCCCCTGTTACTCTCTTCAACTATTTGATCAAACCAAGATCAGCCATCAGGGGAGCCTCAATCATTGCCCAAGAAGACACAGAATCAATGACACTAAGAAAAAGAAATCAAATGACTTTGTTTTATTTTTCAAACTAGGACTAGACCTAGGAGCACTTTACCACTGATATACCCACCCAACACTTTTTATTGTTTTATTTTGAGACAAGGTCACACTAAGTGGCTTAGGGCCTCCCTAAATTGCTGAGGCTGGCTTCAAGCTTGTGATCCTCCTATCACAGCCTCCTGAGCCTCTGGGATTATAGACATGCACCACTGTGCCTAGCTCAAATGACTTTTTATCATCAAATATCATCGTATATTTTTTTCTTTTCCCATGAAAGACTACAAGCACGGGACCTCTAGGTTTGCTAAACCATTGAGGATTTCTCAGATGTGCCTAATTTAATACCTTCAAGCCCATCAGAAGAACTCAAAATACATATTGATATATCTTACCCAAACTTCAAAATGTTTTAGACTACAGATATTTTCAGATTTTGGAATATTTGTGAATAGATAATGAGCTATCTTGATTACCCAAGCATAACACAAAATTTAATTATTTTATTTCTGAAATACATAGCCTCAAGGAAACTTTACACAAAATTTTTTATTGTACCTGTTTTGACTGTGCCCTATTGCATGAAGTGAATTTTGGAATTTTCTACTTGTGCAGTCATGCTGGTGCTCAAAAAGTCTCAGATTTTGAAACATTTCAGTTTTCAGATTTTCAGATTAGGAATGCTCAATTTGCACACAGCACCCAACCAGCTTTTGGCATACGGTGTGTATTTGGTATATGATCATATACAATTGATTTTCATTGTTCAATCTTAGTTCTCTATAGACTAATTTCCCTGTTCTTGCATGTCTGTAGACATGCAACAAGTAACAAAACACAAGTTATATAACACATATTCCCAGCTGAGGTCAAACAAGGTAATCCTTTGACTTCAGCTTCAGCAAGTAGCCTTTTTATGATCTATTCAGTACCATGTTTTTCACATTTTAATTAGTCCATTTCTGATTTTACTATTTCAAACAGTCTCCAAGAACAGTACTGAAGTACTATCTAGTATTCCTTAAGCACAAAACAAGATGTACATATGGAGAAAATCTGTGTTAGATAAGTACCCTTCAGTCATGATTTAAATATTAATAAATCAAAAATGTATTAAATAAGGTGTCTTTAAACCAAAAGAAACAAAAAACAATGTTATGTGTTAACTGGCTGGACAAAAATGTTGAGACTACAGATTTCCAAAAACCTAGCCCTGTACTTACTTTGCAAGTAATATTAGCTTCAGTATTAACTAAATTGGTGTCCTCAGCAACTATATAGAGTTTTAACTACTAAATAATGGGGATCAACTGTATTTCGAGTACTTATTAAAAATTAAAGAAAATTTTTGCTACAAATAATGTTTTTTTAAATAATACTTATGTGGGCTGGGGTTGTGGCTCAGTAGTAGAGCACTTGCCTAGCATGTGTGAGGCACTGGGTTCAATTCTCAACAACACATATAAATAAACTAATAAACAAAATAAAGGTCCATCGATAATTTTAAAATATATATATATTAAAAAAAACACTTATTTGCCAAGAGCAGTGGTACACCTGTAATCTCAGCAGCTTGGGAGGCTGAGGCAGGAGGATCACAAGTTTAAAGCCAGCCTGGGCAATTTAGTGAGACCCTAAGCGACTCAGTGAGACCCTATCTCTAAATAAAATATAAAAAAGGGCTGGGGATGTGGCTCAGAGTTAAGTGCCCCTGGGTTCAATCACTAGTACCAAAAAAAAAAAAAAAATGTAACCAAGAATAAAATAAAAATAAAATACATACCACTTTCTTAAAATTAAAAACCATAACTACTAATACTTAGGACACATACAAAAAAAAAAATACTGGCACAGCCAAAAAAAAAAAAAAATTCCAAGAACAAAACTAGATAGATAATGAAAGAAAACCAAACTTAGCAATAAATGTGAAAGGATTCTGCATTGTACTAATGATAATGATGAAAAGACATCAACAGGCCAAAAGCACAAATTCCATCAATGTAAATAAAGAACATAAAATAATGATAGAAATCACCTGTGTCCTCCTTCATAGGAGGGTCAAGATTCCTGGCTTTTTGGCCCTCACCAAAGGGTCCATCTGCCAAAAAGCTCAGACTGTTATTTTCTCTTCTTTATACATCAGATTTACACTGTACAACCATCACCACTAGCTAATTTCAAAACAAACCCTATACCTCCCAGCAATCACTCCCCATTCTCTGCTTCCCCAAGTTTCTGGCAACCTCATATCTATTGTCCATCTCTTTCAGTTGCTTTTTGCTTTTATAACTTTCTAGCCATTCCTTGACTATTCAAGAGACCATATCTACCCAGCCAGGCAAGGTGGCACACACCTGTACCCAACTGGTAGGGAGGCTGAGGGAGGAGGACAGCAAGTTTGAAGCCAGCTTGTGAGACCCTGGCTCAAAATCAAAAATAAGAAGGACTAGAGATATAGATCAGTGGTACAGTGCCCATGAGTTCAATCCTCAGTACCAAAAAGAAAAAGAGAGACTGTAACTACAGTGACTGACAACAATCTCAGCACTTTTCTATAAGTAACATATAGAGTCAACAAGTCAATTTCCTAGAATCAGTCCCTAAGATGTGAAATTCCACTCTCAGGCCCAATCTTTAGAATTAACTAGAACCACTCCCTGCAGATTTCTTTACCACCACCAGGGAGAAAAGAATGGTTACTACTAAGAGTTCATAATGAAGGCAATTAAAGAGGTATCAAAGCCAAACTAATCAGTATTGGCCCCAGGGTAGACTACAAATGCCTGATTTTTGAATCATGGCTTCTACACTGATCAATTTTTTTTTTACCTTGAATACAATTATTTAATCTCTACATATCTTCATTTTTCAGATATAAAAATGGGACCATATGGGGCTGGGGTTGTGGCTCAGCAGTAGAGAGCTTGCCTAGCATGTGCGAGGCCCTGGGTTCGATCCTCAATACCACATAAAAATAAGATAAAGGTATTGTGTCCAAATACAACTAAAAAAATAAATATTTTTTAAAAAGGAGCATAAATGTATCCACCTTGTAGAACTATTGTAAACATTAAATGAGTTGACTGTAAGTAATATGCTCAGAAGAACACATATAAGTACTCAGTAAATTCTACTTATTATTTTTTTAAATATTTATTTTTAGTTGGACACATATCTTTATTTACTTTTTATTTTTATGTGGTACTGAGGATCGAACCCAGGACCTCACACAAGCTAGGCAAGCGCTCTACCGCTGAGCCACAACTCCAGCCCTACTTATTATTTTTTTTAGTTGTGGATGGACATAATACCTTTATTTTACATATTTACTTTTATATGGTGCTGAGAATCAAACCCAGTGCCTCACAAGTACTAGGTAAGTACTCTACCACTGAGCTACAACCCCAGCCCTGCTACTTATTATTGATACACACACTGTATGCCTACTATAATATGCTTATATATGGTCAAAACATGATGACTACAAAATTATGACTGACCATAGGCTGAATCATATGAAATTGCCAACAATACAGAAATGGCACTTTCTTTTGGTTCAACCTAAAATGTACTAGACATACCTGAAACAAAAGTACACAGAAAGTTTAAAAAAAAAAAAAAGAAAAAGAAAGAAAAAAAAAGAAAGCATAAATAGCCATCAGAAAAAAAAAAGAATACTGAAATCAGAATGTGATTCAGGCCAAAAGCATTAAAAAATACAAACAAGGCCTTTTTATATTGATAAGCAGTACAAGCCACACTGAAGCTCTCTTGGTCAAAACGGCCTAAAATCAAATACATAAAGCAAAAATTGTTCAAAATACAATGACAGATTGACAGATATACAATTCAAGCAAAAGACAACTGTTGACAGATTAAGCACATAAGAAATGAGCATACAGAATGTGGAGTTCAATTTTTATGGTTAACAGATATATACATAAATATTGAACTATCAATTAAGACAAAGTTTCATCTCCAAAATCATACCACAGAACATAAAAACTTAGAAAAATTTTTGAGTGGAGGAGACACAACTGCTCATTTATTGTTCAACATTCCCCAAACTTGACTAGAACATAAGATCTGTCTCATGTACTGCTTCCTGTACCCCCAAAACCTAGGAGTTCCTAACACACAGTGAATACTAAATGCATATGTTTTGAATGAAAGTATAACACTGGACACTTGAGGCAATAAAGACATCAAAGCCCCAATAAGACTGCTTAAAATTGTAAAAATGACAATACTACATATCAAATATTCATACTACCTCAACAGTTTTCTTTTCGTCCAGGTCTATCTCATTATCCATCAAAAAGGGATGAGAGGAATCCATTTATTATAAAATACCAATAAAATAGATATCTAAGAAAAAACTAATTATATACCCAGAACTTAGAAAGAATACTAGTGAACCTTACTGAAGTACATAAACTCCAACATATAAAAGACCAGGATAGTAGAACTCAGAAAAAAAAATAATTATGTAAACTATACATTGCAAAGATGCCAGTTCTCCACAAGAGGATATACAGATTCAAACCAATTTTTAAACAAAAGATTTTGTGAAACTTGCCAAAATAATTTAAGCTTAAATATTGTGGTTAAGGGGCTGGGGTTGTGACTCAGGGGTAGAGCGCTCATCTACCATGTCTGAGGCACCGGGTTCGATCCTCAGAACCACATTTTTTTTAAAAAAAAAAGGAAAAAAAAAAAGAAAAGAAAGAGATTGTGTCCACCTATAACTAAAAAATAAATATTTTTTTAAAAAATACTGTGGTTAACAACCTGAGCTCTAAAGCCAGATTGTCTGAGTTTGAATCCTCAGCTTAGTGTGATCTTAGACAAAGTACTGAACCTATCTGCACTCCTAATTTTTGTATCTATAAAATAGTGCTATGGGGCTGGGGATGTGGCTCAAATGATAACACGCTCACCTGGCATGCGTGGGACACTGGGTTCGATCCTCACCACCACAAACAAATATAGAGATGCTGTGTCCACCGAAAACTGAAAAATAAATATTAAAAAATTCTCTCTCCTTAGAAGATGGAAAAATATACCCTGTTCATGGATGGGCAGAACTAACATTAACAAAATGGCGATATTACCAAAAGTTCTCTATAGGTTTAATGCAATGCCAATCAAAATCCCAACGGCATTTCTTGTAGAAATAGATAAAGCAATCATGAAATTCATATGGAAAAATAAAAGACCCAGAATAGCAAAAGCAATTCTAAGCAGGAAGTGTGAATCAGGCGGTATAGCGATACCAGATTTCAAACTATATTACAGAGCAATAGTGACAAAAACAGCATGGTAATGGTACCAAAACAGGCGGGTGGACCAATGGTATAAGAATAGAGGACACAGAGACTAATCCACAAAGTTACAACTATCTTATATTTGATAAAGGGGCTAAAAGCATGCAATGGAGGAAGGATAGCATCTTCAACAAATGGTGCTGGGAAAACTGGAAATCCATATGCAACAAAATGAAACTGAATCCCTTTCTCTCGCCATGCACAAAAGTTAACTCTAAATGGATCAAGGAGCTTGATATCAAATCAGAGACTCTGCGTCTGTTAGAAAAAAAAGTTGGCTCCGATCTACATATTGTGGGGTCGGGCTCCAAATTCCTTAATAGGACACCCATAGCACAAGAGTTAATAACTAGAATCAACAAATGGGACTTACTTAAACTAAAAAGTTTTTTCTCAGCAAGAGAAACAATAAGAGAGGTAAATAGGGAGCCTACATCCTGGGAACAAATTTTTACTCCTCACACTTCAGATAGAGCCCTAATATCCAGGGTATACAAAGAACTCAAAAAATTAGACAATAAGATAACAAATAACCTAATCAATAAATGGGCCAAGGACCTGAACAGACACTTCTCAGAGGAGGACATACAATCAATCAACAAGTACATGAAAAAATGCTCACCATCTCTAGCAGTCAGAAAATGCAAATCAAAACCACCCTAAGATACCATCTCACTCCATTAAGATTGGCAGCCACTATGAAGTCAAACAACAAGTGCTGGCGAGGATGTGGAGAAAAGGGTACTCTTGTACATTGCTGGTGGGACTGCAAATTGGTGCAGCCAATTTGGAAAGCAGTTTGGAGATTCCTGGGAAAGCTGGGAATGGAACCACCATTTGACCCTGCTATTGCCTTTCTCGGACTATTCCCTGAAGACCTTAAAAGAGCATGCTACAGGGCTGCTGCCATATCGATGTTCACAGCAGCACAATTCACAATAGCTAGACTGTGGAACCAACCCAGATGCCCTTCAATAGATGAATGGATAAAAAAAATGTGGCATCTATACACAATGGAGTACTATGCAGCAATAAAAAATGACAAAATCATAGAATTTGCAGGGAAATGGATGGCACTAGAGCAGATTATGCTTAGTGAAGCTAGTCAATCCCTAAAAAACAAATACCAAATGTCTTCTTTGATATAATGAGAACAACTATGAACAGAGCAGGGAGGAAGAGCAGGAAGAAAAGACTAACATTAAACAGAGACATGAGATGGGAGGGAAAGGGAGAGAAAAGGGAAATTGCATGGAAATGAAGGGAGACCCTCATTGCTATACAAAATTTCATATAAGAGGTTGTGAGGGTAATGGGAAAATAAACAAGGAGAGTAATGAATTACAGTAGATGGGGTAGAGAGAGAAGATGGGAGGGGAGGGGAGGGGGGATAGTAGGGGATAGAAAAGGTAGCAAAATACAACAATTACTAATTGGGCATTATGTAAAATTGTGGATGTATAACCGACGTGATTCTGCAATCTGCATTTGGGGTAAAATTGGGAGTTCATAACCCACTTCAATCTAATGTATGAAATATGATATATCAAGAGCTTTGTAATGTTGTGAACAACCAATAAAAAATAAATAAATAAATAAATAAACAAATTTAAAAAAAATTCTCTCTCGCTCTCTCCCCTGACCCCCTCTGTCTCTCTGTCTCTCTTTAAAAAAAAAAAATAGTGTTATGACTTCAACATCAGTGGGTTGTCACAAGGAGTGCATGTGTTATAACATGTAAAAAACCGACTCAGTAAATATCAAGTAGGATCAAGATCTGGAAGACAATGTAGGGGGAAACCAAAAAAACATTCAGGGGAAAAAGTACATTACAGAGAGTAAAAGACAAATTCTTTAAAAGTGTGCTCTCCTGGTGTAAGAAATTGCAGGAAAATCAAAGAAACAGAATAAAGTCTACAATGAAAGTAATAAAGTGGGATAGAATAAAGGTATGTTCCAAAGCACTACTGAAAGGAAAATGCTTTGGTTTGAATGGAGGTGTTCCCTCCAAAATGCACACTGAAACTTAATGCCATGCAACAGTATTTAAGAGATGTGGCCTCTGGTTGGGGGTGATTACGTCATGGAAGCAAAGCTCTCATGAATGGGACTAGCAAGTTTAAAGTACACAGAGTTCCCACCCTCCAGAACAGTGAGAAAAAGAAATTCATATTATTTATATATTATCCAGACTCAGGTTATTTTTTTATAGTAACCCTAAGGACTAAGAAAAGTTTATTCAAAACACTGGTAGAGCTAGGCTGGGGGTGTGGCTCAGTGGTAGAGTGTCTGCATGGCATGCACAGGGTCTGGGTTCAATCCCCGAACTTCAATAAACAGTGGTAGAAGGTGTTATTTAATAAAATCAGTTGTATAGAACAATCAGCTATCAAAGAAATTTTTTAAATTAATCCTTACCTACAACCATACCCCAAACAAATTTCAAAAAGATTTTGGTTCTAGGAAGGAAAATGACAACTATTTCCAATATCAGCATGGGGAAAAACTAAGTATAAAAGGAAGAAATCACGAGAAAAAAGATTGATAAATTCAACTCCATGAACATTTAAGACTTATGCATATCAAGGATAACATGAGCAAAATT
This sequence comes from Ictidomys tridecemlineatus, assembly GCF_052094955.1. Lineage (NCBI taxonomy): Eukaryota > Metazoa > Chordata > Mammalia > Rodentia > Sciuridae > Ictidomys > Ictidomys tridecemlineatus. The sequence goes on along the minus strand of NC_135486.1, from coordinate 7,864,486 downwards.
TAAAGGCAAAAGTCTGAAACACAACAAAATGTAGCAAAATGGTATATTTATACGAACCTGTTAGAGACACTTTTCAGAAGATGATACACAATCAACAAATATATGAAAAAATGTTCAACATCTCTAGCAATTAGAGAAATGCAAATCAAAACTACTCTAAGATTTCATCTCACTCCATTCAGAATGGCAGCTATTAAGAATACAAACAACAATAATTGTTGGTGAGGATGTGGGGAAAAAGGCACATTCATACACTGCTAGTGGGACTGCAAAATTGGTGCAGCCAATATGGAAAGCAGTATGGAGATTCCTTAAAAACTTTGGAATGTAACCACCATTTGACCCAGCTATATCACTCCTGGGTCTATACCCAAAGGACTTAAAAACAGCATACTACAGGGACACAGCCACATCAATGTTTATAGCAGCACAATTCACAATAGCTAAACTGTGAAGCAACCTAGATGCCCTTCAGTAGATGAATGGATAAAGAAAATGTGATATATATATATATATATATATATATATATATATATACACACAGACACACAATGGAATATTTTCAGCATTAAAAGAGAATAAAATCATGGCATTTGCAGGTAAATGGATGGAGTCGGAGAATGTAATGCTAAGTTAGCCAATTCCAAAAAAACAAATGCCAAATGTTTTCTCTGATTTAAGGATGCTGATTCATAATGGGGTTGGGGGCGGGGGGGAGGGGCAAGGGAGGATTAGATGAACTCTAGATAGGGCAAAAGGGAGGAAGGGGCACAGGGGTAGGACAGACAGTGAAATGAAATGGCCATCATTACTGGAAGTATATGTATGAAGACACAAATGGTGTGACTCTACTTTGTGTACAGAGATGTGAAAAATTATGCTCTATATGTGTAATATGAATTATAATGAATTCTGCTATCATATATAATACATGAAAATTTTTAAAGACTTTTAAAAAAGAAAAAAATAAGATTAGCAGCCCAATAAAAAATGAAATGAAGGACAAAAAACAAATGATCAATAAACAGTCTTCTAACCTCCATTCTATCCCTCTCTCAAACATTTCACAGCTCCAATCCCTAGCCTCAGGATAGGGGTAGAGGGAAGTCTCTGGCTCAACTCTGAGCCAGTTCACCTAATACTTTTAACATTTTATTTAAAGAGGGACGTTACTTGAGACAATTAATATAGAATTTTCCTGACAAGAGTTCAGCAAAGAATCATCAGATGAAACCCAAAAGAGAGGGTACTGAGAGGAAAAGGAAGCCACCCTCCCACTAGGCAGCATGACATGTGGGGTTGGGTCCCACAAGAGATCTCAGGAGCCGGCAGAAGGGTAAAGAGAAGTTATAAAACGTGAAAAAATTCTTCAGTGTATACTAAAGAGCATGCTTTGTGGTTAATGAGATAATTTATAGTTTAGTCTGCATCAAGAATAACAGTACACTGGAAAATAACACTTAATATTTATTTCAGAAAGCCAGTCACTAAGACTTAAAATAGGCTACACAAATAAAGGGAATAAAGCTAAGTTCTATATCTATTGTTTATCTCTATTCCTCTAAAGAAAGTTATATAAACACATTTCCACTGTCCAGGGAAAATAAATGTATTAAAAAATTATAATGCCCCCTATGAATCTTACTGAAATCAAATGGAAAAAAATATAAAGCTTCTCTAGGAATGAAGATATTTATTTAGGAAACCTACAGCAGTTCATAAAATACTTGCATGACAGTCTTATAAGCCTCTAGGTAAAGAAAATGGTTATCTTTAGCTGGTTACAAAAAAAATAAGTTTTATTATACATAAAACTTAACTGGTCATGCAAGAGGAAGGAGGTAATGGTTAGCAAGAAATATTGCACTGTTAAAAGAATAATATTCAGTCTTGTGATAGAGTCATCCAATATGACACTGTTTTCTACTTTCTCTTATTCCAAAACAGAATAGAAATTACAATACAGAGACAGATGTTTAAGGACTCAAAACTAGTGAAGCCGTTTTCCTTCAAGAGTGAATCTGGTAATTAGAACATACTAACTACCGGTGACTAAGGAAAACAAAACCATATGATCAATTACTCTAAAGTGAAACTACAGCAAAACTGCAAACATCTTAAGAGGTCAGAGGAAAGCCCAAGCATAAAATAGGTTTCCTCAAAGCAGAAAATAAAATCAGAAGAATAGATAAGGAAAATGTGATATATATACACAATGAAATAATATTTAGCCTCAAAGAAGAATGAAATTATAGCATTTGCTGCTAAATGGATGCAGCTGGGGAATATAATGCTAAGCAATAAGCCAATTCCAAAGAAACAAAGGCCAAATGTTTTCTCTGATATGCAGATACTAATTCACAACAGGAGTGAGGGGTGCTAGGAAAGAATAGAGGTATTTTGGATTAGGCAGAGGGGAGGAGGTATGGAGGATAAGAAAGATAGTAGAATGAATAAGACATTAATACCCTATGTGCATATATGACTACACAACTGGTATGATCCTACATCATATACAACCAAAAGAATGAGAAGTTATATACTCCATTTATGTATGATGTGTTAGAATGCACTCTATTATCATATATAACTATTTAGATCAAAATTTTTAAGAGAATAAAAATCAGAGGTAATTGAAATATGATAGAAGACATGTCTTTCTTTAAAATGTTTACAAGGAATTAGTGGTACACAATCTTGTAAACATACTACTCAACTGTACATTTTTAAATGGTGAATTTTATAGCATGCAAACTTATCTCAAAAATATTAGTATTGAGCTGGGATTATGGCTCAGCGGTAGAGTGCTTGCCTAGCACATGCAAGGCCCTGGGTTCGATCCCCAGCACCACATAAAAATAAATAAAAAAAGATATCGTGTCCAAATACAACTAAAAAATATTTTAAAAAAAAACAAATATTAGTGTTACTAACACATATGCAAAATCTTTTTTTTTAATTTCTTTTTTATTTTATTTTTTTAGTTCTCGGCGGACACAACATCTTTGTTGGTATGTGGTGCTGAGGATCAAACCTGGGCCGCACGCATGCCAGGCGAGCGCGCTACCGCTTGAGCCACATCCCCAGCCCCGCAAAATCTTGAAAAAAAAAAAAAAAGAAGAAATTTCTGCTCACCAGAACTTGTGTGGTTAACAAAAATACACTATTAAGACTAAGTCTTGGGCTGGGCTTCTGGCTCAGTGGTGGAGCATTCGCCTATCATGTGTGAGACCCTGGGTTCGATCCTCAGCACCATGTACAAATAAATAAAATAAAGGTATTGTGCCCACTTACAACTAAAAGTAATCCCTCTCCACAGGACTTAAAAACAGCATACTATAGGAACACAGCCACAACAATGTTTATAACAGCACAATTCACAATAGCTAAACTGTGGAAACAATCTAGATGCCCTTCTGATGAATGAATAAAATAATGTGACATATATACACAATGGAATATTACTCAGCCAAAAAAGAGAATAAAATCATGGCATTTGCAGGTAAATGGATGAAGTTAGAGAAGATAATGCTAAGTGAAGTTAGCCAATCCCAAAAAAACAAATGCCAAATGTTTTCTTTGATATAAGGAGGCTGATTCATAGTGGGATAGGGAGCAGGAGGACAAACTCTAGATAGGGCAGAGGGGTTGGAGGGGAATGGGGGTAGGGGGTTATTAATGATAGTGGAATGTGATGATCATTATTATACAAAGAACATGTATGAAGACACATATTGGTGTGCATATACTGGTGTGCATACAACCAGAGATATGAAAATTGTGCTCTATATATGTAATTAGAATTGTAATGCATTCCACTGTCATATATAAATAAAAAAAGAAAAAGAAAAAGTTATGGAGAGACAGATGGAACTTGTTTTTGGCTTAGACTTAGGCAATCTGGAAAATTCTACTAGCTTAAGCAAATATTACATCTGGAAGTTCATTAAAAATTATAAAGAAAAAACAATCAGTTTCTTCACATTCAGTGAGCTCAATAAAGCCAGAGGCAGACTTACTGATTTAAAAAAAAAAAAAAAGACTAAGTCTCTGTGTATACTAAACTTTCTTTTCTCAAAAAAAAAAGGGGAGGGACCAATACAACATATATTTTGTCTTTATAATAAGCCAAAAGGATTTAGTATTTGAATGGACATGCAAACTCTCTGCAATATTCTTCATAAATACATTTCTATATCTGATGGCTTTTTGAGAACTTACTACAGTTTTGGTTTAGAGCGATCATGATTGTTTTTTTACTGGTCACTGGTTCTTGGTAAATTCTAATAGCTGGATCCTCTCTTAAGAGAAATCTGCTCATGCTTTTACAGACCTTAAGCTGGGAGTTGAGCTACCTCCTGATCCCACTGACAATGTTCATAAGAGCAGACAATGAAAAAAAAAAAATCACCTGTCTGGCACCTGTAATCCCACTCAGCTACTTGGGAGAATGAAGCAGAAGGATCACAAGTTCCAGGTCAGCCTGGGCAATTTGATGAAACTCTCAGCAATTTAACAAGACCCTTTCTCAAAATAGTAAAAAACAAAAGGGGCTGGAGATGAAGCTCAGTAGTAAAGCACCCGCTGGGTTCAATCCCCAGTACTGGGAGGACAGCTGAGAATCACCTGACATTTCTGTTAGGGATTTTGTGTTACACAGGCAATACATATTCTAGGTTGTCCACCTCAAAAAAGCAGATGACTGCCACTTCTGTAGAAACCATTCTAACTCCTTGGGACAACTCCCTTTAAGCTATATTCTTCTTTTCTAGGACAGAAGAGTCCAAATAGCATCTCTTTATCCTGAGTTCAAACTGATATTGCTTTTATCTGTGTTCTAAAAAATAAATAAGAGGAACACTAAAAGAATGCTCTAATTGGCTGAGGTTGTGGCAGAGCGCTTACCCAGCATGCGTGAGGCACTGGGTTCAATCCCTAGCACTACATAAAATAACCAAATAAAATAAAGGTATTGTGTTCATCTACACATATGTGTGTATGTATATAGAATGCTCTAATTATCATTAATTTTTATTTCACATAAAAATATTATGAATAAATATCACTAGCTGTGGTAGCACATGCCTGTAATCCCAGCAACTTGGGAAGTTAAGGCAAGAGGATTACAAATTCAAGGTCAGAACCAACACCTTAGTGAGACCCTGTCTCTAAATAAAAAATGGGCTGGAGCTATAGCTCAGTAGTGGAGGTTTCATCTTCAGTAGCAAATAAATAAATAAATATTTAAGCAATTATTATAAAGCTTATTTTTATAGAAAAAGCATAAACTTGATTCAGCTAGCCATCAGTGTCAGGAAAATCTAGGCAATTTGTTCATACTGCCAACCCAAGAAAATACAGTTGACCTGTATTTTTTTTTCTTTGTTTTTGGATTTGATCCATGTCTTTTTTTTTATTGGTTGTTCACAACATTACAAAGTTCTTGACATATCATATTTCATACATTAGATTGAAGTGGGTTATGAACTCCCAATTTTTACCCCAAATGCAGATTGCAGAATCACGTCGGTTACACATCCACAATTTTACATAATGCCCTATTAGTAACTGTTGTATTCTGCTACCTTTATTTTAGACATCAAAACTATACTAATTACCATTTATGGAGTATCAGTGTTAGTTATAATATTTCCAAAAACTCTACAAGGTAGTTATTATCCTCATTTTATAGATATGAAAACAGGAAGAGAAAGGTTAAGTAATTACCCAATGTCACCTGTGAGCAGATAGCTGAGGCTATCTGGTATGTGAATTATCTCTCAGGGAATGCTGTAATGCTGTTTCAGACAAGCAATTCCTCCTCCCAAGTCCACACTTGAGAATTTGACAATGGTAAAAGCAGAAAGTGAAAAGTCAGAGAAGGTTTCTGTTGACTTTTTCTCCTAAAGGCAAAAATGGGGTAGAGGGCTAGGATTGTGGCTCAGCGGTGGTGCACTCGCCTAGCACGGGCGGGCCCAGGTTCAGATCCTCAGCACCACATGAAAGTGAGGGCATTGTGTTGTGTCCATCTACACCTAAAAGATAAATATTTTTAAAAAATGGGGTAGAAATCCTCTTCTGTTCATAACATCCAAAAAATTTTCAGTATTTCATGTCAAAATTACCACCTTTAATTTTTTTTATTGTTACCACTTTATGGAGAACCATGTAATGTTTCAATACATATACATTGTAAAATTATTACCTTTTAACAAGTTTTATTAATAGGAAATTCCTTTCAAGATAACCAACCCAGATGCCAGAATAGTTACCTCCACATGTAAATTTCACTTTTTTAAATATTAGCAAATAAATTGCTTCCCACTAGTAAGCCCCTCTCAGTATTTACTTATTTATTTACAGATGTCATTTGTGCAATCAGTGCATAAATTGCTAAATATTATTGACCTCTTAATAATAACACTGGCACACAACTTCAGTAACATCTGATGTTATAACAAATCCACAGAAGACAAATGCTTCAAAAATTAAAAAGATGAGGCCTTTCACAATTCTTCATAATCTTATCAAAACATCAAACTTCTGTAAGCCAAGAATATTTTCCAATTTACTTTACCCAGAGAATGATAAGCCAGTCACAGTGGTGCATACCTATAGTCCCAGCTACTCAGAAGGCTAAAGAGGAGAATCACAAGTTCAAGACCAGCCTGAGCAACTTAATGAGACAATGTCTCAAAGTTTTAAAAAATAATAAAAAGAAGCTAAAGATGTAGTTCAGTGGTAGAATTCCCCTGGGCTCAATCTCTATTACTGCAAAAGAGAGAGGGGAAGACAAAGGGAGGGAAAGGGGAAAATAAACAATGAAGGAGACAGATGATGAAGACCACATAGGAAACTCAAGAAAGCCAGGTATTAAATGGATTTTTTCATACACATTTTTAGAACTATATCAGTAAATACAATTTGCTCCAACAAGAGCAACAAATAAACAAAAATTTAAAACAATGAATCTCAGTCCCTTATTATGATTACTAGCATCAAACAGATCTAATACAACCAAATTGGTGGGGTTCTTTATTGATATTTATTTTTTAGTTGCGGTTGGACACAATACCTTTATTTTATTTATTAATTTATTTTAATGTGGTGCCAAGGATCAAACCCAGGGCCTCGCATATGCTAGGCAAGCACTCTACCACTGAGCCACAACTCCAGCCCCCAAATTTGTGTTTTAATCTTACTTCATTCCATAAAGGGACCATCCTGCTGCAAATCTTAATAAAGCACCTTAGGCTCTCCATTCATGTATCTGAGTCAATAAGTACAACTGAACAATAATTACATGCAAGACATCTTATATAAAGTTTAAAGGTCAATATTTTTTGTTTTTCTATATCCTGATATAAATAACACTTTTTCACTACATAAACACACTGACTCACAAATTAAAGCTCCTATTTCACCACAGAATCATTTCACAATGATAGCAAAACACTATGTTGTATGCCTTAAACCTACAATTTTTAAAAAGTACCTTATTTCAAATGACACTTAAGACACTTAAGAGAAACAGATGATCCCTAATGCATGATGAAATCATATACTCCCTTCTCCAAAAATATAGAGAATATTTTTGAGATTCAACAAGAAAATCAAAACCTATAGCTGGCACTCTATGTAATTTTCATATATATGGTGAAGTCTTCAATATAAGGACATATTAACTAAAGGCAATGGTAGTCTTTTGTTTTCATTATATGATAGTTCAAGGAAGCAATATTAGTTTAAGAGACTACATGTTTTCTTCTTTTTTTCTTTTTTCTTTTTAGTTGTCAAAGAACCTTTATTTTATTTATTAATATGTGTGCTGAGAACCAAACCCAGTGCCTCACACATGCCACACAAGCACTCTACCACTGAGCCACAATCTCAGCCTGGAATACATGTTTTCTATTTTAATAGCACAATTTCAGAATTAACAATTGTGTTTAAATGAGGCAGTATAATTCTTAAAGATTTAAATATTTAAGGTCTAACTTGTTTAAACTCACTACAACCTACAAATAAAAGCTATAATTTTATTACTATAATTTACTAAATGCATACTATGACTCAAACAATACTGAATATTTTAGTTATTTTCTTTTATGGTCACAGCAATCACTGAACTAACTGTACTCCATCCAACCTTACAAATGAAAGAATATAATCAAAAGATTAAATGGGTGTAACTCTACATCATGTACAACCAGAAGAATGAGAAGTTACACTCTATTTACATATGATGTTTCAAAAGTATTCTACTGTTATGTATAGGTACTTAGAAAAAATTTTAAAAAGATTAAATAATTGGTTCTAGCTAATATAACTAAAGATATAACCCAGATTTGAAGAAAACAATCAATCTCATTTGGTACTGGTCTGTCTCCTATGATAATAACTGCCTAATGGTCAACTAACTGCCCACTTCAACCCCAAAGCTGGTGGGGGGAAGATTTGGTCAAATGGATTGAAACATGCCTCCTTGGAGTTTCCTGCCCAGATTTTCAATCCAAAGGGACTGTGGCAATGGCAGGAATCATGACTCACCACTGAAAGAAAACTCTGTTCCCCTGTTCTCCTATTTCTATATAGGATCTCTCAATTCTTGCTAAGAAGAGTGCCATTCCAGAACTCTCACCACATTTTCCAATCCACCTTTACCAGAAATAAAGCTCAATATTTTCATCCACGTTGGGCTTCTACTGTGTTTTGAATTTCCCTTCTAAAACTCATGTTAAAATATAATTGACAGTTTGATGATACTGAGAGAATGGATCCTCCAGAGGTCATAAGGGTTCAGCCCTAATAAATGGATTAATGTTATTATCTCAGGAGTGGATTGTTAATTAAGCAGGGGTTGGACCCTTATCCTTCTCCATCCTCCTGTGTTCTCTCACCATGTGATGTCTTCTGCCATGTTATGACAGTGCAAAAAGGCCTTCATCAGATGAAGACACTCCATATTGGACTTCCCAGCCGTCACAAATGTGAGCCAAACAAATCTCTTTTCTTTATATATTCTGTTATCATGGCAGAAAATGAGCCATGAGAACTTGTTTCTTTGCTTGGTTAAAAACCTGAAGAGGTGGGCACTGTGGCACACGCCTGTAATCCCAGCAGCTTGGGAGGCTGAGGCAGGAGGAAGGAGGAAGGAGAGTTCAAAGACAGCCTCAGCAAAAGGGAGATGCTAAGCAACTCAATGAGACCTTGTCCCTAAATTTAAAAAAAGAAAAAAAAAAAAAGAAAGTCTGGAGAAGTGCAAAAGTGGCTTCATTAATTCTTCCAAACCTCTAATTGATATCTTCAGTACAGTTACAGAAACAAATTAAGTCTAAGATCAAGTAACTAAAGTAAATGAAACACACTAGCAATGTCAAGAGAACTATGGAGATGGTTATTATCATTTACAATACAAACTGGTCACATTAATTTCTTTAAAAACTTCAGAGAAAAAAAAATAAAAATAAATAAATAAAAACTTCAGAGATAATCTATATTGAACATATATTAACTTTAATCTATTTAAATCTTCAAGCCAATTGGTCTAAGACTGACACTTAGGGAAAAAAAAACCTAAGATAATGCTACCTGCTTTTTTTTTTAAAGAGTCAGTGAGAGAGAGAGAGAGAGAGAGAGAGAGAGAGAGAGAGAGAGAGAGAGAGAGAGAGAGAGAATCTTTTTAATATTTATTTTTTAGTTTTCGGCAGACACAACATCTTTGTTTGTATGTGGTGCTGAGGATCGAACCCGGGCCACACGCATGCCAGGTGAGCGCGCTACCGTTTGAGCCACATTCCCAGCCCATGCTACCTGCTTTTGTTGCTCAGAAATTAGACTCCACCACTGTACTCAATTCCACAGTCTAATCGCAACTTTTATAAATCTAGTCCATCTTTCCACTTATTGCTGTATGAGCCCCCTAGACCCTGGCTTAATCTGATCATTTCCCTGTGTACCTCTCTTTTTTTGTCTTAATATTACCAGTTCTGACTCTTCTCTTTGGCTTGTCTCTTTTGTCTCTTTTCTTAATATTACCAGTCCTGACTTGTCTCTGTCTTTTTTTTTTTTTTAGTTGTAGTTGGACAACAGGACCTTTGTTTTATTTATTTACTTTTATGTAGTGCTGAGGCTCAAATCTAGCGCCTCAAACGTGCTAGGCAAGCACTCTACTGCTGAGCCACAACCCCAGCCCCCTGACTTGTCACTTATTCTATGTACTTCTCTAGATATTCCCTTAGCATCTTTTAGCATTGTTCTGTTCACTGGCTAATAAAAACCAGCAGGGCAGTAAGCAAGTTGATCATGGCATACCAAAGAGTTATAAGACCAGGGTTAAAATTAAAGAGAAAAAAATGCAACAGGAATGTATGTGGAAGAGAAAAAAGAAAGCAAGCAATCAATATTTAATGAGCATCTACTATATAATCTTCTCCCAACAAAAGTATGAGTACACATTATTAGCTCAATTTATAAGGGCAACAAACTCAAGTAATTTTCCCCATGGTTACAGACCAAAAAGGGGGTTAAAAAAAAAAAAAGAAGAAGACAATATTCCATGATCTGAATGACCAGTCTGGTTTTTCTCAACCCGTTACACAGATCTCCAGGCATAAACTGAAACACTGGGGAACCACTAAGACAGAGATGCTGAATGCTCATCCAGAGAGGCAGTGTCAGTTCAAAGCTAGCCTCAGCAAAAAGGAGATGGTTCATTCACTCTAGTTTTTCAAGGTTAACTGACAAGTAGGATGTGGGGTTTTTCTGTTTTTTTTTTGTTAGCAATTAAAAATTTATGTAAGTAGTATGAAATTAAATGAAACGTAAAAGTCATATGAATTTTTAAACAGAGAAGTTAAGAAATTTTCAAGATGTCCTAAGGCACATCCCAACAGGTAGACCTACTGACCTCTGCCGTAAAGATTTTTTTGCTGATACATTAAGAAGATCTGTTTTACAGATATGGGGAGATATGGTTTAAAATGTCTGGATTAACAAACCTGGAAACCTCCTCCAACTCTCCCCAAAAGAGTCAATCACTCCCTCTATAGTTTATACAACATTTTATATAATTTATATCCCTATTCTAGTATTTATCATAATTATTTATCTATTATAATTATTTCACCTGGGACAGCAACAGTATTTTATTCATCCTTATGTTCTCAGAAGATCCCTCAAAAGTATAACGATTATAGTACACCACATTCAACATTTGTTGAATGAATAGGTTAAACATACATATTTCAAAAATCAAAGTAATTTCTCTCTAGTAAGATCATTTCAACACAGAGAACTTAAAAAGATTTTAATAATATTAAACAACACTTACTAATACCAAATCCAAATCCACTTATAGCTAATGAGATTTGAAAGGCTAATTTCCTCACCCATAGTCCAGAAACCATATTACACAGACTTAATATTAAGACAACACTAAACTCATACTATATACAGTTCTTTACATAAAATATACCTTTCCAAATCAGAGAATTTCTAGTCATCAAAAACAAATTACAGGGTCTGGGGCTGTAGCTCAGTGGTAGAGCGCCTGCCTCACTTATGTTATGTGAGGCAGTGGGTTGGAGCCTCAGCATCACATAAAAATAAATAATACAAAGGTATTACATCTATCTACAACTAAAAAAGATATATTAAAAAAATGTTCCAGGAGGCTGGGGATGTGGCTCAAGAGGTAGCACGCTTGCCTGACGTGTGCAGCCCGGGGTTCGATCCTCAGCACCACATACAAAAAACAAAGATGTTGTGTCTGCCAAAACCTAAAAAAAAAAAAAAAAAAAAATTATATATGTATAATATATATAATTTATATATATATATATATATATAAATTCTCTCTCTCTCTCTCAAAAAAAAAATGTATGTTCCAGGAATATATGTTATATATACATATATATTTTTTCATGATTCCCTATATTAAAAATACTGTTTCAGAGATAGGGATATAACTCAGTGATAGAGTACCTTCCTAGCATCCCAAAAGCCTGGGTTCAATTCCCAGCAAGACACACACACACACACACACACACACACACACACACACACACACACACAAACAGCCTGGGCTGAGGATGTGGCTCAGTGGTATAGCACTTTCCTGGCATGTATGAGACCCCAGGTTCAAACCTCAGCACTCAAAAACAAAGAAAAAAAATTTTTTAATTAACCCACCATTTACCAAACATGATCACATTCTATTCTCTTTCCCTGTATGTGTCTATACTACCAAAGGTACAGCTGAGCAGTAAAATGGTCAGATATAAAGGTGAATAAAAATACATAAAAAATGACAAACTGGAAAGTCAGCCTCTAAGCAATTAGGCTGACCAGTTCTTCTATAGAATGAAGTAGAAGGAGAACAGGGGTCTTTGCAAAAATTGCTTGTACTTAAATAATAAAAATAATAAAGATACATGCATTATTTTTAAAATCAAAACACTGACTTTATTACATTTCTCACTAGAAAGCACTCTCCTAAAACATTGTCAAATCTTTCAGAAATATTTTCATTTAACATTCAATCAAAAAGGAAAAATAAATACTAGTTATTACTTTAAGATTAACTATCCTTGAATCTTCCCTACCTGAAATTTATCTACATAGAGAATTTCCTTGGGAGTTTCTACTACAATATTCTATTTGGTAAATATTTTCATCATTCAATGGAACACATTTCATCGCCAATAAAATGAGTTTCAATATTACTGTTTAAAAAAAGTCAACACTTCTTTATTAGAATTAAAAGAAAAATTTAAATAGAATTTTAAAGTAAATGTATACAAAGATCCAGTGACACTTGCAAAAATCTGTCCCTGGGAAATGCTTGTCAATATATGAAAATACAGTTACAAGAAAATACCATTGTTTTTAGCAAGGTAGGTGGGAAAAAGGGGCAATATAAATGTCTAACAATAAGGACACAGTTCAATAACTCTATTCTAATGAGCCTGTTTCTTTTTAAAAAAAAAAAACAGTTATTAAACAATGTATAATAACAAGCAGAATTTCACTTTTTTAATTAAACTCTCCTTTTAAATATGTTAAAATAATCACATACGGAGGTGCTGGCATTGTGGCTCAGTGGTAGAGTGCTTGCCTAACACATGTGAGGCACTGGGTTCAGTCCTCAGCACCATATAAAAATAAACAAACAAAATAAAGGTATTGTGTCCTTCTATAACTAAAAATATATATTAAATTTTTTTAAAAAATCATCACATACCACCCTGAATTTTTACATACAGGCAAAAAGTTTCAAGTAATTATTTGAGCCTGGTGCGGTGGTGTATACCTGTAATCCCAGCAGCACAGGAGGCTGAGACAGGAGAATTGTGAGTTCAAAGCCAGCCTCGGCAAAAGCAAGGCCCTAAGCAACTCAGTGAGACCCTGTCTCTAAATAAAATACAAAATAGGGCTGGGGATGTGGTGTCAGTAGTAGAGTGCCCCTGAGTTCAATCCCCTGTACGGAAGGAAAGAAGGAAGGAAGGAAGGAAGGAAGGAAGGAAGGAAGGAAGGAAGGAAGGAAGGAAGGAAGGAAAACACTATAAATAAAATAAATTATTTGAATGTGTGTTTTAAAACAAAAACATCAATTTAATTATAAGTAAAACTTTCTAAAAGAAAGAAATTTTTAAATTATCCTTCGATATACATTAACTCTGTTAATTGCCAAGGCAAGATGCATATAACTCTGTTAATTGTCAAGGCAAGATGCATATAATTTGCTTCATTTCAAGAGATACTTATTACTGGAAAGTCCCTAACAGATTTTGAAGTTAGAGCCACATGATTACAAGGCATCTCCAAGTCTCCTCATATCTCCCAAATACAGTCAGTGGAAGCAAGAGGACAGCAGAGAATACTAACAGATCCCTCCCATTCCTAGAAAAACACCTTAATGGAGTTTATGAACTCAAAGAGGCCAAGAGTCATTGTCTTACATAGCAAAAAGACCCTGAGCAGAGAAAGGTTGCTACTACAACTCTGCACAACACTGAATGAGCTCTGGAATCAACTTTCACACCCTCAGTTCAAGCATCTTGTTAAAGTAGGCATTTCTGGCATACAAATGTCAAAATTAAAAGCTTATTAACTTTGGCTACTCCAAATTGAAGAAGTAATAAAAAGAGGTAGGTCTTAATCGGATAATCTGAATTAAATAAATAAGAGAATACATGATGTCAACACTGCAGAGTTTTATGTAGCTTCTCTGCTGGGACTCTAGGCAATAACTGCTACCCAATGACTCCTTTCCCAAGATTAGAATACTTACTTTTTGTTCTAATTTACAAGAAAAATACTGGACATTTTTTTTTTTTTTTTGCCATACTGGGAGCTGAACCCAGGGCCTTATACCTGCTAGACAAGCATTTAACCACTGAGCTACATCCTTATATCTAAGTTGGACATTTTAAACTTAAGTGAAAATAGAGACTCCACCGTCATTTCAGATGGGCTAGGGTCCTCAATAAAGTGATCCTTGAAAAAGCAGAAAATAACATATTTATACTGATATATAATGTACACATTTAATGTAGTATACAGCATATGAAGCATATAGGGAATTTACATATTGAGTATATTACTAATATAAAAATATCAAAATTTACTATAAAAACTTATCATATACTTTCACATAAATTTCTTTGGTGTTACACTAGATGTAGTCTCTCTAATCAGTTTCTAAAAAACTAGTTAACTCAGTTGCAAAATACATATTATTTTACCTCCAAAATCCAACCAATTATGTTTCTATAAGTAAAATCTTCAATTCCATAGAGTTCCATTTCTCTACCTCCTAAGAATGCCATGTACCAATCAGAAGAGAATTAGTATAAGCAAAATAGCCAATTCCCTGAGTAGTTTGACTTTAAGGATACTGAGAAGATGTGACAGTTACATAAACAGTTCTTAAAGATAGTGATATTTACATAGTTCTTAGACAAAATGAACACTTTAAACTCCAAAACTCAGGTTTTCTTTTGTCTTTTTTTTTTTTTTTAATTGGTACTTGGGATTGAACCCAGGGCACTTAATCACTGAGTTACATCCCCAACCCTATTTATTTCTTATATTGAGACAGGGTCTTGCTATATTTCTGAGGCTAGCTTTGAACTTGCAATCCTCCTGCCTCAGCCTCCAGAGACACTGGGATTACAGAAGTGCATCACTGAGCACAGCTTCAATTATTTTTTAGTGGGATTCATTAACACTGGAATGATTTCAATATCAAGTGTTATTGAGGATATGAAGCAATCAGAATTCTCCTAGACGCTGTATTAGTAAAAATGATCCTTTTGGAAACCTGTTTGAATGAGCTGTGGAATGGTGAGCATCTTCTTAAAGTAGGCATTTTTAGCATTCAAGTACAAAAATTAAAAGCTAATTATTCTTGGCTACCAAAAACTGAATAAATAAAAGAAGAGAAGTACATCTTAGTCTGGGAATCTAAGCTAAAGAAATCCTGAGGAGAGCACAGGGGATCAACACTGCAGAGCTTTATAAAGCACTCTGGTAGTTTAATAAGTCCACAAATTCTTTTGATATAACTTGCTTAGAAAAGTGGAGTGCAGTATAATGTTCCTCCCCTTGAATGTGGGTTGGTTTAGTGACTTACTTTTAAAGAACAGAATGTGGAGGAAGTGATGATGTAATTTTGGAGACCAGGTTTTAAAAGATACCGTGGGAGGGGAGGGGAGGGGGGATAGTAGGGGATAGGAAAGGTAGCAGAATACAACAATTACTAATTGGGCATTATGTAAAATTGTGGATGTGTAACCGACGTGATTCTGCAAACTGCATTTGGGGTAAAATTGGGAGTTCATAACCCACTTCAATCTAATGTATGAAATATGATATATCAAGAGCTTTGTAATGTTGTGAACAACCAATAAAAAATAAAAAAATTAAAAAAAAATAAAAATAAAAAAAATAAAAGATACCGTGGCTCTCTCTTTGCTTTTTTATATCACTTGCCACAGTGATCTAAATTTCACACAAAAATTAGCTTAACAAAGCTTCCCACTATTTAAAGACTTTTTTGATGAAATCAATGGTAATATTAACCAATGTGACCTTTTGTAATGGTAAATATGTTAACATTATGAAGATCTATATAACTCAGTGAAGCAATGTTTTCCTACTGACCAATGTTACAAAATCATGCATACAAAAAAGATCTATTACAAGACAAATGTATGGATTTTAACTGTAACATGGCACAAAACATTCATTAATATGTCAAATTCCAAAACACAATTAACCATTAACAAACTTCCAATTTTAGAATTCTGGTGAAAATATCAACAGCATCTAAAAGGCTGTTAAAACACTCTTTGGACTACATATAAGGCCAGTTTCTTTTTTTTACATACTTCCACACAAAAGACATACCACAATGGGATGAACACAGTAGCAGATATGAGAAACTATCTTCTTATTAAACTAGATATCAAAGATAATTGCAAAATATGAAGTAACATTATCATATCACTAAGCTGTTTAATTTGAGGTAACTTTTTAAAATTAAAAATGACTATTTATATTAAATGTCATGGGTTTATTATTTTAAAATGAATAAATAAGCACTTTAAGTTATCAGTCTTAACTACTGATAGGGTAAGCATCCCTGTATACACATCCAACATCTTACTTTTTTGGTCATGCTATACCTTTTATATAAAGTACCCTTCCTTCCTCATATGGCCACACTCAGATCTACCAATCCTCCAAAACTCAGCTCAACATCTATTTCATTCCTTGTGTCCAGCCTCTCCATCTACACATTATTTTCTACTTGATTTGCCAATGTACTTTAACTGAACTTCTGTCAAAATTTTCTCTACATAATTTATGTTCCTTGAAGACAAATTAGTCATTGTATCTTCAACTCAACATACAGTGGGCATAAAATGAATACTTGAAAAATAAACATTTATAAACAATAACAAACTATATCTTGAAGAACAAGAAACAAGAATATGAAATAACTTTTTAAAACTAAGAATGGTTAGAAAAATGTAACCACAGAGTTAAATGGGTTCTTAGAAGGCAATGAGTTCAACTTCTGATCTAAATTATCCCTCCAAAGTGTTTTCCTCAATCAGAGTTGTTATTTGGAAAAACAAAGAATAGCTAAATATACATAAACTATATGTAGAAAAAGAGACTATTAAAAAGGTATCTATAGGAAAGCAAGGAAACAGAATTATAAAGGTCACACAACCAAGGATATGCTTGTCCCTGCCCAGTGATGACACCGCTGGGCACAGATGCCAGGGCTACACCATCACACCATCAACAAACCCTGATGCCACATGTAACATCACTGTCTGTTGCTTTTGAAACAAAATGATATTGTGAGCTACTACTACCATCCATCATTAGAACGGATTTTGTACAGTTCCATTTTCTTTATATTACTAGCTTCCAGTCCATACTGGAGGTATAATTGACTGATGGAACCAAGGTGTATTCTCATGCTCTAGATGAAAAGGGAGCCAGGAATACAATTTCTCCTTCTCCAGAGAAAAGAAGCCTGTGCCTAATAATTGGTAAAATTTCCCAAATGTAGCAGAGAGGTTCAAATTCTGGAAGGCAAAAAAATGACAAATATTCACTATTCTTTCCCTAGTCTTATCTATCTTTACTGATAGCATTCCAATAGCCCCATTACCCCAAAAAACAATCATTATCAAAGCTATATGGTAATTAGAGTCGAGTATTGTCCCACAGATTACTTATTGATTACAAAACAGAACATCATAGAGATAAATTCATTCACATGTTCACTGAACCATTATTGGCAATAACCTAATGTGAAAAAAACCTAAACTGTTGATCAACAGATAAAACTAAAATAAAGCAGATAAAAGTGGACAAAAATTTTGGTGTACACACAAGCATACACAAAGGAATACAAATTAGCCTTTTAAAAGGAGACCTTTCCTTTAGTTACCCATACCACATCCTACCCCATACCTCCCAGCACCCCACCATCTGCACCAGCTAGCTTCAAGCCCTGGAAATTCTGCCAAACGTGCTGCTGCTGTGTCCCTCCACTGCCAACATGATTATCTACCCAAACCTCATGAGACACAGTAAGGTGATCTTTGACATTTACAAAATCCAGAAGATCAAAAATTAGTTGTGCCTGGAGATGGAGGGGAAGGTGATAGATAGACAAGAAGATTGTAACATTGATGACACTCTCAGTGGTAGAAAAGCCTCTGCTGAAGGCCCTGAGGGTAACTGCTGATGTTGACATTGTCCTGAACCACCCGCTTACAGGAAACCAACTTCACAGAAGAAGCCTATAAAAAGTACATCAAAGACTACATTAAACCAATCAAACTTGAAGAACAGAGACCACAAAGGGCAAACCCTTTACAACAGTGGTTACAGAACAAATCATGTATATATCTGATAATTTCAAACACTAGCAGTTCTTTATTGATAATAACATGAATCTAAACAGCATGGTTGCTCTGCTGGATGGTCTTCTTTAAGGATGGCTTAGAAAGGAAAAATGTTATCATATTGGGCAATTACTTTGAATCTATCACCTGTCATCACAACTGGCTATGCTATATAACAATAAAGGCCACTGCTTATCAAGCCACACAACACCAAAACTTAAGGCAGGACTAATGCCATCTTGAGGTATTCATTATTTTTTACCTTGATTTACTTAGCGTGGAGACTGTTTTAAAGACAGGAAAATAAACACATCATGGAGGTTGTCTAAAAATAAAGTCAAAAAAAGAGGAGGAGGAAGATGGAGATGCTGCCATCTGGGATAAACCTAGAAGACATTTTGGGAAGAACCTAGAAGACATTTATGGTAAATTAAATAAGTCAGAAAAAAATACTGCATGATCTCACTCATATGTGGAATCTTTAAAAAGTTAAATAAATAGACATGGAGGGGAAAGAAATGGGCAGAAGTAAGTCAAAGGTATAAACTTGCAATTACTAGAATGAGTAAGTCTAGAGACCCACTGTACAACATGAAGACTATAACTAAAAACAGTAAATATATTGAAATATATTTCAATAATATAGACATATATTATTGAAATTTTGCTAAGAGTAGATTTTAGATGCTCTTGCCAAAAAATAATAACTATGAAAGGTGAGAGTCTAATTAATTAGCTATAGTAACCATTTCACTATGCACATGCATATTAAAATATCATGTTATAAAATTACATATATACAAAAAGAAAAAAGAATGATATTTGATGACGTAAACTAAAACAAAAAAGATATTAGGGTGTTTCTAGCTAATGTGAGGATATCACAAAAGAAGTCATTCCTTACAAAGACTCTTAACTTCTTGACACTGGAAGAATCTTAAAAGTCTCCTAATGTCATTCACATATACTTCTCATTGCAAAAACGGAAGAATTCAGGATGCTAGAGATCAACTAATCCACTTTTTATTCAATACACCCCTACACTTCTGCCTTCTACTCCCTTTTACTCACTCATCCTTTACGTGAACAAAGTATATCTTTTACATTACAGATAATAGTCTTTTTAAAATATTTATTTTTTTTAGTTGTAGTTGGACACAATACCTTTATTTTATTTATTTATATATGGTGCTGAGGATTGAACCCAGGGCCCTGCACATGCTAGGCAAGCACTCTACCACTAAGTCACAATCTCAGCCCCAGATAATAGTCTTTTAAGGACAAGATACTTCTAAAATTTATATGGAAATGCAAAGGGTCTAGAAGAGTCACAAAAATTTTTGAAAAAAAAATAAAGTTGATTATTTACCTGTTATGTTAAAAAAGTAGTCTTTTAAATATTCATTTTTTTAGTTTATATTATGGCATTATTAATTACTAATCACAAATTAATATATGTGCAAAATTTTAAAGATTTCTTTGACTTCTTAAATATCATACAATAAAATGAATACAGCAAAGAATGGTTTTATATTCTTTTGTAAATATTACCGTTTTATATTCTTTTGTAAATATTACTGTTTGTGTTTGTGTGTGCATGGGAGTGAGGATGGACGCAGGGTGCTTTACCACTGAGCTATATACCCCAGCCTTTTTTGGGGGGGGGCAGGGGAGGGCAGGAGGTACCAGGGATTAAACTCAGGGGCACTCAACTACTGAGCCATATCACCAGCTTTATTTTTTTTTCAATTTTTTTAGTTGTTCTACTTAGTTATACATGAGAGCAGAATGCATTTCAATTCTTTGTACACAAATAGAGCACAACATTTCAATTATCTGGTTGTACACAATGTAGAGTCACACCATTCAAACAATCATATATGTACCTAGGGTAATGATGTCCATTTCATTCCACCATCTTTCCTGCTCCCGTGCACCTTCCCCTCTCCACCCTCCCCTTTGCCCAATCCAAAATTCCTCCATTCTCCCATGACAATCCCTCTCATTATGGATTAGCATCCACTAATCAGAGAAAACACTCTTTGGCTTTTGGTTTTTAGGGATTGGCTTAATTTGCTCAGCATGATATTCTCCAACTCCATCCATTTACCTACAAATGCCATAACTTCATTCTCTTTTAATGCTGAGTAATATTCCATTGTGTATTTATACCACAGTTTCTTTATCCATTCATCAGTTGAAGGGCATCTAGGTTGCTTCCATAGTTTAGCTATTGTGAATTGTGCTGCTATAAACATTGATGTGGCTGTGTCACTATAGTATGCTGTTAAGACCTTTGGGTATAGATCAAGAAGTGTGATGGCTGGGTCAAATGGTGGTGCCATTCCAAGTTTTCTGAGGTATTTCCATACTGCTTTCCAAAGCAGTTGCACCAGTTCGCAGTACCACCAACAGTGTATGAGTATACCTTTTCCCCTACATCCTCATCAACACTTCTTTTTGCTTGTATTCTTGATAACTGCCATTCTGACTGAAGTGAGATGAAATATTAGAGTAGTTTTGATTTGCATTTCTCTAATTACTAGAGACGTTGAACATTTTTTCATATATTTGTTGATCTATCATATATATTCTTCTGAGAAGTGTCGTTCCTTAGCCCATTTATTGATTGGGTTGTTTGTTCTTTTGGTGTTAAGTTTTTTCAGTTCTTTATATATCCTGGAGATAAGTGCTCTATCTTATGCACATGTGGTAAATTTCTTCTCCCACTTTGTAGGCTCTCTCTTCACATCATTTTTTCTTTTGCTAAGGAGACGCTTTTTAGTTTGAATCCATCCCACTTACTGATTCTTAATTTTATTTCTTGTGCTTTACGAGTCTTGTTAAGGAAGTCAGAGCCTAATCCAACAAGATGAAGATTTGGGCCTACTTTTTCTTCTATTAGGTGCAGGGTCTCTAGTCTAATTCCTAGGTCTGTGATCCACTTGAGTTTTGTGCTCCAGCCCTATTTTGTATTTTATTTAGAGACAGGGTCTCACTGAGTTGCTTCGGGCCTCGCTAAGTTTTTAAGGCTGGCTTAGAACTCGAGATCCTCCTGCCTCAGATTTTGGAGCCACTGGGATTGATACTGCCTTTTTTGATTCTCATAATGATCCCATGAAACATAGAAAGCAAGTAATATCATTCCTATTTTAACGATAATCAATACAGAATAAGTCGTTCAGAGTTACTATGAGACAGATTTAGGAGCAAAAACTATATAAGCTTAGACAGATTGCTAAACTTCTGTTTCCTCACCTGCAAACTACGAATGATATTAAAATAGTTCATACCCCATACACTTACTATGAAGATTAACCAGTTAATATATTTGTCTTATGTAATAACTAATCCATACACTCAATTAATATTAGCTTATTATCTGCAAAGAGGGGAAAAAAACTAGCCAAATCATTTATCCTCTCTGAATCTCACAGCAGCACTAGATCAAGAACTGTCCTGTGTGCTACCCGCATTGTTTTTCATAAAACTAAAAATATTTTTAGCTATTTTCATCTTAAAGACTATTTTTCTCTGCACAGCTCACTGCTCCAATTGGGCAACCAATAATAATTTCTAAAAGCTACTATTTTCTTCCATTTCTAACTGAAATTCTAAAAAGTTGAAAAATTGCTGAAGTTTTCTGAGAAAAAGTCTCAGTAAAACCTAATAATGTTAAAGTTAGCACAAATTAAATTTATTCTCAAACAGGGAAGTAACTGATTAACCGATAAACTAGTTTTCTCTAACCTATTAGCAGATTATCTTTAAAATTCTTTATCTGGGGGCTGGGGTTATAGCTCAGTGGCAGAGCACTTGCCTAGCATGTGTAAGGCACAGCACCACATATAAATAAGAAAATAAAGGTCCATCGACAACTAAAAAAATAAAAATAAAAATTTTGTTTAATCTGATATCTTCATATGGTAGAGATAGCTAATCTATTGTTTGTGATACAAGGTGCAACAGAAGAAATCTGTTAGGTCTACCAAAACCATTGACAATGTTGATGAGAAACTTGAAATGCATGTCAGAATTTATAAAACTTAGGGCTAGATTCAGTAAAAAATTAAGCTGCATAACTCTTGTGAAAATTTTTTATAGTTTCACTAGTATTGGCAAATAGGTGGTTCAAAGATTTGAATAATAATATTTAATTCCATTTTCCCACTAACTTCAACAAGATGAGTGAGTATTAGGTTCTAGAATACTGAGGGGGGGAAAAGTAGAGGATTAAAAAAAAAACTGACTTAATTACCATTCACTACAACTTGATAATGCAAGTTGGTAACAGACCTTTGCACAGAAAGTCTGAGACAAAAGCAAATGAAAACATTAGTCTAAACATGATCACTGACAGCAGGGTAAATAAAAGACAACGATTTAAAATGAAAGAATAAAGAGAGAAGACCTTTGGGAAAATACAATGATGAATGAGGTCTCGTGCAAATGGCTACTGAATAAAAATATTCCTCTAGAAGAAACTCACAAGTCATACTGTGTGTGTGTGTGTTTTTTTTTTTTTTAAAGAGAGAGTGAGAGAGGGGGGAGAGAGAGAGAGAGAGAGAGAGAGAGAGAGAGAGAGAGAGAATTTTAACATTTATTTCTTAGTTCTCGGCGGACACAACATCTTTGTTGGTATGTGGTGCTGCTGAGGATCGAACCCGGGCCGCACGCATGCTAAGCGAGCGCGCTACCGATTGAGCCACATCCCCAGCCCCCATACTGTGTGTTAGCACAGGTATAGGCTCCCTCCAACAGTTGACTTTTCACTCAACAGTGTAATCTATACAAGATGTCAAACCAAGATTAATTTACAGACAAATAAACTATTTTTAAAAATACCTAATGATCCTTCTAAAGACAATTTGACATTTTATACAATGTTCTTGTTTGTTTGTTTTTGGTACTGAGTATTGAACCCAGGAGTACCACCTCCCCAGCCTTTTTTTTTATTATTTTGAGAAAGGGTCTTGCTAAATTGCTTAAGGCCTCACTAAGTTTCTGGGGCTGGCTTTGAATTCTCAAACCTCCTGCCTTGGCTTCCAGAATTGCTGTATATAATGTTCTTAATAGAGGGCCTCAAAATGACAAATACATCTTGAAGTTCAGAATAAATATTCTACGGGGTTTACCAAAAACTAGGCTTGTACATATGTCTCTTAAACCTTAAAACTAAAAACCACAAGTTTGCATTTTTTTCTAAAAATAGTGTTTGTCATTTGCATCCCCTATATAAGAAATCTGGTTTGAGGGCAGAATATGGAATACGTGTGGGGTACAGCAAATTTGGTTAAGAAATTCTTCCCTAATATATGAATAAATTCTATACTCGACTTTTTAAAATGTGCTTCTTTCCTGGAAATCTGGCATACAAAAACTCCCTTTGGGTTTGCATTATTTTCATATTTGTGAACATTTCCACAGGACAGTCTTCAAAAAGTCAGACCACTTGTTTCTGGTTGTTTGCCAACTGTGCTATATTTTCACCCAAAATTCCAAGGACTAATGTTATGTGTACAGATATACACACTCATATAAACATGTACACAACTATCACTAAAAATGATAAATTTAATTAAGAACACTAACAACAATCATACTTTGTACCACAAAAAAGCAGAGGTAGAAAATTTAGATTCTAATAACCTTAATTTGTGAAACCTAATATGTCTTAAAAAGAAGAAAAACAACAAAAAAAACTGTAGTAACTTTATTTAGCTACTTAATTCAACTTATGAAAGGTAACCAGGGTATGCTGCATCTGAACTCTTATCGTGATACTTAGGGTGCACTGTTTTGCAGAACATTTCATACAAAACT
Source organism: Ictidomys tridecemlineatus (assembly GCF_052094955.1). Lineage (NCBI taxonomy): Eukaryota > Metazoa > Chordata > Mammalia > Rodentia > Sciuridae > Ictidomys > Ictidomys tridecemlineatus. The sequence continues at coordinate 7,840,226 of NC_135486.1, read as the reverse complement.
ACTGAAACCTGGACTGGGGTTGTAGCTTAGTGGTAGAGCACTTGCCTAACACAGGTGAGGCATTGGATTTGATCCTTGGCATCACATAAAAATAAATAAATAAAATCAAGGCTTTGTGTCCATCTACAAAAAAACATTTTTTAAAAACTACTGAAACCTAAAATGACATGACAATATAGTTAACATATTAGAAGCTTTAAAAAAAAACGAAGAAAACAGTTTAGCAATGGTGTAATTCATATCTATTTTAGAACCAAGACTCTAAAATAAGTCATCCCCAAAACTCTGCTTTCTACCAAGGGTTATTTACTTTAGCAACTTCAATACCAAGGTTTCCAAAATTTTCCACACACTTCAGTGATGAGTGATTAAACAGTCTCTGTGTGTTGTTTCCTGGGCAACACTCTAAGAGAGCTTTTACCTTTACAGAACTAATGGGTCAAATAGAAGCAAGGTTTCTTCAAAATGATTGTGCATCATTTTAATTAGAAGTAGTAAATATTAAATCAGCAGGCAGAAAAGCTTGATTAGTGCCACCAGTGCCTCAGTATGACTAACAGACATAACTTACTGTCATTTATCTTTACTTCCACCCACCCAATTCGCCTGAAGCTCCATTTAGGACTTCAAAACATCCTCATTCATACCGGCAGTCAAATACATAAATACTGATATCCAAGGAAGTTCTTGGTGAATAATCCACGAATTCCTCACAATTGGGTATGGTATAAAACACCCTGCCTTGCTACCCTAAAATTCTGAAGCTCCTCAGCTCAACTGTGAATTAGTATAAACTACCTTCCTTCCTGAACCAGACCTGTCTCTGAAAATTAAGATCCAGTCATTTAGAAATAATATTTTAGAAGGTCCTTTGAAAACATTTTCAAAACTGCTTCCTGCTTTGCTACTACCAATCTGATACTGTCTACAGGGCAAAGAAATAAACAGCCATAGCCACTGGTTTATCTCCTCACAAAAAAAAAAAAAAAAAATCCCTTTCCAACACTTTTTGGATTGGTAAACTGAAGGTTGTTTCTCTTACATTTCTCTAATAATTTTTCCCTTGAACTTTTACTCTAAGGATGCTTAAGTGCTTTCTAGGTCATATTTTAATTAGAAGCACAGCATATAAAGCCTATTTAATGTTAAGAAGTACTAATGACTCCAGATACAAAAACGAAAGAGAAGTTAACAGTAGAAAGGAAAATTGGCATTCTAGGCTCTTAACCATCTGGAGCTGACTCCTTGCCTAGCTCTTTCACTTCTCACTGTCCATGACCTTACTGCTTTGATCTCCTCAGCCCCCGGCCCAGAAAGGCCTTTCTTTCCATACTAGTTGTCCTGTTTCCACATGTACAAATCCTACTCATTCTTCAAAACATAATTAAAAATGTCAAGTCTTCCATATTCTTACAAGGAACAGTAATCACTCACTCCTCTCTAAACTCTTCCAGTACTTTATCTTTATCTCTGTACCACAAGTAACTTTCTGCCTCATATTATCTTTGTTTCCATATTTAATCCCCCACATAAGCATAAAGGTCATGGTGCAAGGTCCACACCTTATTCATCTCTATTGAAACTGCTTAACAAAATGTCTTGCACATACTAGGCACTCCAGTTGAATTAAAGAATGGCCTGAGTTAGAAAAGAAGAGAAACTCACTAGAAACAACTCCAGGAGTCCCGAACCCTAGCTTTGCTAATAACTAATTATATGACCTTGGACTTCAGGTTGTCAGTATGTTCATTTGCAAAGTTAGAAGGGTGGGCTGATCCAGTTTGTTTGTTTGTTTTAACTAGACTGTTACACATTAGTTGGGTGTAAAATTAATTTGGTGGTTAGTATTTTTTATAAACGAAATAAAAAGAATATATCAAAATACAGGCAGTTATATGCTATAAATGTTTAACAAATATGTGGGGAAGTAGGGGGTCAGAGCTATACTATTTGCTAGCTTCCCTGATGTAAAATACTCCCACCCTGACCAGTTTCAAGCTACAACATATCACTGAACTTGGAGCTAGGTGGGAAGAGATAGGCATAACTGCCCTTGAAAGCCAGTGTGAGCCAACTCAACACAGCCCTGAAAAGATAAGGAGTATTTCAACAAACTTTTCTTTCAAATTCGTGTGTGCACGCACAAACTCATATGCTGAAACACAATATAAAATGTAGTTCTTACTGTGTGTTACAGTCAAAACAGTTTAACAATGGCCAAGTAAACAATCTCCTAATCTCCTCCACCTATACTATATAATTCAATAATTCTTATTCTTGGTTACACAATTAACTATCTCTTCACCACAGTTGATATTTTCCTTCAAAAATGAGAGTAACAGATGTCTCTTGATATCACCAGCAAGCAAATAAATAAACAGGGAGTAAGAATTTGGTTTAGAAATCATCAGCCAAGATCAAGTTCTCAGACTTTGTTCAGCCCCATATACCTAAAGGACACAACACACTCCTACTAATAGCAATAGCTCACTTAGGAAGGGGCTGGGGGAAAAGGAAAAGAAAATCTGTACTATAAAAGCAAACATCCAAGTGATTCTGGTATTTGTGTTCATGCTAGGTCCAACTGAGAAACCTAGAATAGAGAAAAACAGTGCTGCTAAAAAAAAAATTTAAAAAGTAAATTTTCCATACCTGATGTTTCCCAAAGTCCCAGGGATAAGCTTTCATTCTTCAATAGAACCTTTATTACTAAGTCTCTCCTACCAGAATTAAGTTTTTGCCATGCACTAGAGCCACACAGTATTTGTTGAATTTAGAATAGGCAAAAAGGAAAATAACTCTGCAAACATTTGTTAGACTTGCTATTCTGGGAAAATCAAGCTTTTGTTGAAAAAAAAAATACTTTATTTTCTTAATTCTTATTGAAGCTTACTGAACCAGGTAAGGGCAAAGAAGTTTCCTGAATATATTTTTGGCTGTACTATGTCTATCATAACATAACCTATAACCATATTTTTCATGAGTATTTATAAAGAAATGTCTTTTCCATTTTTAAGGCTCTTTAGAAAACAAGAATGCTCAGAATTTCAAGTACACTAATAACCTTAACCCAAATCTAATCCTAAATCAACTGAATATATGCCCAGAAGTTTCCTAGGAAAAATCCCAGAAATTTACCAAAAGATTCCACAAAAGATTCAGTATGAGCATAAACTTGCTATGCTCAATTATGGCATTCTGTCTGTTGAATAAGAGCAATATAAAAAGTAATGAAGTATTAAAAAAAGAGAATGTTGAGATACAAATTCTGCTTAATTCCAATAAATCTTCCTTATTATAGGGCCCACTGATGCCCACATACTTATGTCCAATTCAAATAAGAACTATAAAGTCAAAATTATTCCCCATTCGGAAAAGCCAGGCATCAATTCAAACAATGTCTTTATCCATATCTCAATTTTAAGACTTTATTTAAAAACTGTCAGGCTCAAATCTGTCCTTTGCTTTCACTGTCATGGCAAATGCTTAGAAGACTTATCTCCTTAAGAAATCCCTGAGATTTCTTTGAAGTACCAGCAAGGGAATAGCTGTGGGCTACCGATGATCTTCAGGCCTTAGAGAGTTAGAAACTTGTAGCAACTCATTAAAACTTGTGAGACATGAGAAAAAAAGCTGTGTGCAGGGAATCACACAGGCTATAGTATCCACTCAATCTCCAAACATCCTTAATTCCACTAAAATCATCCCAATACCATTTGAAGAGAAAGGCAGGCTAGAAAGCAGAACCAGTTCTACATCCTCAATACAAGAAATCTTTGCTACTTTAGCTACTCTCTCTTCAAAGTCAATATCTACAAGTTTGGCTATCTCCCACACATAATATTTTTACTTGGCATAACAGAATCTCTTCTTCTGACTACTCCCAAAAAATGAATAAAAGAACATTCAGCTTTTTTATTTTGTTTTGTATAGCGGTGCTGGGGATTAAACACAGGGCCTCACACATTCTACCACTGAGCTAAATCCCCAGCCCTAGAACTTTCAGCTTCAATGCCATATCATCTGAGAATTCAAATAAATACATAGTAACTAAGCAATTTCAAGACTGGGTTAAGGCAAAGAAAAAATAAAGGCTTAAGTACAAGTTTTTAGAAGTCATAAATTCAGAACTGGTGAGCTGATATACATGAAAACTCCTGTTTTACATGCCCAGTAAAATTCTGTCATTCAAAAAAAATTACCTCTAGCGTGAAAAAGATCTAAATCATGAAACAATTATCAAAGAAACAAAAATCATATCATAACTATAATATACAGAAATGCCCATCAAAAAACTCAGGTCAAAAAATAATAATAATAAACTTCATACATTTATTGTCATACCTTTTTAGGTTAGTCTGTAATGTTTACTATTTGCCACAATAGTACTGGGACCTACTACCTTGTTTCCAGCTTTCTAGAGTACAATGTATGCTATAAAATATTCAAGAATAAGTCCTGCACTATTACATCTATTTCTCTCCAGATGACTTAATAATACAAAATATCAGAGCACATCTTGAACTGATTTAGTAGAGACACCAGTCTGATTCAAAGTCTTGGCTAACTTCCTAAACAGGTAAATAATTAATACAATTTGATAGTGTATACATTAAATTCATCTAGTCTTTCTCCTTTGCAATCTCCTAAGTTTCATATGGAAAGCTCTATAGACATAATGAATCACAGGCCAGTTTTTCTGTGCTAGCAGCTTGTGAACCAATATTTTCCACTAAAACCACTTCCAATTCTTCATGTCCATATCTTCTGATGTCAAAACTACTGGATTTTCTCCAAAAGTGCAGGAGACAAAAAATGTAAACACTACTATGAGAAAAATCAAAAGGTTTCCATGAAATTATGTTTTATGAATTGTAACAAGCAACTACTTACCTCCGTTTATGCACAAGAAAATTCAAATGTATTTAATATCCCTAATCCTACGAGTGCCAAAAATATAGGCCTTGAAATCAGATTTCAAACAGCACTGAAATCTGTCAAGCAAGCGAAAGTTCTCCTTACCATTAGTGTAAATGAAGTAGGCATTTTAGTTCATTTGCATAAAGCCATCAATTCTGCAAGTGACCGCCTAAATACTGATACACTTTCTAAGATAACTGAGAAGTTCAAGGTGAAAGAATTCAAAAGCACCTGAACACACTGCCTTGAGATCCGAAACAAACTCTTGTCTGTTCAGCCCCCTTGCTCCCTGCCACCTCCCAATGGCCAGTGGCCCCTTTCCACACGCTGACGCACTGCCCAGCCCTGCACCGTTGGCGACCAATGCAAGTACCAGCCTAGTCTCAAAAACTTTGACTCAGTTATCAAAATAGTGAGCATTCAAGACCTGGGCGAGGGAGTGCTGGGGTGTTTGTTGCCCAGGCGGTCAACTTCGAAGCGGGGCATTCCTAGCAGGTAGAGATCTGCCCAGGACGCAGCCCATCCCAGACTGAAAAACCACAAGCTTTAACAGGAGCCCGGCAAAGTGCTCAGCCGAGGAAGGGGAAAAGCGAGCTAGAGACGCGGCCACCAACAGAAGCCTGAGTGTGGGTAATGCCCTAACCACACGCCCCCAGGACGCGGGGAGGCTGGGACTGCGACCCCAGCAGCGGCCACAGCGCAGACGCCGGCAGCGGGGGCAGCGGCAGTGTCAGGAGCGCACAGCTGGAGGCTCCGGCTGCCCAAGCCACCACCCGGCCCCCAGGTGAGGGGCGCCCACCCCGCCCGCCGCCCGCCCGGGCCGCGAGGAGCGGCCGCCCCGGAGAGCCGCTGCGCCCTAGGGGCGGCCGACACCCCGAGCCCGCCCTCCGCCCCCGCCCACGTCCCCCCAGCACTCCGGCCCCGGCCCAGCCCCACCGCGACCCCTCTGGGCGCGGCGCGCACGCCGACGCCCCCAGCAGGCCGACCCGGCCTGCCGCTCGGGGCCGGGCGCCCTCGGGCCCCGGGAGGCCGCCCGCGCCTCACCTCCTCACGTCTCCGCCGGCGCTGCCGGAACAACTCCACCAGGCACCCGCGTCCCACCGCCGCCCCGCGCTCTGCGGCCGGGCGGTCCCGTTCACTCAGCCGCCGCCGGAGCCCTGGGAGGGCGGAGGGAGCGGGGCGGGGGAGCGCCGAGGGGAGGGGAAAGGGCCGGCTGGGCAGGAAGAGGCGAGGGAGGGGGCGGGCGGAGGCGAGGCGGGGCGGGCGCGCGCGCACCCGGCCCTTCGGCGCGGCGTGCGCGCTCCCGGCCGCGGAGGCGCCTTCTCTGCCCGGCGCCGGCGGCGCGGGCGCAGGCACGTCCCCGCTGGGCTGCATTGGAGCCGGGGCCCGCGGAGCCGCGACCTGACAGTACCAGAGTTGAAGGAGCCGGGACGCGCAAAGGCGCGTGGAACCCGGGAGGGGACCGGTGCCTGCGAACGGCCCGAGCAAGGTGGACTGAACTCTAAGATTAATCCTTCCGGAGAAGATTATATTCTTGCTCTTAAGCCTGGTTTACATAGTTCCCACTAATCTTCAGAGAAGTCACCTCAGAGAGCAAACTTTGCACCAGTCGCTCTTTTCCGTCCTCCTTTCAAGGTTTGTGTGCACCTGAAGCGTCCCCCTGTTGGTTGGTTCTGAGGAACTCGGGAAGTAACCTGCGGGAATGAACGGCGCTGAGCACCATAGTGCCCGTATATGAGTGGACACAAGGTACCCTCGGTTGCACCTTTTCGTCCTTTGGGGTAATAGGTCTTGGAGTACAAAAAAAAAAAAAAATAGAGATAAAAACAAGCCAACTCTTTTTCGCCACAGATGTATCGATTGATCCTTAAACTGTCAATATTCTTCCTAGATTGAACAGCCAAAAATGACCTGTACATTTTCTGAACCTCTTTGGCACTTTTTTTTTTCCTGTAGATTTGTGACACTTACATCGTCAAGCTTATTTCGGTTGATCTGTACAATATTTTGTCCCCCAGAAGAACCCTTGAGTATTTTCCACGATGGATCACGCCTGACTGATAGGAAGTGTTCAATAAATGTGACTCCAAAGAGCTCATGTGTTAGGCAATGGAGAAATGTTCAGAGGCGAAAGGATTGGATTATGAGAACTGTAAATAAAAGTGAATATAGTGCAGCAAGGAATAATTGTGTCCAGTGATTTCGGCTCTAGGATGACTTCTTTAGTTTAAAATGCTCCATTCTCTCCCACTTCAATTCCCAAGCCCTTCTTTCTCCATACAGATCCAGAAGCTACTAAGAAATGTGACATTTGTCCAAAGGGCCATCTAATCCCAAGTTTCTTTTTACCTGTTTACCTAAGGTTTATTTCTGAAGGTGCTGGGACATATCAAGAGTGTTCCAACTATTTTGTGTTTTCCCTGCCTGCTGGACTTCTTCCCAGAGGGCATTTTATTAAGCTCTGTATTCCCAGAGCCTTCCTAGCCTTGAGCCTAACTCAATGAATGCTGGTAGTGCTGGTGATTGTTGTGGTTTGGATCTAAAAATGTCCTCCAAAGAGCTCACGTGTTAGGCAATGTAGAAATGTTCAGAAGCAAAAGGATTCGATTATGAGAACTGTAGTCTCATGAGTGGATTAATCTATTTGATGGATTAATAAATGGACTGCTGTGTGGTAACTATAGGCAGATAGGGTGTGGCTAAAAGAAGTAGATCACTGAGGGCCTAAGACTGTATCTTCCTTTCTCTCTCTTTCTCTCTCTCTCACTCTCACACCCAAGCCATAGAGTTGGCTGACATGACTGAACCTCTGAAACTGTGACCCCAAAATAAACTTTTCCTCCTCTAAGTTGTTCTTGTCAGGTATTTTGGTCACAGCAATGAAAAGCTAACAGTGATACTTAATAAAGTTAGGATTAAAATTTAAAATTATGCAAACTACCTGTTGACTTCCTGAAACAAATTTAGTTTCAGTTTTCTTCAAGTACTAAGAATTGAAACCAGAGGCACTCTACCACCGAACTACACCCCCAAACCATTTTATTTTATTTTTAATTTATTTCTAAGAAGGGTCTCACTAAATTGCACAGGCTAACCTCTAACTTGTGATCCTTCTGACTCCACCTTCCAAACTGCTGGAATTACATGCATGGGTCAGTCACCACACACAACAACACACATGTTCTATTTATAAATATTCAACAAGTAGGTGCTAAGGCTCTACTAAATAAAGTACAATAAAAAAACACTGGGCACCATGAGGAAATCAACAAATGGAAAAGCCACAATTTCTGCCTTCTGATATTTTCTCACAAAAGCAGAGCTTTTTGACAAAAAGGACAATGCTGAAATAATTATCTGCATTCAATAAGAAATTTAGCCAAAAAAAAAAGCATAAAAATTTTTTATGATGGAGAGTCCAAAACAAATTTAGTGTTCCCCAAATTCAGTTCCTTATGCCTTTAAAAATAATAATAGTGACCGCCATTGACTGTTTCCAGTTAGTTCTCCTATTTAAGTGGAGCATGTGGTAAGATCAATCCATGTACCAGCTTGCCAGAAAGAAAATAAAAACCCTGTCCCTTGGCCACATATCACACCAGGGATCGTTCTGTAAACCTGAACTTTTTCTTCAAAGTAGATCCTAGATAAGAGACAAGGCATGAGAAAATTTAAGTATAAGACAATGAATGTGGGCTGGGGATGTGGCTCAAGCCGTAGCACGCTCTCCTGGCATGCGAGCAGCACAGGTTCGATCCTCAGCACCACATACAAGCAAAGATGTGGTGTCCGCCAAATACTAAAAAATAAATATTAAAATTCTCTCTCTCTCTCCCTCTCTCTCACTCTCTCTTTTAAAAAAAATATAAGACAATGAATGTGATTCGATACAGATACATCCTCATCACAGGGAAAACAATTCTAACCTTATGTCAATGAATTCATAACAAAGCTTCTCATAATGCTGCTCACTTCTCCCTCCACTGAGGCTTCCTTTGCATTAAGTGTGTCCTAGGAGCCCTGATCTGTGAACTAAAGGTCTCACTTTGGGAGAAGGTGTTACAGAATATTTCAACATGATTCATGATGTGACAAAAACTGGTGGACCAGTTTCAGATCTAACACACAAACTTATTTGTCCTGCATGATACTTGTTTAAAAACAAAACAAAACAAAAGTCAAAGTTAAAAAAGCAGATTTCACATGCATTTTGGGCTTCTCTTTTAAAAATGGAAAAAGTTAAAATCAATAAAAAGTAGAAGATCTCATAACAATTGACTTACATTCTCAGGCAACAACAATCATTTTTAGGACATACGTTCTGTTTTGTCTCTGCATTCCATATCATTTCCTACACTATTTTGTTTCCCTCGTTTAGGTCTGCAACTCTCAATATATAATAGCTTAACATAAAAAACTGTAAACAAGTTAGACATTGGACAATAATGAGAGTTTAAATTGTGGTATTTAACAGAATATAATATTGCTTTTACAGTAGGCATTACTGGTTGATTCCCTACCATCCATTTTCACCTCTCTGCAATTGTATACAGCCAAGGAAATGAGTTGAGTTAGGCCCATCTTCAGCTCCAGGTGTGGGCCCTATTTTACCATAAGCAGCCTTTTTTCATCCTCAACTGACTCCGTGTTCATGGTTAGGCACTGGCACAGCTCTAAATTGGTCCAATCATATGGAAGGCCAGATTCTGTGTTAGGAAATAAAGAATGTTCTCTTTCCCACTCTGGCTGGTCTGAGGGGTGAATGTGAGTCCTTCCTGCAGGCACTTTGCTAACATGAGGGAAGCCAGCCTGAGAGTGACACTGACACATAATGGAAGAACTCAAACCCAGTTTGAAGCCTTCCTCTGTGTTTAGTAACTTTTCTGAATCAATAAATTTTCCTAGCAGTTTAAGAAAGTTTGAGTTTGGCTTTTTATTATTTGCAACCAAAGCTATATTTTTCTATGCATGTTACAGAAGAAAGAGCTACCATTGTATTATCTGACTCTTCCAAAGTACATATCCAATGGGATGGTAACAACCTGTTTGGTAAGATTTCAGAGCATCTTAAAGGAACTTGACCACTCCCCCAAAATCCTTCCCTGACTAGGTTATTTAATGCAATCATCACTATACTTTTTTTTTTAACTTTGATTTAAATCTGTGCTTTATTTAAACCAATTTCACTGGGAAGAGCACTTCATGACTCTAATCTGTTATCTTTTATGAGTTTATCATGGTTTCTGAGTCATTTTTTGGAAGTGGAAAGACTGGAAAACATGACACTGACTTCCTGAGGAAGGAGGACATCGCAGAGGGAGCAAAAGATGTAATAGAAATGAGGCTAGAAACATAGGAAAAAAAACTTTTCTAATTCACTCTATGTTGGGCTAAAATTCAGAGTAATCTAGACAAATCATACTAAACCTGTATGATAAACGGAACCTATATTACTATTACCCTTTTAAGACTGTATAAGAATATACTCAAACAGTACGTATATGGGGATCAGGGAACTTCCTTATGGAAGAGGTAGGCAAAGCCAGAAATGTCTTTTCAAGAAGAATAGCTAGCCTATTGTTTTTATAATTTGATAAGAAATAAAAAAGATACCTGCCAAAAACTGTTTTCTATCCCTGTAGTGTCTGAAATTTATCCCACCATCAGAGTTCTTTTCTTTGATCTGGGACAGTGATCTACTATATATAGTGAATAACAAAATCAGTTTCGGAGATTACTTTAAAATCCATACCTCTTTATCCAACCCCTAAGAAATTCAGTACCTCTGGGGTAGGATCCAGGACTTATTTTAATTTTTTATTATTAAAATTTTTTAAGCACATAAAAAGTAGAATATAATGAGCCCTCTTGTGCCAGTCACCAAGTTTGCAAAATATCAATGTAATCACCTCTTCCCTACTCTGCCCCCACTTGAACTCCACCCACAAATACTTTAATATATAGCTCTACAAAATAAGGATTCTTCTGTTGCAATCAATAAAACCCAGAATGTAGGATATTCTACAGGACAGATCACCAATTTCATTTAACAAATAAATTGTATAAATTTAAGTAGAAGGAGACGATGTTGGGCTTCTTTGGATTTTTTATTCATTTCTTTTTAACAGATTCATTAGGTATAATTGGCATGAAACAAACCATACATATTTGAAATGTAAAATTTAACAGGTTTTAACATGTACACACCTGTAAAACCATCACTGTGGCCAAAATAGAGAACATATCCATCATCCCAAAAAGGGTTCTTGTACCCCTTTGTCTGTTCTGCCTCATCTCCTACATCCTCTGGCAACCACTGATCTGCGGTAACTATAAATTAGTTTGCATTTTCTGAAGTTTTCTATAAATGGATTCATCAGTACATATTCTTTTTGGTATTGCTTTTTTACTTAGCATAGTTATTGTGCTTATTATTCTTGAGATTCATCCATATTGTTACATGTGAATAAATTTTAATCTTTCAGTCTTACAGCAGGTATCCACCCCCAGTACCCCCATAAGCCAAAGGGCTTCAGTATATTCTTGTCTTCAGCTTCTTCTAATGCTCTGTTTTCTATTTTCCTTTTTCTAGAATCTGGGAATTCCCCTTTCTTACTTTCAAGCTTGGCAAAATATCATTTTTTTTTATTTTTTAAGTTATCATCCAACATTTTTATATTTTTAGAAAAGTAGGGAATTTTTCCTTGCCAAACTACTTTATCATGTTAATCTGAATTGATTAAATTTTTTTGACAATGTAAAGAAACTGTTGTACAGGAACTCTGTTTCTGTAACAAAGTAAAAGGACTCTCTTCAGAGAGGTGCCTGGCCTTGTGTGGGTGTGGTGTCAGACATTTTAGCAGAGTTCTTCCCGGCTGGCGCTTTTTCTACCTCAGTCCTCCAAACACAGCTTTGGCAGAAAACCACAAGTTCCCTTGAAGTACTTGCCACAGGCCTAGTAAATTCTAGGTTTTGGACATATAAGAAATATTCCTTAAATACATATGTTTTGCAGGAAACCAACTTCAAAAATTACAACTGCATTCATAGTAAGGGGAGGAAAATTACCACTTTTCTCTTCTGAGTCAAGGGGAATACACATCCTCTCCACTACTCTCTCGCCCTCCCTCCAAGGCATTTTTCTAGTCCCTCTTCCCTTTGCCACATAAAAAATCAGCTACAAATTTGAAAAAGAGATTTCTAAGTTCTAACGTAAAATAAAGGAGAATTATTAAATGACAAGGGCTATTGTTTTAGAATATATTAAAAGATCCCTAACACACTCTAAAACTTCTTCAATTTCAGGAAGACCCTTACTACTCTTTAAATCTTTAATTTGTTGACAACAACAGCTTCTTTGTGGAAAATTTTTAGCTTATGGCATTTATGTCTACATATATCACTGCTAATAATTTCAAACTTTATACCAAAATCCAAGCTTAGGGTTATTTTTAATCAGAACTGTGTACTATAATTATATTCAATATATGTTGGGCTCAGGCTGTAGCTCAGTGGTAGAGGGCTTGTCTCGAAAGTCTGAGGCACTGGGCTCAATCCTCAGTACCATATAAAAATAAATGACTAAACAAAGATATAAATATATACATATGTGTGTGCGTTATTTAAAAAGATAGATGGTGAGTAAATGGATGTTTGATGGTTCACTCTCCATTCCTTTTAGTATATTTTAAATTATGTAATCATTTTTTATTGAATACCACCATCAATTTGTGTCTCACCTTGAATTGTCAGTCTTTCTTAATTGATCTCTTTCTCACTCTATTCCACACAAGACCTGGTATATACTTTATTATAATGTCTATAATACTCTTATATATAAATTTTTTCATGACTGTCTTTCTCCACTAGATGATGAGTTCACTGAAGACAAAAATCATGTCTTTTTTTTTCATTGTAGTGGGGTTTGAACCCAGGGCCTTGCTCATACTAGGCAAGTGCTCTACCCCTGAGCAACATCCCCCAACCCTTTTATTTTTAATTAATTTTGAGACAGGGTCTCACTAGGTTGACCTTAAACTTGCCCAGGCTGCCCTTGAACTTGTGATCCTCCTGCCTCAGCTTCCCAAGTTGTTGGGATTACAGGCATGTACCACCTTGTCAAGCTTGTTTCTTTTTTTCCTTGCATTAAACCCAAGGATGATTTAAATAATTAATGAATTGTAGGATGATAAAAATAATTAATGAATGAATGACTTCACAGATTTTTGTTAGAAATTACTGAGCTTCTTCTCAGTGAAACAGAAAGCTTTAATAGTATAAAACATTATTGAGTTTCCTGATACTTGACCATAAATTAGTCTTAGCTGCAAGTAACAAAAGTATTCCATTCATAAAGCAAAAGTTTTTTAAAAATTAAATCTACAGTATAACTAAGGATCAAATAATTTAATAAAATATGTTGAAGCTAATAATTTTATTAGAAGAAATGTAGCTAAGTCTCTACTCCTGACTACTTGCCTCAGCATCCATTTTCTACTGCCACTTAAGTAACAGAACTCCAAATTTGCTCAAAATTTAAAATTATACAGATAAAAGACTGTAATTCTTAGCCCCCCTTGTAGCCATACATTTGGACAAATAAGAAGCAACTGGGAAATTTTCTTCAAAAAGAGGAACTGGTAGATCCGTGGTTGTAGCTCAATGGTAGAGTGCTTGTTAGCACGAGTGAGACACTGGGTTTGATCCTCAGCACCAAATAAATAAATAAAGGCATTGTGTCCATCTACAACTAAAAATATTTTTTAAAAAAAGAGGAACTGGGCTCCTTTTTATCCCTTTCTTCTTCCCTGCCACCTAGAACAAGTTGTTAGATTGTTCATCAGCCATCTTGAACCAAAGGACAGAGCCATCCCAGGAATAGTGGAATGGTGAGTTAGAAGGAGGCTAGGTCCCCTGTGACTTTGTGGAGCCTCTCTCTGACCTGAAATGCCTGCTTCCAAACTTCTTTTATAGAGAATGAACCTTGTGCATCCAATTAATTAATTTTTTTTTTAATTTTACTCAGTACAGCTGAATTACTGTAACCACTATTCTCAACCTTAAACTTTATCTTGGGATCACATTCCTTCTTACTTGAGTCACATGATTTTTAAAATAGAGAGTTAAAATAGTTTTTGTAGTAAAATAATTTCTTTAAAACTAAAATTCTCCATTTAGATCCATCTCATCTAGAAGGATAGCTGATGTGTGATGTTTGGATAAGAATTTTAGAAATTATTTTATCTTAATAACCATGATTAAAAGGGTTTTTTAAGTCTATTTTGGTAGATAATCTTTTCAGTGAAAGTATACTGCATTTTTCCCTTAGAAAGATTGAGCTTTTTCATTAAAATTCTTCATTTATTTCTTCCATAAAGTTTGAGTATTCTACATTTCATTTATTTCAGGATTCTACTATAGTGATTAGTGAATGAAATTAACACAGATTTTGTAAAAGTTTTTATTTAATAAATTTGAACTTGCAATGTTTCTTTTCTCCTATGACCTGTACCTGCAAGTTCTGAAGTTTCCACCAACTGTACAGTGGAAAATCATGTGCTCATTACAGTGAGCTGATGTGACTTGTGAGATACAGTCAAAACATAACTGTTCTCTTGAAATGATCTCAGTTAGGGGGAGTTTTTTCCCCCTGCTACTAAAGTGAAAATTACTAAGTTTTATGACCTTTTGGCTTACTTATAAAAAATAGAAAGTTTTACATTTTAAAATCATCAAAAAAAAATCAGCCTTGATTTGATATTTAGAAGGGAAAGTCTTAGAGAAAAGGAATGTGGTTAGTTTTTCTCATCCCTGCCCACTCTCCTCCCCCCACCCCTCTGTTCAGTGGCTAATCTTAATGACTCTCCCAATTGGAGTGCAGGAGGGAATAAGGAAAAGGGTCTGGATTGACTAGGGGTATAGTGATGGTTTTTGTGCTCTCTGTGACTCTTGTCTTGTGGGCACTTTTGTGAGCTCCTGGGAGGCTCATGTGCTTGGCCACTCAGGCTGCACTCCTCCACCTTCTGTGATATAGGCTATGTATTGTATTCCTACATCTCCACTACCCTTACTTTTTTGGAAATCAACACTGCATTGTTCTTTCTGTTACAGCCCAATTGACATCTCAGGCAGTTCTCTTGGGCAAGAGTCAACTAAAGCTCCAGAATAGCTCTTTCTCCCCTGTGTGACCTACCTCTGTCCATGGAAAGCGTCATGCTTCCTTTGTCTTTTTTTTTAAGCAATTTTTGAAGTTGTTGATGGACCTTTATTTTATTCATTTATTTATATGCAGTGCTGAGAGTCAAACCCAGTGCCTCACACATGCTAGGCAAGCGCTCTACCACTGAGTCACAACTTCAGCCCTGTATCCTTTGTCTTAACAAACTTTGAAGAGCTGGCTAAATGAAGCTGGTCATATCCCCACAATAGCAAAGAGCCTGCCACGTCTTTCTGACCCTCTAAATTCTCCATTCTTTCCGCTATTGTTCTCTGAAAAAAATTCTGTAAGAAACCCCACTCAATGGGTGTAAGGTGAAGGGGAAATACCTGCTTTTCTTTCATCCTAATGAGGCGGGCACAGGATGCACAGCAAGGTGTTCTCTAAAGAATACTGCATCACAAATGCACTCTCAGTTTCCACAATCTGACCTTTATCGATTTCAAGAACCACCTAACCAGTGGAAAAATTTGTCTCAAAATTTCTGCTTCGTGGTCTGGCACTTCACTCTGAATATCATACCTGTTGCATTGGTGTGCTTAGGCAAAAAAAAAAAAAAAATTTTTTTTTTTGTACCAGGGATTGAACCTAAGGGCACTTAACCGCTGAGCCATATCCTCAGCCCTTTTATTTTTCATTTTGACAGAGTCTCACTAGGTTGCTTACAACCTCACTAAGTTGCTGAGGCTAGCTTCGAACCTACAATCCTCCTACCTGTTACAGTTCTTATAGCTTTAGGTTTCAAATAGCCAGACTTCTCAAAGACAAGTTTAACAAGAGAAGATTAGCATAGCTTCCCAATATGTTACATTTTTACTTTTGAGGGTTTTGTTTTGTTTTGTTTTTGTTTTTGAGACAAGGTTTCATTATATTGCCCAAGTTGGTCTCAAACTCTGGACCTAAGGATCCTCACCCCTCAGCCTCCTGAGGAGCTGGAACTACAGGCAAATACCACCATATCGGACATAAATAATATTTTTAAAATTAGAACAGGAAGTAAACAAGCTTATCATAATAATCACAACATAGTCACTAATATACAAAGTAAAATTTGATATTTCTCTCTGATCTATAAACTTTATTAATACTTTCTTGTAATTCCTACATTCTCTTTCCCACTCCATCAGGAATTCCTTTAGACATAAGAAACTCTCTTCTACCAAGTCCTGAATTCTTTATCTCAGAGGAAAAAATATCTTTCAGAATATATATTTGATCAACCTCTTTAAAAACAAATGCCACTTTTAAAACAAGTGTCCTTCTAGATATATGTGTAGCTACTTCAATTTACACAATAATTACAATGACTACTTTATACAGCTTGATACTGAGTTCAATTTCTGCATATTTTAACTTCCTTGGCTCCAAAGACTTGTTTTCCTTCTAAGTGGATGAGCAGAAAGAAGGGAAATGTAAGCATTAAATATACTGTGTCCCTGTCATGATTCCCTTCTTACTCCTCCTCCCATCAGAATAAGATATTTGTTTTTTGATTTTTTTTTTGTTTGTTTTTGTTTTTTTGCCTTTACTTACCATCAAAATTCTGCCTTTTGGGGGCTATTACTTCAAAGTCTTGCCCTTCTCTCTTGGTCAAAGCGTACTATATAATTTTCCTTTGGTCACAGTAGTTTATTATTTCCATTCATTCATTGAACAAATATTTATTGAGTCCTTCTTAGGTAAAAGTTATTGTTTTAGTTATTGAGGATACAACAGTTAACACTGACAAAAGAAGTCCAAGCCTTCACAGATACTGTGGAAAGCACCAGCAAGTAGACAGATATAATAATGTAATATCAAGGGGCAATCAAAGCAATGAAGAAAACCAAAACAGTGTAAAAAAAAAGTGTCATTTTAGACATGGTAATCTGGAAGATAGTCAGGAAATGAGGCTCAGTACAAATGGCCTGAGATGACAGAGCCTTGGCGTTCTCTGGGAAGAGCAGGACAGCCAGTGCAGCTTGGAGCCAAGGATGAAAGGGAAAGTGGTAGGAGTTAAGTTGTGGGGAATAGCTAAAGACCACGATGATAGGGAACCTAGAAAGATTTTCTTCTAAGTTGATGGAAAGCCATTTTGTGTAGTGGAGTTGTGAGATCAGTTCCATACTTTAAAAAGAACATCTGTTTCCAGTGTTGAGGATTAATGTAGAGAAGCAAGAGTAGGAGCAAGGAGACTAATTAGAAAGCTAGTATAAAAGACCAGGTAAAAGAGGATGGTGCCTTGAAATAAAGTGGTAATGGGGGAGAACTAGTAAGAAAGGATCAGATTCTGGGTGTATTTTGAAGATCGAGTCAATAGGATTTTTTAATAACCTGAGATCTAAAACATAGTCAGAGATTTTAAGAGCTTTAGCCTAAGCAACTAGGTATATGGTGGGAAAATTAGGGAAGGAGCAGAGTGAACTAGGAAACAGACATAATCTAAAGTTCAGTTTCACACTTTAATTTGGCAATGATTAGACATCCAAGTGAAGACTTTGACTAGAAAATTAAATATATGATCTTGGGTTTAGATCCAAGATTGTGAGAGAAATTTAAGACTCAAAACATTTATATAGTTTTCTTTATTTAAATAAAAAAAATCTTTAAAATTACAGAAAAGTTGAAACAAGAATCTTTTCCTTAATCATTTGAGAAAAATTACCAAGGTTGATCTAATAATAACACAGTGAGAATGCCCATCACCCCCTGATGCACCCCACAAGAAAGGACATTTCACTTCTCTCTCTCTCTCTCTCTCTCTCTCTCTCTCTCTCTCTCTCACTTACACACACACACACACACACACACACACACTATACACTATCAAAATCTAGAGGGGCTGGGGATATGGCTCAAGTAGTAGCACACTCATCCAGCAAGCGTGAGGCACTGGGTTCAATCCTCAGCACCACATAAAAATAAAATAAAGATATTGTGTCCACCTAAAGCTAGAAAATAAATATTTTTTAAAAATCTAGAAATTAAGAGTAGTCTATTACTACCATCTAATTCTCAGAACTTACTCAAATTGCAGTGCTCTTTCTGTCAGAATGACTCAGTCGAGAAGCACCAGTGCCTTCACTTCCTATGTCTCTTTAGTCTCCTTCAGGAACAGTTTTCTTGGCCTTGGATTTTTGTGATCTTGCCATTTTGAAAGATTAGAAGTCATTTATTCTGAAACACATCCTCTAATTTATATTTCTTTTGTGTTTCATCATGATTAGATTCAGATTGAACATCTTTACTAGGAATATCACACAAAAAATAATTTTTGTGATATTCCTAGTAAAGATATTCAATTTTGTCCTGTCTGGTGGTGGGGGTACAATTTCAATTTTCTCTTTAATGATGTTCATTTGAATCACTCATTAAGGCAATATGTTAGAAAGCTTTTCCATTTTAAAGTTTATTCTTTTCCTTCTTTGTAATTAATAAGTGTTTTATAAAAGGGTACTTTGAAATGACAAATATCTTTTTTTACCAATTTTTCAATGTGTTCATTTATTAATATATGTCTATATTGATTCATGGTTTATTTAGTGAATTATCATCTGTTGCTGTCATTATTTAACTTAATGCTCAAATTGTTCCAGATTTTGCAAGTGGAAATCCCTTTAAGCTGGCTTCTCTCAGTTCTTTTCACATTCTTAGAGCATTTTTCTTTATGGCTCAGCAAGATGTTTCAAACTTATTTTATACTTTTGCTATCTCTATTAATGGAACCAGCTATATCTCCAAGAGCCCTGTTTATTGTGGAGAATGGTATTCATGGCCAAAAATCTGAGTGCTACATATGCT
Source organism: Ictidomys tridecemlineatus (assembly GCF_052094955.1). NCBI lineage: Eukaryota > Metazoa > Chordata > Mammalia > Rodentia > Sciuridae > Ictidomys > Ictidomys tridecemlineatus. The sequence goes on along the minus strand of NC_135486.1, from coordinate 7,821,310 downwards.
CAATTGCTATTAGGATGGTGTTACTTCTTGGCCCTCTCAATGGACAGAGCTAAAGAATATGAAGATAGAAACAGAGGTACAAAAATGATAAAAGATATTACTTTGATATCTATATTTATTTCTCTATATCTCTATCTAAATATATAACCACAAATTCATACCAATGAATGCCTTCTATTCCAATCCAACATCACAGCATTTATTCTAGTTTTCTTCTTTTCCAGTACCTGGCTCCAACTTTTTAATATGTTTATTTATTTTTTTTATTTTTAGTTGTAGATGGACACAATACCTTTATTTTGTTTATTTATTTATTTACTTATTTTTATGGGATGCTGGGTATCAAACCCAGTGCCTTACATGCACTAGGCAAGCACTCTACCACTGAGCCACAACCCCAGCCCTAATATGTTTACTTATATGGTCAACCCCATGAATGATGAATTTTCTAATGTTGCCATCACGCCTTTCCCTGTGCAGATGCTTCCTCAACCCACTGGGACTCCAACACCTGCCCCTCCTAGGTAAATGCCTTCCTCATTCTACTTAGGCTTTTACTCCTCACTCATGACCAATTTTCTGAGTGGATGGCTAGTAGCCACGCCAGATTCCCTTCTGCTCAGCTTATGACTGACTGTATGCGAGGCAGTCCTCTTTTGTAGGCATCCTCCTCTCGCAAATTGAATGCCAAAACCCAACTCTGAGCCTCTGTGAGTCTCCCCAACTCAGGCTCAATGCCAACCTTATTTTTTTCCATTCACCAATGGCTTTGAGAATAAATCATTAAGGAAGGAAAGGGAAGAGCAAAAAAAGAAAGGGAAAGAGAAAAGTGTGTGTGTGTGTGTGTGTGTGTGTGTGTGTGTGTTTGTGTGGTTTTTGAAGCCATGAAACTCGTTGAGAACTCCTAGGGAATGAGGGAAGGTAGAGAAAAGGAGAACTGAGCCTTGAGGCACTCCCACTTTGACATTTACTTGTCAGAGTAATGAGGAGGAACTAATGAAGAAGGCTGTGAAAATGGCTAAAAGGACAAAGAGAAAACAAGGAGAAGGAAGTTTCTTGGAATCCAATGTAAAATGTGTTCCAAGGAGATCAATTGTGTTAAACACTACTAAGAGGTCAAGCATGATGAAGACAGAATTTGGCATTGGGCTTTGTGATATGGAAAGTAGTGGTATACTTCATGAAAGTATTAACAGTGGAATAGTGAGCACAGAAAGCTTTATTGGAGTGTATTCAATATAGAATAAGAGATGATGATATGAAGATAGCAATATAGATACTACCTGTGACATTTCCTATAAAGAAGAGTAAATAAATGGGGCAGTGGCTAAGAAGGGATATGGATTCAAAAGAAGGTTTATTTGTTAATGAAAGACATTAAATATATTTGCATATTGGTGTGACCCTACAGAAAGAAAAACTGATACAGGAAAGAGATGGGTTATTTAAGGAACAAAAGGGGATGGTGGTTCTGAGGTTGTGGCTCAGTGGTAGAGCACTTGCCTACCACGTGTAAGGCACTGGTTTTGATCCTCAGACCACATAAAAATAAATAAAGGTATTGTGTCCATCTACAACTAAAAATAGTAATAATAATAATAATAAGGGAGGGGGGATGGGTGTTTAAAGTGGAGCCAGCCATCTGCAATATAGGAATAGGTCTATCTCCTATAGACCAGGAGGAGAGTTAGATTCAAAGAGGAACAGTTTAGCCTTCTTAGAAAGAGGAAGGGTAAGGAGCAAGTAAATGAGTAGAAGTGTTAAGAGGCTGAGAAAGTTCTTTTTTTCTTGAAATAAAAAGCAAGATCATCAGCTGAGATGGAGGAACGAAAGGCTTGAGGGAAACAGCATTATCTTGAACAGTGGAAGAGTCAAATGACTGGGGACTTGTAAAGAATTAATGGGCAACTCTTGAGAACCTACCTGAGGCTGGAGATCATAATTTAAATGAGCCTAACTAGCATGTAACTTGTTTTTCTCCTGTTGATTAAGTGCAGGCTCTGAGCAAGGGAAGTTGTATTTCACCAGGCTTGGGGTTTTGCCAAGCAAGTACCAAAGGAGAGAAGGTCAAGGGTACAACCACTCCTGGTACAAACCATTTCATGAAAGAGTTGAAAAATGGTAACTATATAATGTTTAAGCTGAATTTTAATAAAAAAATCAAAATAACTATAAAGTAGTTTCATCATAATGAAATACTTATATAAAAGCATAAATATATAAAGAAAATTTCTTCTTACCTAGAATTGCCAATTACCTTTGGAGATAATACTACGAATGTGTTCAGGAATTACCAATACTAAATAAATTGGAAAATCAATATCATCTATCAATATTATCACTATACAACTATGGGCTTTATGATAAATGAATGTTGTTCCTTACTCTTAGGAATTCCTGGAATAAATTTTCTCCCTTGCATCTAGAGGGGTATTAACTTAAATCTTTTGACTCACCTCACCCTTCTGTCATATTCTGAGGCACCAATAGCTTAAATAGCTTTTTTTTTTAAAGAGAGAGAGAGAGAGAGAGAGAGAGAGAGAGAGAATTTTCAATATTTATTTTTTAGTTCTTGGCGGACACAACATCTTTGTTGGTATGTGGTGCTGAGGATCGAACCCGGGCTGCACTCATGCCAGGCGAGCACGCTACCTCTTGAGCCACATCCCCAGCCCTTAAATAGCTTTTAATTCAGTGATTTTATTGTCTCATTCCAAGATTATATATAACTAAGTTATTAGGGGTATACATTGGTTCTGACTATGTGAGAATAGGTGTGAGTATATATCACAGATGGCTGGCTCCACTTTTAACACCCAGATGTTCCTTAGATCTCAATCATTGTTATATATGGTAGCCGAGACTTCTGTGTACTTATCCATTCACTTGTGATTGCTCAAACAACATCCATGTATTGGCATGGGAAGGTGGTAAAAATTATTGTGCCAGGATTTCTGCCCTCAAGAGGTTTTCCCAATAGTAGGCCAGATGAGACGTGTAGACAAATAGTCCTATAAAGCAGCATATGATGAGTGTTATACTGATACAAACTACAGGACACAGTAACACAGAGCAGCAGATAGTTACATGGAAAAAGCATTAGGGAAAACATGATATTTGAACTGGGACTTGAAGAATGGCATGATTTTGAAATATAAAGAATAAAGAAAGTGTTCCAGGGGGGTGCAGTTGGGGCTCAGTGGTAGAGCACTTGCCTAGCATGTGTAAGGTACTGGGTTTAATCCTCAGCATCAAATAAATAAATAAAGGTATTGTGTCCGTCTACAACTAAAAAAATTAAGAAAGTATTCGAAGCAGAAGGAACAATATGAGAAAAACATTGTCGGTAACATGGAAAATGTTGAAAAGAATAGTATGTTTAGAAATCATCTGATGGCAACAATAAAATTTATTCAGTCAATTTTAAATAAAATGGAATGTTTTTCCAGTGTTGGGGATTGAACATAGGGTTTCATACTTGCTAGGTAAGTGCTTCACCACTGAGCTACATGCTCAGCCCTCTTTAGTTTATTTTTCAGACAGGGTTTCACTAAATTACCAATGCTGGCCTGGAACTTATGGTCTTCCTGCCTCAGCCTCCAGAGGAGCTGGGATTACAGAAGTACATCACCATGCCTGGATTTTTTTTTTTTTTAATAAGAGCTTTCCACAGATTCAAGGTCAGGCAGGAAGTGTATCTGGGCTCCACATGTGGGTGGAACCAGGAACTGGAAAATTAAGAACCAAGGTTAGTCTTTCCTTCTTTCTGGAGCTATTTTATCTCTCATTTCTATTTTTCACTATCTATTTATTTTCTCTCTCCCTCCTCCCTAGCATGTCAGTTCAGGTCCTCTAAAGTGTGCACCAAGACACACATATAATATTAAAAATTACCCTATCCCTTTGCATTGTCTCCTAACAAATTATGGGAATCTGCATTCCCTCCTTTGGTGATATCATTCTATCTCATGGTTTTAAATAGCTTCTCTGTGTGCTGGCAACTCCAAATTCACATCTCTGATTCAGATCTCTCTCCTGAACTCCAGTGTCATAAGTCTAGCTTCCTATATCTCACTGCCTAGTTGCCATCTCCATTTGTATATTTAATAGGCACCTAAAGCTTAACACATCCAAAACTTCACTCCTGATTTTTCTCCCCTCAAACTTATTCTTCCTGAAATTCTCTCCATCTCAATATGTAACAATTTGATATTTCTGGTTCCCTCCTCTGCTATTTGAGCCTAAAATTTAGGGAATAATTCTCCTGGAATATTTCCCAATGTTCTTCCTCAAATTATAATCAGGGGTGAAAGGCAGAAGATGAATCATGACAGTATATATATATTTTTTAATTTTAAGACAGGTACTCACAAACTTAATGAAGTTAGCCTTAAACCTGAAATTCTTCTACCCCAGGCTCCTGAGTTGCTGGGATTACAGGTATTTGCTACCACAACTGACAGTAACCTTGCTTTATAACAACCCTCTCTCACTGGTAACTGAACTGGTCCCTTAAGACGGCATTAATCCATTCACTTAGGCTCCACTCTCATGAATCAAATTCCTCCCCCTAGGCCCCATCTCCCAGTACTGTCTCTTTGAGGAAATAAGCCTCAGTGAGGTTTGTTTGTTTTTGTTTTGTTTTCGTGTGTGTGTGTGTGTGTGTGTGTGTGTGTGTGTGTGTGTTTGGGGGATTGAACTCAGGGCCTTGTGCATGTGAGGCAAGTACCCTACCTACTGAGCTATACTCCTAGCCAGCCCCTCTATGAGTTTTGGTGGGAAAAATCATATTCAAATCATACCGATATGTCAGCAGTTTGGGCTAGACTTAGGTGGGCAGCTCTTCTGGTTTCAACTGGACTCATTCATGCATCTTGCCTCTGTGGTTAGTTACCAAGAAGCTAAGAGGTTCTGCTTTGTAGTTTAGCAATTTGTTGGTTGAAGGGACAGGGATGACTATGTCATATATTGCTTATTCTCCAGCAGATTGGCCTGGGCTTCTTCTTTGGGACTGGCATGTCATCAGAATAGAAGCATGCAAGATCTCTTAAAGACTACAGTTACAACTGGCATTCAGTATCACTTCTACCGTATTGTGTTGTCCAAGGAATGTCACAAAGCCAATACTCAAGGGTGGGAACATTGCTTAATATATATGCCCATAGCATCTTGCACTTAGTACTCAAAATATACTTATTGAACAAATTATAAGAACTTTAATCTTTTTTTTTTTTGGTTGTAGATGAACACAACGACTTGATTTTATGTGTTGCTAAGGATTGAACCCAGTGCCTCACATATGCTAGGCAAACAATCTACCACCGAGCTACAACCCTAGCCCAAGACCTTAAATCTTTTTTTAAAATATATATTTTTTGTATTTGTTCTACTTAATTGAAGATCTTTAATCTCAATACACATTCTTTTCAGTACAACTAATTGGTAAATTTTATCCCCCATCTGCTGGGGGCTAGAAGTCTCCAACTATCAATTCCCATCTTTGGTTTCAGAATAGTAAATAATGAATCCAATAAAGAAAGGCAAGAGGAAGCCCAAATGAAAGTCATAATGAGACATTCAGCTGGCCCCAAAGAGTTCTTCTAAAGAGATTCAGAGCATAGAGGCCTGAGCAGGCACCTGTCTGAAGCCTAGCCACCTGAACTGTAAGCCAGTGCCCTTCACTATGAGTAGAGGAAGACTTCTAGGCCTTTGTCAGGGCATGGAGACAGTCTCTCTTGAGTCTTCCCTCCCTCAATTTAGCAACTTTATTAAGATAAATGATGGAATACATTTCACATATTTAAACTTTATTAAGATAAATGATGGAATACATTTCACATGTTTAAAGTATACAATTTTATACTTCTTGGCGTGTCTATATCTTATGAAACTGTTTCCACAACCAAAATAATGAATATGTCCATCACCCCTGAAGTTACTCATGCTCTTTTATAATCCCTACCTCCTGCCTTTATCTGTCCATGCCCATCCCAAGAAACCTCTTATTTGCTTTCTCTCACAATAGTTTGTATTTTCTAGAATTTTATTTAAATAATAACAAATCTTTTTGTCTGGCTTCTTTCATTCAGCATTATTATTTTGAGATTCACCCATGTTATAATGGGTATTGATACTTTTTCCTCTTTATTGCTGAGTAATAATTAATTACATAGATATTCTATAACTTATTTATCCACATACCTGTTCATGGGCTTTGTAAACCATGGTAGCCAAGTTTTAAATATGGTTTTGTTTGACTAAAGTATCCAACATTTTACATACCATATAATACATTTTCTTATGGGTCAAATTATGTCCTTCCAAAATGCCTATTTTGAATCTTTCACTCCTAATATGACTGCAGTAGAGACAGAGCCTTTAAGAAGGTAACTAAGGGGTTTGGGTTGTGGCTCAGTAGTAGAGCGCATGCCTAGCACATGTGAGGCACTGAGTTTGATCCTCAGCACCACATATTAATAAATAAAATAAAAGCCCATCAACAACTAAAAAGAGTGTGTGTATGTGTGTGTGTGTGTGTGTGTATATATATATATATATATATATATATATATATATATATATATATATATATATATAAAAGAAGGTAACTAAGCTGGACAAGGTGGTGCATGCCTGTAATCCCAGTGGTTTAGGGGGCTGGAGCAGGAGAATCACAAGTTCAAGCCAGCCTCAACAATTTACCAAGGCTGTAAGCAATTTAGCAAGATCTGTCTCAAAATAATAAAAAGGGCTGGGGATGTTGCTCAGTGGTTAGGTACCCCTAGGTTCAATCCACTGTACCAAGAAAACAACTAAGATTAATGAAGTCATTAATGAAGTCATAAGTCCCTAAACTGATAGGACTATATTCTCATAAGAGGGAGAGATAGCAGAGCTCTCTCTCACAGAAAAAAAAAAAAAAAGGCCTATATGAAGACATACTGGGAAAGGTGGCTATCTGCAAGCCAGGAAAAGAGGCTTCTCCAGAAATCAACCCCACTGACACCTTGTTCTTGGACTTCCAGCCGCCAGAACAGTGAGAATATCGATATCTGTTAAGTCTGTGGTATTTTGTTATGGCATCCTGAGTAGACTAACACACTTCAAATGAAAGAATTAATGATCTCTCAAGTCCATCAGGTACAAAATAAACACAGTATCTTCTCAACCAATGCTTGGTCCTCTGTTAGCACACTTGATATCAATCTCTTTGAATGACACCACCATGTAACCTGTTATGGAAGCCTAAAACCCAGAGCTATTCTTAACATTTTTTCCAGTCTCTTACCTGTTCCTCTACTTTTCAGTCATTTCTCAGTTTTATCAGTTCACTTCAACTCTAGTCCTTGAATCCAGACATTTCTCTTTTCCTCCACTACCAGCTCTCTAAGTTGGCATTCTCTCTTACCTCACCTGAGTCATAGAGTTCTAACTGATCTGTCCTCATCCATTCTTGCTCCCATATAATCCATTCTCTTCATGATAGCCAGGGTGTTCTATTTAAAGCCAAAACAAGATATCAAGGGAACTAAGAACAGTTCCTTCCAAGTACAGTGGCACATGTATGTAATCCCAGTGGCTTAGGAGGCTGAGGCAAAAAGATTGCTATTTCAAAGCCAGCCTCAACAATTTAGCAGGGCCCTAAACAACTTAGCAAGACCTTGTCTCAAAAAATAAGGAGGGCTGGAGATGTGACTCAGTGGTCAAGCACCCCTGGATTCAATACCTGGTACCAAAATAAATAAATAAATAAATATAGCTCTTAGTGTTCTTAGATTGAAGCCCAAATTCCCTTATATCATCTATAAGATCCTTCATAATCTGACCCTGCATCAACTTCACTAGTTCTCTCCCTCATTCTCTGTACTTCCGCCACCCTGGCCTTAATATTACCTAAATGTGCCTACTACCACTTCACATCTTAGGACTGTTGAATGCACTTCTTCCTCTGTCTGAATGCTGTCTTTCTGGTTGACTCTGCCTCAATCATCATTTCACCAGAAAAACTCCCCAGAGATCTCTCTGCCGAAGGCAACTAACCTGTAATGGACCTAAAATAACAAATGGTTATTCACATTTGTCTGTGTGATTCTTTGATTAATGTCTGCTTCTCTAGTACCTAGTACAAATAATATGACAAGAAGCACTTTTCATTTATCTGGTTGTACACAGTGTAAAAAATATTTATGTATGATGAGAAGCATTCTGAAATACACGAATCTTCTAGAGATGTCCACGGAGCCTTGAAACTATGTAAAATACTTTGTGAGTTGACTAGGTGTATCTTTGTCTGCAGAGAAGAGCCACAGTGTATACTATATTTTCATTCATTAGGAGGAAATTAAACTCCGCAATTTGTCCATTTTCTTATTTCTGGTTGGCCTAGAGATCTCTACTTAAAAGCAGAAGAGAAGAGAGAAGGATGAATTAAAAACTTAATATCCTGTATTTTAAAGTTCTAACTCCGTGGCAAGCCAGGGCTGTGTTATATAAATTAGAAAAATATTTCTTTTCCTCCTTAATGTTCCTGCTCTGAAAATTGATGTTTGTCCTTGGAAGTTCTATGTGTGCCCGTGTGTCTGATCCAATGATTGTGTCCCAGATTCTTAGAGTACCGGAGCTTTCCCTCTTGACTCTAAACTATGCAACCGGACTTAGAGTGGAAAATCCACCTAGAATTCCATAACTTCCCTGTGATGTTATTCTGGATTGAAATGTGCAAGATGGAGAAATTGCTCTTGGGGACATTCAGATCCATCAACTACCAGGAGAAGGAAGAAGATGCCTTCTACAGTCTATGATTCAAACCATTAGTAGCAGAAAAATGCAGGTGTCCTCTAACTGAGCAAAGAACGCCTTCCTGAGCAGCAGAGCACAGACAGGAAACTCCTAACGGATGGGATGGGGGCAACCCCTTTCACCTTTCACTTTCACCAAATAAGCATACCAAGGCAGGCAATCCAGTGGGCAGGGGCAGTGTTTAGGGAGGAGGCTGTGGAGGAAGACTTCCCATTCCCAGGAAGAAGACATCTGAGCTGGGTTTTAAAAAAACTAATAAAAATTTTCATGAACTATCTAGCAAAAGCAACAGAAATCTTCATGAACAGAGTTTAGGGAACTGAAGCAAAGGTAAATTAATATATTTTCCCCAAAGAAAATACAAAGCATATGGTCTGGCATCTGATTTGGCAACAGGACAGAATATCTGAAATTGAGACTCTCCAGAAAAATAGAGAGCATATGGTCACTCGAAGCATAAGGTGTAGCTGGGGAGAAGGTTCTGAGGTGTGAGCAAATGAGACCAGGAAAGGACAACGGCGTGCACAGAGATTAAATGAATGTTCAATGTCATTGTCATTCAATGCAGAGAGCTAAAAATAGAGTGAAAATATGGGCACAAACAAAACCCCTGAAGAGTTTCTCTCTCCTCTCTGGTGTGACTGATATTAATGTCCTCCAGCAACACCCCATAAATGGGCTGTAGAAGTGGGTGATGATGTATTTTCAGGTAATATGGGACATAAAGGTCAGCAGAAAAACAGCAGTTAGGAAATAACCAGCAAATACTGCTACCAGAGATAACTGATTACACTTCCTCTAATCTCCCACCTTGTGACAGTGCCATTATCATAACTATTGCAATAGGTTATATGTTCTATAAATAGAAGAAAACACAGAAAGATGTAGTTTTTAAAAGGACAATAATACTTTTAACCTCAAGAGAAAACTGATTAAATGGTATTTTGGAACTGCCTGCTTAATTCTTTCCTATACAAGTTATAAATTCCAAGGCATTCACATTTAAAATAAGTAGTTGAATCAGAACTGTAATTTGGGGGATAAAAGAAAATAAATTTTGAAAATCAGGACTTCCTGAAAAGGGAATAAAAGAGTGGAAATCAGCTAGAAACTTCAGAGAGGAAATAATTTATAAAACCCAAAGAGCTAGGTGATGACAACAAAGCAAGTAGTGGTCGTTCTTGATGAGGGTGGTAATTACTTTCAGATTTTGAGTTTGCTTCACTCCATTTCAGCACAGAATGATGTGGCTAATCACATATATCCACACTGAAGAAAACTGGGCACTTAATAGGAGCAGATAATTCACAAAAGAAGAAATATAAGGCCAAAATATATGTTAAAATGTTTAGCCTCACTAGTAATCAATAAAACAATGAGATATATCTGCCTATGCAGATTAAAAGAATGATAATACTCAATGTTGTTGAGGGTGGACATAGTCTTGTAGGTCATCAGTGGAAATGTAAAAAGACACAAATTTCCTGGAAGGCAATTTGACAAAAGATAAGCATCAAAAATGAGCACACTTGGGACTGGGGTTGTGGCTCAGTGGTAAAGCGCTTGCCTCTCACGTGTGAGGCACTGGGTTCCATCCTCAGCATCACATAAGATAAATAAACAACGTAAAGTTTTTGTCCATCTACAACTAAAATAAAAAATTTTGTAAATTCTTTTTTAGATTTTGATGGACCATTATTTATTCATTTCTTTCTTTTTTTTTTTTAAGAGAGAGAGAGAGAACTTTTTAATATTTATTTATTTTTTTTTAGTTTTTGGCAGACACAACATCTTTGTATGTTGTGCTGAGGATCGAACCTGGGCCGCACACATGCCAGGCGATCGTACTACCACTTGAGCCACATCCCCAGCCCTTATTCATTTATTTCTATGTGGTGCTAAGAATCGAACAGAGTGCCTCACTTGCTAGGCAAGCGCTCTGCCACTGAGCCACAACCCAGCCGAAAAGAAAATTTTTTAAAAATGAGTACTCTTGGGCTAGGGTTGTGGCTCAGCAGTAGAGTGCTCGCCTAGCATGTGCAAGGCCCTGGATTCGATCCTCAGCACCACATAAGAAATAAAATAAAATAAAGGTATTGTGTCCATCTACAACTTAAAAAAAAAATGAGTACTTTTGCTGGTGCAAAAGTTCCTCTTCTAGTATTTATCTTGGGAAATAATTGGAAAAATGTTCAGTGATATATAACTTCTAACAATATTCTTTACAAAAGCTAAAAATATCCAACAAAATTCATTGCTGACATGTTGTGATACTTGTATACATTACATTACATACATGTTAAAAGTAAAAAAAATTATATCTATCTGCAAAGAAATTCACTACTGATAAAGTACTACTGATAAAGCAGACCCTGAAATAGTATGGATATGAAGTAGTATAGCCCCCAAATATTTATAATAGTTACACAATTATAACTACAGATATGAATGTTTGTAGAAAGAATATCAAAATGTTAGCAATGGAAGAATTAATGGAAGCTTGTTTCTATCTGTGTTCTTGTATTTTTTGTTTCTCTTTAATAAAGATGCATTATTTATATAAATTTTAGTAATGATTTTATGAACAGGATTATATGTCTTTATCGAAGGTCTTCTCTCCGAAATACAGAAAAATCAAAGTCCACAAATATGAAGGTATCATGAGAGTGAATTGGTCAGAGGTGGGTGTGTTCAGGAGGATTACATAATGACCAGGAAATTGTGCTTTGTGCTCCAAAGAAGAAGAATTGAATGGTTCTTGTTGTTTTTTATGCCACCACTTCCATTGTTTTTTTTTGACTTAACAGTTCTTCATCTTGAGAAATAAGCATTTTATGGGACAGGATGGGAAAAATCAAAGATTTTCTGTCAACAGCTTTATTTTTAAGTGATTTTTATATTCTGTCAATATTTGTTTATCTCATCACCAAGAAAATATTAGTCTCAACCATCAGAAATGTCTCAGAATTTCAAAAATACAGCAAGAACAATCGTTATTCATGATTTTTTTCAGAACTTTTTAAAATGCTGACATGTTCACTAACATCAAAGACAGTCTATTATAACTGTATAATCTGAATTATGCCACTGTGTCTCATTGGGTAATTGTGAAGCACGGGTTTCCAAACTGCTTTCACACAAAGGTTTCTACTTCAGTCAAAGGTCTTGGGAGGAATAATAGAGAAAATCTTCTGATGAAGGCAGAATACTAATTGATTATAAGGATAATTAAAAGGGAAGCTGAGGCAGAACCATCACAAGTTCCCAGCTAGCCTGTGTAACTTAGCAAGACCCTCTCTCAAAATAAAAAATAAAAGAAGGGCTGAGGATGTAGCTCAGCAGTAGAGCAACCTTGGATTCAATCCCCAGTACTACAGACAAACAAACAAACAAACAAAAAAACAGAATCAGGGGTTGGGAGCATGAACATCCAAACCATTACAGATATTGAGTCATACTTCTATAAAAGGGTATTGCATGGCTCACAGAATTTCTGAAAGAGCTGAAAAAAAAATGAGGCTTGAAACTGAGCAGCACCCACAGAACTGATCTGATGAGGAAAATTGGGTGATGTGACCAGCTTTTCTGGTTTTCCCAGGACTGGGTTACATTTGCATCCTTCCTTGCTAAAACCTAGAACATGCTGGGCAAAATGTGACTGACAAAGTGGTCACCCTACAGCTGGCACTGCAGACATCAAACTAGACCCAAAATTCAACCTTTGGCCATTTCTATGCTGAAACTCAAGCTTGCAGTAACCTCTACTACCACTAAGGGGAAATGGAAAAGGTGGGGGTTGCAAGGGAGGCAGAGAGAAGGGTAGGCAGTCCTTTCTTGCCACCAAGATTTATATGGTAAGGAATACTCTAAATATAGGGAAGCGGTTCAGGTGGCCCAAATAATGATCCATCTCCATTATAGGATCCAAGTTATTTTTAATTCTCTCATATTTATGGTTTCTTTGACTTCAAATTAATTTTAAAATGTCTGATTAACAAAATGTTACTATATTATTATAATTATTTGGTCACATAATAGACTATACCTGTTATATACTGCATAATTGTATGATGAAAATACTTTTATACTTATGTCATGAGAAATGTAGTTTTTCCAACCCTTATTCTTCATATTTGATTGCTTTATATTCATTATTTGCCCAGAAAAATGTTTTCCCCTTATTTGTTTTTGAAACTTCTCAAGGAGAAAATAGTTATACAAAGGCAACCATGTTTGCCAAGAAGAAATGGATTTTAATGGAAACCTTTTATCTAGGACAAACTTTAAGAAGTGCAGTAATGGACAGTGTGCTCTCCACGACTCTTCAGTCTTTGCTCTTGCATTTATTGTGGCCAAATAATTGAGCAAAAGATTTCAAATCAGAGTGTGTGTTTATTTTTCTTAGCTGTTCATTTCTCTTACAGAGTGAACGTCAACAAACCCATGAAGGTTTTTTTTTTGTTTGTTTTGTTTTGTTTTGTTTTTTATCTACATATACTGAAGCATAAAATGGAAATGTCAATAATTAAAGATACAAATTTTACTGATAGTAAAGTACAAAACACTGGAGCAAGAAGCCTGGTTTTGCCTTTCATGATACAGTTTAAGGGCTTGGCCATATCACTTAAATTCTCATGTCTTAATTTCTTCAACCTATAAATGATAATAGCTGCACTATCTTGAATTATGCATGTATCAGCATTTGAAAGGTGAAATGGAATTATTGAATTATGTCTTCTAGCGTTTATTGCAAAAAATGTAGAATGCTTTCTTTGTTTTTACCTAGAAAATATCTCTCTGAAAATCAGTTTGAAATTATAAAGCTAATACATTAGTTCTTTGAAGTTTGCAGTATGGCAGATTTTTAAATGCTAATTATTAATATGGCTTTCTTGCACTTACTATTTCCAGGACTCCATTCTTTCAGAAGTTTTCTTAATTATATTTACAGTCCCTTGAGTTCTAGGAGGCTCTTCTGAGGGTGTTTTTTTTTATGTTTTAAACCTATGATGTTGAAGATTCCATTTAGGAGACAACCATTAGTGCAGCCAGTAGAAAATAGTAGAATTGTTCTATTTAAAATAAGTGCCCATTACTGAAAGCATAGAATATAAGCCCCATTTATAGCGAGAGGGAACAAACGAAGAGGAGGAGAATGTGTTGAGAGAGATTTGCTTGGCAACTACACCACACCTATTTTGTGAAATTACCAAGTTCCTAAGGACCAGAAAAGTACTCAAATACCTACCTATGAAGTGGCTTCTTTGTTTCTTTGATCTCCAGCCCTTTAAATAGTGTCTGGATAATCTCATACTAACTCTCTGGAGCTGTGAATTTATAGATTAAAAACTGCTGATGCGGACAGCCATGCGATTAATCAAGACACCAGAAATACAAGCAGACAGGCAGGATGCTTCTCTTGGCAGTTCCATAATTTGGGCTCTTGAGTAGAGAAAAGGAACTATCTCAAGCCTATTCCTTTACACAAGTTTTTTTCTGTTTCTCAACTTTCACTGTCTGAACCTAAATAGAATTCCTTTCTATTTTTAATCCAAAGTGAAAGTCGGATTTACCCATCAGTTTTTGTCTTTTATCCATCAACACCTCAGTTGCAGGCAAACTGCACTGCCTGTTGTGTGAAGTGGGCTAACCCCTTCTGACGTTCCTCACACCTACTCTGCATGTATTTATCACAGAAGTTTGAATGAGGGCAAATGATCTGAAGAGGTGGTACTGCCTAGTTTTCTGGCTGACCTTGGCAATTGTTTGGATTCCTTTCTTAGAGAATGTAATACAAGGTCACCCAGTCCCTCTCCCATGAGAGAAGAGCCTTCTTCTCCCAACACCACCACATTGGCAGCACCTGAATTTGGTAGGAGATAACATTCAGACCACAGCTTTGTATAATTGATTTGGGAGAGGCATTTAGAGTCACAGCACCAAAAATAGAATTTATTAGTAAAATGGGATATTTCCCTCAGGATTTGTTTTAGTCAGCTTTTTTGCTGCTAAGGACCTGACCAGAACAATTGTAGAGGAGAAAAAGTTTATTTGAGGGCTCACGGTTTCAGAGGTCTCAGTCCACAGACAGCCAGCTTCATTCTCCAGGGGCTCCAGGTGAGGCTACCCATCATGGTGGAAGAGTGTAGCTGAGGGAACCTGCTCACATGATGATCAGGAAAGGGAGAGAGAGAAAGTCCACTCTCCAGATACAAAATATATACCTCATAGCCATGCCCACAATGAGCCATTTTCTCTAGCCACACCCCCACGGCCTCCAGTTACCACTCAGTTAATTCCATTAGGGAATAATTCACTGGTTAGGTTAAAGCTCTGACCCAATCATTTCTCCTCCAAACCTTCTTGCATTGTCTCACACTTGGGTTTTGGGGGGACACCTCACATCCAAACCATAACAGGATTATTTATATATTAACTAAGATTTAAAAAGAATTTGGCTTAGTCCTTAAGACACGGGCAAAGTCTACACATGCAGACTGTAATTTTGGAATTATATAAAGAAATATAAAGATTTATAAGAAATAATCTGTGATGTCAAGGATCTTACTGACTAGTAATGGGTTATTTCAAAGGACTGAATTCAAAAAAACAATAAGGGTCTTTATTATGTACCAGGCATGGTAAAACAAAACCAACAAACAAGAAACATGGCCACCTACTGCAGTATCCTAAATAATGCCTCTGAAATATCATGATTATCAGTTAAATTTCTGTTCTCATTTCTTAAAGGTCAGCACCTTCTATAGGATATATAAAAACAAACAACAGTCCTCATCTTTCTACCGATCATTTTCCTGTCTGCAAAGACATCTACTTTCGACTCTAGATGATGCCCTTCATAAGGACCTCCACACTGTAAAGGGTATGCTTAAATTGCTATTTATATTGTTTTAGTTGTAAACACAATTGTCATTCCTTACCCCCGAACACCTAAACACACATACACACAAGCAGCTCTCATTCTTATCATTACCATGTAGTGATATAATTTTGGTTACATAAATGTATTGTTTATATAATTATGACCATATGTGCTTTCAGGATGAAACAACATAGTTAACTATGATAACTTTTCTTCAAAATGTGTGAACTATCTCTCAACTTAATATTTTTTATATGTGACTTTATTTTGTAATTCATAATGAAAATAAACTCTAACAGTTGTTTAAATTTGCATAAATTATTCTATCAATTTCATCTTCCTAAAGATTTCTGTCTCAGGACCACATTAGACTTGTTGCCTAGCTATCATCTTAGGATCTCCCTTATAAACATCTTGGAGAACTCTTTCGCTCCTTTTCAGTACAGATCTCCTGTTTTGATAGTATGTGATAGACAGTAACTTCTTCAGGAAGGACCCATGGAAAAATTTTTTTGAGAACTTGCATGTCTGAAATGTCTTTTCCCCTTTTTTATATACATACCTTGTACAGAATTCCTAGCCGGAAGGAATTTCCTTTCAGAATTTTGAGGCCATTTCTTCATTGTTTTTTGCCTTCCACTCTTGCTATTCTGATTCTTAATCCATGTATAAGATCTCTTTTATTCTTATTGGAAGTTTGTGGGAAGTACGTGGGCTCTTCTCTGTCTCCAGTGTTCTGAAATTTTGTAGTAATGTGCCGGAGTCTAGATCTTTTCCATCCCTTGTACTATGCACTCAGGGAGCTCTTTCTATAGAAACTCATGGGCTTCAGTTTGGGGAATTTTTCTTATCTTCTTAATGCCTTCTCAATAATTTTCTAATTTCTCTATGTCTGGATCGCCTCCATGTTGCTAGAGGTTAGACCTTTTGAACTAGTTTTCTGGATTTTTGTTTCTCCTTCTCTCTCTTGTTTAGTAGCTCTTGGTCCACCCACCACTCGCCTTCAGTATTGAGCTTTGAATCCAGGGACACTCTATTACCAATCTACATCCTCAGCCCTTTATTAATATTTATTTTTTAGTTGTAGTTGGACACAATATCTTTATTTTATTTATATATTCTTATGTGGTGCTGAGGATTGAACCCAGGGCCTGGCACATGCTAGGCAAGTACTCTACAGCTGAGTCACAATCCCAGCCCCTCAGCCCCTTTTTATTTTTTATTGAGTCAAATTCTCACTAAATTGCCCTGCTGGCCCCAAACTTGCCATTCTCCTGTCTTATCCTCCCTAATAACTGGGATTACAGGTGTGCCCACCTGTTTTTGGTCTTTTTGCACTACCATCTGGAAGATATCCTCAACAGCATCTTCCAACTCTTCTGAATTTTTCATTAATATACCAAAATTTTACTTTCAAAGAATACTTTGTTATCTGAAAATCATTTTTATATAGCATCTTATTTTATGGATATAATATCTTGTTTTTGAAGTTTGTTTCCTCAAATTTTCTTTCTTGTGTTTATTCATTTTCATTTTTATATTTCTGCCAGAGAATTTCTCCAGTTTTCTGGTACTACATTGCTTGTTTGTTCATATTTAAAAGTTGATTGAATATATATATATATATATATATATATATAGAGAGAGAGAGAGAGAGAGAGAGAGAGGTTGAATATATATATATTCTATATATATATAGAATACATATATATATATAGAATATATTATATATATATATTTAAAATATATATATATATATTTTAAACTGTTTTAGTTGCTATAACAATATACCATAAACTGGCTAGATCATAAGCAAAAAAAAAATTATTTCCCACACTTCTGAAGGCAGGGAAGTCCAAGACCAGGATGTTCGCAGATTTGGTACCTGGTGAAGGCTACTTTTTGGTTCATTGATGGCACCTTCTTATTGTATCCTCACATGGTGGCAGGAACAAGGTAGCTCTCTAATGCCTATTTAGAAAGGAGCTGATCCAAATTGTAAAGTCACGGCCCTCATGATCTAATCACCTCCTAATGCCCTAACTTTTAGTACTATCACATTAATGAGTTTTTCAACATATGAATATTGAGGGAGACATAAACATTCAGACCATAGTGATGTATCAGCTCTTTAGTTTCACTGGGAGTTGATATGGCTGGGTCATTGTTTGAGGAATCCTTGAATTGCTACATTTACCCTTCCTCTTGAACTAGCCTGAGACCTGAAACCCCAGGGGAAGAACTATCATATCCTGTCTAAAAGACTGGCTGCCAGTGTCTTGGAGCCAACTGTGGTAACAAGACTTAGGACTCAGTATTCAAAACACACATCCCTCCATGCTTGGTACTGTAGTCCACATCCAGCTGTGCCTGATGACCCTTAGCCCAGAGATGTGGTTTCACAGGCTCCAAGGATTGTAAAGGCCCAGGGTAGATGTGGCATGGGAGAAAAGATTTAACTATCTACTTCTTAGTCTTCTAGAAATCCTCCTCCTTAAATGTTCTTCCCACTTTTATTTTCATTTCCAGAGGTATCTGATCCTTCTAATTCCTGGCCATTTAAGCATTTCTGCAATACAGACCACTTTAGTTCTGGCTTTCCCCTGGCTGCTTTAAGATTCCACTTTCTCTGGACTGCTGACAGTAATCCCCAATCAGCCTGCTTCATGAGTTACTAAATATCATTGATTTTTTTTAACTTTCCTACTTTCTAGCTTGTCAGTTTATAACCTTAATTTTTTTTCTACCATGCACTCAGCACTGCAAACAAATTTTTTAAACTATATTTTAATAGTCTAGTATATTCAGTTTCAGGAGGGAGCAAAACTAAATGCACATGTTCCCTTTTACTGGGAATTCCCAGATTATTTTCCTTTAACTGGGAGATTAGAGAATCAAAAGGAATTTAATCAGAGCTGGGGTTGTGGCTCAGTGGTATTATTCCTTAATTCAACAAGTATGTGTTGAGCATTTGCTATGTTGTAGATACTCTTCTATACACTGAAGTTATAGCAATGAACAAACATTCTATCAGGAGTGATAGGAATATATCACTTAGAGAGTAATAAGTAGAAAAATAACCCTACAGATGGAAGTCTGTAGGAGAGCAAGAGAGTTGCGATTTTAGACAGGGTAATCAGAGAAGGTCTTGTTGAGATGTTGACATTTAAGTAAAGTCTTACAAGAGAAGATAAGATGAGGTATACAGATATCCTGGGAGGAACAATTAAGATAGGGAGAGTAGCAAGTCCAGAGACCCTGAGGAAGAATAGCAGTGAAGTGAGAGTGGTTGAATACAATGTCAGAAGGGTAAGAAGGGGCCAGGTGCGGTAGAGCACACCTGTAATCCTAGTGACTCAGGAGGCTGAGACAAGTTCCAGGCCAGCCTCAACAACTTAGTGACACCCTGTCTCAAAATAAAAAATTAAAAAGGCTGGACATGTCTTTCAGTGGTTAGATACCCCTGGGTTCAATCCCTAAATGCCACCCCCAAAAAAATAAAGAGTAAAAAGGAGGCAGATGATGTAGTCTTAGGAACATTATAAAAATGTTGACTTTGATATGATACAACAGAGGAGAAAATTTAGTCCATTTCAAGAATCCCAATAGTCTTAACAGTTCCAGCATTCCCAAAAGACCAAGTTCAAAATCTCATCTCAAACTCACAGCAAACTCTTGCCAAAGGAAAGTCCCAATATATATAATAGCATTGAGTAAATGTTTCCATTCCATGCAGAGAAGGGATGGGACCAAAACAAGACCAGAATCCAGCTGGACAAACAACTTCTGTAGTTCCTTCCAGCATCTGGGTCATGTGGCATGGTGATATTCTCTCCAGAGGGTTTGTGTTGCCCTGCTCCTATGTTCTTGCTGGTTGCAATGCATATGACCTCACTGTTGCCTTACTTCTGTTTGATTTCAGCAACTTTCCTCAGTATATATTCGATGTTACTGGCATCTCTTAATTTTGGGATTCTCCACTGCAGCTTCAAATTCCTTTCTCACAGCTTCACACATTCCTCCTTGAGGGGCTGCCTGCAGGAACATTAACGCCTTGCCTGACCTCCCAGGCCTTCCTTTAAAATCTCAGTGGAAGCCTCTGTGAACTCCCTAACTCTAGCATCTGGTATTCCTGCAGAACCAGCACCATCTCAACGACACCAAGGTCTACCATCAGCTTATGCAACAGCCAGGCTTCCTGGGATCATGACTCCAATGCCCTCTGAGTACCTGGGCAGTTGAGCATGATTAACAACTTCCTACCAAGTTACCTCCATGGTCTCTTAAAGGAATTTTTATTTTTATACCCTTGAACCTGTGATGGGTAGGGTCTTGCCAATTCCTAAGATATCCCCAAGCCACCTCTTTGACTGCATCTGTGTAAAGTACTTAGCATCTCTTTAGTGACTGTAATCACCTCAACAAACACACCTTCTTTGGTCCCAGTTTTACATGCACTTTTCTGGCCAAATTGCAAGGTTTCCAAATCATTCTACCATGCTTTCCTTTCCAGACTATCACAATAAACTTGACTAAAAGCTACCAGCAATATCCATGCCACCACCTGAATGTTATGCTGCCTTAAATTTCTTCCACCAGAATAATTAGTCCATCACCTTTAAATTTAGTCTTACATAAAGTCTCAGGACATAGGCAAAAAGTAGAAAGTTCTTTGCCAAAAGGTAACATAAATGGCCTCTAGTCCAATTTCCAATAGAGTCCTCCTTCTCCTCTGAAACGTTGTGAGCCCAGTGTTTACCATCTACAGTCCTATTGGCATTCTGGTCTTCTGAGCTTTCACAAGAATTGCCCATTAAGCTGGCTGAGTTAATGCATGCCTGTAATCCCAGCAATTTGGGAGACTGAGACAGTAGGATTGCTAGCCTCAGCAACTGAGCAAGGCCTTAAGTAACTTAGTGATGACACTATCTCAAAATTTAAATATAAAAGGGGCTGGGAATGTAGCTCAGTGATAAAGTCCCTGGGTTCAATCCCAATACCCCCCCCCAAAAAAAATTGCCCATTAAGTTCTACTTACAACATTCTAAGGCTTCTCCAGCCTGCATCTCCAGATTTTTCCAAACTCTTTCCACAAACCGTTTCCAAAGTTTCTAAACCACATTGGCAGATTAGTCACAGCAACAACCCCACTCCTGCTACCAATATGTTTTAGTCAGCTTTTTGTTTCTGTGACCAATATATACAACAAAAACAATGTAGAGGAAGAAAGTTTACGATGACTCACGGTTTCAGAAGTTCAGTCTGTGGTGGGCCAATTCCATAGCTCAGGACCTGAGGCGAGGCAGGTTCATGACAGCCAGGAGGCAGAGAGAGATTGAGGGCAAGGAGCCAGACCTCACATGACCCCCAAGAGCATGCACCCAGGGAGCTACCTTCTCCAGCCATGCCTTGCTGTCTAGTCCACTCAGATTATCAATTCATCAAGTGGATTAATCCAATGATTTGGTTATATCTCTCATAATCTAATCATGTGAAAATTCCTGCATTTTCTCCTACATGAACTATTAGGGGATAGGGGATGCCTCATTTCCAAACCATAACAGGACTCACAAACCATTTTGTGTGTGCACGTGTGTGTGTCTGTGTGTGTGTGTGTGTGTGTATACATATATATATATATATATGTGTGTATATACTTGAGATTGAACCTAGGGGCACTTTGCCTCTGAGTACATACTCAGTCCTTTGTATTTTTTATTTCCATTTTTTGTTTTGTTTTGTTTTGGTAACAGAGATTGAACCCAGGGGCCCTTAACCACTGAGCCATATCTTCAGCCCTTTTTATTTAAAGATAGGGTCTTACTAAGTTGCTTACCTCACTAAGTTGCTGAGGTTGACTTTGAACTTGAGATCCTCCTACCTCAGGCTCCTGAGCTGCTGGGATTACAAGCATGAACCACCACACCCAGCTTTATTTTTTATTTTGAAACAGGGTCTCACTGAGTTGTTTAGGGCCTCACTAAGTTGCTGAAGCTGGCCTCAAATTGGTGATCCTCCTCCCTCAGCCTCCTGAGTCTCTGGGATTACAGGTGTACTCCACCATGCCTGGTACAAACCACTGTGTCTCTTTCTTAGTGGTAGGAAGCGTAGCAACATGATCTTAATTTTTTTTTAATTTGTGTCTCTCTTTTTTTTAATATTTATTTTTCAGTTTTTGGCGGATACAACATCTTTGTTTGTTTGTGGTGCTGAGGATCGAACCCGGGCTGCATGCATGCCAGGCGAGCACGCTATCACTTGAGCCACATCCCCAGCCCATGATCTTAATTTTTGAAGGAATATTCTAATTTATTCAGGCTAAAGTTCTCATCCAACAGTGCTCAATATCTGGTTGAATATGCCATGTATAGAGTGTGCTGAGATTTGTTAGAAGATTCACAGCAAGGCTTTGAAGCAGAACAAAAATCTATACTTGCATTAAAAATTATATACATAGGGCTGGGGTTATAGCTCAGTGGTAGAGCACTTGCCTAGCATGTGTGGGACACTGGGTTCAATCCTCGGCACCACATAAAAATAAATTTTAATTTTTTAAAAAAATTACATACTACATAACACAAAAAGATATATAATAAAGGCTAGATGGAAACAATATAATCAGAATTAGTTTTAAGCAGGCCCACGGTGACAAGAAACTTATAAGGACAGGTGGCTCATACTCCCAGCATGTATTTTTCACTGCCACTTATCCCACATCCCACTCCTGTGGCCTCATGTGTCCTTCCTTAGGATCACTTGCCTGGAAGGAGAAAGTCTAACCAAGTTTATAGAAAGTTCTGTACAATATGGTAGCTCTTGCCCTAAGTGGACTTCTGTGACATTTAGCTTCATTAGGGTAAATAAACTCTGAAGGGTGAGAAGAGATACCTTCACTGTGGGAGAAATGTCAAGGAGGAAAACTCATTGGGTTGTCTGCTCTTTGCAACTGAAACATCCTTTGTGATGTGAATTTTCTATACCACATTACCTCAAACAAAAGAATTCTGAGTCAACAGTCAGACACCCATTAGATTTACAAGTCTTATCTTGCACCTCATCGGTCAAAAGTATTTGGTGCCCTTGGTCTAGAACAGTGGCATGGCTGTTGAAAACTCAGGTACCTTGCCTGCTCAGGGACCATGCTCTACTGGGGTGTGCATCTGGGGAGTGTTCCTGCCAGGTGAGGTAAATGCTCTGAACCTGTGACTAATCCAGAGTGTACTTTCTCCTCTACAGGAAAACTACAGGAATATAAAAGGGGTTGCTTTGCAAAAACTTTTCACTTAATGGCTCTTAAACAGAATGTTTATTTCCTGACTTTGCTAATTTAGCACTTTTAACAATTAAGGTAGGAGTATGTTCACCAAGGATATAAGAATTTTGTGGGGTAAACAAGTAGAAATGTGATTTAGTCAGAAAATAAAGATTCACAATTTAAGTGAGAAGACAGACCTAGAGACAGCAGTCGAGAGTCATCAGGTGTCAGACATGAAGGTGTAAGAACAGATAATTCTTCTAAAGAGGAGTACAGATTGAGCAGCCAGCCAGAGACTGCACCCCGGGAAATCCTGGAGTCAGAGGCTGAAGAAATCAAAACAGGCTGATGCAATCACAATTTAAAAAAAAAAATCAATGAGGCATTTCTAGTTTTAAATGATATTTGGCTAGCAGCCTCCAACTCCGCCTGTCTCAGCTGCTGCCTAAAACACATAGAATAATTAAGAAAAATGGGAACATTTATACCAATGCAGAGCATGAAGAATGATAGGCTGCCCATTGCTAGGAGGAATTATTCTAATTTATAAGGCTAATGGAGTTGGATTCAGAGAAACCAAACTGGTAGCCTATCAATACCCTGTTTCATGATTCAAAACAGATCCACCCATCTGAAAGAAGGTAAAGGGCTGAGTGTCCCTCCCCCACAGTCTGCTCACTGAATCAGAGAGGCAGTGTTCAGACAGAGTTGCAAACTAAACAGCTGTCCCTCTTTTGCCTCCAAAATCTGAAATCCTGCTTTGAGAAGTGATTGTGGTACTGTCAGAGGCTAACATCATTTTTTGTGTACATGGAGACTGAAACTTCCAAAATTCAGTGGGGAAGGATGGGGTGGATGAAGAGACAGTAGTTGTCCGTTTGCGCTAGCAGATTTGTCCCTATGAACACAATCTTCGGGCAGCATGCTGGTCACAGTGCTTACTGAGATGACAACAAATCAAACCAGGATTCTACTGGTTTGGCTGAGAATCAGTCAGTTTCCTTCCCTCAGGCCGGGACATTACAGCTGTCTGGTCCTGTTGCAATACAGCAGAAATCAGACAGAAAAAGCCCTAGGACTTACTCTGACATTGCACGTATCAATCTGGCTTTTAGTTACAGACCCAAGAGTGGAGCCAAAGGAAGTCCATATTTTCGCCGGAATATATTTTGGATATACTGAAAATGGGTGAAAAATAAAGAGGGAGAAAAAAAATATCCAAACTGCCTCAAGGGCTTAATAATTCCCTGTGAAGACTACCACATGCTCACGTGGTGCATTTATTTCCTCAGGTTAACATTCCTGGCTCTGTCTTCAGAACCTACTAACTAAAGTCAATCTTGCCTGACGACCTTAGGAAAAGATCCAGTTCTTAAATTCATCTTCCCCCCGCAGATTCATGTTTCAGATTATCGTTTGTTCCTCGGGGCTGCTTGGCAAGGCTCTGAGAGTTTGACTCCCCGGTGACACCACCCATGGCTGGTGGCCGGCCCTACTGACTGGCACATAACCTGCACTACTTCCTTGGAACCCAGAACCATATCCCAAGCCAAGAGAGCTTGTTTCAAGAGAGAGTGTAAAAATAATATAGAAAAAGGGAAAGGATCCTGAAGATTCAGAAATCTTGCTTATCTCTGAAAGTGGATTTCAAAGGAAACAGACATCTCTTTTAGAAAACAGACATTCTCCATAAGAAATTCTGAAGTTGTGGCCTGTACAAAACAGAAGCCAAAGGACAAAAGAAAATGAGCTAAAACCCGAGCTGAGAATTAAGAGTAAATCTGGGGAATAACCTACAAGAAGTTGGACAGAAGTAACAGCAAATCAAGGACAAGTAAAATAAAAATGTCTAGATCTAAAAGAAGACCTAAAATAGAGGGGGAAAATGTAACATTAAATTGATGGAGAAAGATCCACATCTAAACATATCTTGTTGGAGAGGGGTAATGAGGATTTTATAAGCATCCAAACAAATTAAACCAGATTACTTATAAATGATCAAAAATCAGATGGGGGCTGGGGATGTGGCTCAAGCAGTGATGCGCTCGCCTGGCATGCTCAGGGCGCTGGGTTCGATCCTCAGCACCACATAAAATAAAGATGTTGTGTCCACCAAAAACTGAAAAATAAATATTAAAAAATTCTCTCTCTCTTCTCTTTTCTTTTTTAAACATGCTTTTAAATTTTTTTTTTAAGAGAGAGTGAGAGAGGAGAGAGAGAGAGAATTTTTAATATTTATTTTTAGTTCTCGGCGGACA
Source organism: Ictidomys tridecemlineatus (assembly GCF_052094955.1). NCBI lineage: Eukaryota > Metazoa > Chordata > Mammalia > Rodentia > Sciuridae > Ictidomys > Ictidomys tridecemlineatus. The sequence goes on along the minus strand of NC_135486.1, from coordinate 7,796,115 downwards.
CAACATCCCTGTTGGTATGTGGTGCTGAGGATGGAACCCGGGCCGCACGCATGCCAGGCGAGCGCGCTACCGCTTGAGCCACATCCCCAGCCCTCTCTCTCTTAAGAAAAAATCAGGTGGGTCTTATTTACAGATTTCAGTATAACAGGGTTTTGTAACAAAGTTTGAATGAATAAAACTTGAAATTTGAGAGGCTGAGTTGTGGCTCAGTGGTAGAGCACTTGCCTTGCATAGATGAGGCGCTGGGTTCGATTCTCAGCACTGCATATAAATAAATGAATAAAATAAAGGTCTGTCAAAAACTAAAAAATTTTTTTAAATTGAAATTGAATGAATAAAACTTGAAATTTGAGATACTTTTCAATGAGAACCAATGTGTGTGTGATAGCAAGAGAAATCATAAGGAACTGTAGGGGGAAAATGCCAACGATGTTCCCTTTAAAAAAAAAAAAAAAAAACTCAAGTAGGGCTGGGATTGTGGCTCAGTGGTAGAGCATTTGCCTGGTATGTGTGAGGCACAGCACCAGATAAATAATTAAATAAATTTTGTCCATCTACAACTAAAAATATATATATATATATATATATATATATATATATATATATATTTTTAAATCTCAAGTATGTATTCAGCTAATCTAAGAAAGCAAGCAAATTGAGAATTCCAAATTAAGTGTGGACATTAAAGCCCATTAAACATCTTTAATTTATTCAGTTAACAGGTGTTTATTAAGTTTTTCCTATGTGGTGAGCATTGGAAAGCAACAGTGAAAGAACTGGTGTCTTGAAGCTAGTGGGAAATAAATAAAATTCAACAAGTATGTGCTATGGAGTATACAGCAGAAGCAACAAGCTGGGTTTGTGGATCAGTGGTAGAGCACTCACCTAGCATGTGCGAGGCCCTGGATTCAATCCTCAGTACCACATAAAAATTAATTGATTAATTAAATAAAGGTATTGTGTTTAACTACAACCACAAGATAAATATAAAAAAAATAATAATTGTGGTAGATAAGTGGTTGGATTCAAAAGATGTATACAAACAAATATAGTTAAAGAATAGAAGTGACAGGACATGGTGAATGATTGGACACTGCAGTAAGGGAAAGGAGGAGGGAAGAATGATGGCCAAGGCTGGGGATGCAGCTCAGTGGTAGAGCACTTGCCTAGTGTTTTAAGCAGCTTTTTTTGTTACTGTGACCAAAATACCCAATAAGAACAGTTTTAGAGGAAGAAAAGTTTGGTGTTCACAGTGTCAGTCGATGGACAGCTGGCTCTGAATGGAGCTCAAATCTCGAGGTGAGGGAGAACATCATGGTGGAGGGTATGGTGGAGGAAAGCAGCTCAGGTCATCACACCAGGAAGCAGAGAGAAAGAGAGAGATACTGCAGACCAGGAACAAATTATAGACCCCAAAGGCACACCCATGGTAACCCACCTCCTCCAGCCACACCCTACCCGCCTACATTTACCACCCAGTTAATCCCTATCAGGGATTAATGCACTGATTAGGTTAAGACTCATAACCCAGTCATGTCATCTCTAAACTTTCTTGCATTGACTCAAACGTGAGCTTTTGGGGTACACCTCACATCTAAACCATAACACCTCACATACATAAGACCCCAGTTCAATCCTCAGATTGCAAAACAAAACCTAAGAACCTAGAGTATGAATCTGCAGCTAAGGGGGTAGATCTTTCCAATGTACATATTTTGGAATTAAAAACAACTGTCAAGAGGTTAGCCCAAGAATGTTAATAATAGCCCCAAACTTAAAATAATCCAAGTGTTCAGTAGGAGAATGAATAAACACATTATGGCACACTCCTACAATGACATACTACTCCAAGTAATAAATAATGAACTATTGAAACCCATCAGTACAAGAAGCCAGACACAAAACACCACATTATCGCATTTACATGAAGGTAAAGAACAGGTAAAATTAGTATATAGTATCAAAAATCAGAGTAGTTGTTGCCTGAGATTTTTGAATGTGGGGTACAGGGAGGTGAGGATAAGGGGTTTGGATAGAAGACACTGAAAGGAACCAAGTCCTTTGAACCATGAACCAAAGGGCAATGTCCTAGGTTTGTCTTGACTGGGGAATTCGTTACATGGGAGGGTGGATTTATCTTAATTTATCCAGTTATATACATTACATTTGTGAATTTTACTGTATATAATTAAATAAATTATTCAGTGAAAAATAAATTTTGTAAAATTTTCATATAATCTTAGTGAAAATTTCAAAAATAAAGTTTCAGATTCAATTTTGCTTAATAATTTATCAAGAAAAGAAAACTCTCAGGAGAGCATTTCCACAAGCTCCTACCATCGTCACATCTGCCCACCCTACATCTGTGCCCAGATACTGTCTTTCCTCCTCTTTCTAAAAATGAACTGCTGTGCTCCTAGGGCCAACTCCTCCATTTTCGCATTAGGTCTTGTTCCATCTCGTCTCACCTCATCAAGGGCATTACTCTAGCAACTCTCCTCTCACCCTTCTCCATAAATTTTTGGTCTCTACTGAATCATTCATATGAGAATAAAAACATGCTATAAAAGTTCCCATTTTAAAGAAAGAGCTAGCTTGCTGGGCACAGTGGCTCCAACCTGCCAGCTACTCAGGAGGCTAAGGCAGGAAATAAATAAAATAAAGTGCTAGGGATGAAGCTCAGTACTGCAGTGCTTGTCTAGCCCTGAGTTCAATTCCCAATACTGAAGAGAGAGAGAGAGAGACAGAGAGAGAGACAGAGAGAAAGGTATCTTCCCTTAACCTGACATCCTCCTCCCTCTTCTACTCCATTTCTCTTCTGTCTTAATAAAACTCTCAAAATGCTGCCTATATTCTATATCTACAATTCCCACCCATGTCTTCTCTTGAACACCTCCAAGTAGGGTTGTGCTTTCATCATTCAACTCAAACAGCCTATTAAGATCACAGTAGGGCCTGGGGTTGTGACTCAGCAGTAGAGCGATGGCCTAATATGTGCAAGGCGATGGTGTTCCATCCTCAGCAGCACAAAAAAACAATTAAAATAAAGGTATTGTGTCCAACTACAACTAAGAAAAAAAAAGAAAGATCATCAGTAACCTTTATGTGGCCAGTCCACTGATTTCTTTCTTCCTTGAAACACTCGCTGCCAGGAATCACAGTTCTCTTCATACCTCATGGACTGTTCCTCCTTTGCTAATTCATCTTCCTCAGCCTGATCTCCTAAGTGTTCAGTGTGGTCCTTGCACCTCTGTTTCCTGTCCTATGCTCAGTGTCTGAGTGGTGACATCTGTCTTACAGCTTAAATATAATCTACATGCTGACAGTAGCTAAATTTTTTAAAAAATCCGTCTCCTCAAGACCCACATCAAGAATCCCACCTAACCTCTAAGCCCACAACATTAATTAATCCCAGCATAGCTCAGAGGAAAAAATGCAAGGTCTTTTGTAGGGGAGAAAATAACTTTATACATATAGAAAACATATCAGTTGAAGGACAACTGGGATTGTCAGAAATTTGGGGAGCATACAGACATATTCTAAAAGTGTTAGTCCATACTCAAACTAAAAAGTTTTTTCTCAGCAAAAGAAACAATAAGAGAGATAAACAGGGAGCCTACATCCTGGGAACAAATCTTTAATCCACACACTTCAGATAGAGCCCTAATAACCAGAATATACAAAGAACTCAAAAAATTAGACAATAAGATAACAAATAACCCAATCAATAAATGGGCCAAGGACCTGAACAGACAGTTCTCAGAGGAGGACATACAATCAATCAATAAGTACATGAAAAAATGCTCACCATCGCTAGCAGTTAGAGAAATGCAAATAAAAACTACCCTAAAATACCACCTCACTCCAGTAAGATTAGCAGCCATTAGGAAGTCAAACAACAATAAGTGCTGGAGAGGATGCGGGGAAAAGGGCACTCTTGTTCATTGCTGGTGGGACTGCAAATTGGTGCAGCCAATTTGGAAAGCAGTATGGAGATTTCTTGGAAAGCTGGGAATGGAACCACCATATGACCCAGCTATTCCCCTTCTCGGTCTATTCCCTAAAGACCTAATAAGAGCATGTTACAGAGACACTGCTACAACGATGTTCATAGCAGCACAATTCACTATAGCAAGATTATGGAATCAGCCTAGATGCCCTTCAATAGATGAATGGATAAAAAAAATGTGGCATTTATACACAATAGAGTATTACTCTGCATTAAAAAATGACAAAATCATAGAATTTGGAGGGAAATGGATGGCATTAGAGCAGATTATGCTAAGTGAAGCTAGTCAATCTTTAAAAAACAAATACCAAATGACCCCTTTGATATAAGGGGAGTAAACAAGGACAGGGTAGGGACGAAGAGCTTGAGAAGAAGATTTACATTAAACAGGGATGAAAGGTGGGAGGGAAAGGGAGTGAGAAGGGAAATCGCATGGAAATGGAAGGCGATCCTCAGGGTTATACAAAATGATATATAAGAGGAAAGGAGGGGTAAGACAAGATAATATAAATGGAAGAAATGATTTACAGTAGAAGGGGTAGAGAGAGAAAAGGGGAGGGGAGGGGAGGGGAGGGGAGGGGAGGGGGGATAGTAGAGAATAGGACAGACAGCAGAATACATCAGACACTAGAAAGGCAATATGTCAATTAATGGAAGGGTAACTGATGGGATACAGCAACCTGTATACAGGGTAAAGTTGGGAGTTCATAACCCGCTTGAATCAAACTGTGAAATATGATGTATTAAGAACTATGTAATGTTTTGAACGACCAACAATAAAAAAAAATAAATAAAAAATAAAAAAAAAAGAACTGATCCAGAAAAAAAAAATAAAAAATAAAATAAAAGTGTTAGTCCAAGGAGAAAAAAAATGTAAGCTTAGATCTAGCTAAATTTATCGACATAAAATATGGATATTTGATATGTTTGTCCAAGTCCCTGGGTGTGACTATAACAATTTGCTTTGCTGGCTCATGAGTCTGGCTGCAAGGGTGGCGTCAGTGAATGAAACTAAATGCCAAATTTTCTTTTGTGTAGGAATGAAACCTAAGGCTCAGGGAAATGGGTGTGTTCAGCAGATCTCTTCATCCATGCATCAAATGTAACCTCTCAGTGGCCTGGAGGCTTCGCTTCATCAAGCCATTACTAAATTAGTAAGTAGGAAAAGGTTAATCAGTTAATAAAATACCTTGATATGGGAGGCCCCCAATCCTTGAAAAGCTCTGTGTTGGCTTCCACTACAGTCAGCCATGATGGTAAGAAAGGTTTCCATGAAATTGAGGATACTGATTTCAGAAGGGTAATAGGATCCAGGAGGAGGAGGCCGGGTGGCAGCATTTAATCATGAGAGACAAGACAGATGCAATTACCACATTAATCTGCACAGAGGAAATGTTAATCAAGTGTTTTAGCACAAGAGATTTGTGGCAGTAATTAACAATTACAAGATCCCTGGCAATGAGATAGATGGGCAGCTTATCAAAGTTTTGCTTTAGAAAATGTCTAGGAGGTCTTTAGAGAAAGCAGTATGCAATCATTTAAAAGTACATACTTGTAAACATTTTGCTAGCCCTGGATTAATTAGACACAACATTAGGAGTTTTAAGATTCTAATATTTTCATTTTCAAATTGTACTATAAAAATACCTTAAAGTGGGTTGCAGTTGTGGCTTAGCGGTAGAGCACTTGCCCAGCGCTTGTGCAAGGCCCTGGTTTGATTCTCAGCACCACATAAAAATAAATAAAGATATTTTAAAAAATACTTTAAAGTATTTGAACAGGATCAGTAAATGAGATTATTAAAAAAGTTGGGACACAAAACAGCATGATAGTATTATTTACATCTACTAAATATATATATTTAATATATCATAACAGCATACTATTATATAGTATGTATTAATTAATATAGTATAAAATATAGGGGCTGGGATGTGGCTCAAGCGGTAGCGCGCTTGCCTGGCATGCGTGCGGCCCGAGTTCGATCCTCAGCACCACATACAAACAAAGATGTTATGCCCGCCGAGAACTAAAAAATAAATATTAAAAAATTCTCTCTCTCTCTCTCTTTATATATATATAAAGAGAGAGAGAGAGAGAGAGAGAGAGACTAGAAGGAACTTTTGGTTTCAATGAAGATAGAATAACAGGGACTGGGGTTATAGCTCAGTGACAGAGCACTTGCCCAGCATGTGTGAGACACCAGTTTTGATCCTCAGCACCACATAAAAAAAATAAATAAAATAAATAAAATAAAGTTTAAAGAGAAAGATATTCTGCCTACAACAATTAAAAAATCGACCAAAATTCATTGAGAAACATAAGCTACCTAAATGTGCTCAAAAGAAACAGAAACTCAAATAACCCTGTTTCTATCAAAGAAATTGCACTTGTAGTTAAAAGTTCCCCCACTAAAATAAAACTGCTCTAGAATCCATATGAATTTTTTAGTGAATTCTACCAGTCAGGCCAAAATAATACCAATGCTATGCAAAAGCTTCCAAAAACTTGAAGAGAAAAAAAATACTTGCCAACTGATTCTACAAGGCTAATATTACTCTGACACCAAAACTCAATAATGATATTACAATACACAAGCAACACACACACACAAGCACAAACTACAGACAGGTATCCCTCAAGAATATAAATGTAGGTGCGGGAGGGTTTGGCTCAGTGGTAGAGCACTTGCCTAGCACCTGTGAGGCACTGGGTTTGATCCTCAGCACCACATAAAAATAAATAAATAGCTTAAAAAGCTATTATATATATATAATGTAAATAAATGTAAATAATTCTTAACAAAATTCCACCAAGCTGAATCCAGCAATGTACAAAAATGATAATATTTTATGCCCAAGTGAGATTTTTCCCAGTAACAAGTAAAAATCAACTGATTACAAGTAATACATTTAGCCCCTCAGCTATATTGGGCCCCAGAATTTTGGCATCCAGAGTTTCAATCCTTAGAGATTAAAGCATTGCTACCCAATGTGTGGTCTATAAATTGGTCTTTATTACTGATCTGCAACAAGATAAGGATTTTATACAAGATCACTAAGTGTCCTGTGAGTTATCTCCCTCAACCTGCTTAGCAAGATTTTCTGAATAGAGGAAGTAAGCAATACATTGATTTACATTCTGGTGTAAACATCTCATTTTGTCATGTGCAGTTCTTTTGGTGGAACTGTATTTAAAAACTTCCTACTGAAGAAATTAGCTAACAATCTGAACTGTGCCTGGGGTTCTTACTGTGAAGTTTCACAGTTAGGCAAACTCCAAATAGGCCAAGATTTGGGTGACATTTTTATTTTTAACTCTTAAATATTAGTGAACAGCCAAAAATCATCAGACCTTTTAGAAAAGTCTATCATGAAAGAGACCAAAAGAAATAGTCAAAAGGACTTCAGGAAACTGAGGCAAGTAGATAGCAGGGGGGAAAAAAATCTCTTGAATAAAAAATGATGACATGCTTAAAGAGATAAAGGAGACAGAATCCATGAAATAAGATCATAAAACCATGATTGCTTCTACTGTTTTGTGGGGTTTTGTTTGTTTGTTTTTTCAGTACTGGGGATTGAGGCCAGGGGCAAGCTACCACTGAACTGCATCTCCAGTCCTTTAATTTATCTTTTTTCTTTCTTCCTTTCTTTCTTTTGAAGCAGGGTCTTCTTAAGTTACCGAAGCTGTCCTCAAACTTGGGATCCTCCTGTCTCAACCTCCTGAGTAGCTGGAATTACAGGCATGTGCCATCACATGCCCAGTTTAAAGTTTGTGGTTGTGGTTGTGGTTGTTTTAGGATATTGTATTTAGAGAACAAGAAAGTGCTCTTGGAAATGGAGACTATAACAAAAATTTTATATTAAGGAGAAGAGTTTAATGATAAAGAAATCTTTCAGAAAGTAAACAAAGATAAACCAAAGGAAAATGAGAAATTAAAAAACAAAAAAAACTCAAAAGATTGAGTGCCAGTGCCCAAATTTAGAAAGAAAAACACATAAAGAAAATCATTAAATAAATCATGCAAATTTTCTATAGCTGAACAACAAATCTTCAGACTGAATGAAAGTTTTGAGTACCCAGCACAATAAAGGAAAAAGACCCATTACAAGCTGCAGTATTATTGAATTTCATACCTAAAATTAAAAAGATTGTAAGGGGTTTTGGAAATTTAAAAGTCACATGCAATGGGTGAATGTCCTCGAATGTTCTCCACTGTGAAGCTAGAAAATAATGAAGCAGAAAAGACAAGAGGGAGGGCTGGGGTTGTGGCTAGCCTGGCACGCGTCAGGCACTGGGTTTGATCCTCAGCACCACATAAAAATAAATGAATAAAATAAAGGCTTAAAAAAAAAGAAAAGAGAGAATATTATCGCTAACCCAGAATTCCATCCCCACCAAACAATTGGTTATGTATAAGGGTAGAATTAGATTTTTTTTTTTTTTGGTACCAAGAATTGAACTTGGGGCACTAGACTACTGAGTCACATCCCCATCCCTATTTTGTATTTTATTTAGAGACAGGATCTCACTGAGTGGCTTAGCCTTAGCCTCCTGAGCCACTGGGATTACAGGCGTGTGCCACCACGCCCTGCAAAATAAGACATTTTTAGACAAGTAACTGTGAAAAATGACCTCCCATGTACCCTTTTTCAGAAAGCTGCTGGTGGATGTATGTCACCAAAAAGAGGGAAAGAACCAGATTACACACTTAATGGAGGTAACTGAGAAGAGCTTAATGGAGGGACTGTTTACAGAGCTGTGGACTACTTGGAGGGTTTAAGGAAAGCAACAAGGAGCAGTGCAGCATTCTGGGCCTGCGAACACCCTAGGCCTCAACAGGCCGGGAGATAGACAGAGCTAGGTGAAGAGGGTGGCCTGATAGAAGCCCTGCTTTAGATAAAGGGAGGGAGTTGGGGGAATCAGTGCCCCAACTTGACTTTCTTCCTCCCTCCTTCCTTGGCTGAACCCAACCAGAGACCAAAAAGAACAGTCATAATATGAACCCCGAGAGAAAGCACAGAGCAGAATCAAAGGAAAGAGCAAGGGGCATGAAGGCCAAGGGATTTCTGCACCAGAAGTTGGAAGTAAAATCCTAGAAGACCATGTAGCAGATTGGAACAAGACACTGGAGAACTACAGGGTGGATATCTTAAAATTTGATTAAAAAACAAAAACAAAAACTGAAAAAGAAACCAATTGGTCACCTTATGTGCTTAATGATCATTCTTTCTAAGATTGAGGAAAATAATTTGTCATAGTTGTAGAGCAAACTAAGCAAAGAAACTAGGCTACTATTAAGTGAATATTAAGTGAAGAAAAATTAAAAGTAGAACCAGAAGGAAAAAAAAAGTCTTTATACTTAGTTCAACTCTGAATACTGTGCATGTAAAAGTTATAAGATGTTCAGAGCCACAGCCGAATCAGGATCTCACATGACATTTTGCCAGAAGGAGTGGTTGAGAGGTGACGCCAGGAGCCATTAAGATGATGATAATTAAGTTATAATTGCTGTGACTGGATGATTCTGGATTGAAACAGACTGTGTATTGAGTTGTATATAGACCCCTGCTGTCCGGCAATAGGGCGGCTCCTGCTGCCTCAGCGCCTGCTACTTTGGAGTTCCCGTTGAGTTCTCAGTGGTGGGTGCGGAGCCTGGTGGAGGGTGAGAGAGTTCCCGGGAGTGCGCATGGAGTGCTGGTGGAGTTCAGGCAATAAAGGAGTTCCTGTTTGAACCTACAAGTGCCTTGTGGAGGCTCAGTTATTTTGTGCCCAGCCAGACTGCGGCATTGGCTCTCAACAATAAGAGATATTGAGTGTTCATCTAATGATCTGATAAGTGTAGAGACAGGAACTGATAGCAAATGGTAATATTTCAAACCAAAAGATCAAGAAACAGCAGTATCGGGTATGGTGGTGCATACCTGTAATATTATCTACTCTGGAGGCTGAGGCAGGAGGATGGCAAGTTTGAGGCCAGGCTGGGCAACTGAGATTCTGCCTCAAAATAAAAAATAAAAAGGACTGGAGATGTTACTCAGTGGTAGAGTGCCTGCCTAGCATGCATGAGATCCTGGGGCTCAATCCCCAATACTGGAAAGACAAAACAAAAACTGCAGTGTAAGCATGTCACTTAGAAATATAGTGCAAATATCAGAGGAACCAGTTGTGTGATTGATTGCATGTGTCAGCTTGATAGGGCCACAGGAACCCATCCATTTGGTTAAACATAATTTCTGAGTGTATCTCTGAAGAGGTTAGCCTGTGAATTGGTGGACTCAATATAATAGATGGCTCCTGCCAGTATGGGTGGACATCTTCCTTCAACAAAAGTTGAAGGAAGATTAAATTAATGCTGCCTGATTGATCAGCTGGTACCCACATCTCCTGCCCGTGGCATTCCTGGTTCTCAGACTTTCAGACTGGAATCCACATCGTGGCTCTCAGGCCTTCAAATTACTCCATTGTGCCTCCTAGTCTCCAGCTTGCAAATGGCTGACAGTGGAACTCTGCCTCCATAATCACAGTAGCCAATACCTTACAATGAACTTCTGCATAAAGATATATATGTATTTCATATATGTGTAATGTGACAATACATAGATATATCCTCTCCAAATGGAGATACACCAGCCAAAAAAAAGACATGAAATAGTAGTTCCTAAAGAATAGAGGGGGGTGGTAGTTTGGGGGAGGGATGGGACTAGGGATTACATTTTTCATTACAAATTTTATAATTCTTTCGATCTTTAACCTGCAGACAGATAGTACTGTGGTAGAATTTAAAATTAAACTTAAAACAGCAAATTAAATATTTTTTGTTAAAATAAAATTAAACTAGGCAGGACACAGTGGTTATGCCTAAAGTTCTAGCTACTCTGGAGGCTGAGGCAGGAGGATTGCAAATTTGAGGCAAGCCTGGGCAATTTAGTAAGATCCTGTTCCTAAATAAAATTAAAAAGGTTTGGGGATGTAATTCAGTGATAGAAGGCTTGCCTAAACATGCAAGGCCCTGGGTTCAATCCCCAGTACTGCAAATAATAATAACGATAATTACTAATTTAATTAAAAGATGGATAACATCTTTATACGAGTTTAATATGAAATAAGCGATAAAACCTTGTTCATTCCTATCTGGTTCCAGTTCCATGATTTCCAAGTTTCTTCTCCCCTGTGCTCCAGCTCCCTCATATGTTATTAAGTGAAAATTATTTTACCATCTTCATAAGGAAGGAGGAAAACTAATAAAAAATGATTGATAAGTATAAAGAAGCTGCTGAAAAGATGAGGAATCTGGGGCAAGTTTTGTTTTTTGTTTTTTGTTTTTTTGGCTGGAAATTGTTAGAACAGAAAATATGAAAAAGAATTATACAATGTGGGGGTTTAATTCAGAAATTTCTTCTTGGAGACAGACTTTCATTGAACAAATACATTCTGCAAATGCTGTCAAGTATATCAACAACCAGAATGGGCCTCCAAAGCACTCACAAAGCCAGTAAATAAGGTACCCAAGACAAAACCCACTTAAACCTGGGCGCAGGGGTGCACACCTGTGATCCCAGCTATTCAGGAGGCCGAGGCAGGAGGATCACAAGTTCATAGACCAGCCTGGTCAATTAACAAGACCCTGTCTCAAAATAAAAAAGAAGTGGGGATATAGTTCAGTGGTAGAGTGATTGCTTAGAATGTGTGAGGCCCTGGGTTCAGTTCCCACTGGAGGGAGAGGGATTTGCTAAGCTAAAATATAACAAAACAACAATAAAGCTAGCAATAACTGAGCAATTGCTAAGTGACAGGTATTGTGCTGAGCCCCTTGTTTGCATTACATCACTCAAGTCCTCACAGAGTTCCTGTGAATCAGGATAGACTCTTTTCCCTCCTACAGATAGAGAACCTTTTAAAGGATGAGTAATTTGTTTAAGGAAGTGGCACAGCCTGGATTTAAACTCAGATCTGTGTCTTAGTCAAGTATCTAAGCTCTTGTAAACCTCCAGTGTATTTTGAGCAAAACCAAAAATAACAATCTGGTGGTTGGGGGTTGGGGGAAGATAAGAAATTACTATGGTTGCCAAGTCTCAAGGCAAGGCTCCAGGAAAAGAGAATATTACTGAGGGCTGATTAAAACCGCAAAAGAATGCCACATAGGTTGTCACATGAACACTTCTAGAATACGCCAAAGTACGTGTAAATCAATTTACCCAACAGTTGAGTTGTTAAATGTCCTCTGAGTTAGGCACTTATAACAGAAATTCTTAGTTTAGGTACTGAATATATTAGAAATGAATGGCATTAGAGCAGATTATGCTAAGTGAAGCTATCCAAGCCCTAAAAAACAAATGCCAAATGTCTTCTTTGATATAAAGAGAGCCACTAAGAACAGAACAGGAAGGAAGAGCATGAGGAAAAGACTAACAATAAACAAAGACGAATGGGGGGAGAGAAAGGGAGAGAGAAGGGAAAGCATATGGAAATGGTAGGAGACCTTCAATGATACACAAAATTATAAGAGGTTGTGAGGGGCAAGGGGGAGGGGGAAAAAAGGGTGAGAATTGAACAACAGCAGAAGAGGTAGAGAGGGAAGATGGGAGGGGAGGGGAGGGGGGATAGTAGGGGATAGGAAAGGTAGCAGAACACAACAGTCACTATTATGCAATTATGTAAAAATGTGAGTATGTAACAAATGTGATTCTGCAATCTGTATTTGGGGTAGAAATGGGAGTTCAAAACCCAATTGAGTCAAATGTATGAAAGATGATATATCATGAGCTCTGTAATGTTTTGAACAACCAATTAAAAAATAAAAAATAAATAAATAAATAAAAAATTAAAGCAAACACACACACACACACAAAAAAAAAAAAAAAAAAGAAATGAAGAATTATGACCCAGTTGGGATCCTGTGCTATCCTGAGACATAATACTAATAATTAGTTCCTTGGAGAGAATCTGTTAAAGTATTAATTTGTTATTCTCTGCTTGTTTCAGCAGAGGGCACTAGGTGACCTACATAATTTTGAATTTCAGGTGGCAACATAATTAATAGAAGCATCTTTCTGAACTGCGTAGTCACGGTTTTTTAAAGTGTATTAAATGTCCCCAAAAATATGCCATGAACAAATAAAAGACGTTTGAAATATGAGTGTTGATAAGATCACTAATGTCAATATTCTAGATGTTTATACAATTATAGATTCTTTGAGTGACTCTGCTTATAAAATAATTTCCATTATTTATTTATTTATAAGCCTCTAATAGGGCCAACAGGAAATGTCAGCTTAGCACCTCACACTTATCAGAGAGAAGGCTTAGGGTAGTGGACCAAGCCCAGGGCCAGAAACCAAAACAGGAAGTTTGAGAGCACCTTCACCCCTCCCCACCTAGCTTGTTACTAATCACATGACTTGGGGCAAATTGCTTAATCTCGCTTCCACACCTTTAATATAGTGACCATTTCTTCCCTGCTTATGAATGTGTTGCAGAGTGTTGTTGATGCATAAGGTATTATTAAAGTATGAAAAGCCATGCTGTTAGAATAGAAATTCCAGACACAAAATGCAATCCTTCAGACACCCTTTTGATTCCTGGCTTATGGAGATCACCCTTAGAATCTTCCAGTGATAAACAAAGATAAAAAGCTGAAATCTTTAATCATGATTTCAGGATATTTTCTCCAGCCCTTTTTAAAATTTTTGCAAGTCCCTTTTCCACATCAAAGAAGAAATATGAATTAATTAATAAGATCTTCTAAAAGGTCTTTTTATCATGTAATCGTCTACTGTTCCCAAATTCTGATCAGTTTGCATTTAAAACATTTTCCCAGTTTTCATGAGGAAAGCACATCCAGCTGGTGTGTTTTTCATGTTCTTAAACAGTCACGCACATTGTTTGCATGCCTGATTAGTAGTGTGGTCACTCTTCGTCACTTCCAAATTGCTTTTATGAGTAATGCTTCCATAAACAAACTAATAGGGTGCGATTATATTTTACTTATGTATGGGAAAATAAAGAACAAGATCAAATGTTTTGCTTTAAATTAAATAGCATCCACCATGGAAGTTTGCCTTCTAATAATCATAGTGTTGCCAAAAGCTCCGTCCTTGTCCCCAATGCCAATCTGATAACGAGGACCTAGTTTTGAGAAAAAGGAAAGAGATGGTTTATGGCTTTGCTAGCACAGGGAAACACAGGGCACTCCTGCCCCAAAGACTGTGATTCTGCCCATCAGCAGGAACTGGGGGCTTTTACAGAGGTGACTCAGAGAAAATGAAATTAGGGAGGAGAGATCAAGAAGCAGAAAATGAGGAAAAAGAATATCAGGGAGGAGAAGTTTAGGGAAAAGAATATCAGAGAAGATCAGGGAGAAGAAGTTTGGGAAAAAAGAAAAAAAAACATCTAATTTTCAAAGATGAAGTGAACCTTTGTCACAATTGAACCACTATTGAAACCACATAAACTGCTGGTAGATTAGCTTTCTGTTTATCTTACAACTCTTGCTTAGGAGATCAAAAATATTTTGAAGTTACTTCATGCCAGGTTCTGTGGGAGGTGCTAGGGATACATTAGGAAAAAAAGCCAAAAAACAAAACCAACACAATCCCTACACACTCATGAAACTTGCTGTGGGGGAAAATAAGAAAAGAAAAAAAAAGTAAGAAGAATAATAAAATAGTTGTAAGGAAATAAATATATGGTTAAAATAGTACAGAACAGGGGAGACACTCTTAGGGTGGTCAGAAGTCAGGTCAAAGAAAGATGCTGCCTTGCAGCTGAGACCCAAGGACCAAGGAGAGGCAATGTTGAGGAAGTTGTCACTCTTCTGTGACAATAAATAGCATGTGCAAAGACCGAGAAGACCTCCAAGAGGAGCTGAAAGATTTTAAGCAGAGAAGTGGCATGATTGCTTTTGGATTTGCTTTTTGGTTTTTGCAGTAATAGGGATTGAACCCAGAGGCGCTCACTGGGTTACCCAGGCTGGCCTTGAACTTGGGACCCTTCTGCTTCAGTCTCCCTAGTAGCTGCAATTATAGGTATGCACCTCTGTACCTAGCTTCATATTTTTATTTTAAGAAAATTCTTTTTGCTACTGTGGAAGAAGGGGTTGGAAAGGAACAAGAATGGCAACAGTGGGGTAGCATAGGATTCCACACAGCCGTCTGAGTGACCATAGACTCGACAGTGGCATCAATGGACAAAAACTTGGTGAATTTGACATGTGCTTTAGAGATTTTTATAATTCTACTAGTTATGAGTAAAGAATTTATATGTGTAATACACATCAGAAAAAAATGTAGATAAAATCTTTGTCACTTAACAGGATGTTAATTTTCTTTCAAAGACTTTAAAGCTTTTAACAAACACTTTAATCAAATTATTATATATTCATTGAATACCTTTTAAGTGCATAGAAATGAAATTTGAGAGATATTCTTCCACCTTAAAATGCTCACTGGGGGCCAGGGTTGTAGCTCAGTGGTAGAGTGCCTGCCTGGCATGCGTGAGGCACTGGATTCCATCCTCAGCACCACATAAAAATAATAAAAGTATTGTGTCCATCTGCAACTAAAAAAATATATTAAAATTTTTTTCAATATTAAAATATTGGAGGGCTGGGGTTATGGCTTAGTGAGAGAGGCACTGGGTTTGATTCTCAGCACCACATGTAAATAAATGAATAAAATAAAGGTCCGTCAACAACTAAAAAAAATTTTTTTAAAAATTGGAACCACTATGGAAAGCAGAATGGAGATTCCTTAGTTTGAAAATCAAAAGCTTTCTGAATAAAACAAGTAGAAAATCACCTACTGTTTTAACATAACACTAAATTACACAGGGCAGAAAATAGACTATCAAGGAATCTGGAATCTTTAGATTACAAAACTGGAGATTCTTCTTGGGCTTTTAAGGATGGAAATGGTTTAGATAAAGAAATGATTTGAGCAGGATCGTTGTGGCAGAGATTTCAGGAGGTTTTTGCTCAGCTCAAAATAATCGCCCCCTTTTTCTCTCAGAACTGACCTTCCCTTCCCAGGAATGGGCACCTGATATGTTTCCTCATGTAGCAGGATTGATTAAACTGGGCCAGATGTTTGACCCACATCAAGTCAGGCCAAAAGGTTTTTATCCAGAAATTATAGGAATTCCCCAGGCAGATTCAAAACAGGCAGGTCGCTCCCTGAGCATGGCACTGTAGCACCATAATCAGGTCCGTGAATGCATCAAGAAATGGGGAGAGCCAGTCTGCAGAGAAGACAAAAGTCCTGGTTCTTGTTCCGGAGCCTATGCCAGCACCTCCAGAGATTCTCACTGCATTCTACTCCTTGAGTACTGAGGGAAAAACCAAAAAAACTACAACTCCATTTTCTTAAAATAATTTCTCTCCTTGGCTCCTGCACATCATGCTAATTGCTGTTACTGAGGACAAATAGGCATTATCCAAGCTCAGAGCAATCCTAAGAATAAGAATGATCATGACAAAGAGAGACTGCCACAGACAACTGCTCTCTACAGAATCAAGTCAGGAAGGAAACCTGCGGGCTAGGCTCACCTGACGAGCGAGCGTGCCCAACAGCACCCAGGAGAGCCGGTGCCAAAGGGACGCTGGCATCAGGTTCTTCAGGCATCGCTGGAGGCATAGATGGAGAGAGTCGGAGTGAGGACTCACGCCCTCAGGTGCCAGTGTTAATTCTGAGGATCAACTTAGCAACAGCTATCCAGATTCTTTTTTTTTTTTTAAGTTTCTTTTTTATTTATTTTTTGATGGACAGTATGCCTTTATTTTATTTGTTTATTTTTATGTGGTGCTAAGGATCAAACCCAGTGCCTCACACATGCTCGGTAAGTGCTCTGCCACTGAGCTACAGCCCCATCCCCTCTATCAAGATTCTTAAAATGGATATACATCTTTCAACAAACGAGTATTTATCAAGTCCTTCAGATGTCTGGGAGGAACTCTTCTAAGTACTGGAAATATGGCTCTAAAAAATAATGGAAAATGGTCTGCCCTGGGGAACTTACATTCTTGGGGGGAGGGAGTAGAGGACAAAATTAATACATTAATTACAACATAGTTCATAATAATTTCTTGGAATTTGGGCTGGGGTTGTGGCTCGGCGGCAGAGCACTCGCCTAGCACATGCAAGGCCCTGGGTTCAATCCTTAGCACCACATAAAAATAAAAAAATAAAGGTATTGTGTCCAACTACAACTAAAAAATAAATATTAAAAAAAATAACAAAAATTATTTCTAGGAATTTAACAAAGCAAATAAGCAGACAAATGTTCATTGATGTAGGCACAAGGATGTTGACACATTATAATATTATTTTCAGTATTAAAATATTGGAGGGCTGGGGTTGTGGCTCAGTGATAGAGCACTTGCCTCACGTGTGAATTTGAGTCTCAGCACCGCATATAAATAAATGAATAAAATAAAGGTCCATCAACAACTACAAAATTTTTAAAAAGTTGGAGCCATTATGAAAAGCAGTATGGAGATTCATTAGAAAACTTGGAATGGAACCATAATTTGACACAGTTATCCTGCTCCTTGGTTTATACCCAAAGGACTTAAAATCAGCATACTACAGTGAATGTTTATAGCAGCTCAACTCACAATAGCCAAGCTATGGAAACAACCTAGGTGTCCTTCAAAATATGAACAGATAAAGAATGTATATTCCATATACACAATGGAATATTACTCAGCCATAAAAAAGAATGAAATAATGGCAGTAGCTGGTAAATGGATGGAAATGGAGAATATCATGCTAAGTGACACGGAAGCCAATCCCAAAAACAAAGGCCAGATGTTCTCTTTGATTTGTGGATGCTAACCTAAAATAAGGGAGGTTGGGGAAGGGAATAATAGAAATCCATGGGATTAGACAAAGGGAAATGAAGGGAAGAGAAAGAGAGGAGAATAGGAAAGACAGTAGAATTAATCAGACATAACTTCCCAGCCTTGTATTTGAATATACAACCAGGGTAAATCCACATCATGTACAACCACAAAAATGGGATCTTAAATAGAATAAGTTATATTCTATGTATATATAACTTGCCAAATACATTCTGCTGTCATATATAACTGAAAAGAACAAATGAAAAAATTTTTTGAAAATTGAAAACAACCTAAAACTCCAATAATAAGGGGTTGACCACATAAATTATAGTTAATCCAAATAATGAAGTAGTATGTTACAATTAGATTTTATTATTATTATTATTATTATTATTATTATGATGCTGGGGATTGAACCGAGGACCTTGAGTGTGCTAGACAAGCTACTCTACCACAGAGCTACCCCCGGCCCTGAAACTGTATTTAAATAGCAGTAGCTAATGTTCACTTAGTGCTTACTGTGTGTGTGAGGTATTGCTCTAAGTGTTTTATATGCCTTATCGCATTCAATAAACACAAATCTCCTGAAGGAGGCAGTTATTATCATGTCCTTCATATGGATAAGGCAGCTGTGGCTTAGGTTTAATAACTCATACAAAATCATACAGCTATTAAGTGGGAGAAGTGAGATTTGAACCTTGTGAAAACATTGACTTCAGAGGCTGTCTCCTGAAAACCATTTCAATACCGAAAAATACCATAATAATTTTAAGTAAAAAAAAAAGTAAGATATTGATATAATTTTTATATAATTTTTTAAAAATTAATTTAAAAATTAAATTATGTAGAAAAGGGATTGGATGGAGATTTTACAAAATAGTAAAAAAAAAAATTTTTTTTGAGGGCCAGGGCTGTAGCTCAGTGGCAGAGTGCTTGCCTAGAGTGTGTGAGGCACTGGTTTCAATCCTCATCAACACAAAAAATAAACAAATAAAATTAAGGCATTCTGTCCATCTACAACTACAAACATATATATATATGTTTGTATATATGAATATATACAAAATATAAATAAAATATATATATATAAATAAAAAGTGTAATGCTACCATTCTCTCTCTAGCATTACACTTTTTATTTTCTTCTTTATCTGTACTGTGTTTCCAAAATTGTTTTGTACTTAATATGTATTACTTAGTAAAAGGGGTAAAATTTCTGCCAAAACTTGAAGAGAAGTAATTGAGAATTAAAAGAAAAGTAAAGCCAGTTGCAGTGGCATGTACCTATAATCCCAGCTTCTCGAAAGGCTGAGACAGGAGGATGGGGAATTTCAGGCTAGCATGGGAAATTTAGTGAAATTCCATCTTTAAAAAGGAAAAAAATAAAAAAAGAAAGAAACATTTTTTTAAAAGAAAGTTAATGGGATGAGGTTTCAGGTTTGTGGCCATAGTTCTTAGAGTGAATCATAAAGCATGGGAAAAATCTATGTTCAAGAAATTGCTCCTCCCAAGATGTTTTAAGAAAGAGATTTGATGACTGACATTAAGGAATTTTAGTTTTCATTTTTACAAAATTTTTTAGAGTTTCTTTTTGGCAACACACTGAAGATCCAATCCAAAGCCTCATGAAAGCTAAGCAAGTGCTCTGCCCCTAGCTGGGCTATGGATCCTCTGCCCTAGAGAGATTCTTTACTGGGAAAAGCATTAGGATGCTGAAATTGAATTGCAGAAGGAAAGAGAGTGACTACACATCTTCTCATGTGCCTTGTCAGAACCATTTATAAAGTAGCTAATGCTGGTAACTAGCACCAAATTATTTGAGAATTGGTAATGCCTGCCATCCTGAAAGTCTCTCTGACAATGGTGCAGAAAAGGAAATGGAAAAAGTATCATCTTGATATCTACATATTTAACAGTTTAACTATTTATATGATGTGAGAGTTTCTTGACACAAGAAGATTGTGGACCAGGACATTTCTCTTTCCCTGTTACATTTCCAATCACATAATGCACTTTTCTGAAAGATGCCAAAGGAAAAAGATTAAAAACTTCTCTCTAGAAAGTCCTAAAGTGGAAGAATCAGTAGAGATATATCTTGGAGAATATGAAAGTAATTTGTGTCATTACTATCCATCTGACATCCATTCAACAGACACTTGTTAAAAGTCCTCAGGGGCTGGGAGCCATGGAGCCATTATACCCGTAATCCCAGCAACTTGGAGGCAGGCAGGAGGATTGCAAATTCGAGGCCAGCTTCATCAATTCAGTGAGACCCTAAGCAACCCTGTCTCGAAATAAAAAATAAAAAGGGGTAGGGATGTAGCTTAGTGGTAAAGCACCCCTGAGTTCAATCCCAGTATTTCCCTGAAACACACACCAAAAACAAACAAACAAACAAAAAACAAACAACAAAAACACAAGGTAAGGACAACATCATTGAAAACTCTGTGGTACAGGCACAATTGTGGCCTTCAAAGAGTTTGTCCCTAGTAAAGAAGTAACATACAATTCAGGGCACTATGAATGGCATGAGCCATATACTTTAAATAATTGCAAAGGCAGGAAGGTATACTTTCAGCAGGCCAAAATTCAGTAGACAAAGAAGAGAGGCAAGTCCTCTAAGTACTCTACCAAGTGTGCAGTTAGAAAAGCACATCATTAATGTCAAAGCCACCAAGTGAAGGATTCTGAATTTCAGACACTCTGCAAGAATATGCTCCCTCTATTCTTATTCCCTATTCAGCAACAAGAAACTGAAAACTAAACCAACAACATCCAGGCAGGAGATATAAATTGAGACCGTCTGAGTTGTCCAAGGTGAAAGACCTAAAGGACTAGCAATGGGCTGGGGATGTAGCTCACTGGTAGAGCACCTGCCTAGTATGCCCGAGGCCCTGGGTTCCATCCCAGCACAGGGAAAAAAGAAAAAGGAAAAAAAAAGATCAGTGTGGGTGTTCCTTAACCCAGTGGCCCACACCACTCCCTCTACAGTAAACTTCAAAGTTAACAAGCCTTACTTTTGGGCTCAGAGCTTCCAGTCACATTTTTAGTGATTTGAAATAAATGAGCAAA
Source organism: Ictidomys tridecemlineatus (assembly GCF_052094955.1). Classification (NCBI taxonomy): domain Eukaryota; kingdom Metazoa; phylum Chordata; class Mammalia; order Rodentia; family Sciuridae; genus Ictidomys; species Ictidomys tridecemlineatus. The sequence goes on along the minus strand of NC_135486.1, from coordinate 7,775,195 downwards.
GATCACAGTTACCTGAGAAAAGCCTGTAGTAAATATGTAAAAGCAGTTTGGGGGCTGTGGGTTTAGCTCCGTGCTGGAGTGCTTGCCTAGCATGCTGTGTGGTCCTGAGCTCAATCCCCAGTACAAAATGTGGGGGGGAAGTGGAGGAAACAAGACTCTGTGGAAAGAATACTTAAAAATTAACAAACAAAACCCTTACTAACAATCTCAGAGAAACCATTTTATCCATAAAACAAGAACTTGATGTCATATAAAAAGAACATTCATGATACAAATAAAAGAAAATCAATGCTTGCAAATTAGTGCTTTGAGAACCCAAGTGAAAATATCAATATATGGAAGATTTTATTGGGGGTAAAAGTAGAACATAAAGCAGAGATGGAAATGGGAAGAGGGGAACTAGAGGACAAATCCAGATGGACCAACATCCAGAGAATCACAGTTCTAGGAAGCAACAGAGAAAACAAAAGGGAAGAAAGAATGAAAATATTCAGAGGGAATTTAAGGAGGAGTTTGCACACGGAAATGACTTATGTTGTTTGCAGCACAGTAGATAAAATAGACTCATACAAAAGCATACCATGAAATTTCAGAAAGCTGAGAACAATGGAAAATCTTGATGAGCTTCCAGAGGCAACAATAGGACATATAATATGAATCACAATTTAGAAATTTTTAACTTCTGTGGAAGGCAGAATTCTTGGATGATCTGCAAGATTTCCAACCCTGCACACATGCCCTGTATAATCTCAGGTACTATGAAAGTAGGTTGTATAATTTGGCACAGTTGCCTTTAAGAAAATCTTGACTTATCCCATGTTTACTGCAGCACTATTCACAATGGCCAAGAAAGCTTCATCAACTTGTATCTTATCAACTGATGAATGGATAAAGAAACCATAGCATATGAATACTATGGAATACTTTGCATTCACAAAAAGGGTAAAATCCTATCTTTTGCCTCAACAGGAACGAAACTAGAGGGCATGTTGGAACATGGGTTCTTATGTTAAGTTAAATAAGTCAGGTGCAGAAAGGAAAATACCACATGATCTCACTCCTATGTGGAATCTATAAAAGTTGATCTCATAGAGATTGAAAATAGAATAGTGGTTACCATAGGTTGGGCAAAGTGTAGGGGAGAGAGGGATGAGAAAGGCTGGTCCACAGATACAAAGTTATAATTGCAAACAAATAATAAATTAGTTCAGGTGTGCTATTGCACAATAGTGACTATAGATAATATCATATACTATATATTTCCAGAAATCTAGAAGAAAGGATATTAAATGCGTTCATTACACACAATTATAATTGCTTAAAGATATAGATGCACTGACCCACATTTGAACATGACACAATGTGCATAAGTGTATTAAAACACCACATGAGCCACATGCCGTGACACACGCCTGTAATCCCAACGGCTCCAGAGACTGAGATAGGAGCATTGCAAGATCAAATCCAGCCTCAGCAAAAACAAGGTGCTAAGCAACTCTGTGAGACCTTGTCTTTAAATAAAATATTCAATAGGGTTGGGGATGTGGCTCAGTGAGCGAATACCCCTGAGTTCAATCCCTGGTACCCCCCACCCAAAAAAAAATAAATAAACACCATATGAGATCCTGCAAATATGTACAATTTTATGTCAATTTAAAACATTTCAAAAATACATTTTCATTGTGTTGTCACTAAAAAGAAAAAAAAAAAGACTTGCTCTAACAAGCCTCAAGACAGGCTCTTGGAAGTGAAGGGTTGTTCCTAGCAAAGGAGATTCTCCATGGCAGCTTTGAAGATGAGGGGCAACAGGGATGCAGGGGTTTCAGGGGCTGAGAGTGGCCCCAGGCTGGCAGCTAGCAAGGAAAGGGTGATCTTAGTCCTACAACCACAAAGAACTGAAATCTGCCCACACCCTGCATGAGGTGAGAAGCAAATTCTCTGCAGCCTCCAGACAAAAACCCAGTCCAGTGATTTCAGTGTTACTATACCCTGACAGGAATCCAGTCGGGCTCTGTCAGGTTTCCAACCCTAGAGCTGTAAACTCAGAAATGGCATTGGTCTAAGCTGCCAGGCTTGGGGTGACTCAATAGTGGGTTACCAGAGTCTGGACCTGTAGGAGGAAGTGGGGAGGGGGAGAGGCCGGCCACTGGGAACGATGTCACATGTAAAATAGCTGGGAGAAGATGACTGGAAGTGGTAGGGAGGATACCAATGGACATGCCCAGTCTAAAGGTACTTCAAAGGCCAAAGTTAGTGAATGCACAGCGCATAATTTGATAAAGGGAGTAAATTCTGATGTTCTAAGGCACAGCAGGGTGAATATAATTAACAGTAGTGTATTATATATCTCAAAATAAAAAGAGGTTTGGAATGTAATCCCCATAAAGAAGTGATGAAATTTAAAGGCAATTGATGTGCTAATTGCCCTGAGTTATGTATGTATGCATATATATGTGTGTGTGTATATGTATATATATATATATATATATATATATATCACTACCCAACATATACATGAATCAAAAACATTAAAATATACTTTGTAAATATGTGTAAATATTATGTCAATCAAAAATACAAAATTACTTTTATAAAAGGACAAACTGTAATGAAAGGCCACAAGACTACATAGTGTAGTTGTATTATGTGTATAATAAACTTGGCCTTCGAAATGCCTTTGTTGTCAATTACCAGTTGGCTCCAACCAGCCATTTTACGTATTTCTATTCCCTACCTGGCCCCCGAATAAGCTGAAAACTTCATTATTTTGGTCCAGGATATATGCAAGGACAGTCACACATTGTATAATTTAATTTACAAAGTAGTAATTGATCATTAAGAGCTGGCAGAGGGCTGGAGTGGGGGCTCATGCCTGTAATTCCAGCCACTCTGGAGGCTGAGGCAGGAGGATCGCAAGTTCAAAGCCAGCCTTGGCAAATTAACAAGGCCCTCAGCCACTTAGTAGACCTCAAAATATAAAAAAACAAAAAGCGCTGAGGAAGTGGTTCAGCAGCAAAGCACCCCTGGGTTCCCAGTACTAAAAAAAAAAAAAAAAAAAAAAAAAAGCTGGCAGAAGTTTACTATGGACTCATAAGACTAAATCTTCTAACATATTGATTTCAAGTGACAAGGAGGTGATCAAAGTAAAAATAAAAAGTATCAACTATTTAAACCAACACTTTGAATATCTGTTTTTAAAATATTTATTTTTTAGTTGTAGTAGGACACAATACCTTTATTTCACTTATTTACTTTTATGTGGTGCTGAGGATCAAACCCAGGGCTTCACACAAGCTGGGCAAACACTCTACCGCTGAGCCACAATCCCAGCCCATAGAATATCTTTTTTTTTTTTAATTGTTGATGGAACTTTATTTTATTCATTTATTCATACGTGGTGCTGAGAATCAAACCCAGTGCCTCACACATGCTAGGCAAGTGCTCTACCACTGAGCCACAACCCCAGCCCTTAGAATATCTTTGAGGCAAATACAGCACAAGTTGGAAACAGTGCTCACTTCTGGGAAGGGCATGAAAAGGCTGGACAGAGGAGGGAGGAAGGCTTATTTTTCTCCATCTCTCTTAAAATCCTGTTGAATTTTATAGCTCTGAATTGCAGGTAATGGAGCCTTTGTGTCAACAAAGGCAGGAATCACTGAGCATATGGAACAGAGTCCAAACTCACCTAACGTCCAGAAAGAGTTTCCTGGAGTTCCTCTTAGATGAGGCTTCAACTGTCTCCCTGGCCTTCACTGGGAGAGAGGCCACGGCCTCGGTTCTCAGGGCAGGCTGCTGGATTCAGCCGCTGCTTGAGAGTGCAGCTCAGTGCTCCAGCCATGACTGGCTGCTGTTTGCCTTCCTGGTGCGTCTTGTCACCAGGAATCAGCTAAGCCGCAACCTGACAGAAACGCACCCCTCCCTCCTTTGAAGTTCTGTCTTGTTTGACCCCCGGACTTCAGTCTTCCAACAACTGGGCTTTAGGCTGTTGAGTTCCCCTCTCCTCCTTTACTTGGGTTTGCCACAGATTTGAAGTTTGTAATGGACTCAAAGTTTCAAATTGTTGTTTCCCTTAGCTATTTGTCTTGAATGTTTCTGACATATCTTTGTCTAGAAAATATTGACTTTTTAGCAACAACAAAAGACATCAAAGGATGTGACTAAATTTCTGTCACTTTCAAGAAGTATAATGTAAATATCGGAGGTTAAAAAAAAAAAAAAGCTCAGGGCTGGGGTTGTGGCTCGGTGGTAGAGCGCTTGCCTAGCATGTGTGAGGCACTGGCCTCAGCACCATATAAAAATAAATAAACAAAATAAACGCACTGTGTCCATGTACAACAACAAAATAAAAATTAAAAAAAACCACACATAGCCTTTAATTAGACAGAAGAGGGAACCATGGGATAGATTGGAGATGTAAGCATTTGAGATGATATTCTTTATTCTTCAACTGTTTTTTTTTTATTGTATATGAACCTTTATTTTTTTCATTAATTTATTTATATATGGTTCTGAGAATTGAACCCAGTGCCTCACATATGCTAGGTAAGTGCTCTACCACTGAGTCACAATCTCAGCCCTGTTTTTTTTTTTAAACATTTTTTAGTTGTAGATGGACACAATACCTTCATGTTATTTGTTTATTTTTATGTGGTACAGGGATTGAACCCAGTGTCTTATGCATGCTAGGCTAGCGCTCTACCACTGAGCCACAACCATGGCCCCTCTTCAACTGTTTCTTTAAAGTATAACAGATACAACAGCAAGATAAAATTTGAGGGCTGGAGCTGTAGCTCATTGGTAGAGCGCTGGCCTCACAGGTGTGAGGCACTGGGTTCAATCCTCAGCACCACATAAAAATAAATAAAGATATTGTGCAATTACAACTAAAAAAAAAAAGAATAGATATAATTTGATACAGAATGAAGAATAGACAGTATTGCATATTCTATAAACATCACAATAATGTACAAAAAAAGGGGATTTTTTCCTATATGCTTAAAGACTCGCCTATTTTAGAATCACTGAGTTGCTCGCTTTTGCTGAGGCTGGCTTTAAACTCACCATCCTCCTACCTCAGCCTTCCCAGCCGCTGAGATTACAGGCATGCACCACCGCACTGGCTTGGTGAGGAGTTTTGACTTCTACAATTCCCTCCTGTGTTAAGAGCAGTTGAAATACATTCGGAGTGTTTTCTTTTTAAGTATTTTGTTGTTGTTGTTGTAGTTGGACAGCATACCTTTATTTTATTTATTTTTATGTGGTGCTGAGGATTGGACCCAGGGTCTTGCACATAGTAGGCAAATGCTCTACCGCTGAGTCACAACCCCCAACTCCTTAAAGTACTGTCTTTGAACTTTCCCCAATTTAATACTATAAACCTAAACACAATGGCTTTCACTTCATGTTTAAAATTCAAGAATGACTGCTAACTAAAGTTAGTACACCCAAAATACTCAAAATGCAACACCAAATAAAATAGTTAAACCTTTTCAGAGTTCATTTCATTTGTTTTATTTCTTGGAGACTAATTATCTAGCTTTTGGATTAAACAGTTCTTAGCTCCTTCTCACTCCAAATATAATTTCACTCCTGCCACTGAATTGTCCATTTTTTCTTCATAGGTATCTAGGAGAAATGAAACAAAGAGCCAACATGTCAGCTCATGGACTTTCAAGAAGACAAGTTCTTTATATATTATAGTGGACACTGTGGTCTGCCAGGTGTGTTGGCTGCTGGCTCACAACTGCAAAGCTCTTTACAAATTGTCATCAGCAGAAGAGAGACACTTTACTCAGATCATCTCCAGGTCAGGCCTTTCTCCTGGGGCTAGTTATTGAAAACTAGCTAGTTTTAACAGTTGGTCAATGTGAGGTTATGAAGATCTGGCTTCTTATGTCGAGGTGGGACAACTCTAGACCAACTCCAGAGCTTCCTATGGGATCGATTGAGGCCTCTGTGTGATTGCATCCCTGGTCAACTACTCCCTCTGGCCCTTACTCCTTAAAGTTTATGTCCCTGAGAACATTCCCCAATAAACCTTCCTCACCCAACTCTACATCTGCTTCTGGGGAAATGACGTAGGCAGGGTTGATCCCCACAGCAGAAATATATTGATTTACAGTTCTATGTCTGTGTCCTTTTTCTCTTTTTTCCCCTTTTTTATTTTTCTTTCTTTCTTTTTTTTCTCTCTCTCTCTTTTTTTTTTTTTTTTGCAATTTCCAATTGCCAGTATTGTTTGTTCCTTTAAAGTTCTTGCAGCATATTGCAGAACTGCCCAGGACACACATTCCTAACAGAAGCAGAAAAATGCCTATTCTATATTGCCCAAAATAATACTCAAGACTTTCTCTTTGAGCTAGGGGAGAAAATAGAGTCCGAACAATAAAGTAAGACTAATATGCCTTCATGGACTTCAAAGTACTTCATTTGTCATATACTCAAGCACCTAAAAAAATTATTTTCCAATCATCCTTCTCTGGATTTTCCTAAAGATGGATTCCAACCAAACAGGGATGTACACCGAGATGAAGAAAGGCAAGGAATAAGGAAACAGTGCAATCCAACACTGAGGAAGTCTGCCTGGAGAGCAGGCAAGACAGGTTGGAACACAACAACCACATACGAGTCTCTAGGAAAAAAAGAAATAGATCAACTGTTTTATTACATATGAACATTTGAGGTAAAACTAGTGAAAAAATGGAGCATAGTTCTTTTTTAAATATTTACTTTTTAGTTGTAGGTGGACATTGGACCTGATATCTTTATTTCATTTTTATATGGTGCTGAGGTTTGAACCCAGGGCCTCCGATGTGCTAGGCCAGCACTCTACCACTGAGCCCCAGCCCCAGCCCCAGCCCCCGGGGCATGGTTCTAACTGAGCAATTGTGATAACTTTCTATGGTCTAAATGTGTTTTCCCAAAATGCATGTTGAAATTTAATTTCCAAGCAAATAGTATTAAGAAGTGGGTCCTTCGGGAAGGGATTGGGCCACCAGAACTCCTCCCTTGTGCTTAGGATTAACGTCCTTATCAAAGAGGCTTCACACACAGTTCAGTCCTTTTTGTCCTCTGCCTTCTGCCCTGTGAGGACACAGCAAGAAGGTCTATGTCAGATCCTGAAATGTCAGCAACTTTTGATCTCTTTTGATCTTGGCCTTTCCAGCCTCCAGAACTGTGGAAAGTAAGTTTCTGTGGTTGGTAAGCTACCCAGTCTGTGATATTTTGTCATAGCAGCAGAAATACACTAAGACACAACTTAAAAAATGTTTTAAAAAAGAGTTGCATAAAAAAGTATGATAATTATAGAACAGTCTGAACACTGTAGTGAATAATATTTACATAGACATAACATAAATAAATGACTGATTTAAATAAAAACTATTATATAGTCATGTGTTGCTTAATAATGTGATACACTCTGAGAAAAGTGTCAGGTGGTTTCATTGTTGTGCGAGCATTATAGAGCATATTTATACAAACCTAGGTGGTATAGCCTACTACACACCTAAGCTGTATCATATATGTATAGTTTAGCCTATGATGAGCAGAACAACACAAGACTGAATCAGCACAAGAGATTCTGCAATCAAAAGATGAGGTTGAGGGCTAGGGCTATAGCTCAGTGGCAGAGCACTTGCTTAGCACATGCAAAGCACTGGATTCAATCCTTAGCACCACATAAAATAAACAAATAAAATAAAGGTGTTCTGTCCATCTACAGCTACAAAAAAAAATTTTTTTTAAAGAGCTGAGGTTGACATAAGTTGTAGGACACTGCTACTGGTAGAACATCACCTGCTGTTTTATAGCACACATTTTTATAAGGAGAAGATGTACACTATAAAATAACAATAAAATGTATGTCATAGAAAATAGACAAACTAATAACATAGGTGTTTACTATCATTATCAAGTATTATATACTGTACATAATTGTATGTACTATACTTTTATATGATTGACATCACAGTAGGTTTGTTTATACATCCCCACAAATATGTAGTATATTACACTATGAGTAATACATTACACTATGACATTCCAACACCTGCAATGCCACTAAGCAATAGGAATTTCTCAGCTCCATTATAATCTTATGGGACCACTGTCATATATGTAATCCAAAGTTAGTCAAAATGTCATTATGCAGTGCATGACCTTAATCTTACTAGAAGTATGAGGGAGGGTTTATCTACTTGACAGTCAAGAATTTGACTGTTTTGTTATCTCTGGCACCCAAAGCAAGTAGAGCAAGTCTAACACACAGTAGGTATTCCATCAATATTTGTTGAACAAATAAACCCTTTTCTAAGATGCCAGAAAGTCCATAGACAATGTTAAATATAATACATCAAGTGATACCTTTATAAAGGTATCATCTAAGAATATGGTCACAAATATACAAATAGGTAAGATGGTGAAAAACAAAGAGTGTTTCTGGGACAATCAATGGGAGATCATTTGGAAGGGAAGGACAAGAAGATAGTTTGTCTTTATAAGTTATTCAATGTGGCTAGGTGCAGTGGTGCACACCTATCAACCCAGCTACTTAGGAATCTGAGACAAGAGGATCACACATTTGAGGCCAGCCTGGGCAGTTTAGCAAGACTTTGTCTCAATATAAATTTTAAAAGGCTAGGGGTTTAGTTCAATGGTAGAATGCTCTGGGTTCAATCTCTAGTATACCCCCCCAAAAAAAAAATCTTTAATGTGAGTTTTTTAAAATTGTATGTATGCAATTCCTTGATTAAAATCTTTAAGTGGGCGGCGGCCACGGGGGTTGTGGGTCAGCGGTGGAGCACTCACCTAACACACGGGAAGTGCTGGGTTTGATCCTCAGCACCACATAAAAATAAATAAATAAAATAGGTAGACACAATATTTTTTATTTTGTTTAGTTATTTTTATGTGGTGCTGAGGGTCAAACCCAGCGCCTCCCACATGTTAGGCCAGTGCTCCACCGCTGACCCACAACCCCAGCCCTAAAAAAATATTTTTTTTTAATATTTGTTTTTTAGTTTTAGGTGAACACAATATCTTTATTTTGTTTCTATTTGGTGCTGAGAATCGAACCCAGTGCCTCATGCATGCTAGGTGAGAGCGCTACCACTTGAGCCACAACCCCAGCTCCATATTTTTTTAAAAAAATCTTTAAGTGGAGTAAAATGAAAAAAGTTTAAAATAAAAAAATTGTCTCTAATAAAATATTTTTAAAAGAAATGACTAAGCGATAGAAGCTGGACACAAAATGATAATTGTAAGGCATTTATTTAAAAAAAAGTCAAATAAAATCCAATTGTTTAGATAAGATGAGGCTGACAAAGCTAATAAAACTCAGATTCTAATGCACTGCAGAGGAATCGGCTGATGATGGAGGTAGGGAAAGCATCCACAGTGATTTATTTTGCACAACTTCTGATTTAACATTGTGACAGTGGACAAGGTTAGATAACGCCACAGTATGCAATTATGGCTACTGTAAATTGTTGTATTGCTGAGCAATCTACATATTCATTTGATCATGATAAGAAATCTAGGTTTTTTTTTTAATGGAGTAAGGTAGACTTAATTTCCTTGCTTAATTATTCCAGTGCTTAACTGTAACAATTTTTTTGAGTTTTTCCCCCCAAAAAAGAAAAATTAGTTATCACTTTCTTTCTCCTGGTAACATTAGTAACATACGACTTTTGGACTGAGCTCAGGTAGGTCCTTTGACTATGATTCGTATAAGAAAGCAAGGACTTTGAAATCAGGCGATGTCACTTGCAAATTCTGTTGCTTCTGACTGTGAGCCTGTCACTTAGCTTCTCTAAGCCTCAGTTTCCCACCTTTCAAATAGGGTTACCAATATTTACTATATAATATTATTTAAAAACTTAATTAATTGGTATGGGGGGGCGGATACCTAGCAAAGTGGCTGGTGCTTGACACTAAATGCCAGGCAATATCGTAATTTAGAATTTAGACTGTTAGATTTTGTGACATGTTTTTTCATCTTCCCATAAGTTTACCTTTGACATATACGTATTTTTTATTAAATTGAATTAAAAATTGGCTTTAAAGCTTCCATCAGATGCTTTGAGACAACGGTGCTGTGGCCAAACCAAGGGATTAAGAACTTCTGCCGAGTTCACTTCATAGAGCTGTTTTGAACAAGGGGAGCCAAGGAGAGGATTGCTAGCTAAGTGGTGATCATGTGGGGTCTTTACAACGCTGTTCCATCTATTTTGTACATATTTGAAAATTCTTATATTAAAAAACTGAAATAAAGTTAGGCTCTCCCAAAAAAGAAAATGTGTTAAATCAGTTTTACCAGGCAAAGCATTTGTTGGTATACGTCTTCAATTGTTCAATGAGTCAGCTTAGAAAAGAAAGAGGCCATTTTTGTGTGTTTTTTTCTTTATATTCATTTTTTGTTTTTATTAAAGAGAAAGGCCTACATAAAAATAATGAAGATTTCATCTCTTCAGCTAAATAGGCCTTGGCCTGCTACTCGCCGTAATGAGAGACCCTCTGGGGAAATACAGGCAGGCAGTGTTGACAGTCAGGGCTTGGCACACTTTCTCTGCATTGATGCTAAATCAAAGCTTCAGCTAATGACCAGGGCTGCCTTGTTGCTAAAGCACTTGTCTTGGGAGTGACAATAAGACTGAAGGTGTAGCTATTAATAGGTTATAACACCTCCTTCTTTTTCTGTGTTATTTGCTGCAAACATTCAAGTGTTGCTTTGTAGAAACCTAGATAAGTCATTATTTAGATATTTTCTCACTTAAACTCCCCCCGCCTTTTTTTTTAATTGAGGATTTTTTTTTAATTGAGGATTTTTTAAATTGAGGATTGAACACAGGATTTAACCACTGAATTACATCCCCAGCCCCTTTTTATATTTTATTTAGAGGCAGGGTCTCACTGAGTTGCTAAGTGCCTTGCTAAGTCATTGGGATTACAGGTGTGCACCACCACACCTGGCCCTTTTTTCTTCTCTTTCTTTCTTTTTTTTTTCTATAGTTAAAAAATGATGACTCCTTTCCTACCCTCAACTATTTGACAGGGTTGCTGATGCATTAAGTCATACCAAGCCTCGTCTTACCACAAACGCTGTGTTTTGCTGGTCCTTCAGGTGATTCATCTACTGTATACACATACAAATTATAGTTCCCCAAGGTTGTTGTAAGAATTAATTACTGTTTGCTCTACCCTTTGTGGTCCTCAGATGAAAGGCACTAAGGGAATGTAGTATGTCTACATAAAATACTAACAGGAGAGCACATCATAAAGAATGTGGGGATCTTCTGAATGAAAGATGGTGTGTTAATTTCAAGTTATCTTCATCATTGTTTGCAGAAGAATCAAAACAGATTTTCAGGTGAACATGCAATTGATAAAAGAAGTCAGTACACGATAATTCTGTTGAAGCCTAAGGAAATATAGCCTTTTTGCTTTTGGATACCTAAATATCAAAAAGGAAAACAAAACAAAACAAAAAAAAGAATGAAAGGAGGGGAGTATAGACTCGATGATTAAAGAAGATGGCCAAAAAGCAACCATGAAGATCCTTGATTCTTGAGACTCTTTCTCTATTGAGATAAACATTATAGACTGGCCAGAAGTAGTTTATTAGAAAACACTTGATCTGATTTTATTTCTCATAGTTTTGTGTGCGTGGGAGAAGCCAGTTTGAAGAAACAGAAGGGAGGAAGGAGGGAGGAAAGTCGGGTAAACATAAACATCAGTGGACACAGGAAAAGCCACGGAGTTATTTCAAACCCACTCTTCTATGTCACTCCTACTAATAATGAGGTCTAAAAATGTTTCCTTGCATTCCCATCTGCCTGGGTCAGATCTCTCAGAGCTCAGATCTGGATTACCATAGTAGACCCAGGCCACCCTCCCTGAACACATTTTGACGCTGTATTCCACACCCATCACACTGATTCCTCTTCCAAGGGAGCAGGTCTTCAGTTCCCAGAACCCCTCACACCTGCCCTGTGGTTTGCTCAGTGGCATTGTTCTCCTTGGAAATGTGTCCTGTTTCGTAACCCTCACATCACTATGATAACTCAACTCATTCTGAAGTTTTCTGATCAATTTTTTAAACCTTTTTTTTTTATTAAAAAAATTTTTTTGATAGTCCTTTATTTGTTTTACGTGGTGCTGAGAATCGAACCCAGTGTCTCACACATGTCAGGCAAGTGCGCTTTCGCTAAGCCTCAGCCCCAGCCCTTAAACCCTTATTTTTAAATTTTATTTATTTTTATGTGATGCTGAGGATTGAACCCAGTGTCTCACTCAAGCTAGGCAAGCGCTCCACCACTGAGCCACAACTCCAGCCCAGTTTCTGATCAATTTCAAAGACCCCTCCACTATGATTGCTTTCAATAATCTCAGCTTTCATGTTTGGTCTCATGTACTTGAGGCTATCACCTCCTGGAGGGCAAGGACTGTTCTTCATATACATTTGCATCTCATAGAGTTCAGTTACTCAAAGAGAGGCAAGACTGTAAGGAAGTTTTTAATTTGATAACATCCAGAGAACTACTGATATAAATACCAGACATGTCTACATTCTATCCCTGACCCATGAATAAGGACTTCAGATCGGGGAACAAGGACCACAGGTCGTGTTCTTTGATATAGGAGAAGAAATGTTTCATTAGTTATGCCCAAAGCCTGAAGGCAACATTATCCTCCAGATTTGTCTCTTTCCTTTGTGTGGCACTAATAAACTTCCTGGTTCTCCAGGTTCCCTGATTGCAAGAAGAGTGAGTCCCAGATAGAGAACATGAGTTTCCAGACTGGAAAAGAATATGCCTTGGGCTGGGGCTGTAGCTCAGTGGCAAAGTGCATGTATAAGGCACCGGGTTTGATCCTCAGCACCACATAAAAATTAACAAATAAAGTAAAGGCATTCTGTCTGTCTATAACTACAAAAATTTTAAAAAATTCATCTTTATTAAAAAAAAAAGAATATGCCTCATGACATATGGCTGTTACCAGTGGTCAGAGTGAACTGCCTTCAAGATCCTCATCATCTCTGGGTAATTGAGAAAGTCCAGTTTATGAATCTCCAAAGCTGACGACTATTCTGCCAAAGAAAGCCTGTCAGAGCGGTCAGCCCCAAGCCTTACTTCCACACAGGCCCCCTGCAAAACCATTACGCACTTCCACTTGGAAAACCATCTGTCCTGATTTGGGCTACACCAACAAAGCCACAGGCTTTAGACCTAGGTGGCCTCATGAATCATGTCTCATGATTCATGGTGATTTATTAAGTCACTGTTAGTCAGCTTTCTGTCACAGTAACAAATATCTTTCATAAAGACAAAAGGTTTATTTTGGCTCGTAATTTGGGGGATTTCAGCTCATGACGGGCTGACCCTTTTGCTTCTAGACCTGTGGCAAGTAACACATGGTGGGAATGTGGCAGAGCAGAACAGCTCACCTCTTCACAAGCCAGGTAGCAAAGAAAAAAAGAGAAAGAGTCCAGGTACCACAGTCCTTTTCAAGGTATGCCCCAGATGGCCCAAAGACCTCCCACGAGGCCCACCTCTTAAAGTTTACACAACTTCCCAATAGCACCTTCCTGGGGACCACCACTCCAAAACATGGGGCCTTTGAGAGACATTTACCATCCAAATGACAGCAGTCACCTGAGTCCAGCAGCCAACCCTCTGTGCCCGTGTCCTTACTTGAAATAGGATACCAACTGAGTGACTATATGAAAAACCATTCACCCAGGGCCCAGCACACAAGTTCTCAATAAATAACAATTATGCAAAAGCAAGTACCAGGTAAGATGATGAGAAAACCAGTGTAGCCCCAGACTACTGACTCATTTGGCAAAATGTGAGGAATAACTTGTTGAACTTGTTAAAGTTTTGTGAATACTTGATAATTCCTCATTTCTGTTGATTTCTTTTGACTACAAATTTGTTTTCCCATGGCAATCACCAGGAATTCCTCCAAAAGGAAAGGGCCTCTCAGATTTTTTTTTTTTTCTGAAGTCATTAAGGACAGCTAGAGAAAGATGAATAGATCATTTCTCAGACTACCTTGTGAGGCGACACATGGATGGGGTGGTGGCAAGTGTGGAGAACAAAGGAGTGCAGGAATAGGTCATATGAACCTGAGGGAAGAGGTGTCCACGGGTGTCACCAAATCTCAAGCAGCACTTCAGATCTTGAGAACAGGAACTTCTGACTTCACTGACGGTTGGCCTGATGCTTTTACTCAGCGCTACAAAGACAGTCTCCAATCCTGTAGTAGATAAAATTACTTGTGATACAAGGGAGATTTGGATTAATACCAAAAAGGAATATGCCTTTTTTGGGGGCGTGAGAGTGGGGGCAGTGCTGGAGATTGAACCCAGGGCCTCCTGCATGCTAGGCCAGCACTCTACCTCGGAGCTACAGCCCCAGCCCTAGGAATATGCTTTTTTTGGTGTGAACATTGCTCTGAGATATTGAAATACATTGCATTCAATCTATTCCTTGGGTAATTTGGAAATTTTAAAAAATTTACTCTGATCTTCAACAAACATTTCTGAATCCTCGATGTCTTCTGAACATACAAGACCAAATTGATTTTTTGGTTTGACTCCAGAGTCTTCACTCAGTCTAATTGGAACTGGAAGTGTGTTTTTGTATATCCAGCACTATTAGGTGGGTTTTCCTCCTCCTCTTTGGCATCAGGGCCTAAGTGTCCAGATTCTGGACCCCACTGCCAAGGCCCTGTTCCCATTTCTGCTGCTCTTTTGATGTGTGATCTTTTGGCAATATTCCAATTCATAAGGCTGCCATCAGAATTTTAAGTTAGTGCATTTCAAACAATGCCTACACATAGTGAACGTCCGGTTAAGATTAGTTTCTACTGATACCTTTAAAAATTGTTGATGTTCAATGAATTGTCTAAAAATGAGTTCCAATACATTTTACCTAAAAGGCAAAAAAAAAAAAATGGTGAGCGTGTGGTTTTAAAAGGCACTGTAGCATATGATCATAAGCATGGATTTGTCTGCCCAACCCCCTCTGGCTTCACACGGTCTCCATGGAGTTACTAACCAAAGTCCCCATTTTCTCAGCTATAAAAATAGGCACATGGCACAGGCTGGGCCCATATTTTTTTTTTTCCTAGAGTTTCCTATTTGTTGTGCTGAGTATGGGGGTGGGAATGGGGAGCCCTTCTTGCTTTTGCCAAAACCTCTCCTCATTCTCTCCCTCCACATTATGAGTTCTTTTAAAAATCTCTCTGCAGTAGCCTTTCCCTTTTTAATCATTAAGTATCAATTTTTCTATTCTACTTTCCAAACCCACCTCAAATGCTGTTTCTTCCAGAAAGGCTTCCCTGTCACCCACCCTCATAGAGCTCACCAAACCTTCATTTGGTCTTCATTTCACAGATGCTCTGTGCCCACAGTTCTGCTGATCTTCTCATGCTGTACTGTTATTTAGTTGCTACTTATATATCCCCCTCTTTGTGGGCTTAAAAGCTCTTGTGGATGAAGGATGATGTCTCATTCATCTCTGTTTCTCTATAGAGTTTAACAAGTTTTCACCACAGAGTAATTTTCCGATAAATTCTGAATGAATGATTGGATGGATACATAGATGTGTCTGGTTTTCAGTTGTGGAATATCTGACTGTTGTCTCAATTTGATCTCTCCTCTGTTCCAAAAGAGAGTCATTATCATAAAATCTTCCCAGAAATGTAAATTTCCCACTTGAGTGTCAGAACACTTAGGTACCTAGTAGTGAACATGTGATATCTCATACACCTGAACATCTCTTTTCCTACCACATAAGTCACTAATGATGTGGGTATGCTTGTATGTTCATAAGGAATCAAGGAAGAATAGGCTAGTGGGTACTTGACACAAAAATCAAAACATCTGGACTCTGTCCTAGCCCTGTCACCTGTCTCAGTGACCTTTAGCTAATGGAAGATTAATATTATAAATCACCATTTTATAAAAATAAAATTTAAAAGGGCTGAGGATGTAGCTTAGTTTATGAAACTTAAATGTCTTTTTTAAATTATAGGAATAACCCCTACCTTTTTCTATCTCATAAGATGCAGTATAGATGAGTTGGAAATATATAAGGATGATTTTAAAATTGTTTTAGGTTGTTATATTGGTTGCAAAAACCATAAGCATATTCATATTATACAAGGTAGTATATGGTTTATTGAAAGAAGCATACATAGGGAAACTTTTCAAAAAGAAAATAAAGACAAACCTTAGCCACAAGTCTCAGCTAACCAAGAAAACGGGAAATGGCAAGATCACTAGATCACAAAGGAACTCTGGGAACCTGAGTCCAGCTGAATTGGACAGAGAGGATACTATGGTTTCTGAACTGGAAATTTCTTCAGGATCCAGCACAAATTAAGTAACCCTCTACAGCAAGAATGTGCTCATATTTCCTGAGTGCTTAGCTATTGACATTATATCTTTTCTTTCTGTGTCTCTTTCAGTGACTGCCTTTGTTCCTACTATCAACAAACTAACCTTCTAAATCTATAGCGCAAAAAACAGACAGACTGTTGCTGAGGACCTGGGGACAAAGCTCTGGCCCCAGGTTGCCTCATAGGAAGCCAGACAGCCAATAGTTAGCTGTTGTTGGGTCAGAGGCACTTCCCTGGTCCAGTTGGTGGTGACCATGGTGACAGAGTCAAGAGGAACAAATATATCCACTTATTCTTATGCCTGGGGCTCTTGCTTTAGCAGACAGTGCTGAAGATTCCCCTTAAAAGAAGATAGGTACATTATTCCCTTCAAGTGAAACAGACTGTACTTCAGTATATTTGAAGCACATAAAAAATATTGATGGTATTATTCATTTATTTTTGTGGTACTAAGGATTGAACCCAGGATCCACACATGCTAGGCAAATGTTCTACTACTAAGCTACATCCTCAGCCCTTTTTAATTTTATTTTTATAAAATGGTGATTTATAATATTAATCTACCAGGATTTGAAGATGTCTATCAATATATAGGAAAATTCTCTAAAAAAATTCCCTCACGACCTTCCTGATCACTACCCTCTCCTGCCCAAAGGAGACCATAGTTCTGATATTTTTTTCCACCAAAGATTTCCTGTTCTAGAATCTTGTATAAGTGGAATCATGTGCTTTTATTTTTCATTTTTAGCCATACTGATGATTGAGCTCAGGGCCTTGAACACTGATCTGCATCCCCATCCCTTTTATTAAATTTTATTTTGAGATATGGCCTTGATAAATTGCCCAGGCAGGCCTTGAACTTGAGACCTTCCTGCCCCAGGCTCCAAAGTAGCTGGGATTATAAGTGAGCTACTATGCTTAGCTATATTTCTTTTGTGTATAAGAATTCTTTCACTCAGCAAAATGTGATTGCATTTATCGTTAGTTTGGTCCTTTGTATTGATGAGTAAAATTTTAGGTGGATATATGATGGTTTATTTAGTTTTTCTCCTATTGATGGACAGTTAGGCTATTTCCAGTTTGGGGCCATCGTGAATGAAGCTGCTATGAACATTTTTGTCTAAATCTTTATAGACACATGTTGTCATTTCTCTTAAGAAAATATTCAGAAGTTGGATTGCCCATTAATTCATAGGTGTGCAGATAGATGTTTTGCTATTTGTATAACAGCAAGAAGATCCACTCTATGCATCATACTGATCTGAACTCTCACCTATTTTGTTTCCATGAATTTTTCCAATGATTACTTTTTTAAACTTTATTTTATTTATTTATTTTTTTAATGTGATGCTGAGGATCAAAGCCAGTGCCTCATACATGCTAGGCAAACGCTCTATCACCGAGCTACAACCCCAGCCCTTCAATGATTATTAATGCAAAATAAAACCCAAAACAATGACTCCTTCTGCATCCCAATTTAACATGAAAAGAAGAATGATGCTTATAGACCTGCAAGTTCTCTGTTAAATGGAATTTACTTCTAGAGTAAATATATCTCACTTCTCCCCACCTCCGCCTTTTTTGTTTTGTTTTGTTTTTTTGATACTGGGGATTGAACCCAGGGTGCTTAACCACTGAGTCACATCCCCAGCCATTTTTTATATTTTATACTGAGACAGTTGCTTAGGGCCTTGCTAAGTTGCTGAGACTGGCTTTGAACTCATGATCCTCCTGCCTCAGCCTCCTGAGCCACTGGGGCTTACCATGCCCAGCTTTCTTTTGCCTTTTTACTGGGCAAATTCAATTTACAATCTGCAGAGGCTGCTCAAGGAGCCAAGAAACTTCCTTGTTTGGACAGGATTTACAGATCCTTCTATAATTTTATATATATATATATATGTGTGTGTGTGTGTGTGTTATTGTTCCAACAAAATCAAGTAGTATAAAATTTACCATTCTGCCTGTAATCCCAGCTGTTCAGGAGGCTGAGGCAGAAGAATCATGAGTTCAAGGCTAGCCTGGGTAGCTTAGTGAAATCCTATTTCTAAAAAGATTAGGGGTGGGCCACTGGGAATATTGCTCAGTGGTATAGCACTCCTGGATTTACTCTCCAGTACTATGCAAAGAGAGAGAGAAAAAAAATTTACCATCCTAATAAATTTTAAGTTTACAGCTCAGTAGTGTTTATATACTCATTTTGTTATATATCAATCTTCAGAACTTTTTCCATCTTACAAAACTAAAACTCTATACCTATTAAACAACTTTCCATTCTATCTCCAGTCCCTGCAACCATGATTCTACCTCCTATTTCGATGAGTTTGATTACTTTACATACTGTAATGGTTTAGGTATAAGATGTTCCCAAAGAAAATTAAATGTGAGAGAACACAAGAAAGTGTAGAGGTGAAACGTTTGGGTTATGAGAGTTTTAACAAGTCAGTGTATTGATCTACTAATGAGTGGTAACTGAAGGCAGGCAGGGTGTGACTTGAGGAGGTGGGACATTGGGGTGTGTCTTTGAGGTTTACAATTTGTGAGCCGAGTCTAGTAGATTCTCTCTGTACTGCTGGGTGGCCATGTCCGGGCTTGCTTTCTCCACCACACCCTTCTGCCAGGACTTTCTGCCTTCCTTTGGGCCCAGAGCAATGGAGCCAGCTGTCTACAAACTGAGACCTGTAGGAGCGGCGGAAAAGCTCCGTGGACTCAACACGCCCAAACAACCCTTTACCTCTGGGGACCGTAGTGGCCAGCCGCAGGAGAGAAGGGGGTCCTGAGAGAGAGCGAGCAGGAACAAGGTGTTGATATTCATGGGCTCAACGCGGGTGAGGAGGAGCAGGGCGAGTAGGCTGTCACTTCCTCACTGGCCGAGAGTTTCTGCCACTTCAGGGATTGGAGGTGCGCCATTCACAGGGATTGGAGGTGATGTTTCCGCACCATTCAAAGTTCACACCATTCAGTGCATCATGGACCTGAGCTCCCAGAAGAGAAGCGCTCTGGGAGCCATGTTTACCAACATCTGAAACTGTGAGCAAAATGAGTTTTTCCTCCTCTAAAATTGTTCTTGTCAGGTCTTTTGACTAAAACATATATCATCAGGACTCCTCCATGTGATAACATGTGACAGACTTTCCCTCCTTTTCAAGGTTGGATAATAGTCCATTGTGTATATATAACACATTTTCTTTATCCATTCATCCCTCAGTGGACAATGGCTTGCTTCCTCCTCTTAGATGTTGTGCATAATGTTGCAATGAACACATTGTGCAATGACCCAAGACTCTGCTTTCAATTCTTTTGGATCTAGGCCCACAAATGGAATTGTTGGATCATAGATGCTTGTAAGAAACTGCTAGCTGGCCCTTGGGGCACATTCCTGTATTCCCTACTACTCTGGAGGCTGAAGCAGGGAGGATCACAGTTAGAAGCCAGCCTGGGCAATTTAGCAAGATCTGGCCTCAGAAGAAAATATAAAGGGCTGGGATCATAACTCAGTGGTGGAGCGCTTGCTTAGCTTGTACAAGACCCTGCGTTCCATCCCTAGCACTGAGGAACAAAGCAAAACAGCAAAAAATCCTTCTCTAAGCATTCACATGCCCACTAATAACACATAAGAGAACAAGTTGCTCCATGTGCTTGCAAGTCTCGTTTTGTCCGCCTAGAACATCAACTTTTAAATATCCAATGAAGATAGAGCTATTAAAGGAGGCTGAGAAGCACCCAGTCAAGAGATAGGAGGAAAAGGAGTGAGATTTCTTAAGTCAAAAGAAGAGGCGGTTTTGAGAAAGAGGGATGATAATGACCTTCTCATGCTCTTTTGTTTGCCTCCAGTACATTTTCCACTCTATAATTACAGACTAATTTCCTCCTCGGCCTCTCAGACCACACATTGCTTTCAAAATAGGAAATAAGGTTGCCAGGATTGGCAAATAAGAATACAGGATACCCAGTAAACACTAAATTCCATGTAAATAATAAATATTTGTTTTTCAATATTAGTATGTTCTGTGCAATATTTGAAACTTGCTGATTATCTGAACTATAAATTTTAGGCATATCCTTAAAGTGTAAACTAATTTGACATTGTATATATTACCTGGCAAATTTTAAAATAAAGTTCAAAATTCCTACTTTGGCTTCCCAGGTCTATCTGCCTACCTCTGCAGCATCATCTTTGCTAAGCTCCCTCTGAATTTCTATACTTTTTCCAGGCAAACTGGACTGATATCAGTTCTTTAAACACAACACGCTTATCCCTGCCTTGGAGAATTTATACATGCTGTCCACTGCCTGAAAGGTTTCCTTTGGCTCAATTTCATTGTCACATTCTTTTCTTTTAAGATTTAAATTTTTAAAAATACTTTTACTAGGGCTGGGGATGTGGCTCAGGCGGTAGTGCGCTCGCCTGGCATGCATGCGGCCCGGGTTCAATCCTCAGCCCCACATACAAACAAAGATGTTGTGTCCACCAAAAATGATAAAATAAATATTAAAATTCTCTCTCTCTCTCTCTCTCTCTCTCTCTCTCTCTCTCTCTCTTAAAAAAAATACTTTTAGTTGTAGATGAACTCAATACCTTTATTTTATTTACTTATTTTTTAAGTGGTGCTGAGGTCAATTGAACCCAGTGCCTCACCTGTGCTAGGCAGCTGCTCCACCATTGAGCCACAAACCTAGCCCCTCACTGTCATGTTCTTAAAGAATCTTCCCTGTTGGTCTCAGACTAGGTCAGTGCTCACTGTTAAATATCTCATATGCTTTGGTCTTTAGGGCATTTAACAAAGCTGTGATTATTTGATTATTTATGGTATTCTATCTTTCTGGCTGAACTATAAGCCCCTGAGGCCAGGGCTGTATCACCACAGTGTCTTGTGTGTCTTGTGATGTTATGTGGCACATAACAGGGTATCCAAGATTTGTTGTTATTTATAATACAGTGATTGCAAGTTACTTTTGTTCTGTGACTTTAAATTTTTTATTATACATTAGCAAATTATACTTATATGAATTCTGTAAATTTTATATTATCACTAGAGAACATGTGTGACTTGATTAGATGTTACAGAAAAAGGTTAAGAATCCCTGCACAGGGCCTAGGGTAGTGGCTCAGTAGCAGAGCACTTGCCTAGAAAATGTGAGGCACTGGGTTCAATCCTCAGTAGCACATTAAAATAATAATAATAAAAGTATATATATATATATATATAAAAAAAGAATCTCTGCACAGCTGGGTGTGGTGGAGCACATCTCTAATCCCAGCCACCAGGAGGCTGAGGCAGGAGAATAGCAAGTTCCAGGCCAGCCTGGGCAATTTAGGGAGGCACTGTCTCAAAATGAAAAGTCCTGGGATGTAGCTCAGTGTTTGCCTAGTATGTGTTAGGACCTGGGTTACATTCCCAGTACTGAGAAAAAAATATCTTCTGCACAATAGTTGAAATATTTTTGCAAAAATTTTTCAAAAAGAATCTTGTTTCCATGTAATTTTAGCAAGGAAATGTTTGATTGTCCCAGTGAAATGTTTGATTAGGTAATTTCTTGTTAGTAAAAAGGATTCAAGAAAGAATAAAAAGCACTACGCATTTGTAATAATTTTTAGCTAAGAGAGACATTTATATGAAGACTTTTTCTTTGAGAAACCTATGCAATGTTAGTTTTTAAATTAGACACTAAACAGTCTTGGCAGGTGAATAAAAAAATTCAAATCAACAGCTTGAGAGGAATACTTATTATTTGGGTTTAATCAATGATCTAACTTAACAGAAGGAAACCCATAATTTAAAACATCTTCACTTCAGTTTAGGTGAAATGGATACAGATGTACCTTAAGTTTTGAAACTCTGATGATTAAGGTCATAAAAATCAGGGTATATATCAGTAGAGTCTGGCAAGTGGGTCAGGGGAAGGGAGGGAGGAAGGGAAAGGGAAGGTACTGGGGAATGATATTGATCAAATTACATTATGTGTGTGTACAATTATGACATAATGAGTCCCACTATTATGTATAATTGTAATGCATCAATAAAAATTGCTTGAAAACCCACAGAGAAAAAAAATGGATAGTTCCTTTAAACTGAAAAAAAAAAGGTGACTATCTGAGAAATAGAAAAATCAGTTCTTTCTTCAGTCCCTCAATTTCTGCACTCTTCTCTTATCTGTTAAACTATTTCGGTGGCTAACTCAAGCAGACAGGCATGATACTGGAAGAAGAGTGAGTAGTTCAAGGGTTCAAAAATCAAGAATTGAGGAACCTAGATAGCCAGTACCATAGAAAAGTCAGCTTCAAAATGGCCTGATAAGGTACTACTGCTATTGTCAAGTGATCCCAGATGCTGCCCCAGGGATTGTTGCATCAGACTCTGATGTGCCACCTGTCTCTGGGTACCACATTTGCTCAAGGAGGTAATTCCATTTAGTTCTGTACGACTCATTCCACACTCAGAGTTCCAGGCAAGGGCATGTAGTTGAGATCACTTATCCTTGCTGGGGATGTATTGGGTGTTAAGTAGGGAAGTTGGGGATGGGGGTGGGGATTAGGCATAGATTTTTGAATCCTATAGTGGGAGAAGAGAACCTACTATCCTCCAAAATTCCCAAATGGAGAATTCTCAGTGAAAGGAGGAGAGGATCAGAATCTGGGCAGCCCCCAAAAAACTGCTTATGTTCACAATGCTCATCCACTTTTCAGGGATACAGGAGAATCTTGCCTCATCCAACAGCCACTATTGCATCATTTCTACAGTCACAAGCAACAGGTTACTAAATCACCAGTCACCTGATAAACCCCTGCATACATGCACATAGGACCACACGTACTGATCTGCTGACTTTTCCCCTGAATTTACAATTATTATTTAGAGAAGGGGATATTTTTCTTTGGGGTTAAAGGAGATGGTGTCTTTAAATTGCAACTAGCCACCTGGAAGGCAGGAGAACTATGAGTTCAAGGACAGCCTGAACAGCACAGCAAGATCCAGTTTAAAAAAAAAAAAATCCACAACCAAAAAGTACAACCATCACATAACTCCTAAACTCAAAGGGTAAATCTAATAATAATGTAATTTAACAGACAAATTATAATTGAGAAGAGGCAGATGTAGCCATGTGGAAAGGCATGAAGTATTATTGAAAGGACCCCTTTCTAAAAGATGCTCCCTCACAGCCACTTGCAGAAAAGGGGAACTAATCTGGGGCATCGTTCTTCTTTTTATATATGTTCCTGAAAGATTGCTTATTGTTCTTTTATTTTACCAGAGATTTGTAAACCAAGAGCATTGGGAAATCTGCCCACTCCTGAACTCAGGTTCACAGCTAGTTTTATATAGTCAGCTGTTTATGTGACAGTTGCTCATTATAAATATTATGTCTGTGCTGTCATTTTATACTATTGATTCCTTGAAAGGCAGGAGCCCTGTTGATTAATTGTGTATAGCTCCAAACATTTTTAAGACTAAATCTTTTTAAAATAATATTTATTTTTTAGTTTTAGGTGGACACGTATCTTTATTTTATATTTATGTTGTGCCGAGGATCGAACCTAGTGCCTCATGCATGCTAGGTGAGCACTCTACCACTGAACTACAACCCCAGGCCCCAGTCCCCACCCCCGCCCCTTTTTTAAAAATTGTAGATGGACACCAGCTTTTTAAAATTTATTTATTTTTATGTGGTACTGAGTAACAAACCCAGTGCTTCACATGTGAGGGGCAAGCTCTCTACCACTGAGCTACAACCCCAGCTCCCTGTATAAGGCTTCTAATGATGTCATTAAACATGATAACAAGACTTTCCGTAACAATAGCAAATAAAATATTTCTTCATAGAAGATACGGTTAGCAAGCAATAGTCTGGGGCCCAAATGCAGCTTATCACTTATTTTTGTCTGTTTTATAAATAATTTTTTATTGGGACATACTCATTCTCATGTATTTACAGATTGTCTGCAAATGCCCTCATTACAATGAGAGCTAAATAGTTGTGATAGAGATTCTATGACCTACAAAATTAGAACATTTATGATCTAATTATTTACCGAGACTTATTGCTGACTTATTGACTTAGGTCAGTGACTCTCATCTGACAAACAGTCTGGAATAACCTACAAAACCCCCCAAAATACATATGCCTGAGCCCACACCAATACCCCAAATAAGAATCTCTAGGGAAAGAACTAAAGATTTATTATAGTTTTTAAAAGTTCACAGCAGGGCTGGGGTTGTAACATAGTGGTAGACTGCTTGCCTATCATGTGTGAGGCACTGTGTTTGATTCTCAGCAAAAAAAAAAAAAAAAAGGTCCATTGACAACTAAAACATTTTTTTAAATTTTAATTTTATTTTAGAGTTATAGTTGGACACAATACCTTTATTTTATTTTTATGTGGTGCTGAGGATCGAACCCAGGGCCTCGCACGTGCTAGGCGAGCGCTCTGCCACTGAGTCACAACCCCAGCCCATAAACTATTTTTTAAAAGTTTCTTTTTAAGTTCACAGCAAAATTGAGAATTTCCAGCTTAATGCAAGACAGTACCTAGTATAATTTTAATAATTATTACTCATCAAATGCTTAATAGATGTCCAGCTATGTACTAGATGCTTTTGTTTAGTTTTATATTTGTGGTACTGGGGATTAAATCCAGAGGTGCTCTACCACTGAGCTATGCCTCCAGCCCTTTTTATTTTTAATTTTTAAATTTTGTTTTGTTTTGAGGCAGCGTCTCACTAAATTACCTAGAGTGACATTAAACTTGTAATCTTCCTGCTTCAGCCTTCTGAGTAGCTGGGATTATAGTCGTGCGCCACCAAACCTGGCATGTACTAAATATTCTACATGCATTCTCTCATTTTAACTTCATAAAATACCTTTCATAATCCTTATTTTTTCATGAGATACTTTTCATAATCCTTATTTATAATTAAAAAAACAAGCTTTCTTGGGTTAACTTTTATAAGATTACATGTTCTAATTCAAATCCTAGAACTTTCTGCCTGATTGACAAGAGAAGAAAAACTCCAAGGTGGAGAAAGGCTCTGACCCTTCTCTCCTGTGATTTCCTTTTCCTCTGGGGAGCTGTAGATACTTCCTGTTACCTGTGATACCCTGGCCTGCATGAGAACAACTGGCCCATGTATGTCTCAGAATTCTCCCATTATCAGAAGGTAGCAAAGCTGAGAGAAGACTGGATCATGCAAAGACTTTATTCAAATTAAAGATAATGACAGGGTGCTCCTCTAATCCCAGCTACTCAGGAGGCTAAGGCAGGAGGATGGTGAGTTTGAGGCTAGCCTGGGCATAATAGTGATAGCCCCATCTAAAATAAATAAATAAATAAAACAAAAGGAAAATAAATTCATGGAGTAACATGAAGCTATATTCATCTTCAACAAAGAAAAGTCTACTCTAGGAACTGCTTCCTGCCTGATTTACAACCTACCTCCAAGTGACAATGATCATCTTAGATTCCTGATATTTGGAAGTATTATATAAGACTTTCAAAGCCTTCCCCAACACCAGATATTAGAAAGCAAGGTATTGAATAAAAGGAAGTTTCCCCTCCAAATTGCTTAAAGCACACCTTTTGGATTACTCCATTTTCCACTGACTTATAACAAAATACCTGAAGCTGGGTAACGTATAAAGAGGTTTATTTAGCTCACAGTTTTGGAGAGTCCAAAGCATAGCACTGACATTTGAAAAGCTCTGGTGAGGCTCTCCCCTTGGCTGTTTCACAATGTGGCAAATGACATTGTGGTGGAAGTGCATACCAAGAGGGAGAGATCACATGGCAAAACAAGAAGTCAGAGAGCTTTGGGCAGAGGGCTCAGGTTTTTTTAATAATCCAGTCTCTTGGAACGACTCAGTATTAATCCCTTTCAAGTGTGCCACCCCCAGTGACCTAACCACCTTTCACTAGGCCCCACCCCTTAAGAGTTGCCACCTGTCACATGGTGGCACCGGAGATCAAGCTTCCAACTCATGAAATTCTGTGGGACAAAATTAAACCATGCTCAAACCAAAGCATCTTTCAAATTCTGGTCTGAATACATTTGTCCACAACACATTCAGAATGACATATTTAGACACAGAACAAGGTTCCAATCACTCAATGGTTGGCCTCTTAAATGAAGATTCATCCTTTCCTTCTTTTTTAGTCTACTACTATCCTTGGAGGTGAAGTAATCCTCTTATGGGAAAGGTGTATACTTAGGCCTTGCTTGCAGATTCTGCTTTGAGCCTGGTTAGAATTGGATTCTAAAGGTGAAGGGTGGGCCAAGCATAGTGGGGCATGCTTATAATCCCAGCAACTCAGAAGGCTGAGGCGGGAGGATCCCAAGTTGTTTTTTTTATCTATGCAGCCACTCTATATCAATTCATTGGAGAATTAAATCCATTTATATTTGAAGTAATGATTAAGTAAGAACTTTCAAGTGCCATATATATATATATATATATATATATATATATATATATATATTTTTTTTTTTTTTTTGGTACCTGGGATTGAATCCATGGCCTCATGCATAGTAGGCTTCCAGTGCAAGTGCTATGAGAAAATTGTTTTCTAGTTGTAGATTCTTCCATCTTTTCTTCCTCTCTTGCTTAATTTCTTTGTGATTTCATGATTTTCTATAGTAGTACACTTTGAATCTTTTGTTTTTATCTTTTGCATTTCTGATATGGACTTTTTGCTTTGTAGTTACCCTGAAGCTTATGTAAAACATCTTATATTGGGGTTTCTTTCTTTCTTTTTCTTCTTTTTTTTTTTAGGTCTACTTTTATACTTTTCTTTTTTATTTATTTTGGTTCTGAGGATGGAACTCAGGGCTTCATGCAGGCTAAGCAAGCACTGTAACACTAAGTCACACCTCTAGCCCATATACTTATCTATTTCAAGCACTATTTATTTTGTTAAGACCCAGTTATTGTAGCAACTTAATTTAAAAAAAAATTTTTTAAGATGTTGATGGAACTTTATTTTATTCATTTATTTATATGTGGTGCTGAGAATCGAACCCAGTGCCTCACGCATGCTAGGCAAGTGCTCTACCACTGAGCCACAATCCTAGACCTGCAACTTAATTTTTATCACAAGCAAAACTTTATATTTTTACTCTTATGTCTCCTATATTTTATTTATTAATTAAAAAAATTTTTTTAGACTTTGATGGACATTTATTTTGTTCATTTATTTATATGCGGTGCTGAGAATTGAACCCAGTACCTCACATGTGTGAGGAAGCGCTCTACCACTGAACCACAACCCCAGTTCCTCTCCTATGTTTTAGATGAAAGGGTTATTATCCTTTCAGTTTGCTTTTTTCAATATTTATTTGTTAGCTTTCGGCAGACACAACATCTTTATTTGTGTGGTGCTGAGGATGGAACCCAGCACCACGCCCATGCCAGGCAAGCGCGCTACCACTTGAGCCACATCCCCAGCCCTCAGTTTACTCTTGAGTCCGTTCAAGTTCTGGTATCTATCTTCTGGTGATTCTCACTGTGACATGACTCAGACAATTTTCTTAATCCATTTTATTATTTTGGTTAGTATTCTATTTTTTTGTTGCTAATTTATGCCAAATAAAGCATTGATGTTTTATAATATGGGAGTAATTAGAAAAAGAAAAGCTTCAGGTCAAACTGGGGAAATTTAAACAGTACCCTCTCAGGACGCCTTTTATTCACAAGTATGATACCCTTAAAGTGGACATTTGCAGGGCTGTGGAATGAATTGTGCTCCCTGCTGCAAGAAAGTCATATATTGGCGTTCTGACCCCTGGTGCCTCGGAATGTGACTCTATGTGCTGATAGGACCTTTAAAGAGGTTAGTTAAGGGAAAACAAGGTCCTAATCCAATGGGACTCACGTCCTTAAAGAAGAGATTTGGATACAGAAAACAGATAAGTTGTGGGTGAGGACACATAAGTAGGTGGCTGTCTGCAAGCCAAGGAGAGAGGACTCTGAAGAAGCTAGTTCTGCCCAAGACCTTGATTTTGGATTTCTAACTTCCAGAAGTGTAAGAAAGTTATTTTTTGTTGTCTTAAACACACAGTCTCTGGTATTTGGTATGGCAGTCCTAGCAAAACAGTACATTAATAAGAACAATATTCTGGTGCATGTTGCCGGGGGGGAAAGTAGGGTTTTGTTCTCTCAACCCAGCACTGTTTAGAGCAGTGCCTAGAAGGAACCCATTTGCTTAAAGTTGACTGGTGTCTCTCATCTTTCTGTTTACACTAACCCTGGGATAAGTGTCCGGGGTCAATTGAAGATCAGACATGCTCAATGTTGGGCTGGAGGACTTGGTGGAAGGCAGACCAGTTTAGAAGTAATTTCATGTAGAACTCAGAAATTTGTTGTGGTTGTTGTTCTCTCTTTCTTTTTGGTGCTAGGGATTTAACCCAGAACCTCAAGCATGCTAGGCAGATGATCTACCACTAAGCTATATCCAGATCCCCCAACCCCCATCACCCTTTTAACTCTTTGGAGATCAAGTCTACATGGGACTTAGATCTAGAAATCTCAGAACTGACT
This sequence comes from Ictidomys tridecemlineatus, assembly GCF_052094955.1. NCBI lineage: Eukaryota > Metazoa > Chordata > Mammalia > Rodentia > Sciuridae > Ictidomys > Ictidomys tridecemlineatus. Next base: position 7,746,263 of record NC_135486.1, on the reverse strand, counting down.
TGGGCTATACCTGCCATGTGATTGTTATCCCAAATCTAAGACAACCCCTTAGGCCTTGCTTGCAGATTCTGATTTGAGGCTGGTTAGGATTGGATTCTAAAGGTGAAGGGTGGGCCGAGCATAGTGGGACATGCTTATAATCCCAGCAACTCAGGAGGCTGAGTCAGGAGGATCACAAGTTCAAAGACAGCCTCAGCAATCTAGTGAGGACCTCAGCAACTTAGTGAGATCCTGTCTTAAAATAAAAAATAAAAATAGCTGGGAATGTGACTTAGTGGAAAAGTACCCCTGAGTTAAATCCCTAGTACCAAAAATAAATAGGAGGGTGGGACAGGCACTTTTGGTCTCCTTAGTGTGATTGCTTGGTACATCTTCCTCTGCTTCTTATTTTCTGGAGTTTAATTCCAATAAATACTGGTAATAAGACTGGTGCAGTTGTAAATTGGAGGAGGGAGTAGGAGACCATGAGAATCTGTGGATGTGGGCAGGAAAGGCTCTGAGGAAGGGAGGATTCAACCTTAGTTAACCTAATGTGGTCTGGGAAACCCCTGTGACTCAGCTCCTGTACTCCCTATTTTGTGTATGTGTGTGAGTGTTATTCTCTCCCCTTACACAAATTATTTATACTGGAGAAGGCTTAGGTTCCAGCTGTACTTTAACGATGTTTTTTGAGATTAATCCTAATTCTATTTTCATACTCTTTGTTCCCTTGATGCCCCAAAATGAGAACTGTCCTTTCATGCCCCTGGGCAAACATTTTTTTTTCCCTATTTGTAGATAGACATCATGCCTTTATTTTATTTGTCTCATTTCTATGTGGTGCTAAGGATCCAACCCAGTGCCTCACCCATGCTAGGCAAGTGCTCTGCCACTGTGCCACAGCCCTGGCATCCCTGGGTGTACTTCTAATATCATGGTATTATCTACCACCTTTGGAAGGTAGAGTCAGTGACATGAGGAAGAGGGTTTTAACTCTCATAGAATTTTAAACTTTCTATGCACTGAGCATCAAATTACTTTAAACACTAGTTTTTACATGCACATCTCATTATATTTCTCTTACTAGATTATTACATTTCTCCAAGGCCTGATTGATGACTTATTCATTTTTTCCCTTTTTCCTCAGCCTTCCACACAACCCAACCCCCTCGTCAATTACATGGTGTTTATCTATAAAGGAGTTGGGTAGATAAGTCATCTATCCAACCTTTCTTAGTCCCAGTTTCAACTGTTGAAATAAGCGAGTATCTAAGGTTTTTCTGGCCTTCATATATCAAAGAATGCTATAGGTTGACAGTTACACATTCTAGAGCAATTTTAAAGCAGGAAGTCTCTTTAAAAATAATCACGCAGCATGCCAGGCATGTTGGCACAAGACTGTAATCCCAAAGGCTTGGAAGGCTGAAGCAGGAGAATGGAAAGTTCAAAGTCAGCAACTTATCAAGGCCTTGAGCAACTTGGTGAGACCCTGTCTCAAAATAAAAAGTAAAAAGACCTAGGAATGTGGCTCAGTGGTTAAATGCCCCTGGGTTCAATCTCTAGTTGAATAAATAATAAATGAATATAAATATAAAATAAATATAAATGAAGCATTACTGAAAATACATATTTTTAATCAAAAGAGTAACAATATAATTCAGCCATATAAGAAAATACATTGAAAAATTTCACAAGGTACAATTTTAACTATGATATACAAAACCACATTAATCTTTTTTTTTTTTTAGAATTTCTGGGAAGAGCAAGACTGTATTTGACACTAAGTTGGGGCACGTGGGCTTAAGGCTATATTCCAGCTACCTGGAAGGCTGAGGCAGGAGAATTGAAAGTTTGAGGTCAACCTGGACAATGGATGGAGCCCCAGTCTCAAAAACAAAAACAACAATAAAAAACATCTGGGGATGTAGCTCAGCCTAGCATGCCCAAAGCCCTAGGTTCAATTCCCAGTATTGCAAACAAGTTAACAAACAAAAAAAGAAAGGAAAAAAAGAGAAACTAAAGACTATAATGACGTATACATAAAATTTTTTTTTTAAGAGAGAGTGAGAGAGGAGAGAGAGAGAGAGAATTTTTAATATTTATTTTTCAGTTCTCGGCGGACACAACATCTTTGTTGGTATGTGGTGCTGAGGATCGAACCCGGGTCGCACGCATACCAGGTGAGCGCGCTACCGCTTGAGCCACATCCCCAGCCCCATAAAATTAATTAAAAATATTTTTTTGTGTGCTTACTATGTGCTATATACTAAGTACTTTATATAAAATTACTCATTTAATTCTCATAGTATATTGATAGTGGAAGCAAGGGCAGAATCTAAATTTCTGGGCATTCCACATCATAATTAAATAAAACTAGTGCTTTAAATTGTTTTGAAGCTACAAAACAGTGATTTCTGGGTATAAGTGACTATAAAATATTTAAATGTTTATTTTAAGTCATATATTTTTGATGTATTATCTTAGCTGAAGGCAGTTCATAAAACACTATTCATTTCAGTGTATCAATACAAATTTCCTTGGATTAAGTGAATTATTCAATTTTAAGAGTATTGAAATTATATGTATATTTAAATTTCAATATAATGTCTCATTCTTCTTTGGGGGCTGGGTGGAGGGTACTGGGGATTGAAACCAGGGCCTCCCACATGCTAGATAAGGGCACTACCACTGTGCTATATCCCTGTCTTTTTTTTTTGAGACAGAGGCTGTATCAGTTGCCCAGGCTGGCCTTGAACTTGTGGTCCTCCTTCCTCAGGCTCCCAATTAGTTGGGATTACAAGTGTGTGTCATCATTATTCAATCTTATTTGTATTAATTAATTCACAACAAATCTCAACACCTGAACATCTGGGAACATATACCTGCAGATGAGGGGTTAACTTTTATAGTAACTCCAGTGTTTTGTAAAACAAACAAAAAATTAAACAGCAAAATCAGGGGAAAAAAAAGACCTTAATTCACTAGGTCAAATTTTAAAATAGCTATTACTTTGGGAATAAAACTCAGTCTTTTTCACCCCTTGCTGAATCACCACAAGGGACAAAGTATCCAAGATATCTCATTCTTGCAGTCTGTCCTCTATGTCTCATACTTTCAGTTCAAAATATACATGACTTTTCCTAGTTTTCATTGTAAACATTTAAAGTGTTTCTTCAAAACCAGTCTTCTTTCTTTGTAAAATATTTCTGCTTAGCTATATCATTTAAATGAATTTTGAGAAGCTCCTCTTTTAAACTTATTTTAGTTGAGATATTAATAAAATAAAAATAAATTTAACTTTCAAAATCATATTTTATAAGGGAACTTTGAAGGGTCTTTACCAACTGAGGTACAGCTATTAATATTTCAAAGAAATTATATTATCTAGGTTGCTTGTAATGGAAGTTGAGTCACTTGTTTCACCTAAACAGGGAAGTTGGCACGTTTGCCTAGCAACAGCAGCTAAAACCTTCTGTTGTGGAAGGTTCCCTGGGAGGGAGAAGGGAGGAGGAGGAAAAGCAAGAGGAACAGATTAATCTGTTTTCCTTTCAGGGGACAGAGGCCTGGTTGTTGGAGGTAGGACCTCTCCCTCCAAGAGACAGCCCTTAGATTAGCACAGGCTAACTTCATCCCCTTGTGTTAGTAGAGATTTAATCTCTGTAGTACTGGAGTTACTATAAAAGTTAACCCCTCATCTGCAGGTATATGTTCCCAGATGTTCAGCTGATGCCTGAAACTAAGGATAGTACTGAACCCTGTGTTTGTGTGTGTGTGTGTGTACATATATGTATGTATATATATAACATACAAATATATAACATTTATATAATAAATATATAAATAATAGGGGCTGGGAATATGGCTCAATCGGTTGCGTGCTTGCCTGGCATGCGAGTGGCCTGGGTTCGACCCTTAGCACCACATACAAACAAAGATGTTGTGTCCTCCAATACTAAAAAATAAATATTGAAATTCTCTCTCTCACTCTCTTTAAAAAAAATATAAATAATATATACATTTCTTCTGCACATACAGTTATAATAAAGTTTAATTTATGAATGAGTCACAGTAAGAGATTAACAACAGTAATAAAATAGGGCAATTATAACAATATACTATAACAAATCATTTAAAACTCATGAATTGTTTATTTCTGGAATTTTCCATTTAATATTTCCAGACAGCAGTTTTCTAAGGATGACATACCACAGAAACTTCAGCTAAGAGGGTACTGCTGTATTCAGTAGGCTGACAGGAAGGTATAGATTTAGCCCACCTCAAAGGCAGTATATTTAATCAATATAGAGTCATCAATAGGTCTTCTAAAGAGCTAAAATCTTAGTTGCTGGCAGTGTTATCAACTAAAAAGAGTTCTTCCTTGTTTAAGAAGGTATGTAATAATATAAAAACTATGGGTCACAGAGATTCACTTTATTAAGTTAGGGACAGAAGTTTCTTAACAATTTTTTTCTTTGATTGATGTACATAATGAAGAAAGGACAGAAGAACGAATTCTCTGCTCGCTTGGTCAAGAATCCAAGCAAGTCGCAGAGTGGAGACTATTAAATGGGTGTTGAAATTAACAAAATCTGTACGATATTAAATGAACTGCATTTCTATCCCTTCTCAAAAGCAGGGGATTGGCTGAATGGTCCTGCCTTGAAGCTCTCTCCCATTCTCAAACCCAGACAACATCCTTTTCAAGAAACTTTGCAGTCACAGGTCAGCGTCCAGATGCAGGAGCTCTTCCAGGCGGAAGCCTTCCCTTTCCACCCCTTATAGTTCTTATTGTTCACGTTGCTCCAAAGACGTTTCCGAGCAGCGACTGGCCTGGCCTCTGGGTGGTTCCCTGCGGGGGAGGCGCAACTCTTTGGGGACGTTAGGAGCGGGGTGGCGAAAGGGCAAAGCCGGTGTGGCGGGGAGCCTGGACAGAGGGTAGCGGGGAAAGCACACGTGGGGGAGACGTGGAAGGGACGGCCCACTCCGGGAGCGTGGGACCGCAGCCGGGACGCGGGCGCCGCCGAGCAGCCCACCTCCACTCGTCCCGGCCCGAGGGCGCTCGCAGCACCCCCGCCCGGCCGCGCGCGGGCGACTCCACCGCCCGCCCCGCCCCGGGGGCGGAGCCTCTCCGGGCCACGCCCCTGTCTCCGGGGCGGGCCGGAGTCTGAGGAAGAGGAAGGGGACGAGGACAACGAGCGGCGGGGCGGCGGAGGACGCGGAGGAGGAAGAGGAGGCCGACCTACAAGATGGCCCCTGCTGCAGGAGCGGCCTCGGCAGCAGCAGGTGGGGGGCTGGAGGCGGCGCTGGCGGCAGCGGCCGAGGCCCGGCGGCCTGGGACAGAGTCAGCGTCGATGGTAGCAGCGGCGGCGGCGGCGGCTGCCGCGGCGGTGGCGGAGCTGAGAGGAGCTGCTGCTGGGACCAGCGCGGTGAGCGAGCGGCGGCCGCGGCGGGGAACAATGGGCGGCGGCGGAGGTTCGTCCCGCCCTGCGTCGCCGGCGGCCGGGCCCGTCCGCAGCCGGCGTCCGCAGGCCTCAGGCCGCCGCGCGAGCCGGGGCGGGGGCGCCGGGCCGGGGGCGCGCAGCGAGTGCAGCGGGGCGGGCGGCGGCGGGCGGGGCGGCTGCGGGCAGGCCGCTCCGCTGGCCGCCGAGGCCCGCGGGGTCCTTTTCCCCGGGCTCCGGGACGACGGCCCAGTCTTCCTTCTCCTGTCGGCGAGGGGAAATTGCGTGTGCAGGTGTCTTCAGGAAAAAACAAAAAGCGGCCCCAGTGCCACCACCGCCGCAGCCGAGTGGCTGTAGCCGGGGTGGAGGGCGTCTCTCTGCAGACCGCCCGGAGCGGCGGCTCCCGGCAGCGGTTGTGCCGCGTCCCGGGGGACGGCGACCTGAGAGTAGGGCCCGGTGGAGCAGGCAGCGTTACCTCTTGAGAGCCCGGAACAGCCCAAGAAACTCAGACAAAGCCACTGACTGGCAACGCGCAAATTGTAATGTTGGGATAGAACTTTTATGCAGACGAGCCGTTTTGAATTATTAACGTGCAGCCGGAGGAGCATTAGGCTGCATAAAATGGACTTCAGGAAGCACTTCTTCAGCCCTGAGAGGTGCTTCTGGGGTCCTGTCCGGTGTTCTAATCTCGCCTTTTCCTTATTTTGTCCTAAAATTATTCAAAAGGCCAACTTTTGCCTCTTGGCTTTGAAATATCAAAAGCACATTTTGTAAGATTTCAAAACTTCTACCAGTACTTTTCAAATATTAGAAACAGCTATGGTTCTGTTGTGTTTACGCTGAGGGAGACAGACAGCTCTTCCATTCTATTTGCACCTCTGTACTTTAGTAGTGCCTCAGCTTTCAAAGTTAGCCACTAATTTTCCTAAACTCAAGTTTTCAAGGCATTTACCACATTAATTTCCAAGTGAAGAAGAAAGAAAAGATCTAAGTTATTTCTCTTCCAGATTGTAACTTCGTGCACAGAAATTGATATTAAAATTGCTTGGATATATCCAAGAACATTGCTTTCCACTGTTTTTTAACTTTCAATTGCAGGGTTCATCTAAGGGATTTATTTATATTCTAGAGAGGAAGATTGATTTGGGCAGACAAGGTACCAGTTACTATCTTTGATCTATTTTAAGGGTAAATTTCTGATAAGGATTGGTTCCTGTTTTCGATAATTGAAAGCCTTGTCGGGTTATGTGAAGTTTAATAAGTAACACTATTTTAATTCTTAGTTCTTCCACAAAAATTGGTGGTGAATACACTAGCAATTGAGTGAACATGGAGGCTAACCTTAGTTGTTTAGGATTTGGAGTGAAAGAATGTTCATTTTATGCCTGCCATAATAATGTTGTGGATATTCAGCTTTCACATGGCTCCTGCTAATGTATGTGACTTTTTTGGGAATAAGTAATTCAGAAAGAACACTTTTTCCCCTCAGCCCATAGAGTCCAAGTAAAGTCTATATTATAGGGATGCTTAAATTTTTTTGTGCCCCAAAGTCTATTAGAACAATTGTACTGATTGGTGAGTTTGTAATTTTCAAGTATTCAGTGTGCTTGGTTGTGGAAAAAAAAAAAAACCTCATTATGTTGTATCATAATTACATTCAATTACATCATTTGATAACATTTTCCTGAAACAAAGATTTTTTAAGTGGGAAAATTTTCTATTTGAAATTGAATATTGAGCCAGTAATTTTTGGGTTGAGTCTGGGTCCCTATTTTCTGTTTAATATTGAGAAGTTTTTTTAGGGAATTGTTTATTTATTTGTCAAAACTATCATGAGAGCCCATGGAGGTGGCCTGCACCTGTAATCCTAATGACTCTGGAGGCTGAGGCAGGAGGGATTATAAATTCCAGGCCAGCCTCAGTAACTTACCAAGGCCCTAAGCAACTTAGCAAGATCCTGTCTCAGAATAAAAAGGACCTGCTGAGGATGTAGAGTGCTTGCCTGGCATGCAGGAGGCCCTCAGGTCAATTTTCAACAATACACACACACACACACACACACACACACACACACACACAGAAAATAAAAAATAAAAAGGACCATGGATGTAGCTTAGTGGTGAAGGGCCACTTCTTGCATTGGGGATTGGTTTAATCCCCAATGCAAGAAAAACCTGTTATGTGATTTGTGATTCTTCTATTGTCATATCTTCAAGTTCAGTGGGTCTCATTTCAGTTCATATTTTCTCCAGTAATATTTAAACATTTCCTTTATTTTGGAACCATATTTTAAGAATTATAATTAGCATATGTTTGATTCATTTGAAGAGATTGGAAAAGGGAATTTCAGATAAAATAAAATTACATTTTTTCAGAGCATTTTTTTTTTTGAATGAGTAAAAACGTCTCATTTAATCCTTCTAGTTATGCTACAGTATTTGATGAGTTATTTTGGTACCAGGGATGTTTAACCACTGAGCCATATACCAGCTCTTTCTGTTTTTTCTATTTTTTGTTTTGAGACAGGGTCTCCTGAGTTGCTCAGGGCTTTTGTAAGTTGTTGAGGCTGCTTTGAATTTGGGATCCTGCCACCTGAGATATTTTACTGGTGTAGACTCTGAGGCTGGAAAAAGCTAAATAACTAGCAAAAAAAGTCACATAATTACGAGATAAAAGAGCTTACTCAGACCAGGGTTTTATGTCCCAGCTGCTTTACTGCTGTCACCATGTGTCACTATTAAACTTTGAAGCAATTTGGGCACAGTGGTGCTCACCTGTAATCCTAGCAACTCAGAAGGTTGAAGCAGGACGAGGATCACAGGTTTGAGGCTAGCGGGGCAATTTAGGGAGACTATCTCAAAATAAGGGCTGGGAATGCAACTTCATGGTAACATGCCCCTGGGATCAGTCCCAAGTACTGCAAAACAAAACAACCTTGAAGCATCTTCCGTGATGACAGTTTTTTTTTTTTTTTAACTGTGAACAGTTTTGTAATACTGTACTTGCCCTTACCTCTAATTTCCTTTTTAATATTATTTATAACCTGCCAAATATTCACTTATATGGTGAAGAAATTGTTCAGTCTTGCAAACCACAAAGTAACACTTGCTTTTGTTTTTATTAGATCTGAATGCTATGAAATATAGAAATTTATATAGGACAGATTTGTGACTTTGCTGTGATTATTTCATGGTTTTAAGTTGTTATGTAAATAGTTACTAAATGGTACCTTTAAAACATTTTGTGAAAATTTAAAAATTAATAACATTCAATGCTGTTAAAGTTTGGTCAGCTAATATTTATAATTATTCATTTCTAAATTTTTTTTTTCTTTAGGCATTTAGAATTCTGAAGGCTTTTATTTTTTCTTTATATCTTAGGATTTGATGTGGAGTTTGATGGGTCTAGTCAGTCTCTTTTGCATATATTTTGAAGGCAGTCAGCATCCAACAAAATGAAAACTGATAAATGATCCCTGTTAGAGGAACACCTCAGATCAGGATGTTCCTTGGCACAGTATTCTGACCTGGTTTAGCTTTGGCCCTGTCTATGCTCAGGGGTTAGATATTCTTTAGAATTTGATTCAGAGGACTTAACTTCTCAGATTGACCTGTATAACAAAATAGTCAAATTTTAAAATGAGCCTGTTCTCTGGGATCCATTTTAAGATCCCCTTTTCTTTTACTTAATCAAGGAGTCAAGAGTGGATTTGGACAGGCCTTGGAAATATAGACATTTACACAAAGGAATTTTTATGAGTCTTGAGTTTCTCTAAGTATTTCCTTTTTTAAAATATATTTTTAGTTGTAGATGAGCACAATACCTTTATTTTATTTATTTTTACGTGGTGCTGAGGATCTAACTCAGTGCCTCACACATGCTAGGCAAGTGCTGTCTCTCTGAGCTACAACTCTAGCCCCTCTAAGTATTTATTATATTTCTAATATTTTCAAGTGTGAGGTTTACCAATCTTCAGTAATGTTTCCCTATGTACCCAAGACAGTTAGCTTCAGTATATTTATTTTTATCCATTATTATTTAGACTTGAGCCTGTTTACTTCTTATATAATATTTTTGTTTGCTTTCTGTATACTAGGTGAGAAACTAATTATTAATTTATAATGTTTTCCTGGTATTGGTTATGCCCCTCAGTGATTATTACTGTGCATATATAATAATAATTTAACCTGTAATCATTTTTATCTAAAACTCTCTTAAGATCCAAATAACATTAGGATATAGTAGCAGTGTTTTTTGTTTGTTTGTTTGTTTGTTTTGGGTACTGGGAATTGAACTTGGGTGCTTAACCATCGAGCCACATCCCTAGCCCTTTTTTTATATTTTATTTAGAGACAGGGTCTCCCTAAGTTGCTGAGGCTGTCTTTGAACTCAGGATCCTCCTACCTCCAGCCTGTCGCTGGAATTACAGGCATGCGCCACCACGCCCAGCTCAGCAGTGTTTTTGAAGAAGTAAAGATTTTTCAGGGCATCAGTTTTATCTATGTATTAACATACAATTTTTTACTGAGGGAAAAAAATCACATTACATAAAATTAACCATTTCAAAGTGAACAGTTAGTGGCATTTAGTATATTTACAGTGTTGTGCAACTACCACTTTAATTCATCACCCCGAAATTCCCCTAGCAATTGCTAATCCCTAGCAATCACTATTCTGCTTTCTATTTCTGTGGATTTAAATGACATTAAATTCAAACAAGATTGAGGAAGAGACTAGTACAAGTGAAATTGCCAAAAACAAACAATAACAACAATGATAACAAAAAACCTTTGGGGTGTGCTTGCTAGGAATAATCATGCATGTAGGGTTGCTCATTCTTTGCATCCCTTCTTTAGATACCATAAACATGCTGTCAGGAACTCAATATGGAAGAAACAGTTGAGAGTCACAGCTGGTTTTGGTTTTAGCTTTGATCAAAAGAGTTTAGTTTCTTAAACTCATTTGTATTTCTTCATTGAGTTGTGGAAATTAACTAAAATTTAATGTTCTATATAAATGTGAGCAATTGATACTTATTTAATCTCTTATCTAGAACATGTTTGCCTTTTAGTTTTTCTTAATAACAGAAGAAATTGAAATACATTACTTGAGGTTACATTAGAATTAGACTTTTAGAATTAGATTGAAATTCTTTCATATCTTTGACTCCAACTTTATAACTACTCAATTAATCTTTGAGAACACTAGAGTTATGATTTGCCTGACATGACGTTTATTAATTTATTGTTGAATAATTTTAGAGAGTCTTGTTGTGTTGCCTGGGCTGGTCTCAAACTCGTGGCTCCTCAATTGATCCTCTTGTTTCCTCAGCCTCCTGAGTAGCTGGGACTACAAGTCTGTGCCGCCACACCTGGTGTTTTGAATAAATTCTAGAAACCTTAGTCTTAATCCTATTCTTGAGATGATTATGAAGGCAATTGGTTTGTAACACTTTTTTTAAAAAAAAAAAGAATAATAAAAATGGACTAATATCTTTAATTCAAAATAATACTTCTAATTAATTGAAATCTTGAAATGTATGATGAACAGTGAAAACTACATTTCTTGTTATTAGTAAAGATTTGTAGTGGAGAGATCTAAACGGAAGAATTTAGTTTTTTTAAAAAATTTGTTCTACTTAGATATACTTGGCAATAGAATGCATTTTGACAAATCATATATAAATGGAGTATAAAGTCTCATTTGTCTGGTTGTACATTATGTAGAGTTACACAGGTCATGTAATCATATATGCACATAGGGTACTTTGTCCAATTCATTCTACTGTCATTCCTACCCCCACGTCCCCTCCCCTCTTTTCACTCCCCTCTGTCTAGTCCAAAATAAGGATTTAAATTTTGAAATTAATCTTTCTCTCCTTTTTATAAAAATATTCACAACTCAGTAAAGTAAATTTTTTCTAGGAAAAGAGCAAGTCTATAATATTTGAATTTCCGTGCTTTCATATTTGCGGCAGTAGAATTTTGAGTTTTTATTTTTTTGCAGTTCTAGGGAGTGAACTTAGGGCCTCATGCATGCTAGGCAGGGGCTCTGCTTCAAACTTTATAATTCCTCATTCCTAAAAACAGAAATGGTAATATCTTTTTTTAAAGGTTGTTTGGAAATTTGAATGTTATAATATATATTTTTACTGTTGTACCTAATAACTAGTACCCATTTAATACATTTTATGTTCTTTAAGTTCTGTTTACAAAAGTAATGTTAGAAAGGTTTTTATTTAAAATGTTTGAAAAAGTTGTATAATATTTTAATATTAAAGCAACATAAAAACTGTACAGTTTAGAATTAACTGTACATGTAGTGGCAGTGGCATTCAGAAATAAAGTATTGTTTAAAGTAATTATTAAAACATTAATTGTACACATTTATGGGATTCACTGATACTGCATATCATGCATTGATCATGTTCATCCACCTTCTTCTACCCTCTTCCTGAAATAATTCTTTTTTTAAAAAAATATTTTTTTTCTAGTTTTAGATGGACCAATATCTTTATTTATTTTTATGTGGTGCTGAGGATCGAACCCAGTGCCTTGCATGTGTGAGGCAAGCGCTGTACTGCTGAGCTAAAAACCCAGCCCCATTCCTGAAATAATTCTTAATATTACCATTCTCATTTTCTTCTCATATCAGTCTTTCATTTTTTAAAAAATAGTTTTTAGTTGTCAATGGATCTATTTATTTATTTATTTATTTATTTATATGTGGTGCTAAGGATTGAACCCAGGACCTCACACTTATCAGGCAAGCACTCTACCGCTGAGCCACAATCCCAGCCCTCAGTCTTTCATTTTTACATTTGCCTGTGCTGTTCAATACCAGCTGCTGGCTGCATGTATTATTTAAGTTCTGGGTTTATAGAAAAATTGTATAAAAAGTAGAATTCTCTAAAGTTTCCTGTGTTGGCATTTTGTATTTGTATAGTGCATTTCTTATACTGCATTTTTTAAACTTGATGAACCATTATTAACCACAATTAACTACAGATTTTAGGTTAGCTACTCTGGAAGGCTGATGCAGCAGGATTGCAAGTTCTAGACCATCCTGGGCACATTAGCAAGACCCTGTCTAAAATATAAAAATAAATTTAAAGGTCTGGGGATACAGTACAGTATTAGAGCACCCTTGGGTTAAAACAAATAAAACCCATGGTTTACATTAGGTTTCATGCTTGTGTCATTGTACAATTCTGTGAGTTTTGTCATATGGCTGATGTTATGTGTCCACTCTATTGTAGAGTCTTGAAGAACAGTTTCACTGCCTTAAAAATGCCCTCTGTTTCGTTTTTTTTAATCTCTTTCATCTCCCTCTAAACCCCTCGTGAGCACTGATCTTTTTACTGTTTCCATAGTTTTGCCTCTTGAATGTCAAATGGTTGAAGTCATACAGTATGTAGCTTTTTCATAATGTTTTTTTTTCACTTAGCGAAATGTGTTTAAGGTTCTTTCATATCTTTTCATGACTTGAAAGCTCATTTCGTCTTACCTCTTACCCCTGAATAATAGTCTATGATTGGATAAATTTACATTTTATTTAAATAACATTTAATTTAGTCCACAGTCTCACCAGCACATTTCAAGGGCTTAATAAACACACATGGTAAATGGCTGCACATTGAAAAGCACTTACATGTTCAAGGTTCAGTTCTTTATTTATCTTCACTCTGAGGAACTTAAACAATTTACATTTTTTCCTTAAGCCTGTATTTTCAGTACTTTCTAATCCTAATAGTAAGGTTTTTCATGTTTCTCTTCATAACATCTTTTATTCCATTCTTCTTTGTCCCTAAAATCTGGAGCTATCTTTTTCTTTTGTATTTTTCTCTAAACCTTTTGAATATTTAGGGAAGATATATAGGTCTCAGAACCAATAAACGGCAGAGTTGGGATTAAAATCTGGATCTCCTTTTTCTGGTTTTCTCTTGGGATTGCCACTGGGTTGCTTTTATAAATTATAAGCCCCTTTGAAGAGGTTATTTGGGACTAATTATATACTTTGTAATTTAAAATATTGTGCTGTCAGGTATGAGGCGTGAGGATGACTCTAGTCTCCTGGAGTTCAAGACCAGCCTTAGCAACAGAAAGACTTGTCTGCAGAAAGAAAAAGAGATAAAGGAAGAAAGAAAGATATGGGGGTTAGTGTAGTCCAGTGTTCACCTGGGTTCAATCACCAGTGTCTGTCTCTCTCTTTCTCTCTTGGGTTCAATCCCCTGTGTGTGTGTGTGTGTGTGTGTGTGTGTGTGTGTGTGTGTGTGTCTCTGTGCCCCCCCCCCGCCTTTTCTCCCCCGGGGTTCAATCCCCAGTGTCTGTCTGTCTCTCACTCCTGGGTTCAATCTCCAGTGTGTATCTCTGTCTTTCTGTCTCTCTCACATGCACACGCACGTGTGCACACACACATGTGCATGCCTTATATCAGTCTCTTTTACTTTTCAGGTAAATTGTATTTGTACTTAGTCTTTTGGTAAAGGTGGCTACACTGTATATGGTCTTGATTTTTACCCTCTCTGTACTAGTTATACTTGCTGACAAAGCCTTTTTTGTGAGGACATTCTGTAGTAGTAGTCCCAGCAATTTGGGAGGCTGAGGCAAGTTCAAAACCAGTTTGACCAACTTAGTGAGACCTTGTCTCAAACTAAAACATAAAAAGGTCTGGGGATGTAACTCAGTGGTAGAATACCCCCCTGGATTCAATTCCCAGTATCACAGAGGGGAAAAAAACATAGTAGTCTTTCATATGTAAGTACTATGCCTTTAAAACACCTAAATTTTAATCTTCATTTTGAAATGCTTTCCCTGTAATTACTGCTTTTAAAATCCTTATTGTATATGTGGATTTTATTTATTTTTTTTAGTTGTAGATGGACATAATTTTTATGTGGTGCTGAGCATTGGACCCAGTGCCTCATGTGTGTGAGGCAGGTGTTCTACCACTGAGCTACATGTGAATTTTTATACTAAATACCTCAATGACAGTAGTTTGCCTTTTCCTTCCTTCCTTCCTTCCTTCCTTCCTTCCTTCCTTCCTTCCTTCCTTCCTTCCTTCCTTTCTTCTTTCCTTCCTTCCTTCGGAAGGTGGGGATTTAGAGACCCTGTCTCTAAATAAAATACAAAAAAGGGATTAGGGGTGTGACTTAATGGTTAAGTGCCCCTGGGTTTATTCCCCCCACACCCGCCTCACACACCCCCGACACCAAAATAAAAAAATAAATCGTTTTTTAAGAAGTCAAGTTGTGGTTTTGTTTGTTTTAGTATTGGTAATTGAACCTAGGGGTACTTAACCAATGAACACCCCCTTTTTTATTTTGAGACAGTATCTTACTAAGTGGCTGAGGTTGACCTTGAACTTTCAGTCCTCTTGACTCAGTCTCCCATAAAAAAGGATTATAGGCATGTACCACTGTACCTGGCATATTGTGGGGTTTTTGAATTTATCCATTATTTGAGTCAGTTTCATGGGGGAAATGTCATTTTACTGTGTATGTTTAGATGAAAGCCTACTCCTATAACTAAGCCAATTTATATTAGTAATGGAAATTATTTTTGTAACCTAAAAAGGATTACATCTGAAGGGAAAATATTTTATCATCATAACTGAATTATAGACAGAAATTAACTAAGATAAATTTTCTCATTTTAGATTCTAATTTTCTAAAGATTAAGAATAATATACTTACTTAACCTGTCCCTGTAGCTTCTATAGATTATAAGGGTGTGTGTGTGTGTGTGTGTGTGTGTGTGTGTGTGTGTGTGTGTAGTGGGGGATCTGGGGATTGGACCCATGGCTTTATACATGCTAGACATGCATTTGATGGTTTTTGAAATAAGGAAATTCTTAGAATAAAAAATGCAGAAATCTTTTTTAAATGCATATAAGAATAGTTTAGGGGCTGGTGTTTTTGCTCAGTGGTAGAGCATTTGCCTGGCATGTGTGAGGCACTGGGTTCGATCTTCAACACTACAAAAAAATAAATAAAATAAAGATATTGTGTCCATCTACAACTAAAATAGTAAATAATAATAACAACATCTTTGAATTTTACAAAGCCTAGTACAGGTAATATTCTTTTGAAGGCATTGTTGATTTTTTTTCCTTGGTGCTAGGCATTAAGCCCTGGTTCTTATATGTGCTAAGCATTTGTTCTACCATTGTTCTATACCCCTAACCCTAAGCATCACTGAATGTTAAATAGTACCTGTTCCCCTGGTAATTGACTAAACATTAATTCATTCTACTCAGATTGTTAAAATAAAATTTTACCTTGTAATAACTCTTCATACAACATCTTGTATACTTATGGACCATTTAGATATCGTCTTCTGTGAAATGTCTTTTCAAATCTTTTGCTCTTTATATACATTGAGTTGTTTGTTGTAAAATAATATTACATAGTTAAATGACTGGCAATTATGATGAGGATGGAGGAAGTCAAGAAGTAGGCTGGACTAAAAGCTCAGTTAAGAGGTTACTGTGTGGTCCAGATCATCAGGGCTGTATCCTGAGTTTCTAGGACACTATCTTTGCACATAGTAGATGCTCAATAAGTTTTTTTTTTTAAATAAATGAGCAAATAAGAGTTCAACCAGGGAAATAGGGATAGAAAGTAAGCTATAGATGCAAGAGTTAATATTTAAATGGGGGTAGAAGAGGATGGAATCAGAGATGATTACCAGATATGTCAGGTTGTCTAAAAATGGTTTCACCAAAGAAATAAAAATTACAGAAGGAATTACAAATTTAATAATGGGATAAGTTTAGTTACCATGTGATTAGCACTAACATCCATGCTTCAATTTCTTGAGCTCTAATCTAATAATGGTATCTAACAGAGTCATTTTGAGGATTAAGTTAGATAATCGATGAAGAATACTTAGTCCTTGGCACATAGAATGACTCAAAAATGGTTAGAGATAGAAACAAAAAAAAATCCATGTCTTTATGGAATTTAGTAATGGCTGGTATATACTATAACAAAATAAGTAAAACACAGCATGTTGGATGAAGAGGGGTTGGGATTAGGGTATCAGTTTTAGATAAGGTGATTAGAGAAGGCCTTCTGAGGGAATTCACATGAATGTGTAGAGAAATGGGGAAAGGCTTAGAGTTGGGTTAAGAGTGGGACAAGCTATTCATTTTTTTTTTTTAAATTTTGGTTGTCAGTTTACCTTTATTTATTTAGATGAGGTGCTACCTTTATTTATTTAGATGAGGTGCTGGGAATCGAACCCAGTGCCTCATGCTAGGCAAGTGCTCTACCACTGAGCTACAACCCCAGCCCTGTTCATAATTTTTTGGTGGAAGAAAAACTATGGTTCCTAATTTTGCCAACGAATGAAGAGTAATATGAATAGATTTTTATGTTTGTTGTGTATTCCACAGCAGTTAGACTTAATTTGCCCTTTTAGTCCCACTTCCCTGAACACACTGTACAAACCGAAGCATGAATTTAATCCCTAGAAGATTATCATTACACTTGGAAGAAGTGTTTTATATTCTGATATATTAGCAACAAATCCTTAAGTTTTCTTATAGTAGCAGCTACTTGGAAATTAGCAAAACGTCATCTTCTGCAGTTCATGTTCCTGTTCTCAAACCACTTTATGCAAAGATAAAAATAATGCAGTATAAATAATATACATTGTAGCTGTAGGTTTCTGCACTTGGAGTTCATACAGCAATTTCTTCATTCTTTTAAATTCTCCAAAATGAAATTTTGTCTGCAATAATAGTCTAGAAATAATTCTAAAGTGGAACAATGAGCTGTTCTTTTTTCTCCTTCCTCTTCCTCTTTTTCTTAGAGCATTTTTTTGGTATCAGGAATTGAACCCAGAGGCGCTTAATTGCCGAGTTGCTTAGGGCCTCGCTGAGTTGCTCAGTCTGGTTTTGAACTCACAATCCTTCTGCCTTGGCCTCCTGAGCTACTAGGATTACAGTTGTGCACCACCAGGCCTGGCTACTTGCAGCAATATTTTAAAAGTATTTGCTATTAAAATTCATTGTAACATTATTTTCTGGAAATTCAATAAGGCATAGTCCATAAAGATGAACAAATTTGGGTCATGGTGGCATGTGTGTAATTTCAGTATTTTAGGAGGCTGAAGGAGGATTGTAAGTTTTAGGACAGTCTTTGTGGTTTGGGAGGCCCTGTCTAAAAGTGAAGAGTGAAAAAAGGGCAGGGATATAGTTAGTCTGCACAAAAAAACCCAGAAGTTAATGAAAATGTTATTAAACTCTGGTCAGTAGATTAAAGAGACCATATATTTTAGTAATACTGATATTGTTGTGTTATTTTTATCATAAAATGCATTAGATTTTTTTTCTTTAATGCAAAAAAAAAAAAATCCAGGGGTCAGAATGTATACTCAGGTATTGCCCACCTATTGCAAAAAAGGTATATTGCATGTGCAGTTCACTTGTTCTGAGTCTGCCTGTTTTCTCTTTGTTGACCAGTTCTATTCATTCATAGTTCTTCAGAAATCTGCTATGTTCAAAATATACATGTCATCACTGCTCCAAAAATGAGTTCATAAAGGATAGCTTAATAATCGTAGTCATATTAACTGGAGTGCTTCTTAACAGTTTAAAATGAAAATGTAGTGGAAAGGTTAAAAAAAAAAGTTGCCGGAAAGAATAAATACTGGTGATCATAAAACTAAATTGTTAGAAATTAGAATAGTATTGACTTTGAGGAGGGGATTGTGGTAAGGGAGTCTTTTAGGGTGCTGGTAATGTATGTCTTTGTGGCAATTCATTGAGCTGAACACTCTTGATCAGTATATTCTTCTGTATGTATATTATACTTCATCTTATAGTATCCAGAGTGGGGGAAATATATATATAAATTTGGATTCATTTTTTTTTACTGCCCAGATTATTTCCCAATGGAAATGTTCTAATAAAATATTCAAAACAAAACAAAGTTATCCTTGTAATTACATCTTCTAAAGAAAGTGTAGTTCTGCAACCTGTTGTGTTTTTGTTTTTGTTGTTGTTCGGTTTGGTTTTCTGTTTGTTTTTAATATGTAGACTAAATCAGTTCCAGAGTTTCTATTTAAAACCAGTCATGAGGCTGGGGATATAGTTCAGTGGTGGAGCACTTGTCTAGCATACACAAAGCTCCAGATTTGATCGCCAGAATCATTCAATCAATCTAGTCATCGTCTGGTTAAGACAAAAACAGGCATGATTTTATTTCAGTTATAGCATACTATTATGTTAATTATTAAGGATTATGAAAAATTCCCCATGCTGAAAGTTGGAAGGCATTGTGTTATAGTGGAAAAAGTAAAGGCTTTGGAGTTGACAGATGAGGGTTAAAATTTGACTAGATCATTAAGTTATATGAATTATCTGTTTTCTTCCTTTCATTAGTAGAGGTACTCTCGGAATGATATTGGATTAAATGAGATAGTCTTTAAGTGATTGGTAGGGGAAAATATTATTTGTAGGTAGGTAGGGAAAAGCAAGCTTCACTTGCTGAAGATATCTAAAGTGATAATAGTAAGGAAAAATTCAGTCTTTAGATTGTAAACATTAAGGACTGATAACATAATTGAGCATATGAATCCTTATCAGCATTAAAAGAGTTAATGCTGCTTAGAGATTAGAACTACTGCATGGATGATGACAAGTATGTTGAATTTGGAAAATAATAAATTTTAATAGATTTACATTCAGCATAAGTGGTACATATTTTTAAATCAAAAGGGCTTTGTTGTCCTGCTGTGCTTTTGAGAGCATACTATTTTGCTTTTCCATTTAGTTACTGATGATTATGATTCAGAATTACAAAACTAAATTTGGGCATGTTGTGATTGTTAATGTGTGTTATGATTTAGATCTGCAATGCCCCAAAGGCTCATGGGTTAAAGGCAATGCAGCAAATGTTCAGAGGTAGGAATCATTGAATCATGATTAAATTGAATCATGAGGACTTTAACATTATCAGTGGATTAATTTGATGGATTAATAGTTTGCAAGGATGACTAGGTGGTAATGATAGACAGGTGGGCATTTGGAGAATTAAATCACTGAGGGCAGGCCCTTGGGGACTGTATTCTACTGTTCCTTCTTCTCCTCCTCCTCCACCCTCACCTCTTTCTCTGCTTCCTACTTGCCATGAACTGAGCAGCTGCCTTCTTCCATACCCTTCTGTATGATGTTCTACCTTACCTCAAGCAAGAGCAATGGAACCAGCTGACTATGGACTGAAACCTTGAAACCATGAGCCAAAATAAATCTTTCCTCCTCTAAATTGTTCTTTTGTCAGGTAGTTTAGTCATGTGATGAAAAGTGAACACAGTACTTTTTTGGACCTCAGAAAAATTATATACTTACTCAGTATCAATATTATATTTAGTATTACTGTTTCTTCAGAAGGCTGTGTTGAAGTTTATAAATGTAAAAAATCATGTTTTCATTATGTAAACAATTATCAGATATCTATTATTGAAAAACCACACTAAAACTTAAATCACTTAAACATTTTATTTGCTTACAATTCTGTGAATCAGCAGTTTGGGCTGGGTTTAGCTGAGTGGTTATTCTGCTGGTTTCCACTGGGGCTATTTTTAATGTAACTTCAGTCATCTGGCTTCTCAGACTGGAACTGATCATTTTAGTGGGATGAGCTAACACCTTTTCCCCCCTTGTTCTTGTGGTCTCATCCTCAAGCAGGCCAGTTTAAGCTTCCTCACATCCTGAGAGAGTGAGAATGGAAACTGAAAATCTAGGTTTAGGAATTCTCTCAGTATCACTTCTGTTGCATACAGCTGTTCAAAGTAAGTCATGGTCCCCCGGATTGAACATTTGGGGAAAAGAATCCATCCCTTGATGGTAAGAACAGCAAAGTCAAATTACAAAAGAGTGTATTTATAGGGATGGGAAGAATTATGATTATCTTTGCAAAGTACCACAACAAATGATTAACAAACCTAAAGAGGAATTTTTATATTAGTAAAGTTAGACGAACCCAAATATGAATTTCAGTTGTACTATGTAGGTCTTTTTTTTTTTGACATTTTTATTTTAGAGTAGTTTACAGAAAAATTGAGCAGGTAGAATTTCCTTACTTCTCCCCAAGTTTTCCCTATTATTAGCATCATACATTAGACTTGTACATTTGTTACAGTTGAACCAATATTGATATAATTAAAATTGATTCAATTTATTCAGGTTTCCTTGATTTTTACCTAATGTCCTTTTTTTTCTTTTTTGGTCCAGAATTCTATCCAGAATACCTCAGTACTTTCAGTCATTACATCTCCACAGCTTTCTCTTGGCTCTGACAGTTTATTAGACTTATTTTTTTTAATTTGTTTTTATTTGTAGGTGGGCACAATACTTTTATTCATTCATATATGGTGATGAGGATCAAACCCAGTGCTTCACATGTGCTAGGTGGTTGCTTTACCGATGATCCACAATCCCCTAGACATCTTATTTTTGATGATGTTGGCAGTTTACAGAGGCATTGCTCAGATATATTGTAGGATGCTCCTGTAATGGAATTTGACATGATTTTTCTCTTGATTAAACTGGACTAGGAGTTTTGGGGAAGAAAACTACAGAGTTAACACTGTTAACATAATTTATAGATGTTGATGTTGACCATGATCACCTGGCTGAAGTGGTGTTTGTCAGGTTTCTTTACTGTAAAATTGTGCCCGCCTTCCATATTGTATTTTTTGAAAGGAAATCACTATACTTAGCTCACATTTAAGGAGTTCTGCCAACTGTACCTCAGGGTAGTGTATTTACATAATTTATTTGGAATTCTTCTACATGGGGAAATTTGTCTCTTCTTTCCCCTTTAATTTATTTTTATTTTTATTTTTTTTAAATTTTAATATTTATTTTTTAGTTTTCGGCAGACACAACGTCTTTGTTTGTATGTGGTGCTGAGGATTGAACCCGGGCGGCACACATGCCAGGCGATTGCGCTACCGCTTGAGCCACATCCCCAGCCCCAATTCAGTCATTTATTTATACCAATATGGATTCATTAATAGATATTTTGTATTTTGGGTTATAATACAGTACCACTATATTTTATTACTTAAATTGTTCCAGTTTCCTTAACTTAGAAGATAATGTTTAAGCCACTTTGCAAATTCATCCCTGTGAATTTTTAAAATATTGTTTTAGATCCTATATTTAAGGATCTCTAATCTGCTTTAAGGGCTTTTTCTTCTTCTTTCTTTTAATACAGTATGATTTAAGAGTACAAATTCATTCTTTTGCATATGTGGCTATCCAGTTGTCCCTACACCTTTTGTTGAAAATGTTATTCTTTCCCCATTGAGTGGTTTTAGTATCTTCATGAAAAAATAGTTGACCATGGTTTGTTTTATTTCTAATTTCTTGAGTGTTTTTATCATGAAAAAGGATATTGAATTTTTTCAAATACCTTTTCTGTGTCTCTTGAAATAATCATGTGATTTTATTTTTTATTTTATCATTATAGCATGTTACATTCATTTTTTTTTCATATGTCAAGCCAACCTTGCATTCCTAGGACACACCCAACTTGGTTGTGTTGTATAATGTTTTTTAAAATATACTGCTAGATTCTGTTAGTGTTTTGTTGAGGACTTCTGCATATTAGTGGTATTTTGGTTTTGTTTTTTCTGTGTCTCATTTTAGTATCAGCGTAATTCTAACCTTGGAGAATGAGCTGGGTATTGTACCTTCTATTGTTTGAAGAGTTTATGAAAGATTAGTATCAATTCTTTAAAAAAATTTTTAATAGAATTTTCCATTGCATCCATCTGGTCTTGAGCTTTTCTTAGGTCATAATTTTTTAATTAAAATTCAATCTCTCCAGTTGTAACAGATCTTCCATTACCTATTTCTTTTCTAGTCAGTTTTTCCCAGCTTATTATGTCTTTTAAGGAATTTGTCCATTTCACCCAGATTTTTTTCATCTATTGTTTTAAATATTTTTTTAGTTGTAGTTGGACACAATACCTTTATTTTATTTATTTATTTTTTTGTGGTGCTGAGGTTTGAACCCAGTGTCTCATGTGCTAGATAAGCACTCTACCACTGAGCCACAACCTCAGTTTCTTATAGTATTTCTTTATAAACGTTTTTATTTCTGTATGGATAATAGTAGTGTTGCTCTTTCATTTCTTCTCTCTCTTTTTTTTTCCCCTCCTTGGTCAGTCTTGCTTTTCAGATTTGTCAGTTTGTTTTTCCTTTCATTTGTTTCCCCTAAAAAAATGTTTTAATGTAATGCTCTTAAAGAAAAGTTTTGTATTTCATTGATTATTTTTTTCCCCTGTTGATTTTCTGTGTTGGGTTCTAATTTCCACTCTTAACTTTCTTCCTTCATCTTGCTTTAGGTTCAGTTTGTTCTTTTTCCACTGTCTTAGGTTATTGATTTGACATTTTTCTTTTTAAATACAAGTATTAAAACTATATAGATTTCCTATTGGACCCTCTTTAGTTGTATCGTGTAAGTTTTGGTGTGTTGGTATGGTGTGTTATTTTCATTCATTTAAAAACATTTTCTAATTTCCTTTTTGATTTCTTTTTTGGCCTATTGGTTAGGGTTAACGACTCTATATTTAAGAGTTTTCCAAATTTCTTTCATTCCATCATGGTTGGAGAACATTCTTTTTTTGTTTGTTTGTTTGTTTTTTTAAGAGAGAGAGAGAATTTTTTAATATTTATTTTTTAGTTTTCAGTGGACACAACATCTTTGTTTTTGTATGTGGTGCTAAGGATCGAACCCGGGCCACACGCATGCCAGGCGAGCGTGCTACTGCTTGAGCCACATCCCCAGCCCCTGGAGAACATTCTTATTATCTTAATGCTTCAAATTTTCTTTTTTGAGATTTGCTTAATTGTCTAATATATGGTCTAGCATGGAGAATGTTTCAAATACACTTGAGAAGAATTGGTTTTGGGGGTAAATTAGGTGTAATTGTTTTACTGTGTTCCAGTTATTTTTGTCCATATCATTTTTGACCTTTGTGTGTCACTCTAAATGGTAAGGCCCTAGATTCATGGATTGATTGATTGATCCCCCCCCCCTTTTTTTGTACTGGGGATTGAATTCAGGGGCACATAACCATGGAGCCGCATCTCCAACCCTTTTTAAGAAATATTTTATTTGGAGACGAGGTCTTGCTGATTTGCATAGGATCTTCTTAAGTTGCTAAGACTGGCTTTGCACTCGTGATTCTCCTGTCTCAGCCTCTCAAGCCTCTGGAATTACAGATGTGTGTCACCACGCCCTTTCCTAGATTTCTTAACTAGTAGCTTCCTAGAAGCCTAATTAATAGGATTTCTAATATATGTAGGATGACTTCATATGTATTAGAATCATAGAGAAAATAGGAAAAAACTCTAAATATTCTCTGATTTCTAAGGAACTTGGAGTGTCTACAGGCATACCTTGGGAATTCTGGGAGGGAGTTCTGTTCTAGGCTATAGGAGTAAAGCAAATATTGGAATAAAGGTAGTCGCACAAATTTTTTTGATTTCCCAATGCATATAAAAGTTACTTTATACAACCTTGTAGTCCATTGACTGTAAAGTAGCATTATATCTAAAGAACTAAATATATAGCAGGTGTGGTGGTGACTTGGGAACCAGAGTAGGAGGATTACAGGTTTGAGACTATCCTCAGCAGATTCACAAGAACCTGTCTCAAAACAAACAATAAAAAGGGTGGGGACCTTTGGAGGCTGAGGATGTAGCTCAGTGGTAAAGCACTTGCCTAGTATATATGGGAGTCTGGGGATATTGCTCAGTGGTTAGAGTGCCCCACATTTGATCTGCAGTGCCCCACCCCTAATTTGCATACGTTATTTCAAACATTTCTTTGTTGCTAAAAACTACTAACAGTCATCTGTGCACTGCATTACATCCTCAAGTCTTTCTCACTTATTTACTTTCGAGACAGGGTGTTGCTAAGTTGCCAAGGCTGACTTCAAACTTTGAATCCTTCTGTCTCAGACCTCCCTGTACCTGGGATTACAATGTGTGAGCCACTATGCCCAGCCTAACTGCACTTTCTATTCCAGATTGGTTGAATTCAAGGATGTGGAACGCCAACTATGTTAGTGCCATCCTTTAAAATGTGTCAATTTTATCAGATCCCTCAGAATTCCATGGGATAGTGCTTAACAAATGGTCTGAAACATATATTTGGCACAGGTTAAAGTTTTCTTTTCCTTGTGAGCATTTGTCCTCACTATTTAAAATTATCAGTTATTTGCCAATCAGATTTATCATTGTATCTCAAAATAACTTCTGGAACAGGAGGAGCAAACTTCCTGTGTAAAAATGAGCACAGCATTATTGCAGTAGCAGAACTAATTGCAAAGATGACTTGAAAAATTAAGTCTTGTTAAACACTTGGCCTAATCTCATTTATTCATGTGTCTTTTGTATTGGGACCAAATTATATTGATGATTTTTTTAACTTATAGTTGGACACAATACTTTTATTTATTTATTTAGGTAGTTAGTTATTTTTATGTGGTACTAAGGATCGAACCCAGCATCTCACACTCTACAGCTGATCCACAACTCCAGCCCCTTAATTTTTTTTAAAGGCATAATTAAGAAAAGACATAAAATTTCACAAAGCAAACAACCAGTTTTAGAAATCTGTTTAATTTAAAAGCAGTTAACAAAAAAATTAATAAGCTTAAATGTATAGTATATTCCAGAATATTCTTGATTTTAGTAATCAGTTTTCATTATATCCTTGGTTTTTGGCCTACCACTAAATGGTGATGACATAGTTATATACTTGACAGTATAGTATATGTAATATTCAATAGTGTTAATGCAAAAACTGAAAAAAAAGAATAACTGTTTGCTTTTTTATATATTTCTTAAATTTTCCTTTATCTCAGAGCTCCTTTAAAGATGTTGCTTTTGAGTCTGACCATTTCATTTCATCACCTCTGTAATAATTGCTAATGTCCTCTTTGGTGTAGCATATTTACATACAATACATAACTTGAGTCCAAAGATTCAAACTATATACATGAAGTTAAATAAAGGCTGTCATTTAACATTTTCATGGGATTTTCTGTTTCAACTGAAGGTCAGGCAGCTTCCCCATTAATGGTTTTTGTCCCACTTTACTGCATTTCCTCCTAAATTTAGTTGGAGCTAAAAATGTTTCTTTTTGCCTGAACACTTAATACTTTTCATATTTCCTCACCCGTTTAGCAAGTTCCACTTTCTGGCTTTTCCCTAGCTCAATAGCCCTTCTCTTTATATCTGTCTCAGGTACTTGTCCATTTGTACCAACATTAGCATATTAGGTTACTCATATAAAGGGTGTTGTATACTATAGGGTTATAATTAAATCCATATATTAGGGGAAGAAATTTTTCCAACAAAACTGGGTCTCCACAGGGTATTATTACTGGAAAAACCTCAGGTTTCCTCAAATCTTAAGACTCTTATTTCTTCTCAGTTGATTGATGTTCTGCTGAGAATTTAAACACAAAATATAACAATAAATGTTTATTTTTCTTTGTGTTATTTCCTGTCTTCATTTTTCAAGATAAATTTTTTCTTTTTCTCTAATGTGGTCCTGCTTGCTATTGAAACGTTCCAGAGAAATGGAAATTAATGTCAAAAATCATGATTCTAAAAACTAATTTCTGGGGTGGGAAGAGATTGAATATTTTCTTACAGACAATAAGGTTTGTTTAATGTTTTTCTCAGGCAAAATTACACTTCACATTCACCTAAGACCTGGGTTCCAGTTCAGTGATTTATTAGCTTTGGGCCAATAATGCTACTCAACTTTGAGTTGTTATATATAAAATGGGTATAATGATACTTCAGAGGAGTGATTAGCCCAGAATAGATAGTTAATGGATTTTAGTTTCCATTTTCTCTCTAAATCAGACAGATAAAATAAACCTGTAATAGAGGAGATGGCAGTAAATTTGTAATACATTTAAATGAAATCTTCAAAGCAAGGTAATTTAGCTATTTAATAAATCTATTGCTGTGCTCATAAAACAAATCTGAATAGTCTATATTTTTATGATAGTTTAAGATATAGGAGGATTATACCTAGGGGTATCCTACCATTGTTCAGTTTTAGAACATTTCCACCATTCCCCAAATCTCCAGCCATTTTTGTGGGGAGGCAGAGTCTCTCTAGGACGCCCAATCTGACCTGTAAATTGCTCCCAAGTAGCTGGTGTTACAGATGTGGGCTACCATGCCTAGCTAAATTATTATTTTTAAGTGAAGCTAGCCAATCCCTAAAAAACAAATGCCAAATATCTTCTTTGATATAAGGAGAGTAACTAAGAACAGAGTAGGGACGAAGAGCCGGAGAAGAAGATTAACATTAAACAGGGATGAGAGGTGGGAGGGAAAGGGAGAGAGAAGGGAAATTGCATGGAAATGGAATACAAAATTACAAACAGGGTTATACAAAATTACAAACAAGAGGAAGTGAGGGGAAAAGGAAAAATAATACAAGGGGGAGGAATGAATTACAGTAGTGGGGGTAGAGAGAGAAGAGGGGAGGGGAGGGGAGGGGAGGGGAGGGGGGGATAGTAGAGGATAGGAAAGGTAGCAGAATACAACAGACATGAGTATATCAATATGTAAATCAATGGAAGTGTTAACTGATGTGTTTCTGCAAGCTGTATACGGGGTAAAATGGGAGTTTATAACGCACTTGAATCAAAATGTGAAATATGATATATCAAGAACTATGTAATGTTTTGAACAACCAACAATTAAATAAATAAATAAAATGTGAAAACTAAACTTTATTTTTAAAAAAATTAGTGATTATTTTAATAGCTTTCTTGAAATTAATTTGCATAGCATAGAATTCACTTATTTTAATTGTACAAATCATAATAATATATGATTTATAATAATAATCATAATAAATAATTGTAACCATCACTGCCATCCAGTTTTAGAACATTTCCATCATTCCCCAAATCCTCTTCATGTTAGTGACTGTTAACTTCTATCTGTAAGGTGAAACAAACTGCAGTGTTTAAAAATGTGCGGTGGTAGGGGCTGGGGTTGTGGCTCAGTGTTAGTGTACTTGCCTAGCATGAGTGAGATACTGGGTTCGATTCTCAGCACCACATACAAATGAATAAAGGTCCATCAATAACTAATAAATTTTTAAAAATAAAATAAAAAATAAAAGTGTGTGGTGGTGTGTGCCTGTTATCCCAGTAACTTGGGAGGCTGAGGCAGGAGGATCAGGAGTTCAAAGCCAGCCTAGCAAAAGTGAGATGGTAAGAAATTCAGTGAAACCCTGCCTCTAAATAAAATAGGGCTGGCGATGTGGCTTAGTGGTTGAGTACCCATAAGTTCAATCCCCAGTACAAAAAAAAAAAAAAAAGTACCAGTTTAAGATTATGGCTTGTGTTTGAATCATAGTCCTGCCATTTACTGACATTGGGTATTTCTCTATACTTAAGGTTTTTTATTTTTTAAAATTGGGATGATAACTGCATTACAGCATTGCTTTTATTTATACTCCCTTTATCCTTGGGATATTTTCTAAGACCCCTAGTGAATGCCTGAAATCATGAATCATATGGAACTTAATACATATTAATATGTATGGTACTGTGTCATGTGTGTTCACATACTTGTATGTGTTTTTTCCTTTATACCCCACAGCATTGCCACAGAGGACCAAGTTAATCTGTCCTTCTGTGTTTTTTTTTTAATATTTATTTTTTAGTTGTAGTTGGACACAATGCCTTTATTTCACTTATTTATTTTTTTGTGATGCTGAGGATCGAACTCAGGGTCCTGCACATGCCAGGCAAGCACTCCACTGCTGAGTCACAACCCCAGCCCCTGTACTACTGTTTTATGTATTGTGTGCCTCCTTTGCATCACTAATCTTTTTCTTTGGGGCCATTTTTAAGTAAAAGGGTTACTTCAACATAAACATTGTGATCCCACAGTGTTGATCTGATAACCAGAAGACAGTTAGGCAGCTAATAAGCAGGTAGCATATGCAATATGGATATGGCTGGACAAAGTTACCCATGGTCAGTAGTGGACCAAAAAATATTAAATGAAAAATACCAGAATAATTAAGAAGTTTTAAATTGTTCTCTGTTCTGAGTATCATGATGAAATCCCGTGCTGTCTGGGACATGAGTCATCTCTGTCCTGCATAATAATTTGGTATTTTAATTATTTCATTTCATGTGCGTGTTTTATTGGTTTTGATGTTGTTGGTTTCTTTTGTTTTCTTTTTTTTGGTACTAGGGATTGAACCCAGGAGCGCTTAGCTGCTGAGCCACTTTTTAATATTTTATTTAAAGACAGGGTTTTGCTGAGTTGCTTAGGGCTTCGCTGAGTTGCTGAGGATGGCTTTGAACTCTCAATCCTCCTACCTTAGCTTTCCTAGCTGTTGGAATTACAGGTGTTCACCAATGCATCTAGCTCATATGTTTATTCTTGACTGAAAAACACTTATTATATTTATTCAACTATATATCCTGTGCATTTCAGATATATTTTGTGTTTAAAGATGATAAAAACAACTGTTTGAGAAACTTAAAAAAATGTTTGGAAATGAGGGAGTGGAAATTGTTCTTATACTCACAGTGTTTACAATTAACAGCATATACAGTATACACAGCACATGTAGCAAGCTTGTTATAATTGTCTCTAACAACTATTTTATTAGGTGTGTTACTCTTCACTTAATGACCATAATAGGAGTTGGAAGGTCCTGTGTTATTTGATCCTTGCTAATTCTTTTCTTTTTCTCTCCGCCACCTTCCTTTTTCCCAGAGGGAAGGATCTGACCCATGACGTCAAGCATTCCACTACTGAGCTACATTCTCAGTCCTTGGCTAATTCTTTAGTCTCATCTCTTAACACTTTACCTTATATTTCCCTGTACTTTACCATCCTATAATGTGCCATAATTTGCAGTCATGTGTTTAGTTGTACAATTATTATTTTTATATAATATAAACAAACATATAAGTTCCATGTAGGCATGGAATAACTTAGCTTCATCATTTTTTATCCTTATTACTGGACATATAGTAAAACATGTTGTGTCATAAAACTGAATATTTAATTTTTACTGAGAATGAAAAAATATTTTTAGCTATAATTTCTAAGAAAACTTAAGAGAGAAAATTTTGAATAATAGCATTTAAAGTACTTTCTTTCCAATTAGTTATATGTTGATCTATATGCTTAATTAAAAGGAAAGTAATATAATGGTTTATCTGTGAGATAAATGAGAACTAGGGGGATAGAAGATAGAGGTAGGAGGGAGATATTTCACTGTAATCATTTAAAAAACATTGACCCACATAAATATTACTTGAAAAGATTTTTGTAAGAGTCTGTTGAGATTGTGGTGTAAATACAGAACACAAGTTCATGTGAATTATTTCTTCTTTTTTATATACCTTTATGTTTTCAACAGTTATTTCAATATGCTTAGGCCAGTGATGATCCTTATTTTCCCCACCAACAAAGCCTTTGAGAATGTGATAAAGAGAATGAGCATGAAACAGTTTTACATTGTTTCTCCAAGGCTAATGGATGACTTAATCTAGGCCACATATTGTTTGTTATATTTTCAATATGACGCTATCAGTGATGAGTTTGTATGTAAAATTAATCTAATTAGGTTGTAAGGGACACTAAAACACAAATCTGTGTACTTGGCTTTTAATCCCATTTCTGCCTTTAGAAAGTGTGTGACTTTTTTAAAAAAATATTTATTTTTTTGTATTTATTGGCGGACACAACATCTTTGTTTGTATGTGGTTGTGAAGATCGAACCTGGGCCGCACACATGCCAGGCGAGTGCGCTACCGCTTGAGCCACATCCCCAGCCCAAGTGTGTGACTTTTGAGTGAAATTTTTACTTCTCTTTTCTTCAGCCTACTCCATGTTAAACTGATAAGGTGGAAACCTCAGAGATATTAGTGTCAAGTAGACCTAAGGTGATTGTGAATTGAGTTGACCTGCTTACTCCCTATGTAACCTTGGATGAGTTCTCTGAATATTATTTTTTTAATAAAAATAAAAGAAATTATACCAACTACTTAGGCCTTAAAGATTAAATGAAAAGTATTTGAAAAGCATAACAATACTTGTTACTAGTAGGGACATATGTAAAGTTAGTCATCTTATGTTAGAAAATTAATTAAGCTAGAACTAGATGTTCTTTGAGGTATCTTTCACCAATACAGTTTTATGTTTCAACAGAATAATTTACAAATCTTGTTTATAGCCACATTTACATGAAATTTCATGGGAAAGCAAGGAAATATTAAATATTTAACTCCTTGCTTTTCATATTTCAGAGTGCTAAACATATAATAAATCTCAGATGCTTATTAGACTTTTAAGAGTTGTAAAGGAGCAGTACAGGTTAGAATTTCTTAATCTGAAGTCTTTAAATACTTTGAGATTTATGAGAAGGTTTTATGAATCTGTTGAGATTGTTGGCAGGTCTCTGAATTCTAAACTTTTTAGTGTACTTGAATTGGAGGAGTATCTATAACTTTGGTTGTGAATAAGACGGATTTGATCTCTACTTTGCTGGAGATAGTATTCTTTTATTTAAAATTGTAGGTGAACACAATACCTTTATTTTATTTATTTATTTTTATGTGGTGCTGAGGACGGAACCTAGTGCCTCATGTGTGTGAGGTAGTGCTGTGCCATTGAGCCACAATCCCGGCCCTCCTGGAGATAGTATTCTAATAGGAGAAAATAGACTTTGAATAACAAAATATGAGTAAATTTACAGATGGCAGAAATGTTTTAGAGAATTTAAACGTTGTGATAGAATGAGAGTAATAATAAAGATTGTTAGGTAGTATAAGTGGTCAGGGAAAGCTGAGAAGTTGACATTTTTTGTGCTTTGGAAATTACCGAGAGTGGCTGACATTTTTTGTGCTTTGGAAATTTCCTAGAGTGGCCTTTGATTCAAAGATTAACAGAATAGTTAGCACTCAGATCCAGTGATGGGGACAGTGTTCAAAAATTAAGTTGGAGTGACTCCGGAGGCTGAGGCAGAAGGCAAGTTTGAGACCAGCCTTAGCAACTTAGTGCCTGAGGCCCTACACAACTTAGTGAGACCCTGTCTCAAAATCAGAAGGGCTGAGGATGTAGCTCAGCGGTAAAGAGCCCCTGGGTTAAAAACCCCAGTACCAAAAAAAAAAAAAAATAGTTTGAGAGATAATTAGAAGTCATATCATTCAGGGCTTTTTAAACCAGAGTACGAAATCTGCATTTTATTCTAAATATAATGAGAAACTGTTTCAGGATTTTAAACTGGAAAATGATGAGAAAAGAAAACTCAAGATAAAGCCCTTTCGAAATTTAAGAGTTCAGGGGGCTGGGGATGTGGCTTAAACGGTAGCGCGCTCACCTGGTGTGCACACGGAGCTGGGTTGGATCCTCTGCACCACATACAAATAAAGATGTTGTGTCCACCAAAAACTAAAAAATAAATATTAAAAAAAATTAAGGATTCAGAAAAATAGCAAGTGAATTCAAAAGGAGAGGAATATGTTGTTCAAAAGGAGAGGAATATGTGGTGAGAGTAGCTGTTTCATATCTTTTTGAGAATACAAGTAAGATTAGATTAACCTGACCATTAGATTTGGCAACAAGTTTGTCAAAAGGACCTAATGGCTGTGAAATCAGTAGCTATTAGAACAAAATGCAGGTTTGGGACGATTTATACCAACTTTACTGTCTTATATGGTTTATTTAATGAAACTGCAAGTAGTTTTCCCTTTGTTAAATGTTAATCTTTAACCTGGGCATGGTGGTATGAGTCAAGAGTTTGGGTTTTGAGCAAAAATATCTGAGTTAATATCTGCCTTTTTAGCTTATTCAGTCTTCCTTTCTTTCTTTCTTTCTTTCCTTCTTTCTTTAGAGAGAGAGAGAGAGAGAGAATTTTTTAATATTTATTTTTTAGTTCTCAGTGGACACAACATCTTTATTTTATTTTTTATGTGGTGCTGAGGATTGAACCCAGCACCCGGCGCATGCCAGGTGAGCACGCTACCGCTAGAACTACATCCCCAGCCCAGCTTATTCAGCCTTTCTAAATCTCCATTTCTCTTACCTGCAAATGGGATAATATACTTATGGATTTGCTCTGTGTGAAGCAGTTAGCATAGCATGTGGTGCATGGTTGTATGAATAATAAAAATTATAATGATATGCAATAAAATATATTTGTGCTCTTTGGAGTTGGTATTGTTTATAGGAATAAAGTACTGTTTTCCCTTTATAAATAATTCCTGTGGATGATGCTTTAGCAACTAATCAGCTTTTTCAAACATTATGTAGTGTCCAGCTCTCATTTTGAATATATCTTCTAAACACCTTTTTGGCTGTTTAATTTTGAGCCTGTTATAACCCCATGTACCAATGTAGCATTTCACTCTACAAATAGATATAGATTTTTCTTTTTTAGCATCTAGAAGACAGTCTCAATTTATCGAATAGTAATAACTATTTATAGTGCTTTATTAAAGAAGTCAAAATATAGTCAGTTTCACAATTTACTCTTAGTGTTGTGAGATCCATTTGGATATATATGCAAATAACTAACTAGAATTAAAATTAATTTGAGAGCTTTCTATAAAATAGGTAAATATTTTTTCATTTTGGAACTAGGGGTATCGCTTGGTGGTAGAGTGCTTGCCTAGAGTGTGCAAGGTGCTAGATTCAATCCTCAGCATGGGCCGGTGGGGCTGAAATGAAAATAGACAGTTAAAAAATTTTTAATTTTCGTTGGTGATCAAACCCAGGACCTCACACCTTCTAGTCAAAGCACTATACTGTTCAGCTAAACCCCCAGTCCCCAGTGTTCATTTTTATTTTCTAGTAGCATACATTCTAAAACCCCAAAAAAAGTTAAGTTGATTTATTTATATTTTGTGGTACTGAGGATTGAACCTATGGGCAACTACCACCAAGCTACAGCCCCAGCCCTTTTTTAAAAAAATTTATTTGTGACAAGATCTGGCTAAATTGCCGGTCTGACCTCTAACTTGCAATATTCCTGCCTCACAGGCCTCCTAAGCAGCTGGAATAACTAGGATTATAGGTGTGTGCCACCTTAATTGGCTTACCCATAATTTAAAGAGCCTGGCACATAATAGTGCTTGTCAATATTTGTTGAATGAATGTACAAAAAGTTTTTAGCATACATAATAGAAACCATTCTCTCATCAATAATGGGCTTCTATTCAAGGTTGAATAATTTCAATAAAATGTGAATTAAATGTAATACTTGAAGAATAACAAGTATAAATAATTGACTTCTGTTTCATTACACTTCAAATGATTCATCTTTGTAAGCAGACTATTGAGCATAATTAAATCTTTAATGAGTTGTAATACTATTGTACTTTATTCTGAATGTCAGTTCTCATTTTTTAAAACTACAGTTATTTGTAAATGTAGTATGTAGTGGGTATTGTTTAAAATATGTGTTAGAGGTTTCAGGTTGGGTTTTATATTTATTTGAAGAAAACTTTTGATAGACACAGTGATGAATTTTATGATTCGTTTTTCATTAGCCCACCAAAAATAGATCAATAGTAAAATTGAACTGCATATGAGTTCTGGTTAATAGTAATTGTTCTGATTCTTAAATTTGGAGATTTGAAAAATCCTTTTTTTTTTTTTTAATACCATCTACTGAACCGCTTCCCTAGCCCTATTTTGTATTTTATTTAGAGACAGGGTCTCCCTGGGTTTCTTACCACTTCACTGTTGCTGAGGCTGACTTTGTGCTGATGATCCTCCTTCCTCAGCCTCCTGAGCTGCTGGTATTATAGGTGTGTACCACCATGTATTGTTTCCTAGCTATTGTTAATATTTTATTTAGAGACAGGGTCTTTCTAAGTTGCTGAGTCTGGCTTTGAAGTCACAATCCTCCTGCCTTAACCACCATTATGTAAGACTAATAGGAATGTATAAACCTTAAAAATAAACCCTGAAAAACTTCACCATCTCTTTATTATTAAATTATTTATTTATTGTAATTTATTATACATAATGGCAGAATGCAATTAATTTCATATTATACACATAGAACACAATTTCTCAAGTCACTGTACACAAAGTATTTTCACACCATTTGTGTCTTCATACATGTACTTATGGTGGATCATTCCTACCCTCTTACCCCCTCCTTTTCCTTCCCTCCCCTTTGCCCTATCTAAAGTTCCTCCATTCCTCCAATGCTCTTCTCCATCACCATTATGAGTCAGCATCCTCATATCAAAGAAGACACTTTGTTTTGGGGGGGATTGGCTTCTTAACTGAGTATTATAGTCTCCAGCTTTATCAATTTAGCTGCAAATTCCATGATTTTATTCTCTTTTAATGCTGAGTAATGTTTCATTGTGTATATATACTAAAGTTTTCCTATCCATTCATCTACTGAAGGGCATCTAGGTTGGTTCCATAATTTAGCTATTGTGGATTGTGTTGCTATAAACATTGATATGGCTGTGTCCCTGTAGTATGCTGTTTTTAAGTCCTTTGGGTATAAACTGAGGAGTAGGATACCATCACTTTTTTTCTTATTAATATCACCAAATTCGATGATAAAATATTTTTTAAGGTATTTTTAATTTTAGGCCAGTTTTAAAAGGCCTCCATTGATTTATAGCATACATGAAGTGAAGAACTTGATAAATTCTCACAACTGAACACTCCACACCCATGTAACATATTCAGATCAGGGAACAAAATATTAATAGTCCCCTCCAAACAATTACTTTCTTTTTTCTTTTTAAATTTTTTTTGCACAATATCTTTGTTTATTCATTTTTATGTGATGCTAAGGCTCGAACCCAGTGTCTCACATGTGTGAACCTCACAAGCGCTCTACCACTGAGCCACAACCCCAACCCCCTCTGGAACAGTTACTTTTTAAATATATGTATATATAAAGTCAGAGACATGGATCAACTTGAGAAACATAGATCCTAGATCTAATTTTATTACTAACTTTTAAAGCATCACCTTAGGCAAGTTATTTCATCTTTCTGTGGGACTAGTCCCCATTTCTAAAATGAAGGAATGAGACTAGACATTTTTATTATGGCTTTAATTCTGTGAAAGTGCAAAGAGATGGAATACTGTGCTATAAAACTGTTATGAGAAGTTGCAGGGTGGAGACTGCACTTTTGACTTCAACAGTTGAATTGACATGAAACATACTCTAAATTTTTTCATTTTTCTTTGTTTTCCAGGTTATATTTCACACTATGTGCTGACTGTATCTACAGAAGATATTTAACAAAAAAAAAAAAGATAAACTTTTTTCAAAGATTTTGATTCCAGTGGAATCTTTGCTTTAGATTTGTGTGTGTGTGTGTGTATTAGTGAATTGTAACTCCAGAAGCAATGCCTGTACAAGCTCCACAATGGACGGATTTCCTCTCCTGCCCAATTTGCACTCAGACTTTCGACGAAACAATTCGAAAGCCCATCAGTTTGGGCTGTGGCCATACTGTCTGTAAGATGTGCCTGAACAAACTCCACCGCAAGGCTTGCCCATTTGACCAGACCACTATCAATACAGACATTGAGCTCCTTCCCGTGAACTCAGCATTGCTGCAGCTAGTGGGTGCTCAGGTAAGATGGGTGACTTAATAGTTTTTAAATTGAGTGTGTGTGTGTTTGTGTGTGCACATGCATGATCTTGACAAAAACTTATTGAATTAGAATTGAATAACATTGTCTTCTATTTAAATAGATACGATGCTTTCTAATACTATGTTGATCCTTTATTTCAGTATATTACAAGATACACTAGTATTTCAGTATTTTTCATTCATAGTATTGAAATGTTCATTTATTCTTAGATTTTTTTAAGAACCCTAGCTATTCAGATTACTAGAAAAACTTAAGAGATAAGTCATAAGGAATTCTTTGCACTGAGGAAAATGCTATTCATAAACCCTTGCACTGAATTAATAGAAGAGATAAAGCTGCTTCAGGCAGTTTTACATATTAGATACTAACTGAAATGATGAAAAAGGTGACAAAATCAACAGAGCACAGCTTTTAAGAAGCACTTATTTTAAAGAGGATCAAATATCCCTGGTTAGCTACATTTGGAAGTTAGTCTGGTAATTCTGAAGGTAATACTTTGAAAGTTTTATGTAAGTGTTCTCAAATTAGATGATGGGATAGTGGTTCCCCCCCCCCCCCGCCCCCGCAGCACTCCAGGGAACTGGGGATTAAATTCAGGGCTTCATGCATATGAGGTAAGCATAATACTACTGAGCTACATTCCCAGCCCCTAGTGTTCTCAAAGGTCATTTTCCTCACAAGATTTAAAGACAAGTTTTTGAGTGTTAGATATGATTCATTTAGATAATTCTTCACTATTGATTTGTTCAGTGTAAGTCTGAAGTCCCATATATTTAGTATAAAAGTTTAATCTTCTGTAAATTGCTAAAGTATGACAAAAATTGATGTTATTACATGTGTCAAAGATAAAGAGAGGTATTCTAGGATAGTTTATTCAAAAGGAAACCTTTATTTATATGCTTATCTTGATATTACCACCAGCACTACTAAATATTTATTAAGTGCGAAAGTACAGAGCCTGTCTTAGTGACACATAGCCAGTAATATCAGTTATTCAGA
Source organism: Ictidomys tridecemlineatus (assembly GCF_052094955.1). Lineage (NCBI taxonomy): Eukaryota > Metazoa > Chordata > Mammalia > Rodentia > Sciuridae > Ictidomys > Ictidomys tridecemlineatus. The sequence goes on along the minus strand of NC_135486.1, from coordinate 7,709,169 downwards.
AGACTAAGGCAGGAGGTTTACAAGTCTAGCCTGGGCAATTCAACAAAACCATGTCTCAAAATAAAATAAAATGGGCTGAGTATTTCTTACTTGTGGGAATGAAAAATCTAACAACCACTTTAGAAGACAGTTTGGTAGTCTCTTGTTAGTTTAATATTGAAAATTGCCCAACTAATTTGAAAATATATTTACACAGAAACTTTTATTTGACTATTATCTCAGTGGTTGAAGACTTGCTTGGTGTTCAGGAGGCCCTGGGTTCAATCCTTGGTACCACAAAAAAAGAACAACCCACTGAATGGAGGAAAATAATACTAAAATCATATAAGGGACTTATATCTAGAATATGTACGATTTTTAACTCAATGTTTAAAAGACAAGCCAACTAAAAATGGGTGAAGATCTACATAGACATCCCAGCAAAGAAGACACAAATATGGCAGATGAAAAGTTTCTCACATTAGTAGAAGAAAGGAAATAAGGGGAGGAGGAAGAGGAGGGAAAGAGGAAATACTGGGCAATACAATTGGCCAAATTATATTGTTATATTGTATGCATGTACAAATATATAACAACAAATCATACCAATGTGTACAACTGTAATGCACTAATAAAAATAGGGAAAAAAAATCACTAGGAATAGCAAATTAAAGCAACTGCTCACAGTTTTTCATACCTTTGCTTACCTATTAGAAAAACCAAATTCTGAAACATGGACAACAAATGCTGAAGAGAATGGAGCTACACAAACTTTTATTTTTTACTTGTAGGAATGAAAAATCTAACAATCACTTTAGAAGACAGTTTGGTAGTCTCTTGTTAGTTTATTATTGATAATTGCCCAACTAATTTGAAAATATGTTTACACAGAAACTTTTATTTGACTATTTACACCAGTTTTATTCAGAACTGCAAAAAAAATGTAATCAAAATGTCTTTCAATAAGCAAATGAATAAACATTGGTATATTCATATAATTAGAATATTGTATAAAATGAAATAATAAAAGGAAGTAGTAGTTAAGCCACAAAAAGACACAGATAAACCTCAAATTTATGTTGCTGAGTAAAAGATGCCACTTTGAAAATCCTACAATACTGTATGATTCCAAATATGTGATATTGTATACAAAATTAAAAATCACAATAAAAATATCATTGGTTGCTAGGATCCAGTAGGAAGGCAGGAGGATTGATGAAAAATAGAGTATTTCTTAGGGCAATGAAACTATATGATTCTGTATTTGTTGGATGTATGATATTCTACATTTTTCAAAAAGAGATTTTAACCCAGGAGCGCTTTACCACTGAACTTCATCCCTGGCCCCTTTTATTTTGTGACAGTCTCACTAAGTTGCTGAGGCTTATGTTGTCTTGGGATTCTCATGTCTCAGATTCTCAAATCACTGAAATTACAGAAGTGTGCCACCACACCTAGCTAAAACACAAAACTTTACAAAGTTTATGGAGAACAATCTGAAATAAATGAAACAACTTCACTGCAAGGGCTGTAGAGGAAAGGTGCTAACCTGATTAACTTTAGATACTAGTTCAAAGTAAGTAAATTCTCGGAAAATTAAAGGCATTAGATATTATATATGAACAGTGTGTTCTAATTGATAAAGTGTTTTCCCCATGAAAGTATTAATTAATTCTGACACTGCTGTACATGTATATGGGAATTAAACTTTTAAGTAAATGGGAGGCAGATGGTAGAGAATGAATTTTCTCATTATTGGAAGTTTATAGATATGCAAAGAGGAAGAGGCTAGAATGATCTGTGTGCTAATGGCTTAGAATTGGGGCATCAGTGGAAACTTGGTTTTAACTGAATATAGATACAAATGTTTTTATAGTAATACAAATGTTTTTATAGTAATATTCACACACACCTGGGGTATAATATACACATTTTTTTTTTTTGCCTTGTCAGCCAAGATGGACTAGCAAGCACAATATCCCAATATCAGCATTCATACCTAATGTTCAATTTTGGCTTCTAAATACAGTTCTTTACTAAAAGAAACCAGCATTCTTTGGAAAAGTGGCTGATTGTAGCCCTGCAATAGGAAGTTGGAGCATCTAGTGCTAAAAAGTCTAAAAGCTCAAATACAGTCAGTGAAGGGGATATGTCATAGGCACACAGGAATCATCTGAAAGAGCTCTCAGTGGTCAAATCTGAAACAGTTTGAAAACAAAACAAATAGAATTGTATTGGATTGTTATTAAAGTATAAAATAATTATTCAAGTATATACAGATAAAAACCTAAATGACTGAATAGAGAAAGAGACTGGATTTCTCATGCGAAATTCCAAATTTAAATAAACTCTACCCTCAAAGAATACACATGTGGGCTATACATAGTGACTCCCTTTGGAAAGTAGTGTATGGAGGGCTGGGATTGTGACTCGGGTAGAACTCTCGCCTCACACATATGAGTCCCTGGGTTCGATCCTCAGCACCATATAAAGATGTCCAACTGCAACTAAAAAATAAAAAGGAAGGGAGGGAGGGTATGGAAAGTAGGAAATTGACTAACTTCATCCTTACACAAAGATACATCTGTATTTTTCCTTAGGAAGTTCATAATTGCATTTTTGTTTTTGTGCCTAGGATTTGATCTTACTTAACGACTGAGGCAGGTGTTAATTCAGATGGTAGGTGTTCCAACAAGACTCTCATAAAAAGTAGCATTTCTCACTCAGTGTGGTGGTGCATGTCCAATCCCAGCAACTTGTGAGGTTAAGACAGGAGGATTACAGGGTTTGAGTCCAGCCTCAGCAACTTAGCAAGGCCCTGTTTCAAAATAAAAAATGTAAAGGACTTCGGATATAACTCAGTTGTAAGGCAACCCAGAGTTTAATCCCCAATACCCACTGCTGTCACTCTCACCAAAGTCACATTTCTCAGTGTAGGACTATAACCCAATAAATTAGGAGAACACTTGTGTCAGGAGAATATTTAGAATAAAAGGGAAATCTGAGAAGAAAATGAAAAAGATCTCAAGTTTTAAAGAAAATAAGTATTAGAACACTCGAACACGTATGTAGGATCAGAGCTAGTCCAAATTTCTAGTATTCTATAAGTGTATAGGTGAAGAAAAAAAAAAGCCACAGAATTAAAGTGACAGTCTCAGGGCCCCATTGCCTAGGCCAGGCCTTGAACCCAGCTTTATTCTCAACTGTACTGAGGCTGTTTGCACAGATGATGTAGGAGGAAAAGGAAGGATTCCTTTCACCTTAGACAAATTATCACATATTGATTTGTCCTTTTATAGCTTCTTATAAAGGTATAAATATTTTATTGGAAAAGAGATTCCCCATGATACTTTGCTATAATCACAGTAATTCTTGAAATTTCTAAAGTAGGGATGAAGAGTTCATAGTCCTTCCTTTCTTATTTGTGCCATATACCATATATGTACAGTAATGCTTGAAATAAGAGGGGGAGTAGGAGAAAGAAAAGGGTGAAAGACATGGTGAAAGATAGCCTTCCTCTTTGATGCCTGTACAGCTTGGCACATAGTAAATACAAAATCTAGGAATAACCATATCAGCAGGACAAGACTTAGGAAAGAGTAGTAGAAGAGAGCTGACCACATAGGAAATGAAGTTTAGAGAATCTTACAAACTTTTCTGTGAATCTAAAATCATTCCAGAAAACGTTTAAAATGTGTAGAGAAGTTTGAAGTTAAACAGATATTCCAGTTAACTAATTATTTTAGCAGATCTATCTGAAGTGACAAAATTAATCATCATTTCAGATTGTAAATTTATCAGAACAATATATCATATAAATATAGACAATTATATATTGTCTATATATAAATACCCTATAAATTAGAAAATTATTATTTGTCAATTAAAATCAAATGGCATGCATAAGATCCTGGGTATAGTGTGCAGGACACACATACAAACGTTCGTATATTTTAAAAATACACATGCACACACCCACCTATATACATGTATATACATAAATATATTTGGATGTATATGTGATAAATTATAATTACATATGTGGCAGGTAAATGTGTAAAGAATACTCTGCTTTTGGAAAATCGTCTGGCAGATTTTCAAAATATTATCACTAGGTGTGGGTACCCAAGAAAAGCAAAAACAAAACAAAAAAATGGTTCACACAAGATCTTATATACAAATATTTATAGCAGCATTATTCATTATAGTCAAAAATAGAAAACTGAAATGTCTATCAGTTGATGACTCATATAAAATGTGGTATGTCCATACAATGAGGTGTTATTCAGTAATAAAACACTAGAATATATTATAACTTGCATAGCCTTGAAAACATGCTAAGTGAAAGAAGAGTCAAAAAAGACCACACATTATATGATTATGTAATTTTGTTTATATGAAAGATTCAGGAAAAGCAAATTCATAGACCCACACATAATAGATTGGTGTTTTCTACAGTGGGTGGGGATGACATGATGGAGTAACTGTTAAAATGGTATGAGGTTTTCTTTTTGAGGGATGAAATTCTGAGGTTAATTGTGGTGATAGTTATTCAACTGGGAATGTGCTAAAAACCATTGAATTGTGTTCTTAAAAATCAATCAATAATATGGTATGTGAATTGTCTCTCAATAAGGCCATTTTAGAGATGGAACAATTCAGTAGATGTGTATATGAGGAAGATCTTTTAATTAAGTAAATTTAGTAGTTTTGATGTTGCCAGTGTTCAAGTTATCAGTGCATAAACTATACACAATAAGACATTTAATTAATTAATGAATACTCTTTTCCTGCAGGTCCCTGAACAGCAGCCCATTACTTTGTGTAGTGGGGTTGAAGACACAAAGCATTATGAAGAAGCCAAGAAATGTGTAGAAGAATTAGCATTGTACCTGAAACCGCTCAGCAGTGCTAGAGGTAAATCTCATGAAACCATCTATGCATCTATGAAGTATACTTTTCATTACCATAAAAGTTATGAGCTGTGCCTTGTGTGGTGGTACGCAATTATAACCCAGCTGTGTGGGAGGCTGAGGCACAAGTTCAAGGCCAGTCTGGGCAATTTAGCAAGACCCTATCTCAAAAAAGGCTACATAAGGCTATATAGCATGCTTGTCTAACATGTGTGAGGCACTGGGTTCGAATATCAGCACTGCATATAAGTAAAATAATAAAGGTCCATCTACAACTAAAAATATATTTTTTAATAAAAAAAGGGGACTGTATATTCAGCTTTGTGGCATAGTACCCCTAGGTTCAATCCCTAGTATCCCCCCCAAATTGTGAACTGTAAATGAATGAAATTCATTTTTTTTATTGTAAGCCAGATCTACTTCATACTAAATAATGTTGCAAACCCATTAAATAAAGTAGTGAATTTAGAGTTTGTGTTGTTGGAAAAATTATTTGAATGACTAAAAGTGTAAGTATGTATAAGTACTAGCAATTCAGAAGGGCAACCTTTCCATCATTCCACAATTGTCAATAGTCTTGTCTTCTGTCTAGTTTTAGATGGTGCACAATAGGGGATGTAATAAAAATGGAAGTTGCTATTACCTCCCAGAAGGGGCTTGCTATTTGATAATAAAAGTAAGATTAATCACTATGAAATAATATGCTAGAACTGTTATGACTTTAAGATTTGGGTCTTTGAACAATTTTTAATGTTGGTTGGTCTTTTTTCCTTTCTTCTTCAAAGATTAAAATGAATAATAGTATTTCAGATGTCATAGTGAATGTTGAATTTCATGTGATACATATAAACATTTGTATACTTTTAAAATACTTGTGTAGTTACGTTGTTTATTTTAAATATTCTAGTAGGACCAAAACTACTATGCACATACCTACAATCAGCCCATCAGAGAAAGGGCTCCTGGACTGTAAAATTGTACTGTAAACCTATAAATAATGTTTTTATTTTCTTCTAAAGGAGTGGGTCTGAATAGCACTACCCAGAGTGTTCTGAGTCGCCCAATGCAGAGGAAGCTTGTGACTCTGGTTCACTGCCAACTAGTGGAAGAAGAAGGCAGGATTCGTGCCATGAGAGCTGCTCGCTCTTTAGGTGAACGAACAGTTACAGAACTCATTCTCCAGCACCAGAATCCTCAGCAACTCTCTTCTAATCTTTGGGCAGCAGTCAGGGCTAGGGGCTGTCAGTTCCTTGGACCAGGTATATAATTAAAATTTGGTATTTATTGTACTAGTAATTCTAAAAGTATAATGTAGAACTCTTTTAAGTGATATATGAAGACAGCTGGGTTTACAATATCCCACTTGACAAGTTTCTCAGAGAACTTAAAATTTTTCTCTCAATACCAAAGTTTCTTCATTTTCAGAGAAGTTTTTTCTAAATGCATTAGTCCCTAATCTACTTTCTTAATAAAATATAGAGAATATAAGCCCAAATTGCCCATAAAATTGGTTTAATAAATGTAAAGCTATAAGACTGGGGTTCTAGCTCAGTGGTAAAACGCTTGCCTAGCATGCGTGAGACCCTGGGTTTGATCCTTGGTACTATAAAAAAGGCATAGTTCTCAGTGTCTTTTATTGTGTTTCCCATTAATTGAGTGATATCTATAGAAATTATCATATATTGTTCTTTAAATAAAATATATCATCTCTGCACCTGATGAATTTTTTGTTTTGCCCAACTTTTCCTAGCAATGCAGGAGGAAGCTCTAAAGCTGGTTCTATTGGCCTTAGAAGATGGCTCTGCTTTGTCAAGAAAAGTACTGGTTCTTTTTGTGGTGCAAAGGTTGGAGCCGCGGTTTCCTCAAGCTTCTAAAACTAGCATTGGGCATGTTGTTCAGCTCCTTTACAGAGCCTCCTGCTTCAAGGTATGAATCTAAATTAAAAGTTCTGCTTGAAAGGAAACATTATCCTTTCCCTAAATTTAATAAAGTTGCCTATACCTTTACAGAATATCTCAGGAATTTTTCTTTTATATAAAGAATATAGATCATACATTATTGAAGTTGAATCTTGTTTTTTTTTTTTTTCCCCATTCTTTTCAGTGCTGGGGTTGGAACCAGGGCTTTATGCATGCTAGGTAAATGCTCAACTACTTCGCTACATCCCTAGCCCTAAATTTTCTACATGGGTATTGAAAAACATAGACCAAACCAAGACTTACAGATTTTTATATTGAAGAGACTAATCTGCTGGGTCAATGTTTCACTAACATTATAAACAGAATTGGTCTAAAGAAAGTTATTTGAGCACAAACAAGTTTTCTTGAAGATTTGTTCCTCTACATATGCAATGGAGTTGTTGTTGCCATTTCAGTTTCAGCATGTGTGGTAAAGTTGGACATATTATTCTCTTATATCCCAAGTTAAATCAACACTACCTCAAACATAGGTATTGGCGCCTGCTATATTTATTATTCCTCTGTTTTGTTTTCCTAACATCTTAAAATCAAGGCATAAATAGTGGGCTTAGGGGTATAACTTAGTGGTATGGCGTTTGCCTACCAGGCATAAGGCCTGGGTTTAGTTCCAGGCCCCCCCCCCCCACAAACACACACACAAAGAGATGGATATTTAAACAGTAAATTAAAAAATTAAAAATATTGGAAGCGAGGTGTGGTGGCCCATACCAGGTTTGGAGGCTGAGTCAAGAGGATCACAACACAAGTTCTAGATCAGCCCCAACAATTTAGTTAGAATCTATCTCAAAAAAATAAAAACGACTGGTGATGTACTTTAGTAGTAAAATGCCCATGAGTTCAATCCGCAGTAACTCCCCCCAAAATTTGAAAACCAATGTTTTCTACTTTAAGCATTCCTCTTAGGAATGTGTGTTCATATTACTGTGTTCCAGCTGTACTCTTTAAGTATCTTCTAAATTTTCATTTGAAAAGTTTTTTCAAGCTGTGAGATAATTTGTTAGTACCATACAGCTCCAGGACTTTATTTATTTATTTTTTAACTTTTATTTTTGGTATTGACAGAGGTTTATTTAGGAAAGTAGATACATAGTCAAAGGAGAATGGGAGCAGTCTCAAGAAAGACTCTACTTTTGGGGTAAAGCAAGGAATACACATTCAAGCAAGAATGTGGGCTACTCCAGAAGGAGAAAAAGCCCTGCTCAAGTGTTTTGAGAGTTGACTCTGGGGAATCAGTGTGTCATATAGAAAGCAAATTTTATCTTTTAATGAAGGTTAGCCTGTTTTGAGAGTTCTTTCTTTCTTTCTTTCTTTTTTTGTTTTTTGTTTTATTTTTTGAAACCCTTTATTTAGTTATTTTTATATATGACAGCAGAATGTATTACAATTTATATTATATAGAGAGCACAATTTTTCATGTCTCTGGTTTTATATAAAGTATATTCACACCAATTCGTGCCTTCATATATGTACTTTGGATAATGATGTCCTTCACATTCCACCATCATTTCTAACCCCCTGCCTCCTCCCTTCCCCTCCCACCTCTCTACCTCCTAAGCTCCTTCTCCTATGTTTTTCCTCCTACTCCTCCTATGCTCCCCCTCCTTACCCCACTATGAATCAGTCTTATATCAGAGAAAACATTCGGCATTTGTTTTTTTGGGATTTTTAACTTCACTTAGCATTATCTTCTCCAACTCCATCCATTTACCTGCAAATGCCATGATTTTATTCTTTTTTTTTTTTTTTTGGCTGAATAATATTCCATTGTATATATGTGCCACTTTTTTTTTTAATCCATTCATTTACTGAAGGGCATCCAGGTTGGCTCCACAGTTTAGCTATTGTGAATTGTGCTGGTTTAAACATTGATGTGGCTGTGTCCCTCTAGTATGCTTTTCTTAAGTCCTTTGGATATAGACCAAGGAGAGGGACAGCTGGGTCAAATGGTGATTTCATTCCCAGTTTTCCAGGGAATCTGCATACTGCTTTTCATATTGGCTGCACCAAATTGCAGTCCCACCAGCAATGTATGAGTGTACATTTTCCCAACATCCTCACCAACACTTATTGTTGTTTGTCTTCATAATAGCTGCCATTCTGACTGGAGTGAAATGAAATCTTAAGAGTAGTTTTGATTTGCATTTCTCTAATTGCTAGAGATGTCGAACATTTTTTCATATATTTGTTGATTGATTGTATATTCTCTTCTGAGAAGTGTCTGTTCATTTCCTTGGCCCATTTATTGATTGGGTTATTTGGGTTTTTTTTTTTTGGTGTTTAGCTTTTTGAGTTTTTTATATACCATAGAGGTAGTGCTCTATCTGTGTGAGGGGTGAAAATTTGCTCCCAAGATGTAGGAGCTCTATTCATAGATTGTTTCTTTTGCTGAGAGGAAACTTTTTAATTTGAGTCCATCTCATTCTTGATTTTAATTCTTGCACTGTAGGAGTCTTATTAAGGAAGTTGGGGCCTAATCCGACATGATGAAGATTAGGTCCTACTTTTTTTTTTTTTTTTATTAGATGCCGGGTCTCTGGTTTAATTCCTAGGTCCTCGATCCACTTTGAGTTGAGTTTTGTGCATGGTGAGAGATAGGGGTTTAATTTCATTTTGTTGCATATGGATTTCCAGTTTTCCCAGCACCATTTGTGAAGAGGCTATCTTTTCTCCAATGTATGTTTTTGGCACCTTTGTCTAATATAAGTTAACTGTAATTATGTGGGTTAGTCTCTTGTGTCCTCTATTCTATACCATTGGTCTACCTGCCTGTTTTAGTGGGAGTGTTTTCATACATGTGTGTGTATGTATGTATGTGTGTGTGTGTGTGTGTGAGTGTGTGTATACACACACTCACACACACACACACACACACATATATTTGGTCTTTGAGCCCATGAACTGTGGTAGAATGTAATTTATTTTTTAACTAATGGCTTGATTTTCATCTTTCTGTGGATTTTCCTAACAAAATATAGATTGGACTTTATTTCTTTGTAATGAGAATGGAATACATATTTTAAATTAATATCAGTGTGATCTGGAATCCTGACTACAATATTCTGGGGTTTTTTTAGGTGGGAGGAAGGAAACAGAATTTTCCACTAGAATATTAGGTGTCTTTATGAAAAAAAAAAAGTTAAAGCTAAAATCTGTAAATGATCTTAGGCTAAAGTTAATTATTTTATTTTGATTTGTTAAACCATTAGTCTAAGTACAGCTTGATATAAAATGTGACTTATTGGGAGTGATAACATTTGTACTTAAGTCAGTAAGTTAAAAAAATGAGTTTTTTATATTTATTACTTTTTAGTTGTAGTTGGACACAATACCTTTATTTATTTATTTTTATGTGGTGCTGAGGACTGAACCCAGGGCCCCACATGTGCTAGGTGAGCGTTCTACCACTGAACCACAACTCCATCCCTCGTTGCTTTTTTTATTATTTAAAAATATTATTATCACCTGGGCATGGTGGCAGATACCTGTAATCCCAGCAACTTGGGAGGCCGAGGTGGTAGAATCGCAAGTCCAAAGCCAACCTCAGCAATTTAGTGAGGCACTAAGCAACTCAGTGAGACCCTGTCTCCAGATAAAATACAAAAAGGGCCGGGGAAATGGTGAAGTGGTTAAGCATCCCTGGGTTCAATCCTAGGTAAACTGCCTCTCCCCTGGTCCCACGCGCGAGGGCACACATGCACACGCATACATGCATACATACATAATTATCAACATTATGATTATTCTAGTCTAGCATCTCAAACTTTACACTTGGTTGTGGCCCATTTCATAGAACTACTTAGATAATTGAGCCAAGTACAAATTAGTAATCTTTAGAATCACATCAGCATCTAAAGTTCCTCAAGTTATCGGTACCACATAGTTCAGTGTCAGGCAAGTCCCTAGAGTACTGCTTTTTAGAATAATTGTCCTCCTGTATATCTTTTCTTTTCAAAAAGATATACGTACACACAGATATGTATTAAGTTTTATCCAGTCTTTGAATTTCATTCTCATATATATCCTTTCTTTCTGGAAGACCTAGCAGAAGATTTTGACATTTCTGTTGGAGCATGTTTTATAAGCAAAATGGCATATTACATTTTAATCTTGGTGTTGTTGCTGGAAGAAACTTTTTACATTTGAAATTGTTATCTGTGTTTATATAAAGTATAAACTTATTTCTTTACCTCATTATGAGATTAACTGTTTCTTACTAGGTCACCAAACGTGATGAAGACTCTTCTCTGATGCAGCTGAAAGAAGAATTTAGAACTTATGAAGCTCTGCGACGAGAGCATGACTCCCAGATAGTACAGATTGCTATGGAAGCAGGCTTAAGGATTGCACCAGACCAGTGGTCCTCTTTGCTTTATGGAGACCAGTCTCACAAATCTCACATGCAGTCCATTATTGACAAGGTAGAGCCTCTTTTGTCCTTTATGTTAGACTACCCTTAGAATTTTGATATTTTATGATTTATGATTTGGTAATTCATTTACAATATTGAAGTGAATATTGCATGTCAGGCTTTTTGTAATTTGTATCCAGTGTGGCTGTGTCATGTTATAACTAGTCACATCAGAATATCAGTTTGTTTATCTAAGTATTTGATTAGTGTTAAAATGCTTTATCTAGTACTCTCCCACATTGCTTTGGGGGGAGGGGTCTCTGGTCTTTTATTTTGTCATTGCCTCTCTCCCTTTGTTATTCTCTTTTGAGTTTTGATCACAGGATTAGTTAAACCCACTTTCTAAAAATCTTTATTGTCTTTCTTTAGTATCCAACTGACTGGTTATATTAGATCTGTGTATTGTGGTTTCTTATGATTCTTAGCCAGAATAATAATAATGAAGCTACTACCATTCTGAGGTAGATCAGATTTTCTTGTTTCTATTTTATCTGTTGTTTATTAGGATAAAAAGACCATTCAAGTAGATGTAAATGTTAGATCAGGCTCATTATTTGTATCTGATGCTAAAAGCTATATTTCTCTTAAAATTAGAGTGATACAAGGGGCTGGGGTTGTAGCTCATTGGTAGAGCACTTGCCTGGCACATGTGAGGCACTGGGATCCATCCTTGGCACCACATAATTAATTAATAAATAAACAAACAGATGAATGTGTTGTATCTATCTACAACTAAAAAAAAAAAATTAGAGTAATACTAGAACTGTTTGTTGTAATTCATAATGAAATTTATGAAAGTGCTATTAAAAAGTCTTAAAGCAGCATGTAAAACATACTATAGTATTTAAATAATAATATTATCTTTTAATATTTCACCTTAAATACTTATAATTCCAGAAATGATTGCCAGTTCTAGAGCCTACCGTACATTTAATTTAGAGTAATAGAGTCAAACTAATAAAATAATAAAATAATAACACTAGTTGAAACTTAAAGGTTGATATGTGCCTAGGTTAGAATGGAGCTTGTATTTGAAGTTAAGCAACTGACTGGTTATAATTTATTGAAACCTTAATAATGATCTCTTTAAAGTAGTTGCTTTCCACCTCTGAAGAAAAACTTAGCTTACTTTTCAAAAGATTTTGCAAATAGGTTAAACTTTTTGTCTCAGTTGAACATATAATTAGGCATAGGTCCTAGAAGAATTTTTTCATATCCTGCTTTAAATTGAAAATCCAGAGATCTTTGTACAACAAAATGGTAAGCAAAATTTGTAATGTATTTCATATCTTGTCATTTTATAGAGCAATACATAATATAGAACTTTTTGTAATAATGGAATTGTTCTTTGTATATACTGTTCATTATGTTGATCATTAGCCCCATATAGCTGTTAAGCACTTAATTTTTCAGTTTTATTTGTTGTTGTTGTTTTATTTTTTGGTTATGGGGATTGAAACAAGGGCCCCACACATATTAAGCAAATGCTCTGCCACTGAGCTATATCCCCATCTACTGCTAAGTACTTGAAATGTAACTTGTGGAACAGTTACATTTAAAATTAAATAAAATAAATTATTTTATTTAATTAATTTAAACTTAAATTGCTAAATATGATAGCCAAGCTATCATACAGTACAGTACAGATATAGAATTTATTAGAAATGTCCCCCCAAAGCACTAATTCCAATAAATTAATGGAGAGAGAAACAGGAATTAACAGTTCACAAAGAGAATACATCAAGAATGGGCAATGTGGCACATGACTTAATCCAAGCACCTTGGGAGGCTGAGGCAGGAGGATTGCAAGTTTTAATCCAACCTCAGCAATTTAGCAAGACAACATCTCAGAATAAAAAAGGACTGCAGATGTGGTTTATACAATAAATAGATAAACAAATAAATAAATATATTACCAGCAATAATGATTAAAGAAATATACGTTTAAAATAGTGACATACCAAGTATTGCCCGTTAAAGTTTGTGTGTGTATACTCACACATATATACTCTCATAACATTGCTGGTTGTTTGTAAAGTAAACATTATAGATTGTTGTGGGAAGCAATTTGTCAGTGAATAAAAACCTATAAGCCAGGGACAGTAACACACATTTTATTCCCAGTGATTGGGCGGCTGAAGTAAGAGGATCACAAATTCAAGGCCAGCCTCAACAATTTATTGAGGCCCTTTGTAACTTATCGAGACCCTACTTGGAAAAAAAAGGTGGGGGGCTGTGCATGGAGCTCAGTGATAAAATACCCCAGGATTCAACCCCAAACCAAAAACCTATAAAATACTCTTATCCTTTGAATGTGCTATTGCCAATAAATTTTTGTTTTTGTTGTTGTTTTGGTACTGGGGATTGAACTCAGGTTGAACACTGAGCAACATCTCCAGCCCTACATTGTATGTTTTATTTAGAGACAGGGTCTCTCTCACTGAGTTCCTTAGTGCCTCTCCATTGCTGAGGTTGGCTTTGAACTCATGATCTTCCTGTCTCAGCCTCCTGAGCCACTGTGATTATAGGCATGCACTACCACAGCTGGCCCAAATAATTAATTTTAAGGAAATAGTAAAAAATTTGAAAGAGTTTATAATCTCAGGAGTATTATTTGCTACATTATTTAAATGCAGAAAATAGGGGAGTGATTAAAGAAGATTTATAATCTCAGAACACTAACGTAGCCCTAAAATTAGTTGAGAGGAAAATCCTCTTCAGCAGATACATAGCATTTAATTTCTTATTAAAAATGAAAGTGAGTCAAATGTGGTGATGCACTTGTAATCTCAGCTATTCCAGAAGATGAAACAGAAGTATCGCAAATTCAAGGTCAACCTCAGCAATTTAGTGAGACTCTGTGATAAAATAAAATAAAAACGGACCAAGATTATGGCTCAATGGTAGAGCACTTGCCTAGTATGCATGAGGCACTGGGTTCAATCCCTGGCACCACATAAAAAATAAAAACAAATGTGGTGTGTGTGTGTGTGTCTCTCTCTTTCTCTCTCTCCTCTATCTCTCTCTCTCTCTCTCTCTCTCTCTCTCTTTATATATATATATATATATATATATATTTTAAAAATAAATAAAAGAATGAAACAGACTGGGGATGTAGCTCAGTGAGTGCCCTAGTGCCTTAATACCACCAAAAGAAAAAAAAATCAAAACTTAAATGTTATTATTTATTAAGTCTTGGTGATGGAATACATTAGATATATTTCTCTGAAATGGTTTATGATAAAAATGGCTAGCAATCTAAAAATGCGTCAGTTATAGTATTAAGCCAAAATAAATATATAAATAGCTATGTTTTTTAATTATAATAAATTATTTAAGTATGTTTTTAAAATTATAATAAGCTTTGGTACATATATTAAGAATTAAATAAAGGCATGTCAGGATTCTAAGGATAATCGTATTATTTTCCTTTTTTTTTTTTAATGTATGCTGTTTAAAAGATTACCTCTTGAAGAGTGACCATTTTCAGGAGGAAAATTCTCATCGAAGTGTTTTCATTTATCTAGAACCCTCAATTACTATTACAAAATCAGGGTGGTAGTGTTTTCAAATTAAAGAGATCATGTTATGCCCACCTGAAGTAGATAATGTGAGAATGTGTCTCATTAAACTTTTGGGACCTATACAACCTGAGTGCTTCCAAGAATCCCAAACTAATATAAGATTGTTTGATCTGGTAGAGTTCTTGAAATTGTTTATTCCATTTAACAGAAGAGCTTCTGATGTTAGTAAGATTTATATTCAGTGTCATGATCTTAGACCCTGTAGACTGTATTTCCAAATTTTAATTATTTAGAAGGACCCCCTTAGAGCCAAAATAACACACCATGCTATGAAAACCAAAGAGCCAGGCACGGTGGTTCGTGATTATAATCCCAGTGACTTAGGAGGATGAAACAGGAGAATCACAAGTTCGAGACCAGCCTCAGCAACTTAATGATGCCCCAAGCAACTCAGTGAGACCCTGTCTCAAAATTAAAAAGTGCTAGAAATGTAGCTTGGTGGTAAAGAGATTCTGGGTTCAATCCCCAGTACCAAAAAATAATTTAAAAAAACAAAAACAATGGTACTATGAAATTGATAAATTAAGAAAGGTCCCACATTTGAAGAATGTGTAAGCAGAAGGAATAGTGTTTTATACCACATGCTTGTTTATACCCTATTTAAAACATTGTGGAGATAATGAGGAGTTTGTTTAGGTAATAAGTAATTCACTCTGGCCAAAACATATAAGGTATGTGAATAAGATAAATTTCAGAAATTTCAAAAACATCTATGAGTTGTAAGTAATCTTTATAAGAAGTATATGGTCTCTGAGAAAGTTAATATTTATATTTTTTAAGTTGCAGACCCCAGCCTCTTTTGCTCAGAGTGTTCAGGAACTAACAATTGCTCTCCAGCGGACTGGAGACCCAGCAAACTTGAACCGACTAAGACCCCATTTGGAACTATTAGCAAACATTGACCCAAGTCCAGGTAAACCCAAAGGAAACTAATGAACTGTATCTTATGTGTGTCCTCAGCTTGATTGTTCATTTGTCTTTTGTTACATTCCTCTAGAATTTCCCAGAATATTTTTTCAAGATCTTTTCTATAGTATTCTTTTTGTCCCAAATCTTCTTTCTTATTTCACTTAAAAGAATATTTATTTGACACTTTCATTTACTTAATGATTAGCTATGCTAATTGCTTCACCACGAAAATAGATCTCTTTAGGCTCCTTTATATTTCTTCTTTCTTCTATCACAAAATTGTGCTGTATTTTACCTTTCTCACCTGTGCCAAAACTCAATATTCTATATTCTTAGTTGGCATTTTCTTAATCTCATTTTTGCCTCTTCCTTGATACCTTGCTCATTAATTTTCTCTTTTTGGGTATCTTTATTTTGTCAGCCTTTTCCTATATTCTGTTTCTTGACATGAAAATATACCCAAGCTTAATTTTTTACCTAATGTTTGCATCTAAGCTATTTTAACTTGTGTTTATCACAGTGTTTATTCCTACTACTGAACTAAAACTCTGTTAATATTTGCTAGAAGTTTCCAGGTCTCTAATTCCAAAGACTTCAGACCTTTAAATTTGTCTTCAGTATTTAATAATGTTGAACACTTCTTTGGTATAGAAACTCTTCTGACCCTTATATTTCTGCAGTGTCATGTTCTCTTTTGTCTTGAAAGCTGCTTCTGTCTTGATTTGTACCACTCTTTTCCCTCCTATCCACAAACTTGTAGTCGAATTGTGCTCTTGGAACTTTGTATTCTCTGCATGCTTTGT
This sequence comes from Ictidomys tridecemlineatus, assembly GCF_052094955.1. Classification (NCBI taxonomy): domain Eukaryota; kingdom Metazoa; phylum Chordata; class Mammalia; order Rodentia; family Sciuridae; genus Ictidomys; species Ictidomys tridecemlineatus. Next base: position 7,692,594 of record NC_135486.1, on the reverse strand, counting down.
TGATGATGGTTGTTGGTTTTTAGCATCAGGGTATTACCTCTTCATAGAAATAGACTTCCATATATTTCTATCACTGTTATCTCTTCACTCCAAATCCATTTCCCAAAAACTGCTCTGTTTCAAAGTAAGATCATCTTCATTTGATGACTGCTCTTCCTCCTGTTTCCTAACATTCTCTGATGTACGTAACCTTAAAAACCTTAGTCTTCTGTCTTGCTGCGTACCTTTTCTTTCACTTAACTGTACATATCATTTCAGACAACAGGATCTATTTGTTCTTCTTTTATAAGTTTCTCTATTCCACGCCTATTATTGCACCTTAGTGAGATGAGAACCTGGTTCCTTTTCTCTTAGACTGAATGGTTATAACTTTGTATCCTATGAATTCTTCCAATCCAGTGAAGTACTTAAGTGCTGCAAACTGGAACTTATTCCACACTCATAAACTTTCACTTATACATCATTGCTTTCAGAGGAATATTTGGAATCCTCTTACCTTTTTTTTTTTTTTTAATACATTTTTTAGTTGTAGGGCTTGGGATAAAGCTCACTTGGTAGAGTGCTTGCCTTGCATGCGCAAACCCTGGGTTCAATCCCCAGCACACACACACACTCAAAAACACACACATAGACACACACACACACAAAGGTAGATGGACACAATACCTTTATTTTGTTTATTTAGGGTTTTAAAAATTATTATTTTGGGCTGGGGATGTGGCTCTAGAGGTAGCATGCTCGCCTAGCATGCGTGCGGCCCAGGTTCGATTCTCAGCACCACATACCAACAAGGATATTGTGTTCGCCGATAATTAAAAAATAAATATTAAAAATTAAAAAAAAATTATTATTTTTTTTTTATTTGGAGGTGGACAAAATACCTTTATTTTGCTTATTTAGTGTTTTTTTGTTTTGTTTTCATGTGGGGTCGGGGATTGAACCCAGGGACTTGTGCATGCTAGGCAAGTACTCTATCGCTGAGCCACAACCCTAGCCCCTTATCTTACTTTTTTAAAGCAGCCTTCTTTTGCAGATATACTTCCAAGATTGCTCAATGAAACCACATCAAATCTCTTCCTAGAATATACAGTAAGGATGTTGTGGCTCAGTGGTAGAGTGCTTGCCTGGCATGCATGAGGCACTGGGTTCGATCCCTGGCATCACATAAAAAAATAAACTAATAAAATAAAGGTATTATGTCCATCTACAGCTAAAAAAATATTTTTTTAAAAAAGAATATATAATAAGTTTTTTTCCACTTTTTTGCTTTGATCATTCTGAGCAATTAAGCGAAATTCCACAAGCTCTTACCACTATATTAGCCTCTCTATATCTATGCCAGTATATTCTGTTGTTTTCGTATAATTGTAGATAAGCTGTTCATTGAACTAAAGCCACCCTTTCTCATCGTGCACTAGCATCACCTTGACAAGCATATTCTACCAGTGTCCTTTTTCTGATATCATTAGTTTTCCTTTATTAGAGTACTTCTATCAACATTTAAATACAGTTATTTCTCTCATCTTAACTCATTTTTAGCCCCTTTTTCCACCTACCTAGAAATGTTTTTTACCTTTTTAATAACACTTTGTTTCTGGGAATTAAACGTAGGGCTTACTCTACCACTGAGCTGTGTCACCAGCCCTGATGCCACTGTCTTGAACTCAATCCAGTCGGGCATTTTTCTCTACCATTCTATCTAAACTTACATTATCAAGGTCACAGTGACTTCCCTGTGACCAGTTCCAGAGTTCAGTTCTCAATTCTTGTATTTGACCTATCCATAGCATCTATCATTACTCTTTATTGTCTTTTCCTTGAAATGCTTTTTTCTTAGCTTCCATGTCACCACATTCACCTAATTTCCTTTTTACTTTATTAGGCTGTCCTCAGCATTTTTTCTGTTGATTTCCAATCTATAGTTGATGACTCTTGGGGTAGTCTCAAAGTTTAATCATTGCACCTCTTCTCTTTTCTACTTACATCCAATCCTAAGACAATATCAGCAAGTCTCATATGTTTAAATATCATTTATATGGTTCACAAATTTATTCTTGTTTCATCAATTCTGAGGCCTACCTTTTTTTCTGATATTAGCATTTCTGAAATTATACAGTGATATGTTTCTCTTTTGGTGCCATATAAAGTAGTGTAGACATTATAACTGATTGTCTTTTAAAATCTGAAGTAGAGTTCATCTAGCTCAGAATTTTTTCCTAGCCTGTGTGTGTGTGTGTGTGTGTGTGTGTGTGTGTGTGTGTTTGTGTGTACCCAGCCACCATAATGAGTCTTAATTAGTATTTTAAACTTTAAAAATGAGCTTCTCCCCTTATCTTGTTAGTGGCAACTCTGTTCTTTGATTTGTTTGGTTCAAAACCTCAGAAAGATCCTTACCTTCTCTTTATCTCATAGTGTATATGTGATCCATCAGCTAAATCAGTAGGCCTTACCTTTAAATTTCATTTAGAATCCACAAACTTCTAATACCGTCCTTGCTACAATCTTTATCTCTCCTCATAGATTATAGACTAGCCTCCTGTTTTTTGTATGACATACCACAAGAGCCAAAGTGATCCTATTAATTTTCTGCCCTGAAATTTTTCAGTGGCTTTCCCTCACCCAGTGTAAAAGTTAAAATCTAGCCCATGACCTATAAGTCCTCACATGGTCCGGTCTTTCATTATCTTTCTCCAGCCTTGCTAGTATGGAACCTGCCAATCACACTCTCACATCAGGGTCTTAGCAGTTTTTCTTCCCTCTTAACTAGAAATATTTCCCCTTAGTATTTCTATTAAGACACTCTGAAACCCTTTTTACAGGTCTTTTACTAAATGTAGCCTCCTGAAGGAGGCCTCCTCTGGCTTTTCTGAAAGTTTATATAACTCGCTGCACTTCTTTTCTTTGTTCTCTTTTTTCAGTTTTCATCATTTCCTAAAAACTCTGAGCCAGGTACAGTGGCACATGCTTGTAATCCCAGAAGCTCAGGAGGCTGAGCCAGGAGGATTTAAGTTCAAAGTCAGCCTCAGCAATTTAGCGAGGCCCTAAGCATCTTAGCAAGAGCCTGTCTCAAGTATAAAAGAAGAATAAAAAAAAGAGCTAGGGATGTGACTCATAGGTTAAATGCCCTGGGTTTTAATCCCCAGTATCAAAATAAATAAGTATAAAATTGAAAAATGGTGGAGCAAACACAGAAAATGCTTGCAATATAATGTTAAGTGAAAAAAAAATTAAAACTCTGTTTGATTATTTATTATCTGGATCATTTCCTTGAATATAATGGGAATTTTTATTTTATCACTACTGCTTCTCTAGCAACTAGAACAATACTCAGGCATGGTAGATGTTCCCAAAAATAATTTTTGAATAGCTGTTCACTTTCGATTCTCTGTGTTCTCCTTTTTCCCCCCTATTGAAATTCCATTTGTTCTTCAAAGCCCCATTCAAATGTTGTCTCCAAGAAGTCTTGCATGATGGCTTCAGCAAGAAGTCATGTCTAAAAATGTGTTTGCACTTGATTTTGTATTTTTTTTTAGAGATTATTTTATATTTAGCTTTATGGTTAATTATTATATAATAAAAATCTGGCACTAACAAATACTAAATGAAGACTGTAGCTGTGCTTTTATATAGTTGCTTTATCTATTAAGCTTATTAAACATTTTGTTTATCCTATACCTGAATTATGTAAAACTTCAAAATAAACATACAAATTGGCTGACTCAAGGCAGTCCATAGTTAACTTTTGTGTGAACTCCCCTGTGTTGGTCTGTATAATGTACTAAATCTGTTAGGTGCCAACATTTAAAAACTGTTAAATTTTGTGGCTGGGGTTGTGGCTCAGCGGTGGCGCGCTTTCCTGGCACGTGTGATACACTGAGTTTGACCCTCAGCACCACATAAAAATAAGTAAAACAAAGGTATTATGTCCAGCTACAACTATTAAAATACTTAAAAAATATATTTCAAAAAACCTGTTTTTAAGTTTTGACTAGGGGTATAATTAAGTAGTAGAGAGCCCTTGCCTAGCAGGTGCAAGGCCTTGGTTTCAATTCTCAGCATTTAAAAAACAAAAAAATGATAAATTTATGAATCTCAGATTTCAACGTCCCTGGGAAACTCTAGGACCAACCTTGCATCTTTACATAAGAACAACTAGTTGAAGACGCTGAGTGGTAACCATACATTTATATCAGAGATATGCTCTCCAGTCAGTGCAGTCCATGTCACACTCTGTGGTCTGTTCAATACTAAGGTTCTAATGACAGGTGCCTTTTTTTTCTGGCTTCCTTAATTCCTTTGTTACCTTTTTTTTTTTTTTCCCTGTGGTAATTTTAGTTTGTAAACACATCTTTTAAAAGAATATGTCCATTCCTTTAAAAAGGATGTTAGGTGAATAAGTTATTTGAAAGGCTGCATTATGTTTGATTTCAACTTCTTTATTAATATATTGGACCAAATATTTAATAATATTATAGTTAAAGAAGATTTTTGTTGTCATTTGTTCTATAGATGCTCCTCCTCCTACTTGGGAACAGCTAGAAAATGGACTGGTAGCTGTGCGTACAGTTGTACATGGGCTGGTTGATTATATACAGAACCATAGCAAAAAAGGAACAGATCAACAGCAGGTAAGATGCAGCTTAAAATTTAAAATAAGTCACCATGCATATACCTTGAAACTACTGTGAGTAAATCTACAGATATGAAGTCAAAAAGATAACATGAATATTTTAAGACTCTGACAATCAAAACCATGTAAATTATAAATTGGTGTGATTAGCAGCCAATTTACTGGTTTAGCCTAGTAATTTTTTCCAACATCATTAAGCTAATCCTTACTGATCTGATGTTGCACTGGTTCACTTTTCACATCAAATATATCAACATTTTATGAAGAAAGCATATTCCGTGCTAAACCTTATTCCATTTAAGATTATTCTCTGGACTTTGTATTATATATTAATTTGAGAGTAGGTATTACTGCTATATTAAGTAATCTAATACTGCTCATACAGCTGTAGATGGTTTTCCTATATTATTATATTGCAGTGGAAAGCCTGTGAATTTAATACTCTTATTAATTTCCCTGACTTAGGTAAATATTAAAAATAGATTATGCAATCTATCTTTTTCCCCTGTGGAAAGGCAAAAAATATCAAAAGTAGCCTGGGTATGATTTTCCCATTTATTCTAAACACAGATAAAGAGCTTTATTTTATGACTAAGAAATTTTGAAAAACCTAAAACTTTCAGTTGCTTTCTATTTCATTGGCTATCACAAAGAATATAGCAAAAACAATGAGACAAGCTTTTAAGGTCTGCCATTAGTGATAAAATATGTTAAACTTGGTTCACTTTTGTGTTATATTTGATATTAACCTTGAAATCCATCCTAATGCCTATCCTCAAGTTGTAAATAATAAGCTTAATGTGTACCTTTGGAGAATTTTAAGTCATTGGCATATTCGTCTGCAAGTCACAAATTGGTTATTGGACCTTTTGTACATTTTGTAGTATTTTATAGGAAATGTATATCTGTCTGAACATTGCACAAAACAAATATTAGAAGAGAGTTTATACATTCACAAGTCTTAAATTCCATTGGTTTGTTTTTCTGTTATAAAACTTGGAAGAAAGATTATAAAGTTGCCCTGAGGTTTAAGAATTTATATGATGCCATGTGTTTGAGAATTAACATCAACATTTCAGAAAAATTAGAACTTATATATATTTTTTTTAATATTTATTTTTTTAATTGTAGTTGAACATGATACCTTTATTTATTTTTATTTTTATGTGGTGCTGAGGATAGAATCCAGGTCCTCGCACATGCTAGGTAGGCGCTCTACTGTTGAGCCACAACCCAGCCCAGGCTTTATATATTTTTAACTCTCTGAGACTTAAGGAAAAATAACTTGAGAACTTTGTCTCTGGATAATTTAGATGAATATGGGGATTAATCTTATTCATCTAGATTGTGAAAATCCTAAACTGGCAAAATGGAATTTGCATTTATTTTGGTTTTGTCTGATGTTTTGATTTTGGTCTTAGCCTCCACAGCATAGCAAATATAAAACATACATGTGTCGAGATATGAAGCAAAGAGGAGGATGCCCTCGTGGTGCCAGCTGTACATTTGCACACTCACAAGAGGAACTGGAAAAGTAAGTGTGAAAAGCATGAGACAGCCTTTGGAATAAGAAATAAGTAGAACAATGTGCTGACTTTGAGAAATAAGGAGAATGGTTTCTTCAGCTTTCATATTAATTACATTGTTTCTACAGAGAAAACTATTTTGTGTTTAGGTTTATCTCAAAATGAATCATTTTTACTACAAAAAAAATTAGAATGTTAGCAATTTTCATTAATTTTAGCTAATTTTTAATAATTGTATGATGTGTTACCTGTGGAAAATTTTGCCATTGGCTCAACTTCATAGTTTTTTGAAATTTCAAGGGCAAAGACCACATTCTATCACTACCCTTCTTCCAGGTACTGGGGATTGAACCTATCAATGCTTTGCCACCGAGGAGTTACATTCCTATCCATTTTAATTTTTTATTTTGAGATGGGGTTTCATCAAGTTGTTGAGGGTTGCTAAGTTGCCCAGGCTGGCCTTGAACTTGTGATCTTCCTGCTTTAACCTCCTGAGTCACTGGGATTATAGGTATGAACTACCATGCCTGTCTTCTTTTTTTTTTTTTTTTTAAATAAAGCTGGTATGACACACCAAACTTTGACAAAGATAACACAATGAAAGAAAATTTTAGGGGTTGGGAGTATAGCTCAGAGGTAGACACTCACCTAGCATACACAAGGCCCTGTTGGGTTCAATCTCCCAACACTGTAAAACCAACAAAAGAAAGGGAAAGAAAATGACAAAAATATTAATATTAAAAATCACTCCAAATAAAACAGAATTCAGTAATTCATTAAAATAGATTGAAGAAATAACATGATCATACCCAAAGATTGCAGAATTCATTTGAATAAAATCTAACGTCAATTTTAGATCAAAATCCTTTAATACAACAGTAGATACTTTGTATTATAGTATAATAACAGTATCATAGATACTTTCTCAGCCAGTTAATTAATTATATCTTAAAAGCCACCATGGTAGCATGATACATTTAATTAGTACAATAATAATTTCATCTTATTATTAAGTCAGTAAAAAAGGTAAGATTTTTCTCCTAGAAAGTTAGTTAGCATTCTGGGGTTTTCCTCTTTGTTGTTGTTGTTATTGTTGTTGTTCTGGTATTGAATCCAGAAGCCTTCTACCAATGAGCACACCCCCAGCCCTTTTTATTTTATTTTGAGACAGGGTCTCACTAAGTTACCCAGGCTGGCCTTAAACTTGGGATCCTCCTACCTCAGCCTCCTGAGTGGCTGGGATTATTGGTATGTGCCATTTCACCTGACTCTTAACATTCTGGAATTAGTAGCTGATATATGTAAAGTTACAAAATGAACCACTGTCATGTAAAATAAAAAGGAAAACATGTAGGCCCTGTTGGCCCTAGCATATACAAGGCCCTGTTGGATTCAATCTCCAATACTGTAAAACCTACAAAAGAAAGAAAAATTGAGTTGAGTATTGGATGGTGTAGGTAGTGGTAGAGCACATGTGCAAAGCACTAACTAGGTTGGATTCCCAGCACCATGAGAGAAAAAAGTTGAAATTACAGATCCCTTATAAACAGTAAGTTCTGTGAGATCCCAATTAAAATCTCAACATGGTGATTATTAAAGGCCCAACAAAATCATTCACTTGAAAAGAATAAATACATGCAAATAGGTAGGAAAATTATGGGAAAAAAAGTCTTCAAAAGAGACTAGATTAATAGTTGTTTTATAAGCTAAGATAAATATAAAAACTGGTATTGCATAGGAACAATAGCTTAGTAAAATGTAATAGAGAGCATCTAAAAAGAGTTTGAAAAACATAGGAACTTATGTGCTCAAGGTGACATTTTACATCAGTGACAAAAGATAATGGCTGTCTCTTTGAAAGATTCTTACCTGTCTTTGTACAAAACAATGAGTTTTTATATCAGTGTCTGTATAGACATGTCATAGGAAAAACACCATAGAGTACTGAAGTATTTTTGTTGTTAAATAGTCTTAAAGAAGGAAAGAATTTTTTTGTAGATCCATGAAGAAAAAATTTCTTAAAATTGATTACGTAAAAACTAAAAACAGATATGGTGTATACACACAATTTTAAAAAGAAAGTATATGCAGATCAGATATCCCTGACACAAAATGAGATACTGCAAATATTTAAGAGAGGAGCCAGTATATTTGTGAATCATGAATATAAATGTATTAGTCCTGACTTTTGTGTTGCTTTGACAAAATATCTGGGGCTGGGTTACTTGTACAGTGGTTTATTTGGCTCATGATTCTGATGGCTGGAGGTTCAAACAGCTTAGAGCAGGTTTTTTTATGAGGACCTTCCCAGTTGTGTCATAATATAGTGAGAAAGCAAAAACAGCCAAGTTCATGGGGTGATTTTACTTGATAACAATTCACTCTTGTGAAAATTGATCCATTCCACAAGACCAGCGTTAATACCTTGCAAGGGCAGTGTCCCTATGACCTAATTACCTTCTCCTTAAAGCTTTCACCACCACCCAGTATTGCCACCATTGGGACCAAACTTTAACACCCTTGGAGAGTACACTCAACCCGTAACCAATCCATAATGAATAGATGATTCACAGAACTAATGGCCACTGGATGTGTAAGCTGTACTTAGCCTCACTATTTATTGAAGAACTGCAAATTAAAGCTATTCAGTTTTTTAAATTTATTTATTGATATTAGATATTGAACCCAGAGGTATTTTAAACTGAGGTGTATCACTATCCCAACATGTATACTCTTTGGCCTAGCAGTTCTGTGTTTGATTACTCACATTAGGATGCAAGTTTGTGTATATAATTATCGGCTATAACATTGATTTAATAGCCAAAACCCCTAAAATTAACTGTATCATAAAGGAATATCCAAGATTAAATGCAAAAATAATGACTAATATATGACCCTGTTTTTGTAAATAATAATGTTATACACATAGGAATGTGAATACTAAGCTTGGTGTATAGGGCAAAAAATGTGTATGATGCTATTTCAAATTCTAAATGGTAGTTACTTCTTCCTAGAGACCACTCTGAGCAACCAATTCAGACCTTGTCTCAAAATAAAAAAGAGCTTGATATGTAGCTCAGTGGTAAAGTGCCCTGGGTTCAATCTCAGTATTTTAAAAAATGTTTTTCTGTGCCCTTGTTTTTTTTTTTTTAACTTATGATATCTGCATAAATTTAAGCCATTATTTTGTATTGTTTACATTAACCTACTTTTAAAATAATTTCAGCTGGGGGTGTGGCTCAAGCAGTAGCGCGCTCGTCTGGCATGCGTGCGGCCCGGGTTCGATCCTCAGCACCACATACAAACAAAAGATGTTGTGTCCGCCAAGAATAAAAAATAAATTTAAAAAAATAAATAAATTCTCTCTCTCTCTCTCTCTCTCTCTCTCTCTCTCTCTCTCTCTCTCTCTCTCTCTCTCTCTCTCTCCTCTCGAAATAAATAAATAAATAAAATAATTTCAGTTTTATGTAGGCACAAATAGCATCAGCATCTCTGTAGCACTTCTGATAAAAGTCAACATTTTCAGTTATTCAAATGTTTTAATGTTGTAAATTATTATTTTTTCACAATGTGCATTGGTTCTGTTTTTGTTTATTTGTGCTAGATATTGAACTCAGGTTGTACTCTATCACTTAAGCTATCCCTTTAGCCCTGTTTTATTCTTAATTTTTAATATAGGCTTACTGTATCTCAGGAATAAATTTGAGAAAAAGCTGAAGTAAAATGTTTTAAACTGTCTTCTCAAGATCTTTTTACCAGTAAGTTTTGGAAATAGAAATCTCAACAAATAGTAAAAGTCTTAATAAACTGACTTATAATGGTAAAATGCTGATGAGTTCATTCGAAGGAATTTTGTGCTCTATCAGTGTGTTTTGTTACCTAAGATTTTATGGCAAATATGTATACACACAGTTCTTGAGTTGATAGAGAGCTAGTGCTTTCAAGAGAGAATTTCTAAGGGCAAACACACACACACATTTTTGGTACTAGAGATTGAACCCAGTGTTTCCTGTCTACCACTCTGCTACATCCTCAGCTTTTTTCATTTTTTATTTTGTTAAGTTGCTCAGGCTGGCCTGGAACTAACCATTTTCCTACCTCAGTCTCTCACATTAGAATATAAGATTTTTAAGCCGGGCGCTGTGGCTCACACCTGTAATCCCAGCAGCTCAGGAGGCTGAAACAGGAGGATCGTGAGTTCAAAGCCAGCCTCAGCAACAGCGAGGTGCTAAGCATCTCAGTGAGACCCTGTCTCTAAAAGAAATAAAAAATAAGGCTGAGGATGTAGCTTACTGGTTAAGTGCCCCTGAGTTCAGTCCCTGGTACCAAAATAAAAAAGAAAGAAAGAAAAAATATTTTCAAATGCATTTTGTTCTTGGTTTTGCCTTGATATATATATATATATGTATATATATATTTTTTTTGGTTGTACCTTTGCTTTTTGTTATAGATTTCGTAAAATGAACAAACGTCTAGTTCCCAGAAGACCTCTGAGTGCCTCTTTGGGTCAGTTGAATGAGGTGGGCCTGCCTTCTGCAGCCATCCTTCCAGAAGAAGGTGCAGTGGATCTACCTAGTAGAAAACCCCCTGCTCTACCAAATGGAATTGTGCCAGCAGGAAATACAGTAACACAACTGATTCCACGGGGGACAGATCCCAGCTATGATTCTAGTCTGAAACCAGGGAAAATAGATCATCTGAGCAGTAGTGCTCCAGGATCCCCTCCTGACCTGTACGTCATTTTTCCTCAGTTTCTTCCTTTTAAATATAAAGCAGAAGAAGAAGGAAAGATTAATGTTTTAGTTAAAGAAAACGTTTTCTTTCTTTATTCTAGTAGTTTTTAAGAAATAGCATAGGTGTGAAAATGATAAAATTTGCAAATTTGGTAGAGGAAATGACTATTAGAATAAACCAGTTTATCAAATTGTGGCCATCTTGTTTTTACATTGAACAATTTATGTACATTAGAAGTATCTTAGAGATCTTAGATTGTATAATCTTATTCCCTTAGGCTAGAATCTGTCCCTAAGAGTATTTCTGCCTTACCTGTGAATCCACATCCTGTACCTCCAAGGGGGCCGGCAGATCTGCCTCCCATGCCTGTCACCAAACCACTTCAGATGGTACCACGAGGTTCTCAGTTATATCCAGCACAAGCAGATGTTTATTATCAGGATCCTCGAGGAGCTGCCCCACCATTTGAACCAGCACCTTATCAGCAGGGTAATGGATGTTTCATTTATATCACTCACTTGTCTTAGGAGTTAAGAAAACTAGGCAGGTAAGAGTGATGATTTACATAGTGGCTTCCTTAAAACAAGTAATTGTGTTTTTGCTTTGGGAAAAAATTGAGATTTTTATGATCAACTAAATAAACTACCTTAGTAACTATGCACAGTTATCTGTATTTTTCTAGACCTATAAAATATATATATATATATATATATATGAAAAACTAACATTGGTCCTTTTGGAATTTATTGTATATAATCAATAGTAAACTGAATAAAAAACTACTTATATGTATGATTAGAGTGTGTGTGTGTGTGAGAGAGAGAGAGAGAGAGAGAGAGAGAGAAGCTGACCAAAAAGGACATCATTGAGAACTTGAGTCAGAAAAACCCATGAAAAAATGCTTCAAATAGAGGTATTAGGAATGGAAAGAAATTTATGAATGGATTAGAAAGAGTCTAGAGTCATGGAAGAGTTAGAAAACTGTTGATCCTCTAGGCATGGTGGTGCGCTCCTATGATACCAATGACTTGGGAGGCTGAGTTAGGAGGATCACACGTTTGTGGCCTGCCTGGGCAACTTAAAATAAAAAGGGGTCTGGGGTTGTAGCTCAGTGGTAGAATGCTTGCCTCACATGTGTGAGGCACTGGGTTTGATTTTCAGCACCACATATCAATAAATGAATAAAAATAAAATAATGTCCATCAACAACTAAAAAAATAAAATAAAAAGGTTTGGGGATATAATTTGTGGTAGAGTACTCCTGGGTTCAGCCCCAGTACCCTCCCCACCAAAAAAGGTAAAGGTATGGAGAAGAAAGGGGATGACTAAGGTTTAATATTTACAGTACATTATAAAATGCTGAAAGATTTTAAAATTGAAGTGTTGTATCTCTGTCAGAGATACAACAGAATGAAATGCTATTATTTGTTAAATGGAGGCCTGGTATGCATACCTGTAATCCCAGCAGCTTGGGAATCTTGAGACAGGAGATCACAAGTTCGAGACCAGCCTCAGCACTTCAGCAAGGCCCTAAGCAACTTAGTGAGATCCTGTCTGAAAATTTAAAAAAACAAAAAATTCTGGAGATGTAGCCCATAGGTAAAACAACCCTGGGCTCAATCCCCAGTACCAAATAAATAAATAGGCAATAAAGATGTCCTTTTTTTTCCTTTTCTCAAGGCTTTTAAATTTGAATCAGAAATGTCACCTCCTATACATTCAAGAGAATAATTTTTAATTGATATGACATTACTAACCAAAAAAAAAAAATGACAAAACTTGATTGATATCTTTCTTTTGACCAGGAAAAATCTAGCTATTTTTATTGAGCTGGCTAATGTGTAACTTTAAATATACTGGTACTAGTCAGGACCCAGTTGTAGATTACAGAAGTCATTCTAGCTATATTAAGCAGAAAGAGGCTTACTGCAGGAGTTTAATGCCCACGATATCCATGAACTATGGAAGCAGACTTAAGCTAGGTCTCCCAAGAATAAGTCCCAGAACTAGATGCTTATTGAATCTTTTACAATGAAAATACAGAAGTGGAAAACTTCTGTTCTAACTGCTACAATGAAATTGAAACCTACAACTGCAGCTTTATCCCAACTCTGGAACTAAGTAATAGTTACTAGATAGACACCAGCAAAATGGACTTTTTGTATGTTACCTCTCGTACCAGTAAATTCAGTTTCATATTCAGATCTGTAGTAGAAATGGAATTTCAAGGATTTCTGTAAAAGGAAACTTTTTGTTTTCCATTTTCAGTATTACATTAAGACAACACCAGAAAGAGGGTCAAACAGTAAGAACCAGTCTACTTTTGTAGATTATAAATAGCTTAGTTTTTTTTTTTCAGTGACATTTAAATTGTGTGGCTATGGGTGCATGGGCTGTTTGTATTAGGAATCAAACCCAGGGTCTCACACATGGTAGGCCTAAGGATAATTTTAGCTTCATATTCTCATAAAGCTGACCTAACAATGTAAGCAGGAGGGAAAACTTCTGAAGAAATAAGTGAATTATTAATGCTTCAGTGTTTCAGTATTTAAAATATGTGTTTGTGTATGAATGAAAATAGTTTGGCAAATTGTTGCCTTTGGTTCCTTTTCTTTCTATTATACAGGTATGTACTATACCCCACCACCATGTGTATCCCGCTTTGTTCGACCTCCACCATCTGCTCCTGAACCTGGTCCTCCCTACTTGGATCCTTATCCACCCTACCTCCAAGATCGTGTTATGAACTCTCAGTACAGCGCACAGCCACAACAGTACCCACCTATGTACCCACCTCACTATGATGGCCGTCGAGTGTACCCTGCTCAGTCTTATACAAGAGAGGAAATTTTCCGAGAAAGCCCTATACCCATTGAGATTCCACCTGCTGCAGTACCATCATATGTACCAGAGTCCAGAGAAAGATACCAGCAAGTGGAGGGTTACTATCCAGTAGCCCCTCATCCTACTCAGATCAGACCTTCGTATCCCAGAGTATGGTGTATTTTTTTTTTTCCTCATTACATAGACTTAGTTTGTTTTTGGCAGTAATTCATTAATTTCTTGGCTATGCTGATAGAATTTGATCACTTATTTTGTATAAGAAAGTTGCTTTCCTTTTAAAAATTATTTTCATAATTCAAGTAGGGTTTTTTTTTTAAGTATTAATGGGAGGTCTCCCAACTAATGATTCTTAGTTTGTGAATTTAGATGGTCTTAATAATTCCTGAATGGCATGAAGGTAAATACCTGTAATCCCAGTTGCTCAGAAGGCTGAGGCAGAAGGATTGAAAGTTTGAGTACAACCTAGGCAACTTAGTTTGACTCTGTGTCAAGATAAAACTTAAAACTAGAAAATGTAGCTCAGTGTTAAGAGTGCTTGTCTAGAGCAAGCAAGGCCTTAGGCTCAATCTCCAGTACCATGAATGAATGAATGAATATTTTGATTCTATTAGGAAATGATGGTCTCTGGCCAAGAAAAACAAACCTAAATTTAGCTTTTGGGAAACCTTGAGCATTTTAGTGCATTTCTTTTTCTTTAGTTTAAGTCAGTATTTCTGAATTTTACAGTGTGTATACAGGCTGCTTCTAATTTTAAATATATTAAACTGATGTGTTCTGAAATTCTCTGTCAATTTTAACTACTCTTTCCATTTTCAGGAGCCTCCATATAGCCGGCTTCCTCCTCCTCCTCCCCAGCCCCATCCTAGTCTAGATGAACTACATCGCCGACGAAAGGAAATTATGGCTCAACTGGAGGAAAGAAAGGTTATCTCTCCACCTCCTTTTGCACCTTCACCAACATTGCCTCCCACATTCCATCAAGAGGAAGTAAGCACATCTTTTTAGTTTTTATTAATTTTTCCTTTATCAGTTTGTGTGCATGTGTGTGTCCTGTTTAAATAATCTTTATATATTCCCAAGGTTATCTCCCTATTCCTAGAGTTATCAAGGTATTTGCTGTTTTCTTCTAAAGATTATTTTATTTTATACTTAGATGTATAATCCATCTAGAATCCATTTTTTTTCTTTTTTAATATCTTTGTTTTATTTATTTATGTTTTTATGTGGTGCTGGGGATTGAACCCAGTGCCTCATGCATGCAAGGCAAGCATTCAACCACTGACTACAACCCCAGCCCTTAGAATCAATTTTTTTTATATAAACTGTGTTGGAGACATGATCCTTTTGTGTGTGTGTGGTGTGTGTGTCTGTCTCTCTCTAAGGGTATCTCATTTATCCTGTACCATTTAATGAAATGAGCATCCTTTCCCCCTTGTCCTGCAGTTACCTTGTTATAATGAGGTGACCATTGATCTAATTGTCTTACACCAATACCATGTATCGGCCACCCCTACCACCTCCAGCCACATTCCTTTAATGTAGTTTTATTTATCATGTTAGCCAGTTGCAGCATGCACACCTGTAAACCATTGGCCCAGGAGGCTGAGCAGGAAGGTCCCAAGCAACTTGATGAGACCCTTTGTAAAATAAAAAGGGCTTGGGATTGTATATTCAGTGATAAAGTGCCCCTGGGTTCAATTCCCAGTACTGGGGAGTCAGGGAGAATTTACATAATTTCACAAAAATATTTGCTTCAGTTTTGATTAAGATTCATTGAATCTCTGAAGCTGTGCTGGAACATGTGGTAGCTAATCCAGGGGCTGGAGGTATATATCATTGGTAGAGTGCTTGCCTACCACTTAAGGCCCTGGGTTCAATCCCCAGAGCTGCCAAGAAAAAGAGGCAGGAGGAGACTCATCCAAAATGAAATGTGCTATAAGCACATTTTTTAGTACCAAAAAAAAATATTTTATTTTTTACTATCTGGATATATTGGGTTAAGTGAAATGCCTGTCTCTTTTTTTTTTTTTTTGTACCGAAGATTGAACTCTTCGGTACTAAACCACTGAGGGATATACCCAGCCCTTTCTGTATTGTATTTAGAGACAGGGTCTCACTGAGTTTCTTAGGGCCTCAGCCTCCCGAGCCTCTGGGATTACAGGTATGTGCCACCACGCCCAGTTGTGAAATGCATTTTTAAGATTAATTTTGATGGATGCAGTGGCATCTAGCAAATGGGAAAAATTATGCAGTTCAAGGCTTAGTCTCAGCAACTTGGTAAGACCCATTTCAAATTAAAAGGCAATAGGGGCTGGGGATATGGTCAAGTACCTCTGGGTTTAATTCCCTGTACCCCGCCCCCTTGCTAATTTTTTTTAAGATTAATTTTAACTGGTGGAGCTAGTGTGTTCAAGGCTGTGGGTTGTTTTCCAATACCACCCCAAAAAATTTAATTTCACTGTTTTTTTAATTATTATTTTTTAATGTGTCTACTAGAAATTTAAAACTATATATTTGAGTAAAATATATTTCTATAGAATAGTGTTGTTTTAGATCAATTTTGAAAGAAGTGACATCTTTAGAAATCAAGTTTCCATGAACATGATATCTCTCTCCATTTGTACAAGTGATTCCCCACCCCCCACCCGCGCCCCATGATCCAATGGAGAGTCTTGCAAGTGCCCTACCACTGAGCCACACCCTCAGCACTAACTAATGTTTTTAACATAGAGAAATTAAGTAGACTTTTGTGTATTCTGCTCTTTTGCAGGCTAAATTTCCTGACTAATTCTAATATTTGTTAATGGGTTCTTTTGGGTTTTCTGAGCACATAGTCATGTCCTCTGAATAATTACCAGCTGTTTCCTTTGTATTCCTTTTGTCTCTTGTTTATACTCCAGAATAATGTTGCATAGAAGTATAATAGCCGGTATTCTTTACTCATTGGTAATTTTTGAGTAGGTAACGCTTTTAGTAATTCACTATTATTATGTTTGCTCTAGGTTTTTTGGTAGAAGATCTTTATCAGATTGTTTCCATTTATTGTTTTACAATTTTTGTGTTTAGTAATGAGAAAATTAACAGGATGGTAATAAAGAAAAAAAAAAAAGCAATACAGGTAGTCAAAGTTGGAAAAAAACAAGAGCCCTAAAATAAAGTTGCTTAAAACAAACGAACAAACCAAAAGCTGGTTAATGTAGTAGGCATGGTAGTATAAACCTGAAATCCCAGCAGCCGGGGAGGCTGAGGCAAGAGGATCTCAAAGTCAGGACCATCCTTGGCAACCTAGGGAAGACCCCATTTTTTCAAAATGGGCCAGGGAGGTAGCTCTGTGGTAGAGTGTCTCTGGGTTCAGTCCCCACTACTGAAACAATACCAAAAACTAATTAATGTACCATAGGACAGTAAACCATAACTTTGGATTTTACCTTCTTTGTATTTCTACAAAACAGTGCTAATAGTTATTGTGAATGTATGTTGTCTTGCATCTTTTTAATGTTTATCTGATCTGTAGTGATTTTTTTCTTGGTTGGTCTTGCTATGGATTTGTTCATTTTATTTGTGAAACAAAGCCAGCTTTTTGCTTTGTTGATCTTATTTATTTGTTTGTTTTGTTTTGTTGTTTTATACATAGTACTTAAGCTTATAGTTATATACATTTTTTGAAAGACAGCACATAGTGGTCATTTGGTAAATAATAACTGTTTATTTTATATTTTAATTTTCATTAAAATTAATAATGCCTCGTTGTTAAAGAACTTTATATAGAACTATCTTAGGACATAGAAAACTCTACATATTTAAGCTTCAATTTTTATTATAAACAGCTTACATATAGTTGTACTAAATTCAAACATTATAGAAATACATAACATAGAAATAATTTTCCAAAATCCTGTTTTCTGTAGCTACTGTTAATTTGTTATGTATTTCATTTTCTTTGTGTTCCTATACTAACATTATTTTCTACTAGGATGATTTGATAATACATTTTGAGATTTTATGCCTGTGTTTTGCATTTTTTTGCTTACAGTTTATTTTTACTTAACTAGTTACTCTGTATGTTTATATATAAATTTATCCAATTCTTTTAACAGCTGCATAGCACATTATATTTGGGGTGAAAGGGTGTGCTTTTTAGTAGATAGTATGTTTTAAAAGCTAGCTGTTATACATGAAGTTTGAAGATGAAGGGGAAATATAAAGGAGTTGAAATTTTTCAAAAGTGGTAGGGCAATCAAAGGGAAAGATGTTTTGAACAACAGAAACAGAAATTGTGGTTGAAGTGAGTATTGATGAGCACATAGCCTTGCTCAGTGCAGAAGGCTATACTTATGACTCAGAAGAGATCCTTAAGTATAAGACTTAGATCCTCTTAAGTGTACCAGCAGCCCATAGATAACAGTAGATCTACATATTCTTGTGATAAAGTGAAAGCAGTGTTAAAGTTCTGGTTCTTGTTCTGTTGTGGTTTAGCTTTGATTAGATTGTATCTACATTTTTCTCTATTGAACTTGAAGAATTTATGAGACAGTGTACAGGAAACCACTTTGAAAATGCCAAATATTATGTAAAAGTGAATATAACAATAGCTATTCTCTTACTAGTTAATTGCAGAACTTACATTAAGAAGATAAAAATTATGCATATTATCCTTTTTACATCCTTGAATCATCCTATGGACCAGAATTTATTCAAGATAGGAATTATTGCTGTTAAAGAGATTTTAATAAAGAATTGTTACATCTGGGGCTGGGATTATGGCTCAGTGGTAGATCTCCCGTCTAGCATGTTCCAGGCCCTGGGTTCGATCCTCAGCACCACATAAAAATAAAATAAATAAGATAATGTGTCCAGTTACAACTAAAAAATAAATATTAAAAAAAACATGAATTGTTACATCATCATCCACTGTGCTTTAAACTGTATTTAATGTTTTTGTTTATCTGTTATTAAAGGCAGCATTGAGGGGGATCTAGGAAAATCATGCCTTAATACATATTTGTTTAAATGTTGATTTCATCTAATGTAATGAAGAAAAGGATGGGCAAACCTGTAAAATCCTGGCTTGATTCCTTGTAGGAAACTGAGATACTTCTTTTTGACCTCTCAATAACAAAGTGTGATGGCTAAAAATATCATTCTTTACTAAAGCTATTCGTTTCATAAACTATAAAAATTGACACTTAAAAGTCAAATATAGGGGCTGGGATGTGGCTCAAGCGGTAGCGCGCTCGCCTAGCATGCGTGCGGCCCGGGTTCGATCCTCAGCAGCACCACATACCAACAAAGATGTTGTGTCCACCGAGAACTAAGAAAAAAAAATAAATAAATGTTAAAAAATTCTCTCTCTCTCTCTCTCTCTCTGTCCCCCTCTCTCACTCTCTCTTAAAAAAAAAAAAAAAAAAAGTCAAATATACAGGCTGGGGTTGTGTCTCGGCAGTGGAGTGCTCGCCTAGCATGTGCAGGGCCCTGGGTTTGATCATCAGCACCACATAAAAATAAAGTAATTGTGTTTAACTACAACTAAAAAATAATATTTTTTTAAAGTAAAACACTTTATTGCTTCAGCTTGATGTTCTGAGAAATTCCTTGCTTTCTCTGTCTTGTTACTCATAGACCCATTTCCTGTTTTTTTTTTTTTGTTGTTGTTGTTGTTTGTTTGTTTTGTTTGTTTGTTTTTCTTCATCTATAGTTTTTGGATGAAGAATTGAAGGTAGCTGGGAAATACAAAGGAAATGATTATAGCCAATACTCTCCTTGGTCATGTGACACCATCGGCTCCTACATTGGAACCAAAGATGCAAAACCCAAAGATGTTGTGGCAGCAGGGAGTGTGGAAATGATGGTATGTGTAATGGATAAGCCATTAAATCAAGAGACGCCAAGTAAATTTTTACTCATTATAGTCTAGACACAAATAATTGAGCTTTGCTTTAGAGTTTCAGATGATAGTCTTCTCTGCCGTTGAACTGCATTGAAACTATATGGTTCTTTTGTTTCATTCAAGTAAAAGTAAAAATTTATTATCTAGACAAAAGAACATTTATTGTATTTCTTAACAGGTGGTAATTTCCCACCAATTATTTAGAACCCAAGCTAAATTGTTTTATATAATTAAGATTTTGGGCTTCACCAAATAAAACTTTTTTACAGCTCTAAAAAACAAAGTTGAATCTAGTGAATAAGAGTATTATTTGAGTGAGAATTAAAGCTGATTTAGATTCAAGTGAGCTCTGATATTGAAATTTATTATTCTTAAGTTATCTGTTTTATCTTAATTGCCTTTTTATTTTTTAAAGAAATGAAATTTTCCAGAGTTTGTGGCAGGAGCATTGCAAGTTTGAAACCAACGTGGGCAACTTAGCAAGACTGTCTCAAAATTAAAAGTCTGTAATGGTTGAGATTAGCTTGGTGGTAGAGTGCCCTGGGTTCAACCCCTGGGCAAAAAAAAAAAAAAATGATGGTAATCACTTATACACTGGTAGCACTATAAATAAATGGTTTAATGTCTGTAGTATAAACACAAATAGATGACAGCTTCCAAAAAAACAGAGATAGGGATATAAAGGAGAACAAGCAAAAACAAGCCTTTAGGTGTTGGGTTTATATAGTTCAGTGCTGTGGTACTTCCCTAGCACTTGTGAGGCCCTGGGTTTAATCCCTAGCACATGTGCACGCGCGCGCGCACACACACACACACGCACACACACACACACACACACATGCTCGCTCGCGCACCTTTGTGTTTTTCTGTGGCACGATTCAGGAAACATTGCATTTAGGCCATATATAAGCCTTTTCACTGGAATAAGATGAGGAGGTGGAGTTAAACAGGAACCCTTGTTTTGGACATGGTGTACTTTCTGAAAGGATTATTACATTAAAAGTATATGCATACTATATTATAACATATATCATATATTAATATTACTATATATGATATTTTAGGTATTACCAGTAAATTTTAATATTTTTTTTAAGTACATATGTGGTGTGGGGTTGTGGCTCAGCTCTCACATGTGCTCCTCCAGCACATGTGAGACCCTGGTTTTGATCCTCAGCACCACATAAAAGTAGATAAATAAATAAAGGTATTGTGTCCAACTATGACTTAAAAAAAAAAAAGTACCATATATGCTATCAAAATAAAGCTAATTTCCCCTAAATCAGTCAAGAATGAAAATGTTCTTAACACAATCTAAGTGTAATCTAGTTGTAATTGAAAATCTCCCACAGAGGCACAAAAATTCTAGCTCAGTGTTTCTCAGACACACTAATCTGTATACACATTACCTAGGAATTAGTCTCTCTCTACCACCCTATATATACAATTTGTATGTATAACATTATACATCATATATATGTGGATAAATACATGTTTCTATCAGGTGCTGTGGCATATGCCTGTAAATCCTGGCCACTCTAGGGAGCCTTAGGCAGGAGAATTGCAAGTTTAAGGCCAGCCTCAGCAATTTAGTGAGACCCTGTCTCAAAAAAATAAAAAGGGCTAATGGTGTAGCTCATTAGTAGAGCATTTAACTAGTATGTTTAAGGTCCTGATTTCAGTCTACCACAAAAACTATCTGTGTGAGAGTATATTTGTATGTGTGCATACTTGGTCATGATATAAAATATATTTTTGACTATGAGGAGGGGTCATTGGTCCAAAGGGCAGTGTTTTATATAAGACACTAAAGATTTCAGTCTTACCAACATGGGCATGATGCTCTAGCCAAGCATAATGGTCCACACCTATAATCCCAATGACTCAAGAGATTGAAGCAGGAGGATTGCAAGTTTGAGGCCAGCTTTAGCAATTTAGCAAGAGACCCTGTCTGAAAATAAGTGAAAAGGGCCGAGAATATAGCTCAGTAGTACACCTGTGATTCACTGCCTAGTACAAACATCATGATCTTTATTTAACCTTATTATAGAACGAGAAGAAATTATGTTAGAGATCTAAGTGTGGGGTAGACTTCTCATTCTGCTTTTTTCATCAGAATGTGGAAAGTAAAGGAATGAGAGACCAGCGATTGGAACTTCAGAGAAGAGCAGTAGAAACCAGTGATGATGACCTCATCCCATTTGGAGACCGACCAACAGTATCTCGGTTTGGTGCCATCTCTCGAACTTCCAAAACGCTATATCAGGGTGCTGGCCCAATGCAGGCTATGGCACCTCAGGGAGCTCCCACAAAATCTATTAACATTTCTGGTAAGAATCTTCAGAGGTATGCTGACCCAAATTAATATTTGTGATTCCCAGTTTAATTCCTCTTCCCTGTTTACTGCCAGTGCTTTCAACAATTTTCTAAATCAGTAATTTTCAAATTTTTATGTGATTATATCAAAATGAACCCAACTATTATATACAACTGTAATCCACCAATAGAAAGCAAAATAGTAATAATTTAAACAGAAGAAAAAATATAAAAACTGAAGCTTCTATGGGAAAGAAACAAATAGCAACACCTTATTTACCATTTTGGTAGATGACTTTTTAGACAGCTTTATAGGGAATATGTCTATACCTTTTAGAAGAAGAATCAAATCTGCATCATACTACAATAAATCATTCACTTACAGATTACAGTCCATATGGAACCCACGGTGGCTGGGGAGGTTCTCCATATTCACCTCATCAAAATGTAACTTCTCAGGGACACTTCAGTGAGAGGTATGAATCATACTTTTTACTTGTACAGATCTTTAAATTTTCAACTTATTTTGTCTTTTCAGTAAGTAGCATTTTCATAAAATAAAACTAAAATTTATTTCATGCTTTTCCACAAAAGGGAGCGAGTATCCATGCCAGAAGTAGCCAGTCATGGAAAACCCCTTCCATCTGCTGAGAGAGAACAACTACGACTAGAATTGCAGCAACTGAACCATCAGATTAGCCAGCAGACTCAGCTACGCGGATTAGAGGTATTAGCCTCTGAAAGTATAGATACTTTTTCATTCCAATTTTTGCAGCATTCTCAGATTTTAAATGGAGGAACTTTTGAGGTATTATGAACATAAAACTTTAAGGTCTTTTCCTTAAGGATTGATAAAGCTGTCCATTCATCAAAGAATTCAATACTAGGTTTAATTCTGGGATAATAGGAAATGTAAGAAGAGCCACCTACAAAGAGAAAACAGTTTATCTAAATTTCCCAGCAGGAGCTTTTATTCTCTGGTACTACAAGTTTAAGGTAAATTATTTATCAACAAGTACTTTTAGCTTTAGAAATTTTTAAAATTTCTCTTATTTTATTTAATCCTCAGCTTTTATAAATCTTTAGAAGGTAGAAACTTAGAACTTTAACCTATAATTCCTATATAAGAATATAACATGTTTCATTTATATAGTTATTTACAGTTTATAAATTATAATCACACATTCCCCCCAGTGCTGAGGACCCAGCACAGGGCTTCACATACTCACACAAGGTAAGCAACTGTACTACCACTGAGCTACACTCCCAGCCCACTACCACATATCTTATTTGACCCTCATAATATCCTTGAAGTGGTAGGCAGGTGGTATTGCCTCCCTCTTCTGATTGTGTGAAATTTTCCTATCATAAAAACAGAAGGCTGGGCTGATGGTACAGTAGTACAGTGCTTGCCTACCATTTGGGAGGCCCTGAGTTTGATCTCTAGAACCACAAAACAAAAATCAAAATGCTGTTTGCTTATGTTGGTCTTTAGTTTCATTAAAAGATTCAGGTCTTCGTTCCCACAGGGTGCAGTACTCCTTATCCTCAAATTTATGGCTTTTTGTCTTGTTGGAGTTTCTAGAGCCATTTTCTATATCAAAAGAATATTAGGAGGCTGCGGATGTGTCTCAAGCGTTAGCGCGCTCGCCTGGCATGCATGCGGCCCGGGTTCGATCCTCAGCACCACATACAATCAAAGATGTTGTGTTCGCCGAAAACTAAAAATAAATATTAAAATTCTCTCCCTCCCTCCCTCCCTCCCTCCCTCCCTCCCTCCCTCTCTCTCTCTCTCTCTCTCTCTCTCTCTCTCTCTCTCTCTCTCTCTGTCTCTGGGCGGTGGCACACACCTATAATCCCACCAGCTCAGGAAGCTAAGACAGGAGGATTGTGAGTTCAAAGTTCGCCTCAGCAATGGTGAGGCTGTAAGCAACTCAGTAGGACCCTGTCTCAAAATTAAATACAAAATAGGGTTGGGGATGTGTGCTCAGTGGTCGAGTGTCCCTGAATTCAATCCCCACTACCCCCAAAAAATAAAAAAAGAATATTACGGGGCTGGGGTGGTGGCTCAGTGGTAGAGCGCTTGCCTAGCATACATGAGACACTGGGTTCGATCCTCGGCACCACATAAAAACAAACTAATGTATCCACCTAAAATTAAAGATACATAAATAAATATTTTTTAAAAAGAAGAATATTGGGCTGGGGATGTGGCTCAAGCGGTAGCGTGCTCACCTGGCGTGCGTGCGGCCTGAGTTCGATCCTCAGCACCACATACCAACAAAGATGTTGTGTCCGCCGAGAACTAAAAAATAAATATTAAAAAAAAAAAATTCTCTCTCCTCTCCTCTCTCACTCTCTCTTTAAAAAAAAAAATTTAAAAAGAATATTAGGATCTAGGGGTATAGCTCAGAATAGAATTCCTACTGAACATGCACAAGGCCCTGATTCTATATTCGGCACTGAAACAGAGAAAAGAAGAATATCAGTATTATTTGGAAGCTTACTGAATATTTAACTTTTTATACTTAAAAGTCTTAGTCATTTTTGAGGGTTTTGCTTTGCTTTGTTGCTTTGTTTTGTTTTGCAGTACTGAGGATTAAACTTGAAGGGCACTGCCACTGTGTAACCCTGTTTATTTTATTTTTGGGACATGGTCTCACTAAGTTGCCAAGGCTGAGCTCAAACTTGGCCTCTTGAATCACTGGGATTATATACATGCACCATTGTGCCTGGCTGCCGTTCTTGAGGTTTTATTGAGATTGTAGAATTTACCTTACAGAAAATTAACAACGAGTAAAAGAAGGAAGCTGGGCATGGTGCTGCACACCTGTAATCTCAGCTACTTGGGAGATTATAGAGGCCAGCCTGGGCAATTTAGTGAGACTGGGGGATAGCTAATAGCTAGAGTGTTGGCTTGGCATGAGTGAGACACTGAGTTCAATCCCCAGTGCTGTTTTAAAAAAAAAAAAAAAGAATCATAAAAGGTAGGGGGAGATACACATTGATAGTTGACTTCTCTTTTAAATAAGAAAGTATGGGGGGCTGGGGATGTGGCTCAAGCAGTAGCACGCTCGCCTGGCATGCGTGCGGCCCAGGTTCGATCCTCAGCACCACATACAAAGATGTTGTGTCCACTGAAAATTAAAAAAAAAATTCTCTTTAAAAAAAAAAAAAAAAGTGTGGGGCTGGAGTGTAGCTCAGTAGTAGAGCACTTGCCTAGCACATGTGAGGCACTGGGTTCAATCCTTAGCACCACATAAAAACAAAATATTGTATCCATCTACAACTAAAAAATAAAAATTTAAAAAAATTATTTTTAGCTAGGTGTGGTGACAAACATCTGTAATCCCAGTGACTCGGGAGGCTGAGGCAGAAGGATCCCAAGTTCAAGGCCAGCCCCTGCAATTTAGCAAGACCTTCTCTCAAAAAATAAAGAAGGGGTAGGGATATAGCTTAGTGGTAGAGCACTCCTAGGTTCAATCCCTAGTACCACAAAAAAATAGAGTTTATATTATATCTAAGATGAAATTACTATTTATCTAATTTAAATACCTTTTATTTTTTTCAATTTACATGGTACTTGAAAGAGATTGCACCTTATGTTGCATCATTTTTATTGCAGATACATGGGTGGTAAGGTTAAATAGCTGTGGTCTGAAAATGGACTTAGTTATTCTGTTCATGGTGAAAGTGTGTTGACATATGTATGTTCTTGGCTTTATACACTAGGCGGTTAGTAACAGGCTGGTGTTGCAGAGGGAAACAAACACCTTGGCGGGACAGCCACAGCCGCCGCCTCCTCCAAAGTGGCCTGGAATGATCTCAAGTGAGCAGTTGAGCTTGGAACTGCATCAAGTGGAAAGGGAAATTGGGAAGAGAACCCGGGAACTAAGTATGGTGAGTGTTATGATGAGAAAGAAGAGGGAAAGTGAAATGAAACTTGTGTGGTGCGTCACATGACTGTAGAGTTCTTGAATCATCTGGAGCTCGTCTAAGGCATTCTAATGAGTAGAATAATTCTCATGAAGATGAGCTTCTGCTTATGTTGGATCCTTCCTCTCCTTACTCTCATTTGGTTTGGATGTATTCTTTGTTGTAGGATTCTTTAGGGAAAACATGATGATTAATTAGGAATTCTTAAATTTCTGTTTAAAATATCAATAGGGAAGGAGATGAGATGATATTTACTATTTTGCATTATGTTATATAAAGATATATTTACCAAGTAACATTCTAGTTTTGATAGCCTTTGAGTTTTTTTTTTTTAAGTATTTTTTTTTTAGTTGTAGTTGTACACAATACCCCTATTTTGTTTTTATGTTGTGCTGAGGATCGAACCCAGTGCCTCACACGTGCAAGGCAGGCACTCTTCCACTGAGCTACAGCTCCAGCCCCCAGCCTTTAAGTTATTGATGACCTATTTTTGTGAGTGAGATGCAGTTCACATGTGACTTTTCCATGTTAGCTTTGATGCATTTTCCCCTATGGCCAAGCATTAATTCCTAACAAAGTTTTTTACTGTGTTGTCGTCTTTGTTTTAATTTATATTAAATATAGCCTTATGTTTTAAGTGATAAAAGTAATATATTCTAGTTTTTTGGTGTTAGGGATTAAATCCATAGCAAACAGGTAGGTTGCACCCATTACACTTTGGTGTGTGTTTTTCTTCTAGTTTGCCTGCTTCTTTGTTCTTTTATAAAACTAAATGTGGGGGCTGGGGTTGTGGCTCAGTGGTAGAGTGCTTGCCTAGCACACGTGAGGCACTGGGTTCGATTCTAAGCACCACATACAAATAAATAAAATAAAGGTCCATCAACAACTAAAAAGTATTTTTTTAAAAATGTAATTTCTGGATCATCGGTTTGTATCATCTGTATTAATCTTTCCCATTAGCACCATTAAATACAAGATAACTTGCTTTTGTTTCCTTCTCTTTCAAAGGAGAACCAGTGTTCTCTGGACATGAAAACCAAATTGAATACAAGTAAGCAAGCAGAAAATGGACAACCAGAACCACAAAACAAGGTTCCAGCTGAGGACCTTACATTGACATTCAGGTAAAGAAGGGGACATTTTCATAGTCTTATTAAACAAAAAAATATACAAAAGAAAAATAATGCCGCCTATAATCCCAGCTACTTGGGAAGCTGAGGCAAGAGGAATTTGCCAAGGTCCTGACTCAGAATAAAAAACCAATAAGAGCTCAGTGGTATAGTACCTCTGGGTTCAATCCTCAATATGGCCAAAAGAAAATATTATGTTATGTGGTCATACCAGAATAACCTTTATAAATCTTTTGGTTTGGGCTGGAGTTGTGGCTCAGTGGTAGAGTGCTCGCCTAGCACGTGTGAGGCCCTGAGTTTGATCCTCAGCACAACATAAAAATAAATAAGTGTGTGTCCATCTACAACTAAAAAAAAAAAATAGAATATATATTAAGAAAATCTTTTGGTTTGTTTAGAGTTTTGTTTTGTTTTGTTTTTTGGCACCAAGGATTAAACCCAGGGGTACTTAACCACTGAGCCATGTCCCCAGCTCTAAATAAGTTTCTTAGGGCCTCGCTAAATTGCTGAGGTTGGCTTTGAACCCACAATCCTCTTGCCTCAGCCTCTGGGATTACAGGCGTGAGCCACCATGCCCAGCTAATGTTTTGATTTTTCAAATAATATTATTTTATGTATATTCAGAGCAGAATATTTTTATATTAATCTAGGAGTTATAGAATTTAGACTCAGGGTTGAATTATCTATTAATTCCTAACAAAGTTTCTTACTTTGTTATCTTCTTCTCTTTATTTTAATTTATATTAAATATAGCCTTATTTTTAAATGATAAAAATAATATATTCTAGTTTTTTGGTGCCGGGGATTAAATCCAGAGCCTCATGCATAATATTTGCACACTTTAACCCTAAGCTACATCCTTAACACCACTTCTTACATTAAATATGTTATAAAAAAAGTTGTAAGAAATTGAGTTTTAAATCAAGATAACTTTTTATTTTATTAATTTGTTCTTTTTAGATATACATGACAGTAGAGTGTATTTTGGCATATGAAAACATACATGGAGTATAGCTTATTCTAACTAGGATCCTATTCTTGTGGTTGTACATGATGCAGTTATCCCGGTCGTGTATTCAAATATAAGGCTAGGAAAGTTATATCAGATTAATTCTACTGTCCTCCTATTCCCCGCCCCCCAAGATAAATTTTAAAATCCTGTGTGGTGGGGCATGGTGGTACACTCCTATAATCCCAGTAACTAAGGAGACTAAGGTATAGGAGCATTGCAAGTTTGAGGTCAAGCTGGGCAGTGTATCAAGATCCTGTCTCAGAATTTAAAAAGACTGTGTCTTAGTGCTTGCCTAGCTTGTATGAGGTCTGGGTTCAGTCCCCAGTCCTGAAAAAAAAATTATTTTTTAAATATATATCACCTATAATCCCAACACCCAGAGTTAAACGATGTTAAAATTTTTCCTATCTTTTAAAGTGTTGGGAGTGTTTAGCCTGTTGTTTTTGCAAATCTACCGACCTACAACCCTGCCCTCTAGGTTTTGATTGATCTGTCCTATTCATATCCTGTTACAGCTATGGAAAATATATATCAACTATCCTGAATAATCCTGCAATAAATAAGGTTGAAATTAATTGCATACCTTTAATTATTTTATTAGGCTACTTTGAGTCTTTTTGAATGCATAGTCCTGAATTGACCTTCTGATGACAGCAAGAATTTCTAATACCCTGTTATTTTCATTCTTGGCTTTTGGCTATCTTAAATCCATGTGTTATCTTAGATTGAAAAGTATTTCTTAGGGCTAGGCATATATTCCAGTAGTTAGTGCTTGCTTTGGGCTTGATCCTCAGCACTGCAAAAATAATAATCTATACTAGTAAACTCGCTAAATCAGGAGTCAGCACTTTTTCTACAAGACCATTTGGTTTAACATTTTAAGGTATGGGCTTTATAGTTTTTGTTGCAACTTCTAACTTTGCTCTTAATAGTAGCAGACAATGTATAAATACATGAGCCGGCTATATTCCAGTAAAATTTTATTTACAATCAGGAAGCTACCTACTTTTATTTTGCCAAACCTATATTAAAACATGAATGAAGAGCTGTAAATTAAAATTTGGAATCCATTTATATATTTTTCTATGGTATTCAATGATGACCCTGATGATTTTATTCTACTAAATAATTGATTTTTTTTCCTCTGCTTTTTAAAAATTGTAACTCCTTTTTTTTTTTTTTTTAATGTTAACAGTGATATACCGAATGGATCAGCCTTGACACAAGAGAATATCAGCCTCCTGTCAAACAAGACCAGCTCTCTGAACCTATCAGAGGACCCAGAGGGAGGAGGAGATAACAATGACTCCCAGAGATCCGGAGTTACTCCCAGTTCTGCTCCCTAAAACATGAGAAATCCTAATATTCTCTTCTGCTCCTAATCAATTTGTGGAGCATAAGGGTAGAAGAATGAATGACTTCTAAATGTGTTCTCTCTAAGAGTGATCAGAGAAATCCAGGAAAAGCACCAGAGGCAATGTGCACAAACACCACTACTAAAAACAAACCCTGCACATAGTTCACATTAACGCATTTTTTTTAATTTAAAGAAAAAGAAAATTAGCAGTATCTGCAAGCAATTCAGATTAAATTTGTTTTTGTTCTGTGAATGAACTTTATTTTAATAACTTTGGACGCCTTGGATCCAGGGCTTTAAAAAAAGATGATGATATTATATATACACTCTGTTTGATTAATTGTATGATCTTAATGAAGTAGGTTTTTCTTGTATTTTGGTATTATTACATACCCAGTGTATAATTCCTTACCTCCAGTCCTTTCCAACTCTCACCACTCCTTAAACTAAAACAGACAAAAAGCACTAGCGTTTCTTAGAATTCTGTGGTGCTTGAGAAACAGAGACAATAGACTGAGTTACTAGAAAATGTGCAGCAAACTAAATTTCTCAGACCTTGTTATTTAGAATTTTTTCCTTTTTGGATCACTAGGTTCATGGATAAAAAAATGTTTTTTGCTATGACATTAAAACGTTTGTTGTTAACCAACCATTTAGAAGGGTTTTATTTTCAACTTTTAAGAATGAAAATTAACAACTAAATGTTTTAGCTCCCTGTTAAGGATCCTTTGCATTCTCTTAATGTAATCAGAAAGGCAATTCAGTGTGTCCTTTTTGATGAGATTTAAATGAAGATTAAGAGTGAAATGTAATTTGTTAGCACTAAAAATACACAATTAGTATATTAGCTATTGAGCTCATGGTTGGGAGTTTGAAGCTTTTTTTTTTTTTTATTAAACTTTGCTAAAATCAGAATGCTCAAAAAACAGGACAATCATCCATGTTTTAAAATTAACACTTTATTTGAACTTAAACAGGGACACCTTTTTTCAGTAAATGAAATATGGACACATTATTTCTTTTACTCTCAAAACTTACAAAAGCATAAAATAAAACCCGTGTACTGGAGCCCTTGGATTTCAAAAAAGATTTGGCAGATATAAAACTGCCTGAATCTTAAGGGTGGTTTGTGAATTGATCACTGGTTGCTATCCCAAATTATTAGCATAAATAAGTAGTAAATATTTTGAAATCAATTTTCATAGATTTGGATTCCAGCCTTGATAAACTTTGTTCAAGAAAATTTTGCAAAGAGGAAGAATTTTTTTTTTAATTTTTAGTTCTGCTGCACATATTCTGATACCCTGAGTCTATACTTAACCCCTATAAAGCATGTTTTGTGGGGATTATTTCACTCTCTCTGTCCACTGTTTGCCTGATATTTTTAGTTTCCCTTTTTGGATTATACTACTAAATCAGAAAGCACTGGTTATGTAATAAGTTACTGCATTGCTTTGGTTGGGTAAAAGCAAAAGTTTATATTTTTCTTGTTTCTTATATTCTTAACCCTTAACTCCTGCTGAGGTCATAACAGCCTCAGACTAAGCTCTGTGTCCATTATATTATTAACTGAAACAAATGGGGGTGGGTGGGAAGGGTAATACAGTCCTGCCATTGCCTACCAGTAGGAGAGTCCAAACCGAACACTCTTTTGAGTAGCGATTATTTAATTTGCCCAGTCAAGGCACCGTGTTTATATACTATTTCACATTGAATTTGATTATGCCCTACAGACCTGGCTGGTCAAGGATTTGATATACACATTTGGCTTGGGATTCGAGCTTTCTTTTTTATTTAAATAAAAATTTATATATATATATTATATATATACATATATACATAGCTATATCTGTATATATATTGGGTATGTTTTAAGGATTTCTTCGCATGAGCGCAGCTGTTGCGATAAAATGACTGATTGGGAGGTAGAAGCACTGAACGAAGGTGAGGCATTTTTTCAGTTGATACATTTCCTTTTTTTAAAAAAAATACATTCATACATTTGCTTTTTTTGACCTTTTTTTTAAAAAAAAAACCCTATTATATTTACACTTTAAGTACTTATTGTTTATTGGGAGAAGGAAAGAAACTTTTGTTATGTCTGACAGTCTTAAGAATTTTCATTTCTTTATATAAAAGCCAACATTATTTGCCTCCAACCTTCTGTAGGCAAATTTGGACATATCTTATTTCTCCTTTGGACATGTCAGATAATTCCTAAGTTTTAGAAGCAGTTGGTTTATTTTGGAAGTTGGAATGATTCTGCTATTAGAAAAGAATTTATGGGTAATGATTTTGTTGAGGTTAGGAATAAAAGTAAAGTAGTTCCATTCCCCTAATAACTCAAATTCTTTCATTCTTGTTCTTATTTTCTCTGTATACACTAATGCCTTTTTTAAAAATGTATTTTCATTTGGGGGCAAAAAAAAA
Source organism: Ictidomys tridecemlineatus (assembly GCF_052094955.1). Classification (NCBI taxonomy): domain Eukaryota; kingdom Metazoa; phylum Chordata; class Mammalia; order Rodentia; family Sciuridae; genus Ictidomys; species Ictidomys tridecemlineatus. Next base: position 7,660,792 of record NC_135486.1, on the reverse strand, counting down.
AAGTCTTTTCTGGCATGAATTCTAGCTATAGCCCTTCCTGTCCCCACACTCTAGAGGCAGTCTGCTTGGATAGAAAAGCAGAATGTAGACCATCTTCTTGTTCAGTTGTTTTAAATTGGCCATCCTGCCTTACCTGCTGGAAACTGTTACAGCTTTCCTAGTGCCCTCCAACAGGTTTGGGAATTTATTAAAACCCCTAAACTTGGGGGGGGGGGGACATTTTGTTGTTGTTTTTCTCTTGGATATACTTTGTGTTATGAGGAGCCAGTAAAGGTAAATGGCCTATTAGGGCATAACCACTTGACTCTGGAACCGCTTTTTTATCAAAATCTAAAAAGCATTGATTTTTTTTCCTGGCTTTTTAAATTTATTTGTGCCTTTAGAGACATTAGAAGTGAAACCAATCAGGTAAGAAATATAGTTTTTTGTGCTTCCTTTTAAACATGAGTTTCTTCTGGAGATGATCTTGTGCTTTTCAAAAGCAAGTCTTGGAAATCTCAAATGAACTCCATCAACAGTTCTGAAAGGGTTAAGATAGAGTAATGAGCATTGTGTTCACTCTTGTTTAGATAACAAAGTTAGATTTTATTATAATGAGGAATAGAAAAAGTGTTTTGGATTATTTTTTCAAGGGGTTTTTGGAAAAGTGTAGAAGAATTGAGAATAAGATGTCCAGGCTCAGTTTCCTGTCTTACATGTAGTGTTTTTTTTTTTTTTTTTTTTTTTAATTTATAGATATTGTCAAAAGGTAGGTCTAATAGATGCCCTTTTTTGGCTAATGTACAGAGCCTAAAGTGACCAAAGATCTATTCTTTATTTTCTAATTGAGAAGAAGTTAGTTCCTAGTAGTAATATTACTCAAATGATAATGACACTATTCTTAATGTCAACTACTCAGAATGTATAGAAATTGGTTTGGTACAGCATTAATGTGGGTGATTCCCTTCTCCCATCTTATTTCCCTTCCCTTTTCCTACTTTTCCATGTATTTATTCGTTTGCCTGAAAGATAACAAATTGATATGATTCTTATTTGCTACTTTGAGTATGTAACTCCATCAGATTTTGCATGGGTCCCCATTGTTGGAGCTCAAAATTTAATTCCTAAGTTTTCCCATGAATCTTTTGTTTTTTTCCCCTGACCCTTGTTCATTCTGCAGTTTCCCCTTGACTTACCCACTGCCCTTCCCAATCTGTAACAGTGACAGTTTGCTGCCTCAAAACAGAGCATTCAAATGAATTCGCTTAGCCAATAACTTCTGTGAAGTTGCCTTTTCTAATGGTGTTATTACTCAGTGATGCACAAATGTGGTATTTGCCCTACTGGTAGGCAAACAGAGATCTGGTTAAGAATGGTAACCTGCTGTTTTCTTTAAGGGAGAGCCAAAGACTTGTGCTTTACTGTTTTGGTTTGGGGGGATGTAGTAGCCATTTTGATTGTGAAACCTTTTAGTATTTGTGAATTGACTGTACTGTGTAGATTTATCTAAAGTTAACTGTTAAAGTTAGCTGGCCTTATAAAATGTAAAAAAGTAATGGAAATTCATCATTTTTTTCTAAACCAGTGAATGTCTGCTTTTACAATATTGAGTAAGCAACCACCTGCCTTTTTTGAGACTATCTTATAATAGCATCTCCCATGGTTTTGTTTTTTCACTTGTGCCTGAAGGATGATACACTCTCAGGATGGTCAGGTCATGGAACTGGGTAATCTTCCTGAGTATCTGGCTAATGAGAAATAATTAATTGTAGTCAGATTCAGAGAAAAATAAGATTCTTTTCACTAAAGAGGATTCATTTGCTTTTACATATATATAATATGTTATATATATGTATACACCCATGGTGGTGGATGGAAGTCTCGCTATCTTTTTTCTACTTTTGTTCATTTTAAAGAACTGAGTAAAGGCTTCATAGATATCTGTAAAAACCACCTATAATGATATTTCATTAGGAGAAATGGCCCAGTTACTTTTAGAAGAAATTAATAACTTGTCTGAAAATTAACTGCAGTGTTCACTTAAACCTTTACCTTAAAAATAGTCCTAGTTTATTAAAATTTTAATTGATACATGGTTACAGTGTTGTAAAGTGATCTCTTCCCCTGGAAGTTAAAATCAGAGCTGCCAAATTAAAAACAGATTGGATTCAGCTTTGGGGACTAAACAGACAAACTGTCTACTGCTGGTGTCATTGTCCCTCATGCCCTCTGGCTGATCCACAACTACATTTCTACCTTGGACAGCTTTTATTTTTATATTTATTGTTGCTTCAGCTCAGCTTTATGAAATTTTTCTGCTGAAATGACTTATTGGGAATTGTAGATGAATTGCAGTTAATTTTTTTTAATTCTCAATTCCTCTTTTCTGAGCCACTTAAAGCTGTTTTGTCAAAAGGTACTATTTACTATGGTAAATAACTTAAGATTTGAAGTTTTAAGATTTTTGTTTTTGTGACTGCTAAAAGTCTTTTCACAGTAAATTCTAATTAATAAGTAATACTAGCTATAATGTTAATTAAGAATAAGAAACTGCCAACACCAGGAATAAGTGACACCTTTTATTAATCAGTAATGTTCCCAATAGGTGGGTTTTCAATACTGCACTGAGCAGAGTGGGTCCAGAGCCCTTTGCAACCATGTTGTGGTCGCAGGGTTACCTCACTACTGGAACCCTGGTTTTCAGAGCCTCAGAGTTTTCAGCCAAACACTGAATTTCCCCTAAATTTTGTCCTGAGCAAAACATCCCTAAAGTAATATTTATTTTCACTAGAAATTAAGGCACAACAACCCAAGGTGGAAAACTTAAACCTGTAGACAATATTGTGTCTAAAATGTGTGTTTAGAGAAATAAAATCCTGTGGAGTTTGTTATCCTAATGTATGTTTATTATATACTAGATAACGTGACTTGTTTTCTTATATTGAAGTTCCACTGTCTCTGGCTTTTCTTTGGTTTTGTGTTTTTGTTTTTGTTTTTGTTTTTAACTCTAAGCAGACAGAGCTCACAAGTCTTTGGCATCCGTTTTAGGTTGTACACTCAGAGTTGTCTTATAACTGGAAACTGTCAGGTGGGGCATGTGAGAGGGTCAAAAAAGGGTGGGAACAAATAGTGGGTTGATAATTGGTTGGGTGGTTGGTTTTTTTGTTTTGTTTTTTTGGCCTGGGTTTTTAAAAAATTAAAGATGTTTTAGTGTTACCTCTCCTCATTATTGGTTGCCTTTCTCACAATAATATCTGATTTAGCCCATAAAATATTCCTTTGATTTAAAGGCATTTTAAGCTTTTTTGCCTCTAATATTTACCTTTCTCTGTTCAGTTGAAACACTATCTTCAGACTACTTTTTTCAGATGTTGCCTGAGTGTTCATATTTACCCCTTTTTCATCCTTTGTCTTTTTCCCACATTTTGGAAATGAATGGGACTTGAAGAAAAAAAATTTCTTTCATTTTATTTATTGGTCATGGACTTTATTAGCTTTATGATGAATCTATGACTTGGAAACATGAACATTGGAAAAAGTGAATTAAGATAATGAACAAAAACCTTTCACCCACTTAAACATTTTCCAGTTGTCAGATTCCTCTTGATGTGTGTGGTCTCTTCCCATTGCCCCCTGCAGCCCTTTTTTCTCTGCTCAATTGGTCTTTAGGCTCATACCAGTCTCCCAGAGACATTCTGCAGTCATTATCACCTTTTTGGGTGGATTTTATTTTGTTTTGTTTTTTAAAAAAAAAATAATAATAACTTTTTAACATTGATGCATATTTGCTTGGGATAGAGCTTGTGTAATTTACCAATCGTATTGATTGTATGTGATTGTGCCCTGCAGAGGTATACTTAACAAGACAAAAATAATCTAGGTGAATAAAGGAGCCCTTGAGATTTGAGTCAGGTTATAAGAGATTTAATAAAATCACTTAGAATTTTGGATAGTAAGAATTCTTTCTCTTATTCTTATAAATCAGTGTTAGATAAAATGTCATTTTTTAAAGGTTTTTCTTGCATTCCTAGGTTTGTTTGGTTTGAGGTTTTTGGGTTTTTTTGCCTGTCTCTACCCACCTGTTCAGAAATTTTTAAAAATTTAGTGTTCAGCCTTAAAGTGACAGCTGATTTTTAATTGCTGAATTTTGTGAAATTTTACTTTTTCCAAATGTTTTCAATTTTTTAAAAAGTGAAAATAGACAATGGGTTGGGATTTCACAAGCTGTGAATAATTCCGTAGCATCTGGCAAACTGTGAAATCTTGTTCGAAGGCTTTGTAATGACTTATCTGAAAGTTCTTTTGGAATGGGGGGGGCAGGGAATCTTGTTTGAAATGGACCATTTCCTCTCTTTTTAGTATTCCTAATTTTTAAGCAGCCTTCAGAACAAATAAAAAAAAGAAATGATAGGACTATGTTTAGAGCAGCAAAACTCTGACTGAATAAGTACAAGTTCTACTTTTTGCAGATTTGAGAGGATTAGGGCCATCTTTTTCTATTTTCTATTATTTGTGTGCATGTTGTTTGTATCAAGATGCCACATTTTGTTAAAATGCTATTTCCTTTCTTTATTACCTTAGAAACTGACTCAGCCTCTTGTTGCTCCTGATTAGTGTTTAAGGCTCCCATGAGTTGCAGATAAAAGGATTTATTTTAACCAGTAGAAGGAGGTGATTCACCATTTGGATTGTAAATATATGAACGTGTCTACGAGGTCTTTATCTGCTTTCTGTCAGCATTTATATTAAATGATAAATTAATGAGTAATGTGTAGTCTGTTTTATAAATGAGTCTGTGTCGTCTTATTCAATCATTGAGGTTATACTCTTAACACCGTTTGGGGGAAGTGTTTTGTAGATGAAAAATAAATAAATGGCTAATTTCCACAAGCACACACACACACTTGCACATCCCCCTTTGTGTGGATTTCATGAGAACGGGTCCACTGTTAAATATGCTGTCGTCCAGATTCCTTTATTTGATGCACAGTGGTTCTGAGACACAGGACCAGTATTCAGTGAGACTGTAGCTGACATCCAGCACGTTGGTTTTTATGCCTTCTCATCAGGACCATTTTTGTCCTAAAGCAAAATGGTCTTGTTCTGGGTATCTTCATGAGGCAAAATATATGTCTTTTCATTCTTAATGACTTCCTAATTTTTTTTAATTCCCTGCCCACTAGTCATTCCTGGCAGAGAATAAATGTAAGTTTATAGCCATGAGACCATATACATCAGGCAGCATCTCAAGAGCATAAAGGGAAAAAATGGGAGAAGGGATTATTAATCTATCACTGAGCCATATCGCTACCCCTGACATATTTATAGTTAGGGAAATTTGACCAAGTATTGGATATTAGGTGAATGGTGGTTTTGTTTAATATAATAATAGCAACATGGTTACTAAAGAAAATAATCCACATTTTTTTTTTTTTTGAAGCAAGAACTGACAATGGCTGGAGTTTCCTTTAAAATAACTATTTTTAAGGAGCTGGAGTTGTAGCTCATCAGTAGAGCGCTTGCTTCACACATGTTGGTTCTCGGCACCATATAAAAATAAGTAAATAAAGGTCCATCAACAACTAAATAAATATTTTTTTTTAAATAACAGACATCATTACCAGTGAAGGTTATAAACCTTACCATCAATTAGCAATTAAGTATCCAGTGGTGTCACATCTGACCTTGAGAGAAGAGGCCAGAGTAAAGAAAGTTGTTCATAGGAGATGGTAACTGCTGCAGCATCCCTTAACGGTTATAAAAATCCAGAGTGGGAACTGCAAAACCAGACCTGCTGTCTTTTTGCACTTACCTAGGCCTATCCTGCTCACAAGCAGTGCACTTTCTGACCTCTTAGCTAACACATAGGCTAGTATGGACTTGCAATCCCAGTGCCCAGCAATCTGCAGTGATTAGCTAGTATAAACTTCTGCTTACCATCATGTTGGCTCAGCACAAATGGCTACCACCCTTTTTTGGAATAACTAGCATATAAAAGTGAATTTATCAACTACTCCTCAAATACTTCAGTAGTCCTAATTTATTGAGTATTCTGCATGTGCATAACAATATAGAAAATAAAGAGAAGATCGTAGAACTTTTTAACATTTATGTGGTGCTGAGGATTGAACCCAGGGCCTCATATATGCTAGGCGAGCACTCCACAACCCCAGCCCAAGTACACAGTTTTAAAATAGTGGCAGAGAAGTAAGTTACTCAACCTTTGCCATTCTCAGAAAAGTAAGGATCCCTGAGACTATACAAGGAAGAACTCGCCTGCCTGGTCAGCTGTAAGTTGTCTTGAAGGTAAGAATGGTGGGGCAGGGAGAGTGGATATTGGAGGCAAGACTCCTAGTGAGAAGAAAAAGGATGTATGAATTCTGAAGGAAGAAAGGGGCCGAGTTGAAGAAACTTTCATGTCATTGCAGCTACAGAAGGCCCAAGTGGCTTGAGAGAAGGCAGAGCCAGATCATGGAGGCCCTTAGATCATGCTAAAATGTTGGTTTGAATTTATTCTGAAGGTAAAGGAAATGCAAGGAAGGGTGGTAAGCAGGGGAACAAACGAACTAGATATGTGCCTGTTTACACAATCCTTCAAGAGACTCTGCATCAGTTCCTCAAACCTCCGTGTGCATGCTGTTCATCGGGGGTCTCCGTGGGTCTGCAAGGTGGAGGCTGGCTGCTGAGGCTATCATGCTGCAGGTGGTGCCAGTGCTGTATTTGGTGGGTAGTAAGGTTCAATGTGATGGGTAATTTTAGAAGCAGAAAGATCCTGTTTCTGCCTATCAGAGACTTCAATTACAATAAAGTGAGTGATATATAAGACAATTAGCACTACCTGGAGACTGTTCAAAGGGAAAGGAACTGGAGGAGCAAGGTGATTGAGGAGTTTTTACATCTGAAGGGTGGGGGTCTGAAACAGTTTACATGATGGGGTGGTAATGCCAGGGGAGTATGGGAATATATGTACAGTCAAAAGAATGTGGTCCTTTTATGGAACTTAAAGGAATTAGGTCTATCTTTAAAAATAGATCAAGGCTGGAGCTCAGCAGTAGAGTGCTTGCCTAGCATGTGCAAGGCACTGGTTTGATCCCCAGCACCATATAAAAATAAATAAAATAAAGGTATTTTGTCCAATTACAAATATACCTATTATCCCAGCAGCTTTGGAGGCTGAGGCAGGAGGATCTCAAGTTTGAGGCCAGCATCAGCAATTTGGTGAGACCCTGGTATTAAAAAATAAAAAGGACTGGGTATGTAGGTCAGTGAGAGGGCGCCCCTGGACTCAATTGTCAGTGCAAAAAAAGGTTTGTTGTAATAGGCTTAGAAGAAGCCATGGGGACAAGTCCATGCAAACAGATGGCACAGACATGATTATCATTACCAAACAGGAAAACAGGCAGCTGTTGCCAAAGTCAGCTGCTCCTCTTGGTTCCCATGACCAACACTAGGTATGTTCACACATTACCTGTACCAGAGCCCTTTGAAGTGCTCAGTTGTGAGGAAAACCTGTAGTTACCTCAGTTGACATCACCCTCTTATATTTCCAGGTCCAAATGCTTACCTTGTGATCTAAAAGGAACCCTCTAATTTTCCTCAGTCATTATACTCACTTCTGTCAAATAACTGAGGCTTTTGCTCCCCACAACAAGTTAGGGAACCTGAGAACATGCAGCAGAGTGTGCTCTGCTTCCCTGAAGTGGGCTGGCTGTCCCTCCTCTACCTGTGGGAGGCGCGAGGGTTTGGCCCCCACACCCTTCTTTCCTGGTTAGCTGAACACAGCCATTCAAGATAGGATCCCTGAAGCTAAGGTGGCATTTGTTTGGGGCAGTACTGAATCAAACCTAGGGCCTGGCGCCCGCTAGGCAAGCACTTCTGCTGGGCTACTTCCCAGCCTTGGTGCTAGTTTTTGTTCCCAAGCAACATCTGTTGTTTTTTAGCACTGGCCATTTGGGAAGGCAGGGCTCAAAACTGCCCCGTTGAGTCAGGCTCAGTGGTGCTGCTGTGATCCCAGGAGTCAGGAGGCAGAGGCATTAGCCGGCAAGTTCCAGGCCAGCCTCAGTAATTTAAGGAGTCCCTGTCTCAAAATACTTGGTGGGTTGGGGGGAGGCTAGAGATGTAGCTCATGAGCACCCCCAGCTTCAGTCCCCAGTACTGCAAAAAAATAACAATAAAGCTGCCACACTTTCATTCCCAGATCCTCCTGTCCTCCCCAACCATCAAATGAACTTGGTCACATTTTGCTACAGCAGGCTTTGGAAGATGTGGGTCAGAGGCCTGTCAAATGACTAGTCTGCATTTGGCCCTAGCTGTACTATGAGTTCCTTCAAGTTGCTTCTAGTTCTGTCCAAACCATCCTGTTTCTCTACAGGGAATTTTCTCCCACTATCTCTGCCTCTATGCTCTGCTTTTCTCCTCCACCAACTCCTGAACTAATATATAAGCAATGAGCTTTGACCCCATGCAAAACTCTTGCTCAACATTCTAAGAGTACCCTTGCCCATTGTTTCTGTTCATGTGAGGTAACAATCCCTCTGGATGAATAGGCTTGCTTTATTTTTTCTTTCTCTTCTTTTTTTTAAACTTGATTCAATAATTTGAACTTTCCATTCAGGAGGAATTTAAAGCATTTTCTGTTAATATGACATTCTGGATCTGAATTTTTTCAAACACCAATGTTTACTGAGTACCTGGTACACTCAAGGCCCCGTGCTGTGCACTGAGTGTGTTCAATAAATATTTACTGTCTTAATTTGATTTCCCTGAAACCCAAACTGAACTTTCTCACTGTTGTGAGAACAGGGACAAATTCCAGTGAGATGCTTTGAGTCTCAGCTAAAAGCTGTCAAATGATAATGCAGGCTTTATTTTGATTGACTTTAAATCATCTTAATTAAAATGTCATCACCTAATAAACTGGAAACCCAGGGGGGGCTGGAGACTCTTCTTCATTTTTTGTGCCAGATGTTCTGCCAAATTTCCATGGAAGAGTTGAGCTTAGAGTTACTCAGTAACCACAGGAGGAGTTTGGCTCTGGTTTCTTGACAAGGGCTTACTCTGTGATCCAAATAAAATAATACATCGGCCCAGAATATGAGGCAACTGGCAAGGACCAGCTAAATGACCTACTCACAGGAGTTACACTGAGGCAGGTGGCAGACCAGGAAAGAGGTCTCACTGACCTTGAAAGAAACTCTGGACATGAGGGTGACCAAGTTCTCATTCTTTTTTCTTCAAGGCTTCTCAAACCAACCCCCAACAGCAGAGCCCAGGGAGACTGTGCTCCTTCCAACCTGGTTTCCACTCATAACAGAGAAAAATAGTCCCACAGCTCTGTTAACTTTGTGATTTGGGGCAAGTAATAAACCTAGCAAACAGCAGTTTCTCGTCTGTAAGCCGGGCATCGTAATATCTTCCTGGTAGAGCTCATGAGAGAGCTTTAGAAGGCAATGTATGTGAGGCATTTAGCATAGATACTGATATGTGCTTTAAAATAGCACCTGTCAGCCAAGCATGGTGGCACATACTTGTATTCAAAGCTACTTGGGAGGCTGAAGCAGGGGGATAGCAAGTCTGAGGCCAGCATCAACAACATAGCACGACCCTACTGCAAAAAAAAAGGCGGGGGGGTGTGGATGTAGCTAGCTCAGCAACTGAGGGTCCCTGGGTTCAATCCCCAGTGCTACCTTAAAAATAAAATAGCACCTATCATTGCAATATCATTGCTAAATACTCAAAAGAGTTTGACCTAAACTAATACCTAACAAAGTAATGGTTAGATCATAGACAATGGTTAAATACCATACAGTCAATAGAGATTGTTTTGCCGGAAGGGCACCAGAAATCTTCTTTTCCTCCTGCCGACACTGAGCTGGGTTCCCCTATTCTTCCTGTCACCAGTCAGGGGCTCAGCCTGCAGGTGCTCCCTGTGCTGATATTGCCTTCACCCTGCCCTGGGCTGCCTCTCCGCATGGCACCCACAGTCTTGATGTCCAGCAAGTCAAGACCTTTCAGCACAGGTGACACATCGACATGTTCAAAACAGGAAATAAATTCAAAGGTCCATACTGATGAGTCCTACCCTGCCCCTTCCTGCCCACCTCACCCTGTCACCTTCACCTTTGTTACAACGGGAGCACCACTGTGAACACTGCCTGGCTGCTTTCCCCACTGCTTTATTCCAGAGACGCTCCCGTGGCAGTAGACAGCTCCCTCATTCTTTCTGACGATGTGTGGTTTTCCATTGTGGTGTTTGGTTTATTTAGAAGTTAGTTCCCCTAAATAGTCATTAGTTATTATAAAAATAATCCCTTGTAGATGGAAGTTATTTCCAATCTTTTGCTATGTTGAAGCAGGTTACAATCGGTGACCTTGTTTACACCCAGATGAACGTGTCTGTAGCATGAATTTCCTGCAGTGAAATTCCAGCTCAAAGGACAAGTGCATTCGTAATTTTGGTATTTCCAATTTTCCCTTCAAAGATTTATAGCAGTTTGTACTCCAACAGTAATGGAAGGAAAGTCCTATTTTGTCACAGCCTGACATCAGTGTGTTGTCTGACTTAATCTCTTTTAATTCTAATGCCTTTGTGAGAACCCTTTTTGAGGAAACAAATTACAAGGAAGGGAAGGCAAGCTGCTTAAAAAGTTGTAAAGCCTGGCATGGTGGTACATACCTGTAATCCCAGCAGCACAGAAGGCTGAGGCAGGAGGACCTCAAGTTCAAGTCAGCCTCAGCAACTCGGTCAGACCATGTCTCTAAATAAAATACAAAGAAGGGCTGGGGATGCGGCTCAGTGGTTGAGTGCCCCTGAGTTCAATCCCCCGTAACAACAACAAAATCTTGCAAAACGTCATTGAGGGTGGCTTAAATTAGCAGGTGAAAATATGATGAAAAACAGTATAAACTCTTGAAGTGTGTTATTTAGCCAGGAGCAATGGTGCACGTCTGTAATCCACACTACCCAGGAGGCTGAGGCAGGAGAGTCACAAGTTCCAGGCCAACCAGGCAACTTGGTGAAACCTTGTCTCACAATACTCAAACCAAATAACAAGAGCTGGGGATGTAGCTCAGTGGTAGAGTGGCCCAGGTGCCAGCCCCAGTGGTGTAAAAATGAAAAAGGAGGAGGAGGAAGAGAAACGGGAAACTAAATCTTCTTTTCCACCTGCAGACACTGAACTGGGTTCCCCTATTCAGAGATTATCTTCATTTATAGTTAGTGACCTCCTGTTGGAAACTATTAAAATTTTCAGCTGCCCCACACTCTATCTCCCAATCCCCAATACCATTTTGCTAAGTGCTCCCAACCAGCTCCTTACTCTTCAGAGAAACTCTTGGCTGCACCTGAAGCTCCTGTGCTGGTGTCTCCCCCATGGCTTCAGGGCTGAGGGTGGAACAGGCCCATCTGGCCAACGTGTGTCCTGGCTCTGGCCAGAGACCTGAAGCTCGTTTCGCTTTCCCTCTCTATTCAGACGGTATCCAACCCCCCAAACCATGAGAGAGGGGATATTGTACTGAACAGGCAGAGCTCTAGAAGTTTCTGACATCCAACTTGGTAGTTAGTTCACCTATTCTTAATCCCTGAACTAAATATCCAGCAAAAAAAAATAAATAAATAAAATAAAATTAAAAAAAAAGAATCCCTACAAGGTTCTCCTGAATCAGGTATTTCCTAACCAAGTTTGTATTCATAAACGTGTTTTTTTTCCTCTTCTATAAAGATGGAGAGGAGTGTGAGGGACTGTGGACAGGAAAGGTGGGTCTTACCTTCCCTAGGCTGACTGGACTTCAGCTTCTCTATTGATTAAACACCAGGACCTATGCTTGCTTAACCCAGGGAACTGGTCATCAGTCTTTGACCTCAGTCCTCCCCTCCGATCCACCTCCCTCCCCCACCCTGGCCTCTGGAACCTGAGTCAGATTTAGAGGAAAGAACCAGTTTTCAGAGGGATTGCCTCAGACCACACCATCTCCACTAGCCTGCCCTGGGGGATCAGTGGTCATGGGGTCCGCTGGGACGGGAACTGCAGCTGCTGGGGAAAGGTAAGAGAGGCGCGCTTGCCCTTTGCACGCTCTCACTGGCTTTCCACCTGCCACACCTCGAGAGGACCAGGCCTGGCTTGTACTTAGGGACCTGTTAAGAGATGTCATGGCAGGAGCATCGCAGCCCTCCCTGGGTAAGGCACTTCCCTAAGCCACACCCGGATCAGCCCAAGACACCAGGAGATGCCTTCCTTTGTGCAAAGATGCCTTGCAGATTGCAGAACTGGACACTGGAGGGGACTGCCCAGGCTGCCTGCGTGTGAACGGGGGCAGATTGAGGCTTGGAGGACCTCCTGGCTCCCTCCCTGCTCCTCCTTCCACTCTGTCCCCACTGCCCGAGGTCTCACTGACCTTTGACTCAATGGCTGAAGTCCTGTCCCTTTTCACAGCGAGACACCCCCACCCCCATGCCACGCGCAGTCCCTTCTTGATCTGGGTTGTCACGGGAGGCTAGAAGTGAAGCGGTGACTCAGTTCATCATGGTTTTTCTTTATGCTTAGCACAGCTCCAAGGCCCCTCCAGCTTCCATTTGTATTTCCAAATCTGCTGAAGGACAACATGGGAAGCGGAGGGCAATGGAGTCGGGAGATGGATGGCGGATTCCCCACCCTGCCTTCCTCCACCTCTCTCCCACGGTGCACCTCTTTCTTCAGAGCTGCAGGGTTGGCCTCCAACCACGCAAAAAGATAGATGTCCCTCAGCAGCTCTGACTCAGCCCCCTGCTTGCCAGCAGACCACCTCAGTGGGCTCTCTGTATCGCTGCCTGTCTTTTTCTACAGGAGGAGTGAGGAGCCTCAGTCCCCAGATACAGAGTCCCTTCTAGAGACCCAGGGACCCCAAACCACCCTGAGGAAGTCCTAGCTCCGTCTTATCTATAGAAATATTTCAGAGATGGGATCGCTTGGTCTGTTTTATTGGGTGTTCCAATTCTCTCTCTCTCTCTCTCTCTCTCTGTGACAATTCTACTGCTTCATTTTCTAAAAACCGAGATTAGCTTCATTTATATCTAGTGATCTCCTGTTGAAAACTATTAAAATTTTCAAGCAAAGAAAAAAAAAAAGATGAAGGCCTGATCCCAACCATTTGGGAGGCTCAGGCAGGAGGGGATCACCCAGTCTAAGGCCAGCCTGGGCAATCTGGTGAGACCCTGTCTCAAAACAAAATTTGAGAAAAAGAGCTGGGCTGTAGGTGAGTGGCAGAGCGCTTGCCAGGCCTGCACAAGGCCAGGGTTCAGACTGCAGCACGGGAAGACAAACAAGAGGTTGAGGGTCTGAGTTAAGGCAGGGGCAGCGGTTGGTGAGAGGAAAAGGAAGTAGAATTAATCAACTCTGGGGTCTAACTAAAGAAGGAGGGTGAAAGAAAGGGGTCCCATTCCCTGACCTGAGCTGAGGAAGGGAAACAAGGTGTGCCGGGAGAATGACGCTCTGGCGGGTCCTACTTCACAGGAACCTGCAGGACTTCCAGGTGGGCCTGTGTCCCAAGCAGTGGGACTGGGGCTCAGTGGGAGGGCAGAGCCTTGGTTCCACTCAATCTTTCTCACCCCTTCTGTTCTAAATCCTAAACATCCTCCATGATCCAGGAGATCTCGCTCCATCTGGGAGAGCTTCCCGCAGCAGCCTGGCCAAGAGGCTCCCTCACTTCCCTGACTCTTCCTTAGCCCAAAGCCCACCCCCCCACACCCTGCAGGATTCTAGTGAACGTCAAGCAGCAGGACCACGTCCAGGCAGGGGCCATCCGCTTGTGAGGAGTCTGGGCTTGTGCCCAGCTGGAGGCCTGGCCTCCTCCTGGCCGCCCTCCTCAGCTTTCCTGGGCAGAGCCCTGGTGGCCAGTGGGGTGGGGCTGCCCAGCCTACTTAACTCAGCCTTCTGTCCCCTCTCAGGAAAGCGAGTCTTCTCTGCTTGCTGCTCATTGGCCTCTGGGGCTGTGTGGCCTGCCATGGGAATCCTGTGGAGGACATCTGCACAGCCAAGCCCCGGGACATTCCCGTGAATCCCATGTGCATTTACCGCTCCCCAGAGAAAAAAGCGCCGGAGGATGAGGGCTTGGCGCAGAAGATCCCCGAGGCCACCAACCGGCGGGTCTGGGAGCTGTCCAAGGCCAATTCCCGCTTTGCCACCACCTTCTATCAGCACCTGGCAGACTCCAAGAATGACAACGACAACATTTTCCTGTCGCCCCTGAGTATCTCCACAGCTTTTGCTATGACCAAGCTGGGTGCTTGCAACGACACCCTCAAGCAGCTCATGGAGGTACAACCCGGAGCTCTCTCTTCAGCTTCTCTGCTGGGAGCATCTTTTGGTTTACCAACACACAGGGACCTCATTTCAGATTATTTCCTTTGAATCACTACTTCATGTGTCATGATGATGATGATGATGATGATGATGATGATGATTTTTTTTTGGGGGGGGTACTGCAGATGGAACCCAGAGCACATGCTAGACAGGTGCTCTCTACCACTAAGCTGAATCTCCAGTCTGCTAATTTTTTATTTTTGAGACAGGGCCTCACTGAGTTGCCCAGGGTGCTCTTAAATCTGCCATCCTCTTGCTTCAGCCTCCTGAGTCACTGACAATTACTACCTGGATGACCGCTTTATAAATCTGAGTTTCCTCTTTTAGGGTGTTTTTTTTTTTTTTTTTTAAGGTTGGCTCCTAAATATGCTCATCCAATCGTACTCCCTTTTAAAAATAAGTTAGTTGTTAATGTTCCTCTACTTCATTTATTTGTATGTGTATGTAGTACTGAGAATCAAACCCAGTGCTTCACGCTAGGCAAGCACACTACCACTGAGCTACAACCCCAGCCCTCTTTAGGGTGTTTTTAAATGGGTGTAGCCCTGTGTTTCTTAAAACTTCTCTTTTTAGTCATTCTTTCATTATATATTTATTCACTCATTTGATCACAGTTATGTGTTTATTCAGCACTACCTCTGTGCCAGACAATGTACCTGGAGGTGTAGACTCTCAGTTCCTGTCTTGGTATGGGAGCGGAACTCGGGCACATGTGCTCTGTGGGTGAAGACTCGAGGATTGCCAGGCACAAAGCACAAGTATGTAATCCCAGTGACTTGGGAGGCTGAGACAGGAGGATTACAGCCTCAGCAATTTAGTGAGACCCCAAGAAACTTAGTGTCGGGGCTGGGGATGTAGCTCAGTGGTAAAGTGCCCCTGGGTTCAATCCCCAGTACCAAGAAAAAACAAAAAAGGATCTTGGATTTTACCTTGAGATCTGGTGCCAGGGAAGCCAAGGATGTGAGAGCTTTTTCTTGCTCTGGGAAAAACTAATCATTTCATATCAGTGACTTAGTCCCTCCATCCTGCTTTTTTTGTAGGAGGGAAGTGGGAAAAGATAAGAAATGCCATAAATTAAGAAGCCAGTGATACCAGTATAAGAGGTCATAGATGGGACACTAGGTCCTTAATCCCTGCATAGTGCCTGGCTGGCTTTCTTGAGGTTTTCTCTTCTCTCTCTCCCCACCTCCCTCCACCCCTTCTTTCTTTCTATTCTCTTTTTTCTTTTTCTTTTCTCATTTTTTGTCGTAGAGGGGATTGAACCCAGCACCTCACGTGTGCCAAGAAAGCACTGTACATCAGAGCTCCACCTCCAGCCCTTCTAATTTATTTTTTTGTGTGTGTTACCCAACACACAAAAGAGACTTATTGAAGAGACTATCCTTTCGCTGTTAGGTACTCTCAATGCTTATTTATTTACTTATTTTTGTTATAGTGGGCACTCTACCACTCAGCTACATCCCCAACCCTTTTTAATTTTAAGGTAGGATCTTGCTGCCCAGGCTGACCTTGAACTCAAATCCTCTTGCCACACCCTCCCAAGTAACTGGGATTATAGGCGTGGCCACTGCACCTGGGCTAGAAACTTTTTTTTTGTACCAGGGATTGAACCCAGGGGTGCTTTACCACGAGCTACATCCCCAGCTCTTTTTATTTTTTTTGTTTCAAGGCAGGGTCTTGGTGAGTTGTTGAGAGTCTCACTAGGTTTCTGAGGCTGGCCTAGAACTTGGGATGCTCCTGCCTCAGGCTCCTGAGTGGCTGGGAGACAGGAGAGCCCACCTGGCAGGAGCTGTCAGGACCCATACTACCGCCTTCTCAGGTGCTCTGCCTACACTGGTGTTGGTCTCAAAGCACTCCCACATACCACTGTCTCTCGCCCCAGGTGAGAGTTTAAGTCTGATCTTTCCTGTAAGACCAGAAACAAGTCTAGGGGTGTGGCTGCAGCTGGAGGACACTTGCCTAGCAATGCACACGGCCCTGGGTTTGATCCCTAGTGCTGGGAAAAGAAACAGAACACCGTTTCCAAACCCAGCATGTCCTTCGGGCCCTCCTTTCTACAAGCTCTCCCAAGACAAGATGCCATGTATTAGAGAAGTACGGTTGAGCTCTCTCTCTCTAGAGAAAAGAGAAACTCTTTTTTTAAATAACTTTTTTTTAGTTGTAGTTGGACACAACACCTTTATTTCACTTATTTATTTTTATGTGGTGCTGAGGGTCGAACCCAGGGTCTTGCACGTGCGAGGCGAGCGCTCTACCACTGAGCCCCAGCCCCAGCCCAAAGCACAATCTTTAAAAAGAAAAAAGTGGGGGCATACTGGACCCAATCAGGTAAACCAAGTCAGAGGATGAAGGCAGCAGGCCTTTGTCACCTGAGGACGCACGGCTGGGAGGGGAAGAGCAGCCTCACCGTTTCGCCTGGGGATGGTGAAGGTAGGACGGGCGTCGACAGCTCTGTGGTTCTGACTGGCACGGCGACCTGTGAGTCCTTTTCAACTTGGAGGCTCTTTTGTTATGGGCCCATTTATTCCCTCGCTGTGGACTCTCTTCCTCTCTCACCCTCACACAACCAGTACCCCAGAGCCCCCAGGAGCTGCTGACCCCGGAGGGTGCCACCACAGTGTCCATGTCTCCCTGTCCAGCATCACCAAGAGGACCATTCCCATTCCAGGGAGAAAGCGTCTCGTGTTGGTGGGGGCCCTTTAGAGAGTGTAGGCGGCACTCAGTCTCCGTCTTTCCCTTTGTCCTTCCTGCCCTTTGGACTCCTTTTATCCATGTATTCATTTTAGAAACATGAGCTGAGCACGCGTGCCATGCTAGGCGCTGAGCTCGGAGTAGCTGACACTGAGGTCCCCGCTGTGCTCCCCACCTTGTCACCCAGGCTGCCCTACAAACCCAGCATCTTCTCTTCCTTCTCTAGGTTTTTAAGTTTGACACCATCTCTGAGAAAACATCTGATCAGGTCCACTTCTTCTTTGCCAAACTGAACTGCCGACTCTATCGAAAAGCCAACAAATCTTCCACATTGGTCTCAGCTAACCGCCTCTTTGGAGACAAATCTCTGACCTTCAATGAGACCTACCAGGATATCAGTGAGGTGGTCTATGGAGCCAAGCTGCAGCCCTTGGACTTCAAGGTGAGGTGTAGGTGTCCTCTCTGAGTTTTTCCTCTCCACTCAGAAACTGAGGAGGTAGAAAAACAGGGTCCAAATTAACTCTGCTCTGCAGGCTGAAGACTGGTGGAGGATGGTACAAGTCCATACCCCCGGGATACACATTCCTACTTGATACATCCTCCTAAATCAATGGAACCCATACCTAGGTTGTAGAGGTTGCTCGGAAAAACTTGCATAAATCATGGATTCTTCATTTGCATCACTATGTTCAAACACATACCAAAGGCTGTTCTGGAGATGCTAGTCCTACAAGAGACCTATTTAATATAAACAATTACCATGGTCAAATAAAATGGTATATGATGCTCATTTCACATTCTCAAAAATTCATGAAGCACAGAAGCTGTTAAGTGTTCTGAGGAGTTCTGCAACAAAGAAATACGCTGGCATTTCTCCAACTGATTTGCCAGCCGGGCATTCCCCCTCCCCGTCCTCTCAGCCTGCCACAACTCCCTGCTTCCCACAGGATGCGTGTTTGGAAACTCTGCTTTTGTGGGTTCAGGTTTTCCCAAGTCAGAAAAGATAATATTTCATCTTCTTCTCCCAGACTCTCTTCTTTTTTTCTGTTTCTTTTTTCTTCCTGTTTCTTTTTGTTCTTTCTTATAGATTAATTAGCTGTATGGAAATTTGGTGGCACTGCATTAGATGAATGAGATTTGCTCAGTTTGGGGAAAAGTGACGCTTCTAAACCAAATGGTGGGAGAGGGCAGAGAGATGGTGAGCAAAATGAAATGTTTCACGTGACTACGGACAAGCAACTGAACAGCACAGGTTTGTTTCCTGTTCTCCTTAGGAAAATGCAGAGCAGGCCAGAGTGACCATCAACAAATGGGTAGCCAATAAGACTGAAGGCCGGATCACTGACGTCATTCCCAGGGACGCCATCGATGAGCTCACTGTTCTGGTGCTGGTCAACACCATTTACTTCAAGGTACTCAAAGTGGACCTGGGGGCCCCCAGGGACTTCTTCCTCTTCTGCTCGCCCTCTTTCACACCGTTGGGCACATGTAGACATTTCCCTTCTGTGAAACAGTCCATGTGTGGTCTGGGCAGACATAAATTTGCTGAGAGCATAGAACTCTTAGGACCATGGCAGCTGGGCTGAGGTCCAGGAGGCTCAGTCGTATCCCTAAGCTTGGGGCAGAGTACACACACTCACAAACCCCACGTGTGATACTTTCTGTCATCCAGTTGACTCCACTTGAAATCTGGAACAAAATGACAGCATCTGTTGACAATTCTCAGTGACAAGATTGTCTGGAGTGGTTTGTACAGAGACCCAGCTCCTCTGCCTAAGCTTCTGAATCTCTATGTGCCAGGCTCACCTCAGACTTAGCAGAGGCCTAGTTATTTGACCAGGTAGATGGCCTTGTCTTCCTCGGAGTCAAGAGTTCCAAGGACTTCATAATCGATTCCATTTAGAAGGAGAAGCAAGAGGATAGTGCAAACAAACAGATCCCTGGCTTTCAAGAGGCCCACCAGCAGAAGTTGAGTGTGGCATACTGTTCATTCTGGGACACGCTCCATATGCATCCTCCCCTCCTTCCTCCAGGAGGCCCAAGGGGTTTAGTCGGTCATTGCTGTTGCCAATCACACTGTCTCTTGGGTTCCCCCTCCCCAAGAATAGAGTTGAGGGCCTTTCCATAGTGCAGTAGCTCACCCCTTACAGTTTACAGAACAATTTACCACTTGTTTGCCTCCTCTTCTATTTCCCCAAGAGTTCAGTAGTTTTTAAAGATAGTGGGAATCCAAGAAAGAAAACAGAGCTTGGTAGCCCTTTTGATACAACACCAAAAAAGAGAACTTGAGTCACTTATATAGATGAGTTTCAAATCCTGACTCTTCCTAGTGTGTGAATTTGTGAGAGCCACCAGGAATTTCCTCTGGAAATTTTGGCATCTATAAGATGATGATAATGATACACCTACCTCACGGGGTAACAGAGGAGACTGAACAAATTAATCCACGTAAATTGCCTGAAGTAGTATCTGTACGCCCCTACTGTACACAGGAAGCATTTTATAAATATTAGCTGTCACCAGCTGCTAACCTTACCCAGAGAAGCCATCACTCAGAGTTAAATGACTTGTCCCAAGAGGTAAGAGCCAAAAAGTGACAAGGAATTGTGCAGGAAGTCAGTCAGAACCCAGCCCCTGCCTCGGTGCCACCAGGCCAACCCTCGGTTATCTGTCTGGCCTCTCCTTATCAGGGGCAGAGCCAGAACTTCAGAGGTTAGCCCTGCAGAATGAGGCTGGTGGAAGGCAGAGAGCAAAAGACAACTTGAGGGCTGGGCTGGGGCTCAGGGCCGACCACTTGCCCAGCATGTGTGAGGAACTATGCTCCACTAAAAATATTTTTTTTTAAAAAAAGGCAACTTGGATTAAACTCGTGAACTTGAGAGGAAGTTTATAGGTTATTCTTGGTTTTAGCTTTTATTTTTCTGGATTATAAAAGCAATAGTCACTGCTGAAATTTTGAGAAATATAGGAAGGTATACAGAACAAAACCCATTTATAATTCCATCACTGCAGTACAGTTGTTATTAATCTTTTCATGCCTGCTCCTTCAGTATTCTTCCTAATAATTACACTTACATATATTAATGCAATAAGATATTTCTCATTTCAATAAATATTCTTCTATGAATGTTTTTGTTCTTGCTTTGTGACCATCTCACCTGGCGCCTTCTTCCAGGGGCTGTGGAAGTCAAAGTTCAGCCCTGAGAACACAAGGAAGGAGCCGTTCTACATGGCTGATGGGAAGACATGCTTAGCACCTATGATGTACCAGGAGGGCAAGTTCCGGTACCGGCGTGTGGCAGAAGGCACCCAGGTGCTCGAGTTGCCTTTCAAAGGAGATGACATCACCATGGTGCTCATCCTGCCCAGGCCTGAGAAGAGCTTGGCCAAGGTGGAGCAGGAGCTCACCCCCGAAGTCCTGCAGGAGTGGCTGGATGAGTTGTCAGAGATGATGCTGGTGGCCCACGTGCCCCGCTTCCGCATTGAGGACAACTTCAGTTTGAAGGAGCAGCTGCAAGACATGGGTCTTGTTGATCTGTTCACCCCTGAGAAGTCCAGGCTCCCAGGTTGGTACAGGAGGGAGTTTCCTCCTCTCTGTCCCAAGGTGGTCTGAGCAAGGGAAAGAGTTGAAGAAAGAGCAGAACAAAGCCACGGGAGAGGACACCTAGATTCTGATACCAGCTCTCTGCTGACTGTGGAAAGTCCTTCCTCTTTTGAGGCCTCAGTTTCTTCTATGAAAGGGGAAATTTGCTCTTGTATTGCCACTGGTCCAGTTAGCACTAGTACCCTATGAATCTGTATCTTACAGAGGAGATGGAACCAAGTGGAGAAGAACTCAAAAAGGAATTAGAAGCCAGGTGAAGCAGCACATGCCTGTAATATCAGTGACTCTGGAGGCTGAGGCGGGAGGATGGCAAGTGTCTGACGGAGGCCAGCCTTGTCAACTTAGTGAGACCCTGTCTCAAAATAAAAAAATAAAAAGGGCTGGAGAGCTCAGTGGTAAAGCACCCTTAGGTTCAATCCCCAGTTTAAAAAAAAAAAAAAAAGGCCTATAAGATGTTATAGGTCATTGGATTTATCTTTATTGGGCTGACGTCTATTCTAGAAACTAGTTCTGAAGGTCAACTCACCTCTTAAAAATGTGGCTAGATGGAAAAGAAAGCTATTCCTACAAAGTAGGTGAGGGCCTTTTTCAAAAAACAAAATCCTTCTGAGCATGGGGATGTACACTATAATTCCAGCTACTCAGGAGACTGAAGCAAGTTTGAGGCCAGCCTTAGCAATTTAGGGAGACTTTATTTCAAAATGAAAATTTAAAAAGGGCCTGGGGCTATAGGTCAGTGGTGGAGCGCTTGCCTCACATGTATGAGGCACTGGGTTTGATCCTCAGCACCACATAAAAATAAGATATTGTGTGTCCATCTACAATTAAAAAATATTTAAAAAATTAAAAAGGCTGGAGATATAGCTCAGTGGTAGAGCCCCCTGGGTTCAATTCCCAGTAGCAAGGAAACAAACAAAACCCCACCTTTCCCCACCCACTCCAAAGAGCTGAAGGTTGAGGTTAGATCCCCAAGAGCCAGGCTGAACAAGCCCAAAGTTCTCTATTATTTTTAACACATATTCACTGTGGAGGTATTATTAGGTGAAGGCCCAGGATTTCTATTTTTCAAAAAAATCCCAAAGGACCTCTTAATTCCAACTGAATTCCTGTCTGTGCGTTGAAGTCAGCTTCCTCCCATTTCATAGAAACTTCTCTGGACTTCCTCCTAGGTATTGTTGCAGATGGCCGGAATGACCTCTATGTCTCAGATGCATTCCACAAGGCCTTTCTTGAGGTGAGTTCCCTTCCAGTGCGGTTTTCTGTATCTCATGTAACTGGAAGTCTTGCTGCACTAGCCCTTATGGCCTAGATGCTAGGACAACTGGACACAGGAGTGGAGGGGGCAACTTCTAGCACCTCAACCCAAACCTGTAGTCCTCTCCTCTGTGAGGTCTCCTGCAATACGACCCTCCTCCGAAACCCTCATGATGGGGCTGTCCCAGCCTCCTCTCCCCACTCCACATAGCAGGTCACACAGGACACAGGGACACAAACATTTAGGGGAAGGTGACACAGGAAAAGGAGAATGATCAAAAGCCACTGAGAAGGACTTCAGAGGAGGAGGAGGAGGAGGAGAACCAAGAAGAATTTTAAGAAAACAAAGTATTTAGCAAGAAGATTGAAAGTGAATGTAGTTACCTTTTGCTGAGTTTGGACAGAACATGCCTAATTGTACCAGTGTGGATCAGTCCTGAAGAGCGTTCTGGAGAATGGGAGCACTAGACTACATTGCAGGAAATGAAAAGTTAGGTGGACAAATAAATGTGTACCTTTTTCTTGAGAGATTAATATGCACACTGCCATGTTGAGGTGTGAGAAGTCCCTTACCGAGGAAGACAGTCAAATACTGCTTAACTTACGCTCCCCCAAGAGAGGCCTCCATAGACAGAAAGGTAGCTCTGTATCACTTACGGAGCTTCTGGTGCTCAGAGGGTTAACTGTGGACCAACAGTGTTAGTCATCTGGGGCTCTTCACCATTGAAGATTCTGA
Source organism: Ictidomys tridecemlineatus (assembly GCF_052094955.1). NCBI lineage: Eukaryota > Metazoa > Chordata > Mammalia > Rodentia > Sciuridae > Ictidomys > Ictidomys tridecemlineatus. Next base: position 7,638,192 of record NC_135486.1, on the reverse strand, counting down.
GATGGGGTTTGAAAATCTGTTTATTTACAAACTCTTAGGGGATTGTGATGTACAATCAGCTTTGGGATTTACCAGTGCAGACCTTTCTTCATAGAAGCCAGACTGTAAGGCAAAGGAGATGGACCAATGTTCGAGATGTTCCCAGGACTGAGGAAGCTGTGAAGAAAGGAGGTTGTCCCAGGCATAGTGGCACATGCCTATAATCCCAGGGGCTTGGGAGGCTGAGGCTGGAGGATTGAGAGTTCAAAGCCAGCCCAGCAAAAGCGAGGCTCTAAGCAACTCAGTGAGACCCTGTCTCTAAGTAAAATACCAAATAGGGCTGGGGATGGGGCTCAGTGGTTGAGTGCCCCTGATTTCAATCCCTGGTGCCAAAAAGAAAAAAAAAAAAGGTTGTGGTCAAAGAAAAAGGTGCAGAGTGTGATGCCAGTAAACATGGTTCCAAGGCTCAAGCTCAGTAGGAAAGGTTTGGTTGTGAGGGAAGTGGCTCAAGGGACAGGAGGAAGTCTGCAGACTGAAAGATCTGAACCTGTTGGTAAAACTGTCTGCTATTAAATTTAGTACCAGAATGAGCATGAAAAAGATACTGTGGAGAGACAGAGGGTAAGGAAGAAGGTGGAAGGAAGACCAGGAGAGGGGAAAACATCATTAACCAGGACCACAAAACTCAGGGACCTCAAGTTCTCTACAGGGACAAAGCTAGTGATATTCTGGGTAGTCAGGAAGCATTTTCTGATGTCCTTCTAGATGTAGCGATTCTGTTTATCAGCGAAGTTCAAATAGCTTTGTCTGTTACTTCAAGAAAAACCCATCTTATCCAGCCAGAGGACCCTCTTCATAAGCTGAGTCCTGAGTAGCGGTTTGGGGTAGTTACATCTGCAGCTCTGACCTTGGGTCAGACTTTCCTTCGGCAGTTAGTACAAAATAACCTTGTGACACCAAGTTCAATGATGCCAGCCGGAATCATTGTGTACGTTCAGACTTCTGGCTCAGGGGAACATGAGTGAACTCTTACAAGGCTTGGATGGATGTACACAAGTGCATTACATTTACTGGGTCAAAGAATGAGTAGAGCCAGGCGCGGTGGTGGCGCACACCTGTAATCCCAGCAGCTTGGGAGGCTGAGTCAGGAGGATCATGAGTTCAAAGCCAACCTCAATAAAAGTGAGGTGCTAAGCAACTCAGTGAGACCCTGTCTCTAAGTAAAATACTTAGAGTGCCCCTGGGTTTAATCCCCAGTACCTTAAAAAAAAAAATAAAAGAATTTGAGTAGAAGTAGGGTTCTGGAGGGAGCTTGCTCTGACCCATTCTTTACCACTGGAAGACAAACAGCCTTTCGAGGAACTGCCCATCTGCGAATGAGGCCCTAGCCTTGGAGAGCCACAGAGCAGCTAATACAGCAGTTGTGTTTCCTGTGTGACTTGCAGGTGAACGAGGAAGGCAGCGAAGCAGCAGCAAGCACTGTCGTCAGCATCGCCGGCCGTTCGCTGAACCCCAACAGGGTGACCTTCAAGGCCAACAGGCCCTTCCTTGTTCTTATTAGGGAAGTTGTTCTGAACACTATTATCTTCATGGGGAGAGTAGCCAACCCTTGTGTTCACTAAAGTATAGTATTCTTTGAGCCTCTTCCTATTTTGGTTTGTGAATAGAAGTAAAAATAAATACAACTACTCCCATCTCACAGTTGTGAAAGGCCTTTGCTACCTGAAATGAAGACAAGGGAAGGAAAAAGAGAGGCTACTGGGGCATTTGGTAAAATGATGCTTTCAACTGTTCTCTCCCCCATGAACAATCTTAGGTCAAGAAAATGAAAGAAGAGGCACCGTGGCTCACGCCTGCAATCCCAGTGACTTGGAAGCTGGGGCAGGAGAACTGCAAGTTCCAGGCCAGCCTGGGCACTTAACCAGACCCTGTCTTAAAATTTAAAAAGGACTAAGATGGGCACATGCCTGTAACCCCAGTAGCTGGGGTGGCTGAGGTAGGAGGATCACAAGTTCAAAGCCAGCCTCAGCAATTTAGCGAGGCCCTAAACAACTTAGTGAGACCCTGTCTCAAAAGGGTTAGGGGATGTGGCTCAATGATTAAGCATCCCTGGGTTCACTCCCTGGTACAAAAAAAAAAAAAAAAGAAACAAACACACAAACAAACAAAGATCGATCCTGAAAAGGTAGGGCTAACTGGAATTCTCAATATTCCCATCACATTAAAAACTTCCAAAAACATAAACAAATTGATCTCTATATACAGAAAAGACAGATTCAAATCTGAGTATTAAACCATTTAATTCTCAAACCACTCACATGCATAATAGTCTTTTACACAGTGTTAAAATAAAGAGGAAAATGCATTTTCATACAAACAGAATTTCAAGTATACATTAATAGACTTTTCAGATTACTAACCAAGTTGCTAAGATTTCATTCACATTGTTCTTAAAGCTGTTCAACGAGAAAGCTTTTGCTAAACTGCTTTAAATATGTTCATATAAACCCACATCTTAATTCTTCTGGGAATTGCCCTCCCCCACCCTGCTGCCCGCCCCCCTCCCCGACACCACAGGGCTCCTGGGGTTTTAGGAGACATGCTACCCCTCCAAGAATAACTGGCTTGTCACCAGGGGAAGGACAGTCTGCAGGAGGAGAGTGCGAGGACACCTGTCAAAGTAAGGGAGAACCAACCTGATACTTGGGGACGATGCAATTCTGGATCGTATCACTTGAATTTTAATCAAAAAACCCCTCGGCCTCCCACAAGACAAACAGAAGTTCCTGACAATTTGGTAGCTGACAAAAATCACCTAGTGATAGGTTTTTTTCCTTTTCTTCCCTCCAGTGAAATTTCCAAAATCAGTGTAGGCATTTTGAACAATTTCAACTTGGTGGTTGTTTCTTTCTCCCTTTGGCAGGGAGTAGGTGGGGGCAGCTTAAAAATGGATATTATTTGTGTGTTCACAATAAGACATTTGGTTAGTTTGATGGGTCTGGCAAGAGTTCTCCCTCCTCCACTCTCCTCCTGAAGTACTCTGGCTTCAGAGCCAGAACAGCCACTCTCCTTAGGAATTAAAGTGCATTTTTCAGTAAAGGGGACAGGGGAGAGGTGGTGATTCACACTGAAGTGATTATGGTTAAGGGAGGGTGGGGTGAAAGTCCTAATCCTATATATAGGTATTTATAATTAAGGACATGATAAAAACAGATAGTCTTAGGAAATAAGATGCGTAAGGCCAGTCCGGCATCCCCAGCGGGGAGCAGCATCCTGGCTCGCAGGCCTTTCGGAGGCATCTGTATTATTAATGGAGTAGCTGCTGCAGATGAAAGACACAAGTCTCAAATGTTAGGGTTTTTCAAAAGGAAAAAACAGACTGGTAGGTTCTTAGTTAAAAATACTCTATCCCATTCCCTTCCAGGGTAACATTTTAGAAACTGATTGTCTGTTTTAATAAGAATCCAAGTTGTGAAAATAATAGCAAGTTGTGAAAAACTGTTACGTTTGTTACTTATATATACTACAGTAGCCTTTAGAAACTCAGGAAGAAGCAGGCACAGTTGATTCTTGCTATCAATATCAACTGTAGGGGAGTGAAATCTTCCTATGATCTCTTTATTTGAAAGCTACCACCAGAGACTTATTTTCTATTTTACTCTCAATGCTTTATCATTTATTGGTGGGGAGTGGGGAGCCAAGTTTCCCAAAGAGAAGTTAAATGCTACATTATAAGCTGTACAAAGTGATGGGTTCAAGGTGAGAAGGGGAAACTCGTCCTGGGTTCTGGCCTCTGAGTCCAGTGTGATCTGCTTTTCACAGTGACCAGTGGGAAGGCACAGTGCCAGGGACAGGTAGATGGGGAGAGCTGTCACCCATCGTATAAGCACCATAGAGAACAGTTGGATTTCTTTCAGACTGTGTCCATCTGAAGGAAACCACATTTCTGCTACACTGACTTTTCTATCTTTGAACCCTCAACCTTCTCTTTGTGTCTCGGGAGGCAGTGCATAAGTGGGTTCCATCCCCAAATAATGAGGAACCAGGAAATCTGAATGTTCTCCCTATTTCTCCCTTTACTCAAGTAGGCTGACAGGCCAAAAATCCAGAGTTCTGATTTTAAGGTTTCTTTAAGGGAAAGGAAGATACTGACGTTCCTGATTGAACTAGTGGATCCATTTTAAGTTCTGCTATTGGATCACAAAATAATGCGACAGGCTAAGAATTGTGCATGCATATCTAGGCAGATGAAAAGCTGGTGGATGAGCTGGAACACACTTCGTTAGCCTATAATATGGGAACGTTTTCCTTTGCTAGGGCAGGAGGATGGGCAGAGTGGTGGACTGTGGTCAGGCTAGTATTTGCTTAGCTGTTTCAGAAAGGATTCCCTAGAGGTTTAGGGATCAGCAAGCCAACTCACTAGGGCAGAGGTTGACCTAACTTCACAGTCCATCTGGGAAATTCCTTTTAAGGAATTTGTTTCATTCCTTGTTTAAAACATAGTACGTGTTTATGATTAATCTTTTACTGTTTCCCCATCCTCCCCCACCACTCTCCCCTGCTCAAAATCTTAAAATTCCAGTGCGATATACTTTGCATAAAGTTTAGCAATATTTCACAGTACTCCACAATGTTCTTCAGGGGCTACTCTTTTTGGAGTCCCACAGGCTGTTGCTTTTGTCTTTCCACTAATAGGAAGACTTCAGCAAATCTAAGGTCAGAAGGCCTGTCTGATGACACCATGGCACTGACATGCTGAGCAACAGCAAGGCCTAAATGCACTTCAAACCAACTTCATAGTCAAATGCTAACCCAGTCCTCTGCACTAATCAACTTTTTCCTCAACCTACTTTTTCTTTTTGCACACACCACCTATTTGAAGTTCAAATTATCAATAAGTTATACATAATACATGAATGAAATTTTCTGTGGTGTTGAGAAGACAGTATTATTTGAACTTGCTCTTAAACACAAATTTCTTTCATGAATTAGAAGTCACTTGGTAGCTAGTTAATTTGAACAGTGGTTTTCACTTTTTATGGGTAATGCAACAATTCTCCCCTCCCTATTACCAGGTGTGAGGTTGCCAAAGGCAGTAACAAACCCTGACTGCCATGAAAAAAACACCTTTACTACCTGGGGTAAGAAGAATGGAAGATATGGAATCTCATTGGGAATTACTGGGTGATGTCTTTTGTCATACTGGAACAAAGATGATAAAATAACTCATTTCACATTTCATATAATATTCAGAAACATTTATGCCTTAGTTAATTTCATTTACAAAGAAAGTCAAGGAAAAGTGAGTCACTTAACACAGAAATCCCACTGAGAAGACAAACCAGGAGACAATGTATCAAGATGGCCCCAAGCATGATCCTTCTCTTCCCCATCACCAATGCTACCTCACTGTTTACAAGTAGCTCTTTTAATACATTCAAGGACTCTATTTCAGCTACTAGAGTTGAAAAATCTCTACTCAACCCCCCCCCCCCAATAAGCCTGTGATCCCAACGACTCAGGGAAGCTGTGGCTGCGGCAGGAGGATCGAAAGTTCAAAGCCAGCCTCAGCAATTTAGTGAAGCTCTAATCAACTTAGTAAGACTCTGTCTCAAAGACAAAAAAATAAAAAAATAAAAAAAGGGCTGGGGATGTATGTAGCTCAGTGGTTGAATACCCCTTGGGTTCAATCCATGATTACCAAAAAACAAAAACAAAAACAAAAAAACCCCAAATCTCTATTCACATCACAAATTTGCTTTGCTTACTCAGGCACACTCAGTATTTGGTTTAGAGAAGAAGCTGGATGGATCACAACAATTCCGTCCAGAATTACTCTGAGAAATGGATGTTTCATTTATCATCTGACCCTTGGCCCTCTATAATGCCAGGATATCAATCAAGATATTTTATGACAAGATAACTAGCTTGAGACTATCTAGTTAGGCAGTGATTCCCCACCCTGGCTGCATATCAGAATCTTTTTTTTTTTTTTTTTTTTTTTGGCACTGGGTATTGAGTGGTGCTCCACCACTGAGCTACATCCATAGACCTTTCTATTCGGAGACAGGGTCTTGCTAAATTGCTGAGGTTGGTCTCAAATTTGCAACCCTCCTGCCTCACCCTTGGGAGCAGCTGGGATTACAGGTGTGCACCCCATGCCTGAAACAGGAAGCTTTTTAAAGCCCAAGCTGCACAACAGACCAATTAAATGTGAATGTCTGGAAGGGGTCTCATCCAAGATAGAGAACCACTGGCCTAGGTTAACAGGTTTCTTAACAGAAAACATAAGTTCAGTGTTCATCCAAGCCAGAGGGTGTTAAAAATCTATGGCTTCCTTCTAGACTCACGGATTTAATATGCTTCAATGAAACTACCTAGGTATTTCTCACCTTTTTCCCCCTTAACTAATCCCTTTGTCCAGAATAGGCAGCAACATCAGCAGTAAACTACTGATTTAGGTTAAGTCTGCACCTTAAGTATGAATTATAGCAAAACATAAGGAGGCAAGCCTGGGACAAGACTCTGAGCACAATCAATCAAAAAGCCAGAGGAAAAACTTTTCCTCAGCAGGAATTAATTCCTGAGTCTAGCATGTTAGCATGGCTGTTAGGCTGAGAACTAGTCTACAGTTAGAGCTGTGGGGAACAGATTCACATAGTTCGCCACCTCATCTCCTCAGGATTCATGCTGCGTTCCAGCAGGAATTACTCTATCCATTGTAACCCTTCTTTGGAAGTTTACATGTTCTCTACTCCCCACTTGCTTACCAGTAAATACTTATCTATTAGTGCCCCAAAGTAACCCCTAAAACATCTGAAATGGATCATGCTCTCATTTCTACTCCTGATAGAGAATCCCTGTTAGACAACACCACCAATCACACCACGGGAATGAAGAAGTGGAACACACTCGAGGATGACTGCTGAGGCCAGCCCTAACCCGTGGCAGTCGCAAGTGTTCAAGAGATAGGCAGGCTGACTGGACCTAGTGTGTTATGTGCTAATGCCCCAGCAGGAAAAGACAGCGGAAGCTAGTGGATGCTACATTGGACTTTATTATTAGGTCTGCCTAGAGGCCTTTTATTACTGAAACCAAATCTCCATTCAAGTGAAGCCATCTTGTCTATTACAACAGTATCAGCAATAAAAACAAGACTCTCTCTTTGGAGTGATTAAAAGCAAAACAGCTCATCTGAAAACCTTTGTCATGCACACATCCATGTAAGATATTGGCAGAGACTCATTATCAGGAAAAGATGGTTAATCTTCCAGTCCTGCCAAAATGGACCACAAATGGCAACTAAAAAAGAAAACTGGCACTCAAACAAATATTTCACCTCATTAGAAAGCACTGGGTGCATCCTTAAAAACAAATGGCGCCCACCTCCACAGGCTACTCTTGGCAAGCAGAAGCCAGGGGATAGAAGCGCTAAGCCTCATTGTTCCAACACTTTTCATTTCGGCAACACATAAAACATTAATATCTGCACATGATAAGAATTTCAGACACTGCAGCCTTGTTCTGGGCCTGGTTATCCTTTGCTTGCTTCAGAAAGCTCCACTCTTTCTTCAGCCAAGTGCTCAGAGGTAGAGGAGCTGAAGTGAGTTATGGAAGAGAAAGGGGGTGGACAGTAGCTGAGGGAATCCAGCTCCTGCCTAAGGGCAATCTTGAATGTGCTCAGTCTCTAGTGGGAGGTAGAATATTCTACACTGACTTATCTGCCTTCATTAAATACCTTTTTCTCACATGCGTACATAAACGCACATACATACAGCTGGCAACTCAGCAATACTGCCATTCACAGCCACAGGAAGCCTACCCACAGTTACTTTCAACTAAATCTCATATCAACCCCCAGTCCTTCTCAGGTAGATGCAAGCCACTTTTATTTTTCCGAAGTCTTTACTTTTGCCAGGGTTCTAGACATATATTTCATTGTAACACCTACATCTTTTGTTTTTAAAGAACAGCTGCACTAAGTGGGTACATTGTGTTACAGCATCTTTATAAATAGAAAGTGCAAGAAATAATTTTCTTAGCCAAAATACAAAGTTAACAAAAATCTGTCACAGTCTACTATGCCAAGAATTTGATTTTTAGAATCAATAAGACAGCTAACAAAATGCTTCTATGCTACCAAGCTCATGGTGGATGAGTAAATATATTTATAAACATTTATGAAAAGTTATTAAGAAAATAGCTAAACTTCCCACAAAAGTTATTTGTGTGAACTATCTTTAGTATACCATTCTGTGTTCAATGCACATGCATATACATTTGGAATTATATTAGTGCTATTTTTCCTGGGCCAGTTTTCCAAAAAGAAAACAGGCTAATTCTTAAAAAATTCAAGTTACATGATTTAAAATTATTTTTGTAAAAATATTAGAAATACCATATAAATTCTAAATATTTATGCTATCTGATAGCCATTCCAGGGGTGGATTTAGCCACACTTTTAGTAACCTCTGTTTTAGCACTTGGCTTCCAGAGGAAACATTTTAAGCTTTGTCCCTGCAAAACATTTCTGTTTCTGAGTGGTTCTTAACCACTAGAGTTCCTATGACTCTATAGAAAACTCGTAGATCACCTTCAAATATGTCATCAATATCTGCTTCAAGAAGTGGCTAAAAGCACACATCTAAACCTTAAGCAATTTCTACTCACTTGAGTTGTTGTGATTGGCTTGAAATGGTTTAGACTTGTGATGCTGAAAAGAAAAAAAATAATGTCAATCTATAAGATTCCTTTTTTTTCTGATCTTGTTCTTTTTCATTTCAAGACCACAGAGCTTATTTCTCGTGCAACCACCCAATGAATTCAAACTTAAGAGTCACAGAGAATCTAGAGAAGGGCCCAAAAGCTATAACATAAAGATTTTCATTCCTTAGGACTGCTTTCAAAGGCTTTCTTTGTCACAAAGGGCAGATTTTGAGGTAAGTGGATTATGCCAGGGTGGAAATGAGGATCAAAAAGAGAGTTTTAAGACTGTTATTTTCATATATTAAAATGTTGCTCCAATCTTTTTTTTGTGTGTGTGGTGCTGGGGATTGAACTCAGGGCCTTGTGCATGAGAGGCAGGCACTCTACCAATGGAGCTATATCTCCAGCCTCTGCCCCAATCTCAACATGATAAAATGTGATTAATCTTTATGCTTTAGAATAACCTTAATCATTCCCTCTCTGGTTATCCACTGCAAATGCCAAATGTCTTTTTCCCTTCCCAGCATTTTGTAGAGCCTGAAATTAAGTCTTTGGCCATGAGCACCTCTTTTATTTCCTGCAAAATTGTAATTCCTGAGGCCTGACTTTAGACAGAGATCTCTTTCTATTCGAGAACTGGAGCTGGCCAGTAAGAAGTCTCTACAACTAATTCTCCAAGATCCACTGCCCAGGGAGTAGATAATCTCAAAACTTTTTTTTCTCTTCATGTTTTGCTTTAGGGATGAATGTTCACAGACTAAAACTCACTCTCTGCTCATATTTCTTCTCAAGGCAGGAATAGTCTCATTTTTTCCTAATTATTATTATGAATCAGCAAGAGTTTAAATAAAGCATGCTAAATCTGATAAATGTAGCCCCAAATCAAAAACTTCAGTGATTTATTTAGAATGACAGAAGCTAGTAGCAACTGCTAATTTGTAAAGATTAATGAAATATAAAACTGAGCAATAGATTTTCCTGAATAAAAGGTAGTTAAGCACAAAATTATGCCAGAGGTGTGGAGGTATAGAAGAGACCAAGACAAACAGGTAAAACTTTTAGTATTGTAACAATACGATCCATCCAGTCACACAATAGAAACTCCTATTAAAAACAAATTAGTAGCCATATTTTTCCATACCATAGGAGTTTCCACCCATTTGTAGATGTAAAATTTGGCTGTCATTTCTAATAAACCAAATTCTCCAACAGTAAGCTTTTTACTCTGGAGTTTATTTGGATCAGCATTGATAGTTGTTGTGGCTTCACAGCAAATACGGGCAAATGCTCACAACTTTGAATACAGCACAAAATGAAAAAAATGGAAATTTTGCTATAAATTAAACTTGGGAGGAGGTGAGCAACTAAGGAAATGTGCTACAGGTGTTTGTCTCATTTTCCTTGTAGATCCTTTACTGACCAACAGTAGACAGAATAAACAGTTTCCATGTTACTAACAATTGATAGAAGAATTAAGAAAAAAACAACCTAATGCTACATGTAAGATATTAAAGGTCCCAAATCCCTGACTTGTATTTCATAAAATGGTACGTTACTTCCTCTCACTTCAGATCTGAGCTGACTAGACTTCTCTGAGAATAGTAAGATGGTGACTCTTGACAGTTATGGACCTTTAAGAGGACTAGCACTTTCTACCCAGCATCTCAGAAGCCTGTGCTGCCACATTACATCTGAGTGCCTTCATGAAGAACATATAGAGAGTACCTAATATTCAGTGAAAAGGGAGAGAAGCCCTGCTGGGTCCAACCTTACAACTCTCCCTACAGAAGGTATCAATCATGTGAATGAGATCATCTTGGACCCTCCAGACCAGTCCAACGTCTGCTGAATACCACCAAGTGAACTGAGGCATCACCATAGGAAGCAGAAAATTGTCCAGAAAGCCCTTAACTTCTGATTCACAAAATCATGATATTTGAAATGGTGGTTGTTTTAAGTCATTGAGCTTTAGAGTAGTTCATTGTACAGCAAGAGGTAACTGGAAAATATTTTTTAATATTTGCCTTGGTACTAATTTACTCACTCACAATTAGACCTAGCAAATGGGTGATTCATCTGAATCAGTGGGCAATATCCCCAGCAAACATTTACCATTCAGATCTGCTCAGAAACCAATGGCATTATCTTTTGAAGAGCTCTTATAATCTTTTACTCTTCAATTACAAATTCACAAAAACAAGTACCGAATTGGCTACTGTATAATCCAGCTCATCCTAACTCATAAGCAAATGACACGAGTAGTGAAGATGGTCTGGTCTTTGGAATAAGACTGGTAAATATTGGCTCTGCAATTTACCAGCATGTAACCTTGGGCCTGTTGGGTTCCTCATTTATAAAATGTGGAATAATTTCACCTACTAGAGGTAACACAGACTATTAAGTGTCAGGTTAGGCTGTGCTGCTCAAAATATGCCTGTTTCTTTTCCTCTAAAATGAGGAAATGGGAGTGTTCTAAGTTTTGGATGCATTAAGTAAGGTAAAGCATACAGAACTAAGCACACAAGCATATAAAACAGCTGGCTATTTTTAATACTGTTATCACCTCATAGGATTACTGGACTGACTACAATTATGACTCTAAAGCACTCAGTACAGATAATTCTGGACTTTTCTTTTTGAATATTACCTCGGTAGTGAAAAGTACAGGCTTTTTAAAAGCATATATCCCAGACTCCAAAAGCAAGATTAGGACTGTAAAGTCTGGGAAGTCACATTTAAACTATGTCTAAAGTCAACTTTGTTATACAAATTCCAGGCATGCTGCCTAGTACCAAAGTACTTAATATTTATTTAATGGAATAGCTTCTCCTATATATTATCTATCATGGAAGACGAGTGATTTCAAATAGGAAACAGGGTCCTACAGATACTTTTAACTTCTGGCATTATGGATTAATTCAGATCCTAAGCTTCACAGTATATTAAATTGTGATGTAGGCCATATGAGATGCTGAACACGAGATTCTCCTAACTGGATGGTGCATTCTAGCCTCTTCAACAGGACCTACTGAGTAGACATGAAGATAACAAGCATTTTTTTTTTCCATTAAGTGCTCTGACTTTCTAATAGCTTTGTTGTTTAAAGCTTCTGCTTTTTGAGCTAGTGGGTTTCCTTTCATTGGTTAGGATGGGAAGTATTTGTTACATAGGTAATGGGACAGACATAAGATAGGAAACTTATTTACATATGTACCCCCTATAAGATGTAGATTTCAAGTAATGTTTCTTAAGCACTGCTGTGTGTCACAGTTGAAGAAAGACAGTCTGCATAGACAATAAAACTAGATAATCTGTGCAGACATCTTTCAGGCTGGATATCATGGTCCCTATCAATAATTACTTTCTTTGGAATGTAACAAATTCAGATGTTTCAAAGTACTCATAATATCCAACTCCAGCTTGTCCTGAGCAAGAAAGCCTACTTACTTTATAAGTAAAGAGACTGGCCCTTGGAAAAGCACCATTTGAAAATAAGAAGTCTATACAGCATGAGGTCCTGGGTTTGATCCCCAGCACCACTGCAAAACACAAAAAATAAAATAAAATTAACAAGTCTGAAGACAGGGAAAAAAAAAAAGTAGGAAGCAAAGAAGGAAAAAGACTGCAAATTATCAAAGAAGTCACAATGCTTAGCAAACTCCAATGTTTTCAGTTTCAATTTCTCTCACAAGTCCTATATCCCAGATTAATCAGAATTCCAGGTAAATCAGAAAATTAATACTCTCAAATACTAAGAAGCCATGATTACTATGGTATAAGTGCTCTAAGAGAAGGCAGATCTAATCTAGGCAAACATTCTGGAACTTTATGAGGATTACCTATTATTCAGAGAATATTACATATTAAAATTTACAAATATCCAATGAGAAGAGGGCAACTTTAAGCATGAGGAGGTACCCTATAAGAGACACTTACCTACCTGAACTTGGCATATGCTGGTAGGACTCACAACAAAAAAAATCAAACTCATGGGACTATTTCAGCATGGTCTGGAAAACTTTGTCCAAATAAAAAAATTTAAATTCAGAAGCTCACATACTGCTTCCAAGAAGCAATTATATTTCCTCTTGCATGGATTTCTGTTTATTAACACCCTAACATTTTCCATTTTATCCCCATCTGATATAAGTAAGCTATTTTAACACAAGAATGAAGATTCATAAAGCAAAAATGTAATGGTCCAATATAAGCTCAAAAGAATTACAGACAACAACACAGATAGGAATATAAGTCAAACAAGATTGTTTCACTATTTTAAAATATCCAGAAAAAGATAAAAAACAAAAAGGAGAAAAATTTGGCTTTTTACTACTCCACATAGGAATAGAGTAAGTTTACTTGAGGAAATTAAACTGAAGATTTATAAGAAGGAAAAGTTATAGGTTTCTAATCTAGGAAACTGTGCTTTGGATAAGAATCAAAATACCTATTCATTGGCTGGGTGTGGTGGCATGCCAATAATCCCAGTGTCTCAGAAGGCTGAGGCAGGAGGATGGCAAGTTTGAGGCCAGCCTCAGCAACTTAGTGAAAGCTGTCTAAAAACAACTTTTAAAAAGGGGTTGGGATATAGCTTAGTGGTAGAGCACTTGTATAGCTTGTACAAGACCCTGAGTTCAGTCCCCAAAACTGCCCAGAGAGAATGAGAGAGAGAAAGAGGGAGAGACAGAGAGAGGGAGAGAGGGGGTGAAAGGAGGGGGACAGAGAGAGAGGAAGGAAGGAAGGAAGGAAGGAAGGAAGGAAGGAAGGAAGGAAGGAAGGAAGAGATGCTTAAAATGACAGTATGAATATAAAACTTTGACCAAACTATTATAACAAATTTTGGGAAGCAAATCTTCTAAATCTAATTCAGGAGATTGCAATTTTTTCTGTCAAAATTCTAGACAGTAAATATTTTCAAGCTTTGCTGTTCATGTACTCAACTTCATCATTACAGTAGAAAGAAACTGTAAACAATACCTGGGTGAATAGGTGTGGCCCTGTAATCATCTAACATGATTTTCTTTATACAGTAGGTGGCCTTAAGATTTGAGTCCAGGGCTATGGTTTGCTGAACCCTGACCATAAGCCCTAGGGATATACTTTGCTAAGGGGTACGTTCTTAAAATTAGGAATCTACCTGAAAATTGCTTATTGTCCCTTTTCTAAATCTTAGCTAACAAATTAGTTCAATGGTTTATTAATTATTTTTTGCAGTATTGGGAATCGAACTCAGAGACATTCTACCATTAAGCTACCCCTAAACTTTTATTTTTTTATTTTGAGACAGGGTCTCACTAAATTGCCAAAGTTGGCCTTGAACTTGTGATCCTCCTGCCTCAGCTTTTCAAGTTGTTGGGATTATAAGTGTGTACTACTGTACCCAGCTTATTTCAACATTTTAAACAATTTATCATATGGCATAAGTAAAGAACTGCACTTTTAAAGAGTAAGTTCAATAAAGATTCATCTGTCATTCTTTGAACAAATAAGGAGAACAATTGAGAAGAGAAAAAAATCATGCCTGCTGTATCTGAAAAACGAACATCTAGGATTCTGACTCCTTTCTGATGCCTTTTCCACTGTGATTAAGACTTAATTGCATTTACTTTTCTTTCTCCATTTCTTTCATTTCTTAGAATTTGATCTTCTAGTCAAACAAAATGTAGTTTTCACCCATTAAAAGAAACATAATTAGTGTCATATAACTAAAACTTTGTAAAAGTCATTTCACAACCACAGATCACTCAGCTATAAGAAATGAAGTTCCAAATTTCACACTTCACCAGGTAACTTCCAACCAAAGTCAGTCGTCAACTATGAAATGAGGAAACAGCCTAGGTCTACTTTCATACCACCTTTGTAAAGTCCTGCTTCACTGATAGAGGGAACCTGAAACACGAGAAAGTGCCAAAAACACAGGAAAACGTTAACTGCTATCTCTCTTCTTTTCCAATCTTGATCCTTTACAAACTATTTTTTTATACATTCACCCTTAGATTTAACTCTTTAGCGTAATAAATGGTGTGGGGTAGACTGCAAGTTACATAAAGTAAAATGCAACGCAGTTCAGAGGTAAATATGGTTTTGAGTAAAGAGAGAACAAGTCATTAGAAAGAGCCTTTCTGCCTAAGTACAGTGTCACCGTCATGCCAATGCTACATTTTATACAGATATCAGAGTTCAGAGAGAATGAAAGGTACATCCTAAAATGAAAATAGGTTAATATGTTGCCATATGTCTTCTTCTGCAGAGAATACTGGATAGCTCCTTTGCTATTAAGTGCCACTCAATAAATGAAAACAGTCCCAGTGTTTGCAATCTCATGGCACTGGTACTTAATGATGAATTAGCTCTCATTGCTAATGCTGCTCTCTTCACAAGGTGACACGTGCAAGTTAAAGTTTGGTAATGAGTTTTCAGCATTAGCTAACGTCCATTTAGCATGTCCTTAAGAGGTATTGTCCATGCACCCACCAATACAAGCATTCATTAACGTACATAGAACTTAAACTCCTATGACCCTAAGAGTGATGTTAGCTAAGAAATAGGACAAAAATCACAGTGAACCTGGAAAAGAATCTTGGATAGATAATTAGAATAATATCTCTTCTAACTAAGCTAGGGAAATTGGTTTTAGAAGCTTCAATTTGTTTACAAGCTAGCCTGGCTTGAATTTTCAGAAATTTCATGGCTCTCGCTAGGCCTAAGGGGAGAGAACAAGCGAACCTGATTGTGCTAATGTGGTCCTAGATAACCAGGAAGTGCTCCATTCACAGTATCAACACAGTAAAAACCTGTAAGAGAATGAAAAGGGAGGGGAACCCAGCAAACGCACAGCATCTGCATACCACTTAGACCCTACTTAGGCAGGATGTTTGTTTCTAACCCTGGATAGAGCACTGCCAGATGCTGCAGTTTCTTGTTACAGAAATTACTGCACTTCACTTTTACAATTTGGTAATAGTGTAAAAACTCTATTTTCTCATATATATTCTAAGAAATTAACAAAGCAATACAGAACTTTTCCACATACTATTTCTCAGAAGTAGGGAGGAACTTGAAAACTTTTTTGGTAGGCTTAAAAGCTCCATCTTCTGTCTTTCCCATCCCTGCCTATGTAGTAATGGCAAATTCTGTCACTGAAAGCCTCTTGACTGCTGAGATGTTTTCCTAAGGATGTGAGTCTAATCTCAACTCCATGTTTTCGATGCCACAGAGCACAGCCAATTCCCAATATTGCTCTAAGGGACAGTTTTCACCCTAGCATGCTGTTGCCCAACAAGGGAGGAGAAGGACCCACTGGGTATCCTGAAGGCCGACACAACCTCAATGCTGCCCTTCAGGGTAGGCTCTTATCAAATGGCAGCAACATCACATTCCTCTAAAAGATGAATTTCTACACTTTTCCAGAAGAGAAAACCTTCCTCTAGTGAAAGAATGCAGCTGTATGCATATGTACAATTCTCAGATTGCTTAAAGCTACGCTTTGCATTCTAATTTATCACCAAAAAAAAAAAAAAAATCTTTTCTATCCATCTTTCCATGTACCACAAAATATCCTCAGGAAAGGAGCACGTGACTAACATTCTCACAAATGGCTCAACAGTGCAGGAATGACCAGCCTTCTCCCAAATCTCTTTCACAATCATCTATGTCTCTGCACCAAAACAATTTGTTAAATCATTACATATTCAAATATTTTTTTAAAAATCAAGAGAAGTGAGAGATTTTTCTCTTGTTATTTGCACTGTGAGTTTTAAGCATTTCTTTGCCTGCATCCCTTAATGTTCCAATATTTTCTCTTTTCTCTCTCCATGTAAACCAGGGCATCAAAAGCTCTACATGTTTGGTAAGTTCTTTATCTCAGTGCTGGATTAAGAATCTCAGAAAAACCCAGAATTACTAAAAAGTTCCCTTGAAGTTTTAAAAATCTTAGGAATGATTAAGTAACCAAACCTGATCAAAACTGATCCTTTGATCATTTATTGCAACATGACTGTGCAAGATGTTTTCTGGTAAGTGCCCTGTAGTGCGTTATTAAAAATCAAAGTTCTTGGAGTCAGCAGCAATTTGCTGATGGTTGGTTTATGAATTTCTAGGTTTGCAGACTCGAGACATAGATTTAAATGAGGTTCTTCATTGGACTGAAAATATAAACTACTACGTATGTAGAAGTAAATGAAATTGTGGTTGCAGTAAGAATAATAGTGCTAAATCTCTTCAACCACAATATTGCAGGAAAAAATGTGTCTAAAACTTCATATAAAAGTTATCAAACGTGACGACCTGTGGATTTAAAAATACAACCCAGGCTCAATTCACTGGAAAGTGACATTTCTGATGTACAATATTGCTGTTATGTGAAACTAGGAGCCAAAGAGACTGGATGAAACTTTGGTAGTCAGCCTAACAGGTTAATTCATCTGAACTAGAGCCATTTCCTTAACACCAAAGGATTCATGAGCACTATGCTGAACAAATACCAGCCAGGAAGCTGCAGTTTGGCTCTGTGCTGTTCAACATTTGTAAAACATGGAAACACTTCCTTCCCTGCTCCTCTCTTCCTCAATACATCACTCAAGCCCCCAAGTGCAGCTATACCTATTGCAAACACTTTGCTACTCATTTTACTTCCAGGTGCCTAAAGTGCTTCAGGTGAGGCTGCCCACTAGAATACTGCTCCAAGATGGCTGACGACATGAGTCGATCAGGCAAAGTATCAGATGCCTAGTCAGGGCAAAGATAAAGTCTAACCTTGCAGAACAGTAAGAACCACCAGTATTCACTCTTTTTTTCTTGATGTGAAAATTCACATTCCGGCAGGGAAGGAAGAGGAGAGATTCTTCCTCCTCACCATCATGACTACCTCCTCTCTCGTGGCTGGCTGCTTCAGATGGCCAAGACTCCTGTTGCATTTTTTAGATCCTGGCAATTACAGCCACCAAGATGTTATGGACCAAAGTACAGTGTTCAAACACAACTGGTAGATAAATGACCATTTATCATAGTTTTGCTAAAAAAAATGTTTTTCTTATAAAGTTAACAAACCAAGGCTGTTGATCCCTGAATTAGAAAGTTGATTTGCTTGATTTTTTCCAAAGTGTGAGGAGGGAAGGAGGAGGGGAAGAGCCTTTAGTCTTCTGTGTATGTTGTTGATCCTCTAGTTTGGCAACATCTTGGGAGCGTCTTCTGGTTTAATGAGGTGGCATTTTGTGAATCTAAGTACCAGTCCATGGCCCTGATGCAGGCTGTTTACGGCCCAAAGGGGAAGAGGGTCTGCCCCCTCCCCCTCAATGTCTCAATCTGGCCCAGTGGTGGACACAGAGCCCTGGGCAGTTTCCCCAGGAGCAACTGTCTCTTCCCGGGAAGGTGACTCTTCTTCAGCTTGTCCTCGAGATGTGACAGTCGTTTCAGGAGAGATGCTGTGAGGCCCCTCCAGGGGTATACAGCCAGGGTGGTTTTTACGAAAGTGCTGATTCAAGATGGCCTGGAAGGGAAAACTTTTGCCACAGACATGACAATGAAAGGGCTTATTGCCTGTGTGCTTGCGTATATGATACTCCAGCTGATCTTTCCGGGTATACTTCTTGCCACACATGCGGCAGACAAATGGTGTGATCCCCATATGTAGGCGCATATGGCGGTCTAGGCTCCCCTTCTGGTTGAAAGATTTTGCGCAATAGATGCAGGTGAGACGGGGATTGTATCGGAACCACCGTTCAGATACTTCCTGTTCTCGGAGATACTCCACATAGCCACTTACTCCCATCATTGCTGATTCTTCTACCTGTTCCAGGAGAGGAAAATAAGCAAGAATAAACTAAGCATACATGTTAAAAGCAATCAAAATATTCTCTATATATTTATATATGTATGTGTGTGTGTATATATATTTTTAATGGCACTGGGGATTGAACCCAGGGTTTCATATGTGTTAGCAAGTGCTCTACCCTTGAGCTTCTTCCCTGGCTCTTTTCTTACATTTTACTTTTTGAGATAGGGTTTTGGTAAGTTATACAGGCTGTCCTCAGACTTGCCATCCTCCTACCTTAATCTCCTAAGTAGCTGAGATTATAAACCTGTACCACCATACCCAGTTTTTGATTAACTGAAATATAAATTCAAACACCACATATGACAGCAGCCAATGGATACTGTGTCAGACAGTACAGAAGAGATAATGGCAAACATAATATAAATTATATTTATGACATCATTATTACCATATTTCAACCAGCAGCAGCTAACTTTATAAAAATGTATATAATTTATAGGTGATGATATGCCTTTCTACCCCGAAATATTCTGATACCATATCAATAGATTATCTTCATTCTAAAAACTCCTCAAACTGGGCATGGTGGTGCATGTCTGTAATCAAAGTTACTGAGGAGGCTGAGACAGTAGAATTACAAGTTGGAAGCCAGTTTTGGTATCTTAGTGAGACCCTGTTTCAAAACAAAATAAAGAGGGATCATGATGTAGTTCAGTGGTAGAGTACCCCAGGGTTTAATCCTCATTACTGAAAAACAAAACAAAACAAAAAGAAAATAAAAAATTACTCAAAGTTTATCTGATTTCAGAGTGAGGTTTCTCCTATCTGAAAGCTGGGAGGGAGAAGGAATATATTCCTTTTGAGAATTATTTAAAATTTTAGATTTATAAATGCTTTTTGGTTCAAAAATTCTGTATTAAAATCTCACTACTCAGAAATTACTTACTGAGGGGCTGTGGTTGTGGCTCAGTGGTAAAGTGCTTACCTAGCACTTCTGCACCACACAAAAATAAATAAATAAACAAACAAATAAATAAAAGTATTGTATTTATCTACTACTAAAAAGAAAACAAATTACCTACTGACTTTTTTAGCCTATTGACTTCTAAGTTATTGTATTAAAAAAAATAAAAAAAAAAATGTTGTAAGGAATGACATATGTTTTGCAGAGGCTGAAGTACCAAGGCAAAGAGGATAAAATGTCAACACTGACTCTGGATTAACTAGAGAAAGTCTACCTAGTTAACAATTAATCTACCAATCTCGAGCTTTTTTTTTTTTTTGGTAGATGGACACAATACGTTTATTTTATTTAATTTATTTTTATGTGGTGCTGAGGATTGAATTCTGTGCCTCACATGTCCTAGGCAATTGTTTTCTACCTCTGAGCTACAGCTCCAGACCAACTCTCCTGAGTTTTTGTTTCATGTTAGCTGACAGTGCTTTTTTTATAAAGCATTTTAAACAGAGGCAGTTCTTAACAGATTTGGGAAGCAGCATGTTAAATCAAGGGTTGAAGAGAAAGTCTGAAGTTTATTTCTGATTCATTTTATATAACATTTCTTTCTGCTTTATTTCTCTAGATAATCAAAATGAAAATCACATAAAGAACGATGAATTATCCCACTAAAAAGTATTAGGTGATCAAGGACAAAGCACAGGATAACTTCCCTAGGCTAGTCCTCCCATTCACAAAATGAAAAGGCTATTTTAAGTGTTGCCAACTTTTAGGGATTCTCATGAGAATCAAACAGAATAATACCCTAAAATATATTTTTAAATTTTGCTTATTTATTTTTTGGCAGGGTCTCACTATGTTGCCCCAGACTCAAGCAATGCTCTTCAGTTAGCTTCCTGCATAACTGGGGCAACAGATGCTGGCCACCATACCCAGCTACACTTAAATATCTTGAATGCATAATATTACATATAATTAAGGGTGCTGGAACATGGATTCAAATTCAAGTTCCATTTATTATTTCACCTTAAATAAGTTAAATTTAACTATTCTATTCCTCAGTTTGCTCATCTCCAAAATGAATATAATAATAACCATCTCCCTCACATGCTGCTTTGAGCACTGAATGAGTTTATACACTAATATGCTTAATGTAGCTCAGTAACTATTAGTTATTATTAAATATTACATAAACATATATATGAAAAAAAGTTTTTCCTGACCTATTTCCTCCCTGCTCAGTGGTACCTGACCAACTTTAAATTCATATTATTTATTTATTTTTTTAAAAGAATTTTTTTTTTAATATTTATTTTCTAGTTATCGGTGGACACAACATCTTTGTTTGTATGTGGTGCTGAGGATCGAACCCGGGCCGCACGCATGCCAGGCGAGCGCGCTACCGCTTGAGCCACATCCCCAGCCCAAATTCATATTATTTATAATCTTGAGGGTATGATTCCATAAATATCCTTCCTAACATTAAGAAGTATTGTCCACATGCAGAAGGTAATGTATTTAGTAAATATGGATGAGCTATGATCACAAAAATCATTCATTATGATCAATCTCATTTAAAAGGCTACTGTAGTAAAGCTGCAATATAATTGTAAATGTGTAATAGTGGTTTAAGCACGAACAAAAAAGACAAGGCTAATTAGGGCACATGAAACTAGCAGCTGAGCTCCACGAGGACCCAGGAAGAATGAGGGGTATCAGATACACAGTGAGAGAAATAATATGATGGGCTTGTGACACATAGAGAAAGCTGTTAAAAACATTATAAATTATGTAGAAAATTAGGTCAAGGTCAGGCATGGTGGCACATGTATGTTATTCCAGAGGCTCAAGAGGCTGAGGCATGAGGATGACAAGTTCAAAGCCAGCCTCAGCAACTTAGGAAGCCCTAAGCAATTCAGTGAGACCTGTCTCAAAACAAAATATTTAAAAAGGGCTGGGGATGTGGCTCTGTGGTTAAGTATCCCTGAGTTCAATCCCTGGTATTGAAAAAAAAAGGAAAATTAGGTCAAATATTTTTAACTTTCACATGGCAGAAAAAAGAAAAAGCTATAGAAGATTTTTAAATAAAGGAATGACTTCAGTAGTCTCTTATAGTTTATTTACCCTATAATCAGGAAGTGCTTCAAGTCTATCAAAATTTGTCCTCAATGCCAGGTGCACTGGTGCATACCTGTAGCCCCAGTTCTCAGGAGGCTGAGGCAGGAAGGAGGATCACAAGTTTGAGGTCAGCCTGGCTGTCTTGGCAAGACCCTATTTCGAAATAAAAAATAAAAAGGCTGGGGACATAGCTCCATAGTAAAGTGCTCCTGGATTGAATTCCCAGTACAAAAAAAAAAAAAAAGAAAGAAAGAAAAAAAAATATAAAATAAAATGAGGTTCTTATAATGTAAATCCCTGCCCTGCTTTGGTCCTCTGCAGCAGGGTAAACTGGGGAGCAGAGTCAATACACTTTCATACATGTTTAGGCATATATATCACCCCTTAATATCATCTCCAGACAGTACTGCTTATTTTCTATTCCTTAATAGCCTATACCTTTTGTTTCAGCCAGCTAAACAATTTGAGAATTCCAATTCTTATCCCTATCCCATCTACAAGTGGAATAAATTACTTCTTCCTAACTTCTTCAAAACTGCATTTATAGCTGGGCAGGGTGGTAGTGTGTGTCTATAGTCCCATCTACTTGGGAGGCTGAGGCTGAAGGATTATCTAAATTCAGGAGTTTGATGCCAGCCTGGGCAACATAGTGAGACACCTCATTAAAGAAGAAGAAAAACAAAACAAAACAAAACAAAACAAGCCAGGTGTGGTGGCGCACACCTGTAATCCTAGAGACTCAGGAGGCTGAGGCAGGAGGATGGGAGGCTGAAGCAGGAGGATCATGCGATCAAAGCTAGCCTCAGCAACCTCAAGGCACTAAGCAATTGAGTGAGACCCTATCTCTAAAATAGGGCTGGGGATGTCGCTCAGTGTTCAGTGTCCCTGAGTTCAATCCCTGGTACTGCCTCTGCCGCACCCTCTCCCCCCCAAAATAGAAAGAAAAACAGAATGAAACAAAAAACATGAAAACAAACAAATAACAAAAACAAAGTTAATTCACTTTCCTTAAGTGGATACTGATTTTAATTACAGCCTATTAAGTACATCTATTCCTATAAAAATGTTACTGAAATCTATATACATCATATTTTTTTTTTTTATTCACTGGTCTGTCTTATCTCTGTCCCCATTAAGCTTCTAAGATTATCTCATTACTATATTTATTTGTTTAACCAGTTATCTTTGCATGGTTATCATACCATATTTGACAGATGAAAAAAAGGGCCCCAATTATGAGAATAAACTACTTTTCCTCCAAGTTCCTGACATTTTCTCTAAAATCTAATAAAAAAAAAAATCACAGTTTGTAACAATGTCTGTTACTACTTTACCGTGTATATCATAAACATCCAGTGGTTTAGCTAACAAGATACAAGTATAATGCAGAGGTTAAAAAAATTATCCATGCAATCTTAATCTATTAGTGCTTTTTCTTTTTCAAATTTATTTTTTAGGTGTAATTGGACACAACGCGTTTATTTTATTTATTTATTTTTATGTGGCACTGAGGCTCGAAACCAGGCTCCGAGTACTTTCTTTTAAAAGGCAAAAGTATCTAATTTACTGTGTTCTACTTGGTGAGTTTACCACTTTCTAAAAGCTCAATTTTCAATTATACAAATTCTTGAGAAAAAACAAAATTAATTGATTAACTTCTTATACTAGTTGCTAAAGAAAAGATATTCCTGGTCTTTCTAGAACACTGTAATCTAACAAAAGATGCAGGAAGCTGGGTACAGTGGTGCACACCTGTAATCCCAGCAACTCGGAGGCTAAGACAGGAGGATTGCAAGTTCGAGGCCAGTCTTGGCAACTTAGCGAGACCCTCAGCAACACAGTGAGATCCTGTCTCAAAACAGAAAATAAAAAGGGCTGGGACATAGCTCATTGCTAAAGTATCCCTAGGTTCAATCCCTAATACAAAGTTTAAAAAAAAAATTCAGGAAGAGAATAAATGAAAAAAAATACATGCATACAAAACAGCACACATTTGAAATGTATAAGCAATCTGTTTATACATACATACTATTATAAGTTAGTTACTATGTTTTGGTGTCATACTCTCACACATACAAAATCATACACTTTCTCTTCTGGGTCCTAAATTACCTGCATGTAGTTTTCAGCAGATAATTTTACTGTCAGGAATAGAGATTGGCCCCTACAATCAGGAAAGAGTATCACAATCTTGTTATTTTTTTTTCTACTTCCCAAACAATATTGAAGCCAAAAATGTATTTCTGGCAAGCTCATAAACAAGAATAAAGTAATCAAATATTTCTTTAGCAAGGCCACTACATCTTTCCTTTCATTCATTAAATTCTGTTCAGTCAATGGTAATTCCTCCAGTTATACAGCAGCTGTAAGCCCACAACAACATACCTGGGAGCTTGGCTGCTTGGGCTCATCCACTCTCCCGGGAGACTCACTTCGGGCTCTGTGTCTCTCAGCCAAGGGGACAACACTGCCGGAGGGGCTGAATCTGTTGGAGAGGAGCATAAAGGTACTATAGAAAAGTAGTGGCTGAGGAAGGGACAACCAAGCAACTGATGACTGAAAAATACTTTCACAGTCAATATATAACCTGGTTTGAAATAAGGTAAAAAAGTCTGTCCTAGTAAATTTAAAAAAGTACAAAATGCATAGTAAGTCCTATGAGCTGGTGAAACTATAGCTAAATATAAGCTTTCTACCCCTGCATAAGTACTGGAAAAGGGGTAAAAGAATAAATAAAAAATGGTTCCGTAACATTGGGTTTTTGGTTGTTCTTTCCCCTAGACCCCATTGTGGGAAGCCATTCTCGCACGTGATTGGGCACCTCCCGATTGGGTGTGAGGTGTTCTGGCCAAACTGTGTCGGAGCTATCCCCACCCTCTCCAGAGCCTGTCTGTGTGGGGGTGTGACTGACCATTGACCCTGAGACCAATCACTGACCCTGACCTTGGAATGCTGCCCCCCTTGACCTTCATTGGATGGAATTTTCCCCCTGAATTTCTTGTTCCCCAATAAAAAGCCACTCCCTGATGTGCTCTGTCTCTCTCCTGCTAGTCCTGAGTAAGCCTTGCTGCCCCACCAGATGGTTTGAGGTGAGAGTCAGAGGGGAGAGCCGTCTCAGACCTGGTCATAGAAAAAGGTAATTGAGTCTGTGTGTTTATTTTGATCTCACTAGTTAACTTCTATGCTACGAACCTCTTTAATGAAACCAGCGTGCTGGTCGCGTGGTGGACCCCATTATAACCTGTTACGTATTTCAGGCTGTTGACATACATCATGAAAAATACAATCCTTGCATTTAAATTGATATTTTTGTTGAAGTTCTAACATAGGAAAATACAGTGCTAACATTGGGACCAATAAGTTGAACGTTCAAAAATATATATACATATATATTTTTAATATATTTTAGTTATAGATGGACATAATACCAGGGCCTCACACATGCTAGGCAAGCACTCTACCACTGAGCTACTACCCCAGAATATTTTAACTATTAAAGGCACACTTAATAGTTAATTACCTAAATCAAAACCACCTTAAGTAGAAACAGTATAGTATCTGAATGTGTGAAACAGTGGTGTCTCTAAAGATCAGCTATATGCCAAAGAAATGGTATCCTTAGTTTTCATTGCTCAATTTTAATTAATTAATTAAATTTTTGGAACTAGGGATTGAACCCAGTGGCATTTACCCACTGAGCCACATCCCCAGCCAATCTTTTTTTTCAATTTGAGACAGGGTCTTGCTAAGTTGCTGAGGCTGGCTTTGAACTTGTAATCCTCCTGCCCCATAGCTTTCTTAGTTGTTGGGGTTACAGATGTGCACCACCATGCCTGGCTAATTTTTATTTACTTTTAAGAGGAGAAAGAACAAATATTACAATATAAATTATTTCTTTGTTTCAATTGGCTTAGATTAAAATTAGTGCTATTTCCATCAAAGAGAAATGTTCTAAAAAATTTGATGTATTAGGAAGAGAGAAGTGAGGTACAGGACACAGTACCACTGGTGAAAAAAGGACAGTCTCAGGTTTGCAGTAGCAGCATTCATCTTTGACAGAGAACAGATAAGAGACTACCAGATGACAAGTGAAAATAAGAATGAAGAATATCCAAAAAGCTTTTCTTTGGATTCAGTGTACTATGTTGACACTAATGTGAAACAAACAATCACTGATGATACCACACTTCCTCTAATTTGTTAGGTGGGCGCAAAGAAAAGCATATAGTGCTACAAAAGGAAAGTTTAACTTCCCAAGGCACATACCTGTGCGATAACCAAGGAAGGGCAATGCTGCCAGGTTCCTAACTGATGATCAGTTCCCTGGCGGGAATCCTGAGAAAGCCCTGGCAATGACTGATCCTAGTGTGGCTGCAGATGTTGATTCATGGAGGTGTCTAACTTTACCCTAGTTCTCACAGCATTGTGACTACGTCATGACTAGGAGCTTCCTGCTTTAAAAAAATAAGGATACAAGTCTTTTGGACACCTCAAATCCCCAACATTAACTTATTCTGGTTAAGTACATCTGGTAAACATGTCTGTATCACACAGAGGACCCTCTTAGTGATGTCTGTACAAGAGCCATTAGAAGGGAAAAAACTCAGAACTTACCGGTCAACTTCACTGCTTGTTGGCCGAGCCACCTTGGCTCCTGAAGACCCTAAGGTGTAACTCTCCTGTCCTACAGAACCATGGCCTGTGGTGTCAATTACCATGGCTGTGACTTCCTCTGCACTACTCCCATCTTCTCCAGAAGGCTGATTCTCAGGCCCAAGCCACTCCTCGAGATTTTCAGTTTTGATGTGCACTGCTCCAAGAACCCTAACTTCATCATCACTCCGGCCACCCCGGTCTGCTACTCCTGTCTCCACATACCACTGTCCTGCTCGGTTGATTCGAAGAATGGGCTCCCGGCTTTCTACATCAGAACTCTGTTCAATTATCTGAGGGCTGGTGGACTCCTCAGGGGGACTTAGCTCTCTGATGTCTAGCACAGCACTGACCTGCCCTCGTCGGTTTCCCTTTGGGGTATTATGTCGTGGGCTAAGGGAGCGGTTTAGATTTGGTGTAACCCTGTGAGACTCAGGAGGCCTATCTTGATGCTTTGTCCTTGTTTGACTTAATTCTGCTTCAACCTCAGCCACATTAATTTTGAAATGAATACCCTCTAGGATCTGTGTACATTTGTCTATAATATGCTGCATTTGCAGAAAACTGGCAGCTGTTAGGTAGCTGATGATATCTGCCAGTTGCAGGCATATCCGCCCCGTGTAACAGAAAGAAAGAAGCTGTTCAAAAACAGTAGGGTTCTTGATGACTGAAATGGAGACAGTACTCATTTCATTCAAGGACATATGATCCCGGAAATAGGGGGAACTGGCAGCCAGTACCACTTTATGAGCCCGAAAAGCTTGTCCTTGCACATTGACCACAATATCACAGAGACGGCCCTGCATGCGCAGTTGATTTAGATGGCTGAGAACTGAGTTGCTGAAGTCAGGGATCTCCAATTGTATGTTCCCACCTTTCTCCATGGTCGTGCCTGAAGGTGCAGGCAGGCATTCAACCCTGCTGAAAGAAACCGTGTTCTCATTAATCATAATTTTATTACCCTGATGCTTTTTAGTTCAAACATACTTAAAAATATCATTTGGTAAAATCTCCAAGTACAAAGAGATACCTTATGTTGAGATATGGAAATCATATTACCAACAGGTTTTTTAGTCTGTTTCACAGCAAGATAGTTAACGTTAAAAAAGCAATCTTTAGACTCCTAAAAATTCAAACTATGATCATGCTCTCTTTATACAACAGCAAAACAGAAGTTTGACAAAAGGGAGGAGGGATGTTAATGGCAATGTATTTGCAGACTGAATATAAAGTCCTATGACAACATTACAACTTTGAAGGAGGAAAGCTTTTTGAATAAATGTATCTACACACAGATAGACTGACTGGATATACCTCTTAACGTTTTAAAACATGCTGCTTAAGTTATGCTTATTACTTTGTAAAGTGACTAATATCCCATATGAATGCAGGCCAATTTTTAAGTTTACAAGTCAGAGCTCCCACAGTAAGCCTTTGGATATGGCACTCTGAGGCAAACCCTATATTGAGAAAAATTCTGCAGCTGTGTCAGGAATCAAATCAAAACACAGAGAACTTCAAAGTTCAGTTCTCAAAGTTAGGAAAGGTCATGAAATCTGCCACTATTCGAATTCGAGGTTGGGAATTTCAGAGTGGTGATGATACTTTGATATTGAAATTTACTTCCCTAGAGCTGGTAACAATAGAACATTTACAAATACATCGAAAGAATGCAACTGCATCCAACTGTTTTTAATAGTTTATAGAGTACAGTTTGTAGAAATCCCATAAGGAAGACAATGCTTTAAGTCCAGTGCACCTCCACTTAGCTAAAGTTTTATAGTCATAGTTGTATATGCCTTGAAACTGCAGGAACTTATCCTAAGAAGCTCACAGCATTGCCCCGCATTGACAACACATTTATCAGTAAACAGGGAAGTGTACACACTGCTTTCAAGAACCAACTTTAGCCAATCTGACCTTTTTCCAAAGCGTTATTGTTTGTTTTGAAACTTTTAATCCAATAAGAGCCTCTGTCGATGCCATCATGAATTCAGATGTGTTTATTTTGGAGCCTACACCAGCGCCTTTTTTGTTTGCTCTTTCCGGCAATTCCCCAGTGAGGAGGAAGACCCTGGAGTAAAGTCTTTCTCTACCGTCGGCACTGGAGGAGTGAGAGCTGAAAGAGGGAGAATCGGGATCGCCATGGGGTTGGCCACTCTGGAACTTGAGCGGCTTTCGTCTGCGTTAGGAAGCGTGGGGAAAGGGAACAGGCTGAGGGGCGACATGTCACGTAGGAACGAGCAGCGGGCGCAAAGGTGAGGGCTGAGCACTGGGAAGGGGGCGGCGCCCCGGGCCCGGGTCCAGGCGGTGCGTCGCGGGCGGGGAGCGGCCGGAGGTGGGTGTGTGCATCTGGGTGTGTCCCGGCGGCCCGGGGGAGGGGGCCGCCCACCCGGGGTCTTGAGGGAGGGGCCCCGCGAGAGGGCGGGTCTGCGGCTCGGCCCGGCTCGGGGCCAAAGGGGCGGAAGGTCGCCGGTGCCGTGAGGGGCGGTGCGGGGAAGCGCCTGGGTGTCGCGGGAGCGGGCTGCGGCGCAGACGGGCGGGGCAGCCTCGGGGCAGGGCGGCGGGGCCGGGGAACGGGTCTCGAGCCCAGTAGAGGAGCAGCACCTACCTCCGGGGGTGGAAATGGGCCGGAATGGGCCGGAACACCGTCCCGGAAGTGAAACCCCCCGCCCCCTCCCCCGGAGCGGGCGACGTGCCGGAAGGAAATCGCTCACCCTTATACCGTCCCCCTCCCCCAACGCTTTCCGTTCGCGCCCCCTCCCCTCCCAGCGTTTCCTCCCGGGCGAGGAGGAGGGCGGATCCCAGCGTCACGTGAGCGGTCGGGTCCCCGCCCCAAATTACGATGTCGGGCGGGGCCTTGGGAGCGGGCGGGAGGTGGGGCTGGAGGAGGAGGAGGAGGCTTAGAGGGGGGAGGGGCGGAGCAGCAGCGGCGAGGGGAGGAGCGTGCGTCGTGACGTCATGAGGAAGAATGCTCTTATACTGGAGTTCGGGCGCCATATCGGTCTTTCGGTGCTTCCAGTCTGGTCGGCCGTAGGTAGGTTACTGCTTTGCGGTGGTTGGAAGCGGTCGGCTCTTGGAACCCTTAGGAGTTTGGGCCTTCCCGAACGGGTTGCTTTGCTAGGCCTAAGGCGCGCATTTGCAGGCCTCTCAAGGCGTAGAGGGAGATGGCGTGTTGGGAGCCCGCGCGACCTAGATAGCGTTGGGATTTGGGGGCTTAAACTATGAGGAAGATGCGGCTCGAGTGCCCTGCCTGTGATGAAGCCTTTGTTGGTAGGGACATCTGAAGAGTGTTGAAGAATGCCAACGGCTCTGAAGGCGGCCGGCGCCGAGTCGCCAGAGTAGGCCTTTGTTCCAGTAATGGCGCTCCCAGCCTCGAGCGGCTCGATCTGAGGGAAGGACACAAGAGCCCACGTGGTTCTTTTAGGTGGCTGGGTTCCGCAGTGCACCATTTTGGGTGCATAACAGTGTATTTCTTGCTTGCATATTCACGTGTATTCACGGTTTTATTAGTGGTTCTTTAGATGCATTGTTATTTTGCAACATGAAGTGCATCATTTACTTAAGCCTATGGTGGTAGGAGCTATCAGTCTTAGCTAATGTGGTAAAACATTAGCTTAAATGGAACGAATGAGTGGAAGGTCTAACGTATTAGAAATGGTATGGGGTAGGTATGTAATGTGGGTTATTTTGTATAGACAATAGAAATTCAACCCAGGAGCTACATCTCCAAACGTTTTTCCTTTTAGAGACGCAGGGTGTCCCCTGAAACTATATCTACTTGCTTCAGCATTCTGAAGTAGCTGCAGTGTGGCTCCGGATGGCATCTTGCGTGCAGGTAAGAATGAAATATGCATAGAGATAGCTTTTATACTAAGCCTATGATGGTGTAAGAGTAGTGGACAGAAGGGATTTCTGAAAATTTTCATTCTGAGGCATTAACATTTTGAACATGTAATCTGATTTTTAATTCACCCAAGGATGTTTCTCATTGTTTGTATTATTTGTTTTCTAGTTAGATGCCAAAGGAATGAATACTAAGGTGAGATACTGAAATTTCCTCAAGGGATTTAGATTAATTGCTTAATGTGCTACAATGATGACATTTATTTGCTACTCTTGACTGCAAGAATGACGACAGACTAAACCACCATTATTTTAACTGAGGCACACAAAATAGTTATTTGGGGACTGTAGAGATTGCACCTCGGTAACATGAAATTGTTTCTTTCCAGGTAAAAAGCCTCTCCAGCAATGGACACAAGGTTAGAAACATTTATATACTCATGCATTATGTAAAATTGAAAGTAGACAAAACAATCTTATTA
The DNA here is from genome assembly GCF_052094955.1 of Ictidomys tridecemlineatus. Lineage (NCBI taxonomy): Eukaryota > Metazoa > Chordata > Mammalia > Rodentia > Sciuridae > Ictidomys > Ictidomys tridecemlineatus. The sequence continues at coordinate 7,607,675 of NC_135486.1, read as the reverse complement.
GCATTTCCCCCTTTGCAGATGTGATCTGCTCTAATTCCAAAATCAAACTTCTGGGGGCAGGTGGAAGAGGCAGATACTGTGATGGTTGCATAGTTCAGCAGATTTAAGTCATGAAGAAATATACTTTTCTGATGTATCTGGGATTGTTGTTCGTGGCTGTTAATTAGCATAAGCAATATGGCAATTATCAACTTTAAGATCTAAAATTTTTTTATATTTTTTTAGGCACTAGATAGAAAACCAGAAGTAGAAATGGTGAGTACAGCATTCCACTAAACATAGGTAGCTGGGCAAAAAAGATGGCGTTTTTGGATTGCATTTTTTTGTAGTAAGCACTCAAGCATAAGGGCTAAATTCATTAAATGCCGGTATCTTGCCTGTTACCGTTTCTGAGGTCAGTGTGGCCTGGATGATGATAAGAAGATAACTGATTGAACGTGAAGTTTTTAATTAGCTCTAACTGATTTCGGGCATTGTTGGTTTGGGCTGGGAGAAATTGCATATTTGGCTATTCTAAAATCACCCTTATTCTTTAGGTGGAGGATGATTTCTTTGGATCTGCTTTATTTTTCTAGTAAGTATTGGAAAGCATTACCTGAGAATGCCAATAAACTGCATGCATGCCTGTTGCGTAATAAATTTAAAAGTGAATGAAAACTTGGCATATTTGAGCATGCTCCAAATGGGGTTTTTGTAATGATGTTGTTCAAATGTCTGACCTGAAATGAGCATGTAGACAAGTTTTATGCTGAAGAACCCAAGACATACAGTTTGAAGAGAATTGATGACATTTATCATACTAACAAAGTTCTTCATACTTTCATTTATAGTTCCTGGAAACACATGTTGATCTGGATAGCATGATTGGGTAAGACCACAAAAACAATTTTTTAGTTCCTGATGTCTTAGGTTTATAATTTTGAAACATAATTCTACTAATGAATTAAGTCTAAGGATTATTTCTTATTAAACCAGTAGACCATAAATAACTTTACTATATATAAAGTAGATTTAACAATTGAATAGGGGTTACAAGTATTTATAAATAAGGTAAATAACTATTTTCAAAGTTAGTATGAAACTGTTGGGAAGAAGTTTCTAAATCAATAACTTTACAGATTGGAGACCTGTTATTTTTTAATATTTTAAAGTTGTTGATGGACCTTTATTATGTGATGCTGAGAATCGAACACAGTGCCTCATGCATGCCAGGCAAGCGTGTAACCACTGAGTCACAACCCCAGCCCTGAGACTATTTAAAGGTATGTATCATTTATCTTACTTACTAATTGTGTAAGGTGCTGTTAATGATGATTTAAAGTTGAAACAGATGGGAATCTCTCTGAAAGAGAATGAAGATTAACTTTAAACTGAAACAGTAGTTGGAAAATATTTAGAAATATCTTTGTTAAAAAACTATTGCTAAGTTAGACTAAATTCCTGCAGGTACACAGACTCAGCTTGGGAAGCAGTGGCAAGAAGTTTTAAGCAAAGGTACATCAGTCTCAAGATTTTTACTGATGGGGTGAACTAAGGCCTTGCAATATACTAGGTAGGCACCTCAGGCCTCAAGTTGGAAATAGACTAGATGTTCTCAAAGCCGATACAATGATGATAACATAGTTCAGCAGATTTTCACTGATGAGCAATCATGTCTTTCGCTCCTATCTGATGTATCTGGCTCAACAATCCAACTCATTCTGTTAAAATGACCTTTTATTGTCCCCATATAAAATTTTTATGGACTTTGTACTATGACTGTTTATCCTGTATTTTCCTTTAATGCCAGGAGTGAAGCTGGACAAGGTGTGTCTATGATCCTCCTATCTACACTATCCTGAGGGATGACCATCTCGTGAGCCCAGGAGATAGTGGCCAGGGGAAGCAATAATGATTGGGGAGGTTAGTACCAAAACTTAGGGTAATTTTATTAACATAACTCAAAATTACTTAGCTTATCTAAAACATAATACTTTAATATTTAATTTTTTAAAAAATTACTTCACTTGCACCAAATTAGTGCTTACCTACCTATTTTTAAAAGATAAAAATATGCCACTAAAATGAAAGTGAGTAGGACCTTTACCATTTACTTTGGTATGCTGGGGATTGAACCCTGGGCTTTATGAAAGCTAATCTATGTGCTCCACCATAAAGTACCGATAAATTTCAAGTGTGTACTTGTTTTCTTAACAGGTGTGCTGCATCCTGAGATCTAGGTATGTCAAGATTTAGTATATATATTACATATTTTAGTATGTAACCGGTGATGTAATGATTCTGCCAAATGAATGTAATGATATCACTTTCAAAACCGTTCCATTTTTGATTCTGAGGTTACTACACCTAAAAAGCATCCTGTAACATTTTTTTGCCATGATTAATATGGACTTTTTTGTTTTAGGGCTTTTGTGGCAGCTGCAGGAATATCACTTAACTCTTAGGTAAGTATTGAAAATATCAGCACTAATTACTATTCTGAATACATGATGATCTCACCCCAACTTGAACTCTCTCACTGATCACTTGATGACAGTAAAAAGATCTGATATTCTGTATTCCCCAAGTACCATTTAAGTTGTAATCTGGAAATGTGGCTAAAAAGTGTTTTTTGTTGCAGGTAGCTGGATGGATGTTATCTCTTGGGATAGAAGATTGAATATGTCATCACATTAAGTTTCTGAAGAGAGTCTAGTTTTGGGCTGGGGTTTGAACCCATGAAGAACATGGAGAAGGGAATAAAGGTGTCTAATAAAAGTCACTAAGGAAAATTTTGGTGCTTTGTCATTTTGAGTTGAAATAGAGCCTGTACAAGTCATGAAGACTATTGCTTCATTATCAGTATAGGCAATACACTGGTATTGGGTGTCTTAAAGGTTATTTTCTGCTTGAAATGCCATGTTTACTGCCAACAGATCAGCTCAGGACAAGCCATATATTTGAAGGATTCATTATGGGGCTGAAAGACTGGGTCAGTGCTTTTTACTCTAAAGTACCTGAAAGACAATAAAAATCTCAAGTCATGGAGAGAACTTGATACTAAGGGAAATATCAAATTTGCATTATCACTGCTTAGTGAAATCTCCCAAAGAAAAATGTTTTTTGAGATTTACTCAAAGTAATAGGTCATTGAAATACTTGTCAGCCAAATATTTGGACAAGAGGGGTATAAATGGTTATGTCAAAAGTGGTATACCTTATAGGATGGATAACATTAGATAAAGTTACTGGTACTTCTAAGTGGAGCATTTGCCTTAAATTTTTTTGCCTAACTGCAAATCTGGTCAATGTGTTTTGTCAGTGTGGATTGCCAGTCAACTCCTAAATTTCCTGGAGAGATCTATTAGCATTTCACAAGTTATATTTGTCATAACGGGTGGCTATATTGACAAACTTGGTTGTGTGCTAAGCAGAATGGCCCTGTTTCTACCACATTCATCTTTGAACGTGCCCTTTACCATATTTACAGGTTTTCAGGACACAGTTTAAATTTATCCTTGCTCCATGGTGTAACTCCTCAATACTTGGAAAAAAACAAACCTAATGTGTGACTGCATGGAATTGCTTGGCCAGATGATAGGAATTTGCAAGGCATGTCTTGAGACTTGATCACTAGTAGTAGAAATATGATATAGGATATGTATCTGCAGTTGCTCAGATGTCCCACCTAACATTTTTATAAAATACTTTGTTACAAGAAAAAGGCGAGGGAGCTGGGGCTCAGCAGTAGTGCCCTTGTCTGAGATGAGTGAGGCACTGGGTTTGCTCCTGCAGCAGTCAACTAAAAATTAAGGTCTGATATTTCCAACTCCGTCCAATTATTAATGTTGAGTAATGATCCGTTGTGTGTATATTTCCATCTGTTGAAGGGTATCTTGGTTGCTTCCAGTTTACCTACTATGAATTGAGCTGCTATAAACATTGATGGCTGTGATACTGTAGTTTGCTGATTTAAATCTTTTGGGTATCTACCAAGGAGTAGGATAGTTGGGTCAAATGGTGGTTCCTTAGTTTCCTAAGGTATCTCGACTGCATTCCAGACTAGTTGCACCAATTTACGGTCCTACCAGCAGTGTATGAGTGTGTCTTTCCCCCACATCCTTGACAATGTTGTCTGTATTCTTAACTCACTCTGTCTTTTTTCCTTTTCACAAGTTATTTTTTTTTACTGATATTCAACAGAATTACCTGTCAAATTGTCTTAATGGTTTCTAAATAGTTATACTCAATCTCTGTTTATCACATGCACATTAACAGACTATGCTTTGAGGACAATGGGTGCAAATCATTCCCTTTCTCATTGGTTCTCCTCCCATCTCCCAGGCACAGTATGCCTGGGAGAACTTCTCATGTTTTTCTGTCCCTCTTGTTGGAGTTAATCCTACTAGACTTTCCTGCATAGTCAAGGCCATGGAAAAGTTAGTTGGGTCTTGAGAAGACCTACAGTACTATGTAAGAGTAGGTTTGGTCTTCTTGGATTCCTCTAAGTGGATCATATCTAAAATAGATGACTCTTGCTAGAATTGATGACTCGCTATTTGATTCTGTAGGTCACTCATTTTTTGGTAGCTCTTTTGTCTCCCACATCAGCCTGTCCATGGGCAGTCAGATTAGCAGTATGTGAGATGAAGCTGCAAATACTGTTTCCTGGGTCCGGAAACTTGCCCGTCATCTATAGTGCTATCTTATAAGCATATGTAGCATTTTGTTCCTAGTGAACTCAGCTTTGTGAGGTAAGATCCATTGTGGATTCTTTACAAAGTGTCTAAGATGTTACCATGCTGCCATGATGTTTCCTGTGCCATGTTTCTTGCAAAACATGACATCTAGCCAGAGCACCTAGTTTCTAGAAGAGGTGAGTGCATCTGTCACTCCTGTTCTCTTGGATGACAAACAAGGTCAATGTTAAGAGTATCTCTTGATTTGCATTTCTCCAATTTCTAGAGATGAACATTTTTTCATATATTTGTTGATCAAATGTGCACCTTCTGAGAAGTATATTCAGCTCCCTAGTCCATTTAAATTGGAGAATATCATGCTAAGCAAAGTAAGCCAGTCCCAAAAAAACAAAAGAAAAATTCTCTTGGAGGCTGAGGAGACTGAATTTGAAATACTCTTGGTATTATGCATTTATTGTTTAATTTCAAGTATCACCTTACCACAATGATGTCTTAAATAGTAACATATCCTTAGATTTCAGTAGTGGTTCCCCGGCCCCAAATGGTCTGAAGTTGAGTAATGCCCAAAGTGATTATTTCTGGTATGTCAGGGCAGGATCCCAGAGACCTAGGGCCTTTGGTATTTGTATTCCAGAAAAGATCTGGATTGTGGGTCTCTTCTGTATACAGCTTGCTTCCAGGACAGTTTGAGAATTAGGCATTGAACAGTAAATATATATGTAGTTAGAAATTAGCCAACAACCTTAGATGATATTGATGGATGTAAAATTTTATTTTCTTATCCAATAAAGGGCATCTCTAGAAATTCTACTGACAAAGGGCAGGCAGAATTGGATACCTCACTAAGGGAACCTTGCCAGCAAGAACCAGCAAATGAGTGAGACACAAGCAAGGTAAAAAAAAAAAAAAAGTTTAGGGAAAAGCTCTAATAGTGAACCAATTTGCTGTTGTAGGGAAAAACATTCATAGCTTTTTTTTTTTTTTTTAGCAAGGGAAGCTGTACTGGGAATTGAACCCAGTAGTACCACTTTACCAGTGAGCCACATCTCCAGCCATTTTTATTCATTTAAAATAAGGTTTATTTAAAATAAAGAGGTTCTTTGTTTAATTGCTGAAGCTAGCATGGAATTTGTGATCCTTCCTTGGCCTCCCAAGTCACTGGCATTATAGGTGTGTGTGTGCCATTGTGCCTAGCACTCCATAGCTTTCTAGGTGTCACAAGTTAACTGGGGTGGAGTCTTATTTTCTTATAGTGTTATATTGCTTAGAGTGTTGAGAAAATAAGGACATAAAACTGATAATGTTTACAAATTATAAATCAAAGGAATTTTATCAAGGCAGAAGATCAAGTAGAATTTCAGTATTGAGATTAATCTCATTTTATAATTATTAAATTTTTAATTATCAAAACAAAATCACATTTTTTATATTTGAAGTTGGTCTAAGGTCAGTATTTATAATTGAGGGAAAATATTCAAGGACTAATGATTATCCCTAAAAATTGAAAACAAAGAATACCGATTTATAAATCCTTTTTTCTTTCTGCAAGAGCCCTACTAAGTAATCAGGGCAAGTATTGTTTGCATTTTACATAAATAGGGAGGCTATAAAATTTGCTTAACGTGAAACAGACTTCATGACTGATTTTGTGTGTGTGTACACGCATTATATTATGCTACTTATTTAATATATTGATGGTTGAAATGTCATCAGGGCTGGATGAACTGAAACCCTCCATCAAGTGGCAGTCTAGAGAGAGAAGCATTTTTCTATATAATTTGATTTCCTGTTCTGAGTAAATCTACCATCTGAACATGAAAAACATGATTAGAAAACACTAAGCCACTATATTACTCCAATAAAGAGCCTTTTTGGGGGATGCGGTGGTAGGGCAACAGATATTAAACCCAGGGGCACTCAATCACTGACCCACTCCCCAGCCCTATTTTGTATTTTATTTACAGACAGGGTCTCACTGAGTTGCTTAGCATCTTGCTTTTGCTGAGGCTGGCTTGGAACTCATGATCCTCCTGCCTCATCTCCTGAACTGCTGGGATTACAAGTGTAAGCCACAATACCCGGCGAAAGAGCTATATATATATATATATATATATTTTTAACCCCAAGTAAAAAGGAACTTACAAAAAAGTCCCAACCAAAAAAGAAAAAAAAAAAGCATATTGTGAAATTTTGATACATTATTGTGAAGAATCCTTCCTGGGTTATATTCGCCTACAGACTTGTCAGATGAGTGACACATCCAGATTTGATTTTAGCCTTGGTGAAGCAAAGAGGACAAAACTCAAGTTCAACTTTCTGGATGGTGTGAATGATTCAATGAGCTCCTTTCTGCTTCTGAGTCTGCTGGCCAGGAGACCTGGATGTGATAGGGCTTCAGTTCCTGAGGAGAAACAGAATCTGGGGCGTTGCTCATGAGGTCATGTCCCCGGAAGGATTTTGGGAAGGCTATGACATCTCTGATGCTTGCAGCTCCAGTGATAAGGCACATCAGTCTGTCTAGCCCTGTGAGTAGAATACAGTTAGCCAATGAGAAATACATAGTAATCAAATGTTGGGAATGTCTTAAGTTTTTCTATAAAATTTATAGAGAACTTTATTTTTGGTGATACTGGAAACCAAACCCAGGGCATCACATATGCTAGGCAAGCACTCTTAACACTGAACTACAATTCTATATATAACTTCTAAATAAAATCTAGGCTGCACCAACCATAGTATTCTGCTTTTACAGAACTGAACTGGACATGGTAGTGGTGTATGCCTGTAATCCCAGTGGCTTTGGAGGCTGAGGAAGGAGGATTCCAAGTTTGAGGCCAGCCTGAGCAATTTAGCAAGATTCTGCCTCAAGGAAAGGAGGGAAAAAAAAGCTCGAGGTGTAGCTCTGTGGTAGAGTCTCCCTGGGTTCAATCCCCAGTACCATAAAAACCTTTCAAATGCAAAATTATGTCAAGTTTTAACTAGTAAAATACACTTTTAGGGCATGTGCTTTTAGCATGTGTGAAGTTCTGGTTTCAATCTCAAGTACCAAAAAAAAAAAATACATAAAAATATATTACTGAAATTAAAACAAACTTACATTCTCATAGAACGCTTGACCTCAACTCCACCCGCCACTTATCATAGGCTAAAAACCCCAACTTGAGACAGTGCTATGGAATGAAATGTAGTTTATAAATAATGTACAAGTTATTTACCTAAGGCAATTCCTCCATGAGGGGGTGCCCCATAATCTAAAGCCTGGAGCAGATGGGACAGTAATTTCACATCTTCCTGAAATTCAAAAGATATTCCATTAAATATAAACACCGAAGGTCCACTAAGTACTGCGTTCAAGGCTTAGGTGCTAATGGGAAATAAAGTTGAGTTAACCTTAATGTGACTTAACTAAATTATCATGAAAATTCATTAGCAGAATTAAAACAAAAAAAAAACTTTAAAGAGGTTTACAGTTTAGCAAGGGAACAAGACAAATCACAGACAACATGTAGAAAAGTGCCTGGTGCCTAGTAACTGCCACCATTACTGTTCTGCTAATCGGAACAGAATAAGACGGACCAAGGTAGGCTCAAAAGGGCAAGATGAGTAGCAGGCTGTGCTGTCACAGGGACCAAGAGAAAAGCATAAGTATCAAATGCAGCTGGGAGGCAGGAGAGGCTGAAGGCCAAGCACTGGAATAATTCTCCAGCCAGACTCTAGAGTAGGATCTAGTGAAGAACTTCAAACAAATGAGTACCAATCATTTTATTTATGTGGAGCCCAAGCATCAGGGATTTTTTTTTTTTTAAACTGGAAAGATGATTCAATTTTCTTTTTCTTTCAGTCCTAGGGATTGAACCCAGGTTCTTGCACATACCAGGTAAGCACTCTACCACTGAACCACACCCCCAGCCTTTAAAACAAGGTCTCACTAAATTGGCCTAGAACTTGTGATCCTCCTGCCTCAGCCTCCCAAGGAGCAGGGATCATAGGCATGTGCCACCATGTCCAGCCAGATGATTCTGTTCTAATGGGCAGTAGGAAAGGGCTAAGAACCACCAGAGGCAAAGAAGTGTATTCTTACTCTTCTGAAAAGCTTGACAATGAAAGGAATGAAAAAGGTAGGCTGGAAACAGGTCTGGGAGCTTCAGGCAGAAATGGGCACAGGTTTCACAATGCCCCTAAAATCAAAGAGCACCTGATGTTTTGAGTTTTCCAAATGGGCTCTCACATCCTACTTCATACCTGTTAGTCCCACAAAATTAGTTTTTAGGACCAGATTGATGGATGGTTTCCTTCATGAAACTTATCCTATCCTAGAAAATCACTGAATTTTTAAATTCTCAACCTTTATTTTTCAATTTTTAAAATTCTGACCAAATCCCACTCTCTATATCACTAAAATATACCCCTACCTTTCATACAGTTCAAATATATCTATTAAAAGGCATAAAATCTCTTTATACTTTTCTCTCAACATTTTCAGTTACTGGAAATAACTTTTTTGGAGGGGGGATGGTAATGGGGATTTAACTCAGGTGCCTCACCTCTGAGCTATATCCCTAGCCCATTTTTAAAAATTATTTTAGTTGTAGATGCATACAATACCTTTATTTTATATATTTATTTTTTTAAGTGGTGCTGAGGATCAAACCCAGTGCCTCACATGTGCTAGGCAAGTGCTCTACCACTGAGCTATACTCCCAGGCCCCCAGCTCATTTAAAAAATTTTTATTTTTAGACAGGGTCTTGCTAAATTGCGGAGGCTGGCCTTGAATTTGTGATCTACCTGCCTCAGCCTCCAGTCACTGGAATTAAAGACATGCACCACTGTGCCTGGCTTGGAAATGACTTTCGAGTAGTGTGCCTCTTTTTCATCTCTGAAATTTCAAAGAATAAAGGTATCTATCTCATGAGATTACTATGAGGATTAAATGTATCAATGCATAGAAAGTATATAAACAGTTACTGGCATATAATAAGCACTAATGTTATCCTTATTTCACTTACATTTTTAAGTCCTACACTAAAGGTAGAGAGAAAAGCTGAAACTATTTGTATCTAGCAAATAATCATGACGGATGTTTAACAAAACCAAGGGAAAAACAGTGAGGCCAGGTTAGATGGTATGTTACCTTCAGTAGTGTCCCCAGGATGTAATGCTGTAGCTCTGCATCGTGAATTCGGATGGAACCTCCTCCAATCTCACTGCCATTTAAAACCAAGTCATAGTGTTGGCTGCGAACCTAGATTCACAGAGCCTTTATATTAGGGAAACTTCTAGCTTTCTGTTCTACAGATTAAAGATGCTGTAGCTACTTAGACAATGTATTAAACCACTGGCTCAATTTCTTCTGGGACTTCCAGAACTGGTCCTAGCTATCTTTAGACTATGAACTTTGAAGTACTTTGTCTTTTATTTACATATGTCCTTTTTATTTGGAAATACAGATATAGTACCTTTTCAGGTTCAGTGTACAGGAGGTGAATGTCACCAGGGTGGGGAGCAGTGAATGGGTGGTGGGCTGACTCCAGCTCCATGGGATTTTCCTCCTTGGGAAGAAAGAGTGGGAAATCCACCACCCAAAGGAAGGAGAACAGGGCTGGGTCACGGAGCACCATACCATTCATTTCCAAAATGTCGGCACATGCCAGACGTAACTTTCCCAACAGAGAGCACTGCAAACAAAAGATACATTGAGTTAGCTTCTTAACAATAAGCAGCATATGCCACCACCTGGGTTCTAAAGCACTATTCTCTAGGAAAAGAGCAGCCAACTAAAAAATGAGTTGTTCTTTCTTAGGAGACAGAGACCTGAAGATGACTAGCAGTCTTAGCTAACTGGGTGGTGAGCACCTAGTAATCCAGTGATTAAGAACACAGGCAGCAGAGCTTCAAAGACTTGGTTTGGAGCCTCAGTGTGGCTATTTAGGAACTCTTTTGTGCCCTTATCCACAGTAAAGGGGATGAATATATTTAATCCAAGATACTATTGTGATTTTATTAATTTATTCATGTAGTTGTAGATGGACAGAATACCTTTATTTTATTTTTATGTGGTGCTGAGGCTTAAACCCAGTATCTCATGCATGCTCGGCAAGCACTCTGCCACTGAGCTACAGCCCCAGCCCCTTATTTATTTTTGATATGGGATCTCACTATGTAGTCCAGGCTGGCTTTGAACTCCTGGGCTCAAAGGATCTTCCTGCCTCAGCCTCCCAAGTGGGTGGGATTAAAGGCAGCTGGGATTATAGGCATGTAATCCACCATGCCCAGCAAGTTTCCTTATTTTAAAAATAACAATATCTGTACTTCTCTCATGGGTTGGCATGGACATTAAATGAATCAATATATACACAGTATTTAGATCAGTGGTAAACAGGAGGTACTTAATAAATGCTAACTATGGTGTGCAGAGTTTCCCTGAGAAGGCAGTTTATCAGAAAAGTGTCACATGCCTGGAGATGCCTAGAATGCCACTTTTTTCTTTTTTAATACTTTTTTAGTTTTGATGGACCTTTTTAAAAAAATCTTTCTTTTTAAAATTTATTTATATGTGGTGCTAAGAATTGAACCCAGTGCCTCACACATGCCAGGCAAGTGCTCTACCACTGAGCTGCAAACCCAACCCCTAGGAGGCCACTTTGAGATCCATTCTATTCCCACAGAACACCTTCATTCTGACATTTTTCAGAAAGTTAATGTTACTTCCCACAGTCTTGTGTCTTTCTTTCAAGAAAGGTCCAGCAGGAATTGTAGTCTACCTTCCTTAGAAAGAAACAGCAGAATGTTTGGTTCACACCAAATTAATTTGCAGCATAATGTTATATTATATAAAATTGCAATGTATTTTTTAAGAAATTCATTAATAGTAAAATTTGTATTTAAATGGATTTCTTCACTCTGCTATTGCAGAAGGGAAAGATAATGAATTATATTGAGCTTTGAAGCTGAAAACAAATCTTTCCTTTGAAAGAAATAGTAAGGGAAAATATAAATTACAGTGAAAAAAATTGAATTTATGTTTAACATTTACAATATATTTTCTTTCTTTCTTTCTTTTTTTTTAATATTTATTTTTTAGTTCTCGGCGGACACAACATGTTTGTTTGTATGTGGTGCTGAGGATCGAACCCGGGCTGCACGCATGCCAGGCGAGCGCGCTACCACTTGAGCCACATCCCCAGCCTACAATATATTTTCAATATTCATGTTTGATTTTTTAAAATATATTTTTAGTTGTTGATGGACCTTTATTTTATTCATTTATTTATATGTGGTGCTGAGAATTGAACCCAGTGCCTCACACATGCTAGGCAAGCACTTTACCACTGAGCCACAACCCCAACCCCTCGTTTGATTTTTATACTACGCTTTTGCCTATCTTTCAAGGATTCTTAAAGGTAAATTCAGCCTCCCACATATCCCCTGAAGAATGGTGATTTACACAATGCATGGTAGCACTCACCACCTACAACTACTGCTCTTGAGAAAAAAGGGTCCTGCCTTGACTAAGCGGGTCCAGGAGTGTCTTTCAGCCTGCAGCCCTCCAGCAGTCTGAGCCGTCCTGCCACACTCTTGGTAATGAACTATGTACAAAAGTCAGCAACTACCAAATTTCCTTCATCTGCAAACCTTAAAAATGAAAAGTGTTTCATGGTTATATAAGTAAAACTACTGACCCTCTACTCAGGCAGATTTCCTAATCTGAGTCAGATCTAATTTGTGTGATGATGCCAATGGAGTCTGACAGCTGATGAAAAGACTCCAGTGTTCACATAGTGCATTAAGAAGTACTGAAAGACACATAACAGTGGATGCAGCTCCATCTCTGAAATTAACAAGTCATTTTAAATGTGCACATCCACAGGAGAAGAGAGGCAACATTTAGCATCCATTGCACAGATGCCTGCAGGTGACTTCTTACTGCTTTCTTGTGCTCTCCGGCAGTCAGGAGGACTACATCATCTTCTTGAATCTCCATTAGTCTAATTAATTCCAACCTTTGTTTCTCCAGTATGAATTTAGCAACGGGTGAATTCCAGTTTTCCTTGTTTTTTAGGAATACAGGTAAGACCTCCTGTGATAAAGAAAAAGAATCACTTACTTTGTGTGTGTGCATCTGTGGTACTGGGGACTGAACCCAGGCCCTTATGCATACTAGGCAAACCTCTACCACTGAACTACATCCATAATCCTTACTCATATTTTTTAAAAAGTGAGATTGATTCATTTTCTCATGGTACAAAGATTTCTTGGTCCCAGTGGAATTTATATGAGATTATCACTATTCTCTTCCCTGAATCCCTTCAAAATGATAAAAAGGAATTTTATTTTTTGTGGTTTTGGGGACTAAACATAGGGGGCATGCTACCACAAGCTATATCTCTGAACTGTTTCATTTGAGAATGTCTTGCTAAATTGCTGAGGCTAGCCTCCAACTTGTGATCTTGCCTCAGCCTTCTGAGTAGCTGGGACTATAGGCGTGCATCACTGAGCATTGCATAAAAGGAATTTTAAAAAAGTAATCTCACCACAATGAAAAAAAAATGGGAATGAAGCATAGGGAGTAATATTAGTAGATTTCTGGTAGATTCCAAGCAAATGATATAGGGATGGTTAAGGAAGCGGGATGAAGATGGCTCTGGCCTAGGAAAGAATGGAGGCAGCTTCAGCATAGGAAGGAACTGTTTTACCCAGCAGAATCCTGGAGAGGCTTAGGACTCATACACCTTGAGTCCCCAGGGTAACAGCCAAGTAACCTTGTTGCTCACCCTAAACCTATCCATTCACAAAGCCTTACCCAGGACCTTGTATTTCCAACCAGCTTTTAGAAGGCCTTATACTTAAACATGCCCAATCACCACACATTGAAGAAATTCTTCAGCATTTTAAAAAAAATCATTAAAATCGGAATAAAATAGAAGGAAGAGAGCTACTGGAAATACAAACATGAAAAAAAAGTTCAACAGAAGACTTGAGGAAATCTAGAAAACAGAATAAAAGGATGGAGAAAATGATAGGAAAGGACTTGGGGGGCAAAAAGCAATATAAGCTATGTGAAAGGGTTCAACATACAACTCGGAGTCCCCAGCCCTAGAAACAAAATCCAACAAAATAATTAAATAGTAAAAGAAATTTCCCCAGATGAAGACATGAGCTTTCATACTGAAAGGGCCCTTCAAGTGTGCAATACTTGAATAAAAAAATGATCCAGGCTAGGTGCGGTGGCACATACCTATAACCTGGCAGCTTGGGAGGCTGAGGCAGGAGGATCACAAATTCAAAGCCAGACTCAGCAATTCAGCAAGACTGTGTCTCAAAATAAAAAATAAAAAGGCCTGGGGATTTGGCGTAGTAGTTAAGTGTTCCTGGGTTTAATCCCTGGTATCAAAAAAAGTGATCCAAACTTGAAATTTTAGAGCATCAAGATTTGGGAGGGGCTGGTGTTGCTCAGCATTAGGGTACTTGCCTCACATGCATGATTCTGTGGGTTCAGTCCCCAACACTGACCCCCATCCCCAGAAAAAAAGTTTTCAGGAGGCTGAAAACTTCCAAAGAGAAAAATAATCAAATAATCATGTCTGCTGTAAAGGAAAAAATCCATACAAACATTATACTTCTCATTAGTAACAGCAGATGGGAGAAGTAATAACCATGGCTATGTGGTATGGCTATTTAAATTTAATTAAAATAACAGTAGCACATGCCTGTAGTCCATTATTTGGGAGCTTACCCAAGAGGATCACTTGAGTCCATGAGTTTGAGACCATATGAACAGCCTAGGCACCATATTGAGATCCTGTTTTAAAGCAATCCTCCTCAAAAAAGAATTGGAGGGGCTGCGGCTGGGGCTCAGTGATAGAGCACTTGCCTGGCACACGTGAAGCACTGGGTTCGAACCTCAGGACCACATAAAAATAAAGGGAGCTGGGGTTGTGGCTCAGCAGTAGAGCACTCACCTAGCACATGCGAGGCCTTTGGTTTGATCCATAGCACGACATAAGAATAATTATTGCATCCAACTACAGCTAAGAAATAAATATTAAAAACAGGGCTGGGGTTGTGGCTCAGTGGTGGAGTGCTTGCCTAGCACGTGTGAGGCCCTGAGTTCGATCCTCAGCACCACATACAAGTAAATAAAATAAATATTTAAAAAAAAAAATTGAGTGCTCTACCACTAAGAAAGATCCCCAATGCTTTTATTTTAAGATAAGTCTTGCTAAGTCATCCAAGCTGGCCTCAAACTTGCCAATCCTCCTGCCTCAGTCTCATGAGTAGCTGGGATAACAGGCTGTACTACCATCCCAGGCTTGCAAGAATGTTGATCTGGCTGAAGCAAAGGTATAGAATATAAAGAAACAGGAAATTAATGAGATTGTCTAAAAGTGAAGTCTCATTTGACTGTTGTCAGGCTGGTCTCAAACATAAAATGTGTCTGTCGAAGTTGGATATAGAGTTTTAAAATAGGTATAGGAATAACCCTGAATACTGGAAGTCATTCATGCTTGTAATGCTTTTTGTTAAACCTTGAGCATGTAGGGCTCTATTTATTTTCCAATTAAATTGAGTTATACCCAGGGGTAACATTAACTTTAAAAATAAATAGAAGCGTGATCTGAAATAACAAGACCCTCAAAATTAATGATATCTCAAAAGCTCAAGCAATCAGTTAAAAATACTGAATTCCCAAAAGGAAGAAAACTGCTTTAATTAATTCCTTACCTCATTAAAATGGTCAGCTGCAAATTTTCTAATGGACTCAATGTCTTTCTTTTTTAAGTAATTCTGATGAAAAATAAAGAAAACTCATTAATATGACACTCAGCTTCATAAACGTGTTTATAACATCAATGGAACACAAATATATGTTTTTTTCATCACAATAGTGAGATTTAATACAAATTTAATTTCTGCTACTAAATTACAAATTTTCCTGCCATCCTTTGGGATGATCCTGTTCTCTAGGAAGACACAAACCAGAGCAGGAAGCGGTGAGGAAAACCAGGCCCCAGCTGCCTCACCTCCTTACCTACCTTAACCTCACCCAACCCCATCAAAGCCACTAGAACTCTAAATGACCAAAAATAATTTTTTTTTTCTGTATGAGGAATTGAACTCAGGAGTGTTCTACATCTGAACTACAGCCCCAGTGTTTTTTTAAAAACATTACTTTTTGATTGGGGCCTCACTAAGTTGCTGAGGCTGGCCTCAAACTTGTAATTCTCTTGCCTCGCTCTCTTGAGTAGCTGGGCTTACAGGTGTGTGCCACATAAACAGGCTTCTAAATAACACTTTTTTTTTTTTTTTAAGAATTTAACTCTTATTTATTGATTGATTGATTTTTCAATACTGTGTTGAGGATTGAACCCAGTGCCTCACAGGTGCTAGGTAAGTGCTCTACCACTGAGCTACAACTCCAGCCCTAAATAACACACTTTTAAAACTTATTATAGGTCTTATTTTTCCCAATTATGCAGGTCTCATTGGAAAGAGCTGTCTTTCCCCAGAAGTCTTTAGATGTGGAATACAAAGGATAAATAAAATATAACTGAACTGTGAAAGAAAAAAATTTCAGATCCACAAAAGAATTCAAAATTTATTGAAGATTTCTTAAAAATTCTTTATATCTTGCTTTTGATAAACTGAATTAAGTTTTTTTTAATGTTTTCTTCTTTTTTAAAAAAATATCTTTTAGTTGTTGATGGACCTTTATTTATTTGTATGTGGTGCTGAGAATTGAACCCTGTGCCTCACGCAATGCTAGGCAAGTGCAGCGCGCTACCACTGAGCTACAATCCCAGCCCCTGGATTAAGTTTCTTAAAATTCTTTGCATCTTATTTCAAATTATCTTAATGTCTAAGTGAGACATTGGTTATCCTCAGCTATTCTCAGGGGGCATTTCATTAGGAACAGGAGATACAAAGAGGTGAAAAATAATATATATTCCTGTAGTCTACTTAGAGAAGAAAAGACACACTTGAGGCAAGCACTGTACCAACTGAGCTATATCCCCTGCTGAAAAGATACACTTGAAACAGGGTAAATAATATCAACAGGCAATAAGTTATCCTGGCATACCTGAACACACTTTTTATCTGGACTAGAGAGAGTATGGATACCAAATTACTTTCCACTGAACATATGAAGTGAATATAGAGTAATAAGACAAGAGTTCTTTCCCCCATTCTAAATATACTATGTATCCAAACGAGCATAATCTTTCAAAATAGTAATCTGATTGAAGAAACTTCTGGAATGACTCATTATTTTTAAAGCAAGTATACTTATTACAGTACTAAATGTGTCCCATCACTTTACAGTTAGTGCTTGCTCAGCCCAACCACTCTCCTTTCTCCTCTTACCTCCCTTTCCTTTTGCTTTTTTAGTGCCACCTCCTTTGCTTCCCCTACTGAGGCCAGAATCTTCAGAACACCAAAAATCAACAGGCCAGGACTATGCTAGGTGTTAAGAGCCTTTGGATAAACCAACACTATGACGAAATGCTAAATCCTATCCAGCATTTATGCTTACAAAGTATTGCCAATGAAATTATCCCAAATGAAGTACAATATCAGTGTATAGCAGTGTTTAAAAGAAAGGAAAAAAAGAGGGTGGCCAAGATCTTGAATATAAACTCACATTCTTAAGGTTTATTGTTCTCTACTTAGAGTTTTAGGGACACTGCTAGATTTTGAAAAGTACATATTTTTATTTAAAGAGAATACTTCT
Source organism: Ictidomys tridecemlineatus (assembly GCF_052094955.1). Taxonomy (NCBI): domain Eukaryota; kingdom Metazoa; phylum Chordata; class Mammalia; order Rodentia; family Sciuridae; genus Ictidomys; species Ictidomys tridecemlineatus. Next base: position 7,590,265 of record NC_135486.1, on the reverse strand, counting down.
TCCTCAAGTTTAAATGTACCAGTGTTAAACATATTTACTTCCAAAACATACACTACAGAAAAAACAGAACTATGCTTCACTTACTGCTCCTTCACGGACACACATGGCTTTGACAGCTCCTTGGGGCTTACTAAGTGCATCTTGAAGAAATCTGACCTCTGTGTGTCTGAACACATTACTGATATCGACAATCTGGTGAAAGGGCAACAAAGAGAGATAATTAAACATGAACTCATTTTTATCTCAAAAAATATTTTACAAATAAGATTTCAAAGAAGGGAATAGATCTTGATAAGTTAATATTTACGTTCAAAGAGGGCTAAGCACTATGCTCATGGATTGAGCATCATAACTTGTATTTTACAAATATTTATTTCATCCATACAAGAGTACTAGGCTGACAGTCTATCCCCATTTCATAAATGAGTAAACTGGGACACAGAAAAGAAAGTAAGTTGTCTAAGATGACAAAGCTAGTAAATGGCCAGGATGTAACCCAAGCAGTTGGACTTAAGACCCATTATTCCATATCACAAATGAAGATATGAGTATTTAAGTTGGTAGCTATATGTACAGTTATAACTTTGTATGCATCCTATTTTTAAAAAATATTTCTTAAGATGGACACAATATATTTGCTTTATTTTATTTATTTTTATGTGGTGTTGAGGATCAAACCCAGTGGCTCACATGTACGAGGCAAGTACTCTACCACTGAGCTATAACCCCATCATTATATTTTTTTCATTCTAAAAACTGAGCACAGATTTTATTGACTAGGCAGAATTCAATTTCTAAGAAATTTTTGTGAGAGCTGAGGTTCAGAAATATCAGCAGCATTACAAAGTTCAAGGGCTACTTGCTTTCTCAGAGCAAATAATGGAAAGCCTGGTAATGAAACTGCTCTATATAAATTCTACTCTTGTCCTTTCATACACATAGATATTAATAATCTGAATAAATGTCTTCAAGTGTTTGAGTTTTTTATTGACCAAGGAAAATGAAGAACTCTGGATCATTTGCCTTCCAAGTACCATGATGGCTTGAAATAGAAAGCATACTTTTTTTTCTTTCAAGTTACTATTCATGTCCCTATAATCAATAACTGGTAAGTACTGTAATAAAGACTTTATAGCAAGTATCTTGCTCTTGGAAATGGATCTTGGAACACATTAGATAGAAAAAAAGCAATTTAATGCTAACATGTTATTCTTTTTTGCTGTAGTTCTGTAACAAGGTAACAAAAATATATCTAACAGTGTGTAACACAAGTTTCATTAAAATGGTTTAAGAGACTGTGGAACTATTTGAGAGCAGGATTCTGGAAAAGTGTGGAGAAATACCTTCATGCCAAAGCGAGTGTCAGGTTTATCAGTTCCGTAGGTGGCCAATGCCTCAGCAAAGGTCATGGAAGGAAAAGGAACTACCAAAGGGTCTTTGTCACTGGGCCAGGAATACTGGAGCAGACCCTCAATTAAACTCTGGATCCCAGTCTGGTCTACAAAAGACATTTCTATGTCAATCTGAAACCAAAATAACACAAGGACACTAACTTGGAATAGTCACACACACACTATATGTATATATACATTTCTCTGCTTTCAGTTTACCACAGGATTCTATACCAAAAACACTTACAATATATAGAGAGTGTAAATATTATTACATATCTTCTTTAGGTCAGGCACTATGCTATTGCCTTGTATTAACTTGCTTAGTTCCCACAACCATCTCATGGCTTAAGGCTCAGAAAAGCTGGGTAATTTGCCTGTGTACCACCATGAAGAAGTTATGAAACTACATGTGATCCCAGGTTTGTCCAACTCCATAGCGTATGATTTTTTTTACACTTAATCATACTTATTAATATGCTATCATACAGAAATAAAATCATAATGGCTTTGATAAGTCCACAGATAAACAAATTAAATATCAATATACAGAATTACAAATTTTTTTAAAAAATTTATTTTTTAGTTGTAGTTGAACAAAATACCTTTATTTTATTTATTTATTTTTATGTGGTGCTGAGGATCAAACCCAGGGCCTCACAGGTGCTAGGTGAGAGCTCTACTCCTGAGCTACATCCCCAGCCCTAGAATTATAAGATTTTATTATACAAGAAATTTGCTTTAAGGACTTTCAAGTCAGGAACAATCAAACATTGATGACAACTCTGGCATTCCTCAGCTGATGACCATGTTCCTCATGAAAAGGACACATGAAATAGACCAAAAATTGGATAATGAGAGCCTCAACTGTAGGTGAATTTAACTACATATGTGCAGGGTAATACTTAATGAGAAGTTAGGTATATAAAGTTACTTCCCTGGTGTTCATGTAACTTTGTACCTGAGTAAACTCGGGCTGCCTGTCTGGTCTTGAACCTTCATCTCGATAACATCGGGCAACCTGAAAGTATCTACAAGTGAAACAAAGCACTAACTGAGTCATGGGTTTAAGAACACACAAACTTATCAGGAGGCAGATTGTGAAATAATAATGAATACCTCAAAGACATAAGAAACTTTTTTAAAAAAATGATACTTTTATTGGATACACAGCTGACCCAAGAGAAGTTACTACTCTATATTTTGTTTCTAAAATATTCTCTGGCCCCTTAGGACAGTGGTAATTAGAGTGTCATGTAAACCATTGGATGCTTTTTTTCCTAGTCAGTGCTTCTCAGCATTTTACTTTTTTGCTCTAGCCAGACTGAGGTACTTCTGCTGTAGGAACACACTGTAGTTTGCTGTTCTATGCCATTGCATGTTCATCCCCACCCCTGCTGAAATGCAGCTCTCTGAGGGTGTGACTCAGGATGCTTTCAATGTAATTTCAAACCTCTTCATACTTAGTTTGTAAAGTTCTTTTTTATGCTTTGTGACAGGGCCTCACTGTTGCTCAGGCTGGTCTCAAGCTTATGGGCTCAAGTCATCTTCTGTCTCCCAAGTAGCTGTGACTACAGACTCACTCCACTGGACCTGGGTCACAGTTTTCAAATTTTCATGCATTTATATTTTGGTTTATTTTACAGTTGGTTTTATTCATTGTTCTATTCTGCTTTGCTCATCTTATTAACTCATGACAACAAAACCTTCTTTTTAACCTCGTCACATCTATCAGCATAGACCTTTGTACGTGGTAGATACCAAATAAACTTTTTTTCCCTTCAGTACTGGGGATTGAACCTAGGGGTGCTCTACCATTGAGCTACATCCCCAGTCCTTTTTATTTCTTATTTTGAAATAGGATCTTGCTAAGTCGCTGAGGCTGGCCTGGAACTTGTGATTCTCCTGCCTTAGCTTTCATCACTGGGCCTAGCAATAAATTTTTACTAAATGAGGACTACTATGAAGTTTTCAGGGTATTTTATTAAGTATTCTTTGAATTCCTATAAATTTTATAACCTTAAGAGGCCAGGCAATTTTTTTTTAAATTTTTTCCCTTTCTTTCATTTCTCCCTTTTCATTTTTTTGACAACTTTTATAGCATAAAAAACTCACCTGTCTAAACCACCAACCATCAGAAGCTGCTTAAACTGTTGAGGACTCTGAGGGAGAGAATAAAACTTTCCAGGTTCCCGGGATGGTACTAGAAACTCTTTGGCACCCTTTTAAAGACAGATAGGGAAAGGAGAGACATTATTAAAAAAAATAAACCCAAGGTATAACTAACTGATGGAAGTGTATACTTCAGCTCATCAATGAAATTAACTAAAGAGCAATGTTCCCCAGTGAACTTAGGTGCTGTGTCAAGGTCCTTTGAAACGATGCTGATTTGGACACTGTGGCTAGAGACAAATGAGGTCAGGGGATGTGGGACCAGCAAGCTTCTGAGGATCTCATCTGTGTGTCTGCTGTCTCAGCACCAATGCAGACAGTGGGTGCTGAGCAACAGAGAAGTGCTTCTGACTAAGATGGGGGTGGAGAGGAGCTTGGAATATGATATACATTTCAGGAGAGTTGCTCCCAGCACAGAGAAGAGATGGTAAAGGGGGCGGTTAAACACACACACACACATACACACACACACTCTTACACACTTAGAAATGCACGCTTAGAAATGTCTGTTTGGTTTAAAAAAAATTTTTTTTTTTTTTGTACTGGGGATTGAACCCTGGGACAGTCTACCACTGAGCTACATCCCAGCCCTTTATTTTATTTCATTTTGAGACTATATCTTGCTAAGTGGCTGAGGCTGACCTTAAACTTGTGATCTTCCTGCTTCAGCCTTCCAAGTCACTGGGATTATAGGCATGTGCCACCATGACTGGCTGAAATGTCAGTACTTTTTTTTTTTTGTAGTTGTAGATGGACAGAATACCTTTATTTTATTTGTTCATTTTTATGTAGTGCTAAGGATTGAACCCAGTGCCTCACATGTGCTAGGCAAGCACTATGCCACTGAGCTACACCCCCAATCCCAGCCTCAAAATGTCAGTTCTTAATAAACAAGAGTTTTGTTTTTAAGGAACCAATTCATTAATGATTTACATCTATGAATTGCAAGGAAAAGAAATCTCCATGAAATAAAAGGTTCTGACTCAAATTACTGACTCAATTTTCTCAATTCTTAAGACAGTCTAGTTAAGTGACCATCCTGTGGTAGTGAGTAAAATGAAATAAAAATAAAAGTGGACCAAGTAAATACAAAAGCAAAGTGGTCCAGTTTTACAACTAATAAGACATTATTAAGAGAATGATTTCAGGAATATACATACCCCTGGGGTTCTCTTAAACAGTGTTGGGGTTTCTATATCCACAAACCCTAAAAAGAAAGAAATATCAGAATTTAGTAGATAGGAATTTGTCAAATATGATGTCTATACTACAGTCCAACAAATGAAAGGCTCTCCTTTAATTAATAACTTGGGCTGAAGTAAGCTGCCAACCCTAGTTTTATTTTTTATAAGTCCAAGAAGTAATCTGAAGCTTTTCAAAAGATTCTGTTCTTTTATAAAGCTGATACTTTTGATATAAAATAATCCTAAATACTTGATGGATTCTTATTTACTAAATTATTCTGGTATTCAAAACGTTCTAAGCATAGGGACAATAACACAAATAGTGCAGTTTTTCCCCAGAACTAATCAAGGTATCTAGTTAAATTCACAAGCCATTTCCAAATTTCCAGCAAATGATGAATAAGTAAACAATATATAAACAAAACGTTAAGAAAACTTCTGCTGTAGAAACAACCAAAGGGCTGTCCTGCCTTCAATAACAATGGGAAATGCTAGGTTAAACAATGTAACAGGTATTACTACCTTCAAAAGGAAGTATATGTGACCCAGTGAGCACCTAGTGACTAAACTATGCTCTAGGACAAACACCTGTAAAATAAATTTTCTTCAAAAACTACACATGGCGTCAGGTCCAAATTTCTCCCAATACCTGACCTATGACGGAAGGAGAGGATAAAATAAAACTGAATACAACCTAAGAGATGCTAAAAAGCCCCAAAGGATATTCAGGCTTTCCCTTACCATGGAGATTACAAAGGTACTCCCGCATTTTCATGACCACCTGGGACCTCAGTCGAAGATTGTACTGCATTTGGAAACTACGAAGGTCTAAGTAGCGATACTGCAAACGAAGAGCTTCTGTTTTCTAAACAAATTTAAAGATTTTTATGTTTACTTTTTGAATTACAGGTGTTATCTTTAGCTCTGTCTTTAGCTTCCATCACCAGGAAGCCTACAGCTTGCTATCTGCACCATGTGTACAGCTGGCCAGTCTCAGCTCCTACAACTTTTAAGTTTGTTACTAATACAGATTTTACATTTCTTACTATTCATGAGTATTAACATCACCCTTCACTGATTGAAATTTACTTATTATATTAAACATTAATCCATTCATTAAAGTCCATAATTGACTAGTGAAAATTTTAAAGATCTTTTAAAAAAAATATCAATCAGCAGCGTGGTATATGCCAGTGGCTTGGGAGGCTGAGGCAGGAGGATTGCAAGTTCAAAGTCAGCCTCAGCTGTTTCAAAATTAAAAATAGAAAGGGCTGGGAGTATGGCTCGGTGGTTAAGTGCCCTTGGGGTTCCATCCCTGCTACAAAAACAAAACAAAATAAACACATCAAAAACTGCTGACTTAATTATTACCTGGAGGAGACCCTTGACTGTAAGGGTAAGGAATGTAAAGGGATGGCAGGTGGAGCCTCCTCTGCTATACTGGCAGAAATGGGTGAGGTGTGCTTATGTTCAAGGCTGAAAATCTGCATCCATCTTTGTGCTGAGTACTTTTTTTAAAGAAAGTCATTTCCCTCCAAAATAGCTCCTTTCTTAGATAATAGAAACAGAAATAGTAAGAAATACCTCTAAATTCACTTTCTAAATGCTTATCTTGAGAAATCTGTATATTTCTTTCTCACATTGAGGTCAACTCTGTAATTTCATTATTTTTTTTTCTGAGTATTGAGAACTTATAAATATAAGACTAAGTGGCTACAGAATTAATTTAAAAGTTCCTGAATAGATCACTTTAAAATGAGGTATATAGGACTGGATAGAGCACTGGCATGGCATATCAGGCCCTGGGTTTAATCCCCAGCACTCTAGTAAAAAAGCCTGTAGCAGTGACCCAGCTGAAAATCATCTGGGTGTACTTACCCAGTGCTATCTAGCTCCGGTGATCCCTCAAACTTTGGCAAAGAACATCTTAAATTAAATTACAGTAATTCTATTTACATATTTGGGCTTGGGAAGTCACTTTAACCACAATTTTATCACTCTTAGAGGCTTAAATGTAATAGGTGCAGGATTCCCCTACACCATTCAGTGATTTCCAAGATAGATATAAATTTTCTTACAAAACATTAAACATTTTGGAGCAACAAAGAACTTAAATATAACACCTCTAGTCTTAAAGATAGACCCATATTTCAACCTGTCTGAAAAAAGTCTAGGTGTTTACAGACTGCAACAGCTTAATGAACTGCCGCTATTTAAGAACAATTTGTTGGTAAGATGTTTAATTTTGTAGAAGGTAAATTTTTTCTTTAAAAAGCTCTGGAGGGCTGGGGATGTGGCTCAAGCGGTAGCACGCTCGCCTGGCATGCGTGTGGCCCTGGTTCGATCCTCCAGCACCACATACAAACAAAAGATGTTGTGTCTGCCAATAACTAATAAATAAATAAATATTAAAAAAAAAAAAAGCTCTGGAAATTCTGGTCATTAACATTCTCTTTTATTAATAACAGAAGTTAGTACCTTCACAAAGTCTTTAATTTCAAAGGGCAGTTTCTTGCAGGAATTCAAAAGCTCAGCTGTTTTAACTTTGATTTCAATCTCACCTGTTGGCATTTTCTTAAAGACAGAGAGAAAAGACCTATTTTAAAAACTGCTGATCAGGACATGTACATGATGCACATTTACAAAACACACAACTTTATTCACAGATGTAAAATGTGTAGGTCCTTATTAGAGTGTATAGTATATACGTCTGTGCATGGCTTTGATGTTCTTGTGCCTATCCATGGATGATACTTTGTCTTAGCATGCATATTTATATAGATGTATTTGTAATGAAGATGTTGAAATCTATAGGTTTAACGGTAGAACTTACTGAGCATTTAGTGCCTAACAGACAACAGGTATATGTTGCCTGAATGTGTATAAAGATATTGCCAATGCAAACAGGTAAAATTTACATAAACAGTTTCTAAACTACTAACTGGATTTTCCTGTCCTGGAGGTCGGGAAATGACTGTTCCGGACACTTGCACCACAGATTCCAGAGGGGCTTCACATAGAATCTTCTTTACAGAAGCAGCTGACTACAGAGGAGGAAAACAGTTCCAAGAAACAAATGAACTTACAGGTATCTGAAAGTTTATGGCTTAGAAAAATGTTAATATTCACAACTTACCTCCCATAATACTTCCCATAAGATGACTGTATTATAATACATTTGGCAAACTGCATCCTTATTTTGACTCCATGTAATATAGCAAGTAAAACTATCAGTTAAGAGTTTTAAAAACTTTCTCAAAGGAAAATAAGAACAACTATTAGTAATGCAAACACCTCCCTCATACTTTGAAGACAACTGTCTCCAGGGTTAGTCTAAGGGGCAGTTACGTCCAATAGTGATAATGGACTATACGGTAGCTATGCTCACCTCCAAGTCCTCGTTCTCCAAATAGTTCACCACTTCTATTTCACTTAGCTGAGTAAATCTTATTTTCCTTTGACATAGAAGCATTTGTAAAAATTACCACAACTAGGCACCCACAGTGCCCAATGGGCATGATGGCAGTTCTTTTATCTAATATGAATGATAAGTAATTAGATCAGGTGTTCCCTTCGCTGGGCTCAAAATGCAAAAGGTATAGAAAGATAGAAAAGATAAAAGTTTCCATCTTATCCATGTCTTCAAGGACCTCAGTTCCCCTCCCCAGAAGCACCCAATGTTAGCAGATTCATTTCACAATGCGTATAAACATGCACACAGTGAGCACACATTCCATCTCTTACCATAGTTCATCTGGATAACAGCACTGTACATGTTTGTCTATATCCTGATGCGGGTTTTTTTTGTTTGTTTTTTTCATTTAACAATATATCTTGGATTTTTTTCCCTATTAGTAAAGAGATTCATTCTTTTTCCATTCATTCTTTTTCTATATCTCACTGTAAAGATGCACATTATTTTTTAAACTAATATCTTATCGAGAACATTGTAGTTCCCATTTTTTCTATTAAAAATAATCCTGAAATGAATATCATTTTATGTATGACATTTTGCATCTGTGTCTAGATGTAAGATAACTGTAATTTTCCAGAAGTGAAATGAATGGTTCAAAGTATATATGTAATTATAATTTGATATTGCCAAATTGCTCTCCATACAGCTAGCGATGATATTGTACTCCTTCCAAGAATGTATGAGCACCTGCTTCGCCAAACACAGTGTGTTGTCAATCCAAAGTGTTAAAAACAATTCTGGGTAGTTTTAATTCACATTGCTCTACCTGTGAGTGAGGCTGGGTATACTTTCATTTGTCTGCATGCCATTTATATTTTCTGTAAATTTTCTTTCTTTTCTTGTGGTGCTGGGAATGAAGCTCAATGCCTTGTGCATGCTAGGCAAGTGCTCTACCACTGAGCTGCATCCCCAACCCACTGGTCTATTTTTTTTTAATTGATTTGTAGTACTCTTTAATTTTTATTTATTTTTTAGGTACTGGAGATCGAACTCAGAGACACTTAACCACTGAGCCATATCCCCAACCTTTTTTGTATTTTATTTAGAGATGGTCTCATTGAGTTGCTTAGTGCCTCCTTAAGTGGCTGAGGCTGGCTTTGAACTCTTGATCCTCCTGCCTCAGCCTCTCCAGCTGCTGGGTTTACAAGTGTGCACCACCGTGCCTGGCTCTAATAGCCTTTTAGCTATTAGAGAAGCCATTTTCTGTAACATGAGTTGCACACATTTTTTTTTTTTTTCCAGTTTGGCATGTTAATGTTGCTTATGGTAGTTTTTAGTTTTTATTAACAATAAGCCCCTGAATTTAAAATCTCAAACACACTTATATCAAACTACTTAGCTTTCTGTAGCCACAGCATCAAAGAAGCTTTTAACAGTAGGACACTTTCTATTACCTCATCCTGGGGAATGACAACTTGAACAAGACCGTGGCAATCTCTTAGGACTAGGAAGATGTTTTGCCTGATTAATGAAAAATAAAATGAACATTTTAGGATAAAATCTCTAAGCCCAAAGTTTAATCAGAGTAAACAAGTTCAATAACAAAACAAAAACCCTAAGCAATTTATCATGTTCCTTTTTTATGAATAACTATGTACTTTCATTAGCTATATTTATGCAATTATTGTCTACATTGCTTATTAATGAAAACAAGTCATTTTTTAAAATTTCAATTTAATTGGTCACTTATATAGCCCACTACTCTTCTATAGATAGTTTAATAATGAAAAAGCAGATTTAAAATTAAAAGAACTTGTGCTGGGGTTGTGGCTCAGTGGTACGGAGCTTGCCTTGCATGCGTGGGGGCACTGGGTTTGATCTTCAGTACCACACAAATAAATAAAATAAAGGTACTGTGTCCATCTACAACTAAAAATTTAAAAAAAAATTAAAAGAACTTTTCATTGGCTTAAGTCTGCATAAGATAATTTTATGAAACGTGGAAACTTTTTATAAGGTGCAATTCAGACATAATATGGTATTAGAAATCATTTTTGAAATATAGCAATGTTAAGGTTTTTTTCCTTCCTAAAAAGGTATATGATCTGAAATTTCCTAGAAGAGTTCCAACTACTAATTTAACAATTCTACAAATCACCAAAAAATTCCCCAAATTTCAACATTTTAACAATCTACACTCCTCATCCTGTCTTTAGTATCTGAAAGAGGTACAGATTTTGGGTTCAGGAAACAAAAATCACCAAATTTATGGGGTAAATATCCACCCACTTGGGACATACACTTTATAAAAAAAATATATTTTATTTTTATTTTTTTAGTTGTACGTGAACACAATACCTTTATTTTTATGTGATGCTGAAGATCGAACCCAATGCCTCATGCATGGTAGGCGAGCTCACTGAGTCACAACCCCAGGCCCTGGGACATATGCTTTTAAGGTCACACAGCCTATGTATTTTGAATCTGTTCACATATGGTCTGGAATACAGAGCTAAACAACAAAAAATAGGCTCTGATCTTAAGAAACCACTGTTGGTGCTTTTAGTTTTTTTTCCCTACCTAATATTAGGATGAAATAAGCTCTTTCCCCGTGCTATTGAAGCTTCCCAGCTGTTTCTAGGATGTGGGCCCATTTCTGGTTTACTGGTCATAGGAAGTCTTCCAATTTATTTAGCCCAGGGCTATTTTTAGTCCATTCCAGGACCAAGCTTCATTTTTATTCTCTTCTGGTACTTACTAAGACTGACACCATTTGGATCTTTCAAAACAAAGATGAGAAATAAGAATTCAGTGAATTTTGAGAGTCCTGCAGGGGTTACAGAAAGCTTTTTATTCTCATGAATACTTAAAACTTTAGTAAAGGTTTGAAATTGCTTTCGGGAAACAATTACCATACATTCAGGGGTTTCTTGGTGGTATTGGGAGATTTAACCCAGGGGTGCTCTACCACTGAGCTATACCTCAACCATTTTCTATTATGAGACAGGGTCTGCCACTGCTCCTTGGCCCACCATCCACTTATAACTCAATTTACCTTCGGTACTGAATCCATCCACACAAGGTAACTTCTTGGCCTAAGTGAGAAGAACGTAACTCTCCACATGTGTTGGTCCTGGCAACAAAGCTATTGAATTCTTGGAAAAAAAAATGTGTAAAAAGCAATATTAAAAATATATTACTTGCAGATTGCTTAAAAATATTCTCAATTCACAGATTCTTAAATATTTCAGGTAGAAATGTGTAAATTAGAGCATGTAGATTCATCCAGTATTAAATTTACCTGCCAATGTGTCAAAAGCCAAGTGAATAACTGTTTGAATGCAAATTTTTGCTTTGGGTTAGGAAACTTAGCTTTTTCTGGATCTAGCAGTTGCACTGACCTAAAATCCTAATTGCCCAATTCTAAATATTACACTTTTTTCCCGAAATGAAATATGATATTAGGAATTAAAGATGTTTGATGGTGCAGTAACGATATAGCTGTAGTATGAAACTAGTGTGTAATAGCCACTTGTACTCTGGAAAAATATCAAAAATGTGAAAGGTTCTTTTTGGCTTCCTACTTGTAGTATCAACCAAACAGAACAGACTACAATGCGGTTACCTTTCTAGGGTCGTTAAAAAACAAAAGCAACAACAACAAAAAACAATGAAAAAATGCATTATAAGGAATATAAAAAGGAAATGATCTACTTCTCCATTTCTCCATACATACAGCTATCAGGGGGGAAATGGCTGCAAAGAACAGGCTCTTCCCTGTTTTCACCTGGAATCCTCCTCTGTGAACTCAGCGCCAGACTTCGGGAGAAAGAACCCCAGGTTGGCTGGGCTGTCCTTCCGATGGGTCTGGATAAACCCCTGCACAGCTGACTTAACCAGGAGAGGAAGTACATGCTGAGACCCCAGGACGGCGAGAGACGATCACAAATTCCACGCTGCAGGTGTTGGACGGTGCTCAAAACTCTGTTTTGGAAATGCACCGAAGTCCCTTAAAATTTTAGTTCCCACTCTTCTCCAATATTTAAGCCCTCCTCCGCTGAACATCCGGGTACGGGTGTCTAGCAACTACATAAATCTGCAAGGTTTGGAAGGCCCTTGGATGAGTGGATAGGGAAAAGCCCTCTCCCCGTCAGGGCATCACTTTCCACTTCTATCAAGGCCGCTGCGCCGAGTGACCCGAGGACCAGTGTGAAGCGCGACGCGGAAAGGCCTGTCACCAGGCGCACGCTTTCCTCCTCTTCTCCGCCAGAACGAAGGCTCCCACGGGCAGAACCGGAAAACAAGGAGGAAACAGCCTGCGTTCCAAATCTCCTAGACCTGGCAGCCGACCTAAGACTTTCCGTAGGAAAAGGACGGCAACCAAATCAAGAGCACTCCTAGGCCAGAAACCACGCTAGACCCGGGGAGTCAATGGTCCTTGTACCCGCCCAGGATTAGAGGAAGGCATTCTACCAATCAGAAAGAAGCTTCCGCCGCCATGCCTACTACGGGCGGAAATAGGAGGGGAACGCCTCGCACCCGAGGAAAACCAAGAAGCAGCGCCGCGCACCGGCCTTGACCTCAGTTAAAATGGCGACCTGGGTTACTTCACTGTCTTGAAATAGGAGGGGCGCCAGGGAGGCTTCCTGCGTGGGACCGCAGAGCGAGTCGGGAGATGATTTTAAACTGTGAAGGGCGCTGAGAGCCGAGCTGCCGCTTCTGGCCGTGGGCTCTCAGATCTGGCTTTGCCCCAGGAGGGCTCGGGTGGAGAGCGAGTGGTCTCCTGTCTCTTGCCGACCCCCTCCGGCTGGGAGCGAGCGGCGACCTCCTAGCTGGGCGCCTTGGCGTCCGGGGGAGCTCGCTCGCGGAGCGCCGGCGGCACTCGGGCCTCTCCCTCAGCTGTCATTTTGGCGGCTTTTTCACTTCAGGAGGTTTCAGCCTCGACCAAGTTCCGGAGCCGGATGGAAGAATGAGTCGTGCACGCGGAATGGGTGACAGCGTCAGCGCTGCACTTTATTGGTGAGCTGCTTTGTGTTGGTCCAGGACTGGCCGTGAACTTGGCTGTGGCCTGTGTCCTTAAGCACAGACGTGCTTCGCGCTACGAGGTCGACGCCCCGCCACGCTCGGGCTTCGGAGCTGTTGGCCTTAGGGACTGGTGGGGTGCACCCAAGTGATTAAGCCCCTTTCTGCACGGACTACCTACAGGACCGACAACTCGGGGTGTCCTGGTGTGCTACCATGAATTTTAAATGGTACTTACACATTATCATTTACAAGTAGTAGTACTGCGTCCCGGCCACGGTGCGCACACCTGTAATCCCAGCTTTTCCGGAGGCTGAGGCCGGCCAGCCTCGGCAATTGAGCGAGACCAAAAAACAAACAACAACAACAACAACGGGGGTGTAGCTCGGTGGTAGAGATCCCTGGGTTCGATCCCTAGTACCGCAAAAATAGTTAAAACTGTAAATATAACCTCATTTGTGAAAAACTCTTTTGAAAGACTAACAGCACAGTAGTTGGGAGTAATTATAACTTCATTCCTTTCAGTGGAAATGGTATGTTCATGTTGGAGCTCTATGGAATACTTACGTTCGATTAAACCGATACTTGGTTAACAATTAAAGTGCACTTCAGCTATGTATTAGGGCAGTCATGCAAGAGAATTATAAAGCACTATTTCAGTCAAAGCAGCTTAGACTTGCAGGGGAGACAAGAAATTCACACCAAGAAAATAAATGAACAGGGGCCAAAATGAGTGGTTCAGACTTGGTGAGGAGAGCTGTGTGGCTGCTGTATCTCCAAAGATTTTACAGAACATTCTTGAAGAATTTTGCTGGACTCTTTTGGAAATGGGATCTCTCTCTCTCTCTCTCTCTCTCTCTCTCTCTCTCTCTCTCTCTCTCTCTCTCACACACACACACACACACACACACACACACACACACACACACTCACACCCACACCTTCCGGGAATGAGCCACAATACAGATAGAATCATATAATGTAGGCATTTCAAGGGAAAAAGATTTGAAAAAACCCTCTTGTTTGAATTTTCGAACAAGAATTTTTGCAAAAAAAAAAAAATTCAAACAGAATTTGAAAGGAGGTCACATTCAAACATGGTCTTAAAGGAGGTGGAATAGGAAATGTCACTTCAGACAGATGATATAGTTGATAGGCAGAAACATGAAGATATGAATATATTTATGTCCTAGGTTGGAGAGGAGAAAAAGGAGAAGCTGAATTTCGACAGACTTAAATATCTGGCAGAGGAGTTTAGGATTTATATTGTCATGAGGTTTTTGCTCTGATAACTAACAATAGAGTGCCATTTTTGGAAAAATGTTTCACTCTTAGGGACTCTTGGTTGTGGTTATAAAAATATAGCCCAGCCTATGGTTTGGGAATGCATGACAAAGGCTGTTGAAGGAAGAATTTGATAGAATGTGCTGAATGACTACTTGTGAAGGAGTGGAGGTGGGGGACTGTAAGCATTTAAGTTCTCCTAGAAAATTGATAGGAATTTGAAAGTGGGCCAGTTAGCTTTTGGAAGGAAGGAGTTGAATTTAATTTTGAACATACTGTTTGTGGTATCTATAAAGTATTAATAAATATGGCTATAGCCAATGAGAAGTGTAGCACTTCATGAAAAAGTTGAAGAAGGGGAAGGAAGGAAAGAATTATTTTATAGTGAGTAGAGGAATCTGTGGAACTATGAATATGAGTTAATCTTTTAGTGTTTAGAATTCTGTCTTATTATTATTATTATTGTTATTTTTTTATGTAGACCATGGATCCTTATGTTGCATCAGAATCAACACCTGAATTGACTCCTAGACAAAGTACATCCTCAGGTCTTAAAGATTACCTTATAGGTGCCACCCCTCTGCAAAAACGATTGGAGTCAGTTAGGAAGCAGACTTCATTTGTCCCAACCCCGCCTCAAAGGAAAATTCCCCAGTGTTCACAATTGCAGGTATGCTTTGTGTTCTTTAAAAGAAAAGAAAAAAAAATATATATGTATGTATGTATGTATGTATATATATATATATATATATATATATATATATATATATATATGCATATGTTGTAGATGGACACAATATCTTTATTTATTTATTTTTATGTGGTCTGAGGATTGAACCAGTGCCTCACATGCAAGGCAGGCGATCTTCCATTGAACTACTGCCCCAGCCCATGTGGATTAATAAATAATTGAGACTATTTGAGCAAAACATTTCAATTTTTGTTACTGTTTATAATATCTTCTTAACCCTTCACTAATAAAATAAATGAGAAACAGTTAAATAATTTTATAGTATTAGCACTATATTCTTTTATCTCCTTAATCTGGATCATTTCCACAGTATTTTTCTTTGTATTTTTTAATTTCTTTGTTGTATGATAACTTTTTTTTTAAAGTACAATCTTTTCTCCCCTTTTTAAATAGAATACTGCTCATTTTGTATTTGATATTTGCTTGTGATGAGAATGAAGTCATATTCTTTGTTGGAGCACTGCATAGGTGCTGTTGTGACCTTCATTGTAGCTGTTTTTATCAGTGTTGATGCCTAGTGTCTCTTGGGATAGGAGTCAAGTTTTGCATTTTTGTAACAACTTTCTTAAAGAAAAATTACTGATGCTGGTAATGAAAGTGATAGATTTTAGCCAGAAAACAGAAATTTTATATGAAGATTGGAATACCCTATTCTGTGCTTCTTTACCTTTTCAATAATTTTGCCATGTATTTTGATAACTATAAAAAAGTATAATTGTTTCAATAAATGTTCTATCCAGAAGAAATATTTTTTTCTCAAGTAAAGTTTTAAAAAATAGATGGAGCTGTGAGACAATACTAGAAAGCATGGACTTTTCTGGGGAAAACAGACAATAAAAATCAGACAGTATTTTATTGTCACTCAGTAATTAAGTGCTGTGAAGAAAAATAAAGCAGATATATAAAAATATATATCTATAATATATATCTATATCTTTATATAAAAAGATCTTTTTATATAAAGATATAGAGTGACAAAGTTGGAGTGGGTACAGGTGCTACTTTAGTGGAGTAGCCTCTTGGGTGGCATATTGGGAAGAGATCAGAATGAAGTGAAGGAACAAGCCATTCGAACTCCTGGGAAAGAGCATTCTAAAAGGGAATGTTCAGCGAAGTTCGAAGATCTATAAAAAATCTTGCAAACCTCACTTTAGTTTGATCTTTGGGAATGCAAAGGTTTGGGCCTCAGTTATAGATTCGTATAAATACTTAAATCCTTTGATTCTTTCTTACTAATGTTTGTTAATTTTTAACCTTTTTTTTTCTTTTTTAGGAAAATATTGATTCTCAGAAGGTTGCTTTCCTCCTGCATAAACAATGGACTTTATATAGTGTAACTCCCTTATATAAATTCTCCTATAATAATCTTAAAGAGTATTCTAAACTTCTGAATGCATTTATTGCTGCTGAAAAGCAAAAGGGACTTGCTGTGGAAGTGGGAGAAGACTTCAACATTAAAGTGATTTTCTCTACTCTCCTGGGAATGAAAGGAACACAAAGGGACCCCGAAGCATTTCTTGTCCAAGTATAGTATATAAACAATTCTGGTTTCCTAGGGCAAAATGATCTACATTTTGTTTTTATTTTGTTCTTTTTAAAAATTTTGCAGTGCTGGGGATTGAACTCAGGGCCTTACACATACTAGGCAAACTTTCTACCACTGAGCTACATCCCCAGCCATTTTTTAAAATTGTGAAACGGGGTTTCACTAAGTTTCGCAGGCTGGCCTTAAACTTGTTATCCTCCTCTCTGAGCCTCCCAAGTAGTTCGAATTACTATGCACTACTATGGCCAGCAGCATTTTCTTGGTTTGGAAATAGTGGTATTTTTACTGTTTTTTTAAGTTCCTAAGCTTGTGATTTTTTAACGTATTTTATGTGTTATTTTACCAAAGTGTAATAATTAGATTATGGCCAATGTAAATTTTTTTAACATATATGTGTATGTGTAAAATTATGTTAATTTTAAAAAACTTTGAAAATATGTAAAAGTACAAAGAAAGTTAATGATCATAGTTAAGCTGGTGCATGCTTGTAATCCCAGCAACCTCAGGAGGCTGAAGCAGGAGGACCATAAATTTGAGGTCAGCCTTAGCAACTTAGTGAGACCCTGTCTCAAAATAAGGGCTGGGATGTGGTTCAATGGTTAAGTACCCATGGGTTTAATCCCCACCCCCAAGTAAGGCTATCTTTTGATGTATTTTAAAAAGACCACAGATTTATTTTGTTATTTGTAATAAAGTCTCTTCTGAATTTATTAATCTTAATCACTAATAAGAAAATGAAATCCTCAAGCAATTAACAAGACTGGATTTATTTGTTTATGTAAATCAAAGGTCAGCAAAGCATGGTCTGACCTGCTCTTTGTTTTATAAATAAGATTTTATTGGAATGTAGCTTCTTTTATATGCTATGTCTTATGTATGTGTGGCTACTTTGGGGCTGTGATAGCGGAGTTAAATAGTTGCAACAGAAACCACATGAATTGCAAAGCTTAAAATATTTATTATCCATTTACAGAAAAAGTTTGCTAACTCCTGGTATAGGTCATGGTATTGGCAAAGATCTCAAGGTGTTTGAGGGTTAGGTTCCATTGTTTATAGCATAAATCCTGAGTTAACAGTGGATTGAAAATGATAGGCTCATTGTCTTCGTGAAAAGCTAAATGAAGACACACTGTCCAAGGCTGGCATGAGGCTTGATGATGAGGTCATTAACAACCCAGACTCCTTTCATCTTTCTTCTCTACCATCTGTAGTGGATGACTTCCATTCTAAAGGTCACCTTATGGTCCAGGGTGGCTCCTGGAGCTATAAACATTATATTTAAGTTTCAGGCAGGAGGTAGAAGGAAGATGAGAGGGACAAACAGGAAACCCAGAAATGTGAATCTTGCTGAGATTCAGCAACTTCTGCTTACATCCTAGTTGGAAAGGAAGCTGGAAAAATTTTCTTTTTTAGTGGGCACTTTGCAACTTTAAGTAAAGGGACTATTTTATTGCAGAAGGAAAAATGGATACCAGGTAGTCAGCAGTCTTTGTCAAGTAAAATAGCTGATGTCAGAGACGTTTTGTGACTTGTATATCATAAAGATGTTCTCATGAGGATTAGAAATGATATAAATTCCTAGTACAGTGTTCTGATAGTTTTCAAAGTAAATTTCAGGTTTTTTTTTTAAATTTTATTAGTTGTAGATGGATACAATACCTTTATTTTATTTATTTATTTTTTTAACGTGGTACTGAGGATTGAGCCCAGTGCTTCGTACATGTTAGGCAAGCACTCTACCACTGAGCTACAACTCCAGTCCTGTAAATTTCATTTCTTGACAAGGTTATAGGACTCTTAAGTTATGAAAGTCTGATAAATATAGCATATCTGAGCTTCAAGGTATGCAAAAGTCTTTCATAATTTCTTAAATAAAAAGGAGGACTATAGTAAAAAGAAACTGCTCCAACGATCATCTCTAATGGCTGTGATCTTAACCTTGGCTTGGTCAATATTTAAACAAATCTTGAAGGTATTTATCATGTTACAAAGTTTGAGGGATTAGTCAGTAAGCTGGGAATATGATCAAGGTCCTCAACAATCTGAATGGATTGGTACAATGGGCTAAATTGAAAGAGCTTAAAATTTTAGTAGAAGTAAGTTTATACCTCAGTCTAAGCTGGGGGAGATTTACCTATTTACAGCAAAATTGAATATGTAGGGCTAATTTTATAAAACTGTCTACTAAATATCAGAAAACTGTAATCTAAGATTATACCAATAGAAGTGTAATATGGATCAAAGATGATGATAGTCTTGTAATCAGATCTTTTTTGAAATAATCATGTTAACTTATGAATGACTCATGCATAAGAATTTCAGAAAAGAGTGTCCAGAATAGTAAGATAATGTGAGTCTATTTAGGAAAAATGGTTGAAGAAACTGGTTATGAGCCAGGCTTGGTGACTCATGCCTATAATCCCAGCAACTTGGGAGGCTGAGGCAGAAGGATGTTTTGGACTAGCCTCAGCAACTTAGATCCTGCCTCAAAATAAAATTAAAAAGAGCTGGGGATGTTGCTCAGTGGTAAAGTGCCCCAGTTCCCCATTCCTGCACTACTCTCACAAAAGAAACTGTATATGTTGAACTTGGCAGTATATGTAGTAGAGATCATGAAATAGTTGAGGGGCTTTTCCTGTGGAGGAGAGATTAAATTTTATTTATTTTACATGCGTATAAAGAAAACAGGTCCATTCGGAGGAAACTATGGGGCTTGATGTATGGAATTGCATTTTAAGTTGATGGAAGAAGTTGCCTTAGAAAATGTTGGTATCTTCTCCAGTGGGAGAATTCCACATGTTGAATTTGGTGACCTTACAGTCCCTTCTAAAGTTGAGATTTTTTTCTTCAAGATACTGTACCTAATTATTCTATGTAGGTATCTCTTTTTTTTTGCATTTTCATTGCACCAAGATGTTGCCATATGACATAACCTCTATAAAATATTAGAAGAAGGGTCCATTATTTTTATAAACCCTAATAATGACTAGCAAAACTATTCCTTTTTTGTCTTTTGAACAATATGTCATTTTATTTCTAATGTGCTAATTAATTTTGGGAAGATGTAATTTAGGAGCAAATGTACTTTTGAACTTAATGAATTTGTTTTACTTTTACTTTCCCTTGTAGATTTTGTCAAAATCTCAAATGCCATCTGAGAACAGAGAAGGTAAAGTGTTATGGACTGGTTGGTTCTGCTGTGTATTTGGAGATAATCTCCTGGAGACTGTTTCACAAGATTTCACTTGTCTACCCTTATTCCTTGCAAACGGAGCAGAGTCTAATACAGCCATAATTGGAACTTGGTTTCAGAAGACTTTTGACTGTTATTTCAGTCCTTTAGCAATCAGTGCATTTAATCTTTCCTGGATGGCTGCTATGTGGACTGCATGTCAAATGGACTGCTATATGGCTACTACTGAATTTCTTTGGTCTGTTCCCTGTAGTCCTCAAAGTCTGGACATTTCTTATGCAATTCATCCAGAGGATGCAAAAGCTCTGTGGGACAGTGTCCACAAAACACCTGGGGAAGTTACCCAGGAGGAAGTTGACTTATTTATGGACTGCCTTTATTCACATTTCCATAGGCATTTCAAAATTCATTTATCAGCCACAAGATTGGTCCGTGTTTCAACATCTGTAGCTTCTGCACATACTGATGGAAAAGTAAAGGTTAGTTTGAACAAATCTGGCTAAGTAATTTTTTTCTTATTATTGCCAGTTTTCAACATGCATAGTGACTTGATCATCACATTGAAGAAAAACATTTGAATGTATGCCAACTGAAGACAATAGAGAGACTTTATTTTTTGCTTTATAAATGATTTATCAAAGTCTTCAGCCTTGTTTGTGCAGCCCTATAATGGAAGAACATTATACGTGTATACTATAGACTTGGATAATAATTTAAATTATTATTCTGTAATATGAGTTATAATTCTTTCAAAATTGTTTCTTATCAAATTTTGAAATAATTATGAAAGTTATAGAAGTTTCATTTCATGTTAGAAAGAAATTTATAGCCAGAAACACAGAAAAAGGTATCATCTTTATATTTTAGGCTTTTCTATCCCCATTGGAAAGGACTAATAGACACATTGTTTTACTCTCTTGAAGTGCTTATTACAAGAAATATCAGAAATAGAGTTAGTCCAGGACTGGGTTTTGGCGCAGCGATAAAGCACTTGCCCAACACGTTGGAGGCCCTGGGTTCGATCCTCAGCACCACATAAAAATACATAAATAAAGCTATCGAGTCCAACTACAACTAAAAGATAAATATTAAAAAAAAAGAAAAAAAGAAATAGTCCCTAAAGCATATTTGAAAATAGAGCTATGTTATGCTCTCAGTGAATATTTCCTATGGTCTTGTTATTGTATTAGGAGGTTTTTTTTGTTTCTTTTTTAAATTGATGCACATTTATGGGAGTACAGTATGATAATTTATGACATATGTACAATGTTAGTGATCTAATCACAGTAATTAGCATTTCCATTCTCTTCATTTATCCTTTCTATGTGTGGGACCTTCAGACTCTTCTAGTATTTTAAAATATATATTAAGTAGTTGTAGACTATAATTACCTCATAGTGCTACAGAACACCAAAATCAGTTCCTCCTATCTGATTATATTTTGGTACTTATTATCTAATCTGTCCCCTCTTACCTCTACCCTTCCTAGCTTCTAGTGACCACTGTACTGTTTTTATATGAGGTGAACTTTTTTAGCTTCCACAAAATGGAAAGCTTATATTTGTCTAGAGGACCTTAATTGTGTGTATGTGTATGTATATGTTTTATTGGGGATTGAACCCAAGGGTACTCTGCTCCATTCCCAGCCCTTTTATTTTTTATTTTTGAGATAGGGTCTTGCTAAGTTGCTCAGCGTGTGCCACTGTGCCTGGCTAGCCTTTAACATTTGCCTCAGCCTCCTGAGTAGTTGGGATTACAAATGTTCACCACTGTGCCTCAGCTGGGTGTTTTTATCCACATTTTATTTTAAAACAAGAAAACAGGTCAAGGTAAGTTTAAGTGATACATGGAAGATAGCTTAGTAAGGAGAGAAGTCAAGATTTGAACTCTCTTAGGTTCCAAGAGCACAGTTTTCTATAAATTATCTTTTTCAGAATGGAGGCTACAGTGTAATGGAAGCTGGGAAATAATTTTGAGGAGAAGAGATCAGCATTAAAAAGGAAAGAAATAGAAGATATAAAAATGATAGTGTATTGAATGTGCCAAATTCAATGTACTAAATCCAGAAATTAGACCAGTGTAACACTGATCACTCAAATATCAAACTGCCCTGCTATAACATTCTAATTTTAAATTTCTTTCTTTCTTTCTTTTCTTTTCTTTTTTTTTTTTTAACAGATTCTGTGTCATAAATACCTTATTGGTGTGTTGGCATATTTGACAGAACTGGCAATTTTTCAAATTGAATGAGTGAACAATAAGTTATGGATCGTCTACTCTTTTCTCGCTAATTATTTGGTTAGTTGCTATGCTGAAAGGGTCTGCAAGAGAGGTGGGTATGTATCTCTGCCTCTTCTTTCCTCACAGTAGCTTTGGAGTTGCCCAGATGAAAGCCATGGAGGATTTAGAAGAACAAGGACTTGGCACTAGGTGAACCACAGCCACGCGCTTGTACTGGTTATGATGATCTCAGATGCCAATGCCTAGAAGCAATGCTGTGTTGTTAATTTCTTGGTATCTTTTTAAAAAATGTTTTTCATATCAAACTTTTAGAATTCAAATGTGATATCTAATATTGGGTATTTTTGATTTAGATCTTTAAAACCTTTAATCCCTTTAAAGCATTTTAGACTTGCAGTCAAAGAATTTTCATCTTCTAAAGACATTTGCTAGCATTGTTTTGCTGTAGAGAACTGGCCATCAAAATCCTCTCAAAAATTCTGGCTGGGTATGATGGCATATGCCTGTAATCCCAGCAGCTTGGGAGGCTGAGGCAGGTTCAAAGCCAGCTTTAGCAATTTAGTGAGGCCCTATCTCAAAATAAAAAATGAAAAGTGCTGGGGATGTGGCTCATGGTTAAACACCCCTGGGTTTAATCCCTGGTACCAAAAACAAACAAAAAAAACCCTCTCAAAAGGAAAATAAAGATTAATAGACTTTTTAAAAGCCACTAATATGCTTCTGATTTTAATATTGTTCAATTCTTATAACAGTGTTAAATTAAATATTTACTTTTAAAGTGAAGTAGTGTGTTTCTCAGTGTCTTTGTTTTTTGTTGTGCGTTTATTTCCTTATGTTTTCAAAAACCATTGGAAGAGCCAGCTGTGGTGGCACATGTCTGTGATCCCAGCAGGCAGAGGCAGCAGGGAGGCAGAGACAGGATCATAGTTTGAGGAAAACTTGGGCAATTTAGTGAGACCTTTTCTCAAAACAAAGAAATAAGGCCTGGGGATGTAACTCAATGGTAGAACATCCCTAAATTCAATCCCTAGTATTGTAGAACAAGCAGCAATGAAAAGGTAAATCAAAATAACTAATAAATGTGTTTACAGATGAAAGGAAAGAACTGAGTAGAGAAGACACTAACAGAAGTTAAGACTTCCCTGAACGTTCTTTGGTTATAGTTAATAATCATATGAGTGTTTTATATAATTATGAAATAAGGGCTGGGGGTGTTGCTCAGAAGTAGAGTGCTTGCCTAGCATACTTAAGGCCCTGAGTTCAATCCCCAATACTGCAAATATTAAGTCAATAAATTATGAAACAATATTATATCAAAACGGAAAATACAAGATAATATTCCCCTTCCCGCTGTGGTACTGGGGATTTATCCCAGGGGATGCTCTACCATTATGCTACAACAACAACCTTCTTTTATTTTTAGAGACATGGTTTTGCTAAGTTGCTAAGGCTCGCCTTGAACTTGTGATCCTCCTGCCTCAGCCCAGCAAGTTGCTGGAATTATACAGGTGTGCTCCACCATGCCTCGTTGCTCCTATGTTTCCTTCTAAGGATTTTATAGTTTTAATTCTTATATTTAGGTCTGATTCCCTTTGGGATAACTTTTATTTTATTTAGTGTGAGGTAGAGGTTCAGATTCATCCTTTTGTATATCGACATTCAGTTGTTCTAGCACCATCTGTTGAAAAAACTATTGTCATTAAAAAATCAATTGGTTTTAGATGTTTGGGTTTCTTTCTGAACTTTGAATTCTATTTCACTGATCTATATGACTGTGCTTGTGCCAGAATCACAGTTTTGATTACTGTAGCATTGTAGTGAGTTTTAAAACCATGAATTGTGAGTCTTCCAACTTCAACTTTTTTTTTTTTTTCATGGTTGTTCTGACTCTTCTGGGTCTTTTCCATAAGAATTTTAGAATCAGGGCTGGGACTGTGGCTCAGTGGTAGAGCACTCGCCTAGTATGCCTGAGGCACTGGGTTCATCCTCAGTAGTTTTTTCATTGAATTCCTTAGGATTTTCTATGTATAAGTTCAGCTTGTTCTATGAATAAAGGCAGTCTTACTTTTTAATTTTCAATATTTCTTTTTCTTTCCAAATTCCCTCAGAGTTCAATGGTGAATGAAGTTGGGAGGAGGTACATTTTTATCTTCTTCCTGATCTAAGTGCGAAAGGATTGAGTCTTTTTTTTAACTATTAAAAATAATGTTAACTGTATCTTTTTTCATAGATGCTTTTATCAAGTTAAGGAAATTCCCTTTGCTAGTTGATTGAGGGTTTTTATTCTAACCCTGTTTCAAAATGTTTTTACCCAAAAAAAAAAAAAAATCATCCATTGAGATGTTTTATGGTTTATTTTTTCTTTTGCTCAGAATCATATATTGCTAGCTCTCTACTGGGCAGGCCAGGAAGCAATGAAAGCTTATTAGCGGTGAACATTACTAATGCTCAGACTGTGGTCTTTAAGTATTTCCCTCTAAAGGGGTGTGTGTGTGTGTGTGTGTGTATGTGAGTGTGTGTGTGTATGAGTGTGTGTAGTCCTGGGGATTGAACCCAGGACTGTCGACATGCTAGGCAAATGCTAAAGCACACTATAACACTGAGCTACATCTCCAGCCCCTAAGATTTCTTAAAGTCTATTTCAGGTTTGGGACAAGAAATGTGGAATATATTTTATGTATCAAGAAGCAAGGTAGCTATCTATTTAAAGTTGGGTCAAGGATAGATTCCAACATGATTATCAAAAAGATAATTTTCAAATGCTGAGTATGTAAAAATTGAGCTCATACTAATAATAAATGCCATTTTATAAACTCATGCTTTACCTTTGGGGGTTGCTATGGAATAACGTCTGAACATTGGTAAGTTGAAGGGGTTTTTGTCTTTCAAATACATTATATTTCAAGATAAATGATTAAGGAAAGTTTTTCTTTATAGAGGTATTTCAGCCAATAAATGTAAATGAATGACCAAAACTTCCACTGAAATAATGTGTCTAAGCATCAATCATTATTAATATCTGTGAAAATCAGTAAGTCAGAGTTGATGGAGTACTTTATAATAGATACAGCCTGAGGGCTGGGGATGTGGCTCAAGTGGTAGCGCGCTCGCCTGGCATGCGTGCGGCCTGGGTTCGATCCTCAGCACCACATACAAAGATGTTGTGTCCGCCGAAATCTAAAAAAATAAATAAATATTAAAAAAAAAAAAAGATACAGCTGGTAGCACCTGAACACACTGCTCAAGCTCAGTACCTCTAACAAGGACTGTTCAGATAACATGTTCTGATTGATGCAATGAGAGAATACCTATGAACTAGTTCTATAATTATTTTTTTTAAGAGAGAGAATTTTTATTTATTTACTTTTTATTTTTTTTAACTTTTGAATAGCAAAACCTAGTTTATTTTTATTTTAAATTATTTTATTATTATTTTTATTTTTTATTATCATATTTCATACATTTGATTCAAGCAGATTATGAACTCCCACTTTTACCCCGTATACATATTGCAGAATCACATCGGTTACACATCCACTTTTTTACATACTGCCATACTAGTGTATGTTGTATTTTGCTGCCTTTCCTATCCTGTACTATCCCCCCTCCCAGAGAGAGAATTTTTAAATATTTATTTATTTAGTTAGTTTTTGGTGGACACAACATCTTTATTTTATTTTTATATTTTGCTGAGGATCGAACCCAGCGCCCTCTGTGCATGCCAGGTGAGCACGCTACCGCTTGAGCCCCGTCCCCAGCCCCTTCTATAATTATTTAATTTGAATCTTCTTTAATTTTTAAACAAATTTCAACATTTAAGATAAAAATATGGGTCTTCTTTTTCCCTTTTTTTGATGGTACTGGTAATTTAACCCAGAGCTTCACACATGCTAGGAAAGTGCTTGACCACTGAGCTACATCCCCAACTCTTCTTATTTTTAATTTTGACACAGGGTCTCTCTAAGTTGCCAAGGCTGATCTTGAACTTGTGATCCTTCTGCCTCAGCCTCCCAAGTCAACTGGGATTTACAGATGTGCACCACCATGCCTGGCAGAAATGCAAGTTTAACCATGTCTATTACATTGGGGATACACACATAAAACTATAATAGAGAATATAGAAAAATTGTCAAGATGATAGGGTGAAGGAACAAAATAAAAATTGATTAAGTAAGCAAAAGGAGAGGAAAAAAGAAAACCAAAGTATACTAGTAAACATTAAATAAGATGACAATTAAGGAAAAATTTTGATTTCATTTTTTTGAGAACATGGTAAGGATTTTTGTCAAAACAAGATAACAGACTCAGGTGTTCTGATAGTTTTGGACTCCAGGGCTTCTCTAGGAGAACAACTTCTCCTTATATAAACAAAATGCTATCCATAACAGAAAGCACCAAGTATTCAAGATAGTGTTGAAGACAATGTACAGGGAGAAGAAAAAGTTCCTCAGTTTCATTTTCTCAGGATATGTGTTGCACTAAAGGTATGAGAATCATCTTGGTGAAAATGCTTTTATTATAGAAAACTTTTAATTCTTCTAGTGCCAGGTTTCTGTTCTCGCGACTAAAAGGCTCAGGGGTCACTCTAGTTAAACTGGGCTAACTGGGCTGCACAAATAACCACACAAGAGACACAAATATCTTTTTCTTTGGGGTAGCTGTGACGGCTCCTTTGACCTTAAGGGTCTGCAGAAAGAGAGAAAGAGAGAGAGAGAGAACACACACGCTGATCCCTTTTATTGAGGAGAAGCTATTCAAATGAGGCAAGGGGTCAGGTTTCAGGGGGCTGAGTCTACATGATGTCCACTGTCAGCAGGTTGACTGACACCTGGGCACAGTAAGAGGAGGGGACCCACACAAGGCACTTCCATGGAAGATTCTATCCTAAACAGGGCAAGGGGTTATATTACAAAGGAACAGGTGAGCATAGCTTCACCCATGGGGCTGCAAGACACACCCATTTCTGTGACTGAGCGCCTCAGCACCCAGCTGGGGAGTGTAACTCAATCACCCATAAGGTTGGCCTCCCACATTCTAGCTCCCCTCCAAAAATGTTTCAGGCCCTGACCTGGACAAAGAAATCAAAATAACACTAATTTTACAGGAAACTTAAGTCTATAATATAACTGTACTTACCATCTCTTTTATTCTAAAAAGGTTGAACATCTGGGGCCT
Organism: Ictidomys tridecemlineatus; assembly: GCF_052094955.1. NCBI lineage: Eukaryota > Metazoa > Chordata > Mammalia > Rodentia > Sciuridae > Ictidomys > Ictidomys tridecemlineatus. The sequence continues at coordinate 7,562,891 of NC_135486.1, read as the reverse complement.
GAGTGGGTGCAGCTCAGTGGAAGAGCACCTGCCTGATGTGTGAGGCCCTGAGTTCGATCCTCAGCAGCACAAAACAAAACTTAACATTTATTCATCGTTATCACATCCATAGACTTAATTTTTTCTCTTAGGACATTTCCACCCAAATTGGAGTTAAACTACTGTCACTTTAAAGTGCAAGGAAGTATAATGCAAGATGAGTGTTTGCTCTGTGACACGTAAAAGAGAAAGTATCCCTCGAACAGCAGTGGCCCAGGAGGTCCCAGGAGGAATGAAGAACTGGCTTCAGGACAAAGTTAATCAAAAAGCAAGGAGACTCCAGTTTCAGCCTAGAAAAAAGAGTCCCTGCCAAATCTGGCTGTTAACTATGCTCAGACCCGAAAGAGGCCTTAGGTCCCTCAAATTGACAAGGCTGGAGCACAGCATTGGCAGAATCTAGGCCAAAGTGGCCCAAACTCAGAAGGCATCTCCCTGCTCATGCTGATGGGGGTAAGAAGAATCAAGAAGCCTGGGTTTTAGAATAGCATAAACATTATTCACCTAGTAAGCAAAGATCAAAGTTCTGGTCTAGGTTAAATAATAATGGCAATGAGGCCCCCAGGCCACTGCTGAGAATTTTTTTGTCTGATTTTAAAGCAATACAAAATGGTTTCTTCTACATAAGGGCAAGCTTTGCACTAATCTTTCTTAAAACCAATTATGTCTCTAGCTCTAGCTTCAGGTAAGAGTTTTTTTAAAAAAAAAATACCATGTCTATCTCATAGGAATGGAATGAGGAGCAAGAAACCCTCCACCCAGTATCCCTGGGATGGAAAGCACCCTAGAAGCCAGAGTGTATGAACGCATGCATGTCCCGGGGCTTGAGGTTGTGGGTACCCAGCAGTTGTTTCTTTCCTTCAATCATGGGACATCCATCTTGGGTGGCTTGAAGGTTGCTGGGTCTTCAGCCATTGGCATGGTCTGGGCATGGATCAGCTCCAGGGAGAGGGCTTTTTTTTGTAGGTCTGGATGGCAAAACCTCCAGAATCAGACTTCTGAAGGGGTCCATATATCTGATGATATGATATGAGCCCAAAGAGGCTTCATATATCTGATGAGTCTCTGTCCTCCCCAATGCCAGGGCTCGTGGTGCTAGGCCTTGGGCAGGTAAGGATGTAGAAGAATAAGAAGTGAACCAGCCTCTGGGTCTCTGCTTGGGGAGCGTGCTTCTGCCCCTGGGAGGTACATGGTCTCCCCAGTGGTAAGGCCTTTGTGGAGCATGTTGCCAGCACCTCTCACCCTACTGAATGCTGTCCTGAGTCTGTTTGGTGATCGCAGAATTCATGATGACATGGATAGCTTTAACCTTCACCCCTGGGACCTTATCTGTACTGTGGGCAATTGTTGACTGATGGTTCAGGGCAGAGGGATATGCTGGCCTTTCCCTCCTCTGCCTTGGCAAGGTGTTGATCCTTGTGCTCTGGATCACTGGCATGCTGCCTGTATCTAATGGAGAAGCATGGGCACGGGCCCTGGAGGTAGTCATCATAGCTGAATGCCTTGTGGCAGATCCCCATAGCCAGGGCATCTTGCCAAGAGATCCACTAGGCTCAAGAATAGGCACTTCTGGTTGTCTTGAAACCATTGAAAGACTGGGGTTTGGGTTCTTTTTCTATATATATTTGGGAGCTGAGCCACCACTGTGAAATGATGTCATAATGATGTTCATAACTGGTGTTAATCAGGAACATTGTCCGCTGCTGTACATCAGCAAAGCTTCCCAGAACAGCCATCCAGGGGTTCTGTTCTGCTGCCATCACTCTGTCTGCAGCCTGACCTCCTCTACTAATGAGGCTCTGGGGCGGTGGCACAGTCCAGACTAAAGCCATCGTGAGGAAAGTGGCAACCCTGCAGGTCCCCACCACTGATTAAGGAGCATAAGCTTTAATTAAGGAAATTTTAACATTGATGGTATTAGATGATATTAAGGAATTATAATATTATCAAGTGTGATAATGCTATAGTATCTATTGAAATTATTCAAGAATGAATGAAATAACATGACTGAAATTTGCTTTAACTGGGGAAAAGAGTAGGAGAAAATAGTTAAGAAAGGGTTAGCAAAATGTTGATAATTTTTGAAATTGGAAGATGGGCATATGGAGGTTCATGGGTTTATTTTCTATTTCCATGTATTTACTTCTTCCAGAATGTGAAAGATGAAAGAAAAAAAGCACACAAAATGAAGGCTGGTTTTTTATAAACTGGTTTTGGAAGTAAAACTAGAAAATGTCTTCCTCCCTTTAAAAATAGACCTTATTTTTAGAGCTATTTTAGGTTCACAGCAAACTTCAGTGGAAGGTGCAGGCATTTCTCCTATACCCTCTCCCTGACACGCTAACCTCCTTCCTTAACATCTCCTACCAGAGTACAGACCATCAGACCAGCCGGTGCAGTGGGGGAAGGTTACAAAGGGTGTGAATACCAGGAGGCAGCGGTCTTTGGGGCCATCTTGGAGCCTGGGCACCACACAGTAACAGAACAAAAGACTTATTGCAATAAAGCAGCAGCAAAGAAAGCTAAGAACTACTGAGTTGAGAGGCCTTTGTGATGGTAACTGCTTCTTCTCCTGGCTTATTTCTGCACAGTGGCTTGTTTGTTCTTCATTCTGAAAGAAGACATCTTTGTTTTCCCCTCATACCCTATGCTTTCTCGTGGCCTTTATTTGGTATAATTTACACATGCTACATTCTCTTCCTGGAATGTCCTTGCCACTCTCGTCCACTTAACAAAACTGTTATGTCTTTCAGATTTTCTCAGGCTCAACTTCTTTCTGAGGGCTCTTTCAATCCTCATCAGGGCAACTGTTGAGTCACTCCTGGGCTAATTAAATAATTAGATCCTTGCATGTTTTATACTGCAGTACATTACTTTTAGAATTGCCTGACTCATAATGAAACTTGTTTTTCAAAACTATTTTTTAAATGCAAAATTTCAAACATATACTAAAATATTATTAATGCCTACTGAATTCATATGCCAGCAATGACCAATACTTGATCTTCTTATTTCATCTACATTCCTGCCTCCTTTCTACTTCTCTAAAATCCAAATTATTTAACCCACAAATATTTTACATGCATCTGTAAAAGGACTCAAAATAACTTAAACATAATACTATCATTCCTGAAAATATTTTTCAGTAATCCTTGAATGTCAAATACCCAGTAAGAAATTTTCTTTAACTCAAACATTTTTGTTATTGATTTGCTTGAAACATTATCCAAATAAGGTTTGTACACTGCATTAGATGCTATGAGTCACACATTCTTTTTTCATACTCTTTTTTTTTTTTTTTGCAATTCATTATTTTTAAGAGAAACTGATCATTTGTAAAGTTTCCCACATTCTGGATTTTGTTCATTGAATTCCTATGATGTTAACTCACTCCTCTGTTTCCTATAAACTGGAAGATTTTGAGCAGTAGTTCTCAAACAGTTTTTCACTGAGATCCTTTTATAGTCTCAAAAATTAAGAGAGCTTTTGGTTATGAGGATTATATCTAGTGATGTCTATATATTAGAATTTAAAACTGAGAAATTAAAAAATTAAAAATTAAACTTACTACATATTAACATTTTTAAATGATTTTTTTCAAAAACAAAATTAGTGATGAGTTACATTCTTTTATTTTTTTTTTTAACACATCCCAGTAATTTCTGGCCTAAAAGAAGGCAATTGGGTTCTCATATCTGTTTCTGCATTCAATCTTTTGCAATGTATTACTTTGGTGAAGTATATGAAGAAAGTGTGGCTCACACAAACATGAAGTTAGAACAGGGAGTATTTTAATAGCTTTCCTGACAATTATGGATATTCTTTTTTTATTTTTTTGAAAATTTTTAATTGATTTTTTTAAAAAAATGACAGGAATGCAGTACAATTCTTATTACACATATATACAATTTTTACACATATATTTGTATGTGAAATATATATATGTATATATATTTATATAACAAATATATACATATGTTGTGTATATATATATATTTACACATATATATTATACATATATACAATTTTTCATATCTCTGTTTGTATATAAAGTGTTTTGACACCCAATTCATGTCTTCATTCGTGTACTTTGGATAAGGATGTCTATCAAAACTTGACAAGTGTCTGTTGAAATCTGAAACCATATCATACTGTTCCTATAAGATCTATTGGTCTATCTTGCACTTAGAAGGATACTATAATTAATTATACAGTTTGGTGCCACTGCCTTGATTTGTGCTAAGACTCCAGCAGTCTCACCTACTATTGCTTTTGCACCATCAAATATCACCACAATAAAAAAGGCAAAAATGTCTTAGTATTATTAAGAAGATAGTTTTGACTCATGGATTCTTTCATCAAAGAATCTTGGGAACTTTAAGGGTCTTTAGACCACACTTTGAGAACCACTGATTTAGAGGCTTGATCAACCTTAGTTTTGCAACTGTAAGCTTTTAGAAGAAAAGGACTCTTCTTGTTTAGCAGAAGTCCAGATCTTGATCTAAATCACACTGAAAATCTGTTCTAGGAATTGAAACCTAATGAAACGTTCTTACACATCTTTCTAGGATAAGAATCACAGGTTACTGTTACTGGAATAACCTGAAATACTTCATGTTAGTACAGTAAATACCATTTCTTCTTTACATTTAAGAGAATCTGGGGATGTAGCACAGTGGAAGAATGCTTCCTGGCACACACGAGGCTCTAGGTCCAATTGCACCACACACAATACAAATAAAAGAATCTAAGTTCCTAACTTAAGTGGCTAAATAACTAAAATACTAAAAATCAATGAGACAATTTGAAGAGTTTTGTCATTTCTAGGGGCCCCTCATATCAATCATTTCCAGAATAGAGGAGCTTCGACTTAAAGCCAGTTGTCAAAACTACTTAACACGGCCAGGAAGCACCATTTCTTGCCTTCTGCTTTTTGTCTTTTTTCTTTCTTGTACTTCTTTCCTCATCTCAGTTTTGTTTCCTTTCCCCATCTGTTTCCTACCAAAGTTTCTAAGACTCTACCCCAACTCTCATAGCTTGTTCCAGAGCATCCTCTTCTTCAGTGGTTAAAAAATATTATCTGCAGGCTGTGATTCTCCAATTCTCTCCACTCTTGAATCACTGCCATATTAATTGCTTCCACGGGGAACTTTCTAAAGGAGAGAACTATGTTCCTTTTATCATTTTTTCCCTTTTCCTCAAATATATACAATCATAAAGTCTTAAAAAATACATGATTTTTCTTTGAAGACTGATAATGATGTACTATAGTAAGGATCTCATAAGTTTTTAGTTTAAAAATATTTAGCTAGACTAACTTAAATACTACTTATAGTCTGTATTACCTTTCTGTTATTGTGACAAATTAGCTGAGGTAATCACCTAAAACAAGGAAAGGTTTATTATAATTGGCTTGGGGTTTCAGTCCATGGACAGTTGGCCAGTTGAGACAGAGAACGCAGGAGCATATAGTGAAGATGGCTGTTCACCTCATGGAGAAGAGAGGAGGGAGGTAGGGTCCCAATATCCCCTTCAAAAGCATACCTCCAATGACCTAATTTCCTCCAATTTGGTCCTACTCCTGTAAGGGTTCATCACCTTCAGCTAGTACCAGGGGCTGGGGAAATTTTAGATCCACACTACAGCAGTCTAATGACTTATTTTGTTCCAGGCCATGTTCCTGGTAGGCTTGTAGTGGCAGGGGGGCATATAGAGAGATAGGGTGGGGATCTAATGTCAGTTCTGTCATTAGTTGACTATTTAATTTTAGGTAGACTTACTTGGTTTTCAGATTTAGACCAACGTAATAGATGGGTTTGGATTAAATGTCTTTTTAACTTAAAACTGTATGGCTCTAAGTTTTACATCAGAAAATATATTTATAGATCAGGTAATATAAAATATATAATAAGTGCTAATTCTAGCTGGCAACCTTTGTTCTTTCAAGTTTAAGCTCTCATAACCAACTTTCCATAAAAGTAATACAAATGATAAAGAAATAGAAAACCCAAATTAAATTGCAAAGGTACTACAAGCATTAAAAAGCAATCATTAGAATTTATGGTAAATACTACCTTTATTTAAAAAAGTTATACATGCTAGAAAAAAGCATAAATGATACATGTAAACAATTGTTTACCAAATACATTTTTTCCTTGAAAAAGGTGCAAATGATCTTTAAATGTAAACACAAAAGTTGCCAAACTTTTTACTGTAGGGGAGAAAGTGAAGATTATTCTTTTATTGTAGAGGAGAAAGCAAAGGTTATTCCTTCTGGTTGTGGTTAAAGTCTTTTTTTTTTTTTTGCTGTGGGTGTTGGTGACTGAACCCAGGACCTTGCACCAGGCAAGCATTCCACCACTGAGCCACATCCACAGCCCTTTTTATTTTGAGACAGGGTCTTGCTAAGTTGCCCAGGCTGGCCTCCAACTTGCAATCCTCCTGCCTCAGCCTCTCGAGTAGCTGGGATTACAGACGCGCACCACCATGCCCAGTGTGCGGTTAAAGTCTTATTCAAAGGTTTTCCTGCAAAATAATTGAAAGAATTGGTCTATGAATATAATGAGGGAAAAAAACTTTAACCACTGAATATCATTTATTTCCTTAAAAAACTTTTAACTTTTCACCAGAAAATGCAATTTGAGAGAAATAGTTACAGTGGCCTTATGGAGTGAAGCTAATGATGTATAGTTTGCATAAAAGAACCCAGATATTGATAAAATGCCTCAGTTGATTATGTGAACTGAAGACTTCATTCCTTTGGAGGCTGTTATTAAAGGTAAGCCTCAGCTTCACCAGGCCTGAGTATCAAGGGTAAATTACTCAACAGAATTCACTGCTGGGGAGAGGACATTTCTCCCTGCCATCCTGGGCAGCAATGAGGAAACAGCAAGGGAAGTGGCTTCCACTGGTAAGTCTGTGAGTGAAAACTCTTGCAGAGCTGCATGTGGTTGGGGGGGTCTCAAGACAGCAAATGAGATGCATTCCCATTTTTATAAGAGGCACTGATCAAAGTATAGATCTAGCAGAAACTCCATGAGAATATTATGATAAAAAAAGACTTTAGTAACTAGAGTTGAAAACAAGTTCATTAGAAAGAAATAAGACGAAAACTTCCACTGATGAAAACTGCAGCATTAGACTCCTGCTTTTGACGATTTAACATTCCTTCTGAATTGTACTATTTAATGAGATGATTCCTTTTTATTTTAGATTTTCAAGTCTTGTGGTGCTGAGTATGAGAATGATGAGTAGTTCACACACTGTGCATTCCCATCTCTGTCACTGGGAGTCCTGGTAAGTGGTGGAGGACATGGATGGAGTGTCCAGTAGATATGACCACCAGACCATAATAGCCCTTCTGCCCTTATCAGTATTTGTATTTTCAAAATTAAGTTAATACCTTAAAAATCAAAGTTAAGTTTTGCTGCTTGGAACTGTAGTCGTTGTCTTCTTTTCTTGGGAGGAAGAATAAGTAAAAACAAAAACAAAAAAAACAAAGCCCCAAACACCCCCAAACCAAAACACCATGATAAGTTAAAACCAAAAATAAATATTCTTCTGCACAGAGTTGGAAATTATTGTGCAAAGGTGGCATCTTGCAGGTGAAGCACTGTCATCAGATTTGCATTCCCATATGTTGAGGCACCGGCAAAGAATAAAATTTGTTCTAATGTTTTCTCAAGCTGTACAAAGCTTCAAAGTCAGAGCTCTCCAGAATACAGAGAAGCAGGTTCAAGACAGTCTTCTACATATTCACCATATATGGGATTCACAATGTGTCATTTTAATAACTCCTACACCCCCTCCTAGCCGACGGTAATTCATCCCGCCATATAACCTGCAAAGATAGAAACAAAATCAGATTTTCTAGCTGGGAAAAGCACTGTTTCTACTATAACCACAAGTCAAACACATGTCTATGTTTTACACCACAACTATTATTTCCAGCTTCATACAACTCTTCCAAAGATTCGAAGCCAGAGTTGAGCACTGGCAAGGAGCAGAATTATTTCAGACACCGACTGAAAAGCTCTCATTCACAGGCTGTTTAAAGAGTCAAGAGCACCATATTTACTTTGTGCATCAGAACCTTACAACTCTACAACTAGAATGGCTTCTAAAAATCGTACAAAAAAAGTTAAAAAAAACAAACCCAACAATGACAGAGAATCTTCTGTCTGCCCTGTAGCTTTGTGTCTAACTTTGCCCTGTTACATTGACTTTCCTATCCCATTCCCTCTGCCTAGCCTTCCTCAGTGGTTTCCTTTTATCTCTTTGTCTTCCATGCACTCTTTTGACTCTTCTCAAATCCTGTGGAGAACACAACTAGAGTCAAGCAAAGAGTGTTAGCAGCCAGGAGGTGAACAAGATCATCTTCAACACTACAGACTTTCATGGACAACGCCAGATCCTCAGTTAGCAGGGAGGTGAAACTGGTTTTAAGCTGGGCATCTATAACTGCAAAAATTTAGACATTATTCTCTCTACAGACGACCCTCCACAATTTCATGAATATGATATCACCATGTTACAACTCTAGTGGTGGTTACTGTGCAGCAAGTCCTTATATAAATTGGATTACACTTGATTAAGTAGCAAAAGTAAATTTGGCAATTTTTCCAAATTATTCTTACTCATAAATTCTTACAAAAAATATAAAACTCTATATGGAAGAATCCCAGGAGAAGGAGGCTTCCATTCATGAAAACCTGCAACCTTTAACTTGTAGTAGGTTTTGCCAGAATGTTTCCTTGTCAGTGAGGCCCTCAATGGCCCTTGGCGGCAGACTCCTCCCTAGCTTCCGAATGCCCCGCTCTCCTGCTCACCTGCTCTTCCACCTCCTGTGAGCCCAGCTGGTGTGAGCACAGGCTGGCTCCAGGAGGGCAATGAACTTTGTTTTGTTCACCTTTGGATCCCCAGGGCCTGGAATACTCAGTAAATCTTCAATGAACAGGGTGGTGAAAACATGAGGTTTTGGAGCACAAAATACTCCAGTGTCGCAGGCTGGCTTTAGTACTTTAGGCACACAGAGCTGCGAGAGCCATGCAGATACAGCAAGTTATTTAAACATCTGTAAGATATTCCCGAGGTGAAGACTGGGAACAACTCAGTGAATGTATTAGTTATCCAACGGGGAGAGGAAAAAACTTGGTGGTTAGTTGCAGGCTCTACATTATGAAGTGATTCACTGGGACCCAGTGGGAATGGCCTCTGAGATGAGTTCAGCTTGTCTCTCAGGATGGACCTGAGAACCTCCCGGAGTGTGATGAGACCTCACGTTCACACTCGTCACCCTGTTTGATGTTCTGCCTCAGTCACTGAGCTGGGAACTTTAAAATTTGCTGAGGCAAGGAAGCTCAATTTGTGGAGAAGAGAACCCTTAATTGCTTGGAAGGTGAATTTGATTTCTTGGAAGACTATTTTATTTTATTTTATTTTTTTATGGTGCTGGGGATTGAACCCAGGGGTGCTCTAACACTGAACTACTTCACCGGTCCTTTTTAAATTTTGAGACAGGGTCTTGCTTAATTGGGATCACAGGTATATACTACCATACCCAGGTCTTGGAAGAATTAGAATTTTAGTTAAAAAATATTTTTTATTAAGTTTGAGAACTAACTCTTACAAATTTGAGTTCTTATAATATCTAAGACAATTTGGCATTTTAGGGCCTCTATCAGATTCATTTTTTTTTTTTCGGGGGGGGGGGGGCGGGGTGTACTGGCAATTGAATTTAGGTATACTCAACCACTGAGCCCCATCCTCTATTTTGCATTTTATTTAGAGACAGTGTCTCACTGAGTTGCTTAGCACCTTGCTTTTTGCTGAGGTTGGCTTTGAACTCATGATCCTCCTGCCTCAGCCTCCTGCTGGAGCCACTGGGATCACAGATGTGAGCCACCATGCTGGGCTTCAGCCCTCTTTAGAGTACAACAGCGGGTATTTTTCAAAGCCCTGACCATCCCAGTTTCAAGGATTTCAAGTCAGAGTCAGAGTGAGCAGAACTGCACACAGCCTAGGTTTACCTCCAGGTATTGGCATCGGGGTCAAACACTTCGATGGTCTTCAGGTAGGTTGTGCCATCAAAACCTCCCACGGCCATAAGTTGTCCATTGACCACGGCCAGGCCCACCTACAGAACGAGAGCATAGTGGCTGCTGAAGAGCTAGACAATTACTGGGAGACGTCAGCCCCGCTTCTACATTGATCTCTTTAGTTCTTTATGGTTTTACATCCTGGTTCACTTGAACACAGAGGAAAAAAGTAACAATGAATATCTGTGAAATATGGGAACCATAAAATTATATATTCAATTACAATATTTAGAGAATCCAAAACATATTTCTTAAATTTTAGAAGAAACATTCATTAGAAGCAAGCACTAAGGCCTGAACTGCTAAATTCCTCTGGTACCCGCCAGCTCTAAAGCACTTTCTACACTGCTACTAAGATTCCCTTTCACAGTGCTTCGGACTGAAATGGGGGCACCCAACCACTGCATTCCAGGCCTTTTTAAAATTTAGTTTTGAGACAGGGTCTTGCTATGTTGCTGAGGCTGGACTCCAATTTGGAATCCTCCCACCTCTGCCTCCTAAAACAAAAACTTTCTAAGCATCCCTCCCCCCTAAAAATAAGTTTGAAGTCCTTACTATGTGACTCAGGCCTTTCAGGAACCCATTGTAGGCCACTGTATGTCTAGCCTCCTAAACTGTCCCCTTCTTCCTCTTCATGACTCATGCTGCAGAAATACTGGATTAACTGCTGGTCTTTTTAAGTACATTTCTATACCTCCGTGGTTTTGCACATGTCATTTCTTGACTGGTGTTTCTGTCCCTCCTGGAAAACCTTACTCTTTCTTCATGACCCAGCCTATGTGGACTGTCCCTGGGTGCTTCACTACCTGCCCACTCGGATGCATTTCCACACAACCCGAGGCATCTCCAGCCGTGCTCTCCAATAGCACGCCACTGTGGCTGCTGCATCAGCTGATTACAGTCAGTGGCAAACCTTTCAATTTTCTTCCCTAAATTAGGAGTTCCTCGAAGAGAAGCCCGCTTCCTCAGCACAGCGAGCATTTAATAAAGGCTTGCTAAATGAGGGAAAATATGGTCAACAGGATATAGCAGTGAAAATAACAGGAATGTGACTAAGAAGCTGTCGAGTTACCAGTAATGAAAAGCCACATGTGAGTGCTTTGACTTGTTGACACCTCCCACTGTGGTCCTTGATCTCTGCAAACTTGAATTCATTCATTTCATCCTCAGATTGTGGAGTCTCCAGTCCTTTCTCTTATGGCTGCGTCCTATAGTGATGGACTCCTGACATGGTCATTGCATGTGGGTTACATTTCAGTAAGCCAAATGTTCCAGGATGTATGAATTCTATTTTTTTGGTGCTGGGAACTAAACCAAGGGGCACTCTACTCTACAACTGGGCTATTTTATTTTGAGACAGGATCTTACTAAGTTGCCCAGGCTGGCCTCAAGCTTGTAATCTTCCGCCTCAGCCTCTCAAGTTGCTGGGATTGCAAGCATGCACCACTGTATCTGGCTCCAGGGTGGGTGAATTGGGTACTCCACTCTGGAAGCTGCATGTAGCCAGAGGTCATTAATGGTTTACAGCATGACATGGGCCAGCCAGATCTGGCCTCTCTTCTGGGTGGGACTGATTCAAACCAGCTATGGAGACTAGTGGGGGGTGGGGCAGGTACATTTTTGCCTAAATATCTGCATACAATGTATGTAAATTTTTGGACTACTAGCTAGAAATGTTATGTAAGAATACTGTGCTCTAACAGATCTGAAGTTAGAGAAGGTAGTAGTAATAAAGGGAAATGCCTTCCAGAGAATGACCTGATTCAAAGTAAATCAGAAGAAACTAATTGTCTAATAAAAGAAATGAATGGATATAAGATAATTATTAGAGTTGAAAGCAATCAAAAGAATTTTTTCTAGTATAAAATCAGCAGGCATCATTTTGTCTTAAAGCACCCCACAGCATCGGGTGACACAGCTGAAGACTTAACACCTGCAGGCACCAGCAGGTCACCTCCCCCCCTGTGGCAGCAGAGTGGATTCACAGACCATCGCACCCTTATCACCGTGCTCCCCTGGTGCCTGGTTTCCACAGCTCCAATCTCCTGGCAGCTGGGCACTTACTCCACTGCGGCGGGATGTCATGGCCACCACCGGAGACCACTGGTTCGTTCTGGGGTTGTATCTCTCAGCACTGCTGAGCTCTGTGGTGTCATCTCTCCCTCCCACGGCATAAATCATGTCCTGATACACTGCACAGCCCAGGTGTTTCCGCCGGGTCCCCATAGGGGCTATGGTGTGCCATCTGTTTTCCTGAGGATTGTAGCGCTCCACTGCAGGGAAAAGAAAGACCAAGATGTGACCACTCAACTGCTTCCTCTCATGCAAGTTTTCCTGAAACAGTGATAACACTTATTTCCAAGAAGCAATTTCATACTTGCTTCTGAGTAGGATTTGTGGACTTTGGACAAAACCACATCTGTTCTCGTCAGACTAGCGTCCTCAGATGTGTTAGAGTGGAAAGGGCTGGAGTCACGACATTCCAGCTCTCGTTTTGGCTATAATTAATTAGCAATGGTAGCCTCAGCCTTGCTCTCCTGACCTTTACAGAGGGGACCGGACTACAGGAGCCATAAATGCCATTCACTACTCATTATTTTGGCATAGACAGCCTCCCTTGCTCATAGCCTCCTGTAGTTTAAGCCACCCAACAGAGGACAAGCTACATGATCGTGATCGGGGTCTGAAGAGAGTGCCACTGGCAATATCCTTAGGCAAAGACGCCTACTGCTTCTAAACAGAAAGGATGACACACAAAGTTTGTGGTTCGAAAATTTTATTTATTTATTCTCAGACTGTAATATTATTCTTTTCTCTTTCTCTCTTTTTTTTTTTTTTTTTGGAGAGGTGGAGACTGTGGTGGGGGGAGGTGAAAATAATTTTTCAGAAAGGAGTTTTAATTCATTATAAATGTTCATCAGTTTGCGAAGCTGAGGGAGAAAGAAACACTTCAGGAAAGTATACAAGAGTATGGATGCAGAAGGAGCTAAGAGCTGCATCTTCCTAGAAGGAAGAGAAAACATTTTCCTAGTAAACTATAGCATAACCTGGACCTTCAATAGTTTTTGTAGGGGGAGTCTCCTCAGGGAAATGTGCTGTTTGAGGGGAACCAGAAGGCCTCTGGGAGGGACTAACCTGTGTTGAGTGGAGATGTCCCATCAGAGCCACCTACGGCATACAAGAACCCTCCCAACACGGCCACGGCCACGCCGAGTCTTCTGGTACTCATTGACGCTACCCGAGTCCACTTGTTCTCCTTTGGGTCATACCTATGGTGACAGAGACCAGGATGTGTACATGTTCTTACTGAGTGAAGCTGTTTCCATAAGGTCTGAAATAACACTAAGATATACTGGATATTTAAATTACAATAGTATAAAAAAATCATACACACACACATGCAATAGCAATTTGTCCTTTTTTTAATATTTATTTTTTAGTTGTAGGTGGACACATACCTTGATTTTATTTTTATGTGGTGCTGAGGATTGAACCAGTGCCTCACGAACGCTAGGCAAGTGCTCTTCCTCTGAGCCACAACCCCAGCCCCAGGATTTCTTCTTCTTTTTTTTTTAATATTTATTTTTTAGTTTTAGGTGGACACAATATCTTTATTTTATTTTTATGTGGTGCTGAGAATCGAACCCAGTGCCTCAAGCATGCTAGGCGAGCGCGCTACCACTTGAGCCACAACCCCAGCACCCAGTATTTATTCTTTTTAAATTTTTTTTTAATATTTATTTTTTAGTTTTCGGTGGTCACAACATCTCTGTATGTGGTGCTGAGGATTGAACCTGGGCCGCACGCATGCCAGGCGAGCGCGCTACCGCTTGAGCCACATCCCCAGCCCAAGCATTTATTCTTAATAGAGAAAAGTCTTGTCATTTGTGACAACATGGTTGAACTTGGAGGACATTATATTATGTGAAATAAACCAGGCAAAGAAAAATAAATTTTATACAAGTTTACTTGTATGTGAAATCTAAAAGAAAGTCTAACTCAGAAGCAGAAAGCAGAATGTGCTCTATTCTCTACTAGGCTGGGTGAGGGGTTGGGAGCATTGGGAAGATGCAGTCAAAGGATGCAAAATTTCAGGAATAAGTTCAAGAGACTTAATGTTCAATAATGGTGACTACAGTTCATAATAATATACTAAATACTTCAAAACTGCTGTGAGATTTTAAGTACATTCACCATGAAACATGGTAAGTATTTGGGGTAATACGCTGTCAGTCAGCTTGACTTAGGTCTTCTACATGGTATATATATTTTAAAACATCATGTTGTTCAACATGGACTTTTTAATTTGTTGATTAAACATAAAATTTAAAAATCTTTTTTATGTCTTTCATCTTTCCAGACTTAAACATTTTCCTGAAAACGTATGGGAAATCTACTAAATAGTGGATCTATCAGTGTCCTAAATTCAGCTGTAATTGTTTTTTTCTTTTTTTTAATTGAAAGTGACTTTAAAAAAAAATTACCTCTCAACAATGTTGAGGCAAGACACACCATCCTGGCCCCCCACAGCATACAGGAAGCCTCCGAGGACGGCCACCCCCACGCTGGTCCTGCAGGTGCTTGTAGGGGCCACATCACTGCTCCATTGGTTTGTTTTGGGGTCATATCTGTAAGGAACATATCAAGAGCAGAGCTTATACTGCATAATGGAAGCTTGGCTATGTTTACATATTTCAAAACAAAGGATTTATATATTCTTTCCCCAAAATATGGGTGGATTAATAATTGAAGCATTTGAAAATATAATTTATATTTTTATATTCTGAAATTTATTTTTACTTAAACAAGTTACATATGAGTATATTTTCTTTTTTGAAAAATCAGAATGTTATTGATAAAGCTATAATCCCTGGAGTTCCACCTGAAATCTGTTCTCTATCCAGTTTGAACTGGCACATATCTTCAAGACTTTCCAGTAAAATGCTCTTAAAAAGGCAAATAAGTACCTACATATGTATTTCTTTATGCACAAGCATTTTTTTACATAAAATTATATATATTAATACCACATAGTAAGCACTATTTTTTTCTCTCAATAATTTTGACATCTATTATGCTAATGTAACTCTAGAATTTTTCCTTTGAATTATTTTTTTTATAAATACCTTTATTTATTTTTACGTGGTGCTGAGGATTGAACCCAGCACCTCATAAGTGCCAGGCAAGCGCTCTGCCACTGAGCCACAATCTCAGCCCCTGAACTATTTTATTATACAGTATGTGCCATCCATTTTTTAATCATATTCCTACTAACATCAGTAGGAATTCTTACTGAATCTTAGGCTGTTTGACATTTTTGCTATGAAAAACAATAAATATTAGGCTGGAGGTGTAGTTCAGTGGTAGAGAACTTGAAGGCCCTTGCTTTCATCCCTAGTAACACAAAAACAAAATAAACTAAACCCAAAACTATCAAATTGCTCTTTTTTACAGTTATCTCAATTTAATTTTATTTTTTTGGTACCAGGGTTTGAACTCAGGGACACTCAACCACTGAGCCATATCCCCAGCCCTATTTTGTATTTTATTTAGAGACAGGGTCTCACTGAATTACTTAGTGCCTAGCCATTGCTGAGGCTGGCTTTAAACCTGCGATCCTCTTGTCTCAGCATCCTAAACTGCTGGGATTACAGGTGTGTGCCACCATGCCCAGCCAATAGTAATTTCAATTTTTAAAAGTTATTTTTAGTTGTAGATGGACACAATACCTTTAGTTAATTTATTTCTATGTGGTGCTGAGGATCAAACCCAGTGCCTCACATGTGTGAGGCAAGTGCTAACCCACTGAGCCACAACCCCAGCCCTAATTCTCTCAATTTTAATTTTTTCAATTTTGTTAATATTTTCTCATTATTTTGTTTCTTTCTGTTTTGTTGCTCTTTGTTGTATACCTTCTTGATTTAAACACAGGGTTCATTTTTCATCTGTCTTATTTTCAAATGCAGGTAACAAGTTGTATGAATTAATATAAGCTAACATTCATTTACCTTTGCTTTTGTATTACATTCTATATATTTTGACCTGACAGGCTTAACTGTTAAGTTAATACAAATATTCAATTTTTTCTACTCTGATTTCTTTTATTTTTTATTTAAAAAATTTATTTTTAAGAGTTCTTCCCTGCAACCTGCCCCATTCAACGGAGTCCTCTGTCCCATTTCGCCCCAGCTCATATATCCTACAGGGTTTCATAGATGTATTATGTAAATATAAAAAACCACAATAAATCAACATGGTAGAATGAAAAAAGGTGTGTGAGAACAAGAAGCTACTCAAAGACAGCTTTCGGTGTGCTAGGCATTGTGGCACGTGGAAAAGGGAACAGACTTTCAACACACAATTACAGCACGATGTGATATGTACACGCATGTTTAAAACACTCATGGAGGAGCAGAGGAATGAATAACTCTTCTGTATAGTTAGAGAAATTTTTATGTAGAAAGAAACACTTGAGTTTTTGAAGGATTTCTAAGTCCTTAAGGGACAGAGATATTCTAGGGAAGAAAGAAGAGCATGCCTACTTGTAGGGAAAAGGTATGAAAAACACAGCACACCCAAAGGACTGCAGGGAACTTGCTGGGTCTGCAGTAGCATGTGCAGAGAACAGCGATGACAATGAGAAGCTGGGCAAGCAGGGGGAAGTGAGTTCATAAAGGTCTTGTATGTCATGCTAAGTGGTCTAGGTTGCTAACTGGTGCCATAGTGAAATAGTAAAGAAGTCACATCTGGATTGACATCTAAAATGAAAATATTTAAAATTAGCCTCACTCACCTTTCAACACTATTTAGGTAAGAGGATCCATCGTGGCCTCCTACTGCATATAATAGGTCATCAAGAACACTGACCCCAACTCCACATCGCCTTTTGCTCATTGAAGCTACCATTCGCCATTCATTGGTCTGAGGATCATATCGTTCAACACTGGAAATGGCATCTCCACTGCACCAACCACCAACTGGGAAGGAAAGAGAAGGTTAAGAGAGTACCTGTCCTAAAGGCAGAATATATCCCTGCTAGACTCACTGGGACCTAAAGCATGGACTAACAAATGTGTCTAAAAGCAGATTAAAATGTAGATTACAGCCATAGGACAGTTGGCTTGGACCTTGGTCATGGATTTCCACTTTACAACTGTAAGAAAATAAATTTATTTTTGTTTAAATTACCCAGTATTTTGTTATGGCAGACTGAACATATTAATAGAGTAGGTAGTGTTCAAAATAACACTTTCAAACTGAGTTCCGTGAAGCTCCTTTAAATGACCCTTAAAAAAAGGTAGAGTTATGGTAGGTAAGCTTAATTTGCTTTTTTTTTTTTTCCTTTCAACCAGGGATTGAACCTGGGGGTGCTCTACCACTGAATCACATCCTGTACTTTTTTTTTAACAACTAATTTTGTTTTGGAGTTGTAGATGGACAGAATGCCTTTATTTTGTTTATTTTTATGTGGTGCTAAGGATCAAACCCAGTGCCTCTGCCATTGAGCTACAGCCCCAGCCCCAGCCCCCTTCTTTACTTTTTGAGTCAGGGTTTTATTAAGTTGCTCAGGGCCTCACTAAGTTGCTGAGGTTGGTTATGATCCTCTTGCCTTAGTCTCCTGAGGTTCTGAGATTGTCGGCGTGTATCACTATGCCTAGCTTAACATGTTTTTCTTTTAAATCATCTCTATTTCAATCCAAAATAAGAGCTGGATTCTTAAAAAATAAAGTGTCATGGTATTGTAACCTCTAAACCTTTGAAAATGACTTGTTTCTTAGGGTCTCGGGTAAATTCCTGAGTCAGATTACTAGGGCAATAATGTTCCTAGTCATCTTCAAGATAAATCTAAAAATTCACTTTTTAAAGTTCAAATTGCAATGTGATATACAAATTTTACTTTATTATGCTTTCATTTAAATCAGAATATACAACTAATACTAAATCACAGAAAGTTTTCTGAATAGCAATTTTTTAAGTTTGAGTTCTGTAACTAAATATATACCAGGAATTTCAGTATCAGGGAAAGCATTCTTAACTCTAAAATAAAGTCAGACTGGAAATTCGAGGGTTTACAATACTTGAGACCTATCAAATAGCCTAACAGCTGTTCACTGCTTTATACTGCTCCAAACCAAATAAATATTTCATAAATGGTGATGTTCAATACCAAAGGGAAAAATAGGCCTTTAGGAAACCAAATTTAAATCTTTCATGTGACTTAGGAAAGCAAGAAAATGTTTGTTAAATTCCACTGCCTTGTGGCAATTCATCTGTGCATTATGATTTCCAAGGCAGCAACTGATGTCATAACTGGTGTTACGGACTGTCCTTCGAAATTCACAAGTGGATGCCAAAGCCCCATGACCACTGTATTTGGACACAGGGCCTTTCAGGAAGTTACTGAGGTTAAATGAGGTCATGTGAGTGAGTCCTTTATCTGCTAGGACTGGTGTACACGTAGGAGGAAGGGACATCAGAGTTCTCTTTTTACCTTTGCACACAGAGAAAAGGCCATGTGAAAAGGAGACAGAAGACACCCTCTGCAAGCTGAAGAGAGAGGCCTCAGCAGAAGCCAACCCTGCCCACACTTTGCTTTTAGACTTCCAGTTTCAAGAACTGTGAGAAAATAAATTTCTATATTTAAGACACCTAGGCTATGACACTTTGTTATGGTAGCCCAAGGAGACTTATACACTGTAGCTAGCAAAATCCAAGTCCCTCTCTTGGAACTCTCAATTTGTGTTAAGCAGCATACTAAAGAAAAAACACTGGGGAAAGGGGATAAACAGTTTTATACATATGAGATGTTGACTAACAAGAAGCACTTCAGAAAGATTTGGTCAAAAAGTGTTAAAGAAGGCAATTGAAAATTGACAGATGTCAATAAGACTAGGAGAAAATAAGAGGAAAAGCCAGAAACAAAGATATCAATAGGATGTAAAAGGCTCCTGAGTCAAAAACTACTGAGATTACACATCTGCTCTTAGGCTTCCAGTGTTTATTTCCACAGAGTGATGAAGAAAGATGGATTCCACTTTCCAAGGATATGTGAAAATTAGTGACTTGGCATTTCAAAGATTAAAAAAATAAAAATAAAAACCCAAACTGAACATTATAGACATATGGGTCCAGATCTAAATTATGTTGGTGAACAGTGTTGGTCAAGAACAGAGTTGAGCTGGGCGTGACACACACGTGTAATCCCAGTGGCTTGGAAGGCTGAGGCAGGAGGTTCACGAGTTCCAAGCCAGTCTCAGCAACTTAGAGAGACCCTGTCTCTAAATAAAATATAAATATAAAAAAGGCTGGGGATGTGGCTTCCTGGGTTCAGTCCCTGGTACCAAAAAAAAAGAGTTCAGGCTGAGCTTGGTGGTGTACACCTGTAACTCCAGTGTCTCAGAAGACTGCAAAGTTTGAGGCCAGCCTGGGCAACTTAGCAAGAAGACCCTTAGCAACACGACAAGATCTGGTCTCAAAAAACAAAAAGGGATGGAGTTGTAGCTCAGTGATAAAGCACCCCTGGGTTTAATCTCCAGTATTAAAAAAAAAATAGAGTTCAGAAAACCCATACTGGTGGTAAAGGAAAAGACCTAATGGCTCTTCTCTACAAATGAAACCTGACTAGTGTAAGAAAGGTGACAGATGATTTTATTTTCCTGCTTTATATTTTCTGTGCTAATCAAAATTTCTATACTACTTGCACATTTACTTATATAGTGAGAAAAAAATGTTTTTTTTTAAAGTAGGTTATCTGACTGCAGCACTGAAAAAAACCCCACAAACCTACAAAAACAGGCCATCTTTCATATATAAGTGAATTCATAAATTACTACTGCTGCTAGAATGTGACTTTGGTTTTTCTTTTTCCAATACTTTTGAAGGATCAGGGCTAATTTCTTACTAGAGTTCCTCATGTTCAGTTATTCTTCAGTGAGTGCCTACTCTGACAAGTCCAAAATGCAATCTGGAAACTATGAGAATGAATTAGAAATGGTCCTTGACCTCAGTACTTAATGATAATACAGTGGAGGAACCAGACACCAAATCAGCAATAACCAACAATGAGACCATGAAACAGATCCAATTTAACAGGCTTCTGAAGAAGGTGAAGCGGGTGTAGCTTCATCAACATCATGATGTAGCCAGGCATGGTGGCACACACCTGTAATCCCAGTGCCTCAAGAGGCTGACACAGGAGGATTGCGAGTTCAAAGCCAGCTTCAGCAACTTAGTGAGGCCCTAAGCAGCTCAGTGAGACCCTGTCTCTAAATAAAATACAAAAAGGGCTGGGGATGTAACTCAGTGGTTAAGCACCTCTGAGTTCAATCCACGGTACAAAAAGAAAATCATCATGATGTAATCAAAAGAGGCAACTGAGATTTTATTAGGGAGAGTCACAAATAGAAAACTTGTCACCCAGTCTGTAGTGTACAATTATAATCCCAGAATCTGGGCAGAAGGATCAAAAGTTCAAGGTCAGGCTCAGCAACTCAGCAAAACTCGGTCTAAAAATAAAAAATAAAAAAAGCTGGGGATGTAGCTCAGTGGAATAGAGCCCCTGGGTTCAATCTCCAGTGCCAAGGGGGAGGGGGAAGGAAGGAAGGAAAGGGTATTGTACCCTAAAGACTGCATAAAATTCTCTGATGAAAAGAAGAGATCACTTCATGTATCAAAATGGAAGAGCAGAACCAGACAATGGCCATATCTAAGAGCACGGAATTACTGAAATCTGGAAGCTTAAATAAAAAAGACTATAATAAGTTACAGCCAGCTTGATGAAGCAGGATTTGAAAAAATTCTGGAGTGCAGGTTGAGTATCCATCCCTTATATGAAATGTTTGGGACCAGAAGTGATTCAGATTTTGAAGTATTTGCATAGATCACCAGCTTAGCATCCTTAATCTGGACATCTGAGATATGAAAGTGCTCCAAAATACAAAATAGTTTGAGTCCGGACATAACTTTGGAGCATTTTTTGATTTTCGATAAAGGATACTCAACATGAAAGAAGTTGTAATAGATAGTAAGAAAGCTGTTATTCCGTGTTATTCAGGTGGGTAAGGGAGCTGACTGCAGGGCAGAACTGAAGCACATGAAATTGGAAGATCTCAAAGACAGGGGCAGATAGAAGGAGTAAAATAATATAGCATGCTGTCTTGAGCTCAATGTAGGATACCAGAGCCAAGAAAGGGTCTGTGTCATATAACATATAAGGTGATGTTGTTTGGCAACTCCATGAAATTATGAGTTGATACACACACACTGGTATATAAATTAATGCATGTGACTCATTTTTTAAAAAAATTTTAATATTTGTTTTTTGGTTATAGGTGGACACAATATTTTATTTGTGTGGTGCTGAGGTTTGAACCCAATGCTTCATGCATGCTAGGCAAGCGCTTTACCTCTGAGCCACAACCCCAGCCTGCATATGACTCATTTTAACGAAACATACCTGCAGGATATTTTTAGAAGTATAAAAATAGAGCACTCTTTCTTTTCTTCAGTACTGGGGATTGAACCCAGGGCTCTTTACCCCTGAACTATAGCCCCAGCCCTTTTTATTTTTTCTTTTGAGACATGGTCTAGCTAAGTTGCCCAGGCTGGCCTTGAACTTGCCATCATCCTGTCTACCTCCTAAGTAGCTGGGATTACAGGTGTGTGTCACCATGCCCAGTAAAAATACATCACTCTTTGGGAGACTACCACTGTTGTATTATGGGTTTAGAGTTAAGCTGATGACTTAATATGTACAGTCGATATCACAAGTGTCTAAACAATTATTCAAGTCACATTGGAAAATATTTGACTTAGTTATGGGAATATTAAAATTCCAACCTGCAAAGAGTACTTCTCCACATCGGATAGGTTTCCGTGGTCTTGTCCTTGGTCCTTGCATTAGTGGTCGTTCTTGAGGCAACAGGAGGTAATTTTTAGCCTCATCCACCAAGTCTCTGTAGAAAAAAGATTTTGCCTTTATTCTAATGTAGAAATAACATTGCCATTCAAGTCCCAATATGGTTTAGGAATATATACATTGGCAAAAGGGAGCAAGCATAAATCAAATCAAATCATGAATGCCAGCCAATGTTAAATTGGCACAAACATAGAAGCAGTGATGCCAGTCACACTATGAATTGTGGATTCATCGGATTTCCATCATGACTTAATATCTCAGTGAAGATTTAGCCTAAAGCTCAACATGCTTACAGCCAACAATAACTTATGAAAAACTAAAAATTACAACTCAATTACCAGCTTGCATAGTTACTACTTTCTAATGAGTTTTATTAGATTCTGCAGAATACTGGAAAAGCAGCACATTAGCCGGGGTACTAGATACTTGCTATATTAATTAAGGTAACAGAACTGGGTCAAATATTGGATTGCTAAAAAGAAATAGTCTAGAGTTACTTAATACTAATTTATTATCTGGTATCATATGAATAATTTAATCTTAACAAGCACAGTGAGATGAATAAAAATTTATTCTAATTAAGTTGCTTTAAGAACCTGATAATTATGCTTGTGAATACAGTACTCTAAAACAAACTGTCAGTGTATGTACTTGTTTCACTTGAGTCCTTCATGTAATACAGTGCCTTCTTATTGCAAATTCTGTTCCTCTCTTCTTCCTTAACTAAAGTGTTGCCTAAAATACTCTATATTTTGATTTCTCTTATTATTTATGTTACAAAGAGTTAATTTATTCCTGTCAGACCAGTCCCAGGAATCACTCAATAATGCACTTTCCAACATAAGCTTTTGTTAAAGCTCCTTCTGAGTTATCTATTCTAAAAACAAAAATTGACACAACAAAAAGGCCAGGAGCAACAGTGCATGCCTGTAATCCCAGAGACTTAGGAGGCTAAGGCAGGAGGATCTAGGTTCAAAGTCAGCCTCCGCAACTTAGCAAGGACCTAAGCAACTTAGCCAGACCCTGTCTCAAAATGAAAAAATAAAAAAGGCTGGGGATATGACTAAGTGGTAAAGTCCCTCTGGGTTCAATCCCTGTCACTAAAACACCAAACAAAAAAAAAAAAAAAAAAAAAAAACACCCCAAAAACCAAAAGTTTTTTCAAGCTCCATACTTGAAAGACTTTGATCTCCTAATTGCCAGTTTTTATGTTAGTCAAGGGTTCCTAGAAAGAGCACTACAGGGCTAATACTTAGAAAGCCAATGCAAAATTAATAGTAACAACAATATAGTAACATGCTGCTCCCTATTTTACATGCTTCATATATATTAACTCATTTAATCTTTATAGCAGCCCTATGGAATAGGCACTATTATTAACCTACTTCCTGGATGAAGAAACTGTAGCACAGAGAGGTTAAAGTAACTTGCTCAAGGTCACAAAATTAATAAATTGTGAGGTCTTAACCTATCAGGAAGGCTCTTTTAAAAGTAACTTCACAAGTATCATTAAATTTCTACATCAGAATTAAAATGATCTGATTATGCTTAATAAAGGAGGAGAGTTATCAGTGTTTTGTTTCTTCAGATTTCAGTGCATATAATTCATATGGTTTCCTTTTTTGCTATTGCAAATATTTAGGGGAATTAATTAAAATTAAAATTTAAAAGATATCTTAAAATCCCCTGTAGCATCTCCTGTTAAACAACAGGCCTTGGATTATAGAAGAAATGCAGTGAATCTGCATGTCCTACCTCTGTTATAGAATTAGGATTAATCCCAAATTTCTTTCATCAGCAAGAGAGGCACAGAGATGAGTGCAGTTTTAAGGAGTACTGACTTGTTCTTTCACCTTTATATTTAGAACATTCTTCATAATTGGAAAAAAATTTTTTAAAATGATTTCATTTTTAATGGTTTCAGACTTGAACCTAAATCTTAAGATATTTCAAACTGGAAAATTAATTTGTTAAATTTTGTGTCTGTTACAGAGACAGTCTAGTAAAATAGTTTTTTGTTTTGTTATGTTTTAGTCAAAAAACATTTGGAAACTAGCTCCAGTGGAAATCTTTCCAAAGTTACTTTAGGAGTTGGTCTTTAACTCTTTTAACTCTGTCCACAGTTTAGAAAGCAAGTCTGGTCCTATTTCCCAACAAGACGTATGTGATGGAATGAAAGAGTGCTTACTAACACAGAGTCAACAGCATTGTCCACTTTATCTCAAGAGAAAAAAGCAGAGATTGCCTCTTCAAAGTCAAGCTAGCATTAAAATCTTAGAAATCTACCTCTTTATTGCCACTTCTACACCAATAAGCACCACACATAAAAAACTAACGGAATGGAATACTGGAGGCTCAGTCCTCTCTTCTTCATTCTCTTCCTCTTGACCCTAGCCCAGAAGAAAAACCTGTTAAATACCGCCCCGGTTTCAGCACTAAGAAATATAACATTTTAGAAGCAATAGGAGATTAAAAGAAAACATTATGTTTATTTTTCTCCTCTAGGGCCACTCATACCTGCATTCTTCATCACTTTTAATGAGAGGATCAGAGCCTACTGTGCCCACCAGGAACTTGGGACTAAGCAAGGGCAAACGGACATGTTGTAGCACCTATGAGATAAGAAATACTATTAATACTAAAGGCATGAAGTCTACCCATAATATTGTCAAAGAAATACAAGACCCATGCTCCCCTACTCTGCTTCCAAGTATTATGGTAGCTAGTTGAACATGATAAACAAGGAAGAAGGATGACAGGCACAAACACTAAAACTAAATGACTTATTCTAACTAACAAGTCAGTAATGTGAAATGACTGAAATAACACTAACATCACTTTAGAATGTTACTTTAAGTTTTAACAATGTTATAAGCTCTTCTGTAACTGTATTCAAATTCACTCACAATCTGAAAAAATATTCTGTTAATTACTAAAGAATATAATAGTCCCCTGTTATCTGCAATTTCACTTTCAGTGGTTTCAGTTACTGGTAGTCAACCTTGGCAGAAAATTTTAAATGGAAAGTTCCAGAAATAAACAATTCAATGTAAGTTTTAAATAACTATTATCACAGTATATTGCTGTAATTGTTACTATTGTTGTTGATCTTCTACATTGCCTAATTTATAAATTTAACTTCACCACAGGTATGCAATGTATAGGAAAAAAAATTAGTATACATAGGGTTTGAAGGTTTCAGGCATCTAGCTGATCTTGAATTGTATCCCCTGCAGATAAAAGGGAACTACTGTATATTCATAACAAGAGATCATTCCTGCCCCAATTTATCCATTTATTATTCAAGGTATAATAGGATTTCTAAGCTATCGGAAAAGCATCCTTGCTTTTTGTTCATTTTATATAATTTAGATTTTTGAATTGTGCTATAGCTCAAAAGTAGAGTCCAAAATAGAAGGGAAGCAAAGAAGTAAAAAGTTCACTATGATAAGCACTCAAATGCTTCTAAACACTTCCTTGGAAACAGGTAAACTGTCTTGGAGTCTAATACAAGGGTTTCATTTTTGCAAGACAAGTGCATACTGTTTCTTTTGGTACAAAGCAGTTTAGAGAAGTGTTTCTAGTATTACCTGGGGCAACTGAGGGCGTCTTTCCTGAATACTGTACTTGACCCACGCCATCACTGCATTGAACACTTGCTCTTCACTGCGAACATTCAGCTCATCACTAGAGATGATATCAATGAGTTGATTGGCTGGAAGTAACATGAACTCTTCACTCTCCATTACCTGTTCAAAGTTAGGTAAGAAAGAAAGGGGGCGGGGGAAGAAAAGAAAAGAAAGAAAACTTATGAGCACATTTGATTTAATTTTTCTTCAGGGTTATATGGCAATACTATTCCACAATGGAATGTAAGTTTAAAACAATATCTGAAGTAAGGTTTAAAAATAAAGTATAGAGATCACAATCAAAATTTTACAAAAATAATCACTTGTAACTTAAACAATTTAAGAAAAATGACATTTTCCCTTAAAGATCAAAATAAGCCAAATTAACTATATCCAATTAAAATTCCACAAATGTCCAGAGGTACATAAAGAGTCAGGAAAAGCTTTCAGAGGAAGATTAGTTGATAAAGAGCAGTATTTAGGGTAGAAATACTAAGGGGTCAGTTTTAAAAAAAGAATGAGGCTGCCTACAATTCTGCAACATGAATATTAGGAGAGCAGGAGACCAACCTCTGAGGACCACACTACCCTGATACATATTCTAATGAGAACTACAAACTGCCAGGATTTATCTTTACTCAAGTCTAGGGAACTGTAAGATGGAGGTGCAGGAAGCCACAGATTCCAGGCCCTCCTGAGTGTACTCCTCAGGGTGTGACTAAGGGCAGGATGCAGCATAAAAGGTAGCGGCCACTGCTCCATCCCTCCAGACGGGGCTACCTGGAATGTCTGCTGGTCCAGCAGGATTGGCCGGGAGCTGGTTCCCCCTGTGCTGCCTGAGGCAGACCAAGGTTTCTCTTGAGATTGGGTTATTTTCATCCTCATCAAAGTCAACCGACTATTTAGCAGGATATATAAGGCTATAACAATAATTTGAATATTTGGTCGTTTTCCTCAAACACATTAGAAAAAACGCAAATCTCAAAATGAAACAGTTAAGGGCCATTAGGTCAGTTATACCTTTTAATAGCTCAAGTTTTCAAATGATCTCTGTGAAATACTTTCCAAGGTTCAGGAAATAAATATTAGCTAAGGCTGCTTAGTCAGGCAACAATAAGTAGAATGGCTGCATTTTATTCTTTGTAGTAGGGTTGCCAGATTTAGCAAATAAAAATACAGCACATACTTATACTAAAAATTATTTGTTGTTTTTCTGGAATTTAAATTTAATGGACAGCACTGTTTTATCTGGCTTCCCTGTGTTGGGAGTGGGTAGAGGGCTACAACATCGAGAACTGTTTGGAGTCTAGTTCCTAGTGTGTTGGCTTCATATCAAGCACAACTTTAGCCATGGCTGAATCTTCCTTTCCCCTTTTTTATTTTCTGATGTCCTCTCTTTAAGTACAAGTATGGTATCATGTATCTTTGTAAAGTGTCTTAACATTCTTTTAAGCTCTTGTCAAAGAGTAAGATTTTTTTCCTTTTCCCAACACATTGATTAAAAACCAAATGTTACTGAAATATCACCAGGTTTAAAGTTTATGAATAAA
This sequence comes from Ictidomys tridecemlineatus, assembly GCF_052094955.1. Lineage (NCBI taxonomy): Eukaryota > Metazoa > Chordata > Mammalia > Rodentia > Sciuridae > Ictidomys > Ictidomys tridecemlineatus. Next base: position 7,535,662 of record NC_135486.1, on the reverse strand, counting down.
CCACTATGATACTAATAATTATTTAACAAAAACATGACATAGCAGGAAGGCATGAAAATTTGTGTAAAAATATATTTGGCATAAAATAAGAGCAGAAAGTAAAAAAATAATACTGGTGATAGACAAAGTCTACTAAAATGCCAATTCTTTTTCAGCAACAAGAAATAGATATTAGTAATATATCATCAGGACAAATCTAACACTGAAATCTATCCTTGAACCAAATGACAGGTTAAGAAAACATGATTAAAATTTTTTCTTAACTAAGAGTTTAGAGGAGATTGAATTTTAAGACCCACACTATTATGGTAATCATAGTTTGCTTTCCGTTTCTTCAGATGAACGCAGATACTATTTGAGAAATGAACAAAGCTAAAAACAAGCAGAGTGAATAAGCAAAGTCACCTAGACTTTTTCTAATGGAGTATATGGTGAACTTTGTGCTGCTGAGTTTAAAGACAATTTAAAAATTTGTTTCTGAATAAGAATGACACTGTATGCATTAGGCTAGGTTTAATAAAACAGAAGGAAATTAAGGATAAATCTGATAAAGTTCAGAAGTAATTTAAATGTGTCATAAGTGTTAACCTCCAAATGGTGATCCTTGTTTTACACCTATGTGGACTAATACACTGCAATTTCATTATGGTATGTATCAAATTCCCTTGAAAGGCAAGCTCAAAACTAGAAGAGACTGCAGAATTTCCTTATGGTTAATAGTGTTCTGATCTAAGAAAAAGTTATGATTAAAGAAGAACTTTAAAAAAAATCAACTTATGACTGAAAAATAAGAAATATAAACTATTAATATGCACACAATAAGACAGGATGCCAAGAACACTCTAAAGAATCAAGAACAGGGTATATGCTGATGATGCTACTCAGGAGGTTAAAGCAGGAAGACCACAAGATCAGGCCAATCTGGGCAATTTAGCAAGACTGTCTCCCAAAACAAAACAAAACAAAAAGGGCTAGGGATATAGCTCAGTGATAAAGTGTGCTTGGGTTCAATTTCCAGTTTCTTTTTTTGGTTTTGGAGATTGAACTCAGGGGCTCTAGACCACTGAGCCACATCCCCAGCCCTATTTTGTATTTTATTTAGAGATAGTCTCACTGAATTGCTTAGGGCCTCACTAAGTTGCTGAAGTTGGCTGTGAACTCCTGATCCTCTTTCCTCATACTCCGGAGCCACTGGGATTACAGGCATGCGCCACTGTGCCAGGGTTCAATTCCCAGTTTAAAAAAAAAATGGTAGAAGTAACTCAATAAGAAATTCAGTAAGTAACTTTCATATAAATTAATGATAACCAGTTAGAAGATATAGTGGAGGAGAAAAACTAAATAGGAGAGGGGAAAAAAAAACCCAAATCTACTTAAAAAAGAAATCTGTAAAACCTACATGAAGAAAACGATAGAACATTCCTGAGTGATTCAAAATAGTTAAAGAAATGAAATCTTGTTCTTTGATATGACATCATATATAGGACTGTTCTTAACTTATAGATTAATATGATTCCATAAATATATAAATAAATAAGTTTTTTCTTAGAGTTGGATAAGGTGATATTAAAGATCATCTGGGAAAATAAACATGCAAAAAGAGTTCAGGTACAAGAGAACCTGCTCAGCATGCATAGCCCAGCACTGCAGGGTGGTGGTGGTGGGAGTCACATGTAAACAAGCAAGAAAGCTGGAAACCACTGGAAACTAGGCCTATCACATGTAAGGATATATTGTAAAGCCTTAATAAATAAACCATTACAGAAAACAGTGGAGTACATTGTCAAATACAAAGGTACAAAAGCAAATACATACAGAAATCTAATACATAATAAAGATGCTACCTTGAGTTATAGACTACCTCACACTACTAGTTGACCATTTAGAAAAAGACAAAACTTGGCTCATATTTCACACAATACACAAAGATAAACAGACCACATACATAGTAGAAAAAAAAATCTATGTGAATTTTTCTGTAACTTGATATAGGGGAAGGCTTTTGAATTCTGTCTTGAAATTCTAAATGTAATAAGACTGATACATTTGACAACAATAAAAAAAGCAAAAATTGCTGGGTGTGGTGACACATGCCTGTAATCCCAGTGGCTCAGGAGGCTAGGGCAGGAGGATTGTGGGTTTGAAGCCAGTCTTAGCAATTTAGTGAGGCTGTATGAAAACTAGTGAGACTCTGCCTCAAAATAAAAACTATAAAGTACTGGGTTGTGGCTCAGTGCTTAAGCACCCTTGGGTTCAATCCCCAATAAACAAAACAAAACAAACTCAAAACCAAAAACTTTTGCATGATCAAAAATATAACAAGCAAAGTTGAAAGACAAATGTAAACTGGAAAAAATATTTATATCATTTATATCATAGATAAAAGGTTGTTATTGTTAATAGGGGGAAAACTCTAAAAGCTTAATAGAATAATGGGCAAAAGATATTTAAAACATAATTTGCAAGAATTATAAAAATGATCCTTAAACACATAAAAGATGTTTGACTTTGCTTATTTTAAGAGAAATGCAATTTAAAACTATATTACTCTAAAGATTAAGTCTCAAATTCTTACCATGGTCTATCAACTCTGGTGTGATTGGGCCTTCTTCCTTCTGTGAAATCATGAGGTAATATCCTACTCCAGGTCTTGGGGTCTAGAGTAGGTTGTTTGTTTTATTTTCAGTTCTTCAAACTTGTTTAGTGTCTCAGAATTTTGCATGAGCTGTTCCAGAATCCAAGTTAAATACTTCTACACACTTCCAAATCACCCAAGGCTTCCTTCTCTGCAGACCCCAGTGATGATAATTATTTGTGTAACAGGCCCACAATAGCCATCTAGATTAGCTAAATTATAAACTCCATGAGTAGAGACTGCGGGTGTTCGTTTACTACTGTATAGCCTATGTAGATGAAACACAATAGGCTTTATAAAAATCTGTTCAATGAATAAGTGAAAAATAGTGTTCACTGAAAAATTCTTTGATACCATATAAATTTTTCTGATTATTGCTTGGTATTTTGGTTACTCACAAATAACCTCTGGTCTATAATTTATTCTGCTGACTAATTCATGTAATCAGGAAGAAAAGGCCTTGAGCAAATGACTGACTGCAGTTATTCTATCAGGTGATAGATCCTCTTATGAATTAATGGACTGTATTTTGGTTTATAAATTAACTCTTTATGAATTGGCTAGTGAGAAATGACTTTTACTGGCAAAACACAACATTGGCCTCTAAAGTAAAAACCAGATTTAGCCAGGTACAGTGGTGCATGCTTGTAACCCCAACAACTGGGGAGGCTGAGGCAGGAGGATTTCAAGTTTGAGGCCAGCTCAGCAACTTAATTAGACCCTGTCACAAAATAAAAACAGGGTCTGGGGATGTGGTTCAGTGGTTAAGCTCTGTTGGGTTCAATTCTTGATACCAAAAAAACCCCAAAAAACAAAACAACAAAAAAACCCAGGTTTAGAAATTAAAACAACTTGATATTATGAATGAGAACCTGTAGTAAATATCCAAGCAGATGTCATTTATTGGAGACTGTGAACCCATATTGTCCTTCCAACAAATAGGTTAAGAATGCATTCAAACAACCACGTACAGCTCACCTCTTGAAAGTTATGCTGAGTGAACTTGTCTGCTATCCTCAGCAACTCACGGCAAGAATGTGTGTCAGCAAAAGCCCGAATGCCCAGGCAGTTAGAAGGATCTAATTGTCTCTTTAAGAATTCACAGCAGGCTTCCTGTATTTCTGCCAGCTGGAGGAGGCAGGCAGCTGGCAAAAGGGTCTGAACGTTGCCTTCCTCCACAGTTATCTGGGAGGTATATGCAAAGTCAATCAGAAGCTCCATGGCCCTCTCATCTATGTCTCTGATCACGACCTCTGTCTGACGGCTCTCCGCCAATTCTCCAGTAAACATAGCTCGGAAGTAGGGACTACAGGCTGACAAAATGACTCGATGAGCATATATCTTTTTAGCGCCCACAACTAGCACCACATCGCATAGCTCCCGGTGCTTTCTCAGTAGATTAATCACTTCCAGGGTTTGCCGAGGGTGCTTGTCTGAGATATAGGGCATACGGGCGGGTTGGGGAACCCCTTCTGGCAGTTTGTTGGGGTCTCCAAGGGTGCAGCGGCTTGTTACGTCCATTCCAGTCTCTCCTGGGCGAATGTTGGTACACCTATGGGAATGGGGAACAGGAGAGAAGGTGATAATTATTAGAAGCTCTCTTTTGCCCTAACTAAAGTGTTCCTAAGTCAAGAGGTAAGGAAACTTGCAATTACTGAGAGAAAGAAAGGCACCCCTAAAGAATTCCTTTTCTAAGAACTCTAAAGCTCAAATTTCTTCAAAGTCTCTTAAATTGGTATTAATTCCAAGTCAGAGCACTTTTACTACATAATCCCATAAAATAAAGGGTAATTCATCCCAGAAGTATCAGAAAATAACCAGAATAATTTACATGATATTAAAACAGTAAAGAAAATGGCCAGTAAAGTACTGATTTATTTAGCAGGACTCTTTTTTTTTATTGGTTATTCAAAACATTACAAAGATTGCAGAATCACATCGGTTACACATCCACATTTTTACATAATACCATAATAGTAACTGTTAGCAGAACTCTTAAGAGCCTGTAGAGTCGGGTCTCAGTGGTGGAACATTTGCCTAGCGTGTATGAGGCACTGGGCTCGATGCACACAGCACATAAAAATAAATAAAATAAAGGTATTATGCCTATCTATAATTAAAAAATTAAAAAAGAAGAGTCTTTAGAGCAAGATTGTTTGAGATTCATTTGGGTCTGGAAACACTAAATATGACAATGAGCCTCATTTGAAAGCACACCTTTGTGCTGAGCAAGTGGTACCTGCTTATAATCCCTGAGACTCGGGAGTCTAAGGAAGGAGAATCCCAAGTTTGAGGCCAACCTGGGCAACTGAGTAAGAACCTGTCAGAAAAAAAAAAAAGTGAAATAAAATAAGAAGGGCTGGGGATGGGCTAGTGGAATAGCATCCCGTTTGAGTTGGGGTTTAATCCCCACTACAAAAACCAAAACAAAATAAAACAGAACAAAAAACTACATTATGTCAAATTCTCCCTCCAGATCAGTCTGAATTAGTGAAGCTTTACTCTGATTACAGAAGAAAAGAATAAACCCACATACACTTTTTAATTTATAAGTAAGCAGTTTCCAAAGGTTTGAGTTGTGTTGGCAGTTTAGAGGTTTAGATTTTCCTAATAAGAGTGTTATGAATAGGGACAAAGTTTAGTTATAAAAATTCAGTGCCTTACAAGAAGCATTAAACATGAAACAGGATGAGAAAATACTGGCATACATTCCATACATTTAGTTAAGTATGTTCAACTGTGTGCATATACACGTTCACATATGTTTTCATAACTGGTTCCCTTTGTAAATTGCAGGTTATATAAAATGAGTTTGAAAGTCACTATGTAGAGTTCTGGCCAAAGATTTAAAGTTCTAAGCTACAAGGGCCAAAAGATACAAAAAAGGAAAAGAAATAGAACATTTCTTTTTTTGGATTATTCAAAAAGACTTTTTAAAAAAAACATTTATTTTTTTAGTTACAGGTGGACACAAGGTCCTCCTTTTACTTTATGTGGTGCTGAGGATTGAACTCAGTGCCTCTGCTTGCTAAGCAAATGCTCTACCTCTGAGCCACAACCCCAGCCCTCAAAGATTTTTTTGCTGCTATTGTTTTTGGTTTTTAAGTAAACAGTTTGGGGTAGGGTGACACTGGCGCTTGGGGAATTGACACTGATACTTTCTCCATCACTGTGGAAGACTATAAACTGCATATTCAAGTGTGTGTGGCCAACCTGTGTTAAAGATATACTGTTCCGAGGCTGATATAATCATTTTATTTTAAAAAGGGATATGAGGGAAAAATTGACATAGTATTTTATTTTGTTTTGGATTTTGTAGTGGGGATTAAAACCAGGGATGCTATACCACTAAGCCCATTCCCCAGCCCTTCTTATTTTATTTCATTTTTGTTGTTTGTTTTGAGACAGGTTCTCACTCCTTGGAAGAGTGTCTGTAAATTACCCAAATTCAATGAACACTGAATTATAGAACCAGGGCAAAATATATATGTTTCAACATCTATAAATTGTACAAGCTTTAAGTATGCAAACTGTGCTTCCTCACTTGGCATAATCTGTTACCCAGCTCCTCTTACTTAAGAGCTTGACTCCTTATTCCAGAAAGGTTCTTCTCCCAAACATCTGCAGAACTTTCTCCCTCATTTCTTTCAGAAAAATATGAAACCCCAACTCTTACTCCAATTACTTCCTTTACCCTTCTTCATGAATATATCACCTCCTGACATAATACACTGGCTGTCTCCCCCAACCAGAATGTAAACTTGGTGAGGACAAATGCTTTTGTCCGCTTGCTCACTCCTTTATTTTAATATCTGAGTCCAGGACCTGCTAAATAATTGCTAATGAATTCAACTTTTCTTGTCAAAATAAGTTATACCCATCAATTTACTTATCTAGTTCTCATGAAAAAGTACTCTGTTTGAAGCCAGGCAGGCATCGGACAAACCACTATGCTCTATCACATACTAGGTATAATCTTGGGGAAATTACCTTCTGAACCTCCCAGGAATGACAATGCTGAATGTTAGGTCCTCTTATTCCAAATTCTGTGTTTTATTATCCCAAACTCTCTTAGGCAATGGGACTGAGTATTTAAAATGGAAATGACCCTAGAAATCTGGTCTATGTTGCTATTATTCTCTGATGGGAGAAAAAGCAAACACATAGCCACTTGATTATACCACACTACTCTTTTAGGAGAATGAGAGGGCACAAGAACAGGGATCACCAGTATGCTGAAAATTTAAGGGGCACCTCATTTTAAATATTACAAGAAGTTGTACTTAATTCTATACAGAAAGTTATTTTTTCCTGTATTTGTGCTATTCATCTTTTAAATGCACTTTTTTTGGGGGGGGGGACTGGGGATTTAGCCTAGGGATTCACTACCACTGAGCCACATCCTTAGTCCATTTTTTTAAAAATTTTGAGACTGGGTCTTGCTAAGTTGCTGAGGCTGGCCTTGAACTTGGGATTCTCCTGCCTCAGCCTCCTGAGTTGCTGGGATTACAGGTATGCACCACCATGCCTGGCTATAAATGCACACTTAAAAAAAAAATCTAAGCTCACACCTTTCATCATTTTCATTATGACCAGAAGGTTTTATTGGTAGAAAGTAATTCTTTTCTATATGTTTTCCAGGTGCTTTTGAAGGGAAATTATAATAGGAGACCTAGAAATAGATTGTATTCACACGTTGCCACATCTACGTTCACAACTTCTTTGTTTAGAGTCTGATGGAATAAATGCTCTAAAATCTGAGGGGTGAGGTGTTGATTTGAAGCTTTAACTACTCCCCTCCCCAGGATGGAGCAGAATCCTAGGAAAGATTTCTTTGAAGGCTTGAAGGGAGCAAGCTTTATTGTCCAAGTAAAAATTCAACTAGAGAAATCAGGGGGTCTCAGATTACTTGCTTTTTCAATCTGTGGATTTCTATTCAAAAACTGAATTAATGACATTATAAAAATATAGGAAAAGAAACTAAAACTAAAACTTTACATTTTTAGTAAATGTCAAGTTTGTGAAAGAATCAGTATTTTTAAAATCAAAGGGAAGAAAATCTACTAATGATAACTTCAGCAGATATTGTACTCTTTTAGAAGTTATAAAAAACATAACTTCAAGATAAACTCTAGTAATGACATTTTACCAACAATTATTTCAAGCTTTAAAATAATTCTGATTTTATTCCTCTACCCCACCATAGGGGTCAAGGAAAACTTAACTATTTATCCAGTTTGAAGGATGAATTCTCAGTTCTCTTAAATCATTAACTGATGGCATTCCCTTATCTAAGATGGCAGTTAACACAAAGGAAAAGACTTATATTCCATGATTCCGGAAGAGGTTCTTTTGCTGGGCATTAACAAGAAGGCAGCACTGGTAGTGGTGGTAGAAAGGATTGGTTGAGAGAAAACTAATGCAATAGCAACTACATGAGAGAGAAAGAAGGAATTTGGGTCTAAATGGTATCATCTAGCTATGGCATGATCCATCCCTGAAGCCCACCCTACCTCTGGTCTTGCAGTAAAAAAATTATTCCAGTGATGAAGCCGGGCTGCATCAAGACTTTGTGTGACTTTCAGCCCCAAACATTATGACATCCAAAATACAGCAGCTAAAATGTGAAACAGCAAAACTAGTCACATATTCTAAATTTACTAACCAACCAAGTACAGAAACTTATTATTGTTTTGACTGGTTAATTACTGCTGTTTCCAGAGGGGCCCCCCACCATCTATAATTGCTGTGTTTTTCTATAGATACTATTGAGAGTTTAAACTATGGTTTGAATTTGCGCCTTTTCTTACAGATGAAAAGAAGACATGAGAAGATCTATCACTGAGCTATTTCACCAGCCAAAGACATACCAGGACTTAAAAGATTTCTATTCTAGAGATACCAGGATTGTAATAAAGAGAACTAAACTGCTCATAACAGTAATTTGGAGGGATAAAGTTGTAGGTGGAGGGCTGGGGTTGTAGCTCAGCGGTAGAGCACTTGCCTAGCACGTGTGAGGCACTGGATTCAATCCTCAGCACCACATAAAAGTAAATAAATAAAATAAAGGTATTGTGTCCATCTATAACTAAAAAAATATTTTAAAAAGTTGTAGGTGGTGAAAGAACAAGAAGAGAAAAACTGATTAAAAATGGTGGCAGACAGTGATCTAAGGAGAAAGCTAGTAAATTGCTGACAAACTCTATGACCTCCCCAAGGTATTCAAGAGCCTCGAGGTCATGGTGATGGGGAAACCAAGCTTTCAATGGCAGTGATCAATGAAGGAGGAGAGACAGTGAATATGGAGTGTTTCTGAAGAAAACTGGTGTGAAAAGGGGAGACATATAGTAAGATGTCCATCTGCTACTGGGGCAGGGGAGGACTTGAAAATGAATAAATACTGATGCAAAGAAATTTAAAAATATAAGGAGGAGAGAATAAATGCTGGAGCAAGATCCCTGAAGAGTGGGAGTGCACATAACCAAAATGCAGATGAAATGAATCTTAGAATAAAGGAAGAAGAGCTCACCTTGGGAGATCAGAGGAAGGATATAACAGGGAAAATAATGCAGAAAAAAGACGTGTTTATTCTGGGGAAGCATCAGGAAATTGAGGAAGTTCATTACCTCATGGCCTCTATTTCTTTTCTGTGAGGTCCAAAAATGGGAGCAACACGTTATTTGCTCCCAGTGAGAGTGGTGATGGGATCATGAGGATGGGTAAGGATGTGAAATACCTGCTGTGGAACAAGTAAGCAATAACCAGGACTCACAGCAGCACTGCGGGATGACACTGTTGGCCCAAATGATTTTGAAGAGCATGGATACAGCAACATGATTTCCCTGTGGTTAGTTTTATTCAGCAATACCCAACAGCCAAGATAAGAGAATATAAACTCATGGATTAATCTAGAGTTGGGAAATGCCTCAGACAAACTAAGGAGTTGGGTGATGATGAGAAACTGGATGCAGTGGTTGTAGCTCAGCAGCTGTAGCTCACTGAGGGTTGTAGCTCAGTCAGAGCACACATTTAACTCACGCAAGGTCCTAGATTCTACCCAGGTACCACAAGGAAAAGTGCAGGCATGTTGTTTCTGACTGGTCAGAGAAGACATGGAGTATACATTCAAGAAGGGTTAGTCAGAGGACAAATTAGTCATATTTAAAATTTCAGGGAGATTTTTGAGTGATGAAGTGAACTGTTGAAATGAGAGAAGTCAAAGTCAGGATTTTAGGAAGACAAGGATAAATAGATGGTTATCCCATGAATACTGATGTGTCCTAAAATGACAGTGAGGAGAATAATTAAATCATGTGCAAGTACAAAGCATGAACCAAAGAACAAATCAAATATCTTTAAAATAAACTTTTTTAGTTGTTGTTGGACACAATACCTTTATTTAATTTATTTATTTTTATGTGGTGCTGTGGCTCAAACCCAGAGCCTCGCATGCATGTGCTAGGCGAGAGCTCTACCACTGAGCCACAACCCCAGCCCCACAAATCAAATATCTTAATTACTACTTCACCTTTACCAAAGAAATGCTACAATTTTTTTATATCTTGCTAATAAGCAAATAACATTTCTGTCCTCCCTGAGAGTCAACTTCAAATTCAGAGTTATTAGGTCACATCATACTCTCAGATCTACTAATCCATGATTTAATTAAGGAATTGAATCATTTTCTGTAAGTGGCTAATTTTAAAATTAAACACAATAGTTTAGAAAACATATCTTGGTTCTAAGGCATTTGTAATCAAATTTTATCTCTTAGTCCAAAGATATGTGGAATGTTTCCTTCGACTGGAACTGTGCTCCCTGTCGACTGGAATCCCTCTTCTATGTTTATGCTTCCAGTTCTGCTTATATGAAGGGTGTCCACCAGGCACTGTATGCGTTTTCTGATTTCATACTAAAAAGCCAGGCTGCCTAACCTTTATCTGAAAAGAGTGTGAATGTTTTAGCCTCAAGATACCTCATCACTGCTTACTAGATAAAATGAGTATAAGCTTTGGGCCAGGGATCAAGGCAAGGAGGAGGAAGGGCAAGAAGCCATGTCAGCAAGCTGGTCTCCCTGTGGCAGGAGGATGTCAAAGTCAAGGCCAGCCTCAGCCACTTAAAATGCCCATTTACTTTGCCTGGTTAATTCTACATCTAAGAATTTATTCTACTCTTACACATTTTAGTAAAAACCACCTACAAAGATGTTCACTGCAGGGCTGGGGATACAACTCAGTTGGTAGAATGCTTCCCTAGCATGCATAAGGCTCTGGGTTCAATCCCCGGTACCATAAAAACAACAACAACAACAACAACAACAAAGGATATTTACTACAGAACTGGTTGTAACAGCAAAATATATGAATAACTTATTTATTGAAGACTGTACATAATATGCCTACATCAATTTTTTTATAAAGAGCAGATATTCTTCATATGTTTTATATGTATTACAATGCCTCTGAAAGAATGTATAAGGTTGCCTTTGGAGAAGAAAACTAGGAGCTGGGATCAACACTGGGAGATTCACTTTTCACTGAATATGCTAGTATATTTTTAAAATTTTGCATCATGTACACATAATACTTAAGTGAATAACTTTACTAAAAATGCCAGTTAATTTCATAAACTTTATAATTAAGAATTAGAATATCTAGCATTTATCATTTGTTTGTGTTGGGAACCTTCAAATTCTTCTAGTTCTTTATAAAATATCATAAAGTGTTGTAAACTATGGTTACCCTACTGTGCTGTAAAACACAAGAAGTTATTCCTCCTATCTACTGTATTTTGGTACCCATTATCTAACCTCCCTGAATTCCTCTCCCCTTCCCCGAATTCCTAGCCACTCTTCTATTCTCTACTTCTTCTTCTTTTTTTTTTTTTGCGGGGAAGGGCAGGGGTACTGAGGATTGAACTCAGAGGCACTCGACCACTGAGCCACATCCCCAGCTCTATTTTGTATTTTATTTAGAGACTGGGTCGCACTGAATTGCTTAATGCCTCGATTTTGCTGAGTCTAGCTTTTAACTCACCATCCCTCCTGAGCTGCTGGGATTACAGGCATGGGCCACCTTGCCCAGCTTCTATTCCCTACTTCTATGAAATCAGCTTTTTTTGGCTTCTACATTTGAATGAGAACATGTAACATTTGTCCTTCTGTACCTGGCTTATCTCATTTAACAAAATGTCCTATAGTTCCACTGAGATTACTGTGACAAGATTCCACTCTTTTTTATAGCTATATAATATTCCTGTGTGTGTACATGTGTTTATTACATTTTCTGTATCTATTCATCCATCAGTGGATACCTCAATTGATTTCATGTCTTAGCTATTATAAATAGTGCTACAATAAACATGGGAATGCATATATCTGCTCTTTAGTATTTTTTTTGTTGTAGTTGGACGCAATACTTTTATTTTATTTATTTTCATGTGGTGCTGAGAATTGAACCCAGAGCTCCATACGTGCTAGGCGAGTGCTCTACCGATGAGCCACAACCCCAGCCCAGGAATGCATATGTCTTTGATGTGGTAATTTCCTTTGTATACATACCTCATAAGGTGATAGTTGGATATACAGTAGCTTTAGGTTTTTGAGGAATTTCCATACTGTTTTAATAATGGCTATACTAATTCACATCAGAAGATGGAAATGCTAATTACCTTGATTAAACTATTACACCTGTATACATGTATTGAATTATCACACTGTACTCCATAAATATGAACTCAAAATAATTCTGAGTGGGGAAAAAAGCACACAAAAAGAATACCTTTAATACTAATTTGAAACTGTGTGTGTGTGTGTGTGTGTGTGTGTGTGTGTGTGTGTGTGTATGGCACTGGAGCTTTCTGCCTCTGAGCCACATCCTCAGCTCTTTCTAAATTTTATTTTGAGACAGGACTCACTAAGTTGCTGAAGCTGGCCTCAAACTTGTCACCCATCTGCCTCAGCCTCTTGATAGCTGGTATACCGAGTCATTGTGCATAGCTCGGTCTCTTCTTTTTCATAGCCCTCTACCAGATTGTCTGCAGAAGCTGTTCATTCAATTATTCAGTGATCATTAGGTGTTAGGGGTGCAAACATATAAAGACCTATGAAACTCAGCTCCCAATCTAACAGGGAGAATGAACTTGTATTCAAATAATCTCAATAAAGTTACTTCTCATCCAAAGCTTCTTTAATAGCAGCTGAGTATAAACCCAACGTTATTTTACAGAGACTACCTTCTGGGATGCAGCTGCAACTGACAGCCAAACAAAGAAAGGTAGGGAAGTGTGACAGAAGTTAATAGGCAGCAGGTAAAAGTAAGACTAGAGAGCAACAGGCAGGCCAGCCTCTGGCCAAGTGAGAGTGATGAAGAAAGAGCTTATTTAACAATGGCACTGGAATCATCCAACAAAAGTTTGAATACCTGACAGTATTATGTAATAGAGCAAGAAAAAAAAACAGATAAAAAAGTACAGAGATGAGTAATTAAGTGAATATTTTATATAGAAATTATTAATAAACCAAAAACATTCCCACACACACTATCTTTCCTTAAAAAGGTCTAATTTTAGCAATTATATAAGATATTTATGGCAGATGAGGAAGAGAAGCAATCAATGGTTTTTGCAATGTTAGAAAATGAAGTGAAGCATTTAATGTTTCTTCATGTACTTTACAAATATTTCTATTGTAGAATAAGACATATAAGAAAACAGAATGTGTCACTTCCACAACATCTTTTCATTTAGTAATATCAAAACATCAGCAAACATTCACGAATTACCAACATCCTGGTCAGATATACTAGAAAAGTAAACTGGGCTACAGAGGTGTAAAGCTTAAGGTCCATTGAAAATAACAGAACTAGAAAAGGAAATATATTCTGATTCTAGCTCCTGGTTCTTACTCATACCCTCATCATGAAATGATTCTCTTAAAAAGGGCTCCAAGAGTTATCTTTGCTGTTAAATAACAAACGATTAAATAGAGTTCAGTAACCATAAAACATGTTTGAACAAAGAAGAATATGATTTATTTTAGAACAAGAATCATTTGTTCTAAGCAAAATTTAATAAGATTTGAGAACCTTTTAAAAAAAAAAAAAAGCCTTGAGTTTAAACATGCTGAATTTCGTTTAGTGTAACTTATGGTTTTCTTCCTAAATGCCTACCTGCGCATTGGCTTTCCTTCCATGCACCATGAAAAGTATCCTTCACTACACTCTAAAGCCGAACCTAAAACAAACAAACAAAAACCAGTAACTTAATAAAAGTTGTTTCTGATTTTTCCAGCAAAAAAAAAATAACTTTTATAATAATTTCACTTATTTTGTCAGTAATCAAGAACTTCATATAGTAATATCCCTCAGACTTCTAATCACCACGGAGTCCAGGGCGCGCAGGAAGACTATCCTTCCTCTGCAGGCTCAGACGGTCACCTGCGAGGTGCAGGAAAGTGCGATAAATGGTCCTGACTGTGGATAAGTCTTGTCCCTCCTCAAAAACTCCCCAGAGACCCTTAATTCCGCCTTCGCCCACAAGTGCATTTCCAGACTCATCGCCGCTACCCACCACAGTGCCCGCCGGACGGGCCGGGTGGGAACGCGCGGTGGACACGGGACCTGAAGGTGTGAACTTGCTCCTCAGTGACCAGGCGCAGGGGGCGGCAACTGCCTTTACCCGACCACTCGGCAGCTGGCACAGGGCAGGGAGAGGACGGCTGCCGACTCCCGAGCCCTTCCCTCGGCCCCAGAAACGCTGCTGGCCACCCACTCGGCGGGATCTCGCCCGACGAGGGGTCCGCGGGACGCCCGGGACTCGCTTCCTTCCCCGCCTCCCGCACCGCCGGGGGCAGCCGTGCGGGGCGCGGACCCCCGGCACCTCCCCCGGGTCCAGGACAGGCTGTCAGCCAGCGAGCGCGCAGCCCGGCGCCCCGCGAGGCCCGGCCCGGCGTCCCCACAGCCTCTTTTCGGCGCCGACTGACAGGCGACCGACGACGCTCTGGCTCACCCCGAGCGGGCAGCTCGGCAACTTGGGATCCCGCGTTTGCAAAGCGAGACCTGGCGCGCCGTCCCGCGTCCGCGGCTCTAGGGCAGCTCACTCACCGGCTCTGACACTTTCTTCTCTGCCGCAGCCTCCTCCGCCTCCTCCGCCCTCCTCTCCTCCCTGCCTCCGCCTCTGCCGCCGCTAGCGCAGGCAGGACGCCGCTCCGCGAACTATTTCCTTTCCCCGCACCCTCCCCTAACCAGAAGCAGGAAGTGGTCCTCTCTCTAAATCCTTCCCGCAGAAACTCACATATCCCGGCCAGAGATTCCGACGCCGCTCCGGAAGTAGCCGCGCCCTTTGTTGGAAATTCCAAAGACCTCAAAGACTACCAGGGCTCGGTCCCTTGCTTGTACCCGAATAGTGACCCCTTAGTTTACTGCTGAACTGGTAGTCGTTGAAGCTTCCTCCTTGCTATGAAGATATGTATATGATATTATATGTAAAAATATTATGTATGTGTATTATATCTCAGGCCCTTACTATGTGAAGAGCTCAGGATACACAGACAAATCAGAAACAGACCTTACCCTCCACATTCCCCACACTGTAGCTTTCAAGGAGCCACGATTTTATCCAGACCCCAAGGCACTGCCTTTTCTGCCAGGTATTTACCACCAGGCACAGCTTCTGTGGACTCACTTTCCTATTAGGGGAAAACATAGTGTTCCCCTTCCAATTTGTCTTTTCTTCAAATTCCCCATAGAATGTAGCCCTGTGGTTTTTTATTTATATATATTTTGAAAGGAAATACATCCTGCAAAGGTAAGGTGTGATATTTTTACAATTTTAAGAATATCAGAAAGAGATCATTACTGATTTCCTGATAACTATCCTAGGCTAAGCGTTAGTTTAACTGATTTTTCTTTTGCTGTTCTTTACATGAAACCTATCTAGGTCTATTTAGTTGTTTCTGAAAGGGAAAGGATGCCTCTTGTTAATAAGCATGTGATGAGGAATGAATGGTGTTTAGGTCCAAAGAACTATAGTTTCCAGTCCTAGTCCTGTGATTATCACTACATGTACACATGTAAATTTTTTTTTTATGTTTTAAAATTACGTATATGGTATCAAATTGTATGCCATCTTTTGCAACTTGTCTTTTCCACTTAACATTCTGTTTGTAAGATCTGTCCATGCTGATTAATGGCTGTTCAATTCAGAGAATTCTTAAAAGTGTAGTCCTGGATCAACAGCATCAACATCACTTGAGAAATGCAAATCCTTGGGGGTCACCACAGATCTACTGAATCAGAAACTCTGGAAGTGGGGTCCAGTAACTTGTAATTTTTTTTTAAATATATTTTTTTAGTTGTAGATGGACACAATACTTTTAAAAATTTATTTATTTTTTTAGTTGTAGTTGGACACAATACATTTATTTTATTTATTTATCTTTATGTGGTGCTGACAATTGAATCCAGGGCCTCACATGTGCTAGGCAAGTGCTCTACCACCGAGCTACAACCCCAGACCCAGTAACTTGTATTCTAACAAGTTCTCTGGGTGATTATAATGCTTTTAAAGTTAAAGAACCACTGCAGTAACATTTCTTTTCACTGCTATATCGTATTCTTTTATAAATATCCCACAGATTTTGATAAATCCATTATCCTACAGTAGGGTTCCATGTTGACATATCTACAGCCATCTTGGGTTATAATCACCCTTTTTCCCACCTGGTGATAATAGCACTCATCCCAAACCCTGTGAGACAAAGTCAGTTAGGATAGTTGGCTGAACGTGCTTTATCAGCCACTGATGCCCAGACTGTTTTTTAACTGATATTTAACTTAATACTTTTTGAAAAAAAAACACATACATTCTAGTTGACCATAGCCCATCTTTGTCTACTTTAACATACAACCCCCTTCCTAATGTTTAGAGGTGCAGGGATCCTGCTGTCTTGCTGCCACTGAAGTCACACAGCTCTCTGCCAGTTCTTAACAAAGTAAACGTGTAATTCTGCCTCTCTTTGCCTTTTTCTTTGGCCTCACAACACCTTCCATCTTTGGCAACCAGTTCTAATACACCAAGAATGTTTTTTTCTGAAATATTCACAGATGGATATTTTCACTGTTTCCAGTTTTCCATGACAAACATGCTGCAATGTAAATTCTTGCATATGCCTCCTGTATGCATCTCTAAGAATGTCTCTAGGGTATGCAATTAAAGTAAAATTGCTAAGTGTGCTATGCACAGCTTCAACTTTACTAGCACTAGTGAAAGTTGCTCTGTTTTAATAACATTAGCAAATAAATTAGCATGTTTTGTTATCTCATCAATAACCATTAGTCCTCTTGAGGAAGGTTCTAATATCATCATTCGGATTTTACGGTTGATGTCAAGATAATACATAACTTGCCCAAAGTCAGGTGCTTCTGGGAAACACCTTTCTGGGATACACAGCAAGTCAGAGGCAGAGCCGGGACTGGATGCCATGCCCAGTGGCTCAGGACTCCCTGCCTTCAGCCACAGTGTTATGTTGCCTCTCCCACAAGAAGGGTTTAGAGTTTTGTTGGTCTGTATCATCCTCACACTTGGTGTTCCCCAACTTTAAACTTGTTTGTTCCAATCTTATGGGTATAAAATGGCTTGGATGTATATTTCTCTGATAACTAGTGAAATATCTTTGAAATGTTATCATTTGCTAACACGTTTTTAATTTTTTAAAAAATTATTTCATTTTACTTTTTTTTTTTATTGGTGCATGTTGTAGTTTGGATGTGAGGTGTCCGCTGAAGGCTCACAATTAGATTATGAGGGCTGTAAACTAATCAGTGGGTCAATTCATTTGAGTGACTGATAATCTGAAAGGCGTCTATGCTGGGTAATAACTGTAGGCAGTAGGGTGTGGTTGGAGGACGTAGGCCATTGGAGGCATGCCTGTGGAATTATATTTTGTCCCAAGCACCTCAGGCTTTCTTTCTGCGTCCTGACTGCCACGTAGCTTTCCTCTGCCATGCCCTTCTGCCGTACCTCTGCCTCACCTTGTGCCCAGAGAAATGGGTCAGCTGACCATGGATCGAACCTCTAAAACTATGAGCCAAAATAAATTTTTGTTGGATACTTTGGTCACAGTGACAAAAAAGCAGACTAACAGAGCACATTATAATTACACCTAACGGTAGGATCTGTTGTTACATATTTCTACATGCACACAATAGAACAATGTAATTTGGGTAAAGCATGTTTTATGTGTGAAAAGCTGGCTTTAAGGTTTTCACATGTGAATTGCCTATAGTAAAAAAACATCTTCAAAGTGACCTTAGGCTTTTTCCAAAATATGAATTATATTTTAAATTATTTGTAGTGATAATATTGAAGAAGGTATGAAAATGTAAGGAATACGACAAACCAAAGACTGATTTTTAAACTCTGGGCCAGATAAGAGCAGTCCCTCCTCCTTTTGTGAATCTGTGATTCACTCTCCAACTCTCTGCAATCTGGCTTCTGCTTCTGCTACTCTATTTCTTTTTAAAGTAGAGCAGTTCAATGTGAATCCACTCTTTCTACTTATGTTAAGGGCAGGAAACTCCATTTAGAAATATGCATATGGCAAACCTGGCATTTACAGTAAGCACATGACCTCCATCATTTTAGAAAGATGATGCTGTTGGAGGCCTTGAGTTTCTAGTTGAAGATACACCCCAAATAGATGTTACCTAGATTCAGGTGAGGAAGTGGCAGCAGCCTAGCACTTCTTCAGGGGTTGCTGAGCTAACTCTTATTTGTTTCTCCCCATTTTCTACCTTGCATTGTAGTTGTACAGCATGGTGGGATCTGTTGTTACCATGTAACTGTACAATCTGGCTAATGTCACTTTCCGGCACTTCCCTTTCCCTCTCTCCCATCCTTCACCCTCCCCTCTACTCTACTGATCTCCCTTCAATTTCATCAACTCATCGTCTTTCAATTAGAAATCACATCTTGTTTAACTGTAGGCAGGTAGGGTGTGGTTGGAGGACGTAGGCCACTGGAGGATAAAATACTGTGCAGGGGCCCCAGATTCAGTGGTAAACAAGACCCATAGGCCCCTTATTTTGTGGAATTTTCATTCTTGAGAAGATAGGCATTATAAAATTGAACCACAAGTTACGTAGTTGTTTACCATTGAGACACAATTGAAGGTGACAGACGGGTGCTGAGAACCAGCTAGCAGGGCATCCTATCTACACTAGAGGGTAAGGGCAAGTGTGGTAAGATGTCCCTCCACTTCTGCAGGTGCATTTTTGTCCCTTCAAAATAGTCTTTTCCCTTCCCACTTCTTTTAACACAGTGGGGGGTGGAGTATGGGGTGGGAAGGAGTTCACCAGGAGTTCACCAGATGTTATGCTCTTTGGACTTTCCAGACACAAGAGTAATTAGCCAAACAGACTTGTTTTATTTTTAAAACACCCAGCCTCCAGCATTCCGTCAGAGCAACACATAACTGACAAAGACAGGTGGTATAACAGGAAGTGCTGTGATGGGAACCAGAAGACCTGGTCTCAGAGCTGACCCTGTGACTTCAAGCAATCACTTAGTCCTTCTAATCCTCAGTTTCTCATCTGTAAGTTGAAATTTGAATCCTTACAACCTCTGAATCAATAGTTATTAGTTATATGAGAATTGTATGAGGCAAGTTATAAAACCCTCCTGAAAAAGACAAAAGTAGACTTTCAAACATATATGAAAAACTTTCCATGCTGTTGGATAGGATGACACAATTTCATAAAACTAATAGTGCCCCTGTATCAGTCTGTTTTCTGTTGCTATAATAAAATACCAGAGGCAGGGGAATATAAAATAAGAGGGTTCTTAATTCAGAGTTTGGGATGCTGAAAAGTACATGGTTGTATGTCCCCATATGTTTCGCCTTTGGTCAGGATCTCATAGCTTATGCATCACTATAGTGGTTCCACAGGCAGAAGAGAACACATGGGAAGCCAGAGATTCAGGGGCTAGTCTTGCTCCCTTTACAAAAACTCAAGTGAGAGAACTCACTCTCTCTGCAAGAGAAGCAGTAATCCTTGCCCAGGGTGATGTCCCTGTGATCTAATTATCTTGCAGTTGGCCTCCCCTTTCAAAGACTACCGCCACTCAACATGGCACATTGAGCACCAAGCTCATGAGCCTTCCAGGGATACACTCGACCAAATCCAAGCCCGACCATCCCCAAAGTTAATTTATAAACACAACGCACTCCAAGTATCCTGGTCCATTTGTGCCATCATAACAAATTGCCTTAGACTGACTTATGAAGAACAGGACTCTGTTTTCTCACAGTTCTGAATGCTCAAAAATCCAAGATCAAGGGGCTGGCATTTGGTGACTGACAAAGTCTGTTCCCTACTTCTGAGATGCCACCTTGTTGCTGCAACTCTGGGCAGAATGCATGCTCTGTGCGCACATGAGGTGCCCACCCTTCAACCTCAAGCCGTTTTATTTTTTTACTTTTTGTGGTACTGGATTGAGCCTGGGGTGCTCTACCACTGAGCCACATCCCCAGCCCTTTATGTTTTTCATGTTGAGATAGTGTCTTACTAAGTAACTGAGGCTGACCTTGCACTTCCGATCCTCCTGCCTCAGCCTCCTGAGTAGCTGGGATTAGAGGTGTGCACCACCACACCCACCTCAAGCCCTTTTATAAAGGAGCTAATCCCATTCCCTTCATGACTTAATCACCCCCAAGGTAACTCCTCCTAAGAACATTGCACTGAGGATTAAGTTTCCAGGTATTTTGGAGGGAACCCAATCATTCAAACCATAGCATCAAGTCAAATCAACATCAGTTTTTAACAGAGCTACATAAATTGATTATAAATTTATGTGGAAAAATAGACAAATGGGAATACCCCAAAATGCCCTAAAAATAGAAGATGCAAAGGGTGGGGTTAACTGAGACTTTATAAAAACATATCAGAATATAATATAAAGCCTGTATCATTGAAACTGTGATTTTAGCATTATGAACAAATGAAGGCAGAGATACTTAAGAGCAATGGGAAGTTAGTATGTGGTAAAGGCAGTATCTCAAATCAGAGGGGAAGATAGGCACTGTTTCACAAATGATGCTGACAGCTGGGGAAGCCGGTGAAACTGGATTGATTTCTTATTCCATATGAAAGGCTGAACTCCGCCACAGTCTCACCAAAGCTCTCTGAATACCGCAGGGGAAGCTCTGAGGCTGGGATGGCCCTTCTCATGTAGGGGTGAGAAGCCTGAGTCTTTGTATTGTATGACAACCAAAGTATTAGGAATCTGAATACTAATAATGAAAACATTTAAAAAACTAGGAAAACATGGATGAATTTCTTAAGAGTGAAGAAACACTTCTCTGATCATGACTCAATTTAGCAAAAAAGAGGAGGCACGGAAGGAAAGGAGGAACTTTGGATTGGGCAAAGGGGAGGGAGGAGAAAGGAGGGGGCCTGGGGGTAGGAAAGGCGGTGGAATGAGACGGACATTCCTAGGTACATGTATGATGACACACAAGGTATGACTGTACTCTACACAACCAGAGACATGAAAAATGGTGTTCCATTTGTATATAATGAATCAAAATGCATTCTGCTTTCATGAATTAGAACAAATAAATAAATCTTTAAAAGTTTAGAAAAAAATTGATAAATTTGCATATAAAAATGGCACAGAAAGGGCTGGGGTTGTGGCTCAGTGATAGAGCTCTCACCTAGCATGTGCGAGGCCCTGGGTTTGATCCTCAGTACTACATAAAAATAAATGAAATAAAGTTATTGTTTCCAAATACAACTAAAAAATAAAAAAAAATTTTAAAAAGAAATGTCCCAACTGACAGGACACATCAACGTGGGCAGCGAACCTAGATGGGGAGGAATGAAGGGACAAGGGACATGAAAGGTGACAGCAAGACAGGAGTCTGATCAAGCTGCAAACTTTTATTGTTCACACAGGGGTTCTTATGGGCTGGGGATGGGGAAGCTCTCATGGGCAGTTGCTGGATGTCTTCACAAGGTGAGATAACGCAGGATGTTTCAGGAAGACAGATGGCTGCAGGATGTCTCAGGGAGATGGATGGCTGCAGGGTGTCTCCCAGGCGGGATGTTTCCCAGGGGGCAGTTTCTTGTAACTGTCAGGCTATTCTTTGAAGGAGAACTCCCTTTTAGTCCCTGGCATCTCCCCCTTACTTATATAAAATATTTGACCATGTTTTTTAGGGGGTGATAGAGGTTCTGTTCCTCTAGGAGGCCTTAGAATATCTCCTGATCCCACCATACTAGCAAACATTAAGCCTACCTGTGTAGGTTAGAAATAAAGGCCTTAAACTAAAAACTACTCTGGCAGTCCCTTTTGATAGTTATCAGGCATTCCTGTCTGAGAATCTCTTTTGCAGCCTCCAGTTTACTTATTCTTGGAAGTTACATTTAACTATTATTATCATTTAAAATGTACAGGAACAGCTGTGTTTTGGCTTTGACTGTCTTTGCTAAGTGTTTAAGATGAAGCGAGTCAAACTAACTTTTGTTTCTATCTATTGTTAACAGTCAGCTGAGTTTCCCTGGGAGTCCTCAGGGAACTTACAGCAGCTTCTCAGTTCCACTAGTGCCATTTGCGCTAGGATGGGTTCTGGCCTTGCTTGACCATATGGCTTCCCTTGGAAGCATCAGGGATGTCTCCCTTTTCTGATGACTCTCCTCTTTACAGCAAATGCACTGATTGGCTTTCTGTCCTCCACTGGTCTCATTAATCTCCCTGATCGGGAAGTTATGTGGCCCAGAGTTGCAAAGCTCTTTGGAGAAGTCCCTATTCCCTGACTCAGACTGACTCAGAGGGCAAGAGCCAAATATTGGTTTTCTTGGCCCTTTTAATTTAACTAATTTTAAAACTTAATCTTAAACATCCAGCAAATAAATTTCAACAGCCTTATATTAAGAGTACTGGGCTTTAATATCTATCTCTCTATCCTGTAGGTGATAACTCATTATAACTCATTATCTTAAATTAACCCAGGTTGTGAGTTTTTAAAGTAGTACCTCTGCAAAACAACAGGCAATCTTAAATCATTTATAAGAAAACTACAAAATAAAATTATCAAGAGTAAAAACATTTAGTTCACATAATAGCTACCTTGAGTTTTGGTGGAGTATATCCCCTGTTTGAGATCCTGACAATCGTGACAAAAACCAGCTTTTGGACACAACTTTAAATGTACTGAAATCTGGCCTACTTCTTTCATAGTCTCTTTCACAAGCAGTGAGATGGGACATAGAGCCTTATCTCAAGTGAGGCAGGGCTCTTCATAAATCTTATGTACTATAGTTCTGAAGCTGATCTTTGCTTTTTAGACATCATTTTACAAAGCCTACATAAATTGTTGTTCAAGTTTACATGAATATTGACTAACACAACATAATATCACATCTAAAACATGAATTAAAGGCTGAAAACTTTTAACCTTTTATAGAAAAGTAGCAAAGTACTTTTGTGTTTTACAATAAAACCTTCACACAGATTAGGCTTTCATTAACTTAAAAATACATTTAAATTGTATCTCAGTGTAAAAAGTAAAATGGAACTGTACATAAGTCCAGTTGATAATAAGTCCAGTTGTAGAACACAAATGATATAAATAAATCTCCAACATGTTTTTCTTTTAAGCCTAAAATTACCATACAACTTCAGAACACCAGCTTGATATAATGTTCTTTTGAAGCTTCTACCTTGCAGACTTGTATACTTGGAAGATATGAATTAATAGCACCATAATTACATTGATGATTTTATATTAACCAAGTTTAGCTCTTAAAGAAATAACATTACGATATTGAAAAGTAACAGTTGTTGTTTAACCATAGTTATATAATTTTTAATTTCTTTAAGATTATTTGTTCAAAAACTTACACATATAATCAATTTACACAGACCTTTTTTATCACTTACTTAAACCCTTTTATTAACTTAATCACATAGACTTTTTTTATCCAGAAACACATTTCCCTCTATTAAATCCATATCTAGAACCTTTTAGTTTTTCTTTTCCATCTGTTAACCTTCTTTTTTGTTCACATTTTGAAACAATACTTGTAAATTTGTGAATTTAAGCAATTATTTCATAGAATCAACATTTTTTTAGGTTAGAAAAACTTATAAGCTTAATTTTAAAGACATCTTTACTTTTATCTGTTTACCCAATTTAAATTGAACCATTTGAATCACGTGAATCAAAGATATTTGGATCCATTTTTTTTTAATGAGCGCTCCTCATATATCTGCCAATTGTCAAATAACTGCATGATATATGGACATACACACATACAGACATACCGACATACAACACATAACACAAGTGTGCACACATATACAAGGCCTTGTAGCTGTTTTTTGAGGTGAAATCTCCATTGCAATGTTTAAAAACTCCACAGTTGATCAAAAATAGAACTGATAAGAAAACACTAACTTGTCTGTAGGATCAAAATCATGAGCTCAAGAAAAAAATACAGAATCTAAGAAAAAGCAAAGAGTCCTAAAAAAGATGACTGGCCAGTAATTAGTAAATACCATATAATTTACTTTTTGGTTTGGTCTGGTTTGAGTTCAGGTAAAAAGACACTTTTAAGAAAGGGGGATCTGTGGGGATGTAAACTTCAAAAATAAGCATGTGAGAAGGGTAGAACATCCTTTTAAATGTTGGCAACACGGTCTTCCATCTCCAGACGATGATAGTGGACCTGTATGGGCTTAGAGGCCAAAATATTAATTTGTTTTTTAATAAATTGTATCAGTCTGTTTATAATGCAGGGTCCTATGGACACCATTAAAAGTAAACCCAACAAAGGACCTAATAGTGGAAGAAGGTAGGGTAGAAATCCATTAAGCCCAGTCCAGAGGGGATTTTCAAATAGTTCCCTTTGTCTCTTTTCTAAATCTTCTTGAAGCTGCTTAATTTTAGTCCATACTATGCCTGATTTATTGGCATAAAAGCAGCATAGTTCCCCTAAGGTCAAGCAAATACCTCCCTGGTTAGCTGTCAGCAAATCTAAGCCTCGTCTGTTTTGAAGGACCACTTCTTCCAGGGAGTCTATTTGGTCCTGTATATCTTTAATGGTTCCTGATAGAGTTTGTACATCATCTATAAGTTGTTGAGACAGGTGACGGTAAGAGTGTATAGTCGTGCCTAAGCCAGCTGTACCTGTGCCCACAGCAGCTGTAATTCCAAGGGTGGCAAGGAGTGGTAAGGCCTGTATTGCCCGCCTGTGTCTTTTGACTAAGGTGTCTAGGCTAGGAATGGGTAGAGGTTCATCTCCTGGGACAATAGTTATATCAGGGAGTAATAAGGCAAGAACACAGCCACCGGTCCAATTTGCTGGAAGCCTGGGGAAGGCTGAGTTTCCTCCACACATAAAAACTGTGCCATTGAGGGGACAAAGAGATGGGGTGGGTGAGGAATAATTTTTTACTGTTGAGCAATTTCCAAAGGAAGTAACTCCAACATCAATATCATAGGTATTATTCTGCACCGCGCCTAAAAGACATAATAAAAGTGCCTATAGGCTGTACTTTAAAAGGAAATCTGGGTTGGCATGTATTATCATTGTCTATGATAGAATTAATAGGAACTGCCATAGGCATGATTGCCCCTGTAGTCACGCAGAGCCAGCAATCACTAGTAAGGGTGGGGTTGGAATTATTAAGCAAGGAGAAGGTAGTTTCCAAAGTATCTAATGTATTGGTATCTAAATCTGGGAGCTGGGATTTAGGCAGCATTAAGGGATGATATGTGAGCTCAGGGATTTGTGGTTTCAAAAGTTTGATTATCTGGAGATGCTTGACAGCATCAGTGGGTCCTCCACCATCAGAGACCCCTGTAGGGGCCTTAATGGGCCAACAGGAGGGTTTACCGACAGTGCCTTGGCATCCAGCTGACTGTAACTTGGTGTATATGCCTTCTCCTCCCCGGTCAAAGAGAACGGGAGTATAATGAATAGTGGTCCCCTCTGCTGCATGAGTTTTAGTTAGGGTGGCTTCAAAAAATTGTTCTCCCTGCTTGTTAACACAAATTGAGGCTGACACATAACAAGAGACATACATCGCCTGGGTATGCGTACAAGTTGCAGAACAATTTTGGAGAGCTTTACTTGTACTGGGGGGAATAATCTTTGGCTTGTTAACACATACCCATTCAGGCTGATGAAATCCTCTGAGTTTATGGTCAACCTCAGCATGGAGGTAAGCCACCTTAGTCAAGCAGTCAGCAGTCTGGGTCCAACTAGTGGGAGCCTGAGTCCAAGATCCTCCCTTGCATTCGCAGGGGGGGCCAAAAAGGTACTCCTTGATGTTGGAAGGTGGAGGGCTAAGGCCTCCGTATACAAACCTGTTGAGCAGAAGTGCCTTAAGCAGGATCCTCACACAGATTATTGGCTGCATCTGAAAAAGAGGAAAATTTGTCCTCAAGGGGAGGGTCTCCGTTCCTGGGTTGAGGTAAGTCATTAACCTGTTTAATCAGGCATTCTGATAACCATCTTGGGGCTGCTTGCTCTTGGTCCAAAACACAAGCTGAGCCTCATCCCTAGATGAGGACAGGATCTGGGCCTTTCCATTTATTTGTAAGGGGATCACGCCACATAACAGGTGGGCGAACAGAATTGGACGCGGGATGCCAGTGTCTGTCTGCGGCCGAATGGCCTTCACTGTCTAGGGTAAGAAAATTAAGGGCAAATAATGCATGGTTAAGGCGATCCCTGGGAGTGGTAAATACAAGGGTGGAAGCCTTAAGGCGGGTTAGCCAAGTCTTTAAGGTAAGTTGGGCACGTTCCATGATGCCTTGGCCCTGAGGGTTGTATGGAATTCCAGTAGTATGACAAATTTGCAAGGTAGCACAAAACTGTTTAAACATGGCACTGGTATATGCAGGACCATTATCTGTTTTAATATGTATTGGTTTACCCATTATGGAAAAGGCTGAAACAAGATGAGAAAGGACATCTTTGGTAGCCTCTCCGGAATGTGGTGATGCAAAAATAAAGCCATTGAAGGTATTTATAGAAACGTGTATATATTTGGTTTTTCCAAATTCAGAAAAATGAGTAACATCCATTTGCCAAACCTGATTGGGCAGTAATCCTCGGGGGTTAACTCCCAAGTGTTGAATGGGGAGGGAGACAGTGCAAGCAGGACATGCTTTTACTATTTCTCGTGCCTGTTGCCTGGTAATTTTACAAAGTAATCGAAGGCTCTGGGAATTTAGATGGTGAAGATTGTGTAACTCCGTGGCCTTTTGAACAGAGCCAACAAAAATTGGAAAGATGGAACGAGTTGCTGCATCAGCTTGGGCATTACCTTGTGTTAGAGGGCCGGGAAGATCAGAGTGTGCCCTGATGTGTCCTAAGAAAAATGGGTGTTGTCTGGCCTGAATTAGCTGCTGAAGCTGGTGAAACAGAAAGGCCGCATTGGAAGAAGCCTTAATGGCGGGTGAAATCTCTAGCAGGGGCACAGAGTGAGCAATGTAGGCACTGTCTGTATAAATATTAACAGGCTTATCGAAAAATGTTATAAAAACTTGTGTTATGCCACAAGCTGTGCTGACTGATAGACAGTATCAAAGGTGGTAGGCTGGTTATTGACAACAAAGACCGCACGGCCGTTACTGGAACCGTCTGTAAAGACAGGAAGGGCTTGAGGAATGGGAGCCTTTTGAGTAATTTTGGGAAAAATAAATGGATGTAATTGGGCAAAATGTAAAAGGGGGTCACTGGGGAGGTGGTTATCAATTGTCCCAAGAAGCCTGACAGGGCAATACCCCATTCATTCCCTGTCTCAGTAAAAATTGGGTTTGGTCTTTAGTATATGGAATTAAAATATTATCAGGGTCTTTGCCAAATGTTGTCGAGAAAGCAAGAGACCTTTGACAATAATAGAAGCTACCTGAGCAGGATAAACAGTAATAACCTTGGAGGATGTGGTGGGTAGATGGACCCAAAGCCAGGGGCAGCCTTTATTTTTAAAATGTGGATCCCGCTGCCAAAATATTCCTGTGGGTGTATGAGGAGTGTGTAAAATAACCAGAACCAGAGGAAGGTTATAAGAAATTTGTGTAACAAACTGTTGGGCAATGGCTTCTGTGACTTGGTTTAATGCCTGTCGTGCCTCGGGAGTAAGCTTTCGAGGGGAGGAGGGGTGGGAATCACCTCTCAAAATATCATTAAGGGGCAAAAGTACACAAGTGGGTAATTTTAAATATGGTCTTAGCCATTGAATATCCCCCAGTAATTTTTGAAAATCATTAAGGGTGTGAAGATGGTCCACACGTAGTTGTATTTTAGGAATTTGGATTTGATTATCTTGAATTTTAAGGCCCAAATAGGTATAAGGGTCCTGTGTTTGAACCTTATGAGGAGCTATCTGTAGTCCCAAGGTAGTGAGGGCTTTGTAAAGGTCTAAGTAACAATTATTAAGATCATGGGTATTAGGTGCGGCAATTAACAAATCATCCATATAATGTAAAATATAAATTTGTGGCCATCGCTCTCTCACAGGGTCTACTGCTTGAGCCACGTATTTTTGGCAAAGATAGGGCTGTTGGCCATACCTTGGGGAAGAACCTTCCATTGAAATCTCTGCATAGGGCCCTGAAAATTAATGCGAGGGAGACTAAAGGCAAAATAGGGTCTATCCTCAGGATGTAAAGGAGTGGGAAAAAAGCAATATTTTAAGTTAATAACCATTTTACAATAGTTTTTGGGAATAGCCACTGGTGTAGGAATGCCTGGCTGTATTGCTCCCATCGGGCGCATAACTTTATTAATGGCACGCAAATCTTGTAAAAGGCGCCACTTGCTTGATTTTTTCTTGATAACAAAAATAGGAGTATTCCATGATGAAGTTGAGGGCTCTACATGGCTGGCTGCCAGCTGTTCCTGTACTAACATGGAGGCAGCCTCCAATTTTTCTTGGGTTGTAAAGGTAAAATTTCTAAGCTGATTCTAAGCTGCAAACATCTGAGTTAAAGTGTAAAAGACCGGGCATTGTAAAGTTTCTAAATTACAAGGCCTGGGCTAAAAAGTAAAAGACTAGGTATTGTTAAAATTCCTCTGCTACCCCCGGAACCTGTAATCTCTGTAGCTGTTAGGACAATACTGGAACTGCCCAGTAAATATTTCCATTGATTCCCTGGTTGTTTAATAGCTAAGGGCTCTAAGTAGCTCAGCACGTAAGCATCCAGGTCCCAAAACCAATCAGTTTAAATGTGTACCCCGCTTAGGAGTGACCAATCACCCCTACCCAGACTGTTCCCGCCAATGAATGGACTAATCATGTCTCAGAGTTGTTGTTCAATTTTCCCACGCCTCATGATGATTTGTTCTGATGTATGCAAAGCCCCCGCCCACTCCAAAAAGTGTACTTAAGCTCTGCTTGACCTCTGCTCTGAGCTCTGGGCTGCTCTCCTTTCTTGAGTGGGCACAGAGCCCCAGCATGCTGGTTCAATAAAATTCCCCCCTGCTTATTGCATGAAGCTGGTCTCTTGTGGTCTCTTTCTCCAACGCTCTGCCGGACCCTTACAGGGTAAGGGGCCACTGATCCACCCACATAGGAGTCTGAGTCTCCCAAATAATCTTATCTGCATGGGGTACAGGAGGGTCAGGGATCGACACTAAAAATCCAAATACCCAAGTCTATGTGTATTTGTTTTTTATATAGGTTGTATAGGCTCAACCAGTCCTTGTCTCAGTCTCCCAAGGCCTGTACCAGGGACAAAATTTATACGAAGCATTTGATGAGTCACCATGGAATTGGGACTGGCAAGAATAACTTCCATTTGACTCAAAATATCTCGGCCCCATAGGTTAACAGGGAGGTCAGGAACAATGAAAGGAGTGACAGTTCCCTTATTACCCTCTTTATCAGTCCAGCTAAGAGCCCTAGAGCTGACCAGAGGATTTTTTGACTGTCCTATCCCTTTAAGGTCAGTCAAGGATGGGGTGAGGGGCCAGCCTGATGGCCAGTATTTTTGAGAGATAATTGTGGCATCAGCCTCAGTATCTAGAATTCCTTGGAATTCCTTTCCTTCAATAAGTAGGGTAAGGGTGGGTCTATTGTGAGAAATGGGCTGAACCCAATACACATCAGAGGAGCCCAAGGAGGCAGTCCCCCGCGGTAGGGTTTGGGCGGTGGAAGTGCCCCCTGAATCTAAGGGAAGGAGTATTAATTGTGCAAATCTTGTTCCTGCTGGGATGGCCGCAACTCCATTAATAGCTGTGGCCAGTATTTTTATTTCTCCAGTGAAATCATTATCAATAATACCAGGGAAGACCTGAACACCTTGTAAGGTAGTAGAGGCTCTTCCAAGAATAAGGGCACACCTATGAGATGGAAGGGGACCCATAATTCCAGTGGGTATTATTTGGGGCCCTTGCTTGGAGTCTGATATTGTATCGGTGGTGGCACAGAGGTCCAATCCTGCGCTGCCTGGGGTGGCTCGTTGGAGGGAGGCAATCGTGGAGAAGGATTTTGAGGTAGGTTGGGAGTTTGGGAGGGAACAAACCTTATTGCCCCTGGGTTTGTCCTGGGGGAGGTTGGGGCCAGGGGCTGGCCCCGCAGGGAGTTTCCCGGAGAAGTAGGAAGAAGTAGGCTGTCCAAGGGCATTTGTCTTAGATCTACACTCACTGGCCCAGTGACGACCTTTACCACATCTAGGGCAAAGGGTGGCTGAGGGCGGTTTAGCCCTGGTTTGAGGAGATGCTATCCCTAGGCTTTGTTTGCCTGCAGGACACTCGTGTGCAAAATGGCCAGGCTGTTTACAAGTAAAGCAAGTAAGGGAGCCAGGATTGCGAAAGGCCTTGGTAAAGGCAGCACCTATGGCCAGACCCATGGCATGGGCTGCACCCACCCCGGCACAGAGTCTAATAAAGTCAGAAAGTTCCCCTTTATCCTTCTGTGGTCGAAGAACATCCTGACATGCCGGGTTGGCGTTTTCAAAGGCAGGATGTTTTACAAAGGGGCTTTCGCTTTCGCTTGGTTCGAGCAGGCGCTCCGTGGCTAGGTTAAGCCGGGCAACAAAGTCGCTATAAGGCTCATCAGGCCCTTGTCGAATTTTTGCTAGGGAAATGGTAGCCCAGCCTTTTTGAGGGAGGCGTCTCCAAGCATGTAAGCCAGCCGTCTGAATCTGTGCCAAAAGTCCAGCAGGGAAACGCGCCTGTTTAGGGTTAGTGTCAAAGGGCGCATTGCCCACTAGCTTGACATAAGTCCAGGATTTAGAGGAGGCCTTAGTTAAATTCTTTTGAGCAGTTTCCCGACAGTGCTCTTTGAAATCTGCATTCCATAACAGGAAGTCTCCGGCACTGAGGGTAGCTCGGGCTAAAAACTTCCAATCATTAGGAGTAAGCCATTGTGCGCTGTGACTCTCTAGTAAAGCCAATGTGTAGGGCGCAGTGGGACCATAGTGAGCACAAGCCTTTTTAAGTTTTTCAAGAAAACGCAGGCTTAATTTTTTGTAGACACTCTGGGTTCCTTCCTGCCTAGGGGTGAACTCCTCATCTTCTGAGTCCTGATCTTTCTCTTGCCATTCCCCCGCTTCATCCCCTTGATCCATTTCCTCCGCTTCCTCTTCTAGACCCTCCTCTTTGTCCTCAGCCTGGGCGGGCTTCTCTGTCTGACTGCCGGGTGACTGGGAAGGCGAGAACCGGCACGGCTTAGCCAGGCACGGTTTAGCCTTTGTATTAGACCGCCTTGGGCCAGCTCGGGTTGACTCCGTGCCTAAGGCTAATGAGCGGAGCTCGGAGTCAAGGGATCTTAATTCTTTTATTTTTATTTTTTTATTTTTTTTTAACATCCTGAGTTTTTTTATTTAACTTATAAAAACAATTATATTCATAATTATCACATAGTAATTGGACATATGTTGGTATTATCCTGAGAAGTTAGAGCAGAACAGTTCAACCACGTACAGGGGAAATGTCCTCCCCACATTGTCTTTTTTTTTTTTATAGTTTCTTTTTTTTTAATTTTTTATTTTTTATATTGGTTGTTCACAACATTACAAAGCTCTTGACATATCATATTTCATACATTAGATTGAAGTGGGTTATGAACTCCCAATTTTACCCCAAATGCAGATTGCAGAATCACGTCAGTTATACATCCACAAGTTGGATCTGTTCCCGTCTATGTTGGAGAGACTCTCGCAAGGGAGCCAGGTCAGGCAGGGGAAGTGGAGAAAAAATATCTGAGGGGGCAGTTGGCCCCTGAAGGGCCGGAGCACAAAAGGCAGGAGGGATATAGGAGGGAGGGGGATGTGTGAGTCCTATAGGCTGTGGCAGGGTCCTGAGAGGTGGGGGGTCTTCTGAATGGTAGTGAGCTGCTTCCTTCTCCAAGGTAGCCTCCTCCCCAGGGGTCAATGTGTCTCCGGGATTTAAAACTGGATAAAGGTGGTTGGTAACCGTTGGAGCCTTATTTATTAGGGTGGGATTTTGAGCGGCACCAGGAAGGTTCCCAGAGTCCTGGGGAGACTGAGAAGGGTCTGTGTCTATACTAACTGAAGGGCACGCCGAGGGGGGCGAGAGGTCTTTTGCACAGCCTCTTCCCCAATCCTGACAAGTTTTAAGGTGCCATTGTCAAAGGGTGAACTTTTAAGAAGTTCATTAATTAAGTTCTAGTAAGAAAAGGTGGGAACAGGCACCTTTTCTGGGCCAAAGGATTCATAATAATCTTTTAAACAGTCTCCTACTCTGAGCCATCTTTTACCATCAATGGTCCCTTCAAGGGGAAACCATGGACACAATTCTCCTACGTATGAAAAGAATAATTTTAAGTCCTTTTTCTTAACACGTGCCCCCCGTGTCTTGAGGGCCTCCTTGAGGCCTGACAAAAAACAACTCATGTGACGAAACTGCTTGTCCCATGGTGGGTCACTCACCGTGCGTGCGTCGTCCCCACTCTCCTCCTGGATCTGTCTCTCGGTCGTGTCTGCCGAGGTGATCGAGGTGATCGAGAGCTCCACTTGGCCAAGTCTTCCCGGAGGACGGCGTTCCCCCTTAGTCAAAGCTCGAGCCCCACACTGAGCGCCAAATGTCCCGACCAGCAGGACACATCAACGTGGGCAGTGAACCTACATGGGGAGGAATGAAGGGACAAGAGACAGGAAAGGTGACAGCAAGACAGGAGTTCTGATCAAGCTGCAAACTTTTATTGTTCACACAGGGGTAGTTATGGGCTGGGGATGGGGAAGCTCTCTTATGGGCAGTTGCTGGATGTCTTCACAAGGTGAGATAACCTCAGGAGGTTTCAGGAAGACAGATGGCTGCAGGATGTCTCAGGGAGATAGATGGCTGCAGGGTGTCTCCCAGGCAAGATGTCTCCCAGGGGGCAGTTTCTTGTAACTGTCAGGCTGTTCTTTGAAGGAGAACTCCCTTCTAGTCCCTGGCAAAGAAACATTTTAAAAATAGCACAGAAAAAAAGACAAATGAAGTAAAAAAATGACAATAGGAAAGTATTTGCAATATCTATCATAAAGGGTTAATAATGGCATATAAAAAAGGCTTCTAAAAGGGAGGAAGAACAAAAAATATAGATAAGTGGGAAGAAAGCACCAACAGCCAGTTCACATTAAAATAGAATGTCCTGGGGCTGGGGATGTGGCTCAAGTGGTAGCGTGCTCGTGGTTCGATCCTCAGCACCACATACAAAGATGTTGTGTCGGCCAATAACTAAAAAATAAAAATATATTAAAAAAATAGAATATCCTTACTCATTTGAAAATGTTTATTTGCTCCTAATAAGATAAATGAAAATTATAGCTAGATTGGGACCCATTTATCACCTACAAAGTAGGAAAAAATCCAAAATTAGATTACCTGCTTTGTTGACACAACTGTGGGGAAGCAGACATACATTTGTGACCGGTGTGTGTGCAAAAATGCTAAAATGTCTATGGACGGAGATTTAGCAAGATCTAGAAAAATTACATTCATATTTACTCTTTGACCTAGTAATGTTGTTTTCCTTAACCTAGCAATTCTGTTATCTTAAGGAAACACGTGCAAAAGTGAATTTTTATAAAAGTGTAAATAAAAGGAAACAAAATACAAAATTATGCATAAGGTTTGTCATTGCAGGATTCTTTGTAATGGCAAAAAGTGGAAATAATCCAAAAGCCTTTCAACGGGGGCTCACTGCATAACTAGGGGATATCTACGTATTGCATACTCCTCAGGTATATTGTTGAGTGATAAAAATGGAATGTCTCATCTGATATACCTAGCCTAGTTATCTCATTAGATCAGAAGCCAGCTTGTCACAAGTTATGAAGGATTCATTTCT
The DNA here is from genome assembly GCF_052094955.1 of Ictidomys tridecemlineatus. NCBI lineage: Eukaryota > Metazoa > Chordata > Mammalia > Rodentia > Sciuridae > Ictidomys > Ictidomys tridecemlineatus. The sequence goes on along the minus strand of NC_135486.1, from coordinate 7,501,716 downwards.
GTTTTCTGTAAAAATATCAGGATGTCTGTAGGGCCTGGCCATTAGTTGATGTTGTAAAGCTGATTGGAATGCCTGCCCGTGCCCTGACACCCATGTCCGGTTTTCCCTGACCATATAACAACCCTTTCCTAAACCTTAGTGACGCCTCATAAACTCTGGCCTTCCCTGGCCGGATAACGACCCTCTCTGAGTCTCTAAGATCTCCATAAATTCTGATGCAGGGGCCAGCAAAAATGTAAACTTGTGTTATGCTCCTCAGAGCATTGTTATCTGTAACCCCCCTTTTGTGTAACTTTTTGGGCTATAAAACTGGGCCACAAAGAAGCCTCGGGGCTGTCCTTGGCTCCCACGATTTTGAGGGGCAAGGCAGCCCGGCCCATCGAAATAATAAGCTTGCTTTAATTTGATTTTAATTGGAGTCAGTGGTCTTTTCTTGCATTGTGGTCTAACATCATCCTATAACCAAATGCTTGAGGCAATTAACTTATAAGAAAGAGTTTTATTTTGGCTGACAGTTTTGGAGGTTCAAGCCCATGGTCAATTGGCCCCATTGTTTTGGGGCCTGGGGTGAGAAGGAGCGTCATGACGGGAACTCATGGAGAGGCAAAACCTCTGCTCACATCATTGCCAGGAAGCAGAATGAGGAAATGCTTTAGGGGTATTGAACTAAGGACCTGCTAGAGCCCTGCCTCTAAAGGTCCCACCATCTTCCAAAAGCACCAACCAGGGACCAAACTTTTAACACATGGCCTTTGGGAGACATTGAACATCCAAACTATAGCACCAAGTGAAGTTCACAGCACACTAACTTTTTTTTTTTTTTTTGGCACTGGGGATTGAACTCAGGGCCACTTGACCACTGAGCCACATGCCCAGCCCTATTTTATATTTTATTTAGAGACAGGGTCTCACTGAGTTGCTTAGTGCCTCGCTTTTGCTGAGGCTGGATTTGAACCTGCAATCCTCCTGCCTCAGCCTCCAGAGCTGCTGGGATTACAGGCATGCACCACCACCCTGACCAACATGCTAACTTTAAGATGGGGATAGAAATACAACCTGTGAGCATGTACATATGCATATGTATTTACCTATATTTAAAAATCTTTACTTCCATATTTAAAAACGGAAAGATAAATGGAGAATTAATAAAAAGGGTCATCTGTAGGGGAAGGAGGAAATGAGGTAGAAAGGTTAAGAATGGAAGCTGGATTGCTTTGAAAATGTTAGTTTTTCTATATTTAGTATATGTTCTTTTTAATATTAAATAGTCTTAATAATTTAAAAATCACTCAAGCAAAATCTATGTTAAGAAACAGCTTATTATTTTATTAATATTATATTTATTTTAACAAATTAAAAAACATTTTCTTTGTTTCTTAACAATTTTAAAACAAAATTTAGTCAAAAAAGAAAAAAAGCAGTTCCCGAATGTTGAAAAGTAAATGAACTCAAGTTAGTGTCAAACTGGTGGCATAAAGTTAATGCTGCAACGTGACACCCAGACATCTGGACATCACCAGTGGCTGCAGGTGGTGCTGACAGAGGGGCTCAGCATCAGCCCTCTCTGGGTGCCTCTTGGCTGAAGCGTGCTGCTTGCTCAAGCCTCATGCTTTCCAGGGCACATTTCGACACACATTCACGGAATATAATCTGTTCCATTTCAGTCCGAGGGCTTCCTCTTTCCTCTTTTTCTCCCTCCCCCATTCCCCTTCCTTTACTCTGCTGGTCTTCCCTCTATTTATTTAATTTTTTAAACTGGTGCTGTATAGATATACAGAAAGGTGGAACTCACTGTGGTACAACATATACCTACATAGCACAATTTTGTCATTTCTTTCTGCATTTTTTCCCTTTTCCAATCCCTCCTCCCTTCTCCTCAACCATCTTCCTCTACTCCATGATTTATCTTCCCTCTATTTTGGAGGGATCTGTCCCCCCATGCACCTTTCTCCTTACTTTGTTCTAGCTTCTTTTTATGAGAGAAAACATTTGGCCCTTGACTTTCTGAGTCTGGTTTATTTTACTCAGCATCATGTTCTTCAGTTCCTCCCATTTACCAGAAAATGGTATAATTTCATTCTTGTTTATGGCTGAGTAAACCCCACTGTGTGTTAACACATTTTCTTTATCCATTCATCTGTTGCCGGGTACCTGGGCTGTTCCATAATGGCTGTTGTGAGTTGTGCTGCTGTGGACATTGATGTGCCTGTGTCACTTAAGGTGGATTTTAGTTCTTTGGAATACTACTGAGAAATGGATCTAGGTCAGATGGTGGTTCCATTTCTAGTCTTTTGAGGAACCTCCATACTGCTTTCCAGAGTGGTTGCCCTAATTTGCAGTCCCACCAACAGTGTATGAATGTACCTTTTCTTCTGCATCCCTACTAGCAATTATTATTTGTATTCTTGATGACTGCCATTGCAACTGGAGTGAGATGAATCATAATGTAGTTTTGATTTGCATTTCCTTGACTGTCAGGGATGTTGAACATCCTGAATTTTCATTTATTTGCTGGGCATTTATTTCTTCTTTTGAGAAATGTCTGTTTGGTACTTTTGCCCACTTACTGATTGGGTTGTCTTCTTGGTCTTAAGTTTTTTGAATTCTTTAGGTACTCTGGATATTAATACCCTGTCAGAGAAGCAGCTAACAAAGATTTTCCCCCTTTTGTAGGCTCTCTTTTCCTTTCCTTTGTTATGCAGAAGGAAAAGATTAGGGGCTCATCTTGGAAAGGCTGGTGCAATCAAAGGACATAGCCCTAGGGAGGAGGGGATTATTTTTCTATGCTCAGAGTTCAGGAAACTTTGGCCATTAGAGATTTTCGGGTGCAGAAGCTGGGCATGGTAATAGTTTAGTGAAACAAACACATGAGTGTTTATAGCAACACAATTCACAAAAGACGAATTATGGAACCAACCCAGGTGCCTGTCAATTTGATGCCCACTTTCTGATTCTTGGTTTCATTTCTTGAGCTTTAGGGGTCTTGTTAAGAAAGTTGGTGCCTGTGTCAATCTGATGGAGTATTGAGTCTATGTTTTCTTCTAGCAGTCACAAGCTTTCTGGTCTAATTCCTAGGTCTTTCATCTACTCTGAGTTCTCTTTCTCATGCAGAGTGAGAGATGGGAATCTATCTTCATTCTTCTACACACCAATATCCAGTTTTTACAGCATCATCTGTTAAAAAGGCTGTCTTTTCTCCAACATATATTTTGGGTTTACTTTGGTGGACTGTATTGATGTGGGTTTGTCTCTGTGTTTTCCATTCTATTCCATTGGTCTTCATGTCTATTTTGAAGTCAATACTATGCTGTGTTTGTTACTATATATCTCTGTAGTATAATTTGAGATCAGGTATTGTAATTCTTCCTGTGTTACTCTTCTTCTTCAGTATTGCCTGGGCTATTCTGGGTCTTTTATTCTTCCAAATGAGTTTTAAGACTGTTTTTATTCTAGTACTGTGAAGAATGACATTGGTATTTTGATGGGATATTGAATCTGTATAATACTTTTGGTAACATCCCAGACCTTTTAAACTTTGAGATAGGGTTTCACTAAGTTGTTGGGGGTCTTGCTAAATTGCTGAAGCTGGCCTCAAATTTGAGATCCTCCTGCCTTGGCCTCCCAAGCTGCTGAGATTACAGGTGTAGGTTACCCTCCTCCTTGCCACTAGGCCATTAATTAGAATTAAGTCACAAAATAACTTGGGTCTGACAATGTATTGGTTTGCTAGGGCTGAATGGCTGGGTGGCCTAATTGCATGAGGCCCTTCCTCAGGAGAGGAAGGATGGGCAGGCAAAGATAATGGTGTCCCCCACTTCCTTCTCCCCTGCTGTGGACATCAGCTGTATGCATAAGCAGGTTTCTAGGGACACACTAGGGCAGTGGCTTTAATATTATCTAATTACTAATGGAAAGACTTGCTTAAGATAAACCATTTTGACACAAAATTACTACTTTGGGTGGGCATCTTCTAATATGTAATTAATTTATAGTTAAGCAGTGGCAATCTTTCATGTGTTTCAAACCAGATTGAACTGGGTTCAAATCCTGGTCCAGTTCCTTACTAGTTGTGTCGTCTTAGGTAGTAGCTCAACCTTCCTAAATATCAGTTTCAAGAACATCATCACCTTCACAGGGTTGCTACAAAGATCATAGAAAATTTGCGTGAAGCCAGGCATGATGGCACATAACTGAAATTCAGCTTCTTGGGAGGCCGAGGCAGGCAGGTCACAAGCTCAAGACCAGCCTGGGCAACGTAGCCAGACTCTGTCTCAAAATAAAATAATTTTTAAAAAGGGCTGGGGATGCATTTCAAGGGTAAAGCATTTACTGTATATTTACAAAGCCCTGGGTTCAATCCCTAGCATCACACACACATGCACACACACACACACACACACACACATACGCACACACACACACCAATTTATATGTACTTAACATAACTTCAAATAACTTTTTGTATCTTAGCATGTAAAGTTACCTTGGAGTAATTTTCTTAACTAGTTTATCCTGGTAATAATTTTCTGGAGCTGATCTAATTTCTGAGTCAGAAGGTCTGAACAGTGCCTACACCATCTGCTCCTTAGCCATCTGCTCACCAGGCCTTCACTGACTTGTATGGATCTCCATACTTAGTACCCAAGAGTTATTGCTGAGGTGTCTCCTGCATACTGCACTTAGCCCCTTCAGATCCAGTGGCTTTTTACAAAACAGCACTCTCATGTCAAGTTTGGAGGGGATCAGGGAGCCTTCCTGCTACATCTGGGCCTCACCTGGGCTCAACTCTCCTGCAAAAGCCTATTTTTAACCTGACCTACTAAAATGTATCACATGGTTATTTGACATGGAGTTCAAGCAGAGAACAGGGTTGCTTTGTTTTTAGGGTTGTCAGACCTACTTAGTGTCTTGCCACCTTTGAAGTACTGGCATTCAGAGCTCTAAAAATAATCTTTAAGAACTCTAAATTTGAGTTGTTTAATGACACATAAAGCTTTCAAAAGGGGCTGGGGTTGTGGCTCAGCGGTAGAGTGCTTGCCTAGCAGGCACTGGGTTCGATTCTCAACACCACATACAAATAAATAAAATAAAGGTCCATCAACAACTAAAAAATATTTTTAAAAAAGATTTCAAGAAACACTTGTATTTGGGAATTCTTCATGTCCTGTGAAGTTGAATCAAAAACAGAATCAGGTAAAATTACTCATCTAAGTTATCTTCTGTCTGAATATTTAAAAATCCCAAAAATAAAGCCCTCAAAAACGAGAGAACATATTAAAAGTGAAATAACTAAGTTTTGCTCATCACCAATCTCAGTAGGAAGTGAGTGTATGGAGGAGCAATGTGCTGCACGGTAATATCAGCAGCAAGATTGCAGCTGATAGAACTTCTAGACTGTTGTTCTTGTCTATAATGCCGAATTCCAAGATCTTGACTACCACCATTTACTTAAGAAAAGTTTAAGAATAATTACATTAAAAATTCAGATTTGTTCTTATATTCCAGAATTTCACATTTACAATGATGATATTTTGCTTGGGCCATAGGGCAAGTATTCATTTTAAAACTAAGCTGTTCAAGTTGGATGCAGAGGTGCATACCAGTAATTGCAGAGGCTCTGGAGGTTGAAGCAGAAGGATTGCAAGTTCGAGGCCAGTCTCAGCAACTTACGGGGCCCTAAGCAACTTAGGGAGACTCTGTCTCAAACAAAACAAAAAACGAAGTTATTCAAACCTTTGACTCAATGTTCAGGACCTCAGGACCCCTCTAAACTCTTACCTTATTAATGATTTCTTTATAAAAATAGGAAAGAAAAAAATACTTTCCTTCACACTTGTCTTCAGCACAAAAATTTCCCAGTCTTCACCCCGTGATTGACGTGAGCTTTTCTGTACCTCACTGCGCAAGCCTGGCCCTTCTCCGCTGGTTTCTTTCTATACCCCATCCTCCTCCTCTGCCTCCCCTTGCCCCCGTGGTGTTCTGAATCTCAAATTCCTGAATCCAGAGGCATCCGGTGTCCAGGTTCCTCTGCTCCGACCGAGTGGGCACTCTGAAGCCAGGAAACGCTCCTGGGAGGTGATGAGGACCATCACCGGAGGAGAAAGAGCCCCAGGACCTAGAGTGGAGCACGCCGTGGTCATCAGGTCCCTGCAGTTTGCAGAAAGCATCATCCCTGCGGCAAAGGCTTCCATCCTCACAGGTCGCGGCCGGGGACGGGCCGCCAACCCACGCGCACCCCTTAGTGTCACATTTTAAATCGTAAAATAAACGAAGATCAGATTACGGAGAATCACAGAATCGGACCGAACCCGCACGCCAGGGTCCGGACCGCGACCCGTCACTGGCCCGGCTCCTGCTCCCCGGCCCCCGCTCCCCGGCCCCCTGGCCCCGGTTCCCCGGCTCGGGCCCCCGCTCCCCGAGCCCCGGCCCCCGCTCCCCGCGCCCGCGCCGCGCCCCGCACCTTTGCAGCGCCGACTCGCGCGGGAGGCGCCGTCGCCATGGTGACGCGAGGCCGCGCGGGCGAGCGGTGAGTGGGGCCGGCGGGCCGCTGGCCCGGGGTCGCGGCGGGGTGGCGGGCATCGTCTCGGGGCTGCCCGGGCCGGGCCGGTGGCCTCTGCGCGGCCCCCGGGCTCCGCGCCCCCGCCCCGCGCGGCCGAGGCCCCCCGCCCCCCGCAGCCGCGGCCCCTCGCCCAGGACCCCTGGTTGGCGGCCGGGCTGCCGCGCCGCATCCCGCGGGCCTGGGTCAGCGCCTGGGGCAGCGCCTGGGTCAGCGCCTGGGGCAGCGCCTGGGTCAGCGCCTGGGGCAGCGCCTGGGTCAGCGCCTGGGTCAGCGCCTGGGGCAGCGCCTGGGTCAGCGCCTGGGTCAGCGCCTGGGCGCGCAGAGCGGGGCGCGCGGCCTCCGGGAGCCGCGGCTCGGGGTCCGGGGAGACCACGACGGCGACTTTTTCTATTTCTTTCTTTAAAGAAAGAATTCAGTTGTCTTGAACGACCCTTCGGGGTCTACCCGCGTCACAACTTCAGACCGCCCGTCGCCTCCTGCCCCTTGTTTTTGCCCCGGATTCCTCCCTCCACTCCGCAGCCCCTCTCGGGGAGGCGCGCCGGGACCTCTCCACCCGGCTGGAGTGGAAGTCCGTCCTCTTCTCCCTCCATCGCCCTTGGCTTTCCGTCCCGCGTCTGCGGTCGCTGCTCACGCACTGGAGTCTTCCCCAGGGACTGTGAAGGCCTGACCTCTGTGATTTCCTATTGTGGGGCCTCAGCAGTCTCAAAAGGCTGCAGAGCGTGTAGGTGGGAGGAAAAGGTGCTGCACTTGCTGCCCCGCAGGCAGTCATTGAGGCCCAGCGTTGTTGCCTCATTTCAGAAAAGTTGCCTCATTAATAATCAGGGTTAAGATTTGCCCTCCTGCCTTTGTAGTTCCTTCTCTCTGTCCCCTCCAATGCTCACATTCTCTATGAAACCTGTTACATGTAGCAGGGTTGCAATTCTGTTACATATCATTTCTTGGGTGGACAAAGAAATTTACTTTTGTCTATTAATCCTCTAGTTTCTTATTCAGTATTTGGACAGAAAGAATTTAAATGTCCAATTGGTTTTAAAGTTTAGCTCAATCTACAATTGATTTCTTCAACTGGTGTTTAATTTCTCAGGTTCAAATGCTTAGGTTCTTAGATAACGTCTCTGATTCTCCTTGAGATGGTGCTCTGGGTATATATATATGGGTGCTGGTGATGGCTCATGAAACCAATTTTGGAGAAGTGGCAGCCCTCTGCCGTCTCTGGGGCCGCTCTCTTGGTCAGTTGGTGTTTCTTGCCTTGATGGTGCTCTTGGTTAGATACAACCTGTGTTCCTTGGTGGCTCTCAGGCTGCACCAAGCTACTGCTGTGACTCCCTTCAGCCCTGGTTGGAGTGTTTTCAACACAGCCTTCCTCAAACATTTTGGTCTCAGGACTCCACTATATTCTTAAATATTGGTGATCTCTAAGAGCTTTCCTTTTGTGGGTTCTGTCTATCATCAAGATTAGAGATATAGTACAAATTAGAAATTAAACTGAGAATCTTAAAAAATTATTCTTTTAAAAACAATAAACTCATATGATAACATAAATTGTGCATTTCTCACAAGAAAAGGACTTCTAAAAAATTAACAAGAAAGTGGCATTGTTTTACACAAGTGCAGATGTCTTAAATTCCTGGTCTCATGGAGCACAGGGTTTTCTTTTTGCTTCTCTAGTCATTTGTTGCAATATGTTGCTTTTGTTGAAATATATAAGGAAAATTCCTTTTAATATGGTATAGTTGGAGAAAGGAATATTTAAATAGTATTTTCAGACAATTGTGCATGTTCTTCATTTGATTGCACAGAAACTTAAAAAGTGGTAGTTTATTAAAGCTAGTTGCAATGTGGAATCTGAAGCTTTAGCAATGAGATTTTCATACTGTGTTTGATTAAAACCTATTTCTCTGTCTTATCTTTGTATTTTAAGCCATGAGGTCTGGCTATGATGCCTGGGCTCATAAGATCCTCCTGCATCAGCCTCCCTAGTAGTTGGGACTATAGGTGTGTACCACCATTCCTGGCTTGTCTTATATTGGATCTTTTACCTGTTCCTGATTTTGTGACATCATGGAAAATGGTGAAGAGTAAATCAAATTTGATAAAATAATGGTTCACTTAGTTATATCAGTTTTCCAAATGTTAGCATATGTCATGCTGTAATATTTTTAAAAAACCACTTTCATTAGTATCACCACTAATCAGAACAGTACTGGGAAACTGTTATGGTCACATTAGCCAATGCATAGCCAATACAAGTTTTTTTTGTATTAGTTGATGTTTTCCAGAACCAATATAGTGTGTGTGTGTGTGTGTGTTTTGAATAAATAAAAAAAAGATTTATTAATCCCCAAATCAGAAATTTGAAATGCTTCAAAATCCAGTAAAGCCTATGCAAATATTTCAAAATACAAAAAAAAAAAAAGAAAAGAAAAAAAAAGAAAAGAAAAAAAAAAGGGGACATACTTCTGGTCTTAAGGGGTTGACCATAAACTGCAGTGGGTTGAGGGTTGTCCCTGGTCCAGTGGTCTTGAATCCCTGGGGATCCCAAGGCATTTTCAGGAAGTTTACCAGTCCAACTTTTTTCCTAAGAAGTGTTCACCAGTGAGACATTTCCAGCCTTTGCACATCACTCACGTGTGTGTGTGGCTCTCCGAGGGTGATGGATGATCACAGCACCGCCTGTCTCGGCCTCAGCGCAGAGCAGACTTGGGGATCCGAGTCTTCTACTAAGCTGAATGTTAGAGAGATTTGCAAAACTGTAAAATGGTGCCGCTCTGCTCACTGCTCTATTTGCTTTGGAAAATATAGTTGCTTTTTATAAACTATATATTTTTATGTTTATATAAAATTGTTTTAGGATGGATTAATAAGTACTTGAGGATTTTTCAGTTTTTACTTCTAACACGGTAAATATTGATAAATATAACCCACATAAACAAAAATTCCTTGGGGGTTCTCAATTTTTAAGACTGTTTAAAGCCCTGAGATCAAACAATTTGAGAACCACTTGTCCTGATCTTGTTGGTTCTGGGCTGATAAGGGAGATTGAGCTCTATTGAAGCATATACCAAAAGGAGCTTTGAGGGTTTTTTTTTGTTTTTTTGTTTTTGTCTGAAGAAAAGTATTGGGAATTACACACCTTACTTTTAATAATTACCAAATACAGACAGGTGTGGTGGAGCACGCCTGTAATCTCAGCGACTTGGGAGACTGAGGCAGGAGGATCACAAGTTTGAGGCCAGCCTCAGCAATTTTGTGAGACCTCATCTTGCCCTGGGTTCAATCTCCAGTACCATCTGGGAGGGAAGAAATTACTGAACATAAATACTTATCAAGAATTGTCCTATGTCTAGAAGTGACAGAAAAGAGATATAAGGCTTCATTCCTGTCCTGTCCCTAGCAATCTAAGTGGGTTGTCTTTACATACTTGAAACAACTTAAAAATAGTATAAGACCATATTTGATAAGTTGCATGGTATAGACTCTATGTAACAGCCTTTGGAGTGCAGAGGAGAGAGGCCAGGGTGTTTCAAGAGAGCAGCCCAGGGAAGAAGGTGGTTTTATGGTTGGCCTAGATTGGATTTGGTTAGTTGGAATGGAAGAGATCAAAAGCTCTTCTAGGCCCAGTAGCAGGAGTGCCTCTGAGGTTCAAATAGAGTTTCTGGTGTCTTTATGGTCTCGTGTCTGGGCCCCGACTGGGCCAGCGAGGAAAGGCATTCCAGACACTTCCTGCCTGTCCCTGTCTTGACAAAGGTTTGAAAATAGAGATCTGCTGCAGAAATGTTTTGGACGGTCACAGCTGCTATGAATAGTGTGACCAGATCATTTAATGTCTGGTAGTTACCAACATGTTGGAGAGTGGAGGTGGATGCCATTAAAAATTACCAGTATGTGGTACCGTCCTGGCTATGTTATGACGTTTGTCACTCAAGCTATTATCCTTAAGCACTGCTGTTAGTTTCCTTCCTGTTGGTTTCTTACAATATTCAAGACTAATTTTTTTTTCACACTGTGGATTGCAAACATTTACTAGATCAAGAAATCAATTTAGTAGGTGATACCCAGCCTTAAAAAAAAAATAAAACCGATATGTCACATGTAGTAAAGAGAAATATTATTTTGTCTTAAATATACTCATTCATGCAATGTTCCTAGGGCAAAACAGTAATAGCTGATGGACAATAAGTTATTTGGAGCTGGGTGCAGTAGTGTACGCGTGTAATCCCAGTGACTCAGGAGGCTGAGGAAGGAGGATCACAAGTTTGAAGCCAGTCTGACCAATTTAGCAAGACCCTGAATCAAAATAAAAATAGAAAGGGCTAGAGATGTACCTCAGTGGTAGAGCACCCATGAGCTCAATTCCCAGTACTAAGGAAAAAATGAAGCAAACCCCCCAAAGTGACTCCATTAATAGAAGTTACATATTTGCATGCATGATTAAAACAAATAATATATACTGTATATTTAATAGACATAATATAAGCAATGTAAAAATAACATATTTGTATTTGGACAGGATATCCACCTCATGGTCTAAATTAGTTGTGCAGGCTCCAGCCATCATGCCTATAATCCAGTGAGAAGGGATTATGCTCTCCTAGAAATTACATCCTGCAAATCTGCTTCCATATTATTGTCTACCACTTGCACCTATGACCACACCATGTTGTAAGAGAGACTGGGAGATAGTTCTATTCCACAACAAAGGCTGGTTTTAAAAAAAGCCTGGTTAAAAGAAAAGTAGGTGAAATTCTAATAGGTATGGAAAATGAAAAATCCCCAAAATAATGTGGTCTGAGAAAAAGGGAGTAAAATAGAAAGCCATGCGCTGACAGCTTTCATCTCCCAAGAAAGATGCTTTCCTGGGCTAACTGCAGGCAGGGAGGAGGTGTCTCGTCCCAGGAAGGCGATGGCCTCTGAGGGCACTGACCTTCCTTGGAGTAAATCCTCCCAGATTCGGAGCACAGACTCTGACCCAAGAGCTCACCTTCCTAAGCACTCAAGCTGACCCCTTCCCTGATAGATGAACAAACCCCAGACCCTGGGGGCCCACCAGACCACCCCTCAGGATAACCTGAGCTGATTGTGAGGTTTGCCTTCGTTCCCGTCTCACGAATTCTATCCCCGAACAAGGGGAGATGACACCCTGGGAGGACAAGCAGGAGTCTGAGTCTGAGTCCTGTACCAGGGGCTGCCCTTCAGGGGTGGGTGGGGGGGTGGGTGGGGGGGGGCTGGGGAGGGCTGGAAATGAGCAGGAGCCAGGGCGCTCTGGAGGGTCAGAACACAGGAGCCAATCAAATATGGTCTTCTCCTATTGATAAGTTGGTTCTAATCATCAGTTATATATCTCACTTCTCCCCAAGAGAGGCCCTTGTTTAGCCCAGTAGGCCTCTTCAGCCTCTCTGTCAATCTTTCCCAAGGAACTCGGCTCACTTTGATCTTGGACCTCTGCTATGTCACACATTAGCATTTTAGTATACACTTAATGAACTTACTCGTTATAGATGCACAATAAGCTTTATTGGTTGGATAGCCAAAGTATCCAATTTTATGATTATTTTCAAGTTAATAAGTATTTTCACCCCCTTTTCTAATTGATTAAATAAGTGAATAAATAAGTACTGATGGGTTTGGAATCTCTATTCCTTATCATTACCGTTTTTTTTGTTTAGGTATTTTTGGAGTTAATGGAGCCAGAAGGACACTTAGAGTCAGAGAGTTCAGAAAAATCTGTCTTCTCACAGCCAGGAGAAGATGAAGAATCCCAACCATCAAAGGCAGCGAGCCGTGAGAACCCTCTCCTGCGGCCTCTTCTCACAGGGGACATAGAAGGCTTGCGTAGGATTTTCGAGGACCCTGAAGATCCTCATCACGACCATGCCATGGAGCTCCTCTTGGAAGAAGACATCGTTGGGAGAAACCTGTTGTACGCAGCTTGCATGGCTGGGCAAAATGACGTCATTAGAGCCTTGGCAAAGTATGGTGTGAATCTGAACGAGAAAACCACTGGAGGTATTTTGTCTTTTCTCTCTCGTCAGTATTCCTTATGACACCTAAAGATGCCGGGTACTGTCTTTAAGGTTAGATAATTTCGACGGGCCTGATGTATACTTTACATATATGCATGCACATATGTGAACAAGTGTATGGCGTATACCTGTAAATCGGTGTTGATATTGTGTTGCATAGTATTTCAAGAACACAGACTTCACTATTTATTGTCTCTGTGGCTTAGCAAATTACCTAAGCTTTTTCATGTCTATTTCTTCATCTCAGAAATGAGGATAATAGTTATATTTTTCTTATAGGGTGTTCTGAGGATTTAACTTAGCTAATAAATACAAAAATATCACTGTGTGTGGCACATAGTGAAATGATATATTGTAAATGCCCAATAGTATTACTGTCTTCTCTTTGAAAATTTATTAACTTTTAGCAGTCATTATTGGATTATCTCTTTTAATTCAGTAATTTTTTTTTCTGATAACAAATATGATACATGATCTTGGTGGAAAATGAAAGAAAACAATCATCTCCAGTGAATAAGGATTATATATTCTCTCCCCACTCACGTGGAACACTGAAAAAACTGATCCTATGTTGAGTCATAAGGGACATCTCAGCAGTATCACAAAATCTATAGCATGCAGTCTGTGGTCTCTGGCCATCACAAAATAAACTTAGAAAATGTAACAAAAGATAACCATAATTTTGAAAACAAACACTTTAAATAACCTGTTGGTCACGGAAGGTATCGTGGAAATTAAAAAAATCTTTAAGTGACAATAGGATCACCATGTATTAAAATTCTAGTTGAATGCATATATTAAACTGTAGGAAACAGTTAAGATCAATAAGAAAAGCATTTAACTCAAGAAGTTAGAAGGAAAAAAAAACCTAACCCTGACGGCCAGGGACGGGCTCAGTGGTGGATCACTGGCCTGGCATACAGAGCCCCTGGGCCCAGTCCCCAGCAGGTGATGATGACACAAAGACCAAGTGAGTAACCAAAGGAAATGAAAGGAACAAAGCAGTAGGGGGAATAATGACACTGGAAATAAGGAGCCAAAATCTGGCTTGGTGATAATATCGATCAAGCAAGATAGAGAGAACACAATTTGTATTTGGAATTGAAAACATGGAATATGAACAGATAAAAGCCTAAGATTAAAAAAATAATTAGAAACTATTATAACCAACTTTGTGACAATGCACTTGAAAACTTGGATGAAATGGATATATTTCCAAAAACATAAATTATCAAAATTGATTCAAGGAAAAAATAGAATTGTTGACTATATCAATGGTTATTAAAGAAATTGAGTAAGCAATCCAAATCTGTCTCTTTTGCCCTTATGTCACCACCAAATTCCAAATGTAAAGGTAAGATTTTTAAATTTTTTTTGTACCAGGGATTGAACCCAGGGGTCTTAATCACTGAGCCAGATCCCCAGCCCTTTTTAACATTTTATTTTGAGACAGGGTCTTGCTAAGTTGCTTAGGGCCTCGATAATTACTGAGGCTGGCTTTGAACTTGCATTCTCCTGGATCAGCCTCCTGAGCTGCGGGATGACAGGTGTATGTTACCATGCATGGCTTATTTAAACCTTTGTGGTTTTGTGTAGTGATAAGGTTTGGATGTTTTCCCTGTCAGTGAGCTTTATATTTTCACTTGTTTTCATGATGGGATGGAACACTCCTTAAGAATTTCTTATAAGGCCAGTTTAGTGGTGATGAATTCTTTCAATTTCTGCTCCTCTGATAAAGATCTTCTTTTTCGTTTCTGAAGGATGGCTTTGCTGGGTATAGTATTCTTGGCTGGCAGCTTTTCTTCTTTCAGGGCTCTGAATATATCGTTAGTCTAACGGGAATTCCCTTGTAAGTGACTGTTTTCTCTTTCTGACTTTAGCTTTTAACAGCTTAATTATCATGTGCCCTGAAGAGGGCCTTTTGGGGTTGAGTTTAATGGGGGTTTCTTTGCTTCATGAATCTGGATGTCCGTTTCCATCTGTCTTGGGAAGTGTTAAACTACCCCTTCTTTCTTTTTCAGCTACCATTTCTTTACGTGTACTTTTTATGCCTTTCTTTGTCTCTCCTGCCTTAGGAGCCACCATCATGTGATTGGTTCCTTTATTGGTATCTCATAGATTCTGTGAGCTTTCCTCACTCTTTTTCGTTCTTTATTCCTTCTTCTATATTTTTCATCAAAACACTTGACTTCAAGTTCAGAAATTATTTCTACTTCATCTGATCTGTTTTTTTGGCTTTCAGTTGTATATATATATATTTTTTTTTTTCATTTCATTCATTGACTATCCCAGATGCAAAATGTCTGCTTGGTTCTTTTTTATATTTATCTTTTTGTTGAACTTTTAATTCAGATCATGAGTTTCTTTCTGATTTTATTGAATTTTTTTGTCTGTTTGATTTTATATTTTCTGAACTTCCTTAAGATTATTATTTTGAATTCCCTCTTGGGCACTTTATAAATTTCCTTTTCTTTGGAGTCTGTTGCTGGAGAATTAGTATGTCCTTGGCGGTGGTACTTACCTTGCTTTTCTATGTTTCTTCTGTCTCTCACAATGGTATCTACACGTCTAGTGCAATAGTTTCTTTTTCCAGTTGAATGGATGATTTTGTCTTTTCCTCCATAGAGAGAGGCCTTTTCTTGTGAACAGAGGGTAGGGTGTATCAGCTTTGATTGTGGATGGACCCAGGGCATGGATTTGTTCAGCTGCAGTCCTGGTAGTGATGTCTGCGGTAGCATCAGTGGCCTGTGCTGTGAGTGTTTGTAACCAGGGTGGTATGACACTGTATTTTGTGGGGGGAGATTTGGTACGGGGCTGGCTGCTGGGCCATTTGTGGGTGTTTGCAAGTGCCATGGCTGTTGGCTTTATGGTGGGTGTGCTGCTGTCCACCTTGCTGCCAGGCTGGGTTTGGAGATGCAGGGCCACTGCAGTTTGGCTAACCTGTTTGGCTGACTGATGGACTATTCTTGTATGCACAGGTGCTGCACCTTGGCTGGCTGTGTTGACAGGCTCCTTGGTGTGACAGGGCTGACTTTTGGCTGGCTGTTACAGTGGGTGTAGGTGCACATGGGCCACCAGCCACGTTAGTTTCACCTTTGTGAAAATCTGCCAATTCTCTGGGGTTGGGGTATAATATGGGTTTAAAAACCCGGGTCTTGGTCTTTCTCCCAGGCCTGTGCTTTGGCCGAGTCATGGTGCTGTGGCTATGTACACGGGAGAATGACAGCCAAGTCTTGGGAATGGAGATACACTGTGGACACTAACCTCTAGGACAGGGTATCCTCTAGAAGTCGGTTGAGTTTCAGGATGGTGCCAACCATAGCAGCTTAGCTCATGCAGGGTGTCGGGGGCATTTACAATGTGGGCTCCCTTTGTGGCTGTACATCCATGTGAACTCTGGGAAGTTCTCCAAACTGTATTTGGGACCTGTGGGGGCTGATGAGTCTCCTGTGTGATCATCTGCCACAGCAACAGGGACTGTTGGGGGTCTCTAGCTTGAAGTCCATCTTGGCCAAGTCAGTACAGAATTCAGACAGGAGAGGAGGGACGGGGTGTCTTGCTCTCCTCTCTATGATGTTCCCTTAGGTTTTGCATTCCACGGGGATCCTGCCACTTCCTAGCTATTCTCTAGTGAACTTCCTCAGTCCCTCTGGCCAGAATATACATGTTTATCTTTGTTGTGGTCTTTTTGGGGGCGGTGGATGAGTGGTAGGCTATTCTGTTCAGCCATCCTGCTAATATCACTCTCCATTTTTTTCTATTTATGAACATCACATTCATTATTTGTTTAATTTTTATGTCACTTTGAAGTGCTACTCAGCAAGTTCTGAAGATTCTAAGAAAAATATTTCAAGGGAAAGAAATTAAAATTGAGAACATTTGTACTATTATAATTTCTGTGAATTAAGGAAAGACTGTGGTTATTCAGGGATAGCTGTGGAATAAACTCAACCAGAATCTAGAATGCTAGAGCTCTGTTGGGGCATAAGAAACCACCTGCCAGAATTGAAAGACTTTGGGGTGAAGACTGCAGTGTATGGGTCTCTGTAAAGTGAGAAGATGTGTGCCGTTTATTTGTGGATGATACTCAGAAATGAAAGAAGGAAAATCATTTTTAAGATTAGCGATGAATCATGTTTGCATTCAGGATATCCTTTCCTTTAGATATTAATTTTGGAGAGTTGGATGTTTTGATCCAGAGAGAGGAGTATGAAACTGTGTTTGGTCTCAGCTCTGTGCATTGCTGGCTTTCAGCCTATTTGGAAGTGGCTTGTTTTGTGACAGCGGAGGACAGGCCCTCGCATCACTCAGTTCATTGACCATGGAGCTCTGTCTGGTCCTGGTGAGGTTTTGGTCACCAAATCCGACTGTACTTAAACAGGCGTAACCCGGACCCCTTGCCATTTGGTGAGTTTGTGGTTGGGCAAGAAACAGAAATGTAAACAAATGACGACATATGGTAGGGTAAGGGCCAGCGGGATCTCAGGGCCGAGATTAGCCAGCTTTACCTGGGAGCGTAGGGAACGGTTCAGGGAAGGTTTCACAGAGGGGGAAATGTTTGTGTTGAATCTTGAAGAAGGTCTAAGAGTTTACCTAACAGTGAAGGAGAGGGGAGGGATGGGGCAGGGCAAGCAGCGATCGCATGATCAGGTACTAGCGTTCCAGTATTTCTGCTCTTCTGGAATGCTCACCTACCATTTTTTAAAATATTTACTTTTTTTAGTTGTAGTTGGAAAGAATACCTTTATTTTATTTTTTGTTTATTTTCATGTGGTGCTGAGGATTGAACCCAGGGCCTCACACATGCTAGGGGAGCGCTCTGCTGCTGAGCCATAACCCAGCCCCTCGCCTACCATTTTAAGAAACCAAAATAGTGGTCTTTAAGAAAACAGATATGATAGTATTATTTGTTGTTTTTCAAATTTATTGATTGATTTATTTCAATTGTCAGATAAAATATATATATTTATCATGTACAACATGAGTGTTGAAGTATGTATACACGGAGGAATGGTTAAGTCTAGTTAATTGACATTTGTATTAACTCACATTGTGTATTAGTCCATTTTCCATTGCTGTAGCAAAATACCAGAGGCTGGGTAATTTATAAAGAGAAGAGTTTATTTAGCTCTTTTAGTTTTGGAGGCTCAATGACGTGGTGCCAGCATTTGGCTCAGCATGGCCCGAACCATTCAGCTCATGGAAGACTTCCAACTTTGGGCAGACATCATGCTGGATGGCATCATGGTGGGAGCATGTATGAGAGGGAGAGACCACAAGGTGAGACTGGAAGGCAGAGTAGGGGCCTGACCTGATCTTTTTGTACAACCCTCTCATGAGAACCAATTCAGAGTCTTGTGGAGGTCTCTGAGTCCCTTCCAACAACAGCACTGGCAGTGGCCCAACCAGCACCCACTAGGTTCTTCCTCTTAAAGGTCCTACCACCTCTTAGATCAACACACGGGGACCACGCTTCCACCACTCGGACCCTTGGGGAAACTCAAGACTGTATTCACAGTTATCATTTTTTGCTGTGACAATGGCATTTTATTTATTTATTTATTCATTTTAGTTTTAGGTGGACACAATACCTTTGTTTTTATGTTGTGCTGAGCTCAGCTCGAACCCAGTGCCTCACACATGCTAGGAGAGCACTCTACCACTGAGCCACAGCCCCAGCCTGACAATGGCATTTTAAAAATAAGAGATTTCAGTCATTTATGGGTTGAGAACAGTGTCAGTGACTTAATTACTCAATGTATGCAGAAAGCAAGCTGAGGTCTACAAAATTAGATGGTCCATGTTGTGATGCTGCAAAATTGGTTATAAAAAATTTAATGTGAATCCACAGTTTTGAAATTGGTTGAGAAGATGTTATGGAATTTTCTTTTGTATGTGAAGAAAGTAAAAATGATAAATATAAACCTGTAATTTTTGGTGGGAGAGAGCTTACTCTCAAAAATAAGAAGGTTTTAGCACTAACTGAAATGCAGAAAGCTGTTCAAAGAGACACATTTCTGTTTTCAAGTTGGTGATGAGATAACTTTAAGATAATTTGAAGGAAAGTGTTTGGTCTTAGTATTAACAATCTTCTCATTATACTTATTGAGTCATAAAAATTTCGGTGGCTGAAAAATTTTGTATAAAAATATCCTGGTGATACTACTGACATACTTGAAAAAAAGATCCACCAGTGTTTCATTTATAATTGCCATGGTTAAACATTTTATTCACTTTACAGTGTGTTTGTTTCATTAAACCTTCATTTTATTATTAATTTTATCTGATGATTTATAATGCTAACAGAATGACTGTATTAGTTATGCTAATTAGAAGAGCATTCCAGGCCCAGTTTTGTAAAATATTGGCGTTAATTCTATGCAAACATAACATGAACATTCATTTTACTCTACTACTGTAATTACTGTTCCAGGCAGAAGAACAGCATTGTGAGGTCCTGGCAGTGAGCAGCAGCGTGGTTGGGGGAATTCACACAGTCTGTACTGCTGGAGGTAGGCAGGCTGTGAGATGGGAACTGAACAGGTGAATCGTCTGCTGCGCGGCCCGCTCCTAGCTCCTGATTGTTCTGGATTTGATCTCCTCCTTGGGAGCTCATGAATTTGTATATGAAAGTGCTCATCCGCTCTGGGCTTCCCTTTCCTCCTCTGCAGCTGAGAACACTGGTACCCGATGCCCAGGCCACAGGATCAGCATGAGTTTGAAGGAGAGCAATCTCTGCACAGGGGAGAAGTTCCCTGCTCCTCTCTGGTCTTTTGCTCTACCATGAGCTGCCTCTCAACTGACTCTGCTTTCCAGTAATCTTCCACAAAGAGGTTTTTCTCCTCCCAGACTCAGTCCGCCTGCTTCCCAGGTCCAGCGTGGCCCCTTGCTTCCTGTGGGGGTTCCCAGCATCCCCCTCCTGGAATGCAGCGCTCATGGCTGATGTTACCGGAGAACTTCAGGAAAACCGCTTTCTTATCCGGATGTTTTCTTAAATAATCTCAATTAGATGTTTTCTGTCTCTTGGGAAAGTGATGAGGTTAGTGCCCTGTGAGGATCTGTGTGTTTCTTTCTAGAAAACAGACCATTCCAAGAAGGGATGAAACATGTAAAAGTTGCAAATCCTTGTAAGATCATTTGCCACTTCACCTGTTTAATTCAAGTCTCTCACAACCTGCCTACCACCTGGTAAAAGTCTCTGTTTAGAAATCTTGCTTGATTTCTTTTTCTTTTTCTTTTTCTTTTTTTTTTTTTTTTTTGGTACCAGGGATTGAACTCAGGGGCACTTGACCACAGAGCCACATCCCCAGCCCCATTTTGTATTTTATTTAGATATGAGTCTCACTGAGTTGCTTAGCGCCTCACTTTTGCTGAGGCTGGCTTTGAACTCGTGATCCTCTTGTCTCAGCCTCCTGAGCCACTGGGATTATAGGCGTGCACCACCACGCCCAGCATTTGATTTTTTAAAAACTATGTTAAAAAATAGAAAATACCCCCATCCCACCCTTATAGGGTCGCAGGTGAACTTAAGAGCATTCTGATTAGGTGTCAGCACTGGGCTATTACTTCAGCCCAGAGGGACTCGGTGTGGGGAGAATATTTCCCCATTTGGAACGGCCTCAGCCGTGTTAGCAGTGTCTGGCCTGTACATAAGGTCTCCTCCCCCAGCAGTCCAGGGGCCCGAACCATTCAGCTGATGGAAGACTCCCAGCTTTAGGCAGGAGGCAGTAATAATGGTGGTATCTGGGTAGTTCTTGCACCTGCCCCTTTTAGAAGGAGAGATGTGTTCCTCCAATTTATTTGTTGAAAACTTAATGGTCAACAGTGTTGGGAGGCGGGCCCTTTGGGGAGGTGTTTGGGTCACAAGGAGCCCTCGTGGGTGGATTAGTGACACTGTACCAAGGTGCGTGGGAGGGAGTGGAGTCACTCTTCTTGCTCTTCTGCCTCCTGCACTGTGAGGGACCAGCAAGAAAGCCTGCATCTGCATGCTAGGCCCTGATAGTGGGCTTCTCAGACCCACTGGGAGGAAGCACCTTCCGTTCATTATACATGACCAGTGTGTGGCATTGTGTGACAGACCAAGACAGGAATAAAGACATAATAAAATTCTTTCTCACTTGATATTAAAAAAAAATGTTGTGCCAAAAAGTGGAGGTGATTCCTATTTTGGCTGATATTCGTGTAGTTCGTTTCATCTCCCTTGGATTTCCTTTGGATTTCTTATAAACTGTTATCCTTTCTGGTTATGACAGTTCATCACTTGGTCTAAAATAGTCCCACGAGTATGGGAATGTGGCAAATCAGGAGTCAAGAAACTTCCAAAACCGGAGGCAAATATTTGGGTGCTGTTTCCTGCCCCTTATAAACCTTCCATCTGACAATAGCCTCGGGTTTTAATCTTGCTTTGGTTAGTGTGGCCCTGGGGAAGGGTGGACTCTTTGACTTTGGCTTTGTACTGGGCCCTTTGATGGGCTGATACTGCCTACCTCACAGTGTTACGGATTAAGTGAAAGAAGAGTGACTGGCACTCATAGAGTCAACACCTGGTTCCCTGCGGCTTAGTTCTTCTTGTGGTGTACAGTATATAGTCAAGGGAGTTGTGTGTCCTTATCTAAGTCAGTGTAATGGATTGTTGTGCTTTCATGCTGCCTCAGCCTTCACTGTGAACCTACGTTTAACTTTCTGGCACCAGAAGCAGGGTTCATTCACTCTCCACACCAGCTCCACATCCAAATGGCTCGAGCTGGAGGCCGGAGTAAGAACTGAGATGCGTCTCTCCTGTCTAGCACAGTGGGCTCCCCACTCTCTGTCTTTTAAGTGAACCGCCCGGCATTTGCCCACAGATGTGAAGTTTCGTCCCGTGTCCCTATCTACTCTCTCTCTGCCTCTTCATTCCTGCCTTGCGTGACTTGGGCCCAGAGGGCTGTCCTCTGACTCATTACACCCTTCTTGCCAGAGCCTGAGAGTCAGAGTCCTGAACATGCGCCCCGACGCGGTGCTGCGCTGATCTTGCTCCTTCCATCTGAGGAACCTGGGCTTCCCTGGAGGGGTTTTCCTGGGGCCTCTGAGGAGGACGCGAGGTCAGGGTCCTAGTGCCAGAGTGATGGTCAGGCTGGCATAGGCTGAAGCTCACGCAAGAGCCACAGGACAGATGCCAGTGTAAACACGCTTCAGGTGTGAGGGACCCTGGGTCATGGACTGGTCACGGCTTTAGGCTGTCCACCAGGGAAAGCAGTGTCCTGTGAAAGGCACACCAGCCTTCTGGTCCACGTCATTTCCTGCTGGGGCCTGGTTGCCAGTTGCTCTGCTGCTGGGGGCTCTCAAAACAGTGAGTTAAAACAGTGAACTTTGATTTTCAAAAACAAACAGTCTGAGAAAGTCGTAAGGAAGCCCCCCCTTTACAATTCATTCCTCCTGGTGGTCACCTCGGTAGGACTTAAGAAATCACTTTCTAGGGCTGGGGAGGTGGCTCAAGTGGTAGCGCGCTCGCCTGGCATGCGTGCGGCCCGGGTTCGATCCTCAGCACCACATACCAACAAAGATGTTGTGTCCGCCGAGAACTAAAAAATATTAAAATTCTCTCTCTAAAAAATTCTCTCTCTCTCTCTCTCTTTCTTTAAAAAAAAATCACTTTCTAATTTAGTAAGTCATAATTTTAGCTTTAATACAAATTATTTATTTCTAAACCAAAGCACACACAGTTGTGGCAATTTGTGTGACGCTGTTATCAGTAGTGCTAGAGTACTTTGAATTCTATAAAATTCCTTAACTTAGGAGATTCAGTTCTTCCAAATAGACAATTACTGGGGAAGTTATCTTCTTCAGACGCTGTGTCAGAGCTCAGGCCTCAGGCTGCCTGTGTCAGTGCCTTGTGTCCATCGTTTACGGGTTGTGTCCCTCTGACAAGTCTCTTGACTTCTCTGGACTTTAGTTTCCTTATCTGTAAGAAGAGAATTACAATAATTCTGACACCATCAAATTTTTATGAAATTAAATGAGTTCACCATATGTAAAGTACTTAGTACCTGGCCCATAGTAATTGTTTAATACTTGTGATTATGATATTCTACTGCTAAAAAGAATAGCCTAAAATATACAGATGTGCTTTGACTTATGATGGGGTCATGACCAATAGACTTATTGTAAAATACCATATAAGGAGAAGGCGTATACATATCCGACCTATTCACAGCTCATCAACACCGTACACTGGAGAGTGCCTGGTTGCAGGCTGCCTGGGAGCTGGGGCTCACTGTTGCTTTCCAGCATCACATGAGTATTGGATGCCCATTGCTAGCCTTGGGAAAGATCATAGATCAAAATTCCAAGTATGGTTTCCACTGAACAATACAGCTTTCCCGCCATCTTAAAGTCAAAATATCGTGTCAAACCATCCTACGTTGGGGACTTGTCCATAGTCTGATTGACCTGACCATCTTCATTCTGTCTGACAGGGTACACACTGCTACACTGTGCTGCAGCCTGGGGTCGTCTGGAAACTTTGAAAGCACTAGTGGAGCTGGATGTTGACATAGAAGCTTTAAACTACAACGACGAAAGAGCTCGGGACGTTGCCGCTCGGTATTCCCAGACTGAGTGTGTTGAGTTTCTGGACCTGGCAGGTGAGGAAGCTCCACAGAGGAAACGGATTGATCTGATGGACGGGGACAGTTGGCATCTTCACCCTCCATCTAGATGTTTTATTGTGGGTACCTCCACAGTCACTTTTGGCAATAACATGAAATCTTCTTTTCCGTTTCACTATTGGCCTAACCTATTGCACTTAGTAGGAGCTGTATGTATTGGAAATTGTGAACTTACCAGCTGATAACGATTTAACAACTTATTTTCTATAAGCCTATGCATACAACATGTTCAAAGCTGTTTTCTTACTCAGGCAAAGTAGATGATTCCTTAATTGTTTAAAAATTAGCATATTTTAGTAATATGTTCAATTTCCCAGATAAAAAATTTTAGAATTAAGAAAATATTTGTCTGGGTAAAGTTGATCTATGGTGTTAGTAATCAGAATAGTAGTTACCCTGAGGGCATGGAGGATTTCTGGGATGTAGTGTCTTTTTCTTAATTTGGATGCAGGTTCTGAAAATTTATTGAGCTGTATACTTATAATTTGTCACTTTTTTGTTTGCATATTGCAGACTTCAGTACAAAGTTCAGAAAGCTACGTGCTACGGCCATATAGATAGAGCTGAAAGAAGTTTTAGGAAAATATGCCCGCATAATTTCGTATGTGTGCAAACATTGGCTTAAAAACCCAGTACTTATGGAACTCACAGCATGCATTTTGCCCTGCATTCAGGTTTTTAGCAAGCATTTATTCAATGCCCACAATTCCATATGCCAGTCTTCTTGTGGGTACAACTGGTTCCCGCCTCTGGATATTTGTTGGTTAAACACAGCCACGGTTATGTAACTACAGCAGGAAGATCATGATGAGGGCAGAGCAGGTAGTCCGTGCCATGGGGCCGTCAGAGAGGATGAGGTCAACCTATTGGGGCTGAGCTGGGCCTTGGGGGATGGGTGGGATTTGAAGGCACAATAAAAGGGAAGGAGCATGATCAAAGACGACTCGGAATGAAGGTGGCATGTGGGGGTCAGGGGGAAGGTCGCTTTACTGGAGCAGCAGGTCATGGTTGGCACAGGTAGGCTGTAGCCCAGGTAGAATAATGGAAGGGTTAACTACATGGCCGCTGGTGTCTCCACCCGAAACCTCTGTGACCTTGGACAGTTACTTCAGTTCTCTACACCTCAGTTTTCCTTTCTGAAAAAGGGGCAATGGCAGTGTTTTCTCGAGGGTTTGAGAGTGAAATGAGGTGGTGCAGAGCACCGAGCACAATACCTGTCATGTGGTTAACGCTTGGAAAATGCTGCTGCCGCAACCGCAGCCAGAGCATACCCTGAGTGCCAGGCCCAGCTGCTCTCATTAGGTTCTGGGAGCACGTTAGTGAGTATGGATTCCGTCTTAGTTGAATGGAAATCCAGACATCTTTGGAAAATTTCAGCAATAATTGTGGCCAAAAAAAAAAAAAAATGGTTGAGGCTCCTAAAGAACCTTAGATAAGTTCCTCTCAACAGATTCCTTTGCAATCTCCATATTTGACTGAGCTACATTTGCATGTGTGCGTGTTTAGTGTCCTCTGGCTCCTCCTCCTCCTCCTCCTCCTCCTCCACTTTTCTTCCTCTTTAATTCGCGGTGCTTAACTTTCTTAGAGGAAGAATGGTGGGACACCTGCTTCAGGTACTTGGTCATCATTGACGTGGTGGCCAGCAGTCTGCAGAGTATTTGGTCAATGTCATAGATGGATGGGCTTTCTAGAGCTTTGCCAGATTTATCTAAGGAGGCTTGCTTTTTCAGCTGAAAGGAGAGAAGCGAATGACATAGATTGCATCTTAGTTTGAATTTAATTCATATTCTGAACATATAAGCTTAAATTCTATTAAAATACACAATCCATTATTTACGCAAAAGAAAACTTACTCTAGAAGAAAAGTATAAAAGTATAAAAGTAAGAAATGCTCATTTATATACACACACGGTATCGGACTAGCATGACCTCCATCACTGTCAGCCAACGTGTAACTAGTGCTGTCTGTGTTAGAGCACTCTGCTGGGAGGAATTATTTCAATATTAGCAGAATGTTTTCCTTCCTAAACATGAAAGACCATAAAATCAAAGGCATTTTTAAAATAGGGTAACACTTGTAGATGTCTAAGTTTTCCTGAAGATCAGGGGGTTTTCTGGTTGGTGTCTGTTGTCTGGGCTTGGCCAGTGAGTCTTTAAGATTGTCTCAAACTGTGGTGTCATCTGCTGGCAAAGTAGTGAATTAGTTAAAGAGCTCTGTTCCCCAAAAAGCCATCCTAACATTAGAAATGAGTTTACAGTCCATTTTAAAAGTACATGCCAACTTTCTTACTTGGCTTTTTAGATAGATCACTGTCATCCAAGAGATCTGTTGTTCCAGACCCTTGGTTTTACAGGGCAGCCGGGGAGGAGCGAACAGAGCCCAGACAGACAGTGCCCCTTTCTGCACATTCCTCCCGCGGTGACACCCTGTGTTTCTGCTCTGCTTTGAGACTTGAAACAGAAGGGCTGGGCCAGGTGATTTTAAGGCCCTTCTATTCATCACACACTTGTCGAGCACCTGGTACCAGCAAGTCACTCTGCAGGATGCTGGGGAGGAGCGGGAGGGGCAAGTGGCAAAAAGGAATAACCCTTCTTCACAGAAATGGCTGATCTTACGTTCTAAACTCTGAGATGCTGTGACTGTTACCATTTACATCATGAATTCACCTTTTTTTGGTGTTTCTTCCATTTTATCCACAGATAATGCCCAGATAAGACGGACAGGATTACAATGAGAGCTTGTGCTATGATATAAGTGAGGTGCAAACAACTCTGAAGTAGATCCATGTTAGCGAAGCTGCAGCACAGTCTGTCCAGGGGGTAGGGTAGACAGTGAGAGGCAGAAGGCTTAACTTTCAGATAGTGCACTTCTTCTGGAAAAATCTCCCATCCAACCTTTGTCCAGATTGTTCCATCACAAATGCAGACACTCTCCCTGAAGAAGCAGGTAAGCAACAGAAAAAGAACCAGGGATACTCCTCCATTAGACGCCATTCTTTCTCACTTGAGAGAAAAATTTGTAGCTAAAAAATTGATCAAAGACAGAGCAGAATGTGCCCTGAGTATTGGTTAATAGGATGCTTCAGTTGAAGCATTTCAGAAAATCTTGTTGGTCAGCAAAATACAGCGGGCAAGATGCAGCAATGGTCTCTGTGCCACCGTTGGTCAGTCACGGTGATACCAGGGAAAAGCTTGGTGATGCAGGGGTAAGCCCGGTGATGTCATAAAGAAGGGCTCTGGAACTGAGAGGTGTCACCTGACCAATCCCCTGAGGTTTCTTAGAACTACCTCTTGTAGCTTTTGGCTAGAATGGTTTGAGCTTCTTCAATTTTCTTAAAGATAAAGAATTTACTAATATTTTGCTGATTAGTAAATTCAACAACAATGTCAGCATATTAATAAAATCTCCTGGGAATGAGTCCCTCATATTCCCTTGGTGCTGTCAGGCTGTGGGTGAGGGGCAAGGGAGACAGCATGGCATGTGGATAGAGATAAGGTGGCAAGGAAGTGGGCATGTGACAAAATGGTGGCCTTCAGTCCTTGCTTTTATGGAGCGAACGGTCTATAAGTAAGAGGAAAACCAAGGTGATTTCAGAGACGGAGTAAGAAGAGAGCTACATAAAACTATAACAGGCAGCATTGAGGAAGCAATGAGCTCTACCTGGGACAATTAGGAAATTTCACAAGAGTGTTATTTGAGGGGGCCTTGAAGAATGAGTAGAATTTTGGTAGGTGGCCAGGCAGAGAGACATCTCAGAATTACCAGGAATAAATGTATTTATTTATTTATTGCAGTACTAAAATGTGAAAGGAAAGAGATAAACTGAGGGAACAACTATTAAGCACAAAGGATACAGGGCTTGATCGTTTGGGAAATTCCCAGCCAATCCAGACTGCAAAAGGTACTGCTGTCATTTGGAAAGTGTCCCCCAAAGGCCTGTGTTCAAAGGCTTGGTTCCCAGCTTGGTGCTATGGGAACTGGTGGAAACTTAAGGGTGGGGACTGATGGGAGAGTTTGCTCACTGCAGTGTACCCTTGTAGGAAGTAGAAGGGAAACAGCCCCTTCTTCTCTGCGTGTTTGCTCCTGGCCACAAGGTAAATGGCTTTGCTCCACCCATTCCTTGCTGCCTAAGTGACTGTGGCCTGAAACCTTTGGAACTTCGAGCCAAGCCAGACCTTCCCTCTTTATAAGTTGACTATCTCAGCTCTCTTATTATGTAACAGAAAGCTGACTAACACAGGTTTTGAACTTAAGAAAGCCACTGTCAAGAAGTATGTTTGAGAATAGGAGTGTGAATGTGGATCCTCCCAGCCATCTCTGCAGAAGTCAGGGGTAGAAATGAGATTCTCCATGAAACATCTGGGGAGGAGTCTCATCTCATAGACTGAATCTCTGAGACATGCTGGGAGACTCACAGGTTTTTGAAAATGTTACACCAGCAGAAACTCCAGCTAAGACAAAGGGGCAAAGAGAGGACAAAGCAATAAAGTTACTGTTCTTCCAAAATTCTAAAGAAATAGACTAATAGAGGTATTTAGCAGCAAGAACATGCAATTTTTGTGAAAAAGGAAGGATTAGTGAGTGGGTAGAACCTCAGGCCCAGAGGGCAGTCTTAAATCACAGAGGATTATCCCCATGCCTTAAAACCAAGTGGAATTTTCCCTGTGCGTTTCAAAATTGCTTGGGATTGGTGACGCCTTTCTTCCCTCTCTCTGCTCATTTCTGAACGGCAGTGTCTATGCCTTATTCTCTGCCCATCCCCCCGTACAGTTTGGAAGAAGATAACTAGTTTTCTAGTTTGACAGGTCCACAGACGGAGAGGAGTTCTGCCTTAGGATGGATCATACGAATCTCACCCATACTTTGTTTCGATGATTTGGAGTCTGGGGTTTGAGAGTTTTGAGTTGTGCTATTTAGATAAGGATTGGGATAGAGTTGATGTTGTAATCATTTATAGGGATGTTGGACAGGTGGGAATGTATTTTGGATGTGGGGTAGATGTGACTTCTGAGGCAGCAAGAGGGAAGGCTCAATGATGGGTACCACAGATATCCAGTCTACCATGCGGCCTGCGCAATGGTTTCATTAATGAGGTTCTAGGCATAAAGTTAGTTAGAAGAGATCGAAATAAAACACACAGACTCAGTTACCTTATATCTGTTGCTAGGTCCCAGACGGCTCCCCTCTCTGGTTCGCTCCTGTAGCCGCCCAGCAGGGCAGCAGGGATTACTCAGGGCTAGCAGGAGAGAGAGAGCGAACACGCCGGGGACTAGCCTTTTATTGGGGAGCAAGAGATTCAGGGGAGAATTCCATCCAATGAAGGTTGGGGGGGGGCTGCACTCCAAGGTCAGGGTCAGTGATTGGGTCTCAGGGTCAGTGGTCAGGCACACCCCCACACGGATGGGCTCTCTCATCAGGAAAGGGCCGGAAAACTTCGACACAGCCAAAGCGCCTCAGACCCTTAACGGGAGTCACCCAATCACGTGTCAAAATGGCTTCCCACAATCCAGGGCTAATCCCTGGAGTTTGTGGCTACAGCCTCCTCTGTAGGTTAAGAATCTTAAAATGGGCAGATTATCCTGGATTATGCAGGAGGGATTGAAATCTAATCATGGAGGCCTTATAACTGAAAGGCAGAGGGAGATTGACAACAGGCTGGCTTTAGACCAGTGGAACCAAGCTCCGGTTGCTGCCTCTAGAAGTGTAAGGGGAAGAGTCTGTGTCTCTTCGCGCCACCCAATATGTGGTGGTTTTATGTAGCAGCCACAGAAGATGGACCCATCAGCATTTAAATTAATCTGGGACTAATCTAATTTACAGTGTTCAGTAGTTTCAGCTGAGAATATGATAAATCCTTGATTTATTTGACTCTATATTTACCTCAGCAAAGAAATATAACTTTATTTAAACAGGTCTTGCAAATGCTGTGATAACATTGCTATGGGCACTATAGTGAATGTAGTTTTTTTTTTTTTTAAAGAGAAAAGCTAGTTTTGAATTTTTGTGGGGGGGGGGATCTAGGGGAGTAAAGCAAGTGACGGAAATATTTTTTGGTTGTTACTTTTTCCAGAAGAGAAATTTTAATAGATATATTCTCTTTGGAATCAGTTTTATGTTTTATATTTCTTTTGTTTTCAAAAAACTTAGCATAATTCTAGGAACACACTGAGTGCTCCAAAAACCACAACAAATATTGGACACACAATTTTTACAAAATTAAGATAAGTAATATACTTTATGAAAAGTTGTATATATATATTATATATATATATATATATAAAATTTGGTCAGTTAAGCATATATACATATGTGTGTATATATAAGTATATGTATGTATATGTGTGTGCGTGTGTGTGTATATATATATATATATTTTGGTACTGGTGATTGAACCCAGAGGTACTACTAAGCCATATCCCAGCCCTTTTTATTTTGAGATAGGGTCTCACTAAATTCTCCAGGCTCTCAGCCTCCCAATTAGCTGGGATTACAGGTGTGTACCACCGCACCCTGCTCTTACTGTCTTTCAGATGCAAGGCTGGCTCTGAAAAAATACATGACAAAGGTTACTTTAACAATTACGGACCCAGAAAAGGGACCAGGGAAGCTTCTTAAGGAAGACAAGGTACGGTACTGTGATTGTTTCTTGTTCTGAAAATTCTGAGAATTTTGCCTCACATCTTAATTCACACACTAATGCTACAGAGACTGGGAGGGAGGGAGGGAGGGAGGAGGGTGAAGGGAAAGGGGAAAGAAGGTGGAGAGAAGCCTCCTTTGCTTCCAACCTTCATTAACTGGGGACAAGGGACAGACTGAACTAAATGGAATGAAGTCGTGTTGAACAGTGACACAGAGATGTGCTAAATATCACCCCTGACAGCTTGGATGAAGGTCAGAAATGTTAAGTTGAGTGGAAACCACTCCCACAGACCACAGATATTTATAAAGGAATGCCTACATATGGGGGCAAAACTTTTTTTTTTTTTTAAGCAAACAAAAGGATGAGCAAAGATGGTGTTTCTCTCCTGGGGTGGGGGTGGGGGCAGGAAGCAAAGCTGGGCTTGTCGTACTGGTAGGGCTCTGTTCTGGTGCAGCCTTGCGGTCCAATGATGTTCATTTCATTATTTTCCTTCAAAAATTAGATGTATATCATACATTTTAACATATATGCATATGCACATATACATTACATATTTTTTTAGTGTATCAAATTTTCCATAATGGGGAAAAAAGATATATAGATAGGAAGGTAGCTAACTATGGAGCCAGCCTGCCACCTTGGTATATTTAAGTACTGTCTGTAAACTAGTTTATTGATTTGGATGTATATTAAATATATGCTCAAGGTATCAGAAATACATTTTGGTTTCAAATTACGTCATGCATTTCTGTGCAGGATGCTCTGACATAATTTATTTAATTTTCTCTGACACAATTTATATGAAAAAGAATTAGCCATTGCTAAGAAGACATCAGCAATTCTGAGAACTTGATAAGTTACACATTGCACTTGAATCTTATAAAAACACTCTACAGAATCTCTTGTGAAACAAACAACATAAAGGAAAAATTCTATTGGGATAGCTTCTGGAGCTATTAGATCTGCAAGACAAAACTTTCTTGGCACAAAGGAATAGTGCTTTGTTAGCAATTAGAAAAGTCAGTTTATCAATTTTTAAAAAATTTAGTTATCTGAGTTACAAAATGTGTACTCAGAAATCACTAGAAAAAAATGAAACAACTAAAACACTTGCTTCAATTTCCAATCTTTTACCATGTGGATCTCATAATAATTTTGTGCTAATTTCATCATATTTTTTTTCTTCACTTATAAAAACATATGCATGTCCATATATAATAGGGGTCCATAAGGGATATATATATTTTTATAAAAATGGGATCATTGGGGCTGCAGTAGTGGCTCAGTGGTACAGCGCTTGACTTGCACATGTGAGTCACTGGGTTCGATCCTCAGCACCACATAAAAATAAATAAATAAAATAAAGGTATTGTGTATAAAAAATGTTTTAAAACATGGGATCATACCAGTCATATTATTCTATAATTTGCTTTTCCTCCTCTTAATAATATCCACTCACCTTTTTTTTAGGTAGAGGGGATTGAATCCAGGGGCATTCCTTCAAGGTCTCCCTAAGTTGCTGAGGCTGGCCTGGAACTCACCATCCTCCTGCCTCAGTCTCCCTACTAGTTGGGCTTACAGGGATGTGAGGACATGCTGGGCTCCTAATAATATCTCATGAAACCTTTCTAAATCCACTTCTGCATCTGCTGCTACTTTATAGTATGGACAGGACACATCACATGCTTATTGAGTTCCCTGTATTATTACAAACCAAAGTGCAATGAACATTTTTCTCTATTTTCACTTTTTAATTGAATTCTCTGTCACATTGTTCATATTTATGAGGTATGGCATGATAAATGTCGTAAGTCAGACACCAAAAGTTTGCTGCCTTGTGCAGTGAGGTGGTTTTTACAGTGCATGTCGGGATGTTTCTGGTGAGGCGGAGCTGTTCTTGGATGTCATGAACTTCCTCCCCGAGTGAACCATTGGAGAGATCAGCTCCTTTTCTAGCCTTTGCAAACCACTTCTCTTTGTCACAGGGCTTAAAGAAAATAGAGAATTAGGGAGCGAGCACAGGGCTTCTTGCCTCTTGGTGGTGAGTTTCATTAACTCCTATCCCACGATGTGAGAGCTGCAGTGTTCAGCTCAGCAGCCACAAGCCACATGTTGCTGTTTAAATTTGAATGATTTAAAATTAAACAAAATTTAAAATCCATTTCCTCAGTCACACTAGTCACATTTCTAGGCTCAACAGCTAGACATCTTTAATGGCTACTGCATTAGCCGACGCAGACGCAGATCCACAGGCCTGGATTGTGCTAGTTTGGGGAGACTATGGGGGGGCTGTAGCTCCAAGGTAGAACACAGCGAGGACCCTAGCTCGAGCTGGTTCCATCCCTGGTACTTCAGGGGGAAAAAGAAAGATGCCTAGAGATACTGTAGAGTTTGATTTTCAACAAATAGGTGGAAAATACAGTCTCTATCTCTATCCCTAGAACATTGTCCTCGGTGCGTGTCGGGCAAAAAACGAGTGGCTGGAAGCCCACCCGGACGCGTCCATGGATGAGCTTTTTGAGCAGAAACAACTATTGGAAGATATCGTGACTCCCATCCTTGTAAAAATGACTATGCCACGTAAGTTTGAGGTAAAAGGTGATGCTGACTGTCAAGAAGGATGGAATTAGGTTCAGTGTTGTTATTTCTGAGATGCTGTGATTTTAACAACCCATTAAGTAGTCATTAACTCTGTTACCTGCACTGATCCATGGCACAGTATCATGATGATCCCTGGTATCATTATGAATAAAAACTACTAATAACAACTGAATTCTTTATATAGGAAATGCCTAATAATAATATTGATAATGACTATCATCTGTCATTAAGTTTTATGTGATTACTATGCCTTTGATTTTGGCCAGTGATTTCCAAATGTGTAAGGGAGAGAGGGTAACAGAATTTAAAATTTTAAAAAATGGTTTTTTAGCATTTTAATTATGTATTGGAGGAAAATCTGCTGTGGGAATACCATGCTCAAGAGTGGGAAGGTGGTGTATGGGTCTTGGTGGAGGCATACCTGAGATTCTTGCAATAACAGCTTTATTGAAATACAATCCTCCTATCATAAAAGTCAACTTTTTGAAGGGCCCAGTTCAGTGGCTTTCAGTATAGTCAAAAAGCTATATAATTATCACTACTATCTAATTTTAGTACAAATTTTACTACCCGCAAAAGAAACCCTGTACCATTGGCAGACTCTTCCCATCCCTCCCTCCCAAGCCCTGGCAACCACTAATCCACTGTCCATATATCTGTGGATTTGTCTGTTCTGAATATCTCATAAATAGAAACAAACTATGTGTTGCCTTTTGTGGCTGACATCTGTCACTTAGTATGTTTTTTAGGTTCATCCACGTTGGGACATGTGTCAGTACTTCTTTCCTTTTTATAACTGAAAACATTCTGTGTATGGATACAAATTTAATCCATTCATCAGTTGATGGACATTTAAGTTCACTCTTTTTTCTTGTTAAAATAATGCTGCTGTGGGCTTTAATGTATGAATTTTTGTGTGGGCACACATTTTCAGTTTTCTCTGGTATATAAATAGAGGTGGAATTGCTGGGTCACGTGGTAGCTGTGTCTGAGCTTTTGAGGAGCTGCCAAACTGTTCCATTTTACATCCTCACCAGCAGTCTACAAGGATTCCAATTTCTCCATCTTGGTCTTTTTGTACATTTTGAGGAGTGGTATCTTACCATAGTTCTGATTTGTGTTTTCCTAATTACTAATTATCTTTTGCGTATTTATTGGCCATTTGTATATTTTCTCTGGAGAAGTGTTAAATTCTTCATCGTTTTAAAGTTGGTTTGTCTTTTTTTTAGCATATAATTGTTTTACACACTTATTTTATTTATTTACTTTTATGTGTTGCTAAGGATAGAACCCAGGGCCTCACACATGCAAGGCAAGTGCTCTACCGCTGAGCCACAATCCCAGCCCCTGTCTTTTTATTATTTATTTTTTGTTGTTGATACTGAGGATTGTACCCAGGGGTGCTTTACCACTAAGCTACATCCCCAGTCCTTTATATTATTTATTGAGACAGGGCCTTGCTAAGTTGTTGACTGGCCTCAAACTTGCAATTCTCTTGCCTGAGCTTCCCAAGTAGCTGGGGTTGCAGGCATAAGCCACCGCAGTTGGCTTTTTAATTATTTAGTATAAGAGTTCTTCATATATTTTGGATACAAACCCCTTATCAGAAGTATGATTCTGATATCTTCTCCAGTTCTGAGGATTATCTTTTCATTTTCTTAACTATATCTTTTAAAGCATGAAAGATCTTAATTTTGTGAAGCGTAATTTATCTATTTTTTCTTTTGTTGGTTTCAGTGTCATATCTAAAAATCTGTTGCCTAATCCACGGTTAGCAAGATTTAATTCTACTTTTTCTTCTAAGAGTTTTTAGTTTTAGTTTCACATTTAGTTCTGTGAGCCATCTTGTATGGGTTTTTCTTTTGTTCATGGTGTGAAATGGGGTTTCATTCTTTCATCTTTTTATGTTTATCAAAAGTTGTGGATTTTAACAGGTCAGGACCTTGCACCTCCTCTAGGTGGTGTGGCAGAATATTTCTTACTGTCATTAATTAACACCTAGTTAGTATTCAGGTAGCACTGTCCTTGGGACCCTGAAGGGAGACAGAGGCTTTGGAATGTCCCCTAGTTTGTAGGTGACACACATACACCTGAAAAAAGTGAAGTAAGTGCTGTATGTATTCAGAGAAGCCAAAGCTGGAGAGAAAGCATCACGGAGCAAGAGGAATTGTCCCCTTGAAGCCAGGGTGGAGGGATATGAAGGGACTTCCAGAATGGAAGCCCAGCAAGGAGGAAAGCTCCAGAGGGGAGCAGAGGGGAGCCCATGCCCAGCTGCTCCGTGTCATCCCTCCAGGACAACAGGAGACAGGGCTGCAGCGCTCACTCTTGATCATTTAATTAAAACTGCTGTAGGAAGGGGCTGGGGCTGGGGCTCAGTGGTAGAGGGCTCTCCTGGCAAGTGTGAGGCCCTGGGTTCAATCCTCAGCACCACATAAAAATAAATAAATAAATAAAATAAAGGTATAGTGGCCATCTACAAGTAAAAAAAAAAATAAATATTTAAAAAAGTAACAGTTGAGGGAAGCTTAGATGTTTGGGCTTTATTTTCTGGGCAGTGGACTGCTGTTCAATAGGCTTTGGTGTAAAGAGAGAGGAATTAAATAGGGGAGAATATAGTACAGACTAGTACAGTCCAGGAGTGGGCGGATAGACCTCAACTGCTACCTGTTCCACCACTGGCCCTGGCCTGGCCCAAACCCTCCCCTGCAGTAGGATCACCTCTCTCCCCTGGTTTACATTCCCCAAGGAGCACTTCCATGTCATGGAATGTTGGATCTTGAAGGGTCCCCTAAATGGTCTTCATTGTACATGAAGAAACGGAGACAAGAGAGGTTCACAGTGTATGCAAAATGACTAGTCAACCGCCAAACTGGGGGGCTAATGCCAGTGATACGGGAAACGTGACTCCCTGCTTTTTGCATATTTGAAAAACAAAGGAGGAGAGAGTATTCAGTTGAGATACCAGCTGGGACCTAGTGACTTCCTCCTTGCTCATTTTTAAGAAACTGGCTTCATCTGTTTTCTGCCACAGTTAATCAAATGTAATTTTAAAATCTGCTTCCTTTCAGGTCAAGTGAAAAGTGGCAAATCTGTAACCTAAGCGTGGTCAGAGGAGAAGTCAAGCTCACGCTTTCTACGGAACATACATTTTATTTCTAGTATTAAAGATAAACCTATGGATGCCACTTGGGTCAAGTAACTGGATATGAGGTTTTATAAAAATGCTGGAGTACAAACTCAGTCATCCTTGCTTTATTCCCCTGTGGGGCCTGCTGACTGCAGACTCTGGCCTCGCCCCTCTCCTGCAAGCTCAGCTCCACGGCTTTCAAAGGCTCCTTCAGGAACTCATTGGGTAGAAATCATTCAGGAAGACATACGGAGGCTTTGAAAACCACTTAGAAAACTTAATAATTTTCTGTATAACTGAAACAAGAAATTTTTATCAACTGGGAATTCCATCTAAAAAAGACAGTTATTTCCAGAGGGGGGAAAAATATTCTCCCTCTCTCAGAAGGAAATCTTAGTGTGGTATGGTGGTGCATGCCTGTAATCCCAGTAGCTCAGAGGCTGAGGAAAGAGGATTGAAAGTTCAAAGCCAGTTTCAGCAACTTAGTGAGGCCCTAAAACAACTTAGAGACACCCTGTCTCTAAATAAAATACTTTTTTAAAAAGGGCTGAGGATCTGGCCCAGTGGTTAAGCACCCCCCTGGGTTCAATCCGCAGGTACCAAAAGAAAAGAAAAAAAAATATCTATGGAAAGACATTTTTGAGCAAGGAAATAGTAATTGTTTGGATCAGGGTCCTTTAGTATTACTTTTTATTTACAAATTAAAATTCACCTGTAAGGTGAGATATAGTCTCTGAGTAAAATCCCTATTTATCTTTAACTTCTTTGTATTTTTAGATTAATAAACACACATCTGTGTAGTTTTATATTTAGAATTGCTCCCTATTCTATAGGTTCGGCAGCATAGAGATAATGGAACGCCATACCAGTATCCCTCCTGTTCTGTTTTATATTTCCTAGATTTTAACTATCATACTTGGTTTCCCATTGGAGATTGGAAAATCTTTTTTTTTTCTTAGTTTATTCAATGAAGCCCCTGAATCTTCTATTTCCTTGTGACCTTCAGGGAAATTTTAATAGAAAAGAAAATGTTAACCAAAAAATCCCATTTATTCCTTGCTCTTGTGACATTTTCCTCTTTGTCTTGCTCTGAAAGCTAGTTTTTCCATTTTAGGAAGAAGGAATATAAATGAGCAATTTGGTAATGTTTTTCCATTCAACATTTTCTCAACCATGATTTTGAGATAACTTTTAAATGTCTCCTAAATTTTTAAAATTTGAGATGATTTTATGCATGAGTGCTCCAGTTCCAGTTTCCTTGAGCGGCAGCACAGCGTGATGTCCCCATTTCTGGTGGGCTCCCAGGGATTTACAGAACAGCACAGAGGAGCTCTGTCTGCTCCACTCTCTCCATCCGGTGTGGTATCCGGTGTGGTATCCGTAAGCACTGCAATAATCCAGGGAGAGCAGACGGTAGGTGTTGTTTCTGTTCTAACTCTGCTTTCGGAGCTTGATCCTGAGGGCAGCATCTCTCTCCAGGTGTGTGTTCCTGGGGAGTAGAGGGAATCCTGGGTCTAACCTCTGGGATTCTGAAAGAACACTGAAGCATTCCTGGAAACCCCCTAGAATAAAATAAACTCCTCTTTCCTTTTTTTTTTTTTTTTTTTTTGTTTCTCAGTCTTTATCCTTAAACCTTTTGTAGCTTTTGATAGATTTGCTAATGCTCGATTTATAAAACTCTTTGTATCGGCACCTTTATGCCAATCACGATTCCTGTACTTTCTTACAATCTGCCTTTCCACCCCCTTCACCACCTCCTCTTCTTATCTTGCCTAGCCGTGGGAACCTCTCAGAATTCAGTCCTGACCCCTGGTGAAGCATTTGTAATTCTCTGCCCCATCACCCTCCCTGTCCCCAATATTATAAGGAACTAATGAGGCGGGTAGCCTCATTCTGTGTTCTATTCAATTGTTCACACTTTTATCTCTGCAAGTGAATTCAGAGCTTTTTGAAGCGACAGACTGTGTTCTTCCTTATACCTAAAGAGCTGCAAGATCGTAAATTAGTAAACAGTAGGTGAATGAAATCACCATTAACACGACCTTTTTCTTAGAAGCACTCATGAGCTCTTCATTCATCTCCGGAGCTTCTTGTCTTTATAAATGACTTCCAGACCTTTTCTCCATACCTTGCTTATGCCTGTGCTCCATTTCAACTCCTCCTCCTCCAACAGTACGGGTCACACACACCCAGCATTGTGACTCTTGTCTGGTTTCTGCTGCGACCTGTTTCCTAAACTTTTTTCTGGAGTGTCCTATCTTTCAGGCATGTGAACCCAGTGACACCAAGGGATTCCTAGATCTCATTTCCAGGATTCCTTTGATGTGGGGATCTGAACATTTATTCATCTCTATAGATCTATAACTTTTGTCTATTTGGAGAGGTGGTATTTCTTGTTGCCTGTTGTTGTGCTGAAGTATAGATAGATTTGTGGACGAGTTAGATTCCCTTGTGCTTTCAGTTACAGTTACCCGGGTGGCTGCATGTCTTTTCCTGAACTTCAAGAGTAATTACTACTTCAGAGTACATACTAACAACTCAAGATAGCCTCCACAGTATTTGAGAGGCATTCTGTTAGGGTAAATTCTAGATAGTGGTTCTTTAGACTTTTGTGTTTCATTGATCAGAAAATTGTAAAAAAAAAAAAAGGCGGGGGAGGAGTTTGCTATGATGTCATTAAGAAAACAACTACTACCTATACTACTTTCATTTAATAAAACACATTTAACATCAGAAAAGTTGGGGAGATTACCCTTTAGATTGAATAAATTAAGCTTTATTTTAGAACTTTATGTTAGGTTTCTTGTTGTCATTTTGCCATGTACAATGGAACTTCCATACGAGTCAGAACTGACGTGTGGTCCAGCCTTTGAGAATTGCTGCTCTAGACTAAGCGAAGCAGTTGGACTGCTAGTTAGGCTCTCATGGTGCTCCAAGTTGTGAAGGACTGGCAGTTGCCTCAGCGTTCAGTCTGATACGTGGTGGACCCTGCTCTCTCCAAGACGGGCCCTTCTCCCTTCTCATGTGCTGTTCTTGCCTTGTGATTGTGAGAGGAAGGGGTATCTGTCCTCTCCTGGTGAATCTGGGCAGGCCTGTGACCACAGTGAAAGTGAGTATATGTGCTCTCCAAGGCTAGATCATAAGCGGTGACATGGCTTTGGCTTAGTTCTCTTAAGATGCTTGCACTTAGAAACCAGCCTGTGGAGAGGCCTCAGGCCCCAGCCCCCTCCAGCCAGCCACCTTCCCCAACTTGCCAGGCACGGAAGAGAGTCATCCTGGAAGTGGATTCTTCAGTCAAGCCACTGAACTGATGCTGAATGCAGCAGAGACCAACTTTCTCACCTGAGCCTTGCCCAAACTGCAGGTCTGTGAGCTAAATAAATGATAGTTGTTGTTTTAAGAGGCTCAGTTTTGTGTTCTTTTATGTAAGCAATACAACATGCACATTTTGGAAACTGGAAGTGAGAAATTGACAAAACAACACCCAAAACATGTGACATTGGCTTTGGGATTGCATGGTAGATAGAAGCCGGAAATTTCCAGAGTGGGGTCTGAGCGAAAGCCTACCGGCCTTGAGTGGAGCTTTTACACAAGTCTTCAGGGCCTCTAGGAGGCTGCCTGTGGGAGTTTATGGAAAAGGGGAACATGTACTAGGAGCTGGAGAAAAGGGCCCTTGTTGTGAGATTGTAGTGAGTGACCACACTGTTGTTGAAGTAATGGGCCCTGATCCTGCCAAGGGCTTTCTGGACAGCACGCCAGTGCCCCCTGGCTGCTTCTAAAATGTGAGAGAAGAGAGAGGAGTTGAAGAGAAGGAACATTTCAGCTTCCAAATGAACTTTAAAAGAAATATAGAGGGGTCAGTACTTATTGGGTTTGAAAATAAAGTTGCTTCTCATTCTCTCAAACTAAGAATTGAGTTCTGGGAAAATATCAGATCTGGGGTGAGGGGGCGGGCTAGGGTGGTGGTTTATAAGGTTATCTGCTGAGACCTCAGAAATTCCTAAGATGGTATCACAGAGAACCTCCCAGATTTCAGGTGGGCTTTTTCAGGAGAACTGGGAAGATGGTCTCTCAGAACTACGCGAAAGCCAGGGCTGACTGTAAATCTCCTCCATGTTTTCCCGAGGTATGGGGATTGGGAGAATCTGAGCTCTGAAACTTGAGATCACAGGAGTCTCACCCACGGGTCAGGTGGACTGAGGGAGCCTGAGGGGACCAAGGTGGGACAGGAACTAGATGAGAACCCGACAGGGCATTAGTCAGAATGACCTGAGGCAGTGCAGCCGAGGGGAGAGTCTTAGTGCTGAGAGAGATGAAGGTGACAACCTGCACAGATGAGGTGGGGGTGAGAGTGGGGACAGCCTCGAGAACTCGGAAGATGGGTGAGTTAAGGAAAGGCAGATGGGCACGTAAAGGAATAGGTCTCAGGAGACAGCTGGGAATAAGACATTAAAAAAAGGAAAGACCTCTTGCGGGTAAAAAAGGTGGTGGAACGAGATGGACATCATTACCCTAGGTACATGTATGAAGGCAGGAATGGTGTGACTCTGCTTTGTATATAACCGAGATATGAAACGTTGTTTTCTATATGTGTAACATGAATTGTAATGCATCCCACTGTCATATGTAAATTATAAGAAAAAAAAAATGACCTCTGG
Organism: Ictidomys tridecemlineatus; assembly: GCF_052094955.1. NCBI lineage: Eukaryota > Metazoa > Chordata > Mammalia > Rodentia > Sciuridae > Ictidomys > Ictidomys tridecemlineatus. Next base: position 7,461,461 of record NC_135486.1, on the reverse strand, counting down.
CATTTACAGCAAGGAGGGGTCCAGGTGTTTAAAAGAACAGACCCAGGTCAACCGTATAAGTCTGTATAAAATAGAAAGTTGTAGAAAATATTTGGGGGGTTGCTGGGTGGATGCCAAAGTGGTGGTTATATTCAGGGACAGGTACAGAGCTGTCAACTGAAATTCTATTTAGTCTCTAGGAACTGGGGCTTTGTCATTTTCCTTAGTACCTAAGTGCTAGAGAAGACTGAGGGCAGAGTTTGTGAGCTTCCTGCTGTGATGTTCTCCTCAGTCCCCCAGGAAAGGGTACACGGCACGGGCACAAAAGTGGACTTTGCTAGTTGCCAAGTTCAGGTCTTCTTGACAGTTACCTATAAAATGAGGATTAATGTTAATTTTAAAAACATTTATACTAGCCAGGCAGTGTGGCCCATGCCTGTAATCCTTGCAGCTGGGCAGCCTGAGGCAGGAGGATCACCACTTCAAAGCCAGCCTCAGCAACTTAGATTCTGTTCTGAAATAAAGTATAAAAAGGGCTCTTGAGTTCAATTCCTGGTATCAAAAAAACCAAACCTAACCCAAACAAACAAACAAAAACCCAAACAACAACAACAACAAAACATTTATACTATATTTGTTTTTAGTTAATTAGAGGCAAAAAACAGAGATCACAGAATTGGGGGGTGCATTTTTCCTCCCACAGAGAATGGGTGACATTGTTTCTTTAATTTAGGGACCAAAAGCAAATGAGGAATAGGAGGGAGGAAAAAGGAAATGTGAAAGATTGAATGAGAAGGAGAGATAAAAGAAAATGGATAAGAGGATGTGAGGGGAAAGGGAAAAAAAACAAGGGAGAGAAATGAATTACAGTAGTGGGGGTAGAGAGAGAAGAGGGGAGGGGAGGGGAGGGGGGATAGCAGAGGATAGGAAGGGCAGCAGAATACAACAGACACTAGTATGGCAGTATGTAAAAATGTGGATGTGTAACCGATGTGATTCTGCAATCTGTATACGGGGTAAAAATGGGAGTTCATAACCCACTTGAATCAGATGTATGAAATATGATATGTCAAGAGCTTTGTAATGTTTTGAACAACCAATAGTAAAAAAAAAAGAAAATGGAAAAGTTGGGGTAAAAATGAGTCAGAGAGGAGACAGGGCAGGGTTGAAGAGGCTTAGGGCTTGGATGTGAGGCTCATGGCTTGGATGTGAGACAAGGTGAGAAGGTCTGAGGAGAGACGATTGGGTTCCAGGCGGTTCGTTGGGGTGTGGCTATGGGGTATCTATTTGTATCTGGAGAGGGGCTCCCCTCTGCTTCCTGATCAGGGTGTGAGCTGCTTCTCCCCAGCACACTCTCCTCCATGCTGTCCTGCCTCAAGCCCTGAGGACTGGAGCCTGAAGTCTATGGACGGAGACCTCTGAAGCCTGAGCCTCAGATAAACCTTTCCTCCTCTACACCTGCTCTGGTCAGGTCCTTTGAGTCACCGCGGTGACAGAGCTGACTGAAAACGGGGCTGAACTGGATAGGGTTGGCAGGGGAAAGACGCTTCATCCTCGGCCATTTCAGCCATCTGGTCAGCCGAGGAGGTCAGTTACCACAGTCGTGGTGTAGACGAGAGCTCAAGAACCGCACGCTTCCCTGGGACCAGAGGATTTGGCTTCTTCTGCATTGGGGGTGGGGACAATCATGCGGCCAATCAGAACAAGAGCAGGTTGGCACGAAGCCAATGGGAAGAGGGCATGGAAATGAGCCTTGCTGGCCATCGGTTGGTGCCCCGCTGGCTTTGGGGGTTTGAGAGCCTCTGTCTCCTCTCAGCACTGAACCCGCCTGGACTTGGCAGAGCGTGGTCTTTGGTCTTGGTCGTTTGGAGAAGAACTTGATTTAGGATCATTGACATTTGCACTTTGAGGATGACACAGACCTGAAGAGCCGCTTGGGGGACAGGTGGTGTGAGTCGAAGATGTAGCATTTTGAGTCCACTTCTGACTCACTCCTGGCTACACATCTGCATTGCTGTGACCTGTGGACCAAACAGGTACCAAACTAGAGAACAGAGATAAACCTTAAGCATTATTTGGGCTACTTAGATTCTTCTAGGAGTTTGTAGGTGAAAGCTAGTCGTGAGGAAAAATGAAACAAGGGAAGTCCTTCCCAGCACCACCCTGTGAATTTGGGTTGGCTAAGCCCTGCCGCAGGGCACCAGCTGCAGTGGGGGTTGGGGGTTGAATCAGTTATTCATGTGCCAGCCCTGTGCCTGTCATCGGGCACCTCTGAAGGGGGGCGTCTCTGGTTCAGTCAGCAGTGCAGTGTGATCAGATTTCACCCTCGGTCTTTGCCCTTGCTTTTACCTTATTCACCCCCATCCTCACCCCAGCCTTGACTGGCGGTTACTCAACTCTGACCTTGTTTCCTATTTGCTATTTTGGATTTGGATGAGGCAGAGAGAGACAAAAGAGGTATTGGGGTTGGAGTAGAAAAGTGGAATTCTAAAAGGAGTTTCACCCACAGAGAATGAAAAAACCAGGTAGGTACCTTGCTCCTCACATGTTTGTGGAGAACCTATCTTGTGCCACACCTGTGTGCATGTCCTTAATGAAAGCCAGTGTTCTGCCCAGGCCTTTGAGAAACACATTACCAACTGGTGACGACAGAAAGTGCAGGAATCAATACAGCCCCTCTGCCACATGCACGTAGTAGTAAGAGGAAGAAACGCCAGCGCTTGCTCCAATATTCTTGGAGCAAGAGGTCAGACAGGACATAGTAATGTGTTCCTGGACAGGAGGAGAAGCACTCGGGTCTGAGTTGGGACAACCTTAGACAGAAGCAGGAGGGGTGAATGGAGACCTGGCCCGCCTCATGTTCCTCTTTTGCACATTATCGCAGGTTAGTCTGCAGCAGAGAAAGTCATAACACACGGGAATCCACCAAGTTAGGTCTGGAGAAGCAAAGATGTCGAATTCTTCCTTCTGGTCACCGAAAGAAGGCACCACACCTGACTTACTCTGCGGGAAGCCAGTTGGTTTCCTCACCACGAAGGACCGTTTCATGATGCTTATATGTGGCACTCTTGTTCTGGGAGGTAGGTTTCTTTGCCCCAGCCTGCCCTGTAGTACTGAGGATGGAACCCCTGGCCTGGCACATGTAAGGTGGGCACTGTGCCATGGAGCTTCTCCCTAGCCCTGGGCGGTGGTTTGTGAAACTCGACTTTCCTTCGTCCTTTGAGACTTTTCTTGATGCAGAAAGTGATCGCAACCACATCAAAAGAAGAGGCCCAGGACTCTTCACGTGTGAGTGAATGCTGCCAGTCTAGCCTCGCTCAGGTTTCAGTAGCGTCTACTGACGTTCCTTCAGTCAGTCACATGGGCTGGGCATGGCCGTGTGATAGGCACTGGCTCACACCGGGGAAGTGAGACCGTCCTTAGCCTCATGGAGCCCTCTCATATGGGGACAGGCCAGCCAGAAATTACGATGCAGCATGAAGGTACTGTCTGAATGTCTGGCACCAAGGAGGAGAGAGAACCTCATGTGCCTGCCTGGCCAGGCCTGACCCAACCAAACCTGACAACTGGGCAAAGCCCAGAGGTACAATTTGCATAGCTGATGTCATTAATTTTGCCCATTTTATTACAGCACTTGATGTGATTTTTTTTTTTCTTCTTCACTCCTACCCAACTTCCCAGAGGAAACTAGGAAAGCCTTTACAAATAAGGGCTCTTAAACAATGATTAAGAATCAAACAAGTGTGGCAAATGGTATTCATGCAGATACAGTAATGCACTTGATAGCACAGGTGCTTTATCTCTGATCACAATTCAACACCAGCGATTGGAGAAAAGCTTCTAGACCTCGGAAAAAGAGAAATTAAGAAAAATGTCAGCTGTTCAAAAAATGCAGTTAGAGAAAAGCAAGCACCTTTTGTTCCTTTCTGGTGATGGCCGTTTTCTTTATGGTGAGAGTCAGTTAAAAGTATTTCTGGCTTTTAGGAAAAATTATAGAACATACATTGTAGTAGCTTAGGATGAGCAATTATTAATAAGATGAATGATGTAGGTACTAAGACTGGATTTTCATTATTTCTCACCTTCAGATCCATTGGTAAGGTACCAATATGGTGTTCCTAATATGTCACTGGGTTGGCAAGTGGGGTGTTGTTGAAGCCTCAGTATTTCCCAAGTTCACCTGTGAGGGATGCTGCAGTCTGTGTGTCTTACACATAATAGCATTTGTAATGACCATCAGATATTCACTCACAATAATATAACACACAGAGAGGTTTAAAATAAGTAACTAGAGTGAACATTAAATCGTTTCAAAACTATAAATTGTTATTATTTTCTATTTTGAGCTTCACCCTAGCCCTGAGTGGTGGTTTGTAAGATTCGACTTTCCTCTGCCCTCTGAATTTTCTCAGTGCAGAAAGTGATCACAATTACTCTTTAACAAATATTTTAAAAATTGACACTTTATGGAGTGTGGTATAATTTGATACATGTGTAATGATCAAATGAGGGTAATTAGCATTTTGAAACTGTAAAAGTTATGTTTCAATGGTACAATTTGTTTTTTTTTTTTTTTTTTTTAGGATTCTCGAGAATGTTTTTCAAGAATTCTGAAGTCATTGTCTTGACCATTCTTTCTGTATCAGGATTTATAATAGGACAACTGGCTTACCATTTTATTGAGGTACTGTATGTATAATAAATGAGAGAATAAATTAAAGGAAAATATCAAATACAAGGTCCACTTTCATCTCATCCCCAAACATGAATGTTTTAAAAAAATGTAAACAGCTATTCAAAAAACTTCACCTAGTCTAAAATATTTGGCAAATGGAAAAACACAACCAAGGATGTATCATTAGGGAAAGTCTAGATAAACCCATAATTGGTAAGTGAGGGGGTTGGTTGGCTTCCCTGGGTTCTTGTCTCTGGCCTTCCAGCCTTGCTCCGGCTTCTTATCTCCCCTGCAGAGGCCCCTTATAACACGCAGCAGTTGTTTCCATGAGGAGGCAGACTGCATGTAAAAGCCAAGCAAGAGAAAAAATTCATTAATTTAGTAACTCCTGATTTCAACTGCATTACAATATGATTGATAAGCATTTGCCTCTGCTCATTCTTTATTTTTAAACAATGGAGATAATGCTTTTTACCTGTCCAGGTTTGTAAGAGTCTATTGGTCATCCTAAAGTACCACTGCTCTTGCTAGCTAACATCTTTTGAGTGTTTATTATATTACTTACTAATTTATTAACTAATTAAGTTTTGAATTAATACATTCATTCTTGTGGCAACTCAAAGGAAGTGTTTCTCTGTTCTTATTTGGCACACAAGGAAACTGAGACCCAGAGAGGTTAAATAATGACAGTTAATCCATTGACTAGGCCAAAATAAACTTTTTTAGGAGGGAATATTTACAGCTCACCAATCACTGTTGTGTTTTCCAATATGCTATGTGCAGCCTTCCTAATTATATAACCAATCATAGGATTATGTATTATTTTTCTCTACTGATTAACTGAAGGATTTTTCAATCTTAAGCAAATTTACGTGAAACCACAGGTACCTATGCAGTATTACTTTTCCTGCTTAAAGCCAATTAAAATAAATATCTGGTAGTCAAATAAAAAAATGCTTATCTGTGAATCACCTAAAATTATTTCAGGTATTACCAATGGTAGGCACATCACTATTTTATAAACTGGCTACCCTCCACAGGCAGTGTTCATATGGCTAAAAATTCCCTGGTAAATAGAAGACTGTATGTTTGCCTATGTGTCTATCAACTGATCTGTCTCTCTACTGTCTCTACTACTCCAGGACTCTGAGACTGACCTTGGAGATAATCTCTCACTGGTTGTAAATGGGAATATTCTCAAGTCTACATGAATGGACATAGAATTGACCTAATTTCTAAGATCTGAGAATGGCAGCAAACTAATTTCTCATTTGCCTTGTATTAGGTGTATCCAGTTGTTTACCCTCTTCTAAGAACACCAAGTTTTTCGCTTTATTCTTATTTTTTGCCTTTAATTGTATTTGTGGCTGCTTTGGATGTGGATTTTTATATAGTCAAGAATGTGTTTTGGCAGGTAAGAACACATTTTGAAACAAACTGAAGTCCACCCTTGCTTATTCAAATTGATCAAAAATGATTGTTTTATAGCAGATTCCTCATTAATGAATTAATGAATTTTGCCTATTGTGTTGTTTTACCCTCTTCGTTGTGTGGAACCACTAATTAAAGAGAGTTGGGGGGAGGGATTAATATTTGCTTAGTGACCACCAAGAAAAGGCACTAGGTAAATATCATCTCCATTTTGTACACAAGCAAACTGTGGCTCGGAAGTCATCCATCAATGTCGGGACCTGGGTTCTGGTCTCACGCCTGGCTCAGCTTGGAACAGACTGAGTTGGGGGACCCCTCTGAACTTAAGAGCAACCCCTGCTGACAGTAGAAACTGAAGGGCTACAACCCTCCACCTGATGGGTGCCCAGGAAACACAGTGGCGACTGCCCCGTCCCCCAGTGGTCTGACTAAGCTCCCCAAATCCGCACATGTGCATTTCCTGTTTGTCACCTGGCTTCTGCTCCTATACATTGTAACTGCTTCTGGCTGTTTCTCTCCCTCCTTTTGATCAAGTTCATTTTTTCTCTTCCCATCGTTCCCCTCTTTCTTATGGGGGCAGGCAGCCAAATACAGCCTGCGGGAGGCCAGCAGGCTCCCTGGGATAGGCCCCCTGCAGATCTGCCCGGTTTTTCACTGTTCCAGGGCATGCATCAGGGGCCAAACTGAGGCAGCCACTGCAGTCCCTTCTCATCCCCATTCTTGTGATCACAAGAGAAAGATTTTAAACAAGTCACTCAGAGCAGCAGGCATGAGTTTATTAAAGGTATGGGAAAAGAGGACACTCTTAAGAGAGAGAGTGAGTCCTCTCAGAGAGGAAAAGAACAGTGTGCCCCCCCCCCCCCCAGTTTTATTGGCGGTTCCAGGGGAGTTTCGAGAGTCCTGCTCAGGTTCACCTCTCGGATTTTGACTGACAGCTGGACAACTCAGTCCCCACTCTGCATGACAACTCTAGGTCACTGTGGCCCATGCCGACCCATCCTATATTGAACCTATTCTTGCAGATTTTATGACTGGGGACAACATTCTTATCTCCCCGAGTTCTGGGATCTGGTGTGTGTAAACTTTCAGGGTAACTTGTGTTCTCTTTAACAGCATTTCAGGCCTACATAACAGGTTGTTTGCTGAGGAATGTAACATATCCAATGGACTTTAGCCAGGCAGGGTGCAAGTAAATTGTTGTTTATTTGTTTTTAAAAGAAAGGATATGTGGGGGGATCAGCACAGTGGGCCCACTTTATAGAATGATTCCCTTAACTTTGTGTCCCCACTACTCCTGTTACCTATCAAAAAAAAATTTAAGGCTTAAAGACACAGAATCCCCCCAAAAGCTAAAAGTCAATCAACTGATATTAACTCAAGATGTCCAGACTGATCAGGGTGGTGATGGCCGAAGACTGGGTCCTTAATGTGACAAAGGAGTCTCCTGCGTCCTCCTTTCACAAAAAATTTCTCTGTGTGGGGCCAAGGTGTTTGGTAGCTGTTTTGCCACCACAGAGCTGCTTCTGCAGTCGATCTCTCAAACCCAGCCACGGCTTCCCCAACTAAGCTCGTGTAACAGTTTGCTCCATCTTTGCCACGCCAACCCGGGGCACGCCATCTTTACTAGGAGGGGATTCCATCTGAAGAACGTGCTTTCTTGGCTTTTCTGTGAGTGGCAGGTCTTTTCCATCCGAGATTGCAGCGATTCAGTCACATCTTCAGCTCCACTTCTGTTTCCAGCTTTCTAGCTCTTTCTATTGCTTCTGTAGTCTTGAGCCCCTCAAAGTCATCCATGAGGGCTGGAATCAACTTCTTCCAAATTCCTGGTGGTTGACATTTTGACCTTCTCCCACAGGTCACAAACATTCTTAATGGCATCTAGAAGGAGGAGTCCTTTCCAGAAGGTCTTCCGTTTCCTTGACCCCGAGCCATCTGAGGACTCAGGGGCAATGGCAGCTGTAGCCTAATGAGCTGTATTCCTTAGATAACCAGACTTGAGAGTGGAAATTGCTCCTGGACCCTTAGGCTGCAGAACAGGTGTTGTGACAGGAGGCATGAAAACAGCATTAGTCTCTGCACTCTCCATTAGAGCACTCGGTGACCAGGTGCATTGCCAACGAGCAATAGTATTTTGAAAGTAATCTTTTTTTTTTTTTTTTCCAAGCAATAGGTCTCCATAGTGGGCTTAAAATATTAGGTAAATCATGTAAATAGATGTGCTGTTGTCCAGGCTTGGTTGGTTCATTTTAGAGCACAGACAGAGTAGATTTAATGTGAAACACAATATCTTTATTTCATTTTCATGTGGTGTTAAGGATCAAACCCAGTGGCTTATGCATGCTAGGCGAGCACTCTACCACTGAGCCAGCCCCAAGTTTGCATTCTTTATGATAAAAATAAGGGACAGAAAGCTTCCAAATATGTATAACTAATAGCCTTGGAGAAACTAAGGAATAAGGCAGTAATACCACAGAAAGAACAAAGAGATCTTGAAAGTTGAAAATATGATGGCTGAACTCAACTAATTCAGTGAAAGAGATCAAAGGGAGAGCTGCCAAGACTCACAGAAAATAAAACAAAAGACAAAGTGGAAAATGAAAGGACTGAATAACATCTTTTTTCCCCCCTGAGGGATAATTTTGGAAAATAAGTTTCTTGTGTTTACAGAAATAGAAAATTGCATAAATTTTTGTACCTCAAGCATTTCAGGGTGTCTCCTGTCCCTGTTGCAGAGTAGAGAGGGGAGAAAAGGGTTGGTTACTGGGTACAAAGATACAGTTAGACGGGAGAATTAAGTTCTAGCACAGTAGGATGCCTCTAATTAACAAGAATGTATTATATATTACAAAAAAGAAGAGTACAGAGGAATTTATGTGTTCCTAACACAAAGCAATGATGACTTGAGGTGGTGGATATGCTGATTACCCTGATCTAATCATTACACAATGTATACTTTGTATCCCATAAATATGTATGGTTATTATGTGTCAATTAAAAATAACAAAATGAAAAAAATATATGTATAAAACCAAGATTTGATTCTTAGAACATAAATAAATGCAGTCATGCCATCTTTGGATATTTAATCTAATACCTTATTATGAATTGGTTCACAGGTTTTTTTAACTGGATTTCTTAGCTTTGCTATATCGTTCATCATAATTGGATATGTGGTTCTGAAATTCAATATGGAGTCATGGGATTTTCAATCTTGCTTACTCTTGAGCATCACTCTCAGCATTACGGATCCCCTTCATTCTGTGAGCTCACTGAAAACTCTTGGTAGGTCACATTTACTTCTTTTTCTCACCTTGAAGATAAGAGGGTACTTTATTTTCTTTTGATTATGTTTTCCTTGCGTAAGTGGTGCCCTGAGCAGAGCAGGAATTGGTGCTCTCCTCCTTGAGGGCAGGGCACTGTTGGACTTGAAGGAAGAAGAGCAGAGAAGCCCGTCACTGAGGAGCTGAGGTAAATAGTGTCGGTATAAAATCGAGGGAAAGGTGACCCTCCTAGACGTGACAAAAATTGGCCTTATTGTTTTCCGCCACTGAATTCTAAGCCACAAGGTAAAGATTCCACATTGGCGAGCTTGTTTACCAATAAAGAGAGAAAATACAGACCCCTTTCCAAGGCCTTGCTACCTCTCATTAGAACTGGTTCCCTGGTGGGCTGGGTGGTGGCTCAGTGGCACAGAGCTTGCCTTGCCTATGTGAGGCCCTGGGTTCCATCCTCAGCACCACATAAAATAAATAAAATAAAGATATTGGGTCCATGTAAACTAATAAAAATTAAAAAATCCAACGACAACAAAAAAAAATGGTACCCTTTTGAAAGAACTGAGGTTGGGCAGCTGAAGAGAGGAGGTAAAGATTGAGATTGGCACTTCAGTGTATTTTTTCAGTAAGTGCTTATTTCCAAGAGGGTTTGGGGTCTTGTGTTTTTTCCCATGTTACTCAGTGAGGTGAAAGGTGATCTCACCCTGAAATATCCTCCTATTGTCATGTTTATTAACATAGCAGTAAAAACATGAAGTAGAGGTTATAGTCACTGGTTTTGACTCACAAATGTTTTCCTAACTAACTTCAAAGCACTGGTTGCATTTAGAGGAAACAGATCCCCTTATGATGGAGCAGAAACCTCCCCGCTTCCCGTGCGATATTCCCATTTTTACACTCATTGTACCTGGGACAGCAGAGAAGGGTGTTAGAGACTCCCGGCGGTAATGTTCTAAATTGCCACAAGGTAGTTTTATTTCTCCAAGAGTCTGATCCTGTGCTCTTTTTTTCTCTTTGTACACTTAAAAAAGATTTTGAAGTTAAAATAGCTGTGTATGGGTTGTGGACTCAGATGATTTTTGTTCTTTCCCTTTTCTAAATTTTGCAATGAACCAATACGTTAGTTCTACAATAAAGACACTGAAGAGTAGTTACTATCGAGTTTTAATGTTAAAAACAACTACAGGTCAAACATACAACCTCATTTGCCAAACTTCTACTTGCCCCTCATCATCTCACTGAATCTGGGAGAAGCATTAAAGGATCTCCTCCCTAGATACATCCATGTGCTGACTCCAGTCCTGAGGAAGCAGGTGGTGAGAGAGTCGAGGGCGGCTGAGCTTGCCTTTTTTGTCGGCCTGATAATGAAGCAGGAAGAGAGACACAGCCCGCTAAATATTAATCCACAGTCACACCTGAGCGCCCCTGACATTGACCCTGAGCTTTGGAATATTCTGGCGTTTTTACATCCACATCAAACATCGAAAAGCAGAGATTTCCTTTCTTTTAAACTAGACATAATATCCTTAGAAATAATAATGATATAAAATGACTTTTCTCTACATTTATTTACTCAATTACCTTTCAAAACGTCAAAGGAAGAAAATCAGAATATTAATCAGGTCTTGTTTTCACTTAAAAAAAAAATTGTCACCTAATGTGATCGGTTTCGGTCTTGATGGATTTCATTAAATATAATATTAGATATAATGATAAAAATATATACGATGGAGTATATTAAACAGCTGCTTTTAAAATGTGTACAGCTGTGCCATCCTTGCTCTATCCATCGGCCACTGCATTAGGCTGCGTAATGTGCCACCCTGGGTCACATGTTCTTCTGGAGTTTGGGGCTTCTGCTGTCAAGTAGAAGAAGTCCAGGGGCTGGCCCCAGTTGCAGTTCCCTAACTCACCAGGGACCTGGGGGCCCTCTATTTTTATACCCCTGTGGCTCAGGTAGAATTTACCTTCCTGCCTGAAGCAACTAAAAAACTGGACAAAATGTATGAAAAAATAGTTGTTAGCTATTGGGCATCAGATGACGCGGGACAGTGACTCCTCGGTGGTGGGGGAGGAAAAGGGAGAGAGACCGATGGACTCTTGGTGGCTCTGGCCTCCGCTCATCATCTGGCAGGAGTTTTCGGGTGTCAGTGGCGGGAGGATAACCTCGTTGGAGCCCGGTACTTTCTCTAAGTTGAGCAGTGCTGGAGCCGGGAGTCCAGTGGGGCCAAGGCAGCCTGAGTTCACAGAGACCAGAGCTGCCTTGAAGGACCTTTGACGGGGTCAGCATCAGTGCTTGCATGTAAGCAGAGTGCCCAGCACTGGGGAGAGGAAAGGGAATAACTCCCGTCAGGTTTCCTTCCACACAGTGTAACTCCTGGGACGTCAGGGAGAGGCCTGGAAGGTTAAGCCGTGTCGTGGGGGGGATTAGTTTTAGACTAAAGGCTGCTCTGGTGCTCACAACTTAAAAGCAGGTCTCAAGTGTTCACATGGTTTCCAAGTAACTCAACTATGTTCTTAGGCTCAAGAATATTCATAGGAATAAATAAATAAACAGTACCTAAGAAGGGGAAATGTACAAGTCTGAAATCTAGTAAGAATTACCCAGCATGCAAAATAATCAGGAAAATAACACAGCAGTAACACAGATGATAGTTAGTACAGACAAACCTTAGAACTGTTATCCCAAGCTGGACCTGCAGCTGCACCCCTGTCCCAGCTACTTGGAAAGCCGAGGCAGGAGGATCACTTGAGCCCAGGGGTTCAAAGCCAACTTGGTAAACATAGCAAGAACCTTTCTCTCAAAAAAATAGTTATTACAGACATATTCCAAGAGTTCAAAAATAAAGGAAAGATGGAGCATAGTGTAGAACCTGCTCATGCCAGATTATAAGGGCCAATTGTTAAATAATCAGGAATTTTGCAAACACAATTATTAATCATTGGTAGCTTAGAATGGGCTGAAGTGTGTACTCATGGAATTGGCAAGCACTGCCAATTGGGCATTTTTAAATTTTGGAGAGATAGTTTATTAGCACACCAGCAGACATTGTATACATAAAAGAGACCTAAATCAAGCTTCTAGAGATGAAAACCACACTGTAGATAGATTAGACACTGAAGAAGACAGGTTAGTGAACTTGAAGAAACTGCAATAGAAACTATCCAAAATGAAGCTCAGGGAAAAATGAACTGACAGGACAAATGAACTGAGTATTGGTGTGGGACAACTACAGGTGACCTGGTATACATGAATCAAAAGAGGAGAAAGAGAAAGGAAAAAACAAAAATATTTGAATAAATGATGAATAAAATTTTTCTAAGTTTCATGAAAACTAAAGCCATAAATTGAAGAATTTTAATAAACCCCAAGTCTAAGACACACAACACACACAAACCTATGCCAGGGCACATAAAAATAAATCCCTTAAAGCCAGTATTGATAAAGAGAAAAAATTTAAAGCAACCCGAGAAAAAGATATTTTACATACAGAGGAACAATTATGATAAAGAAAATCTCTTCAGAAACCAAGCAAACCCAAGAACAGTGCGGCAACATTTTTAGAGTACCAAGACATCACTCCCAGATTAAAATTCTACACTCAGTGAAAACAACTTACAGTGAAGGCAAAATACTTCCTTAAACGTATGGTAGCTGATAGAATCTCTCAGCAGCAACTTGCACCACCACCACACACACACACACACACACACACAAAAAAAAAAAAGGTATAGGAAGTCCTTCAGGAAGAAAGTGGTTATCAGATAGAAATTTAGAATTCGATATTCAAACCCCTGGTAATCTCTACTCCATTTTTGGTGTGTATCTATGTGTCTGCTCTGGACAATTATATACATCAAACCATACAATATAGTTGTCCTCCCCCATCTATCAGGGATACATTCCAAAACCCTTAGTAGGTACCTGAAACCATGCATAGTACTGAGGCCTATAAATACGATGCTTTGCCCTATACAAAAATGTCTATCATAAAAGTTTAATTTATGAATTAGGCACAAAAAGATTAACAATAACTATTAATGACTAGAAAAATTGTAACAATATATTGAAATAAGTTATTTAAAACAGGAATTTCTGGAATTTTTCCACTTAATATTTTTGGATCATAGTTGCCCTCGGGTGAATAAAACTATGGAAAGCTCAGCCTCGGATGGCGGGGGACTACTGTAAGAGGCTCTGTGTCTGGCTTCTTTCACTGAGCACAATGCTTCAGGGTCCTCCGTGTTATAACTCAAGTTGGAAGGTACTTCATATCTTTCTGTGGAGAGAGAGACCGCATGTGTTTATCTACTCATTAGCCAATGAACGCAGGCTTGTTCCTATTTTCTGGCGATGATGAGTAAGCTGTTACAAATGTCCACGTACAAGCCTTCCTGTGGACTTGCGTATCTACCCAGGAGGAGAACTGCTGGATCTTACTTTGTACTCAGCAATGATATTCTTTTGGGGTCTGATTCATGTGTATTCAGGTTAAATGGAGAGTCCTAAGATTTGTCTCATCTTGAAGCTCGAGCATGGCTGAGGCATTGGCCAACACAAGGAGTGCTGTTGTCATGTTCCTCTGTCCCTGGAAATTCAGAAGGCACAAAGGAAAGATTAAAAATGACGACTGTGATTGTCTTAGAGACCCATCCCACTCATGGCTGTTTCCTCCTTCTGTTCTTTCTTTTTAATTTAATTTTTTTTTTTTTTTAGTTGTAGGTGGACACAATACCTTTATTTTTTTCGTGGTGCTGAGGATCGAACCCACGTGCCACACGAGTGTGCTACCACTGAGCCACAACCCCAGCCCCCCTCCTTCTGTTCTGTCAGTTTCCCTCTCTCCTATTCCTTCTCTTTGTTCCCTGAATAAGGACATCGTTTTTACGTACCTCAGTAGTTTATACTCTTTATTTCCCTTTCCAGGCCTTTCTAAAATGTATATTGACATAATTAGAGGAGAATCATTGATCATTTGTAGTGTTGCCTGCATTTTTTTTGGAATTTTTCGGGTCAGCTCAGAACAGCTTACCATGTTTACAGGTAGGACCATTTTGGGGGCCTGTACATCTTCTAAAGTCCTTCTTACTGAAATGAAAATGCTTCCAAGATGTCTCTACTGCTCTCCCCATACTTTACTCTTGAACCAATTAAAATGATGTATTGGTTAACAAGAAAAAGATGCCCATTAATGTGTTTTTTTTGGTCAGTATAGGGCAAAGAACATGGAAAAAAGTATTTTATCTCCCTTGATATGTGTATATATATATATATATATATATGGGTGAGGGGTGGTTTCAGTGGTGGAATGCTTGCTTCACATGTATAAGGCTCTGGGTTTGATTCCTAGCACTGTGCTTGCATGTGCATGTGCGTGGGCACACACACATGCCCACCACACACACATGCCCACACACACACACATGCCCACCACACACACATGCCCATGCACACACACTTGCCCACATGTGCCCACCACACATACATGCCCACACACACACACACACACACACATGCCCATGCACACACACATGCCCACCACACACACATGCTCATGCACACACACATGCCCATGCACACACACATGCCCACCACCCACACGTGCCCATGCACACACACGTGCCCACCACACACACATGCCCATGCACACACACATGCCCACCACACACACATGCTCATGCACACACACATGCCCATGCACACACACATGCCCACCACCCACACGTGCCCATGCACACACACGTGCCCACCACACACACGTGCCCATGCACACACACGTGCCCACCACACACACATGCTCATGCACACACACATGCCCATGCACACACACATGCCCACCACCCACACGTGCCCATGCACACACACATGCCCACCACACACACATGCCCACACACACACACATGCCCACCACACACACATGCCCATGCACACACACTTGCCCACCACACATACATGCCCACACACATACATGCCCACACACACACACATGCCCATGCACACACACGTGCCCACCACACACACATGCCCACACACACACACACACATGCCCATGCACACACACGTGCCCACCACACATACATGCCCACACACACACACACACACATGCTCACGCACACACACATGCCCATGCACACACACATGCCCACCACCCACACGTGCCCATGCACACACACGTGCCCACCACCCACACGTACCCATGCACACACACGTGCCCACCACACACACATGCCCATGCACACACACATGCCCACGCACACACACACGTGCCCACCACACACACACACATGCCCACCACACACACATGCCCACGCACACACATGTGCCCATGCACACACACGTGCCCACGCACACACACGTGCCCACATCACAGTTGCATCATTTGGTGCAGACTTGCTTCTTACCTGGATCAGTCTGCGTCTCAGTGAATGGAAGTTAAGCGTTGGCTTGGTCCTGGATTTGGGCCTGAGAGTGAAAGCCAAGGGGTCCAGCAGTACCAGGGAGAGGAGTGCCAGACCTGTGTGGCCGACGACCACTGAGGTGTGGGGCAGGCTACCTGGCCATTTTCCAGATGGGGTGCTAGTAAAGAGGAAAGGGGTGAAAGAAGGAGCACGGAGAGGCAAGGCTGTCCTCCTCATCTCTGTTTGTGATCGTGCAAGAGGAGGCAATTCTCGACAGTGGTGGGAGCACGTGTTCGGGGATGTCCCCATGAAGCCACCAGGGGCATTTGCCGTGGACCATTTTTACTGTTTGGGACTTTGTTGTTCAGGACTACCCTGACACACACCCACCTACTGCCACCAGTACCTCAGTCAATGAAAATGTCACCTCTCCATTTCTCAAAAGCCCCCGGGCTAGAGCGGGGTCACAGACCGACTGAGTTTGACAGGACCCTGGCTAGGTTTCATTTGGCCCTGACATGTTTTTTTTTTTAAAAAAATTGGAGTTGCTTGTCTCTTTTTCCTCTGATGTTGAGGATCAAATCTAGGGCCTCACACCTGCTAGGCAAGAGCTCAGTCACCAAGTTGCACCCCCAGCTGGTTGACCTTTGTTGGAGATTCACAAGCACAGGTTTTCACAGTTACACACTTTGCCTGACTCTTGGGGATGTGTGAACCTTCTGTCCTGGTGAGTGAACCTCAAGCTGCAGACTGCACGGGAAGGACATCCCAACAGAACCGCTTTCCTGGGACACCCCCTTCTGCTGAAGAAGGAGATCCCCACCTGCAATCGCAAGCGCAAACCAAAGTGCCATGGGTAAAAGAAACCAAAGCGACAGCTCAACGCGCTCTTTCTTTTTCCGGCAGAGTTACATATCGTTGTGGGACTCAGCTTGGACATTTTTGGAAGCATAATCTGTGGATACTGGTGTGCAAGAGTCATCCAGTTTATACTGACTGACATTTTTAGCAATACACTGACCAATGTCATCCTGTGCTTTTCAATGGTGTATATGACTTTCTATGTGGGTAAGGCAAAAATAAGTATTGCTTTCACACTCTTTTTCTTCTTTTGTGTCTGATTCTGATGTTTTTAATGTGCTATTTGCAGGTTTTTCAGCCTGGGGCTGTTGGGTTTTGGGGATATTCAGACATTCTTCATGGTTGGTATTTTTGCCTCAGACTAGATTCACCCATTTGTTTGGAGCCCAGGGAACTCCCGCTGTGGTTAGGAAGGCAAAAGCAAGACAGGATTCGGGGTTGGGGGGACTGTGGTCAAGGGAGCCCTGAGACGGGCCTGCAGCCCTGGCCCGGGGGTGTCCTGGAGGTGCTCAGCAGAGATGGCGAAGCCGCCTTTTCCATCGGCACCATCCTCAACTGGGTCAAATCTGCTCGGTTTTGGGCAGCCTGCTAACTAAGAACGGTCTTTACATCATAAGATGGCTTAAAAAAGAAGAAAAAGGAAGAAAAATACTTTATGGCGTGTGAGGATTGTGTGAAATTCAAATCTCAGTGTCTAGACAAAGTTATTTGAATACGCATTCATTTGTCTGTGCATTATCTGTGACTGGGTTTGCGTTACAGGGCCTGAGTCAAGTTGTGACAGGTGCCTGAATGGCCCCCAAAGATTAGACATTTACTATCTGGCTCTTTACAGAAAAAGTTTGCTAGCTTCTGATCCTATCCGGCAGATCCTCTGAAGCAGCATTGTAAGGAAAAAATCCCATTCTCAAGTGCCCCCCGCCCCCATTCTTCACCCGAGATAAAGTGCCTCAGTGTGCAGAGTTAATGGTGCATTCGTTTCACTTCTTCATTTTCTCTCCCCAGTGGAATATTTTGGAATGTCAGGCATTGTGGCTTTGGCCACTGTAGGACTGAATTTAGATTCCTTAAGCTTCAAGCCCAGGATGGAGTTCATAATCACGAAGTAAGTTTCCTGTTGTGTACGTGCTGTAGAGATCATGGAAGGTGGACGCTTCACTAGGCTCCCTGTAGGAGCTCTGAGCCAGCTGGGATCAGAGGTGTGTGCCACCACGCCCAGCCACAGAGCCCTGTAAAATGTTGTCTGCAGAACAAGTGATGAAAGCAAGGGCCTTCACTTTCAAGGGCTTTCACCCGAGAAAGACGGGCATGAGGCAGATGTGTTTGTGTGAAAAGAAAAGAGTTTTAAAATGCATTGCTTACAATGGCATCCTTTTCCTTCGCCCTAGGTTCTTGATCATATTTTCCTCTACGTACCACCATTTGATATACACTTTCTTCGGCATCGTGGTTGGATGTGGAGAAATCAAGTATTTTAGTTTCCACACCGTCGTTTTCATTTTCATCTTGTTTGTGACAGTGAATTTTGTAAGGTAATAATTATATTTTAAAGCTTGTTTCACTGAGCTTAGATTCTTTTTTAAAAATTTGTTTTTTAGTTACACGCGACAGTAGAATGTATTTTGATGAATTACATATACCTGGAGTATAACTTCCCATTCTTTTGATTGTACATGATGTGGAGTTACACTGGTCGTGTATTCATATATGAACAGAGGAAAACTATGTCCAATTCATTCTACTGTCTTTCCTATTCTCATCTCCCCTCCTTTCCTTTCCTTCCCTATGTTTAATCCAGTGAACTTCTATTCTTCACTCTCCTCCATACCCTTATTGTGTGTTAGCATTGGCATATCAGAGGGAACATTCAGCCTTTAGTTTTGGGGGATTGGCTTATTTAACATAGCATAATATTTTCTACTCCATCCATTACTGGCAAATACCATCATTTCATTCTTCTTTATGGCTGAGTAATATTCCATTGTGTATATGTACCACAATTTCTTTATACATTCATCTATTGAAGGGCTCCTAGATTGGTTCCATAGCTTAGCTATTGTGTATTGAGCTGCTATCAATACATGGGGCTGTGTCACTGTACTATGCTGATTTTAAGTTCTTTGGGTATAGAACTAGGAGTGGGATGACTGGGTCAAATGGTGGTTCCATTCCAGGTTTTCTGGGGAACCTCCATACTGCTTTCCATAGTGGTTGCACCAATTTGCAGCCCTACCATAAGCTTAGTTCTCGAGCCCAGAATTGGGAAGCAGGGAACACAGACAAGAGCAATTGTGGCTGTGAGGTGCAGAGGCTGCCTGGTTGCCGGGGGCGCAGGCTGGGCTGCTGTGCAGGTGGGGAGCGTTTCTTTTCCAAGGTTTCACCTGTGAATTGAGAGAAGGTGGACCACCAGCAGCAGCCCCACTCCTGAGCCTGCCAGGCATGAAAGTTCATGGCCCCGTTCCAGAGGTTCTCCTGCGTGGAGGCTGTGGAGGTGAGAGAGGAAGTGGGTTTAACAAGCTCTCTGGGGGGTTCAGACAGGTTCAGGTGGGAGCACCACTGGACTAGACTAATGGCTCTTAACATTTTGGTGGACTTTCATCATCTTTTTTTTTTTTTTTTGGTGATCCATTAGGATAGGATAAAGTCATTTATGGAGCACTTTCCATGCACGATTCGCCATTAGTATGAGTGAAGCCCTTGAGACAGGGTTCCTCATCAGACCACAGCTGAAGCCCAGAGACTCCAGATCCAGCCCAGCATCTACCTGTGGGCACATGGTCTGGGATTGGGATTTAAGTCTGGTCCACGAGGGACGAGGCATGCTTCCAGAAGGCCGCTGCCGGCTCCCGATAGCTGTGTCCTCCGTGGGACTCCAGGGCCGTGCCATTGCCACACAAGGCCATGGCCAAGGGAGCCTGGGTTGTAAGATGTTCTCCTGGATTCTCACTTGTCCTTTCTCCAGGGGCACCGTGTGCAGCCGCAGTCCTGCCCGCCCTCTCCATCCTCTGCCCCGTCCGTTCTGGGCCTGGTCTTGGTGCCCACCTGCTACACCTATGTGGCTGTCCAGTCAGTAGTTATCTAGTATTATCTTTTCTCTGCTTTCCTATCTGGACAACTTTTAAAAAAACCTGAGTTAGTCATTGCTTCCTAGAATAATTTGTGTGCTTATTTCTAAGCGCAAATTCCACCTCTCACACTTGTTAGCTTTGTCACTATGTAACTTTGAGCATTTACTTAAGTTCCAGTGTACTTATCTAAAGCACCACATTGGTTGGCTTCTGAGTTGAAGGACCACTTATTTCCCAAGGCAAGTTTGCACAGCTCTGCAACCCAAGGACTTACAGCGGAACTGGTTGAACCAGTATCCTCCAACCCTAGACCAAAAAGTGGGAAGGAGAACAGTGTCTGGATGCCACCCTCGGTTTGTGGGACTGGAGAGGGGGATGGCAGAGAGCAGATGTGGGCAGACAAACTCTAACTGTAAGCAGAGGTGACTGACTTGCCACTTTTCCAAAGCCTGAAGAATTCTCATAGGTCTGGAGTCAGGGACTCAAAAAACCTTCAAACTGGAGTAAGCATTCTGGGGCCACGTGAGGTGAAGACTGGGGTGTGGAGGGAATAGCTACCAATGCTTTCTGTTCAAATCCTTCCATTGCTTTGAAAGTTCTTTCTCATTGTGAGAAAATCAGGACAGCCATATTATAATAATAACAAAAACAGCAACACGGGACCAGACTCTTGGACTTGCAGTACCTCCTGTAGTTTTCAGTGCCAGCCTTGCACACAGTCTGATTATGATTATGATCATCTCCATCTGAACTATAGTGCACAGATCCCCTCGGGATCCTATAGAGAAATGACCTAGATAGAAAGAAGGCACAAGTTGAAACGATTTGTGTGACATTTAGTGGATGATTCTATGGAAGCTAGGGAAAATTTTGGTTGGATGAAGTTTATTCATGTAGCTACAATATGTCTTCCCATTCGGGATTCTGAATCCAGTCATTTTATGACCCTTCAGGGAATAGATGATCTTGTCCACGTTCTTTGAAGAGGTCTCCATGCCGGCATTTACCACCCACATGCAAATAGTACACAATAGTGTTAATGATAAGTCACTGTTTGTATACATGGAACTCCAAGCATTATTTTTCAAGACTTGGTATTACGCAGAAAATTTAGATAGATTTGTTTAGTCCCAGAAAGCTTGATTGGCTTACTGTGTCATCTCTCTTTCTTGAAAAATTTAGGATTGAGTAGATGGTTTCGTCTGTAAGTAACATTCATATGCGAGGTGTGATTTATTCGTTTTCAATGTTTTCTGTCCACAGGTTGCTTACTGTTATTTTTGTGACCCCGATTTTGATGCATTCCAGTTATGAGTACAGTTGGCGATGGGGAATTGTCATCGCGTGGTCTGGAATTAAAGGAGTTTTTAGCTTACTTTTGTCTCCTGATATTTATAATCTGGCTGATCAAAAAGTAGCGGCACCACACATGGTAGGGAAAAAAGAATCACGTCTCATGGTTCCTAGTATTTATGCACTTTTTCCTATCTTGTGGTACTTGTTACTATACTCAGATAATAAAGTTAACTGGTTCTGAATTAGATTTTTTAAATGCATCCTTTTAAATAGAAGGGACTCAGAGGAAAGTTGTTTAATGTTGACCTTGTGACAGGGACCAGTGGTCATGTGTTTAGAACAGGGGTGCTAAGGAGACTTGCCTTACCGTCCTGACTCTACCAGTCCTGGTCTGGGTGATCTTGCAGAAGTTCCCAGCCTTGCTGAGCCTCAGTTTCCAGTGGAGGCTGGAGATGATGCTTACTAAAACACCTGACCCTTTATCCATGCTCCATAAATGCCGTAAAACTATACAAATGCTCTTTTTCAATTGATGTCAGAAAGCATGGGAAAAAATAATGCCCTTATGGAGAGCATTCCCATCCCTACATCTGTCAGAACAAGAACGGAAATGCTGGTGAAGTACACTAAGGCCAGAAAGATTTTAAACAGTGTTGCATTAAGAACTGTTACCACGTGGTCTGGAATGAAAGGAATTTTTAAGAGGAAGTGCTTTTCTTGATGGAATATCATATTCCTCACCACATCTATCCTGAAGATTTATATACGTGGGCTTCACATGGGAGCATGGGAGTTCCAGTAAGGTGGCTTGTCCTTCCCTACTCCAGAAGAAAATCATGATAACCAACATTTCAGCTCCTTTGATTCTCTTATATGCAACGAGTTGGCTTAAAACCAAGCCGACAAGATGTTAACTCGCATTTGGGTACCATTTCATAGTGTTTCCTAACTCTGTCCGATGTTAAGGTCCTCTTGGCTCTGCGATCTGTGATCACGATCTGCAGAATCAGGATGTTCACCACGCACACGAGGGGACTGTTACCAGTCAGATGGGAAACACCCTGGAGAGATCTACTTACGGTGAGGGGCTCAGAGGGGCTGACTGGCCTCAATCACAGGGTTAATACACGGCAGAGCCCAGGCTTACAGAGGCACTTGTCTATTTTTTTGTGTGTCTGGTGCCTCCCCAAACTGCACCTCAGCTCCAGCCTGCTCCCTCACGGCCTCTCAGTAGCCACGGTAGGTGCTGGTGGCAGGTGTATGTCCCTGTCCTGCCTGGCTGCTGCGGGGTGTCTCCCCATCCTGCATGTTGTACAGCCAGGTCGGTGATGGCTGAAAGCTCTTCTCTCAGCGTCCTTATCTGGCACAGCCTATTACTTTTCCTTTGTTCACATTCTTCCTGGTATAATTTCTTCCCTGGTCTATCGTGTTCAAACAGTGTCCACAAAACTGACCTTTTGCCTCAGCTTATTTACTGGAGACAGTGTAAAGATTAAAGACAAAAGATTAAGGTGGAATTGTGTTGGTGGTTAAATGAGCAATGCTTGCCTTTTGAAAACTGAGGTGGTATTCTCTTTCTAATCATCTGTATGCTTTGTTTTTAGTTTATTTTCTATGTACAAGTGATATCGTTATTGACTATGGCAATAAATTCATACATGATGACTTTCTCGGCTAGGACTTTAGGTAAAGTATATGCATAATCGTTTCCTAACTGGGGAGAAAAATGCAAATAAGTTACTGCTGCGGGTAATGCAGACATTTCTTATGAAGTTCAAGGAACTGGTTTCGAGGCCAGTTATTTTCATTTACTCGTTATCTTTGTGGATAACAATTAATAAAGATGCTGTGTAATTGTAATATTGGTTCATCTGGTGTAGCAGAAGCCAAGTGAACAGAGGCTTAAATAAGACACAGGAATCTCTTTTCCCCTCACTGCAGAATCCAAAAGAGTGGGATGGTTCTGCTGCACCAGGTCATCCAGGGGTCCAAGTTCTTCCCTTTCTGTTGCTCCTCTGTTCTGTAGGGTGCTCCTCTAGTCTGCAGGGCAGGAGATCGCTCATTACCACCTATTATCCAAGCAACTAGAAGAGGAAGTGGGGATAGGTGGGTGGGTGGGGGTAAGCATCTAACTTTTAAAGGTACAATCCAGAACTTAATATCTATATAACCAGAACTTAATATCCAGAATCTAATATAAATATCCAGAATTTAATAAATTTATCCAGAATTAAATCACGTGGCACACATTCGTAAGGGAAGATGGGGAATATCATCTTTTACTGGCTGGCCATGTATTCACCCCCAGTTCAGATATTGTATTGGTGGATAGGATAAGGAAGAAGAAAAGAATGGACATTGGAAGACAAGCCCCAGGCTCTGCCACCGTTGTCTACTTCTAGTAGGAATTTGAGCTTGATAATAGTAATTAGTGTACATGTGATTAAATCCAAACAGGAACATTTTCTGTGATCTCAAAGGTATTTGAAACTTGTTTATCATAAAATGCATAAATACAATAAAGTTACAAGAGACACATCCAGTTGAGAAATCCAGGATCAGATGGCCGGCAGCAGTGGGCAAGGGGGAGGGAGCTGGGGTGGGATTAGGCAGTCCTATAGGAGGGTCGGCTCCTCAGCTCTGCTGGTCGAGAACTGATTCCATCAGGGAATCTAGAATGGATCAGACTACTAGAAATTTACATATCCCCACTCACTTGTTCACAGATAAACCACAAGATCAACTCACTAATTTAAAGAGGGATGGTTTCCTTCCATGTCTGAAATACTTGGTATCATTATCAGAGTAGCCACCTCTGAATGCCCATAGCCTTGATAAACCAAGTTAGTAACTCTGGGAGAGCACAGCCAGCGAGAACAGAGGAGGGATAACATTTGCGCGTGCAGATTTGCTGGCCAGAGAAAGGTATTAAATGTGAGGTGTCTCTATTGGCTTTCACATTTCATTGTGGATAAGAAACAGCTGAAGAACTTGTTAAAAATGCAAATTCTCAGGCCAGCCTGATTCGGAGGGTATGGACAGAGCCCAGGAATTTGACAGTTTGATCAGCAGCCCTTCTACCTGGAGAAGACACAGGTAGTTTCCCACATTTTGAGAATTACTGGTAGGGTGCCTTGACATATTAAGTCATGCCTTTAGCAATTGGGCCAGATGCAGTTCGGTTATAGAGCCAAAGGAAACAGGGGGTGGGGTGATTCTGTGGGAAACCTGGGAGCGAGCCGTGCCCCTGCCCTCTGCTCTGGTTTGGCTGTGCAGGTGAACCCAGGAGCTCGCGGCAGGGTCGTCCCCAGTCCGTTCTCCCTAGCAGTCCTCACTATGCCGCTCAGGCCCTTGCTCTTCTTTGTCACAGGTTTTTGTGCGATTTCCCTCCCAAGACAAATGGCCATGCAAAATGCCATTCAGCACATTCAGGAGATAATACAGAACACAACCACTTTATACAAGACCGAAAAGATGTTGACAAACGTCAACTGGACTTTAGTGGAAGAAAAAGCGAAGATCGAATACATCATTCCGGTGAGTTGGTGCCTGACAAAAAATAATCCTCTTTTCCTTCCCTTGGTCTGTCTGCCTGGCCTTATAGTCTGTAAAAGAGAGAGAGAGAGAGAGAGAGAGAGAGAAAAGAAACCTGATTCTGCTAACCCAATATCAGAAAATTCAGGAGTTTTGCCACCTTGGGGAAATGACTTTGAATTCTTTCTCCAAAGAGAAGGTCTTGGTGGTTAGCCTCATTTGCCAAATGTGAGGAGAATGGATGTTTTCACAGACTGGCTGATGGGGCAGCAGGAGAGATTATGCTTCCAGTGGGTAGAGATACCAAGAGATGGCTCCCTGTGTAAGTGTCCTAAGAAGCCCAAAGCAGGGCAATCTAGAGAGTAGCCAAGCATGGAGAGTTTGGAGAAAAATTTGGCTATCTATGTTTATTTCACCACAATTGAAAAACGCACTTCTCATATGGCGAAACAGTTCCCAGCTTATGCACGGCTCCTTATCTGAGCAACTCTGAGTCACTGAGATCTTTGTTGAGTATAGCCTTGCTATCTTCTAATAATTTTTTTTTACCTATTTTTAACTTCATCTCTTTGTTTTCTACAATTTAGTCAAATGCTGTTCCACTTTCCCATCTTGTACATGATGATGAAACAGAGCAGTCCCCGACAGATGAAGTTTTAATAGAAGAAGCCAGATTGCACGTGGCGATAATACAAATGGTTGGTATTGCTGCCGCCGCCTCTTCCTCCTCCTCCTTCCTCTTCTTTCTCTTCCTTCTCCTCCTTCCTCTTCTTTCTCTTCCTCCTCTTTTCCTCCTCCTCCTGTCCCCATTCCTCTCTTCCTCTTTCTCCCCTTCCTCTTTCCTCTCCCCGCTCCTCC
Source organism: Ictidomys tridecemlineatus (assembly GCF_052094955.1). Lineage (NCBI taxonomy): Eukaryota > Metazoa > Chordata > Mammalia > Rodentia > Sciuridae > Ictidomys > Ictidomys tridecemlineatus. Next base: position 7,436,085 of record NC_135486.1, on the reverse strand, counting down.
CCTCCCTTCTCTTTCTCTTCTTTCCCTCAGCGACTCTTTTCCTCCTTCACTGAGAATTGAACCCAGGGACTCTTTACCACTGAGCTACATCCTGGACCTTCCCTTAGGTCCTTGCTAAGTTGCTGAGGCTGGCTTTGAACTTGTAGTCCTCCTTCCTCAGCCTCCCAAGCCACTGAGTTATAGGTGTGGGCCACCCTGTCTAGCTCTGTAGCTGTGTGGGTTTGTCTCTGTGTCTCCATTCTATTCCATTGGTCTATGCATCTGTATCCCCCCCCCCCCATTACCCTATAGTTTTTGTTACTAGGGCTCTGAAGTAAAATTTGAAGTTGGGTATTATGATACCTGTAGCATTGCTTTTTGGGAGCTCAGGATTACTTTGGCTATTCTGGGTCTTTTGTTCTTCCATATGAATTTTAAAATTGTTTTTTCCAATCATGTGAAGAATATCATTTGTACTTTGATGTGGCTTGCATTAAATGTATAGATTACTTTGGTTATATGTCTGTTTTAACAAAATCAATTCTGCCAATCCATGAACATGGGAGATCCTTCCAATTTATAATGCCTTCTTCAATTTTCTTTCGACTGTTCCTTTATTTTCCTTATAGAGATCCTTTACCTCCTTAACTAGGTTTCTTCTTAGATATTTTGGTTTTTTTGAAGCTATTTTGAATGGAAAATTTTCTGATTTATTTCTCAAAAGGTTCATTATTGGCTTACAGAGAAGCTATTGACTTAAAAATTTTTAAATTTTTTTTTAGTTGTAATTTTTTATGTCCGTTTGGACATAACTTTATTTATTTTTTTACGTGCTGCTGAGGATTGAACCCAGTGCCTCAAATATGCTAGGCAAGATTCTACCACTGAGCAACAATGTCAATCCCTAGCTACTGATTTTTATACACTGATTTTGTATCTAGTAGTTATTTTTGAGGGTCTTTAGAGTAATTATTAATGTCATTTACATACTTAGATAAACAGCTTTAAATATTTGAAACTGTTTTTTACAAATTTGACATAGTTGACTTCCTCTCATACAAAATTTCCTTGTTTCTAAAAAAAATTTATTTTAGTAATATAAGCTAAAGTAAATCTGGTGAACCAAAAAATTCTCTTCAAATTTTGGTACTAATAATTTACATGTTCTAACATACACACAGGAATATTACTAGGTAAAATAAAGTTTGAGTCAATTATATCAGGTTTAAATTAGGTTTCTATTTAAATAGGACAAATTTTATTTGATATAGCAAGTGTATAATATACTTACTGTGTTCACATTCTTCTTTTTTACTTTCTTTTAAAAACTCATTGTCATGAAGAATTCCTAACATACACAAAGGTGGTGTAATAAGTCACCATGTGCCCACCACCCAGCCTTAACAATTATCCACACACAACCAATCCTGCCCCCTCTGCCTCTTCAATCACTCCCCCACCTTCCATATTATTTTGAAATAAATCCTGGGTGTCATATCACTTTATCTGTAAATATTTCAAAATGTATATGTAAAATTTAAAGTCTTTTAAGAACACAGTAAAATGCTAATATTGTTCCTAAAATTAATAATTACCTAATAAGAATAGATATCAAACCAATAACATTTTCAGTTGTCTTAGAAATATGATACATGCTTACCTTACAGTTTATGCTTTCAAATTGAGTTTTGTTGAAGTTCACACACTGCAACTAACCAATATCTCTATTAAGTCTCTTATAATCTGTAGATCCTTCTTTAATTTTCTGTTGAAGAACATATTTGTTCTTGAATTGTGCTGCTATAAACACTGATGTGGTGGCATCGCTGTAGTGTGCTGACTTTCAGTCTTTTAGTTACACACTGAAGAGTGGGATAGCTGGGTCATACGGTGGTTCCATTCCTAGTTTTTTGTTTTGTTTTGTTTTGAGAGAGAGAGAGAGAGAGAGATAGAGAGAGAGAGAGAGAGAGAGAGAGAGAATTTTTAATATTTATTTTTTAGTTCTCGGCGGACACAACATCTTTGTTGGTATGTGGTGCTGAGGATGGAACCCAGGCCGCACGCATGCCAGGCGAGCTTGAGCCACATCCCCAGCCCTCCAGTCCTAGTTTTTGAGGAGTCTCCATACTGCTTTCCAGAGTGGTTGTACTAGTCTGGAGTCCCAGCAACGATATAAAAGTGTACTTTCCCCCCATCATGAATTCTTTTAGTATATTGTTGTCATTTTTAATTTTCCCCTCAAATTTGAAACTGAGCTTTGTTGGGTATAGTAATCTTAGAGGGCACTTGTTCTCTTTTAGGGTTTGGAATATCTCATTCCAGGCCTCCTTGATTGTAGGGTCTAAGCTGAGAAATGAGAAGTGCGTTTTATTGGTTTGCCTTTAAACATGACCTGGTGTTTTCTCTCTTGGGGCTTTTAATATTCTTTCCTTACTTTCTGTGTTAGTTATTTTGATTATGATATGTCTTGGTGAGCTTATTTGATTAGGTCTATCTGTGGTCCTGTAAGCCTCCTGTTTAGAGGTGAAGGTTAACCTGGGAATATCTTTCTCTTTTGGTAGTGGAGCTGAGATATTAGTCACACTTTGAATTAATACTTTGCACTGCTTTCTGCTCCAGAAGGATGGTGCTACCGGTGTGGTTTATATTACTAAAATGAAGTCTGAATTGTGTAGATTCTGAGCATCTTGAAGCTAGGAACTTTCCTCTGTATCTCTTATAACATTTAGGACTGTACTTAGTAAAATAAAAATGAATTCTGAGTAGATATTTGAATCAAATGAAATTTATTTCCTCCTGTAGATTCTCTGTAGTAGTATATTTTCATCTGTGGGCATGCTTTACCATCCACGTGGGATTGGTTCTAGGATCCCCAGCTGCAAAATGGACACTCAAATCTGCAGATTCGTGTTGCTTATATGAACTGGCAGAGCATGTGCATATAACTTTCCTATGCTTTTCCTCCTGTATTCTTTAAATCATCTCTGAATTATGCACAATGCAGAGCAAACACTATGTCAATAGTTGTTATACTATATTATTTGAAGAATAATGATAAAAGTCTACATATTCTTATTATAGACCAGTTTTTTCCCCTGAACATTTTCAGTTGTTGATTGAATTCATAGAGGCAGAAACCATGAATACAGAGGGCCAATTTATTGAGTTCGGTAATAACAGCAAGGGCTATGTAAGGTGTAAGCAGAGTAGATTATATTCATGTTTTGATCTTTTGTAATTTTTGTTTAAAATTGTGTGTTTAGAGTAGCTTTGAAAAGCAGTGTAATGATGGCATCCTTGGAGTAGAGGCAGCCCGGATATTAATTGGTGCAACAAAAAGCTATTGCCCCATCCAAGGAAAGTAAGTATAATACTTCTTCGATTAATTCAGTTAATTGATTAATTAATTAAATTTGATATTTCCAAAATTGAGTTGGTATGTGATTAAGAATGAACAAATGGAGTGTTAAATGTCCAGACTGATCAATCTATTATCTATTTTTATCTATCCACATCCATCTATCTGTCCATCTATCCATCTATTCATGTATTTTCTATTTTTCTTGTTTGCTAATTTTCCCGTGTGGTTTCATGAGCTTGGTGACATTAGCGGACTCTGGAGGAGTAATTAGATGAGAGACAAGGGGACCCATGAAGGAGAACTTCATGGCTTCTGTTGTTGTCATGAGTGTGTTGCTTTCATATCATATCCACGAAATTGCTAGAGGAGAAGGCCGAGGCCTGGGTCTGTGGTTAAACAGTTCTGGGGTAGAGCAGTCTCTCTACCGGCTCAACTGGTTTTGATGGATGCGATGAAATCCGGTGGGGAAAACCCAGTGTCTCAGAGATAAGTGCGTATCTGGGCACAGTCCTGGCAAGCATTAGGTAACAGGTGATTCACAGCAAAGCTCTGAGGGTGAGAGTGAGCAGGGCAGGAGCCCAGCGATCTTTGTGGGAGAGCTGTCCTTAGTCCCTGGGATTATGAAAAGCAGGGCCTTTGTGGGGGGAGGCTTGGGCTGGTCTATCCCCAAAGGATTGGTCTAGAGAAGCTTTAATTACATTCTGTCTCAGGTCAGGAATGGTTCTAGGAACGGGGTGGGGTGGGGTGGGGGGGGTGGCACAGGTGTCTCATGTCCCATGACCACAGGTGGATAGGTGGATGGGTGCAGAGGCTTGGGATTCAGTGAATTTATTTAGTAGATCCTCATTAAACTTGTATTTAGTATAACTTCCCCTTTTATATTACCCTATTTATTATGGTCAGTTTTTATCATAATGCATGTTGTATTTTTGTTAGATTCATGAATATTCATGATGTTTCAACTTACGTAAGAGCTAGAAGTTGGCTTATAAAGTTTAAAAACATGTTAACTTACTTGGAATATCATAGAGAAAGGGGACGTTTTATTCTACCTGGGTAAGTATTGTGAACTTTTTTCCCTACATTTTTTTAATTGGTGCATCATAGTTGCACCTAGAAATGGGATTCGTTGTGACATATTCATACGTGCACACAAGTATTATGAACTTTTAATAGCAGTACCCTTGAAAATAGTATAATTTCCATAGTTTTTGAATAAATGACTTTGATTTTCCTTATTAAAATAAAACTAATATCATGGTCAACTCTCATTGACGAAGGGGTGAAGGTACAGAGTGCTTGCTTCCCTTCATTCTGTTTCAGCCCCTTCACTGGTGCTTCTATGAGAGCGTGGGCAGGAAGAAGAGAGGGTGGTCTTGTGGGGTCATGTCGTGGACTGGGATGCGTGCATCTTCTTCTAGATGCAGTGCAAGGGTGAGAAGTACCCAGGTGGCGCATTAGATCTAGCTCAGTTTAATTTCATCTGTGCCGCAGGGTGGTCATATTGAGGTCTGTCTTTAGGAGAAATACAACTCGGACTTAACAATACCTTCATCACTGAAGCTGCTGAATTTTAAGTGGGTGTTGATCTTTTGCAACAAAATCGGACATTGTTTTGCTTTCTTCCATTTAATTAATTCAAAGATAAATAGAAAAATCAAACACCTAGGATATTGACATATGCAGGGAATTTATTTTTTAAAAAATCAGGCTCAAAAAAAATTAGGGTCTATTTTAGATGGATTGAAAAGTTTTAAGAAATACATGTTATAGTAATTATTGAATAGTTGTTTTTCTGTTCTTATATTTAAATAATGCTGATGTGTAACTCATATTCTTGTCATTTTGTTTTTGCTTTTGATTTATGAATCCTTGCATCATTTCCTATATCCTATAGCATTGATTTTTTTTCTTTTTTTTTTAAAGAGAGAGTGAGAGGGGGGGGGACAGAGAGAGAGAGAGAATTTTAACATTTATTTATTTTTTCTTAGTTCTCGGCGGACACAACATCTTTGTTGGTATGTGGTGCTGCTGAGGATCGAACCCGGGCCGCACGCATGCTAGGCGAGCGTGCTACCGCTTGAGCCACAACCCCAGCCCCTAGCATTGATTTTTTAAAAAAGATGCTCCCCATCCTAAAAATAGATAAACAGAAACATATTTTTATCTTTCTCCATTATGATTTTGATGTACAGAAATTATGCTTTTATTTTTGCTATTATTTTATTTGTAGTCTTCAAATTAATTTTAATGATTTATTTAAACAAATGTTGAACTTCAGCTCTTAATTGTTATTCTTGGAAGTGATCTGACATTTTATTTGATTTTTTTTTCCAGGAGTAATAGATTTCTGATTTTTGTATATCACCTTGTATTTTCAGAAGAATTTGAATATGCAGGACATATTAAGACATTATTGTATATTTATCCCATGATAATACATTTATGGCCAATGGCAAGAGAGTTAAATGTATCAGCACTGATATCAATGAACCACTATTTTATATTTTTATGTGCGTTAGAATCAACTTTGAAGGTACTGTTTAAAATAAAAATATAGTCCATGAAAAGAATAACGCAGATATTTAGAATAGTTTCAAATCATTTGTTAACAGAAGCTATCTGTTATTATGGTTGATGTGGTCCTGGAATTTTAGTAACTTTTGTTTGAATTTTCTGAGTTTTAATAATGAAATTAATAGAAGAGTCACAGTCTTGGACATTAACTAAATATAAAAGTAGAGAGAATCCTAGGATAAGGCAAAAGAAAGCTGAAAATCCAGACAAAGAGATTTCTTCCACATACTTTCAGTAATGATACAAGAAATAAATTAGCAAATAGAAGCAACAATGTTTTGCTGGTCTTTGTCATAACACGAGGACCTTTCCCTGTGCTGCGAAGCCAGAACCGCTTTCAGACTTTGTTATGAACGGTATTATAATGAATCTGCTTATTGCTATTTTTTATATTCTTGGTTTTGGCACTCCAGTTTCATTATAGATTATATATATTGATTCACACTAAAATTTTTGATGTTGGAGATTACAAAGAATTTTGGGAAATTCCAAATGAATAACTTAAAGCTCAACTTTTGGAATATAACTCATTTATAGCTGAAAGCTTAGTGGTCAAACTGTAAGAATTTTTCCCCTTACACCATGTATAGGTACTATGAAATGACATAGATTCTATTTCTTTTCTACACAGTTAATTATTCTGAAAAGGAACTATTTTAAACAACATTGGAATACTTTGGATTTTTTAATTTTGCTTATTGGGCTCGTGGATATCTTTTGTATATACTTTGTCAGACTAAGAACAAGCAACTTGTTCCTTATCCAGCTCACAGTGGTGATGGGATACTTAAGAATAATTAGGTTTCTTCCTATCTTCAAGGTAAGACTTTGAATTTTAAATTGTTAGGATTTTTTCCTATATCACTTAATAAGTGATTTCAGAAATGTCCTTGTTTTAAGAGCAATGGCCACCTGTGCCCACCTTCAGCCTTGGGCTCCCTCCTCTGGACCCTGTTCTGTCTGCTGAACTCTTACTTTTCTCCCCATTTTTTGTCTGTACTGTGCCCCAAGGCAGGCCTTCTTGTTTTGGTCACTGATGTAACCTCCGGCTCAAAACAGTGCCTGCTGTGTAGTTAAGGCCTTAGTGAATATTCCTGCTAAGTGAATGGGTGAAAAATAGGTGCCTCTAGAAGCAGGCTGATCTAGAAACAAGTACTTCAAATGTCAGTAAAATTTGTTCCAATCACCCAAACTATGTAGAAATAGCAAGGAAATTCTCCCCCTCCACAGTCCCCAACTCACATAGCATGCTGCCTTTCCTGTGGTCTTCAGGTTCATTAGCAATTATCATTCCTTCTCTCCATGGCCCTGGTTTGAATTCTGAGGTAGATTTTTATGTTTCCGTTCTCGACATTTACACCTGCTTTCTCTCTTTCCAATGGAGATGCACCGCATCAGCATTCAGCTTGGGAGTTGAGAGATTATACTTGCCACTCCATTTTTTCTTAATAATTCTTATCACATCAAAAAGTCTGTTAGTATGTATTGAAATGGTACAGGTTTGACATTTAAAAACCTTGCCGTAAACACTACGGACCCAATTCATGCATCAGCATCTTCCACCTAGTCCCCTCCTCCGAAAGATTTCAGAGTTATATGTTTTTTAAAGTTAGAATTGTTTGCCCAGCTTGTGCTCATCGACTGCTTCTGGTCATTTTTAAATTTTATATGAATGTCATGAGGATTGCTGTGCAGTGCTGTATACACAGAACCTGCTTTTAGGGTTAATTCCCTCTCTATGATCTTTACCGCATGGGCTGAGTTTAGCGTGGAGTGCTCATGTAGGTATCACTCTACCTGATACAAATGACTCTAGAAATCAAGAGTCACGTACTGAGGCTAGGTCTTAAAATAGAAGACAGAATTTTCTTTAGGTAATCAGTTTTTGTACAGATATCTTGCTCTGATGAATGTAAAACAATTATTTTAGAAGTGGTACTTTGTGAAAAATAAAATGGAATCTTCCTGGTATACTCCAGACAAAGCTCAATGAAGTATCCTTAAGGACTCAATATTGTTATGGTTAGCTTTTTTTTTTTTTATTGAGCACTTATTTTCCAGGAACTATGTAAAGTACTTTACGTATGTTATCCAGTTAAATGATGATAACAGTCCTGTGGAGATTTTGACACTGTGCTCCAAGGGATGGCACAGGGAATGTCCGTGTGTTGTGGTGGAAAGCTTTGAAAAGTCTTCTTGAAACAGCTCTCCCTTTCCCCCAAGTTTCACAAATGGTGGTTAAAAAAGCTTTCTCTTTTTTCTGCTCTTGCAATTCCTGCACTGTGATACTCTTCTCCTGTTCTTTGTCTCCCCCCCCCCGTGTTACCCCGTCCCTTGCCATCTGTCCATGAGCTTTGACATAGCTATAAGTCCGTGGGAAGTCCCCTGGTTGTGACTGCTTCTGCTTTTGAGGGCTGTCTCCATGGGAATTCTGGTATCTACACATTATTACCCTCATTTTATACACGAGGACACTGAGTCCTCCAAGTCACTCAGTAACTTTCTCCAGGTCACAGAGCTGGTGGACACTGGTTTTGAAGCTAGACAGGTTTATGTTTAAAAATTTGAAGTCACTACGTTAGCCTGCCTCAACCTGTGATCAGGGAAATTGAGAGCTAAGAAGGATCTTAGTTCCCTAAGTCCCTCATCTCACAAGAAGTGAGTTCTTTAGTCAGTAACTATGTTACTATCTAGGGGTGCTGGGTTACTTACCTCCTTCAGCAGAGAATTGAAGAACAGGACACAGAGATAGCATGCATACAGCAGGTTTATTGCAAAACCGAGACAGAGACAGAATTCTTCAAAGAGCAGGGGTCCCGGAGCCAGGAATCTGGTGGAAGAGTTTTGGCTTGTTCTTTCTATGGCCTCTGGAATTTCCTCCTTTCCTTACCTTCTCCCCTGTCCACGCCCTTTTCATTATTATTGATGAGTGCCCCCTCTGTTCGTGCCTCTGTTTCTATTGGATCCCCTGCTTAGGAGCACAAGTACCATCTGACTGGGTGTCACAAGGGGCAAAAGGTGCGACATTTGCAGTTGAGAGGAGAGATAAAGAATGTCCATACCCTTCTGCCCTTTCCAATGTTTTATTCACTCAAGTCACTCAATACAATTTCACTCTGTATGTTCTTAATCAAGGAAATGACAACTTTAATCTAGGCACTGCAATAGACATAATCAATTCACAGCAAACACTTCTAGATTAATTCTAAGCACTGCAAACACACAGGCTCATAACAGACATTCCCTCTGCGTGCTAAGTTCAAGTGTCAGATCAAAGGTCTCAAGCCTGAGGCTTTAAGTTCAGCAGATGCATATCACTTGATTGTGCTTGAGGGCCATACTGGAGGGCTCTATAGGTGTGCAGGTTTCAAACTGGAGTTTTAAAGTGGAGTTGCTCAGGCTCAGGCCTCAGGCCATCCTGATAGAATTTGCATCTTTAACAAGTGTCTGAGTACTGCATTATTTGTCTGGAGACAACATTTTTGGGAACTTCTGCTTTATGACCTAAAAGCACCATTTTAAATTTCACAAAATTTACAGAGCTTTTCTCTGTCTCTCTCTCTCTCTCTCCATAATTCCAGTTAGCAATTCCAATGCTGATAAATATTGTAGATGTGCAGGTCAAAAAACACCTCAGCTTGATGTACAATATTACAAAAGGCTATGTCAAAAGTCAAGAAGATGCCAAACTTTTAATGAAACAAATTTCTGGCCGTAAATCAATATATAAGGTGAGAGATAAGCATTGTTTGTGGGGGGGGCAGGGGATAGAAAAACCACCTAGATGTATTAATTTCTTTTCAATCATTTCTATATCTGTTCGGCCAAACAGACACCAGAAGTTGAAGGGGTCTGTTTATCATGCCCTAAAGGAGCTGTGGAAGGAAACAAGCCCCGTCTTTACATGTCAGCTGTTCTCATCAACTCACTTGTGATCTTCATAGCAGAAAACCACCCACAGGGGCAGCGTGGGTGGCTGGTGTCGGGGAGCGGGTGAAGAGGACCCCCATCCTGCCTGTCTGTATGCACCTAGTACCAGGCAGGCTTGGAGATGGCGAGCCGCTTCTTAACCAGGCTCCCTCACACCCACGTGTCCTCTCGGGGCATTCTTTGAAGTTTACTAGGTTTGTGTCCCTAAAAGGCTCATCTTAAATTTCATATGTGCTTTGTACTTGGTAACATTCAGAGGTTCCTCCTGGCTAAAGGGTAAGATCTTTGAATGTATACAAAGGAGAGAACATAGCACAAAGAACAGCAAACAATAAATTGTTGGTTATTTTTAGTGATACATAATACTAAGATTCATTTTGACGTGATTATAAAAGCATGTTCTAATTCAGTCCCCAGTATTTCCCTTTCCCCTTCCATCCTCACTCCCCCTATTCCCTTCCGCCTGCTCCATTGATCTTTTGTGTGTATAGTTTTGTTTTTAGTCGGTGTCTTGTGGCTGTGTACGATGGTGAGAATCCCTGGTGTGTTCATGTATGTACACAGGAATGTTAGGTCAGATTCCCACCCTTCACTTCATTCATTCCCCTTAATCGACTGCACTGGTCTTTCTTCATTTTTTAAATCCCCCACCCCTCTTATTTTGGATTACTTCCACATATCACACAAAACATTTGACCTCTGACTTTTGGGAACTGTCTTATACACTTGGCATGGTAGTCTCCAGATTCATCCATTTACCAGCAAATGTCCCGTTTCCTTCTTCTTTATGGATGATTGATTAGTACTCCATTGTGTTTATATACCACATCTCCTTTATCCATTCATCTGTGGAAGGGCCCCTAGGTTGGGTCCATAGCTTAGATATTGTGAATTGAGCTGCTATAAACATCGATGTGCCCCTATCATTGTAGTATGCTGATTTTAAATCTTTTAGTTATAGACTGAGGAGTAGGATAACTGAGTCTTATGGTGGTTCCATTCCTGTTTTTTTGAGGAATCTCCATACTGCTTTCCACGGTGGTTGCACTAATTTGCATTCCCACCAGCAATGTATGAGTGTACGTTTTTCTCCACATCCTCACCAACATTTACTGTTATGTATATCCTTGATAATTGCCATTCTGACTGGAGTGAGATGGAATCTCAGTGTAGTTTTAATTAGCATTTCCATAATTGTAGAAATGTGGAACTTTTTTTTTAGATATTTGTTGACCATTTGTATTTCTTCTTTTGAGAAATGTCTTCTTTTGCCCATTTATTGATTTGGTTGTTTGTTTTTGTGTGTATTAAGAACTAGAAAAAGCAATTATGAAATTAATTTGGAATAGTAAAGAGACCCAAAATAGTCAAAGCTATCCTTACTGAGAAAAGTGAAGCAGGAGACATCAAAATACCAGACCTCAAATTATACTACAGAGCTATAGTAACAAAAACGGAATGGTACTAGCACCAAAACAGGCATGAAGACCAATGGAGGGAATAGAGAAGACACAGAAACAAACCCACATAAATACAGTTATGTGATTCTAGACAAAGGTGCCCAAAACATAGGTTGGAGAAAAGATCACCTTTTAAACAAATGGTGCTGAGAAAAACTGGAAATCCATAAGTACTAGAATGAAATTTAACCCCTATCTCTCACCCTGCACAAAAGTCTACTCAAAATGGATCAAAGACCACTAAAACCTGGCATTAGACCAGAGACCCTGCAACTGCTGGGAGAAAATGGCCCAACACTCCATCACGTTGGCACAGGAACTGACTTCCTTGACAAAACTCTTCAAGTGCAAGAAGTAAAATTTTTAAAAAGTCAATAAGTGGATGGCATCATATTAAAAACTTCTTAACAGCAAAGGATACAAGAGTGTGAAGAGAGAGCCTACAGAGTGGGAGAACATCTTTGCCCTGCTCCTCAGATTGGGCATTAAAATCCAGAACAGACAAAGAATTCTTTGACCGGTATTTAATCCACTCTTTGAAGTCAGGAGGGCTGTGAAACTCAAGGTAAGTCCTGCTGCCTGTTCTTTCAGATTTACACATCTGTCAGATTAGCGTTCCCTTCTGCTTCTCTTGGGGGGGGGGTCTTTTTAGGGATCAGCTTTTTCTTGATGATGTGATCTGGGATATGGGATTGTGGTGAAGTGTTGGGTGTATGTCTAAGAGGGTTTCAGAGTGTAGTTTCCCTGCGACTTGTTTTTGGCAGGGTGGGGAATAGTGTGCTCTGACACGGGACATACTTCCTCTGTAGGTCTCACAAGAGTAAAGTATATGGGACACACCCCGTGTGACTACTCTTCTTGTCTGGTCAACACTGGTGTTCTAAAAGGGTTGGGGAGTGACCTATGCCAAGGTCCCTACCTGTGTGGTGTCCATGATCTTTGTCTGTTTCTCTCTCTGTCACTTGTAGGAACAGGAGCGGGTCTCCAGGCCCCCAGCCATGCCTACCTGGGGCTTGGTTGTAGGCTGGGGTTTTTATCTACCCCCTTGTTTGTGTTGAGTACTCACTGAGGTCAAGTGAGGTTGGGCTGTGGGCCGAGCAGGGAGTCCCGTCTCTGGGCTGGGGCCCTCATTTTATCACAGAAAAGGTGAAATGAACCACAGCAACAGCAAGAAGCAGCAGTGAGCCAGATAAGCAGCAAACCAGGTGTCATGTGGGCCACCACAACACCCACAGCCACACGGGGATGGTGGGGACAGAAATCATCTAAGCCAAACAGTTTAAGAGACGGTAAAAATGTAGTTAATTAAGGAAAAGAAAATGGGAAGAAGAAGGAAAAAGAGGAGTTAGAGTTTTCAAAAAAGCAAAAAGAGAGCCGAAGAAAGGTATAAAGACCATAAAGAAAGAAAAGATAAAATAAAAGCTAAAACAAGGAGCTGGGATTGTGGCTCAGTGGCAGAGCACTCACCTAGCATGCGTGGGGACCTGGGTTCAATCCTCAGCACCACATAAAAATAAATGAATGGAATAAAGGTATTCTGTCCAACTACAACTAAAAAATATTTTTTAAAAAAGCTAAAACAAAATAAAAAGAAAGTAAGAGAATTTGAAGAAGACAAAGAGTAATCCAAACCCCAAACTATCAAAACAAATCAAAAACAAAAATCCTCAAATTCAAACAAAACAGAACAAGGATAAAAATATAAATAAATAAAAACAAAGAAAAACTATATGAACCAATCAACAATATATATATATATATATATATATATATATATATATATATATATGTATATAAAACAACCTGATGAAAATGGAAGGATCGTCTCTGCTGATGGCTGAAACCGGACTGCAGCGGCGTTCACTCCTGTGCCAATCTGCACTGTTCCCAAGTCCTCTTGGGCACACACCCCTTAGAGGGAGCAGGGACTGGGGGTCCTTCCTCCTCTGCTGCTGCTCACCAGACTGACTGCGGTGGCCTGGGATTGAAGCTGGCTGACATGACGTTCAGCTCCTGCAGGAGGACAGGGATGGCAAGTGTCCCGCGCTGGAGTTGACACGCACTTCCAGGACAGCAAGTGCTGGGGGCTGACGCCAAGCTCTGAACGGGCTGCTCCGTTAGCCAGGTTTCCTGCAGACAGTGTGGATGGACACGCTCTGAGAGGCCAGCGCTAGGCCTTCCTGGGCATCAGTGCCTTGGGCGCCTCACACCCAGAAGGTGAGAGTGGCCCCCCCGAGACCCGTCCCCAGTCCTCAGAGGTGGTCACATGCACCTCTTCAGTTCCCACCTCGGCTGCTCACCTGAGCCTCCAGATTCAGAGGGAAAATGATCTGCACTCCTGCTCCCATCTGCCACCTCCCCCTCACTGCATTGGGTTTTCTCTGTGCCCTTTGGACCCTGGGGCCACCCTGGCCCCACAGCGGGCCCTGGCCAGGACGGGGTGGCCGTGTTTGCTGAGATCTCCAGTGGGGCTGTTCTTCCACGTGGAGCCTCGGAGAAGCTGGAACAGCCCTCCTCTGCCTCTTGGCTTGTCACTTCATTAAAAAAATTAACACGATGTTCTCTTGAACCCCTTTGTTTAAAATTTTTGTTTCCTGTGTCAATTCTACTTCTTGGTGTTCATTCTCCTATGGGTTGTTTTTGGGGTTTTTGTCCTGTTTTCTTCCCTCTAGTGCTTGGTGATTTGGGTTCTCTTTTCGTATGTGTTGATGAGGGTCTAAACTGAATAGTGTCAATAATTGAACTGTATCAATGGTTTTCTCAGCTCACATGAAACTCTGGATTTTAAACCCCACAATGAACTTAAAGCCTAATGACTAAAGCCCTGGAAGGGGTGACTGGGTGCGTGGCTTGGAGGCCCGTGGTCTGTGGGAGGTGTGTGCTGGCAGTGGTCACCTCTGGCTCTCAGCCCCGGAAACTGAGGCTGATTCCTCACTGAGGTGGGCAGAGGGAAACAGGCTGAGAAGTTACCCGCGTTTACTGTATCAGACGTTAATGTGCATCGGAATTGTGTGTTGTGGATTACTTTGTAGAATGCAGAAGAAAATTAAAAGAGCTACTGAAAAGCCAGTTTGGTGTGTGTTAGGAAGAGCACAGAGGATGGGGGGGGGGAAGCTATGTCTTTAGTTAGGTACAGAGTTTCCTGTAGGAAATGTGAACTAATGGGCACTGTTTCTTCTCATTATGACTCTTGTTCTTGTGCTGCCGACAGACTGGCTCTCCAAATAGCTTCTCAGCACATCTCCAAATTGGGCTCTGCTGGTGAGAACTCTCCTTGGTGCACGGTGGACTGTTTTGAGATCTCTCAGGCACAGTAGCTATGCAAAGTGCTGACTGCACAACATCCTCTGCAATTTAAATCTCAGCCCAAAGAAGATAGCAGAATTGACCGGAGGGGGACAAAGAGCTGAAGATCTCTCCTGAACCAAAGGAAGAGCGATTTCCTAGGCCATGCTGCTGCTTATCAGAATTTAAATCTGGAAATGCTTGTTGTAACAAGAAATGTCTGTTTTTCTTAATTTCTTACAGAAATTATATGAAATTCTGGAAACCAACAAAAGAGAAGCTATCAAAGAGCTAGGTAAGTAGTTGCAGTCTCTGAGAAATCGGACCTTCTGGTCCCATGATTTAACCCAAAGTAAGCTGGGCTCATGATTTTACCCACTGGCTCACTCCTTCAGGCAGCCAGCATTTACTGAGCACACCCAGGAAAGCAAAGATGGTAGACCTGGATCCTTGGGAGAGGACAGGACCTGGCGCAGCATCCACACATGCTGGTAGATGTGGAAGAAAGGGGGGTCCTGTGGTCCTGGGGGCATATAGAAGAAAGAAGGGGATGAGTGTGGAAGTGTTTTGAAGGGGCAAGGTCAGAATCCTGAAGATTGTAAGAAAAAGACACGTGACGGTTACCTGGGACCCAAGATTGCTTTATTATTATTATTATTATTATTATTTTCTTCAGGGATGCTCCAGTGTTGTGGAAAACCAACTGGTCAAGAAATAGCAAGCAGCACTTGGAGAGGAGGACAATTCCAAATTTTATTTTAGGCTGGGGGTGGGGGGCAGAGGAGATCAGATTCCAAATTCTGAGTGCCTATTCCCCCACATTTACAGGCTCTCTAGTGTCATAAATTTTCTAATCTGAACAATACACAGTTGTTAACTGGTTTCAAGTGGGAAGCGTAGGATGTGATAAGAGGAAGAACTGACTTCTTTTACTATGGCCTTGGTAAATCTTTAGCCTGGGGCTGAGAGCTTTCATAGGGGCATTTACACTTCAAAGGAAAGTAGTTAGATCCTAGGGGAAACTCATTTACAATCCAAAAGGTAGGAGTGGGCCAGGCTACGTCTCACTTTTCCTACAGGAAATTCCTTATCTAACCTGAAGACCCGCTGCCTAGAAAGGGAGGGGAACTCTCTTTTCCAGGCACTAATTCTCAGGACAGTGTCCTTGGTTTTTGCATCCAGGCTTGGTGGCTTGCAGGGGAGGTTATTTTTGAGCATGCACAGTGACTCGTGTTTCCTCGAAGAAGACAGTGGGAACTCAAGGGTCTCACGCTGGACGTCTTGGGTCTGTTTTCCTCATGTGGGGGCACAGCCAGGCTCTCAGCTGGTGCAAAATCATCTGGTAGAGGCTGGCATAGGGTGCCCCTTAATACATGGGAGCTGTCAGTAAAGACAAGGTTGTATGCCTGACTCCACTGTAAATGCTACCTGGGTTTATGGGAATCAAGCTTTCTGATTCTAACTGAGAAGCACACGGTCTAATAAATGAAAGTGTGAGTCTGGAGACGAGAGGTCAGAATATTTTGGCACTGTTTCTGAAAATCCAACACCACTCTTGCCATTTATATATCAGCAGATTTTTAATTTTGAACTTTTAAAGAATAGAGGTTTAGGAATGGCTGCTTCGTGTTAGGTTTTAGATCAGTACAGAATCTTACAAAGGTTTCTTGACTCAGTTGCATAAAAGGGAGTGTCTGTTTCCATGGAGTTAGTGCCCCTGCTTATTGCCTGCTTACTGGGTCAGGAGCTTACTGGGTCAACAAACGCTGGGCTCATCATTTTACAGAGGAGGCGAAGGAGGAGGAGAGAGGTTAACTTGCCTAAGGCCCCATGGCCAGGGGGTGATGAGCTCATTTTCCTGCTCTGGTACCTGACCCTCAAGCCTAACTTCATTTTATTGGTCGTCTCTTTTCAATGAAAAGATGTGTGAGAACCTTCTGTGCACCAGGCCTTGGGCTCAGTGATAGAGTTACAGAGCAGCAGCCAGGGACATTTTACCCCGGCTCACGTTCTAGTCCATGACTCCTCACGCTTATTAAAGCAGAAAGAATATGCAGCTTGATCTCAGAAAGACCCACGGCCAAAGCCTGGGCCTCTTTGAGTCTTTCATTTTTTCACCCAGCCAAAAAAAAAAAAAAAATCACGCAGCGTGGAGGTTGAGAGAGTCAGTAAAGACAACACTGAACCGTGAGGAGTCTCCTAATGGAGACGTGGGAGACGCCCGCGTTAGGCAGAGAGGTGCTTTCCTCTGAGCGGGTGGGCAGCCCTACGGGCTCTGTGTGGAGCTGGAGTGAGGACATGTGGGAATCCTGGAAACTGAGTGGAATGCCCCTGAGGGTACTGCACACTGTCCCCAGGACTCATAGAGCATGAAGGCCGTGATGTTGTCATTGCTTTGAAGACTAAGCAGGCGATCCGGAACGTGGTCGCTAAAGCTCTGAAGAATCTCACCTTCCTCAGGTCGAGGGGCATCATCGACGAACACGAGGGCATCGAGTTGAATAAGGTAACGAAGCAGTTTCCACGTTGCCTGATTCTGTGGGCCCGGAACCCCACCCGCATGATGACTTTCGCAGGAAGTAATAAGTGAGGCAGATCGGGGAAAAGAGTGTTCACGGGCAGGTCCCACCTCTGGCATTGCCTGTGGCTTGGTTGCTTCCCGTGCACAGGATGCCAGTTCTACCTCTTGCACCCCATTAGTCAAAGCTGCTTAGATGCAAGTATCAGAAACCAGCTGGAGTGAGGCTTAATAAGGAAGTAGGGCTGGTGGGTTGATTCAAAGGACACGGAGCATCTCACGGAGCCCACAGTAGCCCGGCTGTGTGGCCAGGCTTCCGGAAGGACATGCCTAAAACCCGGAGGCCTTTCCAGAGTCCCCGTTTCCTTTGGGGGTCGCCCTCTGTGGCGCCCTCCTCTGGCTCCGCTCTAGACTCACTAGATTTCTCCATCAACTGGTGGAGTCTGTTTGTCCTGGTCCCACTGACGTGGCACTGGAGGTGGCAGCCACCTGATAGTGCATGGCAGGGAGGGGACCAACCTGTGTGTCTGTGTGTCAGTGGGGGTCGGAGGACGCAGCTCCGAGAGGAGGAGCAGGAAGGTGGCCTGACCGGTCAGCTACCAAAAATGTGAGGAGCTGTGTCCTACACGTACCAGGCAACGGGGGCTCTGGCCTGTGTGTGCTGCTCACGGGGCTCACGGAGCCTGTCCCTGGTGACACATGCTGTTCCTCGTCTCGGCAGCGCCCAGCCACGGACACCTGCTTTGTGCTTCGGTCACTCGCTGACTCGGTCCCCTCTGGGTGGTCTCAGGGAAGACATGACGCAGGCCAGGCTTTTTCCTTCAGGGCTCTACCTCTTTAGCTTCTGTAATGTCCAGGGAAGGACCAGATGGACAGTCCATTTCCCCTGAATGCCTGCCTGAGGGAAGAAAGGGCCCCTTGGTAGTAGTCCTCTCCCTTTTGTGTTTTATATTCTACTTTTAAAATTAGCCCTTTTGAAGTTTGTATAAGACAAGTGGATGCTTGATGCCATTAATATAAAGAAACGATACCTCTTAATTAACAATACCATTAATTAATATAAAGAAACGATACCTCTTATGAGCAGAGAGACTTATTTTCCCTGTAAGTTTGTTTAGAAAGTTGCTGGAGGAGTCTGTCCCTAACAGCCACCTCTTGAATGCCTACTGATTGGCTAACTGTCAGCACCTCTCCCAGGCCATAGGACATGGGAGGAGATTCAATGCGATTGAGTGAATCCATGTTGGAGACCTACTAGGTGCTCGGGGACCCCAGTGGGGATACAACACTGACCCCAAGGTCCACGGTTCTTTGTTTTTCATTCAGTCATTTATTCATCCAACCAACGGCAGTTGAATAATAGGAGGGGTGAGACAGAAAGGAAGAGAGAACAGCACTACAGGGTAGCGAGTCCCATGGTGGAGACACGGAGGCAGTGCCCGGGAAGAAGGGTGATGACCTGATTTTTCTCTCACTGGAAAAGAGAAGGATTCTCAGAGGCCACAGGCTAGGACTCTGTGCTCCTAGTTAGAAGGCTCAGAGATGCTGACTGTACACACCAACGAAACACAGGGAGGCCGTGGAGCAATCGAGTGCGGGATTTAGGACATCTGCGTTAAGATAAGCTGGGGCACCATGTTCAGTGGGTTAGGAAGATGGCAGGTTCCATCTGAGTTCATACATGAGTGGCGATCACTAGGGCAGGAGGGGACAAGCAAATGGGCTCCCGCGAGAGGAGCTTTGAGCTAACTCAAGGTCAAACCTGCACAGGAGTAATTTATGTGGAGTCCTAGGGTTGGATTTTTTTTTTTTTTAATGTACAGCCCGTTTTCTGTGACAGTACCTGATCATCATCATTTTGGTTGGTTGCTTTTAGGTACTTCTTATGAAAATAAAAGCACTGAATCATTTTCCAATGGCAATCCCACCCCCTACTCCTGACAAGTACCTTCATAATATCATCTGGATGGAAAATAAAGATGTCCTCATTGAGTTCTTCAAGGTAAAGCTTCTGTCTGGCTCGGGTTTGATGTAAATGTTAAATATTTCCGCCATTTTTTGTACCACCTAATGTACAGAAAAGCACATCCAAAGGGAAATCCTATACTGGCCAATCCGAGGAGAAGCAGCTTGTGGGACTAGAGGGCAAAGACGGGCCATCTGTGTTTCCTGAGTATTATCAATGGCATTCTATTTTGTTACCTAGAGTGCTGGACTTCCAGATGCGAATTCTGGAAGAAACCTATTTTTATTTTACATTTAAATGACTGTAGAGGCCAGGCAGATAATATGAAGGTAAAACCAAGGGGGTGGAATGCAGTAGGGAACAGTGAGGACTGTGGCGCTTTCCAGAGCTCATCCTCTTCCTACAGGAATTTGGACCCTTTCAATAAACTGCTGTTGAATATCCTGGAATGCTTCTCTCGGGTTTCCATTTAGCTATCCCTTCATCTGTAAAGGTCTCACTGAGCAACCACGACGAGGTCCTGTGGCCTTTCTGCCCTGTTCCACGGTACCATGGTACCCTGCCTCTGTCTCCTTTGACATAATCCCCACACCCATTGGCATCTACCCAACCTAACCAAAGACCTTCCGGCCGCAGGGAATGTGTTTATGTTACCATGATAGCCCAAGCCCCAAATGAAGGCTAAAAAAATGTTTTTCTTCATTAATTTACTAATCCATCCCATAAAGCATTTATTGAGTGCTTATGTCATTTGTTATGTTAGGTCCTGATCACAAAGTCTATCGTTTGTTTGCTTATCTCTTTATCTCTAAAATAAAGACATAGTTATTAAGAAACCAAGAATACAGTTTGTATTTTTATGTTAAACTTAAGAACAACTCTGACTTTAGAACTTTACTTCTTTCTAGAAAAGTAGACTATAAACATTTTTTGTTGACTTTTTCTCTCTCTTGTTTTTTCTTTTCTTTCAGGAAAGAACCAAACTTGCCTATTTTGATTACGGAGATGTCATTTGTAGAGAAGGGGAAATGCCGCAAGGAATCTACTTGATAATTTCAGGAATGGCAAGTGTAAGGAGCTGTTCATTCTTTTTCTCTTTAAAATATTTAGTTTTTTTAGTTGTAGTTGGACACAATAATCTTTATTTTTTATGTGGAGCTCAGGACGGAACCCAGGGCCTCATACGTGCAAGGCGAGCACTCCACCGCTGAGCCACAACCCCAGCCCCAGGAGCTCCTGATTCTTAAGACGTATTTTGAAATGTATAATTATAACAAAAGGAGAAACTTAGGAACTGAAAACTTCTCTTCCAAATGAGCCTTGTTGGCTGGGTGATGGCGGTGGCTGAGCTGATGTCACACTCTGCATCTGAGAGTGTGAGCTGTTTGACAAAGGGCCTCTCGTCCATGCCTGCTTCCCCTCAGCAGACCTGGGAGCAGGCGGTCACGTGGGGGACGTGCAGACAAGGAGATCAGGACTTAAGTCGCACACCTAACACAGGTGGGAGTTCAAGCCAGAGCCCCTGGAGCTCCAGTGTTTTACGTATCCGACCTTCTTCTAAATAGTTTGGTTCATTCATTCAACAAATATTTACCTGGTTACTACCGTGGAGCAGGTGCTGTCCACCCCAGGCACAGGATGGACAAGGCAAGCACCTCTGGCTTTACCAAGCTCTTTGCTGGTGGAGAAACAGAAGGAGAACAGAATAGAACATGCCCAGGTGCTGTGTCCTAATCCAAAATGCTTGCGACCTGAAGGGTTTTGGATTTTGGATTTTTTTTCAGATCTTGGAACATTTGAAAAGGCCATTATGTATCATGGAGATGAAACCTGCGTCTAGACATGAAGTCAGCTTATGTTTTGTGCACACCTTGCGCACCTAGGCTGAAGGTGGTTTTAGACAACACTTTTAATGCACCCGCGTTTTGACCGTGACATGTCCCGCCTCTTGAGTTCAGGTGTGGAATTTTTCGATTAAGGGTCATGTCAATGCTCCAAAAGAAGATTCAGATTTTGGATTTCAGATTTGTAGGTTAGGGATGCTCACCCGGTAGAATGTCAGAGGTGCTGGAGAAAAGAGGTTAGTTGTGATTTCAAAAGGTGGTTGGAAAGGTAGTATGTTATACCGTTTAAACCTTATAAGAATCCTATTTTTCTTTCCTTTCCTTTGGGGGAGTAGGTGGGTACCGGGCATTGAACTCAGGGGCACTCAACCACTGAGCCAAATCCCCATTTTTTAATTAATTTAATTTTAAAATTATTTTTTAATTTAGAGATGGGGTCTCACTGAGTTGCTTAGTACCTCGCTTTTGCTAAGGCTGGCTTTGAACTCACCATCCTCCTGCCTCAGCCTCCTGAGCCGCTGGGATCACAGGTGTGCACCTCTGCACTTCGATTCTTTTCTTTTTTAACATGAGAAGAATCTCTGCTCTGTGAGGTTGAGATGTGAAAGGAACCAGGACTTTTGTGAAGGCGAATTCTTCCTTCACTTTTGACTGATTCACAAAGAACCTTCGCCTTCCTTTGGACTAACCAAGGCTTATTAAAGGTGTTGATTTTCTGCTCTCCTTTGCAGCTACATAGCTCGTCTCCTACCTTTGGGATAGACAGTAGCCTGAAGCCTAATAAAGGGTCCAAAACCATGTTCACAGAGTACTGTACCAGCGGGGACGTGCTGGGGGAGCTGAGCTGCCTGCTGAAGCGCGAGATGGAATACACTGCCGTCTGCGAAACCACGCTACAGGTCAGGCCGTCGGTCTCCAGAGGGTGTCCCTCATCCTGGGGGCCCAGGAGTAGCTGCAAGAAGGCAGATTCTGAGCCTCCCCTGCCAGGCTGTATGGGGCCCTGCTGTGTCCTGGTTGTGGGTCTCCTTGGGTCTTGTTTCCACGTTTATTCGTTAGAGAGAAGGCCTGCCCCTTGCTGTTCTGAGGGGTGGGAAATGCAGATTGAGCTGGCACGAGTAGGTGCTCAGTAAATGGCGCCATTCAGAGAGCAGTGTTTCTGAAGAATTTTACTTTGCTTTAAAATGCCCTTTCTTCCATTTTTTTTTTTTACCTGCCAAATAAGAAGTGATCTGTTCATCAAAGGCCAGCCTGAGCCTCCAATAGGTGTGGAGAATTCAGATAGCGAGGAGCCAGAGCACCTGCCACTGTGAGCTTCCCATCTACGGGGGCTGTTAGGTGCAGCAGAGCGGGATCTGGTCTTAGGGGTGTGAGGAGCAGAAGGGAATATTGCCTTGTAAACTTGATACCACTTCCCTTCTGGAAGCGGGCAGAGGCATGAATTTAGTCACAGGGCTGAATGATTTCTTTCCATCCCTTGACTTGAATTCTGGAATGTGATCTTCATGCAGGTGAACATGTGCTGGGAATGAGTTGGTAAAATCGAATTTACCAGCTGTGACATTCAGATAAGTTCACAGGACTTCAGTTCCCACATCTTAGACTCATGAACCATATTCTTCTATGTATCCATCGAGGGGCATGTCCCTGCTCTGTTAGTAAGTCTGGATCTTTAATTCAGCCATATAATTTATCATTTTGTACATGGCCAATGACTTTTCACATCACAGACATTTTTAAATGGCAGCGTATCCCAGTCGTGTGAGTTGACAGGGAGTTTTTCTGAGAAGATGGAGATTAAGTCCGGGGGTGTCTTGTTGGACGGTGCTCTTGTAGCTTAGCTTCGAGTCCGTGTTGTTTCAGGCCTTCTTCATCTCCCTGGAGGACCTGTATGAAGGCTTCGATGTCTTCTGGCCATCCCTGGAATATAAAATCTGGCTGAAGCTGGCTCTCAACACTGCCTCTCAGTACTTTGAATCGAGTCTCGCTGATGAGGTAAGCTGCATGGTTGAATGTGGACAAATTTTTAGGTACTGCAGCTCTCACAAAATGCATTTCATGGTGTCCAAAGACAGAAGGCAGGTTGTGTCTCATCTCCCACAGTGGGATTGCTAGCAGTGGAACCACTCTCTTCCTCAGTACTCCTGTCACGGTGAGTTCTCTCAGGCCACCTGCAGTCCTTCCTTCCAGAAGGACAGTCGGTTCAGAAGGTGTGAAAAGGGTACATACATCCCTTGGCCAAGGGCACCATGAACTGGCCAGAGTTAATGAACACTTGTCCGGTACTTTTTATTTTATTTAATTTTTAATTTTTTCTTTTAAAGAGAGAGTGAGGATTTTAATATTTAACATCTTTGTTTGTATGTGGTGCTGAGGATCGAACCTGGGCCGCACGCATGGCAGGCGAGCGCACTACCGCTTGAGCCACATCTCCAGCCCCTGTCCGGTACTTTTTAACTGGTTTCTCTACCTACGTTAACACAGACCTCCTGGCTTTTCAAATGTGTGTTGAGGTGACGAAACCTCTTCCATGAACTGTTCTTCCAAACAGCAGTAAGGTCAGAAGAACTTTTCTGTCTGCCAAGAGTTTCCCCGCAGCACCGAGATGGGTGTGACCGGTTAGGAACCGGGCAGCCTACCTGTCCCCACCTCCATCCTGTTTGGGGAAGAACTTTCTATCGAATTTCTTTGATCTGTTCTGATATAAATAAACCGGGTGCGGGCTCTGTTCTTTGTTAGAAGCTGTACCCGTCTGGTCAGCGTGGCCTGTCGCTGCCTCCACTCTGGACCTGTATTTCTGCACCCTGTGGTTATTTTGTAGTAGTACTTTTCTAGCTTTTATTCCTCAGCCAGCCCATCCTCCAGAGGGGAACCCTTTCCCTTGCCCTCACGGGCTGTGGGCGAGAATGAAGACTGGTTTTGGTGCAACTAGAAATCCAACAGGACACGGTTGGCCACCCGGCTGCAGCTGCTGGAGAGCTCCTAGGTCAGGGCTGGACAGCCACATCCCAGGACCCAAGACAAGAGACGAAGCCTTCTACTCTGGAGGGGTCGAGGCCATTCTGAAAGCTGAATAAATCTGTTGCTACCAGGGTCCCCAGCCTTCTGACACCCTCGAAGAACTCAGATCTGTGAATTCATTTTCTTCTTGATATCAGGTGTCAGCTCATATGATTGATGGAAAAATGTGATTTTATCATAGGACTTAAGATTTCAGAAGTGTGTGATGCTCAATCATGCTTACGTGGAGACTTTATCAAGCTACAACGAAATGACTATCGATAACGTGGCCATGAAGTTTGTCATCATCGTGTTCGGCAGCGTAATTGATAGCAAGACGGAGGAACCGTATTTGGCACCTTGCATCATTCCTAAAACCTGTGAGCAGGTAAGGGGTGCCACACCTCAAGAGCCAGTTGCTGTTCATGGTGCCCATAAGTGGCTTTAAAACCCAAATGATGATTAATTGTGTATTTCAAAATAGCTAGTAGAGAGGGTTTTAAAAGCTTCTAACATCAAGAAAGGACAAACATTTGAGGTCACGGATACGCCAGTTACCCTGATCTGACCATTTCACATTGTATGCGTGTATTGGAATGTCACACGGTAACCCCACAAACATGCATAATCATGATGTGTCAATCAAAAATTAAAAGATATATAAAGCTTTTAAAAAAGATGTTGAAAGACAATAAATTCAATAAATGAAATAAGAACAAACAAATAAACCTCAACCAACCTCAAAAAGAATTCCAACCTGGGAAGGCCCTGCAGTTCTCACGGGCCCTCAGCCCGGGGCCTCCGCAGCTCGTCCATGGCTGGAACCCGCCTGTTCTCTGCTGTGTGGGAGGATGGGCTCAGTGCGGCTTCGGCGTGTGCTCTGGGGTGTCCTCCCTGGCTGACCGAGGTGGTGGGGAGGGGCTGGACCCTTTGCTGTCCTGTCTGGGGTCTTGGGTGCCTCTTGAGAGTAGGCCCTGGGCCTCTGGCCTCGTCATTTGGTGCCTGTGTAGCTAAGGATGGGGAAAATGTGAACACTCAGGGCACCAGGGGCATAGGAAAGGTCGAAGCCACCTGCTGCTGGAGCCCTGGGGGGTGGGAGGGTGGGACCCACCACTGAGGAAGACCGGAGGCCGAGAGCTGACGTCTTCTTCATCTGGTAGTAAGTTTCTTCTCTTTGGGAGAGAACTTTTCTGTCTATTGAAACTATGAAAGGTCATTAATAATTTCGATAATTCAGAGGATCAAGGTAATTAAAAATATATATTTATAATAAAAATAGGATTAAAAAAATATATTTAAAAAAATATTTTTTCAGTACTGGGGGAATGGCCGCAGGGCCTCTTACAAGCTAGGCAAGTGCTTGTCACTGAGCCACAGTCTCAGTCCCCTCCCTTCAATTGGATTTTGAGCCAGGGTCTGGCTGAGTTGACCCGCTGGCCGCCAGCTTGCCATCCTGCTTCAGCCTCCGGAGTGGAGGGATCCCGGCTCACTCCGGGCCTGGCTTGAATGTTTGTAATGGAAAGTGGAAATCTCTCTAGCTTTTCGACAAAGGGTGGGAACAAGAGGCGGGGGGCATCTGCCTACCATCCTGTTTGTTAAGAGTCAGGTAAATTTGGATTTAAATCTTAACCCAGCCAGAAGGGTGGAGGGAAGCACAGGAAGTGCCTGACCCCTGACCCTGGGTTCCTCCTCAGGGTTAGGGTGGCGGCCATGTCCCCTGGCTAGGGTGAGGGTTGAAGAGATGGGACAACAGGCAGGTTTAGAGATGAGAGCTGCCGTTATGACTGGTCTGTGACTGGCGTCTGGAAGTCAGGTTTTGTGGCCTGTGGAGCCAGACCTCTCAGGGAGGGAGTCAGCCCTGGCATCCTGGGGAGGCTGGGCTTGAGCCCTGCTCTCACCGTAGCCTCAGTAAAAGCACCTCATTGTTGGCTGGGGATTCCAGGAAAGTTCCTCTCTGGTTTTTATAAGTACTCATAAAGACAATCAGCTGGTCTAAGACTTCTGGAAACTACGTCAAAGGAGATTCCCAGTTAAAGAGACAGAGGTTAGGATAGAGACCCAGCCCTAGGTTCTGGCCGATTCTTAGACTTTGGGGGGAAGTTGGGAAGCAGCCGACCTAGACTTCGAAGATGCTCTTTTGCATGATTTTGACTTTTTTTTTTCCCTTTAGATCCAGGGAACTGCAGATGTAAGCAAGCTGTTGGTCATCCAAGCATCTGAGCCGACCAAAAGTGATGGTAACACCAATGTCATGGGTAAGGGAGATCCTTTCCTGTGGTAGGAGCGTCGTGGTGAAGGGACGTGTAGAACTCATTCCATCCCCAGGAGGCAATTTGAGAGGGCTTCCTGTGGGTTTTCAGTAGGCCCAATCCTCGGGCCCACCCGGGTTGCTGCATTGTTTCAGGGAGATGCTGTAATCCTCCTCCTCCTCTCTCCCTCCATACTCTCAACAGGGGAGAGGGGCTTCTGGGCTGGGCTGGGGGCCTGCCCTGGTAGGCTGGAGCCACGGGGTGAAGCTGTGGGTGGTGGAGGACGCCGAGGGCAGACTCTCCCAGGTGGGCCCGGGAGTGGGGAAGGGGGTGCTCCTGGCAGCTGAAGGTAGTTTGGAACCCGACCCACACCCCTCGGGTTCTCTGGCCCACAGACTTGCGCGAGGTGCTCTTACCCCGTCACCCTGTATGTGCAGTCACTAGACGGCCATCAGCAGCACCTGCGTGGACCGTGCTGCTGAGGACCAGTAAGGCAGACTGTCCTGGGGAGAACTCTGGAAAGGTCTCCCCCACGCTCAGCACCTGCCTTACCAAGTCCCTGCCAGCACTCTCCCCGCTGCCCCAGCACGGACACAGAGCCACCCGTTCACACTCATTTTGTATTGGTTCACGTCAGTGATACACACACTAAGATTCACTTTGCCACAATTATACATACACGATATGCTCCAATTCAGTCCCCAGTACTTAGTCCCCCCACCACCCGCTCCCTTTCCCTACTCTGCTGATCTTTCTGTGGAAGTCATCCTCATTTGTAGCTCTGATCAGCACCATCCCAGTGTGTACAACTCGTGAGACCTGCTAAAGTAATAGAATGCAATTCTTAGGGAAACCCTCCAAATTAACAATTCACTGTCTTCAAATTGTGTGCAAAAAGTGAGATTTTATTAAAATGTTTATAGGTCGCTATGTCTCATTTGCCTAGTTCTTGTAAGATGCAGCCCTACTGCGAGCTGTGCACTAAGTTGGTGAGGAGGAGAGGCAGGCATTAAATAAGTCTTTGTCATTTTCCCTCAACAACAATTTGAACCTCAGGCACCCCTATGGCTCACATTCCACCCCTTGTTCTGGGGTCACAGGTAGCACTGTGTTGTAGGGAACCCCCTCTGCATCTGGGTCGACTGTCCAGGTTGGCCCTGAGATGACCGTTATTACCCTGTCCTGCCCTGCTGCTTCAGAGCCACTTAGGAACACGGTGGTCTGTGGCAAGGTGGCTGGGGACTCAGGGCTTACTATTGGCCCTCTTGGGGTACCCTGAGGGCGACTGAGTCGAATCAGAAAGCAGGGAACAGGCTCTGTGGTTCTTGGGCCTGAGGCCTCCTACTTCCACTAGGCCCTTTGGAATCTTTTTAATTTTTTTTTTTTTGGGGGGGGTACTGGGGATTGAATCCAGGGGCACTGGCCTACTGAGCCATATCCTCAGCTCTATTTTGTATTTTATTCAGAGAAAGGGTCTCACTGAGTTGCTTAGTGACTTGCCATTGCTGAGGCTGGCTTTGAACTCGTGATCCTTCTGCCTCAGCCTACGGAGCTACTGGGATCATAGGTGTGTGCCACTGTGCCTGGCTTGGAATCATTTTTATTCAAAGGGAAACACATTACTCTGTATTCCTTAGTGGGTTTGAGTGAAAAGTCCCACATGGTGAGCCTGTGAATGGGATCTAGCCAGTACACTGTGTCGGACCCACACACATATTTTCTTAAACATTTTAAAATTAGTTGCCACATGAAAACATGTAGAAAGAAGTTTTGCCTTTTTAAAATGCAGATTTTGAGTTTTTTTTTTTTTCCCTGCAATACGAGATCTGCCGACACTCAGCCCTCATTCCTGTGTGACAATTAGTGAGACAGAATACCAGCTGGCCTCTGTAGAGGGGACAGATGCTCCTCATCTGCTGCAGTCCACAATGCTCCCTCCTGCCTTTACCCAGCCCACTTCAGTGTTTGTGAGACCTACCTTATCATTGGGTTTTTGTCAGCCTGTGTGCTGGGCTTTTGCAAGCCTCTTACAAACCTCTGAGGGAAGAAAGTGAAGAGCCCATTTGGAAGGGAGAATGAAAGGGGTGAGGGAGGCTTATAGGAGAAAGCAGATCTATACTTTGAATATTCTTCTGTTGTCTTTACTCTTAAATTCCTAATGCATTTTTTTTTTCCTGTTCAATGCATTCACTTGGTTCACCTTAGTCAACACTGCTCTTCGAACGACCAAGAAGGAATACAACTGGAAGAGAAAAGATATGGTAATGAACTTGGCACTCTGAAAAGGTTTTTCTTTTTGCATTAAACTGCAGAGCAAAGGTGGATGTGAGGTCAAGGAGCAATATGCAGGTGTTGAGGAAAGAGGCCCC
This sequence comes from Ictidomys tridecemlineatus, assembly GCF_052094955.1. Lineage (NCBI taxonomy): Eukaryota > Metazoa > Chordata > Mammalia > Rodentia > Sciuridae > Ictidomys > Ictidomys tridecemlineatus. The sequence continues at coordinate 7,407,550 of NC_135486.1, read as the reverse complement.
TTGCTGCAGCTCATTAATTTGGACAAATCGAGATAAAGCTCATTTGGATTACTTAAAAATTAAAATTATAGAGTATTTATGAAATAAGTAATTTTCCACCCAATTTCCCCTTCCTTGATATCTTCCCTTGGTATTAAGTTAAAAAGTGAGGCTCTGTGGGATCAGGGTGGAGCTGGGACACTAGTGTCAGGGTGCCCATGCTCCTCCTGCCTTTGGACTCTGCACTCTCGTGGATATAGGGCACTGGGCCAGGGTGTGTGGCTGCACACTGACCTTGGGCATCTGCCTGCGGTATCAGTTTTGCTGAAAGATCTTTTAACTCTTAGGTTATTTAAAGTGTTTTATATTAAAGTGGACATTATGGAGTAGGGTGGCGAACTTGCATGAATTTTTAAGGAAAACACCAAACATTTTTAAAATGGAAAGTCCTGTATTTTTGGCCCCCACATCTTTTTCTATGTTCCTCAGCAATCATGGCTAGTTTAGGAAAGACTGAGGAGTGCTGGAAACCAGGGCTAGAGCTGGGGAGGGAAGGGGACTTGTCACTATGGACCGGGACAGAGCAGAGACGAGTCTGGTGGGTGGGCGCTGCCCGAAATGCTATGGCTCTAGGGTCTCTGCTAGCCCCCCAGCAGAGCCCATCTGCCCGTGTTTGGGCAGAGTGGAGGCGCAGTAGCTCTGACGGGGCAGCAGGTGCTGGGCCAATGTAGAGTGGGGCCAGGTAGGCGACAGAGCTAAGCGTGGGCTTCAGGGGCCTTCAGTGCCCTACCTCCTGCCAGTCTCTAAGCCAGACGTCAGGTCACCCCAAATAAACATGCATCTGTCATGCAACTGCAGCTTTAAGAGCAGGCCTGTGGCCCACCCCATCCCCACCAGATAGCCACCTTAAGATCCTTCTAAGAAAAATTTTGGTCCTACTCCTGTCATTTCTGATCCTCAAGGTGGTTTGCAGTGTATTTGTTGGGGGAGGGAAAGGTGCATTGATGAGGGTCATGGTCAATAGTTTTTCAAACAAAGCAACTTGGTTCTTTCTATGCAGCCCTCCTGGGGCCATCCTCTCCTTTCTCTTTAAGGGACTGTATTTCACAGGTGGAAATCTAATTGAGAGCCAAGGAATTGAGCTCATCTGTTACTCTCTTTTCCAGGCCCAATTATTAAAAACAAAAATAAAAACCCAAAACTCTCATTTCACCAATGAATGAAACAAAGTTTCCAGTCTCTGCAGTCAACCATACAGTAAATGGAACTTAACTTTCATAACGTGCTTCTTTTCCTGAAGCCCACCTTTTGACAGACTGATAGAATCTCCTTCCAGTGCAGAGATGCACATGTAGTTAATTCCAATGCATTACTCAAAGTCAGGTGTTTTAAGGGGGAATGTTCCAGATATTAAAAAGGGAACTGTTCAGTAAGTTTTCTGGTTCCACTTAGCAGGTAAGACGTTTTCCCTGAAATGTTCATAGTCTAATATTTTACTTTTGACCTTCTTTTGTAGCAGGACACTAGGTACCAATTTCGAAAAGGGCATTGACACAAATGTGATGTGTGGAGTCGGGTTAAAGGCTGTGCTGCTGTCCTGGTTCGAGTGCTGTAGGATTACCTGACAAGGATTTTCTTAGAAACCGCTGAAACCCAGCTCACTGCTGGATCTCTTCTGTAAGCAGTGGATGGACCGCTGTAAAAACCGATTCTCAGTAGTCGTATAGTGTAGGTGACTTGTTCAGAATTCTTCAGGGTAATGTAAGGTACTTTAAAACTCATGGCCTACCAAATGACACCCTTCTTCTAGCCAAGAGTAAGTTATCAAATGTGTTGTACAATTAATGCATTACTGTCTAAGGCATTAAGACCTGCAAGTTTTATTTGTGAAATTACTATAATTAATGCTTCCTGATATTTTTCAAAGTCCAGTTACTCTCCCCTCCCCAGTCTGGGGAACACTGAAAAGTGGACCGTGATCCACAGTCTTGGTCACGAAAAGCAAAGTTGAGGAGTTAACATTCCTATGTTCCCAGTCCTGTTGGTTGTCACTTTTCATTTTATTTTTAAAAGTTAAATAAAGTTGCGTGTTGTGGTTGACTTTTTATGATGTTTTAGAATCATTCTCATCTCAGTGAGACTTTGAAGATCACATGACACCCAGGGAAGTCATAGCAAGGTGAGAATAGAAGGAAAGGAGAACCTTGCCTTTGGCGTCCCTGTGGGGGTGTGGGTGGGGCTGCTGGTGGGAAGTCCTGCAGGAGCACCACCCACAACCCACAGGGGGACAGGGCCGCTGCTGCTGCTGCTGCTGCTCCTGAAGAGCCTCCTCCTTCATCCCTGGCCTTTCCCTCTCCTGGCCACAAAGCACCTGTAACACCCGGCCTCCCCTTTGCTTCTCAGGAGGAGGGCAAAGCTCTGCCTTCTGTCAGGAAGGGACCCCTCCTGGCCAGACTGCCACGTGGCCAGAGCTGTCTCCGGGCTCATCCTGAGGTGACCTGGCACCTGACCTTGCTACCCTTAACACAGTCAGGTGCTCTTCTTCAGGTCTGGGAGGGCAGTGGGCACCGTAGTGCCCATGGGGCTCGGCATCACCATCACCGGGCTGTTAACAATGGAGCTGTGGCCATCTGAGGTGTCGGTCTCTGGGAATGGGCCCTGGGCTCAGCATTTTGATGGGCTCCTCAGACGCCTTAGTGCATACTGAAACTCGGGGCCCACAAAGGTAGGCGGAGGGCATAGAGGTGGAAAACAGACGCGTGCTGTCCAACTCAGCTGGTAGAACACGTTATCTCCACTATGCAGGGCATATTTGTATCTCACAGGCAAGGAGCGAATCACGTGCCCATTTCTGACCCAACCAGTAACAAAAGGGTGATAATGATCTTTTAACCAGTTAATACATCCTTGTCCTTCAAACCAGAATCAAATGAGTCATGGACATCTAAGGGAGTAAATGACTGACAGTTCACTGCGCCCAGGAACTGGCAGCTTGAGTGGCCATTCTGACCTGGCCGTTGTTGCTGGTGTACCTCCTCCAAGCTTCTCTGCAGATTTCCATCCTTCCTGTGGAAGTTGAAGGTGAGACCAGACTTTTGACATCATCAGTTACACATTTATCACTCAGAAGGCCATCAGCCCACACATCTCATGATTCTTGAGAAGTCCCGTGAACTGCCTCTCCAATTCCTTGTTTCCCACATAGCTGTGATGATCATGTTAATGCACTTTCAATGAATAAATTCTTGGAAACACAATAGAACTTTTTCTGTTTTCAATAAGGGAACTCTACCTTTCCTGTCTGATAGTGTATTTAAAGTGTACCTGGGCTCACTTGTGCCCTAAAAATGCATATTCATTATGGAATATTTCATATTTGCAAAGGAACACTTGCAGTGTCATGGTTTCAAGCTGTTTAGTGAAAGCACCAGCACGTGATTTGAGGGTACATTGACTCTTTTCCTTGGGCTCTTCCAGCATTTTTAAATGGCATCAAATTGTGGAGAAGAGGCAGCTGAATGGAACACCAAGGTTCGGGTGCCTGAGTGGTGAGGAGCAATAGGTTTACTGAGGTTGGGGGAAAAGTTGAAGGATGTGATTGTTTGCTTATTCAATGGCAAATGAATGTCAGACGATTAACTTTAAGAGTCTGAGTAATATTAGAGATTCAGACTCTGCACTGTCAGAAAAGAAAGCTGAAGCCAGACTCTCCATGAGGCAAGGACTGAAGAAGGCAGACTTCAAAGGGAGGGGAGCAATGAGGAACCTAAGCTAGAGAGTGACAGGCCCAGGGCACAGTCAGAGTCACCAGTTCTTAGCCGAGGCTGGCACTCCCCAGAATATTGAGCAACTTGGGATTTTCACCTACGTGTCAAACATTCTTAGTGTCACTCAAGTTTTACATGCAGAGAAATCAAGACAACTGAACTCAATGACTTGTCAAACAGATGGCACTGGGGTTCATGGTCTATGTAATTCTGTTTAATAAAAGGATGAGGAGTTTCATACAAAGGAAGCCAGGTACCTGGTGCTCTGGGTGGAATGTGTCCCCTCAAAATTCAGGTTGGAGCCTGAGGATGGGGCCCTTGATGACTGGGATTGCAGGAGAGTCATCCTCTTAGACAAGTAAGGATTGGACAAGACAGCTGACCACGAGCCAGGAACCGCACCAGACAGACTGCCTGATGTTGGGCTTCCCAGTCTAGGGATGGTGAGAAATGATCTTTACTGTTTCAGCCACCCAACCTAAGGTGTCTTTGTTTAACAGCCCAACCAGACTGAGGCCCACAAATGGGACAGCTGGCACAGTCTAATAAAGTCTGAGGGCGCGTGGATGCACATCATCATGGTCCTTTAAGCCCAGCCATTCCATTTAGGCTGAGGTCATGGTCCTTGTACCGGGGATCACAGTCACAGAGCTCTAGGACCCGAGTGAGAAACCCGAAGGGACAGAGTGGGCCACAGTGTGTGGAAACCACAGGCCCCTGGCCCCAGCTGTCCTCCACCGTCTTCGGTGAACATACTCACGGGAAGCCTCTGCCCTTCGGGGCTGGAGTCCAAAACACGCTTTTAAAACGCAACGCCACAGTGAGAATTCTCTCTTCCAGTTCCAACAAAGGACTTTATTTTCTGATCCCCAAAAAGCAAAATTTAGAAAACAGCAACCCACTGCAAGGACAGTTCCACAACACACAGTCTCACCCGCCTCCCTTCAGTGAGCCCTCCCACACGCACATCATCAACCAAGAGCAGCCCGCCGTGTGGGAACAGTCTGCAGAGGGCACCTGGCACTTGTCTCGCTCACACCTACAGGGACATCCCCGGCAGGCAAAGATCCTCTCTGCAGGCTCCCCACCCTCTTTCTGAAAAGTATTCTTTAGTTGTCAGTGGACCTTTATGTGGTGCCGAGAAGTGAACCCAGTGCCTCCACCACTGAGCCCCAGCCCCAGCCCCAGCCGTCTCCCTTTTTGAAAGAAATTGATTGAAAAAAAAAAGATTTTTTTTAACAGCAAAATATAGATGCCTCTCCTTGTCTTCCCACTTCAATTATCTACTAGAAAAGTACAGAATTGAAAAGTTTTGCCCCCAACTTGTGATCAAAACACTGACTATTAAAGAATGTCTGGGTCACTTCAAGTTCCGGGCCATACACTGAGACGGTTACAGAGGAGGCTGAGCGTCCATTCTAACACTCCCCAAATGGGTGACAGGCGAAAATCAGATCAACACAGCTACACACGTTAGTCATCCTGCGAAGGCATGAAGCAAGCTTCCTCCACAACCAACCACCAGTAACACTGAACACAAACCCGCGGAGACCCAACCAGATCTGAGTCTCAAACACGGAGCCTGTTTCCGAGAGCTGGGGCGTGTGAGCGGAACACTGCTGGTGAAGGCACAGAGTGGGGTCCCGAGGGGTGTTCGTGCCACGTCACTGAAGAAGCCAGAAGAAGAGCGACCCACGACCGCACCGTGATCACACTGATGTCCCCAGGGAGCTGCCTCCGGAGCCGCAGCCGCAGCGCAGCCCGAGCGGAGACGGCCTCAGGGCTGGGGAGTGTAGCGCAGGTACTTCTTGCCCGACGGCAGCTCTTTGGTGAAGACTCCTTTAGGGAACAGTGCTTTGGCCTCCTCTTCGGGGATGGTGGGCAGGACCATCACACTCTCTCCGACCTGTCGAGAGCCATTGGAAAGGGTGAGCAGCAGCCTCACAGTAATGCTGAAGGTCAGTGGCAGGACCTGGGAGGGCAGCGCGGGCCGACGGCGCCCTCAGTTCCCTGCTGCCCTCGGAGGAATTCTGTGTTTGCAGTGGCTCTCTGACCCTTTTGTGAGGGAAGCATTTCCCATCGAGGGCAGTCCTGTCTTACAGCCACCAGTGGCCTGCCACACCCCTGCCCCGATCCCTGCTCTAGTCCCCTGCCCCCTCCTGTCCCTCCCACCGCTCTCAGACTGCTCTTCCCTCACTCTGGATGCCCGTCACCCACCTGCTTCATGTCCTCCCCATGGTGGCCAACCACAAAGCCAGCTGTCCTCCCCCACCCTTGGCAGCACTGGTCGCCACAGCTCAGAGGCCACAGTCCTGTCTACTGGGTGCCCGCCCGCTGGACAGTAAGTCCACGGGGCAGAGACTGCACGCTCTTCTGCTCACCGCTAGCTCCCCAGTGCTCACTGCCTGGGCCCGATAAACGTGCTTCACTAATGGATACAGAATTTACAGTGATTTGCCTGTCAGAAAAAATAAAACCTGGCATCCAGGGCAGCATATTTTAAAAACTGTAGTGACATGAAGATAATTTTGGGATATTATCCATGTCCAAAATAGCTGCAGATATCTTCAGTGTTTTAGGAATGAGTTTCAGAGCCTTCTACATAGGTTTAAAAGATGGAAGCTTAAGGGAAATGAAATGCTTACTACATAAATACACCAACACTTTTATAGCATGACTTGAGAAAAATAACCAATCCAGATTTTGTTAGAAATATTCTGTCATCAGGCAAGGGTTAGATAAAAGTACCCCCCCGCCCCTCCCCCCGCCAATCCTGTTGAGTCTCCCCATCTGAAATGCTTGAGGACAGAAGTATTTCAGATTTTGGAATATTTTTATGGGCTTTATTGCCTGATGATTCCTAACTCAAAAATTTGAAATCTAAAATGTACCATGTCCTTAAGAAGTTCCAGACTTGGGGGCATTTTGGATTGGGGATGCTCAACTTTTTAAAAAGAAGAAAGAAAGAAATCACCATAACCAATTCATTTGTCCAAATTATCTAAAAGTCAGAAAGCGACTAGGGAGTTTATGTATGACAACATATGAAAGTGGAAAGACCGTGTGGCAAATCTTAAACTCAGCCATGAGGAAAAACCCTTGAGAGTGCATGGAACTGGAAACAGGGCCCCGGGTCACGCAGACCCAAGTCCTGCTCAGGCCTTCCAGGCAAGTCGGGGGTCTGCCCTGGGAACAGCTTTACCTTCCAATCAACCGGGGTGGCAACCCTCTTTTCTGCTGTCAGCTGGAGAGAGGTAACTACTCGGAGAATCTCATCAAAGTTCCTGCCAGTGGTGGCTGGGTAGAGGATAGAAAGCTTCAATTTCTTATCAGGACCAAAAACAAACACCTGCAAAGCACAGAAAGGCGCATAAATACAAAGAGTTCTTTCAGTGCTTTTGATTATTCAAGCCACCCAGAAAGCTCTGGTAAAAAGTCGGTAAAAGTGCTCAAGCATGTCAAAACAAAAACAGAAACAAAGCTTCTGTAGACCAAACTACCATCTGTTTTCTTCTCCATGTTACTGTTCCAAACTTAGAGAAGGAAATTGTATTTGGCCCTGGCTATCCCAGGAAGAACCAATCCGAACATTTAATTCAGAAAAGGCCCTGGGAGGTCTATGCCAAAATTAGGGGCGAATACCAGAAAATAATACTAATGGTTGTACATTTGTGCAGATGGGATTGGGCTTGCTCCCTAGTGGATAGAGGAAAGACAAATAAGGAGTAAAAACACTGAGCTGTCTTATGAGGGAGGATATGGCCCCCAACTTTAAAGACAGAGCCGTCAGGAGGGCGATAAAAACGTTCCTTAATTCTAGATGACATCTTAGGACAAACTACTTGTTAGTCCGTGGATTTCCAAGAGCTATGAAATGGGCAGTTTAACAATTTAGGTGAGTATTTTGGCCACTTTGCATTAGCATCTCATAATTGATACCCAGCGATTTCGTAGTTGTGGACGTTCCTGTTTCCTCCAGTGGGCCTGAGCATGTAGGCGGATGTGTGGCTGTCACTAAACTCACCACACGAGCGGTCACAGGCATGCCCTTTTCGTCCTTCTCTGCTGGGTCCAGCATGCCCAACTGGATGGCGAGGTCCCGATTCTTATCATCAATGATGGGAAAGGGTAGCTTTTCTGTGGGCTCCTCACCATTGTAAGCGTTGATATCCTGGAAGGCAGAGGAAAGGGGGCAGAGAATTCTAAACCTGACACACAATGAATTTCATCAGTTAATGGCCATGATCTTGCAAGGCAGGGAAAGTAAGCTTAATTTTCTCCAAGCAAGTTTAATATGATGATGAATGAATAAACAGTTCTTGTTCCAATTATTCAGACAGGAATAACAGCAGAGTATAAGGCCAAAGCCCTTTTTATGCCCAATTCTCTTAAATTCTGCATGCTTTTATGCTTTTGAGAAGGCAGTTCAGCTTTAAAAGACTTAGATTCCAATAGAAGGGAACTCTAGAACACTACAAAGAACACCAGAAACAATGGAATCATTCACAGCAAACATCCAGAAATGATGTCACATGTAAAGAGAATTCTATCGATCTGGTCCCCACCTAAAAGCCCCGTGACTTAGGTATCAGGCTACAAGACAGATATTGAGAAGAGCGTGTATGTCACAGAAACACAGAATGGACAAGCAAAAGGTAAAGCATTTTAAGTCTGAACTAGAGGAAAGAGACGGACGCACCTCCCTCTCCCTAGGAAAACTTCATTCATGTCTTCAGGCTTCTGGAGGAAATTCAGTGGCATTATTTGATGGAGCTGAGAGGGCACTCCAGTGGGCCGAGCAGCCCAGCGACAGAGGTGGGATACAGGTAAGTACCACCTGGCTCAGCCTCAAGGGGACCTACACAGCACAGCTGAGCTGCAGAGGCTCCAAGGAAAGGGCAGACTTCTAACTGGGCCCTCGGAGGAGGAGTCAGGTTCTCCACTGGGAAAGGCAGGCATTCTAGGACGGAGAGAGCTATGAATGGGACCTGGAGGCAGCTTCACGCCCGAGCTAGTGCAGGAGGGTGAAGAACTGAGCTGGGTAGATTTAGGAAGTAAAGAGAACGAGGACTTGAAATTGGGGAGAGAGCGGTGTGCACCCGTCTGCAATCCCTGCTGAGACCAGCCTGGTCAACTTAGTGAGGTCCTGTCTTGAAATAAAAATAAAACAAGCTGGGAGTATACCTCAGCCATAGAGCAACTGCCTCTTTGCATGCAGAGGCCCTGGGCTCAGCCCTCAGTACCAAAAATAATAAGAGTCTACTTACAATTCATGTAGAGCCTTAAAAGTAAAACAGGTCATGGCACAGCAGGTACAAAACCTTTTTGCATTTCTCAACAAAGACAGGATAAAACTAGTGAACTCTGAAATGGGTGACAACAGATTTTGACATATTTCTTAATTTTATTACCTGAACTCTGTCATCACTGGATGCCTATCAAGTCACCACAACTAGGAATAACCAGTGTGGCTTCGTGTTGGAGGCACCTGGAGGTTTCTTACATAACCAGTTCTATGCCAGAGTCTTGGCCTAATTTCTGATTCAATTACAACTGTGAAGTTCACCAGAAGTAATGAACCTGGGTGTGCTCCTACACTTTACAAGGCCTTATACAACTGTTGCTTAATGATTGCCCCTTGCATAAAAGGCAGCATGCACATCATACCCCTGGACACTGGAGAACACATGCTTCGGCTTTATCCTATACAAGATCTGGCCAGTTCCACTCTTCACCATTTAGTACCAAAAAGAACCTCAGTTTGAAGTTCAAATCCCACCAGCATCATTTTCTAGCTAGGCAGTCTTAGGTAAATGTCTCCAAAATTGCCTGTGAGACACCTTAAGAAACACTGGTTATTCACTGCCAAATATCATAAAGAATGAAACAAACAAACAAGCAAAAACCACCTAAAGGAAGATAGATAATGGCCCTTTTTCTTCCTGAACATGTTTCTTCTGATCGTAAACTTTTCAGATTGACTGGTGTGATCTGGCCACGGGATACAGCCCTGGTGAGCACTCACAAGTCATCAGGGTGTCCTTGACTTAGTCCTACACGCTCGTTAGACCCTCGCACACAGGAAAGCTCTCCTCAAAGGGAGCTGCTATTACTTAGCAGCACATTTAGCAAAGTCCTTAAAATGCCTTCAAGTTCTATTTAGACGACCAAATTTTAGGTCCCAAGTAAACACTTCTGCTGCAAGCAGACAATTTCCTCAGTTCATTCATTCCACAAACGCCGCCTGACTGCCTGAGCTGCACCGAGTCTGGGGCTCTGTTTCAGGGGTGGACAAAACAGGAGTCCACCCCTGCTGGGCTCCACTCCAGTGGGAAGGAATGAGTCAATAAAAGAGCAAAGCACAGTGTGTTCTAGTTGGTCACAAGTACTGAGGAGAAGGGAGAGGGAGTGGAGTTGTAATTACAGACAAGGAGGTCTAAGGAAGGTTTTAACGGGGTGCCCTTTGAGTTGAGGCCCCCAAAGTCAAGCTGCTTAAATATATCTGCAGAGCAAGTCTTCCCAACATGAATGTGGATAGATTTTGCAACTGGAGCCAACAAATTTGTGGATAAATCAGACAAGTGGTGTGAAAAAAATAAGAGGAATTAAGAATGGCTCCTGGACTTTTGGCCTGAGTAGCTACAAAAATGTAGTTGCCATTAGCTAAGAAGAGTAAGACCCTGGGTTGAAGAATGGGGCCATTTTGAGAGATGCTCAGCTTGAGATGACTGGACAGCCCACGGAGTGGGCTTTACCCTCCTGGAAGCAAGGAGAGATGAAACCTGAGAATCACCAAGGGAAAGAGTACAGATGTTAGAAGTGGCCCAAGGAAGAAGCTCGGGGCAACTTCAGCAGACATTAAGGGCCGGGAGATGAAGAAGAATCAGACTCGTTCTGAGGGGCAGAACAGTGATGTGGCATCCCACAAGCCAGGAGGGGACATGTTTCAGGACACAGGATGATGGGCTGGGCTGGATGCTACTGGTAATCACTACTGGCTGACACAGAACCACTGGATTTAGAAATGTCGAGGTCACTGTGACGTCCAAGTCAGATTTTCAAATAACCAGTTTGAACCTGAGATTCACTTGTACCTTTACCTCAAAACCAAGCTAGTTGATACAATTTACTTAACACACAGCCTCTATTCTCTCATTGAACAATCAACACAGGAGACTTTTAAAACCTCTGGTCACCAAGAAGTATGTGGGGCTTTCTCCCCACTAACAACCAATCAATTCTGCTTCTGACACCTGCTGGGTGACCTCTAACTCAACTCAGTTTTGAAACTATGTGTACCTGGAGACAGCATCATATGTCACAAGCTGAGGACTCGGTCCCATAAGATTGCCCCTTTCCTCCAATGTCAACTGCAAGTTCCAGGTTGCTGCACCTGTGCTTTTGACTTATGGGCTGTAAATTGTGGCCTATGACCCAATCTTTTCGTTTATTTTGCTAGGGTAGCTCACAGAACTCAGGGGTACCTTCACACTTACTGACTTACTAAAAAGGCTATTATAAAGGACACAGAGGGATAGCTGCATAGGGTGAGGACGGGGGAGCCCATGCTGTCCCCAGGCACACCTTCCAGCTGCTATTCTGCAGCTCCTGGAACCCAGTCATTTTGGGTTCTTATGCAAGCTTCATTACACAGGCAGGGTTGGTTAAATCGCTGGACATGGGTGATGTCTCAACCTTCAGACTTTCCCCTCCCTAGAGGCTGGGAGGTGGGACAGAAAGTCCCAGTCCTCTAATCCTGCCTGGCTCTTTCCAAAGATCAGCTCTAGTTTGAAGCTACCAAGGGGCCTGGCAGCCATCTGCCAACTTGTTAGCATACAAAAAGACACTTATCAACTGGATGAGCCAAGAATTTTAGGAGTTGTTTGGGAGGACAAAAGAGGGCCAGATATACATTTCAAACATCACAGAACTATACCTTGCTCCAGGCAAGATGGTCCTCCACGCTGTCTATGGAGAGGGCGATCAACTTAACATTCTTCTTGGCAAACTCTGGTGCCAGCTTTGCAGCTCTGCCAAGCTCGGTGGTACACACAGGGGTGAAGTCCCGGGGGTGGGAGAAGAGAATGCCCCATCTGAAAGGAAGAAGAGGTCACCATTGAGTAAAGCGTCAAACTCTGTGCAGCGCAAGAAGCCACACAGCATCTGGGTTAAACCAGGCCCCTCCATTCTTTGTTTTTTAAAAGAATGTTATGAAGACATTTGCTTTTAAACCTTTTGGTTGAGAAATACTTTCCAATCCCAGCTCCAGAAAAGACTCTACTGACAGTTCAATCAAATATTCAGGGTGTTCCCTTCTTTAATAACTGTGGAGCCACCCTGACTCTTTCGGCTAGTAAAATCTGTGCTACTTAAGTGGCTTTTTTTTCCCCTAGCATAGTTGTTGACATTCAGCTCCCCAAATGCCCCAAATGCAAGCAGATGCCTGACTGCATTAATAAACAAGATTATGTAATCTAAAACAAATAGGCTTCTATCCTCCATTTACAAGTAAAATTAATGTTGACACTTGGTTTCTTCAAAGAGTGGATATAAACTTTTGTAAAGCTACTTTACTGATCCAAGCTGACCTCCCCAAAGCTTAGCAAGTTTCTTGAGCATCAAGAACAGAACACACGAGAGTACCTCCTTCCCACCTCCACCTGCCATTCAACTCCCAAAGCTTCAGGGGAGGAAAAGGCCTTCAAACAGGATGAAGGCAAGTTGGGGAAGGAGCGATACTTACTGTAGAGGTGAGAGGTATGTGGCATGTTTAGTTTTTAATAATAGGCAATAATCTAGCTCTGAGTAACATCCAGGCCTTAGACTTTATGAAAGGATCAGATGAGAAATAAGAAAAAAGACTTCAGAATTTGTGAAAAACTGAACAGGACGGTTCTTCCCTTACTGTCAAAGAGGTAATGAGTTATTAAGTGGAAGTCTTTTTCCATTGTGAGTCAAGAGACAGTTCTGCTGACTCATGGTGGGGAACTGGTTTTAAGTCACTTCATTAGAAGACCCTCCATCTTCTTGGCCTGCCTTCCCCCAATACTTTACTGCCCTGTTGCTGCTCTTAATTCAAGAGTAATTCAGTTACATTATCCCATTTCCTTCCTTCCTCATTTTCAAAACACAAAAGGTTTCCCCCTTTAAGAGAATGTCCCAGAAAGACCCTGGTAAAGATGTTTTGTTCAGTGAAGATGTGCTATGAAGAAGCTGCCTGGAGCACACACAGAAGTGACAAGGCTCTGTAAACTCCCAGAACACAGTACTGAAAAGCCCTTTGTTTCCGAATTTCAGGGTGGGTTAATTTATTTTTTTTTCTCCAAGAAACACCTGGATCAGAAATTGGCAATCTGACCTGAGATCAAATACAGAATGGCCTTTGGAAAGGCTAATCATGAAGGCCTAAATCTTCTTTTCCAGGCAGGGTTGGCACTGCCATGCCTGACCCTAGGCAGACTTGTGTATCTGTTTGCAGACGAAATATATTTATGCAATATATTTTCCTCGTCTTCCTATTTGTGGCTCCCTAAAAAGATAACCATTTTAATCAAAACCAGAGGCCATTAAGAGATCACAAGCAATCCAAAAAGTATGGAAGGCTTAAACAAGGGACATAATTGTTGCTACAGTAAATATGAATATGCTTTAATATGTATCCCTAATCCATACTAAATTAAGAGTTCTGGTGAGATTTTGTCTCATGGGGTGTGGGAAGGAACACACTGGAAAGAGAGGAATACCTATACTTGGAGTTTGAACTGGCCTTAGTCTATTTTTAAAGTTCTCTTCTGCTGCAAGGTCACCCCTTTTCTAGCCTAGCCGTTTATTTTCTGAATATTTCCTCTAATCAGAAAGCGGAGAAGGTACTTAAGAGGTTGAAAGCTGATGGGAGGGCCTGTTGTGTAAGAATCTTTCCCAGGTTCTCTCTACAGGCCTGACCAATTATTGATTCCTTCCATAAGCTTCTCTGTCACTCTGCATATATATGCATGCACACTGGATACAAAAGGGACACAAATCCAGGAGGAATTTTCCAGCCTGGGAGCAGGGGTATAAAAGGGTCAATAAAACTCCAAAACTAAATAGAACTAGACTCCTCTGGAATGTTTCTGATTGTAACCAAACAACTCACACTTTGCTGATTCAGGAGCTGTAAAAAAGGGTGGCATCAGTTTATTCCTAGGTATTATGATGACAGAATGCCAGGCCAGATCACGGGTCAATCTGGCCAGCGAGGCCATGTGCTGGCCTAAGGGGGAGGGGACCACTGGGAAACAAAAGGGCCTCCGGGTGGGGAGTTACCGCGTCCTGGCACCTCTGTGGCTACTTCCCTCCAAGTGTTGCAAGTTCTGGAATGAAGGACACACGTACCCACTGCACGGTCTTGGTTCCTCCGAAAGCTGTTACCAAATCATATCTTGGCCATCGAAGGAGGCCCTGAACAAAAACTCTTTCAGCCAGCGAGCGGTTTTAAATTTTACGCTGTGTCCAGAAATGGGCCAACCCCACTGCGCGAGCAGAACCCTCAGATAACCCGGGCCGTGTCCTCCCACCTGGGCCTTGGGCACCCACCTCCCCCAGGAAGCAAATTCCAGGAGAGAGGAACGGAGGTCTCTGGGACCCGCCACTAGTCCCGGGAAGTGACCGGTCCCTTCCCCGCGCTCCCTCCTCGGGCCACGTTGCTCGCCCAATTCACTACACCTCCAGGGCCAGCACCCGCCGAGGCCCGGGTCTCCCCCTCCCCTGGAGGGCCAGGGCCCAGCGACCGCGCAGGACGGCGGGCCGCGGCGGCGGCAGCGCTGGCAGGTGCGGCGCAGGGGACACGCCGCGGCAGGCACGTGCGGGGACCGGTGCGGCGGGCGGCGCGCAGGGGGCGGCGCGCAGGGGGCCGCGCGGGCGCAGGACGAAACCGGGAAGCGCCTCGGAGCCCCGGCCGCACGGAGGCCACTTACGAGTCTCCCAGGAAGTCGTGGAACCGGATGCGTCCGATCGTGGTATTGGCCTCGAAGTTGGGAGCTTGGTCCCCGAGAAGGAGCCCTCCGGGCATGGCGGCACCGGTGACGAGAGGACGAGCAGGCGCAGCCGCAGCAGAATGAGCCGCTGGCGGGGACCGAGAGGTGAAGGCTCGCGGGGAGTGGGCGGGGCCGGGCCGGGCCGGGGGCGGGGCCGGGGCGGGGCTCCGGGGCCGCGGCGTCCCCGGGAGGGGGCCTCCCACCTGGCCGCGGCCCGCGGGCGCCCAGGCCGCCTCTGCACGCGCGGGCGGGGCTCGGGAACGTGGAACCCCCGGGCTGGGGCTGCGCGGGTTTGACCCTGCAGCGCGCCCGGGACTAGGGGGAAAGGAGCGGGGCGCCGCGGAGGGGAGCCCCGGGGCGGGGACTCCTGGGCCGGCTCCTGCAGCTGCGCGCCTCGGCGCCGAGGGCCCCGACCCCGGTGTACACCTTCTGGAGGCGACTCCCCACCGGGGGGTCGAGCGACCTCCCACTTGCACCCTTCTTTTCCTGTGACTGTGGCCAGCCTAGCCTTGATGAGCCGTGTCTCTGTCAGGATGTGGCCAGACCCAGGCGTTTGGGGGACCCTGTGTCATAGGAAGTGGCTTTTTTATTGCAGCAAAAATGCCGGGCCAATGTCAGTGCTAAGGTAATAGAACCAAACTTTAATTTTGCCCCCTCCCCCTCCCCAGCGGTTCTTTATGAACTTATAAAAATTAAATACAATTATCTTGAAATCTAAATATAAAATTTAAAACATACTTAATTGAGATCTGTGTACAAATCACCTCTCACCTGGGGAGGTGGGAGGTTTAAATCCATTATTTCCTTTGTACGGGCCAAGCACGACATAGATAAGCTTGTTCTCTTACAGCTTTCATTCTTTTGGGGGGGGATGATAGGTGTCAAAAAATTTGAATGTAAGTAAATGAGACTATATTATAAAGACTTAAGTCCTATGCAGAGAAATAAAATAAGGCTATGTGTTAGAGGGTGAATCGAGGGTTGCTTTGCATTTTGTGGGCTGATCTGGGAAAACCTCCAGATAAATATAGGTATGCATCATAGTGTAGCACTGGTGGCTGTTATTTGGATGATAATAATGATTCATGCCACAACTTGTACTTGCCCTACTATGTGCTAGGCCCCTTATAGCTAATGCACTCTCTCTAATTTGTCTCTAAGCTTTGGTTTTAAAAGCACCACATTTCCACTCCTTTTGTACTGGAGAATGAAGAACTGGGAGAGAAGGGTAGTTTGACCTTAAGGCACTGTTAATGGCGTGTTGTGGAGATGGGCCAGAAAACAGGACTCACCATAGATATGGACAAATGAATTCAGACACAGATAATTGATCTTTATCAAAGACATAATTATATAACTGTGTGTTGTAAAGTAAGCAAACATAATAAACACTTGTTAGAATTTATAGCACCAGAAGCTGCATACTGGCAATGCTTCTGTATTCTGTGAACTTGGTTGCTTTAGCCTTTGCAGCATTTAAAATTCCTTTAAATTAGCTTTTAACATTTTAACAACATGATTTTTCACAAAAATGCCTGGATTTCTGGCTCCTGAAAAGTCAGAAGATCTAGCAACACCAGGCCCATGGTCCACTTGGCAAACTGCGCTGGAGAGTGGCCTTCTTAGAGTTTTGTGTTCCCTGTCACGATGAAGGTCCTCTACTACTTACTGACAGTACAGTAGAATTAGAAGGAAAAGGAAATAGTTCTGGCCTCCCTATGTGTGTCAAAATTCTGCAAAATGACTCAAGAGCCGTCTGTTTCAAGAAAAACTAGATCAGCACGTTTCTTGGTAAAAGTAGAGTGTTCTTGTATGTTTGATATGTAAACAAAGTTGGAACAGCACTGTTCTGCTTGGTCCTTGTGGGTAATTCAGTTTAACCTCTGGCAGGTAACTCACGGTAGGCACTCTGTATAGGGTCAGTGAAAAGTGCATGGAAAAGAAGGAAAGGAAGAGAGTTGCAGAGACCTTCCAGGAGACCAGAATGTGGGAAAGGGAGAGCTGGGCAAAGGGAGATGAAAGCTCTGATACCAGAGAAATACAAATGTTTTCAAGCATCTTCAAGAGTTGGAGAGGACATTGAAATCCTTAGAACCATCTCCCAAGGGACAAGAAGGAAGAGGATGCAGGGATCTTCTGAGGCTGTGACGCTTGCATAATTCACATTCTCTTCTGACCTTACTGCTTTGAACAGATTGAAGAAAAGGTGAAGGAATTGGCCATGACCTTTTGAAGAATAGCACTATGATATGATATCTCTCTTTCCTACTAGATTGTGGCCCTCAAAGGTTTGGCTGTTTTTTATTGATAAATATTTGTAACCTGTTAAACATAGGTTACCTTCCTGCAGCCACAACTGCAAATTTTCTTGACTCCCCAAAATAGAGACTAAAAATCCCTGTTATAATTAGGTAAAAATTTTTATGCATGTGGTAGGGGACCCATAAAACTCAAAAAATTCATGTTAGGATGGTGGGATTAAGTTTTAAAAAACAGTTTTATAAATTTTCTTTTTAGATTCACTTCTTTTCCGGGAATATAAATAAGGCAGCAGGGTCACAGGGTCACAAGCTGAATGATGGCCAGATAAGACAGTAAGCAAAGTCCAAACAGCCAGGTAACAGAGTGGGGATTGGCAGGAACCCCAGGAGCACAGCTGCGGATGGCTCATGGCTCTCTTCCCTGTGTACAGGTGATGTCATCTCATCCTGTGACTTTAAAGTACATCTCTATGCTGAGGATGCCTATTTTCATCTTCAGACAAGCTCACCATCTGTATGGCCGGCCAGTGCCCATTTGACACCTTGACCTGAATGTGCCCCAAACATTTGAAATAGGTCCAAAATGTGACCCTTAACCACCCCAAGTTCATTTGATCCATAGCAATTTTCCCTTTCTCTTTAGAAGAAGCATCATCCTGATTTCTCCTAAGCCCCACAGGAGTCTTAACACCAAGTTCCAGTGATTCCGCCTTCAAAGCATGTCTTGTAGCTGTTTGGGTTTCCATCTCTACTCCTCGCCTCTGCACTCAGGGCTGTTAGTTTGTTTCCTTTTAGCTCCAAACTTGCCTTTCTTTTTGTTCTGTGGATACTGAGCTGTGCCCTGCAAGCCGTGTTTTCTGCCTGCTGTCAAGCTGGAGTGGAAGGTATTGAAGGGATTCTCGAGGCTGGAGAGGGAAGACAGAACTTATCTTTTTCCTGTTGTGTTCATGACAGAGTGGGTCAGCACACAGCTGGCCCTGGCAGTGGCCTGGTGAGCAGATGTCTTCACTGCAGTGGTGGGTGGCATATTTCTGCAGCAGCTGACCATCTTCTCAGAGGCCTGAATCGTGGCTTGTTGTGGGTCTTCTCTGCATTTCTCAATGTCTACCTTGTTAATCTTCCCCTCAGTCCTAGGAGTGATAGCCGTATTCTGATTGCCACTTTTTTTTTTTTTTTACACCATACAATTTAATTTTTTTAGTAGTTAACCACTTTTTTTTTTTTTTAAACCAAGGTAACAGTTCATTACAATCCCAGTTCCATTGTTTCAGTTAGTGTGTGGTTTCTGTCTCTTGACTGGACTCTGACTGACACCAAAGTTGGGATCAGGAGTAGTTCTAGGAAGAGACTCTCAAATATTGTTTTGGGGGTTATTTTGCTCTGAGCTTTTGCTAATGGGCAACCCAGGGCCATCATCCCTGACATTCGCTGTCCCCACAATCAAATGATCACCCTTGGTTGATTGTGATGAAATGCCAGCTGTAGCTGTGCTGTGGGGGCCCAGGGGGCTGCTGCACTTGATGTCAGGGCAGGACTGGTGGTTCAGGGTGGGTATGGCTGAGCGTGGTGGAGTGCTTACAGATGAGGCTGAAGACTCCAATCCTTGAACTGTTGGTCCAAATCTTGAACTACCGTGGCAGCCCTAAAAGAACCTTTTACTTCTTGTAGCCACAGAGTTGATACTGTTAAGTTCAAAGGCCAAGTTTGATTGTAGCAGTGACAGAGTAACAACATCTGTTGAATTCACAGCCTTGCCATTCACATTTTTCATGTGAAATATTAGGGCCATTGATTCAGGAAGGCAGGAAACTCTAAAACTCAAGGTGGGGATGTTATGGTTTGGATGTGAAGTGTTCCCTAAAAGCTCACATGTGAGAAAAGGCAAGAAGGTTTGGAGGAGAAATGACTGGGTTATAGCCTTGACCCAATCAGATTACTCCCTGGTGGGATTCACTGAGTGGTAACTGGAGGCAGGTGGGGTGTGGCTGGAGGAAGTGGTTCATTGGTAGTGGGGCTATGGGGTATATATTTTGTATCTGGCAAGTGGAGACCTCTCTCTGTTTTCTGATCACCCCATGAGCTGCTTTTCTCTGCCACACTCCTCCATCAAGATGTTCAGCCTCACCTGTAGCCCAGAGGAGTGGAGCCAGACTTCTGTGGACTGTGACCTCTGAAACTGTGAGCGCTCAAATAAACTTTTTCTCTTTTACGATTGTTCTGTTGGGTATTTTAGTTCCAGCAGTAAAAAAGCTGACTAAAACAGGGGATGTGTGGTTGGACTCAAATGAGGCTGAGAACCCCGAACCCCGGGTCATGCTGAGTCAGCCTGGCCAGTGCAGGGAGCTGGCTCTTCTTTGTTTAGAAGCCTTTTCCTTTCCCCTCCAGAACCTAGTAACTACCTCACTGGAGCAGATGCCTCACAAAAGAGAGGATGCCCATTCTCCTTAAAACTTACCCATCTCTTGCTTTCATGAGCCCATTATTAGGGTCATCTCCACTGTGTTCCAGTGGCTGCAGGTTCCTGAGTTAACTAGGTGCCCAGCTCACGTCCCCAGATTCACCTCCTCAGGGAGTCACTGTGTGCTCTGCAGGGGGAGTATTGGCCGAGACGGCCTTGCTGGACACCACGCTCTGTATTCTTAAGCAGTCTCTTTTGACACCACGTTTTCAAAACTAAAATTGCGAAGTGATATTAAATTAACTCGTAAATGGAAGAGTCTCAAAGGAAACACAGGCCTGGTGGCTGTGGGCAATTCTGCACTTGTCAGGACTGCCTCCGGGCCCCGCCAGCTGCAATGAACATGGTTCTAGCTTCCTAACTGTACGGGTGGTACTTCAGTGGGGTGGTAATCGTGGGTTGGAGAAATGGTGCATCTGGCAGACGGAGCCTCTCTCAGATCTCTTCCCCTCAAGATTTTGAGCACTGAGTCATCTCTAGCAAATGACTGGAATGTAGCTGTTGAAAGAGGGGATCTCTGTTCTAAGGAGTGTGAGTTTGCCTAATCCTTAGCTACAGAGCCCAAGTGTCTCTAGACTAAGTCCTTTCCCTACAGAGGGCTAAACAGTTAGGGTTATGTAAGCAGAGTGTTTACCCATGCCATTGGTCACTCCTTCCTAAGAGTCTCCTGGGCACTTAGGTGAATTTTGCAATCAACAATCAAAACCCTTTGTGAAATATTGATGGATGCATTGGAGGCTCAGAATGGAATCTTTTACTGTTGGTTTTTACTTTTGTGTGCCCACTGAAGTACATAGTCAGTTCTTGTCATTAAGCACCCCGACCTCATTTCCATCTCGTGTTAGTTGAGAGCCAAGCCATGAGTTCTGAAAGGGAAACCTTGGGTGCAGGCCTGTGGGTGCCTGCTAATTTTGTCCCCTTGCATGGTCCTGTCTCTGGAATCAGTGCTGGTCAGAGAGGGAGCTGGGTAGGACAGGTGTCAGGTTCACAGCCAGCATCTCTGATGGGATTAACAACTCTTCAGGGAGCCGAGGAGGAGTGTCAGACATGTAGACTCCCTCAATATTTAAACAGTTGGACTTATTTGATATTTAAGAGTATTTACAACGTTATAATTATTATGTGCCTTATCTCTTCCTGCTAACTCCCTGGTTCCCTCGTTCAGCAAGCGTTGCCTTTCTGCACGGGGCACAGGTGTGAGGCAGGCAGAGCGTAGAGTGAAGCAATCTTTCCCCTCAGCTCTGTTTTCTCATCCTACGTCTTTCCCTTTTCCCCAAACATTTCTTCTTTCCCATTCCTTTCTCTCTTTTACGCTGTTCAGGTATGTAATAAAAATTGTTTTGTTTATTAAGACTCAGCTAATTCAAATCAGGAAGCTCTGGGTTTGCAGTAATTTTATAGCCAAGCTGCACTTCTGCATAATGCCCGAGCAGAGCATTGGCCCCACGCTCTGGCCCTCTGCTCTTTCACCGTCTACCTGTTCCCTCTCTCAGCTAAGGACAATCTCTGCTTCCTCAGGAGACAATTTTATTTTTAGAGGACTCTCTGCCTAGCTACATTGTCCATATGAGGTTGGAAAAAACTCAGTTCCACCCAGATGTGTCACCCCTAAGAGTAGTTTGGAATGGCTCCAGAAAGGACAATCTGTAAAAAGATAAAAGCATGCGTTTGTTGTGGATCTAGAGAGGACTAGAGAGCACCACTTTGGCTTTGCGTTTTCTCCTGGCTGCATAGCACAGGATCTGTTTCACTTGCCCAACACGATCTGCTGTGGTTACTTAATAAATATTTACTGATAGCAGTGGATAAAAACTAAGAAGCCAGGCCGGGCATTGCGGTGAGCTGGACATAGTCTGTGAGAGCAAACAACATTGACTTCTCCATGTTCCTTTCCAAGCTGGGAGTTGTGTTTGTGATTTGTATTTTGAGTCCTAAATTGGAGCCAGAAACTGGACCAAATGGGGAAATGACCATTGAAAACAAGGCCCAAGAGAGGCTGGGCATGCTTCCGCTGCTTGACAGCAGGACTGTGAGGTTGCCTCGGCCCAGACGCCAACTGCAGAGCGCGCAGGGACTCCCTAGAAGAGGCCACAGATCTGGGGACCTGGGCTGAGACCCGCGGCCACTTCCTGCCACTGAATCCCACTGAAATTTGACCCTACCTAGAGATGAGTCTAGTGTGTAAGAAGGCGTGGGCAGGTTCCCAGGATGGTGGGCATCCTCTTTCTGCCCCAGTGAGGTGGTTACAGGGTTTTTGGGAGGTGGGTGGGACGGAAGATATATCAGACACAGAAGGGCTCTGTTTTTCTAGTTTTTTTTTTCCTTTAGATTTTATATTTAGAGCTATGATCCATTTTAAGTTAATTTTGTACAAGGTTTTCTAAAGTATAAGACAGACTTATATATGTACCTACTTACCTGCCTCGGTACCTGCCTACCTACCTGTGTTTCCATCCATCCATCCATGCGTTTATTTGCATTTGAACGTCCAAACGTTCTGGAACCATTTGTCAAAAATACTATAATTTCTCTGTTGAATTTCTTTTGCACCTTAGTCAAAAATTAATTGACCATAAATGAAAGGTTTTAGTTTTGGACTCTCAATTCTATTTCATGGACCTGTATTTCTCTTTGCCACTATCACACTGTCTTGACTGCTACAAGTCTTAAAATAATATGAGACCTCCAACATGTTTTCTTCTCATTTTTTGACTATTCTGGTTTATTTGGCTTTTCTTATAAATTTTTGAATCGGCTTGTCTGAATCTATAAAACACCCTGCTGGAATTTTGATTGAGATTGCATCGAGTCTAGATTTGGTCAGAGAGAACTGACATCTTGTCAATATTGAATCTTCTAATCTATGGATACTGTTGGTCTCTATTTTCTTAGCTCTTCTTTGATTTCTTTTCTCAACATTTTGTATTCAGTAGACAGACTGTCATATTTTATTATTTTTAGACCTAAGTACTTCTCTTATTTTTGGTGCTATTATAAATGGTAGTTTTTTTTTTTAATTCAAGTGTTAACTCTTTATCGCTGGCTGTAGGAATACAGTTGAGTTTTGTGTATTGACTTACATTTGTCCTGCCACTTCACCAGTTCATTTACTAGTTGTAGGAGATTTCTGTAGCCACAAATACAATTGGCCAAGATATTTTGTCTTGTCACACTGTCCTGTTCAGGGAAAAAAACTACAACTTTTGTGCCTGTTCATTCCCCTTGGAAAATGTTTATTGTCATGTTCAGGGAAAAAAACTACAACTTTCGTGTCTGTTAATTCCGCTTGGAAAATGTTTATTGAGCTCTTAGTAAGTGTTCATGGATGAAGCTAGAACTAGGTGCTGATAAACAGCTAACAGAAGAGGTAGAAATGGTGGCTCCTTGCTCTAGTTTGGATTTTTTTTTGTGTGTGTGTACCAGGGTTTGAATCCTGGGGTGTTTAACTATTGAGACACATCCCCACTCCTCTTTTATTTTTATTTTGAGACAGGATCTTGCTAAATTGTTGAGGCTGGTCTTGAACTTGTGATCCTCCTGCCTCAGCCTCCCAAGTTTCTGGGATTACAGGTGTGCACTATGGTGCCTGGCTCTAGTTTGGATCTTAAATATTCTCCAGAGGCCAGAGTCCCCAAGGGTGGGGGCTATCGGGAGATGGTAGAATTTAGAGGGTGGGGCTTAGAGGGAGGTCTTTAGGACTTTGGAGGTGTGGCCTGGAGGACATTGTGGGATCCCAGCTTCTTCCTTTCCTCTCTTCGTGGCATGAGGTGAATGGTTTTCTCCTCCATGGACTCCTGCCACCATGTGCTACCTCACCATAGGCTCACAAGCAGCAGGGCCAACTGGCCATGGATGGGAACCTCCATATATGTGAGTCAAGACAAGCCCTCTCTTTGTAATTACTTCAGGCCCATTGCTATAGTGATGGAAAGCTGACTGACATACTCCTCTTCAGGAAGTGGAAATCGGGTGGTGAAGAAAACCTGGGTATGCACAGAGAATGCAGAGTAAGGGCATGCAATCCCGAGGCTGGAAAGTCGGAGAAGACCTCGAGAAGGAAGTAGGATCTGGGCTAGTTACTGCCCGGCAGGCAGGGCTTGGAGAAGGGAGTCAAAGGGCACTTGAGCAGGGAAGGCTTGTGTGGGGAACAATGCTTTGGGCACTCTGCACAGAGCAGAAGTTCCTGGGGAGGGCCTCGGTCCAAGTGATGGCCCAGGGAGGCTGAGCTCCTGGTGGGTGCAGTTTGGTGTGGGTCGCAGGCTCTGGAGAGATATTTTTCTGGCTGAAGGAGCAGAATCTTTATACACAGTTCAGTTTAAGTATATTTGAGAGGTTTTGTTCAAAGCAATACAATCCTAGAGCAGGGACTCTTTCAAGATTCACTAATCTCTGGGAGAACATCATGAACAACGCAGGCACACACACATCCTTGTACACCCACACACACACATCCTTGTACACCCACACACACACATCCTTGTACACCCACACACTTGAAAGTGGACTTTATTTTGAAGTGAAAAATAGAAAATGTTCAAAGCACCCATGCTTAGATGAAAATCGAGTGTTCTCTGAGCAAGTAATAACAGATTATCTTTGGACTGAATTTATAGCCTTTTAATGGCAAAAGGGGGAGGAAATGAGAATAAGGCAAAGAGTGGGAAAAGAGGAGAGAAGACGAGGAGGAAAGCAGGAACCGGAGAGACCGAAGGGAGCAGGTGGGAAGGAAAGCCCTGGGGGAGGCGGGTGGGAGGAGGCCGGGGCCAGGCTGGGGTGAGAAGCCCGTGGTTTAGGGCTCTGGGCAGGTTGGAGTCCCACTGCTCTGGTTTCCCTTGGGCGAAAGGTAAAGAGAGGAGGTGACCTCTGCTCTGACCAGTGCCCGAGGAGTCCTCGGCAATCCCCAGTAGGGAGCAGCTTTTATTCCCATCTTTGTTATTGACTCTTTATAATCAGGGTGGGATATTTGTGACGAAATTACTTAAAATTTAGGAATGCTATAGGATTAGTAATTTAGGCATTACATTATATTTAAAAAACCCTACAGTTTGCTTTGATGGATTTTATACCCAACAGATTGCATTAATTATTATTATTATTATTAATATTTTGTAACACTGGGTATTGAATCCAGGATGCTCTACAACTGAGCTACAGTCCCAGCACTTTTTGCTTTTTATTTTGAAACAGGATCTCACTGAGTTGCCCAGCCTGGTCCCCAGTTCTTAATGGCTTACCTTGGCCTCCCAAATTGCTGGGATTACAGGCATTCACCACCATTTGCGGCTGCATTAGTGATTTTAAAGAGGGATTTAGAATGCCACATTTCATAATGCCTGCAGATTGCATCCGAAGACAGTGTTTGTTTAAACATAAATCGGAGCCAGGCGTGGTGGGGCACACCTATAATCTCAGTGACTCTGAAGCTGAGACAGGAGGATTACAGGTTTGAAGCCTGGCTCTGCAACTTCGTAAGACTCTGTGACAAAATAAAAAGAAAAAAAGAGAAGGATTAGAGATATAACTCATTGGAAGAGACCCCTGGGTTCAATCCCCAGTGTCACCAAAACAAAAAAAGAAAGGCTTTCACCAGGATGAAACTTCTGTTTACTTGAAGCTTCTGCGGCAGATGCTACTGACTCCAGTATCATCCTCAGACAGGGTGGAATCGAAATCAGACGGATCTGGGCTTCTCACCCAGGGGAGGGTAGATTTCCTTCCCGGGGCACGAGCCACGTGTTTGGTGGTGGGGCAGGGGAGGGATGGGGCTGCCGGCTGTGTCCAGGGTCCACTGGCCGGGGCACCTCCAGCAATGCCCGGTGTCTAACTTCCCATCACACACTTTCCTCTTTCCTCCCCTCCTGACTGCTGTGAGGGAGGCAGGATTATGGCCACAGGCCACCACCAGGGCATTCAGAGTGATGCCAGGGCAGAAGCACCTCCGAGGAGGAGTTGGGACCACAGAGGCCAGCGGGCGGTCAGAGGCCTGGCTGCTGGAGTGGCCGCTACGACGAGTGACTCTGATTCTAATTTGTGGATTTCAGAAAAGTGTGTGCTGCCGAGTCAGTTGGACACTGTTGGAAGGAGATGACAGAAGAGCCAGAGACGGGAGGCTGGCCCGGCACTATTAGAACAGGAGAGTTGGGCTGTAACAATGTAAAACACTGGCACACAGCTTGCTGTGGATTAGAAAAGAGGCTCTTTGTTCTGAAATGCCTTGTGAGTGAAGGTTAAGGAGGGGGGCTGGGTGGGACACAGTGACCTGCCCTCCTGCCTGCTGCTCTCCCAGCCCTCCTGCTTCTCCTCCAAGCCCCTCAACCCAGCTTGTGTTGGGGAGGGGCAGCTCCACCTGTTTGATGGGTGCAGTTGTGTGGCTGCGTGAGGCCAGGGACTGTGCTTCATCCTGCTGTCGAGTCCCTGCCTGTTTGCCGCATGGTGGGCCCATGAGACTACAGGGAGTAAATGGAAACAGTATACCAGGCTCTGAATTCAGAGGCCGGTGGCCTGGACTTTCAACCAGTTTTATTCTTGTTAGCTCCAAGAGGTTGGCCTTTAGCATCTCATCTCTCTACTGTACTGGTTAATGTAAGAATTCATGGAAAATGTCCGTCTCCTTTTGTGAGCTGAGGCTGCTACAGAAACTTAACACACACGTCTTTCAGGTCTTTCTTCACTTGTTACCTATGTGGTGAGCACTTCCCAGTTCCTTAGCTGGATCTGGACTGGGAAAGTGAGGGAGCCCAGGCAGCTGAGTGGCTTCAAGTCTGGACTTGCCTCTGCCCGTCACCACCCTGTTCTGCAGATGAGCTACTTGCAGTCTTGACTGTTGTCCTAAGTACAGATGTTTATTATGGGTGTTTACAGGGCTACACTGCAGAAGGTGGTACAGGACCGTTCATTCCTCCTCTTGCTTATTAATTTATTCAGCAAACTGTCTTAGATGCTAGGAAATTAAATTTTTAAAAAAGTCATACTGTCCAGTGAGGGAGACAGAACTCAAACAGGTAGACAGATCATACAAGATTATAAGTTGAGATAAACTGCAGGGAAGAAGTAAATTAGGCACTGCTCTGGTGGGTAAGGTTGGCTGGAGCCATAGTTGGAGCAATTAGAGCCCTCTATTAGCTGGGACATGGTGGAGAAAACGAGCCAACCATGCCGAAAGCAAAAGTGGTGTTAAGAACATTCTGGGCAGAGAGAATGGCTGTGGGAAGGCCCTGAGGCTGGGGAATCTAGGGCAGAGAAGACAATGGCCAGGTAAGTCCTGGTGTGAGGCCGGGTCCTGCTTGACTGAGACCTGTGGTGTGTGTGGTTCAGATCCCTCACTGCATGAGCCCAGGACTTTCCCAGTCTCAGAGCCAAACTCAAACTGTTGCCTAAAAGATTTCACATTTTCAGACTCATTGAAACCTGGGAGATATTCTTATCTCTGCCCTCTGCCAACCACTCCGCCTCATCTCTAATCACTCAGCAAATCCTTCTGATTACATCTTCAAATAGCTTTGCAAATCCATTCTCTCCCCTTCACTCCCCTGCGGAAGCCTGGTCAGCCCATGCTCCTCTCCTGGGCTGCCGGGTCCAGCCAGCAGTGGCCTGAAACTCGCCTGGGGAGGCGCTGGGGAAGTCTGACTAGCGTCTGCACAGTGGCCTATCAGCCCACCAACACACCGGGTTGGAAGTGACATGGGAGACGTGTGCAGCTGAGTTTCTTGGACCAGAACACGCCAGCAGCAGCCCTCAGGTGTGCCCACTCCCTTCTAGTAACTCAGCCCCTGTGATCTTTTAAGGGCGTAATTCTGGTCATGCCCCTCCCTTCCACGATGCCTTCCCACTGTGTTCTGACTTTATCCTGATCTGGGTGGACATGTCTTGAAAGGTCAGCCCAGCCCTGGTCCTAGTTCTTATTGAGAATGTTGGATCAAACCCTGAATCCACATCCAGATCTCAGCCCTGAGTCTGCTGAATGACCTTGGCCACCCCTGGGAGGGCCATTAGCTCCTTTAGTTTGATGGAGGACGCTGCAACTCTGGGAAGGTGCATAAGTAAGTGTGCTAGTCAGCTTTCCATTACTATAACAAATACCTGAGACAAGCAACTTATAAAGAGGAAGGGTTTATTTTGACTCACAATTTTAGAGGTTCTATTCCTTGATCAGTTGCCCACATTATGTTCAGGCTTTGGTGAGAGTGTCACATAGCCATGGCAGGGAGCACAAACCATAGCAAAACTGAAGAGCTTGTGGCTGGGAAGTGGAGGAGATAGACAAGAGGTCCAACTGTTGGCTTCCAGGGCCTGCCCACAGTGAACCTAAGACCTCCTGCGAGGCTCCACCTGCTGAAGTCCCACCACCTCCCAGTAGCAGCACCAGGCTGGGGACCAAGCCAACACACAGGCCTTGGGGGCACTGAAGGTGTAAACCAAGGCAGTGAGTGTAGGATGATGAAGAAGCAAACCTTGCTGCTGACATTTTGTACTAAGTTGAGAATAAGTGGGTCATTTTTGTGGTATGTTTTGTTAATTATTGAAGATGTTTGAAAAGTTTTCACAATGATCAGACATGTTAAGTTGTGTTTTTAATTTAAAGTGTTCCGAAATATTTTATATTAGACTTATTATTTTAATTTGAAATATATAAAAACGTCAATGTACAACTAATGGTTACATGTTTACGATAACCTGATGGGTCACGCACAGGTTTGATTTTTTTCAGGTTTGCAGGAGTTTCTCAAGGGCTTCCACAGCCTCCGCTCCTAAGGCCACGCTTGTTGGAAATTAGAAGGGGCTGAGATGATCACATACATTACATTTAGAGATTCGATATTTACGTCCACATGATGAATTTATAAATAGAATAACAATAATCTTAATTTGAACCTGGGGGCTTTCAGAACTAGGTTTAAAACATCTTAAACTGGGTTAAACTTAAAAGCATTTTAGAACTTGTTTTTACAATTTACAACCTTAAGTATCACAGATGAGTCGGAGAACTGCCGTGCTCCTTTGATGTACAAGAGCATAAAAACTTGACCATAAAAACTTGACTGCTGCACCTACACGCACGGGCAGGGAAATTTCTGGAAGGAGAAAAGTGTAGTGATTTCTCCTGGGAGGAAGGGAGAGTTTCATTCTGTCAATCTTCTGTACAGTTTTGATTTTTAAAATTGTGTATCTAATTACTTTCAACGAGAAGCAGAGAGCAGTTTAAAAAGACCCATGAAGAAAGACAAATGCTGCCTGTTCTCACTCATATGAGGAAGCTAAGTCTGATCTATGGAAGTGGAGAGTGGGACAGTGTCGCAGAGGCTGGGAGAGGAGGGGGAGAGTGGGGGCCCTTGACGGCAGCGGAGCCAGAGAAGAGGCAGGAGGTGTCCCAGCACAGGGGCATGACGATGGGATGCAGCTGCTTGTAATGTATTTTATGAGAAACTAGAAGAGTTGGAAGGGGAACACCAAGAAATGGTGTTTGATGAAGTGGAAAGGCTGATTGCCCGGTTTGATCATGACACATTGTGACATGTACTGAATTATCACACTGTCCCCATAAATAGGTACGGTTATTATGAACCAATTTTTAAAAAGGCCCATGGAGACAGGAATGTAAAGGCTGGAAGGATGAGGGGGAGGAGGAAGGTGAGAGCAGGGCACCTGAGGGCTCTGAACACTCCTGGGTGTACAGATGCTGTGGGTGTGACCACCAGGAGGCAGTGGGTCACCAAAGGGTGCTTGTCCAGCCAAGGACACAGGTGAACCGTCTCATCCTCAGCAAGAGAAGCAGAATATCACCGGTTAGCTCACAGGCTCAGAGTGACCACCAGTGTGAGCAGTGGTCACAGGTTCTGCAGAACACTGGTGCATTTCCTCATTTAGCTATGAGTTCATCCAGCTTAGGGGAGAGGAAACGGAAACTCGTCAAGTGACTTAGTCAAGGTGAAGCCGTTGGTGATGGGGTCAGGACCCCAGTCGTGGTTTTCAGACACCGCACTCGGTGCTCTGGAGATGATTTTTCCTGCTCTTTAGCTTTGCTGGGTAGATTTGCCGCTGGAGATTTTGGACCAGGTCTCTGGAGCAGCTTTCTTATTAAGAATGCCACCTTGTGACTGTACATTCACAATGTGTGCCTTTGGGGGATTGACCCCTCTGAGGGGATGGTAGGATGATGTCATTTCACAGCCTTCAGAGGACTCACTGATGACATTAGCTGGCTGGGGCATTCATCAGCCACAGCAGGACTGATGCAGTCAGGTGCACTCGTGTTGGTCAGCCCCTTCCATCACTGTAACAGTCACCTAGACGATCAACTTAGAAGAAAGCCTTGTTTGGGCACATGTTTTGGAGGTTTCAGGCCGTGAACACTTAGCCCTATTGCTTTACACCCCACGGCGGGAGTGTGTGGTGTAGCAAAACACTCACTGCATGGCTGAAAAAGAGAGGAGGAAGCCAGCGTCCAGAATCCCCTTCAAGGGTTTTCCTAAAAGCACACAACAAAACAAATTCCAACAAAATTGATTAAATGGAGGACAATGACAGTAATGACAGTAATAAGATTTGAGAAAACAAAGATGAATGCTTTAGGATTTTATAGTAAGAAGAATGGCCTTTTTACCCAAAGAAAAGCCATCCAGGAAAAGGCTAATGGCACTGATTGTACAATAACTTAAAACTACCACCAACTAAATTGATAGGCAAACAATATAGGCTCTTCACAACCCTTGCCCGCCCCCTCCCCAAACAATAAATTTAAATTCCTTAAAATAGAAAAAGTCTGGAGAGCTTGGCTCGGAGCACCCTCAGGGTGGAAATTCTTGGAGAGCGCCATATTCACCGTTACCATTTTATTACAGTGAAGGAAGGAGACTAAGGTCTGCAGAGGGAAGAGACCCACAGGGCAGCATCTGAGGGGGGTCCCAGTGCAGGTTTTGGCCTTTACCTTAGCCTTACCTCCTGGCCACAGTGGGGTACATTGTATTGCCAACTGAGGGACTCATCAGGGCCTCTGGTGTGCAGAGGGTCCAAGCCCCATCCCAAGTCAAATAACCTTTGCCTTGGCTGGTGGCCCCACTCAGTGCAGGGTTTCAGAGCCCCAGCGATCACCTCCCAGCAGCCAAGGGCCAAAGCCAGAGGTTAGTTCTTCACTAAAGGGAAACTCAGCATATTGTGCCTATCAGGTTGATCAAGTTGTGTCATTGTTGGGACGCAATCCTGGACATTTCAGCACACCCCAGTGGACCTTTTATTTTTTCATTTTTTTAACTACAGAAGACCTCTCCTGCCCCCCACCCTTGCAGCCCCCTCAAGCAGCCCTCCTCAGTGTCTCCTGCCTTAGGGGGACAGTCTGAGGCATTCTGTACCATCCACCACAGTCTCCCTGGGACATGAGGCTTGGGTTGCCCATTGTGATAGCTGGCGTAGGGACCCACGACTCTGGGCCACCTGTGCCTTTGGATGCCCGTTATCCATTTCCCCTGTTCTATCCGTGTTACTCAAATAAACTTATTGCATTTCTTGCACCTGAATCCTGGTCTCAAGGTCTGCTTCTGGGAGATACCAAAACAAAGATGTGGCAGGAATGTGTGCAGACGGACACTCTTCATCCTCTCCTTTGTGAAGTGTGAACAATTCAGCGTTTCTGGTGGAGACTTTGGAAATATTTATCAAGTTGACTTAAAATATGCCTAGTCTTTGTGTGTGTCAGCTTTATGTCACTATAGCAAATACATAGATAATGAACTTAGGAAGACAAAGGTTCGTTTTGGCTCGGGTTTGGAGGTTTCATGCCCACTGTGGTGAGGCAGCACATCATGGTAGGGAACATTGGCTGAGTCTTAGAACCACCAATATGAAAAAATTCACAGCATACAAAGAAACCCACCATATCACTTCCCCTATAATGCTATTCTCCAAATTGGCCTTCCTCTGGCATCCTAACCCAACACTTTTGTTGTCTCAATCTGGCTAACAGGTTCGTAACATCTTAACCTGGTACAGAGAAAGTAAAAGATTTTGTGAAAATTATTTACACTGAATATGCAGTTTCCTTTTGGCTTTACCTGCTGCTAGAATGTCGAACAATGAAATGTTATTCAACTATAAGCTTTTTACCTTATGTTGTGCTACAGTAATCTTTGTTGCTCTTATTAGGTGTGATTTAAAAATCAGCCTTAATTATTTTGGCTTAGAAATATGCATAATTCTTCATTACTTCTTTTTTTTCCTATTTTTTTATTTTTTATTTTTTCCTATTTTTTTAAATTGGTTTGTTATACATGATGTGTTATACATGCATTATACATGTGTTATGCATGATGGGGAAAAGGGAACACTCATACATTGTTGGTGGGACTGCATATTGGTGCAACCACTCTGGAAAGCAGTATGGAGATTCCTTAAAAGACTAGGAGTGGAACCACCATTTGACCCAGTTATCCCACTCCTTGGCATATATCCAAAGGACTTAAAATCAGCATATACAGTGACACAGCTACATCAATGTTTATAGCACAATTCAAAGAGTTAAGCTATGGAACTAACCTAGGTGCCCATCAACAGATGAATAGATAAAGAAATTGTGGTATATATACACAATTGAGTATTATTCAGCCATAAAGAAGAATGACTTTATGACATATGCCAGTAAATGGATGGATCTGGAGACTATCATGCTAAGTGAAATAAGCCTATCCCCAAAAAACAAAGGTCGAGTGTTATCTCTGATATGTGGATGCTAACCCACAATAACGTGGGGGAAGGGAAGAAGAGAAGTTTAGTAGATGAGACAAAGGGGAATGAAAGGGAGAGGGGGGAATGGGAATAGGAAAGACAGTAGAATAAATCTCACATAATTTTCTTATTTACACATATGAAATTACCTAAGTGAATCCCACCATCATGCCCACCCGTGAGAATGGGGTCCTATTTAGAATAAGATATATTCCATGCTTGAATGATTTTATCGGAATGGATTCTATGGTCATAAACATGCAAATTTTAAAAAAGATCTGTGAGCAATAATCCGAGCTGAGGAAGCAGCTGTGAATCCTGCACCGTGGTGATGTGACGACCTGTGTTGGCAAACTTGAGGTGCCCGGCTGGCTCAGGAAAGAATGCAACCTGGCGGCGTGTGCTTCCTTGGTGCTGCATATTAGATTCCCCGGCAAGCGCCTGTCTGTGTCCTGGGACCCTGTGACTGAGCATGTGAACTGTGGCTCTGCTCCCTTCTCAAGTGGAAATGACCCTGCAGAAAGGGCAGAGCAGGAAGAGGGGCAGAGGCCTTAGAGTGAGCCGCCCTGGACGAGGCCTTCCAGCCTCCTCTGGAGGACTGTGACAAAGGTTAAGACTAGCTTTGGGGTGGGTTTGGGAGGAGCTGCTGTTTAATTATGGGGCTTGCTTTCAAAGGAAAGCTGACAGGCAGCCCAGCACCTCCCTGAAGGTTCTTGCCAACACAGAGACCTGTGTCTGCTGTGGCCACCCTACCGGAAGGGGTCACGGTGGTTAAGGAGAAGTTTTTCTGCAACAAGGACCGATGAGGGGGATTGAGGATATTTCAAAAGTCCCATAAAAGCATTTTATTCACCTCCACTTAAAAACCAAGCCCACGAATTGCAGGTTCTGGGGCGAAGGAGCGCTGGGCTTGCTCACAGCTGCTGGAGGCCGTGGGCGGCCTGCGCTCAGGACTGGGGCTGAGTCTGAGTCTGGGGGACTGGCTCCTCTCTGCGCTGTTTCCAAAAGCCAGGAGGTGTGAGCAGAGTGGCCGTGGGTTCTGGGGATTAGGACATGGGCGTCTTTCGGGGATAATTATTCTGCCTGCTGTGCGTGTATAACTGAGGCAGAAAGCGGGATTTTAACAGAGAACAGCCCGTGGGGAACGTGGGCATGGCCCATGATGTGGTCACAGTCCCAGGCGTGGCCTCCTTGCCGCCAGTTCACACTCTCCTGGGACACACTCGCCCGCTCCCATTTCTCTCTCTCTTAGGTGGGACTGGATTTCTAACCTGTGCTCTTTTCTGGCCCCTCAACTGAACGTGTCCCCAGGGTGCCATCGGCTTCCCTGGCAGACCTGCCCTCACCACCTCTTGTCTGGTGCTGCTGGCCACATCTCAACCTCACCCTTCCTTCATCTCCTGTGACAGCCATTGTAAGTCCTAGGGATCCCGTTTCCATGAGAATGCTATCGCCCATCCCTTTTCCCTGTTCCCAGGGCCACTTTCTCCTTTCAGAACTTTATGTTCTTTTCTCGGATTATGAACTGGTCTTCCTAGTTGCCCTGCCCAGTGTCCGTGGCAATAATAGTCACTTTAGTGGAACCCTGCAGGTAGGATCCCGTTAATCCTCATAACCACGACAGCTGAGCCCAGCCCACGGGCAGGCCCGAGGCAGAAGTTCAAGGACACAGCCCATCAGAGACAAGAAGACACCATGAGGAGCCACATTCGCCAGGAGCCTGTTCTAGTTTGCTTACCCAGTTGAAGGAGAGCAGAGGCCTCAGAGAAGGACACGTTTGCTGGGTGGAACGTCGGAGCTGCTTGGAAAGCCGGGGATTGCTGCCGGGCAGGGTTCCACGTTTCCTTTTGGAGAACTTGACTAAACATAAAGGAGACCTGATTGGAGGGGCTTCCCGTTGTTGCAGCCTGAAGACCCACCGTCAGGTCCCATCACACAGATGAGGCTCAGAGGGTGGAAGTCACCCCAAGTCGCATAGGCAGCAGGTGACGGAACTGGCCCTCTGTTTTAGGAACCAAGTTCCCTGTGCTTCCCACTCCAGGGTTTGCCTGCACCCTGCTCACAGCCTCGCTTCTCACTCTGTTCTCTGAGCCTCAATGTGGCAATGAAGCCAAACTCCACTCCTGGGACCCGACTGTCCCTCCTTTGTGTCTTTTCCTCTGTGGTTTCCTCTGCCTAAAAAGTCCTGGAGCCCGTCCTAGCCCTGGAAAGCCCGGAAGCCACACTGCTGGCTCCAGGAGGCTGTGAGTCTCACTGGGAAGAGCTGTTGATCACCAGCTGCTGGCCTCAGGACTCAGTGACCGAGTGGAAGGGCGTGAGGGACTGGAGTCATTCACGTCTGCTCCCCCGTCATCTGAGGTCCCAGCATCGTGGCATTCCTGAAGCAGAGACCAGGCCCTCACCAGCCACCAAACCTCTGCTGTCTTCATCTTGGGCCCTCATCAGCCTCCAAAACAGTGAGAACTAACTTTCCTGGCTTCCAAGTTACCCAATCTCAGATATTTTGTTGTAGCAGCACCATGGACCAAGATACTCAATTAACATACGTGACGGCACCCCCACAAGATTATAATGGTGCTGAAAAATTCCCACTGCCTAGTGATGGGCAGACACCTGACATCACCGGGAGGCACGATGCTCCTGTGTCATGGTGATGTTGGTGTAAACCAACCTGCCGTGCTGCCACACGAAAGTCATCTGCAATCGCACACGGTTCACAGTACTTCATGAATACGTGACTATGCTCCTGGTTTGCACACTTGCTACTTCATACTTTTCCCGTGGTGTGTGCATGCCCTCTACCTATAAAGACAAGTTTTCTGTAAAAAACACGTTACACCTGCAGCAGCATCACACACCTTGTATCCACCGCATCCTGGTGGCATCTAGAGGCCGCAAGGCATGGTGGAGCCGTACCCTCGGGGTTAGTGCATGGCACTTGCACAATAGCAGAACTGCCTAGGGCAAAGTTCTCAGCCTGTTTCCTGTCATTAAGCAACAGCCACTGAGTGAACGCTGGAGACACAGAAGGGAGGTGTAGTTTGGCTGGACTTTGCTTCTGTGTCCTTCCACAGATCATTTCTTCTCCACCTCTGTGGGGGTGTCCCTCCCACCTCCAGTGCCCAGCCCTTCCTGGAGAACCGTTCCTGGGCCCACACCACCCAGCTTGACAGCCTGACACGGTCATCAAGCTGTTACTGAGCCCCTGCCACGTGAAAGGCTGCGGGTCGTGTTCTGTGGGAGCAGGGAAGGCTCTGCAGAGGAAGTGGGATTCAGGATCAGAGGCTGCGGCTGATGGCAGAGGTAGAAAGTGGGTGGGGTAAAGTCATGCCTGGCAGCGAAGTTCAGCTCCGACTCTCCTGGTTACTGGCTTTGTAATCTTGAAAAAAGAGAATCATATAATTGCTTTGGAAATCAGTTTCCTCACATGTGACATGGAAGTAATCAGACCTATGTTGCAGGGTGGGGGTAAGATTAATGTGAAAGCCCCGTATTGGCGAGAAGGCTTCTGGTTGTAAGTGCTCTGAATGAAGCTAAGATACAACGTGGACCAGCGTCTTCTGTGGTCAGTGTTGAAGTGACAGACCTCCTTTCTCCACGTCACCAACGTTCCCACCTTACGATGCCTACTGTCTTGCTTGCTGAAGACGGCGGCTTTCTTCCTCCTGCGGGGCACCGTGGATGGGTGTTCCGTCACTCCAGGACTGTAGACCGCCTGGTTCTCCAAGGGAGGGGGAACTGAATGGGCTCCACCTTCTCTGCCCACACTTGGTCATTTTAAGCCTGCACCTGTGCTCATTGGTGTCTCTTCTCCTGGGACGTGGCATCTTAGCCTGGTCAGCAATTACTGGCCTAGAAAGAGCCAGCTGAGGTGCCTCTCTGGAATCCTCTTGGCCTCCTAGTCTGGCTTTGTTCACCTTGACCAAGGGCACTGCTCTCTCATTGCACAATACCCCACCCTGCTTACGCTAGGCTCTCGGGCCCTTGGAGACTGGCACCCAGTACTCACTTATTATGTGACTGTTGAATGAGTGAGTACAGTTCTCCAGTCTCTCCCAGCCCTGTCTTTTTACTCCCCGTACCAAGCGGGGTGGGGTAAAGTCATGCCCGACAGTGCATTTCTTTCTCCTGTTCAGCATTGTTAATGGATTTCCATTAGAGACACTTCCCGCTCTGACCATCAAAATGATCCCAGGTGTTAATTGTAATGGTAACACTAGATCTTGCACTATTTGCTCAGCAACTTTACTTTTATAAGCTCCTTTAAAAGTTCCTTTGTTACCTTTTTCTTTTTTTCTACTAAGGACTAACCTTGACCTTGGGGTGGGAGGTACTGTCCTGTTATGGTCCCACCTTAGGAAAATAAACCCTATAGTGAAATACAAGTTGAAGATGTGGGTGCATCAAGAGTAGTGAATATTTTATTTCCTTATAATGCGAAGGCACTGTAGTTCCTCCCCTCTTTATGTTAGGTTTAAATTACTGTATTGGGTTTCATGTAATTTAAGCCAGAAGAACAAGTTGGGGTGGACTATTGTATTTAAATGTCAGTTCAGAGTTCAAAGAGGTAGCCTTGAAAGAGTTATAGAAACAGGAATGTCCTGCAGGAGAATAAAACAAAACAACAATAACAACAGGCAAACCCAACAAAACCCCAACCAGATGAAAACCCCACAAATGAACAAACAAACAAAAGAAGGAAGTTTTCACTGTTTTTCCAAAAAGGATAGTTTGGCAAAGAGAAAAGGAGTCACAGGACTTCACTGTTTAGTGAGTCCTCAGCCAGGAAGGAGAGCTGTTCTTTAGGGAGTTGGGAACTGTGACAAGGGTTATTTTA
Organism: Ictidomys tridecemlineatus; assembly: GCF_052094955.1. Taxonomy (NCBI): domain Eukaryota; kingdom Metazoa; phylum Chordata; class Mammalia; order Rodentia; family Sciuridae; genus Ictidomys; species Ictidomys tridecemlineatus. Next base: position 7,370,519 of record NC_135486.1, on the reverse strand, counting down.
CCGGAGGATGGAAGCAGCCGTCAGGTGATAGCTCCCTGGGCAGCAAGGAGGAGGCAACTCATGGAGGGCCTGGGGTCCGGAGCTCAGGGACACTGATCACCAGCTGTTGGTCTGATCAACTTACTTGCCTTCCTGGATGTTGCTTCCTTATGCAGGTCGAGTTGTCAAATTTAGTAAATAAAAATGCAGGAAGATCAGTTAAATTTGAGTTTCAGGTAAACAATACTTATTTTTCATATAAATACATTCTATGAAATATTTATGTCCCATGCAATAACTGTGTCCTGAGTGTTGCATGGGAGACATGCTAAACTACTATTTCTTATGTATCTGAAATTCTGATTTAACTTTGCATTCTGTTTTTTACCTGGTGACATAAGTGTGTGTGTGTGTGTGTGTGTGTGTGTGTGTGTGTATTTGGGAGGGGTTGATATGAGTATCTTGTAGGGGTGTTGTGAAGATAAAAATAATACTACATTTATGTCTTACTACTGGTAAGGTTTTAAACTATGGTAGAGTCAAAAACCAATGGACGTGGGGGTAAGAGGGTAAAAAAAAAGTTGGTGGAATGAGATGGACATGTATGAAGAAGACACAAATGGTGTGAATATGTGTACAGCAGAGATATGAAAAATTGTGCTCTATATTTGCAATATGATTTGCAATGCATTGTGCTGTCATATATAACAAATTAGAATTAAAAAATTTAAAAAAGGACCTTTTTTAGTATAATAGTTAATAAATGTCTCTAAATGTCATTTTGCCTTATGAGAGCTTGGGGGATAGTTCTGACTTTAAACTAAGGAGAGATGAGTCATAATCAAAGTCTGGGAGTAAGATAATTAAGCAGTGATAATGATCACTATATATTATAATTAATTACTTATGTTTTCTTTTAAGAGTTTGTTCCCTGGGGTATTGTATCTAAATGATTTTTAACTTGTGCTTTTGTTTTAGATATTTATATTGTCTTAGTTTTGTTCTGAAACTGAAAGAAAACATTTAACTGTATCTTGAAGAAACCAGGCCGCCATGTTAAACCTGATGGTGGGGCTTCCCGTGAGGGAAGAAAGGCTTCTACTGCCCCCTGGTGGTCATGTACTCTAACTGATGGACCCAAGAGCCACCCTAGGGGTTTTGTTGAACTGAAGGCACCAAGATGTGTCTACCAGGGACTGTGTCCTTTGCAGCTGGCTAAGAGAGGTGGAGCAGGGAAAATGGGGAAGCCCTTTCCACTCCTGGGTGCTGCAGGTCTCCAGCCTGAAGCAAAGAAGTGCAGGAGAGGCTTTGGGCTGGGCAGAGTCCAGAGCCTTGCCATGACAGTTCCCTTAAAGGCCAAGACAAAGGGCTTCTTCCTTTAATGGCCACGTGAGGTCAGCAGAGTCTGTGGTTGCCCAGCTTTGATCCCAAGCCAGGAGAGGGCAAACCAGACAGTGGGCTGAAGGAACCAAGAAAAAGGGGACAAAGAAAGCTTTTGCTCACATCCTGTTGCATGTGGCTCACTGAGTCAGCAGGTGTTAAATGGATAGCTGTATCACAAGGTTAAACCTTGTGTGCAGGAGGTGGGTTCAGAGATGCTAAAGGTGAGCACGTGAACCAAACAGCAGTGGGATCTTGGCTTCTCTTCTTCCACACGAATACGCAGAGGTGGAAATCAGGGAGTGTCCGGGGTAAAGTTATCAGTAGAGTCTGGGATTCTAGTAAAACCCCCCATTAAAAAAAAAAAAAAAGTAACAAATCTGTAAGTTCATTGTTGTAGGGACGTAACTGGAGTCTAGTTTGGGTCTCCTGACCTAAGAAGGGCTCCTTCCTTTTGTCCTGTCTTCTGTCTCAGTGGTTCTTTCCAAGCCCTGCAGGGACATGCGGGGCAGGAACCTTCCATACCTGTCCCCCAGCCTCCCCCCCCCTCCTCTGACCTCTCAGTTTCCCTCCTCTGTAGCTCAAACCATGCTAACCTTCGAGGGCTGCCCGGCCGTCTGCTCAGGCCTCCCTACCCACCGCATCAGGGTGGGTTAGGATCTCTGTTTGCAAGTGAGGACCTGGAGCAGGGACGACTTGCCCGGGCCTCCTCACTTTTTTTAAGAGTGAAAGGTTTTAAGACACCTACAAGTGAAAATGTGCTCCCCACTCACCCCCGCCAAATCTAACTCTGCCATGTTCCTTTCAGCTGTGTGCATTGAGATGACTAATGGAAGAGACCTCCTGCGGGGAACTTTCACAGCTCGCAGGTGGCACTGTTGCTACCAGTCAGCAGGAACTTACCTTGGGCGTTTACATACCAGATGTCACCCCAAAGGCCCCTGACCCCAGGTTTCTGGGGATTAATAAGAATGCTGCTCTGAGCCTTAGGACGTGCACTGTGGGAGTGCCCATCCTGTGTGGGGGCATCATCTAGCCCCCCACTCCTCCCTGCAAGCCGAGGAAGTGTCCAGATGCAGGCATCGATTCATCGGTGGCAGGGAGCAGCCTGGTAACAATAGCTGTGCTACCCGCCCACTACTGGAGGGGTAGGGAAGGGGGTACCTAGATGAAGAATCAGGGCCCCTGAGGGTCAGTAGCTGGATGTCCAGGAAGGCAGCAAACAAACTCTTGGAGAATTACTCATCTTGGGGGTGCATTCTGCAGAGCAGGTGCTCTGTGAGCTCAGAAGAGGGTGCCTAACTCAAAGGTGCCAGGGAGCTCAGCCTGACCAAGCAAAGTCTCTAACATTTTCTTAAAATGTGTCCCCTGCACCCTAGTTTAAAAAGCAACAAAACACCACACAATGGTGCACACCTGGAGTCCCAGCTACTCAGGAGGATGAGGCAGGAGGACCCTAAGTTTCAGCTCAGCCTGGGCAACACAGCAAGATCCTGTCTCAAGATAAAAAGGACCGGAATGTAGCTCAAAGGTAGAGGGCCCCTGTGTTCAATCCCTGGTAACACTCATGCACGAACGCACGCATGCACAAAGGGGCAATACATCTCATTGCAAATAATTTAAACTTTACAGCAAATATATGTTCTTTTGAAATTCAGGGAGTGAGTGGAACTAGGAAATTGATTAGTGGGATTTCTCTCTGTGCTCATGAATGTACTGCTACTCCTCTGCATTACTTCTCAAACATATCCGGTTAGAGAAACATTTTAAAATTGGCTACCCCTTATCTCTCAGTATTGTTACTAGCATTCACGGACACAATTTGGAAATGCTGCCCCCGGGGAAATACATGTCCTATTTAAAAACTAGAGGGAATAATGTAATCTCAGGTTGCAATGATTAAAAAATGATTTGGAAAGTGGGTGCCAAGGATACTTCCTTCCACCAGGGATAACCCTTTGTCATGTCCTTAATGAAGTTTTGGATATGATGGGCTACTAGGCCAGGAGAGCTTTGGGCACTGCAGGGAGGGTCTCCATGCTGCCTCCCCACCCCAGTCACCTCTTTGGCAGCCCCCTCCTGCCCCTTGCCCTCCCAGTCTCTCCCTAGATCCCCTGTAGGGCTCCTCTGTGTTCCAGGAAGAGGGCTTCAGTTCCCTGCCCCTGGGGCTGGGCCTCATGAGCAGCCTGCCCTGGCTATTCAGACCAGCCCCAGGACCCGTTCTCTTGGAATTTGGATGCATCTACTGTAGGCCAGGTCCCTGCAACAATTGAGCAGACCCCGGAGCCCCCCTGCTGAGCCCCCCCCCAGTGCAGGCCTACATCTGCCCAGACCTACCCTGCCACCCCCCACCCTCACCAGAAGACCACTGCCTTTAGAGATGAGGCCCGACCTAGGGGAGGCTACAGTTGGCTACACCTTTTTGGACATTGATTTGGACAGTTCATCAGCCCCCAAAAGGGCCAGTCTCTCAGCCTGGTTAGTCCCTGACCTTCTTCCAGGACCTGCCCCTGTCCGGCCAGTGGGCTGCTGGGGCTCCCTGTACTTGCAGTCGAAGAGTGACCTTCCTTTTCTCCCAGAACGTCCTAGACCCACAGATGTACATTCAGACCACAGATCAAGCAAGACAGACAAAACAGGCACCAACCCAGCTCCTGAAGGCCACCTAGAAAGAGCGTTTGCATTCTTTTCAATGAGTATCCAGCACTGCTACAAAGGAAGAGCAGACTCCGCCCTGCGTCCTGGTGGCGCACTGTGAGGGGCTTGTCCTTACGCCCCTTCCCGTGGGGAAGGCTGAGCTCAGAGAGGCCTGGCTCACACACTGAAGAGCAGCAAAGCCAGGCCGGAACAACGACAGCTTTGGTCCCTCTGTCACATGCTGTCCCGGGAACCCTCTGGACTACCAAGATTGGTGCTCTTGGCCCCTAGAGCAGCCCAAAGCCACAGAGTGAGCGCGACTCCCGCGGAGTTCGCCCTGCGTCAGGCCTCTGGTTCCCTCCTTTAGGAGCCTCGGTTCCCTGCTGTTCCTAACACAGAAGGTTGGGAAGCAGCTGTTCTGGGGCCTCCAGGTGCTTTTGGCTTGTCTCTCTGCAGCTGTCCACAGGACTCCAGCTCGACTAGCTCCACCCACGAACTTGCCCCTTGACAGTTAAGCCACCTGCCAAGTGCTCTTGATGGCAGAATTGTTGTGGAGATACCTAAAGAGAGATGGGAGGTGTACTCCTGTTCCCAATTAACCGGTAAAGAAAAAAAAATGATTTGACACCCGTTAAAAACAGCAAGAAGGACTTTGTTCAGGACAGTCGAGTGAGGCCAAGAGTATTGCACCGGGTAAGAGGTTAAACTCAACCTGAGCATAACTGGAATGAGCAGGATCCCACAGCCCGTGGCCAGGGTGAGGGGGCTGATGGAAAATTACCAAGAGGAAAGTGCTTAGGTATCAGGTGTGGAGGAAGAGGGCCTTGACTGGGTCTTGTGGCTGGGAATTCTCAATAAATGGGCTGAGCCTGCGGGATTCATTGCCAAAACTGGGCTCAGAGACCCAGGGTGAGGCCTAGTTAGAAGAAGGTCAAAGGAGCCTGACTCAAGTTGGTCAGGAAGGAAGTCTCTGCCAGCACACGTGAAATATGTGAGTCGGGACCTGAGCTCAGAACCCAGAGCAACAGGAGGTGGTAGTGGGCCAGCCGTGGACACCGCAGGGGCTCGGGGGGCATCTGGAGGACATGCCTGGGCTCTTCCAGCCCCGGGCTCAGGACTGGCCTTTAGACAGGCCGCTGGCTTCATCTCACATTCTTTCATCTCTTACAGCCACGACTTCCACACACTTTTCTTCTAGTGCTTTATAAGCTTGAATTTCGAGGGTTTTGATTCTTTCTACTGAAAGCAAGAGTGAGAAGTATAAAGGCTTTATTTAGACCTTGAACAAAGGATTCTGGCCTCATTTTTCTCTTCTGTAATATGAGACAATCACCACCATCGACGACATTGTGCCCCCTCCCTCCCCAAATTCATATGCAGAAGCCCTAAACCCTCACCTGACTACTTGGAGGTAAGGTAGACGAGGCTGTGAGGCTGGGTCCCTGGTCCAACAGGACTCATGTCTTTATCAGAAGAGGAAGAGACATCAGGGATTTTTCTTCCACTCTGTGTCCACAGAAGAAAGGCCACATGAAGTCATCGAGGAGGTGTAGACCCCCGTCCAGCAAGGTCAACTGAACCCAAGCCGCTCGTGTGAATTCGGGGTGATGCAAAATACCACGCAGACACGGAGCACCTTTTTATATGAGTTTCAGGACGGCTTCCCTGGCCCCTGGCCTCAGGCTCCCACAGAGGGGGCAAGAGAAAGTCACGAGAGGCTGACGGGGGTGGGGTGGGGGGGTGCATGTTCTGGAACTGGCTTTTATTGGGGGATGCTGTTTCTTAGAACATTGTATCCGAAAAAGCGCACTAGGTAGTGTTACAGAGGAACCAGTGAGTGTAACTCAACCCCACCAGGGGATGCCTACTCCTGGAGCCACGCCTCATCATCCGAGCAGAGATAAAGCTGGAGTTATTGCGGGGCGCAATAATTGTTTAGTACCCCTTGTTCTGGACTAAAGAGTGTGTATTTCCAGAGCGGCTCCCACATAGTCCCCCTTCTTTCTTTGAAAAAGTAGGTGATGAGTCGCTATCTCTCGAGTTCCTGAATTCTTGCTCTGAAGGCACAGCATCCTGTGATTACAATGCAAGAGAGGATTAATAGCAAAGAGAACAGTTCAATAATATACCACACAGAATGTTTCAGGATGTTTCCAGGGTTAGAGCCATTTTACCCCTGAAGTATTTGATCAGCTGAAGAGGTAGGATCCAAAAGAGCATTTTGTGTATCTTGAATATGATGATGTAAAGAATGTGAAGCATGTGCCCAGTCATACAAAGACATTTGCTGACAAACAGCAACCACTTTATCCATCTTATCATTACCTGATGGTAAAGGCCCTGGGAGACTAGTGTGGGCCCGTATATGGCCTATAAAACATGGATGTTGATGCATTTGAATTGTCTTCTGCAAAATATGAAACAAATTGAATAACTCTTGGGGTGGTGTGTACACAATAGTTGAAGCTTCCCATGGGCTCGATAACACAATTAATTGCCCTGACATCTTGCAACAACCTCCATTTACCAGACTTTTTGTATTCCATGGACTAAAAGAAGGTTTGATTCGTTTCAACTGTAGCCTGAAGTTGTTCCTGGACCAACATATTGGCTGTTTTAAGTTTCTCCCATGTAAAGGGCCACTGACAAACCCAGATTGGCTCTTCTGTAAGCCAGTTAATCTTTTCTGCTGTTTTTGGGGCTGGGAAGAAAGTCAGTGCTCCTACAAAAATTTTGACTGGATGAATTAAGTAGTCTTCACTGGGGATACTGGGTTATAGGTAAATACCCTTCACGTGAATTCCCTCCAAATTTCCTAGGAGAAATAATTTTTTTGATTAAGTCCCTGAGATGATACAATGGAGTTTGGAGTTATTAATAACAAACCCAAGGTGCTTAGAATATCTCAACCCCATAAATTTACTGGCATAGTGTCTCGAGAATTCCTGTCTTTATCCTCCCACCAAAGATACTAAGAAGGTTGAGAAATTTGGCCAATCCTTCTAAGCTGACAGGTGCAATGTGTAAAGGCCATTTCTTTGGTCAGTACCTGCTAGAAATAACCGACTTGTCTGCTCCTGTAGGGAGCACACCTCTGAAATTTTCATTGTTGATTTTAAGATCCAACAGAGGGCGCTCCTGTCCAACCAGACGGGGCGTCCTGGGACCTGGAACTCGGGTTTTCACCAGGGGCTGAGGAGTGAGTCTGAATTGTGCTACCACATCCCTTGGAGAAGGCTGAATATGCAGTTCGTTGGAACTGTAACCCTGACCTCTCCTTCGAAATTTGGATCAATGACACCTGGCAACACCTGCGCTCCTCTTTGAGTTCAATTGCTTCGTCCCATCACATGGTATTGGCCCGTGAATCTCTGTAGGGATTTGTCATGAGCCCATTTCAGGAGTTAAAATTAGTCCCATGGCTGGTCGCAGTCCCAAGCTCTCCAAACCCTGGGGCGGAAACACCCAGAAGGATAGTAAAGCTGGGCCGGCTGGGCTAGTCTTGATGCCGTCTGACTGCGAGCCTGCAGCTCCTGTACCAGTGTAAACTGCAAGGCCCCCACTGTTTGGCAGGGCTGAGGCAGGCCTGGTGGTGACAGTGGTGATGGTAGTGAAGCCACAAACAGTGGCTGGCCACTTCTGCTGTGCCTTCCAGAGCCTCCCCATGCCACGTGGTCACCTCTCCAACGTGGTCACCTCTCCAACAGCATCAGCGTGAACCAGGTGATCTCCCCGGCTGTGTGGCGACCCACAGTCCCTAGCCAGGTGCCCAGCCTTACCACATTAAAACATTGCCACTGAGAATGGCGTCTCCTAGACTGGATCCGTAAAACCTGCTTTAAAGCCACAGCGAGAGTCAAAACTTGTTATTGCCTGGGACCCACGTCAGAACGAAGGCGAATAAATTCAGAAACAGTTTCTTTTTTTCCGATGGCAGACTTTATTGGCATTTTCAAAAGCTGATTGTTTGACCCAAACCTTCAGTGCATTTGAGTCACCAGTGGTCCTACTAGCTCTCTGGTAAAGGTGTGCCACAGAATGGAGAATTTCTCCTCTGGTCCCTGCCGGATCTGACTGAAATCTCATTTTTTTTCACCTTTATTTGGTATTTCTCTCCAGGCTCTCCTAGCATATGTACCAGCTGATCATAAGTTGGCAAATCATAATTTAACTGTTGTTCTGAATCCCGTTCCAGTTAGCATCTTTACGGGGCTATCAATACCATGTCTGAGATTTCCTTTGGCTTGTTCATTGCAAAAATCCATCCAGTTTGATCTCCATAATTTCTAAAACTCATTTCCAGCTCACTTTCTGTTAAGCCACAATGCAAAGGAAAGACCACTGACTCCAATTTTAAATCAAATTAAAGCAAGCCTGTAATCCCAACCAGCCGGGACTGTCTCTCCCAAATCCTTGGGTTAGAGAACAGTACTCCAGCTCTCCAGGAGCGCAGCTCTATAGCACAAAAAGTTGCAAGAGGGGGGTGTCTTGAGAACGTACAGATAACAAGATTTTGACAAGCATCATACAAAGGCAGCTAGTAGGTTAATGGTCTAAATGGTTCAGCACTTAGGGAGTAAATTTAGTTCCCAACTATGAGGCACCATTAGGATTTCAGAGAGGGTTGTTATCTGGTCCGGGAAAACCAGGCGTGGGTGAGTTCAAGGTGTGGGCAGGCATTCCAAACAAGTTTAGAAATCACAGTAATTTATAGTAAAACAAATTTCATGACTTTGTGATGGGATGGCTCCCAATCTTAAGATGGAATTAGGCTGGGTTCATCGTTTCTCCATCGGACTGGGTGGCCCTGATCTGCTGTAATTTGAATAGTCTTGGGTCTTGAGGTTTAGGAGCTACAGACTGGCGTGGCTTGACTCTGCCCTTAGTCCAGGCACAGACAGACGAATTCATCTTGGGACACAAGGCTGTTTGCCATGTTCAAAGGTCCTAATTGTATTCTGCAGCCCTTCCAACCATTCCCTGGGGGACCAGTGGTCCTCTTCTTGGTCTGGGAATAGACACATTCCTAAGGCAGTCTAGACTTTCTGAATATTCTCTATCGTACTTCTAGGTAGTTTAGTGGAGAGGCAACCTTTAACCAGCTTTCTACCTACCCTCTCCCAGGCATGCAAATTAGGCAATTCTTCCTCCCAAAACCACAGACGGACACCGTTGACTATTTTTAGGAATTGAGTGAGCTGGGCTCTCTTGATCTGTTTTCTCCTACGATTAGTTAACATCACCAGGATCATGAGGACGATGAACTCCCCATGTTACTGATTAGCATCCCTTCCTCTCTGTCTGCAACCTGTTTTCCTCTCACAACACAGTCCAACGTTCCTCTGAATTTTTGAAGTGTGCTCAACCAGAGTGAACTCGCCAAATTCACAACAAATGCCCCACATTGGGCACCCATCGGCTGCCCCCTGTCCATCGCAGGCAATGGAACCAAAGTCACTTGTATGAATTTGGGGTGATGCAAAATACCACACGGACACTGAATACTTTTTTATATGAGCTGGAGGATGGCTTCCCTGGCCCCTGGCCTTAGGCTTCCACAAGGGGGACAAGAGAAAGTCATAAGAGGCTGACGAGAGAGGGGGAGGGGTGCACATTCTGGAGTTTTTTTTTTTTCTTTTAATAGAAATTTGCTTTTATTGGGGGATGCTGTTTCTTAGAACATTCTATCTAAAAATGGGCACTGGGTAGGATTACAAAGGAACAGGTGAGTGTAACTCAACCCCACCAGGGGACGCCTACTCCTGGAGCCACACCTCATCATCCAAGTGGAAGTAAAGCCCGAGTTATTGTGGGGTGCAATGATTGTTCAGTATCTCTTGCTTGGGACTAATGGGCATGTATTTCCAGAGCAGCTCCCAACAAGAAGGTGACCACCTGTAGGCAGGAAGGTAGGCCTCCCGTGATTGAAGTCTCTGACCTGCTGATCCTGGATGTCTTGCCTCCAAACTATGAGAAAATCACCTTCATTGTCGAACCCTCTGGAGTGTGATCCTCTCTTGATGGCAGCCCCCGCACCCCCACTCCTCGATTCCTGTGTCGAGGACTTAATGTGAAACTTGAGAGCCATGCACTAGTCCTTCCTTATCTGTGGTTTTCATTTCTGTGGTTTCAGATGCCTGTAAACTTTATTCCAAAATTATTAAGTGGAAAATCCCAGGAATAAACAATTCCTCTTAAGCCGATGCCTGCTCTGAGTAACAGGATGTGATCTCAGGAGATCCTGCTCCGTCCGCCCAAGGCTCGCACCATCCTCTGCCCAGCATGTCGGCACTGCCTGCTCCCGCCTGGGCCTGAGGTGAGGCATCGCTTGGTGGTGGAGCAGCTGCTTGCCTCCTGGTGGCCCAGAAGCCGAGTGAAGCAAAACAGAGAAGGGAGAAGGAGGGGTGGGCGCCTCTGCTTCTCTTCTGCAGTGTGGGCACAGTGTCCAGCGCAGAGACCTCAGTTACCTAAAGCCTTCTGCCAGGCCCCGTGTGTCTACCACGCCCAGTAGTGCCAAGCTGGGGACCAGCCTGTAACACATGGGCCTGAGGGGACATTCGAGAGCCTTACTACTGCACTGCTGGTGTCCGCCAGGGCTGCTGGTGTCCCGCACCGTCAGCGAGCTCTGGCTGATTTAGGCTCAAAAAAAACTATTAATATATAGATAGCATAAGGCACAGGATTGTCAGGAAGCTTGAGCATCAGATTTGGGGCCTCGTAGCTGGGCAAAAGGGTCAAGTGTCATTGGTACACGAGGACCATAGGGCCATGCTGCTGGTCATCACTCCTGCCACTTGCTCCTTGGACACTGCGAGGGCTGGACGGCACCAGCACGGGTGGACTGGATTCTTCTGCCTCCTGGTCCCACAGGGTGACTGTGCCTCGTGACCCTGCAGTTCCAGAGCAGTGCTAGCTCCCAGGGGGAGCCTAGGTCACCCGCCAGCATCCCTGCTGCCGGGAGAGCTGGGAACAAGCCCTGGCGCTTCCAGCGTTGAGAGTGGGAGGTGATTCCGCCTCTCACCAAGATCCACGGGTGGGGACTTCCCCAGACTGATAGGAGGTTCACCATGCCAGGTGGCCAAAAAGGACAAGTTCCCCCAAAGATACCGGGGAATCTGCAGAACCCCTAAATAGAAAGTGGGGCTTCACTCACAGATGTGAGAAGCAGGAATTGGAAAGAGCAGCGGCCACTCTGCATCTGTCTGTGTCTCTGTCCCTCTCGTCCTCCTGCTCCTCTTGCCTGCCCACTCCTGTTTACCAGCCCTACCTGCCAAGGCAAGGCCCTCACCAGGGCTGCCAGGGGGACGCCCCTCGATGCCCTTCGCTGCCACGACCATGGCTCTGCCTTCTTTCCCCGCCCTGGGTGTGAACAGTGCTGGCTCCTGTCAGCCTCCAGGCTGCATTGTACTGGAAACGAGCAGCATAAAGTAAATATCATCGTTGTGATTTTATAGATGAGGAAGGAGGTTCACAGAAGTTAAGTAATGTGCCCCAAAGTCATGTCAGTTGGAAGGGCGGGAGCCAAGGTCTCGGTGCAGGACCGTGAGCATCTACAGCTGAGAAGGGCAGAGGCGCGAGAAGTATCGCCACACCTCAACGACAGGCCCTCCTTCTGTTTGTGCTTGCAGAGCCGTGAAGGAATAAATAAATGGCATGAACTAACTGGTTACATAGAGCAAGGAAATGAATTGCAAAATGTAAAGAAGCTCAGCAAATTCATCTGTCAAAGCTTATGCATGGGCTGAGCGCTGGGCTTTAAGTCCTGGTCCATAAGGTGAGGCCAGTGGTCAACCAGTAAGAAAAGCAGACTCTCTCACCCGACCCAGCGGGAGCCCGTGTTGTAACAGGATCGCCAGGTTAAGGCCTGAGAGGGACTTAGAGAGGCAGGGCCATTGTGGGAGGCAAGGAGCCTGTTCCGGGGAGCGGGACTGTGTGCTAGTACCCTCACGGTGCTTTCCAGGTGCAGGGGCTGCCTGTCTAGGTGAAAATCCCCCTTGGTGAGGGGCACTTGGCTGGTGTTCCCGTGGAGAGTGCATCCCTGCAACCTCCCCCAGCCGACGCAGGAACAGGGGTGCCATTCCTTATTTGACCCACATCCTCTGGAATGCTGGCGGCCAGCCTTGCTTAGATCCCAGGCCACGGGGCCCTCCTGGACAAAGCCGGAATGGTCAGAGCATCATCGGGGCCTTTTTAATGAACCCAGTCCCTTCAGAATAAACAGCCTCTAAATATCCCTCACGTTTTGAAGGAAGCCATAATGAAGCAGCAGAATTTGATCTTGATATCCACTTACCACTTTTGGCCGAGAAGATGACAGAGGAAGTTGGTGAGTTGGGTGTGTTTTCGACTCTTCTGGGCCCCAGTGACCTTCTCCCTTGAATTCCTGCTCCACCTCAGACCCAGGGTTTCATAGCAGGTTAGCTCGATGACTCACTGTTGTTTTGTGGGTGAAAGATAAGAAACTGTGACAGAATTATCACCCATCATCTCGTATTTATGGTGGACGGAGAATTTTTCAAAGACCAAACTCTGTCTTTTTTATTTTAAATTTGAATTCTATTGAAATATAACATGTATACAGAGAAGAGCACAGATCCTCAATGTCTAGCTGGAGGGTGAACATGGGATCAGGTCACAGGTGGGACCGCAGAAGCTCCTCCATCTCCTGCTTCCCCCTCCTTCCACCAGGGCAACCGGCATCCCCCCGGCTCAGTCTCTCAGGGTCCACCAGTTCTGCGCAGGGGAGCCATGTTCTATGTCAGAAAAAAATACCTCTCTAAGAATATGTCAGAGCACTGAAAGCTGATGTCCTTCAGGAAATCCCATAGTTCAGTGATGATTATGTCATCTTTAGCTTACCTGTAAAAATTTAAAGATTTTCCATTTAATTTTTTTTGGCACCAGGGATTAAACTGAGGGGCGCTTAACCAATGAGCCACATCCCAGCCCCTTTTGTATTTTATTTAGAGACAGGGTCTCACTGAGTTGCTTTGGTCCCTGCTAAGTTGCCCAGGCTGGCTTTGAACTCTTGATCCTCTTGTCTCAGCCTCCTGAGCCTCTGGGATTACAGGCGTATACCACTGCGTCTGACTTCTCCATTTAATTCTTTCTCCTTTATAATTAGTAAATATTTTGTGGAAGTACGTTGAGACTATTTAAAATGTGCAGCCTGCACCAAACCTTCACCCATTAGAGTTAGTAATCATTCATTCTTGTCTCAGTCAATGTCATCATGATGGTTGCTAGAAATTTTCTAATCATTTGTTGTACTTTTACTATTTGGCATTCTGTTGTAAGGAAAATGTTTCTCTTTTCCCTATTAAACAATTGATTGATTCCTTATAGAGTCTGATTTTATTCATTGAGTTCAAATCTGTTTTCATCAAATTGTCCCCGATTTGGCTAAGGTCCTTATCATTCTCTGCAGACTCCCTTGCTTTCCAGGACAAAGTAATCTAAGCTTCTCTTGGAATTGTCTTTACATTCTCTGGACATCTGTGCTCCCTTTTAGTAGAGAATAGTATTCAGAAATTGTATGAGTCTGTTTGAGCTGCTGTAACAAATATCATAGCCTGAATGGATGATAAACAACAGAAATTCGTTTCTCAGACAGAATGTCCAAGATCAGGCTGTCACTGTGGTTGAGTCTGGGAGAGGACCCTCTTGAGTTACTGTCCACTGGTTTGTGGCTGTGCCCTCACATGGCGGAAGGGGCAAGCCATCTCCCTGGGGCCTGACAAAGGCCACTCAACAGGGCCCCATCCTCATGACCCGGTCACCTCTCTGCAGGCTCTGCCTCCTAATGCCATCCCTTTGGGGGTTAGGATTTCAACAGATGACCTTTGAGGAGGCACAAATCAAACTGTGGAGCTGTGTCCACTGCTGTGGAGGTCTCGCTGCTCCCAGCCCCTCTGTAGGAGCAGAGCTGGGAACACACGTCCCTGCCTCTCTGTGTTTTACCTGTGTTTTAGGTATGTCCATGTACACTGAGGAGCATGAGTTCATCCTGATGCTGAAAAACTCCCACCTAAGAGCACAGGGTCGTTTTAGTTTTCTCTCCGTCCAGGTCTGTGAGTCCTTTTCTTGACGGTGAGAAGTTTTGACCAACGTTCCTTTGATTCCTCCTTCTCAGGCTCTGACCCTCCCACCCCCACCCCATGCTGCTAATGTCCTCCCCGTCCTGCTGGGGCCAGACTGTCCATGCGGGGCTGTTTCTTCTGCCTCCTCTCTTTCTCGAGTCCCATTCCCCCCATGGTGGTCCCACAGGGGCACCCTGATCACCTTGCTCCCTGCACGGCCCTCCTCCTCACCCCACGGGGGCTGCAGCAGCCGGCACTCACCATGCAGTCCTCCCCCCTTCCTCCTGCCTTGCCCTTCTGCCCACTGACCCTCAGCTAGACCCCTTCCTCAGCCCACACCCCTCTACTGGCTGCTGCTGTCTCTGCACCTCCTCACCCGAGGCCAGGGGGGTATTCACACCTGGAATCAGCCCCGAGTCATCGGGACCAGCAGCTGGAAGGCGGGAAGAAGAGCCCTCTCCCTTGGGAGCTCACAGAAATATTTTAACCTTCATTCCTTCTACATTCAAAAGAAACAATACAATAATAAAAAAATGCAGCAACGAGTGCAGCCTGAATCGTGTTCACCTGTGCGCCAACGTAAAATAAAACATTCACATTTTTAATGGCGAAGCTTTCAGGGCCGGCCTGCGGTGCCCCGGTCAGCTCTGCAGGCCAGGCTCCGGGTGGGTTCCGGGAGCACAGCAGGGCTCCCAGGGGATGTCTGAGCAGTGGGTGGCCACAGAGGGGTGGGGGCTGTGCACATGGGCCAGGGGGGTGCCGACGCTCCCCTGCTCCCTGCGACTCTGTCCTGCCTGGGCCCACACCTGGTCTGGGGCTCGGGGGCTCTCTCGTCACCAGTGTTAGGTGCACGGAGCTCACCCACGACCATGATGAACCTCGTGTCATCCCCCCGCCCCACTGCTCACTGTGTCACCCCTGCGTGGCCCCATCCACGTCGGAGGCGTCCCTTCCTAAGGCTTCTCTACCTCAGGTTTGAGCTCCACCCGGACTCACGTTCGCATTCCTAGAGGGTCTTCTGCCTTGGGTCCCTGGTGGAGGTGGCGGATGAAAAACAACGGGACTCGGTCATTTTCCCTGGACTTGGGTGTGACCCAGACTTTCTGTCTACATGAACATTAGCTCTGTTTAAAACACAGTGGTCAGGCCTGGCACAAGAGCTCATGTTTCTGCCCTGGGGGACAGGAGTAGCCGGGTGAGGAGTCTGGACCCACTGCTGTGTCCACTCGTTCAGGTGTTTGTGGAGCACTTCCTGTAAGGCAAGGGCCGACTTCCTCTGTGTGAATCAGCGTGGGATTGTGCCTGTCTAGTTCAGTCGAAGGCCAGCAGAGTGTCTGCTCCACGGTGGGGCTGGGGGCTGCGGTGCTGAGAGGCTCTCTAGGTCCTGTGACCACAGCTGGGCTCTGTGCAGCTCTTCCCAGCGTGAGTGACAGCAGGAGGCGCACACATCCTGTGACCTGGACTTGGGACGTTTCCTAGTTCTGTCAATTTTTTTAAGACGATAATAAAACTGAATCCGAGATGGTGCTGAGTCTGGCTGAGTACTGCTGAGGAACAGTGGGAGAGGGGTGAGGAGTTTGGCATCTGGATTGTTTGCCGTCTGTGGAAACTTGAGAACCCTTCATTATGCCAGTCTCGCCCACCCAGACGAGCCACACTACAGTGTGCAGAGCCACGAGGCCCTGGGCAACGCATCAATAGCACACACAGGAAGGATCACGTACGGCGTGTTGGCCACACTGAACGTGGCACGCCAGTTTCAAGTATTTTGGCATAGGACGTCCACTCGGACCCCAGCTGTGTTCTACGTCAGGGTTGGCAGTCTGGGGCTGGTGGGCCAAATCCAGCGCGCTGCCTGTTGGTGAGGTCTGTGAGCTAAGAATGGCTTATATATTTTTAAGCAGTCGGAAACAAAAATAAAAAGGAAAAAATCTGCTGTGACGTGGGAAGATGATATCGTGTTCGAGTTTCAGTGCTCATGAAGTTTTACTGGACCTCACCTGCACCCACTTCATGCACCATGGGTGGCTGCTTTGTTCAGGTGAAGGCCAGTTAAGTTGCTGCAGGGGGAGCCACACACTCACAGGGCCAGAGATCTTTGCAACCTGTCCATCTGTGGGAGAGTCTGCCTTCCCGCTCTAGGTACCTGGGACACCTCCCAGAGAAAAACAGACAGCCACCCCTGACCTCGGGAAACTTGCCTTCAGCAGAGGAAGGCAGCAAACAGTCAACCCGAGGCTTGGCAGTGAGCCCACCCGGATGCATCTCGTTTCCTTCAGTAGATTTCCAGGCCTCTTTCTGCAGGGACCCTGCTTTTTCCATTTACCCCTTCAGAATCAGACTCTAAACAAATAGGCAAGAAAGCAGGCAGAGAACAAACAGGAATCGAAAACTGTTGGAAGAACACTCAGTACCCTAACTTGTCTGAGGACACTTTTTCAAATCCTAATTGCTATGGGGGTGTAGCTATCAGAAAATGCAAGTGGAATTGATTGTCTCTTGTTCTCTGGGCTTCCATGAAGCATAGAGAACCTACTACAAACTAGGGAATTCCCAGGAAGAGACCCAAACCTACTTTTCAAACTTCTTTATGTTGCAAAATACTGGGCAGAAGATGCTGGACATGTTTATTCTTTGGTCTAGTCTAGGGTCCCCTTCCAAGTGTGGTTCGGGGTCAGCAGCGTCCCCCTCACCTGAAACCTTGTTAGAACTGCAGATTCTCAGGCTTTGCTTGGGACTCACTGAATCAGAAACTCAGGGTGGGGCTCTGTGAACTAGGTCAAAGAAAGCCCTCTAGGGGGTTGTTTGAAAGCCGCAGGCCCCTCTTCTGACCTACGGACTTTGTGGCCAGGACTCACCCTTCTCTGCTCCGTGCCTAAGCTGTCTGATGTGCAAGCAGGGAGCCTCACTTGCCAAACATGGTAATGGGCTCAAGGCAGGATGGATGGCGCACTCTTCGGGGAAAACTGGAATTTGTGCACTATTCCATTGGCTTCATCTGCCGGTTGAAGGAGATATACACTTTGGCATGAAGAATTGCCCAGGGCATTACAAAATTAGGTCAGGTGATGCCCTAAAGGGCACTTTTAAGTCTTATACTAGTTGGGCTTTTGTTGTGGCTGGAAGTTCACACCAGCTGGACTTTCACAGGAACAGAGTGTAGTCACAGAATCTTTGCTGTGGTTTGGGCAGGCTAGCATTTGGAAATTCCTCTTGCAAAGCACAGAAGGTCGGTCAGTAGTAAGTGAAGTAATTCTATAGCGTCCTGTGGCAAATCAGCCCCAGGACAACACGGGCATTGATTGTTCCAACCTCTCAGGCTCATGAACATGCTGTGCCTTTTGACTGGGGCATGGGGAGAATAATTCAGAATGTATCTTTGACCTGCCTCCTGGCACCCACAAAATCAATTTTTTTTTTGGCTTTAAAATAGACATTTAAAGTTACTAATACTGTTTTACTTTTTTAAAATGTATTTTTATTTTTATAACAATTGTGCCTATTTGTGGGGTACAGCCTGACATTTTAATTCACGGACACAGTGTGTAATGATCAGGTCGGGGTTACCGGTATGTCCGTTCCTCCTGAAGTTTATCATTCTGTTGTGTTGAGGACACTCAGCATCCTCTCTACCAGCTATTTTGAAATAAATAATTGTTTTCAGCCACAGCTACCCCACTGTGTTAGAGAACACCGGAAGCCGTGTCTCCTCTCCAGCCGTACCTGGTACCTGTTAACCATCCTCGCCATATCCACCTTCCCAACCCCCTTCCCAGGCTCTGGTCATCACTGTTCTGCTCTCCACTTCTAAGAGACCAGATCTCCCACATGTGAGTGGGAACGTGCAGTCCTTGTCTTTCTGTGCCTGCTTAGTTCATGCAAGACAATGCCCTCCAGTTCCACCCATGTTGCTGCATCCTTTTGATGGCTGGATAATATTCCACTGTGTCTGTATACCTCATTTTCTTCATCTGTTCATCTGTCCGTGGACACCTGGCTGGATAGCATGTCTTGGCTATTGTTAATAGTGCTGCAAGACACATGGGAGTGCTGGTTTCCCTTTGATGTTCTGATTTCATCAGCTTTGGATCTGTGCCCAGTAGTGGGATTGAGGGACTGTATAGTAGATCTATTTTTAGTGAGGACCATCCATACTGTGTTCCACAATAACCGTGCCCATGTACAGTCCCACCAGTGGTGTATGGGAATTCCCCTTTCTCTCCCTTCTCACCAGAATCGGTTATTTTTTGACGTTTTGATGAAAGCCCTTCTATCTGGAGTGAGATATTTCATTGTGGTTTTGAATTCCATTTCCCTTATGGTCAGTGATGCTGAGTGTTTTTCACATACTTGTTGGTTGTGTGCGTATCTTCTTTTGAGGATGGCTATTTAGATGGTTTGCCCCTTTTAAAATCGGACTTAGTTGTTGAGTTGTTTGAGTTCTTTATATCTTCCAGATATCAACCTCTTCTGGGATAAATAGTTGGCAAGTATTTTCTCTCTTTCTGTAGTTCATCTCTTAACTCTGAACAGAAGCTTTTTAGTTTTATGCAGATTTTATTTGTCAAATATTTCTTTTATTGTCTTTCCTTTTTTTGGGTCACATACATCTTTTTTTTTTTTTTTTTTTTTGCTTATACCTATGTCCTGAAGCATTTTCCTATGTTTTTTTCCTCGTAGTTTCACAGTTTGGAGTTTTATATCTAAGTCTTTGAACTATTTTGAGTTGATTTTTTTACACAGTGAGAAATAAGGGTCTGATTTCTTCTTCCTGCACACGAATATCAAGTTTTTCATAAACAACTCATTGGTCATTCAAGAGAATGTCGTTTGATTTCCTTGTGTTTGTGTAACTTACAGGGTTCGTCTTGCTGATTTCTAATTTTATTCTGTTGTGGTCAGATAAGGTACAAGCCATAATCTCAAATTGAAAAATAATATTTTGAGACTTGTTTGTGGACTAATGACCTATTTTGGAGACGGTCCCATGTTCTGATGAGAAGACCGTGTATTCTGCATCGGTGGGATGGAATTTTCTGTAAACTTTTGTTAGGTCCACTTGTTCTATAGTGTCGTTTGACTCTGATGTTTCTTTGTTCATTTTTTTTTGTCTGGATGATCTGTCCATTGATGGGAGTGGGCACTGAAGTCCCCACTATTAAGATATTGGAGCCTCTTTTCCTTAGGTCCAGTGACGTTGGCTTTATGTGACTGGCTGTCTCATCATGGATGCATGTGTGTGTACAACTGTTATTTCCTTTTGCTGAGCGGTCCATTTATCACTCTATAGGAGCCTTCTTTGTCTCCCTTTTAAAATGTTTGACTTAAAGGCTATTTTATCTGATATAAAATAGCTACTTCTGCTTGTTTTTGGTTTCCGTTTGTGGTATGAATTTTTTCCGTCTCTTCACTTTCAGTCCTTGGATGTCTTTGCTGGTGAAGTTAGTTTCTTTTGAGCACAACATCATCTGGTCTTATTTTTTATCCAGTTAATTCATCTAAATCTTTTAATTATGGAATTTAATCTGTTTATGTGCAAGGTTATTGCTCTTAAGTAGGAACACGCTCCTGTTAATTTTTTCTGCCTTGTTTTGCATATGATTTGTTCTTTTCTTCCTCTCGTTCATTGTTGTGGCTTGGTGGTTATTTGTATGGTCGAATTTCATTTTGCTCTCTTTCGTGTATCTGCTCTGTTGATGAGTTCTGTACTTTGCTGTCTTTGGTCCTTCTGCTTCTAACATGGATTCCCACAAGCATTCTTGTTGGGCTGCCCAGGGGTGATGGATTCCCTCCTCTTTGCTTGTCTTGTAAACATTTTATTTTTTAAGGATATCATTATTTTTTTAAGGATCACTTTTCTGGGGTTAGTATTCTTTGTTGGAAGTTTTTTCTTTCAGAACTATGATTATAGCATCCATTCTCTCCTGGCCTATAAGGATTCTGCTGAGAAGTAGGCTTTTAGCCTAATGGGGCTATTCTTTTGTGTGACTTGATGCTTTTTTTCTTGCTAATTTTAGAATTCTCACTTTGTCTTGCACTTCTGATAGTTTGACTCAAATATGTCTTAGAGAAAACCTGTTTTGGTTGTCTCTATTAAGGGTCCTTTGAGATTTGTGGGCCTGGATATCAGTATATTTCTCAAGATTTGGAAAATTTTCAGCATTTATTTTTTTTTGCAGGGATTGGCTAACTTCATTTAGCATTATATTCTCTAACTCCAACAATTTACCTGCAAATGCCATGATTTTATTCTCTTTTATTGCTGAGTAATATTCCATTGTGTATATATGCTACATTTTTTTTTATCCATTCATCCACTGAAGGGCATCTAGGTTGGCTCCACACTTTAGCTATTGTGAATTGTGCTGCTATAAACATTGATGCGGCTGTGTCACTATAGTATGCGGTTTTTAAGTCCTTTGGGTACAGATTGAGGAGAGGGGTAACTGGGTCAAATGATGGTTCCATTCCCAGATTTCCAAGTAACCTCCATACTGATTTCCATATTTGCAGTCCCACCAGCAATGTATGAGTGTACCTTTTTCCCCACATCCTCCCAACAACTACTGTTGTTGGTCTTCATAATAGCTGCCATTCTGATTGGAGTGAGATGGTATCTTAGAGTAGTTTTGATTTGCATTTGTTTAATTGTTAGAGATGATGAACATTTTTTCATATATTGTTGATTGACTGAATATCCTCCTCTGAGAAGTGTCTGTTCAGGTCCTTGGCCCATTTATTTATCAGGTTATTTGTTTTTTTAGTGCTTAGTTTTTTGAGTTCTTTATATATCCTAGAGATTAATGCTCTATCTGATGTGTGAGAGGTAAAGATTTGCTCCCAAGATGTAGGCTCTCTATTCACCTCACAGATTATTTCTTTTTCTGAGAAGAAACTTTTTAGTTTGAATTCATCCCATTTGTTGATTCTTAATTTTAATTTTTTCACCAACAGGACTCTTATTAAGGAATTTGGCGCCTAATCCCACATGATGGAGATTAGGGCCTACTTTTTCTTCTACTAGATGCAGGGTCTCTGGTTTAATTCCTAGGTCCTTGATCCGCTTTGAGTTTTGTGCATGATGAGAGATAGGGGTTTAATTTCATTTTGTTGCATATGGATTTCCAGTTTTCCCAGCACCATTTGTTGAAGATGATATCTTTTCTCCAATGCATGTTCTTGGCACCTTTGTCTAATATAAGATAATTGTAGTTTTGTGGGTTAGTCTCTGTGTCCTCTATTCTGTACCATTGGTCTACCAGTCTGTTTTGGTGCCAATACCAGGCTGTTTTTATTACTATTGTTCTGTAGTATAGTTTAAGGTCTGGTATAGTGATGCCACTGCTTCACTCTTCCTGCTAAGGATTGCCTTAGCTATTCTGGGTCTCTTATTTTTCCAGGTGAATTTTATGATTGCTTTTTTAATTTCAATGGGGAATGTCATTGGGATTTTGATCAGAATTGCATTAAATCTGTATAGTGCTTTTGGAAGTATGGTCATTTTGATAATATTAATTCTGCCTATCCAAAAGCAAGGTAGATCTTTCCATCTTCTAAGGTCTTCTTTGATTTCTTTCTTTAGGGTGCTGTAATTTTCATTGTATATATCTTTCACCTCTTTCATTAAGTTGACTCCCAAATATTTTATTTTTTTTTTGAGGCTATTGTAAATGGGATAGTTTTCCTCATTTCCCTTTCTGAGGATTTGTCACTGATATACAGAAATGCCTTTGATTTATGGTGTTGATTTTATATCCTGCTACTTTGCTGAATTCATTTACTAGTTCTAGAAGTTTTCTGATTGAACTTTTAGGGTCTTCCAGGTATAGAATCTTATCATCAGTAAATAGTGCCAATTTGAGTTCTTCTTTTTCTATGTGTATCTTTTTAATTTCTTTTGTCTTTCTAATTGCTCTGGCCAATGTTTCAAGAACTATGTTAAATAGAAGTAGTCAAAGAGGGCATCCCTGTCTTGTTCCAGTTTTTAGAGGGAATGCCCTCAATTTTTCTCCATTTTGAATGATGTTGGCCTGGGGCTTAGCATAGACAGCCTGTATGATGTTGAGATATGTTCCTATTATCCCTAGTTTTTCTAGTGTTTTGAACTTAAAGGGGCACTGTATTTTTGTCAAATCCTTTTTCTGCATCTATTGAGATGACCATATGGTTCTTATATTTAAGTCTATTGATGTGATGAATTACATTTACTAATTTCCGGGTGTTGAACCAATCTTGCATCCCTGGGATGAATCCCACTTGATTGTGGTGCATGATTTTTTTGATATGTTTTTGTATTTGATTTTCTAGAATTTTATTGAGAATTTTTGCATCTATGTTAATTATAGATATTGGTCTTGTTGGGAGTTGCCCTGGCTCCAAAGACTAACTTCCCCATCCCCCGAAAAGAGCTGTCCAATGGTGAGCCCTGCTGGCTCACATGATCCTTACCCACCAATCAGACTAGCCCTGCTGGCTCACATGATCCTTACCCACCAATCAGACTAGCCCTACTGGCTCACCTGATCCTTACCCACCAATCAGACTAGCCCTGATGGCTCCCATGATCCTTATCCACCAATCAGAAAGCACCTCATGCCAACTGTTAAACTGTTCAACCATTAAACTGTCATAACTGTCAAACCACCCCCAGCTCTATAAATATGCAGAGCTGTTCCTCAATAAATGGGCATTTTCTCCGATGGTGAGCCTTGTTCATTCTTTCAGGTTTGAAGTTTTCTTTTTTTTTTGATGTGTATTTGCCTGGTTTTGGAATCAGAGTGATATTGGCCCGATAGAATGAGTTTGGAAGTGCTGCCTCTTTTTCTATTTCCTGAAGTAAATTGGAGAGTATTGGTTTTAGTTCTTCCTTAAAGGTCTTGTAGAACTTGGCTGTGTATCCCTCCAGCCCTGGACTTTTCTTGGTTGGTAGGCTTCTGATGGTGTCTGCTATTTTGTCACTTGAAATTGATCTTTTAAATTGTGTATCTCATCCTGATTCAATTTGGGCAAATTATATGACTCAAAAATTTGTTGATGCCTTCTATATTTTCTTTCATTAGTGTACAAGTTTTCAAAATAATTTCTAATTATCTTCTGTATTTCTATAGTGTCTGTTGTGATATTTCTTTTTTCATCACATATGTTAGTGATTTGAGTTCTCTCTCTCCTCTTCATTAAACATGGCTAAGGGTCTGTCAATTTTATTTATTTTTTCAAAGAATCAACTTCTTGTTCTATCAATTTTTTCAATTTCATTTACTTCAGCTCTGATTTTAATTATTTCCTGTCTTCTGCTTCTTTTTGTGTTGATTTGTTCTTCTTTTCCTAGGGCTTTGAGATGTAATATTAAGTCATTTATTTGTTGACTTTTTCTTCTTTTAAGGAATGAACTCCATGCAATGAACTTTCCTCTTAGAACTGCTTTCATAGTGTCCCTGAGATTTTGATATTGTTGTATCTGTGTTCTCATTCACCTCTAAAAATTTTTAAATCTCCTCTTTGATGTCTTCTTTAACCCATTGTTCATTTAGTAGCATATTATTTAGTCTCCAGGTGTTGGAGTGGATTTTATTTCTTATTTTATCATTGATTTCTAATTTCATTCAATTATGATCTGATAGAATGCAGGGTAGTATCTCTGCTTTTTTATGTTTGCTAAGAATTGCTTTAGGGCATAGTATTTGGTCTGTTTTAGAGAAGGATCCATGTGCTGCTGAGAAGCAAGTGTATTCTCTCGTTGAAAGATGAAATATTCTATATATGCCAGTTAAGTCTAAGTTATTGATTGTATTATTGAGTTTTATAGTTTCTTTGTTCTGCTTTTGTTTGGAGATCTATCTAGTGATGAAAGAGGTGTGTTAAAGTCACAACATTATTGTGTTATGGTCTATTTTCTCTTGAACTTGAGAAGAGTTTGTTTGATGGATGTAGTTGCTCCATTGTTTGGCACATATATATTAATAATTGTTAAGTCTTGTCGGTGTATGGTTCCCTTGAGTAGTATATAGTGTCCTTCTTTATTCTTTTTGATTGACTTTAGTTTGAAGTCTGCTCTATTTTATATGAGGATGGAAACCCCTGCTTGCTTCTGCAGTCCACGTGAGTGGTATGGTTTTGCCCAACCCTTCACCTTCAGTCTGTGGATGTCTTTTTCTATCTATGAGAGGAGTCTCTTGGAGGCAGCATAATGTTGGGTCTTTTTTTTTTTTTGATCCAGTTTGCTAGTCTATGTCTTTTGATTGGTGAGTTTAGGCCATTAACACTCAGGGTTATTATTGAGATATGATTTGTATTCCCAGCCATTTTTGTTTATTTTTGGTATTTAATATTACTTGGTTTCTCTTCTGATTAGATTTTCCTTTAGTGTGATCCCTCCCTCTGCTGATTTTCTTCATTGTTCTTCATTTCCTCTTCTTGGAATACTTTGCTGAGGATGTTCTGTAGTGCAGGCTTTCTAGTTATAAATTCTTTTAACTTTTGTTTATCATGGCAGGTTTTATTTCATCATCAAATCTAAAGCTTAGTTTTGCTGGAATTAAGATTCTTGGTTGGTATCCATTTTCTTTTAGAGCTTGGTATGTGTTGTTCCACGATTTCCTCATTTTGAGGGTCTGGGTTGAAAAATCTGCCAAGATACAAATTGGTCTCCCCCTAGATGTGATATGATTTCCCTTTCTTTCAGTTTTTAAAATTCTACCCTTATTTTGTTTGCTAGGCATTTTCATTATAATGTGCCTTGGTGTAGATCTGTTGTAATTTTGCACATATGGTGTCCTATAAGCCTCTTGTATTTGGTTTTCTTCATGCTTGGGAAATTTTCTGATATCATCTCATTGAAGAGATTGTGCATTCCTTTAGTTTAAAACTCTGTGCCTTCCTTTATCTTACATGTGGTCTTTTGATGCTGTCCCATAATTCTTGGATGTTATGTTTATGTTTTCTAACTATCTTCACTGAGTGATCAACTTTATTTTCTAGATTGTATACTTTGTCTTCATTATCTGATGTTCTTTCTTCCAAGTGATCTAGTCTGTTGGTTATGATTTCTATTGAGTTTTTTATTTAATTTATTGTATCCTTCATTTCAAGGATTTCTGACTGGTTTTTTTTTTTCAGGCTCTCTATCTCTCTCTTGAAGTAATCTTTTGCTACCTGTATTTGCTCTCTTATCTCATTGTTGAGTGATCAATTTTTGACTCATTTAGGTCATTCTTTAATTCACAGATCATTTTAATTATGAACCTTCTGAACTCCTTCTCTGACGTTTCATCAACTTTGCTGTCCATGGGCTCTGTTATTATAGTGTCTGGTTTGTTTGGGGCACTTTCCTTCCTTGTTTTTTCATGTTGTCTTTTTTTCTTGCAGTGTGGATCTGAGATATTACAGTTTCTTCCCTATATTCCTGTAGTGCCCATGCAGATTGTCTGTACGTCACCTTGATGTTGGGCTTCCAGACCCTGCTGGGGTCCCTCAATGAATGCTATTGCATCCTGGATCTGGTGTGGGTGGATCTGGGCCGCTAGGCTTGACCTACCTCAGTGGTCTGCTGGTCAGAAGGGGCTAGGCTCTGGCGGGTGTCTGCCCCACCAGGGGAGGGGTAAATTGGACCTGCTGAGAGTGTGGGTCCCATAAGGGCTGGTGTGGGTGTCTGGGCTGGATCTAGGCTCCTGAGGTAGTCTGCTGGTTGGAAGGGGTGGTCTTGCACCAGAGGCTAGAAGGGTGGTCTGAGAGCGTGGGTCCTATGAGGGCTGGTGTGGGTGGTTCCCATAATAAGTCTTATAGGCTTGCTTTGTTTTTTCTTTTTGTCTGATTGGGTTATTTCAAAAGACTTGTCTTTTTTTTTTTAAATACTTTTTAGTTGTAGATGGACACAATACCTTTATTTTATTTATTTTTATGTGGTGCTGAGGATTGAACCCAGTGCCTCATATGTACTAGATGAGCACTCTGCTGCTGACAACCCCAGCCCCCAAAGACTTGTCTTTAAGCTCAGAAATTCTTTCTTCTGCTTGATATGGTCTGCTGTTGAGACTTTAAGCTGTATTTAAAATTTTATTTATTGTGTTCTTTGACTCTGAACTTTCTGTTTTGTTATTATTTTTTTTTTGTACCAGAAATTGAACCCAGGGGTGCTTAACCCTGAGCCACATCTCCAGCCCATTTTTTTTTATTTTTTGTTTTGAGACAGTTCTCACAAAGTTGCTGAGGTTGCCTTTGAACTTGTGATCCTCCTGTCTCAGCCTCCCAAGCCACTGAGATTACAGGTATGTACCACCCTGTTCAGCTTGGTTTGTTTTCTTTCTTTCTTTCTTTCTTTCTTTCTTTCTTTCTTTCTTTCTTTCTTTCTTTCTTTCTTATAATATCTATTGTTGTTAAATTTTTCATTCAGTTCATGAATTGTCTTCTTAATTTCATTGAATTGTCTATCAGTATTCTCTTGTATCTCATTGAGTTTCCTTAACATCGTTAATTTGGAATATTTTCAGGAAATTTGTCGATTTCCATTTTTTGGAGTCTGTTCCTGTAGAGTTATTGTGTTCTTTTGGAAGCATACTGTTGTCTGGTTTGTCATGCTCCTGTGTACCTATGTTGGAATTTGTGCATCTGATGAATCATATTCTAATGTTATAGGTAGCCTTCATAGAGAAAGACTTTCTCCTGCTGGGGAGTCCAAGGTCACTGCTTGGATAGACTACTTTAGCTTTGGTTCCAGGAGGGTGCTCTGGTGAAGGGTCTGTCGTTTCCTGAGTTGCTACTGCATCCTGGATCTGGTGTGGGTGGATCTGGGCTGCTAGGCTTGACCTACCTTGGTGGTCTGCTGGTCAGAAGGGGCTAGGCTCTGGCGGGTGTCTGCCCCACCAGGGGAGGGGTAAATTGGACCTGCTGATGTCTGTGGGTATCTCAGTGGCCTAGGCTGGAGGGGTTGTGGGATTTTATCCCAGCTCGGGTGTGGTTCTCTTAGGTAGGGAGAAGCTCTGGATGCAGGGTGCTTGGGAAGATGTCGGATAGGGGTGGGACATCTGTCAGTCTCCATGGTCCAGGTGGAGGGGGGCCCTCTGGGGGCCCAGGCAGGTGAGACACAGTGCAGCAATGGAGGCAAGTGGCTGTCATGTTCCAAGAGCCTGTGGAAGTGGGGCTCATCTGGTGGGCCGAGATTGGTGTGGTACAGTGTGCCTAGTAGCAGAGAAGGGCACCTGTCTGCCCTTTGAGGGCTGCATGGGGGCTAGGTTGAATTAATATGCCTTGATAGGGCACCCATTTCTTCCTGAGGGCTAGCTGTGTGGCTTCATGGTGTCTATAGGGGAAAACCTGCTCACGTTGGTGCTGCAGTCTGGCTGGGCACAAAAATCATCCAGAGGTCACAAGCCACTTGTAGGTTCAAACAGGAACTACTTTATTGCCCAAACCCCACGGGAACTCTCTAGAACTCCCCGGAAACTCCGCAAGAACTCAACGGGAACTCAAAAGTAGCGGGCACCCGAGGTAGCAGGAGCCACCTTATTGTCGGACAGCAGAGGTTTATATACACAACTGAATACACAGCTTGTTTCAATTTAGCATCATCCAGTTACAGCAATCAGTCACCATCCCAGTAATTATACACAGCTTAACTTAATCACCATCATCCCAATGGCTCACTGGCGTCACCTCCCAACCACTCCTTCTGGCAAAATGCCAGACGCCATCCTGACTTGATTGTGGCTCTCAACAGATTGGGCTGTCTGACTGCTTCTCAGGGCCAAGAGTGGGCCAAGTCACTCAGAATAGGCTGCTTGAGCACTAAAAAATGACAAAATCATAGAATTTTCATGGAAATGGATGGCATTAGAACAGATTATGCTAAGCGAAGCTAGCCAATCCTGAAAAAGCAAATGCCAAATGTCTTCTTTGATATAAAGAGAGCAACTAAGAACAGAACAGGGAGGAAGAGCATGAGGAAAAGATTAACATTAAACAGAGATGAGTGGGGGGAGAGAAAGGGAGAGAGAAGGGAAAGCATATGGAAATGGTAGGAGACCCTCAATATTACATAAAATTACATATAAGAGTTGTGAGGGGAAAGGGAGGGGGAAACAAGGGAGAGAATTGAACAACAGCAGATGAGGTAGAGAGGGAAGATGGGAGGGGAGGGGAGGGGGGATAGTAGGGGATAGGAAAGGTAGCAGAACACAACAGTCACTAATATGCCATTATGTAAAAATTGTGAATGTGTAACTGATGTGATTCTGCATTTTGTATTTGGGGTAAAAATGGGAGTTCATAACTCACTTGAATCAAATGTATGAAAGATGGTATGTCATGAGCTTTGTAATGTTTTGAACAACCAATAAAAAAAAAAGAAAAAGAAACCTAAAAAAAAAAAAAAAAGAATAGGCTGCTTGGATGTTTCTTGGAAGTGTAAGGGATGGACAGTGCCACCTAGTTGCTTCCTAAGCTTCCTAAGTGGGCTGAGCCTTTCAGAGCAGGTTGCTTGGCCACTCCCCAGAGTCATACGTGGGGCTTCCTGGATGCTTTTTTGGGTACTCGACTGACGAAGTTTCTCAGGACAGCCTGCCGCACTGCTTCTTGGGCCACAGGTGATGGATGGGGCTGTCTAGCGCTTCCCATCGGCTTTAGAGGGCCAAGCCATACATTAGGGAGGGCTGCTCAGAGGCTTTCCAAGGACACCTGGGAACAGGGTAGACCTTGTCTGGTGAGTTTGCAGAGCTGGACTGGCTAAGCTGCTCAGGTCAGCTGCCTGGACGCTTCACCTCAAGCTGGAGCCATGGAGCAGGATGCTGGTGGGGTGAGCGTTCCCCGTGGGCTGGGCCCTTTCTCTTGGGCAATGCTGTAGTGGGCAACCTGGCAGCTTCCCCAGTGGGGCTTAGGCTCTATGAAAGCTGCAGCTTCTCAGGTGTCGTGGCATGATGGGTGGTGATCAGAAGTTGTCAGCAGTTTCTTAAAAAATGGATTTATTATTAATGATGAGCCTTTCCCAAATATACAGTTATATAGATCTGAGTTCTCCAGAGAAATGGAACCAATAGGAGATTCTGCACACGCGCACACACACACACACACACACACACACATAAACACAGTCATGAACCACATAATGATGTTTAGGACTGCTAAGGGCCTCTTTGCTCAAGACACAGGCTAGTAGATGCTGTGTGCTGGGTTCTCTTCTTTGAAAGACCATGATGTGCTCCATGCTCTGGGATGTCTCTGCCATATCCCCACTCACTCTGGCACTGCTTCAAGGCTCTAGGGGAATAGCTGTTGCATTTCTTTGTTTGGTCTTCTCTTTCTCTATCTCTCTCTCTCACTCTCTCTCCTTCTCTCCCTCCCTCTGCCTCTGTGTAGTGAAGCATGCCTAGCATTTGTAGTCAGCCATCTTGCTTATGTCTCTCCTTAATAGAAAACATTTGAAAATAGAAAATAAAGCTTAGAATTGGAGACAAATGGTTTTAAAGTTCTTTTAAAGAAACTACGGATTTTGAAGACAATAGGAATAATAATTCAAGAGCAAACAAACAATATGGAGTGGCCGAGAGCTCTAGTACAAGTTGATCACATTATGAGGCCAAAATAAGGACGATCTAATCAGGTCTCCCAAGCCCTTGGCCACAAAATAGGACATTGTCAATATTTTTTGAAAAAATGGATTTAATATGAGTGGTAAATCTTGTGTGGACACATGACTATATCAGTCTGGGTTCTCCAAGCAATAGAACCAATATGGCACTGCATAGTGATGTTCTGGTCAACAGAGGTGCACGTATAAAACAGTGGACCACAAGATCACAACAGAGTTGAAAAATTCCCAGTTCTTATTAGCAGGGTAGCCAGTCCAGTATCATAGTGCAACACGTTACTCACGACTTTGTGGAGACGCTGGTATAAACAACCCATTGTGCTGCTAGTGTTATAATTATGTACGGTACATAACACTTGATAATGATGACTTAAGACCATGTTACTGGCTACGTATATACTATACAGGAAATGCTGTACACAAAATACAGTGTACTGCTGAGTTTACAATAAAGAGAAAAATTCCCAGAGCCAAATCTTTACAGTAAAACCAAAGTCTAGAATGGTTGTAGTGGGTCTTAGTAATCACAAGACAGAAGATGAAGGCTTAGGCCAACTGGAAATGAAATTGAGATCCCTGTGCATAAAGTAGTAGTTAAGGCAGCAATACCGGTGAACAGGGTGGACCAGGGAATGATTTTGGCTCAAGAGTGACTGGAAAAAAGAGTTCCTGATATATAAGTAGCTACAAAACTATTCTCACATAGTTTGGGGGTTTCAGAGAAATGGAAATAACATGCTGAAATAACAACCAAACCAAGACATTATCATAAAAGTAAATTATTGAACATTTGATAGAAGCAAATGTAAAGTATCTCTGGAAGAATGTATCTTCAACCCAGGCTCCACAAAGCAAACCATAGAATTAATCCTTAGGAACTCCAGTTTTGGGGATTATTCAAATATTTAAAGTAAATTTTTTTCAAAATGAATAAAGAAATTAGTGAAGTAATAAGAAACAAGAAGGAAACAAGATCTTAGAGATAGGAGAGACTAAGCAGATTTGATAAAAGAATAAAATAGAACTATTTTATTTTATTTTTATGGGTGTTTGAAGAGAAGCATTATAGGGAAACTAGAAACTCAATGGAAGGGTTAGATAATACATTAGATGCAGCTATAGAGAGAATCAGTCAGTTAAAAATGTAGAAATAACCAAGAACATACCAGAGATAGCTAACAAGGGATTCTTTCTTTAAGTTAACATCTCTTTGGGTCACTTTTGAGTTACATTTCCCTAGAAGATGAAACAGTGCACATGTAGTGATGATGTTATACTAATACTATAAATAAATGGAGAAGTCCAGGTTACACAAACCACAGAGACAAATCAATTTTTTCTTTTTCCTCTTCTTTTTGTTTGTTAAAGAAGATAATTTGATATTAAAATTATTCATGCAATGTATGATAATAGATCTGGGCTTAAATGGTACCTCCAGAAGAAGGTATTCACAAAATTTGGTTTTTCTACTACCTCTATTTAGAAAATATTGGTAAAGTGTTCTAATTCTCTGTGTGAACACATTCACTTTTGTTTACATATTTAGGATTTTTAATTGATACTTTAAGCTTATAATTATTTTTTGTGGTAGGGCTGTTTTGTACATTATAAGGTGTTTAACAATATTCCTGGCTTCCTCCCCATTGAAAGCTAATAATGCCCTTCAATCCCTGGCCTCTTGTATTAATAATAGGAATGACAAATTTTTATCCCTACCCTATGCTGGTGATAACTAAGATAGAAGCATGATCTGATGTCAAGCATAGTTCTAAAGCAGGTCACCAGAACTCAAGTTTGTACTCAAAACAGGTGATTGCCATTGATTTTAGCTGCTCATTCTTAGTTTTCAGATGCTTTCTTTGCTTTTGACAATGGCAAATCCCTTGGAAGGGTGGCTAACACAATAAAATTTGGTCAATGTTATTAGCTATTGTCATTATCATGTGATTGATGAGGGTAGGCAATATGGTGGATGTGACAAAGTCCAGGTGGGCAAGGAAAGGTCTGTCTCATTCTGGGATGTGAAGAAGAGAAGCACTATAGGGTAGGGCTCTTATCCTAGCTGCACTCTGGAATCACCTGGAGAGAATTTTCAACACTCATGCTGGCAATCCAATCCTAGAGATTTTGATCTAATTACCCTGAGATGGGGCCTGGGCATTGATATTTATAAAATCTCCCCAGAAGGTTCTTTTGCACCACCAGGTCTGTGAACTGTGTTTGTAGACAAAACACATGTTGAGGGAAGAGTGACACAGGAGTAACAGAAGGAAGCCAGAGAGGGAGAGTGCAGACAGGGCCAGCTTCTGCCGCTAGAAATGAGGCTGGAGCGAGGTGGAGGTGCACCTGGCAGGGCTTATAGGCCATGTTAAGGGTCTTCACCTGGCCCACTGGTGAATTATTGGACTGTGCTGATGATCACTTTTCCTTAGAGTTTCCCCCTCAGCAATGTCTTCTGTTCAAAAAAAGACTTTTCATGAAGCTAAAGAAACTTAAACCTTGGGGTCCCTCAGGACACGGGCTCCTTAGGATATCAGCCATGGTTTGTATGGTGTTTGTTTTAGCAAAATTTGCAGAAACCAGATATGTTTACACCATAAGATCAGATCCTTTTCTTTCAATACTCCAGTATCCCCTCTGTCAAACATCCTTTATGTCGGGGTTGGCAATGGCATTTCTGAGAAGCTGAATTGAGGATTTGTTTATTTTAGGTTTAGTGGGATGTATTTATATGTTTTGTTGCCATTTCTGCAAGTGAATCATTGCTAGATCTTCCTGCACTGAAATGTCTCCAGCAATACTGGCTCCTCTAGGTGTGTGGGCTCATCTGGTGCCGCAACATAATGAGGGACAGGAGATGGCTTGACTCATGAAGAGAGGCACAGTTTGGAGTCCCCCAGTGAAGATGAAAGCTAGGAAGGTCTTCTGGTTATCATGAGGTTGTGGAAGTGTAGCCAAGAATTAGATTCCCATTGAATGACTCAGTCCAGTGTAACATCTGTGTGTATTTGATGATCTTTTTTAAAAATATTTTTTATAACTTTATTTATTTACTTTTTATGTGGTGCTGAGGATTGAGCCCAATGCCTCACCTGTGCTAGGCAAGCGCTCCACCACTGAGCTACACCCCAGCCCCGTATTTGATGATCTTGTCCTGACAAAATTTGGTGATTCCATGTGAAACACAAGGCAGATCATACCCCAAAACTTATTTCATTAGAAGGAAGAAATAAATTTCAACAGAGGTAATAATTAACTTTTAGTTTACTTGACAATTAAATTAATGAAGGAGAATTAATTGTATAAACACAACTTGAAAAAATTAATATCTCTTGCTGATTATTAACAAAGAAAAAATCGCCTAAAACTCAATATGCCACTGCCATTAGGACACTGATGACAAATTTGTAATCCTAAAGAACCATCATTTGAGATTAGTTAGTTACTATCTCTACCAGAAAACTTTATATGCCCTGAAATTTTACAGTTCACATATGGAACTTGATAGGAATTTCTCCCTAAATGAAAATAAACCTAAATATTTTGAATGCCATCAACAATAGGAATTGTGAAACAAAAAGCCCTTTTAAATTAGCAATGATTAAAAAAAATTCCATAAACTGTGTTAGGGGGAAAACTAGTGTACTCCCTTCAAACAAAATGACATCATAAAATCATTGTTAAAGGATATTCAGAAAAATGTAAGTCAGTAGTCTTGTAGAAACATATTAGCTAATAAAAGTTATCCTGTTTATCTGAATTATGTGATTGTGGTGTTTGTCAGCTTAAAGTTTTTATTTGTGATTTCCTTCCTTTTTATAAATAAACATTCACTCTTATGTCTGATATTCATAATTTTGTATTTTTTCTTAAATTTATATATAAGTAGTTCCTGATTTATAATGGTTCAACTTATGATTTTTTGACTTTAAGATGGTGTGAAAGCAATGTGCATTCATAGAAGCCACACACCTACAAGGTGCTGAGCAGCTCAGGTGTGTGCAGTGCATTCTCAGCCCATGATATTTATGACCTGCAATTGGCCTATCAGGACCTGATCCCATAATAAATAGAGGAGTATTTATAGTGGAAATCCCCTGGATGAACTTTAGGCCCTACAACACGTGGCTCCTGCCATGCCTGTCTGATATGGCGTATGGGTCCCCTTGGACAATTCATGATGTGATGGTTCCATGTCTCTATATTTGTTATAAGTTGAGAGAAAACAAAAAATACCTTACACAGTTTTATTATGCATTAAAGTAATGTGCATTACAGTTGAATAGCAACATAAAAACATAATTTTAATTTAAAAAGTAACTTTATTGATTTTGAAATTAATAAGGTAAAATATTTTATTTTTAAAATTATAATAATACAGAGGAAATAGAGCAAAAATAGATAGACAAGTAAATCGAAGTTCTTTTCTCCCCCCTTCCAGTTACTCAGAGGTGATTATTTGGTGTTTTTGTTTCCCACACTATTTCAATTTATGTACTTATGGAAAAAAAAGATATATTTTTTTCCACAAGTACGTAAATTGAAATATATATGTGTGTGTGCATTCATATACCCCAAAATATGTACACACATAAACCTTTTTAAAATCTAACCAATAAACATAATGAAATGATAAAATATAATGTCTTTTACTCTTTGAACAATCAGTCCATTCTGTATCAGTAAATATATAACTATTCTGTTTTTCTAAGAGAAGCAAAATCTAGATCTAATATAATTGAATTAATCTCCTATAGAAGGATACTTAGGATATTTTTATTCTTTGCATCATTCACAATGCCTCACTAAGAGTCTTTGTATACGAGTTTGTATTTCCAGAGGTCAGATTCTTCCAGATTAAGTTTCTGGAGCAAAGACAATGGGCATAAACATTTCCATTGCTTATTACCAAATCATCCTTCAGAAAAGACTGGCTTCCAAACTCTTACCGTGAGCCCGGCCAGCCTGGGATCTGCGGTCGTGCCGAGCTGGCTAAGCCTGGGGGACCTCGGCATTCTCAGAGCTGCCGGCCAAATTTATGGGGGAAGGGGGGAAGGGCAGGGAGGCAGGGTCCCTGCAGCCGGTCTCGGCTTCTTCATCTCCTCCACAGTGGTGTTCTGGTCCAGATTCGTAGACCTCCCGAGCAGATCAAAACTCTCCAGCTGGCTGGACCTGCCTGAGAGGGGGTTTGACAGCCATCTGGTGTCGTTCATGCACACTTTTTGGGGAATTC
This sequence comes from Ictidomys tridecemlineatus, assembly GCF_052094955.1. Classification (NCBI taxonomy): domain Eukaryota; kingdom Metazoa; phylum Chordata; class Mammalia; order Rodentia; family Sciuridae; genus Ictidomys; species Ictidomys tridecemlineatus. The sequence continues at coordinate 7,335,634 of NC_135486.1, read as the reverse complement.
ACCTCTCATTTCCTCCTTTGAAAGAAGGGGTCAAATTATTTCTTGTAACCACTTTTAGTCAACCTTCTGAGGTGACTTCTAATACACACACCCTCCTCCTCCTCTTAACTTCCAGGACTGTGGTCCTGTGGTCGGCTTGACAGGCCCCTCCAGGTTTTCGGCCCGTCTACCATCTGAGTGTGGTGACCCTTTTCCCCATCAGCAGTGTGGAGTGCAGCAGCTTTCCTTGCAGCCTTGTTCTTGCTCACGTGATGGCTTTAATAATTTATGTGGGTTATTACTTCCTTTCCACCCCCTAATTTCTCACAGCTGGGTTCCATGCCTGCCCGCTGAGTCCTGCTCTGAAGTTTCTTTCCCAGGGCCCCTTCAACCTAGTTTCTTGTTTAAGTTCTTTTCTATGCCTTTGGACCTCTTCCTGTTACTGTCACTCGCGGTACCATTGCTAGGGCTGTATTTCCTAGGGATTTACTTTTTGTAATTCAACAATAAAAACCAAAAAGCTGGCTGGATCTACACAGACAATCCCAGGATCTGAAGCTCTCTTTGATAAATATAGAGCAAGTATGGTAAGTGGAATCCACTGTATCCTCTTTACAGGCAACCTCCTTTGATCTTCAGAATTGTCATCTTTATTTTGTCAACATGGTTAGCTGCTGCAGCCCACATGCAGTGGAAGGAAATGTCTAATGCCTGGAAGGCTTTCCTGCCAGAGTCAGCAGTGGCTTGTCAGGCAAACAACTTGTGAGGTGCTGACTGTGGTCCTGACAGCGCTCATTTACCAGGCCCCAGGCACTGAAATGGGAATCCAGGAGACTTTTAGGAAAAGGTGTCACCTTCATGAACATAGGGTCTTCACCTGTCAACAGACACTTAAAAAAAGTCTCCAAAGGCGATGGACACATGCTTCTGCTCAAGGGTGGAAACACTCGGGCTGGTTGGATTGGGAAGAGGCCAAGGTTAATAGCTGTGGTAGCCCTCAGTGGTCATCATAGCATGGGTGGACAACGTGATGAACACATCATTGACCCTGTGGTCAAATGGCCTGACCAATGTTCTCATCTGGTGTTGCATGGAATACTGGTGGGAGAGAGTGAGCTATCAAGATGCTGAGACGTCAGCCCCAAACCTCTGAGCCCAGGCAGGGCCTGGGGCACCAGGGAGCGCCAGGTGGCTCATCTGGGGCCTCAAGTAGCCTCTTCTATTTCGTATCCACTGTGCTGTACTTTTCTCCATGTGTCCTGAAGTGGAAAGACTGGAAACAGACCAGCGGGTCTTAAAGGCTGGTAGTCAGGAAAGTATAGGGTTTAGGACGAGGGAAAATACAGCGTGAAAGGAGAAATGCAGGTGAACGAGACCAGACAGTGTAGTGCAATCCACTAATGTGTAAGAGCGAGGGGAGCGAGTGCCATGGGATGGCAGGGAGGGCAGATGGTGAGAGGCATCTACACCTGTATCTGTGATGTGTGCATACATACTAATTTTTTTAAAAAAATATTTTTTTAAATTGTAGATGGACACAATATCTTAATTTATTTATTTATATGTGGTATTGAGGATCAAACCCAGTGCCTCCCACATGCTAGGCAAGTGCTCTACCACTGAGCCCCAGCCCCAGCCCATGCGTACATACATATTAATAGGGGGAAATAAAGTCCTTGAATTTTCCTTTTCCTTTTTCCTTTTTTTGTTAACTCTAGGAGTCTGACTAACATTTGTTTGTCATTTCCTCTAGACTCTGGACTTCCTGAGAAAAAGGACTATTTATGAATTTTTATCCTGAAATCTAACAGAGTGCCTGCCATGTATCAATATTTACTGAATAAATGTTTATTAAAAGGACTGGATGTGAAGGAATTGCACAAGAAGAAATCTATTTATGCCTTCAACTCCACACACATTTTAGAAACACGATTGTGTGCTGGGGTCTGGGAATTCAGATGAATTAGAAATGCCGTAGTTCCCCAGGACTCCCTAGCTTAGAAGCCGAGGCCAACTGATAACACCTTACCAGAGGCTGCCAAGGTCAGTTAAACCCCTAGAGGGGAATGGGCCGTTTTCTCCTGGGAGTAGTCAGGAAGCCAGAGATGATCCTTCAATTGAGTTTCTTTTTAAAGGTCGATTGAAATGGAATGTACATGTACCCACGCTCCTGGCTTACCATGGTTTGACTTATAATTTTTTGAGTCTACCATGGTGCAAAAGAAATAATGGTCAGTAGAAATCGTACTTTGGATTTTGAGTTTTGGTCTCACCCTGCTTGGCAACGTGCAGTATGATGCCTGTCATGGCGCTGGGCCGTGGCAGGAAGTTCAGCTGCGAGATCACCAGGGGCAACCTGTACTCTGAGTGTCCTGGGTTGCTGAGTGGCGGTATTCAGTAGGTTAGGTGTGTTGATCACATGTTCAACTTTCAGTAGGCTCATGGGCACATCAAGGAGCAGGTGTCTAGCTGAGTGAAATGGGACAAATCCAACGCACCATGTACCCAGACGTGAAGCTCCCCCAGTGGTGTGTGGTGGACATGCCAGCTGCATTAGCTGACGAGTCAAACATGGTTGTAGGCTCCAGCCCTGAAAGGGTGAATAAATGGCACCCCCAAAGTAAGACCCTGTGGCGACCGTGGCTTGTGCATTGGTACAGGTGGTCAGACTGATGACGATGATAAAAGCAGGGGGCCCACCCACAGGATATCTTTGGAGACAAGAGGAGTGATGTCCTCCACAGTCCCTCCAGGGTCATTCAGCTTCTGCTGTGGACCTTAATTCTGTGGCTGTGTCTTCTACTTATGACAGTCTCAATTTGCCTATCACATGAGTTTTCTTTCCATTATCTTAGTAACAGAACCCCTGATTTTACACTGGAGGGAGTTAAAGATGTATTTCCAAGTCTCCTTGCTGCTAAGTTCTGGCTAATATGCAGATCTTAGCAGATCTAATGCAATATAGGCATAAATACCATGTGCATTGCTGGATTCTGTCCCTACCAGGGAGAAGACATACCTTCCCGAGGGCTGGAGCTGACCACTCACACTGAACCATGTGAGATGTTACTGAGAGGAAATCTTTTTTCTCTCCTTGAACAAATCACCTCAAGGCCTGAGAACTGAGCTGTTGAAACACACACACAACTCTCTACTGACTGTCCCTGAATGCCAAAGTCAACTGACTTTCTTTTCATTTCCCTTCTGCCCCTGGACTTTTATCTAGGCCTATTAATGGGATGAATCAGTATTTGATTCATTTATCCCTGATTCCAAGAGAGAATGGGGAGATAGATGGGTAGGTAGATAAACAAGGACTGAAAGATCTCGAGCTGCCTTCTCAACCAGGTGTAAATGGGAGTTGCCCACCCAGAAACCCCACTCTGCCACCAACCCAAGACCCTGTGAGCACCAGGCCTCGTGTGTACCTTGCTTATATTTATACTTCTGTCTACTCTTACTCTTAAAAGCTCATGTCATCTCCCCCAACAGTGATTTCCAGACACAGTTCACCTCTTCCTAATAAATACCCAGAAAGCGCAGCGACCAGTTATGCTGCTCATTGTCAGGCCTATAAGTCAGAAAAACTTGCAAAAGTAATTGGCAAACAGACATGACCATAAATGTGAAACATCTTGCTGAGGGTGGGTGAAAAACACCAAAGAAATATAGCTCAGGCCATGGAAAAAACTATGAGGCAGGATGTGAACCCCCTTCTACTGGAAGAAATGTAATATAAAAAGTACACAGCTGGATTGAAGTTGCTCACAAGGATCAAAGTCAGCTTCTAGACCAGAAAGCCCAAGAAGAGTCAATCACACTGTTTATGGTATGTGATTTCTGGAAGGAATTATGAGAAATGAAAGCAATTTTCTATTAAAACAATTGTACCTGTAGGCTTCTGCCTAGATGTGCTGAACCTGACTCTCAACTCTTATTTTTGGTTTGCAAGATTTTCCATAGAAGAGACAATCTTTCTGCTCTTTCTTACAGCCTTTCTCATCAAAGTGGAACTTTGGGTGGCTTCATATCATAACCGCAGGCCAGAGAAGATGCCTCTTCTGTGGTGTGAGTTCCTCCCTGGAAATTCTTGGTAGAGATGTTAAAGTGAGGTGCCCTGGATGGGTGCCCTGGATGAAAGGCCAGAACGTCCCTCCCCCTGGCAGGTATTTGCCACCACCTGGCTCTGTCTTGCTTTCCTCACAAAGCGTATTGGTACCTGACGTCCCTTCATCTGTGTGATTTCCTTGGGGCTGACAACCTCGTGGGGGACGGGGGTGCTGATGGAAGTTGCAGGCTTGTTTGCTTTGGGCAGCCCAGTGGTCTACCTCGATTTTGAGTCGGAATGTCTTTAGGCAAGCAGCAACTCCAGCTCAGCGTCACCACCACTCCTGTGGCCTCCACCTGATGTCGTCACACGTTTCGGAGTTTTCTGCCTGGCCTGCTGGGGCCATTTGCAGATGGGAACGGTGGCTTCTTTCCATCAGGTCTGGCCCTGGTCCACAGCTCCAGAGAGCAGAGCATCCTGGTTCCCCAGCTCCCGTCACGCAGGCATCAAGTGAGTGTGTGTTCCCTGGGATCTGAAGTGAGAAGGTCCATTTGTGGCTTCTTCTAACCTGTCATGGGCAAGAGGGGACTTTCTGCCCTTTTCACAATTCTCATCTGTAGGAGGGTTGGGGGGTTACAACTCCTCTTGAGAGGGGTGGAAACGAAGGGCCAGTCACTGTGGCAGGAAGAGTCGTGCTCCCTCATCTCTAAATAAGTCCACATTTAAATCCCAAACCTGTGAACATGCCACTGTGCGAGAAGGGACTTTGCAGGTGTGTCTGAGTTAAGGTCCTTGAGATGGGGCTTATCCTGCATTCTGTGTCCAGCTGGGCTCAGTGTAACCACAGGGATCTTATGATGGAAAGAGGGAGGCAGGATTATGTAAAAATGTGAGTATGTAACAGAAGTGAGTCTGTATTATGTATTTGGGGAGTTCAAAACCCAATTGAGTCGAATGTATGAAAGATGATATGTCTTGAGCTCTGTAATGTTTTGAACAACCAATAAAAAAAAAAAAAAAAAAAAAAGAAAGAGGGAGGCAGGAAAGCCAGAGTCCGAGAAGGTCACAGGCCGACAGGAGCAGCAGTCAGAGTGATGCTTTGCTGGAGGAGCGGGCAGAGCCCAGGGATGCCGTGTCTTCCCGAAGTGGACAGGGCAAGGGGATGCTCCCCTGGAGCCTACGCCACCCCTGGACTTCAGCCCAGTGAGACCTGTGCTGGACTTCTGAACTTGAGAAGCATAAGACGAAACATTCGTGCTGTTCTAAGACATCCGGTTTGTAGCAGTTTATTGTAGGACACAGCATAGCGAGTTAACAGCTATTGAGCACCTGTTTTGAGCTACTGGCAATTAAACGTGACAGCCTACAAATAATGTTACTGAAACCCAGAAATGGGGATTTTTAAAATTGTCTCAAAATAAGAGACAGATGTGGTCCTTAAACATTATTCTTTAAGAAACACAAATGTTAAACAAGTGCTTATAAATAGTAGCTGAGCAATTAGAAGTGTAAGAAATGAGGCAGAGAAATTTAGGGCCTAACCTGGGGTGACTGGAAAGGGATGCACAGCTGAGATCCGAGTGTCGGGTGGTAATTAGCCAGGAGAAGGGGCCCGCAAGAGTGTTCCAGGCAGAGGCAACAGAATGCGGTATGTTTGGGGAGGAAGAAAACCTGGTGTAACTGGCACGCTGAGGATGTGGGAAGGGTGGAGGGTGACGAGGCTGAGAGGCAGGCAGGCCTAGATGGTGATGACCACACTGAGCCCATGTCAAGACCTTGGAGTCTGTTTTCTGAAGCCACAGGAAGCACCCGGGACGCGTTTTCCCCGTGGACCGCTGAGTGGCAGAGCTGGAGTTTCTCCTCATCTTCAGGGAGGTGGGGAGTCATCTTGCCAGGGGGTTTTGGAGCTTATCCAGACCCTCTTCTCTGCCCGTCTTGCAGAAGCAGGAGGATGCTGCACTGCGCTACCTTTTTGCAGGTAACAGGGCCAGGTGACTACTTCTGCTGTGAGCAGAAGTGACGTTTCTGGACCATGTCTGGCTGCTCGCTGCACAACAGGCCGATCCATCAAGAGACGAGATATTGAGGCAAGGAAGGTGGCTTCCTTGCAAAAGCTCACGAGAGGACAAGAGGGGTCTCTTGCCACACAGCTCCTCTGGATAGGAAGCTGATTTCTGAATGTTTATGTAGGCGGAGGACGGTGTCACAGGGGCTGGACGACTTCTCAAAGCTGGAGGCCTCACGATGCGCCTCTGACCCTGGATGCCTAGTCATGAGAGGTTTTCAGTTTTGGCAAATCTCACAAAAGTCTTTATTTCCTTGGGCTGTTCCTCTTGGTTTAGCTACATCTCACACAAGGACAGGTTGCGGGTAGCTGCCCAGGGCCTCTTGCTATTTGCAAATCGAATGCCAAACTCCCATAAATGAATAAAAATTCCCCATTTCTGGGTTTCAGTAGCTTATTATTTGTAGGTTGTCACGTTTAATTGCCAGCGAGAAGGCCCAGGGTTCTTTTCTCCTGTTGTGTCAAGCGGGGAGGCTGCGTGTTCTAGCCGTTGCAGCTGTGGGCTGGTGGACACCTCAGGAATCTCAACTCCTGAGCCGCTGCGTGGAGGAGTTGCCCCAGAGCCTCTTGGACCTGCAGAAAACTGTGAGGATATAGCCTCTGTTGTGTTAAACTCTTGGCATTTTGGTGGTGCTACGGCATAACCTAGCTTTGCATGATTAATTCATTTATTTAATTCAGTGGCTTCTTGACCATCAGATGGAAGCTGAGGGGCAGTTTGAACAGGGGCTCTTGGGCTGCTGCCTTTCTAGCTCTGACACGGGCCCCAGGCAGAGCCATGGAATGTGTTTGCCCCTGCACTGATTCTGCTGTGCTGCCACTGGCCAGGATTACGAGAATGGGGGCATATGGGTTGGATTGGGCTGGCCTACCCTGTGGATATCATGTGTTTTTTGAAAAAGAAAGAGAGAGGAAAGACTTTTCCTATTTCCCGTTTCTAGACTGAAGATTATATTTCAAGGGAAGTTTACACCAGGTCTTTATAGTCTAGGAAGGAGTAGGGAGCTCTTGAAAATCTTGGTTAGTGTCTTGCTTTTTCTTAGCTTTGCTACTTGCATGTAAATTATTGCATGCAAATTATTGCATGCATGTATATAATTATGTTGCTCTAATTTACAAACTTAAAAAGAGCTTTTCCCCATTGGTCTATTCACAATTTCTTATGCTCCTGAGGATCTGAAACATAAATATTTCCTCCCCAAACTATCTTACTGAGGAGGGGATTACCAGCACAGTACTTAAGAGATTCCAAGTATTTGTGGTCTTTTTATTTCACAGGTTTATTTATTTTTTAACATTTGTAAACAATTAAGTTTATTTTGAATTATCATATACTTGGATTTAAAAAAAAATTGTTTCCCAAGTTTATAATTGTGATCTAGATCATCTTTCGAGTTTAGTCATTTTCTCACAAAAGTAAGAAAAGTGATGCTGCTAAAGGCCTCACTGTTAATCAGAGATGGAGCCAGGACCACAGGCTGCGTCTCCCAGAGCTGTGCTCCAGATGCATCACACCTGAAAACATGATGATATAATAGAGTTAGAGTATATTCATGGTCTATTTCTAGTCCAGTTCAGAAAGCCTACATTTCAGGGCTTCTGTGGCTTTCCAGTTGAACATGGGGCAGAGTTCTGACGTACAACACTGATCAACAACAGATGGAAGGATCCCAGGATGAGATTTTGAAAAGATTTTTCATTGCTCACCTTTGTTCAGATATCTGACTACTTAGGATAAGCGAGGTTGTGCTGCAGTAACAAACTTACAAAATCTCAGTGGCTTACCCACACCCAGGTTTACTTTTCCCTCACAGTATGTTTGTCTGAAGTGGGTCAGTGGGTCTGGGTAACCTGGCACCTGGACCAGCAGAAGCTCCACCTACCTCTTGCTGTGGCACCGCCTGGAACACCCTCTTCATCATACAACAGGGAAGAAAGTACCTGAGTGCACCACACTGGCCGTTAAGTGCTCTGCCTGGGATGCTACTTGTCACTTCCACTCACCAACCATGAGCAGAAACTGGACTCAGGGCCTTGCTGTTAGGGGGTGAGTATAATTTTTCTGGATTCCAGGAAAAAGGAGAGAATTGGATATACGTGGGCCTGAAGGTTTCTTTGTGGTGAGGTTTTAAGTTATAGATTTAATTTATTTAAATATCTGATACTATTAAGACTTCCCAACTCACTTTATTTTGAGTTAGATATTTTGCACTTTGTCATGATTTTCCATTTTTTATCCAAAATTTCAAACTCACTGGCATGAAGTTCATAATATCTCCTTATGATGATGATGTTTATAGAATTCACAGTGTCGTTTCTTTTTCATGCTTGACCCTAATAATTTGTGCCTTTCCTTTTAATCATTCTTTCGAAGGGTTTATGCATTTTATTAGTTATCTGGAAGATTAGCTTGTGACTTTCCTGGATTTTCTCTGTAATATGTTTATTTTATACTTTATCAAGTTTTGCTTTTATCGTCACTATTTTCTTGTTTCAGGTTTAATAAGCTTTTGTTTCTTATACATTTTTTTTAATATTGCTGGGGATTGAATCCAATGCTTTTGTTTTTATAGCTTTTTTAGAGACATCTTAAAATTTTTGATCTTTTGTCTTTCTTTATTTGTACTTTTAATGCCATGTGTCCGGTGTGCTTAATTAGATGTAGTCAGTGAATCAGAGAATCCTTGCCTTAGACTCACTTGCAAGGTTGTATCTTAGCCAGTGATTCTCAACCAGAGGTGGGTTTGTCCCTTCAACCCCCAGGAACAACCGGCAGTCTCTGGAGACGTTTTGGATTGTCATAATTGGGGGAGGGAGCAACTGTTTTCTATGAGAAGATAATAGGAATGCTGTTAAAACTCCTACAGTGCACAGGACAACTTCTTACACAATGATCTGGCTCAAAATGCCCGCAGAGCTGAGGTTGAGGAACTCTGTGGGCCTGGACCTACTGATCAGCAGCAGATGCCCCTGTCCCCATCATGCCACCCAGTGGCTGCTGCTGTGGTTTGAATATGAGGTCATGAGGTGGTGGAAACTTAATCCAACTATGATGTTTAGGGATGGAGTTTTAAAAAAGGAATCAGGATAAGGTAAGGTCATCAGGGTGGTCCCCCTATGATTGAATATTGGCGACTTGACCAGGAGAGTAGAGAGAACAGGAGGCACATGGCTGTCTCTCTAGCCATGTGCTGTGGCTTAGGCATGAGGTACCCCAAGAAACTCCTGTGCTCACGCAGGAATACTCAAGGGCGAAGCGACTGGGTTAGGAGAGCTGGGACCTCCTCAGTCCCTCCTAGTCTGAGTGGACTGACTAGATGATCATGTAGGCAGGTGGGGTGTGACTAGAGGAGGTGGGTCCTGGGGGTGTGTGTCCTGGACCCGCACCCTTCCCCCATGTTGCTCTGCTTTATCGTGAGCCCAGTCCCGTGGAGGTGGCTGACTATGGACGGAGACCTCTGAAGCTGTGAGCCCTAAATAAACTTCCCCTCCTCTTAAGTTGTCCTTGTCAGGTGTCTTGGTTATAGCAGAGCAAATCTGACCAACACCATGTCTTGCCCTGAGTTGCCTTGGGAGCTGGCCAGCAAGAAAGCCATCACCAGGGTCAACTCTGTGACCTTGGACCAGATCTGTGAGCCACAACAAGCCTTTTCTCTTTGTAACTTGCCCAGTATGTGGTCTTGTGTTAATAGCAAGAGAAAATGGACCGTCACTTGTTCTCTTGCTTCTTTTAGGTCCCAGAGATGCCATCCCTGACATCCTTGAACAGGTAGCTGGGCACCTAATGAGGCTGCGTAACCTCTACTTTATTCTATTTTAACACATCATCTTACACATAATACACACATTTATAGCTAATGTTTATTTATTTGCTTGCTTCCCCCTTCCCTGGTAAAATAGAAGCCCTAAGAGGTAAACTTTGTCTATTTTGATACTATTTTTTTTCCAAGTAGCTAGAATAGTATTGTGTAGTTAGTTGAATAAGTTAGTACTAATTGCAAGACTGAATGTGTTGTTGCCTGGGTGCGAGTGTTTTCTTCCTAGTGTGCAAACACAGTTGCAAGTAAGACAGATGGGAAGTTAGAGTAAATACAAACATAGAAGACAGTTTCTGGTGGAAGAAGGCAAAGAGACTCCCCTATCTCCTTAGAACATTTATTTAAAAATATAACACCTACAAGCTCTTTCTCTGGCCCTTTGAGATGTCTGTAAACATCTTCAAAAGCTAAATAAGCTTCTTTCCAACTTTATAACCCAGAAGAGCATGGGAGCATCTCTTTGAAATGTAAGCATCCAGGAAGATGGTGCTCTCATCTCCAAGATTCTGTGGTACCCGACTCCCAATTGCTAACCTATTTTCTATCATAAGCACATGGAAAATGAGTTTTTCTTTTGCATAAAGGAAATTAGCAAACCTGGTGGCTGCACAATTATCAGGTGAGTTTGGGAGGAAGTGTGTGTGACAAAGGGTGCTGTCAAATTCTCTTGAGTACTAGTTTTCATTGATCTGGAGACCATCTGTGAGATGGATCACATCTGCTTGGATGTGTAAAGGGATGAGATATTTTTTTTTGTCTTCAGTGTTTTAGTGGCATGTCTGTGATACTTCACCAGTAACAAAACTGCTTTCCTTCTCTTTGACGTTTGTGGAGAGTTTTCTTGGTTGTTAGGAGAGTTTCTTTTTAATTACGCTTCCCCAACAATGGTCTCTGGACATCCCATGAGCTTACAGCGTAAAAGTGCTAGGCCAGAACTTCCTAGGCGGTTTCTTGGTTCTCTCTCTTGGTGGCTGCTAGTCTCAGAGTCCCATCAGCCTCTTTCTCTCACACCGTCAAGAACACTTGTCCTACTGTACCCAAAGCTGAATCTCAGCTTCAAGGTGGGAACAAGAAACAGTATAGGAATGGACCCTCCTTTTGCTCCTTGCGTGGATTGTTCTAGATGATGTGGGAATGGGCCTAAAAATTAGAGGAACTGGACTGGTTTAGGCTGTGTGGTCATCGCTGGGTGGTATGTGATCTCACACTCCACACTGGAGCGGGCAGTGTTTTTCCTACCACCTGCTCCTTTCTGAAGACCTGTCTTTCTTTTTTGGATAGAATGCACAACTCTGGTGATACTTAAGCAACAGTTTTGCTAAAGCTAGTGTAAGTGTACAATGGCTGTGCAATGTTAGAAGTAGACGTGAGACATGGTCCCTCGTTTTAGGGGTGAAGAGGGGTGAAGGGGCCTCACCTTAGGTCTTTACGAAGGTGAGCGGCACATACATTTCTCTCGTTTCTTTATTTGCTCTGTCTTCTAGTCCTGCCATTTTCTCTTCAGTCATCTCCTTAATTCCTCTCTCCTCAGTCTAAGTTCCCACTCATCCTTCCTGTATTTAGACTTGAGCCCCAGTGTGTCATTGAGATCTCTCTTCTTTTGCGTTAGTTGCTGAACTAAAGTTTGCCTTCATGATTGAGCTTCTGTCCATAGGCAAGGCTGAGGCTAGCTTTTCTTCTGAAATACTTGATGGGATGGGGGCTTTCCTCCCTCCTGTCCTTGGATGGTCTACTTGGTCTTCAGTTGTTGAATTAAGAGATGTTTCTTTTGGAAAATTAAAATGTCAGTGCACCCTATAACAGGGAGGGTACCACATGTATGAATGATTCTGAAAACATGTTGGAAAGTGAAGCAATCCCTGGGGCCCATGATACAGGTTGCCACTTGTGAAATTTAGAGCAAGAGAGAAGGAGCTAATGCTATTGCTAAAACTCCTAGTATTCCAAACCACCGTTTTAGGCATTGCCCCCCATGGTATCCTATTATGTTTTCTCAATACATTGCAAACCATGTTTGATTCTCTCTCTCTCTCTCTCTCTCTCTCTCTCTCTCTCTCTCTCTCTCTCTCTCTCAAATGGGAGAGAGTCAAGGTTAGAGATTGCAAAGCTTTCTCAGGGCCCTAGATGGTTAGATGCAGAGTGGGAACCCAAGACCATTTGCCACAGAAGCCCTGCACTTTCCCCATGCCACACTTCCAGTGTAGGGTTGGAAGTCCGCAGGTTCAGCTGAACAACCGAGACCTTCCTGTTACTTTAGAAGGACTGTACTGTGGACATGCTTTGAGGGCAGGGACCCTGACTGATCTACCTTTGCCTTAATAGGACTTAGCATAGGGAATGAAATTTAGGAGAAGCTCAATAAAGGCCTGTTGAAACAGATGAATGAATCAGACGTAGTCATCCTAAAAATAAATCTTCCAAAGGGGCTCCTCCTTTAAGAGTTTCTGCTTCTCTAAAACTTCCAGTAACTGAATCCTAGGGGATCACTTGGATTCCTTTTCTTATCAGTCTCTTTAACATTCATAAAGTTAACTTTCATAAAGTTGCCAGATGTTGTCATTTTACTTTTATAATGTCTCTAACATAATGTCTGTTCCTTTTTATTTCCATTGTCACCATCCTCATTCCAGCTAGCCCAGGGACTGTCTTCACTACTTCTGTTCACTCTCCATTTCATTCCGTCCTATCTGTCCATCCATCGACCCATCCATCCATCCATTCACTCATCATTGTTTTATTTCTTCAACATAATTTTATGAGGGGCTGGGCTGTGGCTCAGTGGCAGAGCAGTTGCCTGGCATGTGTGAGGCACTGGGTTCGATTCTCAGCACCACATAAAAATAAATAAAATAAAATAAAGGTCTATCAACAACTAAAAATATTTTTAAAAAAATTTATTCAAGATGTGACAAATGGATTATCACAATACAGTGATATAATAAGAAAAGGTTGTTTAGAGTGCTATAAGAACACAGAAAAGGGTCACTCTTGTCCAACTGGGGGAGAGAGGTTCAAAGAAGGCTTTGTGGAATAAAGCACCATCTGAGTTAAGTCTTGAAAAATCAGTTGAGCTAAAGAGGCAAAGAGGAAAGACGGAGAGGGAAGAGGAACACCCACAGTCACCCCCCCCATATCACTACTTCCTGCCCCAGTTCCACTGTTCCTTGAATTCTCATGTCCCTTGAGTGCATCAGATGCTCTTGCTTCAGGGCCCTTCGGTTGCTTTCTCCTCTGCCCGTACTGGTCCTCTCAGAGGTGGGCGCAGTGGTGCCCCACAGTCCTGCAAGGCTCACGCCCTCCTTTCCTCCTGATCAGAAGGGGCTTTGCTGACTCTCCCTTTACAGTTGCAACAACTCTCCTGCCTCTCAGAATTCCCCCTCTCCCTTTCCAGCCTAGGGAATGCCATCTTCTAGTGGTGTGTGTGTGTGTGTGTGAGAGAGAGAGAGAGAGAGAGAGAGAGAGAGAGAGAGAGAGAGAGAGCAAGCATGCTAGCGTGCGAGCGTGCGAGAGCGTCTCTTCCACTACTAGAGGATCTACTTCTCTGAAGAAAACCCACGCTTCATGAGAACAGGGACTGGTGTCTACTTTGATCACTGCCATCTTCACTGCTTGGGGCGGTCTCAGTGCGTGTTCGTCAAGTGAACGACTGAAAACCTCGACAATAGCAAATGCAAAGGCAAGGATGCGAGAAATGGAGTGACATGCCCCAACTCTGATTTTGGCCTGATTCCTGCTGTGAGCCCTTGTGGCACCACCGCAGGGCTGTGGGCAGGGCAGTATGGCACCCCTCCTTAGCCTCTTGCTGAGTGTGACTTTGACAAAGGGAAGGAAACATTTTGTTTTGGTCAGTGGTAATGACTGACTTTCTCTTTCCCTTCCAGATGGGGTTCGGAGCCTCCTCCACTAGTAGAGGATCACTTCTAGTTTTCTCAGAAGGGCCTTTCCCTCTGACTAAGACTCCAAGTTCTTCTTCAGAGGAATGGGTTTCCTGCTTACTGTTCACTGTTGCCTGATGGGCATTGGAGGTGGAGGAGAGGGAAGTTGGAGTTTTGGGTTAAGGGCTTGGGGTGTAGGAGGTGAGATCATCTACTGAAAGATCGGGGAGGGATGATGAAACTTGGAGCCGTCACTGATGGGGCTGGGAGAGGCATCTGATAAGAGAAAACAGATGTGTTGAGCAGAAGGAGATGTTTAGGAAATAGATAATGTGCTTATATTTGTATGTCCTTTCATAATCCCTTGTTTGTATTGTGGTTTTATTAAGAAGTAGAGTTTCAAAGGAATTGAAATAGAGTTTCAGCCCCACAGTTGGGAAAGGAACAAGCAAAAAGGAGTACGTTGTTTTGCTTGTGGAGGTCCTTATTGTCCTCACTTGACAGCAGCTGTGTCATCTGGGAACCCCGTGAGTCAAGCTAGTCATCAACATCATCAACTGGTGGGCATCCAGCTGGCACATGGGAGAGGCACAGCCTTGTAGGAGCCCTGGTCCTCTCTTAATTCCAGGGAGACTGTTCACACGGAGGGTGTGACTTGCCAACGGTTCCCTGTGGAACTGTGCGTCTCACCAGGCCAAGCCTGAGAGAAAATCAGGATCATCCAAGTCTCCTCCCTGGGCAGGAGAGGCTGTAGGTGACCAAATGCCCTGACTCTTGCATTCATCCCATTACCCCAAAGTTCAGTACTGAGGCTGGTTTTTCACATCAGACACTGGCACATGGCAGAACATCCAAAGGTGCCATGATGGTGCTTGAGAGAGCAGGAAAGGAACAGAATGGGAGTCGGGCAGTGGAGGAGCAGGAACCTAGGGTGGGCTGAGAGCCAGTGAGACCTCCAACGGGGCTTGAGGAGAGACGTCCTGGGACCTGGGGCTCGGGTCTGGTCAGGAATGTTGTGGTAGAGAGTGGTAAATGGAGCACAGGCAGATGTTGTGCCATGGAGACAATTCAGAGCTCATCCCAGCAGAAAAGGAAGGAAAATAAGATTTACAGGGCACCTGCCATTCGGCTGCTGTTCCTCTGGTGACAGTCACGCTCGGGTACCCGCCATTTCTGTCTTGTGCAGTTCTGTGGAAGCACTGTAATGTCTGCGGTCCAGATGACGGGCTTCAGGCCTAGAAAAGCGGGGGACCTTGCTCAGCAGCATGAGCTGGTGAGCGGCCGAGCTGAGATCCACCTTCAGTCTCCTGATCCACACCCAGAGTCTGATTAGCTCGTCCCACTTGGGTAGGAGGGGGTGGCAGCCACGCCACTGGGTGGCTAGACGCCAGTTACCTTCTGTCAGAACACTTGCTAAATGCTGACAAATGAATACAAAGATCTACTCTGTCTTTAAGTTTCAGGAGTCTTCTTGTTATGGCTTAGCTAATGGTGTCCCCCAAAGCTCGTGTGAGACAATGCAAGAATGTTCAGAGCAGATGATTAGACTGTAACCTAATTAGCGGGTCAATCCACTTGAATGGATTAACTGGGTGGTAGCTATAGGTTATAATGTTCAGAGCAGATGATTAGACTGTAGCAGATGTTATATAGCTATAATGTTCAGAGCAGATGATTAGACTGTAACCTAATTAGTGGGTCAGTCCACTTGAATGCATTAACTGGGTGGTAGCTATAGGCAGGTAGGGTGTGCCCCTGGGGGACATACCTGTGGTTTTGATTTTGTCGCTGGTGAGCAGAGCTCTCCCACTGCTTCCTGGCTGTCACGTCCTGTCCTGCGTGTCCTGCGTCGCTTCCCTCTGTCTCACCTTTCTGCCGTCATGTTCTGCTCACCTTGGGCCCAAGGCTACGGGGTTGGCCGACATGGACCAAACCTCTGATATTATGGGTTAGAAGAGACTTTTCCTCCCCTAAGCTGTTCTCGGCAGGCATTTGGTCACAGTGATGAGCACTGACTGAACACCTCTCATCACTCTGAGCCCCGTTTCACAGGGCTCTGCCCGTGGGGATCCTTTCCCCCAGGGTGGGCTTTCTTTGCCCCCTGCGGTTAAGGAGGGGAGGTCTTCCTCCTGGTCTTCAAGGCTGTGCAGCACTAATAGACATGGGTCTCACGGGCGGAGACGTGGAGAATGCAGACACAGGGAGAGGGACGCCTGCCCTGGGTTTCCCCTCTTCCCTCCTGTCCTCATTCATAAGCCGTCCTTGCCCCTCTCGTCCATGGATGGGACTCAGAGAAACCAAAGCTTTCTCCGGTGCCTGCTTCCTCATGCGTTACCGGAAGAGTGTAGGTGTCTCAGGGTCTGCTCCAATCTCTTCTCAGTCTCCCCTACAGACCTACTGCCCTGGGCACCTACTTAGGGCTATAACTTCTAAAAGGACACTTAACTGCCCCATTCAATTGCTAAACTCTTGCTGTAGAGTCAGATCCTCATCTAAATGAGCCACCCTTCACACCACTTCCTGCACTTTGCTCCTGGTGATCTCTCTCCCCTCCCCTACTATGTGGGTCAGAACTTTCCAGAGGAACAGAAATGTGTGTGTGTGTGTGTGTGTGTGTGTGTGTGTGTGTGTGTAAAAAGGTTATATATAAGAAATTGGCTCATGTAACTATGGAGGCTGACAAGTCCCAAGATCTGCACTCAGCAAGCTGAAGACCCAGGTGAGCTGACAGTATAATTCAACTCCAAAGGTCAGTAGGCCCAAGATCTGGGAATAGCTATTGTTTCCATTTGAGTCCCAAGGTTGGCGGGTAGGGGACAAAATCTAGAAAATGGATATCCTAGCTTGAAGGCAGTCTGGCAGGAGGAATTCCATCTTACTCATGGGAAGCAGGAGGAATTCTGTCTTACTCATGAGAGGTTTGGGATGTTGTTCTGTTTAAGTCTTCAACTGATTGATTGGAGCCCACCACATTAGAGAGCACATTCTACTTTACTAAAGCTACCAATTAAAATATTAGTCTCATCCAGAGATATCCTCACACAGACACACTTAGAATAACGTTTGAAAATGTCAGGGAACACCATGGCTGAGTGTACTTGACACATAGTTAACCGTCATAAGTCTACCCAATGTCAACTTGGCACATATACATATTATATATTGTAATATTACACACACAAAAATATACTATGATATGTAATATGATAATATGTACTATTATACACACATATCAGAGTATGTATCTTATAAACGTAGAGCAAAATAAGGAGGAGATACTCAAACTCATGAAAGTAATAATCTTCATTTCTGTAACTGGTTACATGGTTGTAGTTTTCACTATTCTGTATTTCCTTTGCCTTTGGAGAAAAACTCAGCTGGTTATGGATTTTACATAGTGGGGGGGGACCCAAATTTTCATTCCTGAAGGTTCTGGCCCCTTAGTAGTCCTGCCGAGATTGGCAGTTGTAATTTTCCATTGACCTAAGTCATTGGGCCTGGTGGTGCCAAGAGACATCTGTATTCCAGATAGACACATATCTATAATCATAGGAATTCCATATGCATATACCCCATAGTCTAATTGTGGAGTGGTGCTCTAATTTCCTTTTGTCAGTCAGGATCATTTACCCATCTCATACTCCAGCTCCTTCTTTGCCTATGGCAAGAGGACCCCAAAGTAGCTGGGCAGTATCTTTACTTTAAATTTATTGGAATTGTTGTGTTTCCTTGGGAATGAAGATTTCCAGGCTCGTGGATCATCAGGGGTAATGGTGAGTGCTGCCACTTCTGTGTGCACCCCTGATTTGAGCCTGTGAATCCTGGACTCTGGATTGACTCTGATTTAGAGCATATGCATCTTCTGGAGAACCAAGGGATTGTTACTTGGTGAGTGCTGTGATTATTCTCAAAAGGCCAACCCGCTCTTCTCTCAGGCCAGCTGTTTCATAAGGGTGGGGCACATGGTAAGAAGAGTGCGCTCCATGAGCATGGGCCCGTTGCTGCACTTCATTTTCTGTGAGCTCCTTGACCAGAAGCAATGTGAAATGCCAAGATGGCGGATGAGGTGTTCTGTAAGCCCACAAATGGTAGTTTTGGTGACTCGTATGTGGGAGGGAAAATCCATATCTAGAGTAAGTAAGGACAGAGTTCTATCCTTGGCTGTTTGTTGGAAGTGGTCCAAAGTAATTACCACTAGGAAGCCGTCAGATCCCTCCTAGCGGCGCATGGTGCTATCTGGGGATTCGGAGTTGGTCTCCACTGCTGGCCGACTGGGAACTCAGCAGTGGCTTCAGGGTGGGTCTTGAGAGCAGTATTATGAGCTTCTTTAGGGAGGACAATGTTTAGTCTCTCAATTCAAACAGTTAATCTTATCCAAAAACATTTTCACATATGCAGGTTATATGTCCCCCCAAATATCTTGTGTTGAAGGCTTGGTCCCCAGTGCAGTAGTGTTCAGAGGCAGGGCCTTTGGGAGGTGACTGGATTGAGGGACTCTGACCTTGTGAATAGATTAAGTCATTGACGGATTCATAGCTTTTACCCATAGGTTTTTTGTGGGGGCTTTAGTATAAAAGCCCCCTCTCTGTTTCCTGGCCTCCATGAGCTGAGCATCTTAGCTGCACCATGTGCTCCCTGCCATGACATTTTGTCCTGACACAGGTCCAAAGCAATGGTTCAAGTGACCATGGACTCAAACCTCTGAAATCATAAGCAAAATGAACCCTCCTTCCTCTTGTTTTTCTCACAGTGATGGGAGCTGACCAACCCAGGGAATGATGTTTGGCCCCATGTCACGGTGCCCAGTCTGGACACAGAGAATCAACAACGCTGAGCCTGGCCATCCTCCTTTCGTGTCCCAAAGGCCTTTCCATTCCGTCTGGTCCATATATTCATCCTACCCGCTCCGTGACATGTCATTTTCAAGAGAAGTCACCTGGGATTCTTCCCTGGCTATCTGTGTGGTGTCTTTCATGCAATTCTAAGCTTTCAGGTGGTGATGGCAGGGGCTTTATTTATTTGACAAGCCATGTGTAAGGATATTTTCTGGATCCTCCTCACTGGCGAGCAGGGGAGTGCTCCATAAAATCTTACCCTTAGTGCCATGTTGAGAGCCACAGCCAAAGGGGCCCCAGCAAACTTCCAGCTGCCGGCTGATGATCCAGCTGCCAGCAAACTTCCAGTTGCCGGCTGATGATTGGCTCACAGTGGCCCCAGCAACATCTAGCTGATTGGCTCCTCTGTGGTGATGTTCATTGGGCTGTTTCCCTGCCCTTCAGACTGCCAGCTGATGATTGGCTCACAGCGGCCCCAGCAACATCTAGCTGATTGGCTCCTCCACGGAGCTGCTCATTGGGGGACTTCTTTGGCTCCGCCCACGCAACCCAGCCAATCGGCCTCAAGAGCAGGAGGATTGTGGGAGGTGGTGAGGTTGGTGTGAGGAGAGGCTTGTGGAAGCCGGTGGTGGCAGTTGGGCTCTGAGGGTTTTTCCCTGGAGCTGTTTTGTTTGGCGTTTGTAGTTCTAAAAATAAAGTTAGTTTCTTTTTGACAAGTGGCTCCTGATTTGTGCCAAGCCAGACTTCGGCAGTGCCACACTTTCAATCCAACTGGAAAGGAAGGCTTAACAGGTTGGTTTCCAGAAAAGCAGCTAAAGGGTTTCTTGGTCTCCCCCTCAGTTCTGTGGAGCGACTCGCTCCTGGGGCCAGAACTGCTGTCCTCACTCACTCTTGCAGGTAGGAGAGGGCCTCTGAGGACAGTGGACTCCAGGGTCACAGTCTTACTGGAACCCCTAGGAAATTTCCCTGGGCCCAAGACACTGGTGGGAGCTCAGAGCAGCGTTCTCGGCCTTGTCGGTATTGCACTTGGGCTGGATAGTTCTTTGCTGTGGGGAGGGTGTTCTTTAGATTGCAGGGTGTTTAGCAGCATCCCTGGTCTGGACCTGAGGGATGACAAGAAACACTGCACCGTAGTTGTAATACCAACAATGTCTCCAGATGTTGACTGATGCCCCCAGGCTACAAAAGCATCTGAGAGCCCTGACTGTGGGCTTTGTTTTGTGCAAAGCAGTTTCCCCTGTGTTCTTACATCTAGATCTGTGAATCAGGTAGGTACCTGTTATCTTCTCTATGTATGCACACATAAATGTATGAATAGGACTCATACATTTATGTGTGCATACATATATACAAGTCTGTATATGCACATATATGTACACGTATGTGCATTTATGTACATATATACATGTAATACATGAATGTGTATGCATGTATACACATATATGCATAATATATGCATACATGTACATATATAAGTGTGTGTGTGTGTGTGTGTGTGTGTGTGTGTGTATTTTTTTTTTAACCTTTTCCAGTACTGGGATTGCAAACAGGGCCTTGCACATGCTAGGCAGGTGCTTTACCTGTGAGCTATACCCCAACCCCTTTAAAATTTCATTTTGAGACAGTGACTTATTAAGATGCCTCTGCTGACCTTGAACCTGTGACTTCCTGCCTTCTCCTCCTGAATAGCTGGGATTATAGGAGCAGGCCACTACACTCAACTAGAATTCACATCTGGTTGCAAATTTGTACTTTCTCTTACGACTCTTAGGGATAAGTAAACAGTAGAGATAGCAACCTGACCCTATGTTACAAGAGATAACAGTTTTGAGTTACAGAACAAAAATCTATTAACTGCTTTGCTCTTTCAGATTTCTCTTTATTTTAGTTTGCTGAACTTTCACGTAGCTTTTTTGTTTCCGTTCTGAAGTGCCCAGTTTCATTTTTAACAGTAAATGTTTCCAAACCTTCCAAACCTTTAAGATGGGGGAAGGTCCTAATGAAAGTTGTTCAGTTCCTCTTGAGGATGCGTCACGGTGATAACAGGGTGTATGCAATCTTCCCAGTGGTGTTTTCCAAGAAAACCAAAATACAATATTGCCTTTAAAAACAGAAGTTTGCAGTAATTGTTATTGAGGCTAGATCAGAAAACTGGAAGTACTGAAATGAGTTGGAAGGCAACTTTTTTGAGACTATAAATAATTGCTTTCTGTATTTTAAAAAGAAGAAAGGAAAAGAATTATTTTAAACTGGTACCTGAAAGTAAAGAACTCAAATTTTCAAAGTAGGACTAATAATATACTTAAACTTGAGATTTTAATTAAATGAAGACACATTTTTTCCTATTAACATATACTCCTGCTTTGAAATTCTATCTAACTAAGCACAGATGTCAGATTTTAAATTCATAATTTTGGAGCCACATTGTTGATTATAATGAATGATAGTTAATATTAAGTGAGCACCTACTGCTTGCTACCATGTTCCAGAAGCTCCCCTTCGCAGGGAGACACCAAGCTGAAGCAGGCAGGACTTGGAGAGTTGGCAAGAGCTGTCTCTTCCACATGTTTTTTTAAAGCTTTTTCCAGATGTTGGACTTTCTGCAAATTATGTAGCTTCTTCAATGCTCAGTGTTCTCATTTGTAAAATTCAGTAATGATACCAACCTTTTTTCACATAACTTATTTCATTTTATGCCTTTGTGAAGGCAAAATGAAATAAGTTATGTGAAACCATGTTAATGTTAAGTTAGTATTAGTGGTAATATTTGAATAATCAAATAATAAATTTCAAAACTTTAATAATTATTAACAGTGTTAATATTAGGCAATGTGAGAGCATTGTTAATAGTATCATTAATTAATATTACTAGAAGTTATTATTGTTTTAGTATGTTGAATTGTTTTTGAACTGTTATAGACACTCCTGATAAGGTGTGCTGGTCATTTGGGGATTTCTATATTATTATACAAATTGGGTTTACTTATTTTTAATTTTTAAATTAATTAATTAACTCATCATTTCTGTATTTTCAGTCTTTCTGGTTTTGCTTTTGAAAATGTCAATGTTCACTCTCTTGTGGACTTGACAAATCCCATGGATGGGAGCTGTCTGGGCTGTGAACGTGTCCCTGGGGCAGTGGTGAGCGGTCCGCACGTTACTGATTGTACTTACGTCAAGATGACCATGGGGCTGAGGTGATGCTTCTGATGTTTTTGAGGAAGTACAGAACTAAATTGTATGTTTGGGATATCTCAGAAAATGTTTCTGCTCTTCAAAAAAATATGTTTTTTTGTGGTCAAGACTCAAATACCTTGTGGTTATAACACGTTTCTTTTTAAGGTTTCTTCTTAATAACCGAGTATTTTGTAAATAATCAAACCTATGCCATGTATGGCCTCTATTAGGTCTTGATAATCACCTACTGAGTTGAGGAAGTTCCCAGATGGCATCACACGTGCCTATATTATGTTCTGTTTCACTCTGCTCTTGTACTTTAATATTACAACATAAGCACTTCGTTGTTCTTTCATGCATAATTTTAAGAAGATGTATCACAGTTCACTTAGTAGACAGCCTATAATTTCTACAACCATTTACCTGTTATTGGGGGCTCATGCTGATCTCCAATATTTTAATCCTATAAAAAATGCTACAGTGAACATTTTTATATGCAAAGCAATTTTCTTTGATATTTCATGGTCTTTCCTTAAAATGGCTTTCTGTGTGTGCGATTACTGTGTCAAAGGGCACACAACAGTTTTTAAGTCTTTTGATATGTATAGCCAAATTGCCTTCTAAAAGGTTCTAACAGCTATGTATAATCCTTGTTTCCTTGCCCTTGTCAAAGTCGGGTATTCTTATTAAAATTTTTTTCAGTATTTTAATATTCATAATCATTAGAGATTAATGAGGCTGAAATTTAATATATATATATATTTAGTTGTTTGAATTTCGATGTGAACTTTCCACTCTATCCCCGTCTCCTTGACCTGATGTATACCTACCTTGCTCCGCTCTATTGGTGACCTAAATGGCTTTAGGACTGATCCATTAAGGGAGAAGGAAAGTGAGGAGGAAGAGAATGAGCTTTTCATTTTGTAAAAAAATGACCAATCAATGCCACTTAGATATAAATTTGTCCTTATATCAAAAGTATTGATACTTTTTATCATGATTCTAGAAATAATAATTATTATTTTTTTTACCGGTCTGATACAAAGACTGGAAATTCATGCATAGTATTTATGAATATCCAACCAGTGAACATGTTTGGATAATCTGCTTCTTTTCCTGTGCTTTTTGACCTTTCCTTTATGAAGTTTGTGTGGGTGTGTACTTTCAAGTCATCTATTCTGTTTCAGTGATGCTTACCACTATTCTTAATGTTATAGTGTGTATAATTTGTACTGATGGTAAGTCAAGATTCCTTTTATACTTATTATTTTTCAATGAAAACTTTTCAAGATACTAAACTTGCCTCTTTATTCTTTTGATGGACATTAGAATAATCACTTTCAATTGCACTCTTTCCCCCAAATCCTGTTGGCACTTTGGGATTTTGTCAAAATCTATAATTACCATCAAAATTAAACTTTTTAATAGAATTTGGTCTTCTATTCAGGAATAGATGCCTCTTCCTAGTCTTTGCAATTACGGGGGTGGGGGTTATAGTTTTATAATTTCTTTACATCAGTTTTTCATTCAAGGTAATTCTTAGGTTCTTTGAATATTTTGTTGACTTTATGGACAGAACCCTTTATTCCAATCTGGTTTCTTTCTCTTAAATTGTGTATTTTAATTTCACATGTAATAATTAATGACACCTCTTGGGGGATGAAAAGCATTTTACACATAAGGTGTGTTATGGTTTAGATATGTGTCCCCCACAAGCTCCTGCATAAGGTAATGCAAGAAGGTTTAGAGGTGAAATGATTGGGTTATGAGAGCCCTAACCCAGCCAGTGAATTAACCCTGTGATAGGGATGAACTGGTAACTATGGCAGGTGGGTGTGGCTGGAGGAGGTGGGCCTGGGGCATGCCTTGGGGGTATATATTTTGTCTTTGTTGAGCAGAACTCTCTCCCTGCTTTCTGATCACCAGGAGAGCTGCTTCCCTCGGTCACACTCTTCTGCCAGGATGTTGTGCCTCTCCTTGAGCCCCAAGGAATGGAACCGGCTCTCTAGGACTGAGCCCCCTGAAACCGTGAGCCCCAAATAAACTTTTCCTCCTCTAAAATTGTTCTTGTCCGATATTTAAGTTGCAGCAGGAAAACAGCTGACTAAGACAAGGTTATGCATCTCCACCATCCCTGGTCCCAGCATTGCCACCAGAGGGGTGCAGGGTAGTCAAGTGGCCATGGATCATCATACCATGGGGCCTTTCTGTGGGTTTACATCAGGGTATGGGTTTGTGGAACGTGTATAACATGACGTTGAGGCTGGCAGTATTCATCCGGTGGATGAGATGGGATGGAGGGCCATCTGGCTCCCAAGTGGGGATGACTGGAAACCTAGGTTTGACTGACTAATCAGAACATACACAGGGCTTCTTCAGCGTGGTGGCCTGAAGGAGCTGGACCTCCAACACCGTGGTGCAAAACTTTCAGAGAGTATTCTAAGAGACCCAAATAGAAGTTGCAACACTTTTTATGACTTGGCCTCAGAAGTCCTAAAGTGGCATTAATGCCACATTCTTATTGGTTATTCAATTGCTAAGGCTAGACCAGGTTCACAGGGTTGGGAATCTCAATGAGAGGTATACAGCAAAGAATTTGGGCCATCTTTATTATTCCAGTTAGATATTAATCCTAAATGGGAAAGGTAAGCAAAGATTTTGGAAGGATATATGGGAGAAAAATCTCTATGACCTTAGGAGTAGGTAGAATTCCCTAAATAGGTCACAGAAAACATTTGTCATAAAAGAAAAAAATTGGGTAAATTTGGCTTAATTAATAGAAAGACTATATATTTAAATGCCACCTTTTATAGAGTTAAAATACAAGCTGTGTATATCACAACATATCCAGAGCATGAAAGAACTGCCCAATCAATAGGTCAGATAATTCAACAACAAAAAAAATGTTTAAAAGTGACTTAAATGGCACTACACAGAAAAGGTTATAAATGGCCAATTAGCATATAAAAATACGCTCAATATTATTAGTTACCAGGTAGATGCAACCTCCAGAATGTCAAAGTTAAACGGAGAGACAATTCTAAGTGATGGTAAGGATGTGGAAAAATTAGAATTCTTACTTTGTTGATTAGCTTGTCAATTGGTACATCCACTTTAAAAAAAATGCATATCCACATAAACATATGCCCAAACCAGAAAACCCTCTCCTAGAATTGTCTTAGCAACAATGAACCCATATGCTGGCAAAAAGCATATAGAACAGTGTCAATACTAGCTTATATTTAAAATGGCCTCAAATTAGTAAACAACCCAAACACCCATCAACCGAATGGATAAAATAATTTTTTCATATTAGTACAACAATACTATTGTAAACTAACAGAAAAAGAACAAACTACAGCTACCACGCAAGATAAGATAGATGAGTACTATAATACTGAGTGAAAGAAGACAGGAACAACATAGTACATACTGTAAGCTTCCACTCCTGATAAGCTCAGTGAAGACAGAATCAATAAAATTGAATCAATCAAAGGGTGATAGGAATCGTTAGTGTTCACTGCTGGGGGCGTGTGGACTAGCAGGGGGCCATTGAGGGCAGTGTGCAGTTATTCTCCATTATTTTCTGTGTACCGATTTCTCATGTATTGAGCTATACAATTAAAATCTGTGAACTTTTCTGAACATACCTCAATAAAAAACAAAAAAGAAAATTTACGTTAAAGTCATTTAACTTTAAGAAAAAAGAGGAAGGAAACAAAGCTTTCTACAAATATTCTGAGACACAGGCTATTTCCAGTTGGTTTCTGTGGCTGTCTCCAGCACACTTGGAGAGGGCCATTAGCTTTGTATTTTATGAAAACAGAAAGGAATTTGTTTAAAAAAAAATTGGAAATGCACTATGAAGTAAAACCATTAATCAGACCTTAATCATAGATCAACATAACAACAATGTTTTTTCCCCATAAAGTTTGATGTGACCTGCCAATTCCCCCCTCTGACTGTCAGGAAGAGCTTCCCTGGGCACGGGGAGGGGAGTCAATGCCAGCCTGGTCTCACCTAACCGGCGATGCTTCTTTGCCTGGTTTGGATTCAGCCGACTCCTTTTCTGTCCCTGTAGGGACAGGGACTATTTTCTTAGGTTCTCCCTTTTTGGCTTATGAGTGTTGCTCCTTCCAACATGCTCCGCACGTGCAGCTATTCCAGGTCGACCTGGACAGAGCTGTGTTCTGCTGCGGCTCCGCAGGCCTCTGAATTCAGTCATTCACTTAACAAAGGTGAAGTGGTCACCCCTTGTGCACAGGGCTGTTTGAAGGCTCTGAAAGGCTATCAGACTTCATGAAATATTCTCACAACCCACGTAGCATTGTTTTGGCTGTAAACATATTTTTAACTTTGTAAAATAATTGACAAATAAAATTGTATGTATTTGTTGTATGCAACATAATGTTTTAAAATACATAGACTTTGTGGAATGGTTTAATTAAGCTAATTAGTACATGTATTACTGTATATAATTTTTTTGTGATGAGGATTAAAACATATTATCTTAGCATTTTTAAAGAACCCGATATATTGATATAGTCACCACATTATGCAATAGATCTTTTGAACTTATTCCTCCTATCTAACTGAAATTTTGAATTCTATAAAATGTTTTGAATGGATGCTTTTGCTTTCCAAATAATTTAGCTGCAAGTAACCACTGGCTATAATTTCTGCTGATATTGGGAAGTGATAAAATAAACTTATAAACATTTTTGAGTAAAAGCATTTTAAAATCAATAATAGATTGAATAATTAATGAACTAATTTATTAACAGTAATGCAAGAAAATAAAATGTTTTGCAAAACTTAATGTTACATTTGTTGATTTAACATTCTCAGTGTTTATATTTTGGAGCCAATAAATATTTTTAGCTCTCACATATTTTCATAAGCCCCTAAAGCTTGAAGATTTTGCCCTAAGCCTGTGTTGCTTATAAATCATGAAACAAATCTGGCTCTGTTGTCTACTCTAATTCTTTATCTTTCTTTAACTCGTATGGTTATACCAACAGGAGAGATTTTGCAAATTTCTTTTTAGTGCTGGGGATTAAATCAAGGGGTATTTTTACACTGAGCTACATCCTTGGCCCTTTTAATTTTTTGTTTTGAGACAGGTTCTTGCTAAGTGCTGCGGCTGGCCTCAAACAAATAATCCTCCTGCCTCAGCCTCCGGAGTAGCTGGGATTACAGGTGCATACTACTGCATGCAGTCTTGGATTTCTTCTGAGGGAAAGGATCATTTCCTAAAACTGAGCCAAAATAAACTTTATAAGTGATTGCCTCAGGTATTTGTTACAGCAATAAAAAGCTAAACAATGTAGATAGCAAGTATTCTCATGGTTCAGTAGTCTGAACAATGGATAAAAATTAAGAGCCAGTCTGGAGAGAGGGAAAAATGGCATAAAATAAAAATAAAAAAGCAGTGAAACTAGTAAATTTTAGAGTCATTACCATGGTTATAAAACAGTGAAAAGTGAAGGCTGTTTCCTAGAAGCAAAGTGCATCATGTAAGAAGAAATACAATAATATTTAAAAGGAATAGCTTCCTTTTAAAGAGAAGAAAAACCCAGAGAACCTCAAAAGCTTGGAGAGACTTTCTTGAGTAAGGTGAATCTTGTGCTTTCTTGGAAAACTGAGCTATGAAGCAGCATGAATATAGGAGAGATAATAACAGTTCCAATTAAATGTGTTGCTGTTCAGGACACGGCAGTCAGGGAAAGCTGCTATTCCAACGGAACTCTGAAGCACAGTGGTGAGGTGTGCATGTGTATACAACAGAACGGAGCTGCCTGTTAAGCTAAAGATCTCGATATCTTACTCTATGTTCCTAGGGAGGTCCTTCTGGTTTCTGAATTTTCTATTAAAATGCTAAGTATCTGATATGTCTGTCTAGGAGGAAGAGGAGGTTGATCTATGGCTACTAAGTCATGTTAGATAGAAGAAAGAAGTTCTGGGGTGCTGTCACACATTAGGGTGACTACAGATAACAACTGTGTACTGTATATTTCAAAAAGCTAGAAGAAAGAATTTGAGTGTTCTCACAATAAAGAAATGAGGAATGTTTAAGGGTATGGGTATGTTTAACCTGATTTAAACACCACACAACGTACACGAGTATTGAAACATCGTGTCCACTAATACATACAATTTTTATGTTTCAGTTAAATATTTCTAAAGTTAAAAAAATAATATCTGCATAAAATCACACAAACTGGAAGGAAAATGACATACCATAAGAAAAAATGGAATAATGGTCAATTAATTGATATTTTTAATGTATAAAGATCTCTTCTGTTGATGATAGGGTGGGGGGGGTGACCAATTTCCTTCCAGGTCACTAAAATAGAATTTTCAACTATTTAGAAGAAAAAGATACCTTCATTCTACATTCTCTCTTACTCTAAAACCTTGAGATTTAAAAAATGTACTTTAATGCAGCGATTTTACTTCTGAGACTTATTCTAAGGAAATCATCATGGATATTCATAAGCATGTGCTTATCAGAGAATTAAAATACATTAAAAACAGCTTGTAAGTCAGAATGGGATAGATGGAATTAAACTATTTTAAGGTTCTTGCTCTGCTAGACTATGGTAAAAGTAGTAAGTACTATTAGACGCTGATTACTCAGGATTCCTCTTGAGATTTTTAGGGTAGCCACCAAAAATGAGTGAAATGGTAAGAAGCTGTCAGAAGAGTGTCCATTACTAATTTGTTGCTTCTCTGCTCCAAGTTCATATTCCATTGCCTGCTACAGGGAATGAAGAATTCCCTCGCCGTCAGGCACAATGCCAAGCTTCATCTGTAGAGGGCACTGGAGGGCCTCTTGTGGTTGGTGCTGCCTCTGACTGACTCCTGCACCTGGCAGCTCTTCCCCCTGGCCACCAGGCCCTGCCACCCAGCCTGCGTTTTCCAAGGTACCACTTCCCTCCACTTCCGGTGAGTCCTGGTTGTGAGCCCAATCCTTTAGCAGCTCCCTCTGCAGATGGTGGTTTTCCAGTTTGATCATTGGGAATGGAGTGGATGTCTCCAAAGACATGTTTACAGAAGAAAATACAGGATGTAAAAATAAAATATACAACACAAGGATACAGAAAAATTGAGAATAAAATGATGGAAAAGTTATATCATGTAAACCACCATAAGAAACCTCATGTAGGTATATTAGGAAAAGTGGACTTTTAGGTTAAAAGACTTTACTAGAGATAAAAAGGGACATGTCCATGACAGTTTCAATTTACCGTGGATAAATACATTTGTATGCAACTGATTACAGAAATATTGAACTATAAAACAACTAACAAAACCTCCTCAGTCTTCTTTGGAGAACATCTCTCAATTCTCTGGCTGACTGCTACAACAAGCAGACAGAAGGGGAAAAAAAAGACTATGCAAATTTTGAAAAAGCACATATAAAAGAATTAGCCTAAAAGATGCTTTAAAAAACCCATTTTGTGTTTTAACGCTGATTAAACCTGAAATAGCAGTGAGGTTGCTGGAGAATGACCATTCCAAGAAGCAATTAACAATTGATGCTCTCAGCCTCAGGATGTTTCAAGAGAATCGCTTGGAGAGTTCTTGGAGTTAGAGGGCTGTGGGGACTGGTATCTGACTCTCACTTGCAAAGTATAAAGGTGAGCGTCGGTGGCCGGAGCTCTGCTGGAATCCATCATAACTTGTAGCATAGGACATGACAGAGGATGCTTGAATTTCCCGTGAGCACCTCAGGGCCCCACAGAAGGAAACCAAACTGGGACTCCAGTGAGAAGACCGAGCCCAACAGAGGGCTGGACCACAGACCCAGTGACTAAAGGGGAAGTTTTGAATGGCCATCTGGAGGAGGCACAGCCCACGTTAAAGGAACCGTAGGCAGGAGATCTCCAGAGATGGAGGTTATCTCTGAAAAAGCCACAAAACCACTCCAGGAAAGAAAGAACTGACATTTAGAACGTCCTTCACAGAGCAGATCCCTGCGGCAGAGCACTCCTGTCCTGTCAAAGGACACCTTTACTTCCATCTTGTCTTTCCCTTTACCCAGTCCCTGAAAGGTCTCAACACACCAGCTAGAAGTGCAAGACAAGGTGGAAAGAGCCAGGCACGAATCTTGTCTCCCAGCTTCTCTCGTTCCAGCCTTCCAAGCCTGAGCTAGGCAGGAGCTCAGAGAAGGGGCGAGTTTTCAGTGTGATGAGATACAGTTTTAAATGCTATACTTGACTAGATTTTTTTTTTTTTTTGGGTACTGGGGACTGAACTTGACCGCTGAGCCACTCTCCAGCCCTATTTTTGTATTTTTATTTAGAGATAGGGTCTCACCGAGTTGCTTCGCGCCTCGCAGTAGATTTCTTTTTAATACCTAGAAAAAGAGATTACTAAATTTCATTGAGCCTAAGATGCTATATTTTTTAAAAGATACTACATTATTTTATATATCACTAAGAAGGGGGAAAAGCCCCTTTCCAATTATGATTATAAAATGCCATTGAGATTTAGATTTCAGAGAAGAAATGTTAAAATTTAAAAATATCTTTGAGTAGATGAACATGTTCTCTTTTCTGAGAGGGCTTGGAAAACCTGTGAGGTCTGCCTGAGATGTCACCCAGGGGAGAGTGAATGAATTAATGTACAAGTTTTAAAGGCCCACAGTGGTGTGATAAAAAGTATTACTGTACCCTACAGTATCCAAATGGTTCAATAAACTGGTCAAACAATGCAATTTCCCAGTCTCACTTCAAAGAGGTGAGCACCAACCTGCTTTTTACTCATGCTTGAACAGAAAAGGGGATGGAGGTGTTGAGAGCTCTTTTGAAGGTTTGCCTTCTCCAGCTGAGACCTGCCTAATCCCTCTCAGAAAGGCTGAACACACCACCTGAATACTATTTTAGGTGCTAGATTTTCTTGTTTGGATTGAATCAATAATAGGGATGCATGGAAATACGGAAGCCCTTGGAGTGTCCTCACGGTGTATGAGGACTAATAAGAAAGAAGTTTTCCAAAATCGAGACTATTCTTGAGTGTTGTGGATGTCACGTTCTGGGCAGCACATTTGATAAATCTCACCTTGCCTCTGGCCCCTCAGCAGTCGAGCAAACTAAGAGGAACCCTCCCACTGGCCTTGCCCAGGATCCTGCTTCTGTGAATTCCGGGGAGTCGTGTCAGAGAGTCCTTCGGCTCTGGATCTCAGCCGCATCAAACTAGATTTGAAACTAGACCCTGTGGTGGCTTTAAAATGTGTCCAAAATGTCTAGGACACTTCTCTTTAAGAGATGTCACTTGGTTCCTCCCCCCTGGAGTGCGGGGTGGACTCAGTGAATCACTTCTATAGAACGACACGGTGGAATGAAAACGGGGGAGTTCTGACCAGAGAGTGAGCCCGGGCTTCCTCCCTGTGAGGGGGAAGATGGCTCACCTGGAGGAGGCTCACCTGGAGGAGGCTCACCTGGAGGAGGCTCACCTGGAGGAGGCTCACCTGGAGGAGGCTCACCTGGCGTTCTGCAGCCCTCAGGAGAGTCCTCCTGGCCAAGACGGAGCCTTCCCGGCAGCCGTGTCCAGCCGTCCTCCTCCACACCAGTGGAGGTGTGCGTCTTTGGCAGGTGAGAGGGCAGGGAGGTTTAGAAGGAGGGCCGACGAGTGTTCCTGCTTCTGCCAGCCCTGCCTACGGGGAGGCCGGGAGCCTTCGCCTTAAGGACACTGAAGACCCAGGGGCATTTTACCCCGTGAGCAGCTGTGTCCTCTGGCTCTGAATCTCCCTTCTAATCCCCTCTACTTGGCCAAGCTATTTCCCTGCGTCATTATCGGATCCTGTGGCCTCCAGTTAAACCCATGCCCACCCATTTCCATTGCGTTCAGGATGCAATCCAAACTCTCACTTGGAGGTGGGCTTTGGGGGTGGTTGAGTGTGTCTCCCACGGGTTCATGTGCAGGAGTCTGGGCTTCCAGTGTGGCAGTGTTGAGGTAGTGGGACCCCCAAGAGTGGGCCAGTGGACAGTCATTAGGTCACAAGGGCTGTACCCTCATGAAAAGATCAGGGGCACGTGGGTGGTTATAAAGTGAAGCCATGGCTCTTCTGCGTGTGGATGTTTCCCTTTCTGCTTCTCTCCATGGAGTGACGAGCCAGGGGGATCCTTACCAGATGCCATCCTATTTGAACTTTCTGACCACCAGGATTGTGAGCTATATAAACCTCTTTCCTTTGTAAATTACTAGCCTCAGACATTTTGTTATAACAACTGCAAAGAAAAGATACTTGGTTTATAAGAACTCTTGGCACTACAAGACACAGTATTGTGGTCACTTTGCAGTCCAAAGGAAATTTATTTTGAATTTTTTTGCAATAAAATTTTATTTTTCATTAGTTCTATAGAATCAAAGATACCACAACCTTTACCTGGAGACTTTGGTTTTAAACATGCTTATGTATTTCATGCCAATGTTTCTTACATACATAGTTAGTGGACTCAGCGACCAAAGCTGCTGGGGAAGAAATGACTGTTTTCACATCTGTAGAACAGAAACAGCTAAAACTGGACAGAAGGTGGAAAGATATCGGTGGAACAATAGATCTTTTTTAAAACGTTTCTATACTAAATTCTTTAAAAAAGGAAAATAATGATATATCTACTACCTACTTATTGAAAAGAGAATGGTTGTTTTCTGTTGTGGGCCTGGAACATGGTCTATCACATAGGTGGAAAAATGGTTCAAGAACTGGGTGTGGAAAATGATCACATCGGCATATGCAAATCATGTAGAAGGCTCTGCTTATTTATTACAAATGGCTGTCACTGAGTAAGGGCTTCTGAGGGGAGTTTGTGGAATAGTTTCTACATTATTTATGAATTTTTAAAAATCTGGAAAAACTATTCTCATAACTTAACAAGATGGTCTCATTTTATAAAGATCAAGGATTATAAAAGCTGGGAACCTTAAGTTAATATCTGTCCTCACACAACTCACCTTCAAATCCTCCTGAGATGATAGATTTGATGTCAGGGTTTAGTCACATCTTGAAGATATTTTCCAAAGGATTCTTTGTTATTCTACTTAATTTTCCCTCAGAGCTCAGGTAAAACTGGGAAAAGGGAGAGTTGATAATTCTCCTTTGTGTAAGAAGGATGATGGTACTATAATTTTCTTTTTATTGCACGTTTATTTTATCCTCCCAGATCATGCCTTGATCTTGGCAGTGGCGTGGTAAAAATGAAGGGTGGGCCCGGGAGTCCGAGGGTCTGGCCACACAGCTGCCCTCTTCACTTGACCAGCAGTCTGTCCTGGCCGTCATTACCTTGCCCTCTCTGAACCCCCTTCCCCCTCTGTCAAATGGGATGGGAGTGACGGACAGGACAGAGTTGCTGTGACTTGCGCTCCGTCTCAGTCCTAGAATCCAGGCTTCTGGACTATTAAAGGCCATTTAAAAAGCTAATCTCTCCTTCATAAGTTAAATGACCCTAATTTCCAAAGCATTTGTTCATAATTCCACATATCAACGCAACCAACAATGAAAAGCAAATGAATTTGTTCAAGTTGTTTCCTCACCTGGAATTTTGCTATTAGATAGTGGATTGGGCAATGTGGGCAATGTGGGTACTGAGTGTGGACAAGCCAGGCCCTGGGCAGGAAGACATGGTCCCTGCCTCTGTGGTGTGTGTGGGTCCTGGGGGGCGAATGGATGGCCACAGGAACTCCAAGCAAGCAAGTAAGCAAGCAAGATGATTTTAGGTAGTGGGAGCACTGTTTTTTAAAGTTAAATAGAGCATAGTGACGTGAGGGTGACAGCGTGGTGACATTAGATGAGGAGGTGTGACCTGGACTAAGTGGTGGGAGGACCTGAGGCATACAGGAGACCAGGGGCTTTGTCTCTCCTCACTGTATCCCATTCCCAGTGGCTAGACCAGGGCCAGGGAGGAGCGCGTGTTCAGCATGCATCTATTTTTCAGTTGTAGAAGGACATGATACCTTTATTTAATTTATTTATTTTTATGTGGTGCTGAGGATGGAGCCCCGTGCCTCGCATGTGCTAGGCGAGCACTCTACCTCTGAGCCCCAGCCCCAGCCCCTCAGCATGTATCTGTTAGAGCCAGGAGGAGTGGCGGGGAGAGAGACCACACATGCTTTTGCCGTGATAGTTAATGGGACAGCTGCGCTCCTTATGTGGCAGGCCATATGTAACCTAATAACTTACATTTACCTAACTGCTGATCTTCACAGCGACTCAAAGAAGGAACTGTTATCACCCCGTTTTTTAAAAAGATAAAGACTATATTGTCATTCGTGGTAAAATGAATGGAACTTTATATTTAAAAAATTTAATGTTCTTGTTATTCCTTTTAATCTCACTTCTTTAAAAGTTGTTAAAAAAACATTTAGTTTTTATATTCAGCACTCAAAATGCTCATAAAGGTGGTGTTCTTATTCACCTAATTTTCTATTAAAGTTTATTTGTCAAAGCTCTGTATGTGCTAGTTACTCATGTGCTCATTATAAGTGTATCATAGAGAGTCTGAGGTGAAAGTGAACTTGGAATTCAAGTAGTCCAACAGTACTGTTTTATAAAGAGAAATTCAATGAGCATCAAGAAATTAAACAAGCATTTTCTTGATGACTGTGAGTAGCTGCAGTGTGCATTTGAAGTGAATAAGAAGGGTCACCTGTTGAGCTCACAGGTCAGGTGTTCGTCGGTGTATCTGTGCTTCTTAAGAACTACCGTAATAGGTACTGTGATCCCCTCTTTACTCAACAACCTGCTCAAGGTTACACTGACGGTAAGGGTAGACTTAGGATTCAAACTCTGATATGCTTCCCCAGGAACCGTGGGTTCACAGTGAAGATATTTTAGAGAGTCATCACATACATTTCAGCAGTTTGCACTGGAGATTCTTCGACTTTGCGTATTGGGGGTATGGGGATGAGTCCTCTCCTGGAAAGGACGGGTAGAAAAATATTTCCTTACTTGTTGTTTCCATTAAAGCCGACAGCCTCAGGCATCCATGGGTCAACCAAATCAGTTTAATTTGGACAGTGAGACAGTGACTGTGGACAACTCAGAGATGAAGACTTGACAGAGCCTCCGGGGGAAATCCCTAGCCTAAGGAAATCCCTTTGTGACAACAAAGTGCCCCGGGGACCTTTGAGAGTCTACTGAGGGCTGATAAAGGGCAGCACCAGTGGAGATACTATCTCTCATTTCTTCTCTGAAGGACGGACTGAGGATTTCTGCCTGATATTCTGCCTCTCCCTCATAGGAAGTTAGTTACTGGCTGGAGAAACCCCCAATACGTGTGGGCTAATGATAAAGAATTCTGGGGCGTCCTAACCAGGGGTTTTAAAGACCAACGTAAGCTTTCATCTATGTATCTATGTATGTGTCTGTCAGTCTGTCTATCCACCAATCTTCTACCTACCTACTTACAGCCCTATCTAGGTACCTACCGTCTATCTATTTTGGAGAAGGTGGGGAATTTAATGAGCAGTTCCCAAATAACCAGTGTAGCCCAGGGACTTCTCAAGCTCACAAAAATACCAATGAAACATCTTCCAGAGATTGGAATGAACGTGTCTGAGAGCAGTGGTTTGGTCATAGGAGGATGTGTTTAAACATCACATGTTTAAACTCCCTGCAGTTGAGAGACCCTCAGCCTCTCCCCGACACTGCAATGTCTCCCCGCATTTCCTGCCCCCACATACCCCCTTCCAGCCCCATAGTTTGGACATATTGGAACCCTAACTTATTTAGTCACCGTAGTGTGAGAAACAGATGAACTCTGCATTTTATGATGATAAATCAAGTTTGTGTCTGAAAAATCATCATTATGCATCATCTCAGGGAAAGCCTTAATTCCCGGCTCCTAAATCAGTTAATTCAAAAAGCACCTATGAGTTACCTGCTGCGGAGCTTTTGGTAAAACACATGTAATTAATTTATGAATTAACATAAGGCAACAGAAAAACACTTCAAGGAAATAAGCAGAAAAAAATCATCAGTTCTCTGAAATCACGTAGAATATCAGGCTTGTCACTGAGCCAGTCCTTTGGCATTTCCTCCTCAAGTTCGCATGAGATCATGTTCCCAAGTGGATTACTATAACCTTCTTGATCGTCAGTCCAGGGTAATGAGACAAGAGCCAAGACATCTACATTTTAAAACTAAAAGAAATTGGTCATATGCTGTATTCTGTGACCTGAAGTCCCCTCCTGTTCCCCCGCCACCAGCTCTTTCCCAGGGTAGGCCATGGGCTCACCTCTGTAATTACCCCTCACTTCTTTGCAGCCCTCACTGGGGTGCCCGTGTCTCTGGGCTTATCTTAGGATTCCCCTGGAAACACGGACATGAGAGAGAGATCTGTGGGCAGGAGGGTGAAGGCAGGAGCACTGGGCAGAGGGAAGAGTTGAAATGTGACAGTTAGGACAAAGGTGCATAAGATCCGATGTGTTCCCTGGATGACTGGATGGCCCCTTCAGAACCCTCCACCTCTCCTGCGACTCTCAGGATGCAGGGTGGCCCTGGGAGCGACGCTGGACAAGGCTGCTTTTGGAGGGTTGGCATCTGCTGCCCAAACTCCCAAAAGCTGGGGGGAGAGAACACATGCTCTCCAGTCCTGAATGCAGGATGGGGGGGCGTACTCTGACACTCTAGGACTGCCATTTAAGTAAATGACCTCATGGTCCAGCTAGTTCTCCAAATGACTGCTGTTTTGGACTTCGCATACATAAGAGGAATACGATAACAAACGGGCTCTATCATGCACCGTTCTAGCTTAGAAGCATCCTTCTCAGGTATTGGTTGTAAACAGTTGTTGGGGAGGACTAGATTCCTGGGTGAATTTTTTCCTACATATGCTTTTTCGTTTATCCAGCTGGGTCTGTTTAAAGAAATCCTGAGATGTGGGTTAAAAGACCCGCGTGCTCATCAGAACTTGGCGGCTTCCTGCAGGACACGTCCTTTGACTGCTCCGTCATTGGTTCCCTCATCTGAGTGACTTTCACAGGCTGTCCTGCCCGAGAACAAAAAGGACGTTGTCAAAATGTTTGTAAATGGCTGGGGACGAGCCTGGGACGAGCCTGGGGAGCCTTTGACACGAGTCCTTGGTTGGCCGAAGAGTCTCAGTGTGAGGAGCCCCTGGAATTCGGGGGCGTAGAGAAGTGTGGGTGCACAGGCGGAGAGGAAAGGGGCAGATATGGCGAAGGGAAGGGGTGAGGAAGAAAGGTGGGATTTTCCTGGGGTACGGAGGGCCTCCTCTTCCCACTTCCCCACGGCAGTGAGGCCTGCTCAGCAGAAGGAAATTCAAATTGAAACCAAACGATCACAGAAGTGACAGACAAACCAGTCAACTGGATGATGCCTGTCAAGGAAACCGTTCTTCATCTAAGAACTCGTCCTCACCCCCACCTTCCACCTGGGGGAGACGGAAATCACTGTCTTTGTTTAGCTCTGGGTTCTCAGCCACACTCGGATCCTTCACTCCGTCCCCATTTTGACTCAACTTTTTCATCTGAAAGCAAGTGGGTAGTGGGTGTTCATTTCTGAGCCTCTCTTTCTCGCTCTCTCTTTTTGTTGTGGTCGTGGTTGCACTGGTCTCAGTCTTGATCTCTTCCCGTGACAGTCCTGCCTCGGTCCCTGTCCTGAAAGTGAGTGATCACCCTTGAGGTCAGGGTAGAGTGAGCGTGGACTTCCCCAGACCCTCCCCGCAGCACTGGAAATGCTCCTTCAGCTCTGGGACAGCCTTGGTTGGGATTTAAAATGGAAGAGATATCATGTGGTCAACTCCAGGAGAGCGGATAGCTGCACCATTTCCTCCTGGTCGGCTGGCCACATGGAAGCTGTTTTCCCTCACGGCAGAGGTTCTCTCGTTTCTGTCTGGTTCCGTTTCATTCTTCCTTCCAGCAGCTCATGGGTCCACCCTGTCATTCATCCACCTGTTTCCCTCCCTGCGGGGTTCCACACTCTGCCCTGCGGTCAGCTTGATGGGCAGCTGTGGACGCTCTCCACTTCAGCTCCAGGCCTTGCTCCCAGGACCTGCACTTTCCTGGTGTGACCCCCACCTCTGAGAGCGGGTGACCGGCCAGTGGGATTTCAACCAAGCAGTCGGGCAGATGGGGGGCAGGCCTGCTGTGGGGTGCCGGGCGTACCTCCAATAGCACTTTCCTACCCATCAGGTGCCCAGGAAACCTGACTCTACTGGATCCGTCCAGGTGTGCCCTCTGTATTAACGAGTATTTTTTTCCTGATAGCCACATCACCGCCCCCACCCCCCCTCCAAGTTTCTTAAAGGAAATAAGGTCTAACATATCAACAGACGGAGTGAGGCATTTTTCTCATGGAAGCCTGCCCCGGCTCCCTGAGGGCAGGCTGGGGATCATTCTGTGTTCTCCAGTGGGACCATATAGACTCCTTTTGGTATTTTCTGTATCTTCATTTCCTTCTAAACACCACAAGGGCTAAACGGCTTTTGCTCATTATTATATCTCCATTTTTTTCCCTTCTTGTCTCCCTACCTCCCCATATACCCTGCAGTTGAAAAAGCCGCCACGCCCTCCGTCACTTAGAGCGAATGACCACTAGCGTGTGGCTTTTACCGCTGCTTTAGAAAACTACGAGACCCTGTGTATTTCTGTGATCCAGCTCCAGCTCCCAACGTGCCGTGAGCTCCCGAAGACTCATCCTCACACTCTCATCTCTGAGCAGTGTGCAGTGTGTAGGAGAGACCACCTTCTACAAGCAGGACTTCAGTAAGTGCTTGCTGGACAGACTTGAAGTTCAGATGGGCAGTCATCCCGGTGGCAGTGGGCGTCTCCGAGGGTCAGGTTTCCATCCAGCGCGCTCTCTTCCTGGCTCTCGGTCTGGCTAACTCCTCTTAAACATCTGCTCCTCCAGGAGGCCCCGGGGCAGACTGGCCTGGGTGCTTTCCTCCAGGTGCACAGCACCCTTTACTTCCCGCACCGCAGGCGTGTGAT
Source organism: Ictidomys tridecemlineatus (assembly GCF_052094955.1). Classification (NCBI taxonomy): domain Eukaryota; kingdom Metazoa; phylum Chordata; class Mammalia; order Rodentia; family Sciuridae; genus Ictidomys; species Ictidomys tridecemlineatus. Next base: position 7,296,881 of record NC_135486.1, on the reverse strand, counting down.
TGGAGTTGCTTGTGCAGTTTGCCTTTGACCTCAGGAGGTAGGGACCCGGTCTTCCTCTTTTGTGATTAGACTTCTTTGGCCTGTTTGAGGGGAGCGGTCTGAGAGAGCTTTCTGTGATGAAGGGAAGGCACTGTGAGTGTCTAGGTGGTCACTACCAGGCGTGGCTGGAATGTAGCCAGTGTGACTGAGGAACAGCCGTAATTATATTTAATTTTAACTACTCTACATTTAAATAGCCACACGTGGCTAATTGTTACAGTATTGAACAGCACATTATTAGAAGTTTGTCTCTTTAAAAATTGTCAAACTCTCAGATGAATAAGAGAAATAAATAAACATAGAATTCTAAAAAGAAAAAGAAAAGAAAGAAAAGCAACAAAATGACAGGAACTGGCACATTTCTTTCAATAATAACCCTGAATATAAATGGTCTGAATTCCCCAAATGAAAGAGACAAATGAGCTAATTGGATTTAAAACCTAGATCCAACTAATTTCTGTCTGCCAGAAACTTACCTCTCCAGCAAAGACATTCACAGGCTGAAAACGAAAGGATGGGTAATAATATTCCCATCAATGGAATCCAAAAGCAAAGAGTAATAGTCATGCTCGTATCTGACAAAATAAACTTCAATCCAAAAGTCAGAAGAGACAAAGAAGGTCACCACATATTGGTAAAAGGAACAATTATAAATACATATTCACCCAATTTTATAAAACAACTGCTACAGGACATAAAGAAACAGGATCCAATACAATAATAATGAGTGAGTGTAATATTCAACTCTCAGCAATAGATCATCCAAACAAAAAAGGCAACAAAGAAACTTCAGAGTTAAATTATATTATAGATCAAATGGATCCAACAGACATCTAAAACTTACTCCACCCAACAGCTGCAGAACCCACATTCTTTCCATCAGCACATAGAACTTTCTCCAAAATGGATTAAATTTAGGCTATCAAACAAGCCTTAGCAAAGATTTTTTTTAAGTTGAAATAATTTATTGTATCTTATCAGACTATAGGAGGATGAAATTAGAAATCAGTAACAAGAGAAATTATACAAACACATGGAGAAGGAAGAATATACTTTTGAGTGAACAGTGGGTCATTGAAGAAATTTAAAAATTCCTTGAATCAAATGAAAATGAAAACCAAACCTACCCAAACCTAAGAGACATAATAAAATCATTCATAGGAGGGAGCATCATAGCTACAAGTGCGTACGTTAGAAAAAATATAAAAATCTCAAATTAAATAACCTAATGATACATCTCCAGGCCTTAGAAAAACAATAACAAACAAAACCCAATGAGTAGGAGGAAATAAATAATTAAGAGCAGAAATAAGGGAAATATAGACTACAAAAAACAACAGAAAGGATCAGTGAAACAAAAAGTTCATTGAAAAGATAAACAAAATTGACAAACTGTTAGCCAAATTAACCAAAAGAAAGAGAAGACACAAGTAAATAAAATTAGACATGTGATATTAAGACAGATTTCACTGAAATCTGGAGGACTCTTAGCGAATATTTTGAAAAATTATATGCCAAGAAATTAGAAAATCTAGAAGTGGACAAATTTCTAGAAACACATGACTTACTAAAATTTAACCAAGAGGATATAAAAAGTTTGAATAGATCAGTAACAAGAGACTGTAACAGTAATGAAAGTTTGTGAACAAAGAAAAGTTCAAGACCAGATGGATTCACAGTTCAATTTACCAGACATTTAAAGAATGCACATCAAACTAGTCTATAAAGTAAAAAGGGAAGAAAATTCCATACTCATTCGGTGAAGCCAGTATTTCCTTGCTACCAAAACCTGATAAAAACACAACAAAAAGAGAAGACTATAGATCAGTATCATTGGTGAACATAAATGTAAAAATTCTCAACAAAATACTTGGTAGTGGAATTTGATGTCACATTGAAAAGATTATACACCATGATCAAGTTGCTTTCATTCTAGGGATGCAAGACTGGTACAATAAAAAACGAACTAAAAACATCTTTAACACCACCAAGAGAAAAGGAAAAAAAGGGGGCAGGAATGATAAAGAACAGACTGTTGTTTTGGTTCAATTTCATGAAACAGTAGGTTAGTGCTAAGTGCCTCTAATCCACCACCTTCCTCCCATCCAAAATTTGTTTTTTTTTCTCTTTTTTCTTTCTTTTTGTGGCACTGGGGATTGAACCCAAGGGTGCTCTACCACTGAACATCCTCAGCCATTTTTTTAGAAAAAACTTATTTTGAGACAGAGTCTTGCTAAATTTTTCAGTCTGGCCTTGAATTTGTAATTCTCCTGCCTCAGCCTCCCAAGTAGTGGGTATTACAGATGCGCATTACCATGCCTGTCTGAAGGTTGTCTATTTCTACTATTTCCAAAGAACAAACTTTTGGCTTTATTGAGTTTCCATTTTTGTTTTCTTCTCTTTCTATTTTGAGAATTGTTGCCTTTATTTTTTCCTTTTAATTTTTTTCTTCTTTTTCTCTCTCATTCTTTTTCTAAATTCTTAGTTTAATTTTCAACATTTCCTCTTTCTAATGTATGCACTCTAAGTTGTAAATGTCCCTCAAACTTCTTTTTATTATATTACACAGACTTTTATTTTTTTATTTTTTTAAAATATTTATTTTTTAGGTGTATGTAGATGGATACAACACAATGCCTTTATTTTCATGTGGTGCTGAGGATCGAACCTGGGTCCCACCCATGCTAGACAAGTGTTCTACCGCTGAGCCACAATCCCAGCCCCATTTACACAGACTTTTAATCTGTGGTATGTTTAATCAACATTGTTGAAATTTATTTACATACATTAAAATACACCTTTAAGAGTATGGTTAGGGTTGGGGCTGTGGCTCAACGGCAGAGCACTTGCCCTGTACATGTGAGACACTGGATTTCATTCTCAGATTAATATAAAAATAAATAAATAAAATAAAGGTATTGTGTCCATGAATAATTAAAAAGTATTTAAAAAAGAATATAGTTAGATGGACTGGTGTGGTGGCACATGCCTATAATCCCAGTGCGTAGGAGGCCAAGGCAGGAGGATTGCAAGCTCAAGACTGGCCCCGGCAACTTAGTGAGACCCTAAGTAATTTAGTGAGGACTAGTCTCAAAATTAATAAAAACAGAGGCAGGCTGGGGATGTGGCTCAGTGGTAAAGCACCCCTGGGTTCAATACTCAGTACAACCCCCCCCCCCAAAAAAAATACAATACGGTTAGATGAGTTTGGTGAATATGTACACCTATTTAACCATTATTCAATTAAAATATAGACAACTTCCATTAACCAACATATACCCTCTTAGTAATCCCTTTGTAGTTATTTTCTATCCCCATTAATCTGCTGTCAGATTAATTATCTTAATTAATTATCTAGATGTGGGATTATTTGGCTATATGGTGAATGTATATATGAAGTATTCCAGTTATTTAAAAACTGGTTGGACCTTCAATTTCCACCAGCAACGTATATATACATATGGATTTACATTGCTTTTCCATATTGCTATTGTCAATCTTTAAGTCTTAGCTATCTAGTGGGTTTGTAGTGATATCTAACTGTGGTTTTATGTTTCAGTTCCCTGATGACATGTTGAACATTTTTTTATGTGCTCATTAGATATTTGTTTAACTTTTGTGATTTGAGGATTCAAATATTTTTCCCATTTAAAAATTAGGTCAATCATCTTAGCATTCATTTGTAAGAGTTCTTAATATATTCTGACTACAAGTTTTTCCTTTGGTCATATATTGCAAAAATTTTCAGTCTCTTTGTTGCTTTCCTCTGAATTTGCTCTTTTGAAGAGCAGAAGATTTTCATTTTAATTGTTACTACCTTTTGTCTTTAATGGTTTATAGTTTTTGTATAATTCATTGTTTTTGTGTGTAACTTTTGTCTACCTTAAGGTCACAAGGATATTTTTTCCTACATTTTCCTCTAGAAGTTTTATAATTAGCATTTATATCTAAGACTGCATTCTATTTAGAGATGGTTTTTTTGTGTAAGACACGAAAGAGTCAAAGTTTATTTTTTTCACAAATGTATATCCAGTTGTTCCAGGACCATTTGATGAATTTTTCTGCCTTGGTGAATTATTGTTATTTTTGTTGACAATGAATTGAATACATACTTTGTTGACAATAATTGAATACATAGTAGATGATGCTCCATGTATCTCTATGTGTACTTTATGCCAATGCCTCAGTGTCTTGATGATTGGAATTCTGGATTGTCTTCAAGTCATACAGTGTAAGCCATCCATTATTGTTCTTCTTTTTCAAAATTTGGTTATTCCAGGTTCTTTACATTTCTACGCAAATTTTAGGATCAGTTTTATTTTTATTTTCTACAAAAAGTGAACTAAATTTCATTGGAACTTCTTGAGTCCATAGGTAATTTGGGGAGGTCTGGCATTTTAAGTGAGAATTCTACTCCGTGGATATGAGGTGCTGAGAGAAAGAAGCTCCTATGTTAATATGAAGATCCTGAAGGGATCAATTCCAAGCTGTAGCCCAATCAGTCTGCGCACGCACATGTGTGTATTTTGTGGTGACTTTGCTTTTGTCTGATTCTGGTATTAGTGTCATGCTGACTTCGTGAAAGTAGTTGGAAATATTCTATAGTTTTTAAAAGGATTTAAAAATGGATTTTTTTCTTTAAATTATTTGGCTTAGCATGGGTGTTCCAAGGGTGTTCAATGCTGGGTTCTGGAAGGCTGTCAATGGAGAACATGATGGTCCTGGGTTCATACAGGGCAGACCACTTGTTCTTGAGGACAGATGTGGGCAGGTGTGCTTGTAGTCTGTTAAAAGAATAGGACTTTCCTCAGCTGGGCGTGGACATGGCCCTGTGTGTGCAGATTCTACACAGGCCTGTTCTGCATGGCTTGCTCCCTGCTTGGGAGGAGACCGGGAGGGAGGCAAATATGAACATGGCCATGTGTCCTCTGCTGTGCTGTGAGTGTAACTGTCTAAATCCACTTGAGGCTGCTCTTTCCTTACGAACTCAATTTTGAAAAGATAGTAAGTCAGCTTAGTATCTATGCTGTTGCTCAAGGATCGCTTAAGCCCTTGACAAGAATTAAATGACTCACTAGCACATGACAAAATTATTTGGATAGACATGCTGCAGAAGGGGAAATCCAAAAATGGGGAAAAGTGCTCAACTTTACTCTTAACTCATAAATACAAAGGAAAGAGACTCTTGGAGATGACAACTGCGCCTGCCCAGAGAGGACCAACCCTGACTGCGCTGAGAGGACCAACCATGCTGAGGCTCCCCATCTACCAACACGTGGCTACCCCCGAACCGCCTCCATCTTGGGACACTGCAGCCACTGCCATAGCCCTCCTCCCCGCCTCCTCCTTGGGACAATGGGCAGGGAGGCAGCTGTCCACAGCAGCACCTCACGCCACAGCGCTGCATCCCTGAACAGGCCACCCAATGCCGTCGCATGGCTGCCTTTTCAGCCCCATCTCTGAAAGTGGTCACCTCCATCTTGGGACACCTCCACTGCCACCTTGAGATACTTCTGCTGTGCCACCACCATCTTTAGTTGGGGGAGCTTCCATACTGGGACACTGGCTGGGCCTGGAAGTCCAGCATCAAGGTACCCACAGGTTTGACACTACCATCGCTGCCAACTAGGGACACGGTTGCTTCCATCTAGGGACAACAGCCAGGACCTGGAAGACAATCACCAAGGTCCCTGCAGGTATGTTTACACCAGAGGTAGCCCTACTAGGTGTGCTAATAGACATCATTTTTTTTTTTTGCAGAGGCAGAAGAGAACCTTGCATGGGTTACCTCTTTCTCTTTTTTCTCCTTCTATCAGCCAACTTCTTCTGATTCCTCTTTCATTCTCCCTATAATCTAATACCTCTATATTCTCACATCCTATCTCATAAACATCATATTCTACACCTCCCTGTTCTCTCTTTGTCCACCAGTAGGAACCGTAGACCCTTATGAAAACCTACTGTTTATATTGTAGCTAATAATTGAACACATCATTTCTGTTCATTGCCACAAAACTGTTATAGTCTATAGAGGAACTATTTGGTTTAAGGCCATATAATGTTTGCATAGGGTGCTGTAAATATTGATCTTTTCCTTAAAGGCGAGGTATTGGTCACCTGCAGGGACACTACAAGATTATAGGTAGAAACTGTAATACTACGGATCAGCTCTGCCAGAGAGGAAGACATACGAACAACATGAAAAAACAAGGGAAGAAAGTGCCCCAAACAAACCAAGAAGTTATAATAATAGAATCTATTGACAGAACATTAGAAGAAATGTTAGAGAAGGAGCTCAGAATGTACAAAATTAAAATGATCTGCAAATCAAACAATTATTAAAAAAAAAGCAAATACAGACAATAATCGATCAAACCAAAAAAGAGATAAGAGAGCAAATTCAGGTAGCAAAAGATTACTTCAAGAAAGAGATAGAGATTCTAAAAAAATCCAGTAGCAAAAGATTACTTCAAGAAAGAGATAGAGATTCTAAAAAAAAGCCAAACAGAAATCCTTGAAATGAAGGAAATAATAAACCAAATAAAAAAATCAATAGAAAGCATCACCAACAGGCTAGATCACTTGGAAGACAGAACCTCAGGCAATGTAAACAAAATATACAATCTTGAAAAATCACACAGTGAAGACGGTGAGAAACCTCCAAGAATTATGGGATAACATGAAAAGAACAAATCTAAGATTTATCGGGATAGAGGAAGGCACAGATTCACCAAAGGAATGTACAATCTTTTCAATGAAATAATATCAGAAAATTTCCCAAACCTGAAGAATGAATTGGAAAATCAAATACAGAGGCTTACAGGACACAAAATTACAAAAAATTACAACAGATCCACACCTAGTCACATTATAATGAAAATGCCTAGCATACAAAATAAGGATAGAATTTTAAAAGCCACAAGAGAAAAGTTTCAGATTACATATAGGGGAAAACCAATTTGGATCTCAGCAGATTTTTTAACCCAGACTCTCAAAGTCAGGAGATCCTGGAACAACATATGCCAAGCTCTGAAAGAAAATGAATGCCAACCAAGAATTTTATATCTAGCAAAATTAAGCTTCAGATTTGATGACAAAATAAAAAGCTTCCATGATAAACAAAAGTTAAAAGAATTTACAATTAGGAAGCCTGCACTACAGAACATCTTCAGCAAAATATTCCATGAGGAGGAAATGAAAAACAACAGTGAAAATCAGCAAAGGGAAGAACTACTCTAAAGGAAAAGCCAATCGAAGGAGAAAGGAAGTCAAGTTAAAAACCAAAAATAATCCAAAATGCCTGGGAATACAAACCATATTTCAATAATAACCCTGGCCTAAGCTCATCAATTAAAAGACATAGACTGGTAGATTGGATTAAAAAAACCCAACAATATGCTGCCTTCAAAAGACTCATCTCATCAGAAAAGATATCCACAGACTGTAGGTGAAAGGATGGGAAAAAACATATCACTCATATAAATCACAAAAACAAGCAGGGGTTTCCATCATCATATCAGATAAAGTGGACTTCAAACTAGAAATAGAAAAAGCAATCATGAAATTCATTTGGAAAAATAAGAGAATAGCCAAAGTAATCCTAAGCAAGAAGAGTGAAGCAGGAGGCATTACAATATCAGTCCTTAAAATATACTACAACAGCAGTAATAGTAACAAAAACAGCATGGGATTGGCACCAAACAAACATGTAGACCAATGGACAGAATAGAGGACACAGAGACAAACCCACAAAAATACAGTTATCTCACACTAGACAAAGGTGCCAGAAACATACATTGGAGAACAGAGCCTCTTCAACAAATGATGCTGGGAAAACTGGAAATCCATATGCAGCAAAATGAAACTAAACCTCTGTCTCTCACCATGCACAAAACTCAAAGTGGATCAAGGACCTAGGAATTAGACCAGAGACCCTGCACCTAATAGAAGAAAAAGTAGGCCCATATCTTCATCATGTTGGATTAGGTTCTGACTTCCTTAAAAAGACTCCTAAAGTGCAAGAAACAAAATAAAAAAATCAACAAATGGATTCAAGCTGAAAAGCTTCTTCTCAGCAAAGGAAACAATCAAAAATGTGAAGAGAGAGCCTATAGAGTGGGAGAAAATCTTTACCACACACATATCAAATAGAGCACTAATTTCCAGGATATACAAAGATCTCAAAAAACTTAACACCAAACAACAACAACAACAACAAAAACCAAACCCCAAATAATCCAATTAATAAAAGGGCTAAGGAACTAAACTTTGGACATATCTTAGAAGAAGATATACAATTAATCAACAAATATATGAAAAAAGGTTCAATATCTCTAGTAATTAGAGAAAAGCAAATCAAAACCATAAGATTTCATTTCACTCCAGTCATAATTGCAGTCATCAAGAATATACTCAATAATAAGTGTTGGTGAGGATGTGGGGGGAAAAAGCACACTCATACATTGCTGGTGGGACTGCAAATTGATGCAATCTCTATGGAAAGAAGTATGGAGATTCCTCAGAAAACTTGGAATGGAACCATCATTTGACCCAGCTATCCCACTTCTCAACAAATGGATTCAAGCTGAAAAGCTTCTTCTCAGTAAAGGAAACAATCAATAATGTGAAGAGAGAGCCTATAGAGTGAGAGAAACACAAAGGACTTACAATTAACATACTATAGTGATGAAGCCACATCAATGTTCATAGTAGCACAATTCTCAATAGCTTAGCTGTGGAACCAACATAGATGCCCTTCAATAGATGAACGGATAAAGAAAATGTGGTATGTATACACAATGGAATATTACTCAGTATTAAAAGAGAATAAAATTATGGCACTTGCAAGTACATGGATAGAACTGGAGAATATCATGCTAAGTGAAATAAACCAATCCCAAAAAACCAAAGGCCAAATGTTTTCTCTGATAAGTGAATGCTGATCCATAATGGAGGTGGGCATGGGGAGAATGGAGGAACATTGGATTGGGCAAAGGGGAGGGAGGAGAGGGAGGTGTCATGGGGGTAGGAAAGATGGTGGAGTGAGACAGAATCATTACCCTAGGTTCATGTATGATTGCATGAGTGGTGTGACTCTACATCGTGTACAACCAGAGAAATTCCTGTCAAACTCCCATTTGACAGAAATAAGTGCATCGACACATGATAGTTTAAAGATATTTTCTGCATTGTTTGTAAAGACCCAACTGGAAACTGTGATTCTTCATCAAAGAGAAAATTCGTGATTAAATTATGGTGTATCCATAGCATTCTTATGAATGACTTAAATCTTTATCTATTGATTTAAATAGTGAGAAAAGCAGGTTATTGAGTATTGTGTGTTTAACAATATGATTCTGTTTTGAAAAGTAAAATACAAAAACTGTGTGTAAAAGGAGGGACATCAAGTTGTTAACTGAATAAGCATGAAGCTGTTAATTAGATGTAATTAACATCTTAATGTTAATAGGGTGGTGGATGGACAGAATATTAATAACTTCAACTTTATACATTATTTATATACTATTTAATTTGTAATTATATATCAATCAATAATTAGACATGACAAATAATATAAAAAGCCAAATAAATACATCTCTTATAGAAAATTTGCAAAATATAGTAAAGCTTAAAGAAGCAAGTAATTGCCCTCAATCCAAATATCTAGACCTATTTCCTTTTAGTGGTTTGCTATATTCTACATCACACATCCAAAAAATTCATCATGCAAAAATTACCTTAAAACTTGATCTTTTCCATCTGAGAATACCATTAACCTGCGATGGTTAATTCTAAATGTCAAGTTCACTGGGTTAAGGAGTGCCTTGAGAATTGAAAAAGCATTATTTCTGGGTGCATGTGGGAGGGTATTTCCAGAGGAGACTGGTGTGTGAGTCAGTGGATGGAGGGGGCAGTGTCCTCAATAGAGGCAGGCACCATCTGGTGGGTGAGGGGCCCTGAGAGAACAATAGTGACCACAGGAACAGAGCAGCAGGCAATCTCCCAGCTCGATCCCCTGGAATTGGGACACTTCTCCTGCTCTTGGACATTAGAACTCCAGTTGCTCCAGCCTGGGCACCCAGGACTTGTACCAGTGTGTCCTTGGACTGAGAGTTATACTGTCCACTTCCCCGGTCCTGAGGCTTTCAGACTTGCACTAGGCCATGCCTGTCATGGGACTTAGCTTCCAGGTCACATGAGCCAAGTCCTCTAACGCATCCTGGCTCCTGTATTTATATCCACGGTTCATACTTATCCTACTGGCTCTGTCTCTCCCTAATACATCACCCTAACCTTAAATACATATTCATACACATTTTCATCCAGAGTCTTCATCATCCAATTTAAAAGCATTTAATTCTTTGGAATTCGGTGTGCAGTGTTAAATAAAGTTATGATCACATGTTTTCCCCTTAGTTTATCCCAATGAAGTCTATCAAATAGTATCCCCACTTTTACTGTACGCTAAATTCTTACGTATGCTTTTCTGAAAATGCAATTCTGCTCCTCTGGTAATCTCTCTATAACTGCTGTCATGTTCTTTTAAAAATGAACTGCAGCCTTATGAACATGCTTTCCTCTGTGACCGGGAGGTCTCCCTGTCACTGTAGTGTTTCTGACAGTCTCGGGGTCTTCCATTCCCTTCCACCTCCCCCTCTCTGCGTCCTCATCTGCCTGGTGTCACCACAGCCCCGTGTCGATCTGTATGCAGGTGGGCAGCAGCTGACTGGTTGCAATTTAAATTTATGATCACTTATTTTAAGAATTATGCTGCCAAACTTAGCCTGTGTTTTCCTAGACTGTTCACCCTCCCCCACACCGTGGAGGTTATTTTGAGCCTCCTCTTCTCTCCTTCAGTCTCTGCTTCTCCTTCATCCTTCTTAGTCACAGACTCTGCTTCCTCCTCCACTCCCTGATTTCTAAGTATTGGAAAGATTCGGGGCTGGGGCTGTGGACCTCTTCACTTTTCTAACCACAGTCATTGCCTTGGGGAGCTTTTCCAGATTCATGACTTAAGTGGCACCTTGTGCTACTGATTCTAAAGTTATACCCTGATGCCTTGCCCTCCCCCCAACCTGAGACTTCGGCAGCTTCTGTATTTTTTGATACAGGTGACTGCACTCAGGGGCACCTGGCCACTGAGCCACATCCCCAGCCGTATTCTGTATTTTATTTAGAGACAGGGTCTCCCTGAGTTGCTTAGTGCCTCGCTTTTGCCGAGCCTGGCCTTGAACTTGCCATCCTCCTGCCTCAGCCTCTGGAGCTGCTGGGACTGCCAGGTGCGCCACTGCTCCAGACAGCTGTATCCTACTTCGGGGTAGTGCAGACATCTCAAAAGCCCTAAGTCGGACTCTTCTTACCTCCTCACAAGCTGCTTCTCACCTGGCGCTCCCCCTTGTGTATGTCTATGTTTTTTAGTGACTCAAGTCAAAGCGACATTAGAAGCATTCTTGACTCCTCTCTCTACTACACAGGTGCTCCGTCAGCAAATGTGGCCCATCCACTCTCAAGGTACATTCACAGTCACACCTTTGAGTACCTTTCACCATCCAGGTTTGAGGCATTATTGTTATTATTTCAGTACTGGACATTGAACTCAGGGGTGCTCTCCCACTGAGCTGCACCCCCAGTCCTTTTTATTTTGAGACTGGGTCTCACCAAGTTGCCCAAGCCAACCTCTAAACCTCTAATTTGAGATCCTCCTGCTTCAGCCTCCCAGGTAGCTGGGGTTTCAGGTTTGTGCCACTATGCAGGGCAAGGCAGAGCTAGTCCTAACTGGGTTATTGCTGCTCTCTCTACTTCTGCCCTTGATCGTCCTCTAGACTGTCTCCAGCAAGCAGCCACTGCGATGCTGGTAAAACTGAAGACAGATCATATCATCCCTTTATTTCAACCACAGCACTCTGCCATTCTCATCTCAATTCCCCACCAACTGCCTAGACGCCTTTGGTTATCAGTATTTTCAATATTGCTTTTGAAAATTCTTTGTATACAGAACTTGGTAAATACATTTATACTAATTTATTCACCACTGCAAGCTCTATTTACATATATTATTTTTGGATGAATAAAGATACATTTTGTCACCTGAAGAGTAAATATCATATTCTGAAGGCCATATGATCGATGACATGAAAAACAACTTCTTATATTTTTTCAAGCTTATGTGTTCACAGCTGCAGTCTTTATCAATGCCACCTGAGTTTTCAGCAGCTGCGTAACGTCATTATGTTATGTCCCTTTTTGCTCTGATTCTACTCTGTCTCCTGTGAACACAGCCGCTGCTGCTTATTTACTTGATATATTTCTTCTTCCCTTCCTTTTTACTTTCCCCCAACCTATGTCATTAGGTTTACAGTGAGTTTCTTGTGGACAGTATGTAGCTGGGTTTAAAATCTACCTCGGCAATCTTTAAGTTTGTCAATTTATTGTTCATTCCTTCTGTTTCTTGTTCCTCTTCATTTCTTGCCTTATTGTGGGTTATGTACACATTTTCTTAGAGTTTCATTTTGATTTATTTATAACGTTTATGATTATATCACTTTGTGTAGTCTTAGTGATTGTTCTAGGTATTTTCATGTATACATATAACTTATCTCAACCAACTGGTGTAGATGGTTTATCACTTTTAGTGGTAATCTAAGTGTAGTTTCTAAGTTTCCTTTTTAAAAATATATTTTTAGTTGTAGATGGACACAATACCTGTTTTTTTGTTCATTTTTATGTGGTGCTGGGATCAAACCCAGTGCCTCAGCATGCCGGGCAAGAGCTCCACCACTGAACCACAATCCTGGCCCTAGACTTTAAGTTTATTTAGACTCTTTATCTTCTAAGTGTAACTATCATAAATATTTCCCCTGTGTATACTGAGCACCACATCAGACAGCATTATAACTTTTGCATCAACCATAGAATATTATTAAAGAACCTCATGAAGTGAAAGATGGTACGTTTCGATGGCTGTTATTTTTGCTCATTCAATGGCTCCTTTTTTTCCTGTCTGGAGAACCCCACCTACTTCTGTCATGATTTTCTTTTGGTTTGAGAGATTTTTTTTTAATTAGTTATTTTTAGTTACACAGGTTAGCAGAATCCATTTTGATATAATTATACAAACATGGAGTATATCTGATTCTGGTTAGAGCCCCATGCTTATGGATGTACATGACGGTGGGACTCACTATGTTGTTTCATATATGTACACGGGAAATTACGTCAGATTTGTTCCACTGTCTTTCCTTTCCCCATCCCTCCTCTTTGTCTACCACTTCTATTCTTCCCTTCACCCCCCCTACCTCCCCTTATTGTGGGTTAGCTTCGTGGTTTTTTGGGACTAGCTTACTTCATTTTGCATGAGTTTCTAGATCCATTTGCTGCCAAATGCCATTCTTACTTATGGCTGAAAACACTCCATTGTGTGTACACATCACATTTTCTTTATCCATCATCTACTGAAGGGCACCTGTGTTGGTTCTATAGCTTATCTATGTGAATTCTGCTGCTATACACGTTGATGTGGCTGTGTCACTATAGGATGCTGATTTTAAGTCCTTTGGGTATACACCTAGGAGTGGAAAAACCGGGTCAATGGTGGTTCCATTCCAAGTGTTCTGAGGAATCTTTATACTGCTTTCCAGAGTGGTTGCCCCAATTTGCAGTCCCACCAGCCATGTGTTAACTTCCCCTCCATCCTTGTCAACATTATTGTTACCTGTATTCTTGATAATTGCCATTCTGACTGGAATGAGATGGAATCTTAGTGTAGTTTTAATTTGCATTTCTCTAACTGCTAGTGATGTTGAACATTTTTTTCATATATTTGTTGGCCATTCATATTTCTTCTTCTGTGATTCTGTAGTGTCTATTCAGTTCCTTTCCACATTTATTGATTGGGTTATTTTTGTTATTTTTTTTTGGTGTTTTTTTTTTTTAATATATATCCCGGAGATGGATGCTCTTTCGGAGGTGCAAGTGGCAAAGATTTCTCCCATTCTGTAGGCTCTCTGTTCACACATTCTTGATGTTTCCTTTGCTGTGAAGAAGCTTTTTAGTTTGAATCCATCTCATTGATTGAGTATTGATTTTAATTCTTGCCTTTAGGAGTCCTGTTGAGGAAGTCAGTCACTGAGCTGATCTATTGGAGTGTTGGTCCTACCTTTTCTTCTAGTATGTGCAGGATTTCTGATCTAATGCCTTTGAGTGGAGTTTTGTGCAGGATGAAAGATAGTTTTTAAAGCATTTTTTAAAAGGGAGGGTCTGCTACAGACAAATTCTCTTAGTTTTCCTTAATCAGAGGACATCTTTTTTCCTATTCTTACCTGAAGGATAGCATTTTTGGATACAGGATTAACAGTCACCTTTATCTGGCCATCATAGTTCTAGATGAGAAATCTACTATCATAAGAAATGATGTTCCCTTATGGAAATGCCCCTTTCCTCTCCTCATCTCTTCCCTTCCTGTGGCCCTCTGCCTCCTCTGTGGACATGGACTTTACTGCTCTGGCAACCTGGCAGAGGACTGCGTGGCGAGTCGTCTTGGAAGCTGATCCTCCAGCCTCAGTCCAGCCTTAAAATGACTATAGCCCACTGTGAGTTTGCCTGAAGCTTCCTGAGCCAGAACCGTCTGGGTAATTCCAGCCCCTCGGATGGTACAAACTAGCAGACTTGTGTTGTTTGTAACCACTGAGTTCTGAGGTGATTTATTGTGCAATGGGTGACTAATATAACATCTACGAATTAGAACAGTGTGCCACAAGTAGTCACCATTCAACACGTAGGACAGCAATTTATTCTTAAATTATTGGAGGACCCACAGGTAGGCAGGGTGGGGATCAACATTTATCATACGTGCTGCACGTACGTATTCCAGGTAAAGTGCACAATGGCTTCTTGTTCATCACTGAAATCCCATGTTATGGGAGAAGGTACATTTTGTTTAGTTTCTGATGATCTCATAAACTTTAAAGTAGCCTCGCAAGGTCCATCGGAAAACACAATTCCAAGAAAGCCACCACGTTAGTGACAAGAACGAGTGCCATCCTGCTGAAAAAGGAGGTTCAGCTCAGACTCTATTCCGTACCTCAGTTGTCCACTAGGCACAGCTGATCAATGATGTGCTTCTTGGTCTTCACTTCTGATTAATGGAAATAGTGGGAGTCATGGCTACAATTACTCAACAGCCTCCCACAGCCGATTGTTGAGTGCGGGGTAAAGAAATGGGTAGCTTGTGAATACGCCTGTCCTTCTGCATGCTGAGAACACTGATGTGAAGGTGAAAGGTGTTCACATGCAGTTCAAAACCAACAATGGAGTCAAAGACACTTCTTAACGACACTCTGGCCCTGAAGATGACAGTAGTGGCTATTTCTTTGATTTCATACAGTTTGAACTTCCATTAAGTGGATCCCAAATTCCCCGACTTTCAGCGATAGTGACCTGACACATGAGAGACGGCAAGTGGCAGTCGCCATGGTTCTTAAGTAGATATTTAGTGTCCCCCCCCAGTGTTTAACGCTCTGGTGGAGATTAGGAACATAAAGATGAATGTGACTCCCGAGGAGACTGAAGTCTGAAAGGGGGGAGGCACATAGATGAGTCCCCTGAAGACCGCGGAGGCGCTGCTGGGCTGGGGGAGTCCAGAGTCAAAAGAGCCGCACTCGGTGCCTTTGGATGGGTGGCGAGGACACTTGCTCCAGGGCAGGTACGTGAGCAGGGGATCTGAAGAGTGACAGCAGAGTGTGCTGCTGGCTGAGGCCGATTCACGTCCTCCGTATGTGTTAGACGCCCACCCAGCAGGTGACATCCTGAGCGTGCTGGCCCGGGACTCTCGGTCGGTGGCAGGCTGCTCAACGTCGCTCTGAGGTTGGCCCACTTTCCTGGTGAAGATATATCCCACCACGGGCAGTGGTTTTGCAAAAGCTGCTCCCGCTCTCTTCGATTCCTTTACTCATCATCCATTTAACTGATTCACCTTCGTCCTCCAGATCCTCATGCTGCGTCCTCCACAACACCCTCTGCTCCACTCCATCCTCTTAACAGAGAAGTTGGTTTTCCACTCCCCTCGGCTGAGCCAGGTACCATCCCTCCATGCTCCTCCTGCTCCTGGTCCTCTTCATGTCCAGTCATTGTTTTCCTGGGCCTGTGCTTCAATAGGCTTTTAGCTTTTGGAAGACAGGGTTTATGTGATTTTATTATCATTCTATTTTATTAATTTGACAATCATTAAAACTGCCATCGTCTGGACCTTGATTGTCCTCCCTTAAGTCCGCGAGTTGAAGCCTTGGTCCCCAGCCAGCGGCACTACTGGGAAGCAGTGGGACCTTTGGAAAGTGGGGTCCAGTGGGAGGAAGTTAGGCTACCGGGGATGTGCCCTTTAGGGGATATTGGGCTGGACCTTCCTCTCTTTCTCTCTTTTTGCCTTCCACTGCCATGTGGTGAGCATTTTCCTCTGCTACATGGCCCAGCCCGATACACTGCCTTACCACAGGCCCCAAACAACAGAGCCAATTGATCATGAACTGAAAGCTCTGAGACCACGAGGCAAAATAAACCTTTCCTCCTTATAAATTGATTATACCAGGCATTTTGTTATAGCCACAGAAAGCCGACTAACACAAACCAGGTCCTAAAATCACAAAAACGAATATGTAAGGTAATTGTCCTTAAAAGCCTGTAGTTAAACAGGAGAAATAAGTGTACATTATATTTTAGTAGGTGATACAAGAAGTATGACAAAGTTTTGTGGTATGTAGGGAAGAATCAATACTCTGGGGTCCATAGTGGCTTTAAGTAGGAAGTAACTCTTGGATGGTTTCTTGAAAAATTAAGAGTTTGTTGGAGGAGCAAAGAAGGCAAGGAGAGTTCACCACGGATAGCCACTCAGGCACTGGGAAAGCAGTACTAGTTCAGCACATCAGTGGAGAATGGGGGAGAGAGGAGAATCAGGAGAGAGGCAGCTGGAGTGGCTGGCAGGGGAGGGCCTTGTATCCAGGCTAAGCAGCTTTTGCAGCATCCCACAGGATGGCAGAGTTGAAGTTCTGAAGAGGGAAGTTCCGTGATTAGATTTGCTCTTTTCTGATAGGAGGAGGGTGTTGGGATGGAAAGGGTTGATGGGAAAATTAAAATGATGAATGGGAATAAGCAAAGCCTGCTGGGAAACTCAGTGGAAAGAACCTCATGCTCGCTGGAGTGGAAAAGAAGAGCCGGAGCTGAAGAAGGAAGTCCTGTTGGATTCCAGCTGTTCCTGGGGAGGAAAGGTCGACAATGGCGGGCAGGGTCATTCAGGAGGAAGAAGAGCGGGAGCGCAGGCTCCTGTGTGGGAATGATGGCTGGAGGGACTGCCCCGGCAGCTGCGTTCACAGGCTCCTGGCCACGGTGCCACCGGACCAAGGGGGTCCAGCTTCTGTTTTCTCAGATCCTCAGTGACTTTCTCCCTCTTCCCTCCCCCAGCTAATGTCACTGCATATAGTGACTCTGGGAGAAAGTCATGCACTAGAGCAGAGTTCTAGAAGGAATCAGAAGGAGGCTGGCCTTACTGCATTTAGCAGCAAATTTATGGGAAGTTCAGCAGCCTTCCTCCTTTCTCTCTCTTTCTCAGAATTATAATTCAGAAGTGAGCTGGTTGTTACAGGGATGAGTATCAGCAGGCTTTTATAAATGGAAAAATAATGCCAGAAAGTCTGTCTCATCTGACTGGTTGGTCGGTTTATATCGAAGATCTGCCTTGTTCTCTCCCAGTCTCTGCTAAATTTGAGCTTTGATATTTGGAAGAAAATATATTTGAAAGTCAGATTAAGTATTTATATAAGATTAAATGTTTGTATATTTCAAAAACTACATTGGACTTTAATTTTTAATTGGCACATAGAATTATACATATTTATGAGGTAACATGATGCTTTGATACCTGTGTACATTGTGTAATGTTCAAATCAGGTCAACATATCTGTTTCCTCAAACATTTCCTCTTCGTGGTGAATATATTCAAAATCCTTTCTTCCAGTTTTTTTGCAACATGCAGTCTTTATCGTTATCTGGTTCACCCTAGTGTGCAATAGAACACCAGCATGTTTCTCTCCTGATTGTAACTGAGACCCATGGATCAGCCTCTCCCGTCCCACCCTGCTCCCTTACCGTCCCCCATCTCTGGCAGCCACCATTCTGCTCTTCACTTCTCTCAGGTCGACTGCGCTGGGCTCCACACATGGGAGAGACCGTATGGTGCTTCTCTTTATGTGCCTGGCTCATCTCACTCACCTCCAGTTCCCCCATTCCGTCCTGTCTAGTCATGCTGCACAGTGTGAGCGCCACACTCTCCTCATCCTCCATCCCTTGACGGACACAAGTTCTTCCCGTCTCTTGGCTGCTGGGAAGAGTGCTGCCGTGGATGAACAAGGGAGTGCAGAGGTCTCCTTGATATTTTGATTTCATTTCCCTTGAATATCGACCTCGTCGTGGGTTTGCTGGACCACGTGGTAGTTGTCTTTTTAATTTTTTTGAGGGACTTCCATATGAATGGCTATGCTAACTTACATTCCCGCCCACAGTGTACAAAAGTGCCTTTTCCTCCACATCCTAGCCAGCTCTTGCTTTCTCATTTTATCACCTGTACTGCAGTGAGGTGATAATTCTTTGTGGTTTTGATCTGAATGTTCCTGACAATTAGTGATGTCGGGCATTTTTTCACATATCTGATCACCATTTGTATGCCTTCTGCTGAGAAATTTCCATTTAGATCTATTGCCGTAAATGTTTATATTTAAATACTAGAATTCAGAAAAATTTTACCGCTGTGGCTATGGTGTGCCACCTACATCCTGCTTCGAGGCAAAGGTGCCCGTTTCCCCAGCTGTCTGGGATGGTGGCTGCTGGCCACCTGTCCTGTCTGGGGTTACTCTCCCTGGAGGGAGATGTTCTTCCCAAGGCCACAGCCCTCCCTGGGGTCCGGCTGCATTCAGTGACTAGTTCCAAGTAGGAGCCTGAAGGCGCCACAGCTTCCCCCATTGACGCCTCCCTGAAGGGCCCTGCCAGCTCTCAGTCTCAAATGAAAGGAAGTGACTCTCCATGAAAGAATAGCAGCTACAAAGAAAGATCATTTGCTAGGAATTGGTGAAAGCCTTTTGGTCTGCTTCCCAGAAACTGAGAAAGTGAATAACTGTCATTGGTGGGTAAACATTTTTTAATGAGTTAGAGGTGGTTTCCAAATGTTTGCTTTCAACAAAAATTGCAAGAGGATCAAATTGAGTTATCAGATGATGGTTATTAAAAATAATTTCAGATAGCTTATTATCTGATTTTTAAATATAACTCAGAAAAAATCCCAAGAATTGAGTAAATTGCTATAATTTGCATTCACTAAAATTCCTCTAGTGCCTATATATTTGTGAACAAGTTTCATCAGTTTTGTTTATAGAATTAATAAGAATAAAACTTACAGTGAATCTTGTCTCAATTTAGTGTGAATTATTTTTCATATAAGAAAAAGTTCTAGGCTTTTAGAAATTTCCATCCACCTATGATGTACAATTGTAATAAAATTGTATTTCTATATACTGTTCAATGAACTGTATACCACCAACAATTTTAACCATAATTTAATCCTGAATTTTTTTTTATCAGAGTCCTATAATCACAGGAAATAAAATTAAAAAGAGATTTCAACCAATACATTTTTGAAGGCAGATTTGATAGGGTAATAATTAAAAGTATTTCAAATGCTTTAAAAATGGATAACATCTTGGGGAAATGGAATAGAAATATGACTTAAAGGAGAAAACACAAAAAATAAAATGCAGCAATGGGCCCATGCTCATGGAAATCACTGGTTTTCCCATGTTTCCAACATTTGATGGGCATGGTTTGATAGGATGGTGGAAAGGTCCACTGAAGACTATTATCATCTCACTTACACACCTTCTAAGTGCCAGTGCTCTGAAGGCTGGGGCAAATTTCTCCAGGAGTTTGTAAGACCCTGCGTTTGGGTTTTTTACTGACTTATGGGAAGTGGACAATGGCCTTTCCATTTGTTCAGGCAGAAAGGCAACAAAAAGCTAGAGTATTAAGAGTGAAAATTACTCTTATAATTTTTTTGGGGGGGGGTTACAATATGAATCGGCTAAGATCTGGCCCCACTGTACATAAATTCCTTAAATAAAAAAGTCCTTAAGTTGTTTTTCAGAAAAAGCCTTCAGAATCCACTCGAGGGCAGTTTGGAACCTGCTTTTCAAGAGTGGACATGTGTAGAAGCAGGCAGCTCACCCAGTCATGACCTTTGACAACACAAGTTCTCCCCCATGTGGGACACAACTCTCCACCCCGTCCTGCCAAGAAGCACACCACCTGTGAGGAGGCATGGTGGCCATGTGCACCTGTGCCAAAGAACTCTGACCCTCTCCTTCTCACCGCCCCACCAACAAGCAACTTCTCCTTCTCCTTTTCTATAAATTCCCTGCTGCCACCAGCTGATCAGGGTGGCACAGTTGAGCTCCTTTTAAGCTCTTGGACCAAGGACATGCAATAAAGTTTCTCCTTTTTGCAAAAATATTGGATTCTATGCAGGTAGAAGAGCAAGCTCTTGCTTGAGCTCAGCCTTGTCCAAAGAATCATTGTGTCCATATTCAATGACGATGGGGTGGCCTTTATCACTGACTGCCAAGAGGCAATGTTAGTAATGTGCCAGTATCTTTTGGGTCTTATTGTACAGGTATCTATCATACTGCAATGTGAAGTAACACAGTTTGGGTACGATTTTAATGCTATATTGATAGTCAAATATATTAGAACATTGAGTCAAAAGCCTCCTATCCCTAGCCCAAGTATTAGGTATATGAAAAGAACCATGGAAAAGACCGGGGGGTGTACTGTGCAGTAAAGGATTTGTCTGATCTTTACTGGGAAGTAGTCTCTAAGCCCTTGGAATTTCCCAAGGAGTGTAATTTTGTTATTCTTGGTGGGCCCTGATAGATAACAGGCTGACTCACGAAGGGGCATTTGATAATTTCTACTAGTGAAATGACTTGGATATGGGGCTGATCACATCAGAAAGATACACCATGTGATTAGAGGATGGGGCTTTGAGCCACAGTGTAGCAGCCAGGCCTCTGGAGGGTGGTGCTAGAAATGGAGTCCATCCATGGGGTAGTGACTTCATCATGATGTTCATCATGATGCCTGATTACTGAAATCCCAGCACAACTCCAGACACCAGGCATGAGTAGGCTAATTGGTAACTTTTGGCAAACTGTCACGCACGACGTGGCTGGAGGTGTCCTGACTCCATGGGGACCGAATAACAGAATCGTCAAGTCTGGAACTCTCCCAGACCTTGACCTCTGCACCTCTCCATTTGGCTGGTTCTGATTTCTATTTTTTTTTTTTTTTGCTGAAATAAACTGCAATAACTAATAGAGCGCTTTTCTGAGTTCTGTGAATTAGTCCAGTAAATGATCAAATCTGAAAGGATAATAGGAACCTCCAAAGTTTTGGTGAGGGCCAGCAGTGGGGAGAGCCAACTCCTGTCTTGCAGCTGTTGCCTGAGGTGAAGGATTGTGCCTCTAGCTCATGAAGTTTGGCCCAAGTCTGGGTGGCTGGGGTCAGAGATCATTGCTATGCTCACTCTCCTCCAATTAAATCTGTTTAAGCATGTGAATAAAGTGCTATCTAATTTTTTTTTACTCCTTTCTGTGCCAATGTTGTATCTCTAAAGCCACAAAGAAGGAGTAGTTAACATCAGAATCCTCACCGTGCGACATTTGGACTTTTGTGAAATTGATTTTGCTGAAGGTAAAGTGCATTATTTGAAGGAGTCAGACTGGATTAACCCTTGAGAGATGGAAAGTTTCTTCCTGAGGTTTTTAAAAGTGGGGTGTTGGATGGCATCTCCTCCCAGGTAAGAGGAAGATTTGAGTTCCTCTGATTATATCAGCCACACAGACAATGAGTTTAACAGTGGAGAGTGATTTAAAGAGTATTAGACATTCAAGAATAGTTTAATTTCTGTGCTCATCCACTGAGAACCTCAGTATGACCCATATTTTTATTTGGATTCTGTTTTTATGTAAACCACATTGAAATGCTTCTTTGGAGGGTGATAAACTAAAGACTGAGTGGTTCATTCAAATACCTGAGTGACCTTTAAGAGTAAGTGTGGGACTAAAGATAGAGCAGGAGGAGTGACCTGGCCACCCCAAAAGGTCCTCCTGAATAGTTAGTTAAGGAAGTCTCTGTGCTTTTTGGTTATTGTAAGTCATGCTTACAAAGTAGAGAAATGGGGTCATGGAGTCTGATTCTATCTTCCGTTATCCAAGATCACTCTTGTTTCCAATGTTAAAATTTGGATCAAGCTATGAGAGTTTCTCAAATTTGACTCTCTGTGGATGGAGTGGATAGAATTGTGTCTCCCTACTCCTCTGCTAAATCGATATGTCGACCCCTAACCCCAGTGTGATGGGGACTTCAAGTATTTTGAGATGGGGCTTTAGGAGGTGATTTGACTAAGAAGTCATGAGGATGTGGTCCTAGTGATGGGATTAGTGTCCTTGTAAGAGACATCAGAACTTTTCTCCGCCATATTAGGACACAGCAAGAAGGTCGTCACCTGAAAATCAGGAAGAAGGCCCAGGAACCAAACTGATTGGCGCCTTATTCTTGCTCTTTCCAGTCTCCTGAGCTACGAGAAAAATTTCTGTTGTTTACGCTACCTAGTTCATGATATTTCATTATAGAAACTCAAGCCAACTAAGGCAATTATCAGGTCATTTTGTTCAGGGTCTGATGAATATATATTAATGTTTTGCTATTTTTATTTGTGATGTTGGGGTCCAGAAAATGATACCCCAAAGCGAAGACCTCAAAAACAGCCTCAGAAGCAAAGTTTCTCTTATCTTCTTCTGCCCTTCTGTCTTTTTCCTCTCATTCTCCTGCTAGGAAAGCCATAGAAACTAGAATTTTTGTTCTCCAAGGCAGGATATAGAACCTAGAACCCCTTTTCCTCAAAGTCAGCACAAAACCTCACAATAGTACTCTGATTTCTCCCCGCTTTCTGCATAAGAGCTGTCATAGAGACCTTCTCTGACCTCTCTTATTGGACGTAGGTTGTAAGACACCCATTCCACAGAGGGTGTCCCCACACCTGACTGCTGCAGAGAGGACAAGAAGAATCTGGCAGACAGGCGGGGCCGGGCTCCCCCCTTCATCTGTGACTGTTAGGTCATACTTCTCCACGGCCGCCCAGGCTTCACTGAACCTAAGCGCAAAAATGGATAGTTTTTTGGGTCTTCAAACTGAAGGACGCTGTGTCAAATAAAACTATGGTAAAAATTTGTTATGCTTTTCTTATTAACTTGTCTTTTGTTATGGGATGTCAGTCATGACTTATCAAGACTGGCAGGAAATGGGTCACCCTCTTCCTGCCCCCTGGTGAGTTACTACTTTGGTCTTCACAGGTGCGTTGAGGGACCCCTGGGGCAGAATCTTGCCCTGTTATCTTTCTACTATTCAAACTAAGTTTGGCTGTGGTATTTGTTGTTCAACTTCTTTTATCTTTCTGAGGCTGAATTATAAAAAGTACCCTCCTTTCCCACTCCACCTTTCTCTCTCTTTTTGTAACCACAAGTAAAAATAATGATGTTATTACAACCACATTTTGTTGACATGACCTATATCAATCCCACAGATCCATGGGCCCTCTTTTCTTCTCACTTTCTTTTTTATAATACCGGGAATAGTACCCGGGGGCATTTTATCCCTAATCTGCATCCTCAACCCTTTTTAGTTTGAGACAGGGTCTTGCTAAATGCTGAGGGTCTTACTAAATCTCCAAGGGTGTCCTTGAACTTGGGAGCCTCTTGCCTCAGCCTCCCGAGTTGCAGGGATTACACGTATGCACTATTGAGCCTGGCCCATTCTTTTTCTTATGATGAAGGGAATCCCAAAGAGGCCACATCCACATGATTACAACTGTTAAATCGGCAATGTGGTGCTGTCTAGTGTGAACTAACCAAAGAAACCCTAAATTTAAACATAAACTATGCTTCTCCAAGGTGTACTGGAAAGAGGGGAGGCAGAGAGAAGCCTTGAGCTCCCCTTAGAGGTCATCACATTTCCCTAAATGGTTTTATAAACTGACTTTTTTTGTTTACTTATATAAAATTTCCTGCACTAATTATTCTGCTCAAGTCTATTCACAACTTTGGGGACCATTAAAGTAATAATATAAAAGAAACTATAAATAAATAGAATGTAAATAAAGCACAGGGCTTAAAGCACAGTGCATAAAAGCACACTCATTATCTGGACTCTTACTGAGAGCACCCTGGTATGGACCTAAGTGTCCAGGTCCTGCTGATCTTGGTCAGCAACTTCATTCCGGCATGACCACACGGAATGAAGAGAAAAAGAGAAAAACTATTCTCATGCACTTTTTCCTGACTGGTATGAGATAAAATCTCCATGTAGTTTTGATTTGTATTTCCCTAATTGCTAATGATATTGAATATCGTTTTCATGTATTTTGTTGGCCATTTGTATCTATTCTCTTGAGAAGTGTCTGTTTAATTTATTTGCCCATTTATTAATTGGGTTATTTGGGTTTTTGGTGTAAAGTTCTCTGAGCTCTTTGTATATTCTAGACATTAATCCTCCCTCTCCCCTTCTGTGGGTCCTCTCTTCACGTTCCCAATTGTTTCCTTTGCTGTGCAGAAGATTTTTGTTTGACTATGTCCCACTATTAACTCTTGGCATTATTTCCTGAACTTTAAGGGTCCTATTGAGAAAGTTGTTGCCTGGGCTTAAAGGCTGCAGTGTTGACCCTACATTTTCTTCTAGAAATTGCATAGTTTCTGATGGAATTCTGGGGTCTTTGATCATTTTGAGTTGATTTTTGTGCAGGGTGAGAGATAAGGGTCTAGTTTCCTTTTTCTACGTACGGATAACCAGTTGTCCCAGCACCATTTGTTAAGAAGGCTGTCTTGTCTCCAATGTCTGTTTTTGGCACACACAAGATCAGGTGACTCTAGATGCATGGGTTTGTCTCTGTGTCTTCCATTCTGTACCTTTGGTCTGTTTTTATGCCAGTACCATGTAGTTCTTGCTACTGTAGCTCTGTAGTATTATTTGAACTAAGGTATTGTGCAGCCATGAGTATTATTGAAAACGTCTCAGTAACTTAAATCTGTAGCAAACATCAAAATCAGTGCAGTAGGGCAAAAATGTGTTTTTCAAACCTAGTGGTTTTTTGTATGTTTTTTTAAAAATTCTGAGTTCCATGATTTTCCATTAATATTTTATGATTTTCTATTGTTCTGTCTTATTTTACAGGCAGTTCCTCTTTGCTCTTTGTTCTCTTTTGCATTTTAATTTATTTTATTTCAGTCTTCACTACTTCCTTTCAACCTCTGTTCAAAGGATGCTCTAGGCTGCATTTAGTAAATCTGAATATTCTGGGCCTGCCCATCACTCTTGGTCTGGTAACTCCTCGTCCTCTAGTAGCCTGGCTTTGTTTATTAGAAATAAGAAATGAAACAAAATTCTGGAGAGACCACTGTGTGAGCTTCTACTCTGTCCAACAGACCAAGCAAATGGAGTGACCTGGGCCAAATGTCCTAGAAGCAAACAGGGCCTCCGAGGGAGCAGGTAGATCCCCAAACAGACTCATCTTTCCTGAAAGCAGAAGATTCTATTTTCCCTGAGTCAGTTTAATAAGGAAGTCACCTCTACTTAAACCTTACTGAATTTAAAAAAAAAGAAAATAAACACCCCAAAGCCTGAAGCAAACTGATCTTAACTAATCAGCTTACTTCTTATTTTAGTTTCCTCATTTCCACCTTATGAAGCTCTGCCATTGCTTAGGGAAGCTCTCATTCTACTTTGTAGACTGGAGTCTGTCCCAGCTGGTTCACGGATTACACACAAGAGCCATTCCATCTCCACCTCCACTTGCTGTACTCTTGTCTTTTGACAAGGAGGAGCTCTCTATCCAGCCTCCAGACACAGCCCCCTGTGAAGAATTTGAGTCTCACTGACTTTCCTGCATTCGCCACTTTGTCCCAGGGCTGCATTAGTTTGTTAAAACGGGTTCTTTTAGAATCCACTCTTCAGTACACATCAAAACATTTAAGATCCTAAGCAGACAGTCAAACAACCATGGCCCTGACCCCAGTGCAGGCCTGCCGCCCCACTGTGTGGCAGGGATGCCTCTCAGGAGAGCTGGGGCCGCACCCACCTTCTCCTACGAGGTTCTCTGGCTCTGGAGAGTCACAGAGTAACTCAGTCTTTTGGAAGGAAAAACGCGGCTGGCTTTCATTTGTATCTTGGTTCAGTTTCAGCAGAAATTCTCCCTGCTGCCAGAGGAGCTGTCCCACGGCCTTCCCATCATTACACGGAGTCCTCAGGCAGAGCAGCTGCGCGTCTTGGCTGGAGCCCTCTTACCCCAGCTCAGTTCTTCTTTCTTACCAGGCAGCCCTCAGCAGGCACAGCACTGGCAAAGTCCTTGTGTTTTTGCCACATTTGTGCTGTCAAGGCCGAACTGCAAGGGCCTCTCTGTCCTTCTTCCTCTTCTTCCACCCTCATTCTTTGAATACTCAGTAAGCTCCAACAAGAACCCTGCGGGGGCACAAAGTGCAGAGCCATTGTTCTGCCGTGGACCCTGTTCTCCTGGCTTCCGCTGCTCTCTTCTTTGACACAGGCCTTGCCAACTCCATTCTTTCTGAGTGAACTCACTTGCTTGTATTTCAGAGTCTTTGCTCTTGACCTCCCTCTTAACAACAGGGGATTCCAGCGCTGAGCGCTGGGTTTGGAAGGGATATGACTGGCACGGTCAGGACTATGGGTAGGACCTGGGGGAAGCCGCCAGCTGATCCAGCTGTGAGGGAAGATCTCATCAAGTCCACATGAACAGGGAAGAGTAAGACATGCACCAAAGCTGAGGGGTCATTAAAAATGACAAGTAGCCAAGAGACAAAGCCCCCATACCTGGCAAGACAGGGTAAATGGGCTCAAGAAAAGAAAAATTGGAAATATTCCTAAATGCAAGGAAGCATGGGGAATGGAGGTCTCTTGTAGTTGCCCATGGAAAGAAGGAATAAAGATTTTGAGGAGGTTCTGGAACGGATCCTGCTGGACATTTGTAGTCATTTCATTCACAACTTCTGAAAAGCGTCGTAAGAAGAAACTTGGTCAGCAATTTCCCTGGGGGTTTGCTGCCTGCAGGAGGCTCTGTGAAATGCCTCCCCCCTGCAGAGCTGGGATCAAGCCCCAGGCCGGCGCATTGCTTTACCGCCAGCTGCACTCCCAGCCACAACCTGCGATGGTTCTGTGTCAAAGCTGTGAAATCTTTCTTGGTCTCCCTACTGATCAGCTCTCCCCTGGGTGACCGAGCTGCCCCTCTATGGTGTTCGGGGTGGCTGGCCTGCAGTGACACAGTGTGCCTTCTACCTTGGTCAGAAGAACCCTTCCTAATGGAGTCCGAGCCATCTCTCAGCAGATAGAAAGAGAAGCAAAGCCAGCACCCATTCCTCCCACCTCGACTCAGGACAGAGGGCAGTGAACCTCTGACCACTTAATGCCAGTATCGCAGAGATAACTGTCCCACGGAAGAGAAAAAGGGGAAGCTCCACAGTGGAAGGGCTCCTTCAGAAATCACCTATATTTATTTTTAATGACTAATTAGGTATTTAAATATTACAAACAATCAGAACTTTAAATTTCTGATTAGATTTTCCTAAAGATTATATGAAGATTTACCAAGAGATCAAAGTTAAGCTGTTAAAATCTTCGTTTAACATAATTATTAAAAATTAGACTTCAATCTTTTAAGATAGAATTTCAGGAAGATTTTACTTTTTCCCTTCTTCCTATTCTCCTTTCTATTAGGAGAGTTAAGGACTGGCATTTCGACGAAGAGTAGAAGAACCTGTGTCTTGGCAGAGCTATCTCTAGAAATGTAAGGGGTCTGACCTTGTGGGCCAACTAAATCCTGCTTAAACCAAGAGATGCAACAACAGGAAGGGCTTACATTGTTCTCCGATCACAATTCTCTGCCTCAAGAAAGAACTTCAGAAAAGGGCAGCTCCTCTCTTTCTTTTTAGGGTGGGTGTAAGTCCTTATGCTGTAAGTGGAACAACACAGGGTCCTCATTCCTGATCTCCAAAGTACTGACAACAAAATGCCGTGGCGCAGGCTCTCTGCTACGTCATATACGTAAATTCTCTCTTCTAATTCTCAGAGTGATTCTGTGGGATAGTAACTGTTATCATCGCTTCTGTATATTTAAGGAAAATAAAAGGGGCTGGGGATGTGGCTCAAGCGGTAGTGCGCTCGCCTGGCATGCGTGCGGCCCGGGTTCGATCCTCAGCACCACATACCAACAAAGATGTTGTGTCCGCCGAGAACTAAAAAATAAATATTAAAAAATTCTCTCTCTGTCTCTCTCTCTCCCTGTCTCACTCTCTCTTTAAAAAAAGAAAAAGAAAAAATAAAATACGAAGAGATTAATTAGTGCAGGGTCACATCCTGCAGGGCTGGAAGTGGGACTCCAACCAGGTCTTTCATCAGCTCCACTCAGACCAGCTGAAGGACCAGCTGGGAGAGCCCTTCCCATGAGTGGAATGTGTCAGCCTTTTATCCCTGAGACAAAATGTCTGAGGAAAACCGCTTAAAGAAGGAAAGACTTATTTTGGCTCCTGGTTTCAGAGGGTTCAGCCCATGGCTGCTTGGCCCCATCCCTGTGGGTCTCTGGTGACCGGAGCATTGTAGCAGGGAGAGCAGAGCTGCTCTCCTCCCCGTGGCCAGAAAGGAGAGAGGAGAGGAGAGAGAAAGGAGAGAGGAGAGGAGAGAGGAGAGGAGAGGGAAAGGAGGGAGGAGAGGAGAGAGAGAGGAGAGAGGAGAGGAGAGGGAAAGGAGGGAGGAGAGGAGAGAGAGAGGAGAGAGGAGAGGAGAGGGAAAGGAGGGAGGAGAGGAGAGAGAAAGGAGAGAGGAGAGGAAAGGACCAGGACAGAATGAGCCTTTCGGAAGCACACCCCAGTGACCTGCCTCCTCCAACCAGTCCTTCCCCCAGGGCCCACCGCCTCTGTAGACCCTCAGGCTGATGACCAAGCCTTTAGCATATGGCCTCAGGGGAACAGTTTAGATCCAAACCCTGGAATATCCCCAATCATTCAATAAGCAGGTATTGAGTTCCATCTGTATGCCAGGCACTAATGGAAAATGGGGGTTCAACAGGAATAGGGTCAGTCTCTGCCCTCAAGGAATTCATAGATTAATTCCATTTCTTCCTGCTTTGTTTTATAACAAAACTCCTCTTCAGATCTCTTTGTTGGGCAGTTACTGAGACCCACTAGGGAAGCTGGGGCCGGTGAGTGTGGAGTTCTAGGAGCAGAGCTGCTTGTACGTTGGCCATTTCCGCATGCCTGCCCACTTTTCGCCATTTGAAACGCCCAATGGTGCTATAAAAGCTGTGGATCCATATGGGGAGATGGCCAGCCTCCTGTTGGGGGGTTCTTTCTGCTGAGGAGGGTGAAAGCCACTTGAGAAATTAAAGTCTAGAATAATTAGTGAAGAACAAAAGACAGAGTCAGAAATATGTTTTCAAAAGCGGAGCCCCTGACAGATCCAGTCTACACGGGTGCTGGAGCTGGACAAAAGAAAATGGCTCCTGTGGTTTATTTAAGGGCTGCATCCAAGGCAGGGGTAAGATCTCCAGGGTGGAGTCTTGCTTCCTGATGTCTTGCAGTCAGCAGATTGATTGCATCTTGGCAGGTCACACCTATCAGGTGCTGTGTGGGACGTGGTGGAGCGGAATAGGAATTCCCAATGTCTCTGGGCAGTCTGACACAGAGGAAATGTCCACTGGAGGTTCCCAGACACCAGATGTTCCTATTCACTAGGCTGCACCAAAGTCCACGGGTGGCTCTCAGCACACTTACTTGTGCTTTCCTCTTAAAAGGCTTTCAGACTCTCGGGAGCATCGGAGTCATCTGTGGAACTTCAGGCGAGCCCAGCCCCAGCCCCAGAATTCCCAGTTCAGTGTCTTAGGTGGAGCCTCAGAATTCACATATCTAACAGGTTTCCCCGTGATCTGGACGGTGCTGGTGCAGGGACCACACTTTCAGAACCCTGTCAGACCATCTATCTGTGCGTCTTATTTGTCTTCTCAGGACACTCAAGTGACCAAGACTCAATGCCCAAGAGTTTTGTGTACATAAAATACATATTAATCTCTATTTAATCTCTATTTCATATTAACTATCAGTATAATCTGTTATTTCTTTTTTACTGATTCTTTTTAGTTAAAT
Source organism: Ictidomys tridecemlineatus (assembly GCF_052094955.1). NCBI lineage: Eukaryota > Metazoa > Chordata > Mammalia > Rodentia > Sciuridae > Ictidomys > Ictidomys tridecemlineatus. The sequence goes on along the minus strand of NC_135486.1, from coordinate 7,266,555 downwards.
ATGACTTTAGGATACATTTTGACATAATCACAAAAGCATGGAATATAATTTGCTCTAATTCAGTCCCCAGCACTTCCTTCCCCACTCCCTACTCCTACACCCCTCCCTCTACTCTACTGATCTTTCTGCAATTTATTTATAGTTTTGTTTAAATTAATGTCTTGTGGATGTACCTGATGATGGGATTCTTAAATGGGCATATTCTGTCGAATGCTGTAAATCTGTCTCAAGATGATGAGCTCGGTTATAATTTAAATTGAAAATTCATCTAATTTTACTAATATGCCCAAATGATCAAACTTAGTTAAATCCTTTGAAAGTTTTCATAAGAGCAAAGAAATGAGAAAAAAAAATCGAGCAAACTGAAGTGAAATCTCAGTTCAGCCCCTAGATGCCATATATGTAACACGTTGAATGGCTTATCAGCCACGCTAATGAGTCAGGAGTTGCCATATATGGATAAATGGATAATCAAATTTTAAGTGTTCAGAATATGATGCAGTATGCTCAGTATTGAAGTTTATTGATTGATTGATTGATTGTGAAAAATACAGGAGCATTTGATGGTTCAAAGGTTTCAGGATCTTGGATCATGAGCTATCAGGCTGACCTTAGCTATCCCCATCACCCACTCTTTGTTGAGCGCCTGCTACGCACAGGCCCTGAGGCTAGTGCTGAGCGGCATCTTGACCTCACGAAGTCTCATGGACATTTTACTAAGGCTTTAGAAGGAGTGACCCTGTGTGTTGGCAGTCAGTAGTGGGTTGTTGCTCACGGCGGGAAGCTTCCCTGTCCAGGTGCATGAACTTCTGCTTTGGGGGAAGTGGTGCACCCTAAAAGGAGTGGGTAGACTCAGGCTGCTGCATCCTAGCAGTTACTGCTCTGCCCAAGTCCTCCCACGGACTTTAAAGCCCAGATGAACTTCGCCCCTTCCTTGCATCCTCCTACTCCTAGTGTGCTGGATGTGGCAGACCACAGGAGTGTCATCAAAGACACCAGAGTACAGACCCCTTCGCTAGGATATTTCCAAAATGTTCCATGAACAATTTTAGCTTTGGCCATTTCCCTCAATCTTGCCTGGGTCACGTGAGGGATGTTCTCAGAGATTAACAAAGACCTTTTTTCTTGATATCTAGATCAACTTGGCAGCATTCACAAATTCAAGTTCTCTTGCTTCTTTAGAGTGCATCTCAGTTTTAAAACGCCCCCAACTGAACCTACCATTTTCCTGCCCCTGCAGACACCATCCTCCTCCAGCTCTCTCCTCCCTATCCTTCAATCATCTATTTAACCATTTTGTTAACTCTCCTTCCTAAGAGAGCCACTCTTTCCCTGTTGGCTGTCTCTTCCTCTCTGCCTCTTTCCTCCTTGTTTTTGACTCTCTCGTCTTTTATTTATGATGTGAAAGTGATCCTTCTAATACTTAAGTTATCTTGAGAGCTCGTACTTAAAAACCTTCCAACAGCTTTCCTTTGCCAACAGCACGAGCTCCAATTTTGTAACGCAGCTCATGAGACACTCCAAGACTGGCCCACACCTTCCTCTCTTGTCTCATCCCTGACCTCTCCCACTCTCACCACTATGAATTTGGTTTTGATTCTTAAAATGGCCTCATTCTCTTTTTTGTCTGAATATTTTTATATGCTGTTCTGTTTATTGGAACACCCTTCCTCAATTCCTCCTCCTCAGCTCAAATATTCCTTTCTCCAGGAAACTTTCAATTTTTCTGAATTAACTAAGTTATTGACCTTCTGTAATGTAATGCCTATCCACTTTATTATAAATTTTTAAAAAAATTTTTTTGGATGTTGATGGACTTTTATTTTATTCATTTATTTATATGCGGTGCTGAGAATCGAACCCCGTGCCTTACACATGCTAGGCAAGTGCTCTACCACTGAGCCATCCCAGCCCCCACTTTATTATAAATTCTTAATAGTCTATCTTGTTTGATGACCTGTAAGCTGAGATGTCAGAGGCCCTATGTAGGTGCTTTGAATACCATATGGAAGGAGCAAAATAAATAGCTATTTATTAGTCACTTTAGTGAATAACGTAACCAGTGTTGCATTTTGTCCAGTCCTCACTAACTCACAGAAAACACGTATATAGCATTTTACCCCTACCACCCCGTCTTGCTTTTATGATTCAAAACAATCAAACAAGCTGGGCCAGAGTGTCTGAAACCCTGGGTTAGCTCTAGATAAAACTGAAATAACCAAAAAAAAAAAATAGAAGAAGAAGAAGAAGAAGAAGAATTCAGTGGTTGCTGCTGTCATGTCTGAGGTTTAGTTTTCTCTCCCTCTGTCTAGTATTCCCAACTAAGAATCTGGGTAGGCCCAATTCCCCCTAGAAATTGCCACTTTTCCTATTAGTCTTTAAAAATATCTCAGTGAAATCCATTCCAGCTGGATCCCCCACTTCCTCCAGAGCACACGGTTCAGAAGACACCCACACCATATCCGTTGTACTCACCATCCTGTTCTTTCACTCCTTTCAATTTCATGGTAAGGATTATCCAGCGCCAGTTGCCAAGATTCTCAGTAGAAGGACCTCCAAGGAGGCCCACCCAGGAGGTACTAAATGATTAAAAAGACACCCATCTCTGCAAGGGAGGATACATTTGGCCCTATTGACAGGGAAAACTCTGAGAGAGTTTATTCATGTTTTTCTGAGACCAGGTTTGGTGGGAAATAAGGGGAGACAATAGTTAGGGCATTTGTTTCCTGGGAAAAAGTTAGAAGGGACACGGCAGAAATGGGAAAAGGGTATAGACATGGCGGTCTGGCACTGGTAGGCAAGGTGGAACCCCTCTCCAGGCTGGCAAGCTCTTGTTCTAGACTTGAGATGCTTGAAAAGAGAGAGAGAGAGAGAAAGAGAGAGAGGGAGGATGCTTGTGTTAGACCAGGACGCAAGAAAAGACCACTGACTCCAATTAAAATCAAATTAAAGCAAGCTTATTATTTCCAACGGCCGGGCTGCCTCTCCCAACAAATACCACGGGAACAAGACAGCACTGCATCTTTCCTGCAGCCCAGCTTTATAGCCCAGAAATTACACAAAGGGGGGTTACAGATAACAAAACTCTGACGAGCACCACACTACTAATGCTAGTTTACATTTTTCCTGGCCCCAACATCAGAATTTATGAAGGTCATTAGAGCCTCAGAGAGGGTCGTTATCTGTCCAGAGAAGGCCAAGATTTGTGAGGTGTCACTAAAGTTTCAGAGAGGGCTGCTATCTGGTCAGAGAGAGCCAGGCATGGGTGAGCTCAAGGCCTGGGCAGGCATTCCAAGCAGGTTCAGAATTTGCAGTAATTTATAGTAAAGCCGAAATTATCTTTTCATGGCTTTGTGGTGAGATGGCTCCCAATTTTAAGAAAAGATCAGGTTGGGTCTATCACTTGGAGAAGAGAAGACCCAGAGAGACCAGCACCGGTAGTTTGTTATCTGGTGATTGTATGTGTGAGCAAAGCAGGAGGGAACAGGGGTTGCAAAGTAGTGCCTTTATTTTTTATACATAATTTACCTTAAATTAGGCCACTAGGGTCTGAGAGAAAGAAGAGTTTGGCATCTTTTACTTCAACATGTGTGTTTATAAGGGGATTAAAATATTTCATGTTAAAATTTAGTTTAAATAGTACTGATGCAATACAGCCCATGCTAGTCATCATTTAAAACTAAAATCACACCAGTTGAATGTTGATGCCCATCTAAAGTAACACAAGCAAGAAAAGGTCCAATTACTGCACCTATAAGAAACACATTGTACAAGTGTATGTGAGTTCTCTTTCTCTATAGACACACACACACACACACACACACACACACACACACACACACAGAAATACTCTATGCAAAGGTACTCGGAATGGGCTGTTACACAGTGCAAAGTAACTTGTTGTGTTCACATATCCAAATATCATTTGGGCAGTGGGGTCAACTTAACCCTCCTGGAAAGCTATAAGTGCTCCTCAATCATTTACTAACTCCAGAGCTTAAGTGTCCGTGGTTGTTTCTGGCTCAGAACTGGTGCTACACAGAATTAGCTGTACTCATGAACGGCCGCCCTGTCCAGCCAGCACTTCCCCTCCTTGCTGAGGGGCCTACCCTTCCAGCATCGACTGTGAGACCTTGAGGGCACAGAGAGACCCCTCAGGAGAGGATTTTAGAGAACAAAGTCTGCTTTATTGTGCAGCAAAAATAGCTTTTATAGTGGGAATTTGCCAATTTACATGTTAACAGTCACCACAGGCCTGAAGTGATACACAACATATCATCTTAGGGAAGTCCAGACCTGAGGGTTCAGAAACTGCCACTTAGGCCGACCTTGCACCAACAGGGGAGTAACTCCTTGTCAACGGGGCAAGTGTTCTGACAGCACTGTCCCCAAACATAGCATTCTGTTAGGACTTCCCTGCCGCCCCGTGAGCAAGATAAGCATTCCTCCATGAGTGTCCAAGGTCAGGCCCTGCAACACCTCCTTTTGACCAGTTAGACCGGATGTGGGACTTGGCCCTAAGACATAATAAATAATCTGTTTCTTTTGGAATGGTTTGGTTCAGTGCTGAATTGACATTTTGTTTTGCAAGATACATTGTTGTCATAGTCTATGTGAGCTTTATAATTCAAATATTTAGTCTTTATTCCCTAGTATGTAGACATTTACAAGATCAGGGGAAAGAGAAGAGGCTTTTACAGGCCTGGGAAAGACAAACCATGCTCCCCAGCACCCCACCCCACATTATGTGAGTGCACTAAGATCATTTGGAAATTGCAAGTGGAGACTCCCAGTTTGGGACAACTCCTCAAGACTCCCTTTGCTGAGCCTATTCTGGGGACCCAGCAACGTGGTTAGAAGGATTGTGGAGCAGAAGGGGACAAAACCAAGAGTAGAGACACAGCGGAGAGACCGCACAATGACCTCAGCACGAGCTAGTGGAGCCGTGAGGAAGGCCTATGGGAAGAACAGGCAGGTGGGCTGGGAGGTGGCTCAAGCAGCAACGCGCTCGCCTGGCATGCGCGGGGCACGGGGTTCGATCCTCAGCACCACATACAAATAAAACAGAGATGTTGTGTCCACCGAAAACTAAAAATAAATATTAAAAAAATTCTCTCTCTCTCTCTAAAAAAAAAGAACAGGCAGGTCCTGGAACCCGAGGTCAGGGAGGGAAGAGACGGCCACCACCTCCAGGTGGAGGGTGAGGAGTGACAGACAGTGGGGGAGGGCGGCTGGCAGGGAGGTGGGGAAAGGGGGAGTCCTGTGGGGCGGAAAGACATTTGTCAGGAGGAGGCTGTGACGGCTTTTCCGTGTTTTGCTTTGGGGATGGCTAGATACCCATTTATTTTCAGAACTGCCCAGATTAGGGATGTGTGGTCGTTTTCTGTGTGACCACAATCCCAGGGGCTTAAAACAATCCAAATTTGTTAAAGTCCTTTTGGACGGGACTTTGACATGAGTCTCCTCACTGAGCTAAAACCAAGGTGTCATGGGTGTGCACCTCCAGAGACCCGGGAGGAGCCGGCTCCCTGGCCCTTTCCTGAGGCTGCCAGGCTCAGGCTCCTGGGCCTTCCCCCGGCTGCAGGCCGCGGCATTGCTTCCCTGGTCCCTCTCCCTCTGCAGGTGCTCTCTGCTTCCAGGGACTCACTGGCCAGGACCTCAAGTTTCTCTCCTTCATTATGTCTCCAAGATCCCTTTACAGTGTGGGGAACTCCTACAAGCCATGATTCTGCCCCCACAGGGTGGTGCCTTGTCTGGCTTCAGTGCTACTCGAATTCTTTTTTAAAAATTAATTAATTATTTTAATATTGATTTTTCAAAATTAATCAATCAATTAATTAATTTTTAATTGATTTTTTAAAATTAATTTTTATTTGTTTTTAGTTATAAATGACAGTAGAATGCATTCCTATACTTTGATATACATAGATGGGATATAATTTCTCGTTTTTCTGAATATACATATTATAGGATCACATTGGTCATACAGTCACATACATACATAAAGTAATAATGTCTGTTTCATTCTACTTTCTTTCTAATCCCCACATCCTCTACCTTCCCCTCATTTCACTTCCCTCTACTTAATCTAAGGTAACGCTATTCTTTTTTTTTTTGCCTTTATACATGTACTTTGTTGTTTTTTTTTTGCATTACAATTCTTAATACATATAAATACCACAATTTTTGTATCTCTATTTGTATATACAGTATGTTGACACCCAATTCAAGTATATATAATGATATCCATCCCATTTCACCATCCTTGCCAATCCCCTGCCCCCTCCCTTTCCCTCCCACCCTTCTTCCCTATCTAGAATTCATTTATTTTTCCCATGCTCTCCCTCCCTACCCCACTATGAGCCAGCCTCCTTATATCAGAGAAAACATTCGCCATTTGTTTTTTTTGGGATTGGCTAACTTTACTTAGCATTATCTTCTCCAACTCCATCCATTTACCTGTAAATGCCATGATTTTATTCTCTTTTATTGCTGAGTAAAATTCCATTGTGTATATATGCAACATTTTTTTTTATCCCTCCATGTGTCCCTGTAGTATACTGTTTTTAAGTCCTTTGGGTATAGTCCAAGGAGAGGGATAGCTGGGTCAAATGGTGGTTCCATTCCCAGATTTCCAAGGAATCTCCATACTGCTTTCTATATTGGCTGTACCAATTTGCAGTCCCACTAGCAATGTGTGAGTTTGCCTTTTTCTCCCCATCCTCACCAACACTTGTTATTGTTTGTCTTCATAATAGCTCCCATTCTGACTGGAGTGAGATGGTATCTTAGAGTAGTTTTGATTTGTATTTCTCTAATTGCTAGAGATGATGAGCATTTTTTTCATATATTTGTGGTTGATTGTATAATCCTCTTCTAAGAAGTGTCTGTTCAGGTTCTTGGCCCATTTATTGATTGGGTTATTATTTTTTTTTTGGTGCTTAGCTTTTTGAGTTCTTTATATACCCTAGAGATTAGTGCTGTATCTGGTATGTGAGGGGTAAAAATTTTCTCCCAGGATGTAGGCTCTCTGTTCACCTCACAGATTGTTTCTTTTGCTGAGAAGAGTGAAGTAGGTGGCATCTGTATATCAGACCTTAAACTATACTACAGAGCAATGGTATTGTCACCAAAACAGACTGGTAGAACAATGGTACAGAATAGAGGACACAGAGACTAACCCACAAAATTACAATTATATTAGACAAAGTTGCCAGAAACATGCACTGGAGAAAAGATAGCATTTTCAACAAATGGTGCTGGGAAAACTGGAAATCCGTATGCAACACAATGAAATTAAGCCCCCATCTCTCACCATGCACAAAACTTAACTCAAAATGGTTCAAGGACCTAGGAATTAAACCAGAGACTCTGTGTCTAATAGGAGAAAAAATAGGCCCAATCCTAATCTTCATCATGTGAGATTAGGTCCCAACTTCCTTAATAAGACTCCTATAGTGCAAGAATTAAAATCAAGGATCAATAAATGGGATGGAATCTAATTCTTTTAATCTCAACAAAATTGAGGTCACTGTTACTAGCCAGCTCTCTATTGCCTATGGAATTCATTGTCAAGAGAGGTCCTGCTATTATCTACACCTCTTCTGCCCTATCTAAAGCACAAAGTCTCTAAATATCTGAGTGGTCCTGGCTCAGTTTCTTGGTGCTTGGAGGGTGGATCACAAAGCAGGCTGCCCGTCAGAGGAGATGAGTATCTTGACCACTCTCATTTTTTTTTTTTCATCTGGGGAAACCCTGTGCTCTGCAGAGCTATCCAATCCAAACACTCTTAAGTTCATCTCAGACTTTGAGGGGTCCATTTTTCTTTTCTTACATAGTCATGCAAATGCAGAATGATGTTTTGGTCACTGACAGACTGAATGATGGCGGTCCCAGAGAGTGTCGCTTGGTGATGTTATAGCCAGCTTAGTCTGTGATGGCCACACAATGACAAAATCGCCTCACCACATTTCTCAGGAACGTGAGCAATGCTTGGCTGTATTTAAAGTCAGACAGTGTGATTCATAGGAAAAGGGACGAATTGTGAGACTCTGAGAGTCAGATATTGTAAAACCTAGAATTCTGAATACGACTTTGACTCCTTTGAGCTTCATGAGATCCCAAAGGCTTGGCTTTGAGGCCTCTTGTCCTTGCCGGGCATGTTCTCCACCCAGAGAGAAAGGCTCTGTACCTGGTTATTCCTCTGTTGGCCAGGCCAGTTGCATCCCACCCGTCTGCAGCCTTGGGAGCCAGCCCATGAATTACGCAAAGAAGCCACACCCCTGCCACCTTGTTCCTGCTCAGCCTGCCTCCCACAGCCCTGCTGCTTCCCTCTGCTCCCGAGCACCTCCTGTGCGCACAACATACTTTCCTGGGCTTGAGCCTATGTCAGATGTCGTATGTGCAGCATTTGGTGCTACTCATGGGGCTGGGAGTCCCTCCTCTGCCTCGTGGGCGAATTGGAGGGGACCAGGGCCCATGTCTGCTGCTCTTGTGGCCAAAGTATCTAGCACATCCTTTGGAAAAAGAAACATTACACTCCTGGTCCCTTCCTATGAGCCTCAGGCACAGTCTTCCTATGCAAAAGGAAAAAATGAATACACAATTAGATCAGAGGCTCTCAGGATTTTTCTAGAGGGTTCCAGGAACACTGCTGAAATGTGGCAGGGGACAGAACATTAGGATATTGGTTTTACAGGAAATTCGTGAACTTCCTGGGTATAACATGACCTTCTGACACTAAGTGAATAAACTTAGAATGTGTGGGGAGGGAGAGGAACTTGGCTAGACAAAGCCCCATTCCATCTCACTTTGCAATGGTTTCTTGTCTTGAATTAAAAAAAAAATAGGAAGAGATTGATATCTAGAATGTCAAAGGAATTTGTAAGAATCTGCTAGGAAAAGAGAGGAAATTTAATAACAGAACATGAAGGGTATGACTAGGCAATTGGCAGAAATCCAATGAGAGAATCCTGATGGCTAATAAATGTTTGAAGAGGTGCTAAATCTCACTAGTAGTCAAGAGAACGCAGATCAAAATCACGATGCTGCCTTACGCTCATTATTTGGCAGTCACAAGAAAATCAGAATATCACAGACTGGCAAGATGTGTGGCACCTGGGACTCCACGCACTGTGGGGACAGTGTGGGTGGCTGCAGTTACCCAGGGTGCAGTCCCACTTAATGGGTGACTGAGCCTCCTGTGCTCTGTGACTAGCACTGTCGTTCCTGGGGGACAATGCCAGAGAGATCCTCAAGGAGGGGTTCATGAGGGAGTTTAGTCTAGTGCTTTTTTGTTTTTGCTTTTCGTGGTGCAGAGGATTGAACCAGGGGTCTTGCAAATGCTAGGCAAGTGCTCTCTCTACCACTGAGTTACACCCCCAGCTCCAAGTGGCATTTGTGGTAGCAAACTACATGATCATTGATTGCCAAGGCAGTGGATAGAATGGGATGAGATGACTGGATTATCGGCTTAGTCAGAAAATGTGATTTAGATGTATATTTATCAACATGGCTAAATCTCACATAATATCGAATAAAAACTAAGAGACAAGGTAACACTTAGAGATAATCCCCTTTATTTAAATGGAAATACAAACACAAAACACGCCACATTTAAAATGCACTTATCTCTAAGGAAATTATGAAAGAGAATATTTGCCTATGAAAGGGGAAAGAGACTTTGAGTGGAGATGGAGATTAAAAAATAATAATAATAAAGGAAGTATGACCATGGTCCTCCCTTGGCAGGTGGTGGGAGTGTGCTTCAGAATGGGGGTCGCGAGGAACTCAGTTCTGGGTACCGATTTCAAAGGGGTGAAGAAGGAAGGGAGGAAGAGAGGGAGGAAGGGAAAGAAGGAGAGAGGCAGGAGTGGAATGTGGGGGCCAGGTTACAGAAATCTGACTTCAGGAGGGTGAACTCCAAACACTGAGCCGAGTCTCTGGCAGCCACTTTGGGCCCCTTTACTAGTGAGGACAGACCGTGACACTGACGGCCTCTTGACCAGGCAGAAAGGAACTTGGAGTGGAAGAGACGTGCACCCTCCTTTGAGTTCGGCTATAAGCAGGCTGAGTAATCTTGGTTAGCTGGCGGGACGGGTCCTCTCTGAGGGATAACAACGTCTGCTCTGCCTGCCCTGCAGGGTCTTCTGAGAAGAAGAACACGGGATGGAAAAAGTTGAATGCTTTTGTAAAAGTCAGATGACTGATCTATTGTGACATAAGGGTGGATGTACCAGTTGATTCTGGTGCAGACGAGGCTGGAACCAAGTTTCCTGTGCCCTGAACTATCTGGTCTTGGTTCCCTGAAGGACTGAGAGAACAAAACCCAGGTCCGTAGAGCTCCTGGTTCCTGCCCTCCCCCCAGGGCTTATTCGCTTCCTTCTGAAGTTCAAACCCGATGCTGTTAGTGTGGCCCACCGAGATCCTTGGGTGAGTACCTTTCTGTTCTGGGAGGAGGGCAGACGGCTCCTGGGCAGCTGGGCCTAGCAGGTGCTGGGAGTGACCCCTGGAGGACGAGGAGGGGGCGTTCCGTTCTCGAGTGCCAGGACTAGATGGGAGGCCTTGAGTAACTAAGCAACCGTCCCGCTCGGTTGCGAGCACTGTCCCCATCTCAGAGACGAGGTGAAAGACCCGGGGAGACTTCAGGTGTACTTGGTGACCATCAGTGTCGCGCACACACAATGGCAGCACTGAGGTGCGAATCTGATTGAGGCCAGAGCCTGTCATTCTGCCCTGCACCTCCAGAGACCATGGAGGTCACCCCGCAACTGTCTCCTCCTCCAGGGCTCAGCCTGCATTTCAGATGAGAAAACTGAGGCCTTCAGAGTTGATGACTGCCCTTTGCTGTCACAGACTTAGGTGAAGGCAAAAGTGGGCTTGGAGCTGGAGAGCGGTGACTCCCATCTTCTGTTATTGTTTGATGCTTCCCGTAGTTGCAAAATTAGATTATTTATAATCTATTGATGGTAAGAAGTATTTTTCTTTTTTCTTTCTTTCTTTTCTTTTTTCTTTTTTACCCTAAGTCATTTCTTAAGATCTTTATCCTCATTTCATTGAGACAGGCTGCTCCATAGCCTCTTTGGAAACATCTGTGGCTGCTCAGACAGCACCATGGCGGGGAATTCTGAGGCACTCAGCCTATGAACATCAGCAGGGCCCTGAGTCTGGGTTGAAGGCAGTGTAAGAAGGCTTCTCCAGGGCGATCCACAGGTGGGATTGGTTCTCTAGAAAGATGATGAGCCCTGACCTCAGAGCCTGTTGAGGCTGAGGCCGGGAGGCCGCCTGCCGAAGGGGCCTGAAATGTAAGAAGGGGCAGGGGGGTGGCCAGTCGGCCTCTCTATATGACTTATATTGAGTTTCTAATCAAAATATAGATTACAGGAAAGAAGGAGCTCTTCGGCAGAAATATCAATGTGTCAGCAGTGCCTACAAGTCCCTCCAGGCCTACAAGTCCCTCCAGGCCATCCTGTGTTTCCTGTAGATCTTGTTTCCTTTGAAGTCTGTCAGAGGCTTGTTCTGGGTCTCTGTAGCCTGCTGGAGAGGTCAGAAGCTACCCGTCTGTCCTCCCTTCCCCTTAATCCAGGCTCTTCAGGATTCCGTGCCATTCCAGTTACTGCGTAGAAGTCTGCTGGCCTCCATCAGGAGAAATAAATGAGATCAGATTCCTGGGGAGAAGAAGTAGCTCTTGACCAGGGGGCAATGTGAGAGGAGTCTGGGGAAGAAGAAGTGGGCGTGAGATGATCTGTCCATCCCCAGGAAGGCCAGGTGACCCTGTAGACCAGGAGGGCCAAATGGGGGGTTGCAGAGGGATCAACATGGAACATTCCATGCCTGGTCCCTGGTGGGGAAGGGTGGTGGTGGGTGCTGTTCACTGTCGCGCCCGGGGACTTGCCAGCAGGTCTGCAGACTCTGAGAAGTGCACTGGGTGTCCGCAGATTGCCTTGGAGTCGCTGAACAGGAGTCTGAGTGGCCTTTGTGGAGGACAGTTGGTCGGACCAATGAGTGGTGCGTGGATTCTAGTGAACTACATTATACCAAAGCTCTCTCTCAGCCTGGACTGACATGATCCTCTGGAAATAAAAGCAGAAGCTGAAAAGGGAGACTGGGTCATGAGGCCCCTGGAACCCGGTTCCCATGACAGGGGTAGGAAGCACCTCACCCACTGCATTCTTTTCAATAAAAAGCTTTCTGAGAATGACGGGTTTGCCTCTAAACCGTGAGTCTCTGAGCCACGAGGGCTAGAGCCTGCTCCCACTCACACCACCGGTGGGCCCCGAAATGCCCTCAAGAGAGGGCTCTTCGACCAGCTTTCTCTGCGGCCCATTCTGGAAAGCTTTTCATCCCTTCTGACCAGAAGCCCCCGAAACCTGTTCTCTGGGCCACCATCTCCAGTGAAGAGGAAGTACAAATTTGTCTTTTGTTGAAAATGCTTTGAGATTTTTATTCTTATATCCTGTTCCACCAAAATAAACGCAGTGCACCGCTGTTTTGGGTTTGGCATGAGCCGAGCCTGCGCGCCCCAGACCTGTCTCTAATCCAGCTCCACGGCTTGCTGGCTGTGCTCTCTCAGGACTGCTGTGCTTGCTGTTTCCTCTCTCAGGTCTTTGCCGGAATCTTCCTTCATGGTGCACAGGTCCATTTACTCCCTAGCTTTCTACCCTTCTCGGTGTTCTTCACAGCACTTAGAATCACCTGTTCCAGGATTTGGTTGTTTTTTGAATACTCTCTTATCCTCTGTCCCCCCATTAGAATGATACCTGGCATGGAGGGAGCAGGTACCTAATAAATATTTAATAAATTGGTGAGGAAATGAATGAAATAGCAACTTTGGGCATCTTAGTCAATTTTACAAAGGTTGTTTATTTTTAATTTTTTTATTTAAAAAGATAACTGAACTTCACTCAAAGGGTTTCAGTAAAGATTAAATACTTACTATCTTTACACAGCAAGCCCAGTACCTACCACATTAAATGTATCAGGGACTTCTGGATTTCCTTTTCCTGCTGAGAAATGATTCCTTTACGCTGCATCTAACGAATACTTCGGGATCTGTACTGCTAAATGATAAATAGGTGCCTCATGATAACCATCTCAACAAAATCAATAAAAAACAACTCAATAAAATCTCAATGCTTTTATGTGGCAATAGGAAAAAATACTCAATGAAAAATTGATTCTGGGGCCAAAATTATATTGCAGAAAAAAGCTTAAAAAGAAGACATAGAATATAAGAACAGCATGCAGAATAAAATAATAGAAGACACATGCTAGAAACACAGTAGGGTTCTTGCCAGACTTGGTATCAAGTTGGAGAATGTTTTGTAAGACAGCTCGAATGGAAGAACACTCAGAGGGCTCTGGCTTTCCGATCACCTCCTATCAGGGACAGGGTGAGAGACATGCGGGAAGGTGTCACTTTCCAGGTAACCAGCCACAGAGCTGGGGCTGGACCCCAGATGTGTGAGCCTCCTCTGCTTGCGCTCTGACCTCCCACACACCACTTGCTCCAAACACAAGTTGGTTCAAACCAGTTTCAGAATTTAGAGGCTGAACAGGTGGAAAATATTAATCATTCTGGTTTCGGGTTTTTGGCCGCGTTCTGGAGGTTAAGCAGCTTTCTAACACTTGAGTTATAAACATCTCAGCTTCTGTCATAATAGCACTTCATTAAAAGCAAAGACAGATTTGTTTCTAGGCCCAAACTTGTATTGTAGAGAATTTTAAAAAAAGAGGGAAAATAACAGAACAAAATGCTGGAAACTCCGTAGGATCCCCATCAAACATAGCATCAAATCAGAGAATCATGGTCTGCAGGTGTCTGCACCAATCAGTGAATGTGAAAGACGAGGGAAAGTCACGGACGCGACTTGAAAGTGTGGTAGAAAACAAGTGCAGCAATTTAAAAAATAAGTCTCACTTTCAATGGTTAGATATGGGTAATCTAAGAAATTTGATATCTCTTCTGTAATAAAGGCTTTATAAGGTTTAAAATTAGACATGTTTTCTACTGTCAGCTTAATAGAAAAATTAAAAGTAAAGTGTGTATTAAGCTGTAGTTCCCATCTGTCTCATTCTAGGTAGAATCATCATAAACATTTTTAAATATATATTTTTTAGTTGTAGGTGGACACAATACCTCCATTTTTCCATTTTTTTTTGAAACGTGGTGCTGAGGATGGAACCCAGCGCCCCACGCGTGCCAGGCCAGCGCTCCCCCTCTGAGCCCCAGCCCCAGCCCGACATGAACATTTAAAAAAAAAACTAGTTTCTAAGAATGAGCTAATTTTTGTCAAATGGGCTTCTAGTGATTCTGCTGGCTCAGGTTTTAACGAACAAGCTCAACCATTGATTCTTCCCTCCCTCCCTTTCCTTTCCCTGTGAGGTCCCCTCGCTTCCCCGGCCCGTCCCTTCTCTCAGCATCTCCTTCTGTCTTCCTTGGTGCCTCCTCCACCCCGTGCCACTCTTCCTTCCGATTCCCACATTTTCCCCATTGCCTCTCCCTGTCCCTCTTTCCTTTTGTTGGCTCAAGTGAGTTTGAAAAAATCATATAAATAAATAAGGCTACCAATGTCTTAGGAAGCCATAGAGTGATCTTTTTAAATTTAAAATATGCTATTGTTTTGATTAATTAGAAATGGAAGTGATCTTAGGTATAATTTGTCGCACAGATGGCCCTAAACTTAGGACAGGGTTACATCCCAACAAACCCATCATAAATAGAAAATATTGTAAGTAAAAAATCCACTTAACACACAGAGCCCACGGAACACCATAGCTTGGTGACACAGGACATTGACCCCGGGGATCTGGTGGCTGACTGGGACCTGAGCTCACTGACAGACACTGTCCAGCATCTCCAGAGTATCCTACCACATATCAGTAGTCCAGGAAGAGGTCAGATTTGAAATCGGAAGAACAGTTTCTACTGAATCTGTACAGCCTCTGCACCACCATAAAGCTGAGAATTTTAAACTGAACTATTTTAAGTCCAGGGACTCTTTACATATGGTGTTCACAGTCCTGTGTCTTCCCTGCAACCCACGTTTTTTTGCCAAGCGACTGTGAAGTTCTCCTCCCTGAAAAGGTACAACTGTTTTGGCCAACAGAATGGGGTGAGTAGATGCCAGTCGTCAGCCTGGGGACCTGGGTGTGCTCTGGTCTGAATGTGGACCTGGCACGTTCACGTGCTGTTCCTGATAGCTTAGGGGGGGCTGTTAAGAGGTGGTTGAATCATGCGGGAGCCTTCCGGGTGGTTAAAGAGGGCGTGAGTGAACTAGCAAGCCCATTCCATCCCTTCTGCCTGTGAAGACAGTGCTCATTCCCTCTGGAGGAAGCGGGGTTCAAGGAAACCTCTTGGAAGCCGAGACTTGGCCTTTGTTGGCCACCACGTCCGGCAGCACCTTGATCTGAGCTCCCCAGTATCCAGAACCGCGAGAAATAGATTTTGCTGCTTGTCCACTACCCGCGAAGGTATGCCCATAGCAGCAGAAACAGGCTGAGGCAGAGGCTTGGCATGTTTCTGCTTTGCCCTCTTGCACCTCTGTCATTACCAAGAGAAGAAGGAAGAGGGAGGAACAGGGAGGAGGAAGGCAACCCTTAATCTTCTCCTAGAAAATCTTTTCCCTGTAACAACAGGCCCAAGGGGGTTAAAAACAAACAAACACACTTTCTTCCCTTGCCAGGATCGTCCCCCACATCTCCTCCAAGAGCAATCATTCGCCTCTTCCCAACCACCATGGGTCCCGAAGGGAGGAGGCGGATACTGAATTGCGGGGCCCTGGACTTCTACCTTTTCCCATTGCGATGAGTCCTGGAAGGAGAACAGCAAACACCGAAGGTCTGGGTAACCATGGGGCCCAGAGGACGAAGATGAGCAGTGAACATGAGGTTCTGAGCTTTTCCCAGTGAGAAGGGGTTTTAGGCTCCCCCACCCTTTTAAAATTGGTTCTAATTAGTTGTACATGACAGCAGAATGCATTTTGATTCATTGTGCACAGCTGCAGCACAACTTTTCATTTCTCTGATTATACACAATGTAGTGTCACACCAGTCATACATGTACCTACATCATGGTGTCCACATTCCACCACTTTTCCTACCCTCTGCCCCTCTCCTCCCTCCCCTTTGCCCAATCAATGTTCTTCCATTCTTCCCATGCCCCCCCATTATGGATCAACATCCACTTATCAGAGGGAACATTCAGCCTTTGGTTTTTTGGGATTAGCTTACTTTACTTAACAAGATATTCTCCAACTCCATCCACATACTTGCAAGTGCCATGATTTTATTTTCTTTTAATGCTGAGTAATATCCCATTGTTATATACACCACAGTTTTTCTTTATCCATTCATCTATTGAACGGCATCTAAGTGGGTTCCACAGTTTAGCTAATGTGAATTGAGCTGCTATAAACATTGATGTGGCTGCCTCACTATAGTATGCTGATTTTAAATCCTTTGGGTATAGACCAAGGAGAGGGATAGCTGGGTCAAATGGTGGTTCCATTCCAAGTTTTCTAAGAAATCTCTGTACTGCTTTCTACTATGGTTGCACCAATTTGCAGTCCCACCAGCAATGTATGAGTGTGCCTTTTTCCCACACCCTCACCAACATTTATTGTTGTTTGTATTCTTAATAGCTGCCATTGTGACTGGAGTGAGATGGAATCTTAGAGTTTTAGCCTTTTACAACTTTTCCCGACTGCCCAAACTGACACATTCTGCTGCCTCAGTCTCCAATGATGAATTCACCCTCATTGTAAACTATAAAACTCAGACTCCTTCTGTAACTGACAGCCATTTTTCTACCCAGAAAATGAGCCTCCCCAGTGCCTGATTAGATCGACTCTGCGGAGGAATGAAGGAGAACTTGCAGATCTATTTGAGGTCTGCTTCTGCCCAGTTGTTTGTGTTCATAATGGTGCTGAAACCGTGTGGGTTATTTTTGTTTACAAGCTGATCCAAATTAACATGCAAATTCATGAGCTCATAAATGCCTGTCGGTATGCATGATTGAGATTGGTGGTTGTCACATATTATGTAAGCCATAGGAAATTGATACACTATGTAAACCCATGTCTATTGGGAATGTGAGAACAGTCTCAGAGAAGTCTAAGGATGCAAGTTAGTTTTTGCCAGACCTGGACCTGAGATTCAGAACTTCAGGCGGCTGCACCTATGCTTTGAATAAGTCATGCTTTTTGTGTGTGTGTGTGAAGTGCATTTGTATACTCCTATAACTCACCATTTAACATCTTTTAACTTCTCATTATTTATTTAACTAATTTCAATTTATCATTTTAGTAGTCAGGTTGAATAATATGATAAAAAGCAAGAAAAAATAGGCGTTGTTGTATTAACAAGATTTATCAGTCTTGCAGTGGTGAATGTGTGTGTGTGTGTGTGTGTGTGTGTGCGCGCGCGCGCGCGCGCGCGCACGTGTGTGTTTATGGTAAAGAGCTAAGAAAACTTGTATTAATGGCTACTGTTAGTTGAGCAATTACTCTATGTCAGATACTGTGATAAGTGGGTTTTATTCATTATCTCATCTGGTTTACACCAGGTGTCATGGTTTCAAATGTTTGTGTTCCCTCCAGTATCCCCAAGACTTAATCCTCATTGCAGTCATATTAGGGGGGTGACCTTCGGAAGATGATGAGGTCATGAGGGCTCTGCCCTTGGGTATGGAGCAGAGCTTTAGGGAACAAGGTGGCCCCCTCTTTTGCCTTTGCATCCCCTTTGCCATGTGAGAACACAATGATCATGTCCCTCCCCACCAGGGTGCAGCAATGGGTGCCATCTTGGAAGCAGAAAGCTGCCCTCACCAGACACCGAACCCTGTTGGCACTTTGGACTTCTCAACTTCTACCCCTGGAGACCTAAATTTCCATTTCTTGTAAATCACCTGGTCTTTGGCATCTAGTTACAGCAGAACAAAATGGACTAAAGTGCCAGGAGTCGCTGTCACTTGGCCTGAGTCAAGGGGTGGTGCCACACTGTAGGCGGCACTGTGTTCTTCAAGCACCACATCCAGTAAACAAAAAAGTTATTTCTATTGAAGGATGTCTTCATGAAGTACCGGACATCAATTTTATTATATTTTGACTCTTTGAGTTTGCATCTTTTAAATATACCCCTGTTGGCCATTTCTGTCTTCTTTAGAAGAAATGTTCATTCAGTCCTTTGCCCATTTTAAAATTGGGTTACTGTTTTCTTGCTGTTGAGTTGTTTGAGTTCCTTATACCCTCTGGATATTAACTGCTTGTCAGACGTATAGTTTGCAAATATGTCCTCCCGTTCTCCAGGTCACCTCTTCACTGTGGAAACGTTCTATGGAAATTTGAGGATAGTTTATGATTTTCTATTTTCGATGAGATTTCCATTCCACCATAAGCTATAAAAACTGAGAGTTGGTGATGTTTAGAAGTCAGATGAGACCTAGAGAAGGAGATGAGTGTGTGTGAGAAAGGCTGGCTTCTGTTTCTCTGGTGAATTCCTTCTCCATGCCCTGGCAAGAGGCGGAGGGTCACTGTAGACTTCCAACACAACCTGTGGCCATCCAGCCTCCTACCACAGGGCCTTCCCTTCCAGGTTGCCATGGATACCAAAGGGAGAAAGTCCAGCAGTTCAGAGAGCTGCTTAGAGTTCCCCTGGGAAGCACAACTCTGCTGATCAAACACTGTGGCAGAAAAAAGCCAGGCCACCAAGAGAGCTAAGGTAGGCAGTGGGGAGGGAGGTGGCAGGGCGGGAGAGTATGCTCCATTAGCTGCAGAGGTGTGGCAAGGGACCTGGTGGACAGAGGGTGCAGGGGGCAGGAAGGACAGCGTGGCTGGACCCAAGGGTTGGGTGGGAAGCTGTGCTCTGGCCAGGCTCCTGCTCCTCCACATGGCAGGGGGCTCCCACACGCCTGGTCACATCACTTTCACTGCAGCCTCGAGGGGGAGAACCCTGGCTTTGTAGCTGGACACCCGAGTTGAATTTTGGCCCCCAGTGCTTATTAGTGTGTGACCCCAGGAAAGTCACTTAACCTCTCTGAACCTCAGATTCCTTGCCTTGCAGGTTCTTGATGATTTAATAAGCTACCCCCTGCAAGATATCCAGCACCATTTTCAACTCAATTAGAACAGCTATTGTCACTATGGCCTACCCTGACGGGCTCAGTGCTGGACCAGGGTGACGGCCCTGGGCCTATAGGGAAAATGGGACCTATCTAACTCGGGCAGCGCTGAGTTCACGGTCTAAGCACCTCTTCCCCTCTGACTCCCACTCTGCAGGGATTAAACGAGAGGCCGGGGACACAGGACTCATGTCACTGCCTTCTCGCTCCTCCAGGCCCGTCTTCTGTTGGCCCCTCAGCCTGTGCCAGTTTTCTAGTCTTGAGTTTGTGCCCACAGAGGGCAAGGGACGGGCGGCCTGCCCATCTAGCAGCACTGAGTGCTCCCAGGCTCCTGTTCCGAGGAAGAAGTCTCACGGGTGCTGTGGGCCGGGGCTGAGCAGACAGGCACCCCCATGCAGCTCTGCCGCGGGCCTTCTTCCCTGGCTGGGCCCAGGACCCACTGGCCACTCTGTGCTGGCTGCACCTAGTCCCCCGCTACTCTTCTTGTCTGGAGCTCTGTTCTCCTCCGCTCCTCCTCTACTTGCTTTCAGCCAATGTACTGTTTTCAGCCAAGTTTTCAGGATACATCTTGGAAAAGGAAGACGGGGGAACTGTGACATGTTAGAAATTATCCTAAACTTCAGAGCAGTTTCAGTAGGATTAGGTTGGTCTTTGGTCTTTTTCACCCTCTTTACTGATCATTTTTTCCAGTGAATCTCTGTAATCCACTCTGTAATCTTCCTCTCTGTCTCTTTATTCTTTTGTTTTATGCATTCACTTTTTTCATCATTTTCTTTCTTTTCTGGACTGGGGATTGAACCCAGGGGCACTAGACCCCTGAGCCCCATCCCCAGCCCTGTTTTGTATTTTATTTAGAGACAGGGTCTCACTGAGTTGCTTAGTGCCTCACCATTGCTGAGGCTGGCTCTGAACTTGCAATCCTCCTACCTCAGCCTCCCGAGCTGCTGAGATTACTGGCATGTGCCACCTTGGCACCCGGCTTAGTTTTTCTTTTTAAGTTGAGTGCTCAATATTCAGTAACTATTCTTTTCTAGAGTGGTAGCAGAAATGCATTGGGAGAGTTGGGATGGGACAGAGTTCAGCATTCTAAGAGTTTTTTTTTCTTTCTTTCTTTTTTAAATGTTCATTCTCACTAAGAAAGAAACCCTGGTCCAGCCAGAATGAAACTCTAGATAATAATATAACAAGTGTAATACTTTTCAAGAGTGGTTGCCAGGTACTTTACATGCATTACCTCATTGTCCTCTAGTAGCAACTTTGAGGTTGGGTACGAGGTAGTCATTAGACTCACTCTCTCAGCTTAACCAATGGAAATCCATTATCCCACAGTGATGGGGGTGGCAGGTCCCAGAGCAAGGTGCTGGCGTGGCCAGTTCCTGGTGGGGCCTCTCTGCCTGCCTTGTGGGTGCCCTCCTGCTGTGTCTTCACGAAGCTTCTCCTCCGTAGGTGCAGAGAGACAGCGAGTGTGAGCGGTGACGTTGGACTTTCTTCCACATTCACTAATGAGGAAACAGGCTAAGAGAAGTTAAGGACTTTACCTCTTCCTTCATAATCCCTCAATTATGGTTGAGAGACTTAAGATGACCTTCCAGCCAGCCACCCCACACAGTCTGCCTCCAGAGGTCTTGTCTGGGCAGTCTCCCCAGAGTGCAGAAACTGGAGTCTTAACCAGGACACAGCCGCTCGGGATGGCACTGACTCTGGGTAGGTGGACCCCTAGTTCTGAAAGGAGGCATGGCAATGTGACTTGCCATTTCTAGGTGCCTTACCGTGGTCTTGCCTTTCGGCTGCTTCCCCTAGCTTTTCCTACCAGTTTTGATGATTATATTCTCGTTTTACCTTTAGAAATCACTCTGCTGACTGGTGAGAAGGCTCGCCCTCCCCACGGTCTGGCTTGGCATTGATTTTCCCCTCTTGTCCATTCTTGCGAAGAACCTGCCATGACAGAGCAGTGATGAGGTCTGCACAGCACTCTCACCAAGGGTGGCCTGGGGCACGATGGAGAAGGCGCTGCATCCCGTGCTCAGGGAGGAAACTGCCAGGCATCTAGCTGGGGCCTCTGAGCCTCCCTGCTTGGACCAGTTCTTCCCCTGAGGTCGGTCAGGGGGACAGGCTCCCGAGCGCTCCTCACCTTGGGCTGTCCCTTATCAAGGTTTCTGCTGCCTGGTTGTGGTGTGTGTGGCTATTTATTTATTTATTTTTACTAATGCAACTAACTTTCCCTGATTGAGGTTGGGGCTTTTCTGCTTTGGTCATTTCAGACCCTGCTGGTGGAATTTTCATATCTCGTCTTTTTTTTTTTCTGCCTTGCATTTCCTTTTCTTAGGCTCATTTTAGGTTTCAATTAGTAGCCTCCGTCCACGCCCCCATGGAGAGTACCCCAGAGACCATCGGGTTCTCACTTGGTGAAGTAAACCTAAGACCTCATGCCCTTCTAGTCCTGGCTTTGGAGATGACACAGTCCACTGTGCCAGGCACATTGCCCACCTACTTACTTAACCCTCACCAAACTCTAAACCAGAAACTTCAGTTTCAAGAGGAGAGAAATCAGGGCTTAGAGAGATCAAGTACTTTGCCAAAGGGTCCTGCAGCTAGTCACTGGTGGCCCTGGGATTAGAATTCAGCAATCTCAGCCTCTGCTCTGTTGTGTAAAGGAAAACACATAGAGTGAGCTAGCCAAGTGACCTCTGTTAAGTTACACAAACTCTCGGTGTCTTCAGAAACTCCTCAATTATGGTTGAGAGACTTAAGATGAGCTTAAACTCTCTGAGCCTGGAAAACAATTTGGTACTCAAACAAGGAGCACGGCATCACAGAGCTCTCGATTTGCAAACTACTTCTCTGCTCCCAGGAGCTTGGTTAATGGCCTCCCCTCCGCCCAGTGGCCCAGAGCTGCCCTGGATTCCTTCATGTACTGTATCTAACCCAGTAAGTCTCATTACTCTATCTCCATGGAACTTCTTGAATCTGATACTTTGTCTCCATCTCTACTGCCACACCGAGCACTCTTCCTGGACTGAAATAGACTTCCAAGTCTCCTTCCTGCCTTTACTCCTAACCCACGGAAGTCATTTTGCCCAACATAAACCAGAATCAGCTGGCTTTTCAAAAAGCAAACCTGTTATCATTCTCTTTAAAATCTCTCCCTATTTGAGGCCTTCCTATAGCTTCCCATAAAGTCCAGGGCACCAGCTCCACTCAGCGGAGGGCGTGGCTACCTGCTGATGCTGTGCGGTCCACTCACTTGCCCCTCACTGTGGGCACTGAGTCAGTCCTTCCCATTGTACCAGAGTCACCTTCTTTTCTTCAAGAATCCAAACTTACTTTTACCTTAGGGCTCTTGGGCTCACTGTGCTGTAACCTGGAAGGTAGTTCCTCCAGTTCTGTCCATGGCTGACCCACATGAAGCTTTGCTCAGCAACTCCCACCTCAGCAAGGCCTGGGATGGCAGAATCACCAACGGAGGCTCCTTGTCCCTGTTCATAGTGTACACACCCTGTAGGAGTGTGTGTGTGTGTGTGTGTGTGTGTGTGTCGGGGTCGGGGGAGAATATTACCACCTAAAAACTCTGAGCTTGGACTGCTACCGGAGAATCCCATATACCGGTGGCTTAAACAACTAACACTTGCATGTCACAGTTCTGGAGACTGGGAAGCACCAGATCAAGTTGTCAGCAGATTTGGTGTCTGGCCAGGGCCCTCTTCCTGGTTTACAGATGGACACCTTCTTGCTGTATCCTTCCATGGCTGAGAGACTCTCATCCTTGTTTCTCTTCTTGTAAGGACACTAATCTCACGTGTGGCTCTATCCTGGTGATCCAATCACCCACCAAAGGTCCCCTCTCAAAGTTCCATCACATTGGAGATAGGGCTTCAACATATGAACAATTTGGAGCAACACAAAGATTTAGACCAAACATTCAGCACTAAAATTATTTGTCTGTGTACAAGTTTATTGTATGTTTTCTCCAACAGAAATATGAATTCTAAGAGACCAGAAACCATACCTAGTCTTTAGTAGGGATTAAATAAATAGGTTTTAAGAATGAGTCTTGGCTATTCCCAGCAGTACGCCCTTTGGAACTTCTAGGTCATTAATGAGGCAGGGAGTACAGATCTGTTTCAGGTTTAACCAGGACACCTGGGGAAATCTGTCAATATAGGAACCGCAGGAAGCAGGTCGCAGCAGAGAGTATGGAGAGAAGGCCCAGAGCAACTCTATGAGCCGAGTTGCATATAGTGGCAGAGAGTTTGCCTGTGTGTGTGTGTGTGTGTGTGTGTGTGTGTGTGTGTGTGTGTGAGAGAGAGAGAGAGAGAGAGAGAGAGAGAGAGAGAGAGAGAGAGATTTTTGCAGAAAATACATGCCTCCAAAGACTTCCAAGCATAGCTTAGGATGGTGGGAAGGAGAGACCAACAGTGCATAGTGGTACTGAACGGGAAGACAGGAAATACTACCTTGAGAGAGAGAGAGAGAGAGAGAGAGAGAGAGAGAGAGAGAGAGAGAGAGAGAGCAGGCAAAGCTCACGGTCTTTTTCTCAGTCTCTGATCATTAGGACAACTTTCTGAAGTTCTTTCTGTGGGGGGACAGTGTTTTGGAAGTGATAATGTGTTTCTCCCCAGCTATTCCCTGTTATTTTTTCCCAGGCCTCATTTAATCCACTTGTCTATGCTCATTATTTTGGGGGAAGGAAAGGGCGAAGCCTAAACAGATAAAAGGATTGTCCTGACTAGAGTTTCCAAAGCTCAGGCCCCAGAGGAAAGCAGGAAACACTGATGAGTAAGTGGAAGGCTTTCTTGCCACCCAAATAAAGCAAAGATCCCCTGGCCTGGGGGACGGGGACCAAGGGGTGGGCTGGGTGCATAGATACAGGTCATCTGAGCACCAGGAGCCCTGACCCTGCTGGAGCCTGGGGCAGAGGAGGGGTTCGGCCAGACCCCAGGTGTGTGTTAAGAGGTGAGGTGCTGTTCTGAAAGGAAGCTTCTAGGGTGTCAGGGATCTGCCCTCAGTCTTCATCAACCACTCGGCCCTTCTGTCGATGCTTTTGCTCAGTGCTTTTCAAATGTCATGTGGACACAAATTTTTTAAAAATATGAATTCCAATTTGGTAGGCCTGGAGGGGGGCCTTAGATTTTTTCTTTTTAAATTTGTTGTAGTTATACATGACAGCAGAATGCATTTATGCACTTTTATGTATCGTACATAGGTGGGATATAATTTCTCATTTCTGTGTTAGTTTGCTTTTCAAACAGCAAATCTGTTTAGCAGCATCCCCAGCCTCTACCTACCAGAAACTAGTAGCACCCACCTTCAGTCCAGATAGCCAAAAATGTCCCTAGATATTGTCAGATGACCCCTCGGGGGGATCGACTCTTGGATGACAACCATCAATGTAACTGATTCCAGCTTGTACTCCATTTAATATATTTTGGAAAGCAGGGAAGATGACTGTGCTCAGTGTAGATCTGCTGTTACAATTATTAATATTTAAACTAACTGCCCTTTGAAGATGCATAAAGGTTCATCATATTAGTGTCTCATCAGTTATACAAATGTTAAAACTCATCTTTTGTGCACTTTAAATAGATGCAGTTTATTGGACATAATTATATTTCATTATGATAAAATTTCCTTTTTAAAAAAGAAAATTCTCTATATTTGATTATGAGTTGAAAATTGTACTTACATATTTTTATTTTTATGTGTGTGGCCTGAAATTCCATGTGGGCTAAAAGTCTCTGCGAATATGCGCTCTGTCGGGCAGCTTCTTGTCACTGTGATCTAAAGACCTGACGAGAGCAACTTAGAGGAGGGAACGTTTGTTTTGGCCCCCGGTTTCAGAGGGTCAGTCCGTGGTCAGCTGGCTCCATTGCTGTGGGGCTGCGGTGAGGCAGGGCATCTCGATGAAACTGCTCCGTTAATGGCAGCCAGGAAGCAGAGAGAAAGCTGGAAGAGCCAGGGACAACGTGTGTGATTTCCCAAGACCCCCCACCCCACCCCGACAGGCACTTCCCCCACCATGCCCTGCTGGGGCCAGAACTGGACAGGCAGTCAGTGTAGATAGGTAAATCCGGCCAGGGCCGATCAAGGAGGCCAATTTTGAGTGAGTCCCCCAATAGAGACTGCCCCTGAGGGACTGAATGTGAATTCCTTCAGAGCCCTTCCTCCCCCCTTACCACTCCAGAACCACCCCCTGCTCCAACCTGCTGCTGAGGTAACCTGTCCAGGAATGGCCCTCCCTACAGGGAGTTTGAGCTGGTTCTTGTGTCCTGGGCTGCTCCATCCTGCCCTTCCCCCTCAGCCCACCTGGTTCCCACCTCTGGCCATCCCACCAGCACCCCTGGGCCTAGTCACGGGCACCTGAAGGAGAGAGACAAGGGGAGAGGACAGGAGGACAAAGGCAGCCTAGGAGATACAAAGGGGCAGAACACCTCGCTTCTGGGGACACCAGGACACCAGCTATGGCCCCCTTCTCCCTCCCGGGAGAAGTCTATGTTGCCCCTTTTTGAATGAACCCTGCCTTATATGCTTGCCTGGGCGAGCTTCTCTAGTGTTCAAACTTCAGCATGTGGGGAAGCAGAACTCGCCACCAGTAACCGGTGGTGTCACCGCCTGCCTACAGTTACCACCCAGTAATTCACATTAACTCTTCTGTCCTGTGGATTAAACCACTGATTGGGTTACAGCTCTCGGAATCTAATCATTTCCATCCTGCGTGAACACAGGAGCACTTGGGGGACACCTCATATCCTAACCACCATGCTTGCTGATGGTAGGGTACTTCATGGGCACAGTTCCATACAGAAAAAAATATGTGTGGCTCTTTTGTCCCACTGGGTTTTAGAATCTATCATCATGCCCTAAAATAACTGCCTGTGGTCAATTCAGCTATTTTAAAAAGTACCAAGCAACATGAAGAGTGAAAGGGAAAACCAGCAGTGGAGGAAAAGGAGCTGACAAGTGGGGGCTAATGATTCTGAAACCCAAGTGGAATATTGTTATAGGTTCACATTTGCATTTGAACTAATAGGATATGCCTGGTTTCAATGAAAAGTACACATCTCAGATTCACTAATCTTTCAAATCTAAGATCAAAGTCCAGCAACCCAGAAACCTCTGTGTTTAATAGTGCCATTTTCAGTATCGTTTGGTGTCTTATTCTTTTCTCATCCTGTAGATTGTGCACTTCTACTTAACATGGCAAATCACGATAAAAAGCTTCTGGTCCTGTGAGAATACAGTACAGCCCTCCTCGCCTCAGAACCATACAACACCCGGTGGGAGTCTGAAATAGATTCAAAGAGTTATAAAAGATAAAACTTAGTTTAACAAATGTTTTCAACTTGGGTGAAAACAGTCCTTCTTCTCGGCCCTGGGAAGGCTTCCCATCATAGAAGTGTAGCAACGAGGGAGACCTTCAGTGGTCACTTGGGGAGATTCACAAATTTGGTTCTTAATGGAATCTTTTAGAAATACAGCTTCCAAGACCCCACTTCAAACCTAAAGAATTAGATTGTGTAGAGTGGAGGGATTAGGAATGTGAATCTTTCCAAAGCCTTCAGAGTGATCTGAAGATGAACTAGACTTTGGGAACCATGATGCCATCAACCATGTACCCAAAGGCAGAGTCACCTGATGGTGTTCTTGTGCAAACCCACTAGCTCACAGGCAGCCCTTCATGGAGAAGGGCATGGGCTGGAGGGATCTGGTGGGCAGAGACAGAGGGTAAGGGTGTCTGTGGCTGCATTAGTAGCAGAAAGAAGCCGGAATGGAAGGAGATGAGTTGGGAGGGGACACCTGGGGCTTCATCATGGAGTGATCAAAGTGTGAAGCTCAGGAGTCTCCACGTTGCCCCTTGTGTGATGGAAGCCCTTGATAGGGCCATGACCTCATGAGTGGAAGAAGCCTGCCCAAGCAGAATGGATTGGAGACCAGGGAGGACCATGCCAGGGGAATGGTGGGCAGCTTCATTGGAGAGTCAAGTGAGGAGTAATAAGAACTCGGAGGAGAGGCAGTAGGGATGACAAAGAGGAGGAAAGCGTGGCTGCATCCCAGGGCTGGCTCTTCAAAACGCCACTGACTGGGGGCAGAGAAAAGTCAGGTGGATTCTGGGGTTCTGAGGCCCCCGAGTGGCAAAACATTAACCAGAACAGTGACATTAAGATCAAGAGCAGACTGAGGAGGCAGAGGGCAAATGAGGTTTCTGACATTTGATAATGTGTTTGTTTCTGTAACTTCCCACATCGGCCCCTCACCTGTCCCATGGCAGAGCCAAGACGTGACTCTCTGTTGTGCTCAGAGGTGGCACAAAGACCAAAGGAACGTTTGCTGAATGAAAAGCCACTGTCCATGTCTTCACCCATCACCCTCCCTGCTGTTTAGAGCCTCATTATTTCTCACTTACTGCAAGCCCAAGGACAGCCCTAGCTCATGCAAAGTGCCCCCTCTGGGCCTATGAATTAGGAAAGCCGTGGTCACCTGCAAAGATGCAGCCTTTTCTTCAGGGCTTGGGAGGCAGAGCGCACCTGTGGGAAGAGAAAGGTGCTGCTTCCTGTAGGGGACACCTCTCCTGCTGGGACCAAGGGCCCGGAAGGCTCAGCGGTGGGATTTTAGGTGCTCATTCCCTCGGCTGGCACGGAGAGCCCTGGGAGTCTCTCCCAGCTGGCTGCCTGGAACCAACCCTGCCATTTCCATGGCACTTAGAGGATTTCCCCTCGGAAATGCAACCCTACTGTACTCTACTTCAAACCTTCGTGTTTCCCCAGCTCCTCAGATCAAGTCCGAAGTCCTTCACTGAGAACAAAAGTCCCTTCAGGACAGCTTCTCGGGGCCACGGCTCTCCTTGACATCCTGCTCT
The DNA here is from genome assembly GCF_052094955.1 of Ictidomys tridecemlineatus. Lineage (NCBI taxonomy): Eukaryota > Metazoa > Chordata > Mammalia > Rodentia > Sciuridae > Ictidomys > Ictidomys tridecemlineatus. The sequence continues at coordinate 7,238,584 of NC_135486.1, read as the reverse complement.
CTGTCCATCTGCGGTTCCTGACGCCTCCGCACACAGCAAGGTTTGCCCAGACTGCATCTCCTGCCCCTGCCCGCTCCCTCCCAACCCCTCCCTCCCAGACTGGGCCTGGTTTTTCCAAGATTTACCTGGTTCACCTCAGGGGAGCTGCCTTGCCTTAATTCTAGTCTAGACTAGCACCTGCCCCTGTGCCCTGTCCCTCCTGTGGTGACACCTGGAACTCAGCACTTTCCAGGCTGTGGATCCTGCCTTCCTGTCTGTGACCTCAAGGATGGAGGATGTGTTTTCTTTACGCCTTTCCCCCAACATTGGGATGCAGGCACCAGGCTTAGTCTTGTTCAGTGGACAAATGACGCCTGGTGCAGATTTTACCAACCAATCAACAAACAAACAAAAACCCCCCAAATATCAAACAGAACAAAACAAGAAAAAGCAAAATGACAAAATCCCCCAAAGCAAAAAAGCCCCCCAAAAAGTTTTTGCTGTCTTTTGAATATGTGGTATTCTGTCTGTTGTCAAAATTGTTTTTTTTTAAAATAATTTTATTTTCCATACTTTTCTAGAGGCTTGAAATTATTATTCCCTTAAAAAGCCAATGATCAAATTATCACTTGGCTTATTTGACCTCCTGGGGCTTCATCCCAAGGCTAGTTTGTTCTAGTATATGTATTTGATCTCTTTGAGATGCTTTGAAATATTTGCCCAGAGATTCAGTAACATAGTTGGCCTCTGGGGTTAGAGTTGTGGCTCAGTGGTAGAGCGCTTGCCTCGCATGTGTGAGGAACTGGGTTTGATCCCGAGTACCACATAGCAATAAATAAATAAAATAAAGGTAGTGTGTCCATCTACAACTAAATCATTATTATTATTTTTTAAATTTCAACTTTGTTTAAAAAAATAAAGAAAAGAAAATACCATTTTTAAGGTAGACGGCTCTGCCCATCTGCCTCAGACTAAAACCCATCTCTGATGGTGGTTTCATGAGTGTGTTCAAATGCTAGAACAGCTCCACGATGAATTCTGGAGTCTTTCCTGGAATTTCCAGCCCAGTTTCTAGTTTTTAAAATGTTTGTATTTTTTTTTCTCCTTTCTCCCAAGAATGTAAAAAAGTGGAGAGAATGTGATTAAAGAAGAAGAAGAAGAAGAAGGAGGAGGAGGAGGAGGAGGAGGAGGAGGAGGAGGAGGAGGAGGAGGAGGAGGAGGAGGAGGAGGAGGAGGAGAGAGGAAAAGAAGAAGCAGCTGCTAAATGTACAGAATCACATATTCAACAGCACTCACTCCAGGTGAGGCACCAGGAGAGGCCCCGGTGGAGAGGCTCACCTGGCTGCGCTGGTCCAGCTGTTGCTCCAGTTGACTGCTTTCTTGAGAGAAGGAAATTCACTGTGCTACACAGCTGTTATTGTCTCTAAAGGAAAATGGCATTTGTCAGTTCTTCTTTGAGAAGGGACCATTGTGACAGTGAGAAGGGACGCTGCGGACGGGGCACAGCTTTGGGTCCTGTACTGTTTGTTTGTTCATCATTTTGGCAGTCACTGGAAGACATTCTCTCTGCCCTTCATCTCAAATAGTTTTTACTACTTCTTTTGCATCTGGTCTCTAGTTTCTATTGGTATTTCAGGCTTTGTGGGGGGCGGTTGTTTTAATCATTTTTTGAAAAATAAATGAGTCAATAGTTACTGATTCTAATCCTTGTTTGTAACTTAGCTATGATGCAAGAAGTGGGCTTTGCACACTGATTTTCCTTTCGACTTTGGTCTTTGTACCCTGTATTTTGCACATACTTTGTTCATGGAATAACTATTATAAAGCAGCTTAGATGGAAGTTGGTTTCTAGTTTGGGCCTGGCGTCTTGATATAGTGACTTAGTTACCTCTCTTTCAGCTAAAACCTTGAATTTCTGAAGACTGAAATGTTCTCCAAATAAATGCAAGGTATGATTATTGTAGTGAAGGTATTTAGTCATTTTAATTGATTCATACTGCAGTAAATTACTTTGCATTTCTTTTAAAAATTATTTGTTTTTTAGTTGTAGTTGGACCCAATATCTTTGTTTTATGTATTTATTTTTATGTGTTGTTGAGGATAGAACCCAGGGCCTCGCACATAGTAGGTGAGTGCTCTACCACTGTGCCACAAGCTCAGCCCCTACTTTAAATTTCTTGCAAACTGTCTCTCTTTTTAATATGCCTCATATCCATTTTTTGATAAAAATCAGTTACATATAACATATTTCCAATATCCAAAAATTACTCTCTCCCTTCTTTCTATAAATATCTGCTGGATACTCCATAGGGAGCTCAGAGGAACGTATTTTTCTATGGAAGGAAGTCAAAATTTGGTCTTAATTAGGTCCTGCCCAATATCCCTGAGTTGTCCAGTACAGCATTGGGCCCAAATTACATACTCAGCAAATATTTACCAATATGACATAATTTTATTGCTTATTTCATTTCACTGTTTATTTTAGCGATAAAGGCTAAGAGAAGTCTATTGCTAGGATATTTTTACTTTCCAAGTTCTGAGTCTAGCCATAGCCTTAAAAAATGAAATAATCTTGAAGGGTAATTTGAATCTATACTTTTGTTCCCTCCTGCAAAAATGACATATGGGAAATACAAAGTGGAGGGAGGGAAGAAACCCAGGATATGCTTCTGCTTCTTTTCTGATATGCAAAAAATTAACTGTGTCTATTGAATTTGCCTGAAAGGACATAGTAAGAAAAAAATGACAGGATCATCCAACACAGTATCTGACACCACATAGATACTCAATAAATACTGACTTCTTTATTTTGATGTATTGGCCTACTTAACTGAAGGGTCTTACTCCTTTATTTCCATATGATCCACCTTCCTATTTTCTTTGTTGTCTTTTTCATTTCAAGAATGTTCTGTGGGTGCTTTTTCTCTGAATCCCTAAAATGGGCTCCATGTTCTGTTACATAATAGAGAGAAGTATCTTAGCCTGACATTTTCCTTGAGTCTTTCATATGATTTAAGGCACCTTGAGGAAGGGATCTGTGAGCTCCTGTATCAACGGACGATGATCTTTATCAAGTGACCCACACATTGGTAACTAGTGCAATGAGAAATTAAGAAAATAGCACACTTCTGTGACTGTCATCTCACAGTCACTCAAATCAGAACTGGAATGCCACAAAAACAACTCCCTGTTAGCCCTGAGGAAAAAAAAAAAGAAAGAAAGTAAAGGGGAAATTCAGATTAGTCACAAAGAAGTTCCCCCGCCTGCTTGCAAAGTTGCAAAGTTAAAACTGAGCGAGTCCGCTCTGCTCTTTCAATCGCCTTTCCTCTCTGGCCCCGGACCGGGGTCTGTCTTCTGGGTGAGAGCTTTCTGTGGCCTTCTTCTCCTTGTGGGGAAGGTGCCCGTCTTCCCCCAGTTCCTCTGGGCCACATCTGCATCCTCCCTGCTTCCAGATTGTGGAGATGGAAGGGGTTCAACCCCTGGATGAGAGTGTAGGAAACACACTACGGTCAAGATGCCAGAGGAACAAGCTCTTGCTGGTGGCCTTCGTGGCCCAGGGGCTGGGGCTGTTCCTGTGCCTCACCCTCATCTGCCTGTACCGCTCTGCTCCTCAGGTAAGATGCGCCACCAGGCGTTTCCCCCTTGGGCTCAGCTGGTGGCAGCTGCAGTAGCAGCAGTTACTGATGCCAAAACTGTTGTGTCTCCTCACCACCAAGTGGTCGTAAGGTGTGGTCAGACACCCCCTGTCTCTCCTTTCCTTCCTTCCTTCCTTTTAGCGGTGGCAGGGGTAGGGCACAGTGGAGATGGGGCAGAGGCACCACTTCTAGGTTTTTTCCTTTCTCTGCAGGGCAAGGATCCTAGTCTTCCTGCATGAGCTGTCACTTTGAAGCTGAGTCACTGATCTCCACACTTGGTTTATCCATCCTGATAAACATGTGTCTGATGAGGGAATTGATGTAAAAAGAAAGAAGAAAGAGACCAGTTCTACTTTTCTATCATAGTCATAAATTCTGCAGGCACTCAAACGATTTGCTTTTTAAAACAGGCTGAAGGTTTCCAGATTAAGTTCTTTCAAACAGCTGACCTTGCATTTTAAGGGCAGCAATGCATGCATGCATGTGTGTTTGCCTGTATGCCCACACATTCATCCCAAAGATCGGATCCAGTGTTGTTCCTCCCAGTCTGTCTCTGCCCGTCTACCTACGCTGTGCGGAGACAAGGCTTCGTCTTTTCCCACTTGGGGGAGCACATCATGCAGCGGGGGTCCTCAGCATCCTCCTCACTGGACACCTTCTTCCATTTCCCCCGCTCTCTACTCTCATTCCATGCTCCCCTTGGGTCACATCATTTTTTTCTTATTTATTTATTCAGATATACAAATATTATTAGGTCTTTAAGAGTGTTCTTCATGGCAGGTGTGAAGCCTAGAGTCTCCCCAGCTCCCTCTGTGGGGCTGGTCTGACGATTCTTATTTCCCTGGATGGTTGCTTTGGGTGGTGAAAGTCTTCCCGGTGAAGGGCAGGCAATAGGAATCTTTTCTTATTCATTTGGCTTATTAGTGCATTATAGTCATATGTGACAGTGAGGGACCTGCATGTTGATGGCCATGTCAGAGACTGGCTGCCATATTAAAGCAGGCCGAGCAGTCCCAGTAAATGCCCGGGCTTGTCTCTGCCCACAGGAAACGGGGATTTTCAGTGGTCGGTGGGAGCATGTGAGTTGATGACTGCTGAGCCTCGGAGAGGGCTCGTGACTTCAAATTCTAGAACTGTGGCTGGTGTGACACAGCCAGCACACCTGTTCCCCCCACCCCCACCCCACATTCACTTCTCCCTCCGTGCACAGCCCTCGGGTGAAATTAAAGCAGGTGCTTTGGGGAGAGAGTGTGTCCATGGCAGGGCACCCAAGACACAGACCGGAATTAGGCTCTTGGGAGAAGAAAGCAAACAGGGTAGCTAAAAATAGAACCGCTGAGTGCATTCACCAGGTCTGGGAGCCCCGAGTGCTTTTTAAACAACCGCAGAGCTGTGCGTTTCCTTACTCTGTGGCATGGTGAAGACAGGACGTGTGGCCCAGGCAAGGCTGGCCAGATGTACCAGGGCTCTAGGCAGGGGACATCAAGGTGAAGCACGCATGTCTAGCCTGCTGGGTCTGGGGCCACCTGGAACTGTCGGCGCCCTGGGAACCCTGAGAAGAAGAGAGGCCCTTTTTACAAGCCACTCAGCAGCTCTGGGTCAGACCTGGGAAGCAGACTGACAGCGGGTTTCCAGGCCACTGGGTCTCAGGTGAGCAGCTCTGGGAGAGAAGTAGCTCCCGTGTTCTGGGGTAGAAATGGAAGCAACTATGTAGGTAGTATGAGTGGTTTGCTCAAGAAACAGGATCCCATATATTCTGGATAGAGTTTTTTTTTACCCTTTTTTGGCTCAGATATTTGAAATTCTTCACGTAACATTGACTTAAATTTCTTTTTCCATTTTTCTAGCTAGACTGTTTTAGTTAATGTGATTTAAATTTTTATTTTATTTTTTAAAACTGTTAAAGGTCCTGGAACAGCACATGGGTTGTTACATTTAATCTCATATACTTCAGCATGGGGAGGAGAGCACAGACAGGTTGTGTGGGTTTTGCCTGGAACTTGTTGGAACAGTGTTGGTGGCAGCAGCAATGGCTGCTGTGGGGGGGGGAAGGGGGAGGGGGGGAGAGAGAGAGAGAGAGAGAGAGAGAGAGAGAGAGAGAGAGAGAGAGAGAGAGAGAGAGGGAGAGAGAGAGGGAGAGAGTTGTAGAGTAGCCCTAAGAAAAGTGTTACAGACTGATAACCTTTTAAAACCCCACATGGATGTCTGGCCTTCTGGCTGGGAGCCGGGTAGGTGGTGGTGGGATGCAGACCACACCTCTCTTTCCTGAGACACACTGCTCCAGGGGTGTGCCGTGTGCATTGGAGGCCAACTGAGGCTGCAGTGCTCCTCATTCACCCAGTTAAACTGAATCTCTTCTTCAATTGCAAGAGAAAAATATTTGGAAAACAATCGTATTTTCCCCCTGATTTCTTATATTTGATTTTTAGCCTTAGAAAATCAATGCCTACATGCATGGCTCTGTAGAAATTCAGACACAGCTTCTAACTCCACTTGGCAGTCACCCTCCCCTTCAATCAACTTTATTTATCCATCCATTTCTCATCTCTGGGTTAAATTTTATTACACACATGAAAAGCAGAACTTGTTGTTTTTGAGATGCCGGAACCAAGATCCCTCTTGCCTTACCCACTCCTCACAGCTCACTTCCCTTTTGGGGCCTTGATCTTCTCACCTGTAGCAGAGGAAGTAGGGCTGGAAGATCAGTAAGACCTCTGTCAGCTCAATATCCTGGGTATGTTGATGACATTCATAGAATGGGCCTGAGAATTTGAGAAATACAAAGCTTGAGCTAACAGATTTTTGAGATTAGAGATTTCCTGGCTCTTAGGAAGGGACTGGGGAAAATAAAATCAGCAGGAATACACTTTTCTACACTTAATTTATATTCCCTGTACTTACCTAAATAGTCTATTCTGAGTTAGCTAAATACCTGGTTTAGAAAGAAGAAATAAGGGAAGGCCCTAGAGGAAGACCCACAAGTTATAAAACTGAATGCTCTGTCACCAAAACAAGCACACATTGGAGACCACACTGGGGCTGCCACTTAAAGGTCAGGCTTCTGGTCTTACCTGGAACTTCAGCTGGGGTCGGGGCAGAAAAAAAGCTGGCCTATGAGAAGCTTTGGTGAATTTTGTCTGAGTGTTCCAGGGATGATGTAGCTTGCCTCTTCAAATATTTGTCACTTTTCAAAGTTCATTTCAAGTGCAGGTACATTTAGTTATAATTCCTTAGCAAATTCCACTGTCAAAGGTCGACAGTCTTATCATTTGTTTCTGCTGGAGAAACAGAAGCAGAGGTTCTTGAACATAAGTCAGACAGTTCTGAATCAGTCAGAGTCAGAATTAAAATTCACAGTTTCTTAATGAAGTTTCAGGCTATAACTTCCACCTTTCTTTGTATCATTTAAGAAGAGAAAGAAGAATTTCCCTTAAAAACCGTGTCTCAGATTAGCTCAGTTTAAATAGCTGCATGTAATCTAACATTTTTTTTTAGAAATCCTGTTTTTAGGACAGACATGTAAATGAAATAATTTTGAATGTAAATTTAATTTGCTCTTTATAAGCAGCTCTTTGAGAATTAAAAAAAAACAACAAAAAACAAAACCAGAAGTGGTAAGCTGATTCATCATAAAGTATTTTGAGATTCCTAAGGGAGGTATTAATGAAAAGGCACAGAATCATTAGCTATTTGATCAGGTATTAGACCTAGTCTATTTACAGATAGAACAAACAAACAGAAATAAACAAACAAACAAAAACCCCCAGAAACCCAGAGAGGGTAGGTGAATTGCTCATGATCACTAAACTAGTTAATTAACCCAAACTCCTCACTCCTGTGCTAGGGTTCCTCCTATTATTATTTAAGATACCTTTTCTCACACTCATCCCACCAACTGTTCAGTTGCACCAGGTGCTGTTTGAGGCTTTGGAGACAAACTCATCGGAGAAGGTTTTTGAACTCTCTGACCGGATAGTTAAGATTCAAGTTGGGGCCAAGAGTGTCAGACATCTGGAGACATACTCAAGGGACAACAGGAAGAATAGAGGAGGGAGGAGGGACCCACCCAGGAACACTGTGGGTAGAGGATGCTTCTGCTGATGTTGGAAGGAGGAGCAGAAGTCCCAGGTGAGAGGCACAGGGTGGGCAGGCAGGAGGCTGCAGGCTTTCTAGGCAGGAGCAGCAAGTTACTGAGAATGGCCTACCCATTCGGAATCTCGTGAATCGCCCTAAGTGAACGCACTTTATTCTCTTTTATGCCAAAGAAAATGTAGGAACAATTACGAAAATCCTTGCTTCTCCAAATTTTGCTTCTTTCATGTGGTCCACTTACTGGCAAATCTAGAAAGTGAGTCTGATGTCTTCTGGCACTAGGGGGCACCACAGTAAAACGAACCATCCTGCGCGTTAGGGCCGGCCTGCCTTCTCCTGGAATTGAGAGGAAAGCTGTTTTCTCAGGAAGTCAGGTGCTCATCTGTGTCGAGGAGGGTGAACAGCTCCAGGGGGACTAGTAGTGTTCACTGTTTACAAGGTGATGGTATTTTCTAAAATTTAGATGTTCTGACCCAGTACTCAAAACAGGATGGAATCATCTGGATGGGGATTATGCTGGGGAGTGTCACAGGGGGACACACCACAGAGGAGAATTGGGAAGTGAGCAAAGAGGCTCCTGGTTCTCATCTAGGGATGTCATCTTCCTCTTCTCTGCTTTGACCTCACCCCTGGCTACGGTACCGAGCAGACCCACCCTGCCACGGGGCGGCCCCTGCCCTTCCAGTTCTGTTTCTGCTCACTGCCTTGTGCCCTACGCTGTCAGAGGGCCTGCAGCTTCCCCCCATTCGGGACTCCTCATTTATGGAAAATGACCATTCATCCTTTGGAGTGTGTGGTCACAGTGTTGTTGTTACTATTAAATGAGAGACAGAAAAACAGGAGGACCCAAACCTGAGTTGGGAAGGGGCAAGGTTATTTCCCCACAGTCACAGATGAAGCTCAGGGTAGAGCTGGACTGAAACTGAACTCTCCGCCATCCCATGCCTTCCATTCTGTTTGTAGTTCCCCGTGCTTTTGAAGAGACTAAAACACTTTCTTACGTAAAAATACAAAATACCTCAGATTTTAGAGAGAGTCATTGAGCGTAACAGAGTACACTGGACCAGGAACCAGAAGACTCTGGTTCATTCCAGACTTTTAGCTTTGAGTCCCTGGGTAAAGTCCCTAACACCAACCAGTTTAATGATTTCCAGCCCTGGAATGTGGCTGCTGTGAGCTTTGGGAATGCCAAGGTGGTCATCACGGTCCTCATGCTGGGGTTATGAGGTTCAGTGACTGGTTGAAAGTGGTCCAGAGATCTAAAATCACACACTTGGAGCACCCGGGCCTGGCAGATTCCGTTACCCTTCACTTTAATATTTCCTGCAATTCTCCAAGGACTTGGCTGCCAAATCCAGCAGAAAATTGTATTTACAAGAGACACGTGATCTGGTTCACAGTACTAGAAACACTGAGGATATGGTTGGCGTAACTAAAAATTTTTTTTTCAGTAGAAGTTTCATTTGGAAATGCACGGTAGGTGTGTTGATTTGTACAGATTTATCTAGCTCTGGTGACATACAAGCACTATTTAAGAAAACATGCTGGCTGACAGAAAGAGTCCCTTTTTAATTCTTCCCTTGCTGATTTAATAAGAACTTGAGGATGGGAAGCCTTTGGTCCTTAAATACTGTATCTTCTAGGTGCCGACTGAGGGCTGCTGGGAGCTTAAGTGACGTAGGCTTGGCACTGGGCTTCCCTGCAAGCAGCCGGAGCCAGAGCCTAGAAAGCCAATGAAGCCGGTGAAGATCAGGAGGGCCTGACCATGATATTACAAAAGGTTGTAAAGAGACACTTAAAAAGTCACCAAATAAATCTTAAAAGCCTTGTTGAGTTATAAATTGTAAAATGTCTTTTATTATTTAGTAATATGAAATGTATTTTGAATTATGTGCGTTGAGTGCTTAATGATCTCAGTTTCCAAGCCCCTACTGGCATTAATCTAGCCCTTGTTCTGGCCTAAAGAGGGCTGGCTCTCAAAGCTCTTCTGGGGTGGGGTGGGGGGGTGGGGGCGTGGGGGGCAGGGCCTGGAGGCTGAGCACTCCTTGCAGTGAGAGCTACTCATGTTGGCAGAGCTTTTCCTACTTCTGTCCTCACTTCTTTATTTTGACGTGGAGGAAGAGAGGACAGATGTTTGTGTGCTGTCTTATGCGGGAAGTTTGAGGCGTAGAGACTTGACTAGGTTTACACAGACGGGGCAGGGTTAGAAATCAAGGCCAGGTCTAAACTCCTTGATCATGACTCCATAACTCTGAGCTTTAAGGATGTTGGTTGGCTCTTTTAAAGATTCATTTTCTTTAAATAAATAAACAAATAAATAAATTCTTTTTTTTCCTGACATTGTTGCTTTTGAAGAAAAATAGAGGATTTATGCAATATCACAAAAGGAAAAAAGACTCTTTTTAAATAGGGATTTAAAAGTACAAATGTCAGTAATATGATTAATGAAGCTTTCACAATCTCATAAACCTTATAGCATATTTTTATAAAATGATTGAAGTGTGCCCATGTTTGCTTTCATCTTTTTCTTTTTTTCAAACAGTAAGGGGATTGTATTATGCGGTCTCTACTTACTTAACGGGGTAGTATGATTATTACATTGTATCCAAACACCTACTCAACCATGCAGTGATTTCCTATGGCTTCTGTAAGAATCATCACAAGTGTGTGGACTTCACACAGTAGCTCTCTCATAGCATGGGAGGGTAGAAATCTAAATCCAAGTGTCGGAAGGGCCATGCCCCCTCACTGCCCTGGGGAAGAACCTTCCTTGCTTCGTCCCAGCCTCTGTTCTTTGACTTGCAGCTGCAGCACCCTAAGCTCTACTCCGTCCTCCATGTATTTCTCCCCTGTGTGGACCCTGTGTGTCCGCTCCTCTTCTCTTAGGCGTACTAGTCAGGTTGGACTTAGGATCCACCCTGACTGCCAACCTCATGTTCCAATCAGCTTTTTTTGCTGCTGTACCCAAAAGACCTGACAAGAACAATTAGCAGAGGAAGAGGTTTTGGGGGGACTTATGGTTTTAAAGGTCTCAGTCCATAGATGGCCAACTCCATTGCTCTTGGCCTGCCTGAGGTGAGGCAGAACATCATGGCAGAAGAGTGTGGTGAAGGAAAGAAGCTCAGGACTTGATAATGAGGAAGCAGAGAGGCTGTTCCACTCACCAGAGACCAAATATGTACCCCAAAGTCATGCTCCCAAAGACCTGCCTCCTCCAGCACACCCCACCTGCCTGCAGTTAGCACTCAGTCAATCCTCATCCGGGGACTCAGGTTACGGCTTTCATGTCCCGATCATTTCACCTCCACACCTTCTTGCATTGTCTCACACATGAGCTTTGGGGATATATCTAATTCCTAAACCATAACATTGACTAATTACATTCACAAATATTCTATTTTCAAATAAGGTCACATTCTGAATTCTAGGTGGACCTGAATTCTGGGGACACTAGCCCACTGAAAGTCATTCATTCACGTACTTCTTCAACAAAGTTTGGATCATCAGTCACGAGTCAGGCACTGAGAACACAGAGGGGACGCTAGATGGGGTCTTGTCCTGCCAGAGTTTGCACCTTTGGGGAAAAAGAAGGCAGTTAAATAAGCAGTGGGAGGAGTGGGGGTAGCGCTGGCAGGCAAGTAGGGTAGAGTTCTTCAGTGACAAGTCTCATCCAAGCTCCTGCCAGCTCCAACACCCAGATTCTCAACTGCAGGTCTGTGAGCACCCTTCCTCTGGCCCTCGGCCTTGGGCTTCTCTTCCCTTAATTACTGGAGAGCTTTAGCTTGAAATGCCGTGGCCATCCGTGCCACCACCCTCTCACCCCGCGGCTCTGCTGTGGTAACTCTGCTAGCCACGGTCTTGATCTATGTCAGAGCGTGCCTGGGGGCCACGTGCTTCACTGCACACACCTCCATGTTCTGCAGCTGTCCCAGGAGCCACCTGGGAGGAGGGCCTGCGGTGCGTGTCATGCAGAGGTCGGTTGTGTTGAAGAGATCTTCTGTTCAGTCTCTTGAGATTTATATTTTGAATATGGGATTTGCCTAATTTCTGAGTTGGAAATGTCCTTGGGTACTTTATTTAACTGGAGAGAGGACACTGGATGGGGATGTTGGAACTGAGCAGGGAAGGGACTGGTTCTAGGTCACCAACAGAACGCAGGACTCCCTCCTGTCAGCCCAAGGCCCCGTCCGCCCTCAGAACTTGCCTTCTTCTTCTTCCTCTTTTTTTTTTTTTTGAGAGAGAGAGAGAGAGAGAGAGAGAGAGAGAGAGAGAGAGAGAGAGAGAGAGAGATTTTTTTAATATTTATTTTTTAGTTTTCGGTGGACACATCTTTATTTTATTTTATGTGGTGCTGAGGTTCGAACCTAGCACCTCACGCATGCCAGGCGAGCGCGCAACCGCTTGAGCCACATCCCCAGCCCAAGCTTGCCTTCTTAAGGTGATAATTTCTCCTTTCATAATGCAATGAGACGGGGAATGAGTGATCTCAAGTAGAAAGGTATTGACTATAATAACTCTGCTCCCCCCTTGTACTTGAAGATAAATAGGACAGTTTCAAAAACCCTGCCAGATATTATGTGATCCTGCAGTCCCTGGCTAAATTCCCCTGTGGTCAGCAGATGCTTATTACCAAGTGTCATCACTTCTGAAGTGTGGTAGGAGGTGTGCTAATACAGTGGGCACACTGGAAACCTGCCCTTCATTTCCTAGACACTAAGCTGGTGTGAGCCTTGATCCATGAGGTGAGGAAGGGAGGCTCAGGAATGTTTTGGTGAACTTCAGGGCTTCCCTGGCCAAGGTGGAGTGGGAAACTCAGGTATAAGGAAATCTCCCCTTGGGGGACATAAAGAGGTAATGTATTAGGTCAATCACATAATTTTGCAGAGATTTATGTTCCAAGGATGTCTTTGAATGATTTTGATATTTATCAGAATATCTGTTCTCACTCTTGGGAACTATCATTTGCCAAGTATCAGGGATAATGAAACCATGGTTCATGTTCCCTGAGAGAGGAGGAATGTGTCTCTGAGGGGAGACACATGTAGCTATTACTCAGACTTGACAGAAAGAGGGAAATGGTGGGAGCAGGTTATGAGTATGTCACCCAACCTGTCTGTGTGTGTGTGGGGGGGACAAAGGTGGAGGTTAAAGGTGAAGCTGCAGGGAAAGGTGCCGGCAGTGATGGTCAGGGGTAGGCATGGACAGGTGGCTTTGGATGGCCATTAACATGGCTTCGCTCTGGGCTTATTACATCCCAGTAAACTGTTGGTTCAGCAAGGTTTTCAAATCCACATATCTTTGTCTCTAAAAGTGTAACTTTGGGGATAGTTTTACTTGAATATGGAAGACTCCTTGATCAAAGAACTTCTATTCCTTTCTCTGGGTGGGGTTCTGAACTTCCTCCATCCAAAGTGGGACCCGTCCTTTGTTACAGGCTGTTTCGTGGAGTGTCCACTACATCCACCAGGATGGGAGTCTATGCTCTCATCCTGGTGAGAGTGGAAAGTTCCACTTTCCTCTGTGGAGGGACCTGGAGACATATCTGCAAGCCTGTGGGGTAGTGTTTTTAGGACCTCTTAGGTCTCCTCTGATTAAACACAAAGCCCAAGGAGTGGGTAGGAACTGGTCCATCCCAGGGGAGGTGGTGGGGTAGGGTGAGGAGCCGCTGTTTCCTCCACTGTCCTCTGCTGACTCACACCTCAACCCCTCTCCCCCAGGATATTGACTTGGTGGCCTGGTAACAGGGTGAAGCAGAGCCCACTTCCTGGTTTCATATTTGATGGCATCCCTCTACCAGACAAATGACAAATGAGTATAAGATCGACAGCCCCAAGCCACATCCTAGTGAGTCACACTCGGAGGCTCACACTCTCAAAGATGAGCTCTTTAAACAAATTATCACTTTCTTGTGAATAGAGTAGAGGCTGCTAGATAAATACCGACACCAGACTCTTCCACATAGCTTCTCGGACAGCCCAGCACTCACAGGATGAAGAGCCAGGAAGGGTCTACTTGTGACTCTCCTCTCACCAGCTTACAGTCCTTTACACTTTTCATGAGCTTGCTGCCCCTTGCCAGGACAGTAATGCCTAATCAGAGCCCAAGTCATGATTTTGCTAACCTCAACTATACAGAAAAAGCTGGGATTGGTTGAGGAACGCTTCTGGATATTCTGAAATAACAGGTGACATTTCTTAACTCCTTACAATATTCCATGCCAGGTGCTGGGCATTCACATATTTGAAGCTCATTTAATCTTCATGACAATCTTCTGAGACAGTGGATCTTTACTGTTTCTATTTGCAGATGAGGAAAGTAAATATCGGCAAGGTAAATGCAGTTTTCCCCAGGTCACACAGCTAAATATGTTCAGAAGGAGAGATGAAACTTATACTGGGTAGGGATACTAGAAGTCAACAGAGTGATTTTCTTTAACATTAGGGTCCACTCTTGGGGTTGTGCATATTCTGGGAGTTTGGGTATATGACATATACCCATCATTATCCAGGGATCTTTTAGTTTCCATAATTTTGTGTTTTCCAGAATGGCACATCCTTGGAATCATACAGTATACAGCCTTCTCAGATTGGCTTCTTTCACACAGTGATACAGATTTAAGATTCCTTCATGTCTTTCATGGCCTGAAAGCTCATTTCTTTCTAGTGCTGAAAATAACATTTCTTTCTCTGACTGTTCTAGTTTATCCATTCACTTATTTTTTAAAAAAATTTTTTTAAAGCTGTAGATGGACACAATGGCTTTATTTTGTTTATTTATTTTTATGTGGTGCTGAGGATCCAACCCAGTGCCTCATGGATACTAGGCAAGCACTCTACCACTGAGCTACAACGTCAGCCCTATCCATTCACTTACTGAAGGACATCTGGCTATATCCAAGTTTTGACAGTTATGAACAAAGCTTCTATAAACATCTGTATGAATAAGGTGATTTTAAATACTTGGTATGGGAGTACAGATACCAAAAAACAAGGATTTGATGTAAGTCTGCAGGTGTTAGATTTTGATGAGCAGAGATAGGTGAAAGGATTGTTTTGGAAGAGAGAAAAAGATAGCAAGTATTTTTTTCAATGTTTATCATGAGCCTGGCAATCTGCTGGATATAAGTTATTCTATTTAAACCTAACAGTGATCTCCTAGAACATTCCCATAATGGCATTATGACTTCTTTTCCCATACGTGAAAGTCAATGCTAAGAAATGGTGTATATATATCTTTTCCAAATTTCAAAGCTAGAGAAATCATAATTGAAGTGAATTTGACTCTACTGCATACACTCTTTGTCCTACTCCACTGGGCTCTCTATCCAAGGGCAAGGAGATCAGAGTGACTCAGTGACTTGATCATAAGACACAGAAAGCTCATAAGACAAGGAGACTGGAGCCAGGCTGCAGAGGGCGCTGACTTGGGCAGTGTGTGGTGACTATGGGTAGTGGGACCACCAGTGTGTGCAAGTCACAGAGAGAGATGGAGGATGTGCAGGGAGGAAGGGGGGGGCTCCTTTTTCTACCTTACAACTTGTCTGAACTGTTGGTTTTGATGCTTGTTAGAGACTTCTGAGAATATGCAAATGGCTACCCCTTGGTGACCTTCTCAGGAGAGGGAGTTCCAGTAGATCAACCCAAGGGGGGCAGTCACATGAGCTTCCCTTGCGGCCTCTGCAGCTTCTCTGTCCCCGAGGATGCCCTCTTGGTCACTAGCACCGCGTAACATCAGGGCACTTCAAAAGCCGGGAAATTTCTTTGGTTTTCGAGAACCTTTAGGGAGACTTTTGCAATGTCCATTAAAAAAAAAAAAAAAATCACAAGGGCTTTGAGATCAGACAGCTTGGAGTAAATTTGTGAATGAGGAAGTTTTATGTTTTTTAAAATTAAAATTGACATAGAATTGCAACTCTTAAAATCATGGGAACTGAGTGGTGCCCACAATCTTCTAGTGATCTTTAAAGATGACAAACTGACACCTATAAGCCTTATAAAACTAGCCTAGAATGACCCAGGACCTGCTCTGAACCCAGGTGCTGCCCGCTGAGCCTCATGCTCCTTGTGTCACATGGCCATGCAGCTGGCACACACTAGGCAGAGAGCAGCGGGGACGTTTATTTACCCAGGGAGCACTGTGTGGGCACAAGGGAGTCACAACAGCACACAGAGGGCAGGGAGCCAAAGACTCCCACTTCCACCAGGTCAGCCCCTCTCTCCACAGCTTAGTATTGAACGAAAACTGGTGCCGGGGCCCAGCCCCTCCTCCCCAGTGCCTGTTGGTCTCCCTGGGGGAGGCTTGTGATGGTACTTACAGGGAAGTTCCTCATCTGCGCGGGGAGTCCCCACTGGAGTCCTCTCAACTGGGCCAGGAGAGTGGGAAGCAGGGATTCCACTGCCCAGGGCATGAGAGCAGATGTCTCCCACACCTTCCATCAGGGCACTCTGCCAGAAACAACCTTGTGGGAAGAGCTGCTGCTGTCTTGGCAGGACAACAGGCCTTCTTTTTCCTCTTCTAGTAGGAAATACAACCATATGGTACGAAATTTAGGAAGGAAAATAAAGTAGACCAGGAAGAGCAAGGGTCCCTACTACCCCTGGCCTCAGGCCTCCAGCTCCCTCTCCAGAGGGAACATTGGCCACCAGTTTCTCCTACATTTTTCCAGACACCTTCAATGCCCATAGAAGTGGTATTCCTTTTCCGTCGCACATGGCACTATACTTCCTGTATGATTCTGTCCTTTGACAGTTTCACTTAAAAGACTTTTGATTTGCTCCCTATTGAGCTTTTCTTTTTTAACCACCAAATGACTGTGGACATTCACTCCATCTACTAAGCTTCCTCTTCCCATGGTTCCACTTGTTTTCTTGCTACTGAGGGTGGATATGGTTCACATTAGGTTTTCCACTCTGTTGAAGAAAAGGAAAAGATGCAATGTTTTAAAAAATAAAAGCTATATTTAATTCTATTGAACTCTAAAGGATTAAAATAGATTTTATTGCCTGTGTCCCCTGCAAACCTGATGTGCTGATTCCTGTGTTATAGTGGAAGAAAAGCACACAAGAAGTTTCCAGGACTTGCTCCCAGCAGGTTCTGGGAACCTGTGGTCATGATGGACTGATTGGTCACAGACTTCTCCATGAGGGACTCTCTATGAATGGGTTTCTCCACAAGAGAACTAGTAAGTGTACTGTTATCTAAAAGGGGAAGTTGGGGCCCCAGTGAGCCAAAACAGTGCACCAAAGAGGAGCTTGGCAGAAAGGAGAACAGACCTCAAATGCTGGCATGAAAGAGCAGAGTAATCCTGACTCGTCTTAAGAAACGCTATAGAAACGCAAGAGACAGGCAGAAAATCCGACTCTAACCCTCACAGAAGAAACCGAGTCTTTGTTAAGCCTTTCCCTCCACAGGCTCCTGGGTTTCTGTTTCGTTGGCTCTGATGCCTTTTTCATCCCCCTAAAATATATCCTTTTTCATCCCTTAGGTGCAGTATCCTTCAATTCAAAGTATTAGAATACAATTTAATGGTAAGTATTGTCAAAAGTTTAACTGATCCATATTTTTGAAAGGATCTTCTCTTTAGCCTCTTAATTTCCTCACAAGATCTATCCTTTTCCTTGGGGGAAGTGTGACATCCCAGGATTGTTGGGACCTGAATATGATTTTCATTAGGGACACAGAGGTGCATAAGAAGCAGGGGGGAGTGGTTGACCACCACATCCATGCTTGTCTCTGTACTTCACCGGCCTCACTTTATCCTCCAGGGACCCTTGAGGGTGAATAATTCTCATGCTTCAGCTAAGGAGACAAAGGCTTTACCTTTCACAAGTCTGTCTGACCTTAGGACACATCACTTGCTGGCTCTATTCTGGGACAAGATTTTACCTTAATGAGAGTTGGGGAAGGCCCTGATATGAAGAAAAGGTGCTATTTTGACTATCAGGAGAGCACCATGATTACAGTCAACCCCCACTGGTTTCTATATTAATTCATTGGCTTGTTAAGTTCTCTGAGGCTGAAGGGAAGTACCTTTTGCTCTCTATAAGTGGTGTTTATTTCAATTCAAAGTATGCCCCTTGGGACTGATATAAGGCAAGAATTACCAAATTGTGGCCAGCAGTGGAGACATGTTTTCCCCATCACTAAAGAACATCCTCCAGAATAGGTGTCCACGATGTAGTTGCCTGGCCATTCATCATGCTGTTGGGCTGACGGGGAATAAAACAAATTTAGGCTTTTTAGTTTCCACTTAGAATTGCCCCATACACAAACTACCAAAGCTTCTCCTGCTCCTATTCCTCCTCCTTATCCTCCTTTTCTTTCTTGTATGGCAACAACTCTTCCCAAGTCACCTTCCAGGAAGAATTAGCAATAGGAGGGGGAAGGGAGAAGCAAGTCGGAGTCCTGGAGCTCTTCAACCTGCACTGGCTTCCTGTGCTTAGCTGCAGACTAGCCTCACGGGGTAAAAGCCGTCAGCGAGTCTGATGCCCACAGGCAGTGGGGAGAGGCTAGGGAACTATTAAAGCAATGGCTTTGAGTGAAGCTAGGAAGAGGTGTGCAGGACCAGGGCAAGGGGCACCGCTGCCACTCTGTGCTCTAGTCTGCCCCCTGAGCAAGCAAGGAAGGACTGAAGCTGCCAACTCCATGCAGTTTTGAAAAATCTGGGAAACCTCAAAGCCACCTTTTCTGCAGTAGGTCAGCCACGACAATTTCTATAATCCTCAACTCAGGAATCCCAGCCCCATCGGAGACTCTCTCTGCAACTGGGGTTAGCTCTGCCTCTACTTGCATTCCACAGGGGAAGGGGATTCCAACCCATGGGTAGAAACTCCGTGCTGGCTTCCACTCTTTAAAAACATCTGTCTTCCTTCACTTTCTCTTCACTTGATTTTAGTTGTATTGGGAGGTTGTTGCCTAATGTAGTGCTTCAGTATCTCTATTTTTTATTCTAGCCCTGCCCTTTTCAGGGTGTGAGAAGAAATTTTTCCGCATTGTACCAGAAAAGGCTGAGACCATGAAGGTGGAAAACAGCTCAATCATCATCAACTGTGATGGGTTTTATCTCATCTCCCTGAAGGGCTACTTCTCCCAGGAGGTCAACGTCAGCCTTTACTTTCGGAAGGGTCACAATCCAATCTCCATCCAGAGCACCAACAAGAAGGTCAACTTCATCACGGTGGTCTCTCTGGCTTTCAAAGACAAAGTGTACCTGGACCTGAGTGCTCACAATACCTCCTGCCTCCCAGTGAACGGTGGGGAATTGATTCTCATCCACCAAAATCCTGGTGGGTTCTGTGCCCCCTGAGGATCTGATGGCCACACCCCAAGCCAGGCACCAGCACGAACACCAAGCCGGGGTGGCAGGACACTGATTCTTCCTTGTGAGTGGAGTTCTTCATGCTCGGCCACACGGGATGTGAGCAGAAGCGGATCCTGCCCTACCCGCTCACTCAGGGATATTTAAAATGTACTGTGTGTACCCCATTCACCTTATTTATCCCGCATCTTCAAATCACCCAACTCATCCCCCACGATTGCCTTCAGCCCACTAGGAACTTTTGTGAAAATGAAAAACCAAATGCTTCTTACAGACAGATCAGTCAGGCAACTGTTTAAATAAACTTTAGTCACTGAAAAAAGCACTTGGCTACAATTTGCTGGAAATTTGAGATGTGTATGGCATTGTCAAAATGAAGAGGAGCCAAGAGAGGGTTATGATCTGCAAAATGTGGTGTTCACCAATCCCTGGGAATCAAAATGAACTCTCCAGCGTTCAACTGATGGCCGTTTGCATACTACTTACATCCCTCTTCCTTGGAGGAGTTCAAGAGGGACTTGAAGACAACTGTCTAAGAAATACCATGTACTCTAGAACTTTTTTCATTACCACTTAGCTTTTCCAGCTTCCAAACATATGTAATAGAAATCTCCTTTCCCAAGATCCATCTTGGGAATATTATGCTGTGAAAAATCTAATCAATGGTTAAGAGAAACCAAGAGAGATTTTTCCCTGGAGGGAGTGTGTAATAAGGTGAGAGTTATCTTTATCTCATAGGAGAGCAATAAACTGGACCTCAGGGTAAAAGTCAGTAAGGATTGGGACGGTCTGGGGAAGAAACCCCTCTCTTTGCCATAGACAAGCAAAGCAGTGCACCCTTACCTTCCTGCCATGCTGAGATCCCTCCTCAGCACCACGCTGTGTACACAGAAGCCACATTGTTAGGTCTCCCCCACACCCCCCCAAAAATGAAGTAATGCTACAATCAAATGCAGTTTATGTCAAACAGCACTAAGAAGCAATTATACCTTATGAAAAACAACCAACTCTGTCCAGAAGTACTAAGTGCTATATATGATCTCACAATGAAACCAGAAGGACCTATAATTGGTCATTACCAAATCTTCATATCCCCGTTGAAATAATGAACCATGAATATGGCATTGTGATTTTCATGTCAAATTTCTAGATTATTTACAAGTTCTCTGTGCCAAAATTTTTATTAATGTAATTTTCAGCAATTTTTAAAAATGTAGTGAATGTTTCCCTGCTGTTTTAAATAGGGGATACAGTGTACCCTAAAGTCTTTCTGGATGATTCTGTGTCATTGCAGGAACTGTACTGTGTGAAGTACGTGGTTACCTCTAGGACCTCTAGGAAGGCAAAAGGCTGTCATCCTGACACTAAGTGGTCTCAGTTCCATTTGGGCTTTTTCCTGTCTGATGCTTTTCTATTTCTTCATAAGTGCTTATCTCCAACTATATTCCCATCCCTCTACTTCAAGCTATTAAGAAAGAAGCTAAATAAAAATTCTATACAACTTGTGTGTAAGGTAAGAGTAATCAAGTTCTGAGTGGTCACCAAGGTACTCATGGAGTCACGGTCATGGCTAAACACTTAGGGAGGGTCCACTCTAGCCCAGGAACTGGGTTAATTGGTACATGAATTATTCTGAGCAAGGTATTCTGTGCTGTATTTGCCTACTCAGAAGATTTATGTGTGTGTGTTTTGTGTATATTTTACTTTTTGTCATTGACTATATTATGCAAAATTAAGTGATATTTTAAAAAGCAATGTTTAGGACTACAGGTAGTATTTAAAACAATATATGTCCACTTTTTAAAGTTTGGAATTTTTGTCTGTGTTTCTCAGAAATGTGCGGTGCCTAGGCCAGGCCGAGCACTGTTGTCCTGTGGCTGGTTGTCCTGGACACCAGGGCCTCTCCCTGTGGGGACCCCTGCTTGGCTCTTTCCATGCTGGCCTCCTTCAGCCACACAGGGATACGGCTGCTGGGCACCAGCTTCACCCCCAACTGCCACCCATCGAAATCTGTTCTGTGTGCCAGGCCCTCCGAGTCATATCCTTCAAAGAGATAATTAACCCTGAACTCACAATGTGGAAGAGATCTGTGGAAAGAGAGTTAAGTGACAAGTTAGGAGGCAGGACTTCTAAATTTGACTTAGTTACTAACTAGCTAAGTGACCTTGGACAAATAGTTCCTCATTTCTGCATCCTGCTTTCCTCTTGTTAAGTGACAGGAAAGGTAATGTCTAACAGTTTAGAATGTTATGCTCATGTAGCTGAGAATGCATATATTAAATGTGCTTGTTATATAGTTGCTGTATTCAAGAGTCCTAACTTTCTCTTTTACTGTATGGAGTATATTTCTGCTCCCACTCCGCCCCGCCCTGGCCAAACCAAACATCTTCCTTTTGCCTTCTTGGTAATCCCAGTTGTTGTCTAGCTAGTGACTTTCTATCTGGAGAATGCTGATGATATTCTAACTTTCTTCTTGAGCACACTGGGCAGGTCCCCTATTCAGTCATAACTTTGTATTTGTGCATTCTTGGTTCTCAAATAATATAAATATTGATATTAATAATACAGATAATAAAAGTATTGATATTTACATAAAAACAAATAAAGGATCTCAGAATCCAGTACTGGTTAGAGTGTTGGAGTAATTATTTTTCCTTCTCTTCTCCAAGTTCTGGTTAACTAGTCTCCTGGTGCGGGGAGGATGAGACGAGTTTTCTGGTTTCCTATCTGCCTCCAATTTTACCCGTCAGAAGTATGTCCAGGGGATGGTTGAGCTGGTGAAGTCCATTTTTGCTTTTGAAAAGATGATCTCCGGAAGTCCCCAGAGTCACAGCCCAAGAGAGTGATGAGGAAGAGTTCCCCCATGCACAGTCCCCTTCCCTCAGGACCTCTCACCTCATTTCTAACCGTGGGGTCATCGCTTTGAGCATCATGTCCCCTCTTCCTAGTAGTAGGTATAGCTGCTGTCTCAGGAAGAGGTCAAGCTGAGTGGGCCGTGGGGCACAGTCTGGCCATGCTGACCCCTGTGCTGCCTTGGATGGTGTTGGTGACCCCCTGAAGCTCCCCTCTGCCTCGGCTCCATTGACCTCACTTCCTCCCCTTCCTCTCTGTCCTCTGCCTTTCCTGGTCTTCATTGCCCTTCCTTTTTCTCTGTTCACCCCTTTGGTGCTGGAGTTCCTCAGAACTCTCAGTCCTCCTTCTCTACATCAGTGATCATAGTCTGGCAACAAATAAGCCACAGTTTGACCCTGTATGCCTTTTATTTGTTAAGCTGAATTTAGTTGCCAACATTTAAACATTGAGAAATTTTTGGCTTCTTTGGAGAGCAAAACCCAAAACAAAACAGGCCCCAATTTTGGCACGAGAGTAACCATCTAAAGCTCCCATCTTCAGGGATATTCAGCGTTTCCAATTTCCAGGGTCCCCACCATTCACACGATGTATAAATGTGCTCATATCTACTCACTCCACTTGTTGCGTGGCTTGAGGCATCTGAGTTGTCACCTCTGCTCTGAACACTTACCAATGTCATCAAGTATTAGGCCTAAACCATAGGGCGTGCACTGATGAAATCTAAAACCACTTTTCTGCCAAGTATCTTCCATTCTTGTGTCATGTTTATTGTCACCACTTGTGTTAATCATAACATACCACTTACTGAATATTCACTCTATGGAAGGATCAGATTAGCCATTTATAAGCATTATTTAATTCTATCCCCCCAACAACTCTTTGGGGTAGAAATTATTATGATTCCTAATTTGCATATGAGAACTTGACTCTGAGAGGTAAAGTTGCCCAAAGGCCCGCAGCTACTAAGTGGTGGGACTGAGATTCAAGACCAGACAGTTGACACCAGAGACCATGATCTTAACCACTGCTACTGTCTCTGGGCAGTTCACATGAATGCAGTAGGTACTTATACCCACATGTCAACAATGAGCATGCTGTCTTCCTCGCCATGCCCCTCCTCCTGAACCATGATTTTGGTTAAAGGCATTGCAATCACTCCTGAATCCAGAAGCCCAGGATCTGCCTACTTTCCTCCATCCAGTCTTTACCCACTAACTGCTCACACACGTCCTATTTATCATTGCAGCCCCATCATGAACTCCCAGGTTGCCCCCAACTCCCAGGCTCCCCAAACCACAACTTGAAGGAAAAAAGAAAAAAAAAATTATATATATGAATGCCTTTGCTAGTCACACACACATCCTTATGAAACGGTTTGACAATTTCTTTGGAAACTATATATGCAGGAGGGGTATTTGTAAGTAACAGTTTTTGCCAATATCCAAAAGCCTACAAGCCTGTGGCTATGGCTTCCCCAACTCTTCATTTACTCTCCCTCATACTTTTATAAGGAACTCCCAGGGGCCTCCTTGCCTCGGTTAGTTCTGTCTGATGAAGAAGGGGACACACATTAGCTCAATGGATGAATGAAATGAACAAACAAAATGAGGCAAGGGGGGGTTCAAGATGGCGAATTAGGGGAAGGCTGCATCCAGTGGCTCTGCGGCTCAGGACTCAGGATGAATACTTCTCAGCAAGGCGGGGGAAAGGGAGAGTTCAGAGTGTCTTAGAGACTCAGGAATTTGGGTGCATTAAACAAACAACAAGAAAGAATATCTTAGAGCTCAGCTGGTTCACTGCAGAGGGGAGGGATAAAAAGAGAGAGAAACAAAATGGGGAGATTTGGCATGGAAAAACCCTGTAGATTAGAAAAGCAGTTGAACTCAGATGATCCAGAGGCTGCCCAGCAAACTAGGACTCTGTACCTCTCAACTGGCAAGCTGAGGGCTGAGGTGGGAGCCATCATGAGGTGGCCATGCTGCAGTTGCTGCTGCAGGACTGGGAGGTCGTACTGCGAGTTGCCATACTGTCCTGGCAAGGGCCTAACATGTGACCTAGGGTGTGCCTAGCTGAATGTGAGTGTAACATGCACAAAGAAGTTTGTACTCAAGGGGATTCAAGAAAAATGTAGGGGCATTCAGATTGCTTTCCCTGTGACCAGCTGAAGGAGGTCAAGAATCTGAACAGGTAGGTGTGAAAACACTCAGGGACTTAGTTTGGGAAGGCTGTGTTCCCAGGCAGCAGATGTGTGGAGGATCGGCTTCCCTGTCCCCCAAGTCGAATTCTTGAGAGTCTCCTGAGATTCAGACTCACAGCAGGGATCAGCATTTGCTAGGCCCTAGGAGCGTGTTGATCGAATTTTCCAGAGCAGATATCACCCAACAAAGTCCCTAAGGCCTGACTGGACCTAAGCCACAGCCACTGGAATTTTCCTTTTAGAACTCTGCCGCAGCCCCACCCTGAGATTGCGTCAATTTGGTCTATCCAGGCAAAATTCCAATCAATAGTACTCCCCATTCCCTCCTACCTTCTATGGTGAGAAAGGAAGTGGAGAGCTGTTTCAACCAGCTTCAGTTTTAGTCCACTCCAATATGCAGCTCAATGAGCAAAATAAAAAGATGAAGGCGTTAACAACCTGTAGACTATGCTCATCCCTTTATCCCTCCTCGCTCAGTACATAGCCCAAGAAGAATGGAAAGGACAGTTGGGCATAGGAAGTGACCATCTATTCTTGTGGATTGTTTTGTACACACAGTTGAGATGATTCTTTCATTTTTTTGTTAGGAATATTTTCTTTTAGGGTTTTTGGTTTGTTTGTTTTCTTTTGTTTTTTTCTCTTTCTCTCTTTTTTTCCTCCACTAATAGCCAAATTCTCTTGTTCTCTCTTCTATTGCTTTTTTCCTATTTTTATCCTCTTTAAAACCATTACTGTTCTGTGTTCTCTGTTCACATTTTAAACATTCTGAACTCCCTTCTACCTTCCTATAACATTTTCTTTTCTCTTAATGTACTCTATTTTTACCATCTTTTAGATTTGTTTGGTTTATGTATCTCCTGCCCCCATGATTCATGTTGTTGCGATTATTACTGCTGTGGATGACATAGTTGACACCTGCAGTTTACTTAATGCCTGATCTAGTTCACAGTGGTTTATTGGTTTTGGCTATCGCTGACCCCATCTTTCCTATTTTTGTGATAATTAGTGTCGTTGATGTCATAGTAGGCATCGACTATTTATTTCAATGCTGTATGTTGTTTACATTGGTTGTTGCTACTATTTGCATCTCCCTTTTCTGTGAGGTATTGGGAACTACAGGGACACTATAGGTTCACAGGGTAGAGATTCTGCTGCTGAACTAAACTCAGCTAAAAGAAAACACATGTTGTTCCACACACAGATTAATAACACTCAAACTTCATCTATGCTTTAATACAAAGAATATAAGACACAAAACCCCCAATTAATGGCCAGGCTCCCAATAGGAATGGCTAGGAGTTGGCCCTCAGTGCCCACTCACAGACATCCATTCCTACAGCAAAAACAGAGAAAATTAGCACAAAGACTGTGGATATCACACCTATGGAGGGATGTCTTAATCTAGATTACTCTAGGACACTTTGGCAAGAGGAGGCTGTTCCATAAAATAGTCCACACATAAGAGTAGAAGAGAAATCCATCTCAACAGGTGTATAAAACCCAGCTCAGGAATACAAGAAATGTGAAAAAATAAGGTAACACAATGACCCCTAAAGTTTATAATTCACCAGCAACAGACCCCAAAGATATCAAAGTAGATGAAATACCAGATAAAGAATTCAAAAGAGTGGTTATAAAAAGGATCCATGAATTCCAAGAGGATGAAGAAAATAAATGAATTAAGATAAAGTCAGCATAGAATATGAATGAGAAATTCAATAAAGAGATGGAGATATTGAAAAGACCCAAACAGAAATCTTGGAAGTGAAAAACACAATAAATCAAATGAAATGTTCAGTTGAAAGTTATTCTAGTAAAGTAGACCTTGCTGAAGAGAGAAACTCAGGACTGGAAGAGAAGTGGCTGCCTTGAACATTCAGAGAGTATCAAAGAAAAGAAAATAAGTGACTATGACCAGAATATACAAGAACTAAAACAACAACAAAGGTCCAAATTTAAGAATCACTGGAATTGAAGAGGATTGTGAGATGCAGGCTAATGGGATGGCTTATCTTTTTAGAAAAATAATAACAGAAAAACTTCTAAACCTTGAGAATGAAATAGACATTCAAATAGAGGAGACAAGATCAAAAAAAGAATTTCTCCACAACATGATATAATTAAAATGCTAACACAGAAATCAAGGATATAATTTTAAATGTCTGAAGAGAATAAATTCCAATTTCTCAAGACACTCTAAACTCTAGAGAACTTGGAAGGATGTACTCCAAGTCTCGAAAGAAAATAACTATTAATCAAGATTTATATATCCAGCAAAGCCTTCTTCAAAAATCTAAGAAAAAAATAAAACATTCCAAGATAAGCAGAAACTCAAAGACTTCTTCACTACTAAACTGGCACTACTGAATTTATTAGAAGAAATACTCCACACAGAAGAAATAAAAACAAACCCCAAAGTTCACAAATGATCAAATCTCATTTGAGTACCTAAGTGAATGAGAAACAGTTCAAAATTAAACATTAGAAATAAATCAAAATAACAGGAATTAATAAACTTCTCTCTATAACAACATTAAATGTAAATGGTCTCAACTCTTCAATTAAAAATCATAGGCTGGCAGAATGGATTAAAAAAATTAGACCCAATTATATGTTGTTTGCAAGGGACTCACCTTACAGACAAAACCAGGCGTGGATTGAAAGTGAAAGGGTGGAAATACATGTACCATGTGCATGGAACCATAAAACAAGCAGGAGTAGGGGCTCTGAGCAGATTTCAAGACAAAATTAATCAGAAGAGACAAAGAAGATCACTTCATACTGGCAAAGAGAATAATCCAACAATAACATATAATGATAATAAATATTAATGACTCAAATGTTGGTACATCTAATCATATAAAACAGACACTACTTGAATCAAAGGCTCAGATATACTCAAGTGCAATAATATTAGGTGATTCCAACATACTTCTGACACCAATAGATAGGTAGTCCAGATATAAATTTGGTAAAGACTGTTTGGATGTGAAAATATCATGAATAAAATGGACTTAACAGACATCTATAGAATAATTAATCCAACAACAGCTGAATACACTTTTTTTGTTTCAGTGGTTCATATAACTTTCTCCAAAATAGGCCACATTTTAGTCCATATAAAGCAATTCATAGAAAATACAAAAATATTTATATAATTCTTTGTATCTTATCAGATCATAATGGAATAAAATTAGAAACCAACACCCAAAATCCCTACAGAAAATATATAAACATATGGAAGCTGAAAGTACACTTCTGAATGATGAATGGGGAACAGAAGTTTAAAATCAAACACAATAGTGATGCAGTATACCAAAACCTCTGAGACAAAGCAGTTCTAAGAATGTTTATAGCTATGAGTGCCTACATAAGAAAATCAAAATGATCCCAAATAAAACCTAATGATGCATCTCAAGGCTCTTACAGAGGAATAAAACAATTCCAAAATCAGTAGAAGGAAGGAAATAATTATGGCCAGAGCCAAAAATCAATGGAATTGAGAAAGAAAGTACAAAGGATCAATTGAAATTTGTTTCTTTGAAAAGAGAAACAAGATTGATAAGCTCTTAGCCAAACTAACCAAAGAAATAGAAGACCCATATTAATAAAATCAGAGATTTATTAATAATAAAAATCAGAGAAAAAGGAGAAATCACTAAGATATCACAGAATTCCTGAGGATCATTAGGGACTTAATTGAAAAATTATATTTCAATAAATAGGGAAGCCTAGAAGAAATTAGTACATTTCTAGACACATACAATCTGCCAAAACACCTAACAATAACTAGCAATGAGGTAAAAGCAGTAATAAATAAAGAGCTTTCCAAAAAAGATAAGCCTAGGACCAGATGAATTCTCAACTGAATTCTATCAGACCTTTAAAGTTAAAGAACTAATGCCAATGCTTCACAAGTTATTCCACAAAATAGAAAGGGATGGGACACTTCCAGATTCATTCTATGAAGCTAGCAAGTATCTCCCTGATACCAAAACCAGATAAGGACATACCAAGGAAAGAAAACTACAGACCAATATCCCTGATGAACTTATATGCTAAAATACTTAATAAAAATATTAGCAAATCATATTCAACAATACATTAAGAAGACTATACATCATGACCAAGTTGGTTTATCCCAGGGATGCAAAGATGGTTTAACATAGGCAAATTAATAAATTTAATTCATCACATAAATAGAATTAAGGACAAAATCACTTAGTATTCTCACTATATTCAGAGAAATTCTTTGACAAAATTCAGCACTCATTCATGATAAAACACCAAAGAAGCTAGGAATAGAAGAAATCTATCTCAACATCATAAATGTTATATATAAAAATCACAAAGCCAAACTCATAGTGAGTGGAAAAAAACTCAAAGGCATTTTAAAAAAAAATCTGAAATAAGAAAAGGATGTCTACTATCACCTCTCCTATTTAACATAGTACTAGAAATTTTAGCCAGAACAATTAGGTAAGAGAAGGGAATAACAGATATAGATATATGATTTAGGAGCAGTCAGGGAGTTGCCTGAGGAGGAAGAGGCTGGGTATTCTACCTCTGATACCACAGCCCTGGAAAATCTGGAGCCACTCTCCCATGGGGTGTGGTTAAATCTGGGTCTGGATCAATGTTTTGGTTTATGGAACTGATTGACTTTGTTCATCTCCTGTGACCTGTCTGCAGGAGGGGACAGAGAGATGTTAGAAACCTGAACACTGACTCTTAGCATGTATGTTTTCCTAGAGTCCTGCCAAAACTGAGAAAATTCTTTTATTTTCATATATGGTGATGATTAGGCTAGAACTTTCATTTTACTCCTGATTTAGACAGTCTTTACCTTCTTGGGTTTTTGAGGTTGGAATAATAATGAAATTTAACAGTAATAAATAAAAATTGTAGAAATGTTAGCAAGAAATAATATCTAAAGAAATAATATCCTTTCAGGCCAGTACTCTATTAATAAATAGGATGAGCTATTTATTAATAAGTTACCATCCTAATTAATATCTTAGAAGCTTTTTATGATATAGCAATCTATATGTTACCCTTACATAACATTCTACAATCTATAATTAAAGTAGATAGAACTTTCCAATTCATGAGAATCTCATTCACTATTTCAAGTTAGTTTGGCACTAGGCAGTTGGCATAAGTTTGTTCTACTCCTGCTGTACACCAGGCATTGTGCCAGGCACTTAGGGATACTTTATTTCCTGAGGGAAATGAAATTTTGTTGTTATTCTTGATCTTCTTTAACTCTCAAGGACAAGGACTTGCTATTGCCCATCACACCCAACACACATGCATTATGCAGGTGCACTTTGATGATATTCCACTGAATTATTTTTATATTTTTCATGAACAGAAACAGTATTATTTTATCCCCTTAAGTCATGATCATTCTATTTTAAACTTTTGAACATTGATGCAAACACACTTCTAGATGAATAATAAACAATACCCATTTTATTTATAGTTAGATCTCATTTTATTAGTAGTCTAGAAGTATTTTTTGAGAAGACTAACATTTAAAAGTCCAAAATAATTTCATTTATGAATTTCCTGACTCAGGGTATTGAATTCATAAGATCAGGAAAACCTCATAAACCATAATTATCTACCCACAAAGAAAGCAATTACACCATTACTAATTACCTGCTCCAAGTTCCTTGTGAACACAACAAGATACTTCAGAGGAGACACGGGAGGCAGAATACTCATTCTGAGTCTGCACACAAGTCGTGTGCTTATAATAAGGTGGTTGTAAGAGGAGATTTCAGCCAGCTGGTCTTAGTCCAGAAGAAGCATGAATTCCTGCTGACTTGGAAGGCTTCCCTGATAGTTTAGGGAAGTAAATCCACATATCACTCACCAGGAGTCTGTGCAGGAGAGAAGGCTAAGGAGCTGGAGAAAAAGCAGTATTTCTAGCTGCATCAAGACATGGAGATTAGTAGGGTCTAAAGCCACATTTCACAAAAAGTTCTGGACTGAATTAACTTTTCCCCATAAAAATAATTAAGACAAAGGCCTCTCTGAAATCACAATAAATCGTGCTCTTCTTAGGGCTTTTGCCAGAAGTTCTTGAGTGGCTGAGTGGCAGCCCAGTGTGCACTATAACTTCCCAAGTAAAATCTTCCTTTTCAGGAGGACTGAGAAGGCCCTTGGGATCTTCAGGGAAAAAAATGGGGGAGTGCATGTGGGGGAGAAGCAAAAGTCAAACAGACTTGGAGAAGAAAAGGGAACAAGCACGGGGTAATATAGTGGACCTGAAGGAATAGAGATTCACACCAGAGACTTATTAAACTCCAGGGCATATGGCACAGTTTGGATCAGAAAGGTCCCCCAAGGGTCCAGGAGTTAAATATGCACCCTGGGTGGAACTATTGGGAAGTGGTGGAGCCTTTAGGACGTGGGGGGGTCTTCAGTCACTGGGGACCTCAGCTACCTCTTCCTTTTCTCTTTTCTTCCCAATCATGAGGCAGATACATCTTCCATGTGCTTATGCTCTGTGGGCTGCCTTACCACAGGCCTGAGGCAATACGGCCAATCAGAATCTGGTGGCCACTCTGTGAATGCCCAGACCTTACACACTGCTTTCAATGTGGCAGAGGAGAAACTTGCAACCTGGGGTGCCTCAGACCTACAGCCTATCTATGTGTAACTGTGCTCCAAACTCTGGTTCCATGACTTCTCCACAACTGCCATACATCAACCAGAGTTTCACAACCATCACTAGTGTTCCCACAAATAGGACCCGGTAGAAAAATCCTTAGCCATGACTTCCCTTGTTGGAGAAAATGAAATTGGGAGAACCCCAGAAGTTTTCAATGCCACTACAGAAACATCCACAGGTTCAGCTGTTGAGGACTCTTTGCTGATGCCATCCAGCCAATAGCACTGCATAGGGACTATACCATTATGCACCCCAAAGAGCCACATCCCACTCAGCTAGTGCCCTCACATCCACCCAGCGGTGAAGGTCTTTCCCCACATATAGTAGTTTGTGAGTTCTGGAAGAGGCGACTCTGATTGCTCCATCAAATGCACAGACATCTGTGAAAACCAACAAGGAGCATGAAGAATCAAGGAAATGTCAGAACCAAAGTGACTTCATACATTTCCTACTAACCAATGCCAAAGAAATGGAGACCTATAAATAATATGACAAAGAATTCAAAATAGGCGTCTTAAGGGAGCTCAGGGAACTACAAAAGAACATAGATAATTTAGCCAAACCAGGAAAGCAATGAACAAAATTAGAAGTTCAAAGGAGAGAGGGAAATAATGAATAAAAGAATTAAACAAAAATTCTGGAAGTGAAAACTACAATGCATGGAATGAAAAATACAATAGGAAGCACCAACAGTAGACTTATAAGTAGAAGGAAAAAATCTATATAATGGAAGACACAGCATTTGCAAATATACAGTTCAAGGAGAAAAAGGAAGAAAAAGCCTATGGGATTTATGAGACATCATCAAGAGAGCTAACTTTCATCTCAAGGAGATATTTATTCTTATTCTCTCTGTTCATTGCAATACTTTTCAAAATAGCCAAATAGCAAGCTCAGTGTTTGTTGGAAGAATGGAGAAAGAAATTTGTCATATAGGAGTAATAGAATATTATTCAGCTTTCGAAGCAGGAGAAAATCCTGTCATCTTAGACAATATGGTTGAACCTAGAAAAAATTATGTTAAGTAAAATAATTCAGACATAGAAAGTCAAATACTCTATGATCTCACTTATGTGTGGAATTTTAAAATGTCAAACTCATACGAATAGAAAATAGAAGGGTTATTAGAGATGGCAGTGGGGAGTAGTGGGGGAAATGCAAAGATTTTGGTTAAAGATATGAACTTTCATTTATAAGATGAATAAGATCTGGATACCAAATATACAACATAATGAGTATAGTCAAGAATAATGTGCTAATACTTGAAATTCACTATGAGAGTAGATGTGGAGTATTCTCATCATATACACACAAAGCTAACCATGTGAGGTGATGGATGAGTTGATCAACTTGATTTTTGAAATTATTTCACAATATATACATATGCCAAAATATCATGCTGTACATCTTGAAGATGTTTGATTTTTATTTGTCGATTATATCTCAATAATCCTGAAAAACAGAAAAGAGAAATGTCTAGAGATAATCAAGTTCAATTAAAAAGACAGAATTAACTGCTTCATGATGAGAAGAATAATTGAGTTAATACTACTAGCTACCAACTCTTTTCTTTTTTCTAGAAGTACTGGCATTTCTTATAGTTAAGGGTGGTGGTGGGACTGACTTCTAACTCATGAACCACTGGTGAATCATGGCTCAACTCATTCCTACTCTGTAAGCTCCTCTCCTCTCCACTGGCTGCAGGCTGACATGCAGGGCAACTTTGATGTCTTCATCAACCCTATTTCCTTCATCAATGGCTTGGAAGACTCTTTCCCAACCTCCCATCACCAATCAGAAATACCTGTTTGGTCTACATAAGCAAGACATTTTTAATATTTTAAGTCACTGAAATCCCGTGGGCTTTCTTTTTTATTGCTTAACTAACACACTTTGTAAGAATATGAGACTGGCCTTATGTATGAGGGAGATATACAAGGACTTAGCAGCCAGGGCATGATGACAAGTGAGGAGGTTGGGGGCAGGGCCAGAACAACAGAGCATGGAGAGCGTCTCCTGATGAGGTCAACCTCCTGCTGGATGAAAGCGTGTAGATGTACATGGGGGACCCAATCAGACAGACACTTCCATACTCGTGCCCCTAAGCAGGGGATCCAATAGAAAAACTAAAACAGATGTGTGGACAGAAAGGGCACCAATCAGTAATAGTGAGGAAAGCATGGACAGTGGAGGAGATAAGGAAAGAAGAAAATTTCAGAGACCACAAAAAGAACAAGCCAAAATTCCCCCCACTGGATTCCCAGCTCTGGGGTCCCTTCTCTTTGGAGAAGTCTATAATCTCTGTCACTTTTGCAATAAACCTACTGCTTGTTTTCTATCTCTGTGTCCTGTTCCTCAATTATTTGCTGAATGGAGACAATAAACACAGCACCTCTAGACAGTCACCTGTAGAGTCACTCATATAGCAAAGTTTATAATTTCAGGGCATCAAGGAATCAGACCACAGATCTATCCTTTTCTTTTCTATAACTCCTTCATCTTTAGATGTAACTTAAAAATCAGACAATTTTTGGTCTGGTTCACATTTGTACAAATGATTGGTCATGTGTAAGCATCACCTCAAAGCTGTGATCTGTTATCAAACCCTCCTTCATTCTAATGCCATTGTACAGTTAAGTCAGGTAATACAGCAGCACTATAAACAGCGCTCTTCAGGACTCTAAATATTTGAAGAAAAAATTGAAAATTGAAATAAGGTTTTATATTGAAACAGCAGTAGAATCTTCAAATAAATTATTTGGTCTTTTCTCTCCTCTAAAATCATAGCATGATGGTCATGATGACAATGACTAACTTTCAAGGAACTTATACAATGCCAGGCACTGTGTTAGGTGACTAGAGTATAGTCTTATTTAACAACTACTTCAAGGGGTCTGGAACTCCACATCTCAAGAGATTTAACATGACTTGTTGGAACTTTTACAAATATCAAGAACTTCATGTAGTAGTGATTCAGAAAAGAAATGAAAAATTTGCCACTGACTTATCTGGTAAAATTTATTGCATTGCTTTCTTAGGAAGTTAGAAGTCAAGGTGTCTTTGGAGACCTAGCCTGTCTGGTGGACTAGAATGAGCTATGTACTTAAGGCCAGACCTTTGGGTTCCAACATCAAATTTTTCACATACTTTACCACCCTTGACCTTAGAACTATGATTTTCATCCTAATTCTTTAAGTTATAAATCAATGTAATGGGGAATATGTCCATGTAATCTCTAATATTTCTCCTAAGTCCCATGCTCTATGAGAGGAACAGCCATACTTAGGGGACAAGCTTACCACCACCACCACCATCACAATCCATGAATAATGGCACCATAGAGTGGCTAGAAACTAAAATATGGTACTAAATGACCTGCACTTGGATCTTGGCTCCACCATCACTAGCTGCATGACTTTAGGAGAGATAGTAAATCACTCCATGTATCAGTTTGCTCATCTGTAAAATAGGAATGAGGAAAATAATATTCACTTCATTCATATATGAACATGCATTTTGAAATGCTTGGAATCTGGTAAGCACTAATTTTGTGTTAATTATTCTTAATATGTTTTTAGGTAAGTCATGGCACTAGGGAAAACACAAAGCCATTGAGGTCTCAGTCCTCATCTTTCTGTGTCTATAAAAGTATAAAGAGCATGGTAATGGGTAACCAAAAAGAAAAGTATTTTTAATTTCTCTGGGTAATAGATCTTGTGTTAACAAGGAACTATGGTTACTACTCTGATTCTTAAGTTGGTTAGTGGATAATGACTGTTAGTTTTACCACAATGCATAATGTACACATACATAGTATGTATTACTTTGCATGAATCAAGTATTTCATTAAAACAATTAAAAGAATTTTTGAAATCCAATTTAGGAATCATATAAATGGATATTCATGTGCAATGTGAATGGATTTTCAAGATTAAAGATCATGGGTTGAGCACCCTAACTACCCTGAGAGCAGAGTGACATTCAAAGAGCTGAATTCAATGCAGGGCAGGTAATCAGCCTAGAAGGGTGAGGTGAAGTGGGATGAGCCGTGACAGAAGCAGTGGCAAGGCGGGTGAGTTTGCCTTTGGGGTCAATAGGATTCTTTTCCTTTTTCCTTCCCTCTCCTGTTTTCCTCCTGGTCTCACTTCTTTCCTTATAAATCCACACTTTTTGGGCCCCATCATCTGTTGCCTAGATTTTTTAGCTTCCTCCTAACAGGTCCCTTTGTCACCAATCATATCCCCTCCAATTCTTTCTCTATCCCAAATCCAACAGGTGATTTTGAAAACACAAATATGACCATGTCCTTGCTGAGCTTGATACATGCAGATGTCTTTCTGCTGATCTCTTGACAGAGTTAACATGGTGTGGAGATACTATCCAAAGTTTACAGTGGAGCATCTTGAAAAGATGAGAAAAGGGAAGCTGATTCAGGGAAACTGCAACCTGCTACTCTTTTTCTGTTCTTTGAACTCCCAGTAGAATGGTGGCTGATATGGCCATCTTAAGTGGCATTAGGGAAAGAATACTGTACTAACAACAGAACTAGATGCTAGAATTTGTTGGGAGTTCTTGCCAGCATCATGGAGGTAGTTTGGACTGCCTCCTCCTGGAACCGTTTTACACAAGAGAAAAACAACTTTATCTTCCCTACATCATTGTTGTGGTGATCTCCATTTCCTACAGTCATGCCGACTTCCACACTACACCCATGGCTTTATGGCTGTGTTCTGCGTATCTCTTTGCCCCCAACTCCTACACATTTTGCCCTCAACCCTCAAAAACCCACATCTCAAGCTGCATAAAAGATTTTCAGTTCCTCAAACTTCTTAGTCTGTTCTCTCTGCTTGAAATACTCTTCTCTTTCTAAATGCTTACTCTTCTTTCTAGTTTTGCTTGTCTCTTCTTCCAGGAAGGCTTCCTTTTCACTCCAAGTCTGGACAGCTCTGTTCTGTGTATTCCCAGAAAGCATTTTGCATCATCTTTTATATTATCTGGTATTGACTGTAATTTCTACATCACTGTCTGTTTCCTTCGTTAGGTCATAGGTCATAGGTCCAAAGGGAGTGTGTCATGTGTAAAGTCTTATCCATGATGCTTAGCAGGAACTCTGGTACTTGGAGCTAATCCGTATGCATGTGGTGACTGGAGAATGAAGGAATAAGTGAAGGGATGGATACATTCTCACCAAAGTGCAAATGATGGGTTTATTTTGTAACTGGACTGTTTTCCTGCCAAAAGAGGTCAGCGTACTGCTCCAGTGAAAGAGATTCAGGTCTCCTGATGTTACACAGGCCCCCTGTTCCACAGAGGTGAGTGAGGGTGGCAGATTTCCACTCCTGTCTATGGCTTACCTTTGCCAACATGCACTTCTCACCCCGTCTCCTCCTCCTCACCCCTCCCATATGCCACGGCTTAGAGGGAGATCCATTTACAGACGAGCACTTCTCCAGGAAAACATCAAATCAAACAAATTTCAAGGAGTTCGAGGGGCTCTCTTGAGGTTGATAATGGGTTGGAGGAGGGTGCTGCCATGTGCCAGATGCCACACTGGTACCGTTGGCCCAGCATAAGCCTGACCACCCCCCTCCCCAGCTTGTATCATTGCTCACAATTTCATAATCCTTTTTACCTTTCTGAAGAAATAATAATTTGCCTAAAGTGATCTTGTCTGGGGTTTGTGTCTAGCAGAGGCTGAAACCTGGTTGGAAATGTTTGTGGCCCACAGTGAATTACACTACTTCTGATTTACTTGGATAATTTTGTGACTTTAAGAAAACTAAAAAAAATTGTTGAAGTAGAGGACCTACATGAGATTTTCATTAGTTTTTTTTTTTTTTGGTAAAAAATTGGCAGCATTTTTTATTAGGAGAATAAAAAATGTTTGCAACTTATAAGGGTGTTACTTATATTTTGTAAAACATAATATTCAAAACCCTGGAACATAAAAATAATTTCTGAACAAAAATTCAAAATAATTTCAAAATTTTAATGCTTCTCTAGTTTCAAGCCTCTGATTGTAAGAGTTCATTACTATTTAAAAAATGGATGTTTTAACCTTATACCCCCTTAGGCACACGCATACACACACACACACACACACACACACACACACACACAAACACACACACACACACACACAATTATGTAATAGTCCTCCTTTATCCACTGCTTTAGTTTCCATCAATTCAATTACCCATGGTCAACTATGGCCTGAAAATATTAAATAGAAAATTAAAGAAATAACCAAATTATAAGTTTTAAATTATGCACCATTCTCAGTAGTATGATGAAATTTCACACCAACCCCCTCAGTTCTGTGACAGTCAAGCCAAAGCGACTCCATTTTGTTTTGTGACTCCATTCTGTAAAACAACCATGCCAAGTAGAAGGGTCATGACCGGGGCAAGGTGTTCTCTTTCTTTTGCTATAGAAACCTTTAAGAACGCGGAACTACCTAGTGGGGCATTGTTTCTGTAACTAGGGTAACAGGGCTCTGTTTCTGTAACTGGGGTGACTGGGCTAATAGTGATTGGCTAAGTGTCCCTCGGCCTGACTGCACTCTCCTTCTTCTGTAACCTGGCTTGCTTGCATTGGCTGACCCCCAAACAGTTTTCAGGCTTATAAGGAGTGCCCTTGCAATTATTTGGAGCTGATCAGGGGGACAGATTTATGTTCTGGTCAGCCGCCACATGTGTGCTTCAATAAAGGCTTGATTTATTATTGTCTGGAAGTCAATTTATGAAACCCCGGGGCGATGCTTTAACTGTAACAGTTCAACTTGGCCATGAATCATCTCTGTCTATAATGTCTGCACCTATACATCACTTCTCCGTTACTCACTAAAGCTGTCTGGCTTATCAGATTGACTGTGGCAGCCTTCAGTGCTGTGCTGAAGGAAACCTTAGGCAGTAGCCTGACAGTATGGCACAGTAGCTGTCATTCGCCCCACTTCATCTCATCATGAGTGCAGGGCAATAAGAGGTTTTGAGAGATAGGGTTCACATTTCCATAACTTTTGTTGAAGTGTGTTGTTGTAATTGTTCTATTTTATCATTAACTCTTGTTATTGCTCACTGTGCCAATTCATAAATTAAACTGTATAATAGCTATGCACATATAGGAAAAAGCATTGTATATTTAGGGTCTGATGTTGTGGAAGGTTTTAGGAATCCCATGTGGGTCTTGGAATGTATTCCCCACAGATAAAGGGGGACTAGCGTACTCACTCTGTGCATGTATACGTACATATAGTGTGTGTGTGTGTGTGTGACACACACACACACACACACATGCACACAAATATATTCAATTTTATTTTTCTAGATGACCATTGGTTTGGTTTATATAAAGATAAATTGTGACATTGGCTAAGGAGGTAGAAGCAGATGTGTTGGGAAACATTTTTAATATGCATACCTTCTGAATTTTTAAGCAAGCATGACACAACTAAAGGTTGACATATAAATCTCAGAAATGCAGTTTCCCTGGTCCATAGTCTCAAAATTCCTTTTTGAATTTCACAATTATAATAATTAACATTTCTATTACATTGCACAGTTATCTTGCATTAATTCTTGTGATTTGGCCAAGGAATGAAATGCCCACCCTCAAAAGTTGACCAAATAAAGTAGCCAAGCTTTAAGTGTTTGAAGAATCAGTTATTTCCCTTATTTTTATATTCTTTTACTAATGAAATACTTCTTAAATTTTCTTTTTTTTAAAGGTATTAGTTGGAAGTTTGAAATTCTAAAAAGAAATTTTGATACTATGAACCAGAGAAGCTTCATTTTTGAGATTTATGTATTACCCTTTACTTGTGTTTTGCTTGTTTAAAAATTCAGAAGATATGCATATTAAAAAATGCCCTAATAGTATTACTTCTACCTCTCTAGTCAATGTCATAATAAATTGAAGTGCAAGTAAAATTCATGGTATATCTTGGATTCTTTTAGGAGCTGTAGTAAATTTGGTCAAAGTCAGGCAATTTTTTAAAAAGGAGACACTCTTGAAATGCCAATTATAAAGATGCTTTACTTTTTTCAAAATCAGAAATAACTAGCATATTTCAGACCTACATCCACAGGTGGAAATTTAGTCATCAAAAAAGATGATGATGAGCAATGGAGGCAAGGCAAGTAGGGAAAGAATAGGTCTCAGTGTGGCAGAGACTGTCACCCTCGCCTTTCTTGTCTAAATCACAGTCAATCCATCTCCTCTGTTTTGCCTGATGTAGCTTCAGAAGTCGTGTTGGCAGTGTTCCAGGTAGATGCTAAATTGTCTCAATAATATTAATAATATTAATTGTCATTAATAAGATAAAGACTTCTTTTGTTAATTCAGTATTAAATATGGAAGTGTTGGGAGTATTTAAAAACCAATGAGAATCTAATCATGGAAACGGGCTCAAGCTATTGTAATTTCCAAAGAACATGATTAAGGGACTGAGTTAGAAGGTGGATCCTCTAAGTATAGAATTGTTTCAGGGATGAATTTGAAGAGGGCTTGGACTCTTGTGCTGGAAAGCTGAGCATCCTGTGTTTCCCTGCATGGAATGAAGCTCACAGATATCACATCTGTCATTTACGGCTGTGTGATTTTGCACAAGTCACTATAGGTCTGCGAACTTCTCTATCCTTATTTGTAAAATTCCATGATAAAGTTGTGTGGGAATTAAATAAGATCATCAAAATAGTTTTGCAAATTATAAAGTGTTATGGAAATAAGATCAAGAGAAAATTGATTTGTAACAAACACTAAGATAGCTACTTCAAAAGTGGAATGAAATTTCAAGATATATTGGAAGGATAAAAAGCATACTAAAGCCAATTTATAGCAGAATAAATCCTCCAAAATTATAAATCTAATCATAAGTAGGAGAAAATAACAGTGAAGGCAGGTCTAGGGGACCTCTAAGCCTAGAGAATCCCAAGGGGAGCTGGGGCTTCATCAGGGAGCTCAGTGGAGTCCCCATGCTTGGAGGAATTAGGCTCTTGTGCTGAGCAGTGGGCAGTGGTGGTGGTGTGAGTGGGCAGTGGAAGCAGAGGCAAGGCTGAGGTCTAGGTGCCTACTTTGCTCCCCACCCTCCAAGAGCAGTGGCAGGTGAGGGAAACCAGACAGACAGGCCCAAACCAGTCCCTCAATACAGAGATGAGCAAACACTTAAGGGAAACCCACACCTGACAAAGAGGCACCGCAGCCAACAAACAGAACTCTTTCCTCTGGTTAGAAAACAGTTAGAAGAAACTTATTTGTGGAAGAAAGAACAGAGCTCAGAGAAGGATGGCATCTGATGCTAATCCAGATCCAGGTGAGGGCTCACCTAAGCCCAGAGGCTCTTCCAGAGTGACTGAGCTACAGCCTGCACCATAAGCTGCACACCTTACTTCTGATGTGTCCTCAGTACTTAACTTTGGTGTTATGGAATATTTTGTCTGAGAGTTGTGAAATAGTTTGGTGTCCAGGGGTCCTTGTGAAACTGACAATGGAGTGGGCAGAGATGCTGCCACGTGGGGGTGGCAGGTAAGCACTGAGCTCCTACATTCTGTGGACAGCTCCTGAGAAAGCACTAGGCAGAGGTGGTGCCTGCTGAGAAGGTAGCAAAACTTAGATCACATGACTTTGGATTGTTTTTTAGAAGCCAACTTCCAAATGTGACAAGTGCACACGTTTATCTGAACACTTATCAAGTGTGAAGTGTGGAAGTGTGCGTATGAAAGTCTGTGGGAAAGAGTTCCAGACGTACTTCTGTTTATACTACTTCAGTTGCTTCCACAAATCACATAACAGTTAAATAACCACAGTGAATGATAGTGTAATGCAGATGTATGGTGCAGACATGGGCTGCTACAGTATTCGAAAAAGGAGGAGTCGTTGTGAATTGAGAATTTTCCCTGAGAAATTTTCCTGGATGTGATGAACAATATTGACTTTTAAGATTTCCGATTGAATAGCAGAAAAAGTGAGAACATTGGAGCTGGACCCACGCCTTGCAGACTCCATGGATTCTGAAGAGGTGTATGGTTCCTGTGATTAAGGAGAGCTACTGAACTCCAAATCTCCATATCAGACTTTGGAAACAAAGCAAGAAAGAACCCAAAGTGCAATGGACAGGGAAAGAATCCAATAAGAGCGCCACTCTAAGAACTTACCTAGCGGGATCAAGGACCTCTGCCCTTTGTGGCTATCTAACAGCTTTCAAATAGTCTCTGAATTTGATTGTCCCTCTGTTAGGATTTCTACCTGCTACTGGGCTTGGGGTGAGCTGCTTTGTTCCCGCTGTGCTCCCGCCATGATGTGCCATGGGGCCACTGACTGACAGCTGAAACCTCCCAGACTGTGCAGCAGAGTAGACCTTTTCTAAGTTGATGATCTCAGGTATCTGTTATCGTAACAGAAAGCTGACCTAAATACTGCCTTTCTTAGGTAGAATGTTGCTGGTATGTAACGTAGATTCCACTAATCAGTCCCAGACATACAACTTTGGAGTGAGTTATGTGAGGAAATAGTCTGAGTGCAGGTCTCAGTGGCTTGGTTCTGGGATGGATGGGAGAATTACAGTTATGTGGTGAGATTCTTTTTGCAAACTCAGCCATAAGCTTATTTCTCTTGCCCTCGGAGCCAACTAATATCCAGTAAATAATTCCTTATGTGCTTAAACTAGCTAG
The DNA here is from genome assembly GCF_052094955.1 of Ictidomys tridecemlineatus. NCBI lineage: Eukaryota > Metazoa > Chordata > Mammalia > Rodentia > Sciuridae > Ictidomys > Ictidomys tridecemlineatus. Next base: position 7,197,162 of record NC_135486.1, on the reverse strand, counting down.
AGTGAGTCCTCCTTTTGCAGCTAAGAGGCCTAGCTGACCTCTATGGCTTTAGGTAACCTTTGTAGGCCTTGGCTTTACACTTGCCCTCCACCCCTCACTGATTATCAGGTGGGTCACATGAAGTCTAAGCAGTGAAGGGATCATGCGTAACTCACAACAGAAGCCAAGTAAGGGCCCACTGCCACTCTCTATCTGTCACTGTTTGTTCAGAAGAGATTTTCCTTCCTTGCTCTCAGTGAACGCGAGTGGATTCCAGGCTTTTCTCTGATGGAGGCATGGCCATTTTAAGTATTAAACAATCTGTTAATTACTATTACACAGATTTCAATGTGGGACTTAGTGGCACCGGGGCACATTCTCTCTAACAGGGAAGGGGATGAAATTGGTTGCTTCTCTGTCTCCTCATCTCCTCTTCTTCTCCCTGGGAATTGTTGGACAGGGAGTGAAAAATGAATTTTAAAAAACTCCATTAATTGAACTGACCAAAAAAAAAAAATCAGTTTAAACGCGGTGTACGTTCAAAGCAGAGACTTTCATGAAGTACTTCTGTGGCTCTTTGGGAGCCATGGTAGGCCTCTTGGACTTCATTCAGTTTCCTTGTCCTGAGCAGACAGTTCTGTCATCTAGATGGTCACGCATACCTTTCTGGGAATCCAGCCTTCATCTAGGTTTTGCTGTTGATGTGTGGCTGGCTCTTGCAGTTATATCAGACAAGCACCCAAAGTGACCCTACTCTGGTCCTTCCTGCACATGGTCTCATTCCCATCCCTTCCCCTGACCAACTCCAGCAGTATTTCCCATCAATACGCCAGCCTTGCCCTGTTTCTGCCACCTCTGTTTGAATCAAGACAAGATTCTTATCAGAGTTTCAACTCCTAACTTTCAACTGCAGTGGTCCATATTAAGATCTTAAATGTTAGCCCCTGGAAGCCAACACTTCTCCTATGATGAGATAAGACACTGAATAATGTTGATATGGAAATAAAGGACAGGTGTATGTTTTGTTTAAAATAAAATGTTCTAAAAATTCAACAAATTGAACTCAGCAGACCTATATGCAACAAGTAGTGAGCATGTGTCAGAGAAATGGTGACAAATCACTGCTGGAATGATCTTGTTAGAAGAGTAGATTCTTAAAGAGTGTGTAATTATATTATTAAGAGAAAATAAATCACATTAATTCAATGGAAAATGTCTGGATGAATGATACTGACAGGAAAATATGGGAAATTTTGAAACTGAGAGAAAAGACCATGCCAGGAATTTGGCTTACTGAGGAGGTGGTTTCCTTTATGTTTGCTGCGCGGCAGTTGCTGATTGGGAGGTTGTGTCCTGAGGGTACGCCTCACCTCGAGTGATATCTGGAAGTCTCACTACTGACTTCAAATGCCGCATCAAGTTTGGCTTGGTTTCTGGTGTCTACAGGAGTTTTGTGCACAGCAGCGAATACTGACAAGGCTTTTGCTTCTCTGAATTATCTCAGGAAACACAAAAGCTAAACACTAGGAGTTCTTTAATGGATAAAGTTATTATCCATTGATCAGAGTCTCAGAATCCTGAAACTGGAAAGCAGGAGATTTAAAAGTTGTATCAACCCTGGTTAGATCACAATCTTCATTATTAACTTCTGCTGGAGAGTGGATTTGGAGGGAGAGGCCAGAAGTAAGAAAAGTAAGAAGTCCTGTGAAGAAATAATGCTAAGTTGAATTTACATACCTCTTTAAACTAATTAAAGACACATTTTATTTCATCTTCTATATACAACATGCCTGAAAGATAGGTAAAGAACAGAATTACTTTTGTTTTTCTTAATTTACTTAGGAGTCAACAGTAAAGCTTTTAAAGTCCTCCTAAGTCCACAACATCTGGCAGAGACCTTAAAATAAATACCATGCAAATTAACAAGATTATATATGTAAATCTCCTCCTCCTGTAGTCATTATCTCGGTGCCAAAGTTTAAAAGTGAAGCTCAACAAATAGAGTAAAGAGAGTAATTTTATATTGCTAAAAGGCACAACTAGCACTGAAGACAAATATATTGTACTTTTAGGCACAGATTAACATATAAACAAAATATATAAGAGAAAAGTTATCAGAAATTCAGAATATGCTGATAATAGTTTATAGACAGACACTGACATCACAAGCAATCTACGACATACAAAGCTTTAAAAAATTCTGAGTCTTGGTTTTCTTATCTGTAAAACTGGGTTGATATTTGCTATCAAATTTATTAGGATTGATAGGGCTGTTTTCAAATGTAAGGCACCAAAGACAACAGCTGTTATGAGTTTGTACCCAACATACAGTAGTAGCTTTAAAAACATAGAAATTGTAGTAGCACATAGGAGTAGCTACCTTAAAAGCATATAATTCACTTTCTTTTAGAGAGTTGTAAAATATACACAAAATTAGACATAAAATACAAATAAAAGAATAAATTCTCCAGATTATGTTCCCTATTCATAGTGCAATACATTTTTTATTAGAACTGGTGTTGGCCAGGCACTGGATCACCGAGTCAAGTTGCTGCCACTACCTTGAAACACCACATCTCTATTTTATTTTTCTTACTGTTATTGAAAAGTAATAACAAAAACAAATAAGTAACAACAAAAGTTTGTAGAAAAGGTTAAAAACTACAATGTAGTGCTTGCTTTGTATATACACGGCCCTAGGTTCAATCCCCAGCACCATAAACAAAACAAAAAAAACTACAATGCAACCATTAAAATAACACCTAAGTCTATTAGTTAAGAACAGACTTTGTTGTTAACAACAAACAAAAATTAGAGCTCATAATACAGTAGCTTTGGGAATAAAGTCAGAGATTCTCAGAGGTCAATTCATAGTTTTCAATGTTTTACTATTAAAAATAATAAGAAGATAAAATCTTTAACTTCTTTAAGGAAGAAAAACAAACCCATTAAAAGTCTTAAGGGTATTAGCAGAAATCAAGCAAAGCAAAAGCCTCTAAAATAAATGGTTAAGCAAAAAAAATATAAAGGTAGAATCAACAAACCCAAGAACCCATAATTGTACTTACAAGATTCTGGAGTCTCATCAAGCAAAAAGTTGAATTAAAAGGAGGAAAAACAGTGTCTGGGTGACTGATTGTTAGCAAGAGCTCCCTGGACAAAGATGAAGGAGGCCTCCTGGGAGATGAGCGGCAGGTAGCTTCCTGACTTCTTGCAGATGCGGCTGCCTTTCCCAGGAAGGCACCCAGAGTAGAAAGTTCCCTGTGAGACAGGGACAGAGAAGAGGGGGGCTGCTGCGCCCTGGAGTGAGCCAGTGCCTTCAGGAGAGACGACCTGCTGGGGCTTTTCCACTTCTTCTCTGGCAGCCGTGAAAGTCTGGCTCACAGGACACCCACAGCCTCCTTCTGGGGGGAGAGAGGAGAGGTGCTGAGCATGGGGCACAGGAGAGACCTCACACCAGCTGCTGTCAGAGGCTGTCACTGCTGCAAGGTGCAGGACTCCCTGCGTCATGCTTCATAAGTTAGGAAGCCCCATGAGACGGGGGACTAGACAGGGTTGCCAAGTCCAGCAGGAGTTTCACATGCTGGTGTTGGCCAGGCACTGGATCGCCAAGTCCAGTTGCTACCACTACCTTGAAACACCACATCTCAGGATCACATCACATCCTTACTGCCCAGATGACACTGTGACAGGAAGATGGCCTCATTTCACAGCTGGCCTCCATGTGTCATGAGAGAGCCCTGGAAGGGCCTATGTCACATCCAGGTCAGGCAAGGAGAAACTGTCTGGGGAGTGGAGTCCATAGCATTACAGATTAGCAACATGAAAAAATATATATAAATAAAAAATATAGAAGGGGCTGGAAATAGCTGCCAAGTGCTTATGGCCACATTCAATTCAGTGTGCTAGACATAGAGATTTCCTTTTATTTACTGTGGGCTTCCTGAATCCTAGAGTAGTTGTCCTTTATCAATTCTGGATCTCAGCCATTATCCACTCAAATGTTGCCTGTCTGAGTTCTCTCTTTCTCTTGGCTTTTGGTCTCTGAAAATTCATCATTCCTAATTTCTCAGTGACTCTCTAAAAAGAGCTTTTGGTGGGGCTGGAGTTGTGGCTCAGTAGTAGAGCGCTTGCCAGGCATGTGTGAGGCCCTGGGTTCAATCCTCAGTGCTTCATATAAATAAATAAATAAAATAAAAGATCCATTGACAACTAAAAAATACTTTTTTTAAAAAAGAGCTTTTGGGGGGACATATCATCCAAATATTATTTTTTATGCCCTTTCAACTGGACTCTACCAAGTGATATAAGTAATAAAAATGATCATGAGATAGTCTATTATAATTTAATTAATTAATTAATTAATTAATTTAGCTTTTTTCTCCCTTCAGAAATGGGAGGACAAAAGTCAGAAACCTAGGCACCATGAGCTTACTTGGCTGTTTTTCTGGTCTGAGTGGGATCCACACTTTACAGTATGTAGTTAACTAAGAGGTCAAAAGTTGCCAAAGTTGATTGCTCATAAAGGAGGAAAGTCGCAAGGTGATGATGGAATGTCAGTTCTCAGTGACAGGGAGGAAAGAAGCCTGCCTGGCTCAGCAAGCACACAGATGATTCAGTCCTCTTCCCAGGGGTGCTAGGTGTGAGCCATTGGTAAGAAACAGCAAGCAAAGTCTGAGAAGGAAGCAGTGAGCACACTCACTTGCAGCAGTTACACAGCCAACAAATGATTTTAGTCCTCAGGTGGCCAATCTGGAAAGAGGTGCACAAGCAGTTTCCAACAGGAGTCTTTTAAATCCAGACACCCCCGTAGCAGTTCCCACATGTGCAATTGAAAACGGTTTTCCTCACTCTAGGAAGGAAGCTAGTCCGACTCAAATCCCTCACACACAACTTCTCACATACAGCCAGGAGTACAGATGGCAGTAAAGGGTCTCTTGGGAGCAGAATCCTCCTGGAAAGAAATACAGGTTGTTACATATTCATTTTCCTTCTGCAAACTGTCTCTTGGGTGCCAATGTAGGCTAGCTATGTTTGGAATGCAAGAAAGAATCTCAGGAATTAAGTGAGAACACTGATGGCAGAAAAGGGTCTTCTTGGGAGCAGAACCTCTTTCCCCCTGGGGATTAGGAATAAGTGTGTCCCACTAGGTTCTGCCCATCTGATGAAAAGCAGCAGGACACGTGACTCGTGGCCCCAAACTGAGATTGGGACCCACGTCCTTGCTGCTCTGTGCTTTAATCTTCTGTGAGGCACAGACGTGCCCAGGGGAAACATTCAAGTTTACTAGCTGATGCAAGTTCCCGCTCCAATTTGTTGCTTTCAGTTATTATGTGCTTATTAAAATACATCTGATTCTGCCAAAATCCTGCTTAAAATTCTTCGATGAATCCTTGGTGCCATATAAGAGCACTGAGGATTGTAAACACTGGCTACTTCCCGACTCCATTATTCAAAATATTTTGGTTTTCCCTGGTCATAGCTTGGGTCTCACACTGAATCAATGAGTTTTCTGTCCAAGGACTTCTGGGCGTGAGGAGACACGCACACATCAGTCAGTCAGTCCATCTCTGAGGGGAGAAGCGGTAAGAGGTCAAACTCAAGAACTGCTGGGACCAGGGTTTATCCAAATACAGAGAGAACTGCTCAGCAGTGGGAGAGGATGACTGCTCTTATGCACAAACAAAACAGGCTGAAGGAGAGTCCTGGCAGCATTACGCCTCCATTTCAGCTGGGTTTCATTATATGGTTGACCTGGCTATCTCTGCATCCTTGGAAGATGAACGTGAAACGTTACACAGAAATTAGGAAATGACATGCCACAGAGAGCACTGTAGGAGCACACCCTTCAGGGTGGTCTGTCCTCACAGCTGACCAGAGGCTGAAGGTCTCCATTCACTTCCAGGTTGTTCCTGGCTCATGAAAAAATCTGAAAACAGTATTTAAGTTCTTTTTTTTTTTTTTTTTAACTTTTTCTGCTTTTTGAAGCTAAATCTTTCCAGCAATATGAGATGATCCCAAGCTTCTTGAAAATATCTGATAATTTGATTTTGAAAAACGTAATATGTTTGGAACATTCAGTGGAAAGAAATACAGGTTGCTACATATTCATTTTCCTTCTGCAAACGGTCTCTTGGGTGCCAATGTAGGCTAGCTATGTTTGGAATGCAAGAAAGAATCTCAGGAATTAAGTGAGAACACTGATTATCTGTAAAGCATTCGTTTAGGCTTCAAGATCGAGCAAGCTTGTGCTGTTTGAAGTTGGTAAATGGAAACTTACACTAAGAAATTTCCCTTTCGTTGTTAGCACAAGTCAATACCTGGGAAGCCGCTTGGGAAAAGGCGCAGCGGGTGTGCCTCTGAGGAGTGCTTCCTTTTCACTCCTGAGAGCCTGGCGCAGCTCTCAGCTGTGTTAGGCAGTGGCTGAGGAATCCACCGGCCCCCAAACAGGGCCAGGAACCTATGGCTAGCACCGTTATCAGCCCATTCTGGTACTTGACTTTTCCAAAAAGAATCGGAACACAACTGCACAGGAGCAAGGTTTTCCCTTCGTAGGCTCCAGCACAAGTAAGAGTTCCCAGGCTGGCTCAAACAAGACGCCAGAAGCAAGAAGCCCAAGGTTTCGTTTCTTTTGTTCCTAAGGTGAGGAAGGTCCCGACTCCTGATGTCATCTCATGTAGAGGGTGCTCTCCATCATGGGTCCTCAGGCAAAACATGTCTCATTATCATCTTAGGTCTTCTCCTTGGGTATGGTTTTTACTATGCCAAGAAAGCAAAGGTTATGGTAGGTTACTTTAGTGTCTAATATGAGCTTGCATTTGTCCCCAACCCCCAACTCAGAAAAGCCCCTAAGGTATTAAGTCAACAAATACCTGGGGAAGTCAAACTAGTACAGGTCCTTGTTCTTCAGGTTAAGAAGTAACTTGTCGGGCTGGGGCTAGGGCTCAGTGATAGAGTGCTGGCATGTGTGAGGCACTGGGTTTGATCCTCAGCACTACATAGAAATAAATTTAAAAAAAGATATTGGGTCTACCTACAATCATTTATATATAAATATATAAATATACACATATATAAATATACACACATCTATATAAAATTAACTTGATAACTGTTGTTTTTAATTCTTTATTTCATGGTGTATTTGCTGAGCCTGCTGTTCCTACTGACCCTGTAAGATTATTCTGACTGCTCAGCCCCATGGAATGCACATGAGAAAGATGCCACTGGTTCAGTGTCAAAAGAGAGAAGGGTGCAGAGGTAGAGGAGAGGAGCTGGGCGCTGGAGAGGTGTCATGGGATCTTAATAACCAGGTCTCTAACTGGGGTGCCACCCACCTGTAGGTATACCAAGGATTAAGGCATAGGTGGCCCAGGGCAGTTTTAGGGAAATCAAATTCCAGATCCATATTTCCATAAAGCCCCACCCCCCCCAAAAAAAAACCCACAACACATTGGGTTGTCCTTTCCAACCTTTTCTTTTGAAAAGAAATCCTCCCAGTTCACTTGAAAAGTATTACAAGGAGAAGAAGGTGGAGAAGGTAAGGCATCCGGGGAGTGACTGAAATACCAGCATTGGCTCAGCCTCCTTTAATTAGACCTTCTGGGACTCAGAAAATATCCCTAAGTATGGAGCCCTGGTGTGCTGAGTGCTTTGAACTAGAAGGTCTCCATGACCTTCCACTCTCCTGGCTGTGCTTTGCCTTCTCCATATAGTACGGGGAGAGGATTTCTCTGCACTTCCCTTATTCCTTCAGAGAGATGCTCTAAAAAGGAAGTCAATTGCTAAAAGCCCCTTCTCTGGGAATCCACCCTCCAGGGAAGAGAAATCCACAGGGGAGGAGATACCATGCCCAGACAGAATTTGTCACAGTCTATCACCCATTCTCCTGAGGGACTCCTCCAAGACTTGTGACCTGTGACACCCTTGACCTGCAGAACAAGACAGCCGCTCTTCACTATCAGTTTCTTCCTCTCACCCTTCCATTACTTCTTCTCCCCTCCCCCTGAAAGCCCCAAATGCTTGTTCTCTTCTATAGTGGAAGTGCTTAAAAACCTCAAATTGCTGCCCCTTCTTGGAGCCTCATATGGTATTTTGTGGGACTCCAGTGTTTATGAACATAATTGAAATGACTTTTCTCCTATCATTATATCTATTGTTGGGTTAATTCATAGAATCAATTATCAAAGCTTCAGAAGTTAGAGAGAAAGTTTTTCTTTCTCCTGTGACACTGGTTAATGCTTTACTTGCATATTTTCTACCATTTCAAGGAGAACTATGCTGGAAATTATATCCTCTGCAACTATTTAAATTTATGATAAAAATTTTAGATTATAAATATGCAAAACCCTGCAGGTAGTCCTTTCCTGCTTGGCCATGTGGTAACTGAATCTGCAAACAGAAACCATGCAATCTTAAAGGAAGGGATCATGTCATATAATCTTTAAGATTTTTCTCAAAATAGTAAAAGTTCTTTCACTGTCAGTTATGAATGTACATAGAATTAATACTTAGTACACTGTAACTTAAAACACTGGGGACATTAATAATTTAAACTTTGAGAAATAGAAAGTTCAGCGAGAGCAGTATGGGCAGTTCTCACCTTCTTCTAGTGGTAACTTAAGAAACAGGGTAGTTTCTTGGTAAACTGTCATACCCCTTTGTACACTTGGGTCTACTTCCATTTGTACTTTGTACTCTCAACACTATAATTATCTCTCAGAGTTCTTTTCATGTGAAGTTCTTTTGACAACATCATTTCCTCTGGGATTCCCTTTTTTGTTACAACTGCTTTTCTCATTGCTGTCTGTGAATTTGCCTTTACTAAGTTCCTCTGGCTGGACTACCCATCTAATCCAGAAGTGCTTGGAAGATAACACCAATAACACTTCCATGGCTAGTTATTTATTCTCCAGGTTTTCTCCAATTTTTAAAAGGGTATTAAAGTAAAATGTCTGGAGGCCACTGGTCTACAAGGAAAGCAAACTTGATAGACAACCGTGATGATGGACATTTCTTGAAGAGCTTTATCCAGTGCTTAGATTTGTGCTAAGCCTATGGTATGGGGTACAGTAAAATCCAGGAACCCTTTCAAAGTTGTAAATCACCTTGTACAGACAAGGCAAACAGTGAATAATAAAAAGCACTGGGGCATTTCAGGGCAGAAGGGGACTGAAGATTCAGTTTGGGTTGGCCACAGGAATGCTTGACTTGTAAAGCTTTTGTTACAGTGTGAGCATCAAAGGTGGTCTCTCCAGAGGCAGAGGAGAGTTCTGTTTTCAGTTTCTAAGTTTCAGGCTCTTAACTTTATCTCAGAGAAGAATTTAAGAATACATCAGGTATGAGCATCAGAGGGAGAGATTTATTATAAAGGGAAGGCACACACTCTTAGAGCAAAGTGCAGGTAATCTCAAGAGTGAGACCTTCAAGGGATTGAGGCCAAACATTTATTAGGGTGAATAATTACTGGAATATGTGTGACCTAAAGGAGTTGGGCTTCCCTTGGGACTGGGAATATCAAGCAAAACTGTGTTTCCTTATTAGAGAGTCTGGTCTAGTGTATAGGCTTTAGCTTACATTAGTGTCTCTGGCAGTTGGTTGGTTGAATGGGTGATCAGGCCAGAGGGTCATCATCCAATCAAATGTCAGCCCCTATCCTCACAAAGTTAATAGTGTCTTTCTATCAAGGACTGGATCCTGTTTTACTACATTCCAGAAAACTTTCAGGAAACTGGAAATGCAAAGTAATTTATGGGATGTTTAGTATATCTTTATATCCTGACCCGTTGCTGTCCCTTAGGCTCATTTGCCTGCCTCATGAGGTGTTTATGAGTTGTTTGTTCTCTATTTTAGCAGCATATTTTCCCTCTAGACTCAGTATTCTCTTGATATCACTGAATTTCTATCTCACCTTCATTTAAACCCTCTCATTTTATAACTAGGAAGGCAAGATTTGCTCTCACACACTAGTCAGTGTTGAAGTCTGGGCAGAAGTCAGATCTCTGAAGGTGGTTTGGCACACTATTTTGTTTTAAAAGAATCTAGTGGTATGGGGTTATGTTGGGAGTCGCCCCGGCTCCAAAGACTAACTTCCTCATTCCCCAAGAAGAGCCATCCAATGGTGAGCCCTGCTGGCTCACATGATCCTTACCCACCAATCAGAGCCCTGCTGGTTCACCTGATCCTTACCCACCAATCAGACTAGCCCTGCTGGCTCACCTGATCCTACCCACCAATTGTTGAGAGCCACAGCCAAAGGGGCCCCAGCAAACTTCCAGCTGCCGGCTGATGATCCAGCTGCCAGCAAACTTCCAGTTGCCGGCTGATGATTGGCTCACAGTGGCCCCAGCAACATCTAGCTGATTGGCTCCTCTGCGGTGATGTTCATTGGGCTGTTTCCCTGCCCTTCAGACTGCCAGCTGATGATTGGCTCACAGCGGCCCCAGCAACATCTAGCTGATTGGCTCCTCCACGGAGCTGCTCATTGGGTGACTTCTTTGGCTCTGCCCACGCAACCCAGCCAATCGGCCTCAAGAGCAGGAGGATTGTGGGAGGTTGAGAGGCTGGTGTGTGGGGGAGAGGCGTGTGGAAGCCGGTGGTGGCAGTTGGGCTCTGAGGGTTTTTCCCTGGAGCTGTTTTGTTTGGCGTTTGTAGTTCTAAAAATAAAGTTAGTTTCTTTTTGACAAGTGGCTCCTGATTTGTGCCAAGCCAGACTTCGGCAACCAATCAAAAAGCACCTCATGCCAACTGTCAAACCACCTCTGGCTCTATAAATATGCAGAGCTGTTCCTCAATAAACGGGCATTTTTCTCCAATGGCAAGCCTTGATGTTCTTTCATTGGTGCCGAAACCCGGGAGGGGGAATGCCTTGCTGCTTGAGGGCCCCCTCTCCCAAGGCTTACAGACCTCGTCCACTCTTTCGAGCGCTGCTGCTACTCACACAACACCAGCTCTTCAGTAGGTGAGTTCCCCTATTGGGTAACCAACTTCAGATGGGCTACGCAGGGGCTTTGACCGTGATTGTCCGGCAAACCTCTGACACCCAATCTCGAGGAGAGAACCCACCCCACTATGACCTTCATGGTCATGCTGGACTCTCTGGAACCCAGTTCATGAGTGGGAGGTCCTGAGGGGTGGAAGAACAGGCACTCCTCGCTCTCTCTCTCTCTCTCTCTCTCTCTCTCAACCACCCTGTCCCTCTCCTGACCTCTGGGGGCCTCTTCTTCCCTCCCTGCAGACTCCCCTTTTTAAATTGTGCACACACAATTGGCCTTACTATTAATTAGACAAAGTCAATGGCCCCCAGGAGGATCCCTAGACCCTGCAATTCTCAGAGATCTGTTTAACTTCTGCGAGCGCTCGAAAAAGTGGAAGGAGTTCCCCTATGTTGAGGCTTTTTCTCTTCTTCATTCTCACCCTACCTATCGGGCAGATGAACCCCCTCCCTACCGACCTCCCCTGTCGACTCCACCCACCCCCTCGGGTGCTCCCCCTGACTCGGCCGACACCTTTAGTTCCCCCCAAACTAGGTCCAGCCCCTAGTCCCACAAATCATAGCCCCTTTAAGAGAGGTTGCTGGACCTGAGGGCATTATCCAGGTACATGACTTGTTCTCTATGAATGACCCATGCAACTTGAGTGAAGGTTGGGCTCATTCACCACAGAAGAGAGTTTCAAAAGGGCCCTCCAGGCTTAGAGCCTCACTCATATGTTATTGGCTAATACTCTTCTTCCTGAGGAACGTACCAGAGTCTGGGAACTTGCCAGAGCCCAGGCGGATGAAACTCACCGAGTTAATCCCAATCACCCTACGGGGCCACTTGCTGCCCCAGATCAAACTCCCAAAACCCCAGATGGCCGTCATGTCCTTATGACATATTTCCTCTCACAGAACTACCTCGGCATCTGGGCCAAACTAAAAAAGCTCAAACAAGGAAGGCCCCGCCATCCTCCTGACCGAGAAATTTCAGATGCTCGCCCAGGTCCTGCAGGATGCTTCCTTGGGTCGCCGCCCATCACCGAAAACCCCCTGGGCACCTGCTTCAAGTGTGGCAAGGAGGGACATTGGGCCAGGGCATGCCCCACACCACGCAGTCCGCATACCCCATGCCCTAAATGTCAACAACAAGGTCATTGGGGGCTCTGACTGTCCTAGATCTCATAGGAGACCTATGGCCAGGGAACCCTCTGACCTTCTGGGCATGGCAATCAATTGATGGTGCCTTGGGTCCCTGGCCATAACAGTCAATAGACAGAAACCCAGGGTGCAGATTCAGGTGGATAGGTGCAAGGTTGACTTTCTCCTTGACACCAGAGCTACCTTCTCAGTCCTGACAGAATTCTGGGGGCAAAGAGTTGCAACTTCTTAGCAAGGAGTGCCGTCCACCTCTCCTATTGTCGTGCTAGGAGGAAAGACCATCTATCCAAGAAAGACTCCCCTATTACTCTGTTCCATAGACAACTTCCCATTCTCTCAGACGTTCCTAGTTATGCCCCAATGTCCAGTTCCTTTGCTCGGCTGAGATATTCTCTCTAAATTCAATACAACAATCAACATGCGGGCTCCTGGCATCAGTCAGGCCCCAGAATCGGCCTGTTCATTTTTTATGGCCCTTTTGGCAGAAAACTGGCCATTGTGCTCCACTTGGGAGGCTGACTTGAAATACCATACTAACCTAGTTGACCCTATTGTATGGGATACCCACACCCCCTCCACCATTTCCTGATTATTCAGGACCTTCTTAGCAAGGGGTACCTCCGTCCTGCTCATTCCCCTTACTCCCATACTAGCCGTAAAAAAGCCCAATGGGTCCTACCTACGACTCATCAACACTTCCGTTAGGCCCACAAAGTTCTTCTGGGCCTACAACATACATCCTTTGGTTCCCAACCCATACACCCTGCTGTCTCAGATCCTCCACACTGCCACCCAGTTCTCGGGCATAGATTTAAAGGATATCTTTTTGCCTTTAACCTGGACTGTCCTGCCTCAGGGATTTCGAGATAGTCCACACCTCTTTGGACAAACCTTGGCCTCTGACCTCCAATCTTTTCACCCCCAGTGCCCCGAATCCACCCTCTTACAATTTATTGATTATTGTCTGGCAAATCTCTTTGCCCACCTGTGGGGAGGAAAGCACCCCACCACAGCCTTTAGGCTATGGTGGCCCCCAGGGACTCCTTCCTTGGGCAGATTCGAAAGTCCTAGTCCTCTCACCTTAAGACTCCGCCGATAGAGAGATGCTTACCCTCCCCTTCCTCTCTCTTGCCCTACCTCTCCCTTCTTTCTGGCCCTGGGAGTATCCGGCCTCTCCAGGAGGGGTCCCGAAAAGCCTTGGCCAAGGTCTCCCACTGCTCCGGCTCCATCCAGGACAAGAACTTCGACTGTCAGGATTCGGTGACGACCAATCTCTGCAGCTCGAACCTGCCACTTAGGCACTCCTGATTTTTTGGCTCTAGCGGGGATGCCCCTTTTGCTAATAAATCAGTTTCCTCCTTCTCTGAGTCCTCTTCCCTCCTCCTTACATGGGTAATGTGTCCTCTCTGCCAGTCGACTCTCCCCTACAATGCCTCTTGGATCAAATATAGCACCCAGGCCTGGCCCACTTATCCCTTAGACAACCAAAGCAGATGGCCCCTTTTTGGGTCCCTGGATCCCTTCATTCTAAGGAATCTCTTCCAGGCTTTCTTCTTGCTCCGATCCAATCCTGCTCTCTGCACCCCTTTCAAACAAATTCTTCTAGCCCATCCAAAGGGTGCTCAACAGATGACAGAGTTCTCCTACTTAATTTCTTGGCCTTAAAGAGATATCGGGCCTCTCCACAAAAGGCCCAAATAGCATGTATCTAGGGTTCTCTATCTCTCAAGGGAAAAAAGGCCATTACAGTAGACAGAAAACAGCTTATTGTTTCCATATCTACACCAAAGACCAAATGTGACTCTCCTTCTTGGGTTTGGCTGGGTACTTCAGGGCCTGGATTCCTATATAATCTGGCCAAGGGTCCCCAAGATGTACCCCTAACTCTCAGCGGTAGGGAAGCCCTTTAAAAAGGCCCCCCTCTGGGCACCCACCCTGCATCTCTCCAACCTCTCCCGACCCTTCACCCTCTATGTAAAAACAGGGACAAAGTCTGGGCATTCTGTGTCAGGAATATGGCCCCACACTTGCACCAGTGACCTACCTATCCAAACAGTTTGACCCCACTGTCAGGGCTGGCCCCCATGCCTCAGAGCCCTAGCAGCGGCCCATGACCTCCAGAAAGAAGCACACAAGCTTACCTTTGGCTCCCCGCTAACCATCTCATCTCCTCACCATTAAAGGATTTCCTCACTTACAAGGGGCTACAGTCACTTCCTCCTTCCAGGGTCCTATCCCTCCTTGTCTCTCCTTGAAAATACCTCCACCTCTTTTCTGCCCTGCTCTCCATTAAACCCTGCCTCCCTCCTCCCATCTTCTCCCTCACAAGATCCCGTCCACAAATGCCTGGAGGTTTTAGAGACGATTTTGTCCTGCCCTGCCACCATTTCTGGGGACCCCTGCCCTCCTTGGACCTCGTCTGGTTCTCAGATGGTAGCTCCTTTATACACGAAGGGGTTAGAATGAGGGGTATGCTGTCGTTTCCCTCTCATCCATCATAGAGGCAAACCTCTCCCACCCAATACCACCAACCAACAAGCTGAACTCAGAGCTGCCCCAGGGCATGTGAGCTAGCGGAGGGAAAAACCCTCTCCCTATGTAATACGTCTTCCATATCCTGATCTCCCACGCAGCCATTTGGAAAGAAAGGGGCTATTGACCACCAGAGGGACGGCAGTCATTAATTCCACACTTATTTCTGGCCTACTACGAGCCTCCAGCTGCCTTCCCAACTGGGGATAATCCATTGCAAGGCCCCAAACTGACTCCTCCCTTACTACTATGGGGAATTCCAAGGCCGATCAAGCGGCTCCATCAGCCGCCTACAGAGCTTTACCTCCTCTCCGCTACTCTTGGTTACCACAGGGATCGGCCCGAGAATCCCCAACAGTTAACTCTTCCAGTTCCTCACTCTATTCCATTCTAGTCCACAGAGTCTCACTACTTTCCTTCACTCCTTTTTCACCCTTTCCCCACGTGATAAGACCCTCCTACAACAGATCACTTTCGCTTGTCGGATCTGCCAGAGAACCAATACCAATACGCCATTAAACCTTTCCCTTCTCATCAGGCCCGCCGTCGTACCCCAGCTGCAGACTGGCAGATTGATTTCACCAACATGCCCTGAGTAAAAAACATTTTTATCTTCTTATATTGATAGATACTTTTTCGGGATAGGCTGAAGCCTTTCCCACTTCCAATAAACGGGCCTCTACAGTAGTTGATCTATTGCTTACTCACATAATCCCCCATTTTGGGATGCCCACTTCTATCCCATCAGACGATGGCCCAGAATTCACCTCGCAGATAACTCAGGGACTGGCTCATGCACTATCACTCCCTTGGCAGTTCCATTGCCCTTACCGCCCCCAGGCTTCCGGAAAGGTTGAAAGGACCAATGGGTCCCTTAAAGAGACCCTCACCAAGCTCACCATGGAATTAAGCCTGGACTGGGTAGAGGTGCTCCCCTTGGCTTTGTTGCGCATTAGGGCCTTGCCAAAGAAGCCTTCTAATCTCTCACCTTTCAAAGTCATGTATGGCCGTCCCCTCGTTCCTCCCAGATTGCCTACAGAACCCCTACCCATCTCCGAAACCCACGCCCTGCCCCTCCTCTTCCATCTACGCTCTGAACTCTGGCGCTATCAAGCCTGGCTCCTTCCTGACCCCAGTCTCTCTCAAAACCCTACCTCCTAACACCTGGTCAACTTGTTCACTCTCACCCACTGGGGGAAAAGCCCCCTCTAAAGCCAAACGGGAGGGTCCTGCTCATGATTATGTGCACTCCCTTGGCAGCCGAACTCAAACTACCTAATAACCAACTTACCCCGTAGATTCACATTTCCAGACTTAAGCCCGGCACTCCTACACCTTCATCAGAAGAGCCAACCATTGTCACCTGTCATTAAGTACACTTGACAATGCTCCCACTCATTTCTGGCCTCTCTTGGTCCTCTCTTCACCCTATGTCTGGAGATTCAAGGCAAGTGACCCTAAGGGCCCTTCCAGCCAGACCTCCTTTTCTTCCTTTCAGATCCCCCCCCCCACTTGCTTGAATCTGGCCAGTAGTGGAACCGTTGTGTTGTCCTTCTGACAAACCACTTAGGTGTCCAGAGCATGGTGACCCCTGAATAAGTGTGATCATAAGAGAGCACTTTACCAGTTGCCTTCTGGGCCTAAGGAGAAACATGTGTGTTTTGTTTACCCTCCAAGTTTCATTGAGGTGTATATGGTGTGTAGGACCCTGCACATAGTTGGCGAGTACAGTTTGGGCATGTGCACACGCTGGTGTTCCCATCACCACCCTCTAACAGCGTCCCCATGCCTGGGTTCCTGGTGAAGTTGTTTCTTCCTGTTGCTTACATATACCCCTACCTGAGTTACCTTCAGTGAGTCCATGACTGTCCTGGGAGGCAACTTGAGCTCTCCTTGGGTGAGGTGTTGGGTGTGCTCTGGTCCAGCCCACCTGCTGTATCATCACTCTGTCTTCCTCTGTCTGAATGCTCTTTAAATCCTTCCTTTCCTCAACTTCTGCATCCTGTGTGGAGGTTACCCTATTATGGTGATTCAAATGCTCTGCTTCTTAAAAACCAAGGTGCTTCTTTGGGTCCTGCCCGTTTGCCAATAGAAGAGTGAGAAGCTTTGGTGTCATGAGCTAGTTACAGGCTTTGATAGAGTTTCTGCTTTTCCTATGTGTATGTGTGTGCATGTCTGAGTTCAGTTTTAAGTTCCCAGGGGAGGAATTCACCATCTTATGACAGCAGCTGGAGTGTACGTAAGTACCACTGAGACTCGCTGCTCAGACCAGTGGTTAGCTGGAGCATCTATGCCAAGTGTGATAGCACTTAGTGTGTTCACCTTCAAGTGGCTCCACAGGGCCTCCCAGTTCCGAAAGAATTCCAAGTATCAGAATTTAAGGTTGAGGTGTTTCACATAAAACCTGGAGAGATCTGACTGCTCTCAAAGGGAAATATGGTAGCTGGTACACCCAGGTAGGAGAGAGTTTGAAGAGCAGCCTTAATAGAGAGGGAAGGGAGCTAGAGTGGACTAGGAATGAAGAGTGGGATTGAGGGTGTTAGGTGCAGGTCAGGCTGGTCTGCAGGTCATGCCAAACAAAGTTAGCTGCAGAATGACCTGGCCTCTCAAACCCTCTGTCTGGTTCTATATCACCTGTTTGCTTCAAGCCCAAACACCCAAGCCCCCACTCAAGGCTGAACACTTAACCCCCTTTGTGCCAACAAGACAGCTTGCAGACCCAGAGATCCCATTAGATTTGGGCTATAAAAACTCCCTGTGCCTGTTCCTTCCCTTTATCATAAAGTTCATTCAGACTCAGGTGGGTAAAAAATTTCTAATCAAGCTTTTACCAGCCTCTCCTCAGGAATTACCAACTCCTGGCTACTGGTGATACCTCCAGTCGAGACCTATGCCGAATGGATTGATGTCATCGTGGATCTGTGGTGGCAAGGAACCTTCGTTGATACCGGTCTTCTCTGCCCTCCTGTGGAGGCTCCTTACTTCCCTCCTCTCTTTCTCCCACACCACCCCATTTCAACAGGAAGCAGCCAGAATGAGTCTACGCCCACTTTCATTTAATATCAAAGAGGGGGGAATGTTGGGAGTCGCCCCGGCTTCAAAGACTAACTTCCCCATCCCCCAAGAAGAGCCATCCAATGGTGAGCCCTGCTAGGCTCACATGATCCTTACCCATCAATCAGACTAGCCCTGCTGGCTCACCTGATCCTACCCACCAATCAAAAAGCACCCCATGCCAACTGTCAAACCACCTCTGGCTCTATAAATATGCAGAGCTGTTCCTCAATAAATGGGCATTTGCTCCGACAATGAGCCTTGTTCGTTCTTTCAGGTTATCCATCAGCAAGAAACAAAATCATTCTATTTCAGAATATTAGGGATGATGTTATTTCATATAAGACATGAGTGCCACTATGAAGGATAGGCCGAACTTTATTTAGCTAACTCAGTAGAAAGAAGTTGGGAGGAACTAAGGCCACAGAGTCAAGAGTCAAATGGTCTATGCTGGGGGCACAGTGAGGAGATGAGCCTGGCTGTTATGAGTCAGCTGACAATGCAGCATGGAGTCAAAAATGTTTGCTTCCCTCTGAAGGAGGGCATCCAAGTTGAGACCTCATCATGTAGAAGAAGGGGAATGTAGAACACTAGGGAGGAATGGGCAAGCCCAGTAAACCAAGATAATGGCACTTGGAGGAATTTAGATTCCATCTAATTTACAGTGGGTGAGGCCCCAGGAAACTGCAGTCATGAATAGGAGAGCTTGTCTCCTAGAAGCAGGCAGAGCGTACAGCATCAGCACAACTAGCAGCCGTGATGCAGAGAGCTTGGGCAGCCCAGGAGGGAAGGAAGGAAGGATTACTTGTAGGAATGGCACCTGGAGGAAGCAGGAAAGAGGAGGGAGTGGGAATCTTGTGTACAGAGGAGCAGCAAATTTTCTAAGGGGGGCTCTGAGTTCTGAGAAGATGAGGTGAAGAGAGACCAAAAGCCAGTCCCGGACAGTTACAACATTGCTCACAGCCACAGACACTCAGGTTATAGGTTCAGAATAACTGCAGTCTTTCAGGGCCTTGGCTGGGACCTCTCAGCTGTCAGGGTCACATGGCATGTAACCCCACTCAGTTCTAATCTATTCCAGGCCCTTCATTCTCTCCCCAAGGAGGAAACAGACTTGATCTCTTTCTTTGGGTAACTAGAGAGGGGGGACCTCATCTGACCACTAAAGATCCATGAGGTTGGGGAATCAAAGATGCACTAACAAAGGTTTGAAGCTGAGTCACTGAAGGAGGAAGCTGTCTCAGTTCTAAACCCAAAGCTCCCTTCTTTGCTTGGTTAATCCAGCAAGTAGCTGCAGCTCCTCAGGAATGTGCGATGGGAGGGAAGCAGATGGTTGGTTTCACTTTTGGAAGTCGTAACTAGTGTTGGCAGAGAATCTGGCTGAGATAAGACTGCTCCAGGGCTTCCTCTTCTCTGTGATGCAACTGGGGCTGGGAACTAGCAGCTGTGATGCAGACAGCTTGGGAGGCTCAGGAGGCTCTCCTGTGGGTGGAACAGCCAAAGGGGATTTTCTTTCAGTTATGAGAAAAAACTGGCATCTGTGCCCAGAGGGAATAGTAAATAGCTCAGAATTCTGCAGATGATTGGAGACATAGCGGCAGGGGCGACATTTGTGTTTCTGTTCACTTTGTTTGTCTGATTATAAGGAGTACCATGCATTTCCCCCAACTCTGGAAGGTTCTTGGTCTTGGACGCCTTCAGCAAAGAAGAAATGACTTATTCTCAAGGAAGGAAACTGTTCTTCCAGATCTGGCCCACCTTTACTTCTCACAGTGTATTTCTGACCCATCTACAAAAACTAGGAGGCTTGTAGTTGCAAAAATTAGGAGGATTGTAGTGGCAGAAACCAGAAGGCAGCTCAGCTTCAATTGCAAGTGCAGAAATTGAAGAACAGACTTCAGAAAGAGATTCCCTTTGCATCAGAACAGAACTGTTGGCTTGGACAAAAAGGACATGTGCTTTGCAAAGTCGTTTCCAAGAGTGAGGACGGAGTCATGATGACCCATAAACTGTCATACTTCCATTTACATAATGTATAAGTTACATTCGGCCTACTCTTAAAAGAATCATGTGTGCTGGTTTAGAAAAACAAACAAAATGAGCAACTGGTAATCACAGTAGAAATGGAAGCTCTTAGGGGAGGGAAGCATTTGGTTGGTAAATATACCAAAGGGAAAATCAACATGAACATGTATCTAAAAGAAAGTAGCCAAGAAGCCAAGTAAGCCAGAGGAAGAAAAAAGGAAGGAAAGGTGAAAGGGAGGGACTTACACATACTAAATACTCGGTGTTATGTTACCATTACGCCAACCACTTCACACAGCCTGTTTCCTCGAGTCTGAGAACAGCCCATTTTATAAATGAGGACAGAGAGTAAGTACATCACTTGAACGTTACAGGACTAGTAATTAAGACTGGGATGTGGCTTTTTCTTTCTGTGCATGGTGAGGACCCATGTGATAGGCCCTGTGACTAGAATGTGGATTCTGGAGAATCAGATGCCTGGGTTCCAGTCCTGGCTGTGTGCCTTCTGGAACACTCTATAACCTCTCTATGCTCCAGCTTGCAAATGAGAATAAAGAAGGTTACATAAGATGATCTACATAAGGCAACTAGAATAGTATCTGGAACATGGTACTTGCTTAAAAACTAGGAATGGATGGGGTACTAATTTGTGTTTTTGTATTTTTTTTATTCCCAGATGTTTCTTAAATATAGATTGAAATGGTGTCTTGTACTTCTTTACATGATTATTAGTACATGTCTGGCTGCAAATTTTTTGATCAGTTTTTACTGATTTCAATGTCCTCTATAGGGAGAATTGAAAGATGATTTAATCATTCATCTAGCTTGGCTGATCAAAATTTGTTCTTTATTAATGACAACTGTATACATTTCTTTCATCTTTAGAATATGGTATAAAATGTCACAGCTATAAATTGTTGCCTGAAGATAAAGCCTCAGAGAATTCCAGTCCTGAGATCTAGGACATGGTCCTTCAATAGCTGACAGTGACTGCCTCAGCAGCTAGTCCTAATGGGGGGGGGGCTTTCAGCTCCCCGTTTCCTATCCCCACGGGGATCATCTTCAGGGTGTGTGGAGTCCCATAAAGACTGAGTCATAGTGATCCTCAAAGCAATATCATACTAGACTCCCTGCCTTGGGGTAAAAACTAAGGTTCTGAAGTCTGATGAGGTTCACCAAGAGCAGGTTGCTCCTGGGGACAAAGTACATGTATAGGTGGTGCTGGGGCTTCATGGGCCCCACCTAAGGTACCAGGACCAATATGGCCAGCTTGGCTCCATGTGACTTCCTTGGATGCATCTTTTCCTGGTGGGGAGTCATGGGACCAAGTTGGCCTACCTATCTAGACAGGGTTTCCAGTCTTCTTTCCTAGTCCATCATTTAAAGGGTAAACTATAGATGTGGCTATGCCTCCACAGGCCTTGGAGTAGCCAAGCAGCAGATGTTTCCATCAGGGAGGGGAGGACATTGGGTGGGAAGGGCTGTGGACCGTGCTTAGACGTGTAGATTGTGTTAAAATCAACACATGCATGTGACATCCCGCAGGATTGAGAGTGGGTGGGGAGGCACGACAAAGGTAGGCTCTCAGCAATAGCATTTCCATATCAACTTTGAGGAGGTGAAAGTGGGTTCCAGATCATTATGAAGGCATATTTTTCAAAGTACGAGGCAGAGGGTGGTGGTGGTCCTGTATGTTACTTAACAGTTGGGTCCTTACTTTAACATGTTCCTATTTAGATGTATGGTGTGAGATCCTCACTTTGTACTCTTACCACTGGCTCCACAAATTTTGGGAGTGGTCCTGTTGGTGAGTGATAGTTCTGAGCCTACAATTCAGAATGTATCCCGAGCTTCTGTCCCAAAGTTCTTTCCACTATTGTGATGAACCTGACAAACCTTTATTAAAAACAACTATATCTCTTCTGGTTTTACTTTGCTGTTATGTATGGAATTTGAGGCTAAATTAGAGAAATTATGCTTATGCTAGGCTAAGTTAATAAAATACAGTTTTTTGTAGGCACTCAGGTTCATCTGATCCTTCCCATCCCAGGCACCTGTAACTGTGCCAGGGTCCAGGAGCTTGATTTCTTGTTCTTGCTCTCTTACCCCTCACCTCAATCCATTACATGACACCTGTGACCTTGGTGTGACCTTATCTCAATAATTATCACTTTTAGGAATATTTATATTTGTAGTCTTTATCTTTGTTCAGGACCTTATCCTGAGCAGGTATTGGGGTTTTGAGGGGTAAGAGATGAAGGGCTAACATAACTCCAATAAATCTCTAATAAGAATAACTAGTACTTAAGTAGCTCATACTGTAAGGGTCCAGCGAAACGTCGGAGTAAGAGACCACAAGAGACTGTCTTATGCAAAAGCAGAAGGGTGGGTTTATTTGGAGACCAGCATGCTGGGGCTCCCTCTATAACAAAGAGAGAGAGAGCCCTGAGAACCGCTTGAGCAGAGCTTATATACTTTTCTTGGAGAGGGCATGGAGGGAAGTTCATTGATGGGTCAGGGTGAGTGGGCAGTTTGCCTGCAACCAAGTGAGGGAGTGTATCCTGCAGTTTGGCAGTTGGGGACAGCACATTCTGGGAACAAGATTAGCAAAGAGTTCACAGTTGGGGACAACACATCCTGGGAACAAGATTTCAACAGTGTTTTGTTAAGCATATAGAAAAACAGAGTGACAAATACCTATTTTATTAACCTTTCAATACTATTTGCCAGTGCTAATCTAAATGTTAGATTAGACCTCAAAGCAACTCTACAAAGTTGTCATTATTATTAACAACATTAAGTTGGTACTGTTATTGTTCTCTGATGGGGCACAGGATATGTCATCCCAAAACATGGCACCTTGGCATCTGAGAAAACAGCGAAGTAGGAAGACATTGCTGCTCTTCCCTCTCCCTTTCCCGTTAGCAGATCATAAGACCTTCATTCCAGAGATGCCCTCGCTATATCTGGAACAAATGAATATCTTCATTTCTGAAGATATAGGGGAGATATGAACAAATGGTCCTTGCTATGTTCTTCCAAGTTTATTACTATTAGATCACACTCTGTCCAATCATACTTTTCTACTCCATCAGACATCATAACAATACACAGATCTGCTTGTTTCCGTGGGTCTTCATTGATGAGGGCTCCATGTCATGTAAAAATTATATTAAGTAGGTTTGTATGCTTCTGTGGTTTGCATAGGGCTCCAGTGTGTTTCCCAAGGATTCATGGGCTGATAGCTTGGCTCCCAGTGTGGTGGTGTAGGGAAGTGGAAAACACCTAAGCGGTGGACTCTAATGGAAGGTGACGGGGCCATTGCAGAGACTGCCCCTGCAAGGCATTACTGTAGTTCTCTCAGGTCCCCAGTTAGCTCTTATAAGAGCTGGCTGTTACAAAGAGAGGCCATCCCAAGTGCTGGGTCTCTTCTCTGTCTTGTTTTTTCCCTTCTGCTTCTCAACGATGTTGTGATGCAACCAGGGGGTCAGTCACCACGCTGCTTGGACCCTTCTGTTACCAGAATTGAAAGAAAAGTGGCCCACGACTGATTTACACACACCTGGGATAAGAAGCGGGTTTACTGTCAGGAGTCTAACAGGCTGCTCTGCACAGACAGAGGACAGCAGCAGCCACTCCCCCTTGAATGTTCCTTTTTATACGCTAGAATCTTGGCTGCTCGTTAGGGGTAGGTTTAGTCCTGGCTGACGTAGCAGGACATTCCCCTGATTCTGGGAAAGTTAAGTTGTTCCTTGGGAACAGTTTTCCTATGTTTCAAAAGGGGGAAGGAACAACGAATAAAAAAAAAAAGAGGGGGGGGACAGGGAAACTAACATGTGTCCTTTTATTTTCTCCAGGAGAGAACAGGGAAACCAGCACGTTCCCATCTCAGAGGCTGGTAAGTTGTCGCCTACCTCTCAGTGAGAGAGAGAGACCAGCATGTCTCCAGACCGGCAAGTTTTATCTCAGGCTAAATTTCTATTTCTTGAGAATAAGAACAGTATTCAGAAAGTGGGGGTGGAGAAAAGGAAGATGGTTGTAACTATGCCTACAAGAATCATGAGTCAAATAAACAACTTTATAAGTTACTCAGCTTCAGGTCTTTTGTTTTAACAATAGAAACGAAACTAATACATTTGCCTTCTTTTGATAATCTACCTTTTGCCATAGGGGTCTCAGCCATGAAGCAAAGATGAGAAGAAGAGACACTTCTTCTTTTCTATCCTTTTAGGAGACCAGGCACAGGGAAGTTATGTAGCTTGCATAAGATCACTCATCTTACTGGTGGCGGACTTAGCACTGGCACCCAAGTAATCTCTTCTAGAGGCCTTATGCCTTACCTTGATGCCATACTGCTTCGCACAGGAGGGCCGGCTTACCTAGTGTCCCCTTCTATGGCATCCGCACTGAGCTTCTGCACAAAGTGCTTCAGCACATAAGTCTGTGGAAACTTAATAAGAGTGAATTTAAAACTGTCTCAAAGAAGCTGTAGGATTTCACATATGTTAGGAGCCATACTCAGAAGAAGGAGGAAGATGAGTGGGTGAACTCCTAATTTCCCTTTTATCTGCTTTGCACAACATGGATTCACATATAGTTTATTTGGAAAAGGGTTCTGTTATTACGAGTTTAAAAGAGTTTGTAGCCAACAAAAAAAATAAAGAACTAAATACATAAGTGGCAAAACTTTTGATGTAGGTTCCACTTTAATCACAAGCACCACAATGTCTTGGGGGAGGATAGGAATGGAAGCCGATCAAACATGAACTTGACTCAAAGCTCAGGTACACTAGATGACTGAACAGGAGCTGAAAAGGTCTCTAAATGCTAAAGTTATAGACAGCACAAGCAAGCTGAATGACAGTGATAAATGCAAATTTAGAGATTTAGATACATAGAAAACCAAAATAAAATGGATTCACTGAATGGAGACACTGTGGCTTAGAAGGGGCACATATAAACAACTATCAATAACCGAGTTGAAATCAATAATTGAGCTCCGTATCATGTCCCAATAAAGGAAGCAAAGCACTCTGCTCAATGTTGCCCATACTGTCTGTGGCACTGTTTTAATTCCTGAGAAAACTTGACCAGGACATCAACAGGTTATGGCTCTTCTAGATGATGACTATAAGACAAGAGTGAGGAGATGACACAAGAGACCTGCTTATGACTTCTGGGGAAAGGCACAAAGCACCACTCTTGAGCATGGGTAGGGGTACCTGTGGCAGAGGGAGGGCCTTATTTGGCTCTGAAAAGCAGCATCAATATGGGGGACTCATAGGAAGATAGGCTTCACTTACCATCAGGAACTCTTTCCAAGCCTGTTAAATTGGGATGGTGTCCTGAGTGGGATTAATGGCTTCCCTGGAAAGACATTCATCCAGGGGCTGCTTATCCAGGAACGTGAGGAATTCATGCTCATTTCAGAAGTAGGGAAATCAGTTAAACTACTGACAGCTCTCAGATTACAGAATGACAGAATGCCATGATTCTTTTTAGTATAAAGAAAAGGAGGTAAAGATTAAGATGTTTCCCCCCACTTTTAGGTGAAAACTGAGATTTATATATATTTATGGAAGAGATAGCAAAGACGCCTTTGCTTGGGCTGCTATCACAGAAAACCTTATACCATGGTGACTTGTACACAGTATATTTATTTCTCAGTTAGGAAGGCTGAGAAGATCAACATGACATCAGATTTTGTTTGTGGTGAGGACTCTCTTCCTGGCTATTTAGGTGGCAGCCATATTCTCACTTGAACAAGACAGATCTTTTTCTCTCTGTCTTCTCATAAGGACACTAATCCCATCACGGGGCCTCTACTTTCATGGCCTCATATAAATTTAATTACCTCCCATGGGCCCTACCTCAAAATACTATCACATTGGGTGGTAGGGCTTTAATACATAAATTTTGGGGGGACACAAATCCTCCACAACAACTCAGTATTATATGTGTTTCTCTTTACTTCCCAGTCACCATGCATTAAATAGGGCTATATGATTTGCTCTGGCCACTGGTGTTTGCAGTGAGTTGAATATCATCACCCTAAAACTCAGGCCACCCAGAAAACTTGGAATGTGACAATACTTGGAAATAGGTCTTTGCATATGCAATTAGTTAGGATGAGGTCATAAGATTGAGGTGCACCCTAAATCCAGTAACTGGTGTCCTTGAAGAAGAGTAGAAGATGCACAAAGACACAGTGCAGGGCAGCGTGAAGATGGAGCTGACTGGACTGATGCATGAACCAGGGAATGTCAAGGGTTGCAGGAGTCTCCACAAAGTAGGAAGAGGCAAGGGAAAATCTTTTCTAGAGCCTGCAGAAAAGCATGATCCTATTGACATGATCCTGTGAGTTCTTATTTTTAATCTACCAAACTGTGAGAGAATAAATCCTTATCCTGAGCCACAAAATTTGTGAAAATCTGTTAGGGCAGCAACAGAAATGACAGATGTGACTTCCAGGCTACAACATTTAGTTACCAGTGTGTGACTCCTCCTGGTCTTCCTTTGCCACACAAACATAGAGGCTTCCTACTGAGATGACAGAACGAGAAGGATGTAACCTAGATTGTTGAATCACAGAATGGAGTTGTTCACACTTGCAGTGGGATTGGCATGAGTGAGAATTAAGTTTTTCTTAGGTTAAATCATTGAGATTTTGTTTGTTAGTGAAGCATAAGGTATTGTATCTGTACTGATATAATACTCTTCACAAAGGGTGAGAGTATGAACGACCTAATGGATCATACACTATTCACCAATCCAGGTCTCAAAGATGCTTTGGAGATTCTATATTGATTCACGGTCAAATGAAGATAAGTGCCTATGTTAGTCAGATTTTCATTGCTGTGACCAAAGTACCAGAAAAGAACTACTTAGAGAAGTAAAGACTTATTTTGGTTCATGGTTTCAGAGGACTCAGTCCTTGGTTACCAGGTCCACTGTTCTAGGTCTAAGGCAAGGCAGAACATCGTGATGGAAGGAGTGTCAGAGGGAAACTCTCACTTCATGGCAGCCAGGAAGGAGAGGAGAGGAGAGGAGAGGAGAGGAGAGGGGAAGAGAGGAGAGGAGAGGAGAGGAGAGGGGAGGGGAGGGGAGGGGAGGGGAGGAGAGGAGAGGGGAAGGGAGGGGAGAGGATGGGAGGAGAAGAGAGAACAGGGGAGGGGAGAGGAGAGGAGGGGGACAGGAGAAGAGAGGGAAGAGAGAGGAGAAGGGAGAAGAAGGGAGGAGAAGGGCGGGAGAGGAGGGGGAGATGGGAGGAGAGGAGGGGAGAGGGGAGGGGGAGAGGAGGGGAGAGGGGAGGGGAGGGGAGGGGAGGGGAGGGGGTGGGAGGAGAGGAGAGAACAGGGGAAGGGAGGGGAGGGGGTGGGAGGAGAGGAGAGAACAGGGGAGGGGAGGAGAGGGGAGAGGAGAGGAGGAGGACAGGAGAAGAGAGAGGATAGGAGAAGGAGAAGGGTGGGAGGGGAGGGGGAGATGGGAGGAGAGGAGAGGAGGGGAGAGGGGAGAAGGGAAGGGAAAAGGGAGGCGGGGGGGAGAGGGGAGGGCAGGGGAGAGGGGAGGGGAGAGGGGAGGGGAAAAGGGAGGGGAAAAGGGAGGTGGGGGGAGAGGGGAGGGCAGAGGAGAGGGGAGGGGAGAGGGGATGGGAGAAGGGAGGGGAAAAGGGAGGTGGGGGGAGAGGGGAGGGCAGGGGAGAGGAGGGGGGTGGGAGAGGGGAGGGGAGAGGGGAAGGGAGAGGGGAGGGGAGGGGAGGGAAGGGGAGATGGGAGGGGAGAGGAGGGGGGAGAAAGAGAAAGGGAGGATAAATTCTAAAAGCTTACATGGCACACCCCTAGTGACTTACTTCCTCTAACTAGGTTCCACTGCCAGGATTAATCTATTAGATTGATCCAATTATTGCCTTAAAGCCCCACCTCTGAACCTTGCTGCATAGGGAGCCATGCTTCCACACATAAGCTCTTAGAGGACATTCCAGATCCACACCAAAACAGGGCCTATCAAATTGGCAGGGCAGCTCCTGTGTATGCTGTCATTTAGGAATTGAAAACATTACAGCATTACGAACACTAGGTGAATCTAGGTCCAGACTTAGAACAAGATTTACTTAAGTTCTTTTAAAGAAATGGATAGATAAGTAGACAGATAGATGGACAGACAGATTCTCACTGGGTGAGAATACAAGAGACAACGTACTCATGCTATCCAGAGCCTAGGTTCCTCGCTCCCTCTAGGGATACAGAATTTCTTGTCCAAATGATCCCTAGCCCTTTTCAGGAGGCTGCAGGGTCTTCTCTTCCATGTTTATCTTCCTGAAGGAAGACTTTCTTGCAGACCTAAAGGATAACTGCAGAGTTTCTGTTTGCAAGGATACAGAGTTTTGATAGGCAGGATGGCAGACCCCACACAGGTGTTCATGACCTGTCACATTTCTGAAGACAACTAGAGGTGTAAAGGGGTGTCAGGCTGTGAGCTGGGGGTCTGAGGACCAGCTCTCTCCTGTTGACACATTCAAGTACAGATCTCTGGGTGAGGTCTGCAAATTCAGAACCAGGTCTTCTAAACTATTATGATCAATATAAGAGAATAAAACCTATTTGATTTAACAGACCCTTAGTTCATTTATAATTTTAAAATATTTAGAATATGGGTCACCATTTATTTATTTTTCACATCTGGACCTGAGAGTACTGGGGGTACAACTGCCTAGAAGGAATTCTTTCTCCAAGGATTTTTGTTAACGTTTAAGTGAAGTTTCCATCACAAACTCAACTGTTTGAGATAGAAAACAAGAAGTCAGTCCATTGGCTTGTTTTATTCCTGGTTGGAGGCACGTGGTCTTTTGCACCTGTCAAGTTGGAACTTAATTTGCGCCTGACATTTTCAGGTTCTCCTAGGTGCTCCCAGAGTCCTCCTTTGTCCTGGATTTGTTCAAAATTAGAAGAGAAAGATAAAGTTCGCAGCATTCCCTCCCACCTTCTATGCTCTAGCCTCAGAAAACACCTATGTACATAAGATTTTACAAGATTCTGTAAAACCTGGAACCCGTCTTCTCACTACTGAGGTTCTCTGGGGCTACATTCCTTCTTCATTGCTATAGGGTATTTTCTGCTCAAAATCAATGACTTAAAAGAAAAAAAATCCATAAAAAAATTTTAAAAAGGGAAGGGTTCTTGTCAGTACATGGAAAACTACAGTCTAAAAATAGCTCATCTCTTCACATCCCCTTCAGAGGTGATGCAAGCACTATCAAGTTCAGGAACTGCTGAAACCCACAACATGACTTCTGGTCCTTTACTCTTCCCCTCCTTCCCATCAGTGTTTTCTCATACCCAGGTTCTGGGCAGTGGCTCTTGAATGCAACCTTGCAAATAAGGAAACAGACACCTACAAGAGAATCCTAGAGCTATGACAATTTTTAAACCTGCAGTTTTAAACATAGAGTTTGGGGATTTAATTGACAAAACAACAGCACTTTAATTTTCCTGGTATGGTGAGAGGGATTGAGACAAATGCAATCAGAAGAAAATCAAAATTTAGGAGCTGACTTTATGATTTTGGTAAAACTGGGCACAACTTACCAGATTTTAGGAGATTCAAGACATTAAGATAACCACTAGTCCTTTTAGCCATTCAATAGGTACTTCTATTTTGCTCTTCCTACT
The DNA here is from genome assembly GCF_052094955.1 of Ictidomys tridecemlineatus. NCBI lineage: Eukaryota > Metazoa > Chordata > Mammalia > Rodentia > Sciuridae > Ictidomys > Ictidomys tridecemlineatus. The sequence continues at coordinate 7,167,768 of NC_135486.1, read as the reverse complement.
GTAAAGGGAAGTATTAAAGCCACTAAATTTAATTTATTGACTTTATTTTATGCAATACTGATCATATATACTACTTGGTTGTAACACAGCTATTCAGAGGATCAAAACCCACTGGGGAAGGAAAACATGTTTATAAGACAGTTAAAACTATTGATTTATCAGGTATTGTACTTCAAGTTTTACTTCATTTCCTTAATCCACATTCATGTTATGACCAGAGTTATCTTTCTAAAATGAGCAGCTCGTCACATAAATTTGCTTTAAACCCTCCGATGCCCTGTGTTACTGACTGGGGAAAGCAGAAGCATCTTGGCACTGTGATCTTGTGATCTTGTGATCTTGTGAGTCCCACTCTGCATCTCTGGGCTCCACTCCAGCCGTGGCTCCTCCTTCTGGTATGCAGATGGGGCTTCCTGACAGCCATGACTGTCTTACTCATCTTTCATTTCCAGTATCATGGTGGAGGCATAAAGATCATTAAATTTTTAATGAATAGAGCTTTTTCCACCTACCAGTCTTTCTCAAAACAATTTTATTGTGAAACTTAACACATATAAAAGTTTAATAAAAAAGAACAACTTAATGAGATTCTGTGAAAAGAATTTTCATGTAACTATCACCTAATTGAAAACCTAGGACACTGCTGGTCCCCAGAAGCCCTCTGTATGCCCATTCCTATTCAGATGCCCTTCTCTTCTGTTTAATGTCACTTCTCTCCCCAACCATTAGTCTGTCCTCAGTTCACCTCTCCTCACCTCTTCAGATTTTCCCCAGGACCCCAAGAAGGCCTCAGAGGTCTTTCTCTCTTTGATCTTTAAAGCACTCATGTTCTTTTGCATTCATTGAACATCTCAAAAATTACATTTATAAATTTACATTTATGATATTCTTTTCATATTGCTTATATTCTTTTGTGTTCACTGTAGATATCCACTTAAGTAGATTTTTCATGTTTATATTCTATATTGTTATAGTCTATATTTTACCTTTATAGTTAAGATCTCATTAGAGATACCCAGTGAATATTTATTGGATGAATGAATGAATGAATGATAGTCATATTAAAGCAAGAAAGATGCAGAAATCTACTTAACCAGGGAAAATAAATAATAGCACTCAGTCTATATACACACGGATGTCAAGAGAGAGACAGAGAGAAGTAAGATATTGTCCACATGAACATTTGAAAGTTTCAAACTCTGACAAGCACTATTTCCCTCTTCCCCATTATTCACCTCCTCAAACCCAGAGGTGTTAGGAAACCTAGATGTTTCTAATGTAATCTTCTTATGGTTTAATCCACTGGTTAGGATTGAAGAAAGCAGTTGGGAACCAGTAATGTGTTCTTCTTTAGCATTTCACTTGAAAACAGCTATAATCAGAATATGGGACAGACTGTGGAATGATCTCCTGATATGTATACTCTAGGAAGAAGTTGACATTGCCAGGAAAATTGGAAGAGATGACACTGATAATCCCTTCCGATTTTATAACAACACTGGTAGATGAAAGCCATTGGCAATCTGAAAATAATTTTGTAGTTCTACTTAGAAATCAAGTTTCCTCAGGTCTACAACACGGAGTTGTAACTCAAGTATCCCACAGATTCTAGCTAGTAAGTAAAATAGAATTTATAGTCCACCTATGTCCACCCTTTCAACTCAGATGGAATAGTAAGTGTTGACCATGTCAATTTAAATGAGCTTTCCTTGCTTTTCATATACCATATGAAGATCTTCCATCTCCCCCTTTGTTGCAGAATTTGATTTACTCTTTGAGATTCAAATAAAATGTATCCTTCTCTGTTAAAGCCCCTCATGATCCCTCAAGAAAGTTGGGGTATTGCTGGCTGTGGTCCCACAACCTACTATATACTTCAGTGAGGTGTATTTCCCCCACAGCATTCTGAGCCCCTCAACTGTAAAACTTGGGTTTGATTTAGTACCAGACCCATGGTAGGTATTATATATGTTTTGAATGAATGAAAAATACAAAGTAGTGAAATTTGAGACACAGAATCAAAACTTCTAAACACTATGTACCACAATGAATATCCGCTTAATAAGCATTAGATTAGATGTGGAGAAAAAGTCAAATGAAAACAAACAAACAAAAAAAACCCCAGGCATTTAGGAGCTCACAGTCCAGTGAAAGAAACAAAGAAGTTGGTAAACATATGATATATTGTTGGAAGGGGGAGTAGAGTGGGTGCCTTGGGAGCCCAGAGGAATGGCCTCTGTCTCAGACTGTGGATAGGAGACAAGTGTTCAAAGGGATTCCTTAGGGACAGGTAAGAGTCAGCCAGGTAGGGAAGGGAAGGAGGTAGAGGGTATTCAAAACAGAGGGAACAGAGGCTTTGATGTCCTCATGGAGGGTCTATCTTGATGAATATGTTCATAAAGGCTTCCACAGAGATCTGTGGAAAGAACAAGTACAAATGGAGTAGTGGCCCTGTCATTTCTACAGATTGTACCAGATGGAAAAAGAGAAAGGAGGGAACATGAGACAATAGCTGGAGAGAACATAAATTCATGTACAATCAGAAAGGAGATGGGCACATTTCCATCTGACTAGGGAAAAAAAGAGGAGAAAGCAATTGGTCATAAATTGACTCACACTGCACTTAAATGCACAGAGAGAATTCATTTCTTTATTTTCTGTTGTATGTCTGATCTTCCTTACCACAGCCCCATGCCTCTTTGAGAGGGGAGTCAGAAACTCTCAACTTCCCATTTCTTACATCACAGGCTCTTTCAAGTTGAATATTATACTCTGAGTGACTCAATTTCTGTTGGGAAAATGTTCTGAGTTTCAAATTTCCTCTCCTCACCCTGCCATTGCTTTCTTCCAAGGCAACCTCATAGAAAGGGAAGACAAATGACTGGGACCCATGCAGTGTTCTCTGAAACCTTGCTCTGGTTTCCTCTGGGCTCTTCCATGGGGCAGCAAGTCAGATATGTTATCTGGACAGGTGGCCTTCCAGGTGCAGGTGGTTTCTCTTGGGCCTTTTTGAGGACATGCACTGGAATATCTAGTGTATGCACATGACCTAGTGAATTTGCATGATATTTCATACGTGGCTACCCATTCATTGAGAATACCTCGGTTTCTGGTCACATGGTAGAGTACTGGGGAAGAGGGAAAGATACTTCAGGATTATCTTTCTTAGCATCCTCCTCCAGGATACACAGGCAATGTAACTGGATGTTTATACTGGCTCCCTTTCTGTTGGGGTTCATCCTAAGTAGGGGAAACAAAGACATGAAATGTCTCTCTATAGGACATAGTCAACTTCCTTTTCTTTCCCTAAATCCTTTAGGACAGAAGGGGCAACTGATCTACTTCATCCCTCCTGGCGTAGACATTCTTGATTTCATACTCATAATCTCTCTTATTAATGAGAAAGGACTATCATTTCAATATTATGGGATAAACTATGATTTGAGAAGAAATGCTAAAATCAGAATTGCCCAGCTCTGCTCTTAATAAAGGACAAGGATAAGCTAGTTTAGTGTTCCCCACACATTCAATTGCAAGAGTACAGCCATGGTAAAAAGCAAAATTTAGAAGAGAGAAATATTCTGGAATGGGAAAGCAAGGCCTTCAGCAAACCTATTTTCTTATAAAGACAAAGAAACTACTGGTGAAACAACTAAAATCAACCATTTTAAAAGTCTGGAAAGTAAAGCTGCAAAACAAACTGAAATTTTTCTATTTATAAAAGAAATTACTAAACTTCTAAAAGAAGGCAGCATCTTTTTTGTTTTAACTGATCTCTGTCTCTTCTCTCCCAACCCTCTTAGGAGTTTCACAGCCAACAAAATGGACTGACTACCACTGGAATGTGACAATATTTTTTTATTAAGAAAAATAAATAAATAAAATGTTATCAAAATTAAACACTTTCATATTTCAAAGGACACTATCGATAAGATGAAGACAACTCACAGATTGGAAGAAAATATTTGATGATCATGTATTTGATGAAAGACTTTTATCCAGAGTATATATAAAAGCTCTTAAAACTCAACAATAAAAGGATAAATAGGCCAATTGAAAATGAGTGAAAGAATTGGATGAACATTTCATCAGTAAAGATATAGAAATAACCAAAGCACAGAAAAAGGTGCTCAACATCATTAGTCATTAGGGAAGTAGAAATCAAATCTACAGTCCCTTCACACCCACTGGGTCATATAAAAAAACAAGATCAGATGACAAGTCTTGGCAAGGGCGTGGAAAAATCAGAACACATGCATCACTGATGGGAATGTGAAAAGTGCAGGCACTTTGGAAAACATCTAGGGAATTCCTCACATATGGTCATCATAAAATCTAAGATTACCACAAATATTTTCTTATACTCTGTGGGTTGTCTTCAATTTATCAATAGTGTCCTTCAAAATACAAAAGTGTTTACTTTTGGTCACATTCAATTTATTTATTTTTCTTAATTATATACACCTAAGAGAATCAAAACCACATGTCTATGCAAAACTTGTGTAGAAATGTTCATAGTAGCATTATTCTTAATGGCCAAAGAGCAGAAACAATCTGAATGTCCATCAACTGATGAAAGGATAAACAAATGTCATGTAGTCATACAATGTAATATTATTTAGTCATAAGAAGGAATAAGAGTAATAGACACCCGCCAGAGCCCAGGCTCGGCTCAGGACTGCCTTGCTGACCTGTGCGGGAGCTCAGGACCAGAGCAGGCCTGGGTCAATCCAGGCACTGGCCCACCCCACTGGAGCTCAGGTCTGGCCCAGATCCATCTTGCTGATCCGAGCGGGAGCCAGGGCCCAGGGTAAGCTTGGGTCCAGCCCCACCCCACCACCTGGGAGCCCAAGTCTAACCCAATTCCATCTTGAGACACTGCAGCCATCCCCATAACCTTCCCTATGCAGTAGCCTCTACTTTGGGACAATAGACAGGAGCTAGAAGCAACTGCATTTTGGAGTAGGCATCCCAAAGCCAGTGTAAGGTCCATCCCTTCAGCTCCATTTCTGAAAGACATCCATCTTGGGGCACCTCCACTGTTACCTCGAGTTACCTCCTGCTACTGCTCCCACTACCTATAGTTGCAGTAGTATCCATCCTGGGACACTGGAAGCGACTGGAAGCCCAACACCACGGTGAGGTACAGATAATCTGCACAGATACTATAGGATTATAGGATAGAAACTTTATTACCTCAGATCACACTGCAAAAAAAGAAGTCATATAGACAACACGAAAAACAAGGGAGGAAAGTGCCCCAAACAATCCAGGATACCACAGTAACAGAACCCATGGACAGCTTAGTAGATGAAATGTCAGATAAAGAGTTCAGGCATTCTTAGTTAAAATGATCTGTGAATTAAAGAATGATCTAAATGAGCAAATACAGGCAAAAACTGATCAACCCAACAAAGAGATAAGAGTGCAAATACAGGCATCCAAAGATCACATCAACAAAGAGATAAGGGAGCAAATACAGGTAGCAAAAGATTACTTCAAGAAAGAGAGATTCTGAAAAAAAAAAGCAATCAGAAATCCTTGAAATGAAGGAAACAATAAACCAAATAAAAAACCCAATAGGAAGCATTACCAACAGACCAAATCACTTGGAAGAAAGAACATCAGATAATGAAGACAAAGTATACAATCTAGAAAATAAAGTTGACCACACAGTGGAGATGGTAGGAAACCATGAGCAGAACATCTAAGAATTATGGGATAGCATCAAAAGACCAAATATAAGAGTTATGGGAATAGAGGAAGGCACAGAGTTTCAAACCAAAGGAATGTACAATCTCTTCAATGAGATAATATCAGAAAATTTCCCAAACATGAAGAATGAATTGGAAACTCAAATACAAGAGGCTTATAGGACACCAAATATACAAAATTACAACAAATCTACACCAAGACACATTATAATGAAAATGCCCAGCATACAGAATAAAGAGAGAATCTTAAAGGCCACAAGAGAGAGGAATCAGATTATATATAAGGGGAGACCAAATCGTATCTCAGCAAATTTTTCAACCCAGACCCTCAAAGCCTAGAGATCCTGGAACAGTATATACCAAGCTCTGAAAGAAAATGGATGCCAACCAAGAATCTTATATTCTGAAAAATTAAGCTTTAGATTTTATGGTGAAATAAAAACCTTCCATGATAAACAAAAGTTAAAAGAATTTACAGTTAGAAAGCCTGCACTACAGAACATACTCAGCAAAATATTCCATGAGGAGGAAATGAAAAACAATAATGAAAATCAGCAGAGGGAGGGATTATACTAAAGGAAAAATGAAACAAAGGAGAAACCAGGTAAAGTTAAATCCCAAAAATAAACAAAAATGGCTAGGAATACAAATCATGTCTCAATAGTAACCCTGAATGTTAATGGTCTAAACTCATCAATCAAAAGACATAGACTAGTAAACTGGATTTTTAAAAAAAGACCCAACAATATGCTATCTCCAAGAGATTCATCTCATAGGAAAATATACAGACTGAAGGTGAAATGTTTGGAAAAACCATAACACTCAGATGGACTGCAGAAGCAAGCAGGGGTTTCCATCATCATATCAAATAATGTAGACTTCAAGCCAAAGTTAATCATAAGGGATAAAGAAGGATATTTTATACTGCTTAAGGGACCATTCATCAATAGTATATAATAATAATAAATATATATGCCCCAAATATTTGAATGTCTACATTCATAAACAAACTCTTCTCAACTTCAAGAGTCAAATAGACCACAATGCAACAATTCTGGGTGACCAATGGATAGATCTTCTAAACAAAAGCTGAACAAAAAAACTATAGAACTCATTAATACAATCAATAACTTAGGCTTAACAGACATATATAGAATATTTCATCCTTCAATGAGCGAAACACATTCTTCTCTAAAATAGACCATATATTATGCCACAAAGCAACTCTTAGCAAATATAAGAAAGTAGAGATACTAACCTGCATTCTATCAGATCATACTGGAATGAAATTATAAATCAATGATAAAATAAAATATAAAAGCTATTCCAACACCAGGAGACTAAATAATATGCTACTGAATGAACAATGGATTGTAAAAGACATCAAGAATAAGATTAAAAAATTCTTAGAGGTGAATGAGAACAGTGATACATCATATCAAAATCTTTGTGATACTATGAAAGCAGTACTATGAGGAAAGTTCATTGCATGGAGTTCATTCTTTAAAAGAAGAAAAAGTTAATTTAAATAAATGATTAACATTATATCTCAAAGCCCTAGCAAAAGAAAAACAAATCTGAAACAAAAGTAGTAGAAGATGGGAAATAATTAAAATTAGAGCTAAAATCAATGAAATTGAAACAAAAGAAACAATTGACAAAACAAAAAGTTGATTCTTTGAAACAATAAATAAAATTGATAGATCCTTAGTCATGCTAATGAAGAGAAGGAGAGAGAAAACTCAAATTACTAATGTAAGTGATGAAAAAGGAAATATCACAACAGACACTACAGAAATACAGAAAATAATTAGAAATTATTTGGAAAACTTATACTCCAATAAAATAGAAAATATCAAAGGCATCAACAAATGTCTAAAGTCATGTGATTTGCCTAAATCAAATCAGAAATATATACACGATTTAAACAGAACAATTTCAAGTGATGAAATAGAAGATGCCATCAGAAGCCTAACAATCAAGAAAAGCCCAGGACTGGAGGGATACACAGCCGAGTTCTACAAGACCTTTAAAGAAGAAATAAACACAATAACTCTTCAATTTATTTCAGGAAATAGAAAAAGAGGGAGCACTTTCAAACTCATTCTATGAGGCCAATATCACCCTGATTCCAAAACCAGGCAAAGACACATAAAAAAAGAAAACTTCATCTATAATGAACATATATGCAAAAGTTCTCAGTAAAATTCTGGCAAATGGAATACAAAAACATATCAAAAATATAGTATTCCATAATCAAGTGGGGTTAATCTCAAGGATTTAAGTTTGGTTCAACATTTGGAAATTAATAAATGTAATTCATCACATCAATAGACTCAAAGATAAGAGTCATATGATCATCTCAATAGATGCAGAAAAAGCATTTGACAAAATACAGCACATTTACATGTTCAAAACACTAGAAAAACTAGGGATAACAGGAACATATCTCAACATCATAATGGCTATCTATGCTAAGCCCCAGGCCAACATCATTCTAAATGGAGAAAAATTAAAGGCATTCCCTCTAAAAACTGGAACAAGACAAGGATGCCCTCTTTCACCACTTCTATTTAACATAGTTATTGAAACTGTAACAGAGCAATTAGACAGAAATTAGAGGGATATGGATAGGTAAAGAAGAACGTATCTTCTATTTGCCAATGATATGATTCTATACTTAGATGACCCAAAAATTCCAACAGAAAACTTCTAGAACTAGTACATGAATTCAGAAAAGTAGAAGGATACAAAATCAACACCCACCAATCAAAGACATTTCTGTATATCAGTGACAAATCCTCTGAAAAGGAATTGAGGAAAACTACCCCATTTATAATAGCCTCAAAAAAAAAAAAAAAAACAACTCGGGAATCAACAAAGACCTCTACAATGAAAAGTACAGAATGCTAAAGAAAGAAATTAAAGAAGACCTTAGAAGAAGATGGAAAGATCTACCTTATTCTTGGATAGGCAGATTTAATATTGTCAAGATGACTATACTACCAAAAACACTATATAGATTTAATGCAATTCTAATCAAAATCCCAATAGTATTCCTCACAAAAATAGAAAAAGTAGTCATGAAATGCATCTGAAAAAATAAGAGACCCAGAATAGTTAAAGCAATCCTTAGCAAGAAGAGTGACAAAGATGGCATTACCCGACCTTAAACTATAATACAGAGCAATAGGAACAAAAACAGCATGGTATTGGCACCAAAATAGACTTGTAGATCAATGGTACAGAGTAGAAGACACAGAGACAAACCCACATAATTACAATTATCTTATGTTAGACAAAGGCACCAAAAAACCTACATTGGAGAAAAGGTAGCATCTTCAACAAATGGTTCTAGGAAAACTGGAAATCCATATGCAACAAAATGAAATTAAACCCCTATCTCTCATCATGCACAAAACTCAACTCAAAGTGGATCAAGGACCTAGGAATTAAACCAGAAACGCTGTACCTATTAGAAGAAATAGTAGGCCTAAATCTCCACCATGGCAGACTAGGCCCCAACTTCCTTAATAAGACTCCTATAGGTTGGCTCCACAGTTTCAATATTTATAGCAGCACAATTCACAATAGCTAAACTGTGGCGCCAACCTAGATGCCCTTCAGTGGATGGATGGATTAAAAAATGTGGCATATATACACAATGAAATTTTACTCAGCAATAAAAGAGAATAAAATTATGGCATTTGCAGGTAAATGGATGACGTTGGAGAAGATAATGCTAAGTGAAGTTAGCCAATCCCAAAGAAACAAATGCCAAATGTTTTCTCTGATATAAGGAGGGTGACTTATAGTGGGATAGGGATGGGAGCATGGGAGGGATAGATGAATTATAGATAGGGCAGAGGGGTAGAAGGGAAAAGGAGGGGGCAGGGGATTAGCAAGGGTGGTGGACTGTGAGGGACATCATTATCCAAAGTACATATATGAAGACAATATAAAGTATATTGATGTCAATATACTTTATATACAACCATAGATATGAAAAACTGTGCTGTATACGTGTAATAAGAATTGTAATGCATTCTTCTGTCATTTATTTTTTAAAAAAATCAATAAAAACAGAAATTAAAAAAAGACTCCTATAGCACAAGAATTAATATCAAGAGTCAATAAATGGGACGGATTCAAACCAAAAAGAAGCTTCTCAGCAAAAGAAACAATTTGTGAGGTGAACAGAGAGCCTACAATTTGGAAACAAATTTTTACCACATGCACATCATATAGAGCACTAATCTCTAGGATATAGAAAGAACTAAAAAGACACTTCTCAAAAGAAGATATAGAATCAATCAACAAATATATGGTCAACATCTCTAGCAATTCGAGAAATGCAAATCAAAACTACCATAAGATTTCATCTCATTCCAGTCAGAATGGCAGCTATTATGAAGACAAACAACAATAAGTGTTGGTGAGGATGTGGGGAAAAGGTACACTCATACATTGCTGGTGGGACTGCAAATTGGTGCAGCCAATATGGAAAGCAGTAAGGAGATTCCTTGGAAAACTGGGAATGGAACCACTATTTGACCCAGCTATCCTACTTCTCAGTCTATACTCAAAGGACATAAAAACAGCATACTTCAGGGACACAGCCACATCAATGTTTATAGCAGCAAAGTTCATAATAGCTGAACTGTGGAACCAACCTAGATGCCCTTCAGTAGATGAATGGATAAAGAAACTGTGGTATATATACACAATGGAATATTACTCAGCATTAAAAGAGAATGAAATCATGGCATTTGCAGGTAAATGGATGGAGTTGGAGAATATCATGCTAAGTGAAGTTAGCCAATCTCCCAAACCCAAATGCCAAATGTTTTCTCTGATTTAACACTGCTGATTCATAATGTGATGGTAGGGGGGGTGCATTGGGAAGAATAGATGAACTCTAGAGAGGGCAAAGGGGAAAAGGGGAATGAGGGGAAGGGAGAGGGGTAGGAAAGATGGTGGAATGATATGGACATCGTTACTCTAAGTACATGTATGAAGACACAAATGGTGTGACTCTACTTTGTGTACAATCAGAGATATTAAAAATTGTGCTGTATTCTGCTGCCATATATAACAAATTAAAATCTAAAAAACTGAAAAAAGGAATAAAAATATTAATGAATGTTATAATGTGGATGAACTTTGGAAACATAAGTGAAAGAAGCCAATCACAGAACGCCACATATTGTATCATGGCATTTATATGAAATGTCCAGAATAGGCAACTCCACAGTGACAGAAGTCCATTATTGGTTGCCAGGGGTTGGAGGGTAGGGAGCATGACTGCCAGTGGGTATGGAGTTTCTGCTTGGTGGAATGAAAGTGTTCTAAAATGAGATTTTGGTGATGGTTGTACAATTCTGTGAATACAAACTAAAAGCTGTTAAACTGTATATTTAAATGAATGAATTTTATGGAATGAATTATATATCAATAAAGTTGATAAAAAGAGGAGAGAAAAGTTAGGGGTTGGAGCATGAGATCTCTGACTTCCTAAACAGTGTCTGTCATCTCAGAGAGCATGGTTCTGTTAGTCAGTGTTGTCATACATTAGAAAATGGTGTGTTTCCCACTAATATCTCTTTTAAAATACAGGTTTCACCAGTAGTGCTTTATATTTCTAAGCACTACTTTTGAATTTTTAAGCTAAGGCAATTGATGTATGGGTAATATTTCATACATGACAAAATACTTTTACACTAGTCATTTTATTTGGCCTGAAATATATTTTAAATTTCTTCTTCTCTACAGTATTTTACAAGAGTCTTAGCAAGAGGTTAAGATAATTCATTTAGAAGGCCTTTTAGTTAAAACCTCTGAAAAACCTTATTTGAGCACAGAATAATGTCTTCAAGAGATACCAACTACCATTCTGCAGAATACTCTTTGTGGGATATGTCTACTTGTATTTATGCCAACTTTCTAATGAAAATGCTAAAAAACACACCAGGGAGAGAAGCACTGTGCAGCTGCCCTGAATCATACAAACTGCATTTTTATTCATTGGTGTTGATCACAGAACAGTGGAAATTGAACCTTTATCTTTAAGGAGCAGGATACACCAGTCTGCTTGAAAGTGAGGATGAGGGAGGAAACATAGGAATGAGCAGTCAAGTACATGTGAGCCCATGTGAGGTGCCCCAGTGTTCCTGATTTTTGCAATCAAAAAGTAGTTGACAAAAGCCAAATACAATTAATTAGGATCCTACAGAGGAGGAAGGACATATTTCTCAAAGTAAGATGCCATTTGAGAAGTCTAAGTGTAAGGAATTGTAAATTTCCTCTTTTAACCGAGTACATTATAGAATTACAAGTTCTTGCTTAAAAAATGTCTTAAGTGATAGTAAACTACTGGAATTCAGACACATGCATGAGTTGGGCTGGATAAAATCATGGCCAGAGCAAATGTTAAAATAAACAAAGTATTCTCAAAGGCAGTATCAAAGGTCATGACTTTCCCATTAAACTCAAGCAAAAAAAAAAAAAAAAAAAAGAATCCTGTTTATACCCACACTTGTTTCTCTAATAACGTCTGGAGAACTGGACTGTGGTTCCCTTCTCCGCCTGTCCCTCTGCCATGTTTGACCAGTCCAGTCAGCATCTTGCCTTGAGACTGTGTGTTCTTGCTGTTTACTTTCCCATCCTCACATACCATCAGGTCATCCCATTGTACTCCTTCAAGAAGATGGAAATTCTGTCTTTCCCATTGTGGTAAGACAGACACAACATGAAGCTGACACGTGGTGCTGTGGCGTGGAGTGCACTCACAGCATTGTGTAGCCGCTTCATCACCACCATCCAGTTGCAGAACTTTTCATCTGAACACGGGCATCTGTGAAACAGGGTGGCCATAAGACCTGCCCTACCTCAAAAATTCTGAGAACTGAAAGAATGTGTACTCTGGGATGTAAACCCTGTAAGCTACTGAAATATCATCCAGGAACTGGAGAATATGCACTAGGTGAAATAAGCCAATCCCCCACAACCAAGGGATGAATGTTCTCTCCGATTTGTGGATGCTAACCCACACAAGCGAGGTTGGGGACAGGGAGAATAGGAGCCCATTGGATTAGACAAAGAGGTACAAAGGGAAGGGAGGGAAGGGGAATAGGAAAGTTAATTGGTCATAACTTTCCTAGCCTTGTATTTGAATACACAACCAGGGTAACTCCACATCATCCATGACCACATGAGCAGGAATCTAAATAGAATAAGTTATACTCTAGATATGTATATTCTGCTAAATAATTCTACTGTCATGTACAATTAAAAATAAAAGAAATACTATCCAAATGTCTGTTACTGTAAATAAAGATGCAAAGTACTCTGATTAAGTAAAACACTGCCTTTCATTCATTCATCTCACACTCACAAAATTAAACTTTTGTTACATTCTATGGGGAAGAAGCACAGATTCATCCAAGTCCTGAAGCTGGTGACAGTGCTCCTGGCCTGACTTTGAACTCTGGAGACTGCAGTGCGAACATGGAGGAGGCAGACTCACTTTTATACCCACGAGCTTCTTTGTAATCTTCCAAATCCTTTTATTTTAAAAAATCTTTGTGTGAATTTACATTTCTCTCTAGTTGGTCCTTTAATAAGACAAAGCCACACCTGTAGTGTGAGGTGACTCCTTTCCATTCATGTAAAAAATAATTGTAACAATACTAATCGTGACGACATCAAAGTGGCCCAAAGGCCAAGGGCAGAGGGGAATCACTTCAGTCCTTTCATGAGCCTGTTTGAGGGAGAATCACTTCACAGTCCTTTCATAAACCTGTTTGAGTGATTCATAACTTGCTTCTGGGCCCCAGATTTTGGGACTATTAAGTCACAACATTGCAATGACCTGTCGCGCTGCCCCAGATAGAAGTGCCTTGGACTGACACTCCGTCTTGGTAATTGAGGAACTCCCCTGGAGGGCAGCAAGTCTAGCAGGCAGGGTTCCTGAAGAAAGGGCTATGCAGGGCGCCCCAGAGTCAGCTCCCAAGAAGACAAAACCAGAGTGTTCTCCTCACCAACCTTCTTCAAGAGGCTCCTCCCTGGACTGTCGATTTCGGAGAGACGTGTCCCTGAGGGTCTCTCTGTATGCCCAGGACCCAGCCAGTAGAAGGATGACGATGCATTCGCGTCCCGGTGAATGGTCTCACTCAGAGGAGGACCCTATCTAAGAGAGAACACAACTAAACGTGAAATGCTGGATCAGAGCAAACGACCTGACAGTCAGGAGAGGAATCTCTCCTCCTCTGCCCCTTCCTTCATCCCTCAGGGACTCTGTCGTAGGAGGAAAAGTCAGAGCAGGAGCTGCCTTCCCCAGGCTGCCCTCTCTCCCGCACAGCGGCCTCAGCCCACACGGCTTCCTGCTCTAAAGGCCTGACAGTTTCTTTGATGGAACCTCTTTTCTTGACGCAGCTTTTGGTCACCTGAGGTGAAAGTAAACAGGGACCCTGCTCATTCTTCACTCTTGCTCAACAACCTAATTTTCTTCCCACCATCTGGATTCTCCACAGCCTAACAGGATTACAGGCCAAGTTGCAGCCCAGGACGCCAGGTCTCAGCCCAGACTCACATGACTCAGCTTACTTGGCCCTGTCATCGGGGACCTTGTGTGTTCCCTCCTTTCCTGACTGTCCTGGACCTGCTAGTAGCCTCCTTCCTCAGCCTCTCCACCATCAATTAGCTCCTGTTTCTCTTCTCATGCTTCCCCTCAGCACGAAACCCTGAATTGACATGCCCCTCACCTAGGCACAGCACTGCCCTGGAGCTGTTCTTGCCTGGTTCATCTGTCAGTCATATTACCTTTCAGATTCACAGTTACAGTAACTCACTTCATAACAGTAAACTACCTCCCATTTCAATTTTTAAAAATTTTAAAATTGTTCTAATTGGTTATATGTGACAGTAGGATGCATTTTGACATACTGTATACAAATGCAGCACAACTTCTCATTCCTCTGGCTGTACATGGTGCAGAATCAAACCAGTCATGTAATCATCCATGTATATAGGGTAATAATGTCCATCTCATTCCACCATCCTTCTAAACCCCATATCCCCTCCCCCTCAGTCCCCTTTGCCCAATCCAAAGTTCCCTCCATTCTTCCCTACTCCCCGCTCTCCCCCATTATGGATCAGCATCCACTTATCAGAGAATATATTTGGCCTTTGGTTTCTTGGGTTTGGCTTATTTCACTTAGCAGGATATTCTCCAGCTCCATCCATTTACTGGCAAATGCCATACTTTAGTTTTTCTTTAAGGCTGAGTAATATCCCATTGTGTATATGTACCATATTTTCTTTATCCATTAATCTGTTGAAGGGCATCAAGTTTGGTTCCATAGTTTAGCGGTTGTGAATTGAGCTGCTATAAACGTTGATGCAGCTGTGTCACTGTAGTATGCTGATTTTAAGTCTTTTGAGTATAAACCGAGGGATGGAATAGCTGGGTCAACTGGTAGTTCGATTCCAATTTTTCTGAGGAATTTCCATACTGCTTTCCAGAGAGATTGCACCAATTTGTAGTCCCACCAACAGTATGTGAGTGAACATTTTTCCCCATATTCTCATCAACACTTATTATTGCTTGTATTCTTGATAATTGCATTCTGTGAGATGAAATCTTAGAGTAGTTTTAATTTGCATTTCTCTAATTGCTAGAGATGTTGAACATTTTTTTCATGTGATAAATCCATTGAAAGAGAAATTAGGAAAATGACCCCATTCACAATAGCCTAAAAAAAATACATGGGACTCAATCTATCAAAAAGGTGAAAGACATCTACAATAAAACTATAGAACACTAAAGAAAGAAATTGAAGAAGACAGAAGGATCTCCTATGCTCTTGGATATAAAGAATTATTATTCTTGTCAAAATGGCCACACTACCAAAGGATTAACTGCAATTCCTGTTAAAATCCCAATGACATTCTTCATAAAAAATAGAAAAGGCAATTATGATATTCATTTGGAAAAATAAGAAACCCAGGATAGCCAAAGCAATCTTTAGCAAGAAAAGTGAAGAAGGTGGCATCACTATACCAGACCTTAACTATACCACAGTAACAAAAACGGCATGGTATTAGCACCAAAATAGACATGTATATAGACCAATGGTACAGAACAGAAAACACAGAGACAAACCCACATAAATATAGTTATCTAATATTAGAAAAAGGTGCAAAAACACACACTGGAGAAAAGATAGCCTCTTCAACAAATGGTGCTGCTGGGAAAACTGGAAATCCATATGTAGCAAAATGAAATTAAACCTCTATCTCTGATCCTGAACAAAACTCAACTAAAAAAATCAAAGACTTAGGCACTAGAACAGAAACTCTGTGCCTAATAGAAGAAGAAGTGGGCCAAATTTTCATCATGTTGGCTTAGGACCTGACATCCTTAACAAGACTCCTCAAGTGCAATAAGTAGAATCAAGAATCAATAAATGGGATAAATTCAAACTAAAAAGCTTCTTTTCAGAAAAGGAAACAAAAATGTGAAGAAAGAGTGTACAGAATGGGAGAAAATCTTTACTACATGCACCTCAGATAGAGCACTAATCTCCAGGACATATAAAGAACTCAAAAAACTTAACACCAGAAAAAACAAATAACTCATTTCAATTTTGAAGCACAAATTTCCATCCCTTGTCTGGAATTTCCCTCAATCAATCTCTTGGGAAGTTAGTTTTCTTTTCTGAAAGGATAGAGCCCCACAATATCATTAATTGATTTTCATCCAAATGTTAAATAATGAATTCAAAGGCAATACTTTTTAAATCCCATACTAGTGATTGATACTTCTTTAAAGAGGGAGTATTAAAATTAACAAAGTCAAATTTGGAGGTGGTGTTATTGCAACACTGGTCATTGGGGCTTCCAAATTGGCCCTCTGGCTTAGAATCTGCCATCATCTGCTTGGATGGAAGCAAAACCATCAACTTAAAACCTCCAAATTTATTTGGATGTAATGCTTTGGTGGAAGGTTTGGTGTTCTGGCAGGAAAAGAAGGTGGGAAAGGTGCCATACTCCTCTCTGTGTATGGTGTGAGGCTCACTCTTGGGCTCCAAATGAATATCAACCAGGAAGGAAAACCCACAGTAGCACTTTTATGAGCTGTAGTGAATATTCCAAAGAGGCAAGCTCAACTTCAGGAATGAATGGTGCTGTAGAGTTGAGAGCGCTTCTTGAGACATAAAACAGGAATTAGTAGAGCAGGTCCTGAAAGTCTGTTTTGTGCGAGTAGGAAAACGTAGAAGCAATGTTTCTGGACTGACCCTAGTCCAGGAAGATTCTACACAACTGAAGTAATTCTATTTTTTAATTTTTTTAGAGAGAGAGAGAGAGAATTTTTAATATTTATTTTTTAGTTTTCGGCGGACACAACATCTTTGTTTGTAAGTGGTGCTGAGGAATGAACCCGGGCCTCATGCATGCCAGGTGAGCGTGCTACCGCTTGAGCCACAACCCCAGCCCAATTAAAGTAATTCTGAGTTATACGAGCACAGAATTCTAGGCAATAATAATGGGGACTCATATGGAACATACCACTCACATGGAACCGTAGCCCTGCTCAGCTCTTGGTCTCAGTGCAATGTTCAGGAGCATGACATTTGCTTCTCAGCAACACTGGCCCCTCATATTATTTAGTCCCCCTTTGCAAGTACAAAATATCTGAGAGCAATGTTGAATGGTTTCAGTTGAGTAGTCTAAGTATAAATCCATATATATATATATATATATATATATATATATATATATATAAATATATATATACATAATTATTTTTTTTTGTAGTGCTAGGGATCTAATTCAGGGCCATGCACAAGCAAGGCAAGCATCCTCCAGTGAGCTTTATCTCCAGCTTCTCAGCCACTGCCCCTAGCACACATTTTAATTAGTGCTTCAGGACCATTGATTAGTGCTTCAGGACCACACCTTGTGCTCCCACCAGAATAGGATGGTGGTCATACCATCTATTGCCACAGTCTGGCTGGGCACAAAATCGGGAAGTCACGAGCCACTTGTAGGTTCAAACAGGAACTACTTTTTTTTTTGCCAGAACCCAATGGGAACTCTCCAGAACTCCATGGAAACTCCGTGAGAACCAACAGGAACTCCATGAGAACTCAAAAGTAGTGGACACCCAAGGTAGCAGGAGCCACCTTATTGCCGGACAGCAGAGGTTTATATACACAACTGAATACACAGCTTGTTTCAATTTAGCATCATCCAGTTACAGCAATCAGTGATTATCTTAATAATTATACACAGTTTAACTTAATTATCATCATCTTAATGGCTCGCTGGCGTTACTTCTCAACCATTCCTTCTGGCAAAATGCCAGGCGCCATCTTGACTTGGTTGTGGCTCTCAACATCTCCCCCCTTCTGTTTAATTAAACAAGTATGTGGCTTAGGGACCGTGCCTGTCTTAGGTTGTCCAATACTACATATGGTGCTTACCCATCATTGGATGAGCTGACCTCAAGGTGTCAGCCTCCTGTCTTAGGTTGGTATCATTGCAATTGGATCTTACCCATCATTGACCACTGGCCCAGCATTTAGCCATACTTGTGGATAGTGGTTTTTACACAAACACCATAAACAACCTGCTACAAGCAGAAAGGGGAGGATACAAAATGCCACGATATCAAGCCATTGACGGCTCCTTTTGGAAAAATTGTACCATTGATGACACCATCAGCAAAGATACCCCAGCACTACCACAATTCGCTGCACCAACAGATAGTTCACAATGCATACAAGTGATACATAGTGCAGGCAAGTTTTGCAAGTAGTTCAAAGCAAAGGAATCCATTAATATGTCCATTTTCTCCCAAAGTAATTCAACTCCTTGATTGAGAATCACTTGTTGAGTTACATTATTCATTGATGCATCAGTTTATACAGTTTGTTGTGATAGATATCGCAGAAGCTGTAGTTTGATTTTATCTTTGTCTTCACTGGCACTGGGAAGAAGATAGGAATTCTGGCAATGATGGCTAAAAAAATTATGTAACATTCCAGCAGGCACTAAAAAAAGCAATTTTCTAAATAATTTAGTATCCTGAATAGAATTAGATATAATGAAAAGGAAACGTAAAAGTAAACAAACATATCTGTTAACCTCCTTTTTTGTTCACATTTTAAAACAATCCTCAACAACTGTTTACCCAATTTAAATTAAACCATTTAATCACGTGAATAAAAAAAATTTGGATCCATTTTTTTATGAGTGCTCCTCATATATGATATATGGACATATGCACATACAGACATACAACACAAAACACAAGTATGCACACATAACACAATACATACAACACATAACATAATAGTAAAGGTCTTGTAGCTTTTCACAGGTGAAATCTCCATTGTAATGTTTAAAAACTCCACAGTCAAAAAATAGAACTGATCAGAAAAACATTAACCTAGGTCTGTATGAGCTCAAAAAATAAAATAGGACTTCATGATGTGGGAGAGGGCAATAATAAAATAGAGCATGTGTGAGGCTCTGGGTTCAATCCTCAGCACCACATAAAAATAAATAATTAAAGATATTGTGTCCATCTACAACTAAAAAAAATTAAGAAATAAAAGAAGAGCTTTGTGTTGAAAGTAGTGATTTCAAGAATAATAAATAATAGTGAAATTTCTTCCGGTACCTTGCATATGGGTCTGAAGGTATTCCCACAAGCAAGCCCCAAGGTTTTTTTTTTTTTAACATTTGAAATAGGCCTTAATGGTGTTCATTATTCATTAGCCTCTAGGTGTGGGAAAACCACTGTCACAGAAGTAAGTATAGCTAAACTGAAGTTCTGGATATCAGCTGTTATGGATTTGAGCCAAGTCATCTTCTTTTTGGACTGTAGAAATCGCTTTAGTTAGTCTCTCTGGAATCCAAATTGGCTGCTGTTCTCCCTGTGGAAACACACAAACAGACCCCCAACTCCAGACAATCACTGGGTCAGGACCTTTCCATTGTCCTGTTAGAATATCCTTCCAAAGAACCTTGGGCTTATGTACATTTTTTGGACACATGTGCCTTTCCGCAGCACTAAGCCCTGATGAATCCAAATTTAAGAAGTTTAGAGTAAAAAGGGTTATTATAAGTTTATCTTTGGGGGTATATACCCCTTCCCAATTCCCACATTTTGCTTTAATCAGTACATTTTAATAGTTTGATGAGCTCTTTCAACTCTGCCTTGTCCCTGTGGATTGTATGGGATTCCTGTTATATGAATAATGCCAAATGATGAGCAAAATTGCTTAAAAGAGGTAGAAGTATAACCAGTGGCATTATCTGTTTTTAACCGTTTTGGAACACCCACAGTGGCAAAATTTTGTAAGCAATGAGCTATAATATCTTCAGTTTTTTCTCTGGCATGAAGGGAGCCCATCAAAAATCCAGAAGAAGTATCAACTGTAACATGCAAATATTTTAATTTTCCAAATTCTGGCAACTGTGTGACGTCCATCTGCCAAATATGGTTAGGTATCAGTCCTCTTGGATTGATTCCAAGATTAACTTGTGGTAAAAACGTCACACAATTTTGACATCGTTTTATTATTTGTCTAGCTTGTTCCTTAGTTATTTTAAAACACTTTTTAAAAGTATTTGCATTGACATGGAAGAATATATGAAAATTTATAGCTTCTTCTAGCATAGAAAAAATATGTATGTCATGTATAGTTTTATCAGCTAAATCATTGCCCAAACCAAGGGCTCCAGGCAATCCTGTATGTGCCCTGATATGTCCTATAAAGAATGGATCTTTTCTGTCCCAGATTAAACTTTGTATAGTGGAAAACAAAGAGAAAACAGAAGAGGAAGGGAAAATCCTACCAGCATCTTCAAGGGATACTATAGCATTAACTATATACTGATTATCGGAAAATAAATTAAATAGAGAATCTTTAAACATCACAAAAGCTTGTAATACTGCATTAAGCTGTACCTTTTCAGCTGATTATTTGGGTACTAAAAATGTAAAAGTTTGATCAGGGGTAACTACTGCTGCTGTACCATTAGTTGACCCATCAGTGAATATATTTGAAGCATTCATGATAGGTGTTTTTCTTGTCATTTTTGGAAAAACTACAGGATGCAAAGACCAAAAAGACAACAAAGGATTAGATGGTAAGTGATTATCAAATGAAACATTAGATTTGCACATGATTATTGCCCAAGTGTTTAACTCATTAGCTAACTTATCAATTTGATCCATAGTATAAGGAGTAATAATTTTATTGGGAGAAATCCCAAACACTCCCTTTGCTGCTTTTATTCCTTTGAGTATTAATTGTCCTACAGCGTCAGGATACCTAGTAAGAATAGTGTTAGGAGAATAGGATAAATGTATCCATAATAATGGATCTTCTTGCCAAAATACTCCTGTAGGAATATTTTTTGTTGGTAGTACAATAAATAATAAAGGCAAACTTATATCAATTCTATCCAAATGCATATTTTCCATATATGTTTCAATGATTTTTAATGTCTTTCTTGCTTCAGGTATTAATGTGCGGGGTGAATTTGGATCTGATGGGCCTTTTAAGATATCAAATAAAGGTCCTAACTCTCTTGTTGGTATACCTAGATAAGGCCTTATCCAATTTATGTCTCCTAATAACTTTTGAAAGTTGTTAAGTGCTTTGAATTGATCTACTTGTATTTGAATTTTTGGTGGACGGACCATGGTTGACGATAATAGAACTCCTAAATAATTAATTGGAAAATTTAATTGTACTTTATATATTGCTATCTCTAGATTATAATTTTTTAATAAGTTTGTAAGTGTGGCATAATATTTTAGCAATGTGTTTTTAATCTTTGTGTGCTAATAATACATCGTCCATATAGTGAAATATTTATATTTCAGGATTTTGATTTCTAAGTGGCTGGGTTGCTTTGTTAACATAAAATTAACATGTTGTTGGGTTGTTAGCCATCCCTTGAGGGAGTACTTTCCATTCATATATCTGGTCAGGACTTTCATGATTCAACACAGGGACAGTAAATGAAAAACATGGACTATCCTCAGGATGAATTGGAATTGAAAAAAAAATCTTTAATATCTATAACTAAAACATACCAGGTTTTTGGCAAAGCAGACAATTGGGGAATCCCCGATTGAGCAGGTCCCATAATAACCATCTCATTATTAATGACTCTTAAATCTTGCAATAATCTCCATTTACCAGATTTATTTTTGATGACAAAAATGGGAGTATTATGGGGAGATACAGAAGGTTGTATATGTCCTTCTGCTAATTGTTGTTTGACCAGATCATGGGCTGCTTGTATCTTTTCTTTAGTCAGGGGCCACTGAGGAACCCATACTGGTCTTTCTAATTTCCAAGTAATTTTTATTGTCTCAGTGGCCCTTTCTGAAAATCCAACCCATGTCTGTCCATTCCTTGATCTATTTGTATTGGTGCTGCTATACCTTGTTCTTGTTTTTCTAATCTTTTTCCTTTCCTAAAACCTTGTCTAGTCATAATAGTGGGTGCATTTTGGTTGATGTTATTTGTTAATGTCAAACCTAATTGATCTAGGACATCTCATCCCCATAAATTTAAGGGAAGATGATCCAATACATATGGCTGTATAGTTCCTTCACATCCTTCAGGATCCTTCCAATCTAATACCATTGCACTTCTATAGGGATTAGTCGCCACTCCTAGGCCTCAAAGCATTTGAGTGGCTTGTTGTAATGGCCAATTTGGCCATTCTTGATAAGAAATGATGCTAAGGTCTGCACCTGTATCCAGTAGCCCATTAAATTCATGTCCTTGAATATTTAGTTTTAGCATGGGGCGAGAATCTAAATTTAAAGAAAGCATAGCACAATCTACACCTGTGGGGCCTAATCCCTTGGAACCTCTTTCTACAGTACGACCGGAAAATTTATCATGTAGGCTTGGTATTATTAGTAACTGTGCTATTCTATCTCCTGGTGAAATTACTGATATACCCTTTGGAGAACTGGCTATAATTTTTATTTCACCTTCATAATCGGGA
The DNA here is from genome assembly GCF_052094955.1 of Ictidomys tridecemlineatus. NCBI lineage: Eukaryota > Metazoa > Chordata > Mammalia > Rodentia > Sciuridae > Ictidomys > Ictidomys tridecemlineatus. The sequence continues at coordinate 7,145,008 of NC_135486.1, read as the reverse complement.
TCAATTACCCCAGGACTTATCATAAGTCCTTTTAGAGTAGAAGAGCTGCGTCCTAACAATAAGCCTCCCCTGTTCCTTTGGGAAGAGGTCCTTTCACCCCTGTGGGAATGATTTGAACTCCCATCTCTGGAGTTAGTACTGTTCTGGTGGAGGCACAGTTGTCCAACCCTGCGCTCCCTCTGGTTTGTCTAATGAGGGATCTAATGGATAATGTGTCCTGGGCACTACCCTGATGGTGTTGCTGGGTTCATCCAATGCCCCGTATATTTGTGGTCGTGGGCCCTGGAATATTGGGCCCCCCTGTCCGTTTTTTGGCAATGGAGCCTAATGTTTTTCTTCACAATATCATGGGTAAACACCTGGTCCTTGTCTGTTTTTTGATAATGGAGTACCCTCTATAGTGGTTTGAGAACAGCATTCATTAGCTTAATGTCTCCCTCTATGGCATCGTGGGCAAATACCCGGTATTCTACTCCCTTTGATTATATCCAGTTTTGTTAAACCCTCCTCCTATGGAGCAACTCCTTCTAAAATGTCCTGTTTGTCCACAATTGTAGCATGTTTTTGGCCTGGCACCTAAAGCCTATTGTACTGCAGCTGCCAGGACTTGCCCTTGTTCATTAATGTCTCTGCATAATTTAACATATGTGTTTAAATCTCCATGTCTCCATGGTCTAATGGCCTCCCTGCACCATCTATTTGCTTGTTTGTAGGCTAGTTGTTTTATTAATGGCATCGCTTGTTCTACATCCCCAAAGATTCTGGTAGCCGTTTGTATAAGCCTATCAACAAATTCAGCGTAAGGTTCATTAGCTCCTTGTATTACCTTAGATAATTGGCCTTGTAAATCTCCATGCCCCTGTAAAATTTTCCATGCCTAACCACAGCTGAAGTTATTTGTGAGTATATGGCAGGATCATATCTAATTTGTTGTAGCTGACCCTCATAAGGTCCCTCTCCTAACAACATATCTAGATTTCTCTGAGGATAACCAGCTGCTGCATTTCGCCTAGCCGTCTCCATGCAAAATTCCTGATTGGCAACATTCCATAACAGATATTGTCCTCCATTTAGCACAGCTTTGCACATACTAGCCCAATCTGCTGGCGTCATGTTCAAGTTGGTAATGGATTCGACCATACTTACAGTGAAGGGTGCTTGAGGACCATAGGTTGTTACAGCTTCTTTCAGCTGCTTCACTGTTTTGAAATCTAAAGCATGGTGAATTCGCTGCCCTCCTGCCTCCTCAAATACAGATCCTGTCTCAGGATCCCATCTATCAATTTCAGGGGTTGAGGGCCACTCAGCATATGTTGTCTCTGTATACATAGGTGGAGCTGTTGGTTGGACACCCATGCCCTCCGGTGATAGAAAGGTGTTATTAGCAACCTCCCATTGTAACTTCTCCCCTGATAGCCCTTCCTCCTCTAAACTTTCTTCCCCTGTCTGAATAACTCGAGAGACTTCCTCTTTTAAGATGTCTTCTCCTAGACTAAGCAAACAAGGTCGAACCAATGTCCATAATGGTAATGTGCCAACTGGCAGAGTTCCTGGGCTTTCCTTTTCTATCTTTTTAAAATCTTCACCATGATGGTTCCATTGTGATATATTTAATAACCCCTCCTTAAGAAACCATGGGCTACATTTTTGTATTGTATCAACGTATGCCCTAACTGTTCTTGGTTTTACTGGGGTGCCTCCTTCCTTTAGCAATTTACTTAAAACTCTTTCAGTTTGTTTTTTACTAATTTCTGATCCCATATTTCTGCTACAAAGATAACGCAACCCAACAAGATAACACAAATCAAAACCAAAACAAAACAAGACAAAAGCGGAACAAAAATTCATTGTATCAGTTTTTCTATTTTCTTGACATGTGCATCCGTGGTCTGTCTCTATCTCTTCCTCAGGGCTGAACAACTTTTCTAGCATCCTATTTATTTCTAGGGGCAGGCAGCTTGAAACAGAAATGTAACAAATCAATACAAGAACACATTGTTTTTTGAAATGGTTACCCATTCTCTTGCCCTGCCCTCAGGGGTGAGCAGTTTCACTTACCCTCAAGCTTCAGGCCTTACCCACCCGGGCCACTAAATGCCGCAATCTGGCTGGGCACAAAATCAGGAAGTCACGAGCCACTTGTAAGGTTCAAACAGGAACTACTGTTTTGCCAGAACACAACGGGAACTCTCCAGAACTCCACAGAAACTCCACGAGAATCAACGGGAACTCAACGGGAACTCAATGGGAACTCCGTGAGAACCAAAAGTAGCGGGCATCTGAGGTAGCCGGAGCCGCCTTATTGCCATTCAGTAGAAGTTTATATTCACAACTGAATACACAGCTTGTTTCAATTTAGCATCATCCAGTTACAGCAATCAGTCATTATCTTAATAATTATACACAGCTTAACTTAATTATCATCATCTTAATGTCTCACTGGCATTACTTCTCAACCATTCCTTCTGGCAAAATGCCAGGCGCCATCTTGACTTGATTGTGGCTCTCAACAATCTATATCCTCTGAACACCTTACATAACACCTCTTCTTGCCTTCCTATTTGGAAATTTTATGTGTGTCATAGTCTTATGAATTTATCCGTCTGGGGAGGTGCTGTGTGTTTTTCTCTGTGTATTGACAAACTCAGATGGAGATTTATGGAAGTACATTTAAAACACACAAGTACCCAAGAAATACTATATTTTTTCATATATGCATGAATTTATTATAATTTATTTATATATAATATAAACATAAATTTTAGGTATATGTCTTTGAAACATAAACACATACATATATTGGAATATTACAGTGAATCTTTGAGGGGATAAAGGAGATAGGAATGGGAATAGAGATTAAGAAAAAAGAGGGAGAGAGTTTTTCTGGGATCAATGATGATAACCTATGGCCCAAAACAAGACAAAAGATGAGAAACCTTAAGAAGGGAGAAAACATGGATGAATATATTAGGCAGAATGAATGATCTTTTATTTATTCACTTTTGAATGGGTTCATGGGAGAAGTCTGCAGAGCAGCTCAGTATAGGTAAAAACTTAACTGAATTTTGACATTGTTGCTTCAAAAGTCCCCATGAACATCCACAGATCATCTACCATGTGTCCAGCACAGTGCTAGTCATTAAGGGCATGACAATAAACAAGGCAGATGACAACTTTAAACTGTCAGGCAAGCACAGGACATATGTACTATGGTCCTCAACCTTGTGAGAGAGAGGTGATAATATCATCCACACCAGAGACAATGGCAAGTTACGGCATATAAAGTCAGATAACTTGCACAGGGCCACATAAGCACTAGTGGCAGAGGCAGGATTTAAACACCAGCGGTGTGATTCTGGAGCCCACATGCCCACAAGTGTAGTTGTGGCATATGAAATGAGGAGTCCTCTAATTCAAACAAGTTCTCCAGCTTTGGTCCTTCACCTTCAATGGACTAGTTCAATCCACAATCCCAGAAATTGTAGGGAGTCTGACATACTTCCCATGATTAAAAAGTTTTAGGGGTGAGGGTAAGCACACAAATCTATATATTTTCCTGGTCAAGTGCTGCCAGTGTCCCTTATCTGAACCCAGTCTGGTTTTTTTTTTCTTTTTTCATATTTCCTCTCTATTCATATCAATTTTGGTATGGACTATCACCTCTTCTGTTCCTGTCATCTCCTTCACACTTCACCCAGCCTTTACTAAAGGTTTGGGGAGTTCATGGAAGAAGTCTGAAGAGCAGCTCAGTATAGGTACAAACTAAACTGAATATTTGACATTGTTGCTTCAAAAGTCCCCATGAACAGTAAGCTCGAGCTTGCTGCCAGATGTTGAATGTTGTGGTCTTTGCTCTTTCCAAATATTCTTTCCGCAGAGTGGCATGTCTCCAAACCCTAAATTCCTGTTGGATTTCCTACGAAGAGCAATTTGGCTCCTTTCGTTAACTCTCTTCTCCCCAGCTTATCCTAGTGATTTGGGGTGATAGACAGGGAAAGAGAACATGTGTCATGGCCAAGAGGTTTCAAAGCATTTCCTGGACAGAGTCACCTCACATATGTATTCTGCCATTGTCCTAGTGAATTGAGGGTGACACAGTCAATGCTTCTTGCAATGGGCAGTGTTTCTCTCTACACTGTCTGAGCAGTGACTGTGAAGTTCAATGGGAGCTTGCAGGATGGCCTCCAACTTAGACCACAGGGAGAGTGAGGTGGCGGGGGAGACCAGCAGAAGCAATGGCTCTATCCTGGAAACACAGACAAGGAGCAGTGAAGGGGCAGAGGCAATGCTGGAAGTGCTCCAAGTCCAAGAGTCTAGTCCATGGCCAGGGATGATACAATGCCCACTTTATTAGAAATTAAAGACTAATAAAGAGAGAGTGGCAAGGGAGGAGGAAAAGTGAGCAGAATAATGGTAGTCAGACTGAGGAATCAATTTATCTGAAGGCTGTGAAAATTCATAAAAAATTGTTATGGAGGGACTTATTGTGATCCAAGTTCTCTTCTTACCTTCTTCCTTTCCTCCTTTCATTGCTCTCTCCCTCTCTCTACTGCCCTTCTCTCTTTCTTCTTCCTTCTCTCTCTCCCAAAAAGATCATGGTAGCTACAGAATATGGAGAATGAGTTGGAGAAAGCAAAAGTGGAAGTTTTTGCTGTAGCAATTTGGATATTGTCAGGTGAGCAGAGAAAATTGGATGGATTCAAGAGTTACTCAAGGTTTTGATGGCAAGAGGGAGAAACAGTGAGGAAGAAAGAGACAAAAAGATCGGGCTACTGGATGGTCTAGGGTTAGAGCAATGGATGATTCACTAGGATAGGGAATCCAGAGGGGGAATTAGTTGAGTTGAATGAGCATCTAACGAATTCAATTTTGGTGCTGAGTAATGGGATTTCCAAGTGGAGGTGATTGGAGGGAAGGTGGATATGAGCATCTGGACCCCAAATTATTTCTGACTTGAGAAACAGAATTCACTTTTTTCATCAAACAGTTGTTTGTTGATGACATGGAGTGGATAACATTACCTACTCTGAGTGGCCACATGTGAAGAGAAAAAGACCATGGATCAAATTTCCATTAATATCAACATTTTAGGGATGGAAAAGGAAAGAGGACCCATCATAAAGACTAAGAATGGTGGAACTAAGTTGGAAAGGACTAAGAAACCAAGGTCAAGAGCACTTAAAGAAGGAGAGGGTAGTCATTTATATCAAATCTCAGAAACATGTTTTGGAAATGGTACCCCTGTGATTTTTTGACTTTGTTGAGTATGAATTGGCTGTGTCTTGATGGACAGCACATATCCTTTCCCACTCTCAAATGTCTGGGTCCATGATCTTCTGGGAGCTCAGACATTGTTTTCCTTTATGAGGAGAAACTTGTCACTCTCTTAATAAAAACCTCAGAAAGTCTAAGGCTGAGTTCTATGTACACATAAATATGGCAGCAATTAATATCTTGGCATTCACCTCATTACATGCCAAACACCATGTGCTTTAGAAGAGGGGAAGTACAGGTACAAAGACTTGAATTGGATGTCAACATACTTTATATTTAAACAGAGATATAAAAATTGTGGTATATATGTGTATTAAGAATTTTAATGCAAAAAAACAACAAAGTACATGTATAAAGGCAAAAAATAAAAAAAGAATAGTGTTACCTTAGATTAGGTAGAGGGAAGTGAAAGGAGGGGAAGGTAGGGGATGTGGGGATTAGAAAGATAGTAGAATGAAACAGACATTATTACTTTATGTATGTATGTGACTGTATGACCAATGTGACTCTACAATATGTATACTCAGAAAAATGAGAAATTATATCCCATCTATGAATGATATATCAAAGTATAGAAGTGCATTCTACTGTCATGTGTCATGAATAACTAATTAAAACAAATAATTTTTTTTTAATAAAGAGGACTTTTCTCCTAACTTTATGTTTTGCTGGCTACTCCCTACAGAGGTTTCCTAGGTGAACCTTTTATTCCCTAAGGCAATTAAACATTTAAATACTTTATTTTTGTTAGTAAGTATAGGAAATGGGACTTTGTGTGCATGGTAAGATAGAGATGACTTAGATCATACAATGTAGACGTCTTAGATTATATACTACAGAATGGCTGGTGTCACATCATGCAGTGGGCTGGTACTAAGACTTCTTGAACGCTTGATTTCGTGGCTTTTGGAGCAGTCTCCACTTGGACTCCATAGATTTCAAGTCAGCTGACTTAAATAAGCCTGATCACAATTCTGGAAACTAGGCATCATATCAACCACTCAGAGAAAAGAAAAACAAGTTTGGAAAAATACTTCTTAAAGTTAAAAAGAGGAATAAAAAAGCTTTCACTTCCTTTAATTGGTATGAAATTTATATTCTTAGGACTTGAGTGCCTGGAAATTGTATGCTTCCCATTTTTTCCCATTTGAACTAATTTTGATCACAGAAAATTAGAAGCCCATCAGACAATCTGCAACGTTGGCAGCCATTCTTCCATCTCACCAAAGAGGAAAGAGAGCCCAGCTAGTTGGGTTCTCCAGAGGGTGACAGCTGTTATACAGAATTGAACTGGCCTCCAAAGGGTAGAGTGCATTCACTTTCAAGATATGCTGAGAAATTCAGTCTTGAATAAGAGTTAGAAATGATTACTAGATTATATTACAAATATATTCTTTTGCTCAATTCATTGTTTTCCACATGTCTAAAAAATGAATAAAACCTAAATTTTCTTCTTTTATATTTCTCACTCACCATAAGGTTGGAGAGCATCCACCTGACTTTGAAGCTGCACAGAATAAACACTAAGGTTCTAAAAAAAAAAATAAAACAAAACTGAAACTTGAAAGCTCCATCACCAAAGGGTGTTTAGCAAAGTGATGAAACACCAAGGTTTGATGAAATCAGATTTGCATAGCTTATCAGAAACTGCTAAGATAATCAGAGTCAGAACCCCAATGAATCCTAGAATTAAAGGGAAATAAGGAAGAAATTAACAAGGATGCTTAAGGATGAAAAACCAAGATCAGAAGCAACTCAAAGATGAAAGGTGAAAGGACCTTTAAGAAGTGAGACCAGCGAGGGTTCTCACTCACAGGGGGAGCTGCTCTCAGAAGGAAGTAAGGTAGTGCTAGGGAACCTCGAGTTGTTTCACATGAGAGCATTACTATAAACGAACAATTCCCAAAATCATCGTCTTCTGTGATACTCGCCATTCTAAGACATGCATGTCTTCTGATCACGTGTCACCTCTTGTTTGCTGCCGTTTCAAATGATGTTTTTGTGGCTAAGAAACTGAACGCCAGAGTTCCTTCCCCCTTCTCCTTATGTATCCATTTAACTAACTTCATTGAATAAACTCTCTTTTGCATCCCATCTTGCATCCCAGGGCTGATATAGATTTCTCCTGATAGTATCATAGTTTCACATGTCTTTCTCTAAATTCAAATGGATTAATTTTATCTTTAACAGCTAATCCACCAGAGTTAAGAGAAACAAAGAAGTGACCTCAGGAAGCCAAGATTTTAGGTCAGACTATAGTAGGAGTCAGGCAATTTTGTTTTGATCCAAATCAGAGAACATATAATGTAGATGTAGCCCTCTCAATGTATGTCATAAAGGAATATAATATAGAATGTGTAGAAGGTCTTGGATGAGCCCATTCCTACTTAGAAAAATAATTCAAATTTTATGCAATATTTGACTTAAAGTAGATCAGTGCAATGGATTAAATGTCTCTTCCAAAATTCATGTTGAGATTCAATTGCTATGGTAAGTACCAAGAGGCAGCACCTTGGAGAGGTGATTAGGCCATTAGAGCCTGCCCCCAAGGGCAGACAATGGAAATTTGGCACAGCCACTTTTATCTCTTGTTTTGTACGTTTGCTTGCATTTTGGTTACGTTGTGATGCAGAATGAAGTTCTTCTCCAGATGTGACCCTTCCATCTTGGAATTTAGAACTATGAGCCAAATAAACTTCTATTACTTATAATTACTCAGTCTGTGATATTTATTCTGTTCTAGCTTCAGAAAATGGACCTAGACAGTCAATTTCCCCTGTACTCAGTCTTTCACTTGCTCCTCCCACATACCTTACGGGATGCCCACATGATGCTGGTATTGTGTAACTGTGTGTAGAGAGATAAAGTACTGTTCTGGCCCCTCAGAGGCTTTCAGTTCACTACAGAAGCAAAGATACCGTTAGGGGACAAGTGCAATACACTGTGGTGGGTGAAAGAAGGAGTGAGCAATGCAGCAACTACATGCTGACAACAGATGCCTGAGTGGGCTGGAAGACATGTTGGCTGATCAGTCCATCTGAGACGGGTGATCACTGTCATCCTCTTAGTAAGAACGCATGACTGTATTTACTTCTTTGACAAGGATGTGGTTTTGTGGCAAGGTTTACATTACAGCATGGTTTGATACACATCAGGAAACAGATATACAAAGCAATCTTGAGTAACTCAAAGCCTACAGGGTGTCTAGTAAGATCCTGTTAACTATAAACCACGAGCTGGGTGCTACTGGGCTTCTAGTATGGACAAGACCAGTGTGAGTCATGCTGTTTATATGCAGGCTTAGGCAACACAATGAGTATACACACTGCTTCACTTCCTTTCCTCAGTATGACCTCAGCAGCCAGAGTATTACAGGAGAGGAAAAGTGAAGGGTTACGGTCAGATGAGACTACTAGACTTTAGCCACACAGTATAAATTGTTGTTATCTATGTTATGATACCCATGGGGTAAATAACCCTGGTGTTCAATGTGAAGCAAAAGACTCAACATAGACTTAGCTGTGGTCATAGCTTAATGGAGATTAATGGAGGTATGTTGGCATGAACACAGTACTTAGAGTTGCAAGACTTGGATGTTGAATCTGGTCTGGTTGCTGCTCTGTGATGGCTTAATGTTAGTAAAAACACCCATCCATTCATGATTCTATCCAGATTCATCCATTCATTCATCTATGAGCCCATAGTTTTGAGTGTTAAAGGATTTATAAATTTGTATACACTGCAATAGAAAAGATATGTAAGTAAGCTAAGCACAGCACAATATAATATGGGTAAAGCAGAAGAAGCACTTAAATCAGGAGGTGGTTTCTCTGGGAGGCAGCACCTGATTGAATTTTAGAGTATGCCAACAGATGGCCAGCACAAGATTGATAAAGGGAAAGACTGAAAGATTGTTTTGTTTAATACTGGCCTCTCTGATATTGGTACTTCTAGAAAGCAGATTCTTGCCATAAGGCAGGACCCTTATTATCCTAATTTGGAATAAGAGTTTCCCCTGAGCAGGAAGCCAGGGGAAAGACATACTGACAGTCCCCTTCAAACAAACAAAAATTTAAATTTGTAACGGCTAGACTCCTTCAGCTATAAAAGTGTACTAAATTCATTATCATGAATTTAGCCAATCTTGTCCCTTGGCTGAAGAGACTTTGGTGTACCAGAAGGAATACTAGGTAGAGCTTAGGCTTCGACTCTATATAAACCCTCATCTCACACTTTGATCACCATTATGCCCATTTTTGAGCTCAGATAATAAAGTTGAGGACAGAGACAACAATTTTAATAATTTTTCTAGAGGTTATGGCCCATTTAATCTCTGGATTTTAAAAATGTTGTTAACATCAAATAAGAAGGAGACATATACATGTGACGTCCCTTGATGATATTCTTTATGTCCTTAATATTTTAAAAAATTCTTTAAAGAAACTCTAACAATTGTGTATTGCTATATCCACTTAATATGGATTCTATGCATCTATTAATTTATCAATTTCTGAATTATTTAAACACAATGACAGTTATGCTATACTAAATCTGAAACCAGGTTATGGATGTATGAAAAATATGATTACAAAGTTTTATACAAAAATTTGTATTAATTCTCTTCCTCTTTAATGCCTTACACCTTGGTGGAAGTGGAGCAATTGCTACAAAGAGAACTCACAACCAAGAGTACACAAATGAATGTCATGTTCTAAGTTCCAATTTACAAGTCAGAAAAAGTCCTGTTTCATATTTTAGAAAGAAGGGCATTCTAACAAATGTTCTAGAAATCTTCTTTTTCCTATGTAGAAAAATTGCTAGAATTGGGGAGAAGGGATAGTGGCAACAAGGGAAAGTATTAGAAGAACATCTCTCCTATCAATCAACAAATATATGAAAAAATGTTCACCATCTCTAGCAGTTAGAGAAATGCAAATCAAAACTACTCTAAGATTTAATCTCACTCCAGTCAGAATGGCAGCTATTATGAAGACAAACAACAATAAGTGTTGGTGAGGATGTGGGGGAAAAGGCACACTCATATATTGCTGGTGGGACTGCAAATTGGCACAGCCAATATGGAAAGCAGTATGGAGATTCCTTGGAAAACTAGGAATGGAACCACCATTTGACCCAGCTATCCCTCTCCTTGGTCTATACCCAAAGGGATTAAAAACAGCATACTACAGGGACACAGCCACATCAATGTTTATAGAAGCACAATTCACAGTAGCTGAACTGTGGAACCAACCTAAATGCCCTTCAGCAGATGAATGGATTAAAAAAATGTGGCACATATACACAAGGGAATATTACTCAACATTAAAAGAGAATAAAATGGCATTTGCAGGTAAATGGATAGAGTTGAAGAATATAATGCTAAGTGAAGTTAGCCAATCCCCAAAAAATCAAACAGCGAATATTTTCTCTGATATAAGGTGATTGACTCATAGTGGGGCAGGGAGAGAGGGAGCATAGGAGGAACAGAAAAACTTTAGATAGGGCAGAGGGGTGGGAGGGGAGCGGAAGGGTCAGGGAGTTAGAAATGATGGTGGAATGTGAGGGAATCATTACCCAAAGTCCATGTATGAAGACACGAATTGGTGTGAACATACTTTATATACAACCAGAGATATGAAAAATTGTGCTCTATATGTGTAACAAGAATCGTGATTCATTCTGCTACCATGTATTTAAAAGATAAAAGCAACTTTTTTAAAAAAAAGAACGTCCATGAGTAAAAGCCTTCTCATGAGCTGCCTGCGGTGTGTGAAAGACAGCATGGCTCCTCTTCATGTCCCACTCCTGCCTCCCATCTCCACAGAACAAGGCAGGCATGACATCAGTTTAACCTGAGTGTACCATGTCACTGGGGGAGTGATGAGCAGGGTGGTTACTGACCCCAAAAGACTGTCTGGAGGAAAGGGGAACCTGCACCAGACCCCTGGAAATAACCCACTGGGAACGGAGAGAAGACGCCACAGTGTTCTTCTGAAACTTCCTGATGTCAGAAAGCGGCAAAGGGATGTTCCTGTGGTAGGCAGAAAGGTCACCCACAGATGTCCATACCCTAACTTTGGAAACCTATGATTGAATTACCTTATAGAGCCAAAGGGACTATGCAGATTTAATGAGATTATGCACCTTAAAATGGGAGATTATCAGGAATTACCTAGTGGGCCTGATGTAATCATAAGGGCTCTTAAAAGCAGAGAACTTTCTGTGACTGAAGTCAGATTCAAAGCATAAGAAGGACTTGATCTACTACTGCTGGCTCGAAGGTGGAGAACTAAACACTGTAAACTACTAGAAGGAGTCTAGAAACAGATTTTTCTCAAGAGCCTTCAGATCAGAGGCAAGTTGTCTACATGTAGACTTCAGGCTTATGAGACTCTTTAGAGCACCCAGTTGAATTCGCCAGACTTCTGTCCTTCAGAACTATGAGATGAGAGTTATTTCAAACAACTGAATGTGTGGTAATTTGTTATGGCACCAATAGGACATGAATACCCACCCCTGACCACTTGTACATACCCTACAGCCACTTAATGGGCCATCTAAAGGGATCATGGATCCGTAAAATAAATCCAAATCTCAACTAATGGTCTTCATTGGCCTGAGTAGTCTGCCTTCTCTACCTCCAAATCCACAGATGCCTTACCGGCTGCTTATGTTGAACAGGTTGTCCAAGGTACAGGTAATATAAGAGGGTGAGAAAGTGGGTCATATCCATATCACCTCTTCCCCAGCCGTTACAACCTCATGGGTATATGGTAGGGTCAAGGTGATTCAAAAAGGGCAATGTTTGGCATCAGTTAGTAAAAAAAATAAATTTCTGAATTTGGGATTTTAAGTCATATTTTTGTATGCCTATAATCCCAGCAACCAGGGAGGCTGAGGCAGGAGGATTGTGAATTCAAAGCCAGCTACAGCAAATTAGCAAAGCCCTAACCAACTCAACGAGACCCTGTCTCTAAATAAAATATGACAAAGAGCTGGGGATATAGCTCAGTGGTTAAGTGCCCCTGGGTTCAATCCCTGGTGCCAAAAATAAATAAATAGATAGATAAATAAATAATATACATACAAAATAAAATCTGCAAGCTGACAGTGGTTGTATCTGGATTGTATAATTATGCATGATTTTAATTATTACTGTGCCTTTCCATGCTTCCCCAAAATGTCTGCAGTTATACTTTCAAATTTATTTTAAAGAAGTATATTTAATGAAATAATTCAGTTTTTTGTTTCCCTTTAATCATTTGTACATTTTTGAGGTTATAGTCTATATCTTCTACTGTCACCCCTCCACATATACAATTTTCCAGAACAAAACCTTGTATTATGAAAATATGACCCCTTGTCTGGGCTCTTTCCACCTCACCAACTTATTGCCCTGAGGGCATCTCCACTCCTCCTAATACTAAGGAACCCCAGAAGCAGCTATGTCTGCTCGCTTATCTACTAGCTCCAAGCTACTAGTGAGACTGAGGTCGACCCAGGCAGGCTGGACTTAGAGCCCATTTTCCCTTTAGCTCACCTGTTTAGAAATCCATGCCATTTAGTCTTCTTGGCCCTCCATTCACTGAAAAAACCACACGCCTTGCCCATTCGTAGTAAATATACATTTCCTGCTTTTCAGATCACCATGGTCAAGTCTTTGTTTTGGGTTGATGATTCCTGTTTATCGAGAGGAAAAGCTCAGTCAATATCATGTTTCTGCTGCAGTGATCGCTGCTGATATTGTTATTACCTAGAGACTCTTCACACCAGTCTTTGTGCTTTAGCAAATTCATAAGTGGTTGTTGAAATCACCTGTGTCCCTACCACAATTACTGTCTCATCTCCCCTCCCTTTGAGCTCTATTTTCTTCTTCAATGAAACTGCCACAATAAACTCCTCCACTTAATTTCCACAACTCCACTTGAGTCTAGATTTCATTTTAAATTAACACTTCCTTAGACTCAGTGTTTTCCCACAAATTTGAGTATTATGACTGTAATCCTTAAACAAACAGAAGGATCAGAGTTAAAATAAATGGATGCATATAAATAGTATTGGAGTATTCTTTTATCCTCAGCATCATTTTCTTTTAAGAAAAATTGAGTACTATGGGAAAATTTCCACAGCAGGAAATACTTTTGTGGTTACCACTAAATTTAATATATTTATGCTAATTTAAATCTTGATTTAAAATAGGGCTCCATCTGGAAATCTGAGTCATTTTGTGATTAAGGAGGAAAGAGAGAAAGAATATGAAATAGAACACAGAGCAAAAAATCTTTCCTGCTTAAAAATGCATTTATTTACTAAGGGTTTTTCTTTCAAAAGAAATCCTGGTGTGTCATATTAAGAAGTGGGGCACATAGGGATCCTTAACATTGCCAATTATTTCTCATTTAAAAGTCTTTCCCCTACTGAAGTCAAGTTCACATACCCATTTATATATCAAGGCACAATGGAAAGAATAAAGTTTAGAGTTAAAATTATATGAATTTGAACTTTATTAGTTGCATAACTTTGGTTGTTAAACATCTCTTAACTTCAGTTTTGTGATCTGTAAAATGAAGTTAATAATGTCTGTTTTATAATGTTGTGACTATTAAATAAATAAGTCCTTGAATTTAAACATGGTGCCTAGAAGGGAACGAGGCCTTAATACATACATGTGTCCCTGTTGTTAGTCTTTCACTTTCTACCTTCCCTTTGTGTGTGTGTGTGTGGGGGGGGTTGACATTTGAAATCATCACTTGGTGGTGTTGCAACAAGAGAGGCTGGCACCTCACATAATCTAGGAATTTATGGGACAAGGGACCTATAGGTAAGAGATGTAGGAAGCTGTATACCTGTGAGGAGGAGGACTATCCTTACTGTCAGCCAGAGACTTCCCTTAGGCTTATTGGGCAAAGAAAGCATGGAAATAATTTGGGCCTTATTTGTATCTAATCTTTATCTATAACACTTAAGGGGTGTTGCTTCTTTATTTAGCAAATGGAAAGAGCCTGCTGCCTTCACTTGGCCCCATTTCAAGAAAGCAGCATTCCACAACGTTGCTTGTGATTCAGTGTTTTTTTCCACTGGCATCCCAGCCTGAAATTTCTTCTCTTTACAGAGGAACATGCTACTTACTGTATGCATGGCTTGAGTCACCAAACTGGATAGACAGATAGCTTAGCCCAAATCACTAGATGCTTGGTGGATTCTCAGCTGAATTGAATTACCTTATAACTCTTTGATGTTACATAAGATCATACAAAGAAGATCTGTGACTGCAACCTTATATTTTCAATGCAATTTTGGAAGGCTCACCTGTCTAAGAATCAACAGTGACTAGGTGACAGATTCCTTAACATCAGAGACATTAACTTATTCCTCTTCACTTCTACATTTCCAAGTTCACTGCCTGAAACACTGTAATACTACACATGAACATTTTCATTAATATTAAATATATATTTATATACTATGCTGTATACCATATATTTGTATATCATACTATTCAGAAACTTCAATAATATAATGGAGTTAAAGAAGATAATACTAAGTGAAAGTTAGCCAATCCCCCAAAACCAAATGCCAAATGTTTTCTCTGATATAAGGAGGCTGATTCATAGAGGGGTAGGGAGGGAGAGGATGGCAGGAAGAGACGAACTCTAGATAGGGGAGAGGGGTGGGAGGGGAAGGGAGAAGGAAGAGGGTAATTAATGATGGTAAAATGTGATGATCATCATTTTCCAAAGTACATGTTTGAAGACACGAATTGGTGTGAATATATGTTGTATACAACCAGAGATATGAAAAATTGTGCTCTATATGTGTAATCAGAATTGTAATGCATTCCGCTGACATATATAAATAAAAAAATTTAAAAAATAGTAATTGATTGGCCTAGGAGAGTGAAATACTATGAGATTTTTTTTACTTGCCTAACCTCTCTTCAGACTTACATCTTAGCCTGGACACTACCTTTTTAATAAAATTTTCTCTGCCCTTTAGGAAGGTCAGGTATTTAGTGTTCACACTTCTCCCTATGTAGGTCTTTTGTCCTTTTCCCTAGCTACTGGTAAGAAAACAACAACAACAACAACAACAAACAACAAACAACAACAAATGGGAAGATAGACTGGCCCTTGTCTAATACTGTACTTGGTACAGAGAAGGCATTCAATAATGTTTCCTAAATGAATGGGGGGGGGGAGGTAACATATTGTTCTGTTGTAGTTAGGGGTTATTTTTGTATAGAAAAGTCTATTTTTTCTTATTCATTGCCCAAATAAAAACAATCTAGCTATGAACCTCAATGCCTACATTTGAATGCTACAGGTCAACGCTAAAAATGAAAAAGCAGATGAGAAAGTGTCTTGTGGATTTCTATATGAACATATGTTCTAAGTGGTGTTGAAATTAGTGAATGTGCTGAGTGTTCTCCAGTGCAGCTGTTGTGCAGTAGTTTGGAGGAGTTATTATTTTAGGACTTTGCCAAATGGGGAAACCAAAGAGAAGAGTCAAGGGAAAATACTTCCCCAACCCCCTTTTGAAGGCCTATGAAAACCAGCAGCTGTGGGGAGAATACTTTGTTCCAGGACTCTTAAGACCTTCTTATTCAACTAGTTGATAGGTAAAATACATAATTCTCCATGTGATATTAGGCAAGGTATGATTTAACAGCAATGCCCATTCATTACAGGTTCCAAGGTGATGTTTGATGGTTTTAAATAGGTAGTGTCATGCCATATTGCACAATGGAAAATCTATTTTCAGTACAGATTCCAAGCAGGAAGCCACATTTCTCATCAAAAGGTGTTTAAGATGCATCTGCCACAGCCAGGATACTGACACAGTGCTGATTAGTCTAGAAAGGACGTACACCTACACATCCCCAAAATATCTTGCCACTGACAGAGGACTCAGGGTAGAGAGACAGGGACCTATAATACCCACAGCCAAAGACTGGCAGGAAGGCGGATGGCTAACACAGAAAGTCATGAATGAAAATTGGCCAGTAGACCTGTTACTTTACAACTGCACTTGAGCAGTTGCAAAACAGAGAATGAAGAATTTGGTAAGAGTTCCAAAAAAGTAGACTTGCAAAAACAGCACAAAGCAAGACAATGTGGGGCAAACAAACAAACAAACAAACAACAACAAGAATCCCCAGATGTGAAATCAAAACATAATTTGAACTTGGGGCTGGGTTGTGGCTCAGTAGTAAGAGCGCTTGTCTCGCATGTGTGGAGAACTGGGTTCAATCCTTAGCACCACAAAAGTAAATAAAATAAAGGTATTGTCCCTATATACAACTAAAAAAAAAGTCTTTAAGTTAAAAAAAAACATAATTTGAACTTAAAAATATTTCCTAGGCCATCTTGATCGGGGTCATACTAGTTCTTTAGAGAGGATGTCCTGGAGATTGCTATGAGAACTTCTATGTATCTTTTAGAATTTATTATGATATCATATGCACATTTGCACTTGCATGTCTATATACATGTGTGTACACATATTTACTTATGCATACTGAGCTAAACATACACTTCTTATAGAAAAGGCATTTATTAATTTTAATAGACACTGTTGTTGCCTTCATAAAGTTCTAAGTTTAAAACTCTCTTTACACTATCATATCTGTCTACTTTTCCATCTCTCTCACCTATGTATCTGTATCCAAATATCTTCAAGCCAAATGAACCCTATTTGTTATGACTATGAATACTTCAATTCTCAGAGTGGCCAAAGTTACACGGTACTTTTTTTCACAGAATTCTGACATACTGAATAGGACTGAACATGTGACACCAAACACAAGAATGAAATCATGATTAACAGTTGCATAAGGAAAATGTGGCAAGGAGTGAGACCGGAGCAATGCAGGATTTGGGAGGAAAGTGATATCAGTTTCCCAAAGACCTTATTACACTCCCCACCCTATATACTCCAGAAGGGATCTTATTGACACCCTTTAGCATAAGAGGCAGAAGAAATGTTAAGTGAGGCAACAGATGAGGGTTCATTCCCTCTTCTACCTCCATGGACAAATGATTCACCCTCCTGAGTGTCACTTTCATCATTTTTATAGACAGAGATATCAGTCCATGGCAGCTTGAGGTTCAAATGTGATGAGTGTGCACAGTTCTAGAAGGCACACAGCTGGCACAAAGTAGGTGACTAATGCATTTAGTGTGGTTTAGTCAATAACTGAACTCAAGTTGCTGTATAATTGATTGAGATTTCAAAGCAGTTTTTTGAATACAGTTAAAATTTCTTAAACATAGTTTGGATCCTTTTTTTTCTTTTTTCAATCAGAAAAATACAGAAAGAATTTCTTTACTGTTTTGTTCAGAAATTCCCCCATTTGCAGCTCTTGAGTAAGAATGATGAGGAGGTTCAGGGTACAGCTCGGTGGTGGAGTGTTTGCCTAGCATGCATGATATGGAGCACTGCACCCGCACACACATACACAGGAAAAAGGCTGGGAGGTTTGTTACTTTATAAATTCTATTTTTAATCTTTAACCTTTACGGAAGCTTATATCTCTGAACAGTTATTCCTCAAATTTTATCACTCTTTCAAGAAAGAGTATCCTTTTCTCAATTATTTTAGATTTTTTAGGTCTATTTCCTGAGGTTTGTTCTATATGCAGTATTAATTTGAGCATCTTTGTTCTATATGCAGTATTAATTTGAGCATCTGTCTCCCTGTTTGTAAGTTTTTCATATGGTTGGTTGGCAGATTCCTCAGCAGTTGTGATTTTTTAAATTTATACCCCCCAAAGCTTTTAGTAGAATAGTGGGCAGATAGTAAATGTTCAAACTTGATTTGCTAGGTGGACTTATTTTTAAAAAATCTCATTGTCAGAGAGCTGAGCCAGGACAGGCCATAAACACAAAAATTTGAGTTTGTGGGTCATCTACCTCTTGTCAGACTCTGAGACATCACATGCAATCCTCATAGGTTATAGCAAAAAGGTACCAACTCTGACTCATTACTGTGGAATTTCAAAAAGCCTGTCCTACTGTCACCTGTCCTAACTTGAAGATTCTTCATTTCTAAGCCGTTTCATGGAGAGGCCTGGAATGTAGCCTTCGTGAGATAAGAGTATCATTTTTCTTAAGATGCTATCAATGAAGTTAAAATAATTCATTAAGATATACCAAAGCCTAACCTCCATCAAGGACAGAAGGAGGAACTGGATTTATCTGCAATGGTTCCTCATGTGAACAAATGTTTACTGAAGTGAGTAAGCAGGACAGTTCCACCTAAAACTTGGAGAGGGGACAGGAGAAGAAACAGACCAAAACAGCAGGAAGGAAGTGGCTCTCCTTTTCAGTGGTCCGTTTAAACCCAGAGCCCGAGGGTCTGCACGCCAGCTCCAGGCGTGGCACAAGGCAGGAGCTGGAGGTCAAGGCACCCTCCTCGTTGGAGAGCCAGGCTGTCACTCACCCCTGAACTGCACCGAGCACAGAGCCTAAAACATCTGCTGCTCGGTGTGATCATCCTCTTCAGGAATGGTTTATTATCAAGCTAAAATAGGGCCAAGTTAAAACAGGATGGTTCAGCTCCAAAAATAGTATCCTGGGCTTGGATCTGCTCTCCATTATTAACTATCTGTTAGTGGTTCAAGGCACCACTCCATGCCTATTTCCCTTAGCTTCCTCCCTGAAAAAAGAGGATGTTAAATCTCTTTTTTCTAATTAAAAAAAATCTTTATTTCTCTCTTTTTTTTTCTTTAAAATCCTTTCATCTTGGGCTAGGGTCATAGCTCAGTGGTAGAGCACTTGCCTCGAACATGCGAGGTACTAGGTTTGATTCTTAGCATCACATATAAATAAAGATCCATTGAAAACTAAAAAAAATATTAAAAAATCCTTATCTCTTTCATTTAAGTGAATTTCAGTTGAGTTATTTCCCATGGGAAATATAATGAATTCTCTTTCTTTTCTGGGATTTCATAATGGAATTAACCATCAACACATTTCTAAAGACGGCGGAGAAAAGATAAATTAATTCTTATGAAACATTCCTTATAAACTAAACTTTTCACATTTATTTCATTCTTGCAAAAGTATTATGAAGTCAAAATTTTCTCCACTTTACAGTTAAGGAAGTTGTGGTTTAGAGAAGTCTAGTAATAAGCCTCAAGCCACAGAGCAGGTAGGAGCTAGTGGTGCCAGGCATGGCTCTCAGGGTCTACGTGAATGAAAAGCTCAGGTTCCCCCGGGCCTGATGCCAGGTGTACTTTCCGAGGTACAGAAGGTAGTAGGTACCCCATTTCAACAGATGGAAAGACTGAACTGAGGACAGAAGACTTCCTCAATTTTGTAGTAAATAAGCATTTTGATGACAGAAAGAAATCACACTTGTTTATAAAACAGAGTCTAAGTTCAGGCTGGTGACAAATCGTAGGAAAATAGCCTTTCATATGATAACTTTATTTCTATTTGATTCCGGCATTGGCACTTCAGAGTTTTTAAATGCTGAAATATGACAAATTGAGTTTGTTGTGTTTTTAAATTTTTTATTAAATTCTAGTAATACATTTGATATTGTTCAACTTTATCGAGGTGCACCTGACGATAAAATTGTATGTACATAAGGTATGCTTATATGATGACTGCATTAAGAGTATTTTTCTAAATGATGCATCCAGTTCCCCAGCACACTGCGTCACTGCCCATGACATCTGTCATATTATAAACTTTTATTTCAAACTTTATTTCTTCTTATAAAAGTAATTTTCTCCACTGGAAATGATTAGGAAGGCTTCCCCAGCTGGGCATAGACCACAGCACACTGTAGCCAGCACTACACTTCCTCATGCTTCAGGAAAGACTTTCCTCTGAACTTCCCTTGTACATCTCTTTCTTTTTTTTCCCCCTGTGTTTGTGTTGGCTGTAAGCCTTTCAGTCCTTGCGTGTATTTGGCCAGGTGCCGAATGAGAGTCAGCACTTAGCCTGGAAGTATCATTTTCCAACACTGACAGAAGGAAAACTCCGCCTCCCACACCCACTTCTAATTACCATAATGCTACAAAACATGACATTGCATCGTTCACCCATCACTTGTGAGTGTCTACTTTTCACAGCTCTCATTTCTCCAGAAAAGGATTTTGAGCCACATGGAGAACATGCCTTTAAGCTACCCAGGTCCCCAGGGAGCACAGAGATGGTCCTGTAAGCGATGGCTCCTCTGCTCAGCAATACTTCTGACGGTTTGCTCTTTCAGTGCACTAATCCTTCCTTTTCTCCCACTCAAGGTAAGGAGGAAGCAGAACCTGAGATGACTGTTTATTAGGATGCCTTCCTTGTTTGTTAGTCTAATTATTTTCATTACTCCTCAGTATTGTAGAGATAGTTGGAAGGAAGAGACCTGTGAGTGCAAATAGAGTAAATATAATCTTGATCTTATAATGGCATGGGTTTTGGAGCTTATTTGTGTGTTTTGAGACAAAAGTATCAGGAAGTGCTAAATGTTAGCTGCAGAACTGAGCTAGATGTAAAAGATAATTGATTGAGTCAACGAATTGGCAAATGCCTGTGGAGTATGTTTTGCCTTTCTGGAACTCTGCTCTACCTTCTTGAGAGGACAAACAAAGGCATAAAACATGGTGCCTTTCCTCAGGAAATTGTAGGAAAGCTACAATCTTGTAGAGGGAAAAGATTCCAGAAGATAATAGAGGGCAGAAAAAGGTAAGTTACATGTGGTTAGCATGTCTTTGAGAGAGGAAATAGCACTGATCCAGGAGTACAAAAATATGGATTCTGGTTCCAGGTCTCTCAATAATCAGCTATTTAAATTTGAGAAAATCATTTAATCTCTCTGGTTCTTTGCTTTTTCATCTGAAAAACAGTGGTAGGAGAATGGATTTGATATTACCATGTTGCTGCTTGCTATAAAATAGAATGATCAATAATTTATCTAATATTGGTATGTACACAAAGCTTTAGTAATTCAAAAGTGGGTGCAGATTTTGGGTTGGAGTAATCCAGGAAGGCTTCATGGAAGAAGGAGGAAGTAAGTGCCTATCTGGGAAGCCCCTGATGCTGATCAGGAATTTCCCATTGAGCTGCAGTGCAAGATGTGGGACCAGAGAATGGGATTGTCCATGGGAATGGAGATAACTTAGCTTCTTTACTAGAAGATTTTCTCTGATGACTGTTACCAAAAAGAAAATAGGAAGCATTATATAATTCAGGACTGAACCCATTTGGGGGTACATCTGCAGACTGCACCTTGGGTATATGCCCTTCTTAAGGAAGATCTGGGGTGTGACTACAGAAACATTTCTCTAAAGGTACTGACAAGAAGATTTCAAAGATGTGGTTCTACTACATCAGAGGCACTCCTAATCACAGTCCTTCTCTCTCAGGGATGTATCAAAAATATGTGTGGACTTTCTAGAGCAATGAAGTTTGAGCAGAAAGCAAAGAATTGCCAGAATTTCTGAGCATTTAGATTTCTGAAGAAGAGGAATGATGAGAATAGCAATAACTTCCATTTAGAAGTGCTTTCTTCTGAAACTTCAAGTTTTATTAGGCAGATGGCTCTGAAGAACATTGAATGTAGGTGTCACCATGACTAGAATGGGAGGGAAATACCTTTCTCAAAGGACACCTCTTGCCAGAATCAAACTTGGTTAATCCTCATTTTTCAACTATGATTCTAAATCCTCTCTCCTAAAGAACATGAAGTTTTTCAATGAAAAGATAGTCCAGAGTTTGTTCCAAATTTAGGGAAATGTGACAGGATGCTTAGAAGGCTAGTTTCTCTGATGAGCCTCCACTTTCCACCTGCCTGCACCTCCTTTTCCCTTTTGGCCATTAATAAACACCTTTGGAGAGGAGATCTGAGTGGCTGGCAGATGGTGAGTCACTGTGAGGCAGCCACTTCCACCTTCTCAGGGACCCAGAAATTTTATTTTATTTTGTTCTCCACTTAGTTTTTATATACAAATCCCCACTTTTACAAATGCTATATGGGAAGTTTGGCTCATTTTACACCAATAGATATTTCCTTGAGAGAAAAAAACAAATCATTTCCTCTCTTGAAAGATTCATTTAACTAAATGGTTAACTAAAAGGATAGGCTTGAGCTCAAGGAGTGTGGTCAATCTCCAGAGAACATAAACTCACGTGAGTAAGTTGTCTCTAAGAAACCAAATGTTCAGTAAAGTCCCCTGTTACAGTGAAATAAAGGACACTTCCAGAAGGGGAAGCTGTACTTGCACTCAAAAGCACAGTAGATTGTATTTCCAAGTGATGATCTGCTTAGGGTTGCTTCAAAAAAAGAATTGAGTTTTTGCCATTTTGAGCTCAACTATTTAAGTCTAGGCTTAAACTAAAGTAAGGTTACAAGAACAACTGATCCTTCTAAGCAAAAACAAGTGAAACTGGAAGTCCCATGCCCTTCTTTATAGGTGGGTACTTACTCCTTTCAAACATCATCAGAATTATAAATAGAAACTGTCCTGTGGAGTTCTGAATAAGACAAGCTGGGTTTGGATCTCACCTTGCCTCTTACAGTCTCCTGACCTTGGGCTAGTTACTTAATTAGGCGTCTCCTCGTTGCCTCATTTGTAAAGGATCATGCCAGTTCTTACAGAGTTGCTTTAAGGATTAATGAGATAGGACAGTGCCTGACAAGCTTGACAAGTGCTATGCTCTCAACAGATGGCGATTAGTGTTTGCAACATTACTATTAGTGAGATTACAATGAATGTAAACTTAACAAAATCTTTTAACAATATGGATATTCTTTCCCAATTTATCTCTTCCTCAATGGCCATACCTTTCAGCCAACCTGATAATTTTTCAATTAGACTTCATTTATGGCAATAATTACAGAAAACCACAGTGGCAATTTCTATAGCTCTATATAGTAAAATCTAGATATTAAAGCAGCTTGCAATATAGTATCTGTAGTTTCTGGCTCTGGCAATTCATACAACCATGGTCTTGAATTTTCTCTATACTTCTTATACACTGTGGTACCTGGCATGAGATCTATGGAATGTATCTTGGCACTCATTTATACTTATATTGTTACCTAATTGCTTTGCGTGTGTGTAAGCATGTCTTTCTAGAAAGATTATAAACTTTTTTTTTTTTTGGTACTAGGGATTGAACCCAGGGGCATTTAAATACTGAGCACATCCCCAGGCCATTTTTTATATTTTATTTAGAGACAGAGCCTCACTAAGTTGCTGAGGCTGACTTTGAACTTGCAATCCTCCTGCCTCAGCCTCCCAACCACTGGGTTTACAGGCGTGTGCCACTCCAGCCATCTGAAAGATCATAAACTTCTTAAGAACATTAAATAGATCTCTTTAGCTTTCAATGCTATTGTAAGCTGTAATGATGTTGGGAATTTAGTACTTAAATTTTTGTCAATTCTTCATTATAATTAGCATCATTACCAAAATAGCTAATATTTATTGAACAGGTTCAAGCAGGTTATATGGGAAAGCCCTTCACAAGAATCACCTCATTTAACCCCAACAACGACTTCAGTGAGCTTTGTGCTATTATTTTCCAGATGAGGAAGTTGGGTTCAGAGAAGCTCTGTCACATGCCTATCAGGGGTTGATCTAAACTGAATTTCAGCTTCTCTCCTAAGACCACCAATATGAGGAGAAAAAAAGTACAAAAACAAAATCAGTGACAGGGAATCTGGTGATTTATTTCTTAGAACGGTGGCTTCTAGACTTTTCTACTCTACTTCCTTCTCAATAAAATGTTCTCATTATAATTTCCAACATATGTATGCTAACTGGGATTTCAGTTTTGCTCTAGAAGCAGCCTAAAATTTCCCGGTCCATTCATCCTTTCCACTGGACTTGGATTCTCTTCAGACATCAAACATCTGTTCCCATTCTCACACTCAGCTGACAGCTTTGCCTTGCGGTTTCAAGAGGAACCAGGAGTGTGAGGGAAGAAGACTCAGAGCCACCCGCCTACCTCTTGTGTCCTTGGATACTGCTTCTGTCCTGACAAGGGCCTATCTCTTTGACTGGCACCAGCCAGGCTCCACCCAGCTCTTCCCTTTCCTGGAGAGCAATACTTGTCCAGTTTCTCTTTTCTTGTTTATCCTTAAATCCATTCTAATTAAGCTTCTTCCCTCATCACATCACAGAAACTACTTTTGTCAGGAACTCCAATGACTGCCGTTACTAAAGCCACCTATCCATTCTCTGCCCTTTACTTTCGTACCTATCAGAAGGATTTGATAGCAGCTGGTCACTCCTTTCCCTAAGACACTTTCTTCTCAGACTCACTGCCTTTCCCTCAGAGTTTCCTCTGCTGGTTCCTCCTTCTCTGACCCCTGAACAGGGCAGTGTCCTGGTGTTAATCCCCGTCTGCACTCCCTGACTTGACGGTCTCACACAACTTCACAACTTACAGCAACAAGCTGAAGATACCCAGATTTGTATCACCAGAACCCCTTATGTCCTGCTGACTACTCCACCCCTTACCTGGACACCTACTAATCATCATGAATGTACCATCTCCCAAACCAACTCCTGACTGGGCCCCCTCTAAATTCACTGTGCCCATCTCCGCAACTAGCTTTCCTGGCACTTCAGCCCAGAACCTTGGCGTCACCCTGGTGTCACACTTGCCTCTCTCACGCCCTGTCCCATGTTCCTGTCAGGCATCCCAGTGAGCCCCTTTCTTCCAAGCTTCTCCCCATCTCCACCCTGGATCCCTAGTCAGTGGCCCTTGTTCTCTTGCCAAGATGAACACAATGATTTCTTCTCTGTGCTCTCACTGCTCTTGTCCTTGCCTCTTTAGTTCACTTCTAGCATAGCAGCCAGAGAAATCCTAAAGAAAGAGCATGTATAAATCTTTCTTTTTATCTTTCAATAGCTTTATTTTATTTATTTATCTTTATGTGGTGCTGAGTATTGAACCCAGGGCCTCACACATGCTAGGTAAGCACTCTACCGTTGAGCTACAACCACAGCCCTGCACCAATCTTTTAAGTTCAAAAAAGTCACAAGTCTTTTTGTCACAAGGAAACCAAAGAACTTTGATAGTACAAAAAAAAAAAAATTGTGGTTGTACCTAATTGAAACAGAGAGCTCCCAAACTTCCTCATGCTGAGAATAAAAGCTCCTCACGCTGAGGACCAGGCGAAGAGAGCTAAAACTGACATATTCTCTGGCCTAGCTAGATCTACACACGTGTGTCATTGGCTTTTGTTTCTGTAAATGGGAACTGCTTCTGTGGGACCAATCTAGTTGTTTCTCCCCAGTTTGATCAAAATGCATAAAAATTATTTTACCTTTTTCCATTTTTTGCCTATTTCTTCTGCCAGTGGGTGGCCAAGTCTAATCAGGTAGGTCCCTTGGTTTAGCTGTAATAACACTGTCTTAGTACCAAGTGTCTTAGAGCATTTAGAATTTAAATATTTGTAATGTAAATCAACCACAACTGATGACCGCTTTTAGTATGTAAACTTCAGCACATGGCAGCAGTTGGAAACTGTTGGTCCCATTTCTGAGGTTATGGCAGTTGCTTGTGTGAGGTGTGATTATCTGAATAATCAAGGATGAATAATCAATGAGCAAGGATGACTTTATTAAGTCAGAGTTGTAGGTATTTTTGGAACTTACTTTCCCATTATTTTAAATCAAGATGAACATAAGTAGAAACTCCATTATTTCCTCCACGTACTAATAGGTCACCTTGCACAGTCTCTGGGGTGTCTGATTGCTGTTTATAAGAAACTTTTAGAGCCAGCGGGAAAGGGCTGAGATCTGTAGTGGTCTTGTGGGTAGACATCAATTGGAATAAGACCTTAATCTTGTGTGAAAGACCCACAAGGAGACAGGTGACCAGCTGGACAGGTGACCAGCTTCATCCTTTCCCTCTCATTACCCACAAGGGGAGCTAGGTAATGAGAGGGTAAGGATGGAGCTGGTCACCTGTCCAGGGAAACAGAGAGTGGGACACGGTGGAGGGAGGGAGGGATTTGTTTTTCCTTTTATGGCTGTGGTTAAGTGGTTTGCTTCAGAATTCTGAAGCTTTAAATCAGTCAAGACAACAGTGATATGTTGTCATCCTGACCGATTCCTCTTTTCCTTCCACAGCAGGCTGCTACAGACTCCTGCCAGGCCAAGTTTGGTGAGTAGCCTCCCTTGCATTCCTCCCTTGGACTGGTCTTAGTTTTTGATATAAGACGAAACACGATGCTCTCAAGAAAGCCTGTGTTCCCTGAGACACAGGAATTGACTTTTAATTCTGTTTTGATAAGGACAACACGTTTCAGGATTTTACAAGTGCTTCCCAAAGCACTGCTCACGTTTCAGATACTGCTAATGTCCAGGAGATGACACGGGAGGTTCGTGGAGACAACGTAGCTGGTGCCAAATGCGTAGAAGAGGAATGAGTTAAGGCAGTGGCCACTTTCTCTGCTCTTTTCCTTTCTTCACTTAGTTTCTGAGTTACTTTCCCTTATTGTTACCTGATATTTGTTAGAAAATAAAATCACTAAAGTTAATGATTACCTGGAACATTAGAATATTTCTTAGAATACATACAAAACTTCAAGTAAATACATTTTTGGTGTTTATAGGTTTCAGGTCAAACAAATACCATTTCATTTGAGAGCAGAAGATGAGAATTCACTACTAACTGGGCAACCTCCGTATTCCCATATCACTCAAATCTCCAGGTTTCCTGGGCTTGCAGAGATTAGAAACTTTCTGTTTAGTTGTCCCTGCTTTTCTGTCTTATTTTTGTTTTGCCAGTTAAAGGTATGGAATTCATGCTAAGTTGGAAATTCCTCCTGCATGTGGTAAAAGTTGAGAAACTCTAGCGATCTAAGGAAGTTCTTCAGTGACCCCATTGCTGAATGAATAGGAGAAATAGTGACAGTACTTCCTGCCATTACAGGTCAGGGAGCAAGAGCTGGCTTGGGGCTCAGGGAGGTTGTTTCTTGCTCTAATCACCTCTCTTTCACTCTCCTCCAGAGCCTGTCCTCCATGTCTTAACATTAGTCATTTATATATGAATGAGAACTTAAGTTGCAATGTTAACTCTGCAGGGCTTTGTCTTCTATAACCCAAATTATAGAGAATTAGAGAACAGGCCAGGTAAGCACTTAGGGTTTAAAAAGAACCTTCTAGGGCCCTGAAATCACATGGCTGTTCAAAACCAACTAATGGGTAAATATTTAAATTTCATATGTACCTATGAAAATGTAGATAGGATCTGGAAACCTTTTTTGTCCCTTGGTGACAGTATTAAACAAGGAATACCTATATTTAAACAGTCAAGTAATTTCTGTTTATAAACTCATGGATTCACCAGTAGCTGGGGGTGGGAGAGCTTAGATGATGATAGCCCATGCAGGTCTTGAATGACACATGCGTACACACTGATGAGAGGAGCCATAATAAAATCATGAGAGCTCGGGGGTCTTGAGTCTAACCTAGGCAAGATAGCAAGACCCTGACTCAAAAAACGAGTGTTGAGAATACAGCAATAAGCAAAATAGAGAAGCACTTGTTCTCAAAGATGTTATATTCAAGTACATGAGACAGACAATATACCAATTAATTTTTAATATGCTACATGCCAACAGCTTCTATGAAGAAGACAAAGTAGGGTAAAGGGAGAGAGTGACAGGAGAGTGTTACTTTATATGGATTAATTAAGGAAGGTGTCATTGGTAAAGCAACATAAAGTAAATAGGATTTACCTGGGGAAAGCATGGATTGCCACTCGAGCTCCCCAGTCCTGGTGTGCAGTTCTTGCTTCCTTCCTCATTTTGTCTTTCCTTCCATAAACATTAATTGTCAAGAGATGCAGGGCGACTCAACTTGTTTTTCTATGCCAAATATATTTCCCTAGAGCTCTCTGAGCAAGAGCTATACCTAGGATTTTCAACTTCTTTTAATTTAAAATATTAAAATAATGTTTGAAGAAGACTAATATAGAGTGTATAAAGAAACAACCTGTGGGTATTAAAGAATTTAATCAAGAAAAGGATAAAATATTGGGGCTGGGGTTGTGGCTCAGTAGTAGAGGGCTTGCCTGGCATGTGTGAGACACTGGGTTTGATCCCCAGCACCACATAAATAAATTAAATAAACAAAATAAAGGTATTATGTCCATCTACAACTAAAAAAATATTTTTTAAAAAATATAAAAGGATAAAATAATAAAATATATATGCTTCCTTTTTTCCCTCCCTTTTTCCAGGACCATTACCCTCAAAATGGCAAATGGTACCTCCTGAACCTTCTTGCATGAATAAGACATCTGACTGGAAGCTGACAATCCTTAAGAATGGCTTGTATTTGATTTATGGACAAGTGGTTTTTGATACAACTTACAAAGGAGTTGCTCCTTTTGAGGTGCAGCTACGTAAAAATAAGGATGCCATACAGACTCTAACGAACAACTTTAAAATCCAGACTGTGGGAGGGATTTATGAATTGCACACTGGAGACACAATAGGTTTGATATTTAACAGTGAAGACCAGATTCTAAAAAGTAACACCTACTGGGGGATCGTCTTAGTAGCCAACCTTCAGTTCAACTCCTAGAAATTTGATTTGGTTTCCTCATCCTTTCTGGCATATGCAGAGACGGTGGGCTTTGGAGGGGACAGATCTTCAGTGCCTGTGGTTTGTCAGGGTTTACAAATCAAAACAAACTCCTCTACATGTGAGATTTTTTTTCTCTCATGCTCATCTGAAAGTGACTCAAAAAAAGGGCCATAGGTTTTTGGTTACCCCTGACACTGGGTCTTCAAAGATACTTCAATAATCCATGACAAAATGAATACAGGTGGCACAGGACAGAAACCCTGAAAGAGATGTTTTGTTTTCTTTTTTCAATCCTTGAATCCCTAGGTGGAAAACTGAGGTCCTATTTCCATGGGAATCTTATCTGGTTTGCTAAAAGGGTGTAGGGTCATGGTCTGTTCTCATTTTCTTGATTTGCTTTATCATTCTTCCCCCACGTCCATCTCTGAGAGTTTCCCAATAAAAAGTAGGCAGGTTGGTGGGTTGGCAGTAGTTACAGCAAGAACACCCTACTATAGATGCAGTGTTTCTAGAAGTTACAGAACACTCCGAGACGACTGGCACTATACGGGTGGCGTGAAATGGATAGTACTGTATGTGGGAATTTCCCTTTGTTTCATCATACTCAGAATACAGGGTTCTTTACAAAACCAATTGGTCAAGGAGGCCTTTCTGAACCTTCACCCAGAGCTTCAATGTTTATTTGTCTAAATAATGTCAATTGTAAATTAAGACTCACCATTAGAAAACTCACCATTAGTAACCAATAGATTTAATTCCAGAAATTGGTATTTCTGTTGTTATATTATGTTAAGTAATGATTTCATATTTTGAGCTAGTTTTCCTCAGTTTGCAAAATGCTTTCATATACCACATGGCAACTCTATGAAGTTAATGGAGCAAGTATTTTTGGCAAAATTTTAATAGAATGTAGAAGCAGATGCAACCTAGGTAGGTATCCTGCCTTGACTCAACTAGAGATGAATTACTTGGGCTTTTCACTGTATCAGATGTTTTAGCTTCACAACTCAAACAGTGTGAAACAGTGGAAAAAAATTTCTAAAAATAAAGCTTTCTAAAAAAATTTTTAGATTCTATTAAAGCTTACTGCTTATAGGCTCTTGTCAAAAGATATGTAACACTGCATTTTAAGACAATTTAAATATTTATGGATACTCGTGAAAAGCTAAATTCTGCTATCACATTATACATCTATAAAAACCATTTTCAGAAGATGTTTTCCCTTCAGCACGGGGTGAAGTGAAGCTTCCATGGACCTCTCTTTTACCAGCAAACTGACTCCCTTCCTTGCCCGGAACAGGGAATCCTGTGGTTCTGCTTGGGGCTCACTCCCTCCAAGTTCACCTCCTTCCTTCAAAGAGTCCATGTCCGTCAAATGTGCTAACTTCTAAAAATAATAAATAGCACTCAATTTAAGAATTTTAAACTCTGTTAAAGTTTGCTGCTTTTATAAGTCTTGTTGAAAAAAATATGTAACATTGCATTTTAAAAGTTTAAATATTTATGGATATTTGTGAAAAGCTAAATTATGTTAATTAATGTTATTACATGTAAAGCTAATTTAAGTATATTGTAACTGTGTGCCACAAACTTCTCTTGGGGCAGGCTAAGCCATTTCTTCTTATTTTAAATTAATATCTGCTGAGCAGCTATGAGACCAAATACTTGGAAACAAAGGCCTTTGTATTGCATATTTTCTCAGGAAATTAAAGGTTTATCACATATATTTGTAGAAACTTTGTATCAATTATCAATTTCTGGTATATTATAAGCAGTAGTGTACTGGAGTGGGCTGGCACCAGCTCATGAGAGCTTATTTTTAAATTTTCAGGACCTTTGCACTCTGGTTATTAAGTATGGCCATTTCTGAATTGGCTATGGTGGTAGTATTTACACTATAGGAATTGGCAAACACTGAAAATGAGAGCTTTCCATTTGGGCAGCTGGTTCAATAGCACCTCACTGTTTGTAAAAATTTCCCTTTCCAAAAACTCTTCTCTGTCCCTGCCTCAGTCCTAGATCAATGAAGGAAGGCAAGGAGAGAGTGGAATTGTTGCACTTTCAAGCAAAAACTCAAAGCAACAGTGATTTCTCACAGAAAACAGGTTTCTTCACTTCAGGCAGAAGGATGGCTACCAACAGATGATTTCTTAATTTTCTTGGTGTTTTCATTTCAGCCTTTGTTTTTAATGTCTTCTGTTTCTTCGTCTGCATTTTAAAACTATAATCAAATGCATAATAGTATCTGGACTGCAGCTGATTGATACTTGGATAATTAGAGTTAGTGATTAAAAAACATAAAGTTACATCAGGGAAATCCTTGCCCATGTAAGACTTCTTGGCAAGTTATAGGCAAAAGTGAAAGCTGGGTGTAATTAGATTGGGTTACAGTTTGTTCCCATTCCTGATGAGTTAGTCAGGCACCTTCATTCTCTGACTTCCTCCCACCTCAGCCACTCCACCCTGCTTACTACGAAAGCCAGTCCTGACCCATCTCACACTAATTGTTCTTTTGCCTTCCATCTTGCCTCATTCAAAGCTGGCCCAGGGTGTGTTATAGTACTGTGGATTAAGCCTCTGCTTCTGAAAATGGCAATGGATTAAAAAGTGAAAGTCTTGTGCATTTGTTAGAGCAAACTCCTTAGGTGAAGTCTATCTGCATCTTGGAAATAAAATTGCTGCCTTGCTCTGTCCCACTGAGGGGATTCCATTTAGGAAATTCAATGGGAGCACATTTTTTATTAGAGAAGACTGATAGGTCAGCAGTTTGAGAATTCCTCTTCACACAGAAGCTGTAAATGATGCCTGGCACAACTCGTTGCTTGCTCTGAAAGAATATGCATTCTATAACTCTAGGAGTCTCCTGTGAGTTGCATATATACTCATGGGAGACTGGAAAACATGCTTTGCCCACACAAGCTCAAAGAGCTTGTGCCCAACTCATTGTAGAAACAGCCTCCTGTCTCCACTACTGACCACTGGCTTTTCTCCTCCAGAGAAACAGATTTCTGGGGAAAGATTGTAGCCCCCTGTCAGTTTTTGCTTTCTTGGGTAGGAGTCAGGTACTAATTCTTTGTATATACGAATCAATAAACATATTTCAAAGTTCTCTAAGAAGTTCCCTTTTGTCCTTAAGAGGTGTGAATTTAGAAAGTTCCATTGCTGCCATCCTTCCTGCCAAGGTAGTGGATGAAGATTCACAACATAAGCACAATTATCCACAAATGCTGTCATAAGCTCTGCTTCTCCACATTATGGCTGGAAAAGTGTCTAAAAGTGGGAATTGGAGGAGATTACTTTGATCCCTTTTATAAATTCTGTATATTTCAGAGTATATTGTCTTAATCTCACTTTGGTATGAAGATATTGTGCCAGTTAAAACTGAGTCAGAAAAATCGTACTTTAACATTTAGTTTTACCCTTGTGTCTAAAAGGGACATGGGGATTAAAGCAACTTCCTTTTCTTTCCAATATCCCAATGAGAATGGGGATCTCTGAGTTCATTTGTTGAAGGTGATTGTTCCCACCTGGTTTTGTGGTTGTCTGGGAGATACTGAAGTCACAGTAAATCCCTGTTCTAGAGCCTCAACACAGAGTCTGAGTTGGATCCTTCATTCATAGGTGAACTTGACAGTCTTAGTTCTTGGAGTGGAAGACACAATGAAATTCTTATCTTCCCTCCTTGCCTTTTGGTTGTACTGCCTGACTGAACATCTAGTCTCTGAAAGGAATCTGATCACATAGAATCCAGGGTCTAATAGTGCCTGGCTCAGAGTCCTTATAGTTTGTGGAGTGAACAAATAAAGAATCATAAATTTGAGTGTTAGTGTTAATTTTCCACTTGAACATTGGCAATCTACAGCATGTGATCCTCACCATAATCAACATCACATTATTTATCCATATACACTGTTAACTCCCAAATATTTCTCTCTAACCCAAGTTGCTTGTTTTTGCTTCAGAGTGGTAAATCCAACTCACTACTCAAGAATTTCACATGGAGGAATAATAGATATCTCAAACTCCATATGACCAAAATGGATCTCTTAATTCAGGTCAAATGAAATCCTCCTCATTTCCATTGTATTGCTTGAGCCCCCAATCTCTGGGTCATGGAATCATTCTTTATAGTCTTCTCTTTTATTCATCTAATCTGTTAGGAAATCATATTGCTTAGATTTTTAAAGAGAATCTGACTTCTTTTCTGCTATAGCTCCTATCATAAAAATTATTTCAATAGTGTCATAACTGGTTACTCTGCTTCTACCTTTGTAGCTCAGCAAACTTACTTTTGAATACCAGTTTTACAATGAATCATGGATCATGGATCTTGGACAAATATTTTTCCCTTTCTGAGGCTCATTCTCATGTTTGTTTTGTTTACCGTTGTTTATTGAGTGTATGACACATAAGTTGGGGTTAAATAAATTAACAAAGAGGAATATGTTTAAACTATGCTATAAATACCAGCAATTGTGTGTAAAGTTCCTGATACATTGTAGACGCTAAGTAGATGACTGTCATTCTTTTTACGTTTATTAAAGACTTGGGTTCAATTTCAAGTTTTCGAGCTTTGTCAATTCCCAAGTTAAGAGATATTTATTTAACATCTATCTCTTATTCTCTGTCCTTCCCAGGAAAAAATAAATCTCAAAGTAATAAGCAGAAAACAAAAACACTTAGCTGTTGAGAAATTTGGAGTGTTCTAATTTGGAGTTCTTTTAAATAAAGTTGCTATAAACAGTATCAAGAATACAAACAATGGGCTGGGGTTGTGGTTCCGTGGTAGGGCATTTGTCTAGCATGTGTGAGGCACTCTGGGTTTGATCATTAGTACCACATAAAAAATAAATAAAGTTATTTTAAAAAGAATATAAGTAACAGTAAATGTTGGCGAGGATGTGGGGAAAAGGGTAAACTCAAACATTTGTTGGTAAGACTGAAAATTGGTGCAACCATTCTGGAAAGCAGTATGGAGATTTCTTTAAAAACTAGGAATGGAACTGCCATTTGGCTCAGTTATTCCACTACTCAGTATACATCCAAAGGATTTTAAATCATCATACTGCAGTGATATAGCCGCATCAATGTTTATAGTGGCACAGTTCGCAATAGCTAATCTATGGAGCCAACCTAGGCGCACTTCAACAGATGAATGGATAAAAAATATTGCGCACACACACACACACACACACACACACACACTAGAGTATTACCCAGCCATTAAGAAGAATGACTTTTGCCAGTAAATGGATGAATCTGGAGACTATAATGCTAAGTGAAATAGACCAAACCCAAGAAACCAAAGGTCAAATGTTTTCACTGATATGTGGAAGCTAACCCACAATAAGGGGTGGGAGGACACATTCAGTCGATTGACAAAGGGGAATAGAGGGAAGGATAGGAAAAGGAAAGACAATGAAATGAATCTGACATAATTTCCTGTGTACACATATAAAAACACCACAGTGAATCCCACTATCATGTATATCCTCAAGAATGGGAATCTAAACTAGAATAAGATTGCATGCTTATATAATTATATCAAAAAGGATTCTACTGTCACATATAACCCAAAAGAACCAATTTTAAAAAAGACACAAACACAAATAAGCAGTCCCTTCTCTTACTTCAGACTGTTTCTTCTCTTAGAAACTTAAATTCACTCTGGCCTCCAGCTGCTATAGCTCTATTTTAGGAGGTTTATGCCACAGTTTTAAAATTGTCTTGGTTATATGCCAAATCTCTCTTCTTTATATGCTTTTGGATACATGCCCTTTTTGGATACATGCCCTTCTGCATTGACATATCTGGGTGAGATGCTATTGCAGTGTAAGGTATTTCTTTTTGATAGTTTGTCATCTCTCTTGATCCACTCATTCTCACGCTTCCAATTATAATATATTGAATTCCATCTGACTCCAAAGTTTTTGAAATCTGCCTTCTCCAAAATATAGGGATTATGACTTCATTTTATTAGTAATTTATGTAATAATCATGTGCATTTTAAAATCCACAATAGCACACGAAGAAACTGAAGTTAGAGGAATTTAATAAAGTACTCAAGGTAAGACATCTTCCAAGCGGCAGGGAATTGCTTAAAAGCAGATCTAGCTGATGTTAAACATATGTATTTAGTTAGTGGTACACAATGCCTGCTTATAACTCCTATGTAAGGTGTAGCAGGCTTCTAGAGCCCCATTGTCCAAGGTCAACCTTAGTGCCAGCTTACCCAACACAGTACTTAGTAGAGCTGGGTTAGAATAGTTTCTGACTGCTAGTTCAGTGATTTCTCTGTGTCCTGACATTCTCCACTGTTGGGACTGAGTAGAGAAAGCAAACATTGGCCTACGTTTTATATGACATTTTAAAGGATCAGAATAAGCTTTAGAAGTGTGGAAGGCTATAGCATCACTACATCTGGTCTTAGAAAAACATTGGGCTCTCATCCTTTATTTCTTGCCTTCCTCCACATGGAGTGAAATAATTGATAGGTTCCATGAAAGGTTTTGATGATGCAGTCCTAAAGCTTTCAGGCGGATGGCATTATCAGTGGTTCCCTTTCCACAGTAGTTAGTGCATCCTCCCTCTCATTTTTCACTTCCGCTTCCACAAAAAAAAAAAAAAAAAATGAGAGGTTTATAGAAAAACTGAGTAAAGGAAAATTTTTGCAGAAATTGTTATTAAGAATTTTCTCTGGAGCTTTTAAAAAATTCAAGATTTATTAGGAAATAAATCTAATCTACTGACACCTTTTAGTTCTATTAATTTTGTCTTACTTTCTTTTAGCTTTTTACTCTTTCAATGACAGGTATTCAGTCTTTGCTGATATTTGCTTCTCTTAACAGTGATCTATACAGAATAAGTCTAAGTTCTTTCTCATGCAATAGTCCTTCTGTATTTGAAGAGTGCTAGCATGAATCACTGAGTGTCTCCACAGCTGTGACAATATGGTGCCAATGAAAGAGCAGAAGTGGAGGATCAATGATCTGGTTTTGCACCTGTTAACCATGCTACTTTCTCCAAGCACTTTCGCCTCTCAATTTCACATTGCCATTCATAAAAATGCACATAATAGTATTTATATCATAGATAATTATAGGGACCAGAATCAATATCAAGTGTCAGAGTACTGCATACTATAAATTTGGTATGTAAATGTGATCATGGCTGCCCTGCTCCTGTTCTCAGTCCAGTTTTATTCAAACTGGAATAAAACACTTTAGAATGGGGCTGATCTAAAAAGCGTTCAGGAAGAAAAGTTGTTCCTTGATGAAAACACTACGACAGTTGATGTTGTTGGTAGCTGTGATAGTTCATCTTAAACTTGTGGTCCACTGAAACATTCAGATCTTTTTTCAGGTCATCCCTATTTTATAGTTTTAATCATGATATTAACCTTGATATAGGGATGCATCTTTATGCTAGTTAAATTTCACATTGTTGGTCTTAATTCAATGTGTATGTTGAGGATATTGAGTGAATCTTCTAGGTGAGTTTTATTTTCTATCATTGCAAATATCTTTCCTTTCCAATTTCCTTTGCCTATAACCTACAAGACCTACATAGGGCATAGGTTTATTCTCTACTTTTCCTTAGCAGATCTGGAAGAATTACATGGGGTTTGGAAAAAGTTTGGGATGGGCTCTGAGAGGGTATTTGGTACTTTATAATCTGTTGAAGTGTGTTAAAAAAAAAAGTCCTATTGCTGGCTTTGGTATAGTTCAGTTGGTGGTACAAGGAAGAACTAAGTGGCTTACTTTCCTTGCCAACGCCTATAAGAGATCTTGCTTTTTTGAAGGAAAATTGATAATGACCTAGTGGAAGATAATGGCCTGAGAACTTTCCAATTTGTTGGCTGCAAATGATGAAAGGAAAAGGCTGACTCATTTAAATTCAGATTCTGAATTCCATACCCATGTATTGCATGTGACTTCCTCTTTTCATAGGAATGAAGAGCATTTATACTTGCCAGAATTGACTTTCTAAGTTGTTGTCATAGTCTGTTTGCATTGCCATAACTGAGTATCACAGAGTGGGTAATTTTTAAAGAACAGAAATTTCTCACAGCCTTGGGTTTGGGAAGACTAAGATCTAGGTGCTGGCACCTGGTGTGGGGCCTTGCTGGATCCTCATGGGAGAAGGTGGAAGGGCACAAGAGTAAACCCACCCCACAGGTCCTTTTTACTGTGGCCAATGCATCCATGAGGGCAGAGTCTTCATGACTTAAACAGCCCCCAAAAGGCCCCACCTCCCAATACTTGCATTGGGATTAGGTTTTCAAAATCTAATTTTTGGAGGATACTTCCAGACTATAGCGGTTTTCTTTTCATATCCCAATAACAGAAGGCAGCAATCCCTTCCCCACATCCTGCCTTCTGAAACAGTGACTAACCACATCTCTCCAACTTGGAGACTATAATATCTAACTTTGTGTGTAGAATAATGACTTAACCCAAAATCTCAAAGGCAAGAAGAGACTTACCACTTTAGGACCTCATTTTTCTCATCCCAAAATGTAAGGTTACGATGCTTACAAGTCTGATAGACTGAAAGTCACCTAGACAAATTTTTCCCTAAAACGTGTATGTCATGGAAATAAATATAGCTCTAGATATTACCCTTTGATGATAAATTTAGGAACTAAAAATCTAAACATTGATCCATCATGAAACTGTCTTACAAGGTTTTTCAAGAGTTACTGTAGACTAGCATGTTGGTGGAGGGGTGGGAGAGTGCACTGAGTAGGACTGGCTTTGGTTCTTAAGGCTCTTCCAAGTGAGTCTTCTTGTTCACTTGAGCATTCCTTCTAACTCCACCCAGAATTCTCGCTTCCTGAATCTTCACAGGCTTTGTGACATCTTTAACTTTTCTCTATACCCAACCTTTACCCTGGGCCTTCAAATATGTTTAGATTTTTCTATCTTGAAAAAAAAGTTTTTATTTAATCCTGCTACCAACTCTAGCAATGGGCCAGTTGGACTTTTCCAATCATGTTCTATGTATTCTTTGCTTGCACTTTGTCTTTTAATTATACATGGAGCTCATGCTTAACCTCTACCACCAAACTGAAAATATTAAGTTGATCTATGACGTCTCAAGTGGCCTATTCTCAATTCTCTTATTATTTTATTTCTTTGCAGAATTAATGTTATCAATTATATTCCTAACAAATTAGGTAGGAATAAATGTACCTCGACCTTAAAAAGACTATGTGTGGCAAACCGATGGCTAACGTCATACTCCATAGTGAAAACTTAAAGACTTTTCTTCTAAGATCAGAAACAAGAAAAGAATGCCCACTCTTACCAGTTTTATTCAATATAATATTGGAAATCGTATTCAGAGTACTTTGGCAAGGTAAAACAGCAAAAGATATTCAAATAAGAAAGGGAGAACTTTAAATTGACTCTGTTTTCAGATAACACGATCTTATATGTAGAAAACCTTAAAGATTACCTCCAAACTGTTAGAACTAATAGGTGAATTCAGTAAAATTTCCAGAAACAAAATCAATAAATTTTCTGTACATGAACAATGAACTATCTAAAAAACAAACCAAGAAAACAATCCCACTTATAACAGAAAAAAAATGATTAGTAATAAATTTAAGTAAGCAGATAGAAAATCTGCACACTGAAACCATAACACTGATGAAAGAAATTGAAAGGGACACAATTAAATAGAAAGATATCCCACATTCTTGGACTGAAATCATTAATTTTATTAAAATGTCCATTCTACCGAAAGTAAACTATAAATTCAAGCACTCCCCATGAAAGACCCATGACATTTTTCACAAAAATAGCAAAAACAATCCTAAATGTTTTATGTAACCACATCTTGACCAAAAAGAGGAAGAAGGAGGTATCAAACTACCTGATCTTAAATTATACTACAAAGCTCTAGTAATCGTGCCGTTAGACACAGAGACCAGGGTAACAAGTATAGAGATCCTAGAAATAAATCCATGAGCACACATGGGAAAAAATCAGACTCATTAATAAGTAACAGTGGAGAAACTGAACATCTGTATCCAGAAGAATGAATGTAGACCCTTATCTCACAATATATTAGAAAATAAATGCAAAATGTATTACAGATTTAAGTATAATACTTGAAACTATAAAACTACTACAAGAAAACGTTGGAGGAAAAATCATTTTTATTATTACCACCACCAGGCAACAAAAGTATGAGCAACAAAAGCAAAAAGATGCAAATTTTTTAGTATTAAACTAAAAAATTTCTGACAGCAAAGGAAACAATTAATAGAACAAAGAGACAATTTCTGAAACTGGAGAAAATATCTGCAAGCCATACATCTGATATTGCCTCACACTTGTTAGAAGGGGTAATAAAAGATGAGTGATAACAAGTAATGTGAAGTAAAGGGGGCTCTTACACACCGGGGTGGAAATGTGATTTTGTACAGCCATTATGGAAAACAGTATGGAGGTTCCTCAAAATATTGAAAATCTGACTAACATATGATCAAGCAGACCTAATAATGGGTATGTATCCAAAGAGAATGGAATCAGTATGTTTGTGAGATATCTGAACTTCATTCATTGCAACCCTATTCCCAATAGTCAAATTATGGAATCAACCTCAATGTCCTTAAACAGATGAATGGATAAAGATCTCTCTCTCTCTCTCTCTCTCTCTCTCTCTCTCTCTCTCTCTCTCTCACACACACACACACACACACACACACACACACACAATGTGATACTATTCAGACTTAAAAAGAAGAAGATCCCATTATTTGCAACGACATGGACACTATGTACATAAACCAGGCCCAGAAAGGCAAATACTGCATGGTCTAACTTATATGTAGAATCCAAAAAAGTTGAACTCATGGAAGTAGTAATTAGAATGATGGCTACTAGGTGCCTTATGGGGCAAGGGTTAGGAAGATGTCGGTCAGAGGACACAGAATACCAGACATCTATTATACAACATGATGACTATGGGTACCATTTAATATACACTCAGAAATGGATAAAACAGATTTTAAATGTTCTCACCATAAGTAATTCACAACTATGTGGTATTTTAAAAAGAATATATTGAATTCCTATTGTTTACAAGTTTTTCTGATATCAAATGAAAGTGATTGAGTCATAGGGACTCTGCCCTTAGAGTATATTCCAAGCACACAGAAAAATATCAGTGTTTTAGAGTGTCAAAAAAATATTTGTTGAATGACAGGAAAAATGAAAGAGCCTATG
The DNA here is from genome assembly GCF_052094955.1 of Ictidomys tridecemlineatus. Lineage (NCBI taxonomy): Eukaryota > Metazoa > Chordata > Mammalia > Rodentia > Sciuridae > Ictidomys > Ictidomys tridecemlineatus. Next base: position 7,104,943 of record NC_135486.1, on the reverse strand, counting down.
CAAGTTTTAAATGCATTTTTTAATTATTTTTTTCATTAATAAAATTGACTTTATAATCAAAAGGAAAAAAAAAGGCCAGGGGAGGGAGGGGGCAATATTCGGCCTAATCGACATCTGGCCTGTAATCCACAGGAGGGGGTATCCTCAGGGACTCTGCTAGAATATGTGAATCATATGTTTCTGTTTTCTTTCTGAAGTCTCTGGGTGACTTGTTTGCTTTTGAGTCTTGAGGACAGGATCTCTCCAGGACACAGGAGACGTGTTCTTGTGAAGGAGAACAAAATCAGATGACAAGTAGGGGAAATCGCCGGGCTCACAATTTGCTCTGCTCCTTTTCCCTTGGCTGTGTTAGGGAAATTGAAGGTAAAGCTTCTATCTCTTCTGGTTTGGGAATTTCAGAAGGCATTGTGTTAGAAAAGAGCTCAAGACAGAAATACAAAACAGAAGTGCAGGATGAAGGTCTCCATCTAGAACAATTTATCAGCCATTACTTGGTGAGCGCTAGGGCAAACTCAACACAATACAAGAGCAGAGTCCTGAACTCGATGTTTGGTTAAAGAGACAGAAGTACTTGCAGGAAACCTCTAGAGGATCCTGATTATAAAAGGCGAAGTGAGCATTTTCATCTACAGATGTGTACAGAGAGGCCAGGAGAGCGCGAGCTGGCAGCCGGACAGGCTCGGGAGGAGGCAGAGGTGAGAGTGTCTGAGTGTGCTGTGTCATGGTGGGGGCGAAAGGCTGGGAGAGTGGGCCCTGGGACGCCGAAGGGCTCGGGGCTCTTCTGTGGTGTGAAAGGTCAAGGGAGACATCTGTGGAGTTTTGCTTTGGGAATTTCCTCTGCCACTGACCAGACTACACTAGGCCACCTCTCCTCTTTCCTTGACAGAACTGTCACTTGGTCCAAGTACATTGTTGCAGGTCTTTCAAAATGCTGAAACAGTTTGGATCAAGTAAATTCATTTTAGTAAGCTCCCAAGTTGGTTAGAAAAGTACTAGAGTCAAAAGTAAAAAAAGAAATAAAAGTAAGGTTATGGCTTTTTTGGAGAAAGAAATCCAAGTTCCTTGGGGTATTTTCTTGATGTTTTTACCAGAGCTTTCTAGGAAAGGCCACTGACTTTTCAAATTTATTCTGGCTGCTTTTCAGAGATCTTGAGGAATTTTCCTTGAAGACGATATACCATTTCTTTTTTTTTTTTTAATTGGTTGTTCACAACATTACAAAGCTCTTGACATATCATATTTCATACATTAGATTCAAGTGGGTTATGAACTCCCATTTTTACCCCAAATACAGATTGCAGAATCACATCAGTTACACATCCACATTTTTACAAAATGCCATATTAGTAACTGTCGTATTCTGCTACCTTTCCTATCCTCTACTATCCCCCCTCCCCTCCTCTCCCATCTTCTCTCTCTACCCCATCTACTGTAATTCATTTCTCTCCTTGTTTTTTTTCCCATTCCCCTAACAACCTCTTATATGTAATTTTGTATAACAATGAGGGTCTCCTTCCATTTCCATGCAATTTCCCTTTTCTCTCCCTTTCCCTCCCATCTCATGTCTCTGTTTAATGTTAGTCTTTTCTTCCTGCTTTTCCTCCCTGCTCTGTTCATAGTTGCTCTCATTATATCAAAGAAGACATCTGGCATTTGTTTTTTAGGGATTGGCTAGCTTCACTTAGCATAATCTGCTCTAATGCCATCCATTTCCCTGCAAATTCCATGATTTTGTCATTTTTTAGTGCTGCGTAATATTCCATTGTATATAAATGCCACATTTTTTTTTTTTATCCATTCATCTATTGAAGGGCATCTGGGTTGGTTCCACAGTCTAGCTATTGCGAATTGTGCTGCTATGAACATCGATGTGGCAGTATCCCTGGAGTATGCTCTTTTAAGGTCTTCAGGGAATAGTCCGAGAAGGGCAATAGCTGGGTCAAATGGTGGTTCCGTTCCCAGCTTTCCCAGGAATCTCCATACTGCTTTCCAAATTGGCCGCACCAAGATATACCATTTCTTGACAACTTGTTTGAGGACACACACTTTCTTAATAAACCTATAAGCATCTCAGTTTTTTTCTTCTCTAGTTCCCCAGCTGGATTGAGAATGCTCACTGTTCTCTCTTCTCCACAGCAAATGTTTTGTTGGACAGGAGAAGACTTTACCCACCTGTGTTCAACTCCTGGCAAAATCATCTAATTCTGTATTCAGAGGGAAGGAATGCTTTTCTTACAATAAACACAGCATCTCTCTCTTGAATGTGGCAAAATTCTGCAGCTTGTTAACTCTAGTAAGAACTAGTGCAGTCTTTTGTACTCTTTCACTTCCTTCCTTGGCCACCTTGCCCCAGTGTGGGCCCTTCCCTCTGTCACACAAGGCGCATAGAACCTTTCATGTCCACATTCCTAAGAAACCTCCTGCAGGATGAGGGGCTCCATCTAGAACAGTCACGTAACTTCCACTCTCCTCTCTGGCAAAACCTCCTTCTCTGATCATAAGATCTAGGTGCTACTTTGAAAATACTTAATGATTTAATAGAGACATTCAATCATTTTCAATTTAAAGAAAGTATTAACCTATGGCACTGGATTGGCTGGAGTCTTGCCTTTTCTCCTCCCTCCCTCCTTCCTTTCCTTCCTTCCATCTACTTTGTCCTAGAAACAATCTCAGGACAATGGCCAGGAATTTTCCTGTGTCTTCCTCTTTTCCCATTTGTTTGGTTTTGGTTTATTAGGTTGTGACATGGAGAAGGAGCCCAAGGCCTCGTGTGTGCTGGACAAGTGCTCTACCCCCAGCCCCTTTCCATAGGTATCAGCCACTCGTAATCTTGGGGTGCACAGGCAGCACAGGTCTTGTCCTAGGAGATCCCACAGGCCAGTCAGAGAAGGACACATCCGAGCTTTCCGTGACATTGCCAGGACGCCAAAGCAGTGAAAACGCCATGCTGGCAGCCGAGGGAAAAGGTCTGCATGTTCTTTCCTGAGAAGCAGGGATCTTGAGGAAGATCATTTTCTTGTCTCTCACTGGGGAAGTGTCGAAAGAGAACTACAGTTATGGCCTAGGGGGGTGGATGCTGAATGCTGATTCTACTATCTTGAAGCAGAAAATCAGTTGTGGAAAGTGCCTCTGGAAACAGCCTTCTGTGGGACCTGAGGCCATGTGACAGGGACCTTGCACTGACACACCAGGGTTGAGGGCCTCGGCTTTTGTTCCTGGCTAGACACACGCTCAGTCTGCTCTTGTCCTCGTTGGTTGGTGTGGGCAACTCCTCTTGATAATGAACAGTGGGGGGGGTGGGGGGAGTGAGAGGAAGAGTAAGAAGGTGAGGCTTTCCCTACCTCCCAACCAGAAGGAGAACAGTGTCTGGTTCCCTCTGGCTTCATGCACTTCCCTGAATAGGACTCTCAGTTGCCTCTTCAAAAGAGGTCTTTGGAATTCAGACTCAACTTTGATGCATTTCTCAAGATAAATCACAACAGCAGCTCTTAGTCTCCAGATGTGAGCTGCTGCTTGGGTGGCATGTTTCTGATCATTGAGGCAAAAAAGTCTCATGATCAAAAACAATATCGTGGGACACTAATGACCCTAAAACCCTCATTTCCTGCCTCAGATGGGTCCAGGAAATTCCAGTAAGTTCAAAAGTATATTGTGAACTTTTAAGGATAGAAAAATCTCCATTCCTCTGTGAAGTTTACCAGTCTCCATCAAGTGAAGCCCAATGACCTCATGCTTTCCTGCCGCGTGCTATAGGAGGATGGGAGGGGCCGGCTGAGGGCTGGGCGGCGAGGTGCTGGCAGTTTCAGCTTTGGTCTCCTCACTCCCTTTGAGATGCTTTCCATGCCAAAAGCTTCTGGAATCATCGTCTTGAGTGTTAATTTCTAAATTTGGATCTCTCAGAACTTAGTCCTATGCATCAGAACTAAAAATCTAACTGCTACGTGGATTTCTCTGCATGGATGTGATCCACAAAAATCTTTTAAGTTCCCTGAAAGAACTTACCCCTTCCATCCCAGTATTTCTCTCTTAGATTCCCTCTTTTGGCTAATTCAAAACACAAAAATAAGCAAACAAACCACACACACACACACACACACACACACACACACACACAAAACCCATATAACCTAAAAATCTATGGAAGAATTCTCCCTAAATCCTTCCTATCCCTCATACTTCTTACCCAACTGTCTCTTAAAACTTTTTATTCTTGCCCAATACCATTGCCGTAGTCCAGGCCTTAAAGTCTCCTCTGGATTATTAAACAAGCTTTATCATGGGCTCAGTAATAGTCCCTTCCTTACTCCTGCCCATTCTTCACACTATTTCCAGTATATGCTTCCTAAAGCAATTTATTCATTGCTTCAAACTTGTCAAATACTCATTCATTGTCCAGATAATAAAGTCCAAAATACTCAACACAGTATAACACTCATGTGACATTTTTGGTCCCAGTAATAGGAATCAAATTCCAAGTGGTTCCAGTAGAGTAACTTGAATGTCCAGGGACTGCCCAGAATCTTCAAACACAGGTCTCAAGTGATATCACTAGAGCTCTGGATTATACTTTCCTCTGTGTGTTTGCCTCGAAGCCAGGAAATGTAACTACAACTTCATGATCCATGAAGTTCAAGATTCCACAGGAATGAAAGTCATTCATCCCAATTTCTATATATCAAATCTTAAGACAGACTGTGATTGACCTGGTTTGGGCCATGTGCCTTAAACTAATCACTGTGCTAAGGGGGCTACAGCCCCAGACTGGGCAGGTTGAGTCATGGTCTATCCCTAGGAGGTTTCCATGAAAGAGGGTCTAACTGAAGGGGAAAGATGTAGGGAAGACAAAACAACATACCACCCTTGTCTACTACTCTCTGTCTTCCCATCAGCGCTCCTGTCTACCCACTGCACTACTCACAGTCAATGTGTTGATTTGTCTCATGTCTCTGTGCCTTTGTCAGTGCTACTCTCTCCTAGTGTCTGGTTGGCTAAGTTTCAGTCTTCCTAGGATATCTTTGAGGGGCTTTTGCTGGTCTCCATCTCACTTCCACTCACTTCCTCCTTTGTGCCCCTCTGAGAGACAGCATTCACCTCCATTATGATGCTCCCATCACTCTGTGTTACAGGTATTCATCCATATGTCTGTTAATCTCTGTGGCTGGGGAGTATTGCTGGATTCCTAAATCACAGGACAGGCACAGAGTGGGTATCAACAAATTACTGCATTAATAAAGAGTGAATAAATGAACTACTGAAATTTTCAGGGATAGAAATATTTAAAGATTTAACTTTTCCTGGAGGTCAGGATCATCCCTCGACTCATCCTTCCATTCCTTTAACCTTCCTTTCAACACAGATGCATCTATGTAAACTTCCTGGGAAGGGAAAAGCCCTGCGTGTCCCGAAGAGGTAGTCATGGGTTGTGCTTTATGGCCATTCCTTTACGCTTTTTACATAGTTAGAGGACAATTTGTTGATCTTTGGAAATTTTCTGTTCTTTTTGGATAATTATAATAGTGTGAAGCCAGCAGAAGGCCAAAGGGCATCGGAAAGGGAGCCGAGAAGGTCAGATAGGAAGGAAAGGATGAAGGAGAACAACAGGATCCCCAGTGCCAAACCTTGGCTATTTCACTTTTACTTGTGGTTGCCTTAAAATGAGAAAATGTTGCATCAGATTCCCTACTAGTTGTGCCTGTAACACACAGCTCTTCTTTGTGCGACATATAAGCTAATCTGGTTCTTCCTCATACAACCAAATTCCTGTTAAAAAAGGCTATTCTTGAAACATGCATTAATAGCTTAAGTCCAGGATTTGTCAATTGGAACTTGTGTGATCTTAGCTCCTGAGTTACTAAGCTCTCCATATCTGTTTAATCTCTTGATTAAAAAAGAGAAAGAGAGAAAATATTAATCATGTTCTGACTTTCAACACATAGGGCTGTGTAAGGTTCTTGAATGAGATATGTGTGAAATATGTGATAATGTGTTAAGTACAATGTGTATAACAGTGAATCATTAATATTAGAGAAAAGTTACATCATTCCACTGAATGATGTAAGGTTAATATACACAGCCACTCTTTGATGTTTTATTATAATGTTTTGCTTTACATTAATTTTCAACATTCGGGTTCTTATGGTGTAGTAATAGGGTTGTGAACATATTAGATTTTTCCACCAAACTTGTGATTTGGATAGACTGCTTTTTATGAGGCTTTATCATAATTTGACAGACAATATACAAATTTGTTTTACTTTACAACAAAGAAAGAGATGGAAGAATAAATAAGAGGAAACAACAAAAACAACAATAAAACTAAAGTCAGATTTGTTTAATGTGCATGCACTTCTCAGAAGAACTGAGGAGGTTTGATGATCCAAGATCACAATTAGCAGCAGCATGAACAGCAGCAGTAGAAAAAGGAGTTGGGGGTTGTGACCAAATCTAAGTCTGTTTCTGACTCTGACTACGGGAAAACTTTCCTTAGCATTCCGTGTGGCAGTGTCTGAGAGGATGAGCAGTTGGAAAGAAAAACAAAAATAAGACCACACAACTACAAGATAGAATTGGTGGATAAATATTCTACTATTGACAAGGTGTCATTGGCTTGTGCAGAATTCGAGACTGCTGAGGATTTGTTGAGTAAGTAGGCAAATGAGCATAAGAGACAGAGAAAGGGAAAGTGGAGGGAATCATGAGACACCTGCCCCAAATACGTTGCCAAGCTCAGCTCTCCTCTGTTTTCCCACTGCGATGTGGAGCAGATAGTATGGGATACTGAGAATCAATCACAAAGGAGGATTGCAAGGTAAACATAAGATAAAAATAACCTTACTCTATCCCTTGTCCCCCCCCCTTTCCCCTCACATCCTCTTCTGTGTAATTTTGTGTAACATTGAGGGTCTCCTACCATTTCCATATGCTTTTCCTTCTCTCTCCCTTTCTCTCCCCCCGCTCATCTTTGTTTAATGCTAATCTTTTCCTCATGCTCTTCCTCCCGGTTCTGTTCTTAGTTGCTCTCTTTATATCAAAGAAGACATTTGGCATTTGTTTTTTAAGGATTGGCTAGCTTCGCTTAGCATAATCTGCTCTAATGCCATCCATTTCCCTGCAAATTCTATGATTTTGTCATTTTTTATTGCTGCGTAGTACTCCATGATGATGGGAGGGGGGATAGTAGGGGATAGGAAAGGTAGCAGAATACAACAGTCACTAATATGCCATTATGTAAAAATGTGAGTGTGTAACCGATGTGATTCTGCAATTTGTATTTGGGGTAAAAATGGGAGTTCATAACCCAATTGAGTCAAATGTATGAAAGATGATATGTCACGAGCTCTGTAATGTTTTGAACAACCAATAAAAAAATATAAAAAAATAACCTTACTGTTATGCTTTGAAAGTTTATGTCCCCTCTTAAATTTATGTGTTGAAACTTCGTTACAAGGGTGATAGTTTTAAGAATCGAGACCTTGAAGTGGCGATAAAGTCATGAGGGTGGAGCCTCAGTGAATGGAACAAAGGTGTTTGTGAAAGAGATCTCACAGAGCGTTAGGCCCCTTGCCCTTTGATTTCATGTGAGAATGCAGCAATCTGGCACTATTTTGGAAGCAGAGAATAGACCTCACCAGAAAACAGGGTTGGAAGCTTTGTTACAGCAGCACAATGGATAGAGACATTTACCTCTAGATATATATATGCCCAGTATTGCTTTAAGGCCTTCTATGAGTACCCTCTTTTTAAAACTCATTGAAACAGGGGCTATGAGAATTTTATAGGTACAATATTGAAATAAACACTCTTGGTTGTTTACCCTTAAGTCAATAACATCGATCTCCTCTATACTGTTCCCTGTATCTCTTATGCTCATGAGTACCACTCTTCCCATCAGGCCACACGGATCTTGCCAATGGTGAAACAACTCAAAACATGAAATGTAAAGGAACGATGAGTCGTTCCACCTGAACGTTTCGCCACCTGAGACAAGTGTGGGCGATTGGCAGGATCAGGGTTTTTGGGGGTTGAGAAAACTACCCTAGCCTTACTGACTCAGCAGGCCTGGCAATGACCTAAAGAAACTCATCAGTCTTGCCCCTCCCTTTCTTGTCTGCTGGGGTGTAAACGACATTATTTATAGAGTAAGAATAAAGAAAGGAAGGGAGCAGGGATAATCATAAGCAGAGAAAGTATCAGGAGATCACATGGCAGACCCAAATTAAATATGGGCACTCCCAAATTCATCTCAACATCATTGTCAATCAGTATACATGTCTCATTTAATTTCAGATTGAGAGTGAGATTGAATTCAAACGCTCATGGGAAAGAAGATTTGCTTCATTTCTTCATGTGTAGGGGGTTCAGATTCGGGTGAGGTCAGGAATTTAACATGGCTCACCCTGGTCTTTGGGAACTAGAATCTAGATGTTGAGGCTCATCTTCAGAACCATTAGAATGTTATTTATCTTTGGTATTCTTTCTGCAACTCAATATCACAAAGAGAAACCTGGAGATTATTGAAAATTGGATCTTGAATATTATTAAAAGAATAAATATAAAAACTTATATTTTTGGAATTAGAGAGCAATATGGTATATTCATCCATTAGTCTCTTTTTCAAAAAGATTTCTCAGCTTTGACAGGATCAAACACTCTGTGTTATCAGTGCCTGGGTTATATAGATGCTGATGTTGTAAATACAAGTTGATGTTGATAATTCCTATGAATCAGTTGGCTTGCAGAAAACAAGAAACCAAGAAGAACAAACATTTTAAGGGTGTCCTAAATCTTGATTTTGGCTTTATTAGTGCACCATGCTAAAATGCATTTAAGCTAGCCAGTTCTAGATTTTACCTATGAGAAACAATTGGGGAAAGAGAATGTCACCTAATAAGTAAAATGTCTTTGCCTTTTGACTTCTGCCTTTTCCCAGACAGTTACTCCATGAATTCTTTCCAATAGGTTAAACTCATTTCACCAATGGTGAAACAACTCAAAACACATCACTCTCATGAATAAAGTTGATAATTTCCTTTTGTTTCATCTTTCAGTGTCTTGGAGAGCTATGAAGAACTCATTACTCTCAGCTTCCAATAAGTGCTGTCCAAAAATTCTGTATAGTGCCATATAGGCTCTTACAGCGAGGTGGTAGAGTTCTCCATAGAATGTTAAATTGTGTAATGTACCTTTTCCTGGACAAAACAATATTAATAGAAGGTAACTCTGTAACATAAGTTCAACTATGTAATCCTGAGAACATGTTCAAACCTTGTTCTTTAGGTTGAAATGAGGATGGTAATGAATCTATCATTCAAAAACATTTACTGAGAATTCATTGTGAGCCAGGTTACAGATCTAAATAACATAGTCCCAGTCTTCATGGAGAAAGACCTAAAAGGAAGTAATTGCCATGTAGTATATGATGCAGTGATAGAGGTGGATAAAGGGTAACTTGTCATCAGGGTTAAGGTTTCTAGGAAAGCTCTACAGAAGGGAAAAATACTTAAGCTGATAATACATAATAATATGTATTATTATTATAATACATAAATATGTAATTATATGACATACAAAACATGTCATAATATGGTGTAATATGTATATATATGTGAAAAAATATATATATATAACAATACATTGTGAGAGAGAGAAAGAGAGAAAGAGAGAGAGAGAGAGAGAGAGATATTTAAAGAAAGAAATATAAATTTCTACCACCAGATAAGAGCACAGAATGGAATCAAAGAATGTATTTGTTGGAAGGTATTGTTCAAGATTCAATTTTACATATTCTGTTATATGTTCTGTACTTCTAAGGAGAGTTTACCTCAAACTCTGGTTAATAACATATCAAACCAAAGGGAAAAGAAGAAAGGAAGGAATATAGACAAACAGGCTCAAAGAACCATTATTTAAGTATTATTGATATAACTAAAATTGAGTAAGAATACCTTAGTGGTAAAAGGGAAAATAAAGTACACAAATAAGAAAAATATTTTCCACATTCACAAAATAACACAATTTCTAGGAAAATCAGTCATTTGGTTCTAGTAATACTTCTTGTTAATCACTGTAGAAGCTAAACCTAGCCAGACAGATTAAATTTCAACTGAATTCACAGAATACTTTGTTGTCAGGCACATTCTGAGGTGCTGTGGTGTGCTCCTGGTTCACACAGTATTTGGAGGTTGGAGAAGTCATAGAATGTAATCTCGTACTCCACTGAATGCAAATTGTACCTGTTTTCCCATTTTGGGTACCCAAGTAAGGGAAGCTGGCTATTCAGTAGTTTAAAATTCTAGAAAGGGAAGATAATTTTTTCCCTAATGAATCTTACAAGAAAATAGTGACTGTGTCTGACGTTAGAGAATAGACACTGATTCTCAAGCAGATGGATTGGTTTCTTTTAGGAAATGTTATAAGCAATAAAATGCAAGCACCCTTCCCACACAAATTTTTAAAATTTTTTCCTTCGGTATTTGTTTAATATTTTGATTAAAATTGTGGTCACATGAAACAGTACACCCAGATTGAAGAAAAATATATTAGAAGCATTTGATGAAAAAATTAGAGCCCATTTGCCATCAGGGGGCTGGAGTCAGGGGAAAAACTTCAAGTCATTTCCCACTGCAAGTGAAGACATTAATGATTAAAGAACATTCTAGGACTTTCATTCATTCATCCAAAATACATCAAGTAGTGACTCATTCTCCAGGCCCTTTCTCAGAAACAGAAACAAAGTCCAGCAAAGCCCCTTATATCTGAATGGAATCATACAGACAAAAATGCATAAACTAGTAGATTATTAACACGATGAACATCACATAACATTAAGCAGCATTTAAAAAGAGGAGAAGTAATAAAGGGAGGAAGAGGAGGAAGAGGGAGCCAATGTTTTGACACAGGTGCTGTTCTTGACGGTGATTACGGAGGCCTATGTGGGGACTGGGCCTTGCGGGTGCAGCCAGATGATGGAGGGATGGGCTGAGCTGGGAAAAGATTCAAGGGAGAGGAAAGCAGGAGAACAAGGAGGGTGGAAACAGGATCCAATCCACACTTTCAAAGATATTCCAGCTTCTGGGAGTGAGTAAGAAGAGCAAAAACAAGACGTGAGGAAGTTTTTGTTTCTTTGGTCGTCCTTGTGAATGGTGATGGTGTTTTGTGTTGAAATCCTATCAGTAGAAATTGTGAATTGTGGACTAATTGAGACACCTTTGAAGGACTGGCTGATGGGTGGGAGATGGTGTATAAATCTGAGATTTAGTGTGTCATACTACAAAAGTCAAGCAGAGAGCTGGAGGTAAGAGACTACAGGTCTCTGATATGTAAGAACTGGGAAAATAGCGATGATTACCTGGGATGCCTGGGGAGTGAGCTGCTCCGATGGATTAATTTTCTGAAGACTTTGAGAGTTGACTAGACATCTTTTGTAAAATATATTAAGCCTCGCAACCTGTCTTAGACTTCATAATCAAAAGTAGTATGTAGTCAGTGGACATATATGTCTTAAATAAATGCTTACTGATAAAGTGACCAGTAGTTCATCATATCATACTGATATTCCCTAACCATTGGGCAAAGTGCTTAATAGGGCAATTTCTTCATTATGAAATGAATATAGTAATATTCTCTTATAGGACTATCATAAAAACTAAATGAATGTAAGGGAAATACAGGTATATAAGGTATCAATGTGTAGTAATTATCATTATAGATTGAATTCTGGACCATGTGGATCTAATTTTAAGACAATATGAAAAATTATTTATCTGAAATGAAAGTGCTCCAACAAAACTTCCTCAATCAAGATGACGTTTTGGGAAATAATAGGCTACCTAGCATTTCCTTTCAGAGTCAAGACAATGGCTCTAAGCTATCTGAATCTTATTCAATCTTTGACTTATATTGAACACCTGTGTTATTACCCAAAGAAGCCCAATATTAACTTTAAAAAATATATTTGCATTGGAGTTCTTCAGACAAGAGAAACAATAAAATGTGTGTGCACATGACCTATGCTTGTGTGTTTGTGGTGTGTACTATGTATGATGTACTGTGTGTATGTGTATATCTGGGGGTAAATGGTATGTTACTGCAGTGTGTATATGAGGGCGATGTGTGCACACACATGCCTGTGCTTGCGCATATGTGAAATATTTGTGTGTATGTGTATGAAAGAAAGAGAAAGAGAGAGAGATTGATTTTGAGTGATTGACTAACATGACTGTAGAGCTGACAAGTCCAAATTCTGCAGGGAAGGCAAGCAGTCTGGAGAGAAGAGTTGAGGTTGCTGCTCAAGTCCAAAGGAAATTTGGAGGTAGAATTCTGTTTTAAGGGGACCTCTCTTAAGACCTTCAAATGATTGGATGGCCTACATACACAGAGGCTAATCTGCTTTACTTAAAATCTACTGATTTAAATCTTATTTGAAAGATTAGCATTTCTAACTTCACAGCAACAACTGGATAATCAAATCTATGATAATGCAGCATAGCCAATTTGACACAAAAAATTAAGCCTCAAAATATTCATCTTTGGAGTTCATACTGTTTGTTCTAAAGAACAGGGAAAAAAAAGAAAAAGGACCCAGCAATCCATGTGAAAGAAAGCCTCAATTATTAAAATTCCAAAATAGGACAAATGAATTTCATATCGTATGTCTTTAATCATTTAATCATCTTCAATATCTTTAATCACTTCCTGCCAAGGATGGATTGGTTATACTGGAGAAGAAAACATCAGTTAAAACCCTCTCCATGCTCTGCCCAGTGCTTTCTTCTAAACAGGCCATGAACCTGGCTCACAGCTGGAAAGCGGCTGGGGGAGTGAGGGTTACGCTTCAGTTCCATGGCGTGGCAGTTCATAGTTCTCAATGACTTTGAAAGGAACTAACTTATGTAAACCAAATGTAGTAAATTAAATATGTATTTAATTATTTATTACTGAACACCAGAATGAGGATCATGTTTATTTATTTTCACACATAGTATTTTTTTAATGATTGCAGAGAGGTGTTTGAGGCTCATGGAACATATTCTGGCTTTATTTACTACACAAATATTTTTAAGACCAATTATCAATTATCAACAAACACAATTTATTAGTCCCAAGGGAAATGCAAGGATCTTAAGAGATTGTGAGATATATTTGAAGGTCAGCAAGAGGGTCACTCTAGTTGCCTAGGCAGAAAGTATGAACAAACCAGTTTCGTGTGGCTGTACTAGTATGGCAGGGAGGAAATACCACCACAGCATAGTTTAGACATGACCTAAGGATAGTATGATTTCTCAAACATTTGAGGGAAATTCCACTTAATTCAAAAATACTTATGGCATTTCCATGCAAGGCACTTAACTGGGTGGAATAGTGGAGGGCAGGAGGTATGGGGACATTTAGAGATGGGTTAACCATGGTCTCCATAACTCCATGTAATTATGATACAGAAGGAAGAATGAAAGCAGTATATTACTCAGACAAAATATATTCAATAACTCAAGAACAGAAACATTTGTGTTTTTTAACCAAAATGTCTCTTTTGTATTTCTAGAAGAAGAGGGTTGGGGAGCCAACATCTATCACCTTTGAAAATTTGCCCAGTGGCCAAAAATCTTGGAAATTAACTCATAGTACTTTGGAAACAGTCTCTGACAGCATCACTTATTCTGTCTTTGTCTTACAGAGTTAGAGCTTCAGTAGAATTCTAGAAAGCTGCCTTTGTGGGTGGCATCCAGCCAGCTTGGCACCTGACACTGCACACGTCCTGCAGAGGCAGCCTCAGCCCTGCCTGGCAGGAACTCAGAGCCCCAAACAATTGGAAAATGTCACTAAACATCCTGTGTGTCCTTCAGCTTGCTATGGATCTGAAATAAGCCTGCACCTCTTGCCTATCCTCCAACCCCTGGGTCTGCCTTAGGCCAAAGACAAGCACTCTTTGCAGGTTTCTGTGTGGGGTTTTATTTATTTATTTTGTTTATTTGACAGACACTACCAAGCTTCTGCTTGGTCTTTCCATGTGCTGTTTTTCAGTTTCACGGTTCAAACTAAATTTAAGTGTATTTAAACGGTTCAGTTTGACTGCTATGACCACAGACATTTGGATCTACGTAACCAACTACTTTTATGATATCACCCAGGGTTCAGGTCAGATTCGTAACTGGCTCCAGCTATACCCCAGCTACTAATTCAACAGCTGCTGTGTTCCTTGGAACCTTCTAGTAAAACTAGAAGTGATGCCATGTCATTGTCACTACCCTGCACACTTTCTCAGTTACAGCTCAGTGTAAACCGATTATAAAGTTATTTTGTGTGCTTTTCTTTGAGGGACCCTTGACACTTGCCACAAAACCAGATGTTTGTCAGGATTTTATTCCTCTTCATTCATCTCTGTCCAAAGGCTAAATTGGCCTCTGAAACTCGAACTTTTATGATGCATGTCATATAAAATCCACTGTTCCAGTCCAAAGAGGGCTAAGTCTGTACTAGTGAGATACAATATTTCTCAGAATAATATAGCTTTCCAATGCCTCTTACCATGTGTTATGGTTTGGATATGAGGTGTTCCCCAAAAGCTCACATGTGAGACAATGAAAGAAGGTTTGGAGGAGAAATGATTGGGTTATAGCCTTAACATAATCAGTGAATTAATCCCTCATGAGATTAACTGAGTGGCAACTGGAGGCAGGTGGGGTGTGGCTAGAGGAAGGGATTCGTTGGGGGCGTGGCTATAGGGTACATATTTGTATCTGGCAAGTAGAGACCTCTCTCTCTCTCTGCTTCCTGGTCACCATGTGAGTGCTTCCCTCTGCCACAGTCTTCTGCCATAAAGTTCTGCTTCACCTCGAGCCCTGAGGAGTAGAGCTGGCTTTCTATGGACTAAGACCCCTGAAACTGTGAGCTCTCAAATAAGCTTTTCCTCTGTTTGGGCCCTTTAGTCACAGCAGCAAAAAAGCTCACTAAAACACCATGCCCCGCTGCCCCACCCCGTTGTTTCATTCATTCATTCAAACACTCAGTTATTCATTATGTATTTATCAAGTACTTGCTATGTGCAGGAGACTGTTCTAGTACAGAGAACATATCAAGAAATAAAAGAGACAAAATGTTCTGCCTTCATGGAGCTTATACTTTTAATAATAGCAGGGTGGGGAAAAACAAATTTCATAGTATTAAAAATAATCACATTGATATAAAAAGGGAAAAGGCAGGGAAAAAGGATCAAGAGATTAGGGCTGGAAGGAGGGGAAATGGAATAGAGCAAATCAATGTTAAAATGCTAGGAATTTAGAAGGACTGGTAAAAAGAAGATTGAGAAAGAAGGGCCAGTGAGGTAGGAGGAAAACAAGAAGTATGTGGTTTGGGAAGTCAAGAGAATGAGAACTGAGAACCAATTTAACTTCGCAAGTGATCACGTTCCAGTTAGGCCAATTTTCCCTTAGCCTCTTACTTGTGTTTACCTTGAAGAACCTTCTCTTACAATAAATCCCTTTGATATGTTTGGCTATACAATAAAAGTTGGCAGGCGTTTTCTGTTTATTAGGGATCAGACCCCTCAGGTCTAATCCACCCACTGGGCCCCTGCTGTTAAACTATTTTTCATGACTTTTGTCTTTATTTCTTATTGTTATTTCAGACCTTTATTTTCTCAGCCGGCTCACCACCTCCATATGGTTAACTGCTCCCTGCTGTGCAGGATGCAGTGAAATCCAAGGTTGCTTTTTCCATTTTTTTTAAATTGGTGTGTATTAATTGTACAGAATGGTGGGTTTCATTGTGGTATATTGTACATGCTCAGAACATAATTTGATCAATTGCATTCTCCAGTGCCTCCCTCCTCCCTCACTGGGCTCCCATTCTGCTATCCTATTGATCTTCCTTCTACTTTTGTGAGTCCTTTTCCCCCTGGACTGCCACGTGTGAGAGAAAACATGATACTTCTCTTTCTGAGTCTGGCACATTTTGTATAACATGCTGTTCTACAGTTCCACGCATTTTCCTGAAAGTTACATAATTTGATTCTTACGTTGAATAAAACTCCATCGTGTATAGATGGCACATTTTCTTTATCCATTTATCTCTTGACAGGCACTTAGGTTGATTCCATTATTGTAAATTGTACTGTGATAAACATGGGTATGCATGTATATCTGAAGTTTGCTGTCTTTAATTCTTTTGGTTAAGTATCAAAATGTGGTATAGTTCTTGGGTAATTCTATTTTTAGTTTTATGAGGAAACTCCAAATTGATTTCCACAATGACTATACTAATTTATATTCCCACCAACAGTGTATATGAGTTCCTTTCCCCCCACATCCTTGCCAGCATTTGTGATTTGTATTCTTGATGCTTGCCATTCTGACTAGAGTAAGATGAAATCTCAGTGTAGTTTTGATTTGGATTTCCCTGATAGCTAAAGATGTTGAAAATTTTTTCATATAAATTATTGACCATTTGTATGTCTTCTTTTGAGAAGTGTCTGTTCAGTTCATTTGCCCATTTATTGAAAGAATTATTTGGGTGGGTTTTTTTTTGGGGGGGGTTAAGGTTTTTGAGTTCTTTATGTATTTTTTCTATTAAACCTCTGTCAGAATAGTATTGGCAAATATTTTCTTCTGTAGGCTGTCTCTTCATTGTCTTAATTGTTTCATTTGCTGTACAGAAGCATTTTGATTTTATGCAATGCCATTTGTTGATTTTTACTATTATTTCCTGGGCTACTGGAGCCCTATTTAGGAAGTTGTTGCCTGTGCCTTCATGTTAAAGGGTTTCCCCTTTGTTGTTGTTGTTTTTTTCCCCTCTAACAATTGCAAGTTTCTGGAATTATACCTAGATCTTTGATCCACTTTGAATTGACCTTTAAACAGGTCAGGAGACAAGGATCATTTCCACCTTCTGCATATGGATACCAGTTTTTATAGCATCATTTGTTAAAGAGGCTGTTTTTTGTCCACTGTACATTTTTGTCAAGAATCAGATAACTATAACTGTGCAAGTCTGTCTCTGTGTATTCTATTCAATTCCACTTATTTGTTTTCATGCTAGTACAATGGTTCTACAGTAATTTGAAGATGAATACTGTGATACCTCCACCATTGCTCTTTTTTCCCTCAGGATTGCTCTGGCTATTCTAGGTCCTTTGTTCTACCACATGAATTTTAGGATTGTTTTTTCTAGTTCTGTGAAGAATGTCATTGGTATTTTGATGGGGATTACACCAAATCTATAGATCATTTTTGGTAGTATGGTCATTCTAATAATATGAATTCTGTTGATCCATGAGCATTGGAGGTCTTTCCATCTTCTGGTGTCTTCTTCAATTCTCAATTTCTCTTTGCATCATTCTGTGGTTTTCTTTGTAGAGGTCTCTCACCTCCTAAGTTAGGTTTATTCTAGGTGAATTATTCCTACTGTGAATAAGATTGATTTTCTGATTTCTTTTTTCAGTGAACTCATTATTGGTTATAGAAAAGCTATTAATTTTCATGTGTTTATTTTGTATCCTGCACTTTGCTAAATTTATCTACAGAAGAATTCTTGTGGAATATTTAGGGTCTTCTAAGGATAGAATCATATAATCTGCTAACAGTGATAATTTGACTTCTTCTTTTCCTATTTGTTCCATTTATTTTTTTCTCTTCCCTAATTGGTCTGGATAAAATTTCAAATACTATGTTGGATAGGTGTGGTAAGAGTAGACAGACATTCTTGTCTTGTTTCTGATTTTAGAGGAAATGCTTTCAGTTTTTTCCTATTTAGTATGATGTTGCCTATGGGTTTTTCATAGTTAGCCTTTATTATGTTAGCTAAGCTCCTTTGAGATTCTTGAGATCCATCTCCTTCTCCTATTCTCAGGAGGCCCAGTTTGTTCTGCTGTGCAGGTGCTGGAAGATCTATTGGGAACCTTGAAAACCAAGAAATAACATATTTTAGAACTTAAAATTAGAAAGACTGAAGATTGTGAAACAATCTAGGCAGTAACCCTTGATAGCTGAAGATGGAAGTAGTTAAAGAACAGTTGACCAGAAGGTGGTGACAGAGTAAATTTTCTAAAATTCAATATTGGACAGTTTGAGACTTAGAATTTGGTTACTGGAGTAGAAAATAAGGATAGAATTCCTGACCCTGAACCCTGAGCAGGGCAGGGTCGAGAGGAGGGATAACAAAGAGGAGGGGGGGGGGAAGCACATACGTTTATGTCTTTAACAGCTAGAGAGAAAACAGACCACACTGTGGCACATGCCTATAATGCCAGCAGCTCGGGAAGCTGAGGCAGGAGGATCCAGAGTTTAAAGCCAGCCTCAGCAAAGGTGAGGTCCTTAGCACCTCAGTGAGATCCTGTCTCTAAATAAAAAACAAAGCAGGGCTAGGGATGTGGCTCATTAGTCAAGTACCCCTGAGTTCAATCCCTGGTACCCCCCCACCCCACTGCAATCCCCCCCAAAAGCAGACCAAGTTAAAATACAACAGGAACAGAAAATACAGTGAAAGATATCATGCAGCTAAATCTTAATTGTGGACTAAAAGCTATGCTGGGCATGGCGGCTATTTTGTGAGTCCACAACTAGCCAGTCTTCATAGAAGAAAATAAATTAACACAGCTTCTCCTCACCTTCAGATAGCAACAAATAAAACGTGAGGGAATACCTCTGAAATGGGTCATTTTAGTAATCCATCTGGAAGAAACCCACAGAAGGATTTTTGCTAGCTGGAAGCTACTGAAACCTCCTTCTCCCTCACTGTGGATGAGAGGAATGGGGTGGAGCAGACCCATGAGCTAATCACTCCCAAGAGTGCTAGCCCTGACCCAGCACTCCACATAGCCTCTACAGGAGCTAAGACAAAGATGGGCCAACTGATATCCTACCCCAACATGGTGACTGGTAAAACAATAGTGGGCTGTGCCAGCCAGAATGGAAGATTCTATGTCACAGATGGCTCACAAAAAGCTTCCATTCTCAGGCCCCACAGTTGCATAAGGCCATCAAGTGTTTAGATAGCACCACCTCAAATAAATCCCAGCAGAGGGGAGTGAGTGCTTGTGATTCACAACCATGGGTGGTAAGAGCTCAGAAGCAGGTAGGCCAACTGACTCTGTATCCCAGGCACAGGGATGGCATCCCAGTGATCTACATCATCCTGGGCAGAGGCTACTATACCACCGATCACCCACAGAGAACCCACAATCATAAGGCTCTCACTAGAAGACAGCCGCCAGGCTCTATGTGACTTTTAACAAGGCCTTGTGGAGGAGAGCGCACACATGGCACCTTCAGCAGTCAGCACTCAGCTCTGAAACCTGCATCAGGTGGCCAGCAGATGCCAACAGAATACCCTTCAATGTGGAGACTCAGGCTCCTGAGCTGATAAACAAGAACTAACTGATAAGAAATTAAGAGCAACCAGGAAAGTAGCTCCTGTGTCCCAGGACTTGTAGGAAGATCCAAAGCTGAAGTGATAGATATCTTCTAAAGACTCCAAATCCTCAAAAAGTCCAAACCAGGAAGACTTAATAAGAAATTTCTCCACCTTGGCATGGTCTATTATAAATATCTCTAATACCAATTTTGATCTTTCCTATATTACACTTCACTTTTAATCAATAGTTGTTCCTTTAGTATTTGATATTGTGCCCTCATTTTATTGTATTTCTCCTATTTTTTTAAAGTATTAAGTGAACTCATTCTATCTTTATAGTTTTCCTAGCTCAGGTTTACACTTGCTTTTAGCCCCTCCGTTTGCTCTTACATTATGGGTTAGTACCTCAAATCTGCCCCCATCCATCTTTTTCTTCTTGGTTTGTATTATCTTTTATCTATTTTCTTTCTTTCACATTTCTCCTCTCTTTTCAGCTCCTACATAAGGTAATAGTAACTTTACTATAATAACTAATTTCTCAACATATTCCACCAGAACTTTACTAAAATTTTATACCTGCAGTAGAGGAACTATGGAGAACATTTTCAATAAATTTTTACTTTTTCTAAGTTTAATTAGTACATGACTTTGCTCTGAAGTGATTTTAGTAAATAGGGTTTAGTGTCTTCTACCAAAGTAATGATGATACTAGGAACAGCAGAGGACACATATTAAGTGAAAGTATCAATACCTGGATAGTCACCCAACCCAGGGCACTTAAGAGAAGGAAGCTCACTACATAGTCCCTTGCATATAAGTAGAAGTGATAATTATTCTTGAAGATGAGTAGACATACGAACAGCATGAAAAAGCAAAGGAAAAAATCACTCTGAAAAACCCACAATACTTCAATAATCTTTTTTATTGACACCACAGTGGAAGAAATAGTGGAGAAAGAATTTAGAGAGTTCATAGTTAAAATGTTTAATGAGCTAAAAAAGATGTAAGGAATGAAATTAGAGAGAAAACATGGGAAGTGAAAGATCATTTCAATAAACAGAGAGATTTTGAAAAAGAAACAAACATCCTAGAAATGGAAGCCTCAATAAATCAAATTAAAAATTCAGTGGAAAGCATCACCAATAGATTGGACCACTTTGAAAACAGATTCTCAGGCCTTGAAGAAAAAGGATGTAACCTTAAAAATAAAGTCAATAATAAAGAAAGATGTTAAGAGACCATGGCCAGGGGCTGGAGTTGTGGCTCAGTGGTAGAGCACTTACCTAGCATGTATGAGGCACTGGGTTCAATTCTCAGCACCACATAAAAATAAATAAAAATAAAGGTTCATCCACAACTAAATATATATATTGTAAGAGAGAGAGAGAGAGAGAGAGAGAGAGAGAGAGAGAGAGAGAGAGAGGGAGGGAGGGGCAGACACACACACATACCATGGCCAGAATATTAAAAGAATCTGGAATAATATTAAGAAATCAAATATAAGAATCATTGGTATAGATGAAGGCACCAAAATACAAACTAAAGGAATGCACAACCTTTTCAAAGAAATAATATCAGAAAATTTTCCAAACATTAAGAATGAAATGAAAATTCAAACACAAGACACATCCAGAACACTAAAAAGACAAGAACAAAAAGTTTTTCTACAATACAGATTGAAATTAAAATGTCTAATATACAGAATAAATGTAGAATTTTAAAAGCCATGAGAGAAAAACAATAGGTCACATTTCGATGTAAGCCAATTAGGATTCTAAATAATTTCTTAACCTAGACCAAGACCAGAGGGCTTTGAATAATATATACTAAGCCATGAAAGAATATAGATGCCAAACAAAATTACTATACCCAGCAAAATTATCCTTTAGAATTAAAGATAAAATAAAAGCCTTCTATTATAAGGAGAAACTATAAGAACTATTCAGCTGACACTACAGAATATAGTAAATGGAATATTTCATGCATAAGAAATGAAGAATGAAAGTGAGAACAAGCAGAGGGATAAATCTCACTATAAAAATAGTCAATTAAAGTTTAATCAAGTCTGGATTAAGCATTAGAAACAAATCAAAATGACCGGGTACAGTGGTGCATGCCTGTAATCCCAGTGGCTCAGGAGGCTAAAGCAGGAGGATTGCAAGTTCAAAGCCAGCCTTAGCAAAAGCAAGGTGCTAGGCAACTTAGTGAGACCTTGTCTCTAAATAAAATACAAAATAGGGCTTGGGATGTAGCTCAGTGGTTGAATATCCCTGAGTTCAACACCTGGCAACCCCTTCCCCCCAAAAATAGATAGGAAATATAAATCATCTCTCTAAAATAATGATGAATGCAAATGGTCTAAACTTGCAATGAAAAAAAAAACACAGATTGGCAGAGTGTATTAAAAAATAAGACCCAACCAGTTGTTTACAAGAGGCATTATGGGAGAAAAACATCCACAGGCTGAAGGTAAAAGAATGGAAAAAAATACAATGAAATAGCAGTTCTAAGAGGAAAGACTATAGCACTGTTTCTTCATTTAAAAAAAGAAGGATCTCAAATAAATAATCTATCATTATCCCTCAAGACCATAGAGAAAGAAGAACAAACAAATTCCAAAATCAGTGAATATAGGAAATAATTTTTAGAGTTGAAATAAAAGAAATTGACAACAACAACAACAACAACAACAACAAAAATATAAAAGATCAATGCAACAAATATTTAGTTCTTTGAAAATATAAAGAATATCAATAAATCCTTAGCCAAACTAAACAAAAGAGAAGCCCCACATCAACAAAATTAGAGATGAAAAAGGAGACATCACCACAGATACTTCATAAATCCAAAGGATCATGATAAACTATTTTGAAAATTTTTACTCCATCAACACAGTCTTGGAAGATGGCCTCGAATAGAGTACATCACACCCCATGTACCGTGTCACTGCGCAGGTGAATAACGAGTTAGAACGATAAAAAGCTATCTTGTTAGGAATTTACAGCAAAATTGGGGTGCACCGAAACCTAGAGGAAGGATTTCCATCACCGAGGACCGGTTATTGAGTTTCAAACTCGAGCCAACTGTGTGACCGGAGATCCAGGCTGACTGATCCGTCGACCGCCACGCAGCCCGCCCCTCAGCTAGTGGGATGGCATCAAATAAAAAGAGTGAGAACAGAGAGCCTACAAAATGGGAGATCTTTGCCAGCTGTTCCCTTGACAAGGGATTAATATCCAGAATATATAAAGAACTCAAAAAACTTAACACCAAAACCCACAAATAATCCAATTAATAAATGGATAAAAGAACTAAACAGACACTTCTCAAAGAAGAAATGTAAATGGACAAAAAATATGAAAAAATTGTTCAACAACCCTAACAATCAGGAAAATGCAAATCAAAACTAAATTGAGATTTCATCTCATTCCATTCAAATGCAGTTATCAAGAATACAAATAATAATATATGCTAGTGAGGATGTGGGGAAAAATGTATACTCATATATTGTTGGTGGGACTGCAAATTATTACAACCACTCTGGAAAGCATTATGGAGATTTCTCAAAAAAGTAGGGATGGCCCACCATATGACCCAGCTATTCCACCTTGGTATTTATCCAAAAGAACTAACATCAACATATTATAGTTATACAGCCACATTGTTTTCCCATGTTTCCTGCATCTCTATGTTGAGTTTGGTGCATCTTCTGTGATAGATGTCTCTTCCATTGTTGTGTGAGGGTCTTTGTAGTGAGATGCTTTCTCTTTACACTGTGCCCCAGGCTGGGAGGCTACATCTCAGTGTCAAAGCACCCACTCAATGTGATCACAGTGCTATGATCAATCCTTAGCACTGCTTTGAGAGGAGATACTAATCACAAGTAACAACTACCATTTGATTGGTATATATATACACACACACACACACACTAATAAACCATAAAAACTTATTGAAAATGTTCTTCCCAACTCCACTAGTCCAAAAGTATAAATGGGGACTAATATTCTAGAATAGAATGAAAAATTGGGTATTAAAGAAAATGAAGTTACTGTTAACTCTATAGGGCATGAAAAGAAAAAAGAAGCACCAAAAGAAAAATTGATTGGAGTGGAAGCAGAAGCAAAAAATGCAATCAGAGAAAGAGAAGAAAAAAGAGAATATAAAGATGAGAAAGAGGGCTGGGGTTGTAGCTCAGTGGTAGAGTTCTTGCCTTGCATGTGTGAGGCCCTGGATTCTTTCCCCAGCACCACATAAAAATAAACAAATAAAAATAAAGATATTATGTCCATCTACAATTAAAAAAATATTTTAGAAAAAAAGATGAGAAATAAAAAAAGAATAAATGAAATTAACACATTAAACTTTTTTTAAATAAACATAATATTGGACCTAAGTATATAATATTAACTAGTGAGGGGAAAGCTATCAAATTCACAGAAAACAATCCAGTAAAATCTAAAATTAATATTAAAGAGCTAAAATCTCTCCTTGCTGAGCTGTGTGTGAGCAGAGAGATTTCTCTGGGCCTTCCAGACCAGGACTCTCCAGGTGTTGGAAGGTGTGAAAGCCGGAGCAGCAGTTGTGGCAACAGGCCTGCCGAGTCTCTGGTGCAACAGTAGTGAAGCAGTGACTCCATCAGCCGTCTCTCCTGTGTTGGGAGCTGGGTTTTTGTTTTTTTTTAATATATTTTCCCAGCTAGCTCAACTTTCTGCTTCAAAAACTTGGTGGAAATCAGGCCCTGGGACCCTTCCATTCAGGCCTCATGCCAACCACCTCTGGTGAGTGGAGATGGTTCCTGCAGCTCCTTGGCATGGCAGGCTACCTAAGAGCTCTGGATCATCAGGGGAAAGGGCGCCTAACACAGATCTGCCCCTGACTGGGATGCCAACTTTGCCCAAAGCCATAAAAACAGACCCACCCCACCTTCCCTGGGAGGCCAGGTGGCTCTGATGCTCCACAGAGAACACAAGCCTTGATATCCCAGTCTGTGGGCTGCAGAGACCCTGTGCTAGCCTAGGAGTTTAGGGTTCTGTTGGCATCCAGGCAGAGACAGTGCGTCTGGAGGAAGGACGCTGCTCCTAGTGTGGGGGACTCATCCTGTTGCTGCTGTGGAGTGGGGATGAACTGGCACCCACACCCGGATGCCGCAGCTGTCTGCTCACAGTGATCCCACTACACAGGTATTCTAAGATGGCCAGTTCAAAGGTGATATTTGCTGGTGTCTCCAGATGGGATGAAGCAGTAGTGACTTAACCCTTTCCAGAGTTGCTACCTTAAGCCTGATTTTTGCAAAATGGCTGCCTATCACAGTTCTCCACCACCAATTGAGAGAAGTGTGTCACTTTCCAGGCACCAGGTAGCTTTGCAACTCCTGCATTTCCTCAGTCACTTTCTCTTCTGCTGTTTCTGAAGTAAGCTTATCATTTGTGCCTCTCTTTCTTGCTCCCTTTTTTCCCCAGACTTGTCTGGATGCTGCAGATGTAGGTTCAGTGCTAACAAATTCTTCCCTGCTTTCTGTTCCAGTAACCAGAATGTTTAGGTCTCCCCAAGTCTCTGACAGTCTAATACTGCATCTCAGTGTATTCCTCTGTCACACCTCACCTATCAACTCTTCTCACTGTTTTGGTTCCAAACTGCAAAGGAGCTGAGATCTGCAGCCTCCTTTCACTTTGCCATCTTGATTCAGTAATATTATTGTAATCTTGATCAGAGTAGTGTGTAAGTGCTATACTCTTAAGACTCCAACACTTCATTGTTTATAAGTCATGCATCTATGAAAAGATGTTAGAATTAGAATTAGGAACACGGAAAAACTCCTTCATTTCTTCCTCTAATGCTAAAATGAAGTTTAGGCATATAGAATCTTAAGAGTGGGAAAGGACTGAAAGGTCAGCCATCCAAACACTCTACAAAATAGTCTATGAGTCAAGCTGCCTTCCAGCACGGAGTCTGAATTTGAGGCATTTTGGGTGTGTTGATCATTTTTCTTAACATCTATGCATTATTATGACTGACTTTCACATAAAGTGGCATGGCAGTCAAGAGATAAAGAATCGCAAAAAAAGATTTAAGGTAGGGGATTCCAAGATGGCGGGCCAGAGGGAGGCAGCATACTGTGTCGATCTGTGACCCAGATCTCACCTAGTCGGAATACTGCATCTCAGAGAGTAAACAGCTGATTTCTGAAGAAATCACCAGCGCTGTGACCCCTGTGCAGGCTCAGAGCCTCAGCATTTGTGTAGGACTCTGGACTCCTGGCTCCCTAAACCCAAAGCCCACAGTTCTAGCCCGTACATGGCTCTCAAGCGGCTTAGCAGAATCACCTATCAGAATCTCTGCAGAACTCTGGACTGCTATCCGCTCCCACGCAGGTTACTCAGTGACTACCTACCCACAGCACAACACCATCACCCTGCTCCCCCCACCTCACCAGACACCCCAGTGCTGGAAGCAGACTGCCTTGATCTTGGATAACCTTTCTCACCATATTTGGTGAGGTCAGCTCTCAGATTGGATCTCCATCTGGCCAGATACCAGGTATCAAATCCCCCCTTCCTCCCTAGTGGCAATAACTTGGCACAGTGACCACCCAACATAAAAACAGCTCTCAGTTGGGCAGATGTGCAGTGTGACAAGGGCACCACCCACTTGTGTGAGCCCGGGAGTGAGAGGTCCCACAGTTGGGAACTGCTAAGTGAGAGGGAGATGGGACTAAAGTTTGGAGCCTAACAGAAAGACCAGGAAGAAAATCAAGTCAAGTTATATAACAAAAATCAACAAATATGGCTAGAATTATAAACCATATCTCAATAATAACCCTGAATGTTAATAGCTTAAACTCACCAATCAAAGGCATAGCCTAGCAGATTGGATTAAAAAAGACCCAACAATATGCTACCCCCAGGAGACTCATCTGATAGGAAAAGACATATACAGACTGAAGGTGAAGGGTTGGGTAAAAACATACTACTCACATGGACTGCGGAAGCAAGCAGGAGTTTCCATCCTCGTATCAAATAAAGTAGACTTCAAGCCAAAGTTAATCAAAAGGGATAAAGATGGACATTACATATTGTTCAAGGGAATCATACACCAACAAGACATAACAATCATAAATATATATGCCCCCCAAAATGGTGCAGCTATGTTCACCAAAAAAATTCTTCTCAAGTTCAAGAGTCAAACTGACCACAACACAATAATCTTGGGTGACTTTAACACACATCTTTCACCACTGGATAGATCTTCCAAACAAAAGTTGAATAAAGAAACTATAGAACTCAATAATACAATCAACAACTTAGGCTTAATTGACATTTATAGAATATTTCAACCTACATCAAGTGGATACATTTTCTTCTCAGCAGAACATAGACCATATAATATGCCACAAAGCAACTCTTAGCAAATACAAAAAAGTAGAGATACTACCATGCATTTTATCAGATCATAATGGAATGAAGTTGGAAATCAGTGACAAAATGAAAAATAAAAATTTCTCCATCACCTGAGACTAAGAAATATGCTACTGAATGAACAGTGGGTTGCAGAATACATCAAGGAGGAGATTAAAAAATTCTTAGAGGTAAATGAGAACATAGACACAACATATTGAAATCCCTGGGACACTATGAAAGCAGGATTAAGGGGAAAATTCATTTCATGGAGTACATTCCTTAAAAAAAAAGTCAACAAATAAGTGACCTAACATTACATCTCAAAGCCCTAGAAAAAAAAAAAAACAGCATCAAAAGCAGTAGAAGGCAAGAAATAATTAAAATTAGAGCTGAAATCAATGAAATTGAAACAAAAGAAAATTAGCACTATTTGCTGATAATATGACTCTATACCTAGAAGACCCAAAAAGCTCCACCAGAAAAACTTCTAGAACTAGTAAATGAATTCAGCCACGTAGCAGGATATAAAATCCACACCCATAAATCTAAGGCATTTCTGTACATCAGTGACAAATCCTCTGAGAAGGAAATGAGGAAGACTACCCCATTTACAATCTCAAAAAAAAAAAATAAGATACTTAGAAATCAACTTAACAAAAGAGGTGAAAGATCTATAAAATGAAAACTACAAAACTCTAAAGAAAGAAATCAAAGAAGATCTGAGAATATGGAAAGATGTACCTTGCTCTTAGATAGGTAGGATTAATATTATCAGAATGACTATACTTCCAAAAGCACTATACCGATTTAATGCAATTCCAATCAAAATCCCAATGGAATTCCTCATAGAAATAGGAAAAGTGATGAAATTCATCTGGAAAAATAAGAGACCAAGAATAGCTAAAACAATCCTTAGCAAGAAGAATGAGTCAGGTGGCATCACTATACCAGAACTTAAACTATACTACAGAGCAACAGTAACAAAAACAGCATGGCATCGGCACCAAAACAGATTGGTAGACCAATGGTACAGAATAGAAGACACAGAGACTAACCCCCCAAAATACAATTATCTTATATTAGTCAAAGGTGCCAAAAACATGCATTGGAGAAAAGATATCATCTTCAATAAATGGTGCTGGAAAAACTGGGAATCTATATGCAACAAAATTAAACCCCTAAATCTCTCACCATGCACAAAACTCAACTTAAAGTGGATCAAGGACCTAGGAATTAAACCAGAGACTCTAAGAGAAGAAAAAGTAGGACCTAATCTTCATCAGGTGGGATTAGGCCCCCAACTTCCTTAATAAGACTCCTTTGGTGAAAGAATTAAAACCAAGAATTAATAAATGGGATGGAATCAAACTAAAGAGTCTCTTCTCAGCAAAAGAAACAATCTGTGAGGTGAAGAGAGCCCATATCCTGTGAGCAAATTTTTACCCCTCACACATGAGATAGAGCACTAATCTCTAGAGTATAAAGAACTAAAAAAGCTGAACACCAAAAAAAAAAAAAAACACACACACAAATAACCCAATCAACAAATGGGCCAAGGACCTGAGCAGACACTTCTCAGAAGAGGATATACAATCCATCAACAAATATATGAAAAAATGTTCATCATCTCTAGCAATTAGAGAAATGCAAATCAAAACCACTCTAAGATTTCAACTCACTCCAGTCAGAAGGGTAGTTATTATGCATACAAACATCAGTAAGTGTT
This sequence comes from Ictidomys tridecemlineatus, assembly GCF_052094955.1. NCBI lineage: Eukaryota > Metazoa > Chordata > Mammalia > Rodentia > Sciuridae > Ictidomys > Ictidomys tridecemlineatus. The sequence goes on along the minus strand of NC_135486.1, from coordinate 7,076,473 downwards.
GGTGAGGATGTGGGGAAGAAGGTACACTCATACATTGCTGGTGGGACTGCAAATTGGTGCAGCCAATATGGAAAGCAGTTTGGAGATTCCTTGGAAATCCGGGAATGGAACCACCATTTGACCCAGCTATCCCTCTCCTTGGTCTATACCCAAAAGACTTAAAAACAGCATACTATAGGGACACAGCCACATCAATGTTTATAGCAGCACAATTCACAATAGCTAAACTGTGGAGCCAGCCTAGATGCCCTTCAGTGGACGAATGGATAAAAAAATGTGTCGAATATACACAGTGGAATTTTACTCATCAATAAAAGACAATAAAATCATGACATTTGCACATAAATGGATGGTGTTGGAGAAGATAATGCTAAGTGAAGTCAGCCAATCCCGAAAAAACAAATGCTGAATGTTTTCTCTGACATGGGGAGGCTGATTCATAGTGGGGTGGGGGGTGGGGGTGGAGCATGGGAAGAATAGACAAACTCTATAGGGCAAAGAGGTGGGAGGGAAAGGGAGGGGCAGGAGGTTAGCAAGGATGGTGGAATGTGATGGACATCATTATCTAAAGTACATGTATGAAGACATGAATTGGTGTCAACATATTTTATATGCAACCAGAGATATGAAAAATTGTGCTATATATGTGTGATATGAATTGTAATGCATTCTGCTGTCATTTATTTTTTACAAAATCAATCTTAAAAAAGTTTTTGGGTAAATTTAAGGAAGAAAAAGGATTAAAGACCATGAAACACATACTCCATGTAGAGCTGGGTGACTGTGACCAGCTTCTCCTTGGTGTTTTAAAAAATGATCTGAAAAATCATGTTTTCAGTAGAAGGTACAAGGTGTGCCACTGCAAACCCTAGATTATTCCAACCTAGGGTTTTTCCACAATGAAAGAAATATAAATCATTTATTCTTGATATCATCTTTTATGCATTTTTAGGCAAGATGGCATAAAGACAACATAGATGAGAACGGCTCCAAGTAACAAACCACTCAACTTGTGCTGAGGCTGCATTTCAGCTCATCCCAGTGAGGATCCTTTCCCTTTATGTTGACTTGTAACCAGCTAATGACATAGCATAAACAAAGCACTCCTCCCCTGAGGACATCCAATTTTCAGAGCTGCACTTTTCCTTACCAAAGAACATACCTTGAGCCACATAAATCTTTCTTCCATGGTTTAAGAGCATGATGTAGCTCATGAACTAGGAGAAGGAGTTTGCTGGGTCACAAATAATCTTCTCCTGCCTCCGGTCCTGGGCAGGTCAAGGCCATGTAGGAAGGGAAGCCTCTTCCCTGAAGCAAGTGCAAACTGAAAGATGACAGATTGAAACTGGTTGTGGGAGCTGCTGGCATGTCAAGGGAAAAGCTGTTTACTTTGCAAGAAGAAGTTGGAGCAGGGAGTGGAGTGGAGAGTTGGGGAAACCCTTCCCTGATGATTGCATTCTATGCTATAGAAAATTATGTAATAGAAGTTTCATTAGCACTCTGGTTATTCACTTCCTAGGATGAGTCTTAACTTGAAAAAAAAAAACACATTCTAGTTGGTGATATTTTGAGAACATGAATTTCAAGACATTCATTTGATATGAGAAGATGGAGGAATGGGCTAAAGATGTAGTTCAGTAGAAGAGCACTTGTCTAGCATGTAAGAGGCCCAGGGATTGAGCTCTAGCACAGAAAAGAGGAGGAGGAGGAAGAGGAAGGATGGTAGGGACAAGAGTACCACCTTTTAGCAGCTACCTTCCACAGCATGTGAACAAAGTTGGTACTTTCTGAGCTTGAGAGGAGGAGCACACCCAGCACAGACCACAGGTTTTCACTATCTGCACTATTGAGAGGTGAGTGCATGTTGGCCAGTAGCCTTTAAAGGTGAACTCAGATGTTTTAATAAACAATATGGACATCAGAATTATTTCTGTTGATAAGTTCAAATTTACATATGGCTAGGGCTTAACGAGTCAGCTGGAAATAAAAGGAAAAAGAGATAGTGTAACTCCAAGCCTGATATAAATGCCAAAGACACTGGATTGGTGTTTCTTAGTCCCTGGACACAGACTTGTCCACATTAGGGCCACCTGGAATAAACTTGTCCACATTAGGGCCACCTGGAATAAACTGATTTCTTAAATTTGGAGACCCCTATTCTGGTCTTAATGAGCAGCCACTATCAGAGCAGTAGTTCTCAAAGCCTGGTTCCCAAACACCATCATCACCATTACCTATGTGAGGCAAAGTGCTGTGTGGCCCACTAGACCAATTGAATGAGAAACTCTGAGAGTGGAGCCTGGCAGCCTGTGTTCCAAAAAGTCTCCCAGGAGCTTCCAGTGCAGCTCAGGGGTGAGGAGCCCAGCATGAGCATCAGTAACAGAGCCTTTAGGTGATCAGCCACATGAAGTCTCAGAACTGTATCTGCAATTAGATTGAATGATCAATTCCAGAAGTCAGCACAGTCATAAACTTTTAAAGTTTAGAAACTTCAGGAAGGAAAGGAAATGTTCTTCGTGCTGCTGGTATGCATAGGCAGACAGCCAATTTCAAAGCAGGCTGCACTGGCTTGTGTTAGGAAGCTTAGCTTCCACTCAAACACATGGCTAACATGTTTATCGTTCCTGGAAAAATCACATACTGCTGCCACTGGCAGGCCTGCCCGTGGCAATACCCCTCCATGCCATAGCCAAGGGGGGAGTTTCCCACATGCTACAGCAGTCACAGCCCCTCTACACTCAGGCTGACAAAATCCTCAAGAGTTTCCCAGGCCCCACAGGCTGAAGAGCAAAATCCCCTGCTGAGCCTAGCAGGTCCCATGCATTCTGGTCCATCCTACTTCTTGACCCAGACACTTTTCCTTCTTTGTTTTCTCTATTTGATTCCTGCTCATCCTTAAATCTCAGTTCAGTCATTACGCCAACAAGGCATCCTTCCTGGAACTCCTCCTCCAACCCCAAACGGACCAAACCCCTTTTCTAGGTCTGCAGAGTACAGCGGACAGCCACATGAAGCCTCAGAACACTCTCCTCAGAGCACTCCTCCCGGGTGTGAGGGTCTGATATCCTCTTTTCCCCACCACTGGCTCAGCTCTTCATGGGTGAGTTCTCCTTTCTATCCCTGGTATGCAGTCAGCACAGGACTTGATGTAACAAGGGCCGAAGAATGACTCTAATGAATGATGAATGGCTGAGGTGGGCAGCAGGTGGGCTGTACCAATAGGACTTCCTACTATTTAAGTTTTTGACAGCAGTCACTGACTTTCACCACACCATCCACCTCCCTTCTTTAAGGTCCAAATAGTCTTACAGGAAAGGGTATAAGACATTCTGAAAAATACGTGTGTCTCTTGTGTATCACCCCAGCCTGAATATTTAGATTGGTTTGTGGGAGAAAACTGGACAGGAAGGCAAATGCTTGTCTTGGCTGTGCCTGGCTCTGTTAGCATGTGCACACTAGTCTTGCCACAGTGGATTGGTTGCAAACCTTATGCTACTTTCTGGCACCATGTTAGCAGTCCCTGCCCAGCAGCTCCTTTCACCTGAGCTTGTTCTAACAAGCTTAGGACTTTCACATACCAAGATCCTAAGACATTTCCCTAGCTAAAGTCAAATAGGCCCTTGAACTGTATGGAGGCTCTCATGTGAGAGCAAAGCTTTGGCTTAAGTACCTAATGACATCAGCTACACTGTCAGCCCAATCTGGTTGGGAGGACGGGGGCCTACAGATGTACCATGCTCCAAAGGAAGAGAACCACCCAGGGAGTGGTTAGCTTTGTCAACAACAATAGAGGTTGCAAAAAGAAAATGAATTATATTTTTAAATTATTGAAGGAAGATAATTCTGAATATATCCACTTACATTTTCACTTAAAAAGAAGACCTAAAAAGATTTTTTATACTATCTTAGGTCTGCCTCATACACATACTGCATATGAATATACCATCAGGGAAATTTCTAAATAAGAGAAACATATACAAGAACTGGGATGAGAAACAGTGGTGATCAAGTATCATGGTGAAGTTTATTGTTCTCTTTTTTGAAAAAATCTAGAACTAAAGAAAAGTAAAAGGGGAAATATTTAATTCAGAACTAAAGTTTAACATGAATACATGAATTTGAAGACAAAACATATTAAATAACATATGAAATAATTTTGGGGTATTTCTGGTGTAAAACAAACTCCTCCTGATTCTTCTTTCCAAATGGAGTGCATATTCCCTGGCTAGATGGAGCCTTGAATGAGCTGACACGTCTAGAAAGGACTTGTCCCCTAAACAGTGGGATTATTGGTTCTAATCCCCATTTCAGCAAAGCCAGTCCCAGAATAAGATGGAGGAATGTTCCAGAGTGGGACGTATTCTAGCATCCAACAGGGAGTGGCACAAAGTCCGTATTCACAACTTTTAATTTCCAGGATAAGGAATTGCAAATGTCTTTGATAGCATAAATGTTCATCCTTCCTGAGAAAAATCAAATAATACTAAAAATTTTTAAATTAATGTCTATTCAAAAGGAATTTTGAGGTCCAAAACTCCTATCGAGTGAGCGTAATTTATTTTAGGTTCTGGAGGCATGGACTAAGTTGCATTCAAACATGTTTCTTTTTCAAGGTAATCATTTTCAGAGAATTATGCTGACCTATATATCTGGCCTATTCTCTCCAAAGAATGTCTAAATTTTAGAATGAGCATTGCTTCCCAAAGTTATATTAAAAGTTTAATTAATAAAAAAGAAACTCCTAACACATAGGTTCAACATATAGTTTGTGTAAAGCTGCACATCTTCTCATGCACACGTTCCTGGGCGATTGTAACCTGCAAGACCTACTTATCTTTCTCACACATCAAAACCAGAGATGTGTGCATCTTTGTAATTTGGGACTCACCGTTTAGTTCTGTGAAATTCTACAGAACTTGCTCATGTTAGTCTTACTGTGAAACTATCATTCTATTTATGCCAGGAGGATTTCCTGGTACTCCAACTTTGCCTGTGTTGAGTCACTGGGCCCTGAACTCAACAGTTTGATGTAGAACTATGGATGGCTACCTGTTTGTTGCATTAAGAAATTTTCTTCATTAATTCTTTTTCTATAACTTTATCTCTTAATTATGAAAATTTTTTCAAGTATACCCAAATGATGAAAGACTAGTTCAGGATGTATTATTAGGTACACAATCAGGTTATAGAAATTATTCATATTTTAGAAAATCGGCTTATCTATTATCTTTCTCTCCAGAGCCCATTTGAAAGTAGGTTCATCATGACACTTCATCTTACCTAATTCTGATGATATTTCCTAAAATAAGAATATGGTTTGGAAGTTATTTAAAGTCCCTTTAGTCCAGTCTCCTCTTGTTAGCTACAAGAGATAGAAAAATAATTAAGATACAGTTTCTGTTCTTGATGAGTTCAGAGTTAAATTGGGAAACAAACATGTTAATTACTATCATTTCATTCACAAAAACTTTCCGAACTTCCTTCTTTTGAAATTAAATAATGTGCTGCCTTCCTTCCTGTTCCCGTGGTACTCTGTACATGCTCAACCTTGTGTTTATCCTCCAGCACTGTGATTATTCATTCTTCGTCACATTGTTCCTTGAGTTCTTTGAGGTTTTTCATCTTTATGTCTTTAATACCTAACACTGATCCTTAAAATGTAAGAGATGCTCAATAAATGACTGATAAATGAATGAAGTTTTAGATGTTGGCTTTTATTAGGGAACTATGAGCCTGATGGTGTAGAAAAATTGAGTAGGATTTTTAAAGGATGAATAGGTGGAGCTGGGGAAAGGCTATCACAAGGAGAGAAACTGTACCCAAGAAAGCCTCTAGGTGCCAAAGTCACCTATTATATGGGCAAAATGTAAAGGGCAAATTATCACAGGGAGAATGTAGGTTGGATTAGACATTGAAGGGTCTTGACTATGAAGCTAAAAGCATCTGGATTCTATCCCATAGGTGACAATGGGGAAACAGAAGCTTTTTAAAAAATAATATGGTCACTTTTATTCTTTTAACATGATTATTCTAGTATCAGACTGGGATGGAGGAAACTGATGTTAAAGAGGAGACACAAAGAAGAAAACAATTGAGAAAGACACAGGGACATAACAATGTCACAATGCTGGGCAGCCACAATCCAATCTACAAATGTAGAGCAAGGCAAGACTACTGAGCTAATGATTATGGGATGTGGATTAAGTGCAGTACAGGAGAGGATGAGATGAGGGAAACCTGTTACCCAAAACAAAACCATGCAGGTGAGGAAGAAATTTAGCTGAGTCAGGAAAGATCCAAGGGTTATTAAATAGGCTCAAAGGAAAAGAAGGCATTCCAAGTATGTGCTAAAACAGGAGAAGGCAATGACAAATTGCTGTATGTGTTGGCTGTGGTCTAGGCACTGCAGAAAAAGGGCAGCAGAGACAATTAGGGACTAGTTTGTATATGGCTCTTGAGTCAATGACATATAGAGGATTGTTTCCATCTATAACTCCATTCTGGTTATTGTAAGTGGTTTAATTTTTAATTGATTTTTTAAAAACAAATGAGAGCTGAATGCATAACAGTTCATATTATACATTTAGAGCACAATTTTTCATATCTCTGGTGATGGCTGTCAGCAGTTGGTTACTTTAAAGCCACATAACTTATACAGGACTGTTTCCTGGCTAAGCATTTTCCACTGGTCAGAGGTGGGTAGGTCTCATGTTTTGGAAACAAAAACGAAACTATCCTACGATTTCTCATTACCACTTCCCACCCACTGACAGATTGATCAGAAGAGTCAGAGAATAAAGCATGCTAAGACAGGACACTGAGAAGCTATCTGACAGTGCAGAGTAGACTCTCACACATCTCTGTTCAATGAGGTATGAAGCTTTGCACCATTTATAACCAATCCCCACCCAGAGGCAGAGACAGAGGTGTGCTGGAGAGGAATTTGCCCTCAAGCTTGCTTCCCACAGATCCTCAGCAACCTCCCAGTGCTGGAGTGCTGGCAGCAACCAGGACCAGCCACCTCCTGTCTCTATCACTTGGTGCAGGAACTGAGGAGGGAGAAGGCTGGTATACAAGAATTCCTTGGCTGCCTAAGTCCAACCCATAGTTTCAAATGAAACTAAAAGCACTACTGAAGATAACTTCTCTGTTTCCTAGCTGTTATGTCTGATTGGATCTTGGAAGCATGAGCAATCCAAGTAATTAGAATAGGTGAAGGCCTGCTGAACCATTCCATACCCTCACCCAGTTTCACTCATTCAGTGAATCACTAACTCATTCATTTAGTCCTTCATCACTTCAACAGATATTTAGGGAACACCAACTATGTGCTAGGCACTGTTCTCTGTTCTCATATAACTTGAATTCAAGCAAAGAGAGACTGCCTTGAACAGTAAACACACAGATAAGCAAATTATGGAATGTCTTAGGAGATACTAAGTACCATGGAGAAAAGAAATGCTGCAAAGAAGGAGGGATTGAGTGCAAGGAGCAGAAGAAAGCAGTAGGTAACAATCGCAATTCAAAGAATGGTGGTCAGAGAGGCCTTGCAAAGGTGGCATTTGTGCAGCCTTGCAGGAGGTGGCTTCTTCTGAGCAAAGTTTTCCTTTCCTCTACTCAGGAGGTTTTGCAGTTAGTGCTATTTCAGCCTTCCCAGGTTTCCAGGGAATGCTTTGACTATGGAAATTCTTTCATCAAAAAGATGGAGAGCTGGTCCAAAAGAAGAGCTAGCCCAAAGCAAGCCCTTTACCTTGCCCTGCAAGAGTTGGATTGTTTTCAAATTTCTTCATCTCCTGTTATGAAGAATCTAAAAGAGAATTCTGAAAATATCATTCCCTCCAGTTTCTTACTCCTTTGTATGACTTCCCTTTTGCTATATTGGGCATCTGTGTCTGCATAGCCATAATTATCTGAAGAATTCAGGGAACTCTCTGGCTATTGTTTCAATTTCTTAGGGAACTGAGGAAAGAGTGTGTGTTGCTGGTAGTGTTTGAGCATGGACTCTGTCCAGGCCCATTCTGAGTACTCACATATATAGTAAAACTCAAAACAACCATAAGAGGCAAGTACTGGCATTGTTCAGTTTTAAACATGAGAAAATTAAGTTTTAAAGAGATTACAAAATTTGTCAGTGGTCACAGAGCCAGCATATTTGGAGTCAGGACTTGAACCAAGGGTTTATTCTGGAGCCTACACGATGCTCAGGAGTCACTTCAGTGCTCTCAGATGGCCACTGATAAGCCAAGTTTTAACCCTGTTTTTTCATGTTACAAGTACCTGAGTTGAAGTATCTAAAACATGCTTTCCCATGATAGTTGATAAAGCGTCTATAATGGTACTTTTCCATTCAGCAACTTCCTTTCCCCACAGAAGAAAATTTAACAATAAATTCAAATCCAAACAAATTTAACCTTTAGTCTTTAATTAAACCCACTATCAACATGGAAAGGTGAAAGGTCAAATGCAGCAATTAGAGCAGCAGGCTCCTACCTCTGAGAGACCATGTGTCACCACCAAAAAAAAAAAAAAAAATGCTCCTCCCTTCTCCACTGGCATTGTTGTCCTCATTCAGACTGCTTTTGACAAGCATTTGGTAAGTGCCAGACACCAGAGTCGTGGGCACTGACACACAGGCTTCTCTGTGTTAACGGTTACAGTGATCCATATTCCACTGGACTTTGCTTCCATATACCAGAAGTCTTCAGTCCTGATGACTGAAAGGCCTGGTTAAAAAAGTGTTTGCTATTTTATTTTCTTCAGTCTTCTAGATTAAAAAGAAAAGTTTTGAGAAGTAAAATCTTTAAAGAGAAAAAAAAAAACACCACAAATTAGAACTTATTTTGGAGAAATGGAGAATACTTTTCCTTCCAGGAGCAAAACATCAAAACTTTCCAGAGTCCCATGAATTTAATTCATATTGATTATCTGCATATCTGTGTATTAACCCTCATTAATCTGTATATCCTCATGATCACATCAACTGTTTACTGTAAAATACATATAAGGTAAAACTTACCATGTGTCCAAAGTCAAGAGGCTCCTTCCTGTTTATCCAAGTGGGAATGATAATGGAAGATGCTTGGAGTAGGTTCTTACTGGCTGTATTCCAGGGACCATCTGGATTCACACCCACCTGAAGGCAATTAAATAATTATTTTCAATTGATTTTTACCATAACGATTTTCCCAATATGCCTGAAGAATTATATACACTGAAAGTCAACAGCTAGCTATGTTTTTTAAAAATATATTTTTTTAGTTGTAGTTGGACACAATATTATTTATTTTTCTGTGGTGCTGAGGATTGAACCCAGTGCCTCACACGTGCGAGGCAGGTGCTCTACCACTGAGCTACAGCCCCAGCCCAACAGCTAGCAATGTTGCTGTCACAAGCTCTCTGGTGATTTGGCAAGGGAAACCTGAAACTACTGATGCCATAAAATAATTGCAAACTCTGCTAGCTTTATATAATTTGCTAATGATTTACATCCTTAGCCCAGATAAAAGAGAAGAAGAAAGGAAAAACCATGCTACTTATCTTGAGAAAAACTAATTCACTGAGATATGATTTCATGTTTGAAAATTTAATTGAAATTTTAAAAAACCTGAATGAATATTTGTTAATGGGTATTTCCTTGGCAAGGAAATGTTCCTTACCATTCCATGAAAGGTTGTGTTTCAAACACCCAAAGGGGAGTGGACCTGAAAGGAATAGTTTAAATACATGCTGCAGTGGGGAAAGCTGGAGAGAAGAGTGAGAGAGAAACAGGGTCCCAGTGTAGAAACGGGTTCTGGTGGAGCTGTGTGAAAGGGGCGGAGTAAGAAGAAGCTGCCTAGGGACATCACAGTCATAGCTGGGAAGTTAGAGCAAGTTTACATTGTTCTCTTTGCCCCAGTGGCTCACCATCATTGTGTTTCTCAGATTTGCCCAGGTGTACTCCAGGAGAGAAACAGAGATAGCCTCACCCTAGGAAGAAGGAGACTAACTCCGAACCAGTTTCCCAGCCTCGTTACTGCTTCCACCATTTTCTACTTCATTTAGAGAATGAAATTCTCTAAATTGCATTGAAATCCAAACTGATTACCTGCTGCACCTCTTAGGCATTCCAAAATGTAAACTCTTCAAACATTTGTATTTTAATCTTAGGGAGCCAAAGCAATTTTCCTGGGGAACTCTTCCTATTTCAGTTCCACACCAATCCTCAACCTTCACTTCATTGATTGTTCATATTTCCAAGTAAGCGCCTTATTATTCTAATACCTAGAAAATGACCTGGATGCTCACATTATGGTTTCCCCTGGCAGGAATCATGGATTGAATCTCAGAGTTGCAAAGATCAGTTCAGCTCTGTTGCCAGACAAGTTAACACCTTGCCCAAACTAGGCAGATGTGTTTTTGTGTTTGAACTGAGGGACAGAGAGCAATGCCAGTTGGACACTTCCCCAGATACTTTACTGTCTGACATCTGGCATCACTTCCCTTGTGCAACTCCTTCTTCTTGTTCTCCATCAGGCCATGGAGATAATTGTTCCCCACGCAGGTTTGAAATACTGAGTACCGAGACAGTTTACCAAACCCTGTCTTCACATTCCCTTTCCTTCCTGAGCTTTTAATATTCCTGAAGAGCAAGCATCAAAAATCAGGTGGACCAATTCCTAGAAATTGCCAGCTCCTCTTTATTAATGTGTTTGTTGTTGTTGTTGTTTGGTTGATTAAACCCAGGGTTGCTTTACTGCTGAGCTACATCCCCAGCCCTTTTTTGTGTGTGTGTTTGTTTTTTTATTTTGAGACAGGATCTCACTAAGTTGCTTAGGGCTTCCCTAAGTTGCTGAAACTGTCCTTGAACTTGTGATCTTCCTGCCTCAGCCACTGGAATTAAAGGCATGCGCCACCATGCCTGGCAACAAGCTGGTTTTTGACCGAGAAATGACTACCAAGAGCTATACACCAAAAACAAGTGTGTTTCCAATCCGAGAGCTTCAAATTAGCTTTATGGAATTCAGTAGCAAATGAACTTATTTAAGGTAAAAATCTAGACTCAGATCCTTTCCTTGTATTTTGATTTTCATTACATTTTTTTTGCATGTTTTGTTCTGTTTTCATACAAGAATATCTGGAAAGACAGCTCTTGTGTTTAAGGACTATGACACCATAAAATGGACACAATGGGCTTATCCTTGGTCTGAAATGGATTTACTAAGGTTTCTCCCATCAAAATTCAGGTCAATACCACTGAAAGCAGTTCAGTGCTTTCTAGGGATTCTCGATATCTTGGCTTGGAAGTCCCATCCTGACAGGTACCATAGACAGTGCAAAACAAATGGCGGCACATTTTTGGGATGATTTGAAAATAATGATTAAAAAGCATCTTAGAAATGCTGGGGGGAAAAGGCAGACCTGAGCTTTATTTCTTCCCTAATCTTATTTACCTCTCCCTGACAAGACGAGATTTCTGATAGTAACTTTTTTTTTTCTCATGGATTCTTCACACATTAAAAGGAGTATGCCTGATTACGCGCTTATGAGTGTTTCCACTCTGTTTCTTCTTTTTGTAATTTTCATTCCTCCACATAATTTAGGAAAAGCTTCCTAGGATGAAGGGGGGTCCAAATTGTAATACAGCCATTAAAAATTCAAGTTTCGCAATTAGATCAACACAACTTCAAATCTGACACTCACTCTGCCACATATTGTGTTACTTAGAAACTTTTTCTCTGTTTAAGACTTAATTCTTGGGCTGGGGCTGTAGCTCAGTGTCAGAGCACTTGCCTAGCATTTGTGAGGCACTGGGTTTAATCCTCAGCACCACATAAAAATAAATAAAATAAAGGCATGCTGTCCATCTTATAATTAAATAAAAAAATTTTAAAAATACTTAATTCCCCATTTTGAAGTGGAAATAACAATACCTACAACCACAGGCTTATTGTGAGGATTTAAGTGACTTAAAACACACATTTAAGCACTCAAGAAAGGTCAACTTTACACTGTCCTTTGGGAAATGATAAGACACTTGCACAAGGAGAGCCTCTTTCACTCCCTCAGGTGGGAAGCAGTGGAAATGACTCATGCCAACCCCGGGAGTGGAGCTGGTTTGGAAAGGCCAACTGTGTAGGAAGTTCTCCAGGTTGCACCATGACTTTCTCTGCTGCTCTGGCCTGGTTCAAGACCTACCCTAGGATTGTGACAACAATGAGTCAGTTATGGGCCTTTTAGAAAGGACTTGGGGATAATCACAAGCCTGACTCACTTGACAACCATACCTAAGTCTCCTCATCCTAGGACTTGACTCTACAAATGTGACAGGACCTGTGCAGCCCCGAGGATAACTGGCCATCTGTTAATGGCTCAGCAATTGAGGAGTTCAAATCTCAGTATTTAGCCAATCTGACCCATCAAATCATGAAAGTGCATTCTTCAACTATTTCAATTCCAATTAAGAGGAGATTCAATACTCTTAATTAAAAGAATTCTCATTATAACAGGAGTATTATAGAGATGCTGCCAGCTAGGAGTAGCATCTCTCTGTCAGTATGGCATTTCATAATACCCTCTGAACATGACATTCTGACCGCCATGAGTCCAAAACCTGTACCTGGAGATGAGGGCCAGAAAAGGAGTTTAGAAAATATTCTTTTAATAATAAGGAGAACTATGTCACCACAGTCTCTAATGTTAATTTGGAATCTTATATTTTATTTGATATAAATTTTATACTTTCCACTAAGTTGGAAGACTCATTCAAAAGTATTTGTTTTCTTATGCACATCAGTCAAATGTGATATAATTGCTCCTCTAAATGCTAGAAAATAAGAAGAAAATGAAGTTTTCTCAAGGTATTTCTTAGGAAAATGGAGTAAGGTTGGTTCTCTTTCACAACACTGGATAGTGTCATAAGCATTAAAAAGGACAGCTAGGAGTACCTGTATCCATAACTTCCATGTATTCACCCTGGTAGAGCCAATTTTAAATAAATAGAATGTTATAGATATAAATGAAATTGCTATTGTGGAATTATACACAATGGTAATCACAATCTTGAGGTAGGTTGATAAGTTTCTATCACTTTCTGTGCACTTTTTTTATATATCAATGATAATAATAATACTAACAATTAACATATATAGTGCTTATGATGTGCCCAGCGCTATTCTAAGCATTCCCTAATATTTACTTGTGACCTGTTCCTTCTACAAGGTAGGTATTATTGTCACTTCTCTTTTGGTGCTGAGGCAACTGAAGCACAGAGAAGTTTAGTAATTTGCCCAAGATCATATGATAAGTAGAAGAGCCAGAATCATCAAAATATATAGAGAGATGTTTTATGTATTTTCAAAGTAACATTAACAGTATCATGCTGAATGCATCCTTCATAATTTGCTGCATAACTTATGTTTTTGAGATTTATTCACACTAAAATGTTTGAATTATTATACAATATCACATCATATGAATCATATGATTCTTCTACTATTAAATTTATTCAGTTTTTCTTCATGGTCCTATGGATTATTTATAATTTTTCACTATCATAAAATATTGTCAAGGAAGATTTATATGTGTGTGTATATATGTACACATAAATGTGTGTGTGTGCATGCCTTGGTTTGAATGTGTCCCTCTAAAAGTATCCATTAGAAACTTACTCCTCAGTGTGACAGTGTAGGGAGGTGGAGCCTTATGGGAGGTGTCCAGATCATGAGTGCTCCACCTGCATGATTGGATTAGTGCCCTTGGTGCAGATTACCAAAGGGCTGGAGGCTGTGAGTTGATTGCTTGCTCTCATGTATGCTCCCCTGTCTTCCACCTTCTGCCATTCCCAGATGATGGCTCTCCATCTTGGACTTCCCAGCTTCCAGAATCATAAGTCAAATAATTTCCATTTATTAGAAGTTACCCAGTCTCAGGTATTCTACTACAGCAGCATAAAATGGATCAAGACAATACGCTTTTGCATATGTGCAAGAGTTTCTCTAAGTTGATATATCACTAAAATCAAAATTGCTTAGTCAAGGAATATATTGCTAAATTGGTCCTTTCAATTTATACTTCTTGGTACCAGAAATATATAAAAATTATTATTTACTTCTCAGTTTCACCAACACTTGATATATCCGGCTTTTAAATGATGACAATGATGAAGAAAAATAATTTTGCTGAAAATATTTAATAATATCTTCTCAGATTTTGGCACATTGTGGTTTTAATTGTTTCTTCCTGATTTCTGATAAAATTGAGCATCTTCTGTTTACTAGTCTTTCAATTCCCTCCAACTCCAGATAACATATCCCTTAGGACATTGACAAGTGTATTACTTTAAAAGTGGGAATGAGTAGAATATTCTGATAAAGCCATGTGCTTTCACTGCATGGAAAGGGTTCCCTGCCTTCCTGACCCTGAGCTTCTCTAAAATGACACAGTGCTCTTATCTGTATCATTACCCTGGCACTTTTAATTTATAGGTCTCTAATTTTTGTTTTGCAATCTTGCCTCTGCAACAGAATGGAAGACTGCTTGAAATCTAGAAGCAGATTTTGAGAACCATATTTTTCAAACCTCAAAATGGGACTATGCTGGATGATCCAGCATTTGTAGAAATTGATAAATATATGTAGTAGAATGCTATGTTCTCAGTAGGTTTCTGGGGAAAAATGTTAGAACCAGGCTATGAAAAATCCATGAGAAAAATACAAATGACTTAAGAGACATCCTATGATGTCCAAGTATAAAAATACATAAATGACAAGCTCATTGAGGATGAGCAGAATGAAAGCTAGCTGCACTCATGACTGTTGAGCACCATCACATGTGTGCAGGGTTGAGGCGGGTGGCCTAGGGGACCCTGATTCAGAGAATGTGCCATCTTCCAAGCTAATGGTACAACACGGTTCCAGGATGGAAATGGAGTAGAGCTGGTGGGGAGCCAGAACAAACATGCTGTTTGTGGTCTGATAAAGGGCTTTGAAATGAGGTTAAGTTTCTGGAGGACCATTTTAAATTACTACAGGACTGGTCAAAGTGCTGGATGCCAGAAAACAGCTTTGTCCACAAGTGTTAGAAGTGTATTAGAGAAGATCATTGCCAGAGGGGAGCAGGAATGAAAATGAAAAGACGTAGGTTCCAACTTGGTGCTCGTGTTAGTGAAACAGTTCCAAATGCTGGTGGGAAGTTCTAATGTGTCATTTAGCAGCAACAATACTGGCCTCATTTGTTAGAGGAAAAGCTCATCACTGGCCCTAGTAGGAAGTGGGGAAAGGGCTAGGAAGGGTCAGAAGGCTCATGTCTGTGGTGCAATAGCAGTTTTCAGCGATTTGTAAAACTGGAATGAGGCAAATTAAAACAGAATTTAGACATCCCTACCTAGGAAATCCCAGAGCAGTCTTATAGACTGCTGAAGGAATTTAGAATGAGTGCATTTGATGGAGGCCTAACCAGAAATTCAGCAAAACAACACAGTTTGTTGTCCACCTACCTCTTTGGCTTTCTCTTCCTTCTTTTTAACAATAATGTTTTCAAAAGGCAGTGAGTGGGAAGTGCTAACTGAGCACAGGGAATATCTAATTGTAATAAAGAATTCAAAAGGGGCAGCAAATTCAAAAAGGTGGGGGCAACTGAAGAAATAGTGACTGGAATTTGGTCTTCAGGATGGGAAGGAATTCAGATCAAGTGAGAAGCAGCGAGAGATGGAGGGCTTGCAGGGTGAAGGGAAGCACATGCACAATGGAAGCAGAAAGTGCAAAGCCATGATCACCCCTGTTTTAGCAGAGAAGAGCAAGACTCAGATAAATTACGTAATTGGTTTAGGAATGCACGGCTTGTATATTACACACTGGAAATTAGAGTAGAGCTACTTGATATCCAAGCCCAAATTCCTTCTGAGGAGCCCCTCTGTCTTACAAGTTCACGAGGACAACAGGAATGTAAACAACTGATATAATAAATGTCTGAGAATTGAAAACTATTCATTACTTTTCATTTTCATTCAGTTATACCTCCTGTGACAGGTCAATGAGGAAACAAAGTTGCTTTCTAGAGGAAACACTGATTTCCTGAACTGGTATCACCAAATGAACTCTTATGGGAGGGCTATTCCCCCCAAAGAAGGAATAGTGGTCACAGAACATGATCCAAAACATGAGCTGGCAATGAGCCGAGGGTGAAGAGATGCCAGCAAGAGAAAAAGGGGTTGAGCACTTTGGAAAACAGTGTGGCAATTCCTTAGAAAAATTGGAATGGAACCACCATTTGACCCAACTATCCCACTCCTCAGTTTATACCCAAAGGACTTAAAATCAGCATTCTACAGTGACACAGCCACATCAATGTTTATAGCAGTTCAATTCATATTAGCTAAACTATGGAACCAACCTAGAGCCCTTCAACAGATAGACAAAGAAAATGTGGTATATATACACAATGGAATATTACTCAGCCTTAAAGAAAAATGAAATTATGGCATTTGCAGGTAAATGGATGGAACTAGAGAATACCATGCTAAGAGAAATAAGCCAATCCCCAAAAAACAAAGGCAGAATGTTTTCTCTGATAAGCAGATGCTGACTCATAGTGTGTGGGGGGGAGAGGGCTGGAGGGGGAGGGAAGAATGAAGGACCTTTGGATTGTGCAGAAGGGAGTGAGGTGGGGGGCGGTGGGGATAGGAATTATGGTAGAATGAGACATATGTTATTACACTATATATATGTATGATTACACTACTAGAGTGACTCTGTACCACGTACATCCAGAGGAATGAGAAATTGTGTTCCATTTGTGTAACGTGTCAAAATGCATTTTATTGTCATGTACAATTAATTAGAACAAATTTTAAAAAATAGAAGGGAGACCAGTAGAATAAAAGAAGGAGAGCAGGGGGAGGGAGGGGAAGAAAGGGGGAGGTACTAGGGAATGAAATTGACAAATTATAATGTTTTGTTGTGTGCATGTATGAATGTATTATAATAAATCCCATTGTTAGAAATAATTATAATGCACCAATAAAAAAGGGGGGAAAGAGATCTAGAAAGTGAAGGAAAGACAACAGAGCTGCCTAGCTCCAAAAGATTTTGAATTAAGCTAGTAATCTTATCCTTAACAACACTACAGATTTTCAAGCTTCTGTCAAAAGAAGTTTATTATCCTTGGTCTTTGTGAGTCATATGCTTTTGTGCTTTCCCTGGTTTTTACAGTCAAGGAGAATGGACAGTCCAGGCAGGATTGTTGTTGATGCTGGTCAGTACAGCATCTTAGTCTCAGCTGCCTCTCCAGTCCTTTCTAGAATGAAGTGGTAAATCAACAAATCAAGCAGATAAGCCATCAATGTGCTATGGAAAGATTAATCTTCTCATTTACAGTGAATTTTCCACTTCTGTATCCTCCTGACCCCTGCTAACTTGCTGGGCCTAGCCTCACTAGTGAGTAGGCAGTTGGTGAACAGCTGTTAGCCATGAATAAAGGGCATAATAACTCAATCCCCTGCATCGGAAGTTCAAACTCTATGGATAGATGGATGACTGATAGATAGACAGTAGGTAGTTGACAGGGATTAAATATCTTTAGTACAGCTGTGATTGCCTGGGAAGTGGTGTATAGGCACTCTTTTCTGATATCTTTGAGCTGGGGAATCACGAAGTTAGGGATAGCTTTGCAAAGATTCCCCACAACTCCACCAACTTCTGTCAAAGCCCTTATGACATTGAATCGCAATTTTCTAGGTAAAGAGCTCCCACCCTCAGTAGACCAAATGCTTGGAAGCAATGACACTCTTGTTATGGATATGGAAAATGAAAAACCCCAAAGTAGTGAGGCCTGGGAGAAAGAAATAGAAAAGAAAGCCATACAATGATGATTCTCTTCTCTCCCAAGATAAATCCTTCCCAGCTGATGGCCACAGGTGGGGGACATTGTCTCATCAAACCTAGAAATGACAGTCTCTAGGAAACACTAATCTCTTTCAAGACAACTCCTCTCCAGGTGCTGGCCACTGACCCCTAGCTCAAGGACTCAGATTCCTGAGTGTGCAGGCGGACACGCTCACTACATCACCCACAAACCCATATAAGCCCAGTTCCCTCATTTGTTCAGTGACTCATTTTCCACCAGGAAAGTGGGCCCATTCCTGTAGGTGTAGTCCTGTTCCTGAATAAAGGCTGAACTGATCTGTGAAGTTTGGTCTGACCTGGTTTCCTTGTTCTAACCCTTGTGTCCTTATTAGAATTTCTACTTCTTCAAGCACAGTTGATGCTCATCAGATATTGAGTAGGTGGGTGAATTGGTGGGTGTATGGGTGGAGAGAAAACTCACAAACTCCCCGTGATTAAGCAACTCAAACCTGGCAGAGGAAATTAATCTGGTAGTAAAAGAAAATCAACACTGTCAAGAGCTAATTTCTATGAGGTGTTTCAGGTAAGTTGAGAAATGTGTTTTGGCAATTAAATGAATAATCTACTGAAAAAGCACTTACCAGGTTTCAGAGAAATTTGTTTTCAAGGAGTGACAATGCTATAGGACAAGCTAAGTGCTGAGTGTACAGATGTCCCAGAAAAGGCCAGTGAGGAGGAGCATTCCAGATATTTGGCAAATTCTCCCTTTGAGTAACTCATTATTCAAACTGGAGTGATTTTTAATACCATGTCCTGGAGCATCAAACCTCAGCTTTCTTCTGTTCTATAAATCTCTGTCTCTCTTCCTTCCTCCACCTCGATGCCAACCCATACCCCATTGTTTTAATCTCCTCACATCTGCACCCCCTTTAGGCAATTACTGCCCCTGTGTTTACTGCCTCAGGGGAACAAGGTAGAAAGTGGAAATGCCCTGAGAGCCGTGTATTTGCTTTAGTTCTCAAAGTTTCTCCAGGCTGGGGAAGATGTAGAGAAAGAACAGACAAAAATGACTGCAAATCAGTGAGTGGACTCCAGAAAAAGAGGCCTGATCCTCTGCTCCCTGCCAAGAGTCCCAGAGGAGTGGTAAGACTCCTGAGAGATTTAGAGGAGGGGAGGATCTACACCCTGCAGCAGAAGGAGTGACTTGGTGGTGAAAAAGACTGGAGAGCCACGACCAAACTACAGGGTTAATATGACCCAGGATGATCTGACAGCAGAGAAATGATCCCATGACTCAAATGAGGCCCAACTCTGAAGAGAGTCACCAACTAGACAGAAGAGGCTTGGGTCGTCCTGCAGTGACTTGAATGGACCAACGACTGAGGCCCAGGCTGAACCTCAGAGTCTGAGTGAAAACCTGTGGGTATAAGTGACTTGAAAGCAGATATTCTCCTGGTTCTGCATGAGTACTTTAGACCTGAGCCAGAGCTCTTCTGGGAAGGAGAGGAAATTTTTTTTTTTTATTGATTGTTCAAAACATTACAGAGCTCTTGATAAATCATCTTTCATACATTTGACTCCATTGGGTTTTGAACTCCCATTTCTACCCCAAATACAGATTGCAGAATCACATCTGTTATATACTCACATTTTTACATAATGGCATAAAATTTACTGAGTTTAAGTTTCCTTTTCTAGGGTGGAATTGTGAGCTCCAAATATCAATCAGAGATATAAAAATGCAAACAACTGTTACATTGTACACCTCTAAGTGTGGGTTGAGATTCATTCCCGCTGTTAATCTGTCTCTCCATCCATACTCCCATCCATCCACCTGTTCATCCTCCACATTTTTTCCTGAAAGAATCTAAGGCAATTTATGTGTATAAATGACCAAAGAACACTCTAACCTTGACAATGAAGTAATTTCCTGAGGTCATATCTCTCTGGGGCCTCCTGTGCTTCCTCCAAATGTTAATTAGTAATGTCAAAAATATTGATCAAGACCATTAAAGTGGGAAGGTACCATTTAATTCCCATAAGTTTCAGTAGACGATACCCCCAATGATTTTACGTTTTCACAAAATTTGTTCGGTAGGTTCTCAGCTATATCTTCAGAATAACGAGCAGCATGTATCTGT
Organism: Ictidomys tridecemlineatus; assembly: GCF_052094955.1. Lineage (NCBI taxonomy): Eukaryota > Metazoa > Chordata > Mammalia > Rodentia > Sciuridae > Ictidomys > Ictidomys tridecemlineatus. The sequence continues at coordinate 7,056,513 of NC_135486.1, read as the reverse complement.
TTAGACTCCTTTCATAAGAGGGCACTCCTGCTCAGTACATTTCATCTCTGCTGCACACAACTCTGGTATGAATTCTGGTATGAATGTCTATGCACGCCCCTGATTCATATGTTGAAATCCTAAATGCTGGTATTAGAAGGTGGAACCTTTAGACCAGATTAGGGTTAGATAAGGTCACACTGGGGCCATTGTGAGAAGATTGTTTACTTTATAAAAAATAAACACGTCCCTGCTTTCCGTCACAAGAGGACAAAATGAGAAATCAGCAGTTCCCAAACTGGAAAAAGCTGTTGTCAGAACCCAGCCAGGCTAGCACCCTCATTTCGGACTTGAGGCCTTGAAAATTATGGGAAATACATTTTGGTTTTTGTTGTTGTTGTTGTTCGGTAATGAGTAAAGAACCTGGGTGCTTTACCACTGTGCTATAGCCCCATCTTTTTCCACTTTTAGAGAAAGGGTCCTGCTAAATTGCTTAAGGCTGGCCTCACGTTGGTGATCCTCCTGCCTCAACCTCCTGTTGTGTTTGCAGGTGTGAGTCACCACACCTTGTTAATTTATGTTTCTTTTTTAATTATATCACCTACTGTATGATATTTTGTTATAGCAGCGCAAACTGAATAAGACACACACTTTGATAAGATTGTCACCTTTAAACACTTTGTATTCCGGGAATTTTTTTCAGCATGTAGAAGCATTTCATGACGGCATGTGACATAATCATAAATTAAGCCTTGTTTACAAGTTGTGCCTTTTATAGTTGTTTTTATCCTTCCTAATTCCTATACTCATATTGCTGTCTTAAGCTGTATTTTATGTCTCACACATACACTTTTACATTTTATATAAGCATCTTTGATTTACAATAAAATGGATAAAAGTTTTATATTACTTGTTTACTTGTTATTTAAATTAACAGAAACAAAGCTTATATTCACAAAAACAGCAATGGTTAGCACAGAATTTATAGAAAAGCTGAATTTGGGGGTAATACTCTTGTCAATGATGTTCTCGGCTAATTAGCAAACTACAAAAAGGTTGGGTCTTCTGATGGTTCACTCTATTATTTACACACATTTTGATTTTCTCCAAGTGTGCATACAGCCAATGACTCATACTAGTATACCTCATGTTCCAAATATGCCCTTGAACCAGAACACTAAGTTTAATAGCTGATGTGGTGTTTGAAGCACGGCAGGTAGGAATTGGGATTTTATGATAAATAAGATAGTAATTGATAGCAACTAATTCAACAAATTGCTTTTCAGTGGGTAATTCAATCTGCCCTTGAGCTACCAGCCTGCAGCTGAAGTGGCCAGAGATCTTTGCTCTAAGAGAGTAGAGCTTTTCTGTGGGGTTCACTCCCAGCTCTCTGGTTCACTGTCATGGTCTCAGAGTCATTCCCAGGCATATCAGGTTGCCAGAACTGACTGCAAGAGCCTCAGGGTGGTCCTTTCCCTCCCGACTTCATCAGCACAAGCGCAGCTCACTCAGGGGCTAAGCTCCAGAGAATGCTCTTGCTTCACGGATGCCATCCTTGTTACACCCAGGGTCGTGTGCAGGACCCCAGGTGACCGGAAGTGTATGCGATGCAAAGGCAGGTGTGTCACTACAGTAGCCCCTGCCACACAGGAGTTGAGGGTGCACTGCTGCTCAGCAGGCCCTAGTCCTTGTAGCAGCTCATGCTCTTCCTCCACCTTGTCTGATTTTTCAGGGACTTCCCTGATTCTTACACGACAGGCTGAGCTCCAAGCGTGGCCCATAAGCTTTATTCCTGCATAAACCTAACTGCTACCCACTTCAGGTGTCTCATCTCTTCCCTTCCCATCCTTCACCCTGGGTGCCAGGCAGTGAGCATTTCCCTATCCGCACTGTTCTAGTAATCCCATGCCTTTGCACACAGAGCTTCCTTTGCTTTAAAGCCTCTCCTTTCCGCCATCCTACTGACAGGCTTGAAACTCAGTTCCACTATTACCTGCTTCAGAGAATCTACCCTGATCCACAGTGTGCCCTCGTCAGGGCTTGCCTCTCACAGACCCTCCATTTGTTCACTTTTCATTTGATTTCCAGCCCCATAACTATCACTGTCTTCCACATGCCCATTTATCTAGTCACTGTAAACTCCTAGAGGTCGAGAAACCTCTTTATCTCTGGATCTCTAATGATCTAAATCCCCACATCAATTGTACATCTTAAATATGGTCAAAGACTAATGCTAATAGCTTCCAAAAGTTTTCACAGGTTATTTAATAAATGTTTGCTGAGAATCTCCTAAGTGCAAGGCTCTCTTTTGTGTATGATATAAAGTTAAATTAGAGATGTATTTTACATTCCAGGAAAATTTCAAGTCCAGTAGCTACAAGCAAGCATACAGACCTCCAAAGCAAAAGCAGTGTCTTGGGACTATGCCTGGCTTCTGCAGAGCTGGCTCAGAAAGTATCACAAATTTAAGTTTATTCCAATATTTCAAAGTTGGGTTTTTAGTGTAGAAAACTCAGTTTTCCATTTTCTCTTGAAAAGGTGAAGTATTTGTCACCACTGACTGGTATTCCCTCAGGTAGTCACAGCATTATCAACCTAAAGCTGAGAGGTAGGCTCTATTTTATGGGGCAGGTGACCGTACAGCAGATCATTCTGTGAGTGTCTGTTGCTAGTTAGTGTTTCATCCCAGGCCAAATTCACCCCCTTGAAGACCTGCTGGCTTTTCTGAATCAAATATTTCCCAAAATACGTGCTGATCATATGTCTGAAAAATGATCATAAATGAAAAGTTTAGATTTTATAGATTTAAAGTGACATACAAGGAACCTTGCCTTGTAGGTGGTGACTAAGGAAAACATGTTTTGCACATAACCGATTTTTTGCTATGGTTTTATGGAAACCGATGTGAATTACAGCCTGGGAATTCTTCCAAGCATATCACCACAAATTACTAGCAAACCAAAAGATTCCAACTGCAGTTGTAGTTAACTCTGGCCAACAATTTAAAAATAACATTTATTCAAAGAACCTTAATAATATTATTCCTTAAATAAAAGCAAGGGAATTTGTCTGCTTCTCTTTTCTATTATTTAAAAAATTACTGAGAGGGAGAGAAAAGGAAAAGAATCTTCTTATTGGAAGATGCTCCTGGTGCCCTGCTCACATTGCCTTCACTGGCCGCAGGCACCCCCACCAGCCTTGAGGGTCACTGCTCAGAACCCATGGCTGCTCCTTCTCCAGAGAACGTCCCCCACCAGTTAGCCATGATCCGTTGAAAGAGTACAGTACCTTGATCCATGGCCTGTTCGATAGGGTTATGTAGGACTGTCTCCTTTGTCTCAAAGTGAGACTCACTTGTGGTGTAATTCATGCCCCAGAATTCCCTGTCAGGTACAGGCTGAAGCTAGTCCCTGCTGAGACCTTAGCCTTATTTTATGCCCCTTGCCCTATCTCACTTTTTTTACTTCTCTTCCATTGAGAGGGCTCCTGTGATAAATTACCTTCTCAAAAATCCCTGTCTTGGTCCCTTTCTGGGGAACCTGACCTAAGACAGTAAACCTGCAGTATACTGAATTTTAGTTAAGGATGGACCACATATAGAACTGTGGTCTCTTAAGATTATAATGGAGCTGGGAAAATCCTAGTGTATAGTGACATGATAGCCATCATAACATCTTAACACAGTGCATTAGTCACGTGCTTACAGTGACACTATTGTAAACAAACCTACTGTGCCACCAGTAGTGTAAAAGTATAGAATATATAATTGTGTACAGTATGTAATACTTGGAAATAGCAAATGATTGTCACTAGTTTATGTGTATACCACATAGTTTATATTATACTAAATATATTGTGCATATACCATTAATATGTTACATAGTACATGTACAATACTTTTTATTTTCTTTTTTGGGTGGGTGGGTACCAGGGATTGAACTCAGGGGCACTCAGCCACTAAGCCACACTCCCAGCCCTATTTTGTATTTTATTTAGAAACAAGGTCTCACTGAGTTGCTTAGTGCCTCACTTTTGCTGAGACTCACTTTGAACTCATGATCCTCCTTGCCTCAGCCTCCAGAGCTGCTGGGATTACAGACATGAGCCACCTCCCCGGCTACTTTTAATCATTATTTTAGAGTCTACACCTTCTATTCCTTAAAAGTGGGGGAGGAGGTAAACTATATAACAGCCCCGGTAGTTCCTTCAGAAGATATTCTAAAAGAAGGCATTTTATCAGCATAGATGATATTTGTTACTGCCCATATTAGTTAATGCCCCTGAAGACCTTCCAGTGGGATAAGAGTAGAGGTGGAAGACAGAGATATTGGTGATCCCAATCCACTGTAAGTCCAGCCTAATGTCTGTGTTTGTGTCTTAGTCTTTGACAAAAGTTTAAATAGGAAAAAAATTAAAAATAGAAAAAGGTTATGCATGAGGATTTAAAGAAAGAAAAATACTTTTATACAGCTGAACAATGTGTTTTGTTTTAAGCTGTCATTACAAATGAGTCAAAATTAAAATAATGATTAAGTTCATAAAGTAGAAAATCATAATAATCTAAGATTAATTTATTATTAAAGAAAGATGTTTTTAAAATAAATTCAGTGCCACCTAATGCACAGTGTTTATAAAGCCTACAGCAGTGTACAGAACTGTCTTGAGCCTTCACATTCACTCACCATTTACCCCCTGACTCACCCAGAGCAACTTTCACTCCTGCAAGCTCCATTTCCAGTAGTGCCCTAATCAGATAAAACTTTGTAGGTCTGTTGGTTTGTTTACCTTGTGTACTATGTTTTTACTGTACCTTTTCCAAGTTTAGATATATTTACATACATAAATATTTCCTGTTGTGTTTCAGTTGCCTACAGTTTTCAGTATAGTAACATGTTCGACAGGTTTGACACCTAGGAGCAGTGGGCTACCCCACATAGACTGTGTAGTCAGCTACACCATCTAGATTGGTGGAAATACTCTATGGGTTCCTAAACAATGAAATTGCCTAACAATGCTTTTCTCAGAATGTATTTCCACCACTAAGCAACACATGACTGTGACTGGCTGCTGCTTGAAAAAGGTAGCTGTTCTGATACCTCCATCTCTGGTCCTGTTTAAGGACATCCCCTAACTTGTACCCTCTCCCCATCAAAAATTTATTCTGCTGTGGATTTGATAGCTACACCCTCAGAGCAAGTGTTATGGTTTAGATATGAGGTAGCCCTCAAAAGCTCATGTATGAGACAATATAAGAATTGTATTTATATAAAAATATAAAGTGAAATAATTAGGATATGAGAACCTTAACCTGGTTGGCACATTAATCCCTTGAATGGATTTACTGGGTGGTAACTGAAGGCAAGTAGAGTGCAGCTGAAAGAGGCAGGTTACCAGGATGTACCTTTTGGGCATATATTTTGTCCCTGGTAAATGGAACTCTCTCTCTCTGCTTCCTGAATGATATGTCCTGAGCTGCTTTCCTCCCCAACACTTTTCTGTCAATGATGATCTGCCTCACCTTGGACCCAGAGCAATGGAGTCCACTATCCATAGACTGAGACCCCTAAAACCAGGAGCCCCAAATAAACTTTTCCTCCTCTGTGTTGTTCTTATCAGGTAGCTGTTCTGACACCTGCATCTCTGGGTCTTGTTTAAGGTCCTGACCAGCTTGTCAGGTCTTTTGGTTACAGTGGCAAAAAATCTAACTAAAATAGATTGTTTCAGGTCAAACAAATAAATATTGCTACTACTACCTCCATTGTATGTAGACTTTCCTGAGCTTCTAGAGGCGATAACATGTTTAAAAGTCCAGTCTTTCTTCTGGATCACATAAGGAAAACAGAAAGTAAGATGGAACAAACTCCCATGAAAATAAGGCCAAAGTAATAGGAAGTTTTTGTAATCATTAATTAAAGAAAAGCCTACTCCATAAATTTGTACTTCATCTGGAACATCAGTAAGCCAATGTACATCTTCTGACTGAGAGTCTAACTAATAATTGTTTTCATCTATTTCCTTGTTGATTAAAAATTAACCATCATTTTACAATATTTCATGGTGAGAGACATTTTTGGACTAAGTTAAGAGTGATAAGTTTCAATGATATTGAAATACATTGGGGTGTTTCAGTTATCAGAAATTGGGTTAGGTTGCCATAAGGTTTTATAAGATTCCATTTTTAGACAACATTCATTTTAGTTTTTTAATTAAAAAATATAAAACCTTAAAGGTAACATCTACATGTGAAGATTTGGAGCCCAGAAAATGAAATTAGCAATAATGGGAAATAATAACACTGTCAAAATTGTGAATTTCTTTCATGTGAGCTCTATCCCTAAAAAAAATCACCAGCGAAAACAAAATGGAGGAATTTGCAGATGTGATAATGGAACCAACAGTAAGCAAGATAAGAAAGGACAAAATCGTGTCTTAAGGTCTGGAGAGGTTCTGCCTTAGCTTACAATTTCATAAAGCATGCTATTTATTGGGGTGGACCTTACCTGGGAAGCAACCATATCTAACCAGAAAGCCTGAGCTCCAGTGGGCTCTCAGAAACAGGAGTCTGGACTGAGCACCACGGGAATTCTATACAACATGCTGGGAGGCTATCTCATGAAATTTGGCTGAGGAAGAATGTATCGGGAGTCATACAGGTGAGCAGAGAAAGGAATTACACTGGAATTTCACGTAAACTCTCATTTCTCCCTAGCAGCAATCCAATTACTGGTAGGCATCAAGCCTATGCTATGGACTAGGGAACCGGTGGAGAAGTAACAGGTTGCTTGTCATAAGCAAAGTCCTGACAGGAAAGTCACAGAGCCCCAAACACTGAACATGTAAGTCTGGCCTCCCTGTGGCCTGATTCTACCCACCGAAAAAAGGAAATCTGAGGAAAGGTCTCAGGGCCTCCAGTTTTTTAGATGTGGATATTACCTAGGTTGATTTTATATATTTGCGCATCAGTCCCCAAGGGATAACTGTGGTATCTCTTCCATAGGGTGGCCGTTAAATTAAAATGCTTATCCAAAAGGATTCAGTTGGGAGCACTTTAGTTGGGTGGTTGGAGATCCTTTTCATTTAGTGCAGAAGTTTTATTTGTAATTAGAAGGCCATATACCATAGCAATAGGAACATGGCTATTGGAGTCAGGAAATCTGAGGAAAGGACTCAGGGCCTCCAGTTTTTTAGATGTGGATATTACCTAGGTTGATTTTATATATTTGCGCATCAGTCCCCAAGGGATAACTGTGGTATCTCTTCCATAGGGTGGCCGTTAAATTAAAATAATGCCTATAAACTCAGACCAGAACATAGCAAATAGTAAACATTCAGTGTTCCTCAATACAGAACAGATTTCACAAAGTGGTAAGATGTCTTTTGCAGTTTGCCTTCAAGACAACTATTACTTGGAACTCTTTGGCAGGTTGGGTACTCCAAATGTGCCTTGCCCCCAAACATCTGACTGCCCAACAATTCTGCCTGGGACTGTGGTCTTTTACTGGGCACAATCCACTGCAATGAATGGATAATGCCTACTGTTATCTCTGGGAGGCTGGATGATGCCAGAGACCTAGACAGGGTCCAGATGAACTGAACTCTATAATGGTTAATTTTATGCATCAACCTGACAGGGTCATGGAGTGCTCAGATATTTGGTCCAATATTATTACGGGTGGATCTGCAAGGACATAATTTGGCTGAGGAAGAATGTATTTTGGATGAGACTGACACTGAATTTGGTAGACTAGGTAAAGAACATCACCTTCTTGAGGTGAACCTTCCCTGTGTGACTGCTTTGAACTGGGGCATTAGTCTTTCAGGCCTTTGCACTCAAACTCATACTGGAACTTGGGATCTAGCTTGCAGCCTGTAGATATTGAAACTTCTCAATTCATAATGCTCATTCCCATTCTCTCCCTCCCTCCCTCTCCCCGTCTCCCATCTCTCTTTCTCCTTGTCCCCCAAAGTAGTGGTTCCATTTCCCTGAAGAACCCTAACACACTATCAAAATTTATTATATTTTAAAATCTATTTGAAAATCCATCCACTTCTAGTAAGAATATATGGGAAAGAACATGTTCATACTTTTCCTCAGAATTCAAAACCTGGCTTTTTAAAAATAAATAAATAAATAAATAAAACACACAGGGAGAGAGCTTTCTTGCCAGCCTGGGATGCAGGTATATGTGTATGGGTGCATGCACATGGAGGAGCAGCTGTAAACACAATTTGCTTTCTAAGGAATAAAGAAAGAAGATGAAATACCAACAGTAGGGCTATCAGTTGTTTGATATGTTGTATGTTATTAAGATGCTGCTTCATGTCTTTGAAAGCCTAACTAGAAGAAGTATGAAAATGTGATTCATGCTGACTTGTCCAGGAGAAAAAGGCTATAGTAGGGTGGGGGCAGGGATTTTTCTTTAGGAAGATATCTTCTGGTTATAGGAAGAAAATAATGTTGACGTGTCCCTGTAGTGGTACAAGTGAGACCCAGTCCGCTGAGAACTACTCAAGATACAAATGCTTCAGCAAAGAGAAGCTAGATATGATTGTTACAGATAAGAAATGCCCTGTGTAAGAGAATTTGTAATTGTGCTGAGAAAAATTTGAACTAAAAGAAAGAGAAACTTGGCCACTGAACAGGTCCAGGACAATCTTGCTAAGTGGGTGACCACACAATGGGTGACTCTCTTTTTTCCATTACCTGACTTTCACCAGGCATAGAAAGATAATATAATTGTTTCCACTTAAATTCTACCTCCAAAAATATTCTGGTCTTTTCTCTCTTGCTTCTATTCCCTTCCTCCCCATCATCGCTTACTTTTTCCTATTCTATTTCCTAATTCTTCTCCTTAGTATTCTTGCCTCTCATCAGTGATCCATAACACATTGCACTATCATCAACCTAACTGTACTATTTTTAGATCATAACTTTTTGTGTTCAAAGAGGGAAAATTACTCTCAACACTTCTGACACCAAATATGTGGGGGGTTTTCACAATAACCAATTATCCAATGATTTGGACACCTAAAGAATGTACAATGATTTAATTTAATTCTGGCACTAATAATCCAGAGTTAACACAGATCCCACAGTTTAAGAACTCAGCCCACAAGACTGCCTCTGGTTCAGATGCCAATCATGGGGCCAGGTTCCTATACTTCCTACCAACCAGCTATAAATAGGGGGTTCTTATGGCCCTCTTCTCATGTTCCGTACTTTGTCAGTATAGCTCATACAACTTAGAAAAGCATTTACTAACTACAGAAATTTATTGTAAAGGATACAACTCAGTCAAATGGAGGAGATTCATAGGGCAAGGTATGGGAGAGGGATGCAAGATGATTCCAAGCCCTCCTCAGGCATGTCACTCCTCCTAGCAACTCAATATGCTCACCAACCTGGAAGCCCTCCAAACCCCATTTTAAAAGGTTTTTATGGAGATTATATTACATAGGTATGATTGATCACATTATTAGCTGTTGCTGATTACACTGAATCTCCAGCCTGGCTCCCAACCCTGGAGTTGAAAGCGGTAGGGCTGAAAGTTTCAACCTTCTAATCAGATAATTGGCTCCTCTGGCAACCAACCTCTATCCTCCAAGAATCACTTCATTCTGATCCATGATCATGAGATCACATGAACTCCATCTGGGAGGCCTGACAATTCTGTCCACTTCAGGGTGAAGCTTATCGCGTCAACTCAAAGGCACAAACTTGCTCAAGAACCCTGTGATCCATCTTTTCCCTATATATGGAAGAACAGACTGAGTTCTGACACAGGGATCAGAGGAACCGTCCTCTATGGAATCATTCACAACACAAATTGGTCAAATAAAAGGAAAAAAATAATTCTCGTTCTGAGACAAACAGGAAATCCTTTGGATGGCTATCTGGCTAATGTGTTTCAGCATGGCTATGACTCACCCTCTATCACTGGTGTATTTCTAGGATGCACCAAAGCTTAAGCCCAGGAAGGTTGCAAAGTTGTTGTAATTCTTCTTTGGTTCCTACCTTCCATCTCCTGGGCAGCCTAAGATCTGGCAAGTATAGGTTAACAAAATATATAAAAGTTCCAAATGAGTGGCTGGAAAAAGTGTTGTCACGGGGGAAACAAGAATCAGCTGTAGAGCCCAGTACAATCTGCCTCTGTTTCAATAAGAAAAGAGCCAATCCCCAAACCAGGCCTCTGAATGCACAGAAGGTTTTGTTTTGTTTTACATAAACCTACATCAGGACCAAGGTCTAATTAATGATTCTAGTTTCTTAAAATACATAAGCACTCAAAATATATAAAAATGTTTTACTTCCTGGAACTGCTATCTGGGAGCCACCGTGATCCAGCTGTCTGGTCTCACCTGAAGTCCACCTTTGTCCCTCCACCCAGCCCACTGTGCTCTACATTCAGCACTGAAGACCTGGCGGCAAGGTAAAGAAAGCTATTTATTGTAGTTAAATGAAGCAGAGGTTGCAGCACTGGCTGCACCATGGCCTGGGGAGCATCCAAATGCCCAAGCCTCATGCTTAATCAATAAATCAGAATCTCTGGGCCTAGGGCACAAGAATCAATATTTTTAAAAAAAATCCTCAGTTAGTTCTAAAAAACATCCAGGTTTGAGAAGTAGTGAGCCAGTGTTAAAAGAAAAATGCTCCAGCATCTAGAAGTCGCAGTCCCATGAGATTTGATCTCATTCAGTTATCCCTGAACTCCCAAGCTCCTATTCCCACTTCATCTTCAATCAAACTTCAAGCATGCCCCCTTCCTTCCTGGTATCCCACATTTTTCAGCTGCAGTTCATCTTTTTGACATTTTCCCCACCTACAACTTGACTTTATCTGTTCATAATATTTTACAGGGGTAGCAAGCAGGGTGCACATTAGACACAACTACTCCTCTTCCTTTCCTCACCTGTCAACCATTCCCATCAGTGAGTGATACTCAAAGCATGGTTCTCAGGCCTGAAGCATCATTATCACATAGAAATATGTAGAAATGCAGATTCTTGGGTCTCGCCTGAAGAATCAGCACTCTGTATTTTAACAAGTGCTTCCTGTGATTCTAATGCACCCTAAAGCTGGAGAGCCCCACTCTGGGTGTCCATGAGATAGCTAGCTGTTTATGCCTTTATCATGAAGCTCAAAGACAACCAGAGAGTACAAGAACCTTTATAAAGAGAGCAAAGGGTCTGAAACTGATGCTGGCACAGAACACAATGCTACCTGTAGATCAAATGCTTGCAGCAATATCTGCCGCACAGATATTTGTGTTCTCTGGGCTCTGCTCCCCAGCAAGCCTCCTTCTTACTACAGTGGTGCTGCACTTGATTTTCTCTTTACCTGGAAGAATCCTCCCCTGTATTTAACGTCTGCCCGCTTTTGGTAGCTATCTTCTCTAGAACTCAACTGAGCATTCTAGATCAACCAGTGCCTACATCATGGATATCTCATTTTTCTTTTATAAATGGCTAAATGAATTTATCTACTAATTGGATTTTCTGTGTGTTACTTAGTCCTTTGTTTTTTGACTGCCTATTCTCACCTAGAATCTAAGTACCTTTGAAATAGAAACTTTTTCTGTCTGTTCATTCCTGCATTCCCAGATGTCATAGGATAATAAATATTTTCTGAGAAAATAAGTGAATGAATGCATAAAGTATAGAACATTTTGAAGAATAATTAGACATAAAATTCTTCCTAAATCATTTATAAGATTCTAGAAGGAAAACCCAGAATAATTATATAATACCTAGCAAAATCTGAATTACTTAGGAAAAAGTAGGCATGAAGTCTAGAAATATCTTCAATATAGAGCATTAAAATACAAAGGGATATGAAAAATTGATCAGGTCTTACTCTTTCCTTAGGGAAAGAGTGCCCTCCAGCCATCAAATAATTAAATATCTTTTTCTTGTTGAGAACACTCATCATCCCCTTCCTTTTTGCTCATGGTGAAGTGTTTGGAACCTGAAATATAGTTCATAATTCATATTCAGATCACCCCCTCTAGAAAGGTCATCACAGGAAGCTATGTTACAAACCACAGTCATGTTTTCTAGCAAATAAATGTAATTTTAAAAATTGTTGAATTTTCTTGACTTACAAGTTGGGCATATCTTTAAAGTGAAGGAGGAAAGCAAAGGAATTTCCAAATGCAATTTTAATTTTAAAAATAGAACTCCATAAGCTACCAAGTGCACTCTGACTTCCACCCACTGCAAAAACCCCACCCCATAATAGCATTCCCTTGGTCATTTCCAGCCCATTCCACATTTCCAAAGTTCTGAATTATTAGATAATTCTTTCCAGTAATGGGTTTAAGTATGCCTCACCAAAACTTCCACCCTTCATCTGCTCTGCAGACCAATATATGTCTGTCCCTTTTCCCATAGGACATTACTTCAAATGCAAAAATCATATCATTTTTTCCTTTTTCTCTTTTGAGGCCAAGTTTTCTCATTGTCTTTGACTTGTCTCCAAATCTATGATCTTATGACTTGTCTCCAACTCTATGTTCATTCTGGTTATTTTCTTCAATTTAGCTCTTACCATGTAAACCCCGGAGGTAAGCACATCAGTGAACAAGCCACTCAATTGTTCATGGTGCAGGATATGATTCCCTTTATTTTGGTTCTGTGCCCAGACTCAGATTGAGTATTTGGATAGCTCTATCACAGCTGACTCATGTGGAAGATAGGTGCCAAGATTCTCTCACTTTAGTGGTGTCTTCAATCCTCTGTCAGAAATTACATGAGGGTATATCATGACGGGGGTGAAGTGCCACCCGTTCCAGTTAGAGTTTCCTAGATTTTTAAGATTTGCAGAATATTTACAAAACAGGCAAAGATTCCGTCTTATTTGATGTACATCCCAGGTGGGTTGAAGGACTTATTTATTTAAGCCTCACTCTAAGTCTCTCTTTCTTTGACAGGTCTTTATCAGTAAATCCTCTTAACAATGTTCTGGCTCCCAAAAGAGGCATCCAGGAGCAAACAGAAGTGACCCTAAGAGCAGCTCCAAAGCTTCTGCTTCTCTCCAGATACAATTCCAGACACTAACTCACAACTCTCACTGGTCTGGATGCTAACCATTCTGCTCATCTATTTTTTTTCTTTCCTTCTAAATAACACCGTGCTCTAATACACAATGAAACATAAGCTACTGTGGGCTCCAATCCCAGAATCACAGTTCCAGGTGGCCGCATATATCTTCTACCAAGACCTTGGGAATTCCCTTCTTCTCTTGTTCTAACATGCACTGACTTTCTGACCTTCAAGGCACGCACTAAAGTTTGTGTTCATCAATATTCATCCCAAACTCTTAGATGATCTATCACAATCCTTCCTTCCTTCCTTTAGACTTGCCATTGGCAAGTAGAATGGAAAATAATATGAAACTAAGCCTGAAACATTCCTGACTCAGAAATGTACTGTGATTAGATCACACTTTCTGATCTAAGGCATTTATAACCCTGATCATTTCTGCATGTGTGCAGCAAGGTACTGTTCATTCACAGTGAATGCAATCAACTAACATGAGACCAGTGAATGAAATGGCTGTTATTATAGGCCTCCCTCTAGGCCTCCTCTATATACGTGGACACATAGAATACTCAACATCTGTCACTGACCCAAAAGGACAAATTCCCTGCTTTACCCACCAAATTCCTAAAGGGGCCAGGCAGAGAGCCATTGTGATACAGCCACAGCCGTGTCTCTCTTTGAAGTGTGCCCTGCTTGTTTCTGAGTCTTCCATCTGGTATTGTGCTTTCAGGTGTCCCAGTCTTGCTGTGGTGCCCCACTTCTACAGTTATCACCCACCACACTCCACGAAACACCCTGATGCTCCTTATTCTCAAGGTCTCAAAAATCGTCTGGAAAACGACTGTAAGAAATCCAGACAAATTAAGATAATGGTTAAGATAGCTTGTTAAATTACACATTAAGTGCCAGGCTTCAGAGCCAAACCGAATACATAGGTTTGAAGCCCAGTTCTACCACCAAATGAAACCAGAGGAAAATTATTCAATATGTCTATTCCTTTTGTCATCTGTAAAAGTAGGGATAACATCTACTTTATAGTGTTGTTAGTAGTACTAAATTTATGTAAAGTATTTTAAAAGAATCTGACACATAATCCATATTCAATAAACACCAGATATTATTTCTTCTAGGAAATCATACCAATAAAACACTGTAAAGACCTCATTTAGAATAATGGTAAAAATTTCAGAACACTGCTTTGGAATAAATACAGAATCCAGAAAAATATTATGGTATTCTTTGGATCACATTGATTAGGTACTTAGCTATTACTTAGGAATAAAGACATCCCAGATGACCCAAATGTTATAATTTCCACGCATGTGAGCAAGAGCACTGAATTTGTAGTGTTCACAATGTCTACAGCTCAGTGGAATGTGACAACTTCCTGAGAGACATTTAAACATAGATTATATAAGAGACTAAATTTTCAAATTCTCTACTTTTCTGCAATGCCTAAGAGGTATGCAATGGGCCAGATTAACTTTTCTCTCACTATATAAATTGGCCTTTCTCTCCCATCCTAAAGTTGCCCACAGAGTTTAAAAACCTATGGGTGGCAAGGGAATATTTCAAATACTGATGTTGGTGTTGAGAAGACAAAGGACTAATAATTGGAGGTTTGTTACAAGTCAGGTGGTTTCCAGCTCTTTGATTTTGAAATAATTGAAGGAATACCTAATTGATTTATCAGTTGATAGATCATTAAGTAAACTGTTGCTCAATCTCCTGATACAAGTGTTGGTATTCAATATAGAAGGAGAGTAATTAATTAAGCAATATTTCTGTATCATTCCATTCCCACTCCTAGCTATTGAATCATTGGACAAAATTTCTCTGTGCCTATATGTATAAAAATTAAAAGTGAGAATAAAATTGATGATGCACCTTGCCTCAGAGATACCTGAAATAATTAGGATAAAGAAAAATGGTCCTATTATTTTCCAAACTTAGAATTTTACATTACATTCCACACATTTTATTGAACCCATTTTTACTAATAAATTGTATAGTAATACATTCTGGGAAATTTTTTAAATATTGAAATTTCAATTTACATATTTTCTTCAAGGAGAATTATAAAGTAATCAATGTAAGACTTCCAGGGCCAAAATAGATCTATTAGAATAAAATTCTGTGTGGAAGGGAATGTTAATTCAAAGATAAGAATAATAATAAATTTTCAAATATTATAAAACATGTTCATCTATTTTAATATGGATGACAGTATCAAATCCTGATGGTATTTAGATTCCATCAGATATATTTAAAGGAACTATTTAACAGCTTGATAACAGTATTAATAATATGCTGGAAATTATTTGTTTTGAAACTATTTGAACTTGTAACAAAAAATTTCATCTAGGAACTTAAAATGTGAGTGGCACTGCATAGCTTTATATCATCTTACAAAAGTCTTCCAGGGCTTATGTGAGCAAAGTGTTTGGTGATCACTACACATAAGCATCCTGGCTTTTTGTTTACTGTAATCACCCTAGACAAGCATAGGCCATATGGAAGCACAACCAGTGGTCAGGATTTGCGGTTGCCAAATTTCCTAGAAGAAACTCCAGCATATTATTTTCTTTGTGTGTATGTCATGCAGCATGCTAAATGACACACCTCTGTGTATTTTCTCTACTGTACTTCCTGTGGCTTAACTTCATTGCCCTTCGATTAGCATCAGATGTAAATCACCCTGGACATCTAAAAGATCAGTTTTCCAAGCCTATATCTCTTCAACTTGTAGATTTCTCCTCCCTCTTCAGTCAAATCTTGGTCCTGCCTTTCCCAGCTGTTCTCCTGAATGGCTTATAAATCCTCTCAAAGCCAGCAGCAGCAGCATGTGCCAAGCCGATGTTGAACATGCTTACCTCAGGGGATGGCTGTGATCAAAGTCACAGTGCTTACTGCAGCTTGGACTAGAGTAAGACCTATTGTTAACATTTTTGTTCTAGTTTTATCATTTCTAAATCTCAAAGAAAGTCTGAAATTTTTGGCATGTCTTCTTTAACCACTTTTGAATAAATCTGTCTTTACTGGAATAATGAGTTAAACAGATGATGTTATAAAGCTAACAGTCATAGGATTTGAATGGAATCTTTCAAATATTTGTCAGGGAATGAGCTTTCCAAATTTTTCAGGACACCTTCACTAAGCTCTGGGGTGAGGTGAAAACAGATTTGTCATTCTACAAATAGTCTTTTTTAATTTTTAAAAATCATAACATAACACATAATAACAACAAATCTTAGGGCAAATTAATCACCAACCCATCTAAGGAAAAGGTCACAAAAGAATAATTTTATTTTGTAGGCAAAAATTATTTTTTAATGTTAACCCCCAAAGGATGTAGTAGAAACACTTTTCACTATAAATTATTGATTCCTTTCGCATTTACCCCCATCCTTCTAGTCAGCCAAAGGAGAATATGTCATTCCTCACTTCATCCCCTAACTCCACCCAAGGCCATGAAAACCCACTGATGCACTCTCCTCACACCTGCTTGAAGAGACCCCATATCATTTGCACCTGCATTCTCACCTTGTCTTTCTCAGACTTCCCGACTAGAAGGCACTGCCTGAATGTAAACTTTAATATTTAAAAACCTTCAAAATCGCCTTCTCATATGCAAGACAAAGTCTGAATTTTTTAAAATATCTTTTTAGTTGTAGATGGACACAATATCTTTATTAATTTATTTTTATGTGGTGCTGAGGATCGAACCCAGAGCCTCCAAGGCTGGGCCCTTCTCTGACTTCTTGTGTCCTTCTTGCCGGCCTCCTCCCTCATATCAACACTCTCACTATGCTGAACTGCTTACTTTTCCCCAAACTCAGAGAACCTCTTCTCTGTGTGCTTCCCCAACCTCCCCAAGAGAGGGAGAGAAAGCCACATCTATGGGAGTCCCACCTGTACTTAATCTGAATACTGTTGCATTCTGTGCAAGTATTTGTTTCTTTTTATTCTCTTCTAGCTTCTGAACTGATAACATAGACTGTGTCCTATGACTCCTGACTTTACCCCCTTTACTGAGCATAATAAAAATAAGAGACACTCAATGATGGTTGAATAAACAAATAAACACGAGTCCCATGTTTCCAGTAAAATGCCTTTGAGAAATTCTAGCCTGTCTCAGTTATACCAAGGAAAAGACCAAAGTTGATTTTGATTGTGGCAGTACTTGGATCAAAGTTTTAGGAGAGCTGTGTGTCTTTAGGTACAAAATACAGTAGGAGATGCAAGAATAAACATAAAATCTCAAGGAGAAAATGAAACTTGGGCTATCAGAGTTGGCTCAGCTTAAATGGTTGCCCCTAAAACTCTATGGAATTTCTCTTCCTAGAATTCTCTGCTAAAACCTGTAGAACCTGGTGTCTTGGTGTCATCATGAAAGCTGTTTCCTCTAAAAATGGCAAAGCATCAGTCAGTCTGACATAGTATGAATGGAACAAACAGAATCCAGAGCAAAGTTATCCAGGGTTGACCTCATATAAGACACGGGAAATTCGTCCACTACAATAGGAGGAGAGGGACTGTGGGCACAGGTGCAGGTACATTGGAGGTTGGTAGGGAAGAATGAGAAGATTCTTTCCTGATGGTTGGTATTTACTCTGCAAAATACCAAGCAAAGAGGAAAATAAGAAGAAAAATATCAGCTAAGAGGAAGGTTTGAAGGGAAAGGGAAAGATGACAATCAAGGCTCCAGTTAAGTGGGAGAAGGACTTGCTAACAGGTGCAAGTGAATCATGTCATTTAAGTTAATACACATGAGTTTCCGACAGGCCAGTCTGCCTAGTTGTTTACTATTCTCTAGTCCTATTTGCCTGCTTGGGTGCAAACAAAATGGGTGAAGAATTAGATTTAATGAGGTTAATGAAATGAACATCCAAAGGGCAAGGGAGTTGAAAATGTATCTGAAGAAATATTACGAGACTGAACCCAAGAACTAAACTGGATAAGAAGGGAAGAGAGGCTGTGGAGGAAACAAAAGGCAGTAAAGAGGAAAGGGTAAATGAGAAAAGATTCCATGGCCAGCGGAGGAGTGTTACTAGAGGAACTGAGTTGGAAAGGTGAGTAGGAATCAGAGAGCTCAGAGGGAGGTCTGGTTCCTGCCAAGGATATGCCCTAAGGCATGTCATTGCCCTGAAGTGGAGCTCAGTGGTAATAATGAGTGCTAACCACAAGTGAGGCTATGAGTTCAAAACCAGAATCAAAAAAATAAATAAAAATAAAGAGAGAGTGGAGATCTAGGGCTTAAGAACTAGGTAGGAGATGAATATTGACATTCCACAATGTCATGTTATACAATGTAAATACATACAATTTAATCTCTCAATTTAAAAAAAAGTAAAAAATAATGGCAGATGTTTTCAGAGAACTTTTCAAAGGGAGATTTAACAGTATTTGAGAGGAGAAGAATTGAAAATCAAGGACATATGTCTTAACTCCCATACTAAGTAAAAAGTTTGAGAAGAAAAATAAATCACTCTCATTTGAAAGCAATGTGGGAGGTTCGGTGTCTTTGAAGGAGATGTGGATTTCAGTTAAGACAGGCTAATGAAAACGGTCATGGGAAAAGAAGCTGTATATACAGGAGATTTTGCTGAGGCCTCCAGACTGGGAACACAAACCAGAGAAAGGGTTTGGGGGATCTGAATGAGAAGAGATGGAAGACAGCCAGAGCAGGAAATGTGGAGAGAAGAGGAGCAAGATGGCATGAGGGTGAGCCCTGAAGGCTCTTGAGTAGAAGTGGGCAGTGTTCTACCTACAGTGCCTTCTTAACCTTTAGCTAGTAGCAGGAACTTGGCAGCCTGGGGAGAGCCCAGCCAATTATTTGTGGAGAGCCTACAATGCCCAGGGCACTGTTTTGAACTCTGGGTAAACAAACAAGGCCTCTGCTCACCTAGACTTTACTTTAAATATCTGACTCCCACTGAACTGTAAACAAACAACAGGTAACTGTGCCAAACTCTGTCTCTATAGAGACAAAACAACAGGATGGACTAAGATCCTATTACAAGGTGCTTTACATCCTCCTGTATGTTTTTGAGTATATTATGCTGTTTAGTCCCAAAAGGAGAACTCAGAAGTAAAACTGGGGATGGATGATTATTTTCAATTAATTACTGAGACTGATGGAGGTAAGATGATAATCTACTGATTCCCTAAAAGCCATACAAGAAATTACTCATGACCTCATAATCATGTTCACCATATACATGTCGTTTATTCACTTGTATGAAGCTCTTCTCTTGAGTTAACTTTAACACAAAATCAACTGTGTACCATCACTTAAGTGTGAGAAAATGTCATGAATAGTACTCTAAAAGAGAGATACCAGGTATGGATAAAGGGGAAAAGCCCATGCTCCATTTCTTTCTTCTGGGTGGAGATAGTGGAAAGTTGCCCATAGTAAAATGCAGAAGCGCCTTCCACTGGAATGTTCCCTGAACCTATTTAGTCACAGCACAAAGATAAATGCAAGTATCTAGAACATGTTCAACTTTGGTTTTGTACCTCTCCCTTTTACTGTGGGGGGTGCCTGTGACTCACTGACAGAGCATGAGTGAAAGAATGTTGAACTCATAAAAGAAAAACGCAGCTTAATGGGGAGAGCACAGCTAATGAGGGGTGCTTGCCAATGAGAAACTACCAGATGACTCAGTGCAGCCTGGGAGAAAGGACTCGGGCATGGAGGGCAGGCTGCATGCCTACCTCCACTACAGGGCTGTGACTCTGCTTCCAGGAACTCACTTTCCCACAGACACCTGGGCCAAACATTTTCTTAAGACCAGAAATGCCTGGAGTGAGGTTTGGATAGGCTTTAGAAATTTCCCAACCTATCAACCAAATGGAAAATGGAACAACTTTTAGTTTCGAGGGTAAGATGTCCCTTTCCCAGTTCAGTTTGGAAAATTTTTGTCAGTATCCCAGGGAGTCTCCCAGTCAGGAGGAAATAAAAAGATAAAATAAAAGTGGTTTGGTCACAAGACACATAATTGCAGCTGGGAAGAATATGTGCAAAAGATCTATCAAATAGAATGGTGACTGTAGTTAGTGACAATGCAGTATATTCTGAAAAAAATGCAAAGAAAGTGATGTTAAGTATTCTTACCACAAAAATGATAGTTATGTGAGGCTATGTATTTGTTAACTAGCTAAATTCAACCATTCATATGTACATATATATTTCAAAATATTATGTTGTACATGATAAATACAATTTTTCATTGTTTTGAAATTTTTTACAAAATTCAGCATTTAGCAAGGGCAATTAACATCACTCAGAACAAGACTAGAGACCCATATTGTAGCCATTTTTTAAAAAAGGTAAGAAACAATCCATAAGAGTAGCTAAGTTTTTACCCTCCAGTGTCCCTGCAGGTTTCTAATACCTCTCCTTTAAGGGAGAGAACAATGTGTAAAGAACCCAATACAAAGATTATACAACCTTAAACCAAATAGGTGTTATTAAGATGCTTATGGTTTTGCCACAATATACAGAAATGGTATGTTTATTATCTACAAAATGTTTAATTATTAACTACAAAATTATTATCTACAAACTACTATAAACAGTAGTTTGCAAAAGTGTCTACAGTTTCTGACAGTGGACAAAGAACCTGGGGTGAGGTGTAGGATGAGATGTTGAGGGGGTAGGAGATGAGAATACAGAGTTATTAGATTTTAGGAAGCATGAAAGAGGAATCTAAAGAAGTTGATTAGTAGCAGGAGAAGAGAGAGAAAGTGATTTGGGGGAGACAAATAAGTAGGAAGACAGTAGAATATAAAAAAGCAAAAAACATAAATATTAAGAAAAGTAAAAAATGTAAAGATAGGAGATAAAATAATATACAACACATGTAATATACTATTTGAACATCCCAGTCCTCAGTAGCCTAATTCATGAAAAGTATTTGGTTTCACAAATGTGGGGGATGTGAGAACAGGAGGAGAGAGAGACAGAAAAAAAGATCTGGAAGGAAGGAAGACACAAGGATTGTTTTTGTTGGACATCAGTATCTTTCCAGCTTTCCTTCTCATACAATAGGTGGGGTTGTCTGCTGTTTGCTGGTATCTTCACCCTGAGGATGGTGAAGGTTATCAGGGTTGGTCCAAGGATGTCCTTTGAAGCCTGTTCATGTGATGTGAATGTTTTGTCTTATCCTCTTATATCACCCAGAGACCACACAATTCCTGGTCTCTAATTTAGTCTCTGAACTGTCTCTCACTCACCCCCGCCCTTTCTACTTCCCAATCAGGAACCTTTCTCTCTTGAGAGATCTTATGGGCTGCGCTCTGGGGGCTGCACACCTGTTGTGGAGAGCTGTTTTATATTGGGTAGTTCAGGCCCTGGTTTTGCAAGATACGGACTAGCCATGTAGCCACAGGCACTGTGCCAGGTTAGCGGCTGCGGGGGAGAGGCAGAAGCTGGGGACTTTTGGTACCTTGATATTGTTTCTAGGCCCCACCCGGTGTTCCAAGCTGGGAGTTGCCCCAACTAAAGATGGTGATGAAGGTATCCCAAGATGGAGGTGGCTGCTCTCAACAATGGGGTGTCAGGTCAGGGGGGGAAAGGCGCTGGCATTGAGTGGTGTGGTCAGAGTTGCTGCTCTGTGGTGTGAAGAACTGTAGCTGGCAACTGTCTCTGGACTCAGTGCAGTGTCCCCAAGTGTAGGCTACCACATGTAGGGGACTGTGGCAGTGGTTGCAGTGCCCCAAGATGGAGGCAACCGGAGGAGCCCCACATTGGTAGATGGGGGTCCTGATGGGAGTGGTGGCCAGGATTCCTGTGTGAGTGGGTGGCCAGGAGTCCTGTGTGGGTGCTAAAGCTGGTGGTCCTACTTGGGCATCCACAGGACCTGTGTGGACGAGTGGCTGGGAGTCCTGCCCAGCACAGCAACCATGATTCCTGAGTGGGAGCAGCTGTTGGAGGGTCCTCTAATCACTCGCAGAGAAACAGTATTCATCACTCGCAGAGAAACAGTATTCCTGCTACTTGAATCCCAGGTCCTGGAGCGACACAGAATGCAGCCTCTCTCTGGCCTACCTTCTTGGATCCCAGGAATGGCATCTTCTTAAATTATCTAAATGGCCACCAAAGTGACAGTACTCTATTAGACGCATGCAATTTTAGCCAAATTTATTAAGTTTTTAAGTTCTAGCTCAGCAATGTCTAATCTCCTGAGAACATCTTCTGACCATAAATTAGATATTTGTGAAGATGAAAATTTCATTGGAAAGTTCACTCCAGGTTTTGGAGCTACAGCATGAGAGTCTTTGTAAAGGATGTAAGGGGGTTGGTCCTTGACCCTCTCGGGCTCTCACCCTACGTAGAGTTTCCTTACCCTGTCTCAGAAGGCCCTGATCTTCTACATGAATTTTGCATCATTAACAGGCAGGGGACGTTCCCCCTTGATTTTACAAGAGAGATTTGACAAGCGGCAAACCACAACATAGAATAGGGTCGAACAGACTGCCCGAGACATCCTGCCAGATCTTTATTACATGGAAAGGGTGCACAGGGAAGACATTTTCAATGTCATTTTGAGCAAGGAAGTATTAATTCAAAATGACTACAAAAGTGGCGCAGGGGTAAATGTGTGGGGCTGGAACCTCCTGGTCGAGTGCTTTCAGAGAATCATGACTTTTGTTTTTGTTCTGCTTCTTTAGAGGGGAAACATGTCTGATGGTCAAACAAAAAGAGGCACCCTGTTAAGAGACTTAACACCTGTGCCCTCCATCAGTGTGCAACACAGAACTGAGGTAATGAACAAGATCAAGAGGAGATACATTTCAGCTTCATACATGGAAGAATTTTGTGACAATGAAAATGGCCTGAAAAGGAGAGTGGCTGCTTCCTTAGGTGATAGAAACCTCCATGCTCCTGCCCTTCACATCAGCAGAGGCTGAGGCAGAGGCTGGGCAGACATGCAGGAAGTCTTTCTACCGACCAGGGTGAGAGTGTTAGTGTTGCAAAGATCTTGAAACCCTAAATGCTTTAGGGTTTCACTTTAGTGACACCTACTGAATTAGGATGGATGGAAATTGAGGGGGGGGGGTGAAACGAGAGGAGCCCTAGATTTTTAACAAACTGCTCTAATCATCTGGTAGACAGCAATCCAGGCTGAGGACTCAATCTGGTATATGTAAACCACTGGTCTGAAGAAGTGTATTTTCTGACCTCTGGGTAAATTTTTTTTCCTTAATCATACCTCCTTGTCCTTTCCTACAGAACCTTTCTTCTCCTACATGCTTAGGGTCCTGTTAAAAAAAATTCATTATTTTGTCAGTCCATAGTATAATTCTGGATGAGAATAAATGGCCTAGATGACACTTGAAGGCTTCTCTCTACCCTAAGATTTTGTGATTAAAGATTAATTTATTAACTCATATTGTGCCATTCAAGTAGAAAAAACCACAGACTTGGACCAAATGTAGTTGGGTTGGCTGTGGTGCAATTTCCTGACTTTGGATTCTGAAACAGATTGTCATGTGTCTCTTCCTCAGGATCTTGACAAACAGGATATACTTGAGGATGGGTTTAGGCAGGGCCACCTGTGAAAGAGGGGAGTGTCCAAAACAAAACGAATCAAAACAAAAAAACCCTGGAAATTCTCTCAATTCCTATGACTGTTGAAATGTGGCTAACGCAAGAACACAATATTTAGAATAACACCAACTCTCATTTCCTTTATGGGCTTCAGAAATAGATCTTCCCTTCTGGGGAGTAAACGAAGGTCTGAGAGGACAACCCTCCTGGGACAGATGTCCCCTGCTCTGCCTTTGCATACTTCTACTTTTACTTGGCTGTAATAAATAATTTCTTGTTGCTTTAACTGGTAGCCTCAGCATGAGAAAATGAAAATCCTCTCCCATCACTAGTCCCTCGAAAGGGGCAGGAAGTGAGCTGCTTGTTCAGGAAGCCTTTCTTTGAAAGCAAACTCCATAGAAAAGACAAACAGCTCCTCTAAAATGGGCAGGTAAGAGTTGGGCTACGACATCCAAGGAAGTTCATCTCCTCCAGCCCAACTCACCATTAGCCTGTATTTTTTCCAGCGGGGCTACCCTTTCCCCCTCTGCAGAAGAATGCCCTTGTATGAAGATGTGTTGGGGGAAAATACTTTCACCCCTGCTCTTGCTGGGATGTGACAGGACCCCAAAAAACACAAGTTGGCTCTCTTCTGCAGTCTCTCCTATTTTCAGTCATGAGCTCCTGATAGGAAAATAAGTCAGTTAATTAAGTACCATTTCCCAAATGGTCTCACAAACTTCATCTACCTTCAGAAGTCTCCACCAAGAATTTCCAAATAGGCTAGGCATAAATGTGAGAATGATCTTATACCAATTCATACTAAAGTATTGCTGATTTGCAAGAGATTGATCAATGAATTAAAGAAATCACAAAGTAGAATGTTACAGTCTAAGATGCTTTTAAGGGATCACAGTAAATTTTATACAAACAGCCTGTAGCAACATCACCTCTGCAAACTTTCACTTAGTGAGAACCTGAATGAAATCCCTCCTTTCATTGGAAGGGTCACAGTATTTCTCTTTGATAATTTCCTTCCATAAGATGGAAATTCTTTATCTATTGTGAATTGTGCTGCTGTAAACATTGATGTGGCTGTGTCCCTATAGTATTCGGTTTTTAAGTCCTTTGGGTATAGACCAAGGAGAGGGATAGCTGGGTCAAATGGTGGTTCCATTCCCAGATTTCCAAGGAACTTCCATACTGCTTTCCATATTTGCAGTCCCACCAGCAAAGTGTACCTTTTTCCCCACATCCTCCCAACACTTACTGTTGTTGGTCTTCATAACAGCTGCCATTCTGACTGGAGTGAGATGGTATCTTAGAGTAGTTTTGATTTGCATTTCTCTAATTTCTGGAGTTAATGAACGTTTTTTCATATATTTGTTGATTGACTGAATATCCTCTTCTGAGAAGTGTCTCTTCAGGTCCTTGGCCCATTTATTCATTGGGTTATTTGTGGTTTTGGTGTTTAGCTTTTTGAGTTCTTTATATACCCTAGAGATTAGTGCTCTATCTGATGTGAGGGGTAAAGATTTGCTCCCAAGAAGTAGGCTCTCTATTCACCTCACAGATTATTTCTTTTGCTGATAAGAAACTTTTTAGTTTGAATCCATCCCATTTATTGATTCTTAGTTTTAATTCTTGTGCTACAAGAGTCTTATTAAGGAAGTTGGGGCCTAATCCCACATGATGGAGATTAGGGCCTACTTTTTCTTCTATTAGGTGCCGGGTCTCTGGTTGTATTCCTAAGTCTTTGAACTATTTGAGTTTGACATTTGTGCATGGTGAGAGATAGGGGTTTAATTTCATTTTGTCGCATATGGTTTTCCAGTTTTCCCAGCACCATTTGTTGAAGAGGCCATCTTTTCTCCAATGTATGTTTTTGGCACCTTTGACTAATACAAGATAATTGAAATTTTGTGGTTTAGTCTCTGTGCCCTCTATTCTGTACCATTGGGTCTACCAGTCTGTTTTGGTGCCAATACCATGCTGTTTTTGTTACTATTGCTCTGTAGTATAGTTTGAGGTCTGGTATAGTGATGCCACCTGCTTCACTCTTCCTGCTAAGGATTGCTTTAGCTATTCTGGGTCTCTTATTTTTCCAGATGAATTTCATGACTTTTTCTATTTCTATGATGAATGCCATTGGGATTTTGATAAGAATTGCATTAAATCTATATAGTGCTTTTGGAAGTATGGTCATTTTGATAATATTAATTCTACCTATCCAAGAGCAAGATACATCTTTCCATCTTCCCAGATCTTCTTTGATTTCTTTCTTTAGGGTTTTGTAGTTTTCATTGTATAGACCTTTCACATCTTATAGCAGCACAGTTCACAATAGCTAAACTGTGGAGCCAACCCAGATGACCTTCAGTGGATGGATGGATTAAAAAAATGCGGCATATATACACAATGGAATATTATTCAGCAATAAAAGAGAATAAAATCATGGCATTTGCAGGTAAATAGATGCCTCTGGAGAAGATAATAATGCTAAATAAAGTTAGCCCATCCCAAAAAAACAAATGCCAGATGTTTTCTATGATATAAGGAGGGTGACTCATAGTGGGGTAGAGAGGGGGAGCAAGGGAGAAATAGATGAATTCTAGATAGGGAAGAGGGGAAGGAGGGAAAAGGAGGGGGCAGGGGATTAGCAAGGGTGGTGGAATGTGATAGATATTATTATCCAAAGTGCATGTATGAAGACATGTATTGGTGTGAACATACTTTATATACAAACAGAGGTAAAAAATTGTTCTATATGTGTAATAAGAATTGTGATGCATTCTGCTGTCATATTTTTTAAAAAAACAAAAGATGGAAATTCTTCTCTAGTTCTTCAGTACGCCCTGAGAAACTCAGCTGTGGTAGTGGGAGTATAAATTTAAAGCTATGAAAGGCTTTATTTGCTAGAATTATTGTTGGAACTCCTCTTGGGAGGGACAGCCTTTTCCAAGGGTAGTAGGAACTTTCTTCTTTTGGGGGACAGGCTGCTGGAAAAAGTCAACAAATGGACTGATGGGTTCCACTGTGGGTCCCATTGCATGCAAGAAAGCCCTGAAGATGCCCAAAGGGCTGGTTTTAATAGCAATCATGAGTGAAACTGGGGAACAGAAAGAGAGGCCCAAAGAAGATTTTAGGGAGCTTGCTGTGTGATGTCCTGCACAGACATCCTCTGTTTCTGCCTTCTAGACATCAGTAAAGTTTCACAAGATTTTCAAGGTTTTAAGAAATGGATGATGATTCTTTGAGAGTAACACTTGTAGTTATTTGAATCAAGGCAGAGAGACAGCCAGTCTGACTTTATACTGATTAAGTAATTATTTGAACAGAGCTTATTTTTGCAAATTTCAAGGAAGATAAACAAATCTGCAACTCCTATGCTCAGCTGTTGAGTCTTAGTCAGCAAGGAGTCATAGCTGAGCTAGATGGTTTGTGGCATCTCTCCAGTGGACTATTTTCAGTTGTCAAGCTTCTTTAATGGCACATCTTTTACCATGGCTTTTGATTTTATTGATCTTAGGCAGACAGGTAGGTAGTCTTTTTCCCTAATTAGACCTGCTTCTTGTTCACCACACTTTTCTTTCTCCCACCTTGGGCACTGAGAAACCAAAGGACATGAGGAGCAACTAGACTATCTGACCAGCATCTCAGACAAAGATTCTTAGAAACCTAAATACTAAATTAGTATTCAGGGCAAGGACCTAATAGTCCTGATGATCTAACCTCAAATACCATTGTAGTTGAAAGGAGGCAATTATGAGTTTTTAAATCAGAGTTATGTTGTAGTTGTGTTTGGACCTACAGATTATCTAATATCTGTGCTGCATATGAAAATATGGAGGCCCAGGAGGTTAAGGATCTTTCCTAAGTCCCAGAATTGGATAGTCAGAGTAAGAACATAAGATTCATCTATATTTCTCTCTCTTTACACTACAGAATATAATTCTTAAATTCCTTTACATTTAATAAACTACCAATTCTTTAATATTTAAGACTATTCTATATCATATTTGAATACAATACATTATACTAGCCATAGAATAAATTAATTGAAATTAAGAATATAATTTAAAACATGAGTGGCCTCAAATTCTTTTTAAATATAAGACTGAGTATGACAAAATCATGGGAATAGGAGGAGAAATTCTAACACTGTTCAGGAACTTTAAAATAGAAGGAAAACTTTCCTTTTTGGAAAACCATGGTAACATTAATACCAAATTGACAAAGAAAGGAAAACTTTCTGATTAATTTTGATGCAGTGATACATGAATATTAATTCAAAAATTTTAATTAAAATATACACATGTAAAATTCAGCAGCATATTGAAAAATAACAAACTACAGCAAAGTAAAATTTCTTTCCAGAAATGCAAAATTTTCTCTATAGCAGATACATGAATGCAATTCATTATGTTCATAGTCAAAAGAGAAAAATAATTAAATCATAGTAATAAAATTCAGAATAGAAACTAATGGATTAGTTTTTTATGTGATAAAAAGTTCAATAACTCAAATGTTGAGCCATCATCACAATGAGGCGCTAATTAAAATTAGAAATCAGATAAAGGTAACTATTCTCAGCATTGTACTTAAGCCTATTCTGGAATTACAAGCTTATGTAATTACATATGAGAAAAAAAGATGTAAAAATAATAAGGAAAAAGAAAAATTTCAATTATTTACTGATAATATAGGTTAGCATATTAAAAAAACCCTTAGAATTGATTTTAAAAATGAGAAATCAGCAGTGACTGATTAAATAATTCACAACTATCAGTAGTTTTCAATAATATATGTATTTATTCTCTCTCTCTCTCTCTATATATATATATATATATATATATATTTACACACACACACACACACACATACACATATATATACACACACATATATAATGAGGAAAGGATGCCATCTATGATGAAAACAAAAGAAATACATAGAAACAAGCTTTTAATGAAAACTACCCAGGACCTACATTAAATTCTCAACAGGAGCACAGAAACATATAAGAAGTCTTGAATCTATGGAAAATAATTCCTTGGGGATAGAAATTTGTAATATTTAAATGATACCAATTCTTTTTAAATTAAGGAATAATATTAAAGCTGTCCCAATAAACATAGTGAAAGAATTTTCTTTAACATAACAAACTGATTCTAAAATTCATATGAAAATAAACCAAAAAACTGATCAACAAATTCTTATCCACAGAAAAATTACTAGTTATTAAAATGTATTATGTTCATTACTGAATTTCCAAAACACAGAAGAATGCCCTTACACAGCAGGCACTCAATAAATATGTTGGATAAAGGCATAAAAGAATGAATTTAAGCCACAATAAATAATGAAATTAGTTGGTGCTGTTAGAGATAAATAGATCTATGTAATAACCAAGAGAATCTAAAGACAATACAATGTGCATGGGAAATTAGATAAAGATTAATCTGACATTTGAATTAGTAGAAAAAGATGAATTATATAATAAGTGATGTTGAATTATACAATAACCTAGATGCTTAAACAAATTTCTAAAAAGTCACTGAACAAATTTTTAAAAATTTGCTACCTTACCCCTTATATTAAAATAAATTGCAGAGGAAAAGGAAATAAAAGTTAACTTTGTCATAGGGATAGGCCTTTCTAACAAAATACAAAATCCAGAAACCTAAAAAGAGAGGTTAGAATATTTGACCTTAAAAATCAAGACTTTTAAAAATTTAAAAAAATAGACAAATAAATAAAAAACCCACCATAAACTAAGAGGCAGGATTACCTTAGAAGATAAATTGAATTTGGTTTAATTTATAACAGAAACTAAAGGAGAAGGATAATCAGGAAAACAAGCCATGCCAACATAAATAATGTCAGAGATTAATAAAATGATTAAATGTAAGACCTGAGGGCAAGAGCGAGAAAGCACAGAGCTTTGCCTCAGGAAGCAAGTGGACAACATCAGACATTAGATGCTTCATTTTTGTTTCAGCTGGGGGACTGAAATCACGTCTGCTTCCCCACGGCAGTCTGGTGACCCTGTTCTTCAGGAGGTTCATGCTTAGATAGGAGCTGACAACATGTGACCTCTGTCATGTAGGTGACAGACTTCATGCTACAGTAATTCAAACAGCAATAGGCACTGTAATTTGTGAGCATTTGTAGTGGCAGCTGCTGCTCCAAGTGTGGCTCGCAGTACAGGCTGATGACAACCTGGGGTTAGATGTAGCAGGGCTGAGGGCGCCCTCCTTGAGCACCCCTGTGCTTTCGTGTCTCCCTATGAAGCAATGGCTTGTCCTGGCAGGTTGGCCAGCTGCGTACACTCTGCACAGATGTGGGTGGGATAGTACTGGATCCAGCCCCACACCACAGGCAGGTCTGGAATAAACATTCTGTCTGGGGTTGAAGGAGAGCTTAGTCATCCAGCAGAAATATGAAGAGTGAGGAAATGATTCTGCCCTGTGCTCTCTTAAGGCATTTTCCAACATAAGCATAGAAGTAAAACAAAATGGAGATTGATGGAAGGAGTTTTTCTATGAAGTTTAGGAAGGAAGATTCTGTGATTGAAGTTTTGACATACGCCATGGTAACCTTGTTTGCAGCTCTGACAGATGCCTACCATCCTGCATTTTGAATCTCTCTTGACTCCTGGGGCAGGTGCCACAGTTAGTTATTTTCTTTAGCCCCAAAGGGCCAGAGGGACACATGTTCGCTTTTATTCACACTTGCCCTCTTCCTTGAAACATGAGAGGTTTGGACATGGTCTGTCCCAAAATAATTATCTGAACAACTGTTGGTCCTTCCAACAGTTCCTACATCAAATCAAAAACAAATCACAAACACTTGTAATAGGAACCGATGCAGGCTTGAATGAACAATTCTGCTAATCCTCAGGGAGCTACATTTGTGTTTTGCTATCAGTGAAAATACATTTAACACCATTAGGAATTAAACCCACTGAACCCATTTCAACTAAGGTGATGAGCCAAGAGTAGTAGTCCCTTTCTCTTGTCCATCTTTCCCAACCTCCACTTCTGGCATGTGCCAACACCATTTTCCATCTCTAAATACATCGGTAGCAATCAATTCCCACCAGTTGAAAGCTAGAATAGAAACTGCATAAAAAAATCCTGGAGACTGCTGAGCCACAACAGAGACCTTTTTGTAGATATCTAAAGGAAAGTGATTACAGCAAATATAAAAACATCAGTGGCATAAGAAGCTTTATTAAATTTATGAGAGCTAGCAACTTTATTAAATTTATGAGAGACAAGCAACTAGGCAAATGGCTTGCCCTTAATAAGTCTTCAGAAGTTTGAACTGTAATTAAGGGCAAGCCATTTGCCTAGTTGCTTGTCTATCCACCAAGGGGTGCAGCCAAGTTCTTTCAGGGATTTTCCAGAATGAAAATCAAAGCTGCAAAATTGTAGGCAGGTTTTCAGCATGCTTTCACCTTCACATCTGAGAGCAAGATGTTAAGGGAACACACAAAGGAAGCAATGGCTTTAAAAGTGATTGTTAGTCATTAGAGGCAGTGAAGGAAATGACACTTCCGAATTCTGATAACAAATAAATGGACGTAAGCCTTGGCAGGACCTGGACCAACCTAAAGAAGAAACAGAGTCCATGTCTGCCCTCCCCACAAGTGGGTGCATGTACTGTGGGGGTCGAACCAGCAGTGACAGGAAAGAAAACCCAAAAGGAACCCAGCATATTTAATGGGTATAGGTTCACCTCTTTCATTTGAGTCTTATCACTAATGGGGAGAAGTTAGCTGCTCACCAGAGCCTCGAGGAGCCAAGAGTGTACAACTGTGTGAGATTTGTGCCACCGTGGCAGGGCATGCAAATGGAGATGCCATCCTACAGAACAATATCTTCTTATTGCTAAATTAGCCACTCTGTCCTCCTTTCATAATTATCAAAAACAATCCTTCATAAAAATGTCATGAAAGCAGTGTCCTCTACATATTTTTAGAACTTCCTTCATTTCTAATTTATGTGCACTTATAAAATACTGTTTTATTCAATGGTAATTAAGATTAACTGAGCTAAGGTAAATACTATCAAAACTTTAGATTTCTTTGTATTTGTTCCATCCACTTCCAACATTTTTTCTAATTAGTTACCTTTCTAGAAACATCCTTTCTATATGTACCATGACACTTGATATTTTCCTGCAGGATTCCCTAAGGTCTCTATTTCCTTGGCTTTGAGGCTGATGTGCTTTGCTGGTTTGATCCTTTAATTATGTCCGTGTGCTTTTCTCCCTGCCAAATATAAAATTCAAAAGGACTTATCCATTCAACCAAGAATATGTCATTAATTATTCCTGAATTTCTCAGGCTGTCTCTCTCACGACCCAATCAAACACACAAAGAATAAGCCTTTCCTCAAATGCCAATCAAACTGCTTGACAGCTCCATAAGTATCACATGAGATGATTACTGGAAGGCAAGAGACACAGGGACACAGTTATGCCATTTAATTTAGTTCATTGGTTTTGAAGCTGGAACTTCTGATTTTTTCTTTTCTTATCTTTTCTAATGAACTAATGATATGGCTGTTAACTTCAAATTTCATTTTTAAGAATTTTTTGTAGTTCATTATACTTACATATAACACTGGGGTTCATTATAATATATTCATAAATGCGTATAACATCATTTGCCACATATTAATCCCCAGTACTTCCCCCTTCTCTCTTCTTCTGGTCTTCCTTCTATTTATTTATTGTCTTTTAATTGGTGTATAGTTGTACATAAAAATGAAGTTCTCTGAGGTGTTTTTATACATGCACATAGCATACATAGTTTGGTCAATTTCATTCCACAGTTCCTCATTTTTCTTTTTTATTCCACATTTCTCACAATCAGTGATTACGGATTAGGCACTCTCTGCTTATATTTGAAGAACATTTTGGAATCATTAATGTTTAGGGATAGACAAATAAATTTGTAGGCATTTTGTGAATAGGTAATATAAATGGATCCAAAGGCAGAGAATACATGTTGAATACAGAAATGGTCAAATATGCTTTGAGATAACACAAAGGACACATAGCCAACAGTTTATTTAGCAAGATTAGGGTTGTAGTAACATTTAATGAAAGGAAAATCCACACTATCAACTTTGTATGCAGATATTATTGGGCTGGATAAAGACATCTAAAGAGCAATAATAGAATTCTCTGGGTTACATGACTTAACTAAAAATTACTGGTAAATTTCCCTCCAGGTTTCTCCACCTAGACCCATTTGTTAATACTAGATTTCTTACTCCTCATTTCAGTTTTAATATATGAATTTTCCCTAACTGATGATTAAAGTATTCAAAATTAGGGAAGGAAGATAATGATCCTGATTTGCTTTTAAATGAAAACTGCAAAAGAGAAATGATAGCACTCCCAGTGTGGAAATGATGTGTTCACTTAATGATGGTAAAGAGAGGATGCACTCTTCTTTAATAAGAGGGTTGTACACTCTGACCTATCTTCCCTTAACTACTCTCACTTATTAGGAACATTTGGTCTGCTGAATAATTTGAAGAATAAAGCAAAATGTTAACTGTAAAAAAAATATTTTTGCTACATATAATGGTATTACCACACTTGATTTCATAAAAATTCTACCACTGATCTATGTATCTCTTCATTATATAGCCAAAGACTCTGACTAACAATGTCACTGGTAGACATATACTAATAACAGTCACCACATCTTAAAATTAGATACATTTTGAAACTTTCTGAAACAATAGAGGACTAAGTTTACCACAGGGACAGTATTTTCAAGTGGTCTATAAGGTCAATGTTGCATCATGACATTTAATTTTACGAGAAACTAAATGACATGATTTTGAACTCAACACATTGCTGTTAGTTAGTGGAATATCCAAAAATTACTCTACTTCTAGCTTAAAGAATATCAAACATATAATTTAGAGAAGATATTAGCTCTAAATATCTAAGATATTACAGAACCAGTTTAAAACCTCAAAGTATTATGAAAACACTGATTTGCATTTTAAATTTCATTTTAAAGCACTTCCACATTTATTAATTCGTGATATATCTCTCTCTTTCTCTCTCTCTCTCTCTCTCTCTCTCTCTCTCTCTCTCTCTCTCACACACACACACACACACACACACACACACACACACACACACATGCACAGATGCACACGCACACACTCACACACATAAATGTAACCAAGCCATCATAATCAACTTCAGGTCTAGACACTGAATTTCCTCATTCAGAAGAAAACCTTCTTTTCAATGTTCTTTTCCTTAATTCTTTTGTGATCTAAGGTGACATAGTAATGTACAATATTCACTGTTATATGACTCTATAGAGAATTCAAAGTACAAAAAAATTGAATTTTCCTTGATTCCAAAATTAATTCATGCATTGCTAAACATTCATGGGATTTTTTACATATGAAATATGCTTGTAGAAAATTCATCACCATTATAAATCTAATGCTCTGTTTTATCTATTCAGTCTATATATCACAATCAACAATTAGAATCACACATGGCAACTCTCAGTCATTGACAACAATAGTAGTGAATCTTGTATAATTAGCATCTACTTACAATCCCAAGACCTTTGATTTATTTATTTGTCATCTGCTCAAAACTTCATTTTAATTAGAATTTTTTAAAAGTACCCAAATTGACTAAGTTTTATTTTTTTAATTCATTTTATTCTTCACTCTAAGATGTTCATGACTAAGGACATATTCCAAAAATCCCCAAGCCAGGAAGAAAAGAATAAAGAAGGCTGGGATATATGAATGCTTTCCAACACAGACAATTGAGAAGAGTCAGCTTTATTGGTATGGGCTTGTTTTCCTTCCCTTTTTAAGTGACTGGGAAAATTCTGATGGAAGACGGGACTGATAAATTAGAATTGAAGATTATTTCAAAGTTGCTTTCATATTAAAGCACCCTTATTTTATAAATTATAGACATCAAAATGAACCCTCTACTAATTCCAGAGATGTAAAAGCCATTCAGAAAGATGGTAATTCCAATAAAAGTTAAATTTAGTAAAATTAGTTACTTTAGTAACTTATTTAATTAAAAAAGGGAATAACTGCCCTCCTTTGGTTAAAATTTTCTTCCAGCATACGAGTACTGAGCACCATTTGGGTCACACTGTGAAAAAGAATAACATGAGGGTGAGGGTGAGGAAGTTCTGGTATAGTTAGAGTCAGGGCTCACAAAAGCCACCTGGGGGGCTGAGAGAGAGCAGGGTGGATGTGGGGACACTGTGATGAGACCATGCCTTGGTGAAGGGAAAGTAGAAAGCCATGTCAAATGAAAACATGCTTTGGAAACAGAATAAGAGAACATTTTTTTAGGCTATTGTGAATGGGGTCTTTTTCCTAATTCTCTTTCAGTGGATTCATCACTGATGTATAGGAATGCATTTGATTTATGAGTATTGATTTTATATTCTCCTAATTAGCTGATTAATTAATTCTAGATGTTTCCAGTGGAGTTGTTGGATCTTCTAAGTATAGAATCATGTCATTAGCAAATAATGATAGTTCATTTCCTATTTGTATTGGTTTTTAGATCTCTTTGTATTTTTTGTCTGTCTAATTGCTCTGGCTACAGTTTCAAGAATTATGTTAAATAGAAATAGTAAAAGAGGGCATCCCTGTCTTGTTCCAGTTTTTAGAGGGAATGCTTCCAAATTTTCTCAATTTAGAATGATGTTGGCCTTGGGTTTCACATATATAGCTTTTACAATGTTGAGGTATGTTCCTATTATCCCTAGATTTTCAAGTGTATTGAACATGAAAGGGTGCTGTGTTTTGTCAAATGCTTTCTCTGCATCAATTGATATAATCATATGATTCTTTAAGTCCATTGATGTGATGAATTATATTTATTGGATTTCCATATGTTGAACCAACCTTGTAACCTGGAATAAAATCAGCATATTACAATGATGCAGCCTCACCAATGTTTATAGCAGCTCAATTCACAATAGCTAAACTTTGGAACCAACCTAGATGCCCTTCAAAAGATGAATGGATAAAGAAACTGGTGTATATACAAAATGGAATATTACTCAACATTAAAAGAGAATGAAATTATGACATTTGCAGGTAAATGGATGGAGTTGGAGAATATCATGCTGAGTGAAGTAAGCCAGTCCCCCCAAACCAAAGGCTGAATGTGCTCTCTTCTAAGTGGATGCTGATCCATAATGAGGGGCAGGGAACACATGGGAAAAATGGATGAGCTTTGATGGGGCAAAGGGGAGGGAGAGGTGGGGAGCGGGTATGGGGACAGGAAAGATGGTGGAATGGATATCATTACCCTAGGTACATATATAACTGCATATATGGTGCTACACTGCATTGTGTACAACCAGAAAAATGAAAAGTTGTTCTACAATTGTGTACAATGAATCAAAATGCATTCTGCTGTTATATATACCTAATTAAAATAAATTAATTAATTTTAATAAAAAGAGAACTTACCAACTGATTCAGTGAGGTGGAGGAAGAGGAATCAGCATGATTCCAGAATTTCCAACTTGGATGATGAAGGAAATTGAGGGATTAGTAATAGAGAAAGAACTCAAGAACAGGACTTTTCAGGTTTTGTTGGGGGTTAAGTTGTGGGAAGAAGCATAAAAGAAAAAAATTCTAAGTTTGAACTGGGGTGTATCTGTAGGAGCAAGACAATAGGGAGAAGTGCCTAGCTGAAGCTAAAGGGAAGGGAAGGGTAAAAGATATTTTTAGGCCCTCTAGATGAGAACTGAAGAGAGAATTGGTGCAAACACTCAGGAAAAGAGTACCAAACAAGAACAGAACAGAAGTTGGGATTCTAATAAACATGTAAGAGGAAGATAAGGAGGAGATCCAAAGAGTAGGTAAAGGAGACAGAAAAAGAATAAGAAAAGAACAGGTCTATCTTTGAAGTTGAAAAAGGAGAGAGTCTCAAGAAAGAAGAAGTGATCAATATTATTAAATACCATAGAGAGATTCAAGAATGAAGACAACAAAGAAGCCATTGCATTTGGGAAACAGAATTTTTTCACTGGTGGCCTTTGAGATGGTCAGAACAAAAGAAGCAGAAGTCAAATCTAATGGATAATATCATATGAAAGGTAAAGAAGCAGTGGTGACAAGTCATTAATAAACTAAGTGAGAAAGAAAATAAACTGATGGTAGAGGAAAGAAAGACAATTGAATGAAAGGGGGCTTTTCAGAAAGGGAAATACTAAATAATAAACACATCTCTGACTGACTGTTTGGGACTCATGCAAAAGGAAAAGAAATGGAGAAACAAAGAATAAGTTGACTGACAGCAAAATCCCTGACAATTCAGAAGATGAAATCCAAAACATACAGATGAATTAATCTACCAATTCAGAAGGACTCATTCTTCTACTTCAGAAGAAGATAAAAGTAGTTGAAAATAGGATATGAGAATATTTTTACTTCACAGTGTTTCTTTTCTTTGTGAAATAGGAACTGAGCCATCTGCTGAACTGGAGCAGAGGAGAAAAGTCCAGAGTACTCTTTGTGGGGGACAGGAAGAGGTGCAGGAAGGCTGAAGAAGGCTGACTGAGATTGGAATAGCACATCTGAAATTCATTTAATCAATAGCAACATGTACTTTTTCTCCAGATGGAAACCTAAATCAGAAATAAAATAATAAGAATACTGTATCATAAATTAGAAGGTTTTACTTGGCAGAGTAATGAGAAGATGAGAAAACTTATGGGATAAGGAGGTGATGTATCTGAAAATGAAGGAAAGTAAAGATAGTGAGGGTCCTGGGAAACCAGCCTAATCAACTAGATCAAAAGAGTTAGAATTCAAAATGATTTCAATAGTGAGGTATAGTGGGTGTGAGGGAGAAAAACATAGAAGAATAATAGGTTGTGGTCAAAAGGGAAATTTTGATGTTAAAGACTTTAAAGGTCACAGTTTTCCAGGTACTGACCAAGTCCAAGACCTACACATGTAAGTATGTTGCTGAACTGCAAAGACAGGGATAACTGTAGAAGAAAGACAAAGCAACCATGAAGCCATCAGATAAACCACTGGGATAAAGACTAGGATGGGATGTTGAGAACCAACTGTGGAGTAGTTCTCAGAGTCTGCACCATCTGAGGAGAAGCCTTTGACTGGGAACATGACCATGAAAAGAGTGAGAAAATAAGGAACATTCTATTGCCAAAAAAAATATTACTTACATGTCATAGAGTATAAAACTGCTGCTGCAGCAATTTGATGAGAAAAGATTTATCAGTAGGATTAAGGCTGCTGAGCTCAAATCCCAGGCAGAAAGAGGCTGTAGTTGGGCAAAAACTCAGGCCCAACCTTCTAAGCTATGGGAGCCATCATAGGACAGGTGCTTGGAATTAAGGGGTTTCAAAGGAAGAGATGTTACCAATTAGAGGTGAATAAGAATACATGTAAGAAATAGAAAGTATAGAAGTTTAAGTTGTTACTAAAGAGATACTAATATAGACTTACTGAAACTTGGTGTTCAAACATATGATTAAAAGCATATTACAAATAGAGCCTTTCCACACAGGCAAAGGACTAGAAAACCAAAAACAGGTTGTCTGCCTTTTAAATAACGATGACTTTTAACCTAGAGCATTATAGGTAATAAACAAAAGTATTTCTGTAAATAAATAATCAAAATATTCTGTTCATCTACAAAAATAATAAGTTTTGGGGTCACTTGACTACTACTGGTTTATATCAAGCTAAATTTATTCTCTGGTTCTATGGCTGTGGACTCAAATTTTATTAATGAGAGCCTGAATGTAAGGATACAGCCTATGAGTATAAATGTAAATAAATCTAATGAGATATAAGGGATTTATAGGCATGGCAAAGACCTGTTCTTGAGCCAACTAAGCTTTATAAAAATAGATTTAAAAAATGTTCATTTCTTAAATTCAATGTGTCTTAAAAGATGATCTAGAAAAGTTGAGTTCCTTGGAGGTATTTTGAGAATGATCATAAAAACCAGAAAAAGCCTGAATCCATGCGCTAAGTCAGAGCACTGTTGTTTTCATCCATTTAATAACCAAGGTTCCACATTAAGATTTACTTCTTCTTACCATCTCCTTAGGAAGATCTTAATTGCACCATAAAAGAAAGGGTAATATAAAACTTCCCTTACAGAACTTGTAGCCCAGATTCACGTCAATGCCTGAAATTGCATTTTAGTGATGCCAGGTTGCAAATTTTCCAGGTGTCTACAAGAATCAATGTTCTTTGGAGAATGGTGAAATTATCCTAAGCCTCAAATAGCTTATGAACAATTTTTCAAATACAAAGTCAGTACACACTAGGAATTAATCAGACACATCAGGAGACAAGGTGAGAACTAACAGAAACAACAGGTACAGAAAGGGACCCACAAGGGCTCCAGATATTACAGTTATCAGTCACAAACTTTAAAATTATTTTGCTTATTGAGAATTTTAGAAGAGTCTCAGAATTATTTCATTAAAAACAGTCAATTTCAAAAAGAGCCATATCAATCCTAGAACACCAAGGTCAACCAAGAGAACTATTTTTTGTTTTTTAGAAAAGTAGATGAGAGAGGCAATTTTTAATGATTTTTGGAAGGATGTTTTCAGATAAGAGGACTGAGAAAAGTGAATGATCTCTGAAATAATCAATATGAGAAATGGAAGCTACAACTGATGAAATATTTGCTGAGTAGCAGTGAGGCTCAGCTAAAGTTGAAACCATGTTTTTATCATAGTACTAAATTAGTGCTCAGCAGCTTGACCATAAGAACACAGAGAGAAAAGAGTTGGATTGAAACAATATATGTTATAAATAATTTGAGTCTTACCAGGCTGGCAGGTGGAAGGTCAAAAGACAAGAGTGTTGGTCAGTATTAGCAAGAGAATATTAGAAGTGAGGAATCATACAGTTGAGATGGGAGAGGAAAGAGAGGACAGAGGATGAGTACTTGGACACAGGAAGGTATCAAGATACTGGAGGTCTTGATGAGATATAAGGTAGAATATAGTAGTAGAACCGATAAGTATAGGACCAGAGTCTGTGATCAGAGAGTAGAAAGTTTGAATTTAATATTTGTACACTTTGAATTCACCAAGGATGATAGCAAGGTAGTTTTACAGAAGAAGACTATGATCCAGGTATAAAAAGAAGGCAATAAAGACAACAAACATTTGCAGACTAAATTGAATTATACAACAGTATTTATTATAAAAACAAATTTATATCTGTCTCTTTCTACTTATATCTCTATCAATGCCTATGAATGTATTCATCTATTTATCTATCTATCTAATCTAGCTATACCAATTTTAGTCCCAAAGTGTTTATATATGAATAGTAGTTGGTCATACTAATGTGATTTGTAATGAAGTAACTAGCTTGTGAATATTGTTACTGATGAGTTGATGCTATTACAATTTTGCATAGATCTTGAAAAATGATCTGGTTGGCTCTAATATTTCCATATGCTAAAATATTTAGGTATAGTATTTTAGTTGAGTCACATTTTTGTTTTCCTTCCTCTGCCAGTAATGAAAACTAAAACCTCTTGACTACATTAATGATCAATATCCTAATTCTAATTTCATTTTGCTGCATATGGATTTCCAGTTTTCCCAGAACCATTTGTTTAAGAGGCTATCTTTTCACAATGTGTGTTTTCAGCACCTTTGGCTAGGATGAGATAACTGTATTTTGTGGGTTTGTCTCTGTGTCTTCTATTCTGTACTATTGGTCTACATGTCTATTTTGGTGCCAATACCATGCAATCTTTGTTACTATAGCTCTGTATTAGAGTTTAAGGTCTGGTATTGTGATGCCTCCTGCTTCACTTTTCTTGCTAAGCATTGCTTTGGTTATTCTGGGTCTCTTATTTTTCCAAATAAATTTCATGATTACTTTTTCTATTTCTATGAGGATTGTTGTTGGGATTTTAATTGAAATTGCATTAAATCTGTATAACTCTTTTCATAGTATGGCCATTTTAATTCTTCCTATCCAAGAATATGGGAAATCTTTCATCATCTTCTTCTTCAATGTCTTCCTTTAGTGTTCTATGGTTTCCGTTGTATAGGTCTTTCATATCTTTTGTTAGATTGACTCCCAAGCATTTTATTTCTTTTAGAGGCTATTGTGAAGGGGCAGTTTTCCTAATTTCTTTTTCTGATACATAGAAATGCATTTTGATTTAGGAGTGTTGATTTTATATCCTGCTGCTTTGTTGAATACATTTAATGCAAAAAACTCATCTCAAAGTGGATCAAGGGCCTAAGAATTAGACTAGAGACCCTGCACCTAATAGAAAAAAAAGTAGGCCCAAATCTTCACCAGGTCGAATTAGATCCTAAATTCCTTAACCAGACCCCAAAGTACAAGAAATAAAATCAATAAAATCAGCATAATTACTGAGGTGAAGAAAGTGCCCACAGAGTGGGAAAACATCTTTACTACATGCACATCAGATAGAATACTAATCTCCAGGATATAAAATAACTCAAAAAACTTAACATCAAAAAAATAAATAACCTAATTAACAAATGGGCTAAGGAACTGAATAGACACTTCTCAGAAGATATACAATTAATCAACAAATATATGAAAAAAATGTTCAACTTCTTTTTTTATTCTTTTAGTTGTAGATGGACACAATTCCTTCCTTCCTTCCTTCCTTCCTTCCTTCCTTCCTTCCTTCCTTCCTTCCTTCCTTCCTTCCTTCCTTCCTTCCTTCCTTCCTTCCTTCCTTCCTTCCTTCCTTCCTTCCTTCCTTCCTTCCTTTCGTGGTGGTAAGGATTGAGCCCAATGCCTTATGTATGCGAGGCAAGTCTGCACCACTAAACTACAACCCCAGCCCTTAACTTCTCTTTTAATTAGAGAAATGCAAATCAAAACTACTCTAAGATTTCATCTAACTCCAATAAAAATGGCAATCATCAAGAATACAAGGAATAATAAGTGTTGGTGAGGATATGGAGAAACAGGTACACTCACATTCCTGGTGGGACTGCAAATTGGTGCAACCAGTATAGAAAGCAGTGTGGAGATACCTTAGAAAACTTGGAATAGAACCAGACATTAGACCCAACTATCCCTCTCCTCAGTCTATACCCAAAGGACTTAAAATCACCATACTATAGTGGCAGAGCCATATCAATGTTCACAGCAGCTCAATTCACAATAGCTAAACTGTGGAACCAACCTAGATGCCCTCCAAAAGATGAGCGAATAAAGAAACTGTGAGATATATATATATATATATATATATATATATATCACACACACACACACACACACACACACACACACACACACACCATAAAATATTAATCAACATTAAAAGAAAATAAAATTATGGCATTTTCATGTAAATGGATGGAGTTGGAGAATATTATGCTAAGTGAAGTAAGCCAATCTCAGAAAAACAAAGGTGAATGTTCTCTCTGATATGTGGATGCTGATCCATAATGGGGAGGGCACATGGGAAAAATGGAGGAACTTTGATTGGGCAAAGGGTATAAAAGGCCTAGCCCTTTAAACTAAAGACTTCAGAAATCCTTTTAACACACTACATTTATTTCATAATTTAGGAGGGCAGTGTATGCCTAACTATGACATGATGGAACTCACATGGTAATTAGGACAAGCCTGAATAGCAAATTATTTTCATTGTTTTCAGTACCAATGTCACATCTATTATATTTGTCATGTCCCAGTGTGTTAGTTAGCTTTCTGATACTGTGATAAAATACATGAGAAAATAACTTAAAGGAAAAAATATTTATTTTGGCTCATAGTTTTAGGTTTCAGTCCATGGTTGGCTGTATTCTTTGTTTCCAGGCCTATGTTGAGGCAGAATATCATGGCCGAAGGGTGTGGCAGAGCAAAGCTGCTCACCTCACAGCAGATGGGAAGTGAAGAGAAAGAGAACAAGTGGGAGAAGAAGGGGCCAGGGACAATACATGCCCTGTAAGGGCATGTTCCCAGTGACCTATTCTTACAATTATGCCTCATCTCCTTCAGTTTCCACCACCTCCCAATAGTCCATTCAATTATTAATCTGTCAATGATTTAACCCATTGATGAAATTAGAACCTTCATTACCCATTTTCCAAAAGCACCACTGCTGAGCATTGCATATTGAGGACCAATCCTTTCACATATGAACCTTTGTGGACCATAATACTTAGTGACCCAAAGGAATTTGCCTCTGCCAAACCCAGATTCCACAGATGGAGAAATAGACTATTCCTTGATGTGAGCAGCAGTAAAGTCACACTGAGTGGAAGAGTGCCCTCAGGGGTGAGAAGAATGCTTTGCCACATTTGCAAATCAATGCACATCATTTGACAGACGTAAAGGTATGGAAGAACACATGGCAAACTGACAACACTGTCCACTTCAGGGAGAGAGCCAGCGAAGGAGACAACATTTCATTCACTATTATTTGATGTATACCAAGCATGCATTTAGTAAACATGAAAATGATGGTGATTATAGTTCTGTCATCAAAAATTGTTATAGACCCCTTAATTAGCATTCAGAATAGTAGAAAATAGAACACACACAAATAAAGCAATTTTGTCAATATCTTAGCACTAGCAGAGAAGGAAACCAGATCAAGAAGTGACTTCACTGAATGAGTCAGAAGACTGTTTTGCAGTTTCACAGCTCACAGATTGCTTTTCACCTTCTAATGCTCAGTTTCACTTTCAAATGTCAGAAGCCACCCTTCACGAAATGCACTTCTCAACCTGTTGCCTTCGCTTGTAAAAAAATCTTTAGTTTTTTCAGTTAGCACTAATGGATGAAAGGACATTCTCTGATCTTTTCACCAAGAACCAGTCATTTAAATCCTTGTATGGGATCCAATTTAGTAATAAGAAATGAACAGTACTCATCAAAATTTGACTAGTACTCAAAATTTGCAAAGAATTTGATCAGATATCCTTTCCTACTTTGGATGTTCTTAAGCCTGGAAAAACTAATATAATGATTATTATATCTATATTAATCTAATATCATAATGCTCTCAGTTTGCTCATTCTTTCCCTCCGTATTATCTTTTTTTTTCGAAAAATTATTTCATGTGTGCTGAATTTTAAAAAAATATATTTTAGTTGTTTTTTTAATTTTTATGTGGTGCTAAGAATCGAACCCAGTGCCTCACACATGTCAGGCAAGTGTTGTACCACTGAGCCACAACCCCCGCCCCTCTCTTTGTATTCTTTTCACTTCTGTCTCAATCGAAGGAATTTGGAATGCCTATTATGTAACAATGCTTATGACACACCCAAGTTTTATTCTGCAGCTTGCTCTGTGGACACTACTTTTTCACTGGATGCTTTATTATGACTTACTTTGATACTTCTTCAGTGGACAGAGCAGATTACAGTAGCAAAATATTTGGTACCGAAGCATTAAGAGGATCACATCTTGCATTGTCCACTCAGGCCTAAAAGAACTTCTGAAGGAATTCATCCTCAAGAGCTGGTCTTTGAGAAGCAGCACACAGTTGCTCTCTCTGCTCAAAGGCCAAGTAATAACAAACCGCACATACTGCCCTAAAACAGGAACATCCAAAGGTATGCTGCACCAGACAGTAAGATTTCCATCTACCAGTTCATCAACCCCAAAGTCTTTATTTCTGATCTCACTGAGTCATTTTGGAAATAATGCACATAAAAGTCATTTGATCTTATAGAAACATCTAGGAAAATGGGTGATTGCTCTGTATGGATTTTATGACTAAAATTTCTCCATCCAATTGAATTCAAAAGAAAATTGGCTAAAAATAAAAAATTCCAGTCATTGTATTTTTAAATGTATAAATAATTTCTGTACATTGTGAATTTATTTTATTTTTTATATTACATTTCCTTTTAAATCTTAAGTTATTTGACTCAGGAATAATCTTATTGTATTTCTTTGCAAATGTTAATTTAGTTTTTAGCATTTTTAAT
Organism: Ictidomys tridecemlineatus; assembly: GCF_052094955.1. Lineage (NCBI taxonomy): Eukaryota > Metazoa > Chordata > Mammalia > Rodentia > Sciuridae > Ictidomys > Ictidomys tridecemlineatus. The sequence goes on along the minus strand of NC_135486.1, from coordinate 7,011,964 downwards.
AATATTTTAAATCTTATAAAATCATTTTAAATTCATTGGTAATATTTTCAGGAATTAAAAAAATTGTTTCCTTGTATGAATTATCCAAAGTAAATTGGTACAAATGTATATAAAGTGTCTAGCACTTGTTCACTATTGCAGTTTGGATGTGGAATATTCCCTAAAGTTCATGTGTTGAAGGCTTAGTCCCTGGTGCAGCACAGTTCAGAGGTTGGCTTTGGGAAAAGTGACAGATAGGACCATTAGGGCACTGACCTCATCAATGGATGAGTTTACTGCCAAATGGACTATCAGGAGATAGGGCCCAGATGAAGGATATGTAGTTTCTGGGGGTGTGCCTTTGGAGGACATACAGGCCCTTCCTCTCTTTCTCTGTGCTTCTTGGTCAGCATGAGGTTCTGCCTCACCTCAGGCCTAAAGCAATGGAGCCATCCAACCATGGAGGGAACTTCTGAAACTGTGAGCCAAAATAAAACCTTACTCCTTTTGAGTTGCTATCTCAGGTATTTTGTCACAGCTATAGAAAGCTGACTAACATACTCCCATACTACTAATTTCTCATACTTTTAAACTTTTAAAAACATATTTAGAAGCTATTTTGTTCACTTTTTAAGATATACAACCATGTTTCTTGACTCTTTTTTTTATAAGTTAAGGAATTGCAACAAATCATTCTTTATAAAGAAGAGAGCAAACCCTACAAAAATAACAAATGAATGCTGATTTTTCTTTTCTTCTTGTCAAATATTTATGAAAAGAGTAGCATGGTTTAGAATTTTGTTTTACCATTCAAATGAAAAAAGAAATATAAATACTTTTATATCATTTTTTGTTAATTTAGTTTTCTACTAATCATAGACATTGTGCCATTCACCCTGATTTCAACAGTTGTTTTCAACCAATTTACTTTCAGAAAATCATACTTCATCAGCTAAGTCTTAAAACAGAGTCACTTTCCAAGCTCAAAACATTTGGAAATGGTTTCTTGCATTCTTTCTGTAGTCTTGTTATTTACTGCATGGAAACACTTTTTCATCATTTGGCAATGATGCCTATGTTAATGAGAGTCTCATGAGAAAGCCTACTCCAGACTACACTGAACCTTGGAGGTCTGTTTCCCTGAAATGCTTGGAAGTCCTTTGGAACATCAGTCAGATTCATTCTTTCAGTTCTCTAGCCTTTTAAAATTATCTTTTCATGGGAGTCATGGGAGTCTGCTAAAGACATCCTTTCTTCCTGTCTGCTTCCTGCGCAGCTTCTCCCCCGAGGTTTCTGCCTTGTAACACAAAGAAGGTCAGTTAGGATATGGAAGCATAAATCATGAGACAGCAGGTGAAGAGCCAAAGGCCAGCCTTGCTCTTCATCATGTAAATATTAAAAATAGCTACAAGAATTCCATGCTTTTGTTGACAAAGCTCAGGCAGTCTGAGAGAAAAGCTTTCTGGCTTAAGCCTACCTCTACGGGTCCAAAAAACCTCACTGTCCTCCAGCTAAGCAGGCAACTATTCTGGGGTACATTCGTCATCAGTATCACCACAATAATTTTGAAAATGACCTTTACTAGTATCTCTATGCCTTGGGAATACCCTCATTCCCGGAATCACATGCACATTAGCACTGGTGGCTTCCTCCTCCTCATTAACCATCAAGAAGGCATATATGTTATCAGCCTTGGGAAGGAAAGGTTTCCTCAACAGACTTGTCATATGAGATTTTCCCAGTGGACCTGATAATGCAACTTCTGAGATCATGTTGCTCAGGCTTGGAAGTCAACAAACTAAGAGCAGACAGGATGGTACAGGTAAAAGAGCTAGCTTGTTAGTCAGTGACCTGCTAATTCTTACTATTTGATATCCTACTTTTCTCTCTAGATGAATCTCTTGAGATATGTGTATATTCCCCTTTCTCTCTGGTTTTCTAGTACTTGATTCAATAATATATAATCCTTTTTCTTCTTGGTGTGGGTTTCTCCAAAGGTAGACACTCACACCAGTAGCTTGTTGGGGAGGTCAACAGAGAATAAAGAAATGAGTCACAGTCCCTCTATTATTATCCACCCCTTTTACTCTGTTCAGAAGCTGTATCCTGGGCTGGGCACAAATGAGAAGGAAAGTGCCCCCCAAGTGCCCCCCACCCAGCTCCCAGTCGAGGGCTATGGCTTCACTCTGGGAGGAGTAGACTACCTGTGTTCCCTCTACCCATGTTGCAGAAGGTGTATGCCTACAGATCTGAGAAGAGTAAGGCTCCCTTGCCCCACTCATCCCTCACTCATGGGATAGTAACTCTGCTCTGAGCACGGTGGGTCAAAATACAAGTGGCCCATTACTCTTGTGTAGCTCACTATCAGGACAGAGGTTCTATACAGTGAGGGGAAAGTTGACAACACCAGGGGATACGAATATGTGCTGCCAAGTACCTGCTCTCAGGGAGGAGAGAGGGGACCCCAGCTCTGGTTCATTGGTACAGAAGTTCTGCCCAGGAGAAGAGGAGGGCTATGAGGAAAGAGCTCCATAACTCCACCTGAAGGGACTGTCACTAAATTTGGAAGAGAATTTTATTCCAAGGCCATTGTCAAAAATCAGTGAAGAACTGGATGGAGATCCATTGAACTGACACTATATATCCATTGTCATAATAGCAACATGACTATGAAAATATAAAGTCAGCGCTGCAGGTAATTTGCTTCTTAAAAAAGAATGCATGTGGGAGTCATCACAGTGAGCCCATTTTATAGACTTATTCCCTTAACCTCATGTTCCCACCATTTGCATTTGTTTCCTATCAAAACCACTAAGAAGATAATTTAAAAATATTATTTAAAAATCATTAAGGGTTCTAAATGTTACACTAGAAAATATCCTCTTACTATAAAATGATAGCAAAAGAAGAACTAAGATGGGGAATAACAAAGGATATAAAAAACAAAAAGTGGGGGCTGGGTGGTAGCTCAGTGGTACAGTGCTTGCCTAGCATGTGTGAGGCACTGGGTTCAATTCTCAGCACCACATATCAAAAAATAAAATACAGGTTCATCAACAACTAAAAAAATATTAAAAAGAAAAAAAAAGAATGGCAGATGTAAATTAAACCACATCAACAATAACATTAAATGTCAATAAATTAATCAAGAGGCAAGATCTATCAGATTGGATTAGAAAATCCAACTGTAAGCTATCTACAGGAGATATAATTTAGATTCAAGATAAAATTAAGTTAAAAATAGAAGTATAGAAAAATTTGACATCCTGTAATATTAGCCAAAAGAAAGCTTGAGTAGACTATCAGACAAAATACAGCTGGGGGTGTAGCCCCACGGGAGAGTGCTTGCCTAGAGGGTGTGAGGCTGTGGGTTCAATACCTAGCACCAAAAAGAGAAGCAAAATAGATTTTAAAACAAGATATTACTAAAAATAACAGAGAACTTGTATAATGAAAAGGTCATTTTATTGGGAATATATTGTGAAAACATAATCCCTTAACAACAGAGTCCAAATTACATGAAGCCCAAACTGAAAGAACTAATGACAGAAAAACAATTCAAAAATAATCATTAAAGACCTCAATATTCACTTTAAATTATGAATAAAACAACTAAACCAAAGATCAACAAGGTAATAGAAAGTCTTGAACAAGACTATAAAATAACTAAATCCAACAAACATCTATACAAACTCCACCCAGTGATAGCAGAAGTCTTCTGTAACACATATGAAACATTCTCCTATATAAACCAAAAAAAAAGAGTTGGGAATATAGTGCAGTGGTTAAGTATCCTTGGGGTTAAATACCCAGTACCAAAAATAAATAAATAAATAAAATTAGAATTTAACAACAAAGCAAAGTTGAAAAATACACAAATATGTCAGAAATACTTAAATCACCTGAATAAACAACAAATCAAACGGGGAAAAAAAAACATAGTTAGAGAATACCTTGATAACTAAAAATGGCAACAAGCACACCAAAACTTATTGAATACAGTTAAAGAAGTGCTCAGGGGGGATTTTAAACAAATAAGAAAGATCATAAATCAATAAACTAATTTTCCATAGTAACAAACTAGGAAAAAAAGCAAACTAGACCCAAGGCAAGCAAAGGAAAGAAATAATAAGGATTAGGGCAAAAGTAACTAACATAATGAATTCAAACAAAAGTCTGGGAATGTAACTTAATGGTATAGCACTTAACCTAACATATGTAAGACTGTGGGTTAAATCCTAGTGCTGGACAAAAAAAAAAAAAAAAGAATAAACAATAGAGATAAAGAATGAAATCAAAAGTTGGTTCATTAAAAAGATAAACATAATCGATAAATCTTTAGCTGGGATGACCAAATTAAAAAAAAGAAAAAAAGATTTAAATTACAAATTAGTATTAATTATCAAAGTGAGGACTTCCAAACTTCCAGAAATAAAAAGAACTGTAAGGGACTACTATGAATAATCATATGGAAACAAATTAGATAACCAAAATGAAATGGCAAAATTCCTAAAAAATACAAACTACCAAAACTGACTCATCAAGAAGTTAAAAATATGAATAGAGCTATAACAAGTAAAAAGGTTTAATTAGTAATTTTAAAAGCTTTCAAGAAGTAATCCTAAGGACATAAAACTTCACTGGTGAATTCTACCAAATATTTAAGAATTAATACCAATTCTTTACAAACACTGCCAAAATATATAATTGGAGGAACATTTCCTAACTTGAGTCCAAAAATCACCCTTATATCCAAACCAGACATGGGAATTAAAAGAAAAGAAAACTACAAATTATATTGAAAATTACTAGAAGACAGGAAATAATTAATATCTGAACCAAATTTAAATAAATTGAGAATTTTTTTAAAAATACAAAGTATCAATACAACAATTGGTTCTTTAAAAAAAAAAAAGCTTGATAATCCCTTACCCAAACAAACAAAAAGAAAGACCCATATCAACAAAAGTAAAGATGAAAAAAGAGATATTCACACAGACACTTCTGAAATCTAAAGGATCATTAAAAATATTTTGAAAATTAATTCTCCAATAAGCTGGAAAATCTAGAAGATTGTAAATATCTTCTAGACACATATGACCTATCCAAATTGAATAGTGGGAATATATAAAACCTAAACAGACTACTGTCAAACAATGAGCCTGAAGCAGCAAATAAAATTCTAACAATAACAAAAGCCCAAGATCACATGGATTCTCAGTTGAGTTCTTCCAGACCTTTAAAGAAGACCTATCATGCTCCTCAAATTATTCCATGTAATGGGAAGGGAAGAAATACTCATAAATTCATTCTATAAAACCAGTATCATCCTGACTCCAAAACCAGTCAAAGACACATCAAGGAAAGAAAACTACAGACCTATATCCCTGATGAATGAACACAGACACAAAAGTTCTTAATAAAATGTTGGCAAACTGCATTCAAAAACACATTAAGAAAACAGTACCCTATGATCAACTGTGTTTCATTCCAGGGATGCAAGGTTGGTTCAACATATGCAAATCAATAAATGTAATTTACCACATAAATAGAATTAAGGACAACAATCACATGATTATCTCAATAGATCCAGAAAAGGCCTTTGACAAAATCCAGCACCCATTCATGTTAAAAATGCTGGAGAAACTAGGAAGAAAGGCTATATACAATTCAAGGCTAACATACAGAAGGGAGAAAAACAGGAAGCATTTTCTCTAAAATCAGGAGCAAGACAAGGATGTCTACTTTCACCACTCCTATTCAACATAGTTCTTGAAACTCTAGCCACAGCGATCAGAAAAGAAAAGGAAATTAAAGAGACACAAATAGGAAAAAAAGAAGTACAATTACCTTTGCTGAATACATGATCCTATATTTAGAAGATCCAAAAACTCTACCAGAAGACTTCTAGAGCTGATAAATTCAGCAAAGTAGCAGGATACTAGGTCAACATACATATATCAATAGTTTTATTATACTCCAATAATCAATCAGCTGAGAAAGAAATCAGGAAAACTACTGCATTCACAATAACTTCAAAAAAAGAAAAGAAAAAAAAAGAAAGAGAAAAAATCTTGGGAATAAATCCAGCTATGGAGGTGAAATGGTAAAACACTTCTACAATGAAAACTATAACATTGAAAAAAAAAATAAATGGAAGAAAACCTTAAAAGAGGAAAGGTCTCCCAAGTTCTTGGGTAGACAGAATTAATATTGTCAAAATGGCCATACTACCCAAAGTGTTATACAAATTCAATGCTATCCCATCAAAATACAAATGACATCCTTCATAGAACCAGAAAAAAACAATATTGAAATTCTTTTTTTTTTAGAAAGAGAGAGAGAATGTTTCAATATTTATTTTTTAGTTTTTGGTGGACACAACATCTTTATTTTATTTTTATGTGGTGCTGAGGATCCAACTCAGTGCCCCGCACATGCCAGGTGAGCACGTTACCGCTTAAGCCACATCCCCAGCCCATAAAATTCTTTAGAAGAATAAGAGACCCAGAATAGCCAAAGTAATCCTGAGCAAGAAGACCAATGCTGAAGACATCACAATACCTGTTCTCAAATTGGGTAATTTGAACTACTGTATCAAATTATATCCAGAGCTGTCTTAACAAAAACAGATGGCACTGGCACAAAAACAGACATGAAGACCAATGGAACAGAATAAGAAACACAAAGGCAAACACACATAGATACAATTATCTGATACTCAGCAAAAGTGCCAAAAACATGTTGGAGAAAAGATAACTTTTAACAAATAGTGCTTGGAAAACTGGATATCTAGATGTAGACAAATGAAATTTGATCCCTATCTTTCACTCTGTACAAAAATCAATGCAAAGTGGATCAAAGACCTGAGAATTAGACTAGAAACTTCAAATCCTAGAGGAAAACATACGCTCAACACTAACCATATTGGTACAGGCACCAACTTCTTAACAAGACCCCTAAAGCTCCAGAAATAAAACCAAGGGTCAATTACAGGAATGGCATCAAATTAAAAATTTTCTGCATAGCAAAGGAAACAATTAAGAATGTGAAGAAAGAGCCTAGAGAATGGGAGACAACTACTCCAGCTACTCCTCTGACAGGGTATTAAAACCAGAATATAAAGAACTCAAAAAACTTAACATCACAAAACCAAATACCCCAACCAATAAATAGGCAAAAGAACTAAATAGACATTTCTCAAAAGAAGGAATGCAAGTGGCCAACAATTATATGAAAACATATTCAACATCCCTAGCAGTCAAGGAAATGCAAATCAAAACTACATTGAGATTTCATCTCACTTCAGTTAGAATGAAAATCATCAAAAATAATCCTCAGCACCACATAAAAAAATAAAGGTATTGTATCCAAGTACAACTGAAAAATAAATATTAAAAAAATAATAATAATGCTGGCAAGGATGTGTGGGGGAAAAGGTACACTCAAATATTATTTGGGGGACTATGAATTAGTACAGTCACTTTTGAAAGCAGTATGAAGATTCCTCAAAAGACCATTATGACCCAGTTATCCTACTCTTTTGTATTTTTCCAAAAGAACCCACATTGGCATGCTATATTGATATAGGCATATCGATGTTTATAGTAGTACAACACAATAGCTAAGTTTCCAAACAAGACCAGGTACCTGTCCACAAATGAATGGATAAAGAAAATGTGGTATATATACATGTGGAGTTTTACTCATCCATAAAAAAGAATGAAATTATGGCATTTGCTGGTAAATGAATGGAACCAGAGAACATTATGCTAATTGAAAGAAGCCAGACTCAGAAAATCAAGAGTCAAACGTTCTCTCTCATATGTGGAAGCTAGAACAAAATAAGGGGGGAACGAGAGCAGTGTGGGAAAGACCCCATGAAAATAGAAGAAACAACAGTACAGAAGAGGAGGAAGACAGAGGGGGAGGGAGGAAGGTTCAAGAAAAGTGGAAGTGCTGGGCACTGAAATGAGGAAAAGTACACTCCAAGCATGTAAGATCAAGTCAAAATGACACCCAATATTATGTATAACTCTAGTATACAAATAAAAAAACTAAAAAACAAAGAAAACTACAGACAAGTATCCTTCTGTAATATGGATGAAAAAAAATTCTCAAAAGAAAAGCCAATCCAGTAATATTTAAAAATAAGTGTATCCTACAACCAAGTGGGAATTATCCACGGAATGCAAGCTAGAATAAATATAAGAAAATCAATGTAATACAACAAATCTATAGCCACTCAGTGGTTGATTACCACCAGGTCAAGATAAAGGACAGTGAATCCTGATGGGTATGGGGCTTCTTTTTTGGAGTGAAAACATGTTCTAAACCTGAACTATCATAATGATTGCATAACTCTGTGAATATACTAAAAACTACTGAAATGTTAACCTTAATGAGTGAACTTTTAGTATGTAAATTATATCTCTATAAAGATGTCAAAAGACAACAGAACATAAATCATTAGTTTGATCATGTTATTTACTGAAAACTAATGAGCATTCAATGCATTTAAAAAGTACTTTCAGAATTTAGTTCTACACATTTTTCACCACCACCACCACCACCCCCAGGTCCAAAGGACTGAAGTGACTTTCCAAAAGCCTACACTAATTAGCTGCTGATAGATTCTTTGAGTGAACTTAATTTAAATAAATTCACAAAATATGCTGAGAACATGGAATGTACTAGATATTCTGATAGATATAGTAGTGGATAAACACATAAGACATGTTTAAAAACCTGGATTTAGAACACATTTATCAGAGCATCTGTTCTTAAATGACTATAATGTATTTTATGACTTGAAATTCAAGTCACATTTATAGTTAAAATGTTCTTAGAACACCATAAGCTTTATCATCTGCTAAATATTGTCATTTATGAATTATTTATGATGATCATCTATGTATAAAAATTTTATATTGTTGTACACTGTTTCCACTTTTTAAAAAATTATTTAACACCATAAATGTTTTACTAACTATACCTGGTTAAAAATAATGAGTTGTTAACATACTCAAAAGTTCTAGACAATTCTTTCTCTGATAATTTCTATTTTAAGAATTATGATTCTAGTCTCTGAGATATAGGCTGAGAATAAATTATGCCCACTAATAATTAGGAAAGTTGTGATCAGAATAGTAATTAATTATTCAACATAGCTGGGTATTGATTTGTGTCTAATTCTCCTGGTTCAATCTCTTTTGCTCTTTTAAATATCTTCAGTACCGAAGGCCACACTCATAGGAAATCAGGTGGAATTACATATCTGAAGTTATTTCTAGATCACATGACCTAAGGAAGAACACAGCATGTACTTAAAATAACAGTGTCAGGGGATGGGATTTTGGCTCAGCGGTAGAGTGCTCACCTAGCATGTGTGAAACACTGGATTCCATCCTCAGCCCCACATATAAGTAAGTAAAATAAAGGTATTGTGTCCGCCTACAACTTAAAAGGGTATTTAAAAAAAGTGTCAATTGATTGTAGGAAAAGACAAGATCAAGGGACATATTCAATGGGCAGCTTGGGCTGGAGACGGAGAACCAGATTCTTATTTAGGGCTTTTTGCAAAGTCCTTGTGTAACCTGATTTAGCTATTTAAACTCTCCAGGACTTAATTTCCTTAATTTAATTTGCTTTTCTACATCCTATGCTTTTGAAATACAGGTGAAACTCACTCAGTATCTCCATTTTCTTTCCATGCTGCATGCTGCCTAGACCAACTCAGATTAGCGGCTCTAAAGAATTTTATTCATGTATGTACTTAGGAAAGCTATGCCAGATTCATTCCCCTGTCTTTCCTACTCCTGTGCCCCCTCCCTTCCCTTCATTCTCCTTTGTCTAATCCACTGAACTTCTATTCTTCCCTCCCCTGCCCTTGTTGTGCATTAGCATCTACATATCAGGGAGAACATCGTGTACATCCGCCAAGATTGGGATCCTTATTAGAATAAGATATACTTCATGTTTGTATAAATAAGCCAAAATAGACTCTACTATTATATGTAACTAAAAAAAAACACATTTTAAAAAACACCTTAATACAGATTCAGAATTTAGTTATACTTTTTTATTGTTATACTTTTTAAAAGTTATACTTTTTTAGTTATACTTTTTAAAAGTTATACTTTTATTGCCTTGTTTCATTTCTAAACAACACTTATTTTTAAAATGGCACTTACATATATATTTGAATATTCTACTTTCTACTTGTATGAATCAGTGAAAAAAACTTCCCACTATAGCTTTATTTGAAGTTCAAGTGACCATTTGGATTTTTTTTTTCATAGACTTTTTCAAAAGATGTTAGTACTTTGGTCAATTTAAAAGTGGCTTACAGGCTTCGTACCAGATGAAAGATCTACTTGTACTTTTTATGAATGATTACGTGCCAAGTAATAGTTTTTACAGGTGTGGGACCTTAACCTAACCTGTAAAATTCATATTTGACAATACTCTTGGAAGCCGTTATTCTGTAGATCAGAAAAAAGGTTTCTACACCTCTGATCTTGCTATTTTTTTTATTTCCTGAAATATAGTAGGAAGAACCAGAGGGACTTAGAACAATGATGACTTTTTATCAGAGGAATGAAAGACAAAGAAGGCTAATAAGCTATCTTATGAATTTCTGAGGTCTAAGAAGATAGGACCAAGGAGGTTGGGCTAGCACCGTCATTGATGGAGAAGAAAAGTTACTGGGAGAAGAAACCAGACAATATGCTAACAACAGATATTCTGAAAGAATTGCATCTGACCTGTTATCTGAGAATTTCCAGCATCTTGACTTTACCTAGCCATATGCTCATTAATTTGAAGCTCAAAAAAGGTTGAATATCCTTTACTTTTCATCAGTTTGTAAGTTTATAACTAGAACAAATTAATATGAGGCAAAATACAAAAAAAAATATCTGTCAGGCATAAGCATATTAGCAGTAGGACAGGCAGAGTCTGACTGCTAAGTACCAAACTCAAAACCCTAGAAGAGTTTTTACTTGCCTATGTAAAATCTTTTCCTCGTATTCATTAGTAAGCAAGCATTTATTAGGTGACATTAGGTGTGAGAAGCAAACTCAGTATCTAATCCAATTATTTGGGATGTGCTCTTATGTAATAAAAAGCTTTCCAAGGAGATCAATCCTGGCTTACATTCTTTTTAAAAAAAAACCTTGATTTTATTTATTTATTATTTTTTGTGGTGGTGAGGATCGAACCCAGGACTTTGCACGTGCAAGGCGAATGCTCTACCACTGAGTCACAACCTCAGCCCAATCCTGGCTTACATTCTTGAGGAGGGATTTGACTGCATAAAAATGAAGGTGAAATAGACTAAGTAGGATCTTTCTTCCTACATAGAGGGACTTTAAAAACAGATGAAGTTTTGAAATGGGGAGATAGCATATTCTGGAATCTTCAGCTTCTCAAAGATTCTTTGTCCCCTCTTCTGCTTAGTAGGGCCTAATGAACTGAGTCCTTCTGCCCTCTCTTCTTCCGCTTCCCTCAAAGCCTATACACCATTTCAAAAAAATGGAAATATAGTTCATTGACATCTTTGAAGTTAGGATTGATATCCTTGAAGACAGGGTTCCTACTCTAGCAGTATTAGTACATTATTAACCCTTACTTCTAATTGTGAACAATAGCTTCTTCTCTACTGCTAAGCACCAAAAAACTCCAGGCAGCAGTCAAGAGGTGATGTGATCTGAGGTGGATGAGGCAGGGAATGGGAAAGGAGCCTTCCAGTTAAGTCCTTTCCACTCCTTCAGAAATTCTGGAATTGGAGGAAATGACCAGGGATATTCTGCCCCAAGAGGGCAATATTGTCAACTGTAAAACGGGCTGGGGTTGTGCACAGCCATTTCACAAAGACACTAAAGATGACCATTTGAAAGTTTGTGTAAGAAAAGGAGGGAGTCTGACTGTGTCAGGAAGGCAGAATATGTGTTGATGTTAGTTTAAAATTCAGGAGGAACTCCTTTCCCTTTTGGAAACTGCTTGAGGCTTCTAAGAACCATAGTCTGCATCTCCACAGCCAGATCACATCAGCACTCCCAGAAATGGTGAGAGCCTGCTCAGGAAGATGCACTCCCTGAACTGCTCAGCACCTCTTCCCTTAGCACCTGCACACTTCTAGAGAGGTGAGAATGAGCTGACAGCTTTGGAAGTTCAAGCTCACACCCCTGTCCTTGCCTTATTTACCTTCTCTGAGCTGCATTGGAATCTCTTCTCTTCTGTACTTTTTACTGTTTTTTTCTCACATTTGAGGTGGAAGTACTCACTAAAGCCAATCTATTCTCTATGGGTATAAAATTGGGCAGTGGTGAGATAACAGCAGAACTGAAACTTGAAACTGTGGACAGGCTCACTTTTCTGGAGTTGAGTCTGCGGTTCAGACTTTCAGTGTGTTGTCAACACTGTACTCTGTAACTGGCAGAATCTGTTTCCTTCCCAGTATTTTCTTTTCCCAGGGGAGAGAAAAGCAACTTGAAAACTATACAACCCTATTTGTTCTGGTGAAGAAGTGTAAAGTGGTTAAACTGGAGATCCAATAATAAGAAATGTGACTTGATGATCACCAAGGCACTCCTAATGCTGGTGATTTCACAGGCACTGGCTCTGGGGGTGAGAAATTCCTGCTGAGGGTGAGGGAGTAAGGCTCAAAGCACATGATTTTACTAGTGGGATGGTGAAGACTTGCCCAGAAGGTAGCTAATACCTTCTACCCATACTTTCCCATGAGGACAACATTGCTATCCTCCCTCACCTACTTACCTCTCTATGGGATGATCTTTATTTGTTTTGTCTGACTTTCCTTACTAAAGTATTAGGTCCGGACAAGGCAGGAATTGCTTCCTTCTAATTCATTAGTATATCCCTAAGACCTGGCAAAGTGTCTAATACAGTAGGGGCTCAAAATATTTGTGAATGAATGAATTGATGAGTAAAGGAGAATCACTTTAGAGATATAGACTAGGTTAAGGTCAAGGGAGAATCTGGTCCTGGTCTCTTGGTTAGCTCCTTTATGTATCCTGCCCCCAACTTTGCATAAACACTGTAGATAGAAATACATATGTGAGGCTTCAAAAATAAATAAATGAATGAAGAAATAAATAAATAAATAAATAAATACTTTGTAGGGATTCTGACTGTGGAAATATACAGGGAAGTGTTCCTCTGGTGAGCAAACTCCTGGGAGGCAATAGGCATTCTGAATGCTTAGGAATGCCCTGCAGTTTCTCCTAGGAACTAGTAAGATAACTAATACATGTGCAATATCTAGCTGCTGTGGCAATGCCCTGCATGAGGAGGCTCTGTGCTAGAGTCTTATCAGATCTCAGGCATAGCTCCTAGGAATAAAGGAACTTGCTTGCTAGATAACTAGTTTCACCAAGCTCCAGCATTCTAGATTTGCTGGCCTAACAGTAACTTCAAACAATGGACTGAGAGCTACACAAAGCTCCTAACATTGCATACTGTAAATGTAGAATGTAACTGTAAAATAAGCAAACTTACTGACACAATAAACAGTAATGTAGCTATAGCACTAATGACCTACTGTAACCTATTGGTATAAGTAAATGGGGCCACATGGATATGCAGGCATCTTTCACCTCTGCATTTTGTCTTTGTGTCTCTTTTTATATTCCCATAGAATACTTTGAGTCAATCTAACAAGAACCACAATGAAAACTACAGAATATTAAAGAAGGTCATTGAAGAAGACCTTAGATGATAAGATCTCCCATGCTTTTGGATAGGCAAAATTAATATTGTCAAAATGGCCATACTACCATCACATATTTAATGTAATTACAATTAAAATCCCACTGTCATTTATTATAGAAATATAAAAAGCAACTGTGAAATCCATTTGGAAAAATAAAGAGACCCAGATTAGCCAAACCAATCCTTAGCAAGAAGAGTAAAGCACGTGTCATTACAATAGCAAACCTTAAACTATACTATAAAGTTATAGTAACAAAAATGGCATGGTATTGGCACCAAAATATACTTGTAGACCAATGGTACAGAACAGAAGACACAGAGACAGACCCACATAAATACAGGTATCTCATACTAGACAAAAGCACCAAAAACATACATTGGTGGAAAAAAATAGCCTCTTTAATGAATGGTGCTGGGAGAACTGGAAATCCATATGCAGCAAAATGAAACTAAACTCCTATCTCTCACCATGTACAAAACTCAACTCACAGTGGATCAAGGAACTAGGAATTAGACCAGAGACCCTGCACCTAACAGAAGAAAAAATAGACCCCAAATCTCCATCATGTTGGATTAGGCCCCTAGTTCTTTAATAAGACTCCTAAAGTGGAAGAAATAAAATCAATAATTAATAAATGGGATTGATACAAACTAATAAGCTTTTTCTCTGCAAAAGAAACAGACAATGAGATGAAGAGAGCCTACACTTCAGGAGCAAATTTTTGCCACATGCACATCAGACAGAGTATTAATATCTAGGATATATAAAGAACTCAGAAAACTTAACACCAAAAAAACCAAATAACATAATCAATAAATGGGCCAAGGAACTGAACAGACACTTCTCAGAAGAAGATATATAACCAATCAACAAATATATAAAAAAAATTCAAAATCTCTAGCAATTAGAGAAATGCTAATCAAAACTAAGATACCATCTGACTCTAGTCAGAATGGCAGTTATCAAAAATACAAGCAACAATAAATGTTGGCAAGGATGTGGGGGGAAAGGCACTCATACATTGCTGGTGGGACTGCAAATTGGTGCAACTACTATGAAAAGAAGTATAGAGACTCTGTAGAAAACTTGGGATGGAACCACCATTTGACCCAGCTATCCCACTCCTTGGTCTATATCCAAAGGACTTAAACAAACAAACAAACAAACATACTACAGTGACACAGCTACATCAATGTTTATAGCAGAACAATTCACAATAGCTAAACCTAGGTGCCCTTCTTGGATAAATAAACGGGGTTATATATATACAATAGAATATTACTCAGCATTAAAAGAGAATGAAATTATGGCATTTTCAGGAAAATGGATGGAGTTGGAGGATATCATGCTGAACAAAGTAAGCCAATCCCAAAAAACCAAAGGCTGAATATTCTGATTAGTGTATGCTGATCCATAATGAGGGGACATGGGAAAAATGGAGGAACTTTGATTGGGCAAAGAGGGGGAGGAAAGGGGAGGGGCTCTGGGGACAGGAAAGATGGTGGGATAAGATGAATATAATTATCCTAGGTACATGTATGACTGCACATATGGTGTGACACTACATCATGTAGTGTCACAGAGAAATAAAAGTTGCAATTATATACAATGAATCAAAATTAAATTCTGTGATAATATATACCTAATTAGAATTAATTAACTAATTAAAAAATAAATACATATAAGAGATCATATGTACCAGGTATGAGGCCAGGAAGACTAGATAAAGCAACTAACTTCAGCACATCACATATCCGAGTAGATAAGCACATAGACTCAAGTACTGAGTACATGGCTGGCTACAAAATTAGCTTAGTGGTATGATCCTAGGCAAATTAGCCTCTTTGTGCTTCCGTTTCTTTGCCAATAAAAATATCAGGTTACCTCTTAATTGGGTTGTTGTGATAATTAAATGAGTAATATAAGTTGCATGCTTCATAAGAACAGGACTGGCATATCATAGGTGGTTTTCTATTATTACTTCTATAATTCTCATTTCTTATATTATGCCTCTAAGTCAAAGGAATTTTAATTTTTTGTGCTACAAAACTTTTGACAATCTGGTGAAACCTAATAGCCATTTATCCTAATAATGCTTTTAAAAATATAACAAACTATAAAAGATGACGAAGAAAACAAATTATATTAAATAAAATATACCAAAATATACTACATGACATCAAAGTGATATGAATCCTATTCAATAGAAATACCATGCCCCCTCAAAGAAAGAATGTGTATTACCATACTGTCTAAAGCTGTAAAATATACATGACAAGAAAATATATTATACTGAAATATATCAAAATAATTTTAAATTTGTGATATAGTAATATGTCTTCTTTATTACACAGTGACTAACAAGAAATACTGTTGGGATTCCAACTACCATAATTTTTAAGTAGTGACAAGCATAAACAATATTTCAGATTATTGGAAATGACAATGAAAATAACTGTTTCTATTAGTGACAAAATCACAGCCACCACTAATCCCAGGTGGTTTGGTATTGTCAATAATTGAAACAAAACTCATTTTCACTTAGAAATTACAGAAAGTGAAGATGGACTTATTTTTCCCATTGCAGTTCACAGATGCTCTGACAAAATCCACAGTAGAAATAACCCAAGTTAAGAACCTCTGCTACAGGTGCTGTTTTTAGCTCTGTGACAGCTATCCCAGGGTGGTTTGGCAAATACATTTTTAGAAATTAAAGTGATATGAATCCTATTCAATAGAAATACCCATGCCGCCTCAAAGAAAAAATGTGTTTTATCATACTGTCTAAAGCTGTAAAAGTTCAAAAGCAACTCAAATACCCATCAATAGGAATTCAGAAATAATTTTATTAATCTGTACATTATGAAAATTTACAAGTGGATTTTTGTTCTTTCATTAATAAGAAAACATGAAGGCTGAAAAATCTCTACATACTTACACCAAATACACAAAGTTAAGAGCATACATAGCAGTATCTCGTTTTTATAAAAAATACAGTTGTTTAGGTTTAATAGTTAACAGTGGCGCTCAGCTATGAGAAACTTCCACTTTCTATATATTCTGGTAAACTTTTTTCCCCCAATGAACGTGCATCTTGTAATTATTTTTTAAAATGGCAATGACTTTTTTTTGGCAGGGGGAGGGCTCTCCCAGGTGTCCTGGCATCCTCAAGTCTATATTTTAGTGACTATGTCGAAGACCAAACATCTCTATTACCACATGCATGCCTGCAAGTAGTCTCAGAGAGATGACTCTGGGGGTCTTCCCAGAATTCCTACATAAGACCATAATTATGGTTCCCAAGCCACAGTCTGTTGGTTTTGCTTTACTCAGATATGAGCTAGAATTTAATCTCAAAATCTTGACTGCTTTGTTTCAATCTACAAATATTTCCCATTCCCATGACCTACTATCTACCTGTTCTTTAGTATTGCTGATCCTTGTTGAAAACACACTCTTCAAACAATGTCTGGTTTCCCATTTCATGTTCTTTCTTCTGTGTGAAGCTTCCCAAGCTTATCTGTGCCTGGGATTGAGCCTCATAGCTTCAAATGCCCTTCAAGCCATCATCATCTGGCTACATTATATTTGAAGATCAGAGAATAAAGCAGACTTCAGCGTGGGGAGGCACTTAAGGGCACAGAAATTGTCTTTAAACGTCACCTTTGGCCAGGACCACACACACTAGCCCACACAGGACCCAAGCTCACAGTAGACCCAGTTCACCCCTCCACCAGTGGGCAGATACCTGCTGGAGCTCAGCCTCTGGCATAAAACAGCCTCTTCCGAACCGCAGAGTACTGCAGGAGTCCAGGCCACACCCAGATCTGTCCACATCAACTTGCGCAGGACCTTGGTCCAGGATGCAGTAGCATTCATTGAGGGACACCAGCAGGGTCTGGAAGCCCAACATCAAGGTGAGGTACAGGCAACTTGTACAGGTACTACAAGAATATAGGGAAGAAACTATAATTTCTAAGATCCACACTGAAATAAAGGAAGACACATAGACAACATGAAAAAACAAGGGAGGAAAGTGCCCCAAACAAACCAGGACACTATTATAACAGAACCCATGGACAGAAAAGTTAATGAAATGTCAGAGAAGGAGTTCAGAAGGCTAATAATTAAAGTGATCTGTGAATTAAAGAATGACCTAAATGAGCAAATACAGGCAAAAATTAATCACTCCAACAAAGAGATAAGAGAGCAAATACAGGTAGCAAAAGATTAAAGAGAGAAATAGATATGACTCTGAAAAAAAACAGAAATCCTTGAAATGAAGGATACAATAAATCAAAAAACTCAATAGAAAGTATAAACAACAGATCCCTTGGAAGAAAGAATGTCAGATAATGAGACAGAGTACACAATCTGGAAAATAAAGTTGATTACACAGTGAAGATAGTAAGAAACCATGAAGAGAACAGCCAAGAATTATGGGACACCACCAAAAGACCAAATCTAAGAGTTATCAGGATAGAGGAAGGGACAGAGTTTCAAATCAAAGGAATGCATACTCTCTTCAATGAGATAATATCAGAAAATTTCTCAAGCATGAAGAACGAATTGGAAAACCAAATACAAGAGGCTTACAGGACACCAAATGTACAAAATTACAACAGATATACACCAAGGCATATTACAGTGAAAATGCTTAGCATACAGAATAAGGATAGAATCTTAAAAGCTGCAAGAGAGAGGAATCAGATCACATCTAGAGGGAGATCAATTTGTATTTCAGCAGATTTTTCAACCCAGACCCTCAAAGCCAGGAGATCTTGGAACAACATATACCAAGCTCTGAAAGAAAATGGATGCCAACCAAGAATCTTATACCCAGCAAAACTAAGCTTTAGATTTGTGACGAAATAAAAATCTTCCATGATAAACAAAACTTAACAGAAATTACAACTAGAAAGCCTGCACTACAGAATATACTCAGCAAACTATTCCAAGAAGAGGAAATGAAAAAACAATGATGAAAATCAGCAGAGGGAGGTATTACACTAAAGGAAAATCTAATCAGAGGAGAAACCAAGTCAGATTAAATACCAAAAATAAACAAAAATAGCTGGGAATACAAATCATGTCTCAATAACAACTCTGAATGAGTTTAACATTCAATCAAAAGACATAGGTAGCACATTGGATCAAAAGAGAAAAAAAGACCCAACAATATGCTGCCTCCAAGAGACTCATAGTAAAAGACATCCAGAGACTGAAGGTGAAGGGTTGGGAAAATTCATATCACTCACATGGACTGCAGAAGCAAGCAGGGGTTTCCATCCTCATATCAAATAAAATAGGCTTCAAACTAAAGTCAATCAAAAAGGATAAAGAAGGATACTACATACTTCTCAAGGGACCCATACACCAACAAGACTTAACAACTATAAATATATATGCCCCAAACAATGGAGCATCTACATCCATCAAACAAACTCTTGTCAAGTTCAAGAGTCAAATTGACCACAACACAATAATTTTGGGTAATTTTAACACACCTCTTTCATCACTAGATAGGTCTTCCAAACAAAAGCTGAACAAAGAAACTACAAAACTCAATAATACAATCAATAACTTAGACTTAACTGGCATATATAGAATATTTCATCCTTCAACAAGAGAATATACTTTCTTCTCAGCAGCACATGGATGCTTCTCTAAAACAGAACATATACTATACCACAAAGCAAATCTTAGCAAATATAAAAAAGTAGAGATACTACCCTGCATTCTATCATAAGAGAATGAAATTAGAAATCAACAATAAAGGGGCTGGGGTTGTGGCTCAGTGGTAGAGCACCTGCTTAGCACATGCAAAGCACAGTGTTCGATCCTCAGCACCACATAAAAATAAATAAATAAAGGTATTGTGTCCAACTACAACTAAAAAAAATATTAAAAAAAGAAATAAGTGATAAATAAGAAAATCCACTCCAACACCTGGAGACTAAATAATATGCTACTGAATGAACAATGGGTTGCAGAAGAATCAAGGAGGAGATTTAAAAAATTTTAGAAGTGAATGAGAACACAGAATACCAAATATCAAAATCTTTGGGATACTATGAAAACAGTTCTAAGAAGAAAGTTCATTGCATGAAGTTCATTCCTTAAAAGAAGAAAAAGTCAACAAATAAATGAATTAATATTACATCTCAAAGCCCTAGAAAAAGAAGAACAAATCAACACCAAAAGCAGCAGAAGACAGGAAATAATTAAAATAAGAGCGGAAATCAATGAAATTAAAAAAAAGAAACAATTGAAAAAATTGACAGAACAAAAAGTTGGTTTTTTGACAAAGTAAATAAAATTGTCAGACCCTTAGCCATGCTAACGAAGAGGAGAGAGAAAACTCAAATCACTAACATATGTGTTGAAAAAGGAAATATCACAACAGACACTACAGAAATACAAAAGGTAATAAGAAATTATTTTGAAAACTTATACTCCAATAAAATAGAATATATTGAAGGCATCAACAAATTTCTAAAGTCATATAATTTGCCCAAATTGAATCAAGACGACATATACAATTTAAAAAGATCAATTTCAAGTGACGAAATAGCAGATGCCATCAAAAGTCTACCAACAAGAAAAGCCCAGGACCGGTTGGATACACAGCCAAGTTCTACAAGACCTTTAAAGAAGAACTAAAACCAATACTCTTCCATTTATTTCAGAAAATCGAAAAGAGGCAGCACTTCCAAACTCATTCTATGAGGCTAATATCACCCCGATTCCAAAACCAGGCAAAGACACATTAAAATAAAGAAAATGTCAGACCAATATCTCTAACAAACATAGATGCAAAAGTTCTCAATAAAATTCTGGCAAATCAAATAGAAAAACATATTAAAAAGATGGTATACCACGATCAAGTGGGATTCATTTGGTGGAGCATGGGCTAAGGGTAGGAAAAGAAGCTGTAAGATAAATGCTGTAGGAAGGATATCTTTTCAAACCAAATCTTCCTACTTCTACCACCCAGCCTCCTCGTGGTCCCTACCTCATGGAGTTGTTGGAGGATTAAAAGAGTTGCTGCTTAGAACTGTGACTGGTACTTGGTAAGTGAAATGTATGATTATAGAATTTCAAAGCTGTGAAGATGAGGCAGTTCTAGGCAGCAAATGACCCTGCTCTGAGAGGAAACAGAAGATGAGAAAAAGGAAGATGCATTAGAGAAAGAGGAAAAGGGAAAATACCAAGTGTTCTACTGGCCACAGGATCTCAAGTTTAAAACTTGATACTCTGAAATATATTGCTTTGCTCATGGCAAAACCTATTCTATGTAAGATGTGTGAATGTAAGTATATTTACTGAAGCATCAGGAAAATGAGGTTTTGGCTAATATTGGGGCAGTAACACTGATTTTGTTGATCTTAATTATGTGGGCACTTGAAAGTACTCACTTGGGCACAGATATCCACAGAACTGTCCAGCTAGGACTGAGAAAAGGGCAAGAGAATACAGGACTACAGGGACTGCATCCAACCTTATCATATCCCTGATGTCAGCTTGGCTGTATCAACATTTCAAAACTGGTACTATGGCCATTTGGCTCTTCTGCCCCTACATGTTACCATAACCATTTAGAACCATGTGAGTCTCTAGCTGGGTGAGGATGAGAGGAGCAACTGAAAGGTGCTGATCATCAGTTTCCTTGTTTGTGTTTTTCCTTCCTGACAATAATAGGCAACAGGGTCTGGGAAGTCAGTATATAAAAACAGCATGCTTCAGAGCATCAGTGTATCCCTGTGCCACTCTCACTCTAAATATTCGGCAGGAAATTTCAGCTGCTAAGACACCATCCACCAATTCTTTGTTTGCAGTCCCCATTCCCCACAAAAACCAGCCCTTCTCCAAGTTAAGTCATGTGACAGGCACTTTTGCCAAGTTAAGCCTGTCATGTGACAGCACTGATAGCTCCAAAATACATTCTCTCTATAGTTGTAGGCTGTGGATAATAATCTAGTACATAAGATGGAATTTATTAATATTTAGCTTCTTCTATGAAAATGTAACTACCCTAGTCTAAATAAAGTAATTATAATCATAAATTTTAATAATAATTAGCTAAATCTATCGAGCACTTATTATATTCTAGATGCTGTGCTGTGCGTTACATTTTCTAATCCTCATAAAATCTATAGACTATACAATATTATTCTAATTTTACAGATGAGAAAACTGAGACTTGAAAAATTAAGTAACTTGCTCAAGTTGTATAGCTAGTAAAAGGCAAAACTGGAATTTTCTTTCAAAGGGTCAAAATTTAGAGCTCTAAACCATCATTTTGTTTTGTTTTGTTTGTCTTTTT
Source organism: Ictidomys tridecemlineatus (assembly GCF_052094955.1). Taxonomy (NCBI): domain Eukaryota; kingdom Metazoa; phylum Chordata; class Mammalia; order Rodentia; family Sciuridae; genus Ictidomys; species Ictidomys tridecemlineatus. The sequence goes on along the minus strand of NC_135486.1, from coordinate 6,989,924 downwards.
AGTTATACATGACAGTAGAATCTATTTTGTCATATCATACCTAATCATCATTTTATTTTATTGTGAATTTTAATAATGTAGTATTAGAATGTGCAATAATATTCAGAAGCAATAGCCTTAAAAATATTCCTGTGTTTTTCAACTTGATTTTGTAGTTGCAAAGGTAGTTCAAAGAGTTCTCATGCCTTCCATCCAGTTTCCTGTAATGTTACATAACCACATTTCATTTATCAAAACTAGAAATTAACATTAATTCAGCACATAAACTACAGCCTTTATTATCGGGTTTCTCATTTTTTTCCACTGATGTCTTTTTCTGATTTCTAGATCCAATCCATTTAGTTGTTAGTCTCCTCCAATCTGCAGCAATCTTGTACTTCATTTGTTTTTCATGTCTTTAACAGTTTTGAAGAGTTTTGCTTGGGTTTTTTGCAGAATTTTGCCTTTTCCTGAGACATTATATAAGTAGAAACATTCAATATGTGGACTTTGGGATCTGGCTTTCTTCACAGAAAGACACATTTAAGAGTCCCTCAATTTGAACTTGTTGGGCATTTTGTCATTATTACTAAAGTTATGAATTTGAGATGAAAACTAAGACTGAGGGCAAATACCCTTTATATTACATCATATCAGTACATGGTAACAGCATGATTTATTATTGGTGACATTCACCTGATCATTTGGTTAAAATGATAACTGCCAGGCTTCTCCATTGTAAAGCTACTATTCCCACTTGTCCATAGTCCATTAGCAAGTTACTAAGTCCAAGCTACACTCAAGATCTGGGAATTGATCTCCACATCTCCTCGAAGAAGGAGTTTCAAAGAGTGTGGACAGAATTTTAAATCCAGCTGGGCACAGTGGCACATGCCTATAATTCCAGCAGCTCGGGAGGGTGAGACAGGAAGACAGTTCAAAGCCAGCCTCAGCCCAAAAGCAAGGCACTAAACAAATCAGTGAGACCCCATCTCTAAATAAAATACAAAATAGGGCTGGGGATGTGGCTCAGTGGTTGAGTACCCCTGAGTTCAATCCGTGGTACCAAAAAAAAAAAAAAAAAGACATTATATCCACCCCACCAAAAATTCATAATTAGAGGAGTTTGAAGCTATGCAAATATTCTGTTTCTCTTTTAAGTCTTGCACAGGAATTCTAGTATTCGGTGGACCTGCCTGCAGCAATTATTACCCTGGCTTTCTGGTGATGATTTTGTATTTCCCACATTGTTTCTACATTTATTATTTGAAAAATCTTCTTTAAGAAAGATTTGTCCATTCTCCCTCACTTGTTCATTCAATCATTTATATCAGCATATATTAAATCAGTACATATAAACTAGATGTTATATACTCATAGATATTTATTAACTTATTAAACTTTTTGTCTACAATTTTAAATTTGCAGTAAATTTGCAGGGGAGTTTCAGTTTCTCTTAATGCTATAATCTTACATTACCACAGTGTGTTTGCCAAAACTAGAACTTAATAATGGTATATCACTATTGACTAAATTTCAGACTATTTGGATTTTTACATCTTTTTTTCTATTAATGTCTCCTGCTGTTCCAGAAGCCAGTCAGAATGCCCTACTGCATTTCATTGTCATGTCTCCTTAGACCCTTAGCTGTGAGACAGATTGTCTCTTCTCAATCCCCTTGAGGAAGGCTGTGTCATACATTTGTAATACAGTTTGACTCATTTGACAAGGTCTGAAATTCATCCCAGGATATTCTAATTTCTTGACTGATTTGCATATAGTGAAGTTCATTCTCTGTGATGTATGGTTTTAGCAAAAGCACAGTGTGATATCCACCACCACGTACCATGCAGATCACCCCTATTCTTTTCCTGCACCGTTCATTTCTGGTCAATCTTCCCACTTCCTCAAACCTGTGAAAGCAATTTGTTTATGATTTTTGTCCTTTCAAGAATAAAATTTCAATGGAATCATACAATATATAGTCTTTGGACTCTGGTTTCTTTCACTTAGAAAAATCCATTTAAGATTTGCTCAGATTATTGCATGAATCAATAGTTCATTTGTACTGATTGAATAATATCCCTTTCTGTGAATGTACCACAGTTTGTTTATCCATTTACCTGATAAAGGACATCTAATTATTTTCCATTTTAAAGATTATTAGTAAAGCAAGAATTACAAAACATTTCATGTATGAACATATTTTGTGTGAACATATTTTCTTCAATTTACTTGGGCAAATCATTAAAATTATAATTGTTAGTTCAAAAAACAAGTGGATGTTCAACTTTATAAGGAACTTCATACTTTTCCAAAGTGGATATATAGTTTTGTATTCCCACCATTGATGAATGAGAGTTCCTATTGCTCTGCATCTTTGTTATCATTTGGCACTGTGGATTTTTAAAGACATTTTAATAAGTATGTAGGAGCACATTATTGCTTTGACTTGCAATTCTCTAATGACTAATGATATTGAACATTTTTCCTATGCTTAGTGACCATCTTCTTTGGTGAAGTGCATGTTCAAATCTTTTGACCATTTTCTTTTTAGATTATTCTCTTATTATTGAAATTCAGAGTTCTTTAGGAAATATAGTTACTTATCAGATATTTAATTTGTGAATGTTTTCTCCTGGTCTATGGGTTGTCTTTTCATTTGTTTACCATTATTTTTCAAAAAGCAAACATCCTAATTTTTGCTAAAGTTTAATTTATCAACTTTTTCTTTTATGGATTATGTTTTGGTGTCACTTTGTTGTCATATATAAGCTATTACAAAGTGTAAGGTCATGCAGATTTTTCTCTTATATTTTCTTTAGAGTTTTTAAATTTTAACCCTTTCATTTAAATCTATGATCCATTTCAAGTTAGTTCTTCTGTATGGTGTAATGTAGCTTCACTTTTTACATTTAAGAATAATCAATTGCTCTAGACTTTATATTTTAAAATATTAGGTTTTTCTTTTTTAATTAACTTAGTGTCTTTTGTTGAAATTCAATTTACTATATGTAAATAGGTATATTTTTCTAAGTTCTATCATCTGTACCATTCCTTTTTGTATTTCTTCATTACTGTAGCTTTATAACTACATAATTCTTAAAATCAGGTATTAGGAGTTCTCCAATTTTGTTCTTTTTAAAAATTGTCTTTGCTATACTACCTTTTTTGTATTTACATGAAAATTTTAGAATGAGCTTGTCGATTTCTATTTTTTAAAAAACTTGCTGCAATTTGGATATAGCTCTGAATTGACAGATCAATCTTTAGATAAGTGATGTCTTAAAAATATTGAGTCTTCTGATCCAAAACAGGATATATCTGTCTACTTACTTAGATTTCTTTAATTTCTCTGAAACTGAGGTATTTCTTAAAGATACAATATCAATAAGTGGCAGTTAAAGTCCACACACACACACACACAAAAAAAAAACATTTTTTTCCAAGAGCAATTAGAGTATCTAAGGTAGTTTAGAATAGAGATATATATATATATTATACACATCTTTCAAAATTCTCTCAGGTAAGTGTAGTTTAGTCATTCCTAGATGACTCTGTCACTCAGAGAATATTAATTGTTATGCAGTGCATTGTTTAAAATAAATAAACCAAAAAAGCATGTGCTTTTTAAAAAATATTTATTTATTTATTTATTTTAGTTTTCTGCAGACACAACATCTTTGTATGTGGTGCTGAGGATCGAACCTGGGCCGCTCACCTGGAGCGCACTACCACTTGAGCCACATCCCCAGCCCAAGCATGTGCTTTTAAAGTAATCTTTTCATTAATAGTAGGAAAAATAAAAGAAATTATGATATTTAAAAGAGCAAGTTTCAATTAAATGGAAAATAAACTTTAAAAAGATACTTAGTTCTCAGTGATGCTAAAATACTGAAGTACCTCTACAAATGACAACCTTAAAGGTTTAAGATAGGTGGCCAGATTTCCCCCTCTGCCTGGAGATCTCCCTGGAGAGATAGTAGGAGTTTTTCTTTCACTATACTCAGTCTTTTGCAGGATATCTTTTGATGTTGTTTGCAACTTCATAAAATAGCCCACAGTGGGCTATTGTCTCTAAGAACTTCCCACAAGAAATACAAACTCTTCTCTCTCCGTTTTTTTTTTTTAAAGAAACCCTGATTATCTTGTACACTTTGGTTTCATAAAGATAAAAGTAAATTGTTATATTTATTTTTCTCTTTCTTATAACACTAGGAAAATCTTTTGACCTTATAGTGCCCATAGAGACTCAAGCAACATAAAAAACAGAGGTTAAGCCTCAGCAAAAACAAGGCACTAAGCAACTGAGTGAGATCCTCTCTCAGAATAAAATATAAAATAAGGCTAGAGATGTGGCTCAGTGGTTGAGTGCCCTGAATTCAATCCCTGGTACCCAATCCCACCCCACCCTGCAAAAAAGAAGTTAAAGAAAAACAATAGAACTGCAGTCATTTTAGATCATTGCTTCATGAGTCATGCTTTTTTTATGATTCTATGCCAAGTGTTCCACTATGATATTAGAACTTAGTTATGTATTAAAATTATTCCCTGAAATCAAGCCTGAAAAAACAGGCAGCCCCTACCCCCCACCGTGCAGACCTATCAAAGTATATAGGGAAAAAATGAAAATTTATTATTAAAAATTCCTATTAGCCTAAATATTCTTTAATTTTTTCAAAGTCTTTTATTGGTATATACTATCATTAAGAAAGCTGAAAATAAATAGAAGGAGATAAATAAAAATCTGAGTCTGTGAATGATGAGAACTACCATTTAGCATTCATAAATTTTCTGTTTTTATTATTGTAAAACATGATCTGGAATCCCAGAAGCCTTGGTGCCAGAAAATTAAGACTTTTGTGGGTTTGTTGTTTTTTTGTTTGTTTCACGATAATTTTGGCCTGTTCATTTCTCATTTCATTTTGCCCAGAAAAAAAGAAAAATTATTCCAAATGTAACTTAATATTTAATGTCAATATCAACAAAATGTGACTTTTTCAACAGTCAACAACTAATTCAGTCTTTATATCATTATGTTAATATTGAGTGTTGTATGACATAACAATTTAACATGTTTGGCATTGACAGGAGGCAGAACCTCCAAAAGCAAGAATATCAGGATCAGTTATAGATCTTAAAATGGCTTTGTTACTAGCTACTGAGTTGGGAATAAATATATAAACACACCAGACAGATGTTTTCAAACAGCTTTTCTGATGCAATTTCATAATCATAAATCATTCCAAATGTAACTTAATATTTAATGTCAATATCAACAAAATGTGACTTTTTCAACAGTCAACAACTAATTCAGTCTTTATATCATTATGTTAATATTGAGTATTGTATGACATAACAATTTAACATGTTTGGCATTGACAGGAGGCAGAACCTCCAAAAGCAAGAATATCAGGATCAGTTATAGATCTTAAAATGGCTTTGTTACTAGCTACTGAGTTGGGAATAAATATATAAACACACCAGACAGATGTTTTCAAACAGCTTTTCTGATGCAATTTCATAATCATAAATCACAGCCTTTGTTATAGTTTGTTTTTTGCAGATGTGTCTCCACCCACTGCCTCATTACTTCGCTGCATGGATTTTCCCAGATTAACTAGTCTCTCTGCCTTCCTGAATTTTCTTTGCAGTAACAGATTTATCTTTCTAAAATACATCTTTTACTATGTCACTGATCTTCTTTAAAACACATAGTGGGTCTTTATCACTTGAGGAGAAAATGAGAAGTGTCTAACTTGGCCATAAAGCAATCAGTTTTGCATTGTTTGATGCTTATGTGCTGACTAGTCTCTGAGACACCTTGGCTGATAGGAAGTTATCTTGATAGAGTTCAGAGTGAAGCACTGATGTATTAAGGCATATCTGAGGAAACAACTCATTTGTGCTCATTTTTACCTATAAAGTTTTGCTTGCTTAACACTAGGTTTACTTATTCTGTTTTTGTTTTTATTTTTATTTTTATATTTTGGTATTGGGGGTTGAATCCAGGGGTACCTTACCACAGAACTACATCCTCAACCCTTTTATTTTTATTTTTTTATTTTGAGACAGGGTCTCACTAAGTTGCTTAGGACCTTGCTGTTACTGAGACTGATCCTGAATTTGCAATCCTCTTGCCTCAGTCTCTTAGTTGCTGGAACTTCAGGCATCTGCCACCACACCAAGCTATTTATTTATTGTTTTTGTTTTCTGGTACCAGAGATTGAACCCAGAGGCACTTAACCACTGAGCCTCAACACCAGCCCTTTTTATTTATTTATTTTTAATTTTTTTAAATTTTGAGACAAAGTCTCAGTAAGTTGCTCAGGGCCTCACCAAATTGTTAAGGCTGGCTTTGAACTCATAATCCTCCTGCTTCAGCCTCCAGAGCCAGGATTATAGGCACGTACCACTGTGCCTGGCTATTCTTAAAACTTCTCACTAATCACTTAATAAACACATACATAGTATCTACTATATGGAAGTCATTGGGTTTACATAAACAATTAACACCCTTCACTCAGAACTTGCAGGTTAATCGGGGAGACAAAAAAAATATAATTTTCAAGTAGAGATGTAATCAAAATTGTGGCCCAAAATTGGGCTTTCAAAGTCAAAGAGAAATTGATTTGGATCTCAAAGAATAAACCAGAGAAAAGGAGACTTGATGGGCAGGAAACAAGCAGTCCAGGTAGGAAACCAGCCTATATTAAAGTATCAAATAGCTATGCATTCACTAAGCAGCTCATACATGAAAAGGGAGTGGTAAGAAAGAAGCCTAGGCATTTGAGTAAGCATCAAATCACTGTAAGTCTTGGGAACCACCATAAGATTTTTGACTTTATCATTTAGAAAATGAGGTAGTTTAAGCGGGAAATTGACACAGTCTGATTTCTGCCCATTTGGCCTTCTAAAGGCTTCCACCTGACCCATATTATCTGTAGAAACCATATGAACAAGGCACATATGTTCCACCTTGCAACTCACTCCTCCTTCCATACCTATAACATATTTCCAAACTTCTTCACCAGATGGTGACCCTTTGCTTCATTTGATTCCATGTTTCATGCTGAGTCATACCATTATCTCTGCTCTTACATCATTGATATTTTAGGACTTTTACTCTTCTAGACATAAAATCAACATTTACCAGTTAGCATGATACAATGCAGGAGCTCTTATATCACTCCATCCAGTTCCATCTTGGGTCTCTTGGACATAACTCCTCCCTTGTATTTGTCTAACTGGATAGTGGCTGAATGATAGCACCAAGAAAGCTACGACTAAAGACACATTAGTCAGGACATAAGAAGGACAGTTATGGGACTACTGCAATGACTATGTGAGAAAGAAACTAAAAGAAGAAAGATAGGAAGTTCATCAAGGTGAATGAGGATGGAAGGGCCATATTCACATGACTTTGAGATTCCTAATGATGTGGCAAATTTGTGTGGGGTGCGGGGGAATCAGCAACACTGAGTGCAGGAGGCTTTTAGGGAGCAATACCCTGCAGGACTCCAATTCAAGGGAGAAGCTGAGGAAGACCAGTTTTGTTAGCCAAGACTCAGATGCTACAGATGCCAGGCAAGCTGGCTCAGACACCAATGGGTTCTGCCGCTTTTGCAACAGCAAGTGAGCCACAACGTTTTCTTCTCATAGTGCAGCCAGAGTCACACTGAGATATGGGGGTGTCCCTAAGTTTCATGCCTACATACTGGTAGGCTCACAATCCCTTTACTTGAACAATGGGAAAGTGGATGGTGGAAACTCCAGGGTATTTTCTATTGATGCAACAGTATTCAAAGGTGTTGGCCTTTTGTGACACAGTCTCATGTGTAATACTAAGATTTGGGTTGATGTTTAGAGATGACCAGCTTGTTTGGAGAGTACCCAGAACTTTGATATTAGTTAACCTAGCAAAAAGTATGTTCTTTAAAAATGAACAAAATTGTTTAATTCTGACAGCTTTCCAGGGATATTTATGAATCAAAGTAATAGAAAAAATACATTTTCATTTATATCTAATATATAATATTTAATTTCAAAAGTTCTTTTTAATGGTCATTTCAAATTTTGATAAAGCTTAAAGAGGCTTCTATATTCAAAATACTTTTTACACTGGGTTATTTCTCTTTGACTAGTTAAAAGTTCTTTTTTAATAGAAAAAAATATTTTTCCATAAATATATAATAATTGATGCTGTGATAATGGGGTTATCAAGCTTGTGTATTTAGTAATTAATGTCAGAACTTAAAAATATATATATATTGGCAACTGTCTTAAGTTGAAATTACTCTGCTATCTTTTGTTCTTTTACTTTATAAACATTTTATGATATGGGAAAAAATTATATGTTTCATATGCTAATCATGATAGTCTCCTGTTAGTGCTATCATTTAATTTAGAATAATCATAATTTATCTGCTTATTCTACTTCAAGTTGGAGTGGGGCTTAGTTTTATTCATCTAGCTGGGGAAAAGCACTGGTTTTCCAGGCATGGGAAAAAGCATCCTGGTTCATGGCTCTGATTTCTGAGTTTGAGGCTCTGCCCTTTGGTTTTGAATTCTACCATTGGAGTTATCCTTCCTTGTTCATGAATTAGCACGTTAATAAAACTCTTCACTCCTTGAAGAGTTTTACCAACCTATTTGGGAATCCAATAATATTTCAGTTTGTCTTTCAGTCAAAGTTAGTAGTATTTCTGCTGGTACAAATTCCATGGAAACCTGTGGTTCTCCTGGGTCTGCTGTGAGGGTTTATCTATTTGACAAGATACCCTAGATAATACCTTTTCTGTTTTTGGATTCTTCTCAGATAGCTGAGGTGATCCAGGAGTCACACATCTAATCTTTTCAAGGAGTACTCTATAACTTCACACTGTGATGTTTTATTCTCTTCAAGGTAGTAGCAAAAGATTGTCCAGCCACACCCATGGCTTTTTCACCAGAGTATGCCTTCCTGACAATGAATTGATTTTAGCATATTTAGAAATTTGAATAGAGAGGAATTTCCCAAATCATCATGCCTTGTTTCCTTTTCACTTAGCAGTTCTACCCTAAGCTTATCTCTGTCATCTCACATGTTACTAGATGAAGCAAGAAGAAACCAGGCTGCACCTTCAACACTTTGCTTGGATATCTCAGCTAAAAGTCCAAGTTAATTACTTCCCAGCTTTGCTTTGTGCATAACTGCAGGACACAATTCAGCTGTTTTCTACCTTATAACAAAGATCCCCTTTCCTTCAGTTTTCAATAATATGTTTCTCATCTTCATCTGAGTCCTCACCAACACACATATAACATCCATATTTCTACTAAAATCATGACAGGTATTCTCTAAGATGACATATATTTTTCTACCATACTCTTCACTTCTTTCTGTATAGACTCATTAGCATTCATATTTTGACTAGTACTTCATTCAAAGTTTTTCTTATCATGTTCCTCAAAATTCTTCTAGTCTCTGCCATTGCCCAATATTAAAGCCTCTTCCACAATTTCAGGGGTTTTATTATAGAAACAACTCACTCACAGCATCAGAGTATGTGTTCTTTTCCTATTGGTGCTATAACAAATTACCAAAAACTTAATGGCTTAAAACAACATAAATTTATCATCTTATTATTCTGTGGTCAGAAGTTTCACTGGACTAAAATCAACATGTAAAATAGTCTGGTTTTTTCTGGAGCATCAGGGGAGAATCTGTTTTCTTGCTTTTCCAGCTGACAGAGACTTCTCATACACATTATCTCATGACTTTTTCCTCTATCTTCAGAGCCAGAAGCATAATGTCTTTAAATCAATCAATCAATAGCTTTCCTCTCTCTTCTCTTCTTCTCTCCTCTCCCTCCCCACACCTCGCATCCTTCTCCTCCTCCTCCACCTCGACCTCCTGCTCCTTCTCCCTTCTTCTCTCATACTCCTGACTACTTCTCATAAGAACTCTTGTTTCAGGACAGTTCTCTAGGTAGCCTTGGACCAATCCATTTCTCCCTATTTCTTGCTTTTAGTTCTCACAAATTACTGTATATTCTATTCTTGGGAAGACAAGACATTGAGATAAGGAGGGGCTACCCAGGACATCTCAAGCTCTGTTCCTACCCCTCCTAGAATAAGATTTTCTGCAACACTTTATGCCAGTGATTCCTACCCTCTCCCAAGTATAAAAGCCACAATGAACTGCTTCCTGAGATCTCTTCACTGCAGTAAGAGTGATGACAGCTTTTCTAAGACTTGGAGGATGAGTTCATCAAGAATCCTAGGCTTCTGTTATCCCTTGCTGCCCATCTATAAGTAAGAAATCCACTTCATGTAGCTTGCTGTGTGAGTACTCTGTTTCACTAAACAAATAATAAAAAGTCAATCTCAAAATATAGTTCAGACTCCTCTTCCCCATGGTTAGCACAGTATTGACATATGCTATCCCCCATGTCATAGGAATCCTTCCTTCCTTGGAACTGGTCATCAGTGTATGAATGGTGAGCTTATTTTACACTTGTGATTACATAGGACCTACCAATATAAACTCCCCATTTCAAGATCTTAAACTTAATTCTCCTCTTGCAAAGTCTATTTTGCTGTCTAACATATCCATAGATTGTGGGTGGCCATTTTTCTACCTACCCACAAGGTGAGCTCTTAGATTACTGATTTGTGACTTTCTCTTTTATAATATGTTCATTTGTGATATAAAGTTTCTTCTCTGTATAACATTATTTATTTACCACAAATTCTGATATGCTGTATTTATGTTTTCATTGAGTTCATTTCCCTTGAGATTTCCTCTTTGACCCTTGGAGTGTTTGTGTGTGTGTTGTTCACGTTCCAAGTTTTTTAAGACATTTCCATTATCTTTCTATTATTGATACTTGTCTGATTGCATTGCAATCAGAGAACATACTCGTGTCTAATATCAATTCCTTTAAATTAGCTTTGTTCTATCTCAGAATATTGTATATCTTGATATATGTTTCTTGGGCACATGCAAAGAATTCTGCTGTTATTGGGTAAATTGTTCTATAAATGTTAGTTATTCTGTTATTTGATGATGTTATTGAGATTTTTATCTCCTTGCATATTTTCTGATTTGTTGTTCTACCAATTTTTTTTCATAGAGGAGTGTTTAAGTTTTCCAATATAATTATAGATTTGTCTATTTCTCTTTTCAGTTCTATTAGATTTTGCTTCACCACACTCTTCTTCTATGATGTCCTGTCTCACTTGGAGCCCCAAGAAAAGGAGCTGGCTGTCTATGGACTAAGACCTCTGAAACCGTGAGTCTCCAAATAAACTTTTCCTCCTCTGAAATTTTTCATTTTTCTTCTCAGGTCTTTTAGTCACATCAGGAAAAAAAAAAAGCTAACTAAAACAATTATTGACCTTGTAGTTTAAAAAATTGAACTTTTAACTATATGTAGCTACTCAAATTCTAATAACTAGCTTGACCTAAAAATACTAACAATCAGAATAGGCTCCAAATACATACTGTCAAGTCCCCATGAAATGAAGCCCAAATGTCAGCAAAATCACTTTAAAAAGCCTATGCCTTTCAATTAGTTTCATAGATTCATAGTGCCCCACTCCAATTTAAAAGGCATCTGAGGATTAATAGATATTTAAAGAATGCTTTAAGCCTGAAAAATAGATCTCAAACACCTTGGAAGAAATCCAGCTCAAACCATTACGAACATCTTCTCACAGATAAAAGTACTAAATACAACACATGAAATTATGCTATAACAAAAGCAAGAAGAAAAACAACTCTTGGAAATTATAGGAGCGGAAAGTGCAAAAGAAAACTTATGGGATAAAACTAAGAATACAGAAGAAAGGAGTTTAGAATTAGATATCATAAAATATATTCAAAAATCTGAGTAGATTGACTTCTAGTAAAAGAAAGAAAGAAGAAAAGGGAGAGTATTACCAAAGAACTAACTCAAGAGAATTGCCCAGATACCATGAGACATGTTTTTTATTTGAACAGGCCTGTTATGTTTTCAGCAAATATTACAAAGGATTCATTCCAAATTAAGAAACATCATTATACAATTTCAAATTCTAAATGAAGAACATCCAAAAAGCTTCTAAAGGTGGGGACGGGTTACAAGCAATAATTAGCTCTTAGAATAATAGCATTGCAGTATATGGACATACTGAAGTCTCAAGACTTAAAATATTGAATAAATATCAAATTATGAGCTTCCTTCAGGAAGCCAAGCCCAGATCAAAAAGACAAAAGCAAAGGGGCTTGATGAATGAGCAAGAATGCTGCAGAAGCAAGAGGGAAGGAGAACAGTTGCAAGTAGAGGGTAAGCCTCAGAGAAGATAGCTTTCCTGAGACAGGAGAAAAGGAACCTACGTGTAAGTGTGAAAGGAAGGAAAAGTAAGTTTAAGGAGTCCTGATATTTTCTTCTAAATCTCCCCAAACAAAGAATCATAGTATGTGCTAAATACCATACCTTCTCTAACACATAGTTTTATGAGCCTTGGAAAGGAATCATAGAAAATAGTGGCAAAATCACGTGGGGAAAAAAAAGGACTGATTTTCTGAGTTAAGAGTTTCTAAAACACAAGGCTGGAGTATAGCCCAGTGGTAAAGTATCTGTTTGCATGCACACGGCTCTGGTTAAACCCCCAGCACCAAACAACAACAGAGTTTCTAAAATACCTTGTGAAAATAGTGATGATTAAGTTTGTTAGTGTACTTCTGAGAACTGGTATTAACCTCACGACTTGTTGGAATAGAACAAATTTATTTATCTACTCTTTGGAAAATATTTACATAACTTTTTATGTTTCCTCTCATGCAATATAAATACTAATATGCTATTCTAATTTACATGTCACACAGACTACCAAAATATGTAAAATAAAATGTTGCAAATATATCTCATTCAACCAGGGCTAGCAATTACTCTTAGTTTTCTAGTAATTTACAAAAGAAAGGTCATTAGAATCCATACATTTTGTATTTCAGTAGATTGCCAAAGTAATTTATCAAGTATGCTACTTCAAAATATCTTAAGATCAGAATTATTTTTTATGTTTGAACCTGGGTGAAAACATCATAATGGCAAGACAGAAAACTTCATAGCAATAGCTTTTGACCCACTAAAGTGAGGTCAGCAAGCTTTGCTTAGAAAGGGGCAGGTACTAAATATTTTAGCTTTTATCAGCTATGAGCAGGTATCTGTCACAATTGCCCAACTCAGCTGTTACAGCATTAAAACGTCATAACCAATATTAAACAGATGTAGCTATGTTCCAATAACCTTTATTTCAAAACAGGCAGAAGTCAGAGGGAGCCCTGTTTGAAACAAGAGTATTTTCCACAATCACTTCATTTTTTTAAATGTAGATACAACCTTAGATTCAAACCACACAAAATCCAGCTTAACATCCAAACTGAAGACCTAAGGCCTGACTTTATTTCATAATTTAATGTATAATTACTTGATTCCTATAACAAAGCTCTGTGATAACAGAAGCATCTGTATAAGAAGCTTTTTCATTACAGTACTGAGAGCAGGAGTTCTGAAAACAAACTTGTGTCTCCTTCATTGACAGGATGCCTGATTTTCTGTTTAAACGTGCCTATGAATTATTACATGGAATTTTTAAAGTTTTAAGTGGGTTTGCATTTTTTAAATATATCTTTCAATACTTGGTTATAAGTACACTTTCTTCATATACTTATTTTGATAACAAACCAAATTGCATAACTAGCAATTTCAAAATTAAAATTGCCAAGTACCATGGCAGTAGCATTATTAACACCAATTGTGGCAATCTATCAAACTTTTGCAATTACCAGGACTCTTCTTTTTTTTAGCTTAATTCTTGGGGAGCAGGGACTGGAAACAAATGACATGGTACAGCTCAACAGACATGTAGCAACCAGGAAAAGTGGTGTTTTGAAAGCTGTAAGTCTAGCTGATCTCCTCCAGAGGAGTACAAAGTTATTTGGGAGGAAAGAACACTTCACCAAGCCTTTAGTAGGAGTCTGAGGAAAAAAAGGCTAAAATAAGATCTTGAGGAAAAAGGGTGGGCAGTCTGAGAAAAATGATCTGAAGCCACCTGAGGTCTAACAAGAAGAAGGACCAGTGGGAAATTTGCTATGCTGTTGCTGGTAAAGAATGTTAAGAATAAATGTAACGTTCAATTGTAAGATGTTTCTGTACAGTGTTGTAATCTCACACTATGTCCTCAAGCTTACAACAGAGATCAATCAAACCTAATGGCCTTGGAGCAGTGAAGGGAATGCTCATGTCCATCCATCCATAGAATGAGTGGTAGGGAGAGAGAGGAGAGCAACAGGAGAAATAAGAAGAGAGAGGACACCCTTCCCCAGGAGGCTGGGGGCCAGAACACAGACCAGGTGGTGTCTGGGAGAACTGCTTCTCCTCCAGCTTCACTGGCAACACCTTCTTGGTCTCATCTGTGCTGGATCCAACTCATTTTCTAAACTCTAAACGTTAGTTGGTACCACAGTTCAGTTCAGTCCTCAAACCTCCTTTCTCCTCTGCTTATAGTCATTTCCTGGACCAGGGTTTTTCAAAATGTGAGCTGCAACCCACTGATGAAATGTAAAGTCAATTTAGAAGAACATGACCAGTATTTTTAGTGAAATAAAATAAAACTGAAAAAATGTGAGTTCAATATGTGGTGTAAGTTTTGGTTCTTGAAATTTTTTAATCACTTGTGTGTGTGTGTGTGAGTGTGTGTGTGTGTGTGTGTGTGTGTGTGTGTGTGTGTGTTTGCCATGTCATAATGTAAATGAATTTCCTACTGTGGCTTGTGGTCCAAAGCACTGCCTTAGGTGACCTCATTTAGTGGTATGCTTTTAAATACCACCTCTATGCTAATGATTCATAAATACAAATTTACACCTTCCATAGAACTGATTGCCAAACTCTAGATTCATCTATCCAGCTGCTTAGCTAATATTTGGATTTGGATATCCATGAGATATTTCAAACCAGCATGACCAAATCTGAACACCTGCTACCCCCAAGTATGCCTTACCTACTCCTCTTTCAAAAGTCTTCCCCATTTCAGAATATGGCATTTTTCTGGTTCCTTAGAACAAAAAAAATTGCAGTCATCCTTAACTCTTCTATCTCTGTCATACTCCATATTCAATGAAACATCAAATCCTATCTAACTTAAATGGCTGCATGCCTCAACAATCTGACACATCTTGTCACCCCCACAGCCACTACTCTAGTCTAGGTGTGCCTTGGTATCTCACCCAGCTTATGGTAACAACCTTCTTCTTCCCTAGCCCTTTTTCAGTCTACTTACAAAAGAGCAGCTAAAGTGACCTGCCAAATATAAATCAGATCTCGTCTCCCTTTAACTTTAGGTCCCAAGTTAGGCTTCCCAATCTCATGCAAGTAAAATCCCAGTCCTTAGAGTGCCTTAAGGTTCTACATGAATTTATGTATACCACTACTCCTCTCCAGCCTTATCACTTACTACTCACCTTGCTGCTTTCTCTCTTCCAGAAAGTGTACATGCTTCAAATGTTCTTACACCAGTACCTGCTGGTGATTCCAACACTTCTTTCAGGCCTCTTTTACAGTGTCACCTTCTGAGCCTCCCTCTACTCACTATCTCTACTTCTTTATTTTGTTTCCTCTATAGAACATATAACATGTATATCAGAAGGCTTAGATTTTCAAAGACATGTTAGTCATTTAAAAAGACTGAACACGACTCAAGAGGCTGAGACAGGAGGATTGTGAGTTCAAAGCCAGCCACAGCAAAAGTGAGGCACTAAGCAACTCAGTGAGACCCTGTCTCTAAATAAAATACAAAATGGGGCTGGGGTTGTGACTCAATGGTCAAGTTCAAACCCTGATACCAAAAGAGAAAGTGAACAATTCAAGATGTTCGTGGAGGACAATTTCCAGGAAATCAAAGATGCTTTATATATGGTAGGGTTCACTAGAAAAGAAAAACATTAACAAGTGAGTAAGGACCAAAGTCAGAGAAAAAAAATGCTAAAATCTTTAAAAGGTGATAGAAATTTAAAATTAAAAAAAAATTAAAGTTTAAAAGGAAATAAAACTTGAACCTGCAAAATCAAATAAACATAACAAAACAGCTACAAGGATTAGATTTGGGAGAAGCAAAAAAAAAATACTCCATTTAATAGTTTATTTAAAAAATAAAAATCTATATCTGATATAAAAGACTTAGATTTTTAAAATATTCCCTCAATGTCCTAAATATTTATGAAGCAGAAAAATGGATTAAAATTAAAGACTACAAAAGAAATATGTAAGAAAAATATGTTAGAGGAAAAAATGGGGGGAAAAAAACACAGAATTTGAAGGTTAGAAATGTAGATAAAGATAGAAACTGTCAGGAGTGAGGTCTAAGGAAAGCCCCCCTCCACTGGGAGGGGTATCTTCTGATCAATCAATGGGAGCAGAGGCCGGGGTCTCTCTCTGACTCATTTCATTTCTTCGGTGTATAATTTATACTACCCCCAAATGATGTGAAGAGTGAACCGATTCCGTCCAAACTTCAGTTACTGCCATGGTAAGACCTGCAGCAGAGTGGCCAGATCTGCCTCCTCATCTTTCCAATACAAACTCTCTTGTCAAGAGTCCTCAATCCCCCAGTGCATTCCCACAGCCATGTCCTACATACATTGCCTTCCTTGTCTGGAACAGACCCCTCATCTTGAAAGCCATTTCCTGAAGAACTTGGTTCTTCAGCTGCCTTCAGAATCCATATGGCTATGGCCCTGTACAAGGCTACAGAATTCAAGTTACCTTGACTCTGAAGCACCTGTCCCTTGTTCAGAGATATCTTTTGCATCCGAGTAAACTTTTTACTACCTGTCCCATTCTTGTTACTTTTTCTTTTTTAAATATATTTTTAGATGTTGATGAACCTTCATTTTATTCATTTATTTATATGAGGTGCTGAAAATCAAACCCAGTGCCTCACACATGCTAAGCAAGCGCTCTACCACTGAGCCACAACCCCAGACCCCCACTCTTATTTCCTGACTACTCCAGCACTCTGACTTCACTATCCTCTCAACTCCTACAGCTTTGGCATGTGCATCCCCTGGGAACTCATCAGAGATGCACATGACTTGGGTAACACTGTCGCGTGTTACTCCACTGACTTGTGTAACACTCCCACTAGATTTTAGACTCTGTTAGAGCAGGGACACTGGTGCATTTTACCACTGTATCCCCAGTTACCTAATTTGCTTGCCACATAAGTGCTCAAATATTACTGAACAAATAAATCAGCAGAAAGTTAACAATCAACATAGAAATGGAGTGAATTATTCATGAGAAGGTAAGAAATAGAAATAGAAGATTATTATTTATTAACTTTAAAATTCTACTAAATGCCTTGGAATTTTTTTCCCCAAAAAAGCTATTAAGTAATAGAAATAAATGTCAAAACCTATAACAGGATGCTAAATGGAGACAGTAAATTAAAAAAGGAAGAAAGACAGGGGATATTTAGATGACTGGGGGGAAGAGTACATGGGAAAAGAGAGAGAGAAATGAAATGGGTTTGGTCAAAATGGATAATAAGAATGGAGCTGGGGAGAGAATAGCCAGAAAGTGGAGGTAAGAGCTCTTAAGAACAGGAAATGCTCAAACATTATCAAAAGCAAACCCACAATGCCTTTCTGCAATTTCAGCACCTCCAGCTGCTAAGTTACAGTAAAATCCAGAAGTAGGGCAGAAGATCAGCTCTGTGTGGGAGTTTCAAACCACGTCAGCTCCAGGACAGGGGGACTGCCCCAGGGGACAGCCAGGGACCTGTCCAAGATTTGACAGTTTCATCCGAGATGGCCAGGAAAGCAGTCCCCGGGCAGGAAGAGGCTAGAGCACACAATCTTAACTTTAGGAATCTGGAGGGGATCACTGGAAAGTTGAATCACCTGTTAGAGGAAATCTATGAAGAAAAGAATATTGTCAGGTAGCAGCTTCATGATTCTATGGCTTCGGATATGACCTAAGCCTTGAAGAGTGGGAATGAGGCAGATGAGTGGAGAGGGGAAGCAAGGGTATTTTAGGAGGGAAAACACCCTGAAGACTATAAGGCAGGAAGTACTGGGCAAGTGAGTGTATGTGAGTGTGTGTATATCCAAGGTGGGGGCAGGATCGATAAGGCATCCCATCTCTAGTGGGAAATAAAAGGAGACAAGGTTGGAGACAGACTTTTTTAAATCTGTAGCCTACGTTGGTCTGATATTTTACATGGATCTAATCTCCACATCACAATATCATTTTAAGACCAGAGAATCTTCAAGAACCTCCAGTTCTTCATAAAATATGACCAGTGAATTTATGTGACTTGATCAAGGAAGTATGAAAACAAGAACAACACATTTCTGTTGTTAAATTCTAAATAAGTTTAAAGATACTTTTATTATTAGAACATTCCTAGAAGTGTAAACCCCTCCTTCTTTTCCTCCCTCCCTTCTTTCTTTTTTCCATTACTACTTATTAAATATCATCTGTATGCCGAGAACATGGTAAGTGAACATAACTGGCATGACTCTGAACTTCATGGTGAAAGGTGAGAGGCTGGAGTGGGGCCTGGGGGAGAGCCAGGCTGCCTTCAGGTTCAGTTAACTAGATAATTTATTTTATTTTTAATTTTTTTCCAATTTTTTTCAGTTGTTGATGGACCTTTGTTCTTCATTTGCTTATTTATATGTGGTGCTGGAAATCAAATGCAGTGCCTCACACATACGAGGCAAGTGCTCTACTGCTGAGCTACAACTCCAGCCCCTAGATAATTTATTTTCAATCAAGAAGCTCAGCAATTCGTTTTCAGCTTTCATCTCTATACTTTCAATTTATTAGATAGCTTTACATAAAAATAGCTAACTTTAACGAGAATTAAAATAATGCAAGTGTTTACAAATTAGCAAACATAGTAACAAAGCCTGTGGGAAAGGTTCAGACTGAAGAATTTTAAAAATGCAATGCATATGTTTTTACATGTGTACAAATATGCCACAATAAACTTTGCATAATTATTATATTTTGTAAAATTCTGTATAATTTATATGTGCCAATAAAAATTTTAAAATGAAAAATTTAATTTAAAACAGGTATGAGGCAGTTTTGCAATATTTATTGAATTAATTAAAATATTGACTTCATATAATTGTATATAAAATAATGAATTAGTTCAGCCACATTGGAAAGCCCTCTGGCAGTATAAGAGCTATAGAATTTGTCAAACCCTATGATGTAGTCCTCTCTTTTTTGCCCATATATCTCAATTTTTTAACAAAGGAGGGAAAAATCATAAATAACACTGCTGGAGTAATTTCAAAGAGCACAGAAAAGCAGCAATTTCCATGGCTCCTCCTGCATTGCCTAGGATTCCTTGCCAATATCCACTCTTCACTTTCCTCATCCCTAATCACCTTTTAGACAGAGGACAACTTTTCCCATTAGAATATCCAATGAAAGTAAATATACTCAGTTAAAGAATATTGTTAAATTCAGTAAAAATAGGAGATGACTGTCTTCATGCCAAAAATGTTCTCTCTTTATAAATGAATTCATTATACATTGATTCATTTAAATGCAAAATCTCCCCAACATTTACTAGTGTGGGTTTTAAACAATTATTTGATAGGGAGTCTGGGAACAGTCAAGGTCTGCAGACCACCTATTGAATTGTTATCACATATAAAAATCAAACTCAGAGGGCTCTTCAAGATTGCAGAACACAAGAGGTCACTTTCCTGGCTGCTCCATGGCATGAAAACAAGAAAGCAGACAGGATCTTCTCCACAGGTAATGAAAAAATTTAAAACTGGACATACAAAGCAGACTGGGGACACCAGAAGTTGGATACCATAAAATAAGGAAAAAGCTACCCAGCAGCACAGCTGCTGCCATGGCCAGGCCAAAAGAACCAGCCAAAGCAATCCCTCCCTGAGCACAGTGGAGACATAAGAGAATGAAAGGAACTAACATTTTGGGGAGACTCACACATGTCTGGGTATGGAGCATAGTCTCAAATAAATAAATAAATAAAACACTTGGGAATCAACCCAACAAAAGAGGGAAAAGACCTCTATAATGAAAACTGCAGAATGCTAAAGAAAGAATTAAAGAAGATCTTAGAAGATGGAGAAATCTCTCATGTGCTTGGATAGACAGAATTGATAGTCAAAATGACCATACTAGCAAAAGTGTTATACAGATTTAATGCAATTCTTATTAAAATTCCAGTGACATTCTTCATAGAAATAGAAAAAGAAATCATAAAATTCACTTGGAAAAATAAGAGACCCAGAATAGCCAAAGCAATCCTTACCAAGAAAAGTAAAGCAGGAGGCATCACAATACTAAACCTTAAACTATACTACAGAGTTATAGGAACAAAATCAGCATGGTGTTGACACCAAAACAGATATGTAGATCATTGGTACAGAATAGGGGACACAAAGACAAACCCATCTAAATATAGTTATTTCATACTAGACAAAGGTGCCAAAACCATACATTGGAGAAAACATAGCCTCTTCAACAAATGGTGCTGGGAAAACTGGAAATCCATATGCAGAAAATGAAATTAAATCCCTATCTATCACCACACACAAAACTCAAATTGGATCAAGGACTTAGGCACTAGAACAGAGACTCTGCATTTAATAGAAGAAAAAATAGGCCCAAATCTCTACCATGTTGACTTAGGAACTGACTTCCTTAACAAGACTCCTAAAGTGCAAGAAACAAAATCAAGAGTTAATAAATGTGATGTAATCAAACTAAAAAGGTTCTTCTCTGCAAAAAAAGTTAAAATAATAATAATAACAACAACATGAAGAGACAACCTGCAGAATGGGAGAAAACCTTTATCACATGCACCTCAAATAGAGCATTAAACTCCAGGATATAAAAAGAATTCAAAAAACTTAACACCCCAAAAAATAAATAATTCATTAAACAAATGGGCTAAGGAACTGAACAGACACTTCACAGAAGATGAAATACAATCAATCAACAAATATATGAAAAAATGTTCAACATCTCTAGCAACTAGACAAATGCAAATCAAAACTACACTGAGATTCCATCTCACTCCAGTCAGATTGGCAATCATCAAGAATGCAAGCAACAATAAATGTTGGCAAGGATTTGGGTAAAAGTGTACACTCATACATTGCTGGTGGGACTGCAAATTGGTGCAACCAATCTGGAAAGCATATGGGGATACCTCAGAAAACCTGGAATGGAACCACTATTTGACCCAGCTATCCCACTTCTCAGTTTATACCCAAAGGACTTAAAAGCAGCATACTACCATGACACAGCCACATCAATATTTAGAGTAGCTCAATTCACAATAGCTGAATTACGGAAGCAACCTGAGTGCCCTTTAACAGATGAATGGATAGAGAAAATGTGATATGTATATACATACACATATATATATAAACATATTTATACACACACACAATGAACTATTTATTACTCAGCCTTAAAGAATGATGAAATTATGACAATTGCCAGTAAATGGATGGAGTTGGAGAATATTATGCCAAGCGAAATAAGCCAAGCCCAAAGACCAAAAGGCCAAATGTTTTCTCTGAATATGGATGCTAATTCACAATAAGGGGTCAGAGTGGGGAATAGGGAACAATAGAGGTACTTTGGCTTAGAGGAGAGTGAAAGAAGAGGAGGGGGTGTAAGGGTAGGAATGATAGTAGAATGAAACAGACATTATTACCCTATGTGCATGTATAATTACATGACCAGTGTAACTCTACATCATGTACAACCAGAAGAATGAGAAGTGTATTTCATTTATATATGACATGTCAAAATGCATTCTACTGTCATGTATAACTAACTAGAACACATAAAAATAAAAATAATCCTCCATTTAAGTGACTGATAGAATCATAAATACTCAGGGGCTCTTCATCCAACAAGCAGACATGATAAGTCGCCTGCACAAGTGGCTATGCAAGGGGTGTCATCCCTCTGTTTCCTGAGGTTGCTTTGTGAATATACTTCTGGGAAATGTTAAGTATTCTTTGTTTCTCAAAGAGTTCAAGGATCAAACCAGTCTGAGGAAAATTGAAAAAGATCAATTTCTCATTATTGAGAAAATTTGTTTCCCACTGGATTTTGGTTTCTGTGTATTTTCAAGAAGAGATTCACACTGAAGCAATTCCCAAGTTTGATAAAAAGAATTCTCTTTTCCAAAACCATCTTGTCTAATTGAGAATCCATCCTAGACCTTATGAATCAGACATAGTCCCAATTCTCAAAAACTTTACAAAAATCACCATGTAGAAAAGCACAGATACACATTCAACAAACTCTAATGTAAGGCTGGGTGTGAGATAAACTGAAATGAAAGTTCTACAATGTTCCATTGAAAAAGAAAATAACTTCTGGGCTGGAGTTGTGGCTCAGCTGTAGAGCGCTCATCTAGCACGTGCGAGGCCCTGGGTTCAATCCTCAGCACCACATAAAAATAAAATAAAGGTATTATGTCCAACTACAACGAAAATAAAATATTAAAAATAAAAAGAAAAGAAAATTACTTATTGGGAATAGTGGGATTGGTCCTACAGAAGACATAATCCTGGTGTTCTTTTTCCTTTATCTTAAAATTTCAATTCATCAGTAAGCCCCTTAATTACCACCTTCAAAATCTAATGATAGAACATTTCCTGAATGCTTACCCTGTGACCTAGATTTTTCAAGTGCTTTATCTTAGTCTTCAAGATAATATCTATACATAGATATTATCCCCTAATTTTACAGATGGAAAAACCTGAGGCACAGTGAATTTCAGTAAATTGCTAGAGATCCCACAACTTGTGTGTGTCAGAACTTGGATGAGCCCAGGGAGTGTGGTTCCAGAAACTACATCTGCATCACTAAGCCATCCTGCTCCCTTCAATCACAAGCCTCTACTGCTCTTCAAATCCCCTGCTCCACCATAGATGAAACCACTGTCCGATCTTGCTTGAGCTTCTATAGTGGTCTCCTAAGTGGTCACCTGGCTTCCCCATGTTGGCCCCTTTTTTAAAAAATATTTTTTAGCTACATATGGACACAATACCTTTATTTTGTTTATTCATTTTTATGTGGTGCTGAGGATCAAACCCAGTGCCTCACCTGTGCGAGACAAGTGCTCTGCCCCTGAGCCACCACCCCCTTCCCATTGTCCTTTTTTAATCCATTCTCCCTGTACCAACCCTGAGAAATCTTTCCAAAATTTACATCAGCACCTATCACTTCCCTGCAGTAAAACCCAAACTTCTCCCAAGATTGAGGGAATAAGGCCCAGACCGCCAGCTGTCTTACTCCAAGCACTGCAGCTTTCCTTTCCTTTCTCTCCAGATCTTCCCTTCCTCAGGATTTCACCCCTGCTCCTCTACCTGGAATGGCACTGCCTAGACGACTCTTGTGGCAAGTTCGATTGCATCCTCTAGGCCCCAGCTCAAGTGGCCTCTCCATCTAAAATTAACCCTGCTTTCCACTCTCACATGTCACATTTATTTCCTTCATATAATTTCTCTCTGAAATATTTTCAATTTAATAAACTTCCCCACTAAACCACAGGCTCTGCAAGGACAGGAGCCATCTCATTTGCTACTGTCTTCCCGACATCTAACAGAGTTCCTGGCTTACATTTGGTGCTCAATAAATATTTCTTTTTTTTTTTTTTTTTTGGTACCAGGGATGGAACCCAGGGGCACGTAATCACTGAGCCACATCCCCAGCCTGTTTTATTTACTTATTGAGACAAGGTCTTGTTCAGGGTCTCACTAAATTGCTAAAGCTGGTTTTGAACTTGTGATCCACCTGCCTCAGTCTCCAGAGCTGCTGGGATTCACATTGTGTACCACCTCTCCCAGAACAATAAATATTTCTTAAATGAATTTATGAACAGCAGAAATTCAAATAATATGCCAATCTGAAGTCGTTCTTTAATTTGTTCATTTTAGTTATACACGACAGTAGAATCTATTTTGATTTGTTTATACCAACATGGATATATCTCATTCTAATTAGGAACTTGAAGTCGTGCATCAGAGTGACTTGTGGCTGCCCTCAGGCTTAACAAGACTAAAAGTCAGGGATTATTCTTTCCAGAATGTTTTGCATAGTACCACAGGATGGAAGTAAAATGAATGTTGGCGATGTAGAACTTCAGGGTTTTCTCAGTCACTAGCATCTCTTAGAAGTTGTGGGAAAAAATAAGAACAAGAGAATGAGGGAATAGAGTCAGGAGAAAGATTATACTAAATGTCTTCTAGGTTTTCTCCTAAATTTGGTGATTTTTAAAACTGCTTTTGTGTTGCTACTATGCTGTAGAATGGGTCCCACTTAGAATAGTAACTTTGCCCCGGTTTCAGCAGAGAGGTCCTGTCAGCTGCTTAGGCAGGAATAATCCACTCAGAGTAAAAGTTCCCCAAGTTCCCTTTCACACCAGGTCTTTGTCTAGTGGCACCACAAGTCAGTGTTCACAAAAACATGTGGAATTTGCAGCCTCTCCCTATCTCAGGGAAAGTCCTATACAGACCACCCTCTGTTTATTGCTGTTCTTCTTCTCTTAGGAGTATATAACATTGGAGAATTAAAATATTTATCACAGAAAACAACTTCAGTCTCTCCTTTTCCAACCGGTGACCATAACAAACACACATTCTTGCCCCAGGCTTTTTTAAAAATTTTTTTTATTAGTTTCTCAAAACATTACAATGATCTTAACATATCATACTACTGAGGGCCATTTAAAAATGTTTTAAGAGCTCCCTTGGTCCCTTCTGTGACTGTGAGTGGGCTTGGGTATGCCACACCTTCTCTCTCCTCGCAGATAAAGTATATGGAGAGAGAGTGAGACTCACCAAGCCATGACTCATTTTTGCATCTTTTGGGTTTTGATCAAATGCCAATAGATGGCAAGAGATAAATGAGTCTTGGAGTGTATAGAAACTAGTAACATTATGGGTGATTATTCGAGTTTCATTATTAATATTCTTCCTAAAATTGTAAATAAATGTAGAACAGTTGGCAAAGGATGCTTTCTGTGAGTAGGGAGAAGCTGCCTTTCCAACTTCACTTCTCAATACACCTGAGACTCACTCACCGTTCACCATGAAAACTTGGGGTTTCAGAACACCATGAAAATGCATATAATATATGTAAGAAATTATAAAATGAGTGTCTCTATTTCAAGATTTTTCATTTTCTTTCCTGAAAAGTAGCACAAAGAAGGAGATGCTTTCTAAAAAGGACCCATATCAACATCCAATGCAACCTAACTAGGATGCAGAGTTGGAAGGGGACAAGAGAAAATCTAGTCTCCTCCTTTTACAGAAAAGCAAACTGTGGTTCAAAGATACATGATTGGTCCAAGAATATCAAGCCCAAACCAGCCAGAATCTCCAAGTCTCACCACAGATTTTTTCCAGAACCCACAATAGTTCTGAAAGTGATGGTCTCAACTTCTTAACCCTTATTCCCCTGGATTATGATATTTTGGAACAAAACTGAATTTGAAAAATGAATGCCCCTTTATAATATTTTGAATATAGCATACACTTATAAATATCTCTAAAAAATATTATAAAATGCCTTGCCTTGTACAAAAAAAAAATCTGATCATCTGACCTAAAAACAGCCAAAAAAGAGTCACATGAATGATAACAGGTAGGAGTCAACCTGCTGAGTGTTCCTTGATTTAAGTCTTGCCTCCTCAACAACAAACTGTGGGTGAGCTGAGATTATCTCATTGATCCATATTCTCTCCCTACACCAGAGTCAGGAATGCTGTTACAAAGACCATATTTTGTGCCTGAGACCAGGACATATAATATAAAAAGGATTTTTTTAGTGCTTCTTAGAGTGGTGAGCTGTATAGCATGTAGAATTGTTGTTGCTTTTATTTTAACAGCTTTATTAAAATATTATTCACATACCCTACCATTCAGCCAAAGTTTACAATCCAGTGGCTCACCATTTTGTGAGCATCCTCAATATATTTTTAGAACATTTTCATTACCTCAAAAAAAAATCACACATCTCTTCACTGTTATCTCTAGCTCCACCCATCCCTTTCCCCGGCCTGTGGCAACCACATATCTGCTTTGCCTCTACAAATTTGCCTATTCTGGACTTTTCATATAAGTGTAATCCTACAATATTCAGGCCTTTGTGTACGACCTTGCTGTGCTATCAATGCTTAGTATAATGCTTTCAAGGTCCATTCAAGATTATAACATGAATCTTTTTGATGAATGAATCTTTTTTCATTCTTTTTGATGGCAAAATAATATTCTTATGTGTGGCTATAACACAACAAACATTTAGTAGTCTTCATTTTGAGCTACTATAAATAATGCTAACAGGAACATTCACAAACATGTTTTTGTGAGGATATAACATTGCATTTCTCTTGGTTACGTATCTAGGAGTAGAATTGCTTCATCATTAGCAAGTGGAGTTTAATATGAAAATATCCAAGTCAGTAGAACATTTATTATGAATTATAAGGGAAATGGGACATACTGATTCAAACAAGTTCTGTCTCACACATGTTGCTTCCAAGATGAAGGCAAAAATTTATCAATTTTGTTGAAGTGCCAATTCTTAAGTCAAGGGCCAATTCTTACCATTTCCCAACTGTAGACAGTCCTTATTATAAACAGAAGCCTCTACTGTAGATAAGCACATTTCCCCTACTGTAGATAGGTGAATAATTTCCTGTACATCTCTATCTCTATTCTTAACTTAATAATTAATAGATCCATAAAATTATTCTGAAAATGCATATTTAATATGGAAAACTTCATAGAAGATAAATATCTGTGTGAAAATATGTGTGTGTGAGTGTGTGTGTGTGTGTGTGTGTGTGTGTGTGTGCATAAGTCTAGACTTCCTCAGATAAGTCCTTAAAGAGACTGGAATCACCCGGATAACCTAACAAAACTTTACATTCTAAAGTTGCAAACAAAATTATTAATCATAATAAGTAGGAGATTACATTTGGGGTCAAGTTTATAAAAAGTAGAGATATAATTTATGTGCTATACTTTATTAAAATTCCCTTAACATTCAATGTAAACTCTATATTTATGACTGTTATATAAAATCTAGAATTTGGCACTACTATTGTTAAATTACAATGGGAGTTTATAGTTTATGTATCCTTGTTATCAAAAACCATACAGTCATATGTTTGACTCGGTATTTAGTTAGTAGCACAACCTCCACTCAATATGTAGCCTTGTTCATTTGGAAAAATATGATCCACCTCATAATGGTCTGCTTTATGACACAGTTTCCAGGAACTTGCTGTGGTGATAACTGGGGACTTTCTGCACCACTATGTACCTTCCCTGATCTCATCATCAGCCATCTTGATGATTCCCCAGATATATTATCAAGGTAGCACTGGTTAGAATGCAATACAGTGACCTTGGGGGATAGCAGACAGACTCTAACCAATCTACTTCACCAAAAGAACCTGCTAGTGTATAAGATTGTTCTTTTTATACCTCTTTTTAGACAAAAATTCAAAGCCTCTATTAGCTGTTATTTCCTAATCTTATATAATCTCCCTGACCTTTTACCTTCAAATTTTGACAACACAACTGAAAAATCAGGCACTTTCCTTTATATTCAATATTCTGAATGTCCAAACAGACTGTACCTAACTGGAACCCAGCTGATTCTTAGCTCTTATTGGCCTTCACTCTGAAGATAATCCAGAGTTCCTTCTCAATTATAAACTTGCAAATATGATCAATCAGACTATTTTATCTATCATGGTCAGGATTATTAATTTAAATATAGAGGTCATGTGATACAGGGAAAGAAAATGATTTTCTTTCCCTGGATTCAAGTGCCTGGATTCAAGCACTGTTCAGCCATTTACAAGATGAATACTTGAGATAAATCACAATCAACTGGACCACAGTTTACTCTTACAACTTGGAGATCATAATAGTATAGGAGAAGCAATCCATGTATTCACCAGATCCCATCTTATTTTCCTCTTCCTGAACAACATAAAGACTGCATTTCTTAGTCTTTCTTGGGGTGATCTTGGGGCCATGAGAACTTGACTGAGTTGAAACTGTTCTGATCAATACATAAGCCTCACTTTTCAGGCTTATTTCAACGATAGGAAAGCATGAATGTATATAAAGTATATAATAGTACATGGTACAAAGTAAGAACTCAAAAAATATTAATTATTATTAGTAGTAGTAAGACTCAACAACAATGTCTAAAATTAATATGTGTAAATGAAGGAAATACTATTTAGTAGTCCATCAGGTGAAACTAGCAAATTGATATTTCACCGAATATAAAAGATATTTTCAAGATAGTCTGACTTAAAAGAGAGACTGTGGTTTTCCAAAACTAACTTTGTGGCTTGCTCAAAGACATACGGAAGTACTTTCCAAAGAAGTTAGAAACAAGGACAAATGACTGGTTTGTTGGGAGTGGTACTCTGGGCTAGACATTACAGACAGAAAACAACAGTGACTTTAAAAGAGCCCATGTCAAAAGACAAACACAGATGCTCTAAATTATAAGAATTACTTTGCTATCCAGTTTCTTGCCATATGCATAATCTAAGTAGCAAGGAACTAGCAGAATTATTTATTAATAAGCAATTAATGAATTAGGCTTGGTGGTACATACTGTAATTTCAGCTATTTGGGAGACCAAGGCAAGAGGATCCCAAGTTCCTCCTGTCTCAAAATAAAAAGGGCTGGAGAGAGAGTCTTGGTAAAGCACGCTGGGTTCAATCCCCAGTACCACAAATACATATTAATATATGCAAATATATACAATTAATATATGTAAATGAATCAAATACTATTTATTATTCCATCAGGTAAAAACAGCAGATTTTTCATCAAATATAAAAGATATGTTCAATATCTTTTGATATGTTTTTTATTTCACAAAAAATAAAGCAGTTTGTCCATAACAGTCCATCTAAATTGGGTAATTATTCACAGTTTACATGGCCTCACAAATATCCTGCCAAAAGCTCTCAGTGATTTGCCTTATTACACAGAAGAGCAAGTCCCTGTGTGCAACAGCAAATTACTCTCCTTTCCCACTTTTCTTTCCATTCCTACTTCCAGAGTTGAAATATTATATATTTCTTCAAAAATAAAACCATAGAAAAAAATGCAGGCAATGGCTGGCATTAGGATTCATACCAGTAACTGACAAGTTTGCTACTCAATGCAGGCATGATCCGGTAGGACTAACATCACTTCCTACTTAGAAATATGCAATCTCAGGCCACCTGTATATCAACAAGATATACAGGTACTTCCTATACACATTAACATTTGAGAAATACTGTCCTACAAGATTATCTCTAATTGTGTGACTAAAATTTGAGGACTTCCAAATTGATCAGGACAAATGGCATATAGATTCCTGAAAATAAAACTACACATGATTGTAACTAATATATCTGAAAACCTAACCCCTTTAGCTGACTCTCCTTGAAAGTGGAAATATATTAATGGAAATAGAAACAGACTTCTTGGAGTCTAGAAAAGAGAAGCCCAGAAAGCATTGTTTCCTTATGTCTTCACTGTTCAGTCAAGATGTCCTTTGATCTACCAATCTGCATATTTATTCTAGGACATAATGAGTACATTTGATCAAGAATATTGAGTGTGCACATAATCTTCTCACAATTGAATTTTATGTTTTCTATTTAATTTTCTGATTACTTGACTTCATATCTCATGTAGTTTTTCTACATGGAGAGAATGACCAATCAATGAGAACAAACCATTCTAGTCCACAAGGCTATTGTACCTTCCATCATAACTTACTATGTTGGCTATCTTCATAATCAGTTGGTAGTGAGTGTTGTTAGGACAAAGAAGTCTACTTGAGTAAACTGTGAGCACAACAACTTTTTTTTGGGGGGGGGAGGAGGATATTGTTGGCTGCTTCCTAGAAGCACTGCTCTGTGAGGTTCTGACAAAGCTACCATACAGCATCTCTAGACAACAATAGCATTTATTAAGCACTTGGTGTGTCCCAACAACAGTTTGCTTCTATTAAGTAATTCTTAAAGAGTCATGTATTATTATCCTCATAGCACAGATGGAAACAGACACAAAGGCATTAAGTAACTTGACTGAGGTGTGAGGTGACAGAAACAAGACCCTAACTCAGGCAGTTTGGCACCAGTGCCGGTTCCCTTGACAGCTACACTACATTGCCTCCACCAATCACTCAGTGATTGTAACATATTGACCTCTTCCCCTCTGTTTTCTCCCACTCAATTTTTGGGGGTTAAGTTCAAAGAATTAATAGAACTAAAGTGCCAAAAACTAGAATTTTTGATATATTAAAGATATTAAAGCCCTAAGCCTCCTAAAAGTAGGAGACTTTTACCCTATGTGGCTTAGGATCTTTCCCTGGGGTTTGCAGATCAAACCACAGATATGCTCCATCCTAAAAAGATATTCTTTAGCTTGCACCTCCTCAGACTTGCTTACTATGATCTTGATAATTGAAAGAGACAGAAGCCAGTGATAGATAGGGCTGGAAAAGATGCAGGAAACCAGAGTTCACTTTGGTTGGGACAGGAAGTGAGATGGTCCCAAAAGAATTCAAGGACCCCAGAATTCAAGGATTTTTAACCCTGACTCTCTGACCAAAATACCAGAATTATCTACATGACAAACACTACAGAATTAAGATGATATTTACAGATAATAAAATGATTAACCACGGAATAAAAGTCTTTACCCCCAATTCTATGAGAGGCAAGAGAGTTCAGGGGATGTATTTCCTGCAACCTTTACAGACCTCTATCATACATGACCAGGACTGTCCAATGCACTGTCCTTGTGACATCAGATGGGTGATTGTCAATCTTCCCTGTCTCACCACTCTTTGGTAAACAACTACATGTTCCCTTCCTTCCCAGTACAAAATAAAGAAGCTGTGTTGTTTAGTTGTTTTAAGATACATTTAGCAATATTTTAAACCCAGGCCATTGCCCTAGGGAGAGAAAAAATTTTACTATTTTATAAATAGTAAAAATGAGAAGCACTTCACATAAACTTACACTGAACCTCAACACGTAACTAGTTCAAACATGTCTAATGACTGATGATGACACCTCTCTTATTTCCCTCTGTGTTCTTGGCAATATCAAAGAAAGCATGACGAAACAGGCACTGGCCAATACTGCAGTGACTGCCATTTGATGCTCGTTAGTTAAGTAAAACAATGTATTCTATTCTTTATTCAACCAATCTCCCATTGTTTTCAAATATTTGCTATTTAACTATCATCTATCTACCTACCTATCATTATCTAGAATACATTCAAGAATGCTTCCCAAAGGTCAGAAGAAGGTTCCATAGGGTCTCCCAAGAAGTGAAAATGCTACAGGCTTTTTATTAGTGTTAACTAATGTATATATAATTACTGGCACGGTAGTTGATAAATCATATACTATATATAGAAATAGTATAAGCCTCTAAGCATTCATTTACTTACTATTTTGTAAAACTACATTTAGAATTCTATACTTTATAAAGTTAAGAATGGGATCCTAATTAGAATAAGTTATACTCCATTCCATGTACATCTAATATGCAAAATATACTCTACTGTCATGTATATCTAAAAAAACACAAATAAAATTTAAAAAATAAAAGTTGCCTATTTTAACAATATGCAACAAAAGGTTTGCAAAAATTGAGTATATTTCTGACAACAGAATATTTACAATATAAGTACTCCATGCAGTTTTTTCAACCACTGTTTACTGTTTTCAAAGGTTTAAAGAAGTATAACAATGATTGATTTATGTTCAATCAATAAAAGTGCAAGCACTCTGAAGAAAATATGTTTCACTCTTTGTGAAAAATATGTTGGTAAAACAGAGGGGAGACCAAAGAGTTCACTACATCAAAATGAGACTCTAGAACAAAATGAGACTCTAATGGACAAGAAGTCAGAAGGAGGAGAAGTGTAATTTTAAATGAAGAGAGGCATAGATGAATCAAGAGAATTACCAGATGAAAGTATGCAATGTATAAGAGAAGAAATAAGTTACAATTTTGACTACTGCAATGCAAGATATTTAGGAAACAAAGTAAACACAATTCACTACATATAACATATAAGATCAACTAGAGTTTGTTATACTTTGCATAACTAATAAGTAAAAATGAAATTTTTTATATTTAAATATCGGTACTAAGCAATTATTTGTTTAATATACTTTTCAAGAACTTGCTGAACCACAAAGCCCTGAGTCAAAAATAAATATCACCAAATTGTTATCCAGAGGGTTCGTTTGAGTTTAGTTTTCTACCAAACACCTGTTTCCCACACCATAACTATGAGTACTGGTTTTTACTTTAAATTTTTCCAAGCCAAGCAACAAAATCATATTATTTTAATTTGTCTTTTTCCCCAATGAAGTTAATATTTTTAAAACTACATCTAGAATTCTTTATATTATAAAGTTAAGAATGGGATCCTAATTAGAATAAGTTATACTCAATTCCATGTACATATAATAACCAAAATATACTCTATTTTTGCATGTTTCTTGGTTGAGTATTTGTTTTAGAAACTCCTGTTTATGCCCTCTGCCATTTTTCTGCCAGAATATCCATTTTTCTCTTTGTAACATAAAGAAGGTTTTGTATATTCTGGCTATGTTTAGAACATATATGCTAAAATATTTTTGTGATTGGAAATTTGCTTTCTAATTGATTTAATAGCTCATATTTATTTGAGAGGCAAGCAACTGAGTTATGTTTGTTTAGGCTCAAAGCAACAGATTTGCACCCACCCACCTTAAGCACTGACTGGCTTTCAATAACTCTTCCATTTGCCTAAAAAACAGACATTCCCAAGGCTTGCATCCCTACATTCCTTTCTTCAGAAGTTCATGCCCTTACAGTTTTCACACCTCTGAGCTTACAATGTCTACATTTTTTTAATCTTTAAAAAATATTTACTATAACTAAGAAAAGAAATATAGGGTGAGGACTTTTGTTTTTAACAAACTGGTATTTTCTACTTTCTAAATGTGCTTTTTTATTTTTATTTATTACTGTTCATAACTCAGTTTTGTTTGCCTGACAGACCCTTCTATTGAGCTTTCATTCATCTGTCCACCAGCTCAAATGCACAGAGTGCCTCTTAAGCAACCTGGTAAAAATGAAGTCTTGTAAAGATTCATCTCAAATTTAAAGATTTCAAACCAAAGTCACCTGCTACCCCACAAACCATTCCTCCATTTCTATTTTCCCCTTTTTAAAAACATATATCCTTAACTTTCTGCTGTTTTACCTCAAAATATCAAGACTCTTCTCTCCGTTATGACCACATGCTATCAGGCTCTGTTGACTTCCTTCTAGTGGCTCAACTAGAAAAACATCAATCCTTTCCTTTTTCACAGCCAGCTGTCATTTTGGTCTCAGGTCTCACCATCTGACATCTTCTCAACTGTCATCCCTTTCCACTAGCCTCACTGATTCCAATCTATTTCTCATCGCCACAGCATTCCTCTATTTAAGAATCCCTAAATGGTTCCTTCTGACTATAGAAATGAGCCCCCAGTCCACCAGCCCCTCATTAGAGGTTTTTAATAATCTGGATTCTACCTATCTTAACTTTCATCCACTACTCTGCTTTAGAAATACCATGTTTAACATCATTTCTACACTCTCCTCCATACAAGACTTCTCACCATCACTTACATAATTCTGTTTGATTACACCTCTTACTTCTTCCTATTCTCCAAACCCTGTCAACTTAAGTCTTTTCTTTTCCAGGAATTATCCACAGTTAAATCTTATTTAGTTTTCTCAAAACTACAGTAGGTCTCCCTGAGCACTCTTAAGGACTCTGAGCCTCAAAAATGTAAAATTCTATTCACAAAAGGCTATGAGTACTCGTTATGCTGGGAACATAGGAAATGAATAGTTGCAATCCCTCCTTTCAAGGGACTTAAAAATAATACATGAAATATCATCTACATAATATGACATATAAACATAACATTTTATTCAAATATGGGAAATTCCAAGATGAAAGTAAACACAGTGCTGTGTGTGAAGTGAGTACAGAAAGGTATTTAGTCCAGTTAGGGGTTAAAGAAAATCTTAGAAGAGATAGTATGTATAAGAATGTTAAAAGATAAGAAAGAGCTATCAAGACAAAGAAAGGAAGAAAATGAATTTGAGACAAAAGAAATAAAATAAATAAAACTGGAGACATAAATAGAATGCATGGGGGTGTGGTGCAGGACTAGAAGCAGATGAGTATCAATAGATAATTAACACTGTAAAACAAGAACTGGTGAAAGATTCGATGGGACATGACCAGAAGGAATAAGCCAGACATGCAAGGTTTTATAAACTATATTTTAAAACTTTTCATTCTGATCTATAAATGATGAGGAAGCATTAAAAATATTGAAGTAAGGAAGTTAAATGATTGGGTTTTGCTTTTAGAGAATATTTTCTCTACATTGTAGAGATCATATACAAGGGAATCCAGATAGGATAAAGGAGACAGCATATGGCAATGCTCCGGGTAAGAAAGGATGGGGGCCTACACAGGAATCCCTTCACAGATGGATCTGAAGACAGATTTGAAGATACACATTAGAACTAAACCCATTAGATCTTGCTGATTTTGTAGACACAGGAGTTTCAGGAAAACACGTTTCACATGACTCCTCTGTCTTGTCTGGGCAATTAGATGGTGATGCCAGTGATGACAATCACTGATAAATGTTGTCTTTAATCTTGACCTCAGATGTGATCTTTAGTTTAATTTATTCCATAAAATTCTCAAACTTAACATATCTAAAACTGCCTTAATTGTTATTTCCTGATCACCACCTTCTATCCCTTTGAAAATATTGATGATGAGATTCCACAAGTAAAGTATGTTAAAGAAATGAAGACAGGGATATACCCTGAGGTACACCAGTGGTTAATAGACACAGAGAAAAGGAATAACCCAGAAAGACCAGGAAAGAATAGCTAAAGAAGGAGGAGGAATACCAAGGCAGATGAGAATCAACAAATCAACCAGAGATTTTAAGATGGGGCACAAGATAAGGACTGAGAATACAGTCCTGGATTTGGCAGTAAAAACTCACCAATGAGTGTGGGCTCAAAATGTGATAAGCTAAAGAGTAGATGACTTACAGTCATGAAGTACAACTTAGCCTCTGAGACAGCAGGGGCCCTCAGTGAACTGGTGGTCTTTATTTAACCCATTGTTTTAAAGAAAACAAGAGAAAGCTTACAAGTATACAGGTTAATACTCAAATATCTCTTTCAGACAAAAGAGCAGAAGAAAAAAGTCTTAAGTACTGCCTTTGGTAGAGTTCTAACCACTTTTTTTATCCAGAAAAAGTAGGGAGTTTCTGTTCTCCATGGGAGCCAAAAGCATAGGGAACTGGCTCTTCCTTTGGTTCAGGCATCTCCTAGAGTCCTTAAACAATTCAAATTGCTTGCAGGGAGGTTGAGCATCACTTTTGTGAGGTGTCACTGCACCACCATGTGGCCACTCTTGAGAATAGCGTTTTTCTCAACTTCCCCCTAGTCGGCTACTGTGTTGAATTACAGAAAAGATGTCTGCTGCTTAGAGGCGTTAGAAAACATCTCCTTATGTTACAGACAAGGAGAACAGAGGTAATTTACTCAATTTTTCTTTTTATTTTAACTTGATCATGGATATCTTATGCGTATGTGAGTAGTTATATATATATAAAGTAGACAACACAAAACACAAAGAAACTTTGCATTTTTACTCAAACCCAAAGGTAGCATCCCTGTCAGACAACGTAAGTCCATCAGATGGACAAAATGCAACAATATACACACAACAATGTTCCAAAATTACTCTTTATCAACCGCCATTCTGCCATGAGATTAACATAAAGTTTGATTTTCATTTGAATCTTTTTTTTTAATGCACATGTATACAAGTTCAAATGCAATGGTGAAATAGGAAACATGCCTACTAAGAGTCAAACCTAACGTGATAATCAGAATGTTTATGATTTTAAGATATAAAAATTAATTCCATAATATCTTTGTCCTTTTGCTTTCCTTTTTATCATATTTTTCTCTTTTCTGATAGTTTTTTAAAAGTGGAGGTTTCTTAGGGGAATAAAAGGCAAAAACATCACTCAAAATCCAGTGCACCAAGAGTAATCTTTAATATTTTGGCACCTTCAAAAAGTTTTCAAACCTGAAAGCTTTAACTTAATTACTAACTAATCATTTGTTAATTCTACTGAGTTAAGATTTTAAAAATATTTCTCATATTTATAAAAGTTATTTTACTCTTTATTTTAATCCCACCTAGCCAAAAATAGTCACCAACTCTGGAACTTTAAATTAATGTCCAATAGTAAAAACATTAGAGTTGACAAGGTTTGGGCAACCTTTGTCCAGGGTGGTATCTTCAGCCAGGCCACTCACTTGTTTATTAATGCTGTCTTTAATTACTTCCTAAATTCCTTAGTGCATTGGCTTCTCCCTGCATCTTTTTATCTGCTAATCCAAAGATGTTTCCACTGAACCTGTATAATTTGAACGGAAGCACTCTAAATCAGAAAACCAGAACACCTGGGCTTTTTACATGTTTCAAATCATGGTAATGGACTCCTGAATATTGTATTAAAAGTAATGACATTAATAACAGTGATGGTAAAAATCTGATGTTTTACAACATTCTCATTTAATTTTAACAACTCTGCTTTACAAAGGAATGGTAATTAAATAATGACTCTACTTCACACAGCTAATGTGTAGATAATGAACATCTGCCCCAAACCTTAGTCTTACAGCTTTAGTAACCAGAATCCTATAGTCAAAAATATTTTTCAGGTGCTCAATGCTTAGTTTGCCCCAGGCTTTCTTATTCTTTCCTAACTACATCCCTATGATTACATTGTAAGTGCAGTAGAAAATATTTTGAAAAATTATACCTGCTTCTCTCTTTTGTCTTTTTTGAATAGTTCAGCATAAGGAGTCTATTTGGGGAAAAAAATAGAATATTTACAAAAATAATACAAAGAGAAAAAGGGTACTAACATTCAGCCTCTGAAATACAATATAGAAATATTCAGAAGACAATATTCTACTGTCCTGAAAGAGGATCTTTCCAAACAATATTGTACCCACATCCAGCAGCCCACTCCAAGAGATGCCTTCAGTGTGGAGACACAGAGCCCTGGGCCCAAGAGTGAACCCCAATGAGACTTTCTGCTCAAAGACAAGGGGAAGACATGACTCTGCCTGTAAAAACAAAGACCATTCCTCTCCACTTTTTAATAAAACAAAGAAAGCTGGGGAGACAGGCAAACAAGACTAATAGCCATGTGTGTCCCAAAGATCTGCATTCCAGGCTTTGGCCCATATAGGATAAGACACATTAGTGTGATACTGAGGGCAGGAGGGGTTCCATAATGTCTGCTCCCAACTGAGGCATTGTTAGAGTCTGTAAACAAGTCTGGATGGCGCCTGACAAAATGCCAGAGGGAGTGGTTTGTGAAGTATCGCCAGCGAGCCATTAAGTGTGGAGATTCCTTATTGGTTGACTGCTGTATCGAGTTTATGCTAATTAAGATAAGCTGTGTGGAATGTATAAATATCGCTCTGGTCCTACAATAAACGCTCCCACTCCTGCTGTATCAATCTACACAAGTTGTTTGTCACCCCCTGGTTATTTTGCTGCAGGCAGACTGCAACAAGGCATGTGGAGAATAATCACACCAGCATGATGTATGACCACATCAGTTTGGAAATCCAGTGTGGAGGAGATTTCTTAAGTTTAGCTTCCACAAGCAATCCTGTTGGATCCAGCTGATCAGCCATTGGTTCCACAGTGGCAGTAGTCTTATTGCAGAGGCTGAGGTGGATCTATGGACCACATCATTAGCTGAAGGGCATGGTGGAGACCCCAGGGATTGTAGCCAATAACAGCCAGGCCAGCCAAAGGGATACTAACAGGTTCTGAGCAATCCAGAACAAAATACCAGCTGTCAACTTCACATAAAATGCTAGCAAGGCAAAAAGCAGCCAGGAAAACATAAACATCACCTGAATTCCAGAGAATATGCTTCCATAGTCCTCTGTTCACACATTCTTACCCAGAAGTCTAGATATCCTTTCTGGGAGAAACATGGAAAGAAGGAAAAGCAATTAGAATCTAGTTTTTTCCCCTAGAGAGACTGAGTAGTACTTAAAGTAACTGATTAAATTATCAGATTGCACTAATTTAAAACATGATGAACACTATGATTTTTATTCTCCCCTGGTAATCAACAAATGAGTCCTCCTGAAGAGGTTCCAGTTTTGGCTCTGGACAAAAGAAAAACATTTTCTCAGAGGTTCCAGATTAAGGTGACAGATTTAATACATGCTTTCTTTTCACTCTTTCCTAAAACTAGAACTATAGTAAAGGGAGCTTTCAAAAGACACAAAGCCGCCAAAAAAAAAAAAAAAAAAAAAAACGTAGACTAGGAGAAGATACCACAGCAACACATTTTGAAAGCTAGCAACAGCTAGAACTAGAAGTAAAAAAAAAGCTATCTGAAATAAGCTGTGTCAAGTGAATACTATTTCAAGGGTAGTTAAAATCTCTAGATTCCTTCATCTTCTCCACATTTCCCCATCTTGGCAAAAGTCATGATTTTTCTCAGAAAAGGACAACATGGATGATTTCTGGAGCTGGGGATATAGCAGGTTCATTGTAGGCACAGGTACCTCACCCAACATGGCGAGAAAGGGTTGTGCTTAAGGAATCCAAAGTGCATCAAACTCTTGCCATCTGTTTCTGCTTCCAGAACACTGGCAGATAGCACTTGCCCTCCAGACAGGAAGTTAGAGTCTAGACACCAGGCTGAATTGAAGCAATGTGATTCAAGACAAATGTGACAAAAGCTACCCTTACTAAGGCCTAACCTCTGTTTACTCATCTTATTAAATTGAGTACAGAATATGCTAATCGGCCAGGTACAGATTCTTACCTGTCCTTGGCTTGTCCTGATCCTGGGTTGACAGAAGTTTCTAGGATCTCCTCCATTCCCTTCAGCATAGGCCAGCTAAAGACATTCTTTCATACCAAAAAATCATTTCTGCTTTGCTCTACACCTAAGGGCTACAGGTAGGTGATGTTGAGATAAGTAGCAACATATTTCGATCACATCAATATCAGACACCCAGATGCCCTGTCCAGTGCACCAACTGTGCTGACTTCAATTTCTTGGCTCACAATCTTTCCCACTGGCTTCCCAAAAGAGACTCTCATCAACTCTCAAAAAATTAAAACCAGACTCCAGCCCAAAGATTGTTCAGCTTGTCATCTCCTGGAAATAGTCAGATAGCAGGGACAATATTGCACTTTCTATACCAGTGAGACCGAGGCTACTGTTGAGATTTCCAAAAGCAACACAATATACTCTTTAAGGATTCACATCAAAGTATTGATCTAAAAGGCTCAGTTGTCAAAGATAAAGCAAAAATGCTCTGATCACACCTGGTCTATGTGTTCTACATAACACTGAAGACTTAGGAAACACTCTGAGAAACATAAAGACACAAATAACACCTCTCTGGGGCTCTTCTAAAAGAGTACACAAAGACAGCAAAGGCTGTCTCCTCCACATTACCTTGACCACCCAGCTCTGCCATCTAAGGGCTCACAGGGCATCAGTTGTGCTGCCAAACAAGAGAGGGATTTTTTGTGAGCACACAGGAAACATCCCTTGAAAAACCCCAAGCAGATTAGGTGACAGAGTGATAAAGACAAATCATCAAGAGCTGAGCTCTCAAATCAGATAAGTGAAGCTCAGACTCCAAAGCACACTAGCTATTCCCTCCACAATTTTATTACACATTAGAATTCACTTTCCTTAATCGCAAAATAAGCACTGTTAGAGTCACACATATTTTGATGAATAAATGACAGTCATTTGCTGAACAGATACTTAATAAGCATGTATTCCAGCTATATGCTGCATTGACCCTTAGGCTTCATCATTTAAAAAATATATTTTTTTAATTCCTTGCTTTTGTGGAACTTATCCTCTAAAAGGGAGTGTAAACAAAAAGTAAATAATTAATATATAAACACAGTAAATATAGAGTATGTTAGAAGGAAGTCCCATGGGGGAGGAGCTGGCTAAGGGGAATTAGGAGTTTAGAAGGGACAAATTTCACTTTTAAATAAGGCAATTAAATTAGGTTTCTTCATCGCAAAGAAAACAACTGAACAGAGATTTAAGGACTGAAGGCTTACAGAACAATGCAAATACACTGCTCATGATGTAAGTGCTTAATAATTATCATGTGTTGAGGAAGAGGAGGAGGAGGGAGGAAGAGAGTTTGCAGAAGTTCAAGGTCCCCAAGGAACAGATGAGTGGAGTGATGGGCTGTAAAATCTGGATTATTCTTATGAATAATGCCCTTTCAAACTAGTAACCACCACTTACTGAGCATTGCCCAGGTGTTTTGCTCGAAGGACATACAGCTGCCTATAACTTAGAGTTGGCAGGAATTTTAAGTGGGTGTGTCTGAGGCTGGAGCTTTGGGCCAACATATTGCTCTGCCTCTCAGTGAAGCCAGTGCAAACCTGGGTCATGTGGAGGAAAAGGGCAGGGAGCAGCAGGGCCAGAACTATGTATTATTCACTTCTGCACTGGACCATGCTGTCTCCCTGAGCAAGCCTATCCTGCACCTATGTAATGAGTCTCTGAAGTCTTCTAGAAAACAAGCTTCTGTGTATGAAATATGGGAAGCCATTGCGAATCTTCTTCTTGGATTTTTTTTTAATTGATTAGATCCTCTTCAACCTACAGAGCCTTTCCCAAAGTGTGTTCCTCAGCACCCCAAGCCTAATTGATGTTACAAAATAAAAGGGAGGTCAGAGTTCTTAGATGTGTGTGAGGACTTAGTCTGCAGCCCCCACACAGTTCCTGGCATATGAAGAGACTCAGCAATACAGAGACTCCCAGAAGAAGCTGCGACCTTGTTTACCCAGGGCTCCACAGTTACACCTGACCACAGATGCCTTTTGTCAACTGACCTATGGGAAAAGTGAGGCTGCAATGAGGAGGCACACTCCGGCACAAAGGTTTATCAAAGGTCCCTCCCAATCTAATAAAAACATTTAGTTTTAATTTAAACTCAAAGTTCAGCTAAAAGGTCTTGTTGTGCATTAAAATGTTGAGGGAAAGATATGAAGGCCTTAGAACACGAGAAAACAAAACTGAGAAAGTTTACCCTGTGCTTTGGTTTCACAGAGTGATGGGCAGAAACTGAAACCAACAGACACTTTAGTGATGAGTTCCCCTTGTAGAGCCCTCTAACCCAGCAAGATTCTCAAATATTTAAAACAAGCAAAGGCTACCCATCATAAAGCTTGGGGCAGAACAAGTCTCAGTCTCCTTAAGGGACACAGCAGCTGAAGGGCTCACATCAACACAAATACTAAAAGGAGAGAAGGCAGGACTCTTCCCCTCACCGACTCTGAGGCTGTGAAGTCTGCTTGCTGCATGAGAGACAACAAGGACTCGGCCAGCTCCAATACATCAAAAAATGGGGGAAGTAACACTAGGTGACATTCTCCATAAGAGATGAATCATAGTGTCAAAAAGTGCGTGGTCTACTGCCCCTACAGACAGCATGACACCTCCTCCACCGAAACAGTGAGCCAGCAACAAATAGCAAATGTCACAGAAAGCAAATCTCTTACCCTTGAGTCCCTCCTCAGCTGAGGCTTGGGAGGGAGGAGGCCTACTGAGAATGCAGAAGTCATGAAAAGTCACACCATATGTGCCCTTTAGTACTTTATACATAGGCACCAAATTAAGTCTCCTTAGTGCCAAGTTCTAACCTAGGTTTCTTTTTAAAAGACTTGATCTTATTTAAGTGAATATCAAGGACAGCCTCAATCAGCCTAGTTAACAACATAAGCATTGGAAAGCAAAGGAGAGGAAAAGGGGATGTACACTATACACAAATATGCACACACCTGTGCCCTCATTCCCTTAGCTACTATTTTATAAATAAAGAGGAGCAATAGAGCAGATAGTCAGTTTAAGCAAACCCACCTTGTCTGAGCACAGGTGGAAGAGGAGCATTAATGTGCTAAAGACAGATGAGCAATTAGGGCTCTTCTTGGATTATTCCCATGTCCCCTTCTGCTACTGCTCCATGTCACTGTACTGGTCGGCATTCTTAAGGTAGACACCTCAACCATACATAGGGTCCTAGGGTCAGCAAAGTAGTAACTGCCATGTAGAATTTTGCCAGCTCAAAGGTCTTTTAACTCAGGCCTTATTACAATATGGATTAATGAGGTTATCCCTGGGGCAGTCCTGCCTTCTTCACCACCACTGACACCACCACAATCCCTTCCTTGACCCCAAAATGAGTGTACACAAAGAGGCTCAAGTTAGAAGAGATGAATTCTATTACCACAGCATTCAAGGGCCTAGTGGATATCTGGCACATAGTAAATTAAGTGACTTTTTAAAATAACATTATTTTATTTTTATGTAGTAAAAGGATCGAACCCAGTGACTCACACGTGCTAGGCAAGTGTCTGCCACTGAGCCACAACTCCAGCCCAATTAAACGACTTTCATTAAGTATTTGTTGTTGAAGGAAAACACAGTAATCTTCCTCTAGTAGGTAATGTGACAAATCACTTGAGAATTTGGTTAAGTTTTTCTTGTTTATGTACTTGGGTGAGATGAAGAGAAGGAACACAAGAAAGAACTTCAAGAAGGGTGCACAGGTTTTGTCTTGTGATTTTTGTGCTTTAATTCTTCTTGGGTGCTGTGAATCAGGAATCTATAAATTGTATATGTTACTCTTACAAGGTACTCTCTTCCACATAATATAGAGCATGCTATATTATGCTCTTTTACAAAACAAGGAAGAAAAAGTAAATTCTTGAATAAAACTGAAATCTCAAAAGAACTGTACTAGGAATCTATAATGGCTCATTTCAATTGTCAACTTGACTGGATTAAGAGATGCCAAGGATTAAGGGGGTTATAGGTGTGTCGGTAAGGGTGAATCTAGGAATAGTTGGCATGTGGGATAGCCAACTGAAATGGAGACCATCCCTAAGCAGTGGTGGCACCAACCAATAGGATTATGGCTTGGATAGAATAAAAGTTGGAAGAACAAAGAAGCAGCAGCAGATTCAAGTTTAATTCTTCCTGAACAAGTTGTTGACTACTGCTGTGATGAATCACCTGATGATATCAAATTCTCCCTTCTTTACTCTTCCAAAGTGGACTCTGACAGTGATTCTTCTCCAGAAGGCTTAGATCTCAGACTAGGGTAGCACTGTTGATCCCTCTTGTTCTGGGGCTTAAGCCTCTTGGACTGTGTAGACTGTGTAGTTTTTTCCAGCTCTCCAGCCTGCAGATGGCCATTGTGGACTATCCATCTTCTGGCTGCATAAGGCAACCTAGTAAGTCCCCTTTTTATAATTTACTTCCTGTTGACTCTGTTCCTCTAGAGAATCCTAATACAGAATCAATACCAGGTACCCTCAGTCTCCTTCCCTTCATAGGTCTTTACCTCACTTCAAAACCTAACAAATCTGCCTAGCACTGTGGCACAAGCCTGTAATCTCAGCAACTTGGGAGGCTGAGACAGCAAGATTGCGAGTTCAAAGCCAGCCTCAGCAATGGCGAAGCACTAAGTAACTCAGTGAGACACTGTCTCTAAATAAAATGCAAAATAGGGCTGGGGATGTGGCTCAGTATTTGAGGGCCCCTGAATTCAATACCTGGTACAAAAAAAAACACACCTAACAAATCCATAGTCTTATAGCTTCTCTTAACACAGTCCAAGAGTCGAGGGCATAGCTTCATCTT
The DNA here is from genome assembly GCF_052094955.1 of Ictidomys tridecemlineatus. Classification (NCBI taxonomy): domain Eukaryota; kingdom Metazoa; phylum Chordata; class Mammalia; order Rodentia; family Sciuridae; genus Ictidomys; species Ictidomys tridecemlineatus. The sequence continues at coordinate 6,946,010 of NC_135486.1, read as the reverse complement.
TTCTCTTTCTAATCTTCATCTTTTCTTTTTCTAATAACCCAGTGACTCTTTTTCTCCCAATCTTCATTCATTTTTATCATTTGACCCTCTATTATATTCTAAACCATCATTTTAAGACCCAATATTCTTACCCTTTTCTCCTTGCTTACTCTTTTTTTCAGGTCTCTATCTTTTGCTCCTACCCTATACATTCCTCATCCCCTATTTGTTCATCTTATCTTTATTTCATACACTCATTCTTACTGACCCAATTTGACCTTTGTGTTTGCTTTCCTCATGAGATAGATTGACTATATTTTTCTTACATTATTCTTTCCATCTTCTTCCCACCACCTGCCCAGTCATTGCTCTATTCCTTAATATATTCCTTAATGACTACCTATTTTCTATTTCACATATAATTTAATCATACATATACTCATGTAATTATTGGTCCCAGTACTTTGGAAAAATCAAGAAGACGACTCAAGAAAAAGGGTCAATGACCATTACTCATATTTAATAGTTACTCAGCAAATAGAACTGAACATAATAAAACATTGATAACATGGTATTGACTCTGGAGGAATCTGCAGAATTAAATTAGAAACTAAGAAAATAAAATGTTTTCTTGGGAATCCAGGGAAAATACTAAGCAGTCTGCAAAAGTATCCACTCTACCATTAAAAATGGCTTGGGTGTGTCCCCCAAAGTTCCTGTATTGGGAGCTTGGTGTCCAGTGTAGTGTTATTGGGAGGTAGGGGAATTTTTAAAAGGTGGAGCCTAATGGAAGGTAATTAGGTCATTGGGCATTTATCTCAGAAAGGATTAGAAGACTCCAGCTACTTCCCAAGAGAGCAGGTTATTATAAAGCATGGCCACTCCATGTACCTGCCATCTTCTATATACAGTCATTTCCCTTTGCACTCATTTACCCTGTTGTAATGCAGTCAAGGTGGCCCTGACCACAATAATCTTGAAATTCTGCAATCTTGGAACCAGGGGAACTACTAAACCAGCAATCTAGCATCCACTGGAGGGCCTTCCCTGAAAGCCCCATTCCTAGAGAATCTCACTATTTAATCTGTCTGGCAGATCCTTTTGAAAGCCCTATTCATAAGGTTTGTTGTTTGCACAGACTTAAAAGCCCTACCTCCAGAACATCTGATGAAATGATCTGGTGATTATTTTGCACTGCAGTGGCCTTGGCATGGATTGCAGTTGAAGCAAATAAGAAACTGGTCGGGAAACTAATGGAAAAATCTGGGGAATAAGATATCTATAGTAGACTTTGAGAGTTTCACATATTCCTGGGAATCTAAAAGAATATTAGCATTTGGGGCCTATGAACATCCCCAAGAAAGATATTTGTAAAAAGATATAATTAACTCTAGCTGAACTAAAAGATCTGCACACAAAGGAAGAAATAGCTAAGGCAGAGTATAAACTTCCAGAGTATGCAAAGCCTGTCCCAACACTATGCACAAAGCCTCCCAGTAAAAGGTATGAAATTTATTGATAAAAGACATTTAAGGCAATTTCTGTCTAATCTTAACTGATAATTAAGCAAAACAAGGAGAGACTTCAGAGATTTTACATTATGAATAATACAGATTTTATAGAATTGATCTAGGAAAGTTAGTAAATAATAGTAGCAATGATAACAACAGACAGAAAAAAAATACAGGAGAAGAGAGTTTGATTTCCAGAATTGCTATATTACATTATTTGAAATTCCCATTATTTACCAAAAAATCAAAAATACACATATACAAAAAACACACAAACAGGAAGAAATGCTTCCTCACATAAAATTGAAAGCACTCAACAGAAAATATACCTAAAGAGTTGGGGATATAACTCAATGGTAGTGTGCTTGCCCAGCATGTACAAGACCCTGGATTTGATCACCAGCAACACACACACACACACACACACACACAGAGAGAGAGAGAGAGAGAGAGAGAGAAAACCCATGTATTGGACTTATTAGAGAAAGCCTTTAAATCAGCTATTATAAATATATTCAAAGAACTGATAGAAAAAATATCTAAAGAACTAAAGAAGATTATGAAAGTGATTTTCAACTAAAATATCATGAAGATTTAGAAATCAATAAGTGGTAAAAATGTAAACAAGCAAAAGAATTCAAGAGGTGAAAAGCACTTAGCTTTTCAAAATAAAAAATTCACTACAGAGGCTCAATTGCAAATTTGGACTGACAAAAGAAACAATCTGGAACTCAGGATGGGTAAATTGAGACTGATATTGTCCAGATTAAGGATTAGAAAGAAAAACAACAACATGAAGAAAACTAAACAAAGTTAAACAGTTTTGGGGGGACACCATCAAACATACCTTAATACACATAATGCAATTTACTGAAGAAGAAAGGACATAAAGAATATTTGAAGAAATAATGGCAGAAAATGTTCCAAATATGATAAGAATATATTTAACATTAGTTTACACATAGAAAGGTCATAAGAAATTCCAAATAGAATAAGCTGAAAGAGGTAGGTACCTATACATATAATAGTCAAACTGTTGAAAGATAAAAAGAGAGTCTCAAAAGCATCAAGAAAATAAATTACTTACTTCATAATAAGGGATCTTCAATAAGATGAACAGCTGACTTATAATCAAAAACTGTTCAGCCAAAAGGTGGAGGAATGACATATTCAAAGTGCTTAATAAAAAGACTCAACACAAAAATTCTATCCAGCAAAACATTCCTTTAAAAATAAGGAGAGGGGCTGGGATTGTAGCTCAGCGACAGAGCACTCGCCTGGCACATGCAAGGCCCTGGGGTTTGAGCCTCAGCACCACATAAAAATAGATAAATACAAGAAAGGTATTATGTCCAACTACAACTAAAAATAAATTTTTTTAAATACAGAAAAATTAATACACTCTTTATACATATTCATAGTTGGTTTTTTCTCATTTCTAGCATTTCTGAAGTCAGTTATTTTTCATGGATTAGTCTTTTGTGAACTAGGATATTTGAAGAATACCCCCTTTTTGATTTGCTTTGTATTCTGTTATTTTTAATTGTTTTTAAAATTTTACTATATGTGTGTGTGTGTGTGTGTGTATTTTCCGTTTCCCTTGATTCTCTTTTCTTCCACTAACAATCACTATTGATCTCTCCTTCATACTTCCTTTAATTTTTTACTTCTATCATCCCTCCTCCTCCCTCATAACCATCACATCCTATATCACTTCTCTTACTGTCCACTATTTGAAATTGTAAACACCTTTGCAAACTTGATGTTTTTATTCTAAGCAATAACTGATCATATCATTTGTTTATTGTGATAATTAACATTGTAGATGGCACTGTAGCAACTATTTGGTTTAATGCTGTAGATTGTTTGCATTTGTTGATGTTATTATCTGTCTCCCACTAAACAGTGAGGTACTGGAAATCTTCAGGGACACTGTAAATCCACAGGGTAGAAACTCTAATGCCTCAGATCTATATTTTTAGATAGGTATACACACACAAACACACACACAAAAAAAATTGAAAAAGCAAGGGAACAAACTGCCCTAAACCAAGCTACTTCAGGAACAGAATCCATCGATACCACAGTGGAAGTAATATCAGAGAAGGCATTTAGAATGTATATAGTTAAAATGATCTGAGAAGAAAAGGACAGTGTAAGAAATGAAATCAAAGAGAAAATAGATAAAGTGAAAGATCACTTCAATAAAGAGGCAGAGATTCTGGAAGAAAAAAAAACAAGCAGAAATCCTCAAAATGAAGGAAATAATAAACCAAATTAAAAATTCAATTGAAAACATCACCAACAGACTAGACCACTTGGAAGACAGAGCCTCAGGCACTGAAGACAAAATATATAATCTTGAAAACTGAGCTGATTATGGAGATAAGATGTTAAAAACTATGAACAGAACATCTAAGAATTATGGAATAACATGAAAAGACCAATTTTAAGATTAACCAGCATAGAAAAAGGCATGGAGATACATACCAAAGGAAAGCACACTCTTTTTAATAAATTAATATCAGAAAATTTCCCAATCCTAAAGAATAAAATGGAAAAACAAATACAAGAGGCTTACAGGAGCCAAATGTAGAAAATTACAACAGACCCATGCCAAAGCACATTATAACAAACATGCCTAACATACAGAATAAGGATAGAATGTTAAAGCCTGTGAGAGAAAATTATCAGATAACACAGAGAGGGAAACAAATGCAGATCTCAGCTGATTTTTCAACCTAGACCCTCAAAGCTAGGAGGTCCTGGAAAAACATATACCAAGATCTGAAAGAAAATAGATGCCAACCAAGAATCGTATATCCAGAAAAATTAAGCTTCAGATTTGAAGATAAAATAAAAACTCTCCAAAAGTTAAAAGAATTTGCAAATAGAAAGCCTACACTATATAATAGTCTCAACAATAATTCCATGAAGATGAAATGAAAAAAAAAGTGAAAATCAGCAAAGGGAGTAACTACATTAAAGGAATAATCAATCAAAGGAGAAATTAATTCAAATTAAAAACGAGATATAAACCAAATGACCAGGAATACAAATCATATCTCAATAATAACCAAAAGATATAGACTGGCAGACTGGAGTAAAAAACAAGACCCAACAATATGCCATCTCCAAGAGACTTACCTCAAAGGCACAAACATCCACAGACTGCAGGTAAAAGGATGGGAAAAAACATTCACATGGATCATGTAAACAAGCAAGGGTTTCTGTCCTTGTATCAGATAAAATGGACTTTAAGCCAAAGTTAATCGGAAGGGATGAAGAAGGACATTTCATAATGCTTAAGGGATTCAAGACATAACAATCATAAATATTTATGTCCCAAACAATGGAGCATCTACATACATCAAACATACCCTTCTCAATGATAAGAATCAAATAGACTACAACACACAATATACTTTGTGACTTTAACACTAGATAGATCCTCCAAACAAAAACTAAGAGCCCTAAAGTGCAAAGAGTAAAATAAAGAATGAATAAATGGGATAGATTCAAACTAAAAAGCTAAAAAGCTTCTTCTAATAGAGATAATTATTGAGGTGAAGAGAGAGCTTCCATTATGAAACAAATTTTTACCACACATATATCAGATAGAGCACTTCTTTGTATATTTCCAGAATATACAAAGAACTCAAAGGGCTGGGATTGTGGCTCGGTGGTAGAGTGCTTACCTAGCATGTACAAGGCCCTGGGTTCGATCCTCAGCACCACAGAAAAATAAATAAATAAAATAAAGGTATTGTGTTCAATTACAAGTAAAAAATAAATATTTTTTTAAAAACTCAAAAAACTTAATACCAAAAAAAACAAACAACCCAATCAATAAATGAGCTAAGGAGCTGAACAGACACTTCTCAGAAGAAAATATACAAGCAATCAACAAATATATAAAAAAAAAAAGTGTTCAACATCTTTAGTAATTAGACAAATGCAAATCAAAACTAAGATTTCATCTCACCCCAGTCAGAATGGCAGTTATCAAGAATACAAGCAATAATAACTGTTGGAGAGGATGTGGGGAGAAAGGCACATTCATAAGTTGTTGGTGGGGCTGCAAATTGGTGCCACCACTTTGGAAAGCAATATGGAGATTCCTCAGAAAACTTGGAATGGAACCATAACTTGACCCAGCTATCCCACTCCTTGGTCTAGACCCAAAAGACTTAAAATCAGCATACTTGGGCTGGGGTTGTGGCTTAGTGATAGAGTGCTTGCCTCACATGCGTGAGGCACTGGGATCAATCCTCAGCACCATATAAAAATAAATAAAATAAAGATATTGTGTCCATCTATAACTTAAAACATATTTTTTAAAAATCAGCATACTATAGTGACATAGCCACACCAATGTTTATAGCAGCTGAATTCCCTAAATTCATAGCTAAACTGTGGAACCAACCTAGATGCCCATCAGTAGATGAATGGTTAAAGAAACTGTGGTATATGTACACAATGAAATATTACTCATCATTAAAAGAAAACAAAATTATAGCATCTGCAGGAATTTGGAGAAAATTATGCTAAGCAAAGTAAGCCAATCCCAAAAAACTAAAGGCCAAATGTTTTTTCTGATTAGTGGATGCTAATCTAGGGTGGGGAGGGGATGGGAAGAATGGAGAAACTCTGGGCAAAGGGAAGTGGGGGAGAGGGTTATAAGGGTAGGAAAGCTAGCTGAATGAGACTGACATCATTACCTTAAAAGAAAATAATTTTTCCTTAGATTTAAAAAAAACTAAATAAAGAACTATAGAAGTAAAAAATACAATTTATACAAAGAAACTACAGAACTAAATAATACATCAATAATTTAGACATTAACAGACATATATAGAATATTTTATCCATCAATGACTAAAACTTTCTTCTCAGCAGCACATGGATCCTTCTCTAATACCATGTTATGTAAGCTATCCATGTGTGTTGGCATACAATTGTAATATTATCTTAATATATTTTTAGCATCTGTTGATAGCTCCCTTTCCATTGATATTAATTTTTGTGTTCTTGCTTTTTTCTTGATTAGACTTATTTGATTTTTATCGAATTTTAACTATATTATTTCTTATCCACTTCATATATTTCTGCTCCTACACTTATTTTTTCCTTGCTACTACATAATTTGAAAATAATTTGTTATTCTAGCTTCTTTCTGATACATTTTTAATTTTAAAATTTTTTTCATAGTTGTAGATGAACAGTGTGTCTTTGTTTTATTTGTTTATTTTAAATGGTGCTAATGATCAAACCCAGTGCCTCATATGCACGAAGCATATGTGCATGTTAGCATGTGTATAAGAAGTAACATTTAATCTGTGCCAAACACAAATCAAGAACTTTGTGTATTATATATCACCACTAGGCAGATCTCATATCCAGTCTAACTGCAAAAGGCTCTGCAGCCTGCGCTGGGGGATCAGTTTGCATATTATTTCCATGGGAAACAATTACTAAGGGCTATGTATCAAGCATCTGTCTTTTAATTCACTTACCCCTTGCAGTATTCTATGAGATAGACACTTTCAATATCTCCACTGTGTAGATGAGGAAGCTGAGGCACATTTCCCAAGGTCACACAGCTAGTAAGTGTTGCTGCTTAAGATTTCAAACTTAATCCTTTCTTTATTCCACCTCAGTGTTGGAGAAATTATCTCATAATTTACCCATAAATTACCCAAGATCTCTTCTGAATAAAAAACTATGGGAAACTTACCAGATTCTTTTTTTAATTAAAAAAAATCAGCCAAGAAGGAAACTTAGGAAAAGCTAAATTGACTAAAGAATGTAATATTCTGACACAAGAATGCCCCAATGTCATTTCACAGGACCCACTACTAGTGACTGATGAATAGCAAATCTGTCTCTAGCAGTCACCATATGCTTATCTCCCCACCATATCCTTAACTACCATCTGCCCTTCCAAGATTCCCCTACCATCCACGAAGATATCCCATAAAGATATTTCCTCCTCACTCAGTCCTCAAGAGTCTCTTAACAGCAGTCTTTGCCCTAATAATATGGACAGATGTCCAGGCCTCACAGGGTAATCTCCTCGATTGACCCACCACTTCCTCTGACCTGGGGACTTCATTTAAAACAAAGACGTCTCACTCAAAACAAGAATCATGGCCTGGGAGGTACAGTGGCCACTGGAAAGATTTCCAGATGAAAAAGACACCTTCCAGTTTTCCCATGTTTTCTCAGCCACCATCTCTATCCCATCTTTTCTTCATCTTTCTCTATGAGAAAACAGTTCTACTTTCTCTCCTCTCCCCCCAGGGGCAGAGTGTAGGATGCCACACCCAACTTAAATAAGAATTGGCCTTGATCTGTGTGTTCTAGAGATATAGGATTGACGCAGGGGTTAGATCTCTAATCTGAGCAATGTCACTGGATTATGTCACAGGTTTTTATGCAAAGAACTGACAATCAGCAAATCTCCCCCTAGCAGTCACCATATCCTTGTCTCCTACCTTTCCCTCCAAAATTTCCCTGCCATTCATGAAGATATCCTAGCTACTCTCTTGAGGACCTTCTGAGAAACCATATGAAACATGCTTCAGGAATCACAGGCTTCCATTCGTTCACTCAGTCACACACACACACACACACACACACACACACACACACACACACACACACAGAGCACCTGCTTGCTTTGAGGGTAGATTCAGTAATGAAGAAGAAGGTAAAGGTCAAAAATGCAGATGGTGCTCATGTTTGTCACAGCAGAAACTCTAGCATGTGCTAACATAAAGAAAATTGCCAGAACTGGAACCAGTTCAATTCTACCCCCAAAGCTGAAATATCTTACATGGTAATGGAAACAGTCAATGTTGTTTTATGATCTACAAACAGAGATTACCCCTTTTCAGAATCAGTCATCTAATGGTGAGACAGGCCATGTCTAAGATCTGAAAATTACTAAGAACTATTTAAATTCAACTCAAGGCAATGCCATTTGAAAAACCACAGAATAAATCTATCAACCAACTTAGCAAAAGGCATCTTTAAAATGTTTGGCTTTAAGGAAAGTATCTTGACCTGTCCCAGCATGGGCAAAGTTTCTAGATACCTATTAGTTCATGCTAAAGCTTCTGTCTGAAAATATGAACATGATCTAGGTGTCTAATCTTGGTCTTTTCCCTGACATTGGAGATCCTAAAGTATGATATGAGGTGATATGTTTAGTCATTTCTAGATCCTTTCAAAGATAATCTTGGGAAATATCACCTTGTTAGGTTTTTTCAGTGAGGTTTCACCCTACATATTTTAGACTTTTATCTGAAGTTCCTTCTGCTATTAGAGAATCCATTCTAATAAAACAATTGGGAATGAAGCTGAGAATCTTGAAACTTTGTTTGTTTTGGAGCCTGCATTCATTTACAACTTACTGTAAAATCAGGAAAATATATAAGTGTGAGTTCTGCCCAGGGGACCTAGATAAGTGACCACGCTATATATAGCTCTGTTTCAGTTTCTACATATGACTAAATAAGATCTGAGTAATATATTTTTCACAAGCATTATATATAATATTCATAAGACCTTCATGAAACAAGTATTATTGTCCAAATTTTACAGATTAACTAAAACTAAGAAAAGTTAAATGATTCACCTTAGTTTCACACAACCTTTAAGGGGTCACACAGAAACTGACAAGAAAGAGTTAGGCTACCAGGTGTCACAGTAGCCCATCAAACAAGCCCAAGGTTAGAGTTAAGCCTTTAATTACTTACTGTGATGGTATGAGCAAGAGGCTAAAAGTAGAGTGCTGAGGGCCATTACCAAGTAGGAATGACGCATTGAAATTTCCTTGCCAAGCGTACCCCATGCTGTTTAGAGGACATTCGATGGGACATTGCATGCATGCTTTCATAAGGTGACCTTGCTCAAGGACCAAGGCGATCCGAGTTTAGAGCTGATCAGGTTTGAGTTTAAGGCGTTGCCAGTTTAAGATAATGGGTTTTAGGGAAGTTGGAGATTGAAGATTATTGCTGGGATTAGGGTGTTCCTGCTGCTTGTTCCCGTTGAGTTCTCGTGAGATTAAAATGGGATTTGGAGATAGCCTTGGAGGAGGTGAATTGTGCGGGCAGACGGCAGAACGTGATTGCCCCTGGACCTGTGTGGAGGCGGTGTGAGAGCGGGAATAAAGAATTGCTGTTTGAACCTGCAAAAGTGTGTGGTGGCTCCTGAATCTTGTGCCAAGCCGAGACATTGGCTTTGGCAGTAGAGGATCCACTAACTTTCTGTTCCTTTTTCCCCTGTGGAAGGGCACACTGGCAGAGGGTCAGATGGACCATCACACAGGGGAGTCACTTCAACTATGAGGGAGTCACAAAAATGGAGGTGGGGGATGAGGGAGAGTGCAGGGAAGTAAAAGAAGGGCTAGAATAGAATCGTACTAGGTACTGAGTCAGTGAGGAAAAGTGTGTTCAAGGTTTTCTCCATTTCCCATAAGGAGATTTCTGCACAGGGCCTGAGGAAGAGCTCTGCCTGAGGCCTAAGAGGAGAAGAAGTAGGAATGAAGGTGCCTGGGCTGGGAATATAAATGTGGAAAACAGTGTGACGGTCACAGGGATCTGAGCCCTGGATTGCAATCTCCTTCAGAAACTCCAATGCACTGGCTCTATTGGAAGTCTGCCTTCCTCCAAGAGGCCTGCGAGTTAAAGTCCCTACTCTCTGTGACCAGGCTAAAAAAATCACCCCAAGTCTTTTAAACAGAGCCAGACTCCTCAGGAACTTCCTCCAGAGACTTGGGTCCACACTTAATTTGGTTTCCACTTCACTAAGATGAGACATTAGTGTCCACAAGTGGGGACATGATTTCTTTGGGTATGGAGAGATTTAAATGGATTTGTTATTGCTTGAGTTATGACTGAACATTTTTTTTAGTTGTTGATGGACCTTTATTTTTTATTTTTATTTTTATATGGTGCTGAGGATCAAACCCAGTGCCTCATACATGCTAGGCAAGCACTCTACCACTGGGCTACAACCCCAGCCCATGACTGAATTTTTTTTATATAAAATATAAATTTTTATAGTTTTTTTAAGTTATAGTTGTACACATACCTTTATTTTGTTTGTTTATTTATTTTTATGTGGTGCTGAGGATCAAACCCAGGGCCTCACACGTGCTAGGCGAGCGCTCGAAACTGAGCCCCAGCCCCAGCCCATGACTGAACATTTTTAAAAATAAACACAGGAAAGGACAAAAAAATTAGAAAAGGGAAGAAAAGCAAAAGTGATTTTTTAAGCTTGAGAACAGTAATAGTTCAAATAAAACTAATAAGTAATTGTTTTTAAATTATTCTTCATAATTGTTCCAGATGCTTCGTCTAATTATTCAAATTTCAGAGCTTTAAATCTTAATCTAGTGCAGCAAGCATGCAGAAACTAGAACAAATTCTTAAATGACAAAGTATTTATTCAGCATAAAATGTAGACCACAGTTTTAGAACTGTTCTGAATTTATCTAAATTAATTAATACTTTCCAATGTGATGGAAAGAATTGCCTTGTATAATAGCTGTCAAGTAGCCAACTCTAAAAATAATTTCTTGTATAATTGTCTCTAAGGTCTTCCATTTCTTTAATTATTTGCACATGAAAAAAAATGGGCTATTTTAAATTATAGAGAACATCACTAAATATTAACAATTTATTAAACATAATGACTATGAATAATAAATTTGGAGTGAAACATACCAGATTCTGAAAAATCCAACTTGCAATTCTAAAACTCTAAACTCAATTCTCTTTACTGAATTATTTCAGTTTCCAAAGACTGTTATGTTTTTTCTGATTTCTCTAATTTTGTAGATTATAGTAACTTCTCAGTCTCTTCATCTCAAAAATGTTTCCTTTAAGAAAATCACAAAAGAATCACAGACCTAACAATTTTAGAATCAGAAAGGCCACTGAAAAAATTACATAGAAGCTATAAAACTTACAGAGAAATCTATTTTTTTTTTTTGGCTACATTTTGAAAGCTGACATTTGAAGATATTCTTCAAGAATATCAAATTAGGGCTGAGGTTGTGATTCAGTGGTAGAGTGCTTATCTAGCACATGCAAGGCCCTGGTTCGATCCTCAGTACTACATAAAAATAAATGCATAAAATAAAGATATTGTATCCAACCACAAATAAAATATTTTTTTAAAAAAAGAATGGCCAATTAGCCAGTCACAGTGGCACATATCTATAATCCCGAGACTTGGGAGGTCAGGGTTTACAAGTTCAAAGCCAGCCTCAGCAGTTTAGTGAGACCCTAAGCAACTTAATGAGACCCTGTAGTGGCACCCCCTCCTCAACAAAAAATCTTAACTGGGCTTCTCCAGAAATCTTCACCACGGCTGATTTTAGGACTGTTGTCAAAAGAGTCTCTACAAAGGAGTTCAATGTGGATAAACTTCCAATTTTCGTGTTGCCCTATTTCACTTGGCCACTAGCCTGGAAGGGAATCAGCATGCCAGGTACTAGACACCCTCTTACTAGTTTTTACAAACACTTATCCAGTACAGTAATTTGGAGAGATATGTAAACAAGACCTCTGTCCTTGAGCTGGAACTTCACAGAGATGTCTACATTTCTAAGAAAAGAGAAGTTAGCAATTGGGCTCCATAGTAACAGCTAGCAGGGGGAGGAAAGAAAGGGGAGAAGAAGCTCTCCCCTTCTCAGGTGTTGTCCTTGAAGAGTTAACTTGCCCAGAACACTGAAAGAAAAAGCTCATTTTATGTGAACTTCTATAGACTGTGAACTTCTACACCTTTCCCCTTATATGCTGGGTATAAAATTCTGAAACTATCTGAACTCAGGGTTCAGGGGATTAATTGATTACAGCAAAAGCTGTGCCCTCTGAACCTGGCTGCAGCCAAATAAAACTGTTTCCTGCTATCTTCCGTGCCTTGCCTCGTGTGTCCCTACAACAACCCTATCTCAAAATAAAAAATAAAAAGGGCTGTGGATGTAGTGGTAAAGTGCCCCTGGGTATAATCCCCAGTACCAAAAATAAAATAAAGAAAAAGAATGCAAATTAGGGTCAACCTGTCATCCCCCAGATTATCCAAATTCAGCGCTTTAGAAGGAAGTGAAAGAGATAAAGAGAAAAGAAGGTAGCAAATCTATAATTTCCCTATATGTGGTGAGTTACTATAAAGTATTGAACACACATGCACATGTGTGTATGTATGTGTGTGTGTGTGTGTGAGTTGTGTGGTGTAATGAAATAACTATCATGAGACAGCCACTGAGGAACATCATGGCATCAATAATGTTTAGGTTTGCTTCTGATTTTGTTTCTCCTTTCTATAGGATATTGTTCTTATACTTGAGCTACTCAATAAAAAGAGGCTATTTGTTATACAAGTTAAGTGTATGGTAATATAGAAATGAGAAGAAAATAGTTTGTACAATTCGAGTCAACTTTCATATTTTAAAAGGGACACATTATCTTTCCATTACTAATCCAAATTCTCCCATCCTTGTTTCTCAAATAAAATATATAGCCATCATGAGAGCAATGTCCTCCTCTCAAAGACCACTAGATCTTTGATTAGGTCTGCACCTGCCAAGACATGCTTATGCAATACATCTTCCAGCTAGACAACATTCATATCAGATAATGAAAATGCTCAGGAAACTCACCATTTTGAAGTGGGCTGCCACATGATGTGTTATTTCTGCAACCAGCTGTCCCTGGACACTATCAGCTTAATGAACATCAGTTGCCATCTTCTGCCCTTCACAGCAGAAAAGTCTATTTCTTCTCAGCACCACTGTGACCCTCTCCCTTCCCTTTTTCTCTCCACCACTGCCATCTTGTTTCTCTGCATATACCCTTTGCCTTCTCTTCAGTCTTCTCTACTCCCCAAAGCAGCTTTTACACTCTTCTTCCTTCAGAAGCAATGAGGCATAATAATACCCAACTGATACATAACATTCCAACAGGGTTCATTCATGTTGATTGCCTGGTAACAAAGAAACAAAATATAAACAAGGAATCACACTCTGTTCTAGAGAAATTAGATTATTCAGTGATTTCCAGCAGGATATGAGTTACTTCTCCCCCAAATATCTTCAGTTATTTCAACATAAAATAGAACAATGAAAACAAACATATAGGGCTAGACTTGCCCCAATGCAATGAACTTTTAGGTGTGCTCTGAGCCCTAACATGAACTCTGGGGAATGAGGAACATGCTGGGGATGGGAATTAGGGAAGAATAAATGATACAGAATCATAGAGCAATCAGAAACTTCAGAGATCACCTAACCCAGCTGCTTAATTTTTACCGATGAAGAGACAGAGTACCATGGACTTTAAGAGATTGATCAAGATCATTTTACTGGTTAGAAGTTGCAAGAGCTAACTATTCAACATAGCCATGTTTTGTCTAGGCTGTTTTTGGTGTGTGTGTGTGTGTGCGTTGTTGTTGTTGTTGTTAATTGTATAGCTTCTGCAATAAAGGAGGCATACCGTTAATACCAAACCAATCGTATATCATATAACCAGACTCACTTCTACTTTGACCCTAATAAAAAATTCAGCTTATTAGAAGGAAGAAGAGATACTCCATATCTAACCATTCTCTTGTATCTTCAATACATTTGACCTGCTAATCCTCTCATTTTACCTCTGTGGTTTAATGATTTTGGAAGTGGTTCAAATTCCCTTCTGGCTCTGACCTTCTCCCTGGTATTCATTCATTCTCACTAAATCCTTTAGCTCAACACATCATGTTCCAAATGTTCCATCCATTTGTTCAACAGGGTATCCACAAGTGAGCTGGATGTACTCCTATTCCCTCTTCCCTGGTATGGGCTTGCAGAAAAGCCCACAGGATAACACATTTGAAGACGGTAAAGTAATAGCTAATACAGATTCCTAGAAATTGTATTATTTACAATGCCTGGAGTCCACATCCTCAGAACAAGAACCTCTACATAGTACAAGGTTGAAACCAACAACTTTAAACCCAGAACACCAACAACTAGTACAAGGTGGAACACCAACAATTTCAACCCTAGGATCAATTCAATGGAGGCCTATGGAGATCTGAGTTGCCACATCCTTGACAATTAACATTCCCACAAAAAATGTAGCCTATATAGGCTTTCACACAATCTAGAAGTGCCCACAGGGCTCTGCCTGCAGCCATCTCTCCAGGGGCCAGCTGGAGCCAGGTGTGTTCTCCCTGTTGTAGTTCCCCACGCCGAACATTCCTGGCACCCTCATTCACCTCCTGACGCCCAAGCCCTGGAAAAGTCAATCTCTTGCCTACCCTCATCACTACCACAGCACCACCTGTCCTCTCCTTTTTATCTTTGCTAACAATCCTTTCACAGGACCTCTCCTCCCTTTTGACCACCTCCTAGGAATGTTTATAACTTAGAATAGTTCCAGATTTAAAAGATTAGATTAAGTCATCTCTGAACACCAACTTTTACTCCACCATCTCTCTCACTCAGTGACTTTCCTTATGCCTGCTCTTCATCTTCATCAGAGCTGCCAATCCAATGAGTCCCTCAACCTTCTCTCCTCTCATTGTCACTTCCTCCCCTACCTGGCACCCTGCTCTAAATACTAAGAAATGCTGCACACTTTCCCGGACAATCTCCTTCATTCCCACTAGGATGACACCAAAATATTTTGTCTCTGGCCTAGATTCCCCTCTAAAGCCCATTGCTCTATGTATTAAAATACTAACTGACTATTTCTTATTGAAGATTCCATAAATACCAACAGCTCAAAAGCTCCACAGTCTAATTATTTTCTCAATAGATTTATTTTTTTTAAGAGTGAGATTCTGGCATCCATTAGGGAGTGAGCTGCTGCTGTCATCTATATAATGGCAATGACTGTTTAAAAACCCAAACAGAAGATCCAAATAATAAAATGTGCTTCATAACTGCCTTCTACTACTGAGGATACCCCCACAAAACCTAGCCTCAGATCCCTAGAAGGTTATCAGCAACAATTCTTAAGTAGGACTACTTTAGGACAGTATTGTGGAATTGACTAAAATGGTTACAAGACAGAAAACAACCCCCAATCATCCACACCTTGCCTTGTTAACCCTTTGGGGTCGTTCCATATGACCACTGCTAGACTCGCTCTGTACATGATCTGGTAACAGATGCAGCTTGCCTGTAGTCTTTGCTCCTGGATTATTCTCTGCCCAAGCCACAGATTCCTTGGAAGTTAGTTTTCTACTGTCTAATGACCCACCTAAGCATTAACTACCTAGTATTACTTGTTCAATATTTATTTCCTTCACTAGAATATAAACTTCATGGCTTATTTACCTTGTTTATATCTTCAGTGGCAAACACAGTTGTTAGAACACAGTAAGTACACAACAAACAAATATTTGTTGAGTACTTGATAAAAAAAACAAAGAAAGAAAGAAAGAAAGATGGCCCCCAGACTTCTGGTTAGAAATTGATGACTGGAGGGAAAAGAAATAAAGGAATGATATTTTTGAGTGCTTGGTATTAAGAAAAATTAAAGGTAAGAGAAACACTGAGAAGGAAATAAATCAAGGTTTAAACATAAATATTAAGTAAATATGTATGTTAAATAAATATAAATTTTAAATTGATGATAAAAAACTAAGAAAGTAGATACATAAAAGGACTAAATAGTTTATAAAGAGAAAAATCATGATGAAAATGGGAGAAAAAGGAGGGAATGAAAACAGTACCTAGATAACTGAGAGATACAATTCTTTGTAGCTTTGGTAAAATGGCTCTTATAACATAGATTGAATCTATTGTAAAGATAATAATAATAACCTTGACATATTGAACTTTATTTATGTCATACTCTCTGATAGAGGCTTTACTCAGAGAAATATAAAGTCAACATACTTTTTGAGACAACCATGTAGAGCAATCTGGGATAATGAAATCAAGTGAGTTGAGCATGGATAACATGAAATGAATGCCAAGAAACCAGATCAGGACAAATCTTGATGTAGGATTTACACTGAGAGTATACAGAACTGGTTGGAGTAACTACACCCTGGCACTAGACTTCTTCAAGCTATAGTAATGTGATTCATTGGGCAGATTGGGAGGCTTCTGTGACTTGCTAATCATTCCACGATGTTGATAGCACTACACTCTGAAAGGTAACCCAGACATAGAAATGCATCCAACTAGGTGATTAAAGGTATAGGCAATGATGTTTATACAGAAGTCTAAAATAGAGGTGATGTCCTAACCATAGCAGTAACAATGGTAACATCTGAAAAAGAGTTTTACATGAGCAAGGTCATACGTGAATTGCCTTTTGTTTGTTTCTTAGAAGGGGAGAGAACCTTTTGTTTTAATATCAAAGGCAAGTTCTGGGCACACATTCTTGTCTGAGAAAGTTGTCATGGGATTCTTCAAACTCTTCTCCTACTTCTACATGGCATTCTCTTCTTTCCTTTACTCCAGTCTCTAGAAAAGAGGAGAGCATTCTCTGACTTTAGTTTCTCTGTCTCCTTGTAGACATTGTTCCATTACTAATTACTGATTGGTCATCTCTTTGATATCCATTGGAGATTGGTTCCAGGACCCCCTGCAGATACCAAAACTCAGCATATGTTCCTTCAAGTCCTTATACTTGCATATAACCTATGCACAGCCATCCATATATAATTATAACAGCCATTACATACATACATACACACACACACACGTAATTTGGGGATTATGTATAATATCTAATGTAATGTAAATGCTATGTGAGCAGTTGTTTTGTTAAGAATACTGAAAAGAAAAAATATCTATACGTGTTCTATACAGATAAAATTCTTTTCTAAATATTTTTGATCAATGATTGGATCTCCACATGTGGAACCCAGAGATATAGAGTGCTGACTATGTACAACTCCTATTGCTGCTATTCCTCAGTCTGTTGTCTCTAAATTTAGTCATATCTTCCTCATCTCAAAAATAATTATTGAGGGCTGGGGTTGTGGCTCAGTAGTAGAGTGCTTGCCTAGCATAGGTGAGGCACTGGGTTTGATCCTCAGCACTGCATAAAAACAAATAAATAAAATAAAGGCTAAATTCTTTAGCTAATAATAATTGACCTTACACAACATCCTCCCAAAACACAGCCCTACCTCTTCCCTCCTCTTATAGGAGGAGTTCATTATTCCTCTTGCTTTTATTCCATCCCATCCTATTCAACTTTCAGATTTCACAATAAAAACCACTCAGACAAGAACAATAAAACTCCTAATTCTCAAATGCAAAGGAGTCTTTTCAATGCTTATCTGACTATGCTAGAGTATTGGTTTTCAAATAATGCTCACTGGACTTCCTTTCTATATACTATTTTTTAATATTTTTAAAAATATTTTTGGACACAATATCTTTATTTATTTATTTATTTTTATGTGGTGCTGAGGATCGAACCCAGTGCCTCACACATGCAAAGCAAGTAAGTGCTCTATGACTGAGCTATGGCCCCTGCCCCGCTTTCTATGTACTATTAATAGTAGTTTTGCAGGAAGAAAAGGAAGTAATACTGCCCAAGTAAGCTTTGGAACATAATTTGAAAATTAAAATTAAAATTTATGGGTTTCTTTACAGCAAGGCTTCTCAGATTCATTAGTATGCCAATGTTTGTGTTTGTGTGTGTGTGTATGTATGTGTCAGAGAGATTCTGCAAGACAAATGTACAGATTCAGTATTTTCATATTTGAATCTTTTCCCATAGAGTATTTCATGGGAAGATTATTCCTTGGAACAGACTTTGAGAAGCATCTTTCTCTATCCTTTGACACACATAACCATACCTTTCAATATTTCCTGCTTTGATTCTATGATACTGCACTTCTTACTCTCCTCTTATTTCCTACCACTGCTTAAACTTTCCTTTCTTCACTCAACCATTTTCCTTGCTTCTCTTTTAGGCATCCTTCTATACATGTTCTCTTTGAATGATCTCATCTGTCATCCATATTTTATTACTTGCTATAAATTGATGATCCATAAATCTGTTTGACCATGAACTTTCCACAACATTATAGGCAATATATTTAAAGAACTTCTTAAATCTTCCACTTAATATATTCCAAGTATCCCTCACTCAATATGTCCAAAGATTTCCCCCCAATCCTGATCTTTTTCTTGTGTCTTATCATGTAGAGGTATTACTATCCAACTATCTGTAATTGCAGAGGAACACAGTATGGAGGAAGAGAGAAGATTCCTTATAATGGAAGGAATCTAATGGAAAAGTCAGAAATTCATGCTTACTCATTTTATTTCCAATCATTAACCCCTAGTCCTGTAGCAATACAAACCAAGGAGGTCAACTGACCATAGCATACCCACTGAGAGATAGACAGTTTTGTGTGAGGTGATTCTACCTTAGAAATTCAAGGTACAGAGAACAGAGCAACATTTCTGTTCTGAGTATTAAGACATGGGTGGGGGCGAGAGGATACCCTTCCTATACGTAATTAAAGTATTCCTGTGACTGTGGGCGTCTCATCAAACTTCTTACATAAACAGAATCTACATGTGAGAACACTTTCAAAGGTTGAATGTGAAACTTTTCTAGAGACAGAGCAGCAGTTGTGCAGCCAGCCAACCAGCCAAGTGGGACTGAAACTGATGTTCTAAAACCTACTGAGCTCCCTGCAACCTTCCTCATTTGCTCAGCCTACTCAAACACAAACCCAAGTGAAGTGCTTCTCACCTGTGGGTTGCCCCTACGCAAACCCCAACCACCACACATTTTGATCTTATATGAAAAAGCCTTTTACACAGATAACAGACCAGCTCAAATACACCTTCTTCATGGGAAAGCAGCATTTTTCACCAAGAGCATGATCTTCCCTGGGGAACTATTAAGTTATTTTCTCTCACTAAAAGAACCATGGATTTCTTAAGAAAGCTACTCCTTCATCTGTTCATCAGATCAACTGTTTGCCTTGAGAAAGCTATGATTTTTCCAATCACCCAGGTGTAACTCAGGCCCCATGACCCATGCTGGATAGCAACTAGGGTGTCTTTGATCTCCTCAGCCCCTGACCTTTGTTGACATGGGATCCAACTCCCCTAGGTCTCATCTCTTCCTTGGTGTCCCAGTGTCTCCTATTCCTGTGAATGGATGTTGTCCTCTTTCACTGTGAGCTCTATCCTTGGAATTTAGCTCTGTTTAACACCATTTTGACCACTTAACTGTAAGCCCCTCCTCACATCACAGCTAGGAGACATTCCACAATAGCTGCAAGCCTCACCTTTATGATGGCTACTTCTCTACCCCTGCCATTACAGATTCTCTGCCCCAGCTTTGAGTTTTTAGTATTTTAATTTACAATGTTTTTTTTAAAATTAAGGAATCAGAGACAAATTCCCAAACACTAGACCATAATGCATTAGAGTGACACTGACATATCAATTCAAATGTGATCCTCCTGATTAGGAACCAGCAACTCAGTTGTCATAATGTGACTTCAGTGACACTCCCAGTCCATCCCCCAGGTCATCTCTTTTCCTACTTCCACAAGCTGTGATTTCTTTTGTCTGAACTATTAAGGAGTATTAATTCCATTATGTCTCTCTCCAGTTAGCCCGGGAAATCCTGAGGCAAACAGCATGCCTTGTCTGCCCTAGGATGGCAAATATTCCCAAGACTGGCCCACACATTGTGATGAAGTAGTCTTCCTTCATGCTGACATAGCCCGAGGAGGAACAGATGAATAGGAAAGACACTATCCCAATCTCCAAGTAGCTCTATATTTGACAGGCAGATGAGCCAGCTTCTTGAGCAAGCATGGTGTTAGAAAGCTCTAGATTATAGCACAGAGTAAGAATAGTTCTTAGTGAGCCACGACTGATGGAAAGAATCAAGAACCCCAGCTGGGATCAGAGGAAGCTCCTTGTGATTCAGTGGAATAGAGATAAAGTGAGGCTGAAGGAAAGGAAAAATCAGATTTCTCATTTGCTTATTTGGTTTTCCTTTCTGACAAGGTGTCCAAATTATTACTATCACTAATAATTTGCAACTGTGCTTTCTTTCTATGTAGCTCCCTAGAGAGTGATGAACTTCTTGCTAACCACAACGCAAGAATTTCCATGAAAATCAAAACATGAATTCAAATAACTGCATTGTTTCACCATGAAAGTAAAGTATCCAGAACAATAAATCCTGTGGTTGAAAACAACAAGGATAAAGTTAATATTACAGAAAAACTTCAAAGTAGTTTAGTTCTCACGATGCTAGTGGGTATGATATTACACAAGACTGTTAGGTTCTTCAGAAATACACCAAGGTCAACTACAGAACTAAGAAGAGAACCCCAGTGTTACTATTTATACACCTTATAAGCCTGATGAACAAAATAGAGTGAACTTGATCAAAACCATTCAGTCATCTTCCATTATTCTTCCCAATTTCTTAGGATGTAGATCTTATGGAAAAGGCATGTTGAGGAGAATGCAGCAGTGGATGCACTTGGGGAACCCTACCCAGTTTTTGCAGTCAAGATGCCAACATTTTCTTGAACTGGTAGAATATGATGCAAAAGGAGTTAGAAGCTAGGAGGAAAAGAGATGGTACTGATCAAGGCTGGAAAGACAAATCAAATTTTTAAAGCTTATGAGATATCCCTGGAACATTGATCTTTGGAATTAAACTTTGTCACACTGTTGCCCACTTAGAGTTTATATGTTGCTGCTAAGTGATTCTCTCTGACCAATCTTTTAGGCCATATCACAGCTTCCACAATTAAAATTTCTCTACTCCTTCACCACAAGTTTCTTCCATTTAATACAGAACATTCTACCTTCCACTATAAGGTAAAGGTCAAAGTCAAAACCAAATAGTTTCACAAAAACAATAACCACCACCTTGCTCCCCACAACTCACTCTACCCCATAACCTCCTCAAAGGGAAAAAAAATACAAGAAGGGATCTTGATTTGAATAGAAGTTGATTAAACTTTTTTTTCTCAGTTTCAACACTATTTTTTCTAAACTCTTGGTTTCTAGTGACCTTTCAAATATAGATTAAATGCAGA